>NC_089842.1:166393596-168924846 GCF_035609145.1 Eleutherodactylus coqui
ATAAAGATGTTTAAACTATGTCTATTTCGGTGTATGTATGCATGAGGTTCTGGGTGGGATTCCCCTGTGTTTATAGGTGTTCATACACCTCGTGTGACCAATGACTTGTTCTGTGTCTGTTTGTAGATGTGAAGATACTTGGTGTGAACAATGGCTTGTTCAGTGTATGTCTGTAGATAGGCAGATGTCTGTTGTGCATTATGATGCATGTTGAAAATCCCTGTGTCTGTAGGTGTGCAGACACCTGGTGTGCATTATGTCCTATGTTTGTGTTTCCCCACATCTGTAGGTGTACAGAATGTTGTATGTCACGTCCCCATTTGGTGTTCCTGCCTATTCCTATCTAGGTTGAGATGGGTGATCCCTAGGTTCCAACGTGAGGCCGTCCTTATTGGGACAATCACTCTACTTGTAGGCAGGGTTCCCTTTCCTGGGTTTATTTGTCTTTTTAGTGCAAGGACCCACAAGACAACAAGGAGCCTTGACGTGGGCTTGTGAGCTTATGTACTTTGACCGAAATATTAATATCTTGTACTAATTGATATTTCCATCTCTCTTGTTGTTGTAGTACTTTTGGTAAGTATTTGGCCATCTGGTGTTAGTGTAGGATCTATGTCCTTGTTTCGCCTTTGTTGCTAGCACATTCAGTTTATGCTTGGTATGAACGGTGTCCGATCATGTGTGTATATCCCTTCATCCTTCCCTCCACTCTTAAATATATTACTTCCGTGCAGGCAAGTTGAATTAGACCTGCATGCGAACGTAACAGAATCTTTTCCTGGGCAGAAACAAGGTTGATATCCCTTTCAGCTGTGCACTTAAAAGGCACCCAGAACATAATAGCGAACTACTTGAGTTGGCAGAAGCCTGACCTGGGAGAGTGGTCACTAAACACAAATTCTTCAGTTCCATCATAAATTGATGGGGATAGCCTCAGGTAGACCTATTTGCCATCAGGAAAAGTGGAAAATGCCAAAGATGCTTTTCACCTAATCCAGGGAACAATCCGGTACCCTGGATGCTCTCTCGCAAAAATAAAATATGGACCTAACATATGCCTTCTCCCTGCTGCCCATCATTCTCCGAGTCCTACAGAAGATAAAGGAGAGCAGCACCACGGTGATCTTAATTGCATCATCATGGACAAAGAGACCTTGGTTCCCACTATTGATGTCTCTCTGAATCCAAGACCCCATGCCTCTACCTCCCAGATAGGACCTTCTAAGCCAAGGTCCAATCCGGTGCTAAGGATCCAATTTGTTCAAATTGATGGTATGAATGCTGAAAAACAAAGACTTATAGATTAGGGCCTCTCTAGTAAGGTAATAACCACCCTCTTCGAGAGTTGGAAATCTCTCTCCCTCTCCCTCTCCCTCCTTTGTTCTTGGTGTGGTTGAGATCAGCCCAACCAGTACTATCCTAACCTTCCTAGGATATTAGATTTTCCTCAAGCAGGTTTAGAATAAGGACCAAATTGTCCTGAGCACAGGGGTTTTTCCCCTACATTTATGATTCACAGGTTTCTGCTCTTAGTGCCTTTTTTGATGTCCATCTAGCAGAACATAGATAGATCCGGAGATTTCTCCAGGGAGCGGATTGTACTAAACGGTCTCTGCAGTCCTCTCTTTAAATCTATAGAAACATTATCTTTGAAATAACTCACTCTAAAAGTTATATTCCTGATAGCAATTACATCTGCGTAATTAGCGAGATCCAGGCTCTTTCCTGCACGGAGCCCTATTTATCAGCATTAGAGGATAGAATAATTCTTAGATTCAATCCCTCCTTCCTTTCCTGGGTGCTTTCCACATTTCATAGGGAACAGGAAATAATTTTACCTTCATTCTGTCAGAATCCTAGTAACAATAGAGAAGAGTGCTTTCATACATTAGATGTGAGATGGGCAGTGTTGGCCTACTTACAGGCTTCAGAGCTTTTCAGGAAGGATAATAAGTAACCTATTTGTTCACTTCCAAGTCCAAATAGAGGTGGCCTCAAAGGACTCCATTTCTAGATGGATTAGAATGGCAATCCAGGAGGCATATAGTGCTCAAGACATATTCCCTCCAGAGGGTCTTAGAGCTCATTCTACAAGGACTCTCTCGTCTTCTTGGGCTGAATGAGCAGAAACTTTAATGGAACAGATATGCAAGGCGGCTGCCTGGTCTAATATTCTCACCTTTTCAGAACATTACCGGCTAGATTTACATTCAAGTCTTCCAGGCTATAGTGCCCCCTAGAGATTGTAATCTGGTACTGTTCCATGTGAGCTGTCATGATTGGACAATGTGTAAGAATTACTTCCTACTGTTACTTTGGGTTCCACGAGTCCATCGTGACAACACCTCTACTTAAGTTTCTTGTAATAATAATTCACGTGATGCAACGTTGTATGGACTGTTTCTGTTAATGAATGATGAAGTCTATATCCATTGTAGTTATTGGAAGTCACTGGCGGTGAAGGGGCGGGGAGGGGCTTTAAACTCTGTCTTCCTGTCTCTACAGAGGTCAAAGGGTTACCTCGACATGTACTGTCATGATGACCTTGTGGAACCGAATTAAGGGTAGGACATAATTCCTATGTTCTTCCAATAGATTTTAATTAGAGATGAGCGAGCATACTCGCTAAGGGCAATTGCTTGAGCGAGCATTGCCCTTATGCGATTACCTGCCCGCTCGAGACAAATGGTTCGGGTGCCGGCGCGGGGGAGCGGTGAGTAGCGGCAGTCAGCAGGGGGGAGCGAGGGGGGGGGGGGGAGAGGGAGAGAGTGATCTCCCCTCCGTTCCTCCCCGCTCTCCCCCGCAGCTCCCTGCCCGCCGCTGGCAGCCGAACCTTTTCTCTTGAGCGGGCAGGTACTCGCTAAAGGCAATGCTCGCTCGAGCAATTACCCTTAGCGAGTATGCTCGCTCATTACTAATTTTAATCAATTTCTGTAAAGCAATATATATGTTATATAACACATTCCCTAGATACAATTATTAGTATATATGAATATGATTGACTGAGCACACATGACCAAGTGTACAGCTGTTACCGCAGGGACACTGATTGAGAAAAAAGGTAAGAAATGGTAAAAGAAATGGAAAAAGAAAAGTAACATATATCAACTTATGAATGAGTGATTAAACAATAATGCAGGGAGGGTGCTTGGAAATCAAACAATCCTGGGACTCTTCTGTCAGTCCATAAGAGGACACAGGTTGTTCTATGGCAGATCCTCTGCTCTGTATTATTATATCCTTCCAGCTCATAAAGGGAACAATGATAACAGAACATATACAGAGATTCTCATATGTATATGCAATTCCTCTATAGACAAAATAGTGGAAAGAGGTGAGCGGCTCCATAGCATAGAATAAAATAAGGTCTCCTTCTGGTGATGTGAAAGAGACCCTGCCACCATCTTTTGGCATCCCACTCTGAGGGCAGCATATGGTAGTGACAGTCACACTGATTACACGTAAGGATTGTCGCTCAAAATACGCATATGCTCTTTGCCATGAGCCCTAAGGCCTCTTTCACATGAGCAACAGAGATATCGCAGCTGTGTTCTGTGTGATATCACTGCGTTTTCTCATGGCAATATCACAATTTTGTGTCGTTACAAAGTTGCAAGTGGTGCTACAAAGTTGCGTGACTGTAGCGCTCTTTTGCCAGGATTTTCAAGGGGGCTTGAAATATAAGCCCTACCTCGAAAAAAAGACCTGGCTGCATTAAAAAAAAAACAACAAAAAAACAATACATCACCTAACAGGCATTGTCTGCTCCACTGCACTTCTTCTCTGCAGCTATGGCACACTTGCTTGTAGTTTTGAGCCAGTGCTTCCTGGTCAGAGGTTTAAAAACCTCGGCTACAGGAAGAGCTGGCTCTGATTGGTTATGGAGCGCTGCGGCTCAGCCAATCACTGCAGCACTCGATGAACCAATCACAGCCATCTCATTGAACGTGGCGGCTTTATCATTACAGAGCACTCATTTTGTGTAGACCCTGCTAGTATGCCATAATATTAAATGAGAATACCCCTTTATGGCCAACATCACCCCGGTCTTTAAGCAGTTACAGGGGGCATAAAAAAGAAACACAATCTTGTCTTCATGTTCTGTGTGGCTGAATAATCTCTGCTGTTCCCTGTTATCTGCCATTCTGAGCTGTTGAGAGGCTGAGTGCAACGTTCTTCAGGAAGATAAGAGATGGGAAGTCCAGAAATATCCATTCTTCCATAATCTATACTTGATCCCTAATTCCGAGACCCTCCATCCACGTCTATATTAGTATGCTGCTGACTTTAGGTTTAGTGTCACTTTAAGGCTCATGTAATGATATACTAAATACTCCCAGAAAGCGAAAGTGCTTTGGAGAGGCCTTGCCCACCCTGACAGAGGGATTCACTAGTGACTAGGAGGAGGTATGTGGAGCATGCTCAGCCACAGATGGGCTTGTAGCCAGGGGCAGCAGAGAGGAGAAGGTGAGAACAATGTATCTGTGTTACTGGATACAATATTCTGATCCGAGCTGGGAATGCAGGAAGTGGGAGCTGCCGTCATGTGTAGCTACATGTCACACTTTCCACGGTGCCTTGCTGGCATAGGGAGCGATGGAAGTGAAGTTCTACTTCTGACAAGCTCTGGGGCTCAATGGCTTGCAAGGGAGACATCCTAATCAAACCTATCATACAATCCTAGAGTATTTAAAGAGATAGTTCCACAGGTTTAAAGCTGAACGGGGATGTCTCCTGAAGAAAGCTTGTGTCCATACTGTATGCAAGCAGACCATGTTAACCCCGTAGTGACAAGCCTATTTTTTGCTTAAAGGACCAAGCGATTATCATCGTTGCATTGCAAGAGCGATAACTTGTTGACATTGCTATATGAGGGTTTGTTTTGTTTTTTGGGGGTCAAGTACTTTTTTTTTAATGGCACCACTCTGGGTCACATATATTGTGTTGTATAACTTTTATCGCATTTTGTTTGTGCTGCTTTTTCAAAATTTTCTTTTATTTTCTATCTATTGAAAAAAGGGTTTTTGTGGGGGGAAAAATGCACTTTTTTTACTTGATTTTTAAAAATCCTAAATCAAACTTCATTGTACTTTTTTGACACTATTTTTAGTTCCTGAAGGAGACCTGAAGTTGCCATAGCTCGATCGCTAGGATAGTACATTGCATTACTTATGTAGTGCATTCTACTAAGCTTATGACAGCAGCCTATTAGAATCTGCCAGAGGCAGGGCCTAACAGGTAGAGTTACATGATAGACATGTAGGCCTTTGTCAGGCTACCAGATGCCATATAACCCTATTGTTACCTTATAATCACAGGGCAGGGTGCCGATGGGCGACAGAAGGAACCCCCTCTCCCTGTCATCTGCTTAAGTGCAGTAGTTGCTATTGATTGTGGCATGTAAGGGGTTAAACTGCCAGTATCTAAGGTTTCTCCACATCTGGCTGTTAGAGCAGGAGCCTGACTGTTAGTAGTGAGCCAAGCCACAGACTTAAAAGATGTATGTGCAATCTGTTAAAGCCTATTAGTGAGGTCAGTAAATGACAGTTTTTACCGCAATTAGCGGATACGCCACAATTTTCGAGCGCTGTCTGTTCTATTTTTGTGCGTTTTGTGCTTTTTAACGCATCTCATCAACCATCACAATGATGGGGTACGTTAAAAGGCACATCAAACGCGGTGACATGCGTTCAAAATTGCCCTGATTTCGAGCGGCGTTTTCTGAACACGTGTGAGAGTGGCCTGAGGGGGTTAAAGGTTGCCCCCCTTCCCCACTCTTTGAGCCAGAATGCTGTAAGGGTAGCTTCACACGGCAATTGCCATATTGGCGAGAGAAAATCTCAGCAAAATCCCATCTTTGTTCCTGCGATTTTTAAGCGTCAGCGCTTTTTCTCACAAAAACATTGCTGACGCTTGTGATTTTGCCACGATTTTTTAGTTGAAGAGTCAGTAGGACTTTCTAATGTTAAAAACGCATTATATGAAAATCGCAAGTTCGTGTATTGTAATGCGATAAAAAAGAGGCTCCATAGGAAAACATGGGCGACTAAAAAAACACCCCAAAAACGCAGAATGATAGAATATGCTGCGATTTTTTTTTATTTTTTTTAATCGAAGCATCCCATGAGTGAAAACATTGGAAATGTGAAGGAAACCATTGAAAATCATTGGTCTCATAATCCTGCGCCCTTACTCACACTCACATCGCGCAATTTTATCACCCGTGTGAAACTACTTTGAGAGCTGATCGCTGCAGCAGCTCCAATCTCAATGGGATTGGCCCTAATGAGACAACTTTAATCACAATATAGTAAATATCCTTTAATTTGACATCCATAAACCTGGGTAGGTGCCGGATTATTGGAGGAAGTGAAATTCAACATGAATATAATAATAATCCTCATTTGTATAGCGCCATATGATTCCACCGTGCTTTTGAGGCACCTGGGGAACATAAATAATGCAAAAATTACAGAAATTACATGAGTTACATGTGGTATTCAATTATTTGGAAACAATGGGGGTGGGGGTGATTCAGAAGGTACAGGGGCAGGTGGTAGAGTAAGGGGGAACACAGCAATGTGACGATAACATACCATATACAGTTTTTAGAACACAAATGGGTTGAGGGTAGTACAGGAGCTGCAGGGCAGGAAGTGTACATGATAGGCAAAAGTGGAAAGCCATAGGGAGGGGTAGGGGTATATTGTGGGGGTGGAGGGCTAGATCAGGAGGTTTGGTATGCATCCATGAAGAGGTGCGACTTTAAGGCGCGTCTGAAGTTCCGCGAATTGGGGATTGTCTGGATGTTTTTGGGTAGAGCGTTCCAGGGAATCGGTGCTGCTCTGGTGAAGTCCCGGAGGTGAGCATGGAAGGTTCGTTTCAGAGGGGTGTTTAGTCTGAGTGTGTTAGTGAATCAGAGAGTGCAGGCTGGGTGGTGTACGGACAGGAGTGGAGCGATGTACGATGGTGCAGCGCCATGGAGAGCTTTGTAGGTGAGGAGTTTAAATTTAGTTCTTTAGTGTATGGGCAGCCAATGCAGCGACTGGCATAGTGCAGAGGCGTCTGAGAAACGGCTGGATAGGAAGACAAGACTAGCTGCTGTGTTTAATATGAATTGGAGAGGGGAGAGTCCGGTGCGGGGAAGGCTGATGAGCAGGGAGTTTCAGTAGTCGGGTCGGGAATGGATGAGGCCGGATTTTAGCAATGTTTCTGAGGTACAGGTGACATGTTCGGGCCAGAATTTGGATGAGGGGGGTACAGGAGAGGCCGGTGTGACCCCAAGGCAGCAGGCGTGCTGTCTGGGGGTTATGATGGTGCCAGATACTTATATGGAGATGCTGGGGGGAGGTTGGTTGGAAGGCGGAAAGACGAGAAGGTCAGTTTTTGAGAGGTTAAGTTTGAGAAAAAGGAAGGACATAGTATTAAAGACAGCGGACAGGCAGTCAGTGATATTTTGGAGAAATGGTCCAGAGATTTCACGAGAGGAGGTGTATAGTTGGGTGTCGTCAGCGTAGCGATGGTATTGGAGGCCGAATCTGCGGATGGTTTGTCCAATTGGGGCTGTGTAGATTGAGAAGAGAAAGGGACCAAGGACCGACCCCTGGGGGACCCCGAGAGGAAGTAGAGAGGAGATAGAGCCAGCAAAGGAGACAATGAAAGAGCGGTCAGAGAGGTAAGAGAAGAACCAGGAGAGAGCAGTGTCCTTTAGGCCGATAGAGCGGAGCATAGTGAAAAGGAGGTCATGGTCAACAGTGTCAAATGCAGCAGACAGGTCAAGGAGGATTAGTAGGGAGTAGTCACCCCTTGATTTATATTACAGAACTGGAGACTTTCTGGTCAGATGGTGCATTAAAATAATTTATAAGGCCTCCTGCATGCGGAACCCGGCATTGGGAGAAGCAGCGTCCGTGCGTACCTGCTTACTTGGGTTTTCATGCGCAGTACAGATTTTTTTTTTAAACTCCTGCTTTTCCCATGTTTTTGCCTAGTGACCATGTCAATGACAGAAGGCCTGTGGATTGATGGCTTCCATTGACTTCAATGGAAGCAGTCCGCACGGAATCCACACAAAAATGGAGCATGCTGCAATTTTTCTTTCGCTTGTGGAAACCACAATAGATTTCCGCAAGTGTGGAGGAAGAATCAATTTCCCATAGTATGCTATGGGCTGTATTTGCCACGGATCCGCGGTGCAGACACCTACTGCGGATTCCACTGCAAATATCTGCTTGTGAGCAGGTGACCTAATAAACAGATCTATAACATTTTATAACATCCTTTGTACTTCAATAACTCAGTAATATTGTCTGTTTGCTGTCAATGAATGGAAGTATTCTTGTTTACACCTCTACTGCAGGTGACATCCATCAGTACGGCACAGGCGCCATCTGTGAATGGAATCCTCATACAGAGGTTATCACCATGAATGACACTAATCCACCATTTCTGAAGCCTCTCCCATATCTTTAGGATAGAGATTTGTGGAGATGACAGGCAGGTTAAAGTATTGGTAAAGAAGTATTAAGTGAAACTGACATCATTTAACCCTTTCTTAGGGTTATGTGGTGAGCAGACAATGTTAAAGGTATTTTCCAGAGCTAGAAAAACTTGGCTGCTTTCTTCGCAAAGTATCCAAACTTGTTGCCTTTCAACTTGGCAATACACTTAGCGCCACCCTTGTTTGTGGTTGTGTCTGGTATTGTAGCTCAGCTCCTATTCTCTTCAATGGAGCTGAGCTCCAATACCACACACAATGCTATGGACAAAGGTGATGCTGTTTTTGGAAGAAAGCAACTGTTTTTTTTTTTTAATTCTGGACAACCCCTGTAAACGTTGCTTTATTTTTATGTGTGACACTATTTTTCTGCTTCTGGTGAGCTATATAGATGGTGATAAAAGACCAAGAAGCATCATTGGCTGCCACACATGCACTTCTACACCCTCCATCAGCCTCATCACTTGGCAACTCTTAAGGTCATTAATTGGGTGCAGTTACACCAACCTGTTTTAGCCTATGTCGCCCTAAACTAAAGGGGTTTGTGTTAAGAGATTCTAGGCATACAGAATAGGGCTTTAAAATGGGTTGCCTGCTTAAGAGCTCCTTCACACAAGCGATGCAATTGTACGCTGGCCGCATCGCATCTGAAAAACATGTCAATGAAGAATAGCCTTGATCAAGTTCCGAGCTTTAGCCGTGTTTTCTCGTCCATTCACACAGGCGCTGTGGCGTATTAACGAACATACACGCTGCAGCGTGGAAATCCTTCGGTCCGCAGAAATCCTCGGAATGACTTGTGATGGTAAATAGGGCCAGCTGCAATATTTTCCCAGCATTGGATGCAGCTAATCTCCCCCCCCCCCCCCCCCCCGCTCCAATAGAAGCCTATGGGAGCCTCGGGAGTATCTCAGCAAAAGATAGAAAAGATAGGGAAAGACCTATCTTTTCCGGCTGCATATAAAATCGTTCACTGTTTTTGGTCACCGATGGCCTATTATTCCCAGCGCAACATTTTTCCACGACTAAATATCGCTTATCTGAATGAATACATTTGAAACCAATGTTTTAGATAGTCACGTTTTTTTTATCACGGCTAAACTAGTTGTGTAAAAACGGTCATGTGACTAAGGCCTAAAAGGGATTCTGTCATGTACTTTATGATGTCCTCACTGAGGGCAGCATGAAGTAGTGACACACTCTGGTTTCGGGGATAATGATTATGGGAAATAATGTGTAGTTTTTGGGCACTCTCACGTCTGAAGTTTGTTAAAAGTTTAGTTACCCTCTAAGAACACTAGGTGTGTCTGCAACACGTAAGCAGGTGTACACCAAATTTTTGGTGAATCCTGTGTTTCCTAAATAAAGTTTTTTGTTGATACTATTCCATTGAGACCTAGATGAACTTTCTGCAATAGGGACTACTTTCTGTAATAGGGACTACTCAGCCCTGTTCACTTGCATGGTCTGAGCTTCAGTACCAGGTACAGCCACTATGCTTAGATAAGCAATGAAGGGGTAGCTAATGGATGGAGGTCCCAGCAATCAGACATTGATAGCCTATCCTTATGACATAGTATGGAGTTAGAAAGAGTGTTGGAGCACATTTCCTTTGAGTTACACCTTAGTATGGTTACACAAGTCAAGCAAGGTTAAACTAGCTAATTAATAGGTAAATCGTGTAATGTGGGTTGTTCTCTTTTTATTTCCCTTTTTTCTTCTTGGTACTACAGTGCATTATGTGTTTTGGCATCATACCTAGTAACATTATGAAAATACAATTGTTCTACTTTGTTTATTGTACCTCTATATTGTAAACCAGCCCTGTGTGTTACGTGGTGTTTTATTTCCTTACTAAACATCCCTTCAGTGATACACCCTTGAGAATTAGTATGTTGGGTGTTACAACTTGTGGGATCCACTGTAACTAATGATCAGTTAGCGATATCCACCTAAAATCCTTGGATAGTTTACTCTATCCAGTCACGTGTTAAGCACCTTGCACACAAGTCGGAATAGGCTGCACGAGCTGCAATAAATTCCCTCCAAAATTCACAGGCTACCTGTGTATTTTGATGCAGAATTGAAAATGGCTTAAAACCTGCCTGCAATTCGGCATCCAAATCCACAAATAGGCCCAATTTTGGTGCGGAATTCCGTAGGGGTGGATATGACTGCATTGTGTGGTGTAATTCTGCCCCCTGTGAAAGGTCCCTTTATAGTATTACTGGTCTGAGTAATCAACTGGCTATCCCCAGACTCTTCAATGGCAGATTTGTTTTTGGAGGGACCTTCCAGACGGGACAGGATAGTCTGCAACAATGTTGTTTAATATGCCATCCCTGAATTCTGCACTGCTAGCTGCGGCTCTTGATGCTGATCTCACAGGAGGGTGTTTTGCACAAAGCTGTTGTGGAATATTTTGTACTATGTGCAAGGTCTCATATGCAGCAACACCTCCCCAACATGAGGATCAGACCTCTTCCACATGGGCGTCAGTTTAACACTACGATAGCCAAGCTGTTTTAGCGCAGCTGTCGGAGCGTTAAATCGCGTGACCGAAGAAAAGCCGCGACCAAGTCGTGTCTATTCTCCCCGATGTTACCTGGCTGGCTGCTGCGTCTTGCAGGGCACTGATGTTGCTGCCCTGAAATCCCTCAGCTGCCAGAAGAATGAAGGGAATCCCACCTAAATTCCCTCCCCCTCCCTTTGCTGGCTAGCCTGCATAGTCTCCCATAGGAGACTATAGAGCCACCGGCATTGTGTTGTCAAAAAATAGGACTTGTTCTATATTTTGACGGAGAGAAATCTCAGCATCAAAAAAATCGTGCCTAATTGTGCTATCTTTTGATGCGCGATTTTTTTCGGCATGTCAAAAAAATCGTTCATCTGAAAGAACCCATAGTAAATCATGTGTTCTATTAAATGCGATTTTTTTTCTTGACATGCCTATTCAGCGTCAAAACGACGCTTGGGTAAAGGCCTCAATAAAAAAAAATGTAAGCACCAAATCTGCAGTGGCCAAAATCCGCACCCAAATGATGCGGATTTGGCAGCATTTTTAATTATGGATCTGCTGTGGGATTTAACTCTTATTTCAAGGGTTGAATTCTGCAGCATAAATAGGCGTGCTGCAGATTTAGAATCCACGGTATTTATCAAAAATGGTGCAGATTCCTTGTGGAAATTTTAGAAATTCCCCCAACATGACTTGAGAAAGAAATAAAAAAGCCCCACCTTAGTGTAAAACTGCATGAAATAAAGAAGAATTCTAGGGTGGAAAAATGGTACCTGGAACCATATAGTATATAACAATATCAGTATTACAGGGTCCAACAGCAGCAACCTTCCCGGTGACAGTACAACTCCAACAGCAGGTCTTCCCAGAAGCTGCCTGACACTTGCTTGAAGTCTTCTGCCAGCTCTTCCTAGATTGGAGGATCAAAAGCCAATCAGAGCCAGTGCTCGTTGAATCAATCACAGCCATTCAATGAGTGAATGAATGGCTGTGATTGGTTCATCGAGAGCTGGCAATGATTGCTTCATGAGCGCCCTGGCTCAGCCAATCACAGCCAGCCCTTTCTGGAAGTGGGGATTTTGATCCTCCAATCCAGGAAGGGCTGGCAGAAAACTGAAGACAAGTACGGAGGTGAAGGTAGATCATCTTGTGATTTTTTTTTTTTTGTGCGACTAAATTGTGCATGCCAAATATGCGCATGTGAACGAATAGAATGTGAAGCGCTGAGCGAGAAACCAGCAGCGATCTGCTTCTCTGAACGCTCTGCAGGAGCGCTAACAAGCTAGCGGTGACATCAGCGCCCCTGCAGTCGTCCTATCCAAATGGGACATTAGTCATTCACATGCTATTGTTTTCTTATCTTAACACAACAAAACCAATTGTAAAGTAATTGAGAAGGGTAAACATCCTGTGACATAGTTATCATAACGCGTTAAAAGTCAAGTTAGTTTACATTCAAACTGGGTTGGCGTAATATCAATGGTCAACGTCCGTTTTCACGCGGATTCGAGGAGTTTTTATTCAAAAAATGCCTTATATTACTTCTGTGAAATTGCAATCCTCGAGGGGGAGGGGGGGGGGGTTCACCCGCGTCACTGGATCACAAGTGTTTCCTATTGATTTAAATAGAAAACATCACATCGCACTCGCATGCGAATGCGTGTGATGTCTTTAAAGGTTCCATTGAAAAGCATGGATGATGCGGGAATTGCTCCTGTGAGTAAGTCCATTCAAAAGAATGGAGTTCACATTCACACGAGTTTTGTGCGTCTTGCAACACGCAAGATTCTTGCTCATGAGCACATAACCTTAAACTTTGCTATGTTTGCATATGACATATAGGTGAAAGGTTAGAGGTTGGACCCGCATCTATTGGAATTGATTGTCTGCCACACTCTCCATATACTTCAATAGAGGAATGGTGTGCTTATACTCATCCTCCCCAATGAAGTCTATAGAAAGAGCCTAGCTAGTAGCCAAGCAACATGAAGATTGTGGCGGACAGCAATTTGCGCAACGGGGTCACCAGACTCCTGATCTCCTCGTAGGCCTATAGGTTGGACCAGTACTTATCAGGCATTTGATGGGAATACCCCTGTAAAATGTTGGCAATTATGCTACGGACTATTGTAAAACATTCTACCAACTCCTTCACACTTCCATTGTTCTACTGGCCATCAGCATCACACGGCAGCCATGCAATCACATTTTATTATCACTTATACAGTAGTAAATGCTAGGACTACCCCGGTCATAGTCCTTCAGTGAAGGGCATCTCTACTATGGTGCAGCGTTGGCAAATAGAACATTTAAGAGTTCTGACTTCTACGGAGAGATAAAGCAAACTTACATTAAATTAAGCAAATCAGTCAATAAGCTAAGTACATAGTCATCGTCATCTACACAGTTCCTTCGGAGGTATAGCAATCTTCTGAAGTCGCAGCCAATACATTTTTATCTCATCCTCTTGTGAGTCACAGTCTCGTTCCTTTTATCTGTCAGCATTGTGGAAGTAATAGAAGTATGTAAATGCTATAATGTGCGGTGTTCATGGCTCACGTTACACGACATTGCTTGGAAAGAGAAGGATTCCTAATATAACTTTATACGAGGATTGGCTTCCACTGTAACGTCCCAGTATAATAACGAAAGAGGTTTTGTAAGACTAGTTTCACAGAAGTGTATTATATGTATTACGGACAAGTGTCCCGGCCCGACCCCAGGTCCACTTTACCCAACTCATAGCAGCATAGGGATGTTCTGAGCTCGAGTCAATAGACCCGTGGTCTAGCCAGGACACTCATATGTGCTATGGGCGTATAAATGTGCCGTAATACACTCCTGTGAAACCGGACTAATACTGTGGAGAGGGTCCTCTTCTCCATTGATGGCTGGGACCTGGGTGTCCCAGCAGCTCAGCCCCTACATGATGGGTCATCAGGGTTGTCAAGTGGAATTTTTCTTATTTCTGGACAATTTTTCCAGAAATCATGGACAACCAACATTTTTTCCTGATCCACTAATAAATGATAAGGATGATTTTTATAGGTCAGAAATTGATACAAACTCATTACTAGCATTTACTGGGAGCTGTAAAATATGATAATTACAATTACAATATTAACCTGCATCAAAAATACAAAATTACAGACGCATCTATTTTTTTTCACAGCCACTGGAAATCATTGCTCTATTTTTACGGACCGTCCAAGAGTTTCTAGATTGTCGGCAACCCCTACTTGTCATATTGCCACAATTGACCCAACAGCGGCTTTATCCTAGTAAAGGATCCTAGGAGTCAGGCAACCCACACACTCGGCCCGATTTCCTGCTCGCCAATGTGCGTTTTCACTGCGATGTGGGGCGTTTTTGTCAAAAATGCCTCCCATCACTTCAGTAAAGTAGCGATCCTCCAGGGCAGCTTTCAGCCCCATCGGAGGATTGGCAAGTTTTTCCTATTGTTTTCAGTGGGAGACATCACATTGCACGCCATGCTATGTGTTTTGCTCTCCCATTGAAATTAATGGGCGCTGCGTTACAAGGTTTGCGAAAAGATAGCACATGTAGCATTTTTTCCCCCCGCATCGCTCATGTTTATGACTCCATTCAAAGGAATGGGGTTCATATTCGTGTGTCTCGCAACTCACAAATCCCGCGTGATTATCTCGGCCGTGTGAAAGTGGTCTCAGACTGCGCTGATCATATATCATCACTAATATATAAACTATACAACATGTTCTAGTTAAGATACCATGCTATATTCTTAAAAAAGTTGTATAACAGGTAGAAAAAATGTGGATACTTTCTATTAGAAACAGCGCTACTCTTGTCTAAAGGCCGAGTGTGGTATTGCAGCCCTCTTTCGAATGCTACATTACTAGAACCAGCCCATAGACAAAAGTGGCGCCAATTCTGGAGGAAAGTATGAATTTTTCTTAACTCATACTTCCCCTTTAAAATCCAAAGTTAATGTATATGGTTTTAGTTGTAGTATATTGTATTTACCCAACAATATGCGGAGATCGGGTGTGGGTAGTTTTCTATAGTCATACGGGAAAAGATCAGGTCCGCCAAGAGAGGTTGTAACTATTTATAATAGGGCAGCGGGGCCGATAGGGAAGGAATTGTATTGCTCATCATAAAACGTCTCATTTCTTAATGACATGTAGATACGACATCCGTGAGTGATGGAACATTCATGAAGCAGCTCAGCGTCATACAGGACAATTAGCCAGGACTGTTTCCGGAACGTGTATGATAAAGGTTGTCATGATATTTGTCTGCTATGAATTGCCCTTCCCCTCCTTCACTTGCGCAACATCTTTAAGGAGCTTCTATATTTAACTTTTTAGGTTTTAATTTCCCACTGCACCAGCTGAAACCGTGATTGGTTATTGGCCCAGCTCACAGGTCAAACAAAAGACCCGCTGACCAAATCCGTCCCACCACCTCATATTATGTGACCCGCAAGGTCTGCAGCATATAGAAACCTGAATCAGGTTCTTCCCCTCACACACTTGTCCTCTCTCTGCGATACAGCCGGACCCCCAACCCCATCTTCATACGTAACGGTGGAGGCGCAGTGCACTACTGTCATCAATGTGTTGGGTGCCATTATCTTTTCATCCTCAGTTACGGGAGGAGCAGCCAGTAAGATGGGCGCCACCGAGTACGTCGAAAAACAGTCAGCACCTCCATCATTTGGTAATCTAGCACACACACTGGCTGTAGTAGGCCTTCTGGGGGCTGAGGGGCACTTACCTGTAAAGCAGCGTAGGGGGTTTCTGTTCTTATTGAGTAGTTACATTTATACAGTCTTATAATTACGATCGAAGGCAACCATAAGGCTGATGTGGCCCTCGGTGGAAATAAGCTTCACACCTCTGGCTTAGATGTACCACATGGTCACAGCCATGGCACTTAGGAGCTAGAGGAGTCACGGCGACGTCATACCTCGCATTCAGGCAGGTGAAGAGGAACCTTGGGGAATCTTTACATGGGACTCATAGGCTGTGATATTGCGCTCACCCGTGTAAGTGCAGCCTTAGGGCCTCTGCAGATGGCCGATTTTACACACATTTTTCATGCACAAAATCACTTGCCCAAAACTCAGAGAATAGAACCCATTGATTTCAATGGGTTCCCGCACACTCTGCATTTTTGTGCTCAATTTTCACATGCATGAAATATGCTCAACATGCTCTTGTGCACCCAAGGCACCATAGAAGTCCACAGCACGACATCTGCACGACTTAGGCCACTGAACTGGACGATTTTGCAGTGTTCGTCGATAACACCAGGAACTAATTAGACAGCCCAGCCAGTTCAATAATGGCGTGGGTGTGTCCCGCGCTGATGTGAATGGGCCCGGCAGCATAAAAAAAGGACAGCGGAATGCACAGATTCGCACACGGTAGCCCGCAATAGTGCTTTGCAGTATTATTACATCACACTATCGCGTTTCTACGTACACGCTCATCTGCAGGAGCCCTTACCTGGTTTACCTTAGGCCACCTTCCCCTAAGTGTGTTCATATTTACTTGCACATCAGCGTAGCATTTTTGCAGAATAAACAATGCTTTATGGTGCGCACATCGGCGTATTTTACTATACTTTTGTGCCCACAAGGCATGTTCAAAAAACACACTGATTTAAATGACTAATGAGCCTGAGTTCCAGATGTGTTTCCTTTCCAGCATTTGCACATCCCCGATTGACTTCTTTGCAAAAGCTTTGGTGCACAAATGCGCAGAAAAATAGTAGATGCCGTGGGTTTTTCTTTGCGCAACCGACATCGACAGGAAAAATATGCGCATGTGAACGAACCCATTGAGATCAATGAATTCTATTCTCTGCATATTGCGTTTATAAATTTTGCAAATACCCCCATGTGATGCTGACCTTACATCTTGACTTACTGGCTGAGGGCAGGTTTACACAAGCATAATTTACTGCGTGCCGCCCGCATGTGACACTTGCGTAACTGCTACTGGCCACCAATTGCCACGCACTATCTTGGCATGTATGCACGCGTTATACATGGCAAAATAGAAAATCTGTGTGATCGGCAACATGGGAGCCTACGGTACAGTATATTCCACGCACAGAATGTGCTGTAGCAATATGTTCGAGTGAAGGAGCCACAACACAGCGCCAAACTTTTCTTTTTTCATTTCTCATTGAAATAACTTTCCAGTTCCCATTATTTCCAGTAGCAGGGGCAGCTAATGTAACCGCAGACCCCTAGTGCCAGCCCATTCAAAAAATAGAAAAATGCAGAAATGTTCTGAAATACCCTCAAAAAAGCTGTATGTATGGGAATCTTATAATTCAGATATTACTACTACTATATAAAAAGTTCGGTGTAACACGAACTGGTTTCCGTATAGAATACGATACATTACATTATTTTCCGTTGTAATTTGATGTCCCTCTTACAGATCCCCTACGAATTTAAAGACGTCTTGTCTTTTTAAAAGACAAAAAAAATTGCCATCTCCCATAGGCTTCAGGTGCAGCGTGACAGCTTCATGCAGCACACCAGCAGATGGCGTTTGCAGTCTCCATTACAGAAGGAAAAATGTCACCTATCCTGGATTTCCATGCTAGAGGGGGAGGGAGGTTTGGCTGGTGATGTCATGAACCTGTCGTGCAAGTGCAGGCGGAGAAGGGTGTCTTAGCAGGAGGGTGTGTATGTAGCTGGTGTGTACCCATTACCTGCCTCTATACACCTTCACATCTGACAATAAGGAAGGAGAAGCCCTTACTCCTTTATTCTCAGGACTCCTCAGAAGGATTCCAGGCTGTGTCAGACATAAGACAGGTAGGTGCAAAGCTAATGTATGGTATTACCTTGGGAACAGGAAACAGCTGATCTTCCTTGCCTCTTATGGCCTGCAGCCCTAATCTGCTACCTTGCTACAATGTTGCAATCTGTCGCTACAATGTTGCAATCTGTAAGGCACATAATGGCAATGGATGGTTAGACTGTATTGCAGTATTCCATAGGTTTTATTTTCCTCCCATCGCTGCTGTGACATCTTCGTTCCGCCAACTAGGAAGCGGTGTAAATATTAACCCTTGCAACACTGGGAATGCTGCTGTGTTGGTAATCAGTCCCCCTCCCCCTATTTCCCACTGTTCTTCAGCAGCAAGAAAAAAAAAAAGGGATTAATGATTACATTCTGACAAGGAGCGATCCAGCGGGGAGTGGTTTGCTTTTTAAAGGGATAAAGAAAAAAAAAATTGCAGCTGCAATACAGCTGGAGGGTTGTCCATGCCGGAATGACACAATCCTTGTGTATGTATATGTGTAGCACGCTGCTGTCTTTTGCTACATTGTGTCTGTGGCACTGAATAATAGATGATAAAGCTGGGTTTGGTCACTGCAGGGCCCTGTGCCTCCCAATTCTCACAGGGGAAGATGAGCCACTTTGATTTCTGTTTGGCAGCTGCCTCTTGCCAAGCTCAGTCTTGCTCTTCCCACCCACATAAGGGGAAAACCGCTGCTTGTTACCGGGGCCAGATCCTGCATTTGTCGTCCCATCACACTTGCCAGGTTGTCACTTTGAATTTTTTTTTTCTTAGGCCTGTTTCAGACGAAAGTATTGTAACACGTCCGAAATACAGATCCGTAATATGGAGGTGTTACAGAGGACATTACAACCGGATGTCAGCAGTATTTGTCTCCGTATATTTTGTACCGTACATATACAGATCCGTATTTACCCAATAGAAAATAATACCTATACAGAGGGAAAGCGGAAGAAAATAGGCCATGCTGCGTTTAAAAAAAAAAAAAAAAAGCTAGGGGATAATCTTGATGCTACCGCTATAAGGCCAGCGTCACACAAGCATAAACGCGTTTGCGCACGCATTTGTTCTGCATGTTGGCATATGACTGTTTTACTGTACTTTATGCGCATGCAAATCGTATGCCTTTGCATGCACAAAAAAAAGCGCAACCATGCTTCTATTCATTGGAATAGGCAATTGGTGTAATTAGTTCAATATGTGCTATTTCCGTGCAGGAACGTATAGCATGCTGCGTGTTTTCTTTGCATGTATACAAAATGTGCATATGTGAAGGAACTTATTGAAATCTATGGTTTCTGTTCACTGTGTACTGCGTGCACAAAATGCTGCGCAAATGCGGATGTGTGAATCCGGCCTACGTCAGCAAGAAGGTTTATTGCAATTTATTTTTTGTACTTTTTTTTATTTTTTATAATATATAATATTTGTGTTATGTATTTCTATGTTATACAGGTGAAAATGTGTTAATAGCCTTTTATAGACATCCCATCACATCCGTACAGGTCGGTGGTCCACTAGCTAGGACCTTACTGATGCTACAGCGTTCTGTGCATCAGCCAAATGTGTTTGGTGTCGCTTGGAGATTCATGGCACACTAAGGGCCCATGTCCACTGGCTTTTTTTCACGACGTATAACTTGTGCGATGCACGGCCATGTGATATGTGGTTAATATGAAAGTCAATGGACTTATATTGCTTAATGCACACCAGCGTGTAGATACACATGAGAAATAAATCACAGCCATTCTCTGAGTACCATTCTGCGTGAGCCCTAGACTTTGGGATAGGCAACATAGGAAACTCTGTCCATATACAGTGTTTTTATATGTGTCTCCACTCTAAAACAGAGTGGAGAACAACAGAAAAAAAAAATGTCACACTGCGCATACGTGTGTGATACACAAGCATACGCAGTGCACTCGCAGCCATACACTGTCTCTGCTGGCAGACCCGCTATTCACAAAAACCAGTAAACCGCTGCGGCGGAGACCCGCAGTGTTTTATCAGTACGGCCGTGCACATGAGGCCTTAGGCTGCTCTCACACATGCATTGACATTTTACTGTAATTTCGAGCTGCATTTTTAACCCATTTGACAGCGTTATTTAACGCACCCCATCATAGTGATGAGGTGCATTAAAAATTGCTTAAATGCCATGTTCGAGCGCATGTCTGCAAAGGCCCTTTGATATCAATGGAGGCGTTGTACCACGATTAGACAGCGTTTAAGTGCCGGTCAATCACGGTAAAAATCGGGCTGCGTGAGAGCAGTCTAAGGGCTTATTTACACGAACTTATTTCCCGTGCAAGTTCCATCCAATTGTGAAAAGGACGGAACACAGACGGGAAACTAACCGATTGATTGCAGTGGGTCAATCTACATGTGCGATTATTTTCACTTTTTATTTTCTTCCTACCTTGCAATCAGTAGTGTGAGATTGAAAAACCACAGCATGTCCTATTTTTGGGTGATTCTGTTCCAGAATTGCCTGTTGTTTTCTGTGGGAGGAAAAAAAAAAACGGCATCGCACTCACATGTAAATACGTTTCATGTGATGATGCGTTTTCATATTTTTACTATTGAAGTAACGTGTTTTTTTATTTTTTTTCCCCACACTCTTGAAAATAATTTTTTTTCTCGCAAAAGGCATTGTGCGGAGGTAACCGCTGGTTTACAGGTGCGATATCTGTTCACATTTCTCGGACTGATGTGGCACTCGCCCATGTAAATATGGCTTTAGGGCTCTTTCAGACGGCCATAATGCGGTTACTGTTTAGGGTCTCTGTTATGAACCTTACAGGGTTCACCGGGATTGAAATGAGATCACAATAAAACCCTATAAATAACTTAATTTAGTTAAACTGTGGAAGTCCATAATACAGACCGCATCCGCATTATGGCTGTCAGAATGAGGGCTTAGGCCAGTGTCACACAAGCATGAGATGGCCTCAAGTCCTGGCCCGACCGCAGGCCTAATACTCTGATGTGACCACATCATCGGGATCTATAATGCAGTGAGTTTGAGTCCCACAGTCCACTCAGTAAGGAGCTGGTCTCAATCTGAGAGCCTGCCACTGCTATCTATGGTCCTCTTGTTTAGGAATAAGTATAGGGTCATAGTATATGGACCCCCAGGGATGTTACCATCTATGATGTGCCAGAAACATATCAAGGTGGAATTCCTCTTTAAATGTACTAGGCCACAAATCTGTCAAACACAGCTGTCTAATCACTGCTGCTGAAACTGAAGGGTATTTCTGGTTTATAGAAAGCCTGACAAAGTAGAAGTATACCAGTGGGCGGGGGTATCCATGGGCTGTAATTCCACCAGTGGATATAACTGTCTCATTGAAGTCTGTGAGAGTTCTACCAATACTTAGAGCCTCGTGTCGCTGAGTGTTAAGGCTGCATGTTCAATTTCCCCATGGTTCATGTAGCCTGCTCAAGGTTGACTCAGCTCTCCATCCTTCCGAGGTCGGTAAAATTAGCACCCAGCTTGGTGGGGGTAATGAATAAAATTACCTGAAAGGCCGCCTGCAGACAGACGAAAATTCCGTGGCGGGATTTTCGCCGCTGGAAGCCTGCATAGGATTGCGTTAACAAACACAATCCTATGCAGACGGCCACAGTTTGGCCGCGTGAAATCTCGCGCGGCAAACAAACCGCGGCATGTTCTATTTCTGTGTGGGGCTCGCGCTCACCCGCCGCCGGCTCCAGTCTGTGCATGCATCTGCAGCCGGCACATGAAAGATCTGGAGCTGCGGGGCGCGGGTGAGTACGCGCTGCTCTCTGCAGGCGCTCGGGTCACATCCCGCGGCGAGAATTCTCGCTGCTGGATCCGACCCGGCCATCTGCAGGCAGCCAAAGTGTGCTATAAGTTGGCGCTATACAAATAACAAAATGTATTTATTTATTTACTTAGCTTGGACAGGGGGCAGCAGAGAAGAACTATTGGTATTGGCGTAACTATAGGGGATGCAGTTACACCCAGATCTATGTAGGGAGCCCAGTACTATGAATAAAGCATTATAGTTGGGGGCCCTGTTATAGGTTTTGCATTGGGGCCCAGGAGCTTCATGTTACGCCTCTGCGTTTAGGTGTTAAGAGAAGTTGGGGGGTCCCAAGATAAACTTTTGCACCTGGGCCTATGAGCCTTTACCTATACCCCTGCTTGGTAATATACCCCCACTCCAGTCCCAAGACAGAACTTTCTCCTGAAACCAAAGAGTTACTTTAAGGACCTTTCACAGAAGATAGAATTGTTCCGTAGGATGCAGCAAAATATGGTGTCATTCGGAAAATTCCTCACCAAAATCCGCAAGTCTAAATGTGCAGATTTTGATTCAAAATTGAAAATGGCCTAATTTTACTGGCGATTCCACATCAAAACCTACATTTAGTCCGGTGTCACACAGGCTTATGCATATTTGCACAATGGATGTTGCATTTTTGCACATGCTTCTGTGTGTTTTACTGTGCGTTTTTGCGCATGCAAATCGTGCGCATTTGTGCATGCAAAAAAAATACTCAAGCAAGCTCCCATTGATTGCAGTGGGCAATTAAGTGAATTGGTCCAATATGTGCTATTTGCCTGCCCAAATGAGCAGGAAAGTAGAGCATGCTGCATATTTCAATGGGTTCTATGCACTGCGTATTGCGTGCGCAAACCGCTGCGGAAGTATGTTAATGTGAATCCAGCCTTGAACAGCAGTGGAAAATTATGCTGCGTGTTGCAGAAATATTCCATTCTGTGTGAAAGCTCCCTATAGGACATGGCCTTTGTAAGTCTAAGGGCCATCTGGTGATGGTGAGAGAACCAACTTGTACCGCGGTAGATACCTGCCTACCCCCCCCCCCCCCCCCCCATCTATACACACCGATTTAAAAAAAAAAACAACAACTTGTGGTCAGCTTTATGAAGAGTTACACATTGAGAAGGCCTTGTCCCCCAACCTTACAGTGCAGATCTGACTACAAAGGCCTGCTGCATTATCTGTCAGGAAAGAAGTGAGGAGCAGCCGCTGATCTCCAATCTCCCCGGCCCCCTGAGTATATTATCATGTATTGCAGGCGGCCGCTGGTGCCCAGTGAGGCTCGAGGAATTCCAGCACATGCTTTGTGTGTTGTGGTTGTTAGGAAGATTACGGACTGTTTATTCCTAGAGTCTTAGCAGCAGTTTCCAAAATTGTCGCAGACTGCGGCCTGTTATAATTGGAACGAGAAATGTACTGTGGGGTGACATTTTTTTAAAAAGATAGTGACACAGTAAAATGTAAGCGCTTCTGTGTTTAGTACATGTATGTACTGTATGTGGTTGTATGAGCTACTTTAGGTTTTTACTATGTTGCTGAACTATCAGCAAGTCATGCCATTGTAAGGCTTGGGCCAATAACTTCTTCGACTTAGCAGTCAAGAATCGTGTACCCAACTGTGTTACGTCTCTCTATGGTTGTATAGAGGCAGTCAATAATGTCTGTATAGCCATACTGTACTTCTGTTTTGTCTTCAACTTCATATGTGTCGTGCTCTATGGGAATCGCCATATCATGGAGAGTCTCCCCTCGTAACTTTGCTCCATTATAGCCTTCGTACATATGACTCTATGTGCATGAGGCCTTAAGGCTGCAGACGTTACAGGTACAAATGTCATCCATTACTTCCACATAGAACAAAAGTGTCGCTATACAGTATGTGCGCAATGCATGGGAATATAGGCTCAGGCCACCATTAGTTCCCATAACCTTCTCATCCTTTGAAGGGGAAAGAGGTCCTTTCACCATCTGTCCAGTTCGCCCTTGTGTTTGCTGACACCACTGTTAAGGGCCATTTACATGGGACAAGCAAAAAAAATTGAGCTATAATTGTACCATATAAATGCAAAAAAATCATTTAGTATTTGTTCACTTCTCGTTATCGTTGACTTTCAATTAACATTAAAAAAACTATTGGATCGTGGGATGCTTGCTAAGTGTAAATGCTCAGCGCTTAACGTAGAAGGTGAGCAACGACCTTGGCGGTGACGTCAGCGAGCGCTTGTGCAGTTGTTATGATGATTCTTGACTAGAGATGAGCGAGTATACTCGCTAAGGCATATTCCTTGAGCGAGTAGTGCCTTAGCCGAGTATCTCCCCGCTCGTCTCTAAAGATTCGGGGGGCCAGTGCGGGGTGGGGAGCTGCGGGGGAGAGCGGGAAGGAACGGAGGGGAAATCTCTCTCTCTCTCTCTCTTCCCCCTGCTCCCCCCTGCTCCCCGCCGCAACTCACCTGTCACCGGCACCGGCCCCGGAATCTTTAGAGACGAGCGGGGAGATACTCGGCTAAGGCACTACTCTCTCTCGAGTAATGTGCCTTAGCGAGTATACTCGCTCATCTCTATTCTTGACCCATCTAAAGTTGACTCTAGAGGTTGTATAGGGTTAGAAAAACATGGCTGCTTGCTTCTAGAAGCTGCCACACCGGTCCATAGGTTGTCTTGTATTTCAGCTTGGGTTTATTTAAGGTGATTAGTTTAAGCTTTAATACCACACGTAACCTTTGGACAGGTGCGGCGCTGTTTCTTAATCCTGTACAACTGCTTGAAGGACCAAGTATGGGTGATACACCTGGTTATAGACGTGTCCAGCTGAAGGGGATAGTACATTGTAAAGCCAACATGACGTATATTTGCATCCAATTTCCTTATCTCAGGCTGGCCCTACACTTTAGACCGCCTTAACCTCTGTTTCCCCAGTAAACATGTCACACAAACGTATTTACATAGTGCGTGCTCAGTAAAGAAATAAAACCTATTGATTTCAAAGGGCTTGCTCACATAAGCGTATTTTGCGTGTTTATTTAGTTTGCACTAAAGAATACGCAGCACGCTGGTTTTTTTTTCTTTCCCTTCACGTTTTGCCCACAAAATAAGCGCATATTAAACAAATTAATTGTCCATTTCAATGAATGGGAGCATGCTCACGTGTTGTTTTTTTTTTGCACTCGTGAAAAGGACAGTAAGGCCAAATTCACAGGAGCATATTTGCGTAAGGGCAGCGACTTTGTGGACTGAACAATGTTTTTTTTGCGTATGGATTGGCAAATTTTACTGTCCCCCCTTCCCCCCCCCCCCCCCCACGCGCGCGCAAGGGCATTTGCATGTGGCAAAAAATGCCCCAATTGAAACAGCTAATTAGTCCGAGTTCCAGATTATTTTATTCCCACGCAATTATGCATCTTCTAGCGTATTTTGCATGAGTTTGCGACTGCGCATTGATTTCTATGGGGACTTTTGGTGTGCAAATGTGTAGGAAAATAAAGGATGCCGTGTTTTGGGATTTTTTTTTTTTAGTGTGACCGAAATGCGCAGGAAAAATGCACACGTGAATGAGCCAATTGTAATCAATGGGTTCTCTTCTCTGCATATTAAGCGCTTTTGTACTGTGTATTTGCGTAATGGGCGTTGTGTATTTGCTTGTTTTTACTGTACTTTTTTTGTGCACGCAAATCATGCACTTTTGCACATGCTAAAAGCACACAAGCATGCTCCTATTTATTGAAATGTGCAATGCAATTAATTATTCTATATGCGCTATTTTCGTGCCCAAGTGCGCAGAAAAGTTGAGCGTGCTACAAATTATTTTGCACGAACGAAATACGTGCACGGAATACTTTACCATGAACAAATCTATTGAAAACAATAGGATCTGTGCACTGTGTATTGTGCGCTCAAAAACGTTTGTGCATTTACACGTGTAATTATGCTTGCGCCTCTGTGACACCGGCCTACAGGACTACTGCACATATTTATTTCCCCTGGAAAAAAAGACAACATGCCCGATCCTTGGCTTTTCTTGCTAGCTGTGGTTAGGCTGCTCCTATACTCCATAGGTGGTGGAAGGTGGGAAGAAACTGGACTGCAGAAGGAACCTCACACAAACATGGGGAAGGTGCCGGAGGACCAACCACTAGTATGTAAATCACCGTAAAGGAGTGTTAGCGGCGGGAATACTTTCTCACACCCCTAAAAGGGACAAACCTTACCTGACACATGAGTAAATGTTACTTTTTAGCTGCCATAGAAATGCTTGGCGGTGATCTTTATGGGCATGGATGGTCATAGTAACAATTGTTCATCCCCATACCTGTAATTCTCACGTTGTGTAAAAGGAATGGGTACCCATAAACATTTTTTGTAAATTTGTGCTCTTTACACTGGGTTGAGAATTCGCCTGTGTAAAAAGACCCTACAATTACAAATCGCCACGATGAGCACTCAAGCATCAGGTCCCAGTGCAACTGCTACCTTGGCATCATACATCTATGCTACTGGTTCTATAGTCTCACTGCTCTTACAGTAAAGAATCCTCTGTCAACGGTGAAACCTTCTTTCCTCTAGGTATAGAAGATGTCATGATTACAGCTCTAATTATGACCTCAACCTTGCTCTCAATGGAAGCTCTAATTTTCGAGCATCATCTGCCCAACTGTTGAATCACAGTCATATGAATCCTGGACTAATTCTCACTGTTGAAATATAATACTGGATCTTACCTGCTTTTTGTTTTGTTGGTGTGGAAGATTTACTTTTATGCACCCTGGGAAGATCTGGTCCTAGTTTTGTAATCAAACAATTATCGTTCTCCACCTTTGTTTGTTGGATAACAGTGAAGCTTTACATAGAGCTTACTAACAAGAACAAAGCTTGTAGCGCCGTACAGAATACTGAAGCCAGTCCTCCTATAAACTCTATGGTTTACGTAATTTTTTATACTTTTGTATATGTATATTATATTGTAAATTTATAACAAATGCATTTAGGTTACAGATGATGATGGTGGTGGGGAGTGGGTAAAAGGGATAATTTGGAAAGATGAGCATGCAATGTTTATGGGCATAAGTCTCCCACATAGTGTTTCCTGGTGGCAGATATCCAAAAAGTTTTGTTCGGTGCTCTTGGATGACTGAGGAGCTCTGTAGAATACTGGACTTCTACATTTTCAGTTCCGTTTCCCTCTAGGACCAAAGAGTTTTTTTTATGGTCATGACAGGAAAGACGAAGAGTTGTTTGTTTGTCTCTAATATAGGCTGCCTGCAGACGGCCGGGTCAGATCTGGCCGCGAGAATTCTCGCAGCGGGACCCGACCCGAGCATCTGCAGAGAGCAGCGTGACACTCGCCTGCTCCTGCGGCCCCGGCTTTTTCATGTGCCGGCTGCCAGGCAGCCGACGCATGCGCACAGAAATAGAACATGCCAAATCGTGGCCGTCTGCATAGGATTGTGTTTGTTAACGCAATCCTGTGGCAGCTTCCACGGGCGGAAATTTCGTGGGAAATCCCACCGCGGAATTTCCGCCCGTCTGCAGGCGGCCATAATCGGGTAGTAAATTTTACCTTGTATTTCTACAAACTGTATGAAGGGACAACTGTTGGGCACATAAACGCCTGACAGCTATCACATGGATTGCTGCCCGACTATCGCTCGTGTGCTTAACACAGGAAAGATGGTCGTTCAAGTGAATGGAAGTGGGGTGACTGGGGACCGTTCCATTCTACCTGCCTCCATTGACCGTAAACGGGAGTCGCTCACACATATAGCGGCTCTTGTTAACATGGGCCGCCGATAGTCGTTTAGTTTTTGGTTTTGCTAAAAACCAAGTGACTCCGACAAGTAAACGATTCTTTTTTTTCACTCAGTACTCTATCACCCAAATTTGCTGTTTCTAGTGAGAATTCGGGTGATATTACCCCGTGTACAGTATCCTGGACTTTAACTTTCTTATGTAGGGTAGTTTCCATCCAGTCCACTTGAAATGAGGATGGTTTGTCTAACAAAACATGTAGGATGGGTGAAGAATACAAGAATGTTTTACTATTTCCTTCCATTCCTGCTATATGGAGCTTGGGCTGATTGGCTTCTTGGTGGAAAGGGGCCAAAAGAGTCCACGGTATTAGCATAATAGCTGGTAAGGTTGGCTTCTGTAAACTTTTGTTCTTGTCCAGATTGGGTCAGTGGACAAGTCTGAAGGTAGTGAAGGCACTTTTTGGACATAAGTGGTCTGAAGCATTGTATATCAAATAGCCCCTGTGTGGGTAGATCTGTGTGGGTAGATCTGTGTGGGTAAGCTATTTTAAGAGCCATTACATCTACAATAAGTTTGCCGAGGTGGTGTACAGAACAAGACATTTCATTCATGTCAGTCAATGGAATATGTACTAGCTTGTAATTTGAGTGGATTTGTTTTCTTTGAAGCTGGTGGGCAGGTGTTAGACAGAAAGGGGCGTCCCAGTCCGTTGTTTTTAGATTGCCAGCACTATGTGTATGTGATTCTAGGCTCAGAGATGGTAAAACAGACAGTGGCACACATAGTCGATGGAGACCCATAGCAATGATCAGAATGGGGCCTCACTCTCACTATAGTGACTGGTTTTGCACTCGGGACAGAAGAACTCAGTGTTTTTCTCCTTTAATGTCAGTTCTATTTCCCTATCCCCTTGTTGCCTAATGGCGTACTTCCTTAGAGAGGTGAGTTCTTCATAGTTTCACACCACTTAGACACCATCTTGATGTTGCTATTGCTTTCAGTATTCTATGTTATCAATCCCATGCTGCATCAGCACAGCATTACATGAGCAGCTAGAGACTGTACCATCTCTGCTGCAGGGAGAAAACTGCCATTGCTATCTGTATTCTATAGTTGACTAATTAAGCTACAAACTATAAGTATACAGTCAGGAGGATGAGCTGTGATCTCCTCTATTATAACTGTGTGGTAGGAGACGTGTGATAATCATTACTAACTCTGATGAGTGTCTGTGTCACCACACTGCAGGACTGACTGACTGAGAAACTGACTAATTTAAAGGGGTTGTCCCGCGGCAGCAAGTGGGTCTAGACACTTCTGTATGGCCATATTAATGCACTTTGTAATGTACATTGTGCATTAATTATGAGCCATACAGAAGTTATAAAAAGTTTTTTACTTACCTGCTCCGTTGCTGGCGTCCTCGTTCCCATGGAGCCGACTAATTTTCGCCCTCCGATGGCCAAATTAGCTGCGCTTGCGCAGTCCGGGTCTTCTGCTCTCTTCAATGGAGCCGCTCGTGCAGAATGCCGGCTCTGTGTAGCTCCGCCCCGTCACATGCCGATTCCAGCCAATCAGGAGGCTGGAATCGGCAATGGAAGAGCTGCGGTCCACGGAGGAAGAGGATCCCGGCGGCCATCTTCACCGGTAAGTATAGAAGTCACCGGAGCGCGGGGATTAAGGTAAGCGCTCCGGTAAGCTTTCTTTAGGTCCCTGCATCGGGGTTGTCTCGCGCCGAACGGGGGGGTTGAAAAAAAAAAAACCCGTTTCGGCGCGGGACAACCCCTTTAAGAGCCTATAAACCCAAGTAAATATGAGCTGGTCAGTATGTGATCACTTGACCCACCTGAGTAGAAGGTGTAAGGAATAACTAATGCCCCGTTTAGACGGATTGATTTATTGTTCAGAAAATCGTTCAAAAAAGTGAAATTAAATGATAATCGTTTAGTTTAAATACAGGCAAACAACTGAACAATGAATGAGATTGTGCTTTTCTCAGCCGACCTAAAAACCATCGCTGGCTACTTGTGCAGTTTAAACACTGATCATTCAGTATTTCACATAAATGGGCGGCCCGCCCAACTGTGAATGAGCTGGTGATCTCTCCAACTCAGTCTGCCAGGCAAGCGAGAATTGTGAGGTTCTTGCCCTCATATTCTCATTATTGGTGCATATTCTGCCCTGGATAGCTGCAATCTAGTGTGCGGACCAAGTTTCAGATGTGAATGTTGCATCTACAGTGGGTTTGCCTAGTGCAAATCTCGACCGTGCACTTTAATTGTCTACAGTAGGGGCATAACTATACGGGATGCGTTTGCATCTGGGCCCAGGAGCCTTAGGGGGCCCATAAGGCCTCTCCTCTCCTGTACTATGAATACAGCATTATAGTTGGGGGCCCTGTTACAGGTTTTGCATTGGGGCCCAGAAGCTTGAACTTACGCCTCCAGTCTACAGCAGTCTGTGATATTCCGTATGCAAACTGATTGCAAATCTGTTGGGGAGAAGGTGAGGATGTGGTACTGGAGCTGCAGAGCTCTTGGATGGTGAGTATATTTTCTTTTATTATTTTTCCACAAGAACTGCTGTAAACTTTTTGCTAAAAAAAAAAAAAAAACTTGGAAAATCCCTTTAACTATGCCAGGACTTGGCTGTGTTTCCTCCATATTCTTGTTTAAAAAGATTCAATAATGTTTTGCAGTTCTGTGCTGGAAATAATTATCAGCTTACTGGCATTTTATTATTAGTCATATTGTGAATGTAAATATGATGCAGTTTTTGAATTAGGAATGATCTCTCCTGCAGTCTAAGGGTAAATGCCCATAGACAGATTTGCATCGCGTTTCCTGCAGCGGAAATCCACGTGGGAATTCCGCAGTGGCAAGATTCTATTGAAGCTAGTAGCTTTCTGCCTGTCAACGCACACATGTGGATTTGTACCGTGGGATTCCGCGAGTGTGAAAAAATTCCGGCATGTTCTATTTTACAGTCTATTCGCTGCGGGAGGACTCGATTGATATGGAAGGACGCAAAAATGCGATCACTCGCTGACACTCTTTTGATTTGATTCGCAGTACTCCTGCGGCTTAAATCCGCGGGCGTATTTCGCATCGCTCGTGGCTAAGAGACCTTATGCCTCATGCACATGGCACGCACGGATTCCGTGTGGGGAATCCTGCTTGGAATCCGCCCCGGGCTGCTGCTGGCAACCCTGCTTACCTGTCATCTCATAATTTGTTCTGTATTGCTGATGTGCCACGGTACAGATGGCTTCCATTGATTTCAATGGAAGCTGTCCCTGCATAGCCCTCTCTAAAATAGAGCATGCTGCGATTTTATTTCCAGCCCGGTTTGTCCGCAAATAAAATTCGCTTGTGTGTGTGGAGAGAGAAATCGCCATGCACATCTATGGGCCAATTGGCAGCGGATTGCCTGTGCCAGTGACAAGCATGGGATCCACAATTCAGTTTGCCCTGTGTGCATGAGGCCTTAGCTTGCATTCAGATCTGTGCTGCATGCAGCGCTTATTCTACTGGTAAAATGCTAATAGCTGAGCAGAAACCGAACAGACCCGTTATAGTTAATAGGTCTGCTTCGTGCTGTTCAGATCCATCAGACAGACCCATTCGGCTATGGAAATTCTCCTTTCCTGCTCCCAGAACAGAGCAGGAAAACAGAAACCCTGATGCACATGTAAAACCACCCTAAAGGCCCATTTACACACAACAATTCACTCAAAATTCGTTCAAACTATGTTTTTGAGTGATAATTGTTGTGTGTAAATGCTACCTTCGTGTACTTTTCAGCTGACCGATGATTTTTAGGAGTGCATAAAATCCATCATTCGGCCAGAGAGCTGATAGCAGGGACACAGGCTGTGATTCTCCATGAGAGCGCTGATTACATTGTATTCAGCTTGCAGTCCTCCTGCAGCAGAACAAAGGAGCTGTATGCAGAGAACAGACCACCTACTGTTCTCTGCATACAGCTCTGGGGGCTCATTTAAATGCAAATGAAGGTAATCTGCTAATGGCCATTCGTGCCCATTAGCGGCTTATGCAAAATGATCGCTAAAACTGTCAATCATCCTAATTTGAACGAGTTTTGAGGGATCATCTCGTAAATGAGCCTTTACTTCAAGAAATGCAAGATATTGAAAGTTCACTGCGATTTTTCCTCCACACCATGGTAACTACATGGTGAGATACATAGTAACATAGTACATAGGGTCGTAAAAAGACATATGTCCATCCAGTTCAGCCTATTACGCCCCAATGTTGATCCAGAGGACGGCAAAAAACACCAATGAGGTAGAAGCCAATTTTTCCTTCCTGACTCCAATCTTACAAAAGGAATAATCCCCGGATCACCGACCCTTCTGAAGTAATTAGTTATTATAACATAGAATAATATAACTCTCAAGAAAGGCGTCCAGTCTCCTCTTAAACTCTTTTATCTAGTTCATTATCACCACGTCCTCAGGCAGAGAGTTCTATAGTCTCACTGCTCTTACAGTAAAGAACCTCATTTTATGTCGGTGTAGAAACCTACTTTCCTCTCGACGCAGAGGATGCCCCCTTGTGTCACAGTCTTGGGTATAAATAGATGATGGGAGAGATCTCTGTATTGTCCCCTGATATATTTATACATAGTTATTATGTCGCCCCTCAGCCGTCTCTTTTTCTAAACTAAATATCCCCAATTTTAATAACCTCTCTGGGTATTGTAGTCCGCCCATTTCATTAATTACTTTAGTTACCCACCTTTGTACCCACTCCAGATCTAAAATGTCTGTTATACAGCCGAGCGCTCCGAGCGGATGATGCAGAAGACGAGCAGGGTGGCCCTGCTTGTCTTCTGCATCCAACTGTTCCCTCTAGTCGAGTCCTGTACAAATTTAGATAGGCAATTGTCTTTAGTTATTGGCATAAACTTGTTACCTTTTTATAAGTTCCGCAAGTTTCAGTTTCCCCGTTTTGTATCCGGAAAGTTAGTCTCCTATAATAATTACCTCATTGTTATTTGTTGCTTCATCTATTTGCCTCAGTAATAGATTATCAGTAGCTTCTGTTATATTTGTTAGCCTATAGAAAACCCCTATGAGGATTTTATTATTGTCTTTCCCTCCATGTATTTCTGTCCATAGAGACTCAACACATTAATCTCCCTCACATATATTTTCCTGTACTGTTGGCTTTAAACAGGATTTTACATAAAGACAACCCCCTTCTGGTTTTTACGATCCCTTCTGAACAGACTGTAACCTTGTAAGTTTACCGCTCAGTCACAGCCTTCTTACAACCAGGTCTCAGTTATTCCCTCTATATTGTTGTTTTCCTCAGACATTATTACTTCTAGTTCATCAACCTTATTGGTCAGACTTTTAGCATTAGTCACCATTCAGTTTAGAAGGTTTTGGTTATTTTTTATATTAAGTGTATCCAGAGACGTAACTTGAGGTTTCTGGGCCCCAGTGCAAAATCTGTAACAAGGCCCCCAACTAGAATGGTTTATTCCTAGTACTGGGCTCCCTATATAGAGAGGGGAGACCTTATGAGCCCCCTAAGGATCCTCGGCCCGGGTGCAACCGCATCCCCTACGTTTCCTATAGTTACTCTAGTGAGTGTATCCCTACTAACTGTGCTGCCAGTTCTAACTGTTCTAACCCCTCCATCCCCCATTCTCATTACTTAAGGCCCATTTAGACACAACAATTAACGCTCAAAATTCTCTCAAAGGCAATCTTTTGAGCGATAATCGTTGTGTGTATTTACACGCTCCGAGAACTGCTGTGTTCTCGGAGTGCTCAGCTGGTACCCAGCTAAGCGCTCCGAGTGGGGTATTCAGAAGACAGCTGGAGTGCTGTCTTCTGTATACAGCCGCTGTGTTCTCGAAGCATTCAGCTGGTATCTGGCTGAGCGCTCCGAGTGGGGTATACAGAACACAGCTGGAGTGCTGTCTTCTGCATACTCCTGCTGTGTTCACGGAGCGCTCAGCTAGTATACAGCTGAGCACTCCGAGTGGGGTGTGCAGAACACAGCTGGAGCACTGTCTTCTGCATACTTCTGCTGTGTTCTTGGATCGCTCAGATGGTATACAGATCAGTGCTCTGAGCGGGTTATATAGAAGACAGCTGGAGCTCTGTCTTCTGCATACTCTTGCTGTGTTAACGGAGCCCACAGCTGGTATACAGCTGAGGGCTCCATGCGGGGTGTGCAGAACTGCATACTCCACTCGGAGAACACAGCAGGGATACCAGCTGAAACAATAGAGAACTCAGCGCGTGGCACTGATAAGGCTCATCGTTAACTAGCTCAAAGTTAGCGATGAGTGGATAGTGCACGAACAGTGCATGATGGTCGCGCGTTTAGACACAACAATTATCGCTCAAAAGATGGCTTTTGAGCGATAATCGTTGTCTAAATGGGGTATTAGTCCCAGGCCACTGTCTATACTGTCTTCACCTCTCTTTGTCTGGTTGCCCTCCCTCCAGTCCCTAGTTTAAACACTTCTCTAACCTTCTAGCCATATTCTCCCCTGCAATTTTAATGCTTTTTTTTTCTACACACAGATGACCTCTGCATTGATCTAGTGCATTAGTGAGGGTTGTGCAATGAAAGGTTATATAATAACGTGTGGTTTATAGGATTGTAAATTCTCTGAGGCTTTTTATAGCAGCATGTGAAGCAAATGGTCAAATAAAATACTAACTGCGCTGATTTTAGCTTATACAGTACCAATATACCAATAGGTTGCTCTGCAGCTCTTTTAAGACTAAAACTCATAGCTAAATGCTGGGGGTTGTAGTTTTGCAGCAGCTTGGCAGCCACAGGTTGCATGTCATTGCACTTTACCCACAATTGTGTCTAGACTATACTCTTTCCCCTCTAAGAGGCCTGTGTAAGAGGGTCAATTTTATGTGTGAACCTTGGCCCCTACTCTGGGAATGCAATTGAGGATGGTGCAGTAATGGAAGCAGACACACAGCAGTAAGCTTGAATAACTTGACTTCACAAGAGGCACAGATCTTAATGGTTGCAGTCACAATGAGCACTAGCTTGATAGTTACAATAGGGCACACAGATTGGCAGTTAGGGGGCGTATCACACGGGCCGATCGTAACGTTTGCCGCAAGAAAATTGCAGCAAAGTTGTGTGTTTGTTCCCGCGATTCTTCAGCGTCAGTGATGCTTGTTTTTTTTTAATAATCTCGCATTGCTGCCGCCTGCTATAAAATCGCGCATTTTTTTTCATTGTGAAAGTCAAAAGTGGGAAATTTAAACAAAAAAAAAAAAAAGCAGGAACACTGCACATGACGGCATATGAGAGATATGGGGTTACGTGCAGATAGGCTGGCTCACCAACGGCTCGACAGCGGTAAAACGCTGTGTGATACATGCAGCATTTATGCTTACAGTCCTGTGAGCCCGGCCTTATTAACATAATGTTTATCTGCAGCGAAACTCCTAGTCCTGCCCTAGAATGAAGGTTGTGAAGTGATAATGGCACTTGGTGAAGACCCATTCCTTGTAAGTTGGTTTAGTACATACTGCGGCCATCCCCTTACATCTCCAACCATTTAACTATACCAGACTTCACGTGCAGTGAATTTGCGTGAACGCCCCCTGCCCCCCCCCCACATCTGCACACATATATGCAGTAAAAATGGTGCTGTTTTTCACGCACCCAAACTGCATACACCTGTGTGAATGAACACTTAGAATCCATTCAAGACGGAGAGCTTGGATGGAAAACTATTCGTACAGCACACATTCTATTTGTGTGACTTAGGCCATATGGTATGTCTCACATGTAGACTGTACTGGGATGTCACTTTCTATCGTCATAAGACTGTTGTGCCTGGCAAATTACTTCTAGCTAATGAACAAGTTATAGACGAGTACTTGAGGGTAATAATTACTCATCTAGTCTCTGTAGTTCCCATACCTTAAAGGTGACGGTGACCTCGTTTTTGAATAGTTGCTCCACACAGTAGATATTTGCATAAAACCCAGATGGCCAGGTCACCTTTCAAGTTATACCTGTTGCTCCTTGCATCTTCATCCTTCTTTCTTCTAAGTACAGTCATTTCAATAGAATGTTTTAAAGGGCTGTACAGGACTCGGAAAACATAGTTATTTTATACTGAACTGTGCCAGATACGTCTATGGTTATGTCTGATATGTAGCTAATCTCCATTGAAGTAAATGAAGCTGAGATGCAATACCTCAATCTTAGGACAGGTATGGTGCTGTTTTATAAGAGAGCAGCCATGTTTTATTATTTCAAAACCCCTTCAACTTTTTTTTTTTTTTTTAAATTTTAGAAATGGAAAAGTCACCATGGTGTCCATTGCTTTAATAAGTCATATGGACGTGTCAAGAGTTGTTGGACAGCCAACATATGAATTATTCTAGACACGCATGTCTCTGACTGGACAACTTCCTATATTGATCCTGAACACCGCATATGTTTGTGTTGGCTTGTTCTCCTGCTCATAACGTTGTTGGTTAATCATTAGAACTCTTCTATATTGGCATGCATATTTTATTTTTCTCCCTCTAAAAGACGTTAATGACCACTGAGAAGAGTGAACGGGCCCTGGCACAGACGTCTGTGCAGAACGAACTACATATGCCTGGCCACTTCTTCGATGATCTTAATTGTTTGGTTAACAGCTGTTGAATGTCTCTAGCCAGCTCTAGTTGCCAGAGACTATAGACCCCCTCCTTAGTTCACTTGAAACCTGTTTTCTTCATCATTGCCACCGCATTGGAATGTAGAGCTGCAAGCTATGGTCCCATTCACTTGAGTAAATACCTTCTGTTCCATGAGAGGTTTCTGTCCTCCCTGAGCTCGCCTTAGGACACCTGTATTACAGTTTGACAGGTGTACCGCCCCAGTCAAACTCCACCACTACTCCTCGGAGTTGGTTTAACCAAAACCTTGAATGGGTCCAATCCAAGAGATCAAGAAAGACCTTTCCAATGGGAAGTCTAGCTTTGTTCTTCTAAGATTTTGTAGACGCCATTTATATCTTACAGCATTTAGCTCACAGTTTAGATTAATATGGTTCAACCTCTAAACACTCAGCAACATGAAAATATTAAAAGCTCGTGCATCAACACTTCATGTTCAATGGAAAACAAGCTTTTCTTCTCACATCAGAGCTCTTCAGAGCTTAAACAGGCACAATGCTTGACATTCGTAGCACAGTGAAGCTCTTCCCTTTTGTCTTGAAAACTATTTTTTCAGTTAGGAATCCTTCAACAAGATTTTAATACTCTTATGACTTTTTTATTATCTTAAGTAATATTCTTGAAGATAGATGCATAACTTAAAGCTCTTGAACCCTGTGTAAAATATGTACCAGGTCCCCAATTGACCGAGAGCTTCACACTGTGCTGGGTCTATATACTCACTTATATAGTGATAGGGATAATTGCAGAATATAGTAGGAACTATTATGCTATGCATTTACACATCAACCCTTGGGTCTCCTCAAGATCCAATTCCAGGTACTATCTGCTGCTTTTCCATATCCTATAGGCTGAAGCATAACTTTTAGTTCCTGGACCACAGTGTAAATGTAGCAAGGACCTCACCTACTATGTGTCATTTATAATACTAGCGTCAATAGCTTAAGCAAAGGGGATACTGGACCTCGTCAAGCACTGTATCTCCTATAGCTAGACTCCCTAGACCAAAAGGTATTGTATGTGGCTGCTTGTTTTAACCTTGCTGTGGAGTCTTCCTCAATTCGATAAATATCCTTCATTGTCTGGGCATTTGTCTCGTCAGAGATTATATTGAGGAATTATTTTGTTTCAATAGACCTTTCTTTTAAATTGGAATAGTCTTTACTACTATATTAAATGTCCTACTATCATCACTCTTCCCTTCATACGATCATAGAATATTTTCTAACAAATCGGATAGATTGATGTCTGATCTATAGAAGTCCAACTGCTGGGATCCTCATCTGCCGTGAGAACGAAGATCCTGGGGCCTCACTTCAGGCTTTTCTTTTTCCCTATGCCCGCTAAGGTAGTGAAGTCTAGAAATGGTGCAACATAGTTTGGAGTACATTCACCGGACCTAGAGTAAAGTGCGATGACAACACACAAAAACATGTTCATAAATTTTTGTAAAATCTATTTTTGAAAACCATATTAATCTTGGGTATGATTTTGGTAATCAAGGATCTCCACTGAGAAGTGGTGGCAGGGCGGTCACTTATCCATCGAAGTACTAAGGCTTTTCTAGATCTAAAAAAGGGTTGAGGATTTCCTTCAGAAATCTTTGAATATTGTGTGGCATAGGTTTTCCTGTAAAAAGCCTCAGCAGATACACGACAGGGGTATACAGGTTGGGATATAACCTCTGGCAAGAAGGCTACCGCCTCTTTCCAAAAAAGCACTAATGGTAGCTGTGGAATAATTTGACATGAAAGATCATTCTAAACATAGCAGGCGGCATTCTTTTTTACATTGTCATTCATAGGAATGTTTTAGTCAATGGTTTAATGCTATGATCATGGAGATAATGTTAACAATTACAATATTTATGTATATATTATAAACCCTTTAAATTGATGGAGCAAATTTTCAATTTCACGCAGGCAATGCAGTGCCACACAGCGTATTCATGCTAATGCTTGACATAAATACACTATGATGCATCTTTAGTGGAGGACAATGACTGTAATGCTAGCCCTAGCTTGTGGAATTGTGCTGAAGAATGGGGCGGCATATGTATAAAGGGTAGAAGGACTTACAGTAGTTGGCAGTTCTGCTATTTTGTCTATTTTTGGTTGGAAATTAGCATACACAATCAGTCCAAGCATTTTCATCGTTCCCCTCCATGCCAAGCGCAGGGCTTTTAAATAATTGAAAGCCTGACTGTGATTGTACTTTCTGTCACCCAAAGTGTAAAAAAAAAAAAAACGCAGCAGAAGTGCATTGTGATGTAGTCTACCGCAAGCCTTTTCTACGAGAAGGACTCGCAATACTTCTTGAGTCTCCAAGCCAAAAGTGCCCCAAAGGATCAAGGACCAGTACATCCCTCCCCTTGTTCAAAAAGGATCAAGGACCAGTACATCCCTCCCCTTGTTAAAGTTTGGGGAGCCTTACTATGTTTTGGATTCCCATTCGCTGCCTCCCAAGAGCTCAATACCTAAAAGTTGCCGTAACAGGAAGCGGTCTCATCCAGCGTCCCACCCCCACCCCACCACCACCACCCATCTTCAACAGAGAATAATGCAATCGCATAAGAATTAATTCTAGTGACAAAGCAAGTGTAAAAAAGTGAATTGGCCATGCCTCTTCATTAATGTGTATATACAGTAGCTACAGTATCTTAGTAATTAAAGTGACCAGCCGGTTTTGAGACCAGATTTTGTACTGGGACAGGAAGGGGTATATTACCTGCAGGTGTTACCTCTCCGATCCTTAGGTTTTGTTTCCTGTTTGGGACCTTCCAAGATAGCTGCAGCTATTTTCTAACCACATAAATGTGCGTTGCTCTCTGATTGGGCAGTGCTGATCACATGAGCAGCTCTGGTCAATCAAAGAGCAGGCATAGTGTATTGGTAGTCTAACACTATTAGTGCAATGTGGAGATTAGGTATTCCACAGATTGCATTAGCCATCTTGGATGGCCGAAAACAGGACCTGAAGCTAGTGCATTGGAGGCCCAGCAGAGAAGAACAGCTACAGGTAATATACCCCTGTGATCTCAAGACCTCTTTTTGTCCTGAAACCGGTGGGTTGCTTTACATGCTACTGTGAATCTCCATTAGATAAATTATTGTCAAGTCTATTTGCCCAAATACTGTTGTGTGACCCTACTCCGAATACACATACTATTGCAATTGTGTGCAAAGTCCATGTTTTCTTTACATGAGCTGTTCATTGCAAAACAAACATTTTCGTTTCAAGTGCCAGAGACCCTGGGAATGTTGGTATAACAGGTGTGATGAGTGTATTACCGTGTGAAATGGAAAAGACATTGTACGTTCCTGTGGTTTGTCCAGTCTTCCAGGAACCTGTATAGTTTCCACACAAGTCCATATCTCTCCTGCTATTGGACACAGGCATAGCTCGAATTTTTGGCCCAAAGCAAAATCTGTAACTGGCTCTGTATCATATTATAATGTGTCATTTTATAATGCTGGTGGTGTTTTATGTGGCAGAGAGACCTTTTGGGCCCCCTTATTCACCATGGTCAAGGTGCAACTGCTACCTTTGCACTTCCTTGAGCGATACCATTATTCTTAGATCTAATCCCAGTTTGTTGTGGGAAACAATGCAGGTGTCAAGGACTGCACACTACATGAGAATTACAATGTATCACCCTGTCCAAAGGGCAATACTGACGTGGCAACTATTCAATTGCAATTGGCTATAATCTAGCTAATCCTGAAAAACACCCCAGAAATAATAAGGAAATGCTGATCAAGAGGCGTCTGGTATCGGATTTTACAGGCAGAAGATGAACGGGGAATCTATGGCACCATACATTAAATTACTTAGGCTGGGTTCACACATGGTGTTTTTATGTGTGTGTGTGTGGGGGGGGGTTGACGGCTTTTAAAAACCACATGTACAGTAAAAAAAAAAAAGTTTCTTGTGGTTTCTAAAAAAAAAAAAAGCCACATGTGAATGCAGCTTTGTCCAGGATTGTACTAAAGGACCTTCTTCTATTCACGTTTTTGAGAGACTGTGCCACTTTTGTACATAGCCTGTGCCTGATATTGCAGCTCAACCTCTTACAAATAAGTGTATGCAACAGTGGCTGGTTTCTGGGAAAAAAAGGAGGGTCTATTTTCGTCCATTTTCCTATTCATGGACAACCCCTTTTAAATGTGCAGCTTTGAAAATATATACAATGAAATATATGTCTTGGCAGATTTGTTCTCATTTGGGGAGTAATAAAAAATGTATCTCATCATGTCTTAAAAGAACAGTCCAGGAAAAATTGCTAACCTGTGATAATCCTATGTAGGCCTTGAAGAGGTGGAGCATGGCACTGGAAATGCCTCTGTGTAGTTATTAGAACCTCCTCAGGTCCTGCACTCGGAATATCGCATGCCTAAGTACTAGGGGTTGGCACAAATGTAGCCTAAAAATGCTGAAATGTTACTTTGTGTGTTCTGATACTGTTTAGTCATAACAGTTAAAATGACTGTTAGCCCGGATTTGTGCCCTCCGCCAGCGCAACACCCTAAATTGTCTAATTCTTGACTATTGTACTTAGGTTGTGTGTGTTTTGTCTCTGTACAGGATGTTTACATGGTAGGTGCTTAGTCAAGAAGCAAGATGAGCGTCACGTCATGGTTCCTAGTGAGCAGCTCCGGCACTCGCCATAGGCTGCCTCGGGAGATGATCTTTGTTGGCCGAGATGATTGTGAGCTCATGCTTCAGGTAAGCTCATCTATTAACGCACATAGGACGGTATTATATGCTTCATATTGGTATTCGAATTGACAATTTTAAATGTTGCATTCATTTTAATTTAATTTGGTTCTAATTGACATATATAATATATTGAGAATTCGACTTTTGTTCACAGTAGCATTGTGGCTTCTAAATCTAAACCGTGATGAACGCCATTGAGGTTAATGGTTTTCTTCAGGGTTCCTGTCTTTTTCCCCCAGAAGACTGGAATAGCTGACAGAACCCCTGATGGAGGCTAATAATGCAAATATGAACTGAGTCTAAATGAGACTGCTATAAGCCCATATTTTACCTTTGCGTGCCTCTGAATCTATACAGAAATGCACAGAGGCTGTGTAGCAAGTTCCATCGTATGGAGGCACTATATGGTGGCACACAGTGCTTACAAGTCCATAGTGTGTGCCGTTGTACAGGTTCCGTATATACAGCTTTTCTGTACACATCAGCCATTAAAGGGGTTGTGCAATGAACACAGTCCCTGTTCATATGTCAGAGCGGGCTATATGCACATCATTAGAGTAGGATACATTGCTTAGTACCTATATTGTGAAAACTGAGAGCTGTTTTGTAAGAGCAGCTCCCCTTCTGTTGGACTTTGACTCGTTTTTGTATTACAAGGGTGGCTGTTCATCTGAATGACTATTTTGCAATGCTAACTTTCCTCTGCTGCAGGGAAAATGCCTGCCTGGCCGCTTCTCCCCAAAGCAAAATTGGCTGTCTGCCAGGAGTGGGTGCCAGAGTGATCAGCGGTTTGCCCCAGGTGCTTCATTTAGAAGGGTTTTGTCTCTAATGGTGAAACCCCTTTTAAAGCTGGTCTCAAGTTCTGGTCTTGTTCAGTGATTATTGTGTCACTGCAATCCTTATTGGAATTTGATACCTGTCTCTTTCTCTTAAGAGGCTGAAGTTATTGCTCTACACTACAATTTAGTCTGGTCAGATAGGCAAATGAGCTTTGAGCCTTTAAGGAACCCTTGACTTCCATAATTAAAGTTGTTCTTCAGCTTTTTAAAACTAATGACCTATTCACAGGATAAGTCATCAATAACTGATTGGGTGGGGTTCGACATGGCTGTGCCTGCAATATCACGCCAGACCACTGCACAATATATGGAGCTCTCTTCTTCCTGCTTCGTACACAAAGACAGCAGTTCGGCAAATGGCTGATCAATTGGGATCCTTGGTGGCAGACTCTAGCCGATCAGCTATTGATGACCTATTCTGTGGATAGGTCTTCAGCTTTTAAGAGGTGGAATACCCCTTTAACATTCATTTAGTTGAAGGGCTGTTTTATCAGTACAGATGTTTAGAAGTGTCCTTCTGCACAATGCCATGTAACACATCTATTGTACACAAGTTGGGGGCTCCCTAGGTAATGAATCAAAACCTATAAAATCAGCTATTTAATTAAACTCTTTGGCTTGTAATTAGGTAATTGGCTTTTAGATATAGAAATATATTTGCTTTACAATAACATATTAGGGGGGAATTTATCAAACCATTTTCTCCAGTTTTCTAACATGAAGAAGTTGCAAATTTTGGTCTAAGTCATATTTGAACTCAAATTAGCAACATTTTGCCTCTCTCGACGAGAAAAGTGGGACAGCATAGGTGGAGAGATGGGGCCAATGTTGGTCCAACAGGCTTAAAATAATTTAAAAGTTGACCTAAATTATAGCACAAATCTATGTGTGCCCTAACTGATGTATGTTTCAATTTCTGGCGCAGTGGCAGCCCAAAAAATGCGCCAAGTTCATTTTGAGGCTTGCCCCTCTTAATATTTTTGGTCCATCTTTTTACTCCAATGTATTTTAATTTAAAACGGGCATATAACACCTCGATCTTCAGTAAATTTTCCCCTTTGAATTTCTTCATGTTTTTGCATTCTTCTGGGAATACGTTTACTCAAAGCTAAGCAAGTCTGTGCTAGATTAACAGCCATTGTTTTTTGTGTTCTCCCATTGTGTATTCATGATGATGTTTATTTATTTGAAGGGGTGGAGCGAGAATGACTCATGTTGATCCGGATGGTACCTTTTAATAACACCTATGATGCCAACGCGATTGAGTGAAATGTCATGGCATGTGTTCCGCCCCTGGCATTTTACTTGCTTCAACACATAAGTAAAATGAGCAAAAAAGGGGAAAAAAAACTTGAAAAGAAGCAATTACTGTAACATCGAAACTTTGCATTTTAAATAGGTTCTTAGATGGAGCTATAAGCTGTGCAAAACAACCATCCTAGCATGCTCTGTGTTAATTGATATTCTCAGCAGGGATGTAACTATATAGGGAGTAGTGAACGCATTAGCGCTTGGGCCCTAGATTTTAGAGGGCCAAATGCTCTTTTGCCACAAAAAGGCACAACAGTTCTATAACTAGCTCATAGTATTTAGGGAAATCTGTTACTAACTTTGTTTGGGGCCCAAGAGCTTCAGGTTGTACCTTTTTAATTTTAGATATGTTCAAGTCAAAACCTGAAACTTGGAGACGGTGGTAGGGGATAAAGTTAATGGTAGGATGATAATCTAGTGATGAAGTTGAGATGTTGGAGAGAGGTTTGGTGAAGGCCTCCAAAATAGCCAAACATGATCATCTAGACTCTAGTGTTTTTAAAACCACTGAGTAACCTAGAGTAGACCTCTGCAGAGGTATAACCCAAACTAGATGGTTGCAGAGGCTATTTTATGGGTAGGGATAAAAAGAAATAAAAAAGCGGTATTTAGGAAGAAGGCCATGCAAGCCACCCCTCAGCTGTAACACTAGTATGGAGAATGTAGCCAAATGTCATTATATGGCCATATTAATCTATAGGATAATGGTGAGCAGTGAAATCTATGGAGACCTAGGATTTGTTCTTGTATGTGCACTACTACAAGCCATAGCTTCAATAGCTGAGTTAATGACAAAGTCTATGATGCATATACCCCATACATTTTATGTTCTTTTTTGACAACTATTTTTGTTAGAAATGGGTACATAATAGGAGGTTCTGCATGCTAGCACCCCCAATGACCAACTAAAATCTGTGGAGAACCCAGGAGCAAGTATGAAATGTCAAAGCTGCAGTGACACAGGTGAAATGAAGCCAAACTGTCCATGTAATGGATGGATGTGCTCTGGCCACTAATCGTTCATTCTAACTGCTCACCAATCAAAGTACTAATGACCACTTGTCCGTGAGTAAGAGAGTTATATGCTTCGCCCCTGATCACATGATGGTAACGCCATCACAAGTCCTTTATCGAGTGAGTTATATGCTCCGCCTCTGATCACATGACGGCGACCTCATCACAGGTCCTTCATCCCAGCCACGATTTCACCCCAGCGAGCAGCTGAATCACCAGAACTCTGAGCCCCGCCCCTGATCACATGACGGTCAAGATATTGAAGGACCTGTGATGACGTCACCAGCTCCAACCACCACTCTAGGTCCTTCAGTGAGTTACATGTAATGAAGTCATTCACTAAATTATAAGTGGCACATTGCGCCACCAGAAACACTGGTCCTATAATTTACTAATAATTACTAGTCCCTTCAAATTAATAGAGGTCCTGAATAAGGGACTCCCCTCTAACTCCCAGTTCTCCAATACAGTACAGTATTTGAAAATGTGACAGCCCTTTAGTATGGCTTTGTGGTATATTACTTTCTGGGTTTGACCCATATATTTAGTTCATATAGCATTAGATAGTATTTAGCTACTGTCCATTTTTAATATCTATTACTTTGGTTTGGAAGATGTAGGATACTGAGTCAGAAGAGCAATAATTTTCTATTATACATGATGCTGAATGCAGCAGAATACAAGCTGATATTGTTGTAATATCAAATTTTGTGAATTGGTTTGCTCAAAGGACAGCTGGAAGAGATGGCTTGTGTGTCTCATGTTTGTTTGATTATTATCAGATTTCCATATATTAGGTTTATTGGCCCGTCTGTCAAAGATCAGAAAGTTTATTAACCTTGGTGAGAATGTACACTGCGTCAAAAGGGAAGGTGACCACCTATAGCAACAACCTTAGTCTGTCTGTCTGCTACACTGTGCACATTGCCTGTGACCTACAACTTATGCATGTGCATCTGGTTCTAAATGGTGGAATATGGCTGCGTTTTAGAATTATGTCAAGACTGAGGCCCCGAGGATTCCTTCAAATCATAGTTCGATCACTGTAGTGATAAGTTCTGTTCAGGTATTGGAGCCATAATATAAGCATTAATATGTGGCTGCATTACAGGTGAATCCAATCCTAGGCCAGATTCACATGAGTGTACTTGTACACGCAATTCGCAGTGAATAGGACCCATTGACTTCAATGGGTTCATTCACAAGCACATATTTTGCATGCACAATTCCATTGCTCAAAAAAATACACAGCATTTCTATTTTCTTGTGCAGAAAAAATAGCCTCATTAGTTCATTTCAATGTACAGGAACGTGGCTGCGGGTTTTTTGTGTGCGCAAAAAGTTCCAGCTACACAGAATAAGTGCATGTCTACTCTTGCATATTTATACACGCATCATCAATAAGGAATAATGTGTTTGTTTGTTTTTCTGAAATAACCTTTTAAGCAAATGACCTGTTCCAAAGTCTGGTTCAGATGGAGTTTCCTTCTGTTGGAGCTGTTGACACCAGGTGTGGCAGGAACCTGATATTGTGTCCAAACCATAGGCCAAAAGAGGATTTTGTGGTTGGGACCAGGAACTACGTTAATCCTGGGTGTCCATGCTGGTAAAATTGATTTGCAACTCGTAGGTTAGTTCTACACACTAGCCAAAAAAGGAATCTGCCATTGCCACAGAGTCGTGATCTCGAACCTGATGCTCGCTGGGCACAGACTGAGAGTTGTAGTTTTGCAAGAGCTGGAGAGCCCAGGTGGGAGAACACAGCCTTATTATATTCAGATCCATAATGACTCATTATATTGGCTTGTTGTTCTGATTCTTGACATTTATATAATGTCATTTTAGCGAAAAGTAGAATTTTCAGAAATGTCCTAGAGGCACAAGTATAGTGCTGGAACCCAGACCAATTACACTGATTAAAGGGGTTGTCCCGCGCCGAAACGGGTTTTTTTTTTTATTCAATAGGCCCCCTGTTCGGCGCGAGACAAACCCAATGCATGTGTTAAAAAAAACAAAAACGTTTAGTACTTACCCGAATCCCCGCGCTGCGGCGACTTCTTCCTTACCTTACTAAGATGGCCGCCGGGATCTTCACCCACGATGCACCGCGGGTCTTCTCCCTTGGTGCACCGTGGGCTCTGTGCGGTCCATTGCCGATTCCAGCCTCCTGATTGGCTGGAATCGGCACACGTGACGGGGCGGAGCTACGAGGACCAGCTCTCCGGCACGAGCGGCCCCATTCACCAGGGAGAAGACCAGACTGCGCAAGTGCATCTAATCGGGCGATTAGACGCTGAAATTAGACGGCACCATGGCGACGGGGATGCTAGCAACGGAGCAGGTAAGTGAATAACTTCTGTATGGCTCATAATTAATGCTCGATGTATATTACAAAGTGCATTAATATGGCCATACAGAAGTGCTGAACCCCACTTGCTTTCGTGGGACAACCCCTTTAAGTTTAAGCTTAAATTGAATGCATTTAGCCTATCTGATACAGATTTCCGTTTGTCCACCAGAGTTTGCCATGTCTGACTGGTCCAACAGATTACAAGACGATCTGCCAGTGGGCCCAGCTTCTAAAACAAAAATGGGCCCTATAGGTCCAGCAGAAGGCAGCTCTGCTTAGAGTTGACTTACCATGTTTCCCCAGAAATAAGACCCTGTCTTTTATATCAATTTTTGCCCCAAAAGAGGCACTGGGTCTTATTTTCGGGGGATCTCTTATTATACTTACCTAGCAGCCTCGGTTGATGTCCACCTGCCGCTCCCCGGTGCTCCGGCAGGCTTCCTGCAGTCCTCGGATGCTCACAGAAGATGACTTCCTGGTTACAGGATTCATAAATCCCACCTCCAGGAAGTGATGGCTCTGATTAGTTCTCGAGTGCTGCTCAGCCAACCAATGCAGCACTCAATGAACCAATGCAATGGCTGTGATTGGTTCTGAAGCGCTGTTCAGCCAATCACACCCATCGCATGGTTCATCGAGCTCTGCACTTATTAGTTCTCAAGCGCTGCTCAGCCAATCACAGCCATCACTTCCTGGGGGTAGGGTTTCTGAATCCTGTTTCCAGGAAGCGATCTTCTGTGGGCGGCCGAGGACTGCAGGAAGCCTGCCGGAGCTCTGGGGAGTAGAAGGAGGGACATGGACTGAACCTGCTAGGAAAAGTATTGCTTTTTTAATGTAATGTAGCTCGGGCTTATTTTCTGAGTAGGGCTTATATTTCAAGCCTTCCCAAAAATCCCCCCAAATCAGGATAGGGTATATTCGGGGTATGTCTTATTTTGGGGGAAATGGGGTAGGAGAAAATCATTTGCCACTAGGGTCAATTTCTTGAGTTGATTCTCAAATATAATATACCTTATTGATCACACGTTCTACGTGTGCAATGATAACTTTTAATTGCATCATAATGTTTTCTGTTATCTTGTATTGAACAGAATTGGTAGGCCATAACAGCACACCACACAGTGGTCTACACAGAATGTCATTTCTGGTTGGCCTTAGAGGTTTTTTAAAAGGCATAGTGAAGAAATTTGTGATTGAACTTCATATGTCAATTTTAATCTGAAGCCGGCTGGAGAAAGATGTGCCAAATGTGTTAAGAAGCAGAAGCCTCTTAATACATTTGGCACAACTTAAGCATCCGTTCACCACAAACTGAAAACTAGACAAGCTATGAGCTGGTGTAGGTTTCTGCTATAATTTTAACCAATTTCTATATCTGTCTCCTGGCGGGTCCAGACACAATCTATAAAGGTGACAAGAGGCATAAAAAAGGCTAAAAAGTTGCATATTGCAAACGATGAATTTTTGTACCCTTTTAACAAGCTGCTCCTTTTATGTAAGCTCATCTTAATAATACTATAGAACCCTGTTAAAATAATATTGAAGGCTTTCAGCTGTTGTACCAGCCTGCCATCACCCTGCAGGCATAACAATTATTGCAGAAATCCCTGGGATTAATGATATCACCACAGCCACTGTACCCTGCCCTTTGTATATGTTCCAGTACATTACAGCAGTCGGTTGTAATTTGCATCATTGCCCTGACAAGACCAGTGATGTCATCAGCAAGATGTAGAAACGGGAATGTGCAGCCAAGAATTCATAAAGGTTAACCACTAAATGCAAGCAGTGTCTGGAATTCCGGTGTTGCTACATGCTTTGGTAACCAATCTCTAATGAAAGGTCATTAACAGAACTAAATTTAGAGTGAATTTCTATTGATTTGAACTAAGGTAAATTTGTAGGTCCTTGAAACGTCCTTCTACCTTGAGTGATCTAAAATCTATGATGGATGATGCTCTAAAACGGTATAATTGATGTTGATGGTTCGTTAGAATGACAGCAAATGTACCCCATTCGAGGGGTTTTCTGGGAAAGTGCATTGATGGCTTATCCTATAGAAGACTTCAACGTGTGAGCAGTTGAGTTCCGACTGATCTCGATCAGCAGAGTAAAAGGGCCATTGCGCTTGGCCTGGATAAATATTAAAGGGGACGATTTTCCTTTCTTCTACAGATGAGGGTCCTAGGGCATAGGCCATCACAATGTATTACCAGAAAATCCCTTCAAAGAAGACTTGTTATCACTGTTGGAATATCCGTTTTAGGAAACTTCTGTATACTTCTTAAAATAACAATTCTGGTATATTGTGGAATATTGTTTTCTAGCGAGTGTTGATAGTGTCAGACTGTGTAGGGCAATGGTAACACCTAGTCATCAATTTACAGGGATTTAAGTATTTATATAGATATGTCAAGGAAATATTCTTTAAGGAGTTATATAATCGTCCATAGGTGCAGTTTAAGGTGCCCATACGGATTAGACTAGTTGATGAAAATGGACAATTTCAACCAAAACTATTGTTCCTCTGGGTGGAATTTTAATGATGATCAATTATTTTAGTTGACAATTGACGATATACAGTTCATGCTTGGAAACAAGAATGAAAAGGTATTTCATTCTTATGAAAGACTGTTCCAGACAGACCTTCATTGGTTGAACATGTGTATCTAGTTGGGACAACTGTGATGACCAATATGGACTAAAATATGTGTGATCGTCTGGTTGCACAGATGGAGCCATTCGTAAAATGATTGTTCAACTATCAGCCTACTTCTAACTAATATGTATGGTCACCAGAAAAATGTACTGTTTAAAGTCCACCCATGTGCAGTTACAGAAATGAAATCTTTCACCCCCTTTGAGTTTCTACACAAGATCGGGTCTGTAGAATGTGGATCAGCACCTTTTTGTTTGATCTGCACTCATTCTCTTGGAATAATAGGATTAAGCTATTCATTCCTTAATAGAAATATTTCTTGGCTGCAGCACTAAACAGCCTGGATGAGATTCACTAAATGTGATGTTCTAGAAGTCTTAAGTTTGCAGAATGTATATATTCATTCTATGTTGTCAGAGCTCAGCAGACAATGAACTATAGATTTGTGTTCTTAGTCCCGCAGTGTGGATAAACAGCACGCCGTCATAAACTATGACAGTGAAAAGGACGAGCATCGTGTGAAGGACCTCGGGAGCCTGAATGGAGTAAGTTCATAATTTACATGCTAAAGTCATGAGCATCGAATATACTATAACCTAAAGATAAAATAGATTTAAATGTTGTCCCATGAGAGTAAGGCTGCCTGTCCATGGGTGTTGCAGTATCCCGCGGCGGATCTTCACTGTGAGCCTATCTGACAGATAGGCTGACAGTGGAGAATCGCAATGATTCTTCGCTCTTGGATAGGGGGCCGGCGCCTTCCATAGCAACACTATGGAAAGCTTCAGACAGACTGATTCGCTGGCGATTTACCGTCTTTGTGTCTAAGTGTGCCCATCTTTCAAATTTCTGCTGAGCGATAGTTTTCAGTTCTGCTTGAAAACCCTGGTTCAGCTGGAACAGTTGATAAGCAGGACTGCACACTGTGTTCTGCCAGCAGGAATCTGATAACAGCTGATAACATTGTTACAGCTGTTCTCAGCCCTGCTGGCAGAACAGCTGATAAGCAGGACTGCACAGTGTCTGCTGTCCATGGTGCTGAATTCTCCAAGGGGAGCCTGTGGCTGAACAATACAGCTAATTACAAAGCTCAGACATCCTGCTGATTTCTGTAACAGCTCCCAGCAGCTCATTTGCATGCAAATGAAGTTGATAAGTACTAATAGCAATTAGTGCCTACTAGTACTTTTATGCAAAACGATCGCTGATCTTTCAATCTTTTGAAAGATGTGTGTGTAAATGGACCTTTAAATTATCACCTATCAACAAAATGGCAGATAACTTTCTGATAGTCCACAAATGGAGTGAAATAAATGGAGTACACATGACTACCAATGAGACTACGGAAATTAGCTGATGGCTTGTACTCTGTTATCTGTCAGTCCCACTGAAATGCATGGAGTGGTAGTGCACACATGTGACTACAGCCTATTCAGTCTGGATCCCCTATTCCAGTGATCAGTGGAGGTCCCAGCGCTTGGACCCCTGCTGGCTCACGAGATAACTTATAGCCTATCCTGTCGATAGGGATAACTATCTTTTGTGAGACATCGCCCTTTTAAAGCTAAACTGAATTCTAAACCAGAAAATTCAGTTCTGACTTGAGCCTAAGCATGGTCTCCCAGTCCTTTTACACCCATTTCTGATGTCACACTGAAATAGATGTTCCAAAACACAGCAGGAGGAATTATTTATGCATTGGACAGAGCGTCCTGACATCACTCTGTACATGCCGCTAGGTTGTTAGAATCAACACAAAACTTGGCAGGAGAATTCTAAAGTTTACACAATGGTATGATTTTGGAGAACATGCAGCATTTTGATTGCTTGTTTGTTTTTATGCTTTTTTTGAGACAGATGAGCATAAACAGCAATTCTGAAATTTTTTTGGATTTTTGAAAATGTATGTTTAAATGTCATTCATAATGAGATATAAATGGCGTAATATCTTTATACGAACCTGGCACTACTTACTATTTCATTATGCATGTTTATTCTTTTTTTTTTTTCATTAAATTAGGGATTGTTAATGTTGTGTTTTTGTTTTTTTTCTGGAGGCCTTGATCAGTTCTCTGGCTACCATGGCAACCCACTGGCAGCCACATTACGGCATGCCAAAGGGGGACAAAGGGAACCCCTTCCTTATGTCAACCATTTTTATGTTGTCGTTATTGACCATGGCATGTAAGGGGTTACACATCTGGGATCAGAGGTTTCTCCATTCACAGCTGTTAGAGCAGGAGCCTGGCTGTCAGTAGATAATCAAACCAAGCTCTTCTCAACACTTGACTCTCATGCAGTCTTAAACTAAAGTCTTAAACTAGGGCTTTCAGTGACCACTGAAAAAAGACACATGACTAGTCACTAAGTGGTCGAACATACCTGAAGTAAACCTCTATGTATCCTAAGATAATAGGAGCAAAAACTCCCACAGATTTAAATGACATGAATTAAAAACCCCTTCCCAAATTGTGCTTACATGTTTTAAACATAGTTATTATTTATGCTATTAATAAGAACCCCGTTCATGCCATTTAAATAAAGGGCTGTTTTCATACTAGATTCCACGAGCGTTCCAAAGTTTTTCCTTCTAGTGCCGTTGATGGTGTTCCTTAACCTAACCATGCACCCAGTGGAGAGAGTGTCTATGCGATAAGCTGGTTACCTGATGTGTATATCCATATTTATATATAATATGGACAAAGTAAATTGACTAAGTGGTCCTTTTCTGTAATCAGTCGTCTGTTTATAATGTTTTTAATAGCAACTGAACTTCATTAAAGTGAATGGGGCTGAGCTGCAAAACCAAGCACAAACTTTGGACAAATGTGGTGCTGTTTTGGGAGAAATTGGCCATGTTTTTTTCTTATAATCCTATTTTTAACCACTCCACAAGTGCGTAAACTCTAGAGTAACCGAGATAACCACAGCTAAAATTAGCTAGTTTGCTGTTCAGTAGTTGAAACCCCATCACATTCATAGAATTATGTACACAATGCCCTTGATAAAGCAGAGAGTGATCCCTATTCTTAAACTAGATTCTGGCTTGGAGATCTGGTACACATATATACAAACGGGAAATCATGTAAATAAAAATAGCAACTTTAATCTGCATTTTGTAATAGAAAAGCTATTGTGGGCTTGTTGGTGTCTGACTATGCCTACTGTAACTACTAGAACAGCTGCATGACACACAGCGGAAAGCTGGTGATACTCATCAGCAGTACTAAAGTGCTCTGTACTTAATGTTTTTAAGGGAACACTTCAAGCAAAACTAATAATGTAAAATTGACTCCATACATTGAGTGACCCCCCCCCCCCCCCCGATTTTGCCCAACCGTCATAAAATAAACGTAAACAATTGTTCGCGATGGCCAATGGTAGATTTACGTTTGCTGAAGATGTGATTGGCCACACTGGAAAAGTTCGGCCAATGCATGTATATGGTATGATCAGCCAAGTCTGTCTGATCGTTTTGCATTTTGCATGTTCCCAGGGAGGCAGTTCTGAGTACCACAATCCCACAACGGATTATCTACACCATAGATGATCATTACATGGTTGAATGGCGGGCTTTTTTTGTTTTTATTTTATAGAATTGATTTTTTTTTTTTTTTTTTTTTTTTTTTTTTAGTATCTGTATATCCCCTTTAAGATCAAAATGGCTTGTTACTGTCGTCTTGTGTTACATATTAATGCAAATGAGACCATTTGATATATTGTATGTCCTTTGTATCTCCATTACATAACTACTAGGTTCTCAACTTGTGGTACATATACTCCCATGGGTACTTGCCATTTTTTAAGGAGTACTTGCACTTCCCTTATGCGGTTCTTTAAATTAACAGCATAGTGTGAAGTTGTATATGGATAGTTTACAGTATATGGATTATTTTGAATTATTCATTAATCATGACACTTCTTCCTTTTCTCCACAGACATTTGTGAATGATGTAAGGATACCGGACCAGAAATACATAACCCTTAAACTCAATGATGTTATCCGCTTTGGCTACGATATCCTTTGTAATTCTTGCACTAACGGCTGGGTTTATGGCTCAGTTCTTTCTGTTGGCAGAAAGCAAAGACACACTAAGGTTACAGGAAAGCAGATTAGAGACTCTACAGCCATGTGACGCAGGAGAATTTCTGAGCGCTTTCATGATTTCTGTAGGACCTCTAAGAGAATGTATTAGGATCAGCAGTAAGCCTAGTGATAACATCTTAAAGGCAAAATGAACTTAAAAGGGGCCGTACAAGCTTAACCTGCTTGATGACATATACTCGGTAGGTAAGCAAGACATTTGGAACAGATGGAAGGGAGTATAACTTCTGGATCAGGCTACATGGGGTTTGTTTGTAGTCTGCAACCATGGAGAGACACAGGTCTGCACAGGAGCTGTAGACACAGAATGGTAGGAGATTTTTAATCTAAATTATATTGTATTTGCAAAGTTTTTTTGTTTTTTTTCATATATATATGCCTCAGGGCTAATGCACGCCGATCTATTTTACCAACCTTTCTCGTTTACTTGGTAATATGGCACCCATAGAAATCTATGAGCCCATACTCTACCTCAATGGTCCTTTGATTATAGTAGAGAGGTATTCCCCATATAAAATTTGGTTTCTATGGGAGAATACAGTGCCACATGGAGGCACAATACAGAGGCACATGGACCATAATGTAGAACTGTTGGGGGACTATATGTTGCCATACTGGCTCTGTGCACATGGCTTTAACTTGTGCATAAGGCGTCAGTGCACTTTAACCTGTAGTACTACTAAAGCTTGACAGCAGGTTCTTCTAGATCTCATAGGCATTGATTTACAAATCTGTATATGAACTCTACAAAAGAGAAAGAAAATCCCTGAACAGTCAGAATGCAGATCACTTTATGGCAGCTATTCCATTAATTGTAGTACCCCTTAAAATCTGCTGCCCAACTGCATGTGGTGGAGATAGAGAAGCAGCTATAGTATCTAAGACAATGCAATCCGGTGGACTCGCTGCCTCGATTAAAGAAAGGGAGCTTGATCCAGCCTTCCAGTGTCTTCAGGCATTTAATATGTTCATACACAGTTTCTTGTAGCTGGGGTGTTGGCCATACGTCATTAATGAATGAATTCTGGTGTTGACGGCTTTTCCTTATCTATATGTATACATTTTAATATGTATGTCTTGGAACAAATTCAGCATAAGGTCCCGGAGGAGGCATTAAAGGTTGGTAATTACATAATTAATTTCAGTATGAAAATACAAAAATCTAAAAACTAATTATATCAGCTGATTGTATATAATAAAACTAGTGATGTAACCTGTGCACCTGGGTGGTTAGGACACCAACGCATACTGTTTGGGTGAAGAACTGTTATTAGGAAAGACCCGTTCTCTGTATTGCTCACACCACATGCTATAGACTGACTGTCTGTAATCCCAAGAAAACCACTTTTGAATGTTCACTATCTATAAGATTATGCAAAGATCCCTTTTTGTCTTCTGGTGTGCCAGTCTAATTGATTAAAAAGGCAAAAACTATGGGACAACAGATTAGGGTTTGTGTTCACTGTTGGCTTGTAAGAATCTGTTGTCCCATAGTTTTTGCCTTTTTATTGCAGTTTTTAATCATGACAGTGGGTTTGCTTTATTACTTTTATAGAAAGGGTTTATGGAGGTTGTAGAAATCAGAGAAACATTGCTGATTTCTTTCAAACGCAATGCCATATATTTCTATAGGTTGTGTCTCTTTGTATTGCATTTCAGTTCCATTGAGGGAATGGAGCTGAGTTACAATACCATATACAACCCATGGACAGGTGTGGTGCTGTTTCTGGGAGAAGACAGCCATGCTTTTTTAACTCTATACAATTCCATATTTTTCTATCTTCTGACATCAATACAAAAATATCAAAAGGTGGTATCAGATCGGGAGGCTCATGAGGATTCTTAGAAATATGGGACCATACTTTGTGCCCCTAAGCCTCATAGCTTGTACATTTCTGTATCTTCGAGTTATGTCAGGCTTTCCAGTGAGTGCAATTGCTCTTGATCAGTGGTGGCCACAGCACTTGGGTCCCTGCTAATGCTAACTTTTGACATGTTCCTATGAAGATGGGAAAAGTACAGTATAAACATAATTGCACTTAAGGGCCATTTACCCATAACGATTGTTGCACAAAACCAAAATGCGCGATAATTGTTACGTCTAACTGCAAAGCCATCGTTTACTATTTTGTTTTGTTTTTTTGTTTGTCACTCACTTGCAACCAGCATCATGACTGGTTCACTTACTTCTTGCTGCGTATAAATGCTTCCCGCTCAGTGTTTCACATAGAATGTGAAGTGCTGAGCGAGAAATCGGCTATACTCAGCGGTGATCTGCCTGTCTAAATATTCTGTAAAAGTGTGAACAACTAATGGTGACATCACCGGCTCTGCAGATAGTTCATAAGGTAAGAGGCAGCATCAATGGCAGATTTTTGCATAAAAAGGAACTTTAATCCATTATGGTTCCAATAGCATACATAAATAGAATTCACAGCAGTACAGCGGCGGCGACGTTTCTATCCATGTCGGACCTTTCTCAAGCCTATGCTTTGTGATCACCGGCTCTGCAGATCGTTTAGCCGACAGTCGTCTTGTGTAAATGGGGCATCATCCTTTAAAGAGATATCCCAGGACTGATGGCATCTTGACGATAAGTAATCAATGTTCATCAGTCTAAATCCACCACCACTCCCTCCCCTTTCCTCCGAACCCCAGCTGATCTGCATGATAAAGAAGCTTTGGAACTTGATGAATGAGAATGAAGTACAGTACCTGTCACAGCCGCCCATACAGATGAGGCAATGGACTTGTGCAAACAAAGAAGGGGTTGCAGTTCTCACTGGAGTGTTGCAGCTCCTTCATTCTGCTGATCAATAGTGGCTCTGGGTGTTGACCTCCTGTTGTAAAAATAGGCCCATCAGTATTTAGGTCCAGGCAAACCCCTGTAATTGTGAGATCTAGATGAAACCATAAATGAATTTATTGTTGTTGCAAAGACAGTTCTGCTAAAGGCAATTAATAAATCCTTCACTTATATGATCTCTTTATCTCCAGCACGAAAAATACACCAGCCAACTTCAAATGAATTTGAAGACATCAGTAGCATCAAGGCCGGAGCAAGTCAAGGATCAACCAACGCAAGTGGATTCAGTGTCAGGGAAGCAAGAAAAGTCTGACAAGAAAGTACCTAGTGGTACGTCTGTGTGGTTGAAGCACCTAACCTCTAACCCCTAATGCACATATAATTAATGCCACTTATTGACCAATAAGGTTTCATTGCCTGCTGGGGGGATACATGCTAAATGTGCAATCTGAGCATCTGAACAGTGGCATAGTATATAAGGGACCATTTCTATGGCTCACTATTTAGTGACTTGTTGGAGACACTTGCGTGTCGCAGGATATTAAAGGCAGCCGAAATACAGTCCTAAGCTCTCGCTCACGACCTAAAGGTTGCAGGGACAATCCCCGCTTGGTGCAGGTAGCCGGCTCAAGGTTGACTCAGCCTTCCGAGGTTGGTAAAATGAGTACCCAGCTTGTTTTTGCTGGGTGGGTAAAATTATAACTGGCAACCCCTGCCCCCCCCCCCCCACTTCCCCGCAAAAACAGTCTGCCAAGAAAACATCACCCTAGGAATCAGTCAGGACTGTGTGCTTGCACCAGGGGGCTTTACCTTTACCCTGGAGACATAAGAGGGTGCTCTGTGATGAGCCACTGGAAAGCAAACGGCCTATTCTTGTAAGGGGTCTATTGATGTCTCTGTCCAGACCTAGCGATCTATATACCAATTCCCTAGTGAAAACAGTAGATGGTCCTGCCAAATAATGTTGGAAAAGTGTGCCTGTAAGCCCTAATGCAGACCATAGAGAAACCAGTGGAAATGAATTCTGGCCTTAGTGACCCTTTTAAGGTTCTACACAAAACTATAGAAGGTATTCTGATCCTGATGTGTAAACATGTGTCTCTTAAAATCTTTATCCTTCATTGTGCCTTTCCCAGTGTGAATGTAAAAAAAAAATATATATATATTATTTTTTTTGGAAACTACGTACAGATAATAGAAAAATTCAGGTTAGCAACCCTGAGAGTGAGGAGGAGCTGAACTGTCCCAATTCCCTAATATAAGCGGTGTGATACTGTCTTGTCTGCCTGTAGCTTTACAATATTTCATTAAAGGGGCTGTAACAACATGTAACAATATTTTTATCACCTATAAAGTTTAATCGGTGGTGATCTGACTGCTAAGAATTCCACCGATCCTGAGAATGGGGGTCCCATCTCTTCGTTCCTCCTCACTGCAGGCTCTCTCCCTCCCATCGCAGTGTGGAGGAGATTGAATGGAGCTATTGCCGCGCATGTACAGTGCTGCGTCATTCCCTTTTTTTTTTTTTTTTTTTTTATGGGACTGCCGTAGATATTGGAGCACAAGCGCTCAGCTATTTCCTTCAGCCTCATTAAAACTAATGGAGTGGTGGCCATATATTCCAAGCCATCGCTCTATTCAGTCTGATATTACTGTTGATGGGAGAAGTATCCCTGACAAGAAAAAGGGGACCCCGGACCTATGGATAGGTGATAAAAGTGTATCTTGGTACAACCCTCATTAATATCTTGCTGTCTAATGAGTTGACAGCTACCACTGTCCAAGTCTACACAACATAAGCTGAAATGTGGGAAAAAAAGGAGCCTTCTTTTTTGCTAATCCTGTATAACCGTTTTATCTTTTTTTGGAATTGCAGCGTTCTGCACACTTGCATATAACAGGCTACACTTTAGCATTTCATGGAATGCTCTGCATTTTTAAGCAACTTGGATACATGTATCTGGTGAAGGTCGTTGACCAGATACTTTATGCCCAGGATGACCTCAGTATTTCTCAAGCCTCTTCTGTGCATTTCTTTAACCCTAGGACAAACAAGTGATGTCTGTGTTACTTGTGTTTGGATTACCCTTTAGTATGGGTATTGTATTGTGCAATATCTGCAAGATGACACTATTGTGTAGGTACCAGGCGTGGTCACCGTTTGGAAATGGTCTGTTATGTGCACTACATATCCTTCAGTCTAGGCTTTCAGAGAATAATGGATTGCCTTGATATTATAACCACGGTTGAATTTTGAGGTATGGCCAAGCAACATGGTTGGGGGGCATTATTAGTTGCAATTAAAAATGAATCAACCCCTCCTTCATTGCAAATTAGTTCTTTTTGCCAAGTTTACAAACTTTTAGCTGTTTGCAAATACAATAAAGCATGAACAATTTAAATAGCTCATCGCAACTAATATAACAAGTAGTTTCTCCAAAATCAAATGCCACTTTTAATGACTAATGCAGTCTCAAAATTATTGAAATCCTTCATGACCAGCATCTTTAGTACTTAACACCCTTTTGCTATTTTGACCGGCTAGAAACATGATGCCAGACACCAGCTTCTGACAGCGTTCTTTGAGGAATCTTGGGCCATTCCTCATCGGGCAATGGCCTTCTGTGCACCACTATTCTTGGGTGGTCCAAAAAGTTAATGGGGTTTTCCAGGCAGCTCTGGCTGTCAGTGCTGGGCTACATTGGGGTTGGAGCAGAAGCTACTGCTCTGACCCCCATGTAGTGGCCGGTTTTGTAATTACAATTGCAGCTCTTGTCGAAATCCATTCTATATGAGCTGCGCCTGCAATTACGAATACCTGACACTATGCAGGGGTCTCTGCAGCAACTTCTACTCCCTGGTGAAGCCCGGAACTAACAGATGTCGCTACCTGGAAAATCCTTTAGGAGTTCATTATCTTGCACAGTAATTTTGATTGCAAATGTATTTTGGCAGAGGCATCTATTCCACCATCATTAACATAACCTGAAAACTTTCTGTCCTTAGAACCTTCAATCTATCGCACACCACTATATGGTCAGCCATCTTGGTGGGGAGATGATGATGCTAATAACCATGAAAAACACGAAGGTAGGAGGCCCGAAGATCACTATTCAGGTAAAGCATGCCTCAATGCATTTTCATGAAGTGTACCTGATATCCATTCATAGGGAAGGCAGCTTATCCATAGGTGGAGTCCTTATTGAGACTACCCAGTCTATGGAAATCTGGAAGCTCTCTGAGGCACTATTTGCCTCACGGCTCAACAGCTGCACTGCAGCACTGGCAGTATATGTCCTGAGCTGCTTCCATACTTGTTTTTAATAATTCCTTTTGCCTCAATGACCACAGTCTTGTTACCTTGCTTTATATTTTTTGCATTGGGTCGAAGTGGTAGCTGCTCTCTCTCCGCACCCTCTATGGTTCTATAGCAGAAAACTTATTCACAAGCTCGATCATGTTGAAGGGGATTTCCAATTCTTACTACATGTGAGAAGATTACCTCAGTCCATCAATAAAATGCATGGGAATTAGTAACGTTTGGCAAATACATATTCTGCTGAAAGTTTTTCTCTGCTTAACAGGAACCTGTCATCAACTGTAAGCACCATAAACTTAGTTATGGTGCTTATAATTTAGGTCATGTGGAGTCTGGGGAGACTCTTTTTCATACTTGCCCCATCCCCTATTTCTGCGATGCGCCCCTGTGAAATCAATGTGTGCACAGCAGCCAACTATTTGCAGAAGTCTGTACATGCACTCGCCCATAGAGATGAATGGGAGTGGGCACGCAAAACCTTCTGAAAAGAGTCAGGCTGGTGTGTGCAGGCTGCGTAAGGTAGGAGACACCATAGATATGGGAGACCAGGTGACCATGAAAATTGGCTACCCAGACTCCATGTCGCCTAAACTATAAGCACCAATTGATCTATGGTGGAGATCCTCACTAAAAGCCCATTTAGACACAACGATTATTGCTCAAAAGATGTCTTTTGAGCGATAATCGTTTCCATTTACAGCGCAAGGTGATTTACTCAAACGTTGAGCAATCACTTTGTGCTCCAAGCAGGGGATGCAGAAGACAAGCGGGGCCATTTTCTCTTCTGCATCCAGCTGTTCCCCTGCTTGGAGCGCCTGGCTGTTATACAGCTCAGCGCTCTGAGCATGGAATGCAGAAGACAAGCAGGACCGCTTGTCTTCTGCATCCAGCTTTTCCTGCTCAGAGCGCCTTGCTGTTATACAGCTGAGCGCTCCGAGTGGGGGCTGTAGAAGATAAGCGGGGCCGCTTGTCTTGTGAAACCAGCTGTTATACAGCCGAGCGCTCCCAGCGGGATATGAGAAACGCAGCTGGACAGTTGTGTTCTTCATACCCAGCCTGTGTTCAGGGAGAGGGATACAGCTGAAACAATAGTATCAGCTGTATCCCACTGTGAATTTCTGATAAGGCTCATCGTTGTTTTTCAGCATGCTGAAAGACAACGATGAGTAATGGCTTAACGAAAACTGCATGATGTCAGTGCAGTCACACACAACGATTATTACTCAAAAGACATCTTTTGAACGAATTTTGAGCGATAATCATTGTGTCTAAATGGGCCTTAACTGACCCCACAGATGTGCTTAAGTGAACTAAAAGGGTTGTGTAAGTTTAACATAAAAAATTTAAACATCTGGTCATGCCTCAAAATAGCAAAAGAAGTTATACTTGCCTCTTTTATTCTTAGGAGAAAGTGTACTGGCTCCACACGATCTCTGTCTCTGCCGCCAGCGGAAGTCAGGTGACTGCTACCTGCCAATCACTGCTCTTTCTCCTGGCATCCGTGCTCGCATACTGGGTGCAATGATACCAGCAGTTAGAAGTGGTATGTTGTAGCCTCTTATTAGCACAAGTCAGTTGACTGCTACCTACCTTCAGCAGAAACCAGAATCGCCTCGGTAGCCAGTACACTGTTCCCCTAGGGTAGAAGAGAGGCGAGTATAGTTTTCTTTGTTGTTTTGAGGCATAGTCAGATGTCTTTGTTTTATTTCATTTTTTTTCCACTGTGACAACCCCCTATTAAAAGGTATTGTATGAGATGAAGAAGAAATTTTGTTTTACTTTTAGCCAGAAACCACACCACTCTCGTCCATGGGCCCTACTTGGTATTGAAGGTCAGCTCCATTCGGGCTGAGCTGCAATGGCAGACACAGTGCTTTGTTTACAGTGTTGCTGTTTTTGGAGAAAAAAAAGCAGGTCCTTTAGTCTATACCACTCCTTGTAACAAAGGGAGACCTTAGTGATTGACCTGATAGTCCTTCTTGCTCTTGTGAAATATGACTAGCCGCATGTCAGTAACTACTTGCCATGATGCCCTATTTTCCTTCCTACAAAGGGTCTGCATCAGCAGTATATAGTAGACAGTCTTTCATGCAGTAGGTGTCCTTTTAACAAAGATGAAGGTTGTCAATTTCTAATTTTTATCGAATAAAGACTACTTCTTTTAATAATAGCTGCCCAATGATCAGCTGATCCATGATGAGGCTCCTGGAGCAAGCGTTATGACTAGTGGAAGGTTAATCTGGCCATATCTTTCCATATGTAGTATTACATATTGACAATACAAATGAATGGCCGGCTGCGTAATACATGGACAATCTGACTCATAGAGTAGGTTCCCCGCATGTAGTAGAAAATTGTCTTCATGAGACAACCCCTTTGACTTCCCCATAGACAATAGATTTCTCTGGAATACCCCTTGCAATCTTATGTATATGGGGACTACCATGCAGTTCACTGAGGTTTGTTATGGAAAGGGATGGGGTCGCCCAACTTGTGCATTACATCTCTACTGTTTTTCCCTCCACATACATTTTGCTCACTATTTAGACAGCTGTGCAGGTTAATAGGAGAATTGTGGCTAAATGTTGGTTCACATAATGGCCATCTACTGTCTAGCTTTACATTTAATGTACTGAATCAGCTTGGTGTAAATTGTAATGTACAGCCTCCTATTTTTCATGCAGTGTTGCTAGGCAGTATTGCCTTTTGTTCTGTGAAATTTGCTTTGTAAAGCTCCGTTTATCTTTCTCCCATTTAGTACGGGTGACTAGGAAGTGAATCCAATAAACAAAAGCTTTATAGTCTGCAAGTAACATGAACTCTCAATTATTCACTTACTTATTTTATAGGGCGGATTACTACTGTTTGTTCCCATTGACTACAGGACATAAAGTAATTGAGATAGTAATGCCTTTTAATGAACATCTTGGACAATAACCTTAACAACTTCAGTACTTTCATGTCAAATTAACGTTAAAGGAAGTTGTGAAGTATCAGACATAAAAATAATTATTATTTTTAGAGGCGTAACTTAAAGCTTCTGAGCTTCAATGCAAAATATGTTACACAGTCCTCAAATTAGAACCTCATTTATAGTGCTGGCCTAACCATATTCGGTATATAGCTCTTTTAGGCCCCTCAGGCCCAGAGCACAGGTGTAGCTTGACTAGCAGCTAAACCCTGCCCCCCAGGTTGTCTAAGTTGTTTGGCCAGAAGCATAGCCATAGGGGGTTGCAAAGTTAACAGTTGCGTGCTACATCTGGGTGTTCAAGGGGGCCCAAAGGCTCCTCTGCCACATAAGGCACATTATAGTACTGATAGTAGGCCATGTTTAAGATTTTGTATTTGGGTCCCTGGGGCGCCAAGTTACGCCCTTTTGTGGAATTAAAAATCGATTATAGGACAGCGCTTCTGAACTGGGAACACTTCATAGAAACAATCGAAACCAAACAAGATATAGGAGGGCTCACCCTAATATAGGCAGCCCAACTAAAAACGTGGGTCGCCACACCTGTGATCCTCGATAACTAACTTGAATTGAAGGAGCACAAACACATTTCTTTATATGCTTCTCATAGTTTTGAAGTGTAGGTCAGGTGTCCCATAACATGAGATCTTGTATATATTTTAGTGAAGACTTGTGCACATAGCCATATTTTGACGCCTTTTTGTTCAGAGTTGTCATAGGGCCACTGTAGAAATGTGTGAGCCCTTTACACTACTTCCATGTGCCTTCAATTTCATATAGAGGCTTTCAGAGTTTCAGCAAACCCTGAATGTATGGAGATTTTTTCTTCTACTATAGGAGCCGTACCAGATACGTGCACTGTTTCTTTAAGCTAATCCTAGACTTATGATGCATTTCGACTTCTATAGTCTAGCACAGGGGTGTCAAACTCATTTTCACCGGGGGCCACATCAGGTTTTTGGTGAACTTCAAAGGGCCGATTGTAAGACAGTACAGTAAGGGCTCGTTCACACCAGCGTATTTGCGTACATAATATGCAGAGAACAGAAGCCATTCATGTCAATGATTTCATTCACATGATGTATATTCTCACACAGCATGACCTATTTTGTTTCAAACTACGCACCCGGATAGGCCATTGAAGTGAATGGGCCGCGCAAATACGTGGTGAATGCGCAGGAAGCCTATGTATTCAATGCATATTTGCGCACCATCTCAGGGGCCCATCTGCGTTCTTTTCTGCGTGCCCAAATACGCAGGCATAAGCGATTTTCGATTGCGCAAATACGTAGCGTATTTGTGCGACCGAAATGCAATTACGCCCGTGTGAACGAGCCCTAATAGTGACCCCCATAGTGGTCGCAGTAGTAATAGTGACTCTGATAGTGGCCTCAGTAAAAATAGTGACCCCTATAGTGGTCGCAGTAATAATAGTGACTCTCATAGTTGCTCTAGTAAAAATATTGACCCCCACAGTGGACCAGTTAGTAATAGCGATCCCCACAGTGGCCCCAGTAGTAATAGCGACCCCTACAGTAATATTACCCCCTCCCAGCAGCAATATTACCCACTCCCAGCAACAATATTAACCCCCCCACACAGCAACATTAACCCCCACCAGCAATATTAACCCCCTCCCAGCAACAGTATTAACCCCCTCCCAGCAACAGTATTAACCCCCACCCACCCAGCAGCAATATTAACACCCCCCTCCTCCCCTTCCCAACCCGGCAGCAATATTAACCCCCTCCCAGCAACAATATTAACCCCCTCCCAGCAGCAATATTAACCCCCCCCCCCCAGCAATATTACCACCCCACCCGACCCCCGCAGCAATATTAACCCCCTGCCAGCAACAATATTAACCCCCTCCCAGCAGCAATATTAACCCCCCCCCCAGCAATATTACCACCCCACCCGACCCCCGCAGCAATATTAACCCCCTGCCAGCAACAATATTAACCCCCTGCCAGCAACAATATTAACCCCCTCCCAGCAGCAATATTAACCCCCCCCCCAGCAATATTACCACCCCACCCGACCCCCGCAGCAATATTAACCCCCTGCCAGCAACAATATTAACCCCCTCCCAGCAGCAATATTAACCCCCACCAGCAATATTACCACCCCACCCGACCCCCGCAGCAATATTAACCCCCTGCCAGCAACAATTTAAACCCCCTCCCCCCCCCAACACACCAGCAATATTAACTCCCTCAGCCCCGGCAGCAATCAGCATTATTAACCTTCTCTCAGCAATAACAATATTAACCCTCACCCCCCAGCAGCAATATTAACTTCCCCCTTCCCCAGCCATATGCTTACCTACTCCTTGCTGTCAGCACCGTTCCTCCTCGGATCTTGCTGAGCCCGGGTGGCATATGAACTTTTCCCACAAGACTTCTGCACTATTGAGCAATTCCAGCAACCTGATTGGTTGTTTGGTTCTCTGGGTTGGCTGATTCCCCAATCAGATTGCTGGAATTGCTGACAAGTGCAGAAGTCTTGTGGAAAAAGTTCATATGCGTCCGGGTGTGCACTGACATCAGTGAGCAGCACGGCACGCTTCCTCCCTGAGTCCTCTCCTGCGGAACTGAAGAGCAGGGGACTCAGGGGAGAAGGGATCAGCGCTGTCAGTGTGATTACCAGCGGGGAGCTGCGGCACCCCAGCTGGTAATCACTACAGTGGTGAGCGGCCGTCGGCACGCCGCGGGCCACATAACACAAGGCAGCGGGCCGGATTCGGCCCGCGGGCCTTGTGTTTGACACATGTGGTCTAGCAGTATGATATTCCTTGGCATATAAGGAAATGGTATCAGAAATGCTTTGGATTTGTAGCATATTAAGTTATAGAATTAATATTTAATTACATATCATTCCTTTTCCATTCTGTTTTAGATCGGCCAAAAGAAATGTCTCAACATGAAGAAGAAATTAATGGCAACATGGGGTACAGAGATTCTGCGGACCAATCACTCTACTCATTCCGAAGAGAACCCAGCTACTTTGAAATTCCTACTAAAGACTTTCAGCAACCAACCAAATCTCCAGAGGCCCAAGTCCATGAAATCCCTACTAAAGACACAGATACTGCTACACCCCCAGTGATGCAGAGCCATGCCTCTTTCACCATAGAGTTTGATGACTGTAGGCCTGGTAGAATAAAGATTAAGGACCATGTCACTAAGTTCTCATTGAGGCAAAGAAAGACGGGAGGAAAGGACACTGCTCCAAATGAAATGATATCTGTTGAAAATAAAGTAGCTGACTGGCTGGTTCAAAACGACCCAAGTTTAATAAGAAGGCCATCTCCTGTGGAAGATGTCTACAGTACAAAAAGTGACCTTCCCATCCACAATAGAACTCTTAAAGGTAAGCCAGTAAATTGGAATGACATGATTGTAAAGGTACCCACCTAGATTAGATAAAAGTTGGCTGAACCTATTAATTTTAACAGGATTGACCAACTGTCTACTATGTATGAAATGGTGTCCAGCCAACACCTAAAGTGCACAGTTGAAGGTCATTTGGGGAGAGTTCTCGTTTTGTTATGTATTTAGTTTTTCTATGCATTTTGATATTTAAAGTTAGTCTTTCCTAGATTTTTCTTCATCCATCGACACAGATTAATTTCACTTTCCTAGCACTGTATCTAAATACTCTGTTGATAGAAGAGTTCCTTGTTGGTACCCCCCAGCACTCTGTACCTGGAACACATGCCCTCCAATCACTCACTATTGGATAATATTTGCATTTAACATAATGACAAATTTATGAGCTCATGTGGCTTGATCATTTAGCTCTGCCTCTCTCGCTGGTGTATGACTGAGGGGTTCCAAGCAGCAACCAGCAGGCTTTCAGCCCTAAAGATTTCCCGTAGCAATCAGCATGGGAAAACATGTTATTACACTTGGTGGCAAATAAAGCATATTATTTGCAAAGTTCAACTATAAAATGTTAAGTCTTCGAGAATTCATTATATGATGATTTCTATTCATTAGGTAACCGGCATGAAGATGGCACTCAAAGCGATTCAGAAGATCCAGCAGTACCTGTTCCAGAGAAGGAAATAGCACAGCCAGATCAGGGCAAGCTTCAACGACAGATAAAAAGGGAACCTGAGGAACTGCTTCACAGTCAGCAAGCATTCGTTATAGAATTCTTCGATGATGATGCGCCTCGAAAAAAGAGGTCTCAGTCCTTCACACATAGTGCAAATGCTTCACAAAATGAAGCTGAACCTGCCAACAAAGTAAAAAATGACAAAAAGAAAGGTGTTTTAACTGCTGAGAAGTTGACTACCAATGGGACAACAGCAGCTCCTCCAGTTCCAAAACCAGCAGTAAATGCTGCTTTTCCTCAAAGGTCCAATTCTTTTAGGAGAGAAAAGACTGAGGAGCGAATAAGTACTACTAGCCCAGTTGTAGCAAAGCCTCCAGTTAAGAGTTTTGGTAGCATTGGGAAGAAATCAAAGTTTGCTCAGGAATTTGTTGCTGAGTATTTGCGGGAACAAGCGGAGATCTTAAAAGACACAATAGAGAAACCTACAACATTGCCGTTATCAACTGTAATCACACCACCAGTCAGCCAACAAGTACAATCCTCCATAATGGGACCTTTAGCTCCACGACCTACAACACCACCATCTGAATGTAGACCAGTGAGGGTAAAGAAGACTGAAGAGGAGGACAGCCTAAGTGATGCTGGGACATATACTATTGAAACAGAGAATCAAGATAAAGAAGTCGAAGAAGCTAGGAAAATGATAGACCAGGTAAATGTGAAGGTTGACTTTTTTCCCTTAGAAGAACACAGGACAAGACTGTTAAAGATCTGTACAGACTTATATTTTCAAATGAAAATTTATGATATTCTGTTATGAGGTCTGTCATCGTAATTTAAATATCAATTGCATGTTGTTATAAAACTTTCTATATGTCATATTGACCGGTTCACTTTCTCAAACTAGTCTTGCCTTTCTCCTCTCGTTTCTCCCAAACCCTCCTAAACATTGTCTACCTATTGGAGACCTCAATTGCTAGACAAGGGGTTGCTTCTCAGAGGAATGAGAGGAGAAAACCAGTAGTAGTCTGATCACCCGAAAAGCTTATCAGATAGTTTGCAGGACACCTGCATTCAGTGTGCATGGTGGAAAAATGCAATTTCGATAGTATGGCAGTGGTATGAAGCAGAAAAGGTATGTTTACGCTGGTAGTCTTTCACCAACCTGGCGTTTGAATTGGTTTATGTGCTTAAATTGTAATGACAGTTTTCCTTTAAATAGGTATTCTGGAGCATTTTTAAGTTTTGCTGTGGATGATTAGTGGGGACCCACGACTCAGATCCCTGCCGATTCTGCTTTCTAGTGCCACTGTCACTATGAGCAGTAAAGCAAGTTGGATTGGGAGCTGCACATGCAATACCAACCCGCATTGTTGCGCTATAGTTGGCGCTTTCTGTTTTCCCTGCTGATCAGGAATCGGCAGATCAAGAGGGATCCGAGCAGCGGATCCCACAATCATCTATTGATAACCTGTTAGTAATATATTGCAAGAATTAAAATATCCCAGAATACCCATTTAAGGAAACTAAAATGAGGCTGAATAGATATATTGAGCATGGCCAATAGACATAATCATGAAGAACTTGGACAAAACGTAAAAGGCTAAGGTTGTAGTAAGACCACAGAAAAACTATGTCTTCTGTATGTCCAGTTCAGGAAACCTATTTTCATACCCCTATTAGATTATTCTGAGTTGATAGAGGTGTCCTCAGGTCAGGATCCTCCTCAAATAGCCAAAGTAGAGAATGGTAACAAAGAGCATCTCTCTGGAGAACCTAGAACAAAACAGAAGAAAGAACAGCATCAGACCCAAATCGCATAAAAATTCAAAGGTTCAAGTAATGCAGCAGTAGATGCAACATCCAGCCAAAGATTGAGGAAGATTTGCTATAAGCTGAAATGTTTTGGTCTTTGTAGTACATGAGAATACAATACAGTTGGAAGGAGAATATTTTGACAACATTTGGCTCATTTTCTGGAGGACGTATCCTGTCCTGCATTGCACAGTCAACCCATAGCTGCTTTCTTCCAAAAACAGTGCCTTAGCTATGCACAGGTTGGTTGTGGTATTGCAGTGAAGTGCTATTTACTTTAATGGAACTGAAATGCAATACCTTACAAAATATAATGACAAGTGTGACACTATTTTTGGAAGAACGCAGACATAATCCCATACAACTCCTTTAATTGGGCGAAGAAATATACAATGCGGGAAGCAATTTGACCAGAACCCTCAATAATAACCAGATGTTTTAAAATGTGATCATCCAAGTTACTGGTCATTATAGTTGTTTTTAGCTCTTGTAACTTCAGATGATAGGTTTCTCTAGAATGAGAAATTTATATACGGCAAACTTGTAAATCATGGAAATAGATTTTTAACTATGAGAGGACATTTTTGTCCTACATATACATGTATATTTAGGTACTGAACTCCGTATAACCGTGTGGTTAAGAATAAATCAAGGATAATAAACATAATGGTGAATAATTATCCTTTTGTCACTTGCAGGTATTTGGAGTCTTTGAACCTGAGGAGTACTCCAAAATTTCTTCTGCAATTTACAGACCAGTCATTAAACTAGAAAATGAAGAAACCTCCCTAAACGAGAACAGTGTGAATCAAAAGCCTGCAAATCTGTCAACAAGTCACTCTGTCAAATTGAATAATGAACCTCAGGCTGACGTCCAGGTAACTACAGTAAGCCACCCTTAACTAGTACTTCGGCTTGTGTATGAAACTTGTTGACATTAAAACTGGAATTGTAAATGTTTGCAGACTGGAAAGTCATCTGGCTCCAGTAGCAGTGGACCGAAATGGGTTTCTAGGTGGGCAAGTCTTGCTGACAGCTATCCAGATGCCTCGCCAACTTCGCCATTAGATGGGCAAAAAATTGGATTACTGGCAAATGATGGTAACTAACTTAAAACTTCATAGTAAAAGACTGATGTCCAAACTAATACTTATACATACTATTTTTTGGTAATTAATATTTTTTGGTAATTAATAATTAGAAATCCTTTTAATAATGTAATCTTCTGCAAATTAGAGAAGGTTCATATAACAAATCTTTGTCCGAGTCATCCACATTAGTAATTATATTCACCAACTTAACGACTTTCTTCTATTTTTAGATTTTGATCATGCTGAAAATGCTTGCGAAGGAGATCCTGCATTTCCTTCAAGGACAAGACGGCTTCTTCCTCAATTACCTCCAAATGACAAATCTGAAAGTCCAACACCAGCTATTCTGGTCTGTACAGAGTCTTACTCAGAAATTCCCAAGAAAACATTGATTGAAAATGAAGAGAAGGTCATGCCCCCAGATCCAAATAGTCTACTTTTTATACAAGAAGACTTGGATCCAGACAGTCTTAGCGATGCAAGCAAGTCTGATGATGGTGTCCTGTCTAGCAAACAATCTAACCCACTTCTGCCTGTTACTACAACTAAATGGAGAAGAGAGGACACGGTTAGTCAAGAACAAAGTGTCCAACGAACACATAAGTTTTCTAATGAACCAAAGTCTACTAGCTTTTATGTTGGAAATGAGAGTGAAATTGAAAGTTTATCCCATGCAAATTCCATGTTACCCAATGTAGAGATGCCCAAAGCATATAAAGCTCACGATATCCACGTAAAACCAAAAGGAAACCAACCAACTGTGCAAGGAAACTTGTTTACTGCAAAAATAGATAACGAATTGTTGAAAAAAGAAAATGGTCAAACTCGAGATTCATTCATTAGGCAAGAAAGTTTTACCAAAGAAAAATCTAGCTGCAACATTTCTCCTAACAAACTTCCCCACATCTCAACCCACCCCTTACTTAAGGATATGAATGTTACAAAATCAAACGTGGACTACAGCCGAGAGACGCAGCTAATCCTTAAAGAAACTGAAAATGCCTTGGCTGCTCTTGAAGCTAAGCTCTTTTCTCAGAATCATCTAGATGATATAGAAAATACTCCTTGTCCACCAGATGACTCCTTGTCTGGAGATTCTGATGTGGATACAGCAAGCACAGTCAGTTTGGTTAGCGATAAGAATGTACCAACCCATCCTCAAAAGAGTAAGATTATGGGTCTTCATAAGGAAAAATCATCTTCTACATCTTCCATACAGGATCAATACAGTCAGCCCAGTGCCCGAGAGAGACTCTCAGAAAAACGGAGAACTGGTCCTGCAGATGGAAGTAGCAGGAGAGATGTGGCCAAAAAGTTTGAACTGAAGCGAAGCTCTGGAACACGTGGTTCTCTGGATTTCACAGATGAAGAAAGAAATTCTAGTCTTCCTTACATATCAGTTCCTGACACTGTTTCCTCAGATTATGAAAACTCTTCCTCAAGAAATCTCTCAAGAAGAAGACCGTATGCTCAATCAACCAAAGAGGATATAAGTAGAACATCTTTAAATGCACAGAAAGTGCAACAAGCTCTTACTCGTTCAAATAGCCTGTCAACACCCAGGCCTACAAGAGCTTCTAAGTTACGTCGTGCTCGTCTTGGAGAAGCATCTGATAATGAAAGTGTGGATGCTGAGAGAGGGAATAATGGTTCTGAGGCTTCTTCATCCTCTAAAAATAATAGTGAATCGAAAAAGCTCTCTCGACTTGACATTCTAGCAATGCCGAGAAAGAGGACTGGCTCATTCACCGTTCCGAGTGACTCTGAGACTTCCTCTTCACGTACTGGGTTTTCAGGACGAAGTGTTGACAATAGTTATACAAGTCGAAAAACAGCTGTGGCTGAAGTTAAACAGCCTATCAAAAAACAAGTGGCGCCTACACCCAAACAACCTCTAACTAGGCCGCGATCTGGTAGTGTGAAGTACTCTTCTTCTTCTTCCTGTAAGTTTTTTCGTTTTTGTTTTTTTTGCCTACCTGTGGTGTTCCCATTATGTTCACATGTACAAATTTTTCTCCTGCAATTTAGCTGTGAATCCAAATATGTCAAATGTGGATTTGTCACAGATTTTTCTGTGGATTTGCTATGGATTGTACCCTATGCATTGCATAGATTTAAAATCTACATTGCATGTCAAATTCTGAGCTTATGTTCTGAATTGCATGGGTCTGTTAAAATTTCATCCTCTTTACTGTAACTGTAATATACTATAAATTTTTGATCCGCAAATCCTGACAAAAAATTAGCAGCGTAGCTGCCCCATTAATGTATTAGGTTTTAATTTTTTTTACTAATTAAAACCATATATGGAAATATACTCAATTTTTCTAATCAATTTTTCCTTTCAGACTGTAGATTTTTTTGTCCGTACATAACTCTGCGGGTGGACATTTCGCCCAAGTTGCAGTAAAGAGGACCTGTTATGTCGTCATGTCAGCAGGGTTCATATATCTTTAAGAGGCTAACTGGACAAATTCTTTCATCATTTAATTAAAAGGGTTGTCCAATTACCAGACCACCTCACTTAAATAGGGCTGAAGGGGTTAAAACAATAAACTGAAACATACTTGCACCTCTGTGGCTACCAGGATCCTGCACTGCAACTTGTTGTTGTCCCAGTGGTGGGTGTGATCGCTGACATCACAGGAACTCCAGGGACCACTGCAGCTAATGAGAGGCTTCAGTGTCACCTTTCTGAACTCCTGGCATTATGGTGATTAGAATGTCATGATACCCCTTCAGCCTTATTGAAGCAAGGTTGTCTGGTAACTGGACAACCCCTTTAACATGGATCTTTAAACTCCCTGGCATGTTTATTTTAGTAAATAACTGTATTCCCTTTGAAACAACACTGTAAAAACTCTGTTTCTTAGAAATCAGCATTGTTCTTCTGCTATTCCTCTTCTAAATGTATGAATAAGATGACAACTAAACATTGCCATTCTGCTTATCAATATATTGAGTCCCTATATAGTATAAAGACCCTTTTTACATGGGCTGATGGTCAGAAATGAATGTTTAATTGAAAGTTCATTTTCTCAGTCATCGGGCTGTGTGAATATGTCCATGACCAGTAGATAAAACAGCAAACTCTCACTTTCTGGCTGATCAGATCATTGATTCGGATATAAAAATGGCAGCTCTTTGGCAGCACATGTTCCTGTGTAAAGGCCCATTTAATCGCTAAAAAGCAATCGTTTGAGCGATCATTGTTGCGTCTAAGTGCAGCCAGCGTACACTTTTCGTGCACTGCTAGCTGATCAATAAACTGAGTCCAACCTAAAAATCGTCACTCACTCTTATCAGCAGTTTTCCACGGGGAGTACTGATAGCATTGTTTCCCGCTGCAGAAAAAAGGATCTAAATGCAGATAAGAGTCCTCAGGCTTTTAACTGCATTCAGGGAAGGCTTCATTTGCACACTTAATTGCTCTTAAGTAGCTGAATAGCTACTTAAAAGTTTATGCAAAATGATCGCTCAAAGCTGTCACCCAAATTGTCGTTTGAGCGTTCTTTGCGCGATCATCGCTCCGTGTAAATGGGCCATAAATAGAGGATCTGCTGTCAATCAAATGGTAATGAATGATCGCATTAACGATCATTCAGTGCCATACCACTGTTCATCTTTCCCATGTAAAGTGCAGTAATGCGAAGCTATCAACATGTTGACCAGTGCTTCTTAACCACCATGACACTATCCAATCTGGGCTATCAGTGGCAAACTATGTAGGGGCACTTAATTTTGGCAAGGGGAATGGTAATGCCCAGCTGTCCATACATTCATACATTTCCAGGTGGAATAGCAGAGGAATTGAACAATGCAGATTTCTAAAAAAGATGCTTCAGAATAATTGTTTTTATGGAGAGTACAGGTATTTACTAAATTAGTTAGAAGAGGAGATGGGTCCTCTATGAATGGAGTTGTTTGCGAGGCCATTTTTAACTGTATTTCTTGGTATGTTGCGTAAACTTTTTTTTATGTTCCTTTTGAGAATACTTTAAGGAGATCCGCTAATTCTAGTAGTGGAAAGGTTGGCTCTGTCTGGATAAAAAAAAATGGATGAAAACAAGAAGTTCTATGAATACAGAAAAAATCTCGTATTCAAATGAATTGGTTTGCCCTTCCCTCTGGGTCGCACACTAACCATTTTATTCCAAAGTCTGTAACTGTAGCACTAAGTTTATTTTAATATCTTTCCTATTAAAACCTCTTTAACTTGGACATTTTAAAGGTGAACTACCAGGAGATGTAGTCGAGCCCCGTTGGTGTTTAGTCTTATACCTGTCTTATCAGAGGTTAAAGGAAACCTGTTAGCAGTATTTTCACTATTAGGCAGCCGCGTAACGCTATCAATCATCTTCTATGCAGTAGACCTGTCTGTGTCCACACTTGGAATGTAAGCATTGGCCCAAAATCTTATATTTTAAGTTTTGGTGCCCTGTATGTAAATTTGGGTTCTTAAGTCAAGGTGCCAAACGTTAAAAGTAAGATTTTGAGCTGAAACTTACACTTTTAAGTTTGGACAGAGGTGTGTGTATTACATAGAACATGAGTGATAGCGCTATGATGGCCTCTTAATACTGCTGATGGGTTCCCTCTAAAGACACAAGGTGAAGAGCTTCCTTGCTAGTGATCCTGTGACATTTTGCTGTCCCTGTATTTTGGATCTTAAAATTATAGAGGACCACAAGGCATCACCAATCTTAATGTGGCCTGCTATACTTCTAGTATGGGTAATGTAATGGGAGAAGAGATCTGATCGGTTTCTATGTGTAGCACTGAGCTGCCAGAGTACAGCAACAGCAAGTGTTGTCATAGGGGCATAAGCTCTTCTCATACATGAGCTGTAATATAAAATTGTAATAACCCAAGACAGGAATAAGACCCATTCTTTTTCTCATTAAAGGGGCTTTAATATACATCTTTTTGTGCATCTTCTCTAAGACAATGATCAAAATATTTACATATATTTCCAAAGGATGCTATGTATTGAGTGAGATATGGCAAATGTTATCATTTGAAAGGTATTCTAGCCCAAAACATTTTATACCTATTCCCTGAGTAGGTGATGAATGTTAGACTGGTGGCGGACTGACTGTTTGAACCTTCACTGATGACTAGAACGGGGTACCCTGATCCTCCCCCTAACTGCACTGTCAGAAGGAATTTGAGTGGAACGTTGGTTGAGTGTGGGCACTGCTGCTCCCTTTAGTCTATATGGGAGTAACAAAAAGACCTGAGCACAGTGCCAACAGCCAGTCCATGGTCAGTTGGGAGTCTCATTGGTCCTATTCAGTGGATGGGGTAATAAGTGTTTGTGGCTGGAGCAAGCCTTTTAACAATTTTGTACGGAATATTACAATAATTGTCACAATTTGTTCATATCTTACGGTGTTTGCCATTTCTCCACTCTATTACATAGCTCCTCTATTAACTTTTGCAAACGTATAAGTGTTTCTATTGTTTGCTGAGGACCTTTAATCCATGCTAGGACAATTGTAGGGATCATATCTGTCTCCCAGTAAATGCAGTAAAACTTCAGGTCCACCAAATTATGCCAGCCAATAGCCAGTGGCCCAAATGAAGCCATAAAGTGTCATTGCAAAATGTGTACAGGGCCCCACCTACGATGTGGTGCTTATTTGGGTTTCCTCTTATGTGGCACCAGGGCTCAGGTGTGACGGCTACCTCTGCATCCCCTATACCTGTGCCCCTGCAAACAATAGAAACATATATATGCTCTGCAGATGATCACAATTAAATACATAATTTTCTTCCAAGGGCTGGATTGAGCAATGCTTGATGTTGGCCATTTCGTTGGTGTAACGGAATTTGTGACCCATTTTAATTCTTCACTTTGGCAACTTAGAATTCACCTATTGTTAATCTAGCCCTTTCTTGTCTATGATTTTTCTATATTTATCAATGGTCTAATGATTTATAGCCAAAATACAAGTTGCAATACAAGATTAGCTCTCCATGAGATTTGACATCAACTGCATATGTTGAGCCAAATTTTTAACGGAAGGTTATTTACAAAGTTGTTCCAATTTTTTTTCCTCTTTATTTCTGATGCATTGAAGCAATACCAAAATATTGCAATAGTGTGCATATTTTTTGACACTATATGTAGCTTGCTTAGGGCTGAATACACTGCTTATCCATATATGGGCCCATAGGACCTTGATGGAATTCTACCAAGAGCCAAAAATTTGCCTAGCCTGAGTGAGCTCAGAATAGAACATCTCCGGGTACTGAGCAGTATTCTGGGTTCTACCACCCTGGGCTCAAAGTGGCTACTGATTTCGTATACTTCCATCCTGCAATGAAGCCTTTATGTTACACAAACTAAACCTACCTAAGATAGAAATCATCTTGTGAGAATGTAAAAAATGGAGCGCCATTGCTCTCTCAACTTCCAACTTTCGACAACTTGTATATTGGCCATCATAAATCCACAGTATTCCTACCTGTCTGTCTCACAGGTGTTAGGAAATTATTGATCTTTTTGACTTTCTCTTTCTCCTAAACCAATTCATTTTATAAGCTTCAAGACGGAGGCAGCAGGGTTCAGATTATATTTCTACATCTGAGGAGGAATATGGCTCTAATCACAGTACTCCTAAACACAAACGATCCCATACTTCAACAGCCACACAGACTCCCAGGACACACAATGTGTCTGTCCGCCAACGACCGAGCACTCTTCAGGATGACGATGATGATGACGACCAAGAGGTCTACAATAACTTTATTGCCCAGTCGGAAGAAATAGCTGAAATTGCCAGGTGAGTGTTCCCAGTATGGACTTGGTTCTTCCAGTGTATTTATTGTATGCATAGAATATGACTATTGTTTTATCCCCATTTTTAAATACAAGTTTATGTGATGGGTTATTGCTATGTATCTTCTCTCCAGATCAACTGAACCTAAATTCTAACATGCCCACTCAAGGGATCTTGAAAATTGCACTGCCGTTTAAATGTTGCATCTTATTGATTTCAGCAGGACCAACCAATTCTACGATGTGTATGAGAGGGTGTTCTGACTCTCACCCTCGTTGGCAGATGTCTGGGGAAAGAAGGATTGAGCATGTTGGATTTCAGCGTGTCCAATCGTTTGTTCTCAAGGGAGATAAGCTGCTGCTGTAGGAGTTTGACAATTGTTCATTCCCCCTTGAGCATTCTGCCCATTAATATTAAGGTGTATTACCAGCTTTTGGATGTGAAGCAAGTGTACTATAATGGGGCTAGGATTAAACAGCAATATTCGTCACCTGAAAGAATCTGTCACAATGATGGACCCCTTTTAAAGATGACTTTCACATGGATGCTCAAGATGAGAATAGGGGTGGTGAAGTGCTATCTACTTGCCATTCCATTTTGTTAGTTACCCCTATAGTAGATGTCCTAAGGACAACAATCCAGTAGGTTCTATGGGTTTTCTTAAGGTATCTAGTAGATGCCCTCATTTCAAGGATCCTGACACCATGACCTATTCCACTGGAGTTCTGCTGGTAGCATTGTTCCTACTGTAGTATGAGATGGTCAAAATGGAGTGCTGATATAGAGGCAAGATATTTTGCCTCGTATTGTTTTCAAGCAATATTAATTAACAACCCTTGGCCAACATGATGATATTTTATCCATTTAGTCAACAGGTATAACCTATTGTTTGGCTCTAAGGGATAATGTATAAAACAATTTGATCTATATTTTTTGTGATATCTCATATGAGTCACATCTATGGCAGCCAACAATTAAAACCCCCGAAAAAGTACAGAATAGAACAAGTTGCAGCACAATTTTAAATGGAATGATTAACATGCGTGACCACAGTCATCCAAGTCTGTTAGAAAAGAAGTTTGAAATCTATCAACTGCAATGGTGCCATAGTCCATGGCATTGTATCATTTTTATTTGTAAGTAATGTAAGGAGACCACTCCAAATTAAGAGATGCATCTCACTTCTCCTCGTATCTCTTTTTCTTCTCAATTATACTACATTATGAAATATCCGGAAAGTTTTTCTGATATTTTGATATTTACAACAGATTAAGCCAAACCCTGGTAAATGATGTGGCCAGCTTAGCTAAAGAGATACATGAAGTGGCCGGAGATGGGGACTCTCAGAGCTCTTCAGGAACAGGACACAGTACCTCTATAAGTTCTGTACCAAACACACCAGCTTCAATCATATCTGCAAGAGAAGAGGTGAGGATTTTCCTATTCAGTATTTTTGATTGCTTTATCTTTAAAAAATTGTCAATTTTTCATGATTTCAGCTTTGATATGTCAAATATGGGCAAACATATTATACACATTTTTGCTTGGATATATACTTTATTCTGGAAGCACATTAGAAAAACGTTTTTTGGTTTTTCTGAGGAATTTAGGAGACCTACAAATTTGACGTTAATTAAAATTATGGGGGACATTTTGTTTTCCTACACCAATCCAAGATTGCAAAGTCTTTTAAGTGTCAGATACCTCCACAAATGTCCCTATTAAAAAAAATCCCTTTTAATGTATTCATTGAGGGGTGTCATGAGTATTTTGACCCGGCAGTGTTTTTTTTCAGGAGTTAATGCAATCCAAAGGGGAAAAAATACAATTTCATATTTTTGCAAATATGTAATTTTAAAGTGGGTACCCGTTGTGGCCCTAATTTTATGTATGGATGCACAACGGGGCCCAAAAAGAAAGAAGCAGCTGGTGGCTTTCAGAACAGAAATTTTGCTTGTAAGTGTTCCAGGCCCCCCTTGTACATTTTTTTTTTTTCTTCAAGCTGCCAAAATGATACACAAACCTCACAAATCACACCATTTAGAAAACTAGACCCCTTAACAAATTAATCTAGGAGTGAACTGAACATTTGTACCTCACAGTTTTTTGCAGAAATGGATGTAAAATGGGTGGGATAAAAATTAATTTCTTATTTTTTCACAAATGTGTATATTTCAAGATTTTTTTTTTTAGTATCAAGCAGGGTAAACTGTAGAGCCATCAAATGGCCAAAATGATAAAACACCCCCTACAAAGGATCCCATTTTGAAAGCTATACCCCTTAGTCAATTTATCTAGGTGTGTACTGGGTTTTCTGACATCACAGTTTTTTGCAATAATTAATATAAAGCAGGTGAAAAATTTTTAACCTTTTTTTTTCACAAATATTACAGTTTTCTTTGTTTTAAGTAAGAAAAACTGGGGAGACTCACCCCAAATTCTATTGCACTGGTTATTCAGTGTTCAGTAACACCCCCATTGTAGCCGCAATCTGTTTACTGGACATATGACTAGGAGGGATCATCCATTGGCTACATTTAGGTACAACTAAATAAATTCCAGGCCTCATTGCACATTTATAGAACCATCAAGCTGCCAGAACGATAGAAGTACTTTCTGTAAATCTCTGCAGCACAGGATTAGTAGCTGTATATATCTCTTCTCACAAAAGCAGTCATTGAGGAGAGGGGAATAAACCGCAATAATTCTGTGCTGTCATTACTAAACAAGTCTCCTCACTCACCTTCTAGATGCTCTCCTTAAGGAGTGACGATCCCCCTCCTAACTCACGTCATAGGCCTCTCACTAGCCAAGCCAGAATCCTACTGCACACTGATGAGGGGCAAAAACCCCGAAACAGCTGTCTGTGTATGGAATCTGGCTTGGTTTTCAATTCCCAACCATTGTTCCAAAAACCTGTATAAAGGGTTGGACATTGATTTGCAGGAATGCTGCAGAAGCATTGTTCCATCTTCCTTATTTGCATACTGAACAAATGACATGGATCATAGGTGTATCACAGCCATCCATGTGACCAGGGACCAATGACCATTGTTCTGGTGGTTGCTATGTGCCAACTGCTGCGAAAGGCTTATGTGCATGCACCTGCCGATCACTGGTAGGGAATGGGGGATGAATATCGGCAGCAGGGGGACAGTCCTGGAGGCCTATGAAACCATGTTTCCTCCCCTCTCAGCTATTGGAGCAGTGAAAGAAGATGAAACAAAACTATATATTTTTTTTTCTTAATATTCAGCGCTCACCATTATTCATTGCACTACCTGACCCTTTGTTCATAAAAAGATGGTGCATCTGAATCAAGCCCCTTAGTGATCCCCATCAAATGGCACATGGGCAGTCACTAGGGGGTTAAACAAAGTTTTTATGCTTAAAATACTTTTTAAGCAGTTTCTCCATGTTGCTTCTATCTTTAGTTAGGTGATCGATGGCGATCCTGAGCAGCGAACGCCCACCAGTCTGATATTGATGGCCTACCTTGAGGATAAGTCATCAATATCTTAGTCCTGGAAAACTCCTTTTTAAAGAGTTCTCCCACTAAAGAAATTTATCTCCTATCCTTAGGATAAGGAATACATGTTTGATAGCTGGGAACCTGACTGATGGCACCCCAGTAATCATGAGAACAGATCGACCTGAATGCCCCATGTGAATGGAGGGCTGGTGAAAATACGTGACCACCACTCCATTCACTTTTATGTAACAAAGATATAGCTGATTTCATAGCTTTCTTTCTGTCCCATGGAAGTGAATGGTGTGGTGGTCTCACATATGCACCACCGCTCCATTCACTTGGGGCACTCGGGGTACACTGTTCTCAGGATTGCTGGAGGTCCAAGTAGTCAGACCTCCAGCAATCCGACATTTATGTCCTATTTTTTTGGATAGAAGATTCATGTATTTAAATGAGGGCTTCTACCAAAGACATTTGCTTATGCTAATGATTTCATGACTCACAATTACTGGTGCACAGGCAAATTGGTGATGGATATTTGGGAGAGCCATGATGGAGGCGGACTATAACTAGAACCCTACCCTCATCAAATTAACAATACAAGTGTGGATTGTTCTTGCACAGGCACCTCTGCTATGCACCTTGATGACTAATATCATATACCCAACCTTTTTAGATGACTAATATTATATAGCCAACCTTTGTAGAACCCTAGATGTGTCCAACATTAGCAACACAATATTCGCATTAGTACGCACCAAAGAAAAGCTGTCTCGTTACTAACTGATTGGCATAACTGAAATTCCTGTATAATCAGAGTGGGGGCTTGGTGACTCTAATTGGTACATTTTGGCAAGTTGTGCTTGTTAGTTAATAAGAGAGGTCAGCCTTTATAAGTTCATACTTTATACCATCACAAGTTCTGTGTGGAGGAGAAGATCAATAGGGAAAAAAGTTTAATACTTTCCCATAGTTACATGCACCTTGCCAAGAGCATGAGTCATGAGCACATTGATGTGTTCATGTATACTCGAATTATAGCTTACCGTTCCTGTGTACCGACAACACCCTGCATGTAATGGCTATTTTAATTCTGTGTTTTGCCTAGCGAAACCACAAACGTGTGACGTTGCAGAATGAGTTGCAAATCATCGATCTTATTTAAAGGGCTTGTGAAACACATAAAGCGTTGTATATAATGCTGAATATATTTATATACAGTCTTTTATTAACTTACAATGACTTGCATTATGTGTACCAGATGAGTAATGTATTGTAAAATAAAGGTAGTACTTTTTACCATTATTTAGAAGCTTTGTTTAAAGATTTTCCTCTTTGGTTATGTTTGATGCGGGCTATAGCTTTCTCCTCAAACCTGTTACCTTTTCGCAAGCAATCATTTTGATGTATTTTGGGTTCTCTCTCTTTATTTTTTAAAGTCCGAGAAGGGCTTATGCATACAGTGAGGCCATGTGTACTGATATTGTATGGACCCATAAGCACTCATTATGCCACCACATGATGGCTCCATAGGCACCATATTCTCCTTTAGGAGCAATACTTTTATCGAAGCATACCGCTGTTAGATGACGTATGTTGGAGCATACCATGATCTTTCCATTTATTGATGTCCTATGACTTCATCAGAATAAACCCTTTCTGTACCTTAATATAAACCAAGTACGTGGAGGTACACTATTGACCATAACAATCTAGGGATATCCTATTCTGGCTATGTATTATGCATTATGTATAGTCATAGTAAAATATTACCTCTCTCATTCGAAGAAAGCTTCCAATGGTGAGAAAGTGACTCTTATATTGCGTGTGCAAACCTTGAGACCATTGACATCATTCTTGAGATATGCCCCCAAACAACTTAAAGAGCCACTCCAGCTGAAATACATTTTCCATCCCTGGCCCCCCTTATCTGATTGCCTGTCACATCCTGGAAGTCTCCTCTGTGTATTACAGCCACTTTCATGCAGTGCGTTCCCCTGCCTGATACTTATCAGGCACCATATTCAGAGTGAGATTTTTTACTTTGACTTTCAAACTAATCCCATGATGCATCAGCACAGCATTAGCTAAAGGCTATATCATTTTTGCTTGCTGAAGGAACAGTTTTTAATATACGGTACATTATTATTATAATGAATTACTGGGCGATTCCCCTTAACCAAACTAACATGGTTTCTCTGCCTTTTCTAAATTGTGTTTCCCTTCCTCATATGAATAAAAGTATTTGGTATTAGATGCCGGTATCCCTTTTGTTAAACAGCAATCGACTAATGTGGAAAAACTTATATAGCTTTAAATAATCAATTTATCATCTTCGTTGGCTTTCATTTCTTTTTACATCCATGTCTTTTTTTTTTCTTTCTTTCTTTCTTAACACAGATTCTTAAAAGAACCTCACAAAGGCCATACCCATCTCAGGTGCATGATTGATTTCATTGTTTCTTTTATACGTTTTTAGAAGTTATTTTTTTCCCATTTTAACACAATGCTTATAAAGGGTCATTTAAGGGTCATTTATGAATGAGAAACAATTGGATACACATTGCTTTTTTTTTTTCTTTGAGAAGCACATCTATGTTAATTGGGGTTGGATTGGGGCTAAAAAGCAGGCCACATATAAAATTGCCCCCATTGTCGAAAAATAGCACACTATGCTTGCTGTTACTGAATAAAATGCCCTATACAAAGGCCAATATCCCCATCATACAGTGACCGTATAGTGGAGGAGACCAATTCTACACAGGTGCTCTGCAAGCCGTATAGTTGATTACAGTACAGTTTATATTTAGTGACTCACAGGTAATGTCCTTTCTGACTGGAATCCTTCCCTTCTTCTGTCTTTTCCATCTGGCCCAGACCACAATCATGACCTCAACTGGCCACAATGTGTTTCTGCAAACTTTGCAATAGACATATTTTGTTGCTTGCCCCCAAATACTATACTTTAGAAATAAACGTGTCATAATTATTACTCCGAAAATTGTGCCACATAGACAGTATCTTAAGCCCCATTTACACGAAAACATGATTGCTCAAAATTCATTCGAAATATAGTATGACTGACAGTTTGAGCGATCATTTTGCATAAGCAGCTAAAGGGCACTAATGTCCATTAGTAGCTTATTATCTTCATTTGCATGTAAATGAGCCTCCCTGAGCTGTATGCAGAGAACAGCAGGTGGTCTGTTATCTGCATACAGCCCCTTTTTGTTCTGCTGCTAAAAACAATGTAGAATCAGTGTGCCATCGCTGCTATCAGCTGCCCGGCCGAACGATGGATTTTAAACTCAACATAAAATCATTGTCCGGCCGAAAAGCAAAGGATGGTAGCATTTCCATGCAACGATTATCGTTCAAAAGGCATCATTTGAGCGATAATCGTCCCGTGTAAATGGGGCATTAGAAAACAATACTATTAGATAGCACACATAAAAATGATCATGCCAAACAGATAGAGCCCCATGCTTAAGCTAATAGTATGCCACACAGTAATAGTTATAGGTTGTATCCTGGCCTATGTAAAAACCTTGACTTCAAGTTAAAAAAAAAAATAAAAAATTATGTGGTTTCTGGGGGGAGAAGAGCAGATCCGCCTTTCCTACTGTCACACACGCATTTTATATGGTCCTGCCAACCATTATTTACAACCACAATCTTAAATAAAAAGAAATGAGTCAATTTAAAGTTGTCTTCTGTTAAGACATACTAAATCTGTTTCAGAAGGATGACACCCAATACACACAATACAGCTCCCACGCAGGTATGGATCCAGGTCTACTGTAGTTCCTAAGGAACATCTACCTAGTTGTTCTGTGGTCTAGGAGCAGAAGTGATCGATATCCACCTTCGTAACATACCTATATAAAATCACATCTATTTCTTCCATACAAATTGAGCATACAATTGGTTCCCTGGTTTACCTTAAACATCCTAATTATATGTTTTAATGGATTAGACACCTGCAAAATGTCTCACTGTGGTTTCCAGGAGCCAAAGCAGGATCTTAGTCCTTAATCCTTCTTAACCCTCAGATTTCTCCTTGCATATGGCACTTTACAGCCAAGATGAAGCTAGCCTGGTTTGCAAGGAAGATCTTACCATGTACGGGAATAAGAAAATGCACATATATTTACATAATAACTGGAGTCCTTTTGATTCAGTGAACTATGCATGAATATCTAGGCTATACAAAGCATTTCATCTGTACCTTCAGTTTGTCCTTTCATAAATGACCCTTAGGCCTGTGCACATGGGTTCTTAAAAAAAAAAAAAAAAACTTCTCAATCCTATTATCTGCTGGAGAGTAGATGCTCGACTGTCATCATACGAGTGAGCGATGATGCCTTCTATTTCTATGCTGTGTCAAAAGTAGAAAAGAAGAACTAGTGTGCACAGGTCCTCTTATCCAATTTTAAAGGCTTTCAGTAATATCACGTTTTGCATGGTGAAAAAAAACATATGTATCAATAGCTGAATTTGACATTTTAACTTTTTGAGGCTGCATGACATCATCATAACCCTCTGTCAAGTGTATTTAATAGGTTAATCCAAAGTCCTTTATAAAGTAAAAAAAAATACATTATGATATCCGAAATCATACTGATAAATAGAGATGAGCGAGCGTGCTCGTTTAAGGCTGCTGCTCGATCGAGTAGCAGTCTTATCGAGTAACTGTGTACTCGCCGGAACAGCATGCGGGGGGGGGGGGGGGGAGAGATCACTCCCACTCTCTCCCCCCACCCCCCACATGCTGTTCTGGCGAGTACACAGTTACTCGATAAGACTGCTATTCGCTCGAGCAGCAGCCTTAAACGAGCACGCTCGTTCATCTCTACTGAGAAACTTTTCGACCCATGAATAAAAGATTACCAATCTCAATAAGAAACTTATACGAGGGGGAGTCAAAAAGTTTCAAACGCTTTCTATGGTAGGTCGCTGTCTCCCCAGTCACTGATATGCAGGTTTCAACATGTTTCATCAGTAATTTGTGATTGTAGTGCAAGAAATGTTGCCCCACTTGTGACCTGCACAAAAAAGCAGCGTGCAGTGATTCACTTTTTGTCGTCTGAAGATGAATCTGGGGCCGATATTTATTGAAGACTGCACAGAATGGAGAAAGTGTTTTGTCACGAAGTATATATGAATGGATAGAGAAGTTCAGGGAAGGTTGCACAAGTGTCAGCCATGAAGAAGGAACCAGTCCACGTCCACAATTGATGACAACATTGAACTGATTCTGTTGGATAGACGAACGACAGGGCTTCTTTCAGAGGACCAAACCTAATCCAATAAGAGGACGTAGATTCACGCCTGATGAAGAGGTGAAGACAGCAGGGCCTTCAAGGCACATTTTTTAATGAAGGAATACAAAAACTTGTTGAGAGATGGAAAAAGAAGATTGAAAAGAAGGAATACTGTCGAAAAATAATGTATTTTTGTCTTTTTCTGAAAATTGCTGAAAATAAATTCTACAACCAGTGCGGCTAATTTTTGACTCACCCTAGTATATGCATATTTTTTTTTACATTATTTACATTTAGTTTTTCCCTTCCACTGACCCAGTCTTCATATAGAAAGTAGAGGGTGTACCTGCAGTATATACCTTGTAGTATTAGCCATATTAGAAATATCCTCACAAACAAAAGATTATAGGTTATATTACCAAATGTGACTTTAAAGATGTGCGATCACAGTGAGGATGGTGCATATAAAAGAATACCATACAGTAGAATGTGGAGGGTGTACCTACAATATGTACCTTTTTATCCTATTAGTCACAATTAGAAATATATTTACAAACAAAAACGTTATAGATTTATATCACAGAATGTGACTTAAAAAAATAAAAGTATAGATGTGGCATTACAGTGAAGATGGTACAAATAGGATGCCTAAATTTGATTCTGGGCTTCTACATTCTACTGGTTTAGCATAGAGGGCAATACTCCATTCTATTGTGTTTTTGTGTCTATAGTATGAAATAATTGCATAGTATTGTACAGCTCTTCATGCTTTGTTCCCTTTGTAGCTGGTTCATCATATACCAGAGGCAAGTCTAAATTATCAGAAAGTTCCACCAGGCTCAATTGGATTGAAAGACTTTGATCAAAACATGAATGACAACCGTGACGATGATCCCATGAAGAGAAGGGCTAGAAACCGAGAAGAGGTAAGCGTGATGCATTCTATATGTGTTGTTTATCGCAGAGAAGGAAAACTATTGATGCGGTGAACAGCCTATGCAGATTCTGCTGGATAGATGCCTTTTTATTTTTTTTTCTTCATGCTCCACATTTTTACATCCTGAGTGCCGTCATTAAGAGCGCATGGCATATCACTTCCAAAACGGTGACAGTCCATCTATTAAAATCCTCAGTGCCCCTAGTGTGCCAGCTGCAGTGACCCGTAAGTGCTAGCCTCTGTCCTCACAAATACCAGCAACAGTGACCCAATAAATACCAGCTGACAGTTACAGTGAGTGCCAACACGGCAGGAACAGTACATTACTAATCTATGAAAGTTGAGGAAAGTCAGCATTAAAACAGCAGTGTGCAGTATTATAAAGAGTATCTCATGGAGATATAGGATTGTTCTGATTTTATTGCTATTTTATGCTGTAATGAGAGTTTACAGTCAATGAGGCTATACAGGAATGCGGGGTTTTTTTGTACATGGATTGTAAAAATAAATATATAAATCTGAAATAAATAATATATACAAATATACTATAAAATATAAATAATATACTATAAAATGTATATAAATAATATAAAATAAATCTATAGAAATCGCAGCTTGTACTATTCTGGTTCAACTTCAGATATTACCTGTTCAAAGTGGGCAAAAAAAAAAGAATGACACGATGATCATATAAAAAAATGGACACACGCAATGCATAAGGATGTCACAATGACATACCTGTGCATTGAAATTGGTCGTTTTTCCACACCTCAAAATCAGACGTATGAATAAGGCCTTAAAAGGGTTCTGTTGTTAAAAAAAATTTAAAAAAATTCCATACTTGCCTATTCCTCCCCCGTCAGTCTACTTACTACCTCCTTTATCTTCTCCTGGCTCCTGCAATCCCAGGGTAGGGGGGGGGGGGGGGTCACCTCCGCTCCAGCTGGCTGATTTCTCTGCTTCCTGTGAGGTTATGTACATCCACAGGCAGTCTTCTTACTGTGCGGCAATATACATTACATCAGCCTGGCAGGGAATGCTGAGCTATTGCAGGGACTGCTTATGTGTGCTGTCTCTGCAATAGATCAGCATTCCTTCCTAGCCAGTGAGCGCTACGTCACAGGGACATGACCTTCATTGAAGAATGTGAGGAATGGTCGGCCGGCAGCATATGAGCTGATCCGGGAAACTGCAGAAGCGCAGGGAGGAGAAAATGCAGTTAGGAGACTGTCTATGGAGGAATAGGTGAGTATAGATTTTTTTTTTTTTTTAAATGACAAAAAACCCTTTTATGCTATTTTGCAGGATGCAGTGGTTCTCTGCTAAATTAGTTGGTCATGTCCTGGCTAATGTGGTGCTGGGGAATAACCATCCCAGATGCCATGAGTAGCGAGGAACCTCATGGTGATTAGTCCACAATATGCATAAGAATCCATGGGCATGGATGCACAGTGTTGCGCACATGGGCCTGTGGTGTAATTGTATATTTAAGGTGGGTTGGGGGTTGTCTACCCTCCAAAAGCATGTGGTAGTTGTGGCAGCCTACTTTAGGAGGCATAGATTAGATGCTGATCAGCTCCTCTCAGACATATGCTTGCTATGTGCACCTACTCCTCAAAAAAGTTGATTGGTCATAGTTATCCTGTGGTAGTGCCCAGAGTAACGGTGGAAGTGTGGTACCGCAGACAAGTTGGAAAAGGCCTGTAACCAGAGCTATGGTGGCAGGGAAAGAACACTGTCACAGCACCTAATTGCAGGTTCTACGGAGGCTGCACTAAGAACTATTGTTCCCATAAATTTGCACTTGTAATGTTAAAACTCTCATGCTTCAGAAAATGAACACTTGTTACTTCTATTATTGGCCATGTATAGAGACTGCTTCTAATGTTGTTTTTGCATAACTGTTCCCTAAGTGGCCATATTAAGCAAGGAACTGTCATCCATTCCCAATATTGGCTGATCTTGTTTTCGGTAAAGTGTTGAAGTGATCCATCCCTTCGCCTTATTGTGACTATCCTGAGATTTGCTGCAGTCCTCATCCTTGATCACAAAATATCATACAGTGATGTTAAATGACCAAACCTCTTCTGTTCTTATGTGTTGCAGGTAATATTTGACAACCTCATGTTGAATCCTGTATCACAGCTGTCGCATACAATATGTGCCAATACTGAAATACTCACTGAAAAAATGAAGTAAGTTTTTTTTCTTTCTCTTTTTAACCCCTTAATGACGTGGCCCCTTTTTTCCATTTTCGTTTTTCCCTCCGCCTTTCCAAAAAATCGTAACCCTTTTTTATTTATCCATCAACGTCGCTGTATGAGGGCTTGTTTATTGTAGGACGAGTTGTATTTATAAATAGTGCCATTTACTGTACCATATAATGTACTGAAAAAAAAAAAATTCTAAGTGGAGTAAAATGAAAAATAAAACGACATTCCGCCATCTTTCAGTGCATCTTGTTTCTGTGGCGCACAAATTGCAACGAAAACGACATGACAGATTTATTCTATGGGTCAGTGCGATTACTACGATACCAAACTTGTAGAGTTTTTTTTCTCTGCTGTACTACTTGTTTTTTTTTTTTTTCAGACATTTAATTTTTTTTATATTCTACCGCCATCTTCTGCACGCAATACTTTAAAAAAATTTTTTTTTTTTTGTCAACGTCTCTTCATACATACCCCTATGCTCCAGGATGTAAATATATGTCCTTGAGCGGGAAGGGGCTAAAACAAAAAACAGCTACATGTATTGTAAGTATGACTGCAGTTAACTATATTAAAATTTTGCTTTTTTTCCCCCCAGAGTTCTGTTTTTAAATAAAGAGAAAAGTTGGGAAGAAATAGAGGCAAAAATTAACTCTGAAAATGAAGTGCCAATACTTAAAACATCGAACAAGGTAAGTATCTACGTCTTAAACGGAGTTTCCCACTAATTTAAGTGATGAAATATTGCTAGGACATCCTATCGCTTATTAATTGGTGGAGAACCTCTATCATTCCGCAACATGTCAACTCCAAGCAGACATTGCTCCAGCTGAATTTGAACCCAGCACTGCTAGACAATCTCTTCATCTTCCTATCATTCATGCTCATCTGCCATTGGAAATGTAACTAACTTCCCCATGTAGTTAAATAGTTGAGGCTCTCTTTCACATCTTGGCTGAGTGCTATGCCCCTTCAAAGGGGTTGGTCAAGGACTTTGGGTATTGTTTCTATTGATCATCTATCCTTAGGATAGGTCATCAATGGATCGGTGCGGGTCCACCACTCAGGATCCCCATTGATCAGCTGATTCCCAGTGCCTCAGTCAGCATGGACAGCACAGAAAGCAGATTATACTCTCCATAGTGCAGCAGCTCGGATTGGTATTTAAGGCACTGCTCCAATTGAATTTAATGGCACCCTGTGCCTTTAGTATCAAATAGGGCCACTGTAGTGTTGTCAGAACTATCTGTTTTTAATACTGACCACACTGTCAGCGGCGCTGGGAATCAGCTAATCAGTGGGTATTCCAAGAGGTGGACGCCTGGCTATCATCTATTGAAAAAACGTACAAAGTCCTGGACAACCCCTATTAACGATGTCAGCTTTTTTGCCTCTCTGCAGTGAACTCCAAATAAAATTTGCTTAACTCCATTTGAAGAACGATAAAACGTTATGCAGTGAGCTACTCCTAGTGTCATCTTATTGAAGACTAATTTTCTCGTCTGGATCATTGGGGGTCACAGCTGAAGACCATGGGTATAGCTACTGCCACTAGGAGGAGGACATGAAGCAGAAAAGGTTTTAGCTTCCCCTACTAGCTGTAACCCTGCAGGCACCAAACTAACCAGGTTTAGCTTAGTTTCCACAGTATGCAGACTTGTTTGCCGCTGGTCTACAAGAACCACTTGGACTCAGGAAAAACAGGACTGGCTGGACTCTCCCTGTTACCTCATCAAGGAAGATAAACAGAATAGAGTTAACAGTTCTGTTGCCTCCCCAAATCTCAGATAGTAAGAAAGCATCACAGAAACAAAAAACAAAGCCCCTACTTTAAATATGCACCCACCGGGTGCCCCCGACCACAGCCCTCGAAGTCCTCCACTACTGAATCTTTCACCTGAAGGGTAGCCCCCACCCAATCCCTACAGGGAGGGGGGACGACTTTCCCTATTCGGGAACACTTGGTTCACCCATGTCTCAGATGCCTGAGTTCGGGAAGTCGTTTTTTTGGGTTACGTCATAGAATTTTCTGCCCTTCTCCAGATTGCTTCTTCAGCCACAGGATTTCAAAGTCCCCTTCAAAGGCCATTGCTTTGGCCTCAATGTGGGTTTCTGTTCCAATCTATTTGTGGTACCCAAGAAGGATGGCACTGGCATTTCCATATGAAGTCACTGAGATCTGTCATTGCATTCATGGAACCAGAGGAGTTTCTGTTCTTCATCGGAATCAAGAATGCCTATCTTTATGTCCCTATCTATCGAGTGCATCGGTAATTTCTCCGCTTCATTATCCAGTCGAACCACTATCAATTGACTGCCTTCCATTCAACTTGGCCATGAGTCTTCACAAAGGTGCTGGTGTCAGTAATAGTTTCCCAACATTCTAAGTGAATAGTGTCCATCCTCTATCTCAGTGAAATCCTGTTAAAAGCCTCGACCCTGTCGGCCAACCTGTAGTCTCCACATCACCCTGTCTAGGTTCGGATGAATCGTCAACCACTGAATGTTTTCCATCTCGCTCTCACAACGTCTGTACTTTTAGGATTCTCTCCTTCAACACAGTTGAGACCAATGTACTACTGCAGCCACCTAAACTACTTCTCCTTCAGAAGCAGGTATGCTCTCTGCAAACTCAGAATCCCGTCATTGCATGAGAGTGGTGAGGCTGATGGTCTCCTTCTTTGAGGTGATTTCTTTTAACCAATTTCACATTTGGCCTCTCCAGTCGACCATTCTCTCGAAGTGAGACAAGATAGTGGACACTCTCTATCAAAAGATCAGAGTACCTATGCAGATACAGCACTCCCTTTGGTTGCTGGATTCCCAACAGATCTATCTTGGATGCTCCTTTCTGACCCTGCAATGGTATATACTCACCACGGATGCCAGCCACTTAGTCTGGGAGCTACACTGCGAAATTTCACAGCCGAAGGCAGTTGAACCAGACGGGGGCCCACACTAAATGTTTTGGAACTTCGGGCCATTCTCCTGTCGTTTCATCACTTCACACTTTGCACCCCAGCATACAGAACTCCGAGTTGGAGTTCAAACCGACAACGCAATGGCTGTCGCGTACATAAATCATCAAGGTGGAACCCACAGTATGAAGATCATGGCAGAAGAAGCAAAAATCTTGACATGGGTTGAAAATCATGTTCCAGCTCGCTCGACGTTCCACATACCGGGGATGGACAACTTAATAACCGACTTCCTCAGCAGAGCGACAGGAGAATGGAAGCTACATCCCAAAGTCTTTTGAGCACTTTGTTGAAAGTGGCATCAACCAGACGGCAAACTGATGGCTTCTAGAATCAATCGCAAGCTGCCAAAATTTTTGTCCAGGCCTCAAGATCTTCAAGCTCAAGCAATGGGCACACTAGTAATTCCATGTTCGGACTTCCAGTTCCTATACGCCTTTTCCCACTTTCCACTAATGCTAACGATTTTTCAAAAAAATCAAGATGTAATGCCTCCCGGTGATTCTCATCGCCACAGATTGGCCCCGCCGCACATGGTATGTGGATCTGATTGTCCTGCTTGTTGACTCTTCATGGTGCTTAAATCTTCGAGAAGATCTTCTCTTATAGGGAACCCTTTTCCACCTGAGTTTTGTCCACGCTTCATTTAACAGTGTGGTGGTTGAAACCGCAGTCTGGAGAGCCCGTGGATTTGCAGAACCTGTAATTCAAACCATGATGAAGGCTAGAAAACCTTCCTCTCGAGTTTACTATCGTGTTTTGTGAACTTTCTTTCTCTGGTGTGTAAAAAGCAACTTCCACCCTATGGGTACTTGGTACTTTCACATATATTCCTTCTTGTTGGAGCATTTTCTTTGCAGTTGCACACAGTGCTATGCTAAGTTACAGTTTTAAGTTTTTTCATTTTTTATATACTACTTGGCTGCTCCTGCTGCTTGCATACAAATTGGTTAGATTGTTGCCTGCAGGAGGGGTTATAGATAGTAGGAGGAGCTAACACTTTTTCTGCTCGGTGTTCACTTCCTAGTGGCAGTAGCTATACGCACGACATTCATCTGTGCCCCCCAATGACTGAGATGAGACAAATTTTATGTTATGTACAAAAAACTTATTTTACAAGCCCAGATATGTAGCTACCGCTAGTGTTGCTGAGCTGACACATGGGCCCCCTATTCAATTAGGCCCCTGATAGCATTTGTTTGAATCCTTTATAGTATAAAAGTTTCATGGTTAAGAAAGTCTCTTACTCGGCTCTTTTTGTATCTCTTGTCCTTAAGGAAATCAGTTCTATTCTGAAAGTTCTGCGAAGAGTTCAGAAACAACTGGAAGGTATGTGTTCCCTTTATATGTAAGTTTATTGCTACTGTTTGACTATATATAATTTCCTCTTTTAATCTGTGAGGTTTCTATTAAGTGCACCTTAGATTGACTTTAAAGAGACTGTCATCCTCCTTTTTACACCCCTCTCTGAGTGCAGCATAAGGTAGTGACAGTCACACTGATTAAAGTGATATGTCTGCTGTGTGGATCTGTGCAGTATTTTTTGAAGGAAATTTAATTTTAATAGCAGCATTGCATAGAGGACTACTAAAAAAGTAGTTCTGGATATTCGTGAGCTGCAGGCTAGCTACACCCAACCTGCCCTCCAGCCACTGATTGACAGCTGTATGCTTGTTACTGTGAATAGAGCGAGAGCAATCATTGGCTGGAGGGCGGTGGTGGGTGTGGCTAGGTTGCAGTCCATGAATATGCAGGACTAGTTCTGTACCTGGCTGCTTTTAATAAAATGTAAGCTTCTCCAAAACTACTGCACAGATCTGCACACCACACCTATCACTGTGACATGCACTACCTTATGGTGCTCTCAGTGAGGGCTGTAAAAACATGGTAACAGATTCCCTTTAAGCCCATAGGCACATGGATGTGAAAAAAAATTGGAATTGCACATTTTAGATATATTTCTAGTCTTCTGCAAAGCAATAGCAAAGGGAACCTGTCACATTGAACACTGTGTCTAACCTGCAGGCAGCAGGTCATAGAGCACATTGACATATAGTATTGCAAAAGTAAAAAGAGAATGGACATTAGCCCTTATGTGTGAAACTGATAATTGCCTGCTCGCTCTAAATGGTTCCTGTCAAAAACCACTGGGGCTGGACATCTATAAGTAATAAAAAAGAAACAGCCGCACTATTGGCTGTAGTGTATATGCACGATGGACCAATAGTGAATGGTCCACCTGTATGCCTAGAGGAGTCAGAAAAGTGGGGAAAAAGTATCTTGACTGGATTAACACAATGGGTTTTTGCAAGCTGTCCTAGGTTTGAAAAATTCTGGCTTGACTAGTATGCAGTACAGGGTTTCTGAATTTATCTGGTTGGATAAGTATGTCCACAAAAGCCCAAAAGACTGTGCAGATAGAAGCTAGTTTGAAAGCACCAGGATGCCCCCACTGGCCAGTGCAGGACTAACTGTTTGACGACATACTCAGCCAAGATAGTAATCTGCCAGGTCCAAACATTCCTAAGTGTTTTGGAGAACTGACTCTCTCCATGATCAGGGATTTACGTATGCGTTAGTATCTGTTGGCAAACCAGGAGTTTGGCAGATTCTTTTTGATTACTTATAGTTTTGGAACAGATTCAGTATAACTTGTGCTAATTTTTCCATGCCAAATCAGTCCACCGTTCTTACCTGCATAGTAAAGGTTGTTAGTAGAGATGAGCGAGCATACTCGGTAAGGCAAACTACTCGAGCGAGTAGTGCCTTATTCGAGTACCTGCCCGCTCGTCTCTAAAGATTCGGGTGCTGGCACGGGTGAGAGGTGAGTTGCGGCGGTGAGCGGGGGAGAGAGAGATCTCCCCTCCGTTCCTCCCCGCTCTCCTCCGTCGCTCCCTGCCCTCTGCCGGCACCCGAATCTTTAGAGACGAGCGGGCAGGTACTCGAATAAGGCACTACTCGCTCGAGTAATTTGCCTTATCGAGTATGGTCGCTCATCTCTAGTTGTTAGTCATTGACTAACTCCACCCAGTAGACTCATAAAATCACATTGAACAGGAATCTAATCTGTTTTCACAAAAAGAAGCATTGGACAGATCTGAATGAGTTGACTTATGAGGCCCACTGGAGTTTCCCTTCACATCAATAATAGCAATGCGTGTTGACCTATTATTGCCATCAACAGTGACAGAGCCCCTGATGAAGCTGTCGACTATAGGTGTGAACAGAACTGATTGCTGATACATTGTTATGTTTTTTTATAATCTGGTAACCATACTACTTTATCTCTTCCCACAGTTATAAATGCAATTATTGAACCGTCTGGACACATCGAGGTCATTCCTACTAACAAGAAAACCTCTCCTGTCATTCAAACGCCAACACCTCAAGCTAGGACTAATAACTCAGTTTCAAAATTAGAGCTGCATCAACCAGTTCGCATCAGAAACTACATGCATAAGTCCGGCTCGGGCTCCTCAAGATCACCGGAATCCAGCTTTGGTAGAGATGAGGAAGATGCCTATATTGTTTGATTGTTAATTTTTTAAATACATTATTTATTTATTTTGTTTTTGTTTTTTCATTTTTTTTCTATAAATAGCCTTTATTGTAATTGTGTTTATGTGGCTTCTGGTATGGTATTTTAGGTACTTGTGCTTGTCTGCAGGACTTGTTCTCACAAATGCACAAAGTCTGTCTTTTGCAAATGAATGTTACGTTTACTCTGAAACTAGCACTGTTTACCAGCTCATGCTCCACACAGAAGCAAATTTACTTGAATGTGATTTTTTTTTTTTTCAACATAGAATTTGACTTTGCTTAAAAAATGTGCCATAAATTCAAGACCTGCATATTGTAAATGTTTTATGCACATGGGTCTTGTACATATATATTTCTTGTACCTTCTTTAGATTGCACTTAATTACAGAAATGTTTTCCTAGTCATGTTCTCTGTTAGAACAATATTAGAGGTAGATAAAACTAGTACCAAGCTCACGTGACCTGTCTTTTGCCAAAACTCATTAACATAAAACAAATATATTACATGTTTCGCAATGTACACGGCCCAATATTTTGACCCTCTACTTTTGGGGCGAAATTTGGTCCCAGGATAGGGTATATTTCCTTCTTCTCAGACACCCTTCCAATCAAACCAGTTCTGAGCCCCATTTTCAACTGTCCAAGACTGCTGCAGCAATTTTCTAATCCTCTAAAGCAGTTTTCCCAACTCCAGTCCTCAGGAACCGCCAACAGATCAAGTTTTCAGAATATCCTATAGTAAGAACATCTGGTGTAATGTCTCTGGCACTGACAATAATTATATCACCTGTGCAATACTGAGGAAATTCTGAAAACTTGACCTGTTGGGGGTCCTTGTGGACTGGAGTTGAGAACCACTGATCTAAAGCGCACTGTGCACTGCTCTATGGTTGGCCAGTGCTGATCACATGAGCAGGAATAGTGTATTGGTAGTCTAAAGCTGTTTTCACACCTGTGTTAGGGCTCAGTTCAGGGTTCCCGTCCCTCTGCTCCATTTTTGGACGAGAGAAACTGGTCTAAAACAGAAAAAAATGTATCTGCTTTTTTGCTTCATTGATTCCAGTGGGGTTTAAAAGAAAAATAGAAAGCATATGGAATGGCTTCCATTTCATCAGGCTTCCATTTTTTTTTTTTTTTTTTTTTTTTTTGGATACCTGATGGAATGGAAGCATTTTCTTTTAAACCCCATTGAACTCAATAGGAAAAAAGGCGGATCCATTTTTTTTTTTTTTTTAGTTCAATTTAAGTTTCTGTCCAGAGAGATGGAAACTCTGAATTGAGCCCTAAAGCAGATGTAAAAGCAGCCTAACGCTACCAATGCACTGTAGGGAATGGATAGTTTGAAGATTGTGTTGGCTATCTTGGCTGGTTAAAAATAGAACCCGAAATCAGTGGATCGGTAAAACAGCAGAAGCAAACAAATGCAGGTAACGTACCCCCTTCTGGTCCCGGGACTCATTTTTGTCCTGAAACGGAAGTGTCGCTTTCAGTATTATCTTACTTGAATGACTTCTGATTTTCCTTTTCATTTCTGCCAGTGGATCTTAGATAGATTTTAGACCTTTCCATTGCTTCAGTAATACTTCTCTGTACATTGCCTGACATTCAACATCCGAGCACAGAACCTGTTAGGTGGAATGCTTTAGACTTCCAGATAAGGTTTGTTTCCATAATTTAGAACGCCATAATTAAATGTATTGTAAATGACATACTGTATTCACCTTACTTTTTTCCCAGCTCCTAAAACCACCGTTACCTCATTTTGCTTGTATGTTTGATCTCAGAAATGGTAACGAACCGTTATCCATTTAAAAAAAGATCCCATTGCAATGAAGTGCGCCAACTGTAAGGGTTTGAGAAAGTGGTTTTAACCACCTAATGTAATTCAAAAAAATGTTAAATTAGATTTGTAATAAATGAGGACTACTAGATGTAAACTAGATATTAAAATACATTCTCATTTGAAAAAGATTTATTTTTTTAGGATTTTTTTTTTCCAGTTTTTGAACGTCCATCATTATTTCAGCATCTAAAAGGGCAGAAGGCTGATATGTTCGGAAAAGATCTTTTGGATCTTTTCTACCCTGACTGTAGAATTACACTTTTTGAAAAAAAAATTTAAAGTTGTTGTCCTATTCCAACAACTCTTGTCCTCTTACCCTTTTAGAGGATATGGATATCATAAAAGGGTGCCACCTGTTGGGACCCTCTTCTATTAGCCATTAACCAGGAATTGTTGTTCCTGCTATGACGGAACTGGCCTGTCCATGTACTCCTTGTTTGGCTACTCATTTGGACGACTAGCATGTAATACTAGGGTGCATTTAGGAAAATGTATGGCTGAGTAAAACCGATCTCGTCCATGACTACTGATTGCTAGGAGGTTTTAGGAGCCAGTCCCATGGATTATCGTCTTTTAGGGAAGGTGTTGTTGTCATGACACAACACCTTTTTGAATATAGAGGAGACTCGCTTAATTTTTGTCAGATATTTAGTAGTTAATGTCATGAGATTATGGAGCCCAATGTAGTTTGTATCATTTAGTAAGGGTATAATATTTTTCTAGCATATTAAGCAGGGTCACAGAGAGTCTTCTCAAAAGCATTATAATGTGTCTTTTATGTAAGACTATATAATTTAAAACAATCTCCGTCATGCTGGAAAACGAGCGTGGAATCGCTTGGCCACGGAATATGGTTTTGCCAACCTCACTACACAGGATTTTTTATTTTTGAAGATTTTCTTATTTTGGTTGATTTATAATATTTGCTGCTGTTTTGGGGATGGGAATCTCCTTCTGGTCATATCAATTGTAAAATGTATTGGGTCTGAAAGTATATATTTTTTGTCAAAGCTTTGTTAATGTTGATTATGAGCACAAATCTTTGATTTTTCTTGGGTTTCTTTATGTATATTTTGTATTTATTTTGCACATAGCTGTAAAACTCTATCTTTAATTTAAGTGAACATTAAAAATCAAGATGCTGTTTGAGCTTAGAATTAATATCAAAATTTACTTTGGTATTTTTTTTTTTTTTGCTGGGTTTTGCTTTTTTCCTTTTGGTTTAGACAACAGAATCCTCATAATTATCTATACAGAAACCCTATGAGATTTGACTTCACACAAAATGGAATTGTTGCAGAAATTCTGCAATAAAGTATAGTATGCTGTTAGTGAATGGGGTTTTAACCCTTTCCAATCCACTGTCTGACGTCTGAAGACGTTCTGATTGAAGGCTGTACAGCTCCGATGTCGGAAGACGTCCGGCAGGGTATTCTTACTGTATATTACTGGCCGCTCTGTCGGGGGGCCTCTCCAGCATGTCCCATACAGCAGTACTGGCTCTAGCCAGCAGATGGCGCCATTGTATAATGACAGAAAGAGCCCCCTAGGAAACCCAAAATCCAAAATTGGATTGCAAAGGGTTAACAAACCCCATTCACTTACAGCTGAAAAAAATCCGCGACAGAAGATAATCATGCTGTCAAGATCTGCAGCATCCTCTATATATTGTGGAAATGCCAAGAGATTTACGGAACAGAATTCATTCATTGCAATACAATAAGTGAATTGAGAATTTTGGTGCAGATTTACTCTGTGAGGTGTGATTATGGCCTCAACTACAGCAATCAATCAGGGGCTTGTTTTCATTTAAAGTCACAGCTATAGGGGGTACAAGAGTAGCCCCAAACCCAGCTGCCACATAGGAAGACTCCATTATTATAAATGGTACTGTACATAGTAGGTAGGGAGGCCTCTTGCAGGTTTTGCATTGATGCTGAGGAGTCTTTAGTTATGCTTCTCCTTCAGTCATCTAAATTAGGCTAGAAAAAAGTACATGAACTGATTGGGTGCCATGCGTTACGGCACATTCAAACACATTACTCCAGTTAATAGGTCTGTGTAATCAAATTTCCAGATTTTACAGAAACCTGAAAATTATTTTGCTAAATAGGGGTATTGGTTATTTTTATTTTTTAGACACTGGTTAAAATGTGTATTCCAAAAAGTTGACAAGTCAACGGCAGTGGCCATAGCATTAGGAGCTCCGAGTAGATAATGCCCATCTAAGTTGGCAGTCATTGTCAGCATCATGTGCCTAGCTTCTGATTCTTCGGAGGCATGGTCATTTCTGGTTGCCCATTACTCAGTTATGAAGACCTCATGTACAGTAGCTACCAACCGTGACATGTAACAAACAGAACAAGGTACAGGTCTGCTATGTAATCTATCATATTTTGACACTTCAAGTGCAGGGTAGACAAATAAATTGCAGAGCATTCACTAGATGGGCAGCCCCTTAGTGGCATTATATGCCCTTGGAATGACCTGGTTCCTGCTCCAGCCAATAAAGGTGGGGCATCCTCCCAATGTTTTGTCAACACCTTCACCGCCCTTCATTCATGCAGCATCATATATATGCAGTACTACGCCCACAACACTCTATTGTACACCCTTTAGTTTTTACCTCTTGGCTCTTTGAGACTAATCAGCCACCATACTTTGGCAAATACCAAACTTCTAGATATTTTAAAAATTCATGTAAAAAAAAAAATATTTCCAAAAACACTTACAGTATTCAATTTGTTGAAGTATTTTTCATGTGCCATCATTCTATTTTGTTTCACATTTATTTTTGTCAGGTTAAGACCAAAGGCACACAGCAGTATTTCCAGACTTTGTGTTGTCTGATATAAGTTGCGCCCAAGTTTCTCGACCACGACTCTGATTTCGACCGTATGCCTCCAGCCTAAAGGACTGTCCAGGATTAGAAATACATGTCTGCTTTTATTTCTCCAGAAGCCACACCTGTCTATGGGTTATGTTTACTACTGCAGCTCTGCTCCATTGAAGTGAGTAGTGTTTAGCTGCAAAACTGGATAGGTGTGCTGCTGCTTTTGGAAAAAGGCAGCAGTTTTTAATCCAGAACAACCTTTAAATAAATGTATTCCTACCAATTCATAATTTTTATACAGATTTTTCCATTGATTGAAAATTTGAAAATAGAACTTTTCAAAGACCAACTTAAAATGACTATAAACACACACAAACGTTTATTATAACGTGTGGGTAAATATTATCCTTGTCCTTTCCTTTGATACCGGTAGAATCATGGTTGAGTTGCGCATCTCTGATTAACTCAAAAGTGTAATTACTGCGCTTTGTGTTTATGCAGTGGAGCTGAGCCAAAGACAAAATCACAAGACTGTATTTAAAGCTTCACTAATTCCCAGCTATGAGGCAGCAACAAAGTGCTGTATTTTTCAGGTTTTACAGTATGAAGCAAAGTTACATATCAAAAGTAAAGCCTTCCTCTACAGATTGATGAAGTTGCCATTGTTTTGGCCTAGTTTTTTTGTTTCGTAATGGTTTATTTTATCAATTTGCAAGGTAACGTTACTAAGCCTTGAGGTACCAGTGACCTCTGTATGTTTTAAGACCCTATATACCTCCTTCCTCAGAGAGGTGGTCTTTAGATGTAAGTGGGTGGTGCTGTTCAGCTAGTGCCAACCGTTCCTCATACTTCACTTGGCTGGAGAACCGTTCACCATCACATGGTTGGGATATAAACTCCCCGTGTCCATTTGTAACCTCTCTTGAGTGTAGTACAATGTGCAAAAAAAGTTGTTAGAGATTATGTAATAATGAAGTGACCCACTATCCAGTTTTTTAAGGAACGGCCAAGTACGGTTTCTCTTTATTCTGGACTAAGGGGCTAAACTATGACAAACTCAACAGATGGTATTCTATTTTTTTTATTTTTTTTTTTACAAGGGTTGTGTCTGTCTTCACCAACATAGGTGTCCTTGGGAACTGGAGCACCTACTTGAAAAGTCAAACAGAAGTTAGGAAATATTTGAATTAGGCTTTTTTTTTTTTTTTAAAGCTCCTCTTTTTAGGGCTCAGGCACAATGAACCCTGTACAACAGTACATAGAAGGCTTATGGCTAGGGACTGATAAACATTCAGTATGGTGATGGATGGTGCTTTCATAAGGCCCCATATTGTCCCGTTAGAAGCAAAAGCAGTATAATGTAGCATGCAATAGAACATGCCACTATTGCCACATGCTTCCATATGCCGGCACAGTATGGGCCCATAGACTTCTATAGGCAACATACTATACATCCTGTACAACACAGACGTGTAATAGTCTTGTGTATGAGCTCTTCCATTGTATTAATACATGGATGCCAACTTTGCTGTAAATATTTAGAACAGTTCAGTGAAGTGCCAGGACAAAAAAATGGCTTCCTCTGTATATGTTGGATCACTGATACACTTTAAAGGTAACGTACAAGTTAATAGAGTTGGTACTAAAGATTTTCTTCACCGAATAGAATTCTCACATGGCTGATTATAGTCCATTCCCCTAAATATTATTTGTACTTATGCATCTGAGATGCCTTAAGACAAGTCCTTCTCATTTTAATTCAGTTTTCAGTGTATTTACAATTTCTTCTGATTATTGCACTAATAATAAACAATTTTTCTTATTCCGTACTATTTTTAAAAAAATATTTTTTGGTTTGCGATTGTATTGGACACGTTTTAAGATTCATTCTCATCCTGGGTACTTGAATATCAGATAAAGAGTAATGTAAAAAAAAAAAGGAATGATTTGATTAATACTTCAAAAATATTCTATGAGAATGTGGTATTTTTGTTATTGCACAAGTGAAAAGATGACAATTCTTTACAAGTGTTTTATGTAAATGAATAAATGTTTATGTTCATCATAATGCATGAGAGACAATTCTGCTTATGCTTTCCAGTAGTCTGTATATTGCCTTTAAAAAAAAAAACGAAACCTGTTGTTCTAATGGTATTGTGTCAAATCTAGGGAAAAAGTGACATTTTTAAATAGGTTTAGATGTGGCCCATGCTGAAAATATTGTGCCTCTATACACACTTCAGTTAAGGAGGGCGTGCAATGCTATGCATTGCAACATCTTTCAGTTGTATTGTCTTGCTGCTGTATTTAATTCGGGAACTATCCACCAGGTCATTCCATTTGCATGGTACACAAATGCAACCTGACAGTTAATAATAAAAATAAAATCTGTAAAAACCTGAATTTTCTCTCTCCACCGGCCAAAATACAATGTTTGACGGATTAACATGTCATGATTCAATCAATCCTTTGTTTATTTTGATTGGTAATTTATTTTCACTTTGTGTGCTTTTCTGTTCAAAAGTGGTAATGCTCATTTTTGAGACAAAATAGATTACTATTTTATCTAATTTTTCCATAAAATATGTAATAAATCATTCTTTTTCATGCAATTTTGTATTTATTTGCTTTGCATATATTTTAACAATCGTGATGTGAATCAAAAAAGTCCCAAAACACACTAAGGGTCTATGTGCACAAAAAAAGTAGCATGCATCGGTGTCCTCATGAGTCTGTATTACAGGTATATAGGTCCTTTGTGTGCCACGGAATGTTGCCACCTTACTACATTCTTCCTTAAAACAATGCCTCAGTAAAAATATATCAGTAAAGGTGGCTTCACACGAACGTGTTTTTGTGTGTACATAGGTGCACACCTATGTACCCGCAAAAACATACGTGTGTGAAGGTCCGTGGATTGCCTTCAATAGAGCCAATTGAAGGCAATGGTTTGCCGGCACCCCTGAATTGTATTTCAGAGAAGGGCTTTACATATAAGCCCTTCCCTGAAAAACAAGAAAAAAACAGGATTTTTTACTCACCGTAAAATCTCTTTCCTGTCTCGTCATTGGGGGACAGAGCAAAGCCCGTGGGATATAGCTTCTGCCACTAGGAGGCGACACTAAGCACAAAAAGATAGCTCCGCCCTCTGGCTATATCCCTCCTGCCGCCACCAGGCTAATTAGTTTGTCATGCCAGCAGTTGGAGTAGCCATGCAGGAACAGAAAGACAACAATAGTTAGTTATATGACACGTCAACAAAAATTTAACTGTAATGAAAAAACACGCAGCACCATGTGCGACTTACAGAATCCGGAGTCCGACTAGGACCACCACTATGTCGTATAAAGAAAGAGGGGTGGGTGCTGTGTCCCCCAATGACGAGACGAGACGAGAAAGAGATTTTACGGTGAGTAAAAAATCCTCTCTTCTCGCTCGTGTCATTGGGGTACACGGCAAAGACCGTGGGACGTCCCACAGCCGTCCCCGAGGGTGGGTACAAATAAATCAAAACGCATGCGGTCAGTTTACAGACGTCTGTAAAACTTTTAGACCCAGCGAAGCGTCGGCTGACGCAAACGTATGTTACTGATAAAACTTAGAAAAGGTGTGCAGGGATGCCCAGGTAGCCGCCTTACACACCTGTGATACTGCAGCCCCAAGATTGCCCGCCCATGAAGCCCCCACTGCTCTGGCAGAGTGTCGTCACCTGGAACGGCGGCGGCTCACCCTTAACCCGGTAATCCTCCACCACTGCCGAACGGATCCAGCGAGCAATTGTCTCCTTTGATGCCGCAAGGCCACGTCTCGGACCGTCCGGTATCACGAATAGGGAATCCGAGCGCCGGAAGGACGCGGTCTGGTCCAAATACGTCCTCAGGGCGCAGACTAGGTCTGAGGTATGCAGAGCCCGTTCCCTAGGGTGAACCGCCTTTGGACAAAATGATGGCAGTACAATGTCCTCATTAATGTGGAAGGTTGACACCACCTTTGGGAGAAAAGATTGCACCGGTCGCAACACCACCTTATCTTGGTGAAAAAACGTAAAGGGTGGTTTTGCTGACAGCACTGCAATCTCTGAAACCCTACGAAGGGAGGTAACCGCCACCAGGAAAGCGACCTTCCAGGACAGCAAACGCCACGGCACTTCCGCTAATGGTTCAAACGGATGGGACTGCATGGCATCCAGAACCAGGTTTAGGTCCCAGGGTGGCACCGGAGATCGGAAGGGGGGTGCCGAATAAGCAACTCCCTGTAAAAAGGTGCGCACCGCTCACCTTGAAACCAAAGGTCACTGAAACGACTGACAAAGCCGAAACCTGACCCTTAAGGGAGCTGAGGCTCAGGCCCAAGTCCAACCCGTCTTGGAGAAACGACAGGAGGCGGGCCAACGAAAAATGCATCGGGTGCGCTCCTTTCTGCTCGCACCAGCGAAAGAATGTTCTCCACACCCGGTGATATACTTTCAATGATGCCGGCTTCCTAGCCCTAATCATTGTTTGGATAACCGGGTCTGAGAAGCCCCGTGCTCTCAGTACCTCGGTCTCAACCGCCATGCTGTCAAACGCAGCATAGCCAAAGTCTGGTGGTAGAGGGGACCCTGAGAGAGAAGATCTCTTCGCAGAGGTAACCACCAGGGCGCGCCTGCTACCAGGTTCATGAGCTCCGCATACCACGTTCGTCGCGGCCAATCTGGGGCTATGAGAATTACTGGTAGCCCTTCCTTCCTGATTCTCCTGAGCAGCTGAGGAATGAGAGGAATCGGTGGGAATACATAGGGGTAATAAAACCCCGTCCATGGAGCTGTTAGCGCATCAGCTGCTAGAGCTCTGGGGTCCCTTGACCTGGCCAGATAGGCTGGAAGCTTCTGATTGAAGCAAGACGCCATCAGGTCCACGTCTGGCCGACCCCATCTTAGGCACAGCTCCTGAAACACCTCGGGATGTAACCCCCACTCCCCTGGGTCGACCTCCTTCCTGCTGAGGAAGTTGGCCGCCCAATTTTCGACCCTGGGAATGAAGACTGCTGATACCGCGGGAAGATGTTCCTCGGCCCATGCCAGAATTCCCTCTACTTCCATCATGGCTCCCCTGCTGCGGGTCCCGCCTTGATGGTTTATGTAAGCCACCATGGTCGCGTTGTCTGACTGGATTCGCACTGGCGTTCCCTCCAGCCGATGCACAAAATGCTGCAAGGCCCGGATTATTGCTCGCAGCTCCAGGACGTTTATCTGGAGACCAGACTCCTGTGTGGACCAGGTTCCCTGTCCTACCAGGTCCCCCAGCGTGCACCCCCAGCCTGTCATGCTGGCGTCTGTAGCCAGCACCTGCCACTGCAGGGGCAGGAACGACCTGCCCTGCTGGATGTGTGGCGAGTTCAACCACCACTGGAGTGACTGCTGAACTCCTGGCGGAATCCTTATCTTCCGCTCGAGGGATCGTGCTAACCTGTCCCACCTTGACAGTATCGCCCACTGCAAGGGGCGGGAGTGGAACTGGGCAAAGGGAATCGCCTCGAAAGACGATACCATCAGCTCCAACACCTTCATCGCATGGCGGATCGCACCTGCTTCAGAGTAAGCAGCTGACGTTTTGCCTCTGGGAGAGTCACTCGACCCCGTGCCGTGTCGAAGCACATCCCCAGGTACACCATGCGTTGAGCTGGCACAAGAGACGACTTCTTGAAACTGATCAGCCAACTGAACCTGGTAAGCGTGTCCAGGGCAATCTGCAGGCTTTACAGATTGTCCTGCCTGGTCGGGGCTTTTACCAGAATGTCGTTCAAATACGGCATGGCAACGACCCCCCTGGAATGTAAGATTTCCATCACTGCCGCTAAGACTCTTGTAAACACCCTGGGAGCTGTCGCCAGCCTGAATGGCAATGCTGTGAATTGGAAATGCTCTTCCTGTACTGCGAACCGAAGGAAGCGCTGGTGCGCCTGACGAATGGGGATATGTAAATATGCATCCTGGATGTCTATCGAGGACAGGAACTCCCCTGCCTCTAAGGATGCGATGACTGCTCGTACCGACTCCATGCGGAAATGACGGACCACTACGAACTTGTTCAGCTTCTTTAGGTCCAGAACCGGACGGACGGTTCCGTCCTTCTTGGGGACCACAAAAAGATTGGATTAGAACCCCGTGAAGTGTTGCTAGGGGGGCACTCGCACCACCATCCCCTGTAAATAGAGAGTGTGGACCGCTCTGAGAAAAGCTGCTGCCTTCCCTGGGTCCCCCGGGGTTCTGGACCGAAAGAAGCAGTCGTGCGGTTGTGAAAGGAACTCTATCGCATGGCCCCTGGACACGACCTCCTGTACCCAGGTGTCTGTGACCTGAGGTGACCAGATCTGGCTGAATTGGAGAAGCTGTCCCCCCACCTTGTCCGAAACAGGTGGGGGCAGTCCCTCATGCGGGGGGCTTGCTTTTGGTACCCTTTGTGGGCTGGGGCCCCCGCCAAGAGGACCTTGGTTTAAAGGAAGGCCCCTTCCTTTGCTCCCACTCTTGTGGACCCTTCCTCTCCACCGTACGAGGACTCGTCTGGCGATAGGAACGAAAACATCTCTGCTGTGGAGATGACTGCTTTGGACGGTTCTGTGGCAAAAGCGAGCTCTTTCCACCCGTAGCCTCTGAGATGAGCTCGTGTAGCTTGGCGCCGAAAAGGCAAGATCCTACAAAGGGCATACTGATTAACGACCCCTTGGAGGAAGCATCCTCCTTATCCCATGATTTTAACCATAGGGTCTGGCGAGTCGCCACCGATGCGGCGGAGGCTCGAGCCGCCACTTTGGCTGTATCCATAGAGGCCTCACAGAGAAACATGCCTGCTTGTTCAGTCTGGTGTGTAATGCTCACCAGATCCTCGGGCGCCGCCCCTTCGAGGATTCCTTCCCGTAACCGCTTTGCCCAGTCAGTAACAACCTTACTGACCCAGGAAGAGGCAAACACAGGCCTAAGAGCAGACCCTGCCGCCTCAAAAACGGTCTTTGCCAAGGCCTCGATTTTTCGATCCTTGGAATCCCTGAGGGAGGAGGACTCCGCCATGGGCAGCACAGTATGCGAAATGGGCGGATCCACTAGCGGTGGAACTGACCACTTCTCCACTAACTCCTGCGGGAAGGGGTATTTCCCGTCCAAGTAACCCATCTTGGAAAACGCTTATCCGGTACCTTCCATTCCTTAGATAGGACCTTGTCAAAGTACTCATGAGGAGGAAAGGTTTTCGGAGAGCGTCTAGGCTGCCTGAAAGAAAACAATATCCCAGATGCCTGTGGTTCCTGCTCAGTGAGCTGAAAAGTGTCACGCACCGCAACCACTAAGCTCTCCACCATTGCCGAAAATTTTGGGACCTGATCCTCCTCCACGACAGAGTCTGAGGAGGATTCAGACCATTCCTCATCTGAACCATCCTCTACTGCCGACGAGCGCCGCGACCTTGTACCAGAGGAGCGCAAAAGTGACAATGAGGATGGTGACCGGGAGGGCCGCCGTGAGTCCGAAGGTCTGACCCATTTTCGTCTACGGCCGCTCTGTGAACCATCTCTTATTCCCTCACGTGAACCGCAGGTGTCCTGCTCTAATTTCTCCAAAATTGCGCCAGATGCCCAAGTGAGGTCAGACACCGCAAGTCACAAGGAGCGGACCCACTCCGGCTCAGCCATAACTGGGGGCTGAACGGCGGGGCTGCCCTGCACAGTCACCTATTTCACAGGGGAACAATCTTTACAAAAATGCTCAGCCTGTCCGCATGCGAACTTTAGGTTACAGCGTGAGCAAGCAAAGTGCGTTACTCTTGCTGTCCCTGGTCCAGCCTCCAGAGCTCTGGAGTCGGACATGGTGCTGGGATTTCAACCGGCAAAGAGCTGGAGCTTGAGCTGTACAGTGTATGAGCCGAGCAGAAAAGGCAGCAAAGGCAGCAAGGAGTGGAGCAGCAGGGCAGTTTTTAAGTCCTGGCGCGCTGTCCCCAATAGGCTGCTTCCCTGACCTCATCCCCCCTCACCTGTGCTGAGGGAGGAAGGGGGTGGGGCCGAGCGGCGTGCATTGCCGATGAGGCCACGCCCCCCCACGGTGTCAATGAAGGCAGCGTTCTGCCGCCCGACGCCATGAAGCCACACGCCCACGCGTCACCGGGGCTGCACTGCGGCCCCTCCATTGAGCCCCCACATCGCAGGAGCCCCTGACGGGAGCCCCAGCCGGGAGCCCGAAGACCAGGGCATGTTGGAAGCTGTCGCTGCCGCCGCCAAGGTGCCATGCCCGCGTAAGCCACGCCCCCTCCACTGGCTTGTGCCTGGAAACAGCGCCCTGAACATCAGGTGAGCCCCTACACTCGATGGCGAACTCACCTCCCCTCCCCCCCCCCCCCCCCCCGCGCACCGCCTGCGAGCTCAAGGGGAGCAGACAGCAGCAGCCATGCAGGAAATGCCCAAGTGTATAATGCCCTCCGCTGCCGCAGCCATACATAGCAGATACTACCCCAGATGAAATGAAGCCTGTCCACCCGCGCCTATCCCTGCACCACGCTGCAGCCCACAAGGTACGCGTGTGATAGCGACATACTGGGAGAGCAAGGGAGGGGGAAGGTCGCCAGCGCGTACTCACCTCCTGCGTCCTTGCTGGAAGAAAAAGCAGCTCCCCAGTTCCAGCAGCCTACCCCTACTGCATCGCCTGCCCAATGGGAAGGGGATGCAGACCTCTCCACCAAACAAGGGGGGCTCTCGCTGGCGGGCCACATGCGGATATATATGATCCGGATGTGCCACCTTTTCTTCTGAGGCGGGCCGGGCAAGAAGTAACCTGGACAAACCCGGGTTGTTTGCCCTCCTCTATCCATTCGAGTTTGATGGGGAGAGACCTGCCTCCCCGTCTAACCCTGGCCCTTGCTTCAGCCCTAATGGGCACGACCGTCCTCCTGCGAGACACTAAGCTAAAAACTAATTAGCCTGGTGTCGGCAGGAGGGATATAGCCAGAGGGCGTAGCTAACTTTTTGTGCTTCGTGTCGCCTCCTAGTGGCAGAAGCTATATCCGACAGTCTTTGCTGTGTACCACAATGACACGAGCGAGAAATTGTGATTTAAAAATAAATAAATAAAAGTACCCCCCTTTCTGCGGCTGCCGGGGCTCAGTCGCGTCCAGCCGGCTGTTCTCCTGCACTGCTCTGAGGAGTATTCAGCAGGCGGGGATTTAAAATCCCCACCTGCTGAATGGACTGCCTCTGATTCGCTGAGCACTGTGACCAATCAGGGGCAGCTCTCAACTATTGAATGGCTGGTCCCTGCACTCAGCCAATCAGAGGCAGCACTCATTCATAAATTCATGTGTTCTTCATCCCCGCGGGGACATGGCAGCGGCGGCCAGGTACGTTTTTTTTTTTTTTTTTAACTTTACACTAAAATTCTTGTTTTTCAGGGAAGAGCTTATATGTAAAATGATAAAATTGCTGCAATCGGCTACTAAGCATCCATGGATGCTTATTGCACCACTGACTAGCGGTGCTGCGCTCACTAGAGGTCGCCAGATGCTTGGTGAGCGCATGACTTCAGAAGTGAGAGGGATTGCCTGATCAGCTGCAGAGCGCAGCTGATTTTGAGTCCAAATCCACATCAATGCTGCGTCTTTCGCAGAAATGCTGCAGATTTTGCTGCGGAATTTACCGCTGATTTGCCCATAGCAGACGTTCTGCTGCAGAAGTTTACATCAAGACCCACGCGATTTGATGTGGGTTTTATTGTGTAATTTTGTGCGGAATTCACCCAGCAGGTGAATTCCACAGCAGAAATAGTGATAATTAACACGTTGTAGAATTAAATTCTGCACCGCATATAAATGTCTGCACAGGTTTTGTGCTTGTAAATGAGATTTGAAAAATCTTATACACTTTGCTGCTACGGTAAGTGCCGCAGAATTCCTGTGCGGAGGGTCGGCACAGAAATTCCGTGGCAAATCTGTCCTGTGTGGACCCAGCATAAAGGGATTTTTCAGGCTGGGATACATGTGGGATAGAGCGGAACCGCTGTTCCGACCCCTGTGTAGTGGTCAGTGCTCGTAATTGCATGCGCCACTCTCATTAAAATCAATCGAGCTGCACCTGTAGTGGCTGGCGCTCATAATTGCAGCAGCAGCTCCTATTGATTTCAATGAGAGTGGTGCCTGCAATTACGAGCACTGACCACTAACCAGCATCAAATTACGGCTCTGGGTTAAGAGAAGTTGAGGGGCCCCAAGATAAGCTTTTACACTCGGGGCCATGAGCCTTTGGTAGGTACACATATAGATTCAGTATATAATCATGGATGCAGTTTTATAGGATGACTACAGTAAATACTTGTAACAATCATTTTGCAATGTGCCCCATGTATGACAACTAGTGCTCACATAGATTTTGCACAGCAACCAATCAGATGGCGCCTTTCATTTTCTAACCTATGCTAGCAAAATGAGAGCTGGATTATTATTGGTTGCTACTACAGACGACCCCTTCATGCATGCCTGATGTGGTATTCATATACAAGGATCTGTAATATTTTGTATAGTTTAGCAGTACTGCCCTCACAGAGACAACCCACACGCCGTTTTAGAAATGATTTAATACACAAAAATAGTATTTTGTAATTTGGCTGAAAAATAACATTTAGGGTGGCATCACATGGGCATAGTGTTTTTCCATGCGAATGAGTGCAACGCATTTGTGCCATGCACGAGTCTTTTTAATGCGCATATTTTACTATACTTTATGCGATCGCAGTGCATATTTTGTGCAAGGCACCCAACCATGCTTTGGTTTAAATGGCTATTTAGCCTAATAAGTTCCAGGTGTGTTCTTTTTCTCGTGAAGGTGCACAGCGTATTACACATCATGTTGCCTATTGCACATGCATTTGTTTCTTCCCCTGGGGGCCTTTGCGGACAAAAGTAAGGCATTGAATGGCTGTGATTGATTCATCAAGCGCTGGCTCTGATTAGCTGAGCTGCGGCTCTGGAGAACCAATCACAGCCAGCGCTTCGTGGAGGCGGGGATTTTCAAACTCCTGTTCAGAAATTTGCTATGATATAGCAATTCTAGAACATCTGCTCTTCGAACTCAGCATTGCGACATTCTTCTGTTATGCCTTATGGAAATATATGGAGGACCTGACACCTGCGCATTCTTTTTCTCCATATCAATGGGGTGTTTTCCAACACAGTCTGACACTGTATGATTATTCCCTATTGACAAAGGTTTTTTTTCTTTCTCGAATTGTATTTTATTTTTAATTTTCTTTTACTTTCATTTGTACCCCTGCAGACATTCACTCTATAATTATGTTTTTTATTTTGTACCTTTCCATTGTAAATGGGGTGTCTACAGGACCCAAGATACAGGGGAAAGCAGTGTTGACATCAGTCTTTATCGGAGCTGACTTGGGTTTGCTAAGACCCAGCAGCTTCTCCATGCCAGGGGACACCCATTAATTACAGGATTGCAGGGTGTAATAGAGGTAGTGGCATTACTTCTGTTTGTTACATAGTGTCCATTGAGTATGATGCAGACTTCAAAAGAGAAGACACGCGCTATGGTAAATTGGAGGAGCTGAATTTTAAAGGGGTTATTCATCCTTTTAAAATTGATGGCCTATCCTCAAGATAAGTCATCAGTAACCGATCAGTGGAGGTCCACCAGTTGGAAACCCTGTCGATCGACTGATTAAAAGAGTCGCAAGGCTCATAGAAGCACAATAGCCTCTTCAATGTTTACATGTGAGCACGGAACTGTTCGTACTCAGAACACTATATCATTTATTGAGGCTGTTCCGAGTAATACAGATTTGTGTGGGCCTAAAAATGGCTGCTATAAATAATACGGCATTCTGAGAACTGTATGAATAGATTTTTGCTTAGAGGTAAACATTGCAGAGGCTATAGCACTCACACCAGCACCACAGTCTCTTCAATAAGCTGATCAGTGGGGATCCCAAGCAATGGATTCCCACTGATCAGATATTGATGGCCTACCCTGAGGGTAGGCCATCGATTTTAAAAGGTTGGATAAACTCTTTAAACTTACCCTGTACATTACAATTGTAGGAGGCTGCCCTAGAGAGTTAAAAGGGTTGCTGTGGCAATGAACAGAGATGCACCAAAAGGTAGAATTCACCATAAATTGCACTATATTTCAGCGCTATAAATCTACGCATGCCTGATAGATTAAGACTCTTGGTATAAGAATAATTTTCTGCTCTGCTATCAGGAGAGTGCAGGCATTGAGCAACAGAGCAGAGATGTTGCCTGAAAGTTCTGTGAAGCATGAGAGTCTGCAGAGCCAGAGAGCATAAATCTGCAGGAGGGATAAAGACTACGGCGTCAGGCTTCACCTCTGGCTTCACTGCTTGAGGGACCACTGGAATTCAGAGCAACAAACTGTAGAAAGGACAAGAAGAGAGCCGGATGGTGCTATAGAACAACTGAACAGGAACTATGAAAGGGCATTTAGGAGTTCAACAGCATCAGCTCGTAAGTGAGGCTGGTCTCAATAAAAGCTGACACTACAAGGAATAGTTATATCAGGCCTGCCTGCACTTATTGTAGGTTATGGGCACTTGCACCCAGTTGAAGAACTGTATAATTCAAAGGAACATTTGCCTGTGTATTCAGTAACCTGTTTGCCTTGGAGACTGAATTGGGGCATTGATCATACAAAACGTAGTTGTGTGTTGCTCTTCACTATCCAAATATTTCCTCGATGGCAACATTAATTAATGAATGTCATTATTGACATTGAACACAAGATAACATTTGAAAATTACAGAATGTTAAACCTGCCTAAAGGAACTGTATGATACCTTACGCAATTATAAGTTTTCTTCCTGTTATTCCATATTGTATCTGAAGTGTTGGCAACTCTAGGAGCTAATTAGCCATAGCTAGTGATAGGCAATTCTATGGTAGGAGTTAAGCTTTTGCTTGATATATTAACATTATTTATTTTCATCACTTCATAAATACATGTTTCACATTTTTGTGACTCCTTTGTCTGCATCATATCCTGAGTCTGTGTCGCGACATTAACCCCTTATGACACAATGACACTGGGGTTTGAAGCCAAGGGCCATACCATACGTGTTTTTGTCATGTCCCATCCCGTCAGCCTTTGCACTAGGGTCAACACAGTCTATCCATTTTACCCAAAGTGCTCCTTTAATGCATTCTATGCAAAGCAAATATAATAATTTGCTGATAAGTTTCCCTTTAAAGAGAACTCTGTCAAATCCTTTATGCTGCTCTCACTAACGGTGGCATAAAGTAGTGACGGATATGCTGATACAGTGATCTGTCACTTATAGAGTAATGTGCAGTGGTTTATCAACTTGCAGGTTGCTCCTGCTGTTCCCAGCAAGAGATAAGTCACACTTATTCATAAAGTGCTGCTAACCCCATCCATCCCTCCTGGTTGATAGTTTTCTAGCTATTACACTACAGAGCAAGAAAACTGCCACAAAACTGCCAATCACAGAAGATGGAAAGCTGAAGCTGGATTCATCTCTTGCTGGGAGCTGCAGAAACAAGCTGCATGTTCTTAAAAACAAATTCACATTACCCTATAAGTAACACTTTGCTGAAATCATCATGCCCAAGGGCGTAACTATAGAGGATGCAGGGGATGCGGTTGCACCCGGGCCCAGGAGCCTTAGGGGGCCCATAAGGCCTCTCTCCTCCATACAGGGAGCCCAGTACTATGAATAAAGCATTATAGTTGGGGGCCTTGTTACAGGTTTTGCATTGGGCCCAGAAGCTTCAAATTACGCCTCTGATCATGTCTGTCGATACTTTAGGCTGCCCACAGTGAGGACAGCAAAAAGTACATGACTACTTCTCTTTAGAGAATCTGTCAACTTGAATGTGCTGTCAAAACTGAAGGCATCACGTTATAGAGCAGGAGGAGCTGAGTAGATTGATATATAGTTTTATGGGCGAAGATTCAGTAGAACTTGTGTTTTATCCATTTATATCTCCGCACATTCTGAGCTGAACAGTCCAGTGGGCGGTCCTATGTATGACAGTACATACAGGGGTAGCTGTCAATCACTGGTAGCTCCGCCCATTGGACTATTCCGCTCAGAATGTGCAGAAATTTCAATGAATAAAATACAAGTTACATTGAATCTTTTCCCATAAAACTATATATCAATCTGCTTAGCTCCTCCTGCTCTATAACATGCTGCCTGCAGTTTGGACAACTTGCCTGAGCTGGCAGATTCCCTTTAAACAAAACCATTATTTTTGTAACCGTTGTAATAGAGAATGTGCAAGGATGGACAAATAACAAGACACAACTAGTTCATATAAAAACATATGCTCTTTATTTTTATATAGTGCTATTTCATTTTATAGGCATACAGTATATTGAAACAAAAACATTGACACCTTCCCTAAAGCTTGTATATAAAGAATAATTTGTTTGATAAGCTCAGATGCAGGTAACAGCATAGGCACAGTTCAATTTATAGGAATATAATATCTTTGGTTAAATGAAGACTCCCAATTGGAATCCTACAGAGTAAAGACAAAACATTTATCATACACATTCTATAACCAAGCAGCAGCGTATCATGTTGGTAGTACACGCTACTGCATAACATGATACCAGTATGCATATGGCTGCCTTCACATGGGCCATATCCAATGTGGGCTTTCGAAACAGAAAACCTGCAGCAAATACATGGTAAGTACACTGTAGCCTTTAATGGTGCAGATTTGACCGTGGATTGACTTGCAGATTTTAACCCTTGTAGTTGAAATGCGTTGCATAAATCTGCAGCATAAATAGGCATGCTGTGGATTTAGAATCTGCTGTGGAAATTCTCGAAGGAGATTTTTGAAATCTTTCCCACGTGGCTTGTACTGTGTGAAGCAGCCCAATATGTATACTGTCTTGCTGGTAGAAAGGCTTCTTTATTGGCATGAACAACACACCTTTGGTAGACATTCATCCTAAATATCCCATATTTCATCGACAGGTAATAAAGAGCCACTGTACATGTGACTGTCACAAGTATATTGAAAGTTCATAATAGCTGGATCAATGATGGTTCAGCGTGCTAGTAATACTCACAACACATAGGATGGTACTTGGACCTTCCAATCATTAACATAATATTTGTCTGAAAGATCTTTCTAGAAATTGCTTGCACTTATCAAGGGAAAGCAGAGATAGAAGGTTCCAGCACTGGCTTAGGTTTCTACATGAATACCAGGGATGAATACTAATAATACAATCATGCTACCATAATCACCCAAGATCAGTTGTGATGTCATATAGTTATAGCTAAAAGAGATGATTTGATATTTGTAGAAACAGCACCACTCTTGCCCATAGGCTGTGTCTGGTATTGCAGCTGCATTCAAGTTAAGTGGCCTGAGCTGCAATACCATATAGAGCCATTGGTCATAAGTGGCATAGTTTCTGGAAGAGAAGCAGCCATTTTGAACTAAGCTCAAATTACTCAGTCAAAGTCTATCATAGGGCAACTGTGATCAATTTTGGAACTCTGTGCTAGAGGCTATTCATTGGAGGCAATTTCATGATCACATTACTAGAATTCACCCAAGATGGTTTTCCCAATATTGATGATAAATTGATTAGATATGCCACCAATGTCTGATCTGCCCGGATTTACTGTACACTATCTACCGAGTATCCTACAGATACTTAGAATAAAGGGACTGTAGCTCTACTACTGACCCAGTGTGGAATTGCATCATAGTCTCATTCACGTGAACGGGGCTGTGTTGCAATTTTGACCAAGCACTGAGTATGTGGTTCTATTTTGCAAAAAAACACAAAAGTCTTCTATGCTTAACCAAGAGCTATTGCTTCTTCATTTTAGTAGAGAGATCCCATCAACCAGACATTGATGACATTTGTAATCTATATTTCATCAGTATTTATAGTGGAAACATCCTTTTAAGGTTCATATCAAGGAAAACAATATCAAATGGCCAAAAAAATCCAACTCTTCTGAAATTCCCTATACTACCAAAATAAGGCCAATCACAATTGTGTTCTAGCGCTCATCGGTGTAAGATTGTCACCTGATCCCAGCAAGAGAGCTTGGAAGAACTACTCCACTAATATAAGTTGAAGACTCTTCTCTTTTTGCATTTCATGTATTAACCCTTTCCAATCCACTGTCTGACCTCTGAAGACATTATGATTTAAGGCTGTACAGCTCCGATGTTGGAAGACATCCGTCGGGGTTCTCTTACTGTATATTGCCAGTCTGTCTGCTGTTGGAGCTTTAGCTTTAGCCAGCATATAGCGCTGTTGTATATTGGCAGAAAAAGAGTAAGCCCCCTAGGAAAACCAGGACACAAATTGGATTGGAAAGGGTTAACTGTAAATGGTGATTGATGTCAAGTGCAGATTAGCAATACTTTCACAGCTGGAATAATATAATGAACATAATGTAGGTCTGATTTACAATGTAAGTGATTCTTTATTTGCGATCTACCTGTATGGGAACTATAGAAAGAAACATGATGGGACCATCATATAAACATAGAGTTATACATTACTGCAGTTAGCTTTCAACCTCGTTTTCTTATATATCTTTGGTATAATGATTCACATTCCTCCATAATCTAAGAGGTAGATTTATATTCACATTGAATGGAAATTTTACAACTGTTGCACTAGTTTAAAGTTGTGTCCTATGCATTACGTAGTTCTACACTGTATAAACCCTCAAGGGGGCTGTATGAGAAAATGAGAAAGCATCCGCTTTTCTCCCAAACATTTCTAATCTCGGACAACCTCTTAATAATAAGGATATTTCATAAAAATGAATTTCTATTAATAGAATTGAAATGTTGCAGAACTACAGAATGCATTTAAGAAATTGCTATTGCATAAAATAGGTTTTTGATTATTTTTGGAATATACAAAATAAGGGTTTAACCCTTTCCACTGTCTGACATCTTAAGACATTATGATTTGAGACTGTACAGCTCCAATGTTGGAAGACGTCTGTCGAGGTTCTCCTACTGTATATTGCCAGCCTCTCTGCTGTCGGAGCCTATCCAACATGTCACCTCATGCAGTACTGGGTTTAGCCAGCATATAGCGCTGTTGTATAACAGCAGAAAAAGAGTAAGCCCCCTAGGAAAACCAGGATACAAATTGGATTGGAAAGGGTTAATCTTTATTTTTGCCCTGGTAAAATGACTATGCTATTTAATAATATAGTACTGTGCAAAGGTTTTAGGCAGGTGTGGAGAAAAATGTTGCAAAGTCAGAATTTTTTCAAGAAGGCGTGTGATTGGCTCCAAATTTATTTTTCAGCAGGACAACGACCCCAAACATCCAGCCAATGTCACATAGCCATCTTCAGTGTAAAGAAGAAGGAGGAGTCCTGGAAGTGATGATATGGCCCCACAGAGCCCTGATCTCACCATCATCCAGTCTGTCTGGGATTACATGAAGAGACAGAAGGATTTGAGCAAGCAGACATCCACAGAAGATCTGTGGTTAGTTTTTCAAGATGTTTAGAACAACCTACCTGCTGAGTTCCTTCAATAACTGTGTGCAAGTGTACCTAATGCTGTTTTGAAGGCAAAGGTCACACCAGATTTGATTTAGATTTCTCAGTTGTTCATTGACTTTGCATTTTGTTAATTGACAAAATAAACTATTAACATTTCTATTTTTAAAAACATTCTTACTTTGCAGCATTTTTTCCTCACCTGCCTAAAACTTCTGCACAGTATTGCCTTTCTATGGCAGTCTGAGCTCGTTTTTTTTCCGATTCAGAGCTCCGAATCCTTTGCTGCCCTTCACAGAGCCATTTAGTTAATAAAATTCTGGCTGCCTTCAGCACCACTTAGAAGATGCCTGAAAATCAATTTATTGTGGCGTTCAATGGGAGCTGTATAAATCTGACTGCGGTAAACCCCCCTCCCCGTGGTGAATGCAGACAGACAGTATATTATTGTTTAACTCTACAGCTATGTGAAGGTTATTTGGAGGTCTGAATTTACTGTAATATGCTATGAATTTGGTCTATACTTATTGTGGCCCTATTAGGAAAAAAGGAAATAAACTCTAGGTACACTTTAACTCCCATTGAAGCTGCACTCATACACACTATCTATCAAAAATGGGAACACATCCTAAGACAGGGGAAATTTGGGAATGTTTCTGGTTTTCCTTGTTTTAAGATTAATTCCTCTGTTTGGTGAATAAAGGCAGATGGAAGATCAGTGCAAATTAAAGTTGATGTAGCTGCATCACATCTGGTACAGATATTGATTTTGCATTCCTGGCCTCGCATCTAAATACATTGAATAAGGCAAAGTGGCTCTTTGGCATCTCCTCTGGCATCCAGTGCACGTGCCATGCCAATCCCCTGAATTATATATATTTTCCGACATATAAATTTGCACACCCCATTGTATTGAGAATTTGCATGCTATGCATTTTTCTAGTTTTTTATGTAAATGTATTGTAAATTGGATTGTGTGTACTTGTACTGTTTGTATACTATATTGCAGTACACCTTTGAGCCTGCAGATGTCATTGTTGCAGTTATCGTATTGTCAAAGGTTAGCACAGAGCGGATATGTTGGATATTTATTCACATGTGGGTCACGACAAAGGAAATTTCAATTTATTTTTGTTACTGCATCATCTAACAACCAGGTCATTATTACAACTTTTGAATGAGTATTAAATACTATTAATGTTTTTAAACTATTTTTTTTTTTTTAATTCTCATAGAAATTGATATGGATATACAGAGAGAGAGAGAGAGAGGGGGGGGGGGTAATAAATATCTAGGGCACATCTGAAGAGTGTTCTGGTCAGCTTGTGACTTCTTAGCATCAAATGTGGTGCAGTGCGTGTACATTATAAGATATGATATAGGGATTTATGTTGATTGCCAGATTTGGAGTCAGGAAAAATGAGGGAAATGAGTTCTGCCTCACGAGGTTTGTTTTTGTTTTACTTCCCACTTGATCAATGTTGCAGATTCATAGGCTGAACTGGATGGAAAAATGTATATATTTTTTTAGCTCTGCAAACTATGTTACTATGTATGCGATATAATAGTACAACAAAATATAGCTGCACAAGAAGTAGTAAGTTTACTGCCCTTATGTACAACCTCAATGTTTCCCTATGGAAGAAAAAAGTTTCGGGCACCCTGCAGGGTTTACAAGAATTTGAGCCATCCTCGGACTTTCTCCCACATAAGTAAACATTGAGACTGCAGAAGTTGTTGTAATGTCTGGATTTTACTGCAATGGAGTGTCCACATGAGTGTGGGGGAACAGAAATGGATGCATTCAAATAACTAGAAATGAGGAGCAATCTGCAAAAAAAAATTGGCAAAATTGAAAATGGGAAAAAATTAAAGAAAATGTAAAAATAAACACAGAAACTAAATGAATGTGTCACCTTGCAATATACAGTTTTGTGCTAGTGGGAGAAAGCCTCCTGTAGATGGCAATACACCATTGATTGCCTAAGCAGGTCTGTAGGTGGCATAAGTGGAGGCAACCATCCAAAGACTACACACAGCACGAGAATGTCCAAAGGGAGTGGGCGAGGAGTTACCAGTGTTATTAATGGTGGAAAGTTGTGTGATAGGAACAATCATCCCAAGCAGGGACAATGAACCCATCATTATTGTTAGCCACCTTTAGCCCAAAAACATCAGGGACCATAACGTGCCACACATACAATCATACATGCTGCCCAAACCCTCATATAGCCACAGCAGGATACAGCAAACAGTGATTGAACAATCGATAGACACCGATGAGGATTCTCCCCTTAGCCAAAGACTCTATAAGCAAAAAAGGACACATGCAAATGGAGGTTAGAATCTCAGAGCTTTAAACTCAGGGAAATTTAGACCAACAGACTAGCTCAAATATCCCTACAAGAAATAGTCTATAATTACTGAATTCCATTATTTTCTACAGGGGTCAATTGTTGGGTATACAATTCTGGTGGGAACTCTTGAAAGCAATCACTGCTGTTTTCTCTCTCTCTTTGTATATGCTTACCAACATTTAAATACCAAATTGTAATTCCTACCCCACTCCACCTAGGAATGTCCCCAAAATTGTATGAGAGGCTCATTTAAGAGCAAGCATTTGTATTAGTCTCTCATTTTGCAGTCTCTTTGCAGGACCAAAACACTGGATATTATTTTACATACATAATCTACATACATTTTGCAGCAACCTTTGTATATTATGTACTGATCCTGTTAGACCTGCATTATTGACCATGCCTACATTTGGGTTTCCCCTCTTTACTATTGGAATCAATTTACGCTGCATTGACTCTTTCCCAACAGTTTGAGTTTCTGAAATGTAGTGCTGCATTCTGGGAGATTTAGTCTTATTATATTAAGACTTACAGTAAATACTGTGAAGTCAACAATTCCTAGCTAGAATGTAAATAATGGGATCAAGCTGTGTGGAGACACTGGCTGTAGTACATGATATGACCCAGGATCACTACATGATAAGTTATACAATGTATCTGTAAAGTTTTTCAAATAAGTCTGACTTAAGAATGCCTTTTTTTAAATATTCTACTGACAAATTCAGAAACCTTATCTATTAGCCAGAATGGAAAATATCTACAATGGGTGACTCTTAGAAGCTATTTAAATGACATGTCTGCACATGATGTTGGTCTATGCCATTAGCTTCTATTTGAAATGCCAAAAAGTGGCATTGAGACTGAATGCTAGATAAAACCATAAGCTTTTGAATGTGAATGGGAGACTACTTTGGTCTCCGTTTCATAAAGTTTCCATCCCTTTCTGTCTTTTTAGAAGGATAAATGCAGTCAACCATACTTTTCTACTATGCTAAAACTGTGGAAACCAACAGAAACCCTCTGAAACGGATACTAAAGTGAACTCTGATTCACACATTCAAGTCTGTGGTTCTGTCTCAATGTTATTTTTGGCATGTGAAGAGAAGCCCTGAGACAGAAGCCTATAGTGCATTCAGAAATGCTGCGTGGATGCCCCTTACTCTCTTACACCGAAGCCCTAGCACATCTATAGATTACATTGGCAGCTAATTGATTTATATGAAAATCACGTAATTTTTCCTTTCACCTGTGTTTGCACTACAGATGAATTGAATACTTGCTAGTAGGTTCTCTCATAGATTATAGGTCATTTTTGGTGATCCTATTAGCCAGGCACTGTGTGATCTGGTTATTGTCAAAACACCCTTCTAATAAAAAGGGACTGTTTAAAGTAGACAACCCCTTTAAAATCTAAAGCACAGTTCAAAATTGAACTTTTGCTTTAGGGGCAATGTTTTTTATTGCTATTTTATAAATGACAGTTCTAAATATTTTTCAAATATTGACTTTTTCAATAGACTGTGATTTACTCTATGTAAAAAATATACAATATTAGTTTGGTATGTCAGAGGGATTCAGAAAAGAAAGCCAACAAAGTCAGATAAAAATAATCTCACTGGTTTTTAGGTCACTTGGCTTAACTTTCTCCAGGCCATTTATCTTCTGCATTGAAGATCTCAGGTTCTACCAAAGGTGCCTCTGCCCTTCCCGTTGAGGTTTCTTCTGGTTTATCCATAACTGGAACAAGTTCTGATTTCTCAAGCTTTTCTTTCTCAGCAGATTTTGGTTTTTCAGTAGAAAATGTAAGTTTTGGAAATTTATACCAAGGGACTTTCTCTTTAGTTGTTGAGTCTTTTTCGGGTTTGCTTTCAACCGGTTTTTGCTCTTTCTGGTCAACTTTGTTGCTTTCAGTCTCATCTACTGAAGATGCAAATCCAATGCTTGGAAACCGGAACTTGAACTTGGTTGGTGATTTCTGATTTACTTCTTTCTCTTTTATACTTTTTTGCTCTGCTGTAGGAATTGGATCTTCATTTGAAGTCTGAGCAACTTCTGAATCCTTTAAATGTAGAGGGACACTAACAGTGGTTGAATGACTGGGTGACTTTACCCCAAAGGTAAATGTCTTTAACTTTGGTACATGGACTTTAGTAGATATAATTTGTTCACTCTTATCAAGTTTTTCCGTGGTTTCATCTAACCCAGTTTCCATGGACTGGGATGGCTCTGTAGTTATTTCCTCAGAACTGACTAGTTGATCTACTTTTTCTTCTCCCTTCTGATTTTCTGCACCTTGACTGTTAATGGTAGTGCTTACCTCTGGTAACTTGACTTTTAAAAGTGCAAAACCATAGGATGGAGTTTGCATTTCAGATGATGATATCTCATATTTCTTTACAATGCTAGAGGAAAACGATACTAATTTACCATTTTCAGCTGTCCTGATTGCTTCTGGTGACACATTATCATACTCACTTGGAATCTCTGCTGAGCTGCTGTCCGAATATGAATCTTTAGCACTTTGGAGTGGTGCCTCTATTGTGGCATCAGGTGATGGAAAACTGCATCTGATATAACTAATTTGGGAGAGTTTTACAGGTTGTATATCCTCTACACCTTTATGTTCATGTTCCTTATATAGCATTTCTGTCTCCTGAATTTCTGAGATGGTGTTCTGACTTTGAAGATTAAACATTCCAGTGTCCTTTATTTGTACATGATCAGTAATTTCAGTATTTTCATGTGATGAAATTGAAATATCATGTTTAGCTGAATCAATAATTTGGTTACTTAAGTCTTTTGGGTCTATAGCTTCGGTTATGTCCTGAACTGACTTATTGGCAACACAGCTAATATCTACGCCCTCTAATTCCATTTCACCAGTTAAATTGTACTCAGGGAGAATGAACCCAGACCCATCATGACTAGCAGTAATATCAAAAGAGACATTTTCATCTTGGGGAGAAGACAAAGCCAAGATTGGCATTTTAACTTTTGGAAAAGATAATTTAAAGCCTTTTCTTGCTGGCTTGCTTTTTGACTCACCAGCCTTTGGCTCAGCGGTAACTGGGAGTACATTTTCTTTACCATAAACCACTGTTTCATTTTCTGTCTTTGCCAAGTTGCTGCCTATGTTTACAGCTTTAGTATCAATTGTTTTAGACGTTTTGGTAGCAAGTTGTTCATCTTCATTTTCTGTTGCCACAACTACTACTTGATGAAAGTCATTATCTGTAGCTTCAGTATTAGAACTAGCAACTTGAGGAGCAATAGTAGAAATCACAGGTGTTTTGAAATAAGGAAATGTAACCGTAATTTCTTCTTCAGGTGAGGACATCTTAATAACACTCTGTTCTACCATCTCTTCAGTTCTGTTTTCATTAGTCTTAGAAGTATCAAAGTTGGAAGCTACAACTTTAAGGTCACTATTGTCAGGTAAGCTTTTCATAGAAGGATTAGAAAATTCCAGTTCAGGAAATTTAATCTTTGGTCGATCTTCTTTAATGTTGAAAAGGCTTGGCTTTTCCTTTTTAGCTTCAGATTCAGAGACGCTAATAGCATTTTCTACTGTTAACTTATGAAAATTTGTGTCTTCTTTAACTTCAGAAGGAAAGACATCTTGAGAAGAAATTTTGTTGGAGTCTGCGTCCATGCCTACAGTCGATGAATCAGTAGCATCATAATCAATGCTTTTTTCTTTCTTTGCCTTTAAATTGATAGAGGGAAGTTTAAAAGATGGTAATTTAAATGGACTTCTAGACTTTTCTTCAGCCAATAATGTGGTTTCATTGTCTGTGTTTGTTAAAATGTTCTCTTTAGCTACTTTAAACACAGTCTCCTGTCCTTCAGCTGGAGTGCTCTCTTTAGTATCTGCTGAAGTGCTAGATTTTTTATCCGATTTACTAAAAATATTCATTCTTAACCCTGGAAGTTGAAATTTCCATCCTTGGGATTCAGCATTTTCTTCAACATTCTTAACAAACTCCTCTTCTGCAGTTGGATTATTTTCATCTATAGTTGTGTTATCCAAGTTAAATCTTGTATTCTGATTAGTTCCAATACTAATACTTTCTTCAGTAACAGCAACACTGGGGCTTTGTGTAGACAATGCAGGAAAAGCTATTTCAGATTTTCGTGACAAAGGAGACAGTTTTGATTCTGATTGTTCAGTACTAATGTCATGTTCACATGTTTCAGTATCATCAGTGGTAAGCTTTATGTTGCTAGAATGTTTAATAAACCCGGTCTCATGTAATTTAAACTTAGGTACCACATCCATAGAGTCATCCTCTGAAACATCTTTATGGTGTAACATATCTTTCTGAATTGTTGTATACAAAGCATTCTTAGCTATATCCTCTGATATGTCCGTTAACCCCAGTTCATTTGGAGGAACATTCTCATTACTAATAGAAATACTTTCATGAAGAAGTTTTACACCAAACCCTGGAACTGAAGGTTCAGATGTGAAAATTCTCCCTGGTCTGGCTACAAATACAAACTCTGATGAGAGAACTTCACTTCCTGTGAAGAAAACGTCTTCTTTCCTAGGAATCTCTCCTGTTATTTCAACCTTAGATTCTGTGTCTAGGTCATCCTCTTGAACTGATGGCTGTTCTTCAGGCATGATGGCTTCCTCGGCTGGACTTCTTATATCCTCTATATGTTCTTCTGCAGTTCCAATTTTGGTTTCTTTTCTTATAGTGCTGACAGCATGTGTTGGTAGTATAACGGTCACACCCACATGATCAGGCTCTATCTTTTCTGCTGGTTTTCCTGAAATAAGCTCCAAATGCTTTTCAATCTTCTCAACCTCTTTCTTGACTGAAATAGTTTGTGAAACAACATCTTCTCTGTCATGGATTTTGCTGAGGGTAGGAACTTGGAAGCTTGATAGTTGTATTTTAAAGCTTGAATCTGTTTCTTCCTCATCTTTGCGTGTTATACTTTGCAATTTAGCCTCTGTGGTATCTACATCTCTTTCTGTTGATACTGTATGCTGAGTCAAATCAACTTTGTCAATTTTGGTAGGTATGATCTCAGTGATCACCTGCTCAGGTTTTGCAATGGTATCTTGTTTGGGGGATTCCACTGTAAAATGCACTCTTGAGATATCCTCAGGTTTACTAAACAATGAGAATTTTGGGAACTGCAAGGTTGGAAATTTCCATCCTGATGCCTCTGCTTCTACATGTACTTGTTTCTCTTCCACCTCTGACAGTGAAAGGTCAACTTTGGTGTCTGTTATGCCATCAGTGTCTTCAAGAACTGCTTTGTCAGTTTTAGTTTCTTTTCCTTCGTCTTCTTTTGTTGTAACTTGGGTGGAAAGTTCCTCATATGGAGGTATAACATGAGCATGTAAGGTGGCTTCACTGGATTCCTGTGTAAGAGTCTTTGTTTTATCTTCTGTTACACTAAAGAATGGAGTTTTAAAAGTGGGTAGTAGAAACCCAAGGGACTGCGAACCATCTTCTGCGATAGCAATTTTCACTCCCTCTTCAATCGTAGAACCATGTTCTATAGTCAATGATTTTTCTGTTCTCTCTTCTATTTGGCCAGAAATACCCACTTGGCCAGCATCTGTTTCTTGTGTGGTGACGTCTAAGTCCTCCTGAAGGACAGATGCTTTGATTTCAGTATCCGGAGAGATTTCTTTAATTGGACTTTCTTCAACTATACTCTTGGTTTGAGAGATTAATGAAACTGAATCAGTTGCTGGAATGATTGTTTCTGTCCCAGAACTTGTTACAGTCCAGATTGTTTTTTCGACCTTGGTGATCTTTTTCCTTTGCTTTCTAACTTTTTCCTTCGCTTTATCACTTACTTCGGTAGGTGATTCTTTGTCAACATCAATAACCTCTGTTATGACTTCTGTTGTTTCAACCTTTAGTTCTGTGTCTAGGTCGTCCTCTTGAACTGATGCCTGTTCTTCAGGCGAGATGGCTTCCTCGGCTGGACTTCTTATATCCTCCACATGCTCTTTTGCAGTATCAATTTTGGATTCTTCTTTTATAGTGCTGACAGCATGTGTTGGTAGTATAATGGTCACATCCACACGATCAGGCTCTATCTTTTCTGCTGGTTTTCCTGAAAGAGGCTCTAATTGCTTTTCAATCTTTTCAACTTCTCTCTTGACTGAAATAATTTGGGAAACATCCTCTCTGTCATCGACTTTGCTGTGGATAGGTACTTGGAAACTTGGTAGTTGTATTTTAAAGCTTGAATCTGTTTCTTCCTCATCTTTGCGTGTTACACTTTGCATTTTAGCCTCTGTGGTATCTACATCTCTTTCTGATGTTACTGTATGCTGAGTCAAATCAACTTTGTCAATTTTGGTAGGTATGATCTCAGTGATCACCTGCTCAGGTTTTGCAATGGTGTCTTGTTGTTGGGATTCCAGTCTTGAGGTATCTTCAGATTTGCCAAACAATGAGAATTTGGGGAACTGCAATGTTGGAAGTTTCCATCCTGATGAATCTGTTTCTGCATGTACTTGTTTCTCTTCTACCTCTGACTGTGAAAGGTCAACTTTGGTGTCTGTTATGCCCTCAGTGTGTTCAAGAACTGCTTTATCGGTTTTAGACTCTTTTCCTTCATCTTGTATTGTTGTGGTTTGGGTGGCAAGTTCCTCATGTGGGAGTGTAACATCAGCATATAAGGGGGCTTCACTGGGTTCCTGTGTAAGAGTCTTTGTTTTGTCTTCTGTTACACTAAAGAATGGAGTTTTAAAAGTGGGTAGTGGAAACCCAAGGGACTGCAAACCATCTTCTGCGATAGCAATTTTTGCTCCCTCTTCAATCGTAGAACCATGTTCTATAGCCAATGATTTTTCTGTTCTCTCTTCTATTTGGCCAGAAATGCCCAGTTGGCCAACATCTGTTTCTGGTGTGGTGACGTCTAAGTCCTCCGGAAGGACAGATGCTTGGGTTTCAGTACCAGGAGAGATTTCTTTGATTGGACTTTCTTCAACTATACTCTTGGTTTGATAGATTAATGAAACTGAATCAGTTGCAGGAATGATTGTTTCTTCCCCAGAACTTGTTACAGTCCAGATTGTTTTTTCTGCCTTGGTGATCTTTTTCCTTTGCTTTCTAACTTTTTCCTTCGCTTTATCACTTACTTCGGTAGGTGATTCTTTGTCAACATCAATAACCTCTGTTATGACTTCTGTTGTTTCAACCTTTAGTTCTGTGTCTAGGTCGTCCTCTTGAACTGATGCCTGTTCTTCAGGCGAGATGGCTTCCTCGGCTGGACTTCTTATATCCTCCACATGCTCTTTTGCGGTATCAATTTTGGTTTCTTCTTTTATAGTGCTGACAGCATGTGTTGGTAGTATAACGGTCACATCCACATGATCAGGCTCTATCTTTTCTGTTGGTTTTCCTGAAAGGGGCGCTAATTGCTTTTCAATCTTTTCAACTTCTCTCTTGACTGAAATAGTTTGTGAAACATCTTCTCTGTCATCGACTTTGCTGTGGATAGGAACTTGGAAGCTTGGTAGTTGCATTTTAAAGCTTGCATCTGTTTCTTCCCCATCTTTGCATGTTACACTTTGCAATTTAGCTTTTGTGGCATCTACATCTCTTTCTGTTGTTACTGTATGCTGAGTCAAATCAACTTTGTCAATTTTGGTCGGTATGATCTCAGTGATCACCTGCTCGGGTTTTGCAATGGTGTCTTGTTGTTGGGTGTCCAGCCTTGAGGTATCCTCAGATTTGCTAAATAATGAGAATTTGGGGAACTGCAATGTTGGAAATTTCCATCCTGATGACTCTGTTTCTGCATGTACTTGTTTCTCTTCTACCTCTGACAGTGAAAGGTCAACTTTGGTGTCTGTTATGCCCTCAGTGTGTTCAAGAACTGCTTTATCGGTTTTAGACTCTTTTCCTTCATCTTGTATTGTTGTGGTTTGGGTGGCAAGTTCCTCATGTGGGAGTGTAACATCAGCATATAAGGGGGCTTCACTGGGTTCCTGTGTAAGAGTCTTTGTTTTGTCTTCTGTTACACTAAAGAATGGAGCTTTAAAAGTGGGTAGTTGAAACCCAAGGGACTGCAAACCATCTTCTGCGATTGCAATTTTCGCTCCCTCTTCAATCGTAGAACCATGTTCTATAGCCAATGATTTTTCTGTTCTCTCTTGTATTTGGCCAGAAATGCCCAGTTGGCCAGCATCTGTTTCTGGTGTGGTGACGTCTAAGTCCTCCGGAAGGAAAGATGCTTGGATTTCAGTACCAGGAGAGATTTCTTTGATTGGACTTTCTTCAACTATACTCTTGGTTTGAGAGATTAATGAAACTGAATCAGTTGCTGGAATGATTGTTTCTTCCCCAGAACTTGTTACAGTCCAGATTGTTTTTTCTACCTTGGTGATCTTTTTCCTTTGCTTTCTAACTTTTTCCTTCGCTTTATCACTTACTTCGGTAGGTGATTCTTTGTCAACATCAATAACCTCTGTTATGACTTCTGTTGTTTCAACCTTTAGTTCTGTGTCTAGGTCGTCCTCTTGAACTGATGCCTGTTCTTCAGGCGAGATGGCTTCCTCGGCTGGACTTCTTATATCCTCCACATGCTCTTTTGCAGTATCAATTTTGATTTCTTCTTTTATAGTGCTGACAGCATGTGTTGGTAGTATAACGGTCACATCCACATGATCAGGCTCTATCTTTTCTGTTGGTTTTCCTGAAAGAGGCTCTAATTGCTTTTCAATCTTTTCAACTTCTCTCTTGACTGAAATAGTTTGTGAAACATCTTCTCTGTCATCGACTTTGCTGTGGATAGGAACTTGGAAGCTTGATAGTTGTATTTTAAAGCTTGAATCTGTTTCTTCCTCATCTTTGCATGTTACACTTTGCAATCTAGCTTCTGTGGTATCTACATCTCTTTCTGTTGTTACTGTATGCTGAGTCAAATCAACTTTGTCAATTTTGGTTGGTATGATCTCAGTGATCACCTGCTCAGGTTTTGCAATGGTGTCTTGTTGTTGGGATTCCAGTCTTGAGGTATCTTCAGATTTGCCAAACAATGAGAATTTGGGGAACTGCAATGTTGGAAATTTCCATCCTGATGACTCTGTTTCTGCATGAACTTGTTTCTGTTCTACCTCTGACAGTGAAAGATCAACTTTGGTGTCTGTTATGCCCTCAGTGTGTTCAAGAACTGCTTTATCGGTTTTAGACTCTTTTCCTTCATCTTGTATTGTTGTGGTTTGGGTGGCAAGTTCCTCATGTGGTTGTGTAACATCAGCATATAAGGTGGCTTCACTGGATTCCTGTGTAAGAGTCTTTGTTTTGTCTTCTGTTACACTAAAGAATGGAGTTTTAAATGTGGGTAGTGGAAACCCAAGGGACTGCAAACCATCTTCTGCGATAGCAATTTTTGCTCCCACTTCAATCGTAGGACCATGTTCTATAGCCAATGATTTTTCTGTTCTCTCTTGTATTTGGCCAGAAATGCCCAGTTGGCCAGCATCTGTTTCTGGTGTGGTGACGTCATAGTCCTCCGGAAGGACAGATGCTTGGATTTCAGTACCCGGAGAGATTTCTTTGATTGGACTTTCTTCAACTATGCTCTTGGTTTGAGAGATTAATGAAACTGGATCAGTTGCTGGAATGATTGTTTCTGTCCCAGAACTTGTTACAGTCCAGATTGTTTTATCTACCTTGGTGATCTTTTTCCTTTGCTTTCTAACTTTTTCCTTCGCTTTATCACTTACTTCGGTAGGCGATTCTTTGTCAACATCAATAACCTCTGTTATGACTTCTGTTGTTTCAACCTTTAGTTCTGTGTCTAGGTCGTCCTCTTGAACTGATGGCTGTTGTTCAGGCGAGATGGCTTCCTCGGCTGGACTTCTTATATCCTCCACATGCTCTTTTGCAGTATCAATTTTGGTTTCTTTTTTTATAGTGCTGACAGCGTGTGTTGGTAGTATAATGGTCACATCCACACGATCAGGCTCTATTTTTTCTTCTGGTTTTCCTGAAACAAGCTCTAATTGCTTTTCAATCTTTTCAACGTCTCTCTTGACTGAAATAGTTTGGGAAACATCTTCTCTGTCATCAACTTTGCTGTGGATGGGAACTTGGAAGCTTGATAGTTGTATTTTAAAGCTTGAATCTGTTTCTTCCTCATCTTTGCGTGTTACACTTTGCAATTTATCCTCTGTGGTATCTACATCTCTTTCTGATGTTACTGTATGCTGAGTCAAATCAACTTTGTCAATTTTGGTAGGTATGATCTCAGTGATCACCTGCTCAGGTTTTGCAATGGTGTCTTGTTGTTGGGATTCCAGTCTTGAGGTATCTTCAGATTTGCCAAACAATGAGAATTTGGGGAACTGCAATGTTGGAAGTTTCCATCCTGATGACTCTATTTCTGCATGTACTTGTTTCTCTTCTACCTCTGACTGTGAAAGGTCAACTTTGGTGTCTGTTATGCCCTCAGTGTGTTCAAGAACTGCTTTATCGGTTTTAGACTCTTTTCCTTCATCTTGTATTGTTGTGGTTTGGGTGGTAAGTTCCTCATGTGGGTGTGTAACATCAGCATATAAGGTGGCTTCACTGGGCTCCTGTGTAAGAGTCTTTGTTTTATCTTCTGTTACACTAAAGAATGGAGTTTTAAAAGTGGGTAGTGGCAACCCAAAGGACAGCAAACCATCTTCTGCGATAGCAATTTTTGCTCCCTCTTCAATCGTAGGACCATGTTCTATAGCCAATGATTTTTCTGTTCTCTCTTTTATTTGGCCAGAAATGCCTAGTTGGCCAGCATCTGTTTCTGGTGTGGTGACGTCTAAGTCCTCTTGAAGGACAGATGCTTTGATTTCAGTATCCGGAGAGATTTCTTTGATTGGACTTTCTTCAGCTATACTCTTGGTTTCAGAGATTAATGAAACTGAATCAGTTGCTGGAATGATTGTTTCTGTCCCAGAACTTGTTACAGTCCAGATTGTTTTTTCTACCTTGGTGATCTTTTTCCTTTGCTTTCTAACTTTTTCCTTCGCTTTATCACTTACTTCGGTAGGTGATTCTTTGTCAACATCAATAACCTCTGTTATGACTTCTGTTGTTTCAACCTTTAGTTCTGTGTCTAGGTCATCCTCTTGAACTGATGGCTGTTGTTCAGGCGAGATGGCTTCCTCGGCTGGACTTCTTATATCCTCCACATGCTCTTTTGCAGTATCAATTTTGGTTTCTTTTTTTATAGTGCTGACAGCATGTGTTGGTAGTATAATGGTCACATCCACACGATCAGGCTCTATTTTTTCTTCTGGTTTTCCTGAAACAAGCTCTAATTGCTTTTCAATCTTTTCAACGTCTCTCTTGACTGAAATAGTTTGGGAAACATCTTCTCTGTCATCAACTTTGCTGTGGATGGGAACTTGGAAGCTTGATAGTTGTATTTTAAAGCTTGAATCTGTTTCTCCCTCATCTTTGCGTGTTACACTTTGCAATTTATCCTCTGTGGTATCTACATCTCTTTCTGATGTTACTGTATGCTGAGTCAAATCAACTTTGTCAATTTTGGTAGGTATGATCTCAGTGATCACCTGCTCAGGTTTTGCAATGGTGTCTTGTTGTTGGGATTCCAGTCTTGAAGTATCTTCAGATTTGCCAAACAATGAGAATTTGGGGAACTGCAATGTTGGAAGTTTCCATCCTGATGACTCTGTTTCTGCATGTACTTGTTTCTCTTCTACCTCTGACTGTGAAAGGTCAACTTTGGTGTCTGTTATGCCCTCAGTGTGTTCAAGAACTGCTTTATCGGTTTTAGACTCTTTTCCTTCATCTTGTATTGTTGTGGTTTGGGTGGCAAGTTCCTCATGTGGTTGTGTAACATCAGCATATAAGGTGGCTTCACTGGATTCCTGTGTAAGAGTCTTTGTTTTGTCTTCTGTTACACTAAAGAATGGAGTTTTAAATGTGGGTAGTGGAAACCCAAGGGACTGCAAACCATCTTCTGCGATAGCAATTTTTGCTCCCACTTCAATCGTAGAACCATGTTCTATAGCCAATGATTTTTCTGTTCTCTCTTGTATTTGGCCAGAAATGCCCAGTTGGCCAGCATCTGTTTCTGGTGTGGTGACGTCTAAGTCCTCCGGAAGGACAGATGCTTGGATTTCAGTATCCGGAGAGATTTCTTTGATTGGACTTTCTTCAACTATGCTCTTGGTTTGAGAGATTAATGAAACTGGATCAGTTGCTGGAATGATTGTTTCTGTCCCAGAACTTGTTACAGTCCAGATTGTTTTATCTACCTTGGTGATCTTTTTCCTTTGCTTTCTAACTTTTTCCTTCGCTTTATCACTTACTTCGGTAGGTGATTCTTTGTCAACATCAATAACCTCTGTTATGACTTCTGTTGTTTCAACCTTTAGTTCTGTGTCTAGGTCGTCCTCTTGAACTGATGGCTGTTGTTCAGGCGAGATGGCTTCCTCGGCTGGACTTCTTATATCCTCCACATGCTCTTTTGCAGTATCAATTTTGGTTTCTTCTTTTATAGTGCTGACAGCATGTGTTGGTAGTATAATGGTCACATCCACACGATCAGGCTCTATTTTTTCTACTGGTTTTCCTGAAACAAGCTCTAATTGCTTTTCAATCTTTTCAACGTCTCTCTTGACTGAAATAGTTTGGGAAACATCTTCTCTGTCATCAACTTTGCTGTGGATGGGAACTTGGAAGCTTGATAGTTGTATTTTAAAGCTTGAATCTGTTTCTTCCTCATCTTTGCGTGTTACACTTTGCAATTTATCCTCTGTGGTATCTACATCTCTTTCTGATGTTACTGTATGCTGAGTCAAATCAACTTTGTCAATTTTGGTAGGTATGATCTCAGTGATCACCTGCTCAGGTTTTGCAATGGTGTCTTGTTGTTGGGATTCCAGTCTTGAGGTATCTTCAGATTTGCCAAACAATGAGAATTTGGGGAACTGCAATGTTGGAAGTTTCCATCCTGATGACTCTGTTTCTGCATGTACTTGTTTCTCTTCTACCTCTGACTGTGAAAGGTCAACTTTGGTGTCTGTTATGCCCTCAGTGTGTTCAAGAACTGCTTTATCGGTTTTAGACTCTTTTCCTTCATCTTGTATTGTTGTGGTTTGGGTGGTAAGTTCCTCATGTGGGTGTGTAACATCAGCATATAAGGTGGCTTCACTGGGCTCCTGTGTAAGAGTCTTTGTTTTATCTTCTGTTACACTAAAGAATGGAGTTTTAAAAGTGGGTAGTGGCAACCCAAAGGACAGCAAACCATCTTCTGCGATAGCAATTTTTGCTCCCTCTTCAATCGTAGGACCATGTTCTATAGCCAATGATTTTTCTGTTCTCTCTTTTATTTGGCCAGAAATGCCTAGTTGGCCAGCATCTGTTTCTGGTGTGGTGACGTCTAAGTCCTCTTGAAGGACAGATGCTTTGATTTCAGTATCCGGAGAGATTTCTTTGATTGGACTTTCTTCAGCTATACTCTTGGTTTCAGAGATTAATGAAACTGAATCAGTTGCTGGAATGATTGTTTCTGTCCCAGAACTTGTTACAGTCCAGATTGTTTTTTCTACCTTGGTGATCTTTTTCCTTTGCTTTCTAACTTTTTCCTTCGCTTTATCACTTACTTCGGTAGGTGATTCTTTGTCAACATCAATAACCTCTGTTATGACTTCTGTTGTTTCAACCTTTAGTTCTGTGTCTAGGTCGTCCTCTTGAACTGATGGCTGTTGTTCAGGCGAGATGGCTTCCTCGGCTGGACTTCTTATATCCTCCACATGCTCTTTTGCAGTATCAATTTTGGTTTCTTTTTTTATAGTGCTGACAGCATGTGTTGGTAGTATAATGGTCACATCCACACGATCAGGCTCTATTTTTTCTACTGGTTTTCCTGAAACAAGCTCTAATTGCTTTTCAATCTTTTCAACGTCTCTCTTGACTGAAATAGTTTGGGAAACATCTTCTCTGTCATCAACTTTGCTGTGGATGGGAACTTGGAAGCTTGATAGTTGTATTTTAAAGCTTGAATCTGTTTCTTCCTCATCTTTGCGTGTTACACTTTGCAATTTATCCTCTGTGGTATCTACATCTCTTTCTGATGTTACTGTATGCTGAGTCAAATCAACTTTGTCAATTTTGGTAGGTATGATCTCAGTGATCACCTGCTCAGGTTTTGCAATGGTGTCTTGTTGTTGGGATTCCAGTCTTGAGGTATCTTCAGATTTGCCAAACAATGAGAATTTGGGGAACTGCAATGTTGGAAGTTTCCATCCTGATGACTCTGTTTCTGCATGTACTTGTTTATCTTCTACCTCTGACTGTGAAAGGTCAACTTTGGTGTCTGTTATGCCCTCAGTGTGTTCAAAAACTGCTTTATCGGTTTTAGACTCTTTTCCTTCATCTTGTATTCTTGTGGTTTGGGTGGTAAGTTCCTCATGTGGGTGTGTAACATCAGCATATAAGGTGGCTTCACTGGGCTCCTGTGTAAGAGTCTTTGTTTTATCTTCTGTTACACTAAAGAATGGAGTTTTAAAAGTGGGTAGTGGCAACCCAAAGGACAGCAAACCATCTTCTGCGATAGCAATTTTTGCTCCCTCTTCAATCGTAGGACCATGTTCTATAGCCAATGATTTTTCTGTTCTCTCTTCTATTTGGCCAGAAATGCCCAGTTGGCCAGCATCTGTTTCTGGTGTGGTGACGTCTAAGTCCTCCTGAAGGACAGATGCTTTGATTTCAGTATCCGGAGAGATTTCTTTGATTGGACTTTCTTCAGCTATACTCTTGGTTTCAGAGATTAATGAAACTGAATCAGTTGCTGGAATGATTGTTTCTGTCCCAGAACTTGTTACAGTCCAGATTGTTTTTTCTACCTTGGTGATCTTTTTCCTTTGCTTTCTAACTTTTTCCTTTGCTTTATCACTTACTTCAGTAGGTGATTCTTTGTCAACATCAATAACCTCTGTTATGACTTCTGTTGTTTCAACCTTTAGTTCTGTGTCTAGGTCGTCCTCTTGAACTGATGGCTGTTGTTCAGGCGAGATGGCTTCCTCGGCTGGACTTCTTATATCCTCCACATGCTCTTTTGCAGTATCAATTTTGGTTTCTTTTTTTATAGTGCTGACAGCATGTGTTGGTAGTATAATGGTCACATCCACACGATCAGGCTCTATTTTTTCTTCTGGTTTTCCTGAAACAAGCTCTAATTGCTTTTCAATCTTTTCAACGTCTCTCTTGACTGAAATAGTTTGGGAAACATCTTCTCTGTCATCAACTTTGCTGTGGATGGGAACTTGGAAGCTTGATAGTTGTATTTTAAAGCTTGAATCTGTTTCTTCCTCATCTTTGCGTGTTACACTTTGCAATTTAGCCTCTGTGGTATCTACATCTCTTTCTGATGTTACTGTATGCTGAGTCAAATCAACTTTGTCAATTTTGGTAGGTATGATCTCAGTGATCACCTGCTCAGGTTTTGCAATGGTGTCTTGTTGTTGGGATTCCAGTCTTGAGGTATCTTCAGATTTGCCAAACAATGAGAATTTGGGGAACTGCAATGTTGGAAGTTTCCATCCTGATGACTCTGTTTCTGCATGTACTTGTTTCTCTTCTACCTCTGACTGTGAAAGGTCAACTTTGGTGTCTGTTATGCCCTTAGTGTGTTCAAGAACTGCTTTATCGGTTTTAGACTCTTTTCCTTCATCTTGTATTGTTGTGGTTTGGGTGGTAAGTTCCTCATGTGGGTGTGTAACATCAGCATATAAGGTGGCTTCACTGGGCTCCTGTGTAAGAGTCTTTGTTTTATCTTCTGTTACACTAAAGAATGGAGTTTTAAAAGTGGGTAGTGGCAACCCAAAGGACAGCAAACCATCTTCTGCGATAGCAATTTTTGCTCCCTCTTCAATCGTAGGACCATGTTCTATAGCCAATGATTTTTCTGTTCTCTCTTCTATTTGGCCAGAAATGCCCAGTTGGCCAGCATCTGTTTCTGGTGTGGTGACGTCTAAGTCCTCCTGAAGGACAGATGCTTTGATTTCAGTATCCGGAGAGATTTCTTTGATTGGACTTTCCTCAGCTATACTCTTGGTTTCAGAGATTAATGAAACTGAATCAGTTGCTGGAATGATTGTTTCTGTCCCAGAACTTGTTACAGTCCAGATTGTTTTATCTACCTTGGTGATCTTTTTCCTTTGCTTTCTAACTTTTTCCTTCGCTTTATCACTTACTTCGGTAGGTGATTCTTTGTCAACATCAATAACCTCTGTTATGACTTCTGTTGTTTCAACCTTTAGTTCTGTGTCTAGGTCGTCCTCTTGAACTGATGGCTGTTGTTCAGGCGAGATGGCTTCCTCGGCTGGACTTCTTATATCCTCCACATGCTCTTTTGCAGTATCAATTTTGGTTTCTTTTTTTATAGTGCTGACAGCATGTGTTGGTAGTATAATGGTCACATCCACACGATCAGGCTCTATTTTTTCTTCTGGTTTTCCTGAAACAAGCTCTAATTGCTTTTCAATCTTTTCAACGTCTCTCTTGACTGAAATAGTTTGGGAAACATCTTCTCTGTCATCAACTTTGCTGTGGATGGGAACTTGGAAGCTTGATAGTTGTATTTTAAAGCTTGAATCTGTTTCTTCCTCATCTTTGCGTGTTACACTTTGCAATTTATCCTCTGTGGTATCTACATCTCTTTCTGATGTTACTGTATGCTGAGTCAAATCAACTTTGTCAATTTTGGTAGGTATGATCTCAGTGATCACCTGCTCAGGTTTTGCAATGGTGTCTTGTTGTTGGGATTCCAGTCTTGAGGTATCTTCAGATTTGCCAAACAATGAGAATTTGGGGAACTGCAATGTTGGAAGTTTCCATCCTGATGACTCTATTTCTGCATGTACTTGTTTCTCTTCTACCTCTGACTGTGAAAGGTCAACTTTGGTGTCTGTTATGCCCTCAGTGTGTTCAAGAACTGCTTTATCGGTTTTAGACTCTTTTCCTTCATCTTGTATTGTTGTGGTTTGGGTGGTAAGTTCCTCATGTGGGTGTGTAACATCAGCATATAAGGTGGCTTCACTGGGCTCCTGTGTAAGAGTCTTTGTTTTATCTTCTGTTACACTAAAGAATGGAGTTTTAAAAGTGGGTAGTGGCAACCCAAAGGACAGCAAACCATCTTCTGCGATAGCAATTTTTGCTCCCTCTTCAATCGTAGGACCATGTTCTATAGCCAATGATTTTTCTGTTCTCTCTTTTATTTGGCCAGAAATGCCTAGTTGGCCAGCATCTGTTTCTGGTGTGGTGACGTCTAAGTCCTCTTGAAGGACAGATGCTTTGATTTCAGTATCCGGAGAGATTTCTTTGATTGGACTTTCTTCAGCTATACTCTTGGTTTCAGAGATTAATGAAACTGAATCAGTTGCTGGAATGATTGTTTCTGTCCCAGAACTTGTTACAGTCCAGATTGTTTTTTCTACCTTGGTGATCTTTTTCCTTTGCTTTCTAACTTTTTCCTTCGCTTTATCACTTACTTCGGTAGGTGATTCTTTGTCAACATCAATAACCTCTGTTATGACTTCTGTTGTTTCAACCTTTAGTTCTGTGTCTAGGTCGTCCTCTTGAACTGATGGCTGTTGTTCAGGCGAGATGGCTTCCTCGGCTGGACTTCTTATATCCTCCACATGCTCTTTTGCAGTATCAATTTTGGTTTCTTTTTTTATAGTGCTGACAGCATGTGTTGGTAGTATAATGGTCACATCCACACGATCAGGCTCTATTTTTTCTTCTGGTTTTCCTGAAACAAGCTCTAATTGCTTTTCAATCTTTTCAACGTCTCTCTTGACTGAAATAGTTTGGGAAACATCTTCTCTGTCATCAACTTTGCTGTGGATGGGAACTTGGAAGCTTGATAGTTGTATTTTAAAGCTTGAATCTGTTTCTCCCTCATCTTTGCGTGTTACACTTTGCAATTTATCCTCTGTGGTATCTACATCTCTTTCTGATGTTACTGTATGCTGAGTCAAATCAACTTTGTCAATTTTGGTAGGTATGATCTCAGTGATCACCTGCTCAGGTTTTGCAATGGTGTCTTGTTGTTGGGATGCCAGTCTTGAAGTATCTTCAGATTTGCCAAACAATGAGAATTTGGGGAACTGCAATGTTGGAAGTTTCCATCCTGATGACTCTGTTTCTGCATGTACTTGTTTCTCTTCTACCTCTGACTGTGAAAGGTCAACTTTGGTGTCTGTTATGCCCTCAGTGTGTTCAAGAACTGCTTTATCGGTTTTAGACTCTTTTCCTTCATCTTGTATTGTTGTGGTTTGGGTGGCAAGTTCCTCATGTGGTTGTGTAACATCAGCATATAAGGTGGCTTCACTGGATTCCTGTGTAAGAGTCTTTGTTTTGTCTTCTGTTACACTAAAGAATGGAGTTTTAAATGTGGGTAGTGGAAACCCAAGGGACTGCAAACCATCTTCTGCGATAGCAATTTTTGCTCCCACTTCAATCGTAGAACCATGTTCTATAGCCAATGATTTTTCTGTTCTCTTTTGTATTTGGCCAGAAATGCCCAGTTGGCCAGCATCTGTTTCTGGTGTGGTGACGTCTAAGTCCTCCGGAAGGACAGATGCTTGGATTTCAGTATCCGGAGAGATTTCTTTGATTGGACTTTCTTCAACTATGCTCTTGGTTTGAGAGATTAATGAAACTGGATCAGTTGCTGGAATGATTGTTTCTGTCCCAGAACTTGTTACAGTCCAGATTGTTTTATCTACCTTGGTGATCTTTTTCCTTTGCTTTCTAACTTTTTCCTTCGCTTTATCACTTACTTCGGTAGGTGATTCTTTGTCAACATCAATAACCTCTGTTATGACTTCTGTTGTTTCAACCTTTAGTTCTGTGTCTAGGTCGTCCTCTTGAACTGATGGCTGTTGTTCAGGCGAGATGGCTTCCTCGGCTGGACTTCTTATATCCTCCACATGCTCTTTTGCAGTATCAATTTTGTTTTCTTCTTTTATAGTGCTGACAGCATGTGTTGGTAGTATAATGGTCACATCCACACGATCAGGCTCTATTTTTTCTACTGGTTTTCCTGAAACAAGCTCTAATTGCTTTTCAATCTTTTCAACGTCTCTCTTGACTGAAATAGTTTGGGAAACATCTTCTCTGTCATCAACTTTGCTGTGGATGGGAACTTGGAAGCTTGATAGTTGTATTTTAAAGCTTGAATCTGTTTCTTCCTCATCTTTGCGTGTTACACTTTGCAATTTATCCTCTGTGGTATCTACATCTCTTTCTGATGTTACTGTATGCTGAGTCAAATCAACTTTGTCAATTTTGGTAGGTATGATCTCAGTGATCACCTGCTCAGGTTTTGCAATGGTGTCTTGTTGTTGGGATTCCAGTCTTGAGGTATCTTCAGATTTGCCAAACAATGAGAATTTGGGGAACTGCAATGTTGGAAGTTTCCATCCTGATGACTCTGTTTCTGCATGTACTTGTTTCTCTTCTACCTCTGACTGTGAAAGGTCAACTTTGGTGTCTGTTATGCCCTTAGTGTGTTCAAGAACTGCTTTATCGGTTTTAGACTCTTTTCCTTCATCTTGTATTGTTGTGGTTTGGGTGGTAAGTTCCTCATGTGGGTGTGTAACATCAGCATATAAGGTGGCTTCACTGGGCTCCTGTGTAAGAGTCTTTGTTTTATCTTCTGTTACACTAAAGAATGGAGTTTTAAAAGTGGGTAGTGGCAACCCAAAGGACAGCAAACCATCTTCTGCGATAGCAATTTTTGCTCCCTCTTCAATCGTAGGACCATGTTCTATAGCCAATGATTTTTCTGTTCTCTCTTCTATTTGGCCAGAAATGCCCAGTTGGCCAGCATCTGTTTCTGGTGTGGTGACGTCTAAGTCCTCCTGAAGGACAGATGCTTTGATTTCAGTATCCGGAGAGATTTCTTTGATTGGACTTTCCTCAGCTATACTCTTGGTTTCAGAGATTAATGAAACTGAATCAGTTGCTGGAATGATTGTTTCTGTCCCAGAACTTGTTACAGTCCAGATTGTTTTATCTACCTTGGTGATCTTTTTCCTTTGCTTTCTAACTTTTTCCTTCGCTTTATCACTTACTTCGGTAGGTGATTCTTTGTCAACATCAATAACCTCTGTTATGACTTCTGTTGTTTCAACCTTTAGTTCTGTGTCTAGGTCGTCCTCTTGAACTGATGGCTGTTGTTCAGGCGAGATGGCTTCCTCGGCTGGACTTCTTATATCCTCCACATGCTCTTTTGCAGTATCAATTTTGGTTTCTTTTTTTATAGTGCTGACAGCATGTGTTGGTAGTATAATGGTCACATCCACACGATCAGGCTCTATTTTTTCTTCTGGTTTTCCTGAAACAAGCTCTAATTGCTTTTCAATCTTTTCAACGTCTCTCTTGACTGAAATAGTTTGGGAAACATCTTCTCTGTCATCAACTTTGCTGTGGATGGGAACTTGGAAGCTTGATAGTTGTATTTTAAAGCTTGAATCTGTTTCTTCCTCATCTTTGCGTGTTACACTTTGCAATTTATCCTCTGTGGTATCTACATCTCTTTCTGATGTTACTGTATGCTGAGTCAAATCAACTTTGTCAATTTTGGTAGGTATGATCTCAGTGATCACCTGCTCAGGTTTTGCAATGGTGTCTTGTTGTTGGGATTCCAGTCTTGAGGTATCTTCAGATTTGCCAAACAATGAGAATTTGGGGAACTGCAATGTTGGAAGTTTCCATCCTGATGACTCTATTTCTGCATGTACTTGTTTCTCTTCTACCTCTGACTGTGAAAGGTCAACTTTGGTGTCTGTTATGCCCTCAGTGTGTTCAAGAACTGCTTTATCGGTTTTAGACTCTTTTCCTTCATCTTGTATTGTTGTGGTTTGGGTGGTAAGTTCCTCATGTGGGTGTGTAACATCAGCATATAAGGTGGCTTCACTGGGCTCCTGTGTAAGAGTCTTTGTTTTATCTTCTGTTACACTAAAGAATGGAGTTTTAAAAGTGGGTAGTGGCAACCCAAAGGACAGCAAACCATCTTCTGCGATAGCAATTTTTGCTCCCTCTTCAATCGTAGGACCATGTTCTATAGCCAATGATTTTTCTGTTCTCTCTTTTATTTGGCCAGAAATGCCTAGTTGGCCAGCATCTGTTTCTGCTGTGGTGACGTCTAAGTCCTCCGGAAGGACAGATGCTTGGATTTCAGTATCCGGAGAGATTTCTTTGATTGGACTTTCTTCAACTATGCTCTTGGTTTGAGAGATTAATGAAACTGGATCAGTTGCTGGAATGATTGTTTCTGTCCCAGAACTTGTTACAGTCCAGATTGTTTTATCTACCTTGGTGATCTTTTTCCTTTGCTTTCTAACTTTTTCCTTCGCTTTATCACTTACTTCGGTAGGTGATTCTTTGTCAACATCAATAACCTCTGTTATGACTTCTGTTGTTTCAACCTTTAGTTCTGTGTCTAGGTCGTCCTCTTGAACTGATGGCTGTTGTTCAGGCGAGATGGCTTCCTCGGCTGGACTTCTTATATCCTCCACATGCTCTTTTGCAGTATCAATTTTGGTTTCTTCTTTTATAGTGCTGACAGCATGTGTTGGTAGTATAATGGTCACATCCACACGATCAGGCTCTATTTTTTCTACTGGTTTTCCTGAAACAAGCTCTAATTGCTTTTCAATCTTTTCAACGTCTCTCTTGACTGAAATAGTTTGGGAAACATCTTCTCTGTCATCAACTTTGCTGTGGATGGGAACTTGGAAGCTTGATAGTTGTATTTTAAAGCTTGAATCTGTTTCTTCCTCATCTTTGCGTGTTACACTTTGCAATTTATCCTCTGTGGTATCTACATCTCTTTCTGATGTTACTGTATGCTGAGTCAAATCAACTTTGTCAATTTTGGTAGGTATGATCTCAGTGATCACCTGCTCAGGTTTTGCAATGGTGTCTTGTTGTTGGGATTCCAGTCTTGAGGTATCTTCAGATTTGCCAAACAATGAGAATTTGGGGAACTGCAATGTTGGAAGTTTCCATCCTGATGACTCTGTTTCTGCATGTACTTGTTTCTCTTCTACCTCTGACTGTGAAAGGTCAACTTTGGTGTCTGTTATGCCCTCAGTGTGTTCAAGAACTGCTTTATCGGTTTTAGACTCTTTTCCTTCATCTTGTATTGTTGTGGTTTGGGTGGTAAGTTCCTCATGTGGGTGTGTAACATCAGCATATAAGGTGGCTTCACTGGGCTCCTGTGTAAGAGTCTTTGTTTTATCTTCTGTTACACTAAAGAATGGAGTTTTAAAAGTGGGTAGTGGCAACCCAAAGGACAGCAAACCATCTTCTGCGATAGCAATTTTTGCTCCCTCTTCAATCGTAGGACCATGTTCTATAGCCAATGATTTTTCTGTTCTCTCTTTTATTTGGCCAGAAATGCCTAGTTGGCCAGCATCTGTTTCTGGTGTGGTGACGTCTAAGTCCTCTTGAAGGACAGATGCTTTGATTTCAGTATCCGGAGAGATTTCTTTGATTGGACTTTCTTCAGCTATACTCTTGGTTTCAGAGATTAATGAAACTGAATCAGTTGCTGGAATGATTGTTTCTGTCCCAGAACTTGTTACAGTCCAGATTGTTTTTTCTACCTTGGTGATCTTTTTCCTTTGCTTTCTAACTTTTTCCTTCGCTTTATCACTTACTTCGGTAGGTGATTCTTTGTCAACATCAATAACCTCTGTTATGACTTCTGTTGTTTCAACCTTTAGTTCTGTATCTAGGTCGTCCTCTTGAACTGATGGCTGTTGTTCAGGCGAGATGGCTTCCTCGGCTGGACTTCTTATATCCTCCACATGCTCTTTTGCAGTATCAATTTTGGTTTCTTTTTTTATAGTGCTGACAGCATGTGTTGGTAGTATAATGGTCACATCCACACGATCAGGCTCTATTTTTTCTTCTGGTTTTCCTGAAACAAGCTCTAATTGCTTTTCAATCTTTTCAACGTCTCTCTTGACTGAAATAGTTTGGGAAACATCTTCTCTGTCATCAACTTTGCTGTGGATGGGAACTTGGAAGCTTGATAGTTGTATTTTAAAGCTTGAATCTGTTTCTTCCTCATCTTTGCGTGTTACACTTTGCAATTTAGCCTCTGTGGTATCTACATCTCTTTCTGATGTTACTGTATGCTGAGTCAAATCAACTTTGTCAATTTTGGTAGGTATGATCTCAGTGATCACCTGCTCAGGTTTTGCAATGGTGTCTTGTTGTTGGGATTCCAGTCTTGAGGTATCTTCAGATTTGCCAAACAATGAGAATTTGGGGAACTGCAATGTTGGAAGTTTCCATCCTGATGACTCTGTTTCTGCATGTACTTGTTTCTCTTCTACCTCTGACTGTGAAAGGTCAACTTTGGTGTCTGTTATGCCCTTAGTGTGTTCAAGAACTGCTTTATCGGTTTTAGACTCTTTTCCTTCATCTTGTATTGTTGTGGTTTGGGTGGTAAGTTCCTCATGTGGGGGTGTAATATCGGCATATAAGGTGGCTTCACTGGGTTCCTGTGTAAGAGTCTTTGTTTTATCTTCTGTTACACTAAAGAATGGAGTTTTAAAAGTGGGTAGTGGCAACCCAAAGGACAGCAAACCATCTTCTGCGATAGCAATCTTTGCTACCTCTTCAATCGTAGAACCATGTTCTATAGCCAATGATTTTTCTGTTCTCTCTTCTATTTGGCCAGAAATGCCCAGTTGGCCAGCATCTGTTTCTGGTGTGGTGACGTCTAAGTCCTCCGGAAGGACAGATGCTTTGATTTCAGTATCCGGAGAGATTTCTTTGATTGGACTTTCTTTAACTATACTCTTGGTTTCAGAGATTAATGAAACTGAATCAGTTGCTGGAATGATTGTTTCTGTCCCAGAACTTGTTACAGTCCAGATTGTTTTATCTACCTTGGTGATCTTTTTCCTTTGCTTTCTAACTTTTTCCTTCGCTTTATCACTTACTTCGGTAGGTGATTCTTTGTCAACATCAATAACCTCTGTTATGACTTCTGTTGTTTCAACCTTTAGTTCTGTGTCTAGGTCGTCCTCTTGAACTGATGGCTGTTGTTCAGGCGAGATGGCTTCCTCGGCTGGACTTCTTATATCCTCCACATGCTCTTTTGCAGTATCAATTTTGGTTTCTTTTTTTATAGTGCTGACAGCATGTGTTGGTAGTATAATGGTCACATCCACACGATCAGGCTCTATTTTTTCTACTGGTTTTCCAGAAACAAGCTCTAATTGCTTTTCAATCTTTTCAACGTCTCTCTTGACTGAAATAGTTTGGGAAACATCTTCTCTGTCATCAACTTTGCTGTGGATGGGAACTTGGAAGCTTGATAGTTGTATTTTAAAGCTTGAATCTGTTTCTTCCTCATCTTTGCGTGTTACACTTTGCAATTTATCCTCTGTGGTATCTACATCTCTTTCTGATGTTACTGTATGCTGAGTCAAATCAACTTTGTCAATTTTGGTAGGTATGATCTCAGTGATCACCTGCTCAGGTTTTGCAATGGTGTCTTGTTGTTGGGATTCCAGTCTTGAGGTATCTTCAGATTTGCCAAACAATGAGAATTTGGGGAACTGCAATGTTGGAAGTTTCCATCCTGATGACTCTGTTTCTGCATGTACTTGTTTCTCTTCTACCTCTGACTGTGAAAGGTCAACTTTGGTGTCTGTTATGCCCTCAGTGTGTTCAAGAACTGCTTTATCGGTTTTAGACTCTTTTCCTTCATCTTGTATTGTTGTGGTTTGGGTGGTAAGTTCCTCATGTGGGTGTGTAACATCAGCATATAAGGTGGCTTCACTGGGCTCCTGTGTAAGAGTCTTTGTTTTATCTTCTGTTACACTAAAGAATGGAGTTTTAAAAGTGGGTAGTGGCAACCCAAAGGACAGCAAACCATCTTCTGCGATAGCAATTTTTGCTCCCTCTTCAATCGTAGGACCATGTTCTATAGCCAATGATTTTTCTGTTCTCTCTTCTATTTGGCCAGAAATGCCCAGTTGGCCAGCATCTGTTTCTGGTGTGGTGACGTCTAAGTCCTCCTGAAGGACAGATGCTTTGATTTCAGTATCCGGAGAGATTTCTTTGATTGGACTTTCCTCAGCTATACTCTTGGTTTCAGAGATTAATGAAACTGAATCAGTTGCTGGAATGATTGTTTCTGTCCCAGAACTTGTTACAGTCCAGATTGTTTTATCTACCTTGGTGATCTTTTTCCTTTGCTTTCTAACTTTTTCCTTCGCTTTATCACTTACTTCGGTAGGTGATTCTTTGTCAACATCAATAACCTCTGTTATGACTTCTGTTGTTTCAACCTTTAGTTCTGTGTCTAGGTCGTCCTCTTGAACTGATGGCTGTTGTTCAGGCGAGATGGCTTCCTCGGCTGGACTTCTTATATCCTCCACATGCTCTTTTGCAGTATCAATTTTGGTTTCTTTTTTTATAGTGCTGACAGCATGTGTTGGTAGTATAATGGTCACATCCACACGATCAGGCTCTATTTTTTCTACTGTTTTTTGTGAAACAAGCTCTAATTGCTTTTCAATCTTTTCAACGTCTCTCTTGACTGAAATAGTTTGGGAAACATCTTCTCTGTCATCAACTTTGCTGTGGATGGGAACTTGGAAGCTTGATAGTTGTATTTTAAAGCTTGAATCTGTTTCTTCCTCATCTTTGCGTGTTACACTTTGCAATTTATCCTCTGTGGTATCTACATCTCTTTCTGATGTTACTGTATGCTGAGTCAAATCAACTTTGTCAATTTTGGTAGGTATGATCTCAGTGATCACCTGCTCAGGTTTTGCAATGGTGTCTTGTTGTTGGGATTCCAGTCTTGAGGTATCTTCAGATTTGCCAAACAATGAGAATTTGGGGAACTGCAATGTTGGAAGTTTCCATCCTGATGACTCTGTTTCTGCATGTACTTGTTTCTCTTCTACCTCTGACTGTGAAAGGTCAACTTTGGTGTCTGTTATGCCCTCAGTGTGTTCAAGAACTGCTTTATCGGTTTTAGACTCTTTTCCTTCATCTTGTATTGTTGTGGTTTGGGTGGTAAGTTCCTCATGTGGGGGTGTAATATCGGCATATAAGGTGGCTTCACTGGGTTCCTGTGTAAGAGTCTTTGTTTTATCTTCTGTTACACTAAAGAATGGAGTTTTAAAAGTGGGTAGTGGCAACCCAAAGGACAGCAAACCATCTTCTGCGATAGCAATCTTTGCTCCCTCTTCAATCGTAGAACCATGTTCTATAGCCAATGATTTTTCTGTTCTCTCTTCTATTTGGCCAGAAATGCCCAGTTGGCCAGCATCTGTTTCTGGTGTGGTGACGTCTAAGTCCTCCTGAAGGACAAATGCTTTGATTTCAGTATCCGGAGAGATTTCTTTGATTGGACTTTCTTCAACTATACTTTTGGTTTCAGAGATTAATGAAACTGAATCAGTTGCTGGAACGATTGTTTCTGTCCCAGAACTTGTTACAGTCCAGATTGTTTTATCTACCTTGGTGATCTTTTTCCTTTGCTTTCTAACTTTTTCCTTCGCTTTATCACTTACTTCGGTAGGTGATTCTTTGTCAACATCAATAACCTCTGTTATGACTTCTGTTGTTTCAACCTTTAGTTCTGTGTCTAGGTCGTCCTCTTGAACTGATGGCTGTTGTTCAGGCGAGATGGCTTCCTCGGCTGGACTTCTTATATCCTCCACATGCTCTTTTGCAGTATCAATTTTGGTTTCTTCTTTTATAGTGCTGACAGCATGTGTTGGTAGTATAATGGTCACATCCACACGATCAGGCTCTATTTTTTCTACTGGTTTTCCTGAAACAAGCTTTAATTGCTTTTCAATCTTTTCAACGTCTCTTTTGACTGAAATAGTTTGGGAAACATCTTCTCTGTCATCAACTTTGCTGTGGATGGGAACTTGGAAGCTTGATAGTTGTATTTTAAAGCTTGAATCTGTTTCTTCCTCATCTTTGCGTGTTACACTTTGCAATTTATCCTCTGTGGTATCTACATCTCTTTCTGATGTTACTGTATGCTGAGTCAAATCAACTTTGTCAATTTTGGTAGGTATGATCTCAGTGATCACCTGCTCAGGTTTTGCAATGGTGTCTTGTTGTTGGGATTCCAGTCTTGAGGTATCTTCAGATTTGCCAAACAATGAGAATTTGGGGAACTGCAATGTTGGAAGTTTCCATCCTGATGACTCTGTTTCTGCATGTACTTGTTTCTCTTCTACCTCTGACTGTGAAAGGTCAACTTTGGTGTCTGTTATTCCCTCAGTGTGTTCAAGAACTGCTTTATCGGTTTTAGACTCTTTTCCTTCATCTTGTATTGTTGTGGTTTGGGTGGTAAGTTCCTCATGTGGGTGTGTAACATCAGCATATAAGGTGGCTTCACTGGGCTCCTGTGTAAGAGTCTTTGTTTTATCTTCTGTTACACTAAAGAATGGAGTTTTAAAAGTGGGTAGTGGCAACCCAAAGGACAGCAAACCATCTTCTGCGATAGCAATTTTTGCTCCCTCTTCAATCGTAGGACCATGTTCTATAGCCAATGATTTTTCTGTTCTCTCTTCTATTTGGCCAGAAATGCCCAGTTGGCCAGCATCTGTTTCTGGTGTGGTGACGTCTAAGTCCTCCTGAAGGACAGATGCTTTGATTTCAGTATCCGGAGAGATTTCTTTAATTGGACTTTCTTCAGCTATACTCTTGGTTTCAGAGATTAATGAAACTGAATCAGTTGCTGGAATGATTGTTTCTGTCCCAGAACTTGTTACAGTCCAGATTGTTTTATCTACCTTGGTGATCTTTTTCCTTTGCTTTCTAACTTTTTCCTTCGCTTTATCACTTACTTCGGTAGGTGATTCTTTGTCAACATCAATAACCTCTGTTATGACTTCTGTTGTTTCAACCTTTAGTTCTGTGTCTAGGTCGTCCTCTTGAACTGATGGCTGTTGTTCAGGCGAGATGGCTTCCTCGGCTGGACTTCTTATATCCTCCACATGCTCTTTTGCAGTATCAATTTTGGTTTCTTTTTTTATAGTGCTGACAGCATGTGTTGGTAGTATAATGGTCACATCCACATGATCAGGCTCTATTTTTTCTACTGGTTTTCCTGAAACAAGCTCTAATTGCTTTTCAATCTTTTCAACGTCTCTCTTGACTGAAATAGTTTGGGAAACATCTTCTCTGTCATCAACTTTGCTGTGGATGGGAACTTGGAAGCTTGATAGTTGTATTTTAAAGCTTGAATCTGTTTCTTCCTCATCTTTGCGTGTTACACTTTGCAATTTATCCTCTGTGGTATCTACATCTCTTTCTGATGTTACTGTATGCTGAGTCAAATCAACTTTGTCAATTTTGGTAGGTATGATCTCAGTGATCACCTGCTCAGGTTTTGCAATGGTGTCTTGTTGTTGGGATTCCAGTCTTGAGGTATCTTCAGATTTGCCAAACAATGAGAATTTGGGGAACTGCAATGTTGGAAGTTTCCATCCTGATGACTCTGTTTCTGCATGTACTTGTTTCTCTTCTACCTCTGACTGTGAAACGTCAACTTTGGTGTCTGTTATGCCCTCAGTGTGTTCAAGAACTGCTTTATCGGTTTTAGACTCTTTTCCTTCATCTTGTATTGTTGTGGTTTGGGTGGTAAGTTCCTCATGTGGGGGTGTAATATCGGCATATAAGGTGGCTTCACTGGGTTCCTGTGTAAGAGTCTTTGTTTTATCTTCTGTTACACTAAAGAATGGAGTTTTAAAAGTGGGTAGTGGCAACCCAAAGGACAGCAAACCATCTTCTGCGATAGCAATCTTTGCTCCCTCTTCAATCGTAGAACCATGTTCTATAGCCAATGATTTTTCTGTTCTCTCTTCTATTTGGCCAGAAATGCCCAGTTGGCCAGCATCTGTTTCTGGTGTGGTGACGTCTAAGTCCTCCTGAAGGACAGATGCTTTGATTTCAGTATCCAGAGAGATTTCTTTGATTGGACTTTCTTCAACTATACTCTTGGTTTCAGAGATTAATGAAACTGAATCAGTTGCTGGAATGATTGTTTCTGTCCCAGAACTTGTTACAGTCCAGATTGTTTTTTCTACCTTGGTGATCTTTTTCCTTTGCTTTCTAACTTTTTCCTTCGCTTTATCACTTACTTCGGTAGGTGATTCTTTGTCAACATCAATAACCTCTGTTATGACTTCTGTTGTTTCAACCTTTAGTTCTGTGTCTAGGTCGTCCTCTTGAACTGATGGCTGTTGTTCAGGCGAGATGGCTTCCTCGGCTGGACTTCTTATATCCTCCACATGCTCTTTTGCAGTATCAATTTTGGTTTCTTTTTTTATAGTGCTGACAGCATGTGTTGGTAGTATAATGGTCACATCCACACGATCAGGCTCTATTTTTTCTACTGGTTTTCCTGAAACAAGCTTTAATTGCTTTTCAATCTTTTCAACGTCTCTCTTGACTGAAATAGTTTGGGAAACATCTTCTCTGTCATCAACTTTGCTGTGGATGGGAACTTGGAAGCTTGATAGTTGTATTTTAAAGCTTGAATCTGTTTCTTCCTCATCTTTGCGTGTTACACTTTGCAATTTATCCTCTGTGGTATCTACATCTCTTTCTGATGTTACTGTATGCTGAGTCAAATCAACTTTGTCAATTTTGGTAGGTATGATCTCAGTGATCACCTGCTCAGGTTTTGCAATGGTGTCTTGTTGTTGGGATTCCAGTCTTGAGGTATCTTCAGATTTGCCAAACAATGAGAATTTGGGGAACTGCAATGTTGGAAGTTTCCATCCTGATGACTCTGTTTCTGCATGTACTTGTTTCTCTTCTACCTCTGACTGTGAAAGGTCAACTTTGGTGTCTGTTAATCCCTCAGTGTGTTCAAGAACTGCTTTATCGGTTTTAGACTCTTTTCCTTCATCTTGTATTGTTGTGGTTTGGGTGGTAAGTTCCTCATGTGGGTGTGTAACATCAGCATATAAGGTGGCTTCACTGGGCTCCTGTGTAAGAGTCTTTGTTTTATCTTCTGTTACACTAAAGAATGGAGTTTTAAAAGTGGGTAGTGGCAACCCAAAGGACAGCAAACCATCTTCTGCGATAGCAATTTTTGCTCCCTCTTCAATCGTAGGACCATGTTCTATAGCCAATGATTTTTCTGTTCTCTCTTCTATTTGGCCAGAAATGCCCAGTTGGCCAGCATCTGTTTCTGGTGTGGTGACGTCTAAGTCCTCCTGAAGGACAGATGCTTTGATTTCAGTATCCGGAGAGATTTCTTTGATTGGACTTTCTTCAGCTATACTCTTGGTTTCAGAGATTAATGAAACTGAATCAGTTGCTGGAATGATTGTTTCTGTCCCAGAACTTGTTACAGTCCAGATTGTTTTTTCTACCTTGGTGATCTTTTTCCTTTGCTTTCTAACTTTTTCCTTCGCTTTATCACTTACTTCGGTAGGTGATTCTTTGTCAACATCAATAACCTCTGTTATGACTTCTGTTGTTTCCACCTTTAGTTCTGTGTCTAGGTCGTCCTCTTGAACTGATGGCTGTTGTTCAGGCGAGATGGCTTCCTCGGCTGGACTTCTTATATCCTCCACATGCTCTTTTGCAGTATCAATTTTGGTTTCTTCTTTTATAGTGCTGACAGCATGTGTTGGTAGTATAATGGTCACATCCATACGATCAGGCTCTATTTTTTCTACTGGTTTTCCTGAAACAAGTTCTAATTGCTTTTCAATCTTTTCAACATCTCTCTTGACTGAAATAGTTTGGGAAACATCTTCTCTGTCATCAACTTTGCTGTGGATGGGAACTTGGAAGCTTGATAGTTGTATTTTAAAGCTTGAATCTGTTTCTTCCTCATCTTTGCGTGTTACACTTTGCAATTTAGCCTCTGTGGTATCTATATCTCTTTCTGATGTTACTGTATGCTGAGTCAAATCAACTTTGTCAATTTTGGTAGGTATGATCTCAGTGATCACCTGCTCAGGTTTTGCAATGGTGTCTTGTTGTTGGGATTCCAGTCTTGAGGTATCTTCAGATTTGCCAAACAATGAGAATTTGGGGAACTGCAATGTTGGAAGTTTCCATCCTGATGACTCTATTTCTGCATGTACTTGTTTCTCTTCTACCTCTGACTGTGAAAGGTCAACTTTGGTGTCTGTTATGCCCTCAGTGTGTTCAAGAACTGCTTTATCGGTTTTAGACTCTTTTCCTTCATCTTGTATTGTTGTGGTTTGGGTGGTAAGTTCCTCATGTGGGTGTGTAACATCAGCATATAAGGTGGCTTCACTGGGCTCCTGTGTAAGAGTCTTTGTTTTATCTTCTGTTACACTAAAGAATGGAGTTTTAAAAGTGGGTAGTGGCAACCCAAAGGACAGCAAACCATCTTCTGTGATAGCAATTTTTGCTCCCTCTTCAATCGTAGGACCATGTTCTATAGCCAATGATTTTTCTGTTCTCTCTTCTATTTGGCCAGAAATGCCCAGTTGGCCAGCATCTGTTTCTGGTGTGGTGACGTCTAAGTCCTCCTGAAGGACAGATGCTTTGATTTCAGTATCCGGAGAGATTTCTTTGATTGGACTTTCTTCAGCTATACTCTTGGTTTCAGAGATTAATGAAACTGAATCAGTTGCTGGAATGATTGTTTCTGTCCCAGAACTTGTTACAGTCCAGATTGTTTTTTCTACCTTGGTGATCTTTTTCCTTTGCTTTCTAACTTTTTCCTTCGCTTTATCACTTACTTCGGTAGGTGATTCTTTGTCAACATCAATAACCTCTGTTATGACTTCTGTTGTTTCAACCTTTAGTTCTGTGTCTAGGTCGTCCTCTTGAACTGATGGCTGTTGTTCAGGCGAGATGGCTTTCTCGGCTGGACTTCTTATATCCTCCACATGCTCTTTTGCAGTATCAATTTTGGTTTCTTCTTTTATAGTGCTGACAGCATGTGTTGGTAGTATAATGGTCACATCCATACGATCAGGCTCTATTTTTTCTACTGGTTTTCCTGAAACAAGCTCTAATTGCTTTTCAATTTTTTCAACATCTCTCTTGACTGAAATAGTTTGGGAAACATCTTCTCTGTCATCAACTTTGCTGTGGATGGGAACTTGGAAGCTTGATAGTTGTATTTTAAAGCTTGAATCTGTTTCTTCCTCATCTTTGCGTGTTACACTTTGCAATTTAGCCTCTGTGGTATCTATATCTCTTTCTGATGTTACTGTATGCTGAGTCAAATCAACTTTGTCAATTTTGGTAGGTATGATCTCAGTGATCACCTGCTCAGGTTTTGCAATGGTGTCTTGTTGTTGGGATTCCAGTCTTGAGGTATCTTCAGATTTGCCAAACAATGAGAATTTGGGGAACTGCAATGTTGGAAGTTTCCATCCTGATGACTCTATTTCTGCATGTACTTGTTTCTCTTCTACCTCTGACTGTGAAAGGTCAACTTTGGTGTCTGTTATGCCCTCAGTGTGTTCAAGAACTGCTTTATCGGTTTTAGACTCTTTTCCTTCATCTTGTATTGTTGTGGTTTGGGTGGTAAGTTCCTCATGTGGGGGTGTAATATCAGCATATAAGGTGGCTTCACTGGGTTCCTGTGTAAGAGTCTTTGTTTTATCTTCTGTTACACTAAAGAATGGAGTTTTAAAAGTGGGTAGTGGCAACCCAAAGGACAGCAAACCATCTTCTGCGATAGCAATCTTTGCTCCCTCTTCAATCGTAGAACCATGTTCTATAGCCAATGATTTTTCTGTTCTCTCTTCTATTTGGCCAGAAATGCCCAGTTGGCCAGCATCTGTTTCTGGTGTGGTGACGTCTAAGTCCTCCTGAAGGACAGATGCTTTGATTTCAGTATCCAGAGAGATTTCTTTGATTGGACTTTCTTCAACTATACTCTTGGTTTCAGAGATTAATGAAACTGAATCAGTTGCTGGAATGATTGTTTCTGTCCCAGAACTTGTTACAGTCCAGATTGTTTTTTCTACCTTGGTGATCTTTTTCCTTTGCTTTCTAACTTTTTCCTTCGCTTTATCACTTACTTCGGTAGGTGATTCTTTGTCAACATCAATAACCTCTGTTATGACTTCTGTTGTTTCAACCTTTAGTTCTGTGTCTAGGTCGTCCTCTTGAACTGATGGCTGTTGTTCAGGCGAGATGGCTTCCTTGGCTGGACTTCTTATATCCTCCGCATGCTCTTTTGCAGTATCAATTTTGGTTTCTTTTTTTATAGTGCTGACAGCATGTGTTGGTAGTAAAATGGTCACATCCACACGATCAGGCTCTATTTTTTCGACTGGTTTTCCTGAAACAAGCTCTAATTGCTTTTCAATCTTTTCAACGTCTCTCTTGACTGAAATAGTTTGGGAAACATCTTCTCTGTCATCAACTTTGCTGTGGATGGGAACTTGGAAGCTTGATAGTTGTATTTTAAAGCTTGAATCTGTTTCTTCCTCATCTTTGCGTGTTACACTTTGCAATTTAGCCTCTGTCGTATCTATATCTCTTTCTGATGTTACTGTATGCTGAGTCAAATCAACTTTCTCAATTTTGGAAGGTATGATCTCAGTGATCACCTGCTCAGGTTTTGCAATGGTGTCTTGTTCTTGGGATTCCAGTCTTGAGGTATCTTCAGATTTGCCAAACAATGAGAATTTGGGGAACTGCAATGTTGGAAGTTTCCATCCTGATGACTCTGTTTCTGCATGTACTTGTTTCTCTTCTACCTCTGACTGTGAAAGGTCAACTTTGGTGTCTGTTATGCCCTCAGTGTGTTCAAGAACTGCTTTATCGGTTTTAGACTCTTTTCCTTCATCTTGTATTGTTGTGGTTTGGGTGGTAAGTTCCTCATGTGGGGGTGTAATATCAGCATATAAGGTGGCTTCACTGGGTTCCTGTGTAAGAGTCTTTGTTTTATCTTCTGTTACACTAAAGAATGGAGTTTTAAAAGTGGGTAGTGGCAACCCAAAGGACAGCAAACCATTTTCTGCGATAGCAATCTTTGCTCCCTCTTCAATCGTAGAACCATGTTCTATAGCCAATGATTTTTCTGTTCTCTCTTCTATTTGGCCAGAAATGCCCAGTTGGCCAGCATCTGTTTCTGGTGTGGTGACGTCTAAGTCCTCCTGAAGGACAGATGCTTTGATTTCAGTATCCAGAGAGATTTCTTTGATTGGACTTTCTTCAACTATACTCTTGGTTTCAGAGATTAATGAAACTGAATCAGATGCTGGAATGATTGTTTCTGTCCCAGAACTTGTTACAGTCCAGATTGTTTTATCTACCATGGTGATCTTTTTCCTTTGCTTTCTAACTTTTTCCTTCGCTTTATCACTTACTTCGGTAGGTGATTGTTTGTCAACATCAATAACCTCTGTTATGACTTCTGTTGTTTCAACCTTTAGTTCTGTGTCTGGGTCGTCCTCTTGAACTGATGGCTGTTGTTCAGGCGAGATGGCTTCCTCGGCTGGACTTCTTATATCCTCCACATGCTCTTTTGCAGTATCAATTTTGGTTTCTTTTTTTATAGTGCTGACAGCATGTGTTGGTAGTAAAATGGTCACATCCACACGATCAGGCTCTATTTTTTCGACTGGTTTTCCTGAAACAAGCTCTAATTGCTTTTCAATCTTTTCAACGTCTCTCTTGACTGAAATAGTTTGGGAAACATCTTCTCTGTCATCAACTTTGCTGTGGATGGGAACTTGGAAGCTTGATAGTTGTATTTTAAAGCTTGAATCTGTTTCTTCCTCATCTTTGCGTGTTACACTTTGCAATTTAGCCTCTGTCGTATCTATATCTCTTTCTGATGTTACTGTATGCTGAGTCAAATCAACTTTGTCAATTTTGGAAGGTATGATCTCAGTGATCACCTGCTCAGGTTTTGCAATGGTGTCTTGTTCTTGGGATTCCAGTCTTGAGGTATCTTCAGATTTGCCAAACAATGAGAATTTGGGGAACTGCAATGTTGGAAGTTTCCATCCTGATGACTCTGTTTCTGCATGTACTTGTTTCTCTTCTACCTCTGACTGTGAAAGGTCAACTTTGGTGTCTGTTATGCCCTCAGTGTGTTCAAGAACTGCTTTATCGGTTTTAGACTCTTTTCCTTCATCTTGTATTGTTGTGGTTTGGGTGGTAAGTTCCTCATGTGGGGGTGTAATATCAGCATATAAGGTGGCTTCACTGGGTTCCTGTGTAAGAGTCTTTGTTTTATCTTCTGTTACACTAAAGAATGGAGTTTTAAAAGTGGGTAGTGGCAACCCAAAGGACAGCAAACCATCTTCTGCGATAGCAATTTTTGCTCCCTCTTCAATCGTAGAACCATGTTCTATAGCCAATGATTTTTCTGTTCTCTCTTCTATTTGGCCAGAAATGCCCAGTTGGCCAGCATCTGTTTCTGGTGTGGTGACGTCTAAGTCCTCCTGAAGGACAGATGCTTTGATTTCAGTATCCGGAGAGATTTCTTTGATTGGACTTTCTTCAACTATACTCTTGGTTTCAGAGATTAATGAAACTGAATCAGATGCTGGAATGATTGTTTCTGTCCCAGAACTTGTTACAGTCCAGATTGTTTTATCTACCTTGGTGATCTTTTTCCTTTGCTTTCTAACTTTTTCCTTCGCTTTATCACTTACTTCGGTAGGTGATTGTTTGTCAACATCAATAACCTCTGTTATGACTTCTGTTGTTTCAACCTTTAGTTCTGTGTCTGGGTCGTCCTCTTGAACTGATGGCTGTTGTTCAGGCGAGATGGCTTCCTCGGCTGGACTTCTTATATCCTCCACATGCTCTTTTGCAGTATAAATTTTGGTTTCTTTTTTTATAGTGCTGACAGCATGTGTTGGTAGTATAATGGTCACATCCACACGCTCAGACTCTATCTTTTCTGCTGGTTTTCCTGAAAGAGGCTCTAATTGCTTTTCAATCTTTTCAACGTCTCTCTTGACTGAAATAGTTTGGGAAACATCTTCTCTGTCATCAACTTTGCTGTGGATGGGAACTTGGAAGCTTGATAGTTGTATTTTAAAGCTTGAATCTGTTTCTTCCTCATCTTTGCGTGTTACACTTTGCAATTTAGCCTCTGTGGTATCTATATCTCTTTCTGATGTTACTGTATGCTGAGTCAAATCAACTTTGTCAATTTTGGTAGGTATGATCTCAGTGATCACCTGCTCAGGTTTTGCAATGGTGTCTTGTTGTTGGGATTCCAGTCTTGAGGTATCTTCAGATTTGCCAAACAATGAGAATTTGGGGAACTGCAATGTTGGAAGTTTCCATCCTGATGACTCTGTTTCTGCATGTACTTGTTTCTCTTCTACCTCTGACTGTGAAAGGTCAACTTTGGTGTCTATTATGCCCTCAGTGTGTTCAAGAACTGCTTTATCGGTTTTAGACTCTTTTCCTTCATCTTGTATTGTTGTGGTTTGGGTGGTAAGTTCCTCATGTGGGTGTGTAACATCAGCATATAAGGTGGCTTCACTGGGTTCCTGTGTAAGAGTCTTTGTTTTATCTTCTGTTACACTAAAGAATGGAGTTTTAAAAGTGGGTAGTGGCAACCCAAAGGACAGCAAACCATCTTCTGCGATAGCAATTTTTGCTCCCTCTTCAATCGTAGGACCATGTTCTATAGCCAATGATTTTTCTGTTCTCTCTTTTATTTGGCCAGAAATGCCCAGTTGGCCAGCATCTGTTTCTGGTGTGGTGACGTCTAAGTCCTCCTGAAGGACAGATGCTTTGATTTCAGTATCCGGAGAGATTTCTTTGATTGGACTTTCTTCAGCTATACTCTTGGTTTCAGAAATTAATGAAACTGAATCAGTTGCTGGAATGATTGTTTCTGTCCCAGAACTTGTTACAGTCCAGATTGTTTTTTCTACCTTGGTGATCTTTTTCCTTTGCTTTCTAACTTTTTCCTTCGCTTTATCACTTACTTCGGTAGGTGATTCTTTGTCAACATCAATAACCTCTGTTATGACTTCTGTTGTTTCAACCTTTAGTTCTGTGTCTAGGTCGTCCTCTTGAACTGATGGCTGTTGTTCAGGCGAGATGGCTTCCTCGGCTGGACTGCTTATATCCTCCACATGCTCTTTTGCAGTATCAATTTTGGTTTCTTCTTTTATAGTGCTGACAGCATGTGTTGGTAGTATAATGGTCACATCCATACGATCAGGCTCTATTTTTTCTACTGGTTTTCCTAAAACAAGCTTTAATTGCTTTTCAATCTTTTCAACATCTCTCTTGACTGAAATAGTTTGGGTAACATCTTCTCTGTCATCAACTTTGCTGTGGATGGGAACTTGGAAGCTTGATAGTTGTATTTTAAAGCTTGAATCTGTTTCTTCCTCATCTTTGCGTGTTACACTTTGCAATTTAGCCTCTGTGGTATCTATATCTCTTTCTGATGTTACTGTATGCTGAGTCAAATCAACTTTGTCAATTTTGGTAGGTATGATCTCAGTGATCACCTGCTCAGGTTTTGCAATGGTGTCTTGTTGTTGGGATTCCAGTCTTGAGGTATCTTCAGATTTGCCAAACAATGAGAATTTGGGGAACTGCAATGTTGGAAGTTTCCATCCTGATGACTCTGTTTCTGCATGTACTTGTTTCTCTTCTACCTCTGACTGTGAAAGGTCAACTTTGGTGTCTGTTATGCCCTCAGTGTGTTCAAGAACTGCTTTATCGGTTTTAGACTCTTTTCCTTCATCTTGTATTGTTGTGGTTTGGGTGGTAAGTTCCTCATGTGGGGGTGTAACATCAGCATATAAGGTGGCTTCACTGGGTTCCTGTGTAAGAGTCGTTGTTTTATCTTCTGTTACACTAAAGAATGGAGTTTTAAAAGTGGGTAGTGGCAACCCAAAGGACAGCAAACCATCTTCTGCGATAGCAATTTTTGCTCCCTCTTCAATCGTAGGACCATGTTCTATAGCCAATGATTTTTCTGTTCTCTCTTCTATTTGGCCAGAAATGCCCAGTTGGCCAGCATCTGTTTCTGGTGTGGTGACGTCTAAGTCCTCCTGAAGGACAGATGCTTTGATTTCAGTATCCGGAGAGATTTCTTTGATTGGACTTTCTTCAGCTATACTCTTGGTTTCAGAGATTAATGAAACTGAATCAGTTGCTGGAATGATTGTTTCTGTCCCAGAACTTGTTACAGTCCAGATTGTTTTTTCTACCTTGGTGATCTTTTTCCTTTGCTTTCTAACTTTTTCCTTCGCTTTATCACTTACTTCGGTAGGTGATTCTTTGTCAACATCAATAACCTCTGTTATGACTTCTGTTGTTTCAACCTTTAGTTCTGTGTCTAGGTCGTCCTCTTGAACTGATGGCTGTTGTTCAGGCGAGATGGCTTCCTCGGCTGGACTTCTTATATCCTCCACATGCTCTTTTGCAGTATCAATTTTGGTTTCTTCTTTTATAGTGCTGACAGCATGTGTTGGTAGTATAATGGTCACATCCATACGATCAGGCTCTATTTTTTCTACTGGTTTTCCTGAAACAAGCTTTAATTGCTTTTCAATCTTTTCAACATCTCTCTTGACTGAAATAGTTTGGGAAACATCTTCTCTGTCATCAACTTTGCTGTGGATGGGAACTTGGAAGCTTGATAGTTGTATTTTAAAGCTTGAATCTGTTTCTTCCTCATCTTTGCGTGTTACACTTTGCAATTTAGCCTCTGTGGTATCTATATCTCTTTCTGATGTTACTGTATGCTGAGTCAAATCAACTTTGTCAACTTTGGTAGGTATGATCTCAGTGATCACCTGCTCAGGTTTTGCAATGGTGTCTTGTTGTTGGGATTCCAGTCTTGAGGTATCTTCAGATTTGCCAAACAATGAGAATTTGGGGAACTGCAATTTTGGAAGTTTCCATCCTGATGACTCTGTTTCTGCATGTACTTGTTTCTCTTCTACCTCTGACTGTGAAAGGTCAACTTTGGTGTCTGTTATGCCCTCAGTGTGTTCAAGAACTGCTTTATCGGTTTTAGACTCTTTTCCTTCATCTTGTATTGTTGTGGTTTGGGTGGTAAGTTCCTCATGTGGGGGTGTAATATCAGCATATAAGGTGGCTTCACTGGGTTCCTGTGTAAGAGTCTTTGTTTTATCTTCTGTTACACTAAAGAATGGAGTTTTAAAAGTGGGTAGTGGCAACCCAAAGAACAGCAAACCATCTTCTGCGATAGCAATCTTTGCTCCCTCTTCAATCGTAGAACCATGTTCTATAGCCAATGATTTTTCTGTTCTCTCTTCTATTTGGCCAGAAATGCCCAGTTGGCCAGCATCTGTTTCTGGTGTGGTGACGTCTAAGTCCTCCTGAAGGACAGATGCTTTGATTTCAGTATCCGGAGAGATTTCTTTGATTGGACTTTCTTCAGCTATACTCTTGGTTTCAGAGATTAATGAAACTGAATCAGTTGCTGGAATGATTGTTTCTGTCCCAGAACTTGTTACAGTCCAGATTGTTTTTTCTACCTTGGTGATCTTTTTCCTTTGCTTTCTAACTTTTTCCTTCGCTTTATCACTTACTTCGGTAGGTGATTCTTTGTCAACATCAATAACCTCTGTTATGACTTCTGTTGTTTCAACCTTTAGTTCTGTGTCTAGGTCGTCCTCTTGAACTGATGGCTGTTGTTCAGGCGAGATGGCTTCCTCGGCTGGACTTCTTATATCCTCCACATGCTCTTTTGCAGTATCAATTTTGGTTTCTTCTTTTATAGTGCTGACAGCATGTGTTGGTAGTATAATGGTCACATCCATACGATCAGGCTCTATTTTTTCTACTGGTTTTCCTGAAACAAGCTTTAATTGCTTTTCAATCTTTTCAACATCTCTCTTGACTGAAATAGTTTGGGAAACATCTTCTCTGTCATCAACTTTGCTGTGGATGGGAACTTGGAAGCTTGATAGTTGTATTTTAAAGCTTGAATCTGTTTCTTCCTCATCTTTGCGTGTTACACTTTGCAATTTAGCCTCTGTGGTATCTATATCTCTTTCTGATGTTACTGTATGCTGAGTCAAATCAACTTTGTCAACTTTGGTAGGTATGATCTCAGTGATCACCTGCTCAGGTTTTGCAATGGTGTCTTGTTGTTGGGATTCCAGTCTTGAGGTATCTTCAGATTTGCCAAACAATGAGAATTTGGGGAACTGCAATTTTGGAAGTTTCCATCCTGATGACTCTGTTTCTGCATGTACTTGTTTCTCTTCTACCTCTGACTGTGAAAGGTCAACTTTGGTGTCTGTTATGCCCTCAGTGTGTTCAAGAACTGCTTTATCGGTTTTAGACTCTTTTCCTTCATCTTGTATTGTTGTGGTTTGGGTGGTAAGTTCCTCATGTGGGGGTGTAATATCAGCATATAAGGTGGCTTCACTGGGTTCCTGTGTAAGAGTCTTTGTTTTATCTTCTGTTACACTAAAGAATGGAGTTTTAAAAGTGGGTAGTGGCAACCCAAAGAACAGCAAACCATCTTCTGCGATAGCAATCTTTGCTCCCTCTTCAATCGTAGAACCATGTTCTATAGCCAATGATTTTTCTGTTCTCTCTTCTATTTGGCCAGAAATGCCCAGTTGGCCAGCATCTGTTTCTGGTGTGGTGACGTCTAAGTCCTCCTGAAGGACAGATGCTTTGATTTCAGTATCCGGAGAGATTTCTTTGATTGGACTTTCTTCAGCTATACTCTTGGTTTCAGAGATTAATGAAACTGAATCAGTTGCTGGAATGATTGTTTCTGTCCCAGAACTTGTTACAGTCCAGATTGTTTTTTCTACCTTGGTGATCTTTTTCCTTTGCTTTCTAACTTTTTCCTTCGCTTTATCACTTACTTCGGTAGGTGATTCTTTGTCAACATCAATAACCTCTGTTATGACTTCTGTTGTTTCAACCTTTAGTTCTGTGTCTAGGTCGTCCTCTTGAACTGATGGCTGTTGTTCAGGCGAGATGGCTTCCTCGGCTGGACTTCTTATATCCTCCACATGCTCTTTTGCAGTATCAATTTTGGTTTCTTCTTTTATAGTGCTGACAGCATGTGTTGGTAGTATAATGGTCACATCCATACGATCAGGCTCTATTTTTTCTACTGGTTTTCCTGAAAGAAGCTTTAATTGCTTTTCAATCTTTTCAACATCTCTCTTGACTGAAATAGTTTGGGAAACATCTTCTCTGTCATCAACTTTGCTGTGGATGGGAACTTGGAAGCTTGATAGTTGTATTTTAAAGCTTGAATCTGTTTCTTCCTCATCTTTGCGTGTTACACTTTGCAATTTAGCCTCTGTGGTATCTATATCTCTTTCTGATGTTACTGTATGCTGAGTCAAATCAACTTTGTCAATTTTGGTAGGTATGATCTCAGTGATCACCTGCTCAGGTTTTGCAATGGTGTCTTGTTGTTGGGATTCCAGTCTTGAGGTATCTTCAGATTTGCCAAACAATGAGAATTTGGGGAACTGCAATGTTGGAAGTTTCCATCCTGATGACTCTATTTCTGCATGTACTTGTTTCTCTTCTACCTCTGACTGTGAAAGGTCAACTTTGGTGTCTGTTATGCCCTCAGTGTGTTCAAGAACTGCTTTATCGGTTTTAGACTCTTTTCCTTCATCTTGTATTGTTGTGGTTTGGGTGGTAAGTTCCTCATGTGGGTGTGTAACATCAGCATATAAGGTGGCTTCACTGGGCTCCTGTGTAAGAGTCTTTGTTTTATCTTCTGTTACACTAAAGAATGGAGTTTTAAAAGTGGGTAGTGGCAACCCAAAGGACAGCAAACCATCTTCTGCGATAGCAATTTTTGCTCCCTCTTCAATCGTAGGACCATGTTCTATAGCCAATGATTTTTCTGTTCTCTCTTTTATTTGGCCAGAAATGCCTAGTTGGCCAGCATCTGTTTCTGGTGTGGTGACGTCTAAGTCCTCTTGAAGGACAGATGCTTTGATTTCAGTATCCGGAGAGATTTCTTTGATTGGACTTTCTTCAACTATACTCTTGGTTTCAGAGATTAATGAAACTGAATCAGTTGCTGGAACGATTGTTTCTGTCCCAGAACTTGTTACAGTCCAGATTGTTTTTTCTACCTTGGTGATCTTTTTCCTTTGCTTTCTAACTTTTTCCTTCGCTTTATCACTTACTTCGGTAGGTGATTCTTTGTCAACATCAATAACCTCTGTTATGACTTCTGTTGTTTCAACCTTTAGTTCTGTGTCTAGGTCGTCCTCTTGAACTGATGGCTGTTGTTCAGGCAAGGTGGCTTCCTCGGCTGGACTTCTTATATCCTCCACATGCTCTTTTGCAGTATCAATTTTGGTTTCTTTTTTTATAGTGCTGACAGCATGTGTTGGTAGTATAATGGTCACATCCACCCGATCAGGCTCTATTTTTTCTACTGGTTTTCCTGAAACTAGCTTTAATTGCTTTTCAATCTTTTCAACGTCTCTCTTGACTGAAATAGTTTGGGAAACATCTTCTCTGCCATCAACTTTGCTGTGGATGGGAACTTGGAAGCTTGATAGTTGTATTTTAAAGCTTGAATCTGTTTCTTCCTCATCTTTGCGTGTTACACTTTGCAATTTAGCCTCTGTGGTATTTATATCTCTTTCTGATGTTACTGTATGCTGAGTCAAATCAACTTTGTCAATTTTGGTAGGTATGATCTCAGTGATCACCTGCTCAGGTTTTGCAATGGTGTCTTGTTGTTGGGATTCCAGTCTTGAGGTATCTTCAGATTTGCCAAACAATGAGAATTTGGGGAACTGCAATGTTGGAAGTTTCCATCCTGATGACTCTGTTTCTGCATGTACTTGTTTCTCTTCTACCTCTGACTGTGAAAGGTCAACTTTGGTGTCTGTTATGCCCTCAGTGTGTTCAAGAACTGCTTTATCGGTTTTAGATTCTTTTCCTTCATCTTGTATTGTTGTGGTTTGGGTGGTAAGTTCCTCATGTGGGGGTGTAATATCAGCATATAAGGTGGCTTCACTGGGTTTCTGTGTAAGAGTCTTTGTTTTATCTTCTGTTACACTAAAGAATGGAGTTTTAACAGTGGGTAGTGGCAACCCAAAGTGCCGCAAACCATCTTCTGCGATAGCAATTTTTGCTCCCTCTTCAATCGTAGGACCATGTTCTATAGCCAATGATTTTTCTGTTCTCTCTTCTATTTGGCCAGAAATGCCCAGTTGGCCAGCATTTGTTTCTGGTATGGTGACATCTAAGCCCTCCTGAAAGACACATGCTTTGATTTCAGTATCCGGAGAGATTTCTTTGGTTGAACTTTCTTCAACTATACTCTTGGTTTGAGAGAGTAATGATACTGAATCAGCTGGTGGAATGATTGTTTCTGTCCCAGAACTTGTTACAGTCCAGATTGTTTTTTCTACCTTGGTGATCTTTTTCCTTTGTTTTTTAACTTTTTCCTTTGCTTTATCACTTACTTCGGTAGGTGATTCTTTGTCAACATCAATAACCTCTGTTATGACTTCTGTTGTTTCAACCTTTAGTTCTGTGTCTAGGTCGTCTTCTTGAACTGGTGGCTGTTCTTCTGGCATTATTGCTTCCTCAGGTGGCCTTCTTTTATACCCCAAATGCTCTTCTGCAGTATAGCTTACAGCATATGTTGGCAGTCTGAACGCATGATCATAATCTGCCTTTTCTACTACTTTTCCTGAAAGAGACTCAAATTGCAATTTACCCTTCTCAAACTCCTTTGTGACCGAAAATGTTTGTGAAACATCTCTCTCATCAACTTTGCTTAGGATAGGAACTTGGAAGCTTGCTAATTGTTTTTTAAAGCTTGAATCTGTTTCTTTCCCATCTTTGCCTGTTACTCTTTCTATTTTCACCTCTGTGGTATCTGCATCTCGTTTTGATGTTACTGTACACTCAGTCAAATCAATTTTGTCAATTTTGGTAGGTATGATGTCAGTGGTCACCTGCTCAGGTTTTGTCATGATTTGTCTTTCGGATTCTTCTGTTGAATCTAGTCTTGGGTCATTTGCAGATTTGCTAAACAATGAGAACTTTGGGAACTTCAATGTTGGCATTCCCCACCCTGATGACTCTGTTTCTGTTTTTTCTTGCTTTTCTGTCAGTGAAGTGTCATATATCATGCCTGTTCTGCCATCAGTGTTTTCAAGATCTGCTTTATCTTTTCCAGGCTCTTTACCTTCATTTTGTATGCTTGTATCATTACCATCATCAGCTTTGTTGTCTTTTATGTCAAATATTTTTATCTTTGTAGCATTTGAAAAAGAGTTTTCATCTGCATTGGTTTCTTTATTTTTTTGAGCACCAAGAATTTCTAATTTTGGAATTTTTATTTTTGGAAAGTAACTCTTGCTTTTTTTGTCTGGATGCTTTTTATGTGTCTTAATGCTAGTGTCCTCATCTTCTGAAGTTTCAGGTAGCCTCTGATCTAATGCCGTTAATGTGCTATATATTTTTTCATTGTCTTTAATTTGTGTTTCGTATATTTGTTCATCCTGAGTAATATCTGTCTGAATGTCATCTGTATTTTTAGTTTGAGCACCTTCTTTTGCAGTATTATTATCAAATGTTGGAAATCCTATATTTACCAATTTAAAGGATGACTTCTGATAGTCTTGTGCCTTTTTTGCTTGATCAATTTTATTTGTTATTTCTTTATCTGTTTCTTCAATGTCACCCTTAAGCATTTTAATTTCTTCTAAACGTGATGGGATATTTAATTCTACTTCTCTCTGCTGATTTTCAGCTGAGATAACACTAATGTTTCCATTCTGCTCGCTCAACAGTTCACTACAAATATTTGAAGATACATTTATTACATCAGCTGAGGTTTCATTTAGTGTTTGTGTTATAGCACTTTCTTCTGTTTCATGGTCACCAGTTTTTCTATTAGATCCTTTTTTAAGCTTATATGTGTCATGCAGGTCATCTGAACTAAATCGTCTAAATAATTCTACTTTTGGAATCTTTATCTTGGAGTGTTTTTGCTTTTTTAAATCAGAGTTGTTTTCTTTCTCTACAGGGAGATCTGCTGCTGATCCATCATCCAATAAATGATCTGCTTGATTCTCTGAAGCTTTCCATTTTATTGGTATGTCTGATTTCTCTTTTGGTTTCACAATTTTATGTTTCTTCTTTTTGCTTTTTATAGTTTTTTCTGTCATCCCCATTATCTCATTTTCAATATCTGGTTCCCCCAAAACAGCTTGCAAGGTTTTGTTTTCTGTTTTTTCTTGGCTTGTTCCACTCTTCTTACTAAATGATGGCAGTTTGAAAGATGGCAGTTTGAATGGACTTCCATGCTTTTCTACATCACTTTCCTCTGATGTTAGCTCACGTTTTTTTTCTACCTCAGTATCTTCCACTTGTATCATTTCTGTCTTGTGTTGTTTCTTTGCTTCAAAGCTTTCCTCAAGCTTAGTAGTCTTATCCTCTTCTGGAAAAGTATTTTCCTGGTTCTGTGCACTTGCATCAAGTTGGCTTGCTTTTATAATTGGCACATTTAAGTTAAATGAAGGAAGTTTGAATGTTGGAAGTTTAAAATGACTCTCCTCATCAACGTCTCTATTTAATACGGTTGTCTTGTTTGCTTCTTGTGCATCTGTGCTTTCATTACTTGTTGTTGAAATCTCTAATGATTTTTGCTTAGAGATACCCATTTTTGGAACTTTAACTGATGGCATTTGCATTTTCCAGCTCTTTTCATCACCAGTTTCCTTATCTTCTTTTGTTATAATATCTGCTGAGGAAATCTCAGAAATTTCTTCATCACCTAAATGTGTTGTTGTCTCAGAAAACATTACATTTTCCGCTTCTAACGACTTCACACCTGATCCCAGTTCTAGTATGTGGGAAGAAGGAAACACAATTTTATGTTCCTGATCAGTCAGTTTAGCATTGTCAACAGTTGTAGTACTTGACACATCTTGATTAACTAAATCTAAAATATCTAATTGGGTATCTGGATAGATTTGATTGCTGTATTTATTAAGGTCATGATCTTTTGAATATTCTTTCATTCTTGACACATCATACTGTCCTTTGTGTCCCTTAAACTTTGGAAATGATATTCCAACTTTTGGTAAGCTTTTTGATGTTTTCATTTTCTTGTCTCCAGTTTGTTGGTCCTCAAGGTCTAGTCCAATAAGTGTGGCATCTTTAATTTCCTTATTTATCTCTAAATTATCGTATTTTACATCCACAATTTCTTCTTTTTTATTCAGCTTACTCTCTGAATCTTCAGTTACTCTTTTTGTAAAAGAACCAAATGAAGGCATTTTAAATTTCCGCATTTTAATCAAACTTTCCCTGTTTTCATCCTCAACGTTAGCAGATTTTATTTGATCATTCAATTCCAAACTTGCTGTGTGCTTGCCTTGTCCTTCCAATTTAGACATATGCTCTGTAGATAAAACTTCATGTGGAAGTGTAAATTCTCTGTATGATTTATCAAATTCTGGTTTTGAAAGGTCACTTGCTGAGTCTTCTAATGTTGTTACGTCATCATCAAATGATTTGAAAGGTTTTAGTTTTAAGTCTGGTATTTCATTTTCACCCAAGGTAGCTCTTTGTGGTTGACTCTGTAAAGAAGCATTGTCATTTATAGAGTATTGTTCTGCATTGTTAGCTCTTGATGGAATGATTTGATTCATGTCAATATTAATGGTTTGTGATTTTCTCGGATCTATGTGCATAGAAGTTACTACTGATTTTTCATCTGAAACATAGTTTCCGTCTACTTTAGGAGCAAAGATTTCTGTTCTAGATTTACCAATTTGATATTTCTGAGTTTTCATTTCATTTTCTTTGGCATTTTTAACATCAAATTTACTGCTACTGATTATTTCAGTATATTTGTCAGGGCTTTCCGATCGAATTGATTTTCTATTTAGTTTTGGCAGCTTGGGCATTTTTATTATTGGCATTTGTAATTTCCATCCAGACAACTCTGCTTGTTGGCTTGAAGGCATCTCCTTAGTTGAAGACTCTAGAACCTTAATATCTTGTTCTTCAGAAACCACAGATGATGCTCCCTGGAATATGGTTAATTGTGATTTGAACACTGAGTCCTTCGATAAGTCTTTATCTGAGCTCTTTTGGTCAGATACCTCATCAATTTTATCTTGACTTCTCAATTCAATTAAATCATCACTTACTTTTTCTTTAGACATCCTGACCTCTATTCTCCTGTTATCAATATACAGTTCTGGTTCAGGAGGCCAAGAAATATATGGTGCATCGCTGCTTGATGCACTTTGTCTAGGAATTTCTATAGCATGGGCAGTCCCCAATTTTGTCTTCTTTATTTTCTTTTTCCTCTGTTTAACATCCTTTGTTTGTTTTTTTGTAGGACTTGAAGTATCATCTGAAATTTCAAGCTGGTCAGGTTCTGTTGTTGATTTTTCAGTTGATGACTTTTCATATGTACTTGCATCTTTTCTTTGGGCTGATGACACCTTGCATGGTGATGGTAGGTTTTTTTCTTTTACAATAATCACTTCAACTTCAGGAGGCACAGTTTTCATTTCCTGCCAACCTGCAGTATTTACTGTTTCTCCAGAATACGGCACGGTTTTGGAGTTCAGGGAATAACCTTTTTTCATCTGTGGTCTTGAAACATCATGTTGATCAACTTGAACATTTATAGTGTTATCCAAGCTTCTCTTCTCCTTTAATCTCTGATGAGGTTCTCTTATGTTTTTTACATCAGTCATATGGCTCTCCAATATGATCTTTCGATTGTGGATTTCCATACCTGGGAATTCTTGTTGATATTGCTTCTCTTTCTGCATGATAAACAGTTCATCATCTTCAGAGGTAGCTTCAGTCACTTTTGAATATGCTTCTAGAGTTTCATCCTCATTTGTCTCTGATGTACTGCGAGATCGTCTATGACCAAGAAATTTGGTATTCGTAAGGGACTGAAATTTTGGCCAGGAAAGTCTTTCTTTTTTCGACCGCTTCTTTTTATGTTCTCTTTTTCGGACTGCCGGATCCCCTTGCAAACTCTCGGATGTTGCAAATGCATCTTTTTTTTCCTGTTAGTGAACACATTGTATTTAATAAAATGCACTGATTGTTTTCTCAAGTACTTTATAAGATATACTTTAATGGATTTCGAATTGTTACACAAAAATAATGTACTTGGCTACCATTTATTTCCATCAGTTTTGCTTGTCTGGTTTCTTATTAGCGCTGTACTATTAGGGCCCTTTCACATGGGCAGAATTATTTCTGAATTCCACAACTAAAAATGCAGCTAAATTTGCTGTCGCAGATTTCCACTCCCGTTACACCTATGTACATATGCAGATTGTTGTGCAAAATTTTCTGCATTTTTTGATGCGTAATGCAGACGTATTCTCCCTGTGTGAAAGAGCCCTCAAAAGGATTGTCTCATTACACATAAATCCTTTAATATGAGAGCAACTGTAGTTCTTCTGGGTCACCTGAGACTCCTAACAATCCATTGATTTTGCCAGAGGAAATTACAGTGGCAGATAAAGGGGACCATAGGCCCTGGGCTGTTCACACAACTTGCCTTTTCCCCAGACCTATTGCCATCTGTCCTTTTTGGCTCAGTGAATGTATGATGCACACTGATGCACCATGGATTAATTGTAAGATGGGTGGCGGGGAAGGTGCCATTATAGCAGTACATTTATGTATTGTACTTTCATAAAGATACAGAAGTGGATTACTAATAGGGGTAGTTTGGACATCTCTGGATTCCCCTTGGGTTGTGGATCCAGGGTGGTGGTCCTAAATGTCCCTATTATAATCCACCATTGGAAAAATATACCATTTAGATGGATATGCATCCACATAATACATACATGGCCAGAGCTATGATCAGTGACAGCAGCTTACCTACATTGCCTGAAGGAAGTCTAATCTAGTCTGAAGTTTGCCACCTGTTTCAGCAGACTGTCAAGCTGTTTCTCTGTCAGCCAACTTGAGCTCTGCTTGTTCAGATAGGCCGCTGGTTATAGGCACATGGTCACCAGAAACTAATTTGCATTACAGGAGGGATTTAACAATTATAAAGTATAATTAACTAAACTGACATTGTACAAATTAAGGCAAACTGCCACACATGGACAGAGATAAACAAGCTTGAATAGAAGAGGGACCAATAGTGAGTGTTCAAAAGGAATTCCTGCATACACTAATGGGACCGCTATTCACTGTCCTATTCCAGTTATACTATTAGACTACCAATATGGTAACTTAAATTCCATTTCAAAAAGAAGGGTTTCACCTGTGTTTCTTTCTTGGTTTGAACAATAGATTGCATTTTTTCTCTGTCTTCTCTTCCAAGTGTCCTTTTCAGCTGGAATTGCACTTTATATGGCTCAGAATGCTGTAAAATCTTCACTGCATCTTCATAACTTATATTGTCAAAATAGATTGTAGCACTTAGTAGCTTATCACCTGCAAGACAATATTGTCAATGTATCCATTTTTTTTAAAGAATTTTTTTTTTTTTTAAATATTATTCCGATCAAGAAGTCCAGTGTATATTACCTTCTTTAATGCTGAATATATTTGGATGGGGAGGTTCCTTTAAGACTTGGGATACAGTGATTCCATCAGTCCCGCCACCACCTATAGTAAATCCCTTACCCCCAGGATCCACATCGGTGCATAATGTCACCTCCATAGGTTCCTAAAGTATTTAAAATGTCAAATTCAATTAAGAGATAGAAACTATGTATGTTTATGGTACAATTTATTCAATCGGCTGTATTTTATTTACTTTTTTAACTTTTTGTTATTTGAACGTTACTTTGCAATTACATTACTTTTTTAAATACATTGTGGGAGTTCCTAAGGGCCAGTTTTACATGGGTGCATGGGTATTTGTGCATGCATGAGCACCGCGTTTTTGCAAAATGAATGTTGTTTTTTTTTTGCATGTGCATCGGCATACATTACTGTACTTTTTGAGTGTGCAATGCATGTAGATTTGCGCACAAATTCGCGCAAGAATCAATGGGTTCTATTCACTGCATATCGCGTGGAAATTAAGTGTACATAAATATGCCCATGTAAAGCCGGACTTACTGCCATGAATGGAAAGGTAATCAGAAAGCACATCCAAAATGAAATAAATATAAGTGCAGCACATGAATAGCTCCATGGAATATGCCAATAGTGAATACATTAAATTGAACTGCACTACCGCTAGATGTACTATGTAAATAATTCAAGTTCTCAGCACACATTGTGTTTTCTATTTGCTTTTAGCCACTTTAAAGTATTATGCACCTATATTGATTTCATTCTGGGTGCACTGTCTGATTTCCTTGGCATTGCACATTTAGAGGTGTGGTGCCTCCATAGAGGATGGGCACTCTGCCCGAACTGTGCAAGGCATTTTAATCGGTCTGGATCCTCCATGTTTTAGTTCATTTGGAGGCCATTGACTCAAAGAGAGGTGAGGGCCGCATCTGATGGAGTTGCCTTGTCGCTAGCAAATGATTTCTCACAATTTGATCAAAATGTGATGGAAGAACATCGCACATTTAGCACTACTGCAGTTCACATTCATGTAATTACTATTGGCATATTTCATGGAGCTATTAGTATGCCGTGACACCATGTATATGTTTGTTATGGCCATGAATGGCGTGAGACCACTGCGGCTGAGTGGTCAGGTATACAGTAAACTTCATGTGACCACTGCTGCTTCTTCCAGGACTGGAGCTGCAGGGATCGGGCTGTGACCCGGGATCGGGGCTGCCATCTGTTTTGTGACTATAGCTTTTTTTTTTAATACTTTTGCACACCTGAAGTGGTTATTATATTTTTTATTTCAGAACACCTTTTAAGCCTATTTTAATTTTACAAAAACTAGCAATTTCTTGTTTGTTGGCTGTTCGTTAGCTTATGTGGGCATTTTTGCATGTGAACAGAGAGATGTATAGCTGGCCCATGGGGATGAAAGATCGTATTAGTGACTGCTCATCCCCAAAAGCTGATTCTCAGCCCATGTAAAAGAAAATGAAATGAGCGCTGATTGATATGCAAGTCAATTGGCGCTTGTTATATCTTGCCAAGTAAATGGACAATTAGGCCTCCCTCACACATGAACGCGGCAAAGCGCTGCGATTTAAATTGCATCGCTTCATTTTCGTTTTCATTGCTGCGGCCAATGCCGGCTTTTAGCACTCCCAATCATTCATGAGGAGCACTAAACACCCAAAAATAGAACAGACTTCACTCGAAAATCTCGGTGCTTCAAAGTGCTACGATCGAGCGGCTGTCTGAGGCTGTGTGAGAGGTTCCATTGAAAATAATAGGAGCTTCTGACAGTGTTTAGCGCTACGCTAAAAACACATTGCTAAATGCTGAAAAAAACGTCTTTGTGAGGGACGCCTTAAGCTGCTGCTTTCACAGCTGAAGTTCTCTGGCTTTCCTTCCATTCTGATACAATTAGCATCAATTAGTGAGAACATAGTGTTTTCTAAACAAGGATTTTTAGCATTCACATGACAGTACTGCAAACCAATAAAAAAATAATACTTACATCTGAGTCTGTCATTTTAGCAAAAGGATGTGAGGTACGTATGAAGGACGTTTTCCTTTTACAGCTCGAATACTCAGAGCCTGCGTATACGGAACTGTCCTGTAATAACACAAACCAAAATTGACCTTTGTTTCCATATCTATCTATCTATCTATCTATCTATCTATCTCCTATCTAGCTATCTCATATCTATCTATCTATCTATCTATCTATCTATCTATCTATCTATCTATCTATCTCCTATCTATCTATCTCCTATCTATCTATCTCATATCTATCTGTCTATCTATCTCATATCTATCTATCTATCTATCTATCTATCTCTTATCTATCTATCTCCTATCTATCTATCTCATATCTATCTATCTATCTCCTATCTCATTTCTATCTATCTATCTATCTATCTATCTCTCATATCTATCTATCTCCTATCTATCTATCTATCTCATATCTATCTGTCTATCTATCTCATATCTATCTCATATCTATCTATCTCATATCTATCTATCTCATATCTATCTATCTATCTATCTATCTATCTATCTATCTAGCTAGCTATCTCATATCTATTTATCTCTTATCTATCTATCTATCTCCTATCTATCTATCTATCTATCTATCTATCTATCTATCTATCTATCTATCTATCTATCTATCTATCTATCTCATATCTATCTCATATCCATCTATCTATCTCATATCCATCTATCTATCTATCTATCTATCTATCTATCATCTATCTCATATCTATCTATCTATCTATCTCCTATATATCTATCTCATATCTATCTATCTATCTATCTATCTATCTATCTATCTATCTATCTATCTATCTATCTATCTCCTATCTATCTATCTCCTATCTATCTATCTATCTATCTATCTATCTATCTATCTATCTATCTATCTATAAATAAACTTCCTCAACCATGCAAGCAAAGTTTTCCTTCTTTTTTAATAGTTATTACATCAATTTTTACCTTCACTTTAATTAAATCCTTAAAGGGGTTGTCTCGCGAAAGCAAGTGGGGTTAAGCACTTCTGTATGGCCATATTAATGCACTTTGTAATATACATCGTGCATTAAATATGAGCCATACAGAAGTTATTCACTTACCTTCCCTGCGCTGGCGTCCCTGTCTCCATGGCTCCGTCTAACTTCAGCGTCTAATCGCCCGATTAGACGCGCTTGCGCAGAAGGGTCTTCTGCCTTCGGCTCGTTCTGGCACGAGCAGCGTTCTGGCTCCGCCCCCTTCTATGCATCATCGCGTAGCTCCGCCCCGTCATGTGTGCCGATTCCAGCCAATCAGGAGGCTGGAATCGGCACACGTGATGGGGCGGATCTACGCGATGACGCATAGAAGGGGGCGGAGGCAGAACGCCGCTGCTGCCGGACAGACCCGAAGGCAGAAGACCCTTCTGCGCAAGCGCGGCTAATCGGGCGATTAGACGCTGAAGTTAGACGGAACCATGGCGACGGGGACGCCAGCGCAGGGAAGGTAAGTGAATAACTTCTGTATGGCTCATATTTAATGCACGATGTATATTACAAAGTGCATTAATATGGCCATACAGAAGTGCTTAACCCCACTTGCTTTCGCGAGACAACCCCTTTAAGCTATGCAAATCAGCTCTCTGCCAAATGTATAAACTGAGTCTTCTAGAATTATTTTTCAGGGTTTTTGCTTTACTGGATATGTATAGAATGCTGTTTACACTCATCTTGTGTTTTCTTACCTCTGGATCAATATAGTATTCATTTACAGCATATTCATACACTGGCGATGACCCCTGAGGCCTTGGCCGTACATTTTCTAACTCAACTTCAATCGTCTGTAAAAAGAAAGAAACATAAGTAACTACAATAATATAGATTTTCAGCCAGATTCCTTGCAACTACATGAAGTGCAGCCAAAACAACAATTGTGTTAAAACTGTTGCAAAAATGAATATGTGGTAATGGCTTCACCCCATGTGCCTGTATCACTGGGTGCAGAAACTAATGTAACAGTACTAGAAACTTATTTGGTTCCCAAAGGTAAAGAGGGTCCTAACTTTGAGACCATATGTTCTTTAGGGTCCCCAAGGATTAGGATCGAGGGATACATCTTACACTCTACAGACATAAGATTCTACAAGACGCAAGTACAATACTAACATGTCTGTAAATATGCAGAATTTGACCAAGCTACTTACTGTGTCATCTTCATCCTGATCTCCATCAGGTCCATCCGCTTTGAGAGGCTTGTTGGAAACTGGGGAAGAAATAATTGACTAAAGTAAATAAACTGCAAGCCTTTGGGGGTCTTGTGTCACATGAAGCATATTGTAAATGGGTTTTTCAGGACATAAAAAAATTGAAGTGGCTTAAAATCACGTAAAATGAAAAAAAAATTATACTCACCTATTTCAGTGGTCCCTGTCCAGCGCTGCAAGCTTGGTGCCCACCGCACAAAACCTTGATGAAGAGGCGAGTGGTCATATCCCGTTCATTGTATATATGACAGCTCCGCTAATCACAAGCTTTAGTGGCTGTGAGAATCCCCGCTGAAGTCTGTGACTGGCTGAGAGGTCATGTGCACAATGTAAGGCGCGTGACCACCTGACGCTTATTCTGGGTCCCATGCTGTGAGCATTGGGGCTGCAGCGCTGGACAAGGAGCTGCCGGAATAAGTTAGTATTCATTTTTTCTTCACTTTACAGCCCTAATGTTCCATAAAACAGCATAGAATGCTATTCTATGTTTTTCAATGAGAAGTCACATGCTATGTAGATGTAGTACAGGCCTGCACAACTTGGCAGTAGGTAGGGTCAAGATTTAAATAGGCTAATATTTTTCGGACCGCTAACTTTGTAAGTATTGTAAACTATTTAGCAAACTGATTTGCTTAGCAATACAAACGTTACGCATTTTGAAGGTTTTCTTACCGTTTAGGCCACTCTCACACACAGTGTTGGCAAAACGCCACAATTTTTACCGCCATTTTTGAACGCATGTCACAGCATTCACAGGGTTTTTAACACACCCCATTATTGTGATGGGTGATGAGGTGCATTAAAAAGCGCGAAAACAAGCCAAAATAGAGCGGATAGCGCTTGAAAAATCATTTTTTTAAACACCGTGTTCAAGCGCAGGTCTGCGAGGCCCCATTGCAATCAATGGGAGCGTTGTACCACAATTACCGTGGCATTTTGAACGCAGTAAAATCGCCTTTGTGAGAGTGATCTTACACGTAAAACTGAACTGAGTGCCTTATTTTAGAGCGCCAATACTCATGTAACTTGGAGGGTGGCAAGTGAGAAGACAGTTGGCATCAGCTGTGTGTGTGGCTGCACTCAATAATTGTCCCTGTTCAATGCCAGATTCGAGTCACCGCTGGCCTAAAGGACCTTCCTTGACACCACAATTATGTCACATTTCACAGGGCAACCAGAAATCCTTTGACGGGCCGCCCGCAGCTCATATTAAGCTGGTCAAAGTCCTAGCAACTTGACCTGTAACAGTTAACCTACAATGACCCTCCCGTAATGTAGGGAATGTGTTTAACAATCATAGATAATCTGAATTTTCCTTATTTATGTGCATTATTATATGCCCATGTTTTGATTTTAAGAAATCACTTTGGATTTTTGCAGTTTCCTTTTGAGGTCAGTCTGATAGTGGAATAAATCTTTGTGTCTATCGGCTTTTATTTGATCCCTATACTTTCCACTAGGTGGCGATAATGACACCTGTAAAACACATGGCATCATCTAACTCATCTGTAGATTTCTTTTTACTCTCTTTGACTATAATTAGATTTCTACTTGAACAAACAGGAAATATCTCTGAATTAAAATTCATAGTCTGTGATATGCAAACAGCCCTTGTCCAATAGAAGGAGATAATATCTGCTTCTGAAAAGCCATGTTTACATTTGATATATACATGTGATTTTATATATCTATATCTATATCTATCTATATCTATATCTATATATGTCATGATCAGTGGATGTGGATCCACCAAGGCACAGACTGGTGGTTCGGGGTTGGGCCAAATCCTAAAGTACTCTGGTCTTCACCCATTAATGCCACCATTCAAGATGTGGGCTTCGCTGTGGGGTCCCCAGGCCATTACTCAGTAGGTGGTCCCAGTACTGTGGCAGTTGACAATACAAAAGGCCTAGGCACAGGAGTCAGAACGAAACTTGAAACCATCTTTAATAGTCCCAAAGGACCTCAGTACTCAAGCACCCTCCACAGTAAGGCCTCATGTCCATGGGGAAAATCAGGCCCGCTGCGGATTCTTCATGGAGAATCCGTAGCGGGTCCCTCCTGCCCCGCGGACATGAGGCTAAAAAATCAGAATAAACTCACCTGTCTGGACGCTGCGGGTCTTCTTTCCTTTGTGGCCGGATCTTCTTTCTTTGGCCCGGCAGATGTGCTTGGCACGCCGGCAGCGTGCCGGGCACATCCGCCGGGCTGAAGAAAGAAGTTCCAGCCGCGAAGGAAGGAAGAACCGCAGCGTCCGGACAGGTGAGTTTTAATTCTGGTACGGGTGTTCCGCGGATCTGGACGGCTTCCATAGGCCTCAATAGAAGCCTGCGGGAGCCGTCCCCGCAGGAGACCCGCACTAAAATGGAGCATGTCGCGTTTTTTTTCCCGCACGCGGATCCGCGGCTGAAGGGAAAAATGACATCCGCAGGTATTTAACTACCTGCGGGTGTCCAATGCATCCCTATGGGGCGCGGATCCACATGCGGGAAAAACGCTGCGGATTTTAAATTAGAATTATGCCGTGGACATGAGGCCTAAGATGATGCCTGACATGTGCAAGGAACACTGGGAATTGGCCGGGAACACTTCAGAAAGAAGCACATTGGCCCATTAAGAGTATGACTGAGCCCGCACACCCTTTCAGCTGCTGCCAGTCACATTGCTAACACCAGAGCCACAGTAGCAGACCGAGTGTACGTGGGTCAGTGACTGTGGCCACACACTGTAACTATATATATATATATATATATATATAATACTTTTTTTGGTTGTTTTTTTTTTAAAATATGTGTCTCAGTGACAATTTTTTTTCTGCAGCAGGACAACAACCCCAAACATACAGCCAATGTCATTAGGAACTATCTTCAGTGTAAGAGCTTATTCGTACAGGCAAGAATCTTCACACAAAACTCGCACAAATATGAACTCCATTCTTTTGAATGGACTTATTCAAATGAGCGATTTTTTTCCCCCCCTTGCAGTGGGTTTCATATTTAATGAAACCAGTGCTGGTTCTATCCTTGATTCCGTCCCCCATGAAAAAAATGCATGGGGTCAGAAACCACAATAGATCCATAGGGAAGCCCTGCACTTTTCAATCCAGCGCAAAAGACTGATAGGGACGGAAACTATGTGAGATAAAGACCAAAGAGGTCTTCCCTCCGGTTCATTCTGGGAGGCATCTTGGTTTCCATTCCCATGTAGATGCCACAGCGCTGGCTTCACTGATGTAAAGCCAGATGACTTTATATAAAATAGTTCAGTTCTTCTGCTGTGCCATGACAGGGGAAATAAAGCATTGCATGGCGCCCATTCCCATTAAAATGAATAAATGTTTAAATCATGGACACGTAGGGTCCTCACAAGAGAGAAACACTCCTTCATGTTTAGTTGTTCTCCTCTGTGGCTTATTGATGAGGATCCCAAACAAGGCACTCTGCTATATTAATTCCAAATCCTTTAGGAGTATTAAAAAATAGGTTTTCTGAACCAGACAAACCCTTTAAATCAATGGAATAACTCCATTTCATTGACATGGCCAGTGATTGCTGAACACTCACACTCAGCAATTTTTGGTGCTGTCAATGAAATAATTGAAGCTGTGCATGCGTGACCTCTGCTCCATTCATGCGGAGGCTGTTGGGAGCCCTCGTTCTCGGTTGGACCCTCACCAATCATATACAGATACAGAAACACATAGCAAAAATATGTTGAAGTGGTTGCCCGAGATATAAAAAAAAAAAGGTTTTCCATCTTAGAAAACAACAAACAGGCCTATACTCGCCTCTCCCAGTCCCCCCCCCCCCCATCCATCTCCCGTTGCACAGCATCATCCTATGTGCCTGGTCTTTGTTTACAGGCTGCAGAAGCCTGTGTATGGAATGACACAGGCTACTCCAGCCAATCACAGACTTTAGCGCTCAAATGTTGAAGACTGTCACTGGCTGCAGCAGCTTGTGATGTCCCATACACAGGCTACTGCAGCATGTAAATATTACGTCATTGGGAAGACCTGGAGGTGATGCAGGGAGCCAGGAGAGGTGAGTATAGGCTTGTTTGTTTGTTTTTCTAAGATAGAGAATCATTTTTTTTAAACATATCAGATTTGTAAGATAATAATTAAATAAAAGTTACGTTTTATCTTTCTTCTAGTGGGTGGGCAATTATTCAGTGACTTTGGATTGGTGAATGCTCTGAGGTGTATCTCTACCTATAACAATAATAGCTGTTCTGTGATTTGCATAACTAGTCAACTTTGCATAGTTAGGGTCTGGTCACAAATTGTGGAGAAAATCTGCACCAAAATTTGCAACAAAACTCATGTGTGAATTTTAGTACAGATTTTAACTGCGTAATTCACTCATTGGATTGCAAAGAATTAATTCCGCTATGAAAATGGACAGCATTTCTGCAACAAATAGAGGTGGGGATTGGAATTCTGCCGTTCGCGAACTCTGCCTTAGTGTGCGTTGGCTTAATATAGTCCTTGAGCACTGATCTCATTGATTCCGCTTGAAGGAGGGGATTGCTTGCTTACTTAAGCATGTCCATGGATTTGGAATACATCCATAGGGATATATGACTGTTCAAGGTTATATGGGCATTTAGCAGTCCTCTGCCCCTACAAACAACCCTGGCAGTACCCACAGGTGTCTGACGCCAACCATCATATACCTAGATTTAATACACATATTAATTTGAATACTCCTATTTAGATCTATGGAAGTTTTATTCTAAAAGTTTGTTGAGGAAATAATTGACCTCCTACCATAGCATCACTCCTGTCTATAAGGGTGCCTCCACATGGGCGTTTGTGTTTTTGGGCGGGCGAAAAACGCAGCGACAGGACAAATGTGTGTATGCTTTGTAAAGTGCGTCATTGTTCTCTTTTTTCAGCCAAATCGAACAAATGCTGGCTTCATATGGAAACATAGATGCATTAAAAGGCAAAAAAAGCCAAAACTTAGAACATGCTGCCATGATTTTTTGCTATTGCAGCATCGCAGCAGAGAACACATCACAGATGTAGATGAAACCATTGAAAGACATTGGTTTCATAAATCTACTTTTCGACTCACTCTTGCATAGAGCAAAAAACATAGTGTTTTAGCGTCCGTGTGGAGGCACCCTAAGAGTGCAAGCTAATTTAGCATGCTCCTTTTGGGGATGCTGGATTGTTTTAATTAGGGGCTTGAACATAATGACATAACACCATGTCTCCTTGACTAATAAGTCACATTTATTAAAAAATCTTAAAGTGGTTTTCGAAGAAGGTGCATTGATGGCCTATTCTTAGTATAGGCCATCAATGTGTGATTAGTGAAGGTCCAACTATCGGAAACCCTTGTGTTCCGCAGAATGAAGGCACCAGTGGCAGATCTGTAAATGCCGCTATGCATAGAACTGCAGCCGTGCTCCATTCATTTGAAATACTTTGTCAACAAAGCATAGTCAAGGTGATATCCTTAGGCTATACACATATCGGTTTTGTGGCTTCTGTGCATAACAGGCCATGGCAAAGTGTCAAATTCATCATATGATGGATCCCAGTGGTACACAAAGGACCCCACTGACTAAAATGGGGTCAGTCATGTTGAGAACTAAAATATCACAGCATACTGCGCTATTCTTGCTGTCAAATCTGACAACATGGAACCTCCAACAGCAGTGAGAAAAGAACATAATTCTGTTTATTACCATTCAGATAAACACACCTTCCACATTGTCAGAGTATATTATCTGAGTTTTTAATATTCAATAGCTTTTTATTGACCGAAGATAAATCCAGATATTAGCCTGCCAAAATATATACAGGAAGGAGAATGCTAAGTAGCTATATCAACATTAGTAGATAAACTAAAGTATATTAGAACAAACAAGTCATTGGCCACAAACCAATACTTTAAAATATGGACTAAAACATTCATGGCTGCATCCGCGTAACAGCCTTTCACCAAATGATTGTTCTGCCAAATGTGTACAGCCACCTTTACTACAGCTCAGGCAATCTATCTGGAGGACTATGGGGGAGATTTAGGAAACTATCTAAAATAAAAACTCTTTGTTGCCCACAACAACCAATCAACAGTGTTATAAGAAATTAAAGCTGTGCTTTGATTGCATGCTGTAGGCAAAAAAAACCCCAGATTTTATTTTAGACAGTAACATAAATTTCCCCCCTAAAAACTAAATTGGAAGTAGATGACTATAGGAGAGCATGTGCATGAGTCGGAATTTTAGCCAATGTGTGGACTTTACAGGCGAGCACCACGGGAACCAGTAAGCAAGTGAGTATAAGAAATACTGTACAGCACATGGTGCTTTAAGCAGGTGGCAGGTTCCCTTTAAAGTGTTTTCTGGGACATTAGTATTTTATATGGCTCCCCACCTCTCAGCTATTTGCTGGAACCATGGTGCATTAAAACTACAGTAACTTAGCTCTATACATTGTGCATCTTATTCACTGAAGCTGTAGGGTTCTTATTTTGTCTATATTTACTCACTGAAAAGGACCCACTAAAGAAATATCCTATACCATTTAAAAATTAACTTTTATTTATTCTGTTAAAAATAAAGACAAGAACTTGTAGTGACACACAAATTAATAACACCTCTATTTTTTAAACAATGCGAGTCCTGACGGTGTATAAAGACCTATATTGCTTCTTTCCTAGTGAACATCAACATATGTAATAAAATTACTCCTTGATCCTGATGAATCGGCCCTAGATTAAAAGAGGCCGAGGAAACGCGTCGAGCCTGGGAGACATAAAAAAGTGCACAGAATATAAGGAATTATAAGTGCACCTAGCAATCTATGATTAATATACATATGAGATTTACAATATTGAATTGAAATAATTTTCATCATCTAATATACATGATTGAGACCAAGTATCTCACTATAGCAGACCGTAATTAGGGTGGCTATATATATCTACACCTCTAGGAAAGAAGCAATATAGGTCTTTATACACCGTCAGGACTCGCATTGTTTAAAATAAATAGAGGTGTTATTAATTTGTGTGTCACTACAAGTGCTTGTCTTTATTTTTAACAGAATAAATAAAAGTTAATTTTTAAATGGTATAGGATATTTCTTTAGTGGGTCCTTTTCAGTGAGTATATACATTGTGCATCGGCCCAGAATTGTACTGCCTACATAGCCCTATTCCCTTTGAATGCAGGTACAAAGAGATTCTCTTCATCTGGAGGACCATTTGTATTCCTGCATTATATGGACAATATTGATTTCAGTGGATGTTGTACAATTATTCATTTGTCCTATGGCGGTGCTGCAGAGGAACTGAACGCTTGCTGGTTTACCCACAGATTACTGCTGATCACTGGGAGTCCCAGCAGGGGGCTACCCTGTGGTTGGCTTATCAACAAGACCCATCTACCAAAAAAGGATTGTATAACAGACAACTCCTTTAAGATCAACAGCCTCATAACAAGAGAGGGTTTGGTAGATTTACATAGGACTCACTGATAAGGGAGCCACCAGAACAATTGTTATGTGTTGTGTCGTGATTGTTCCTTTTACACAGGCAAACTTGCTGCCAGGAACCAGTACTGATCAACATTTTTGCAAGTCGATCTGTTTCGTTTATCTCCATTTACATGGAGCTATCAGCAGTACTGTAAGGCCAGATTTAACAGGGGATGAAAACCCCGTGGAAATGTCGCGGCTTGGACACACCAAAAAGCCTCAACGGGAGAGCTGCAGCTTCAAAAGCCGCGGCGTTTTGCTGCAGGTTTTGGAGTAGTTCGGCCGCCGCATTCCGTTGTGGCTTTCTCTCTCCATAGAGAGGAGTGAGGCCGCAACGGAAATAAAAAAAGAATTGACATGCTGCGACTGTCAATTCCGTACCGCATCGCCGGTTCCGCCGGCTTTGCCACGACGGATTGGCCGCCCCGTGTGGATGAGGTTTTTGCTAAATCTCGTCCATATGGCTGGCTAATCCCGGGATTAGGAGCCATGTGCGAATTTGCCGCACAGAAATTTTGCAGCAAATCTTTCCAGTGCGAATCCAGTGCCAAAGCAATCGCTAGTTTAGGGTTCTTGGCTCTTAATTAATTTTGGGTTCCAGTCTGAATTAAGGTAGGGGTCTGGTTTTCAAACTAACAAATAAATCTTTATGTAAATCATTCCAATCTGCAAACTTTAACATCTTTACTGTTCGTGTTCAGCTTAGACCTTCGCTTGACCATAAACCTGGGTGCTGTAAAGAGGACCCTTACTTAAATTATCAAACTAGTTGGGTACCCTGTCCTATAGCTTCACTCGTAGCATAAATCAGAATTGGAGATAACAGAGTTATATTGACTTTAAATCTGGGAAGGGTATATTAGTTTTATACTACCATTTCTTATACACTTAAACAGGAAAGGAAATGTATTCATAGATGAAGGTTTTCTATTGGCATATCGATCAATAAGCCATTAAGTACCACATTCAGAGGCTGTACTTTATATTTCAATCTATATTAGTAGTGATGATAAGAGTGAGATGGCAAGAACAAGAAGCCATCATGACATAGCAAGTTTTAGCAGCAGAAACTAGAGATCTAAGCATTCTCCTGCTCAAGTATAGTTATTCTCCTGGGTACCATTTTGGAGTATGTATGACTTTTTGATAGAGATGAGCAAGTATACTCGCTAAGGCTAACTACTCGAGTGAGTATTGCCATAGTCGAGTATCCTCCCGCTCGTCTCTAAAGATTCGGGGGCCAGCGGGGAGCGGTGGGGGAGAGCAGGGAGGAACGGAGGGGAGATCTCTCTCTCCCTCTCTCCCCCCCTGCTCCCCGCCGCAACTCACCTGTCACCCGCACTGGCAGCCGAATCTTTAGAGACGAGCGGGAGGATACTCGGCTAAGGCACTACTCGCTCGAGTAGTTAGCCTTAGCGAGTATACTCGCTCATCTCTACCTTTTGACCATTTTTTATTCCAGTTTTTCAGAAACAGCAATTCTCACATTGTGGGTTTTTTTTTCTTACTACAATTGCCATGCAGAATAAATAACATGATAACATAAAAAATGAGCTTCTGTAAATGTGGATGCCTCCATCTCCCATAGCGTCCTTCGGGCTGTCACAGGGGGGAGGAGAAATGGCATTGACAGAGAGAGCCTGTAGATTTTATGCTTGCTGTTGACCATGGTATCTAAGGAGTTAAGTGCCTGGTATCGAAGCTAGCGTTGATCATAGCCATTGTTGCAGGAGCCAAGCTGTAGATTACAGCTACCTCTGGCTATAGATGGTGCGGGCTCAGCTCCTGACCCCTGCACCGAGCAAGGGCCATATATGTATGGCAATTCGAGTTAATGATCTTCTAAAACCATTGCTTTCAGAGAAGAATATGGAGAATAGCTCTGTAATACAGCATGTAAGATGATGACTGAAACATATATATTCATCTTCAGGAATGAGCACCAGTGCTTTCTTATTTGATTTACTTAATAGTGTTGAAAGTGTTCAAGTTCCAAGAAGCTGTGATTTTCCTTTGCTCACTCTTGATTTGCAGAAGAACAAGGTGTTTCCTACCACATTATTCTCTATTGTTTTATCACAATACCTCGAGAGCTTGAATTAGTCAGGCAAATGTTTTGGCCAAAGTTTTGGGTTTCTCCATAGTGACAAGTGATATTAATGTTACTCAGACATGGAGCAAATATAACATTTAAAGAAATAGTAACTGGTGGTGCTCATCCTGATCAGCAGGGCAATAAAATCGAATCGGATTTCTTCAAACCGATGTTTGATTAAAACTGTGGGAAAATCCCATAATGCTTGCTGCAGAGGTCAGAGTGTAGCCAATCAGCAGCCAGGGTGCCTTGCTGATGTCACCAATTTTTGAGAGGAGCAGTGTTCCCTAGATGTGTTGCTGTTTTTGCGTGCAATTTGGGGGAATTTGGCTGCCTTAGGAACCTTCTGGAGGACAAATTAGTGAACCTGATTTTTACTCCCATTGACTTTAAAGGGAGTCGGAATCGACCATCCCGATTCCCAATGATTTTTGTAAAATCAGCCAACCAACAGGCACTGATTATTCCACTAATTGCTCATCACTACTATAATAATAACCTCAAAAATATCATGTTTGCTTTAAATAACAATGAAATTCATTTATAAACAGTCTCTTTTTGACAAGTGCTTATCACACAGACATATATGTATCCTCAAGACTGCATTTAATGAAACCTTGCACGGTTTGTGACTAGTTACATGTGGAAAGACTGGTGACAGTAAAGATGGAGCTTTACTACCTAATCCTTCCCAATGATGAAATCATAAACATTGACTGGAACCTTCACATTCATGAGGACTTCCAAAAGAACATTTATAGAAGTCCCTATAATTCACACGACCAGAATGGAGGAGTGGTCGAATGGTAGCCATTAAGATCTGAACAAAGGAAATCTAAAATCTTATCAGACCCTCTAAGGAATTATTTTATCTGTAAAGTACTGTAAATGCTGCCACTGTGCGCAGTCACTGACAGGGGCGTAACTATAGAGGGTGCAGGGGATGCGATTGCACCTGGGCCCAGGGACCCCTAGGGGGCCCATAAGGCCTCTCTTCTCCATATAAGGAGCCCAGTACTATGAATAAAGCATTATAGTTGGGGGCCCTGTTACAGGTTTTGCATTGGGGCCCAGAAGCTTGAAGTTATGTCTCTGTGCAGCATGGTTTAGGTCTGGGTACGGGTACAGATACAGATAGAGGGGGGAGCCCACCTCACGTTGTGCATCAGGGCCCCTGAGCCTTTAGTTACCCCCCTAGTCACTGATATGCTGTTATCATTACCATTTGGTTAATCAAAATTCCTGTAAGATTGAGCTACTTTAGACAAGACTCGCACGAATATGAGCTTCTTTTGAATGGAGTCATACACATTAGCGATGTTTTCCCTCACTGCGATGTGGCGAGGAAAAAAATTGCTGCATGCCCTAGTTTTTCACATTTTTCAGAACTCCTCACCCATTGATTTCAATGGGATCTTAAATACATTGCATGGCTCTCGTACCATTGAAATCAATGGGATACACTCCCGATCCGCTATCGCAAGTGAAATTAGCGAGAGTATATCTGAATTTCACTGAAGGGATGTGAGGCAATTTTGCCTGAAAATCGTCACGCATCCGCGACTAAAACACAGGTTGACAAGTACAATATCGGGACACATTTCTCAGCCCGATATCGCGCTCTCCCATGTGTAGCTAGCCTGAATGTGTTGAGATAACGTTTTGTGCCGCTGTTTATTTTCCCTTTCAATTGCTTTTCACTGGCTTTGGTTGTGTTAAAATAAGAAAAAATATACAGTCAAGTTAAATTCTGCTAAATATGTACTTAAAACGCTCTTTTTATAGTCCAGTGTGATTTTATAATAACCTCTTAGAACACTGGCATAAATATCAGCCTGTATTCTCTCAGTGCACTGCCTAATCACTTAAGGTTGTCATGGTCTCCTGATTGCCTTTATAGTGTGGGAATTTGATATTTTGCGCTGCAGCAGGCAATGGTATACACAAATTTGGACTTCCAATAATTCTGGATTGCCTGCATTATCCCACTGCACCCACATACCACATTTCTGTACTGGCAGAAGTGATCCATCACAGGTGACTTCAGTCAATTAAACTTTCTACTGTGCAAATCAGTTCCCAAATACTGTACTTATGACTTCCTGCTATCAGCAGCAGAATACAGCAAGTGCATGGCATCGCAGCAAAATTGAATCAGTCCTAATGTGAATAGGGAGGTGCAGGGAAAAAAACACTTGCTTCTGCAGCAAACCAACAAACCACAGGAAGACTAGAACTTCCACCACTCTCATAAATAAAATGTAGCTTTTATTGCATATTCTAAAAGGCAACACAATGGGAAGCAGGGGAAAAAAACAGGAACGCTAACATGTTTCAAGCCATATGAACCAGGATTATATGGCTGAAATATGTTAGCATTGCTGTTTTTATCCCCTGCTTCCCACAGGAATGCAATTGTGTTTCAATTCACACAATCCTGACTCTTCATCATAGCCTTAGCTATAACGAAGAACCAGGATTATATGGCTTTAAACGTGTTAGCGTTCCTGTTTTTCTCCTTGGCTTGTCACTGCATTTTCTTTTAGACAATGCAATAAAAGCTGCGTTTTATTTATGAGTGCTGTAAGTCCTGCTTTTCCTAGTTACTGTGGTTGACTGCAGGCTCTGTGGTTGGTTACATCAGCAATGTAACTTTCTCCAGGAGAACTGCAACTTACTGTTTGGGCATTGGCATGTTGGCGTATCCTGGGAAACAGTACCAGAGTTTGATTAATTGGTGCCCTCTGCAGTACATTGTATTTGTTCCTTCACCCCTTTCTATGCTGTACCAAATAATACTGTTCCAAGATTACAGTACCAGTTACCAATCTATAAACTGGTGTTATCACACCACAACGGTACCGATCTGATGACCTCGTTGCCAGGTGCCAAATTGGTAGATATGCTAGCAATTATCTATCAATAGCATGAAATCACTCCATGTTATGTCAAGACACTCCTCCAGTGAGAACTCAATGAAATTCTACTTTATTATCAACATTGCCAACTCTTAGGCTGGATTCAGACGAATGTATATCGGCCGGGTTTTCACGCCTAGCCGATATACGGCGTCTCTCTCTGCAGGGGGGGAGGCTGGAAGAGCCAGGAGCAGTGCTCTGAGCTCCCGCCCCCTCTCTGCCTCCTCTCCGCCCCTCTGCACTATTTGCAATGGGGAGATGCGGAACGGGGCGGGGCTAAGTAGTGGGATTTAGCCACGCCCCCGCCTTCTTTAATTGCAAATAGTGCAGAGGGGCGGAGAGGGGGTGGAGAGGAGGCAGAGAGGGGGCGGGAGCTCCATTCCTGCTTCTGGCTCTTCCATCCTCCCCCCCCCTGCAGATGAGGACACTGTATATCAGCTTGGCGTCAAAACCGAGACGATATATGGTCGTCTGAATCCACCCTTATACAGAAAGAAGAGGGCGTATACAAAAGTTACTTGATACAAAGATTAGTGTTACATAGTTGACAAAGCTGATTGATCATAAGGCTTATTGACATCTACCAAATAGTCTCAAAGCTCTTAAGGGTCGTCTCAGCCATGGAAATCAGTTCAGTCAGTATATTGTTGTTGCATTAGACAATATTTCTGCTCTAGTTATGTGTCTTCTCTGTTAACATAGCTTAGCCTTATTTAATTTGTGTGTTGACTTCTTATCTTAAAATCCTAGTTACCCGCACTACAAAGCATAGGTTTTAGTCTTCTATTTAAGGGTCTATAGTCCAATACAAGTTAAGAAACATACACTTATTGCATTCTGAAACTTAACACTTTATATTCCATGACACTGGGTAATATTGCTATATACTGTGTAGCTGTCTTTCCATAGAATCTGCAACCACATATGGGATTATGGGTGTAAGCTCCAGGGAGCCCAGGCCATCAGGGCTAGATCATAAGGACAGCTTTGCTGGGTATATTGTAGCTATCATTATTAGGGCATTCTGCCTAGCACTGTCCTAGGGACACTGTGGGACTTTGGAATTTTGCAGTAGCGCACTATTTTCACAGATTTTAAATATCCCTCCTAGGGCTTTCAGAAACTGGAAGGTATAATGAGTCGCCAAACCAGATCTTCATGTTAAAGCTTGAAGAGAACAAGTGCTAAGTGATTCTGTTCAATCTCTGTGAGGTCCTGAAAACACTGATCCAGGTTTGCACCTCTATTACAACAGGCTTCTGTGATTGTCTATGATAGGACGCGTGTTGGATTTGTCAGTAGAAGCTGATGTTACCAGCTATTCAATGAAATGACTTCACATAGCTTGTACTTTAAAAGGAAGATGACATCATGAAATAGTGAGACGTGGGGTAAATTGTGCCTGCCACTAATAAAAGGAACACAACGCTGCTTATTTAACACTCGTTTTCCCTTGTGAATTCCGAAGTCACATAATCACGGTTTAAGGCATAAATAGATCCATCATATGACATCTATGTAGCAACATGCAATTTTAGACTGCACGCTCAGTCTTATAAAGATCAGTCTGAGGCTTGGGTAGGGTTACTGAAGAACAGCTGAACTACAACTCCTATCATTCTCAGCCAGTCTTCCATTACAGTGCCCATAGAAGTTATTATACAGTACAGCGTTCTGATGACCCAGTATGGCACTAGTTATCTAGATTCAGAGTGTTACCACTACATGACAGGGTAGTGACAGGGTGAGGGGCCGTCAGACATTAGAAAAGTTGCCAGTGCCTGTAATATAATAATAGCATTGTTCATACAGTCTGCAGCATCATGCTGGGATGTGAGACTCCAGCGCCATGCAACACTAGGACTGGTAGTACATTCACATTGGGAGATTTGACAGGAATGAGCCCTAGATCAATATCAATCGAAGCTTATTCTGCTCCATTTATATTTAGTGATGTGCCTGAATCAGGCTTGGACTGGCCCACGGGAGAACAGGTGAACCCCCCGTGGGCCCTGGCCAGGAGTGCGCCCCCAGCTCCCCACGAGTAGCATACAGCACAGTATACCTGTTGCACTATGTGCAGACAGGATGCACACAGCATGTTGTATGGCCTCTGTGTCAATATAATAAGCTGGGTAGTTTATCTGTTTATATAGACACATAAGCTGGATGAGATGACATTTCAGGGTGTAGCCTCCCTCGGCTAGGCCTCCTTGATACTGCTGTGGGGGTCCCCTATCATCATAGTGAACCATAACTCCCACAACAGGTGCAGACCCATGGGCATAGCTATGGAACGAGGGGGAGGGGGGAGGGGCGGGAGAAGGGGCATATGCCCCAGGTGCAACAGGAAGGGTGCTGCAATAGCTGACTTAATGAGTTAATGAGCTCTTGCTGTACCTCTTGAGGTGCTGCGCAGCTATCAATGGAGAAGGGCTCACTCACAAACCTGGCCATTGGCATTGTACTGCTCATCCCAGCTCCCACCCTCTCTGCCCAGCAGCTGATTGGACATGGATGTGGCTCAGCAGAGGAAGTGACAAGCCCGCAGCCTCCAACGACGTGTGCCTTCAGCAGCCCACTGATTGCAGTGATATTGGCTGGCTCAGCCCCAGCGCTCCTCTGTCTCCTGACAAGGCAGAACCGATGGAGCATCGAGAGAGAAGAGCAGAGACTCATTAGCGCCTGTCAGTGCTGACCATACAGAGGAGCTGCATAATTAAAGCAGCTTTGTAAGCAGTCCGCTAAAAGCAGATTGATCTTGCTGCTTACAAAGTTGCTTTCAGCAGCAATCGCTCATCTCTGTTGTAACTTAGGCCTCATGCACACGGGCAAATTTGAATTGCGGAATCCGCGGTGGGCATCTGCCTCCGGTTTCCGCAGTAAATACCGCCCAATTGCAGTTTCTGCTCACAGATGAAAAAATCACAGCATGCTCCATTTTTGCATGAATTCCACGTGGACGGCTTCCATTGAAATCAATGGAAGCTGTCCGATTCGTGGCCCTTCCACAATCACCTAGCAATGACGCAGGAAAAGCAGAAGTTAAAAAAAAATCTGTACTGCGCATGTCCGACAGCGAGCCGTGCGAACCATCCGCTGAACAGAGAAGCTGGACAGGTACGCAGGGTAGCCAGCCGCAGACAGGGCTGAATTCTATGCGGGATTCCGCAGCCGGAATCTGGAGGTGCTGTGCACAAGTACCCTTAGTGACAGGCGCTAGTGGCGCCTCTCTGTGCTCAGGAGGCTTCTGCCTTGTCAGGAACACTGAGGCGGAGCTGGGCTACTGCAATCTGCTATTTATTAGTATGTGATATCACACTGTCTAATATGACAGGAACCCAGACATTTCGGAGGGTTCCATATGAGATTATGAATATCCCTCGTAGATCTCCTCTGAGCTCGGGTACGAGTTTTTTCCGCCTTTTCTAACCATCTCTGGGCAAATAATTCAACCTGGAGATGGTTCTCCTGATAGGTCAGATCTTTGACCTGTCGGCCCCCTGTTGCTACGGTCAGATTTATTTGCCCCTGCAGCAACAGCAGTGTATTGGGACTCACATTAAGCCCATGTGACATGGTCGTTATAAAAGATGGGGTCAAGGCTGATGGCTGTCATTGCTCACTAGCCTTGATTGTGAGCTGTAAAAGATAAATGTCCCCCACACCCTGCTGAAATGTTTGCTGTTTTAATTGTCACAGCTTTTTTTTGAATCTGGGGTAAAGTCATCCTTTAATGGAATGGACTCTTCTGTAAATTTATTGGATTCCGAACATATGGTTGGCCTCTTTGTTATGGTTAACAAGTTTATGGTTATGAAGTAGCTAATATTCAAATTGGTCTTTATAAGCTTAATAAAGAATGCCATGGCCATTTAGTTATCCTCCAGCTCTGTGTCTTTACTATAATGATATAGTAGGAAGAATATGTTCTATAATCACTTGCAGGCAGGGCAGCCGCGGGGATTGAACCTACGGGACTGATTTCAGGAGAGGAGCCGTATTAGGTATTGCAGTATGTAGGCAGCGCTGTAGCTAGGGCGTAAGCCCCAGGCGCCACCGGGAAAGAAGGTGGGGGGGGGGGGGTGCTGGCAGTCATGTGGTAAAGAAAGTTTGCAGCAACTTTATCGAGTCCTACACTTACACAGGAGGAGTGTTGCTGAGCCTCGGACACTACATGAAACTATTTATCTCTACTGCTGCAGCCACCAGAGCCATGCCCGACACACAAAGCCCCTCTGGCATGGCAGCAGCAATCAGCAGTTGTATGTACAACCACTGTCAGAGGGTCTCTATGCATCGGGCTCAGCTGGGGAGGCTGCAGCTATAGAGATATCTGTAAGTTGTTTTATGTAGTGTTGGAGGCTCGGCAACATACTTGTCCTGTCCTGTGTTTGTCTGTCAGGTTATGCTGAGCTCTAAAAGTTGCAAATCAGGACTTGGAGGGGAAGTTGTGTCCATGAAGTGAGTTAAACACCATTTCATTCAGGCTACATTCATACCTGGTTTGGGCTACTGTCAGGCTTCTCACCCAAGGCTCCCATCCGACAAGCAGAAAATGGCAGACGGGACCCTCAGATGAGAAGCCTGGACAGTACCCCAAACCAGGAGTGTAGAGATGAGCGAGCACCAAAATGCTCGGGTGCTCGTTACTCAGAACGAAATTACCGCGATGCTCGAGGGTTCGTTTCGAGTAATGAACCCCATTGAAGTCAATGGGCGACCCGAGCATTTTTGTATTTCGCCGATGCTCGCTAAGGTTTTCATGTGTGAAAATCTGGGCAATTCAAGAAAGTGATGGGAACGACACAGCAATGGACAGGGCAGGCGAGGGGCTACATGTTGGGCTGCATCTCAAGTTCACAGGTCCCACTATTAAGCCACAATAGCGGCAAGAGTGGGGCCCCCCCCCCTCCCAAAAACTTTTACTTCTGAAAAGCCCTCATTAGCATGGCATACCTTTGCTAAGCACCACACTAGCTACAACAAAGCACAATCACTGCCTGGATGACACTCCGCTGCCACTTCTCCTGGGTTACATGCTGACCAACCGCCCCCTCCCCCCCACAGCGCACACCAAAGTGTCCCTGCGCAGCCTTCAGCTGCCCTCATGCCACACCACCCTCATGTCTATTTAGAAGTGCGTCTGCCATGAGGAGGAACCGCAGGCACACACTGCAGAGGGGTTGGCACGGCTAGGCAGCGACCCTCTTTAAAAGGGGCGGGGCGATAGCCCACAATGCTGTACAGAAGCAATGAGAAATCCAATCCTGTGCCACCGCCATCAGGAGCTGCACACGTGGGCATAGCAATGGGGAACCTATGTGCCACACACTATTCATTCTGTCAAGGTGTCTGCATGCCCCAGTCAGACTGGTAATATGTACCTTAACAGTAACCGCGTTGGTGGTAATGTGGTGGTGACTGCGGACCTAGTAGCGCGGTTTTATTTTGTTGGTTTTCGGAATGTGGCCAGGATTAAGTGGGCCGTGGCGGGGGGATGGTGGGGGGGCTCTCTTGTAGTGTCGGTAAAGGTGAAATTCTTGGACTGCCACCAGACGAACCAATGCAAAGGCATTTGCCAAGAATGTTTTCCCTGTTGGAGGAGGAGGGGGATGTTTTTGAGGCACTACGTGTCCTCTCCACGTGTCTGTGGTTATATGCACCTTAACAGTAACCGCGTTGGTGGGAAATGGCCTCGCCGCCATCATGTCTTTGGGAAGCCTCTGTTTCCACACCCCAGAGACATACCATTAGCAGCGGTATAGGCAGAGCCCATAATTAGTAACATTTCAGCCGTAGCATTAGGACAGGCCCCACTAACATATCACTAGCAGCATTATAGCGGGAGCGCAGTCTTCGTTCCATGTCAGCAATAGTAGCACTCAAGACAGGCCCCAATAACAATTCCGAAGCAGCAGTATAGCGGGAGCGCAGTCTTCGTTCCATGTCAGCAATAGTAGCACTCAAGACAAGCCCCAGTAACAATTCCGAAGCAGCAGTATAGCGGGAGCGCAGTCTTCGTTCCATGTCAGCAATAGTAGCACTCAAGACAAGCCCCAGTAACAATTCCGAAGCAGCAGTATAGCGGGAGCGCAGTCTTCGTTCCATGTCAGCAATAGTAGCACTCAAGACAGGCCCCAGTAACAATTCCGAAGCAGCAGTATAGCGGGAGCGCAGTCTTCGTTCCATGTCAGCAATAGTAGCACTCAAGACAGGCCCCAGTAACAATTCCGAAGCAGCAGTATAGCGGGAGCGCAGTCTTAGTTCCATTTCAGTAGCTGCAGTATAGCCAAGGCCCAAGTTACATTTATGTAGCTAAAGTGTAGGCCAACCCCACACACACTTCTGTACCATGAGTGCAGGCGAAGAACATACAAATTGCTATGATTACACTGTAGGTGAGGGCCCCAAAAAATTGGTGTACCAACAGTACTAATGTACCTCAGTAAAAATTGGCCATGCCCAACCAAGATGGCAGGTGAAACCCATTAATCGCTTTGGTTAATGTGGCTTAAGTGGTAACTAGGCCTGGAGGCAGCCCAGTTTAACGAAAAATTGGTTCAAGTTAAAGTTTCAACGCTTTTAAGAGCATTGAAACATATAAAAATTGTTTAGAAAAATTAGATGAGTGAGCCTTGTGGCCCTAAGAAAAATTGCCCGTTCAGCGTGATTACGTGAGGTTTCAGGAGGAGGAGCAGGAGGAGGAGGAGGAATATTAGACACAGATTGATGAAGCAGAAATGTCCCCGTTTTGGATGGTGAGAGAGAACGTAGCTTCTATCCGCGGGTGCAGCCTACGTATTGCTTACGTATCGCTGCTGTCCGCTGGTGGAGAAGAGAAGTCTGGGGAAATCCAGGCTTTGTTCATCTTGATGAGTGTTAGCCTGTCGGCACTGTCGGTTGACAGGCGGGTACGCTTATCTGTGATGATTCCCCCAGCCGCACTAAACACCCTCTCCGACAAGACGCTAGCCGCAGGACAAGCAAGCACCTCCAGGGCATACAGCGCTAGTTCAGGCCACGTGTCCAGCTTCGACACCCAGTAGTTGTAGGGGGCAGAGGCGTCACCGAGGATGGTCGTGCGATCCGCTACGTACTCCCTCACCATCCTTTTACAGTGCTCCCGCCGACTGAGCCTTGACTGGGGAGCGGTGACACAGTCTTGCTGGGGAGCCATAAAGCTGGCCAGGCCCTTAAAGACTGTTGCACTGCCTGGGCTGTACATGCTGCTCGATCTACGCACCTCCCTTGCTACCCGGCCCTCGGAACTGCGCCTTCTGCCACTACCGCTGTCGGATGGGAATTTTACCATCAGCTTGTCCGCCAGGGTCCTGTGGTATAGCAACACTCTCGAACCCCTTTCCTCTTCGGGAATGAGACTGGGAAGGTTCTCCTTATAGCGTGGGTCGAGCAGTGTGTACACCCAGTAATCCGTAGTGGCCAGAATGCGTTGAATGCGAGGGTCACGAGAAAGGCATCCTAACATGAAGTCAGCCATGTGTGCCAGGGTACCTGTACGCAACACATGGCTGTCCGCACTAGGAAGATCACTTTCAGGATCCTCCTCCTCCTCCTCAGGCCATACACGCTGAAATGATGACAGGCAAGCAGCATGGGTACGGTCAGCAGTGGGCCAAGCTGTCTCTTCCCCCTCCTCCTCATCCTCCTCATGCTCCTCCTCCTCCTCCTGAACGCGCTGAGATATAGACAGGAGGGTGCTCTGACTATCCAGCGACATACTGTCTTCCCCCGGCTCGGTTTCCGAGTGCAAAGCGGCTGCCTTTATGGTTTGCAGGGAAGTTCTCAAGATGCATAGCAGAGGAATGGTGACGCTAATGATTGCAGCATCGCCGCTCACCACCTGGGTAGACTGCTCAAAGTTTCGAAGGACCTGGCAGATGTCTGCCAACCAGGCCCACTCTTCTGAAAAGAATTGAGGAGGCTGACTCCCACTGCGCCGCCCATGTTGGAGTTGGTATTTCACTATAGCTCTACGCTGCTCATAGAGCCTAGCCAACATGTGGAGCGTAGAGTTCTACCGTGTGGGCACGTCGCACAGCAGTCGGTGCACTGGCAGATTAAAGCGATGTTGCAGGGTGCGCAGGGTGGCTGCGTCCGTGTGGGACTTGCGGAAATGTGCGCAGAGCCGGCGCACCTTTACGAGCAGGTCTGACAAGCGTGGGTAGCTTTTCAGAAAGCGCTGAACCACCAAATTAAAGACGTGGGCCAGGCATGGCACGTGCGTGAGGCTGCCGAGCTGCAGAGCCGCCACCAGGTTACGGCCGTTGTCACACACGACCATGCCCGGTTGGAGGCTCAGCGGCGCAAGCCAACGGTCGGTCTGCTCTGTCAGACCCTGCAGCAGTTCGTGGGCTGTGTGCCTCCTATCTCCTAAGCTGAGTAGTTTCAGCACGGCCTGCTGACGCTTGCCCACCACTGTGCTGCCACGCCGCGTGACACCGACTGCTGGCGACGTCCTGCTGCTGCTGACACATCTAGATTGCGAGACAGAGGTTGAGGAGGAGGAGGAGGAGGGTGCTTTAGTGGAGGAAGCATACACCGCCGAACATACCACCACCGAGCTGGGGCCCGCAATTCTGGGGGTGGGTAGGACGTGAGCGGTCCCAGGCTCTGACTCTGTCCCAACCTCCACTAAATTCACCCAATGTGCCGTCAGGGAGATATAGTGGCACTGCCCGCCTGTGCTTGTCCACGTGTCTGTTGTTAAGTGGACCTTGGCAGTAACCGCGTTGGTGAGGGCGCGTACAATGTTGCGGGAGACGTGGTCGTGCAGGGCTGGGACGGCACATCGGGAAAAGTAGTGGCGACTGGGAACTGAGTAGCGCGGGGCCGCCGCCGCCATCATAGCTTTGAAGGACGCCGTTTCCACAACCCTATACGGCAGCATCTCAAGGCTGATAAATTTGGCTATGTGGACGGTTAACGATTGAGCGTGCGGGTGCGTGGCGTCGTACTTGCGCTTCCGCTCAAAGACTTGCGCTAGCGACGGCTGGACGGTGCGGTGCGAGACATTGCTGGATTGGGCAGAGGACAGTGGAGGTGAGGGTGTGGGTGCAGGCCATGAGACGGTCGTGCCTGTGTCCTGAGAGGGGGGTTGTATCTCAGTGGCAGGTTGGGGCACAGGGGGAGAGGCAGCGGTGCAAACCGGAGGCGGTGAACGGCCTTCGTCCCACCTTGTGGGGTGCTTGGCCATCATATGTCTGCGCATGCTGGTGGTGGTGAGGCTGTTGGTGGTGGCTCCCCGGCTGATCTTGGCGCGACAAAGGTTGCACACCACTGTTCGTCGGTCGTCAGGCGTCTCTGTGAAAAACTGCCAGACCTTAGAGCACCTCGGCCTCTGCAGGGTGGCATGGCGCGAGGGGGCGTTTTGGGAAACAGTTGGTGGATTATTCGGTCGGGCCCTGCCTCTACCCCTGGCCACCGCACTGCCTCTTGCAACCTGCCCTGCTGCTGCCCGTGCCTCCCCCTCTGAAGACCTGTCCTGTGTAGGCGTTGCACACCAGGTGGGGTCAGTCACCTCATCGTCCTGCTGCTCTTCCTCCGAATCCTCTGTGCGCTGCTCCCTCGGACTTACTGCCCTTACTACTACCTCACTGCAAGACAACTGTGTCTCATCGTCATCGTCCTCCTCACCCACTGAAATGTCTTGAGACAGTTGCCGGAAGTCCCCAGCCTCATCCCCCGGACCCCGGGATCTTTCCAATGGTTGTGCATCAGTGACGATAAACTCCTCTGGTGGTAGAGGAACCACTGCTGCCCAATCTGAGCAGGGGCCCGAGAAAAGTTCCTGGGAGTGTTCCCGCTCCTGAGCATGTGTCATTGTAGTGGAGTGAGGAGGCTGGGAGGAAGGAGGAGCAGCAGACAGAGGATTCGGATTTGCAGCACTGGACGGCGCAGAACTCTGGGTGGATGATAGCTTGCTCGAAGCACTTTCTGCCATCCAGGACAGGACCTGCTCACACTGCTCATTTTCTAATAAAGGTCTCCCGCGTGGACCCATTAATTGGGCGATGAATGTGGGGACGCCAGAAACGTGCCTCTCTCCTAATCGCGCAGCAGTCGGCTGCGACACACCTGGATCAGGAGCTCGGCCTGTGCCCACACCCTCACTTGGCCCTCCGCGTCCTCGGCCGCGTCCACGTCCTCTAGGCCTACCCCTACCCCTCAGCATGCTGTATTACCAGTGATTTGATTTTCCAGGCAGGAAATAAATTGGCGCAAGCCTGCAGGCCAAATATAATTAATTCGCTTTTTTGCAAAGGGAGGGCCCCACTGCGGATATTCAATGAACAATACGTTTAATAACTGTGGTGTGGCCCTGAAAAAGTGTCACACAACTTTAGTGTAGCAGAGTTATTAACTCTGGCAGAGCAGGTATTTGCCAGTCAGGAAAGACAATGGCGCAAGCCTGCAGTAAACCGTAGCTGGTTGCGTTTGATTTTTGTACGTTCTCCACGCAGCACACACGTACACGGAGACCTTAGGACTGACACAGGCAGGCCAAATATAATTAATTGAATTCGCTTTTTTGCAAAGGGAGGGCCCCACTGCGGATATTCAATGAACAATACATTTAATAACTGTGGTGTGGCCCTGAAAAAGTGTCACACAACTTTAGTGTAGCAGAGTTATTAACTCTGGCAGAGCAGGTATTTGCCAGTCAGGAAAGACAATGGCGCAAGCCTGCAGTAAACCGTAGCTGGTTGCGTTTGATTTTTGTACGTTCTCCACGCAGCACACACGTACACGGAGACCTTAGGACTGACACAGGCAGGCCAAATATAATTTTTTCCCTGCTTTTTTGCAAAGGGAGGGCCCCACTGCGGATATTCAATAACTGTGTTGTGGCCCTGCCTACACAATTCTGTCCCTGTAGTATCAATGGAGGGTGCAATGCTCTGCACAGACGATTTTTTGAAAGAAAAAAAAATGCAACACTGCTAACAGCAGCCTGGACAGTACTGCACACGGTTAAATTTGGCCCTAGAAAGGACCGTTGAGGTTCTTGAAGGCTACACTCACTCCTAACACTCTCCCTGCCTAAGCACCACTTCTGTCCCTAATACCGGGTGCAATGCTCTGCACTGCCGATTTTGAGGAAAAAAAAAAAAAATTTTCCACTGCTAACAGCAGCCTGCACACACGTAGATGTGGCCCTAAGAAGGACCGTTGGGGTTCTTGAAGCCTACACTCACTACAAACACTCTCCCTACAGCAACTCCAATAGAACAGCACTTTCCCTCACTAACTCACACGGCATCTGAGCCGAGCCGCGGGAGGGGACGACTTTTATACTCGGGTGACATCAGATCTCCCCAGCCACTCACAGCAGGGGGGTGGTATAGGGCTTGAACGTCACAGGGGGAAGTTGTAATGCCTTCCCTGTCTTTCAATTGGCCAGAAAAGCGCGCTAACGTCTCAGAAAGGAAACTGAAAGTAACCGGAACACCGCGGGGTACTCGTTACGAGTAACGAGCATCCCGAACACCGTAATATTCGCACGAATATCAAGCTCGGACGAGAACGTTCGCTCATCTCTACAGGAGTGAATGTAGCCTATGGGCTCCTTCAGATGGACATATTTGTGCGCAATACGCAGAGAATGGAACCTATCGATTGTTGTCATTTTATTTCATGCGCATGCTTTACTTTTGTGCGCACCAAAGGGCTCTGTAGAAGTCTATAGGAGGTGCATAAATACATACTAAAGATGTATGCAAATGTGCAATATGCTGCGCAATTCTGTAAAAATAAGAACACATCTGGACCTCATTAGGCTTAATAGACGGCGGGGGTGTCCCACATCCATGTCAATAGGCCCAGCATGGATTTTCACCAATAGTTGCCCTGTGCTAAAGCAGGACCTAACAGGGTTCTGCGCAAGAAATCGCTTATTAGTCGCTATTTGCTTTGTTTCATTTCCTTAAAGTTAAGTTTAAGGGGGTTCTACAGTGAAATGAAACCCTCAGGAACATCTATACTTTCATCCCCAACCCACATAAGTCATACTAGAAGCTAGGAGCTCTTGCAGAGACATCAAACCAGATAAACAGAGAATTGAAAATATCCCAAAATTCTTGGGCCCCCTTGTCCTTCTTTCTCTAACTAGTAAGAAAGATATTCCTTGCTAGCCCAAATTTCTTCCCAGGATATCCAACAAGTCCTCCATATCATCCCTAATGGAAGCTCCACCTCCTACTATAAAAAGTATTTTAATCTCTTGGTTTACCCCCTTTATGGCATATATGAACAGTCTACTTAAAGACTCACCACCTGCTATACAAGTCCATGAAACATATATAAAAATCATATATAAAGATCTCACTTGTTGTGGCAACATTTGCCCAATCTCCCTACTTAACACAAACCCTGCTATGGCTATAAGGGTATGCATGCCATAAATGGAGATATATGGGGCACTTGGAGAGAGGGGACCCAGGCCTGGTTGTTCCCATTCCTTTGCTACTAGATGGTGAGAACATGTACAGGACTCCCATCTCCAAAGGAATAGCATTGTTAGCAAGTAATGGGGTTGGGAAATTGGTGTAAAGGTCATAGAAAGAGTGTAGAGGTCAGAGCACCAGACAAAATTCAACATCATATTGGAGGCACATTTTGATTTTAACTGTGGAAGCCCTGCCAACCAAGTGCAACATCTCAGTGGAATTTGTATGTTGTCCCTGTCTCTAAAAAATGTGTGCTTCCTTTTTCACACCGCTTATGCTGTCTTTGAAGTCTGCGTAAATACTGCTTACGGCCTCTTTCACACGAGCGTCTCATCGCAGCTATTTTGCCGCAATAAAACATCGGCCGTAAATCATGACCATCTAAAGCATTGGACTCCAATGCATCCATTCAGATGGGCGACTTTCTGTCGCGTAAAATCGTCCGGTCGGAAAAGATAGTGCATATGGTGCACATTCTGGCCGCCCACTCTTACGCACAGCCAGAAAAACTAGGTCTTGTCCGGAATACCTAGCTGATTCCCATAGACTCCTATGGGAGCCTATGACAGTCTTCAGAAAAGGGAAGGGGGAAGGAGTTTAGCAGCGGCTCGTGTTGCTAAAGTCCCTCCCCTTGCCAGCAGCTCTCATAGGCTGGGAAGGGAGGGGGAGGAAATTTAGCATGGCAAGTGCTGCTAAAGTCCATCCCTACTCCCCTTGCCGGCAGCTCATATAGGCTTTTATTGGGAGCTTCTATTGCCACTATCAGCCAGAAAGGGGAGGGGGAGAGACCTTAACAGTCTCTTCCATGAACAGGCAAAAAATGAGAGATTTAGCCATGACTTGGTCGCGGATTTCTTCTGCTTATGCAGGGGGGGGGAACAAAAATTGCAAGGTCCGTGTGAAAGAGGACTAAGCCTAGGGTCACACAGGGCGGATTTGCCGCGGTTTTGCCGCAGCAGATCCACCCGCGGCAAAACCGCCCGCAGCCGCTAATCCCGGGACTAGCCAGCCATGTGGATGAGATTTCTCAGAAATCTCGTCCACACGGGACGGCTAATCCGCTGCGGTAAATCCGGTTGAAACCGCGGCTGCGGCGGCCGCAGCCGCGGTTTCACAAGAAGCAGCATGTCCATTCTTTTTTTCATTCCGCTGCGGCCGCGCTCTCCTCTATGGGAGCGCCGGCCGCAGCGAAAGAGCGAGCGGCCGGGCCGCTTCAAAGCCGCCGCGGTTCTCCCGGCGGAAATCTCGCGGTTTTTGCTGCGGCCAAACCGCGAGATTTCCGACGGGAATCCGCCGTGTGTGAACCCAGCCTAAAGGTTAAACTAAGGCTATTTTAGCATTTAATGAGCTAATATCGTGTATACAGAGTCATTATCAGAATATTATCAGAAAGTAGGATCTGTTATTATGCAGTGTGCTGGGCAGCTAATGATCCTCAAGTACTCCCAGCAGGCTAAATAAAGACAAATAGATGCAAATTAGTATAATTGATTGAGTGCATAATTACTCCTCTCAACACCAACAAAGCTTTGGCCTTCAAAGTCAGTTACGGAGAAGATTAATAAACGTTAATACACCGCTAATGGGCACTCATGCTGGACCAAATCTACTATATAGCTAAACGAACTTCCAGCATAATGATTTTTTTACACTTAGGCCTAATGTACACGGCTGGATTTCCGCCACGTAAAACGTGGCGGAAATCCGCGGCGTTTCACTGCAGCTATTAGGTTCTATTGAGCCTAATAGCTCAATGTACATGCTGCGGAATACTGCAGCATGAAATTAACCGCAGCATGTCCTATTTGCTGCGGGTATACGTGCGGACGGCTACCATTGTAGTCAATGGAAGCCGCCCGTCACGCTATATTTCCGCTGTAACACAGCGGAAGTATAGCGCAAATATGTGCCCCACCCACCGCCGGCCACGTAATATGACGCTGCCAGCTGGTAATGTGACACCGCTGACACGTCATATGACACTGCCAGGGCGTCATGCGCTGTACTGCACATGCACGCCGGAGCGTCATGCGGGACTTTGGGCAGCGGATCCAGAAGTAAGTATGGGGTCTTTGTGGGGGCGCTGTGACGGACTCTGCTGCGGTATTCCGCTTGCGGAGCCCGTCACGGCCGTGTGCATAAGACCTTAATGAAAATTATCCAGAAGGATCTTGAATAAAAGAGTTTTTTTTATCCTCCAAAATTCCATAAAATGTATCACAGATGCAGTAAAGTGGGGTCCACTGAATGGACTGATAAACAATGGTTCAAACATATATTTGTTGCTAGGGCCCTCGTTTACTGGATCTGTGACATGTTGGACGCTTGGATTATCAATAAACTCTTAGATTTGAAATGACTCTTAGGGTTATTTCAGACAACCGTATATCGGCTGGGTTTTCACGCCGAGCCGATATACGGTGTCCTCATCTGCAGGGGGTGGGAGGATGGAAGAGCCAGGAGCAGGAACTGAGCTCCCGCCCCCTCTCCACTCCCTCTCCACTATTTGCAATAGGACGGGGTGAGACGGGGGCAGAGCTAAGTACCGGCGCTTAGCTCCGCCCCATCCCGCCCCTCCCATTGCAAATAGTGGCAAGGGGTGCGGAAGGGGCAGGAGCTCAGTTCCTGCTCCTGGCTCTTCCATCCTCCCACCCTCTGCAGGCAAGGACAATGTATATCGGCTCGGCGTGAAAACCGAGCCAATATACGGTCGTCTAAATAAGCCCTTATGGTCCTTTTTCATTTTCTGCACTTCCACAAGCTGCAGAGGGATGCTGGCACTCCCATATCTAGCATACCACTTTTTAACATTGAAGACACCATTCTGAACATGGTGAGTAAATCGTCTCAGTAATTTGTTAATGAGGTTGAAATATGCCGACACTTTAATATTTGTATTTTGCGGCTATAACATCTGGACCCGATTCTTCAGTCCTACTGAATCAGGGCTTAGGCTTCTTTCCCATGAGTGCATATCGGCCGCCTCTTTCACGGTCAGCCGATATACGCTACCATCTGTGGCGTTAAAGGTCATGAACGGGCGCACAAATCTAACGTTTTGCACCCGTTCACACGGCATGGGCCCCAGCGCATATACGTCGAGGCTGCCATGCCGTCGCCCCTTTCCTCTCCCTCTCCCTTGCAGGCTCACCTCTGCTCTCCTCCCTACTTTCTCTTTGCAATGGGAGGGGGCGGGTAGAGCTAAGTGCCACCCTGTCTCGCCCCCTCCCATTACTAGCTGAGGACAAGGGATGGGGAGGGAGAGGAGCCTAGCTCTGCCCCTGTTCCGCCCCCTCCCATTGCAAAGAGCAAGCTGGGAGGAGAGCAGAGGGAGTTTAGCAGTCACGCTGCTAAACTCCCTCCCACCTGCGGCCGCTGACATGGGCTCCCACAGGAGCCCATGCAGCGGCCGCTGTATTCCGGACCAAAAGATAGTTCCACGACTATCTTTTGGGCCCGATGAAAAAACAGCCGGCGCTATATTGGCCGGCCGAGCGCTTTTACATCGCGGGAATACGGCCATGTGATCTGATGGATTGGAATCCAATCCATCAGATCACAGTGTATATCGGCCGACCGTGAAAATGGCGGGCCGATATACGCTCGTGGGAAAAAAGCCTTATTTACCCGAGCTTAAATCGTCCGGCGTTTTCACGGCCGGCCGATATGCGCTTCCATCTAAGCAGTTCCCCCCTTCCCTCCCCCTCACCAGCTCTCTCCTCCACTCTGGCATTTGCACTAGGAGGGGGTGGGGTGGGGGTAGAGCTAAGCTTCGCTCTGTCCTGCCCACCCCCATTGCTGGCTATGGACAAGGGGCAGGGAGGGGGCGGGAGCTTAGCTCAGCCTCTGCCCCTCCCACTCCCATTGCAAACCACTCAGAGGGGAGGAGAGAGGCAGAGAGCCCGTAGGGGCGAAACTGCTTAGGTGGAAGCATATATCGGCCGGCCGTGAAAACGCCGGCCAATATACGCTCGTGTAAATAAGCCCTCAAGCTGACATCACCATAGAACCGTAAGGTGATCTCTTTATGTCAGAGAGGTATTTTGGTGTTGCAGATGCAATACAACAGTGCATTATGGCCTTAGGAGTCCACACTTGGGCGCAGAACCCCTTTAAGTACGGGTTATACTGGACAATTTGGTCACTCATGCATTATGTCTGAAACATAAGACAGAGGCACTTTAAAGGTGGTATCCAGCTGTAAACCCCCGATGTGCTATCCTTAGGATAGGTTATCAATACTAGATTGTGGGGATCCAACACCTGGGATCCCTGCTGAACAGCTATTGGTCAGGCTGGTGCACTCAATACACTGAGCTGATTTCTGCATGAAGCAGGTAGCTTTGTTCTCACTGCAGTGGTCAAGCTTGGCCATTCACTTCAATGGGACATTTGAATAAAATACCAAGCCTGGCGACTGCAGTAAAAAAAAGAGCTGCTTGCTTCCTGCAGAAATCAGCTCAGTGTATTGAGTGCAATGACCCAGCAAAGAGCTAGGACACCTTGTGATGTCATGTTTTATTATGTTGTGCCCTCTAATACCATAATGTTTTATATGTGCATTGTGATATTGTGATGAAATTCGCTTGGGGAACATTTAGGCCTCATGTCCACGGGCAGATCGGATTCCGCATGCGGAAGCCCATAGCGGAATACGGCCCTGCCCGCGGCCGTTAACCGCACGCAGCTGTCCGGCTCTTTTTTTTTTCTGTACTGCGGATGTGTGCGGAAGTGCTGGACATGCGCAGTACGTTTTTTTGTTGTTTTTTTGTTGTTTTCCCACGGAATCCGCGGCCCGTCCAAAGGTACGATTTTAGAAGTCTTGCCCAAGTTCTTACTGCCATGCAACCCATATGCATGTTTTACTTATCCTGAAAGCCTATTGAGATGATCATATAAGACTTTGAAGCTCATGTGGCATGACTCAAGGTGCCTTGAACATGTGCTTGGGCATGCCAAAGGTGATCATGACTTGCTCCACCCCTTTGCTTCATCTCTTCCTCTATATAATCACTAACACCACAATATTATGGGTTGGGAAGTTAAGCAGTCCTCAGTTAAAGGAGAACTGCCAGAAAATCTATACAGAAGTGTGCTGTAAAGTAATTATGGCCTTCACAACTCAATGCTATAATGTGTTCACTAGAATCTATTGCAAATCAGAAACCCAATTCATTTTACGAGCAGTGGTGAGCCAATTAAAAAGATTGGTTGTTAACTACTGTCTGTTCTACTTTACATGTGGAAGCAGTCAAACTGCATGTGGTTTATGTATTTTCTTGGGAAGTGAAGCCATCACCAGTAAGGCTCCATTCACACGGGGCAGTTCGGTTGCAAAAAAAACTGGACCAAAAAGTGCATTTTCAAAACTACGTGTGTTTTTTGCCACGTTTTAATACAAACGTAATAAAAACATACATGTTTCACCAATGCACATTTTGGTGCGGTTTTTATTGCATCCAAACTGCCCATGTGAATGGAGCATAAACTGTACGCAGTTTGTGCTAGCCAGTTTCCACTGCATTCCAGTTACTGCGGCACAACAGCTACGCGTAAGAGCATGCTAAGGATATGGCCATATAGGTCAGATCGTACACAGAAGGGCTTATTCACATAGGCTACAAAATCACACAGGGGGCGGAGCTTAATTAGTGGTGAAATTGCCCATTGGCACGATTGGGAGCTGCGATTTCCTGCAAAAGATAGGTCAAGACCTATTTTTTTATGCAGCAAGGAATTTCATCGAAAACGTTGAAATCAACTGTGAAAATCTACAGAATCTAGGTATATACTGCAGATCTTAAAACTGCACCGCAGGTGAATTTCTGGGTGTATTCAACGCAGATTTTAATGTTAGACAGAAAAATCTATCATGTTAACCCCTTCCCGCTGAAGTCAGTTTTGTCCTTCCTAACCAGGCCCCATTTTTCAAATCTGACATGTATCACTTTAAAGCTTCTTTCACACGAACGAATATTGGCCGGCGTCTTCACGGCCGGTCAATATGCGCTGGGATCTTATGCTTTGGATTCCAATGCATCAGATCATATGGTCGTATTACTGAGATGTAAAAGCGCCTGGCAAGGCCAATATAGCGCCTGCCGTTTTTACGTCGGACCTAAAAGATAGTCCTGAAACTATCTTTTGAGCCGGAATACGTTTGCCGCTGCATGGGCTCCTGTGGGAGCCCATAGCAGTGGCCGTAGGTGGGAGAGAGTTTAGCAGCGTGGCTGCCTCCTTACCTCCTGTCTCTACCCCGCTCGTTCTGTACAATAGAAGGGGCGGAGCTAAGCGCCGTCCCATCCCGACTCCTCCCATTGATGGCTATGGACAAGGGGTGGGTCGTGGGCGAAGCTAAGCTACCGACCTCTCCCCGCCCCTTGTCCATAGCCATCAATGGTGGAGGAGGCAGGATGGGCTGGCACTTAGCCCTGCCCCCGCCCCTCCCATTGCAAAGAAGGAGAGGGGAGGAGAAAAGAAGTGAGCCTGCGATGGGGAGGGAGGGGAAATGGGCGACAGCATGATGAGTTTGGTGCATATGCACCAAGCCTCATGCCGTGTGAACGGGCACACAAACGTTAGATTTGTGAACCCATTCACAAGCTTCTACGCCGCAGGTGGAAGCGTATATTGGCTGGCCGTGAAAGCGTCAGCCAATGTGCGCTCATGTGAAAGAAGCCTAAGGCTGGATTCCAACAGGGCAGAATCCTGACGGAAATCTCGCAGTTTGGCCGCAGTGAAAAACTGCAAGATTTGCGATGAGAAAGCGCTGCGTCAAAACCTGCGTCAAAACGTCTCCTTCTCCAAATCCCCTAGATGTCGCTGTCTACATTGGCAGCAGCATCTAAAGGTTTAAATCGCCAGGATCGGGGCTAAGCTCTATCCCACTGGTGGCAGTAGGACCACCCCTTACAAGATACAGCTGTGATCCCCTTCCAACTACTGGCAGCTCAGCTTCTGAGCCCCCTTGTAATCAGCTCTGTACATTTACAGCTCGATGTGGGAGCTACTAGCTCACTGTGCCGTACATGTTTGGCACGTGTGGGGAAGGGGTTAAATACTAATTGTATAAAAAAGACAAAAGTATTATAGAGTTGATACCTTTTTTGGTTGACTACAAAATAATATACTGTATCCAACCTTTGAGGCTACTAGGCCTCTTTGTCAGGCTAGTATCGCCAGCTGATATCTCAGCCTGATGAAGAGCATTTAACATCATAAATCTGAAATATGTAAGTTGAATAAGTGTGATAATTACCGTCTAAAATTAGAGCAGGTGTAACCCATATCCTTCAAATGACACACCAAGAAAATTAGTCTACACCTTTGTTAAATTGAAGCATTGCGAGTCGTTCCCTGGTGAGTTTTGTCTTATCGCCCAATAATGTATCTTATACCAACAGGCTGTATAGTTGTACCAAGATTCGGGTGCCTGCGGGGGAGAGCGTTGAGTTGCGGGAGTGAGCAGGGGGGAGTGGGGGGAAGAGAGTGAGAGAGAGATCTTCTCCCCGCTCCTCCCCGCTCTCCCCCCCGCCGCTCCCCGCCGGCACCCGAATCTTTTGAGGCGAGCGGGCAGGTACTCGCATAAGGCACTACTCGCTCGAATAGTTTGCCTTAGCGAGTACGCTCGCTCATCTCTAGTACCAAGTAATCCAAAATCATATCTTTCCATTGTGCAAAATACCAAATTTCGTAAAATATATATTAAAAAAATCTTGGAAACTCAGTATACAATAGATCAAAATATACCATGTGAAGGCCTTTAAATTGGATAGGCTTTATTAGGGACAGAAGACAGATGGCATGATCAAATATATAGCCTGCCATTACAGCAGACTTTTCAAAATCAATTGTCTTGTGTATACATGAGAGATAAAACTATGTCTGATCATTATTTACATTATAACCTACACGTTTCCCCAATTTTCCTCTTTGCAGACTCCATATTGTAAGTTGTCCCTGAACTCTGGTCTAGATTCAGTGTAGACTAAAGTCCCATTTACACGGAAAAGATTTTCGCTCAAAATTCGTTCAAACTATGAGCATATGAGCGATCATTGTTGCGTGTAAACATTACCATCGTTTACTTTTCGGCTAAAGGATCGATTTTAAGCTCACCTTAAAAGAGAGAAGATAACAAGGACCACACACTATGTTCTGCATGGGAGTCGGAGATTACATTGTATCCTGCTGACAGCCCATGCGAGAACAAAGGAGCTGTGTGCAGAACTCAGACCACATGCTGTGCTCTGCAAACAGCTCCCGGAGGCCCTTTTACATGCAAATGAAGCCAATAAAGTGTTAATGGACATTAGTGTCCATTAACACTTTATGCAAAATGATCACTAAAACTGTTAATCTTTCAACCGTTTGAAAGATTGTCTTTGCGTGTAAATAGGGCTTTACACTGCTGTGAAGTTTCCCATACAAACCATCAGAAGCTACAACACTATGGAGGGCATTAAGCAGCAGTACTGCACACTTTGGCTGTGAATCTAACTAGAGCCATCAGCCTTCCTTTGTATCAGTTGTCCTTCTCTCTGCATGTGCTCACTCCTTCCCTGTTCTCTCCTCGCTTTAGTCTTCTATGGGCAGCAGCTATAACCTTATCACTCAGTGATACAGCAGGCAGAGGCATAGCTATAGTGGTCAGCAGTCACATTTGCAACTGGGTCCCTAATAAGCCAGCGGTCACACAGGTCCTTCTTGCCATACTAAATGTTGATTTTACTTTAATGATTTCCTCTCTGTATAGCTTGAATTTTTCTCCTCTCTGGTGCTCCGAGGAGAAGACAGAGGAGGACGATTCAAGCTGTTCATGCTGTGTAACTCATTAACCCTTTCCAATCCACTGTCTGACCTCTGAAGACATTATGATTTAAGGCTGTACAGCTCCGATGTTGGAAGATGTCCGTCGGGGTTCTCTTACTATATATTGCCAGCCTCTCTGCTGTTAGAGCCTATCCAACGTGTCACGTCATGCAGTACTGGGTTTAGCCAGCATATAGTACTGTTGTATAAGAGCAGAAAAAGAGTAAGCCCCCTAGGAAAACCAGAATACAAATTGGATTGGAAAGGGTTAAAGTACAGTTGCAGCAGGCTGTAGAGAGAGAGAGACCCTTATTACAGTATGGCGAGGGGGCACATGAGACATCACAGTGTGTGGAGCTCATATAGAGCTGTACTAAAAAGCAATCAAAGAACAAGTATTGAGGAAAAGTAAATAGGTACTGCAGGTACTGATTTACATATCAATTTTTAGCTTCTCAATGGAGGGTCACCAATCATGGCAGTCATTACTTAAAGCTCCTGGGCCCCAATGCAAATTCTGTAATAGAGTCCCTCAAGTGTCATATGCAATCATGGTATAGCTATCTCATATCTATCTATCTATCTATCTATCTATCTATCTATCTATCTATCTATCTATCTATCTATCTATCTATCTATCTATCTCATATGTATCTATATATAGGCCCATTTACACGGGCCGAACATCGCTCAAAGGACAGTTGGAGTGACAGCTTTGAGTGATCATTTTGCATAAACTATTAAGTAGCTACTCAGCTACTTAATAGGAATTTAGTGTGCAATTGAAGCCTTTAGCTGAAAGCAGTTAATAGCTCAAGGGCTCTTATCTGCTTTCAGTTCCTTTGTTCTCTGATAGGAAACAATGTGATTAGCACTAACTGCGGAGAACTGCTGATAAGGCTGAACGACGATTTTTAGTTTGGCCTGAACTTAACGATCAGCTAGCAGTGCCTGAAAAGTGCACGATGGCTGCACGTTTAGACGCAATGATTATCGCTCAAACGATTGCTTTTTAGCGATTTTTGGGCAATCATCACTCTATGTAAATGGGCCTTATCTCATATCTATCTATCTATCTCATATCCAACTATCTATCTATCTCATATTTATCTCAATCTTACATATCTCATTTCTATGGCTTTGTCTTGTAATGAAGTATACATTTGTATACCGGTTTTTCTAGCATTATTCCATTGTAGTACTGCATGAAGCCCATATCTAAAACTCCTAAACCCAGACTTTTCATGTTAAATAATAGCTTATTTATCTGCGTAAGCAGGACAGGATGACTTGTCTGCTGATTTTGTTATGTAGCAAATAATTTCTGGAATGGAAACACGTGTTGTCAACAAACAGAAATGTCAGTAATTTGGATTCCAGAGACCTCTGTACAAGATGTCTTATATATATATATATATATATATATATATATATATATATATATATATATATATACACACACTTGCTGATCTCTTTACATTTATTTTCTCAAACTAAAGCAAGCTTACAGCAAGTTCCTGGTCATATAGATTGATATTTGCATCTAAAGTAGGCTGGGCCATGTACCAGCCAGTTCCACAATATGATTGTGCAAGTGGAGCAAGTGGTTATGGATTGACCGTGGAAGAGATTGCTTGTAAAGTCGGCATTTTGGTAGGATCTGTGCTCACCATCCTGCATCAAGACCAGAAAATGCATGAAGTTTCCTCCAGGTGGCTGCTGCGAATGCTGACTAGCAATCACAAAGCTGAGTGCGTGTTAGGCAATCTTGATCCATGATGACGGCATGAATGGTGTCTTCATTCTGTTATTTGTCACAGTGGATGCAGTTTTTGAATCCCGAAACCATACAGAAGTCGGTGAAATGGAAGCACACATCATTGCTAGAGATGAGCGAACGTACTCGTCCGAGCTTGATACTCGTTCGAGTATTAGCGTGTTCGAGATCCTCGTTACTCGTAACGAGTACCACGCGATGTTCGGGTTACTTTCACTTTCATCTCTGAGACGTTAGCGCGCTTTTCAGGCCAATTGAAAGACAGGGAAGGCATTACAACTTCCCCCTGCGACGTTCAAGCCCTATACCACCCCCCCTGCAGTGAGTGGCTGGGGAGATCAGGTGTCACCCGAGTATAAAAATCGGCCCCTCCCGCGGCTCGCCTCAGATGCGTTGTGACATAGCTGAGGGACAGTGCTGTTGGTGCCGGAGCTGCTATAGGGAGAGTGTTAGGAGTTAGTGTAGGCTTCAAGAACCCCAACGGTCCTTCTTAGGGCCACATCTAACCGTGTGCAGTAGTGTGGAGGCTGCTTTCAGCAGTGTTGCACATTTTTTTTTTTTGGTATATCGGCCGTGCAGAGCATTGCGCCCTGCAGTAATAGTCCAGGGACAGAAGTGTGGAGGCAGGGAGAGCGTTAGGAGTTATTGTAGGCTTCAAGAACCCCAACGGTCCTTCTTAGGGCCACATCTAACCGTGTGCAGTAGTGTGGAGGCTGCTTTTAGCAGTGTTGCACTTTTTTTTTTTTTGCTATATCGGCCGTGCAGAGCATTGCGCCCTGCAGTAATACTCCAGGGACAGAATTGTGTAGGCAGGGCCAGAAGACATATATTATAGATAGAATATACGCAGTGGTCCTTTTGAAAAAAATATTGAAAAAAAATTTATTTGGCCTACCTGTCACTGTGCTCAGTGTTCTGGGTGCGTGTCTGCTGGGGGTAGAAGTTCTCCAAATAAATACGCAGCCAGCTAAGTGTTACAGCAGGCTTGCGCCAAATTATTTCCTGGCGTTCCGTAAGCGAACTCAGCCTCCAACCACAGGCCAATAAGCGGCACATTTAATTACAGCGTTGTGTTTCTGCATTACTGGTAATACAGCATGCTGAGGGGTAGGGGTAGGCCTAGAGGACGTGGGCGCGGCCGAGGATGCGGAGGCCCTAGTCCGGGTGTGGGCACAGGCCGAGCTCCTGATCCAGGTGTATCGCAGCCGACTGCTGCGGGATTAGGAGAGAGGCACGTTTCTGGCATCCCCACATTCATAGCACATTTAATGGGTCCACGCGGTAGACCTTTATTAGAAAATGAGCAGTGTGAGCAGGTCCTGTCGTGGATGGCAGAAAGTGCTTCCAGCAACCTATCGTCCAGCCAGAGTTCTGCGCCGTCCACTGCTGCAACTCAGAATCCTCTGGCTGCTGCTCCTCCTTCCTCCCAGCCTCCTCACTCCATGAAAATGAGACATTCTGAGGAGCGGGCAGACTCCCAGGAACTGTTCTCGGGCCCCTGCTCAGATTGGGCAGCAGTGGTTCCTCTCCCACCAGAGGAGTTTATCGTGACTGATGCCCAACCATTGCAAAGTTCCCGGGGTCCGGGGGATGAGGCTGGGGACTTCCGGCAACTGTCTCAAGACCTTTCAGTGGGTGAGGAGGCCGATGACGATGAGACACAGTTGTCTATCAGTGAGGTAGTAGTAAGGGCATTAAGTCCGAGGGAGGAGCGCACCGAGGATTCTGAGGAAGAGCAGCAGGACAATGAGGTGACTGACCCCACCTGGTTTGCTACGCCTACTGAGGACAGGTCTTCAGAGGGGGAGGCAAGGGCAGCAGCAGGGCAGGTTGCAAGAGGCAGTGCGGTGGCCAGGGGTAGAGGCAGGGCCAGATCGAATAATCCACCAACTGTTTCCCAAAGCGCCCCCTCGCGCCATGCCACCCTGCAGAGGCCGAGGTGCTCAAAGGTCTGGCAGTTTTTCACTGAGAGTGCAGACGACCGACGAACAGTGGTGTGCAACCTTTGTCGCGCCAAGATCAGCCGGGGAGCCACCACCACCAGCCTCACCACCACCAGCATGCGCAGACATATGATGGCCAAGCACCCCACAAGGTGGGACGAAGGCCGTTCACCGCCTCCGGTTTGCACCGCTGCGTCTCCCCCTGTGCCCCAACCTGCCACTGAGATCCAAGCCCGCTCTGAGGACACAGGCACTACCGTCACCTGGCCTGCACCCACACCCTCACCTCCGCTGTCCTCGGCCCCATCCAGCAATGTCTGTCAGCGCAGCGTCCAGCCGTCGCTAGCGCAAGTGTTTGAGCGCAAGCGCAAGTATGCCGCCACGCACCCGCACGCTCAAGCGTTAAACGTGCACGTAGCCAAATTTATCAGCCTGGAGATGCTGCCGTATAGGGTTGTGGAAACGGAGTCCTTCAAAAGTATGATGGCGGCGACGGCCCCGCGCTACTCAGTTCCCAGTCGCCACTACTTTTCCCGATGTGCCGTCCCAGCCCTGCACGACCACGTCTCCCGCAACATTGTACGCGCCCTCACCAACGCGGTTACTGCCAAGGTCCACTTAATAACGGACACGTGGACAAGCACAGGCGGGCAAGGCCACTATATCTCCCTGACGGCACATTGGGTGAATTTAGTGGAGGCTGGGACAGAGTCAGAGCCTGGGACCGCTCACGTCTTACCCACCCCCAGAATTGCGGGCCACAGCTCGGTGCTGGTATCTGCGGCGGTGTATGCTTCCTCCACTAAACCACCCTCCTCCTCCTCCTCCTCCTCCAACGCAACCTCTGTCTCGCAATCAAGATGTGTCAGCAGCAGCACGTCGCCAGCAGTCGGTGTCACGCGGCGTGGCAGCACAGCGGTGGGCAAGCGTCAGCAGGCCGTGCTGAAACTACTCAGCTTAGGAGATAAGAGGCACACGGCCCACGAACTGCTGCAGGGTCTGACAGAGCAGACTGACCGCTGGCTTGCGCCGCTGAGCCTCCAACCGGGCATGGTCGTGTGTGACAACGACCGTAACCTGGTGGCGGCTCTGCAGCTCGGCAGCCTCACGCACGTGCCATGCCTGGCCCACGTCTTTAATTTGGTGGTTCAGCGCTTTCTGAAAAGCTACCCACGCTTGTCAGACCTGCTCGGAAAGGTCCGCCGGCTCTGCGCACATTTCCGCAAGTCCCACACGGACGCTGCCACCCTGCGCACCCTGCAACATCGGTTTAATCTGCCAGTGCACCGACTGCTGTGCGACGTGCCCACACGGTGGAACTCTACGCTCCACATGTTGGCCAGGCTCTATGAACAACGGAGAGCTATAGTCGAATACCAACTCCAACATGGGCGGCGCAGTGGGAGTCAGCCTCCTCAATTATTTTCAAAAGAGTGGGCCTGGTTGGCAGTAGAGATGAGCGAACGCGTTCGTCCGAGCTTGATATTCGTGCGAATATTAGGGTGTTCGGGATGTTCGTTATTCGTAACGAACACCATGCGGTGTTCTGGTTACTTTCACTTCCTTCCCTGAGACGTTAGCGCGCTTTTCTGGCCAATTGAAAGACAGGGAAGGCATTACAACTTCCCCCTGCAACGTTTAAGCCCTATACCACCCCCCTGCTGTGAGTGGCTGGCGAGATCAGGTGTTCGCCTAATATAAAAGTCGGCCCCTCCCGCGGCTCGCCTCAGATGCGGTGTGAGTTAGATGAGGGACAGTGCTGTTTATACCGGAGCTGCTGTAGGGAAAGAATTGGTAGTTAGTGTAGGCTTCAAGACCCCCCAAAGGTCCTTATTAGGGCCACTGATAGCTGTGTGTTGGCTGCTGTTAGCAGTGGCATTTTTTTTTTCTCAAAATCGGCTCTGCAGAGCGTTGCACCTGGCATTAGGGACAGAAGTGCTGCATAGGCAGGGAGAGTGTTAGGAGTGAGTGTAGCCTTCAAGAACCTCAACGGTCCTTTCTAGGGCCATATTTATCCGTGTGCAGTACTGTTCAGGCTGCTGTTAGCTGTGCTGCATTTTTTTTGGGCTTCTCAAAATCGCCTCTGCAGAGCATTCCACACTCCATTGATACTGCAGGGAAAGAATTGTATAGGCAGGGCCACAACACAGTTATTATTCATAGAATATACGCAGTGCTGCCTTTTGGTGGAAAAACAAGTGGAAACAAATCTATTTGTCCAGCCTGTGTCCGTCCTTACGGGCGGTGGACACGTGTGAGCTGCGTGAAAAACATTGCTAAATCATACGCACCCAGCTACGCTTTACTGCTGGCTTCGCCATTTGCTTTCCTTAATTGGGAAAAAAAATTCCTGCTCTGCCAGAGTTATAATAACTCTGCTACCCTCACGTTCTGTGACACATAAGCAGGGACACAGCACAGTTATTAAACTTCTCATGTTCATAGAATATACGCAGTGCTGCCTTTTGGTGGGAAAAAACTGAAAACAAATCTATTTGTCCAGCCTCTGTCCGTCCTTAGGGCGGTGGACACGTGTGAGCTGCGTGAAAAACATTGCTAAATCATACGCACCCAGCTACGCTTTACTGCTGGCTTCGCCATTTGCTTTCCTTAATTGGGAAAAAAAATTCCTGCTCTGCCAGAGTTATAATAACTCTGCTACCCTCACGTTCTGTGACACATAAGCAGGGACACAGCACAGTTATTAAACTTCTCATGTTCATTGAATATACGCAGTGCTGCCTTTTGGTGGGAAAAAACTGAAAACAAATCTATTTGTCCAGCCTCTGTCCGTCCTAACGCCTGTGGACACGTGTGAGCTGCGTGAAAAACATTGCTAAATCATACGCACCCAGCTACGCTTTACTGCTGGCTTCGCCATTTGCTTTCCTTAATTGGGAAAAAAAATTCCTGCTCTGCCAGAGTTATAATAACTCTGCTACCCTCACGTTCTGTGACACATAAGCAGGGACACAGCACAGTTATTAAACTTCTCATGTTCATAGAATATACGCAGTGCTGCCTTTTGGTGGGAAAAAACTGAAAACAAATCTATTTGTCCAGCCTCTGTCCGTCCTAACGCCTGTGGACACGTGTGAGCTGCGTGAAAAACATTGCTAAATCATACGCACCCAGCTACGCTTTACTGCTGGCTTCGCCATTTGCTTTCCTTAATTGGGAAAAAAAATTCCTGCTCTGCCAGAGTTATAATAACTCTGCTACCCTCACGTTCTGTGACACATAAGCAGGGACACAGCACAGTTATTAAACTTCTCATGTTCATTGAATATACGCAGTGCTGCCTTTTGGTGGGAAAAAACTGAAAACAAATCTATTTGTCCAGCCTGTGTCCGTCCTTACGGGCGGTGGACACGTGTGAGCTGCGTGAAAAACATTGCTAAATCATACGCACCCAGCTACGCTTTACTGCTGGCTTCGCCATTTGCTTTCCTTAATTGGGAAAAAAAATTCCTGCTCTGCCAGAGTTATAATAACTCTGCTACCCTCACGTTCTGTGACACATAAGCAGGGACACAGCACAGTTATTAAACTTAGATTATTCATTCACTAGAGGCAGTGGGGCCTTTCGTTTTCCAAAAAGGGCAAAAATTATATTTGGCCTGCAGTCTTGCGCCAATTTATTTCCTGCCTGTGAAATCAAATCACTGGTAATACAGCATGCTGAGGGGTAGGGGTAGGCCTAGAGGACGTGGACGCGGCCGAGGACGCGGAGGGCCAAGTCAGGGTGTGGGCACAGGCCGAGCTCCTGATCCCGGTGTGTCGCAGACGACTGCTGCGCGATTAGGAGAGAGGCACGTTTCTGGCATCCCCACATTCATCGCCCAATTAATGGGTCCACGCGGGAGACGGTTATTAGAAAATGAGCAGTGTGAGCAGGTCCTGTCCTGGATGGCAGAAAGTGCTTCGAGCAACCTATCGTCAACACGCAGTTCTGCGCCGTCCACTGCTGCAAATCCGAATCCTCTGTCTGCTGCTCCTCCTTCCTCCCAGCCTCCTCACTCCACTACAATGACACCTGCTCAGGAGCGGGAACACTCCCAGGAACTGTTCTCGGGCCCCTGCTCAGATTGGGCAGCAGCGGTTCCTCTCCCACCAGAGGAGTTTATCGTGACTGATGCCCAACCATTCGAAAGTTCCCGGGGTCCGGGGGATGAGGCTGGGGACTTCCGCCAACTGTCTCAACAACTTTCTGTGGGTGAGGAGGACGATGACGATCATACACAGTTGTCTTGCAGTGAGGTAGTAGTAAGGGCAGTAAGTCCGAGGGAGCAGCGCACAGAGGATTCGGAGGAAGAGCAGCAGGACGATGAGGTGACTGACCCCACCTGGTGTGCAACGCTTACTCAGGAGGACAGGTCTTCAGAGGGGGAGTCAAGGGCATCAGCAGGGCAGGTTGCAAGAGGCAGTGCGGTGGCCAGGGGTAGAGGCAGGGGTAGAGGCAGGGCCAGACCGAATAATCCACCAAGTGTTTCCCAAAGCGCCCCTTCGCGCCATGCCACCCTGCAGAGGCCGAGGTGCTCTAAGGTCTGGCAGTTTTTCACAGAGACGCCTGACGACCGACGAACAGTGGTGTGCAACCTTTGTTGCGCAAAGCTCAGCCGGGGAGCCAACACCAACAGCCTCACCACCACCACCATGCGCAGACATATGATGGCCAAGCACCCCACAAGGTGGGACGAAGGCCGTTCAGCGCCTCCGGTTTGCACCCCTGCCTCTCCCCCTGTGCCCCAACCTGCCACTGAGATGCAACCCCCCTCTCAGGACACAGGCACTACCGCCTCATGGCCTGCACCCACACCCTCATCTCCGCTGTCCTCGGCCCCATCCAGCAGTGTAGTTCAGCGCACCGTCCAGCCGTCGCTTGCGCAAGTGTTCGAGCGCAAGCGCAAGTACGCCGCCACGCACCCGCACGCTCAATCGTTAACCGTCCGCATCGCAAAATTCATCAGCCTTGAGATGCTGCCGTATAGGGTTGTGGAAACGGAGTCCTTCAAAAGTATCATGGAGGCGGCGGCCCCGCGCTACTCAGTTCCGAGTCGCCACTACTTTTCCCGATGTGCCGTCCCAGCCCTGCACGACCACGTCTCCCGCAACATTGTACGCGCCCTCACCAACGCGGTTACTGCCACGGTCCACTTAACTACGGACACGTGGACAAGCACAGGCGGGCAGGGCCACTACATCTCCCTGACGGCACATTGGGTGAATTTAGTGGAGGCTGGGACAGAGTCAGAGCCTGGGACCGCTCACGTCCTACCCACCCCCAGAATTGCGGGCCCCAGCTCGGTGCTGGTATCTGCGGAGGTGTATGCTTCCTCCACTAAAGCACCCTCCTCCTCCTCCTCCTCCTCCTCTGTCTCGCAATCAAGATGTGTTAGCAGCAGCATGTCGCCAGCAGTCAGTGTCGCGCGGCGTGGCAGCACAGCGGTGGGCAAGCGTCAGCAGGCCGTGCTGAAACTACTCAGCTTAGGCGATAAGAGGCACACGGCCCACGAACTGCTGCAGGGTCTGACACAGCAGACCGACCGCTGGCTTGCGCCGCTGAGCCTCCAACCGGGCATGGTCGTGTGTGACAACGGCCGTAACCTGGTGGCGGCTCTGCAGCTCGGCAGCCTCACGCACGTGCCATGCCTGGCCCACGTCTTTAATTTGGTGGTTCAGCGCTTTCTGAAAAGCTACCCACGCTTGTCAGACCTGCTCGTAAAGGCGCGCCGGCTCTGCGCACATTTCCGCAAGTCCCACACGGACGCTGCCACCCTGCGCACCCTGCAACATCACTTTAAGCTGCCAGTGCACCGACTGCTGTGCGACGTGCCCACACGGTGGAACTCTACGCTCCACATGTTGGCCAGGCTCTATGAACAACGGAGAGCTATAGTCGAATACCAACTCCAACATGGGCGGCGCAGTGGGAGTCAGCCTCCTCAATTCCTTTCAGAAGAGTGGGCCTGGTTGGCAGACATCTGCCATGTCCTTGGTAATTTTGAGGAGTCTACCCAGGTGGTGAGCGGCGATGCTACAATCATTAGCGTCACCATTCCTCTGCTATGCATCTTGAGAAATTCCCTGCAAACCATAAAGGCAGCTGCTTTGCGCTCGGAAACGGGGGCGGGGGAAGACAGTATGCCGCTGGATAGTCAGGGCACCCTCCTGTCTATTTCTCAGCGCGTACAGGAGGAGGAGGAGGAGCATGAGGAGGATGAGGAGGAGGGGGAAGAGACAGCTTGGGCCGCTGCTGACGGTACACCGGCTGATTGCCTGTCATCCTTTCAGCGTGTATGGCCTGAGGAGGAGGAGGAGGAGGAGGAGGAGGAGGATCCTGAAAGTGATCTTCCTAGTGAGGACAGCCATGTGTTGCGTACTGGTACCCTGGCACACATGGCTGACTTCATGTTAGGATGCCTTTCTCGTGACCCTCGCGTTGCACGCATTCTGGCCACGACGGATTACTGGGTGTACACACTGCTCGATCCACGGTATAAGGAGAACCTGCCCACTCTGATTCCCGAAGAGGAAAGGGGTTCGAGAGTGTTGCTATACCACAGGACCCTTGCGGACAAGCTGATGGTAAAATTCCCAGCCGACAGCGCTAGTGGCAGAAGGCGCAGTACCGAGGGCAAGGTAGCAGGGGAGGTGCGGAGATCGAGCAGCATGTACATCCCAGGCAGTGCAACAGTCTTTAAGGGCCTGGCCAGCTTTATGGCTCCCCACCAAGACTATGTCACCGCTCCCCAGTCACGGCTGAGTCGGCGGGAGCACTGTAAAAGGATGGTGAGGGAGTACGTAGCGGATCGCACGACCATCCTTGGTGACGCCTCTGCCCCCTACAACTACTGGGTGTCGAAGCTGGACACGTGGCCTGAACTAGCGCTGTATGCCCTTGAGGTGCTTGCTTGTCCTGCGGCTAGTGTCTTGTCGGAAAGGGTGTTTAGTGCGGCTGGGGGAATCATCACAGATAAGCGTAGCCGCTTGTCAACCGACAGTGCCGATAGGCTAACACTCATCAAGATGAACAAAGGCTGGATTTCCCCAGACTTCTGTTCTCCACCAGCGGACAGCAGCGATACGTAAGCAATACGTAGGCTGCACCCGCGGATGGAAGCTACGTTCTCTCTCACCATCCAAAACGGGGACATTTCTGCTTCATCAATCTGTGTCTAATATTCCTCCTCCTCCTCCTGCTCCTCCTCCTGAAACCTCACGTAATCACGCTGAACGGGCAATTTTTCTTAGGGCCACAAGGCTCACTCAAATAATTTTTCTTAACAATTTTTATAAGTTTCAATGCGCTTAAAAGCGTTGGAACTTTAACTTGAACCAATTTTTCGTTACACTGGGCTGCCTACAGGCCTAGTTACCACTTAAGCCACATTAACCATTGCTTACATGGAACGAAGACTGCGCTCCCGCTATACTGCTGCTTCAGAATTGTTACTGGGGCCTGTCTTGAGTGCTACTATTGCTTACATGGAACGAAGACTGCGCTCCCGCTATACTGCTGCTTCAGAATTGTTACTGGGGCCTGTCTTGAGTGCTACTATTGCTTACATGGAACGAAGACTGCGCTCCCGCTATACTGCTGCTTCAGAATTGTTACTGGGGCCTGTCTTGAGTGCTACTATTGCTTACATGGAACGAAGACTGCGCTCCCGCTATACTGCTGCTTCAGAATTGTTACTGGGGCCTGTCTTGAGTGCTACTATTGCTTACATGGAACGAAGACTGCGCTCCCGCTATACTGCTGCTTCAGAATTGTTACTGGGGCCTGTCTTGAGTGCTACTATTGCTGACATGGAACGGACACGTGGAGAGGACACGTAGTGCCTCAAAAACATCCCCCTCCTCCTCCAACAGGGAAAACATTGTTGGCAAATGCCTTTGCATTGGTTCGTCTGGTGGCAGTCCAAGAATTTCACCTTTACCGACACTACAAGAGAGCCCCCCCACCATCCCCCCGCCACGGCCTACTTAATCCTGGCCACATTCCGAAAACCAACAAAATACAACCGTGCTACTAGGTCCGCAGTCACCACCACATTACCACCAACGCGGTTACTGTTAAGGTGCATATTACCAGTCTGACTGGGGCATACAGACACCTTGACAGAATGAATAGTGTGTGGCACATAGGTTCCCCATTGCTATGCCCACGTGTGCAGCTCCTGATGGCGGTGGCACAGGATTCTATTTCTCATTGCTTCTGTACAGCATTGTGGGCTATCGCTCCCCAACTTTTAAAGAGGGTCGCTGCCTAGCCGTGCCAACCTCTGCAGTGTGTGCCTGCGGTCCCTCGTCATGGCAGACGCAATTCTAAATAGACATGAGCGTGGTGTGGCATGAGGGCAGCTGAAGGCTGCCCAGGGACACTTTGGTGTGCGCTGTGGGGGGGAGGGGGGGCGGTTGGGCAGCATGTAACCCAGGAGAAGTGTCAGTGGAGTGTCATGCAGGCAGTGATTGTGCTTTGTTGGAGGTAGTGTGGTGCTTAGCAAAGGTATGCCATGCTAATGAGCGCTTTTCAGAAGTAAAAGTTGTTGGGAGGGGGGGGGCCCCACTCTTGCCGCTATTGTGGCTTAATAGTGGGACCTGTGAACTTAGGATGCAGCCCAACATGTAGCCCCTCGCCTGCCCTATCCGTCACTGTGTCATTCCCATCACTTTCCTGAATTGCCCAGATTTTCACACATGAAAACCTTAGCGAGCATCGGCGAAATACAAAAATGTTCTGGTCGCCCATTGACTTCAATGGGGTTCGTTGTTCGAAACGAACCCTCGAGCATCACGGGAAGTTCGTTACGAATAACGAACACCCGAACATTTTGGTGTTCGCTCATCTCTAGTTGGCAGACATCTGCCAGGTCCTTGGAAAGTTTGAGGAGTCTACCCAGGTGGTGAGCGGCGATGCTACAATCATTAGCGTCACCATTCCTCTGCTATGCCTCTTGAGAAGTTCCCTGCAAAGCATAAAGGCAGACGCTTTGCGCTCGGAAACAGAGCCGGGGGAGGACAGTATGTCGCTGGATAGTCAGAGCACCCTCCTGTCTATATCTCAGCGCGGTGAGGAGGAGGAGGAGGAAGATGAGGAGGAGGGGGAAGAGACAGCTTAGCCCACTGGTGAGGGTACACATGCTGCTGGCCTGTCATCCTTTCAGCGTGTATGGCCTGAGGAGGAGGAGGAGGATCCTGAAAGTGATCTTCCTAGTGAGGACAGCCATGTGTTGCGTACAGGTACCCTGGCACACATGGCTGACTTAATGTTGGGATGCCTTTCTCGTGACCCTCGCGTTACACGCATTCTGGCCACTACGGATTACTGGGTGTACACACTGCTCGACCCACGGTATAAGGAGAACCTTTCCACTCTCATACCCGAAGAGGAAAGGGGTTCGAGAGTGTTGCTCTACCACAGGACCCTGGCGGACAAACTGATGGTAAAATTCCCATACGACAGCGCTAGTGGCCGAAGGCGCAGTTCAGAGGGCCAGGTAGCAGGGGAGGCGCGGAGATCAGGCAGCATGTACAGCACAGGCAGTGCAACACTCTCTAAGGCCTTTGCCAGCTTTATGGCTCCCCAGCAAGATTGTGTCACCGCTCCCCAGTCACGGCTGAGTCGGCGGGAGCACTGTAAAAAGATGGTAAGGGAGTACGTAGCCGATCGCACGACCGTCCTCCGTGACGCCTCTGCCCCCTACAACTACTGGGTGTCGAAGCTGGACACGTGGCCTGAACTCGCGCTGTATGCCCTGGAGGTGCTTGCTTGTCCTGCGGCTAGCGTCTTGTCAGAGAGGGTGTTTAGTGCGGCTGGGGGAATCATCACAGATAAGCGTACCCGCCTGTCAACCGACAGTGCCGACAGGCTAACACTCATCAAGATGAACAAAGCCTGGATTTCCCCAGACTTCTCTTCTCCACCAGCGGACAGCAGCGATACCTAAGCAATACGTAGGCTGCACCCGCGGATGGAAGCATCGTTCTGTATCCCCATCAAAAACGGGGACCTTTTCGCTTCATCAATCTGTGTATAATATTCCTCCTCCTCCTCCTGCTCCTCCTCCTGAAACCTCACATAATCACGCCGAACGGGCAATTTTTCTTAGGCCCACAAGGCTCAGTCATATAATTTTTCTAAACAATTTTTATACGTTTCAATGCTCATTAAAGCGTTGAAACTTTCACCTCAACCAATTTTTATTTTAACTGGGCTGCCTCCTGGCCTAGTTACCAATTAAGCCACATTAACCAAAGCGATTAATGGGTTTCACCTGCCCTCTTGGTTGGCCATGGGCAATTTTTCTGATGTACATTAGTACTGTTGATACAGCAATTTTTGTGGGCCCTCGCCTACAGTGTAATCAAATTAATTTTTAGCCCACCTGCATTACAGCTGACGTTACATCAGCTGTGTTGGGCACTGCAATGGGATATTTTTATGTACCGCCGGTGGCTTCCTGGCACCCACCCATGCTGTGGGTCCACAGGGAGTTGTAAATGCATCTGTGTCCACTTCTAAAGAACCCCAGTCTGACTGGGCATGCAGTGTGGGCCAAAGCCCACCTGCATTAAACATGACATTACTACCTCAGCTGTATTGGGCAATGCAATGGGATATTTTTGTGTACCGCCGGTGGCTTCCTGGCACCCACCCATGCTGTGGGTCCACACGGAGTTGTAAATGCATCTGTGTCCACTTCTAAAGAACCCCAGTCTGACTGGGCATGCAGTGTGGGCCGAAGCCCACCTGCATTAAACATGACATTACTACCTCAGCTGTGATGGGCAATGCAATGGGATATTTTTATGTACCGCCGGTGGCTTCCTGGCACCCACCCATGCTGTGGGTCCACAGGGAGTTGTAAATGCATCTGTGTCCACTTCTAAAGAACCCCAGTCTGACTGGGCATGCAGTGTGGGCCGAAGCCCACCTGCATTAAACATGACATTACTACCTCAGCTGTGATGGGCAATGCAATGGGATATTTTTATGTACCGCCAGTGGGTTCCAGGGAGCCACCCATGCTGTGGGTCCACAGGGAGTTGTAAATGCATCTGTTTCCACTTATAAAGAACCCCAGTCTGACTGGGGCATGCAGTGAGGGCCGAAGACCACCTGCATTAAACATGACATTATTACCTCAGCTGTGATGGGCAATGCAATGGGATATATTAATGTACAGCCGGTGGGTTCCAGGGAGCCACCCATGCTGTGGGTGCACACGGAATTCCCATTGCGGAGTTGTACCTGCCTGTGACTATTTATAAAAAACCGCGGTCTGACTGGGGCATGCAGACACCTTGACAGAATGAATAGTGTGTGGCACATAGGTTCCCCATTGCTATGCCGACGTGTGCAGCTCCAGATGGAGGTGGCACAGGATTGGATTTCTCATTGCTTCTGTACAGCATTGTGGACTATCGCCCCGCCCCTTTTAAAGAGGGTCGCTGCCTTGCCGTGCCAACCCTCTGCAGTGTGTACCTGCGGTTCCTCTGGCAGACGCACTTATAAATAGACATGAGTGTGGCGTGGCATGAGGGCAGCTAAAGGCTGCGCAGGGACAATTTGGTGTGCGCTGTGGACACTGGGTCGTGCAGGGGGGGTTGGGCAGCATGTAACCCAGGAGAAGTGGCAGCGGAGTGTCATGCAGGCAGTGATTGTGCTTTGTTGGAGGTAGTGTGGTGCTTAGCTAAGGTATCCATTTGCTAATGAGGGCTTTTCAGAAGTAAAAGTTGTTGGGGGGGGCCCACTCTTGCCGCTATTGTGGCTTAATAGTGGGACCTGGGAACTTGAGATGCAGCCCAACATGTAGCCCCTCGCCTGCCCTATCCGTTTCTGTGTCGTTCCCATCACTTTCTTGAATTGCCCCGATTTTCACAAATGAAAACCTTAGCGAGCATCGGCGATATACAAAAATGCTCGGGTCGCCCATTGACTTCAATGGGGTTCGTTACTCGAAACGAACCCTCGAACATCGCAAAAAGTTCGTCTCGAGTAACGAGCACCCGAGCATTTTGGTGCTCGCTCATCTCTAATCATTGCCCCAAAGAACAGGCCATTGCTAGGGCTAGTATTGTTGGAGTGGAGGTCCCACCTTTTCCACAGAAGAACAGCTCCTTCCAATAGAATGGAGGGCTAAGCTCGCACCCACTCACAGGTCTTTCAGATCACTAGAAGGCCTGCATAACATTATAAATAGTTTTATAGCTGCTTCACTGGGAAAGAGAGAGACAGCCATTGAGCAGCAGAGATGTAGCAGTGGATGTCGGCTGTCATTTATAAGAGACTGGTATGTGCGTTGTCCCATGGTGGGGAGCAGTGCTGGAGGAACAGCACTGCACTGAAAGGGCCGGATGACCTGGGATTGAAGAGAACAACCCCACGGGGAGTCTCCCTTCACACAAGGACTTGGTCCTGAAAAAGATGACAGCATGGTAGACCCAAGATAATGAAAGCTGTGGGATACTTAAAGGGGTTGTCCCGCGCCGAAACGGGTTTTTTTTTTTTTCAACCCCCCCCCCCCCCCCTTCGGCGCGAGACAACCCCGATGCAGGGAAGTAAAGAAAGTTTACCGGAGCGCTTACCTTAATCCCCGCGCTCCGGTGACTTCAATACTTACCGCTGAAGATGGCCGCCGGGATCCTCTGTCTCCGTGGACCGCAGCTCTTCTGTGCGGTCCATTGCCGATTCCAGCCTCCTGATTGGCTGGAATCGGCACGTGACGGGGCGGAGCTACACGGAGCCGCTCTCTGGCACGAGCGGCTCCATAGAAGACTGCAGAAGACCCGGACTGCGCAAGCGCGGCTAATTTGGCCATCGGAGGGCGAAAATTAGTCGGCTCCATGGGAACGAGGACGCTAGCAACGGAGCAGGTAAGTAAAACATTTTTTATAACTTCTGTATGGCTCATAATTAATGCACAATGTATATTACAAAGTGCATTAATATGGCCATACAGAAGTGTATAGACCCACTTGCTGCCGCGGGACAACCCCTTTAAGACTGGTACAACAAGGACAAGTTTGGACTATGGGAGTATCTCCCCGAAAGGACTATAATGTAAGAAGTGTGATGGTGCAGTTTGATGTTTAGCAATAGTACAACAAGATATGTTATGTGAGGTACTATGTGCGAAGTGATGGCATGTATCTAAGTGATGTATAGTTATTGTTCTGTGGGATAATGGCTGGTTTAGACACAACAATTATCGCTCAAAAAATCTTTTGAGCGCTTTACGAGCGATAATCGTTGTGTTCTTTAACAGCGCAAGGTGATCGCTCAAACATTGCGCGATCACCTTGTGTTCCAAGCAGAGGGTGCAGAAGACAAGCGGGGTGTCTCCACTTGTCTTCTGCATCCAGCTGTTCCCCGCTCGCAGCACCCGGCTGTTATACAGCCGAGTGCTCTGAGCGATGTATGGAGAACAGAGCTCTGTTCTTCATACCCAGCCTGTCATCAGGGAGCGGGATACAGCTGAAACAATAGTATCAGCTGTATCCCGCTGTGAATTCCTGATAACTGATCGCTGATCTTTCAACATGCTGAAAGATCAGCGATCAGCGACGGCTTAACGAAAACTGCACAATGTCAGTGCAGTTAGACACAATGATTATCGCTCAAAAGACGGCATTGAGCGATTTTTTTTTTTTTTGAGCGAAAGTCGTTGTGTCTAAATGGGCCTTAAGGCACTTTGAGTAGCAGCGTTATATGCCAGAAAGAAATGATGTGAGACAAAAGCGGGATGTATGTTTGCACCTACGTTGCATTGAGTCCACAGTGATGCAGAACTCTGAAATTCAGCGATACACTCTGGCACCTACAGTGCATGTGGCTACGAGATTAGTCATGTCGTGGACCTTAAAGCAATAGTATGGAGTACGATGATGAATATAGAATACTATGTGGACGGAAAAAGCATAACTATAGGGGATGTGATTGCACCCCGGCCCAGGAGCCTTAGGGGGCCCATAAGACCTATCTTATCCATATAGGGACCCTGGTAGTATGAATAAAGCTTTATAGTTGGAATTTAATAATGAAAGAGTTTGAAGTGTCTTGTCCTGCCAAAGTGATCCCCGGATACGGATATATGGAAATATGTGTTATGTGTGACTTATGGTTAAGTATGGAGCGTAGCTAGTTAATCTTTACCATTGCTCAATAAAGTTTTTTTTTATAAAAGAAAAAAATCTGGCCTCCGTCTCTGTCTGTCAGCTGCTGCGCCATCCTGAACCTGCGCCGCACCACCACCCGTGACATAGTAAAGATAAGGATGGAGCCAAACAGGAAGTTATGGTCTGCTGGTAGACCTCACATCAGGGCCAACCAGATCTTAATTATAGACTGCCAGGATGTTCTCTGACTTAAACCCAGAAATGATGCCTGTCATTACCCTTCTCATTGGAAGGCTCAATGCTGTACAAGGCTTTGTGAAGTTTGGCCAGTATTATTAGCTGCTTATAGCTACATTTGACAGTAGTGTTCCCTCATGTGCCACATGTACCTGTTCATGGTACCCTAATAGATCTGTGAACCTATGCTCCACAAGACTAATTCCCATGCTGAAAACGTTTGACCCCTTCTGTCCTAGATCACAAGTGAATGCTATATCTACATGACAGTATGATGAGCCCGATGGTCCTGAGGGTCCTTAAGGATAAGTGACCTATGTATAAATTATCAGAATAATGAACACTAAAAACAACATATATTGAGAATGAAGTTGTTCACACACTTATGCATTTTGTATTATGAATGGACCTTAACCGTTTCATGAGCAGGGTTCATTGAGTCTCCTGTGTTTTGGTTACATTCTGCAGTTTTGGTATTCCCACTTTTAAAAAAGTCATAATTTTTCATTTTTCTAGAGACACATCTACATGAGGGCATGTTTTTTTCCAAGACAAGTTGTATTTTTCAATGGTACCATTTAACGTACCAAATAATGTTTTGGAAAACTTAAAAAAAATTCTAGGTGAGGCGAAATTGGAAAAAAACACGACATCATTTGACTTCACAGTAAAAATGATGTGTCCTCTTTATTCTCTAGGTCAGTATGATTACAGCAACACCAAATTTATACAGCTTTTTATATAGCGCTGCTGAAAAAATGACCTTTTAAAAAAAATTGCTTTCTGTCTTTTTTGACTTTTTATTTTTCTACCAATAGGGCTGTATCAGGGCTCAATTTTTGCGGGCTGACCCGTAGTTTTTGTTGTCACCATTTTGAGGTGCACACAACATACGATCTGGACATCTAAAGGGTTAACATCCATAATCTAATTTATCTCCGATGGCACAAACTATACCCTGGTTTGGTAACTACTCTCTTCTGGCACTGGCACATTTTCCTTCTGGTAATAACATTTTAATGTAGCTTAGTTACCATAGAAACAATTCTGAACCAAACAAAACAAAATGTTTACTCTTTATGCTCTAAAAGTAATATTACAAATGATTGTCATGTATCATGTATGCTAGGAAAGAATGGTTAATTATGCAACATTATGACAAAAGTGTCATTTATAATGTATTGACACATCCTGAAGAGCCAAATATTTCCAAGCTAAAGAGCACTAGGCGATAAATGTAAGTTCTGCACATGGGCAGGAGAAATAGACGTCGCCAATATACACTGAATGGGGTACTGCTAGGGAAAAGGGATATGGTAAAAGACCTGGGGGTTATAGTTGACTTGAGACTCAATTGGAGCAATCAATGCCAGTCAGCTGCTACGAAGGCAAATAAAGTTTTAGGGTGCATTAAAAGAGGCATAGGGGTGAGGGATGAGAACATTATTCTCCCACTATATAAGGTACTTGTCGGGCCTCACATGGAATACTGTATACAGTTCTGGACAACTACTCAGGTAAGATGTTGCAGTGCTTGAGGGGGTTCATAGATGGGCAACTAAATTAATAAACGGAATGGCAGGACTGAAATAACCAGAGAGGCTATCAAAGTTAGGATTATTCCCTCTCGAAAAAAGACGGCTAAGGGGCGATCAAATAACTGTATAAATACATGAGGGGAGAATACAAGGATCTCTCCCATGATCTGTTTATACCAAGGACTGCAACAGTAACAAGAGGGCATCCTCTACATCTAGAAGAAAGCAGGTTTCATCACCAACACAGAAGCGGGTTCTTTACCGTAAGAGCAGTGAGACTGTGGAACCTGAGTACATGGTGATGGCAAAATCCATAGAGGAGTTTAAGAGGGGACTAGATGTCTTTCTAGAGTGCTGATATTAACGGATATAGACATTAAGTAGTCAGCGGGGATGTTGATCTCAAATGTTGATCCAGGGATTACTCTGGCTGCCATCATAGAGTCGGGAAGGAATTTTTTCCCCCAAAATGAGAGTAAATTGGCTTCTGCCCACTGGGTTTTTTGCTTTCCTCTGGATCAACAAGTAAGGGGGGGGGGGTGTAAACAGGCTGAACTAGATGGATATTTGTCTTTTTTCAGCCTAGCATACTATGTTACTATATAAGCTCCAAAAAAGCATCATGTGACACTTTTTTCTAGTGATTGTCCCACCTCATATATCTTTGTCAATGATATAGCTATATGAGGTGGGTATGGTGAACTTTAAACCAATGAATTTATTAATGGGGTTGACTCCTCTCATATGCCCTATTAGGCCATATGTGTACTATGAGGGTAATGCCCTGTTTGGGCCCCTCCCTTTAGAAATAGAGCAGAGAACCACTAACAGGCAACAGCACTCTAGAATTTCCTATTCGGTACTTTAAGAAGGCTGCATGAGAATCACTATTGGAGATGTAATGGCAGCTATGTTGGTTGTTACCCTGCTTTCTAAGTTATATTTGAGACCTGATCCTTTAAATGGATGAAATTTCTCTATATAGATAAAGCAGCCAAGCCATATAGAAGAAATGTCTGTTGTGGATGCAGGGGTACCGCACATCTATACTGCCGGCGTTCCGAGAAAGGATTCTTCAATCCAATCATATACATAAATTAAATCCATAGAACACTACAAGGGTTCATACAAATGTTTGTAGTGTATTAACCACTGTAGGTGGTAAGCAAACATGATATTACATTTACTCCATCTAATCAGAAAAAGTGTTCCTTTTTGTTCCAGTCTAACAGATGATGTGGATTCACCTACTGGGGCAGTAAATTCTGCCATTCCTTCTGCTACTGCCATACGTTCTACTAGATTTGAATTAGTAAAGGTCCGAGATGGGCTGAAGTATCATCTGTTAATCTGGAACATTTTTTCTGATTGGAGAATACTGTATATAGTATCACTCTTCTTTTTAATATGCCATGATTAAGAAACTACACATTATTTGACTTCGTGGAGTGTGCTGTGGGTTTGATTCGTGTAAGGCTAGGTGCACACTATGTGTGTGCAAACTGCACCTGAGAGGCTCTGCTTTACACGGAGGAAGCATATTGACCTGCATTAGTAAGTGCTATTTCTCATCTGTGAAATAGAGAGAAATAGGACATGCCTTGAATTTTGCACGTGTCCCATCCATCGCTCCATGTAAAGAAACGTCAATGTGCAAAGCCTCATAGGCTCATAATGAGGCTGTGCGCTGTCCATGGATTAGCACGGACAGCACATGGCCCAAAATACGCTAGTGTTGGGGGCTGAATAGAAATCTGTAGACATTGAAGTTTGACGACTGGCTGAAAGTTATTGATGCTTTCTCTTTTACGCATCTTCTACGATCATTTACCCCTAATGGCAAATATTTGGTCACATGACAGAAGAGTTAAAGATTTATTCCCATCTCAGTAAGTTATCCACTACCCATAGAATAGGGGATAGCTTGGTGATCAGAGGGGGTTCGACTGCTGGGACCCCCACCTATCCTTAGATTTCATCCCCAGCGCATCCGAAAGTATGAGCAGCAAAGGCCATACATGCACACTTCTGCTCTATTCACCTAGATGACCTGCTAAAAAGGTTGGAAACAGTATGTAGCCCCTGAGAAGCATTTAGGCTGCCTGTCCATGGCCGAGGCGAAATATTGCTCATGATATTCTGCTGCAGAGGATCAAGTGGGTGATCTGACAGGTCTCCGCATTGAACCTATGTGATAGATAGGCTGAGCATGGAAAATTGTGGCAAATCGCAGCATGCCGCGATTTGAATTATGCGAGAGGAGAATCGCTATGATTTATCACTCATGGACATTGGGCTGCGCTTTCCATAGTTAAGTCTATGGAAAGTGTTCACTGCATTACCTGTGGCCGGATTATCGCCGCAGTTAGCACAGTGACGTAGCGCTCGTGGTAGGAGGCCTTAGGCTGTTAGACATTTGACTACCATGCACTTCAAATTCTTCACTATGAGAGTAAGGTGACTTTTGTCAATCACAAGAGCTCTATCCATTTTGGAATTCTTGCAATACTATTGTGATTATTTCTTCCATAGGGAAACACTTAAATTACATGCAAGCTACAGTAATCTTGCAATCTTACAGCAACTTGCTAGTAAGCAAATGTTGCTTTGCAGCCCTAGCCATGTAGGCTGCACAGACGATATAGTGATAAAGCCCACTTTTTCTTTTCTTTGCAGATCCATTTCAACTGTCCATAGTCAACAAAGATGTGATCTTGAAAATATGCATTACTACCACACTTTTTATGCTTTTTTCCTAAGACTGACTGCTGTCCATAAGTACAAGCCCCCATACAATGAGAAGCTCAAACGAAGCACAAGTATCACATTAGGACAAGGATAGAATAATGATAGCCTATAAGTAAAGAATACAACAATCGGGCAATAGTCACAGATATACTGAGGGTTAATCAGTAGGACCCTACAGATCTAGCATCTTTCTGATAACCTGTATGTAGGCAGGCAAGTGAAAAATCCCTATTGAATGAAACTAGGAGAATCCCTTTAACTTAAAACACACAATTAGATTTCTGAAACACTTGGCAAACATATGGAAAACTTTCAGTAAAACTTCTCAGTATGATTTAACAGACATGATATTACTTGGATATACATGAGAATTTTTTTTTTTAACTCACCAAAATAATTCTCCAGCGTGACTCACCCCGACCTGTCAGTACATACACTAAGCTGAAGGAAGGTTAAGGCTCCCTATGTAACTACCTCGCTTTTAAGCTCCGTAGAATCAGATGCTTCTTTGCAGAATTGAGGTTAAATAGTTAAACATGTGCAGTCCCAAATCCAGGCTGCTGCCACTCGCTCGCTCGGCAGTGTAACCCTAACAATCCTATCAGGATCCAGCCATTGCAGGCTGCGTGGGCTATGTCACTAAAGTACTAGCAAATGTATCTGTCAAGTTAGTTTGTGTTTATATCATGCCTCCCTATTCTCCACTAGAGGCACCAATAAGTTTAAGAGGGTGGAGTAAAAGTTTTTTTTTTTTTGCCTGAAGAAATCAATGCAAAAAAAGGAGAGAGTCAAAGAACAAAACAAACATCTCCCATTCTTGCTCTGGGCTGCGATGAGTCACGAGAAATATCTACTGTAACTTTAACAGCTGACAATAGCTTTAGACATAGGGCTATTATACTGCCATCTTTTGACAGAATGGGAGTGTATCGCTGCACGTTGCACCTCTTATGACAGAGGTTTTGGAGATGCGTGCCGTACAGCGATAATCACAGATCTTTTCCGAATTGGCGTGTTTATGTAGCAAACAATACTGAAGCCTCTTCCAAGATGTCGTCATTTTCAGAGAATTTTCCCTCTCATTTAAAACTGAAAGTCAATTCTGCAGTCGCACTCTGTACTAAAAAAATGGTCTGCAGGAGCTTGTGTTACGGACTGCAGGGGTAACATTTATGACACACGGATCGAACTTCTCAAGTGTGCCTCTATTGGAGGGAAAGTCTTTACTTTGGATCCACGTCCTTCTGTCCCTTCGGACAGGCTCATACGAACGTAATTTAATAGAGTATTACGGATGCGATGTACACGCATAATACGCGGTGAATGGAGTCAATGAAAGTATATTGATTTTCATTGATCCACTCACACTTGCGTATATGCATTGCATGTAATAATAAAGAACGCAACATGTTCTATTATGCATGGTAGAGCCCTATTGTTCACAATGGGTGCGTTATAAGCGCTGTACATTGTGTATGTGCGAGGTTTAAATGCAACATCGCTAAGCGAAAGAGCCAGAAAATGTAAAGAAAGAAACAAGCTAGACTGTGCATGACAGTGGGCATGAGATTCGCTGTCATGCGCAGTCTAAAATCGCTGCAATACACGGAGATAGGCTGGCTCACAGAGTTTTACCGCTGAGTTTTACACACTCATGTGAGCCTGGACTTAAATGTCCTTATTTTTAACCCTTTGCAATCCAATTATGGATTCAGGGGTTTCCGAGGGGGCTTTCTCTTTGTGCCATTATACAATGGTGCCATCTGCTGGTCAGAGCCAGTACTGCGGAATATGACATGCTGGAGAGGCCCCTGACAACAGAGTGGCCAGTAATATACAGTAAGAATACCCTGCCGGACGTCTTCTGACATCGGAGCTGTACAGGCTTCGATCAGAATGTCTTTAGACGTCAGACAGTGGATTGGAAAGGGTTAACCTGGGAGACAAATTTGCATTATTGCTCCATAAACTACCTAGATGGTTCCTAACTGTATGTTTGACTCCAATTTATATATAGTTCCGTCATATGGTGCAAACCGGATCTTAAAAACTTCTATATTGTGTAGATTTTTATGTCAATATTTAAAGAAAAACGAATCAAGCGTACCCGTGTGTATTAGAAAATATATTTTCACACAATAATCCATAATTGTCCCTCTTGGACAGTCAAAAAACAGGGGAAGTATGTATAGATTACACGGGCCTGTAATGTGCTGTCAATAAAATGGACTTGGCAATACGTTTCTTACAATAATAGTAAAAAGGCTTCTCCCATCAGGACAATGCCTTACTAGAATGAAGCTTCCTGCTGGGCCACAGAACACTGCAGGACAGGATTCTCTAATCCTAACCATATACTGCAACACCCTGATGTGCAGTGAGAAGCTTTTTTTTTTTTGCAGGGGTGCCATATTCTGAAAAGTTTTGATGAGTTATGCCACGAGTGTAAAAATGTTGGAAAACACTGCTGAAACCTGTGGTAAGCAGCTGTAACTGCCATAGGAAGCTCAGTGCAGCCACTCATCTCCTTTGCAGCGACCACTACTGGGGAAATGTAGTATTACATGATGAATAATTAAATGAATGGCAACTATGCAATACATTGTCACAATGCGCTTCCACAGCAACTCCCTGTTTGGCTCAGGACCTCCATCTGCAGTAATAGAGCATATGGAAAGGGATTGTCAAGATGGGACTGTCCGCCATTGGGATCATTTCCAGAATGCAATACCACAAGAACAGAAAAAGCAATTCTTAGAATTTCACCTTCCACTCCAGAGGATGGTGAGCATTGAAAGTCCAGCAGGCCTTGTTCATACAATGTAATTGTACCTCAGATTAGGCCATTAATTCCGGCTCAAATCCACGATCAAATCTGCACCATTTAGCATTCTATTGAGTGCACATGGATTTTCGCCATTGACTGGGGCTAAATCCACATGTGGATCTGCAGGAAAATTTAAGGTAGAACTCTGCTTAGACTTTGCAAAACTCCAACGTACATCTGGTAGTTCCAAGGCCATGTGAATGAGGCCTAATGGGCAAAGGGAGACCCAGTTCTCCTATATAGCAATGAATGAAGACACCTTACCCTACCCTACAACAGCAGGAATGTCTACTGCTTCTACAGCTTATGTAACCTGTCCTGTACTACTTATACAATGCAGTGCTACTCAGGAAGCAAACATCCATTCAGAAAATAACAGCTTTGTTTCCAAAGATGACACAGTGTTGCAACAGATGTAGCAGAGTTAGCACAGCTGTCAACATGGCGCTCTACTCCCCGCAGCATCTTGTCATTTTCCACTGCAAACAGGTAGCACTACAACACACCTGTCACTGAACCATGTAGTACCAGACTTATCTAGAGAACCGCTCTGCTGAGTACCTGCCCCACAGGTTTTTAAATTCTTATGAGCACAAGAAAATTTAGGGTCAAACACTGCAAGATACAGCTCAATTATTAAAGTAGGAGAAAGTGGCACTTTAACCCCTCAAGGACCAGGCTGTTTTGTACCTTAACCCCTTAATGACACGGCCTACTTTGGGCTTAAGGATGCAACGATTTTTGGTGGATGTTCACCTGTATTTTTCAAAAGCCATAACTTTTTTATTTTTTCAGCGACGCGGCCGTATAAGGGCTTGTTTTTTGCGTGGCGAACTGTAGTTTTTATCGGCGCAATTTTTGGTTGCATAGACTATATTGTAAAACTTTTATTTTTTTTTATGATAACAGGGAGAGAAAAAGCATCAATTCTGCCATAGTTTTTCTTTTTTTTACATCGGCAATTATGCAGCATAAATGACACAATACAATTTTTCTGCAGGTCGGTACGATTACAACGATACTAAAATTCTTTTTTTTTCCCCACTTTTCTGCAACAAAAACCCTTTTTTGCGAATTTTTTTCTTTCTAAATCGTTGCATTCAAAGTCTTATAACTTTTTAATTTTTTTAAGGACTGAGCTCTGTGAGGACTTATTTTTTGCAAGACGAGTTGCAGTTTTTAATGGTACCATTTTGAGGAACATGCGGCATTTTTAATCACTTTTAATTGCATTTTTTGGGAGGCAAAATGCTAAAAACTAGCATTTTGCCTCAGTTTTTTAGCAGTTTTTTTACGCTTCTTTCTGTGCATGACATAAAGCATGTTCAAATTATTGTGCACGTCATAGCGGACACGACGATAGCAAATATGTAGGATTTTGATGCTAATATGAGAAAAAGCACTTTTTTTTTACGCTTTTCGGTTTTGTACATTATTTTTTTTTATTTTTTTTATACCATTTGTGTCCCTGTGGGGGACATCCATCATAGCACCCAGGATCACTATGATAAGGCATTGCAGGACTTCTCTCCTGCAATGGCTTATCGCTTTTTACAGCGATCATAGGCACAGGCAATACAGGATGCCGGTATTTGGCATCCTGTTGCCATGGCAACCAGTTGGGTTCTCCGTGATTATATCGCAAGAGTCTGATGACATCACAGAGGGAGCGCGCTCCCTCTGTGAACCCTTCCCATGCCACGATCTACAGATATCGCAGCAGGGAAAGGGTTAACAGTGGACAGTCGCTTCTCTGATGCACCTCCGCTGTTGCAGCAGGAGGCCAGCTATCAGGGACAACCGGCTCCTGCTGCCGGATACGACGAGATCTCTTCTGATCTTGCACTATCCACAGGACGTAAGTGTACGCCCTCTTGCGCGAAGCACCCTTCTGTCAAGACGTAAACTTATTCCCTGAAGCAGGAAGGGGTTAAGGACCAAAAACTTTTTAGGGATTTTACCCGTGTGCTAGTTTTACTACCCTATTTTTTAACTCTTCAGCTACCTAAATTATTTTTGCTGCATTTTTTCCCATTATATATAAGGCTTTTTTAATATCTTTTTTTCACTGACTTTTTTTTCTGTTTTTCAGTTTTATTGAGGGTAAATAGCTAAAAAATAATTTTCAAAAAATTCATAGCTGTATTTTTTTTAAATTAGTATATTTACCCAAAAATAAAGTATGGAAATGGGTACCTAATTTTGATTCGGACATTCTGATATATAATATGTATGGTTTTGATTTACAGGGTGCATACAGTGATGGTTTTGGTTGGTATCAGCGGTGGGTCATTTTTTTTTTATGTATATATTTTTATTTTATTCTGTAATCTTTTTAACTTTTTTTTTACCATTTATGTCCCTCGTAACCTCATGTAAGACCTCTGTGAGACATTCAAATGGCCTTTTTTTAATTTCATAGTTTTCCGGTATATCTGGGGCATCAATAGGAGCCCCAGTTACAGGGGAAAATATCCCCCTGCAGTGACATCAGTCACTAGCAGAGCTGATCAGGGTCTGCTAGGATCCTGTAACAGAGGGCACGCTGTGGTCACATGATCGCCAGGTCGTATAGAGGAAATAATACTTTCAATTTTTAGCGAGCGCTATGTAGCCGGGAAAGAACAAGGCAAAAGCTGTTATCAACTGCTTCTCCCTTCTCCTCCGGGTCCTCGGCTGTGTCTGACAGCTGAGGACCCAACCTGCTCCTGCTTGATTGCAGGGATAGAGGCTTTAATCCCACACTGTACATCTGCTATCTGCGGGAATTAAGGGTTTATACACATGGGCGTGTTTTAGTCCTGTTATGCGGCCGTGATAATCACGAACGGATAACGGGACAAAAAAAAACATTTGGGTGTGGAAAAAATGCTGAAAAGTAAGAATGTTTTCAAAAATAATGTTAATCATACACCCAACTATAATTCTTTAAAGCCCCTGACTGTGTGCGGAGGTATGCCTAGAAGCATTGATGCTGTTCTGAAGGTAGAGGATGGTCTCACCAGATATTGATTTGGTTTTGATTTCCTTTTTTCATTGACTTTGCATTTTGTAAATTGACAAAATTAACTATTAACACTTCTATTTTTTAAACAATTTTTACTTTGCAGCATTTTTTTCCATCCTATAACTTTTGTATAGAACTTGTTTTGTAGAGAACGTCAGATGAGAGGACTGGTTTTCTTGTTTGGGCTATAAAACCCCACCTTGAATAAAGGTAGAATAGGTTCTCCACCATGGGTACACAAGTACAACTGTGGTTTTAGGAATATTTATTTTTTAACCTGGTTATTTCATCACTCAATAAAAACACATGAGGCTGGCAGGTATAGCAGCTACTATGGAGCACACCAGTTTATTTTATATGGATAAATTTAGGTACCTTCTAAATATTTCCTATAGACATATCACCAAAGTATAGTTGGAACTAGGAGTGTAACAAATAACCAATGGCCCCTTTGTAAAACTTTGAATGAACCCTGTTCCATCAAGACATGCAAAGCTTATGAATATTTTGGTCTTCATTATTTCCCATGATTCTTTCCACCTTTCCTTTGTATCTTAGCATTTGTTTTCCCATTATTAGGGCTTATTTACACGAGCATATATAGGCTTTCATCTAAGCAGTTCCCCCCTTCCCTCCCCCTCACCGGCTCTCTGTCTCTCTCCACCAGTCTGGCGTCTGCAATGGAAGGGTGGGATGGGGGCGGAGCTTAGCTCCACTCTGGCCCGCCCACTCCCATTACTGGCTATGAACAAGGGGCGGAGAGGGGGCGGGAATGTAGCTCTGCCCATGCCCCGCCCACTCCCACTGAAAACCGCCCGGAGGGGAGGAGAGAGGCAGAGAGTTGGTGAGGGGGAGGGAAGGGGGGAACTGCTTAGATGAAAGCCTATATATGCTCGTGTAAATAAGCCCTTATGGTCATTATACATGGTGCGATTAATATTTTGAGATGAGTGAATGATAAGCTAGTCATTTCCTTTCAAACAATATCTGTTTACATGCATAGATTATCGGTTAAAAAATTTTTCGCCATTTTTTTTTATAGCTCGTTAAGTCAATGATTGGTCTGTCAGTGGAGTTTGAATGTGCCTGAAATGATTTTCAAATGACTAAATGATCACCTTGTACATGCAAGAACAGGCAAGTGACAAACAATTTTTATGGTTGAATAAAATGAATGACAAATGATAAGTGTGTAGTGGCCCAGAACACCATCCTGGTCCCCTCCATAAATGTCATACATGTTTTGTCTTATGTAGATCCACTGTGCATAGCTTGTCCTATCATATCCAGTGTGTGTGTGTTGCACAACTGCAGCACTTGACAGGTTAACAGTAATAAAATCACTGCCTGCATGTAGATGTATCAGTTTGTCTTGTCATGTGGTACAAGTTAGGTTATAAATGTGAGTGTTTGAGAATGGAAAAAGGTCTTCCATCTTGTCTACCTGAGAGAGTGCTAATAAAGAGCCGCATGGAAGCATCTTCAGCTTCCATGTAGGTGAAGATGGAGGAAGAGGAGCAATACACCGTAGCATTTGGAGTGTGGATGTGAGAAGAGTGAGTCCCGTCAGAGAGAGAGAGAGAGACCTACAAAAAGTCCTAAACGGGTATCAGTTCACACTACAGGCCTTTCCTGTGCAGGCATCCGTGGTTAGGATCATCGCACAGAGGTACTTTATTGTGACACCCACGCCTCTGCTGTGTGGGGTGTTTATTGGCTAAGCCTTCTTTAGTAATTGTCTGCCAGAGAGTCTGTGAAGTGACCCCTACCCCTTTCCTCCTCTGCAGTGCTCCCAATCCAGATAACGTGGCCTGTAGGACCGGTTTTATTCTGTGTATCCTCCGTACCTCTGAGCTCTAGTCTGCTAACTTTTTACAGTGAATTATACCTGCATTACCTGTTGTAAAGAACCTATTCATTAAGTAAAAGTTATACCGGGCCCTAACCGTTCTTGGGGACCCATGGTACTATACACAAGTCTCTGTGTTCATTTCTCCGCCACGTAGCATACCGGTGAGTGGGAACAGTGGCGTCACGAGTGATAAGTACTACTACTCCCCCCATCCCATTAATTGGCATTCCCTATCATAGAGTTGTCGAAGCTGGCCTGCGATCCTGCTCTGGCCTTGGCTACATGACATCCCTCAGGGACCGCCGTGAAACGTCAGCACTTATCCCTCCCAGCTCTTCACGTTAGCCAGATGCCCAGGGTCACCCCTCTGGGGTGTTGTAAGTAAATGATATCAATCATTGTTCAATTGTCGGCCGTGTTTACACTGAACAATTATCATTCATTTTTGCTCGGTTCAACAATTATTTGAACAATAACCGTCACCTGTAAAAGGGCCCTTACCTTCCATCTGTCACAGCTCTTAGTTCCTGGTCCCCATATCAGCTGTTATTGCTGCTACCTTGCTAGTTAATAGAATACATTTCTACACACTGGATAATTGAGCTGCATGATGAACCTGACTATGAGTATATTCAGACTCATCATGTTGCCTGTAAAACCAGCAGCGCTGATTACTGCCGTGGTTATGCAAATATTTGGCTATGGATTTGCACAAAGATTTAGCCGTTTTCAATGGGCAAATCCATGTGTGGAAAAACATTCCCATTGCATGGACTACAGCATGGATTTCCATCATAAGTAACGCGTTGCGGATCTGTCATGGAATTTCATCACAGATTCCGTGGCAAATTCTATGGAAAAAAGTCTGCAATGTGAACATTCCCTAAAAGTTCCAGGAAAGAACTGATGTTATTTTAATTACTCCTGGAGTCTTCTCTATAAATACTGATGAGTGGGGGTCCCGCTGCTGGGGTCTACAGAAGCTCTATACTGCGGAAGGAGCCGAAAAGCAATGAAGACAGCCAAGGGGTAACAGCGCTCGGGCAAGTGATGCAGCCCCCAATCTATGACATGTGAAAAGTTAGTTGGAAGTGCAGTTGCTCTTCACCCTACTGGTGTTATGTTCACTGCTGCTAATAGTATAATAAGTGCTGTTTTCTGATGTGCCTGTGGAAAGATGTTGGCACCTAGAACACTGTCCACACCCTGCCAAATTAAACAAAAACCTTTCTGAATGGTAATCTCGTGACTATTGTTTCACTTCCATTAAAGTTCTGCTGTTCCAGAAGAATCTTTCATTTTCTATTCTTCTGTAAGAATCCTGTTTTTCTGTTCTCTTCTAAGGTCTCGATCATGCAAGTGCTGTTTAAGCACAGTATAGGTGTACGGAAAAAAATTGTGCCTATACTGCGCTAAAAATCATGTGAACGGTCAGCTGCTCACTGGAGCAGCTACTCTTAAAAAAGTGCAGCTGCTCCAGGAGGAAAGAGAGGAGAAGCCCCACAGGGCTTCAGGATTTCAACATCGGATGGAGAGAGAGCTGGGCTGTGGGGGATTAACCCATAGCCCTTCTCTGTCTCTCCCTGTTCTGGGGATACCTGAGGGATATCCCATAGCACAGAGAGAGGGGCGGGTGTAGAGAGAGGGGGCAGGACTACATGGCTTCCCACAGTGATTCCCCATAGCAAACATAGAGGGGGTGGGAATAGATGGGTGGGGATAGAGGGTGGATACCTCTAGCCCTGCCCCTCACCCCCACACTCCCAGGGAAGACCTGTAACCCTGCCCCCCTCTCTCTTCCCTCTGTAGGGAAATCCCTTGGGGAGAGAGGTGGAGGGAGTCCCCTAGTGCCCCCTGCTGCTGGGGAATTACATATGGGAGCAGGAGTAAATGGAAACTCCTGTGCAGTAGCAATTTTTCAACATTGCTTTGAGCGAAAAATCGCTCTCGTGAATAAACACATTGAAATCAATGTGTTATTAACACGCGTGAGTTCCGTCCATATCGCTACTCGCACGTGAAACTCATCTATGTGAATCCACCCCAAAACTTATGTTGAAGACCTGGATAACTCATTTCATTGCTCTATTAACATTTATAACAAGAACAAAAACAACACAACATGTCTTTATGCTGTATTGGATTATGATGTGTTTTTCCTCCACACTATAAATGATTGACCATGACTGGGAAGACTTACAATACTGCAATTTAGACTAATTTTGGAATGGGCTCAAGCTACCAGTCATAACTATAAAAAATAAGCGAAAACACCTTTAACTTCCCAAAAGTGCCAATAGAATTCACTGACAGTCGGAATATATTTTCTTCTTGGCACGTTAGATGTCCTTGCAAGTAAATGACTCTGCAGAGGATAGAGGCATTAGAGTATGGTTATTTATAAAGTACTTGCTTGTTATTTATAGGATCCATTCTGTTAAAAGTTTTTTAATTAGAGACTAAATTATTTGCATAAACCATAAAAACATGGGGAAAAAAAATACATGGTCAGTATAAGATGGATGATGCTGGAATGTCAATCAGGTCTTCTTAAAGGGGTTATCCCACTTGTAGTTGTTTGCTGCAGCAAACAGACAGCTCTGTACATTGTGCAGTGGCCTGGGTTTGTACTACAGGCTGAATTCCATTCACGGCAACAGGGCTCAGCCTGCAGCACCAAAGAGGGCCACTGTGCAATGTACAAAGCTGTCTGCCTCCTGCAACAAAACAACTAGAAGTGGAACAATCCCTTTAAGGGAATGGGTGGATTACAATAACAAGGTTAGTAAATTTGGGCTTATTCGGTGTGGACAAAGGATGGTTCTGGGGCATGTTGACTTCTGTGGGAGAGTGTTCTAGGTATCCTGTGTAACCCATATAGAGTTTATTGTCCAGGGAAGGGGAGGAGGACAGCTGTCACCATTACTTATTGTCAGTGGTGGATTCTGTGTTATCTATATAGAGGTGTTACCAATCATTGTAGTCCTGTCTCTGATGATAATGAGATGACTGCTGAAAAGTAATCTCAACAGAGCAGGAAGTATCAAATTATTATTAGACTAAAGGCAGGTTTAGACACAACGATTTTCGTTCAAAGCTGCCTTTTGAGTGAGAATCGTTGGGTCCAACTGCACGGACATCGTGCAGTTTTCGTTAACGAGTCGCTGATCGTTCTCTTTCAGCATGCTGAAAGAGAGCGATCAGCCTTATCAGTGCCGCACGCTGAGTTCACAGTGGGATACCGCTGGTACTATTGATTCAGCTGGTATGCCGCTCCGTGAACACAGCCAGAGTATGAAGAACACAGCTCTTCAGCTGTGTTCTGCATACCCCGCTCCGAACACTGTGCACTCCGAGAACAAAGCAGGAGTATTGCCGGCACCCCGGCAGTGATTTTAGGGGAAAATCATCCGTAGCTCGTGCAAAAAATAAAAATATATATATACTCAGCTCTCCAGCGCTGCCGGGGCTCAGCTGCGCGTAGCTGGGTCATCTCCCTGCACTGCTTTGAAGTTCTTAAAATCCCTGCCTGATGAAAGAACTTCAAAGCAGTGCAGGAAGAATACCCGACTACACGCAGCTGAGCCCTGGCAGTGGCAGAGAGGTGAGTAGATATTTTTTTATTTTTTACACATGCTATGGATGATTTTCAGGGAAGGACTTATATTTAAAGCCCTTCCCCAAAAATCACTGCGGGCTTGCCTGTGTTCTGCATACCCCGCTCGGATACCAGCTGAACTCTCCCAAAAGACAACAGCTGTATGCAGAAGATAGCAGTCCTGCTTGTCTTCTGCATACAGCGTGCCTTCATTTACACACTTATGCAAAGTGAACGCCCAAAACTCACTCAAACTAGCGTTTGAGCGAATTTTGAGCAATCATCTTGCCGTTTAATGCATACAACGATTATCGCTCAAAAGACATCTTTTGAGAGATAATCATGTCTTAATGGGGAATAAGGCCCAATGTCCACAGATGAATTATTGCTGCAAAATTCACGGCCAGATGCCTGCCACGAATTCCGCAGCAATGTCCGTCCATAGACATGCCATGTTAAAGGATTCTTCCCTGCCTACGAGCGGAAATCAACTGGAAGAATCGCAGCATGTTCTATTCTGTGCAGAAAATCGCACAGGCGGCTTACGTTGCAGTCAATAGAAACTGTCCGTCCTGCGGTGAATCGCCGCGGATCCGTGCCATCGCCGGCACAATAGCAGCATCATGCCCTACACTGTGCGCGCTGGCCGAGACTCTTGCCGCAGATCCAGATAGGTGAGTATAGGGTCTCTGGGGGGCGCCGTCTCTAATTCCACTGTGAGATTTCGCAGTCGGAATCCGACTCGGCCGTGGGCATGGGGCCTTAGTGGTCAAAGTGAAAACTGCAAGATATTTTTAATTGCCGACTGTGACAAGGAAAATAAAAAACACAAACACTTGAAAATATAACTATTTGACGTAAAAACTTGACTTAAGCATTAGGCGATTTTCTGATTATATTCCTTTAAGATCCAATATTTATCCACATCCCCACAGAGTAACAATTGTTTGGTATGATTTCATGCTTTCAGGATTTATAAATAAACCAGCCATGTGATCACAGCGGTGAATTACACCAGACTGTTGCATTAATGGCATATCCCTTAACACTGTAATGAAGGATTATCTCTTCAGATCAGTCATGGCTGAGCCCATAGAAGTGGTAAAGAGTCCTCTCATCATTACCTTATTTATTAGCCCTAAATGAAGACATTCAGATGCAGAGGAGTCCTATTGCAGAAAGGCTATTGCAACATTATACTGCCCATTAAAATCTATTCATAGATATCATTGCTACAATTCTGATGTATTGGGAGTAATTAAAATATATAAACATAGATATATTGATAAACACAGGATATGGCTATTTATAAACAATATTTAGCTCTAGTTGTAGGGTGGGATTTCTAAGTGGTTATTCACAGACCACGGAATCCACGTCAGATTTCTCTACACAGATTCTATCTTAAAATCAATGGCACAGATCCACGACTGAGCAACAGATTTCGGGCTTATTCAGACAGGCGTATATCGGTCGGACTTTCACACCCGGCCGATATACGCTGTATCTCTCTGCAAGGTGTAGAGGCGGGATGGGCCCGGAGCTACTGCACTGAGCTCACGCCCCCTCTCCACCCCTCACCACTATTTGCAATGGGAGGGGCGGAACTTGCAAACAGTCGCGAGAAGCGGAGGGGAGCGGGAGCTCAGTGCACTAGCTCCGGGGCCAACCCGGCTTCTCCCCTTGCAGAGAGGGGCAGCGTATATCGGCTGGACATGAAAACCTGACGGAATCGGCATGGATTTAACGTTATATCTACGACAAAAAAATGGCATGCATTCGTATCCTTAAATAGAAGACAATCACAGACCAGATTCAATGCTACAGTTCAACATTACTGAACACAACTGCAATTACAGCAGCACAAAACGTTTGGGTTGCAGTGACTATAAAAGCTACAAAATTGTATCCATTAGGTTGGCTTCATCTTGGCATATTTGCATGCGCAAAATTTACGTGCGGAATAGACAGAGAATAGAATCCAGATTTTAACAAGCTCCTTTGAAACCACTTTTTTATGCGAGCGTACTATGCACAAGCAGTAAAAACGCAGCATACTCTACATTTGTGCACATTTGCGCACCAAAGATCCCCATAGACGTCTATAGGGAATGCACAAATGCAATTCCGTTAGAAAAAGAGCACATCTGGGACTCATTTGCTAAATAGCCATGGTTGTATCTCATAGAAAAAAACATGGATTTAGACATTTGGTTAATCAAAGTTCCTGCAAGGCTACGTTACTTCATAGGACACTCCTATTTTCAAAAAGCATATCTATGGAGCATTCAGCACCACCTGCATCACACAACACACGGACACCCCATCTGTGTGTTGTGTGGGGTGTAAGACACCTGGCCAGGGTAAACCAATCATTGCATGAGATAATTCTATATAGTGTGCACAATATTAAGGAGATCCTATTCGTAAGGTACAGACTAAGTTATAGCATTAATTGAATGTTAGTAAACTGTTTGCATTGTATCCAAATAATACTGTTGTATGTTATTGCCATATTATTTTTTATCGCACACCCAGTAAAGCATTGCTTGTTTAACTAAATTGATGTAAAGCCTCTCCATTAGGCTGGCTGCACGTGGGTGGGTCGGATTCCGCATGCAGAATTCCGTAGTGGAATCTGACCTCGTGCCCAACCAGCCTCCGCACGTACCTGCCTTTCTGAAATCTTCTCTGTACTGTGAATGGTCAGCACTGTGTGCCATCGGTCATGTGCAGTACAGATTTTTTTATTAAAACCTCTGCTTTTTGCGGAAAGGGCCGCGGATCAGATGGCTCCCATTGAAGTCCATGGAAGCCGCCCACGCGGAATCCACAGAAAAATAGAACATGTTGCGATTTTTCCTCCATGAGCATAAAATCACAATTGATTTACGCTCGTGTAGAGGAAAAAGCAATTTTCAATAGCATGTTACCGGCAGTATTTGCAGCAGAATCCAGAGGCGGACACCCACTCCGGATTCTGCAATGCAAATCCACCTGTGTGCAGGCAGCCTTACTGGCATCATATTCAGCACCTGTTAAACTACCACATATTACAGTTCTCACTGGACCTGGCTATAACCACCACTGGAGTTTAAATTCATCAAACTTACTCTCACATTACTGCCGCAGTAAATTTCCCAGAGCTAAGCCCATGCAGGCTGACAATGCATCCAGCTTTATCCGCTTCAGCAACAGCCTGTGAAGTACTCTTGCAAACCAGCTTTCTCCACGGCTAGCCTCCCTAGTCCCAATTTGGCCAACCATCCAGAAATTCCCGGACATTGCTTAAAATAGGGCACTTTTTTTCTGTGCCCGCAAAAAATATTAGATACGTTCGTGAATTTTTTGTGGGCATTGATACTAGAGCAGTTTATTATCACTGCAACTTTCATCATTTTACAGATAATGCTGCTAATGAGCTCATATCAGTATCCGGCCTATAGACATGTATCACATATTATTCAGTATGGTTTACCAATGTGTCTATAAAAATGTTGGCTGTCTGTGATTTTTGGATAGGTGTACCAGAATAATAAATAATTCAGGGTGGCAACCCCGTCTGTAACTGGCAAGCTATGTGCCCACTTGTACCTGTAATTGCAAAGCTTTGCCCTTTGTACTGCAGAGCACCCATGTAGAACCAGTATCTACTCTAATATTGGTCTTCGTACAATGGTCTAAATTCAGTAACAGGGTAGTAATATCATTCACCATTTAATGCTAATGGTAGTGATCATGGTGCAAGACTATTATTTGGTCTTGTACAGTGCTATTATTGATAATATTGATCTTTGAAGAGTGTTTTACTCCATAACAGTATGGATGTAATATTTAATCACTATATGGTGATAATAGTCAGTCCTGGTAGAGTGCTATTATACCTCTAGTCTTGTGTCCCATATCTTTTAAAGGGGTTTTCCAAATAAAAATCAAAGGTGGCAATTGGGGAACAAACCCAGTTAAAAAAAAAAAACATGCTTACTCACCTCCCACTACTGTGCTGCTCCCCCACCGCCACTTGCCGCTGCACCAACTTTCTGTTTACTTTGGCAGCAGCCGTCATGTCGGTTCTTTACCCATGTGACCGCTTCAGCCTTCATCATTGACGTCCCCTAAACCTGTCTTGAGGTTTCTATATTAAAATCCTTAGGGCTCACACCCACTGGCGATACGACTTCCCTGCGAAAACAATGGGCGATATTGCACATTCTTCTTTGCGATGCAAGGTTACAGTGAAAACATCGCCGATCAGAATGAAACCATTGAAAATCATTGGTTTCATTATCATGCGTTTTCACTCACTCTCGTATCACAGGGAAGTCGTATTGCCAGTGGGTGTGAGCCCTAAGTGACAGGTTTATGAGACGTCACCAGGTCTCGCTCGGTGACATCACTTGTCAGATGCTGTGGCTTCAGCAGTCCAGTGCAGCAGTGAGTATATTGCTTGTATATAATGTTGGGCACAAGGGGGCCCAAAACTATATAAAAAAATAACATGGAAAACAACTTTAGCAACACTCCTGGAAGCGGTAGAGATCAGTACTGCAGCATTCTGCACACTGACTTCTGAAATCACTAAATGTGACTGTATCCTTGGTACATTACATTATTTACATCTGATTCTGGGAAAGCATGGTGACAAGTCAATCATTTTGACTGCTGTTACATCTCTGATACCCAGGTTTCCTACAGTCTTTTATGATAAATCTTCCTAGTTATATAGCAATATGAACAGAAGGAGGTTATATAGGCAAAATTGCCATGAACGTCTTAATAACTGTCTTAATAAGGCATTACATTTTTGCATCGGCAAATATGCCCGTGTGAAGGAGTCCTTAAAGATTTGTTTTAATCTTCTATACTCATGTGTGCTAATACCCCGAAACAGCTGTCTGTGTATGGATTCTGGCTTGGCTTTCAATTCCCAGTCATCTTTACAAGGCTTGTATAAAGAGTCTAACACTGACTTGCAGGAAGCTGCCTTCCAATAGGTGGTGCTGCAGAGGTATTGTTCCATCTCCCTTATTTGCATATTACCCAGAGGAGCATGAATGGCCTTATAAGTCTCCTCACTCACTCACACTCTAGGTGCTCTCCCTAAGGTGAAAAGATAGCGTTTCTGAATACATTACCATGTGTCATTGCACAGATGTTCCCCAGTTCCCGATCACATCACCGTGAAACTGAGTGACTCAATAAAAAGAAGAACCTCCTTGTCATTGTCCACCAAGGCAATCAATGGGTTAAATAGCTAGGATCGGCAGTTCCTCCGATAGAGCAGAAGCTAGGCTGTCAGTAGACAGTCGAGCGCCCACTATAGGGCGGCATAGGACAACCATCTTCAGCACTCTGAAAAAAACTGCGTTGTAGAATAAGGCACCTTAATGACTGCCAGTAATAAAGCGTATTAGCCGTCATTAAGGGTTTAAGAGTGCGTCTCCTTTGGCAGCCATATTGGTTGCCACCCAGCTTTCCCAAGCACAGATGAGAAACATCTTTATAGAATTTTTAGCAACACAAGGGATTTTAGTAGGTTACATCTTGTAACCTTTAGTCTCACCCAGGTACTCGCCGCATAATAGGGACTTGTATAAATATAGTACCCTCATTTATAATGCAGTAGACATGAAAGCTTGCTGATTATCATCTTCTCTGATATTGATTGTGCAGAGCAAATATAACACTGCTTACATAGACGTGAGGTATATTACATGTTCACAGTGTATTCAAGGTAAGGAGATCCCTGATATTCACATATGTCTGTTACAGTTTAGGAAATGTGTCTCTGTGGACTTTGTAGGTTAGGGAATATCCCATTATATGGTGCAGAGGTTGGGAATAGGTGTAGACAGGAGGTGCAGCAGTTTAGAGATTAGCAGATGATTTGGGGGTTTCACGGACGTATACACAATCTGTCATCCTATTTTCAAGATTTAAAGGGGTTATCAGGTTTAGAAAACCAATTTTTAAATGCCCTATTACTCATATCTGATCTAATAGAGCGGGTTCCCATTCAGGTCCTAGAGTGGCTACCTTTAGAGAGCATGTCCCTCTAGAGCAGACCTGGGCAAAGCACGGCCCGCGGGCCACATCCGGCCCGCTGAATAGCTCGGACCGGCCCTCACCAATGAGTCCGGTGTCAGCAACGGGAAGCAGCGAAACTATGCACTCCGAAGCCTTGTCCATTTTGTTCACTTCTGTGCTGTGCTAATAGTTATTCAGGCCTTACTTATTCAAGCACCTCTACCAATGACGTAGGCTTGAATAACTTTATTAAACAGCACATAAGTTAACAAAATGGACAAGGCTTCGGAGTTTGTAGTTTCACTGCTTCCCGATGCTGAGTAAGTGATGCCACTGTAACTTCTGAGTGCCAGGATGCTCGTTGCGGACCTTGGGGAGTGCCAGGACAATCGTTCCACGCTCGTCATTGGTAAGTGTCAGGACTTTTCCCTTTGCATTGTAATTAGAATAATAATACTAATAATATTCACTTTTTAATCTCTCTTCTTGGGGCAGCTCTCTGTGCCCTCTCCTAGGAGCATACTACTGTGTATTAAAAAAATCTATTTTCCGAGGTTAGCTGTTAACCCTTAAATATGGCGGCTAACATTAAAAAAAGAAAAATTGATGCAGAATGCCGAGTTTTTAACAAAGAATGGACTTCTAAATATCTATTTACTGAAACCAAAGGTAAAGCTGTGTGTTTAGTTTGTGGAGAGCAGATAGCTGTATTTAAAGATTACAATTTGCATCGCCATTATGAGACTAAACACGGAGAGAAATACAAGAACTTGACGGAGGCAGAGCGGGCACGGGTATCTGAAGATTTGCTAGCAAAACTGCAAAGTCAGCAAGGATTTTTTAAAAAGCTTCACTCATCCAGGGATGCAGCCGTAAAGACCTGCTTTGTAGTATCCTACAAAATTGCAAGAAACAGTAAGCCATTCTCTGATGGGGAGTTTGTCAAAGAATGTTTGGTGGACTCTGCAGCGCTAATTTGTCCTGAGAAAAAAGAAGCATTCGCAAAAGATAGTTAATTTCATCAGGGCAAGAGCACTAAATCACAGACAATTTGTTGCACTGTTGGAGGAGCCGTATTACAGCGCCATTCATTTTCAATGGCGGCCGTATTCTGGCCGCAAATCGGGCGGCTGGAATACGGCCCCATTAAGGCAATGTGCATGGAGCCTTCGTATGTTGGTCTGGCCCTCTAAAACCATTCCAATTTCTCATGTGGCCCCATGGGAAAATTAATTGCCCACCCCTGCTCTAGAGGATCTGGCATGTCCTTGTATTACATAGAAATCCCTTTAATTTTAATGCAGATTATATCACATTTCATCTCTCCTGCTTTGAGCACTAAGCAATTGAACATTTACTAACAAGCAACCCAAAATTTAAGCTAATTGCTGGGGGTCCCAGCAGCAGAACACCCTGTGATCAGCTTATTGCAAAGCGCCCCTACTAATAAAAAAGGGATTTTCCATAAGCAGACAACGCCTTTAGGAAGTCGGGTTTCACTTTAGGGCATCATTTATGGATTGTGAACAATGAAGACATTTTACATGTGTTTACAGCCTTTGATTGCTGCTTTCAGCCCATTTTGGTCTTGTTGGATCAGCGGACTGAAGAAGCAATCATTAAAGGGGTATTCTGGGCATTTAACTCCTTTTAGTACTGATGACCTATCCTCAGGATAGGTCATCAGTAGTTGATTGGTGGGGGTCAACCATTCAGGACCCCTGGCGGTCACCTGATCTCAGCCTCTGCACTCATTGCAGATGGGCCAGGCATCCACATTGGCACCAAAACTGGAAGTGCTATAGAAGGTAAGCTTCTATCGTACTTCCAGCTCCGACAGTAATGCAGATGAAGCCATCAACATTTGGCCTGCAGTTAGTGCGGGAGCTATGATCAGGTGATCACCTAGGGTCCCGAGTGGTGGACCCTCACCTGCCAACTACTAATGACCTATTCTGAGTATAGGTCATTAGTACTAAAATGGGATAAATGCCAGGAATACCCCTTTAATGCTATGCAGCAGTGGGTGGGACAGAGCCATCTACTACTTGTAGGGGACTTCAGCAGTTCTGAACTACTATAGCAGTGATGTGAAAAATGGCCACCTTTGTTCAGCCTAACCAGGGCTAGTGAACTTTTCCTTGCCTACATCTTGAGTTTGAATTACATAGTATTTTATACTAAATCGCTTATTAGGGACCTTTTACACGGGGCAGAATAGTCCGCACGACACATCGCAAGCCGTGGCAAATTTTGCACCAAAATTGGCAGGCTACCGGCGGATTGTGATGCAGAATTGAAAATGACTTGAAACCTGCCCTGCAGATTTTGATGTGAAATTCTGCAGCTTTGGATTTGGCATAATTCTGAGCCTTTTTATCACGTATTGCGCATTTTGCAGGTTTTGCGCGCATAATATGCGGTACTAAACTTCCCATTACTTTCAATGGTGCCTCACACACACAGCGTGCAGCATCCACATATTATGTGCACATACACGCCAGGATAGAGTGTCCAGGATTGTCGGCACGCATTGTGTACTGCTGCGTGCTCCCCACGCGGGAGATACGCTCACGGAAAACGTTGGAGCCCTAAAGACAAGATTCTTCAGCTTAACTTCGGCAGCTGTGTGGTCCATTGTAGGCTAACTTCACACTGGCAAGTGCAATATCCCGCCCCCATATCGCGCTCCCCACCATGTGAATTCCCAGAGAATGCGAGGCGTTTTCATGACAACACAGCCTCACATCACTTCGGGAAGAAGCGAACCTCCTGCTGCGACTGACAGCCGCAGCAGGATTGCAGAGTTTCTCCCATTGCTTTCAGTGGGAGACTTTGCGATGGTGCCGCCAGCCCCATTGAAATCAATGGACGCTGCAATGCGAGAGCACGCAGAAAAATAGAACATGCTGCAGTTTCTTTCCTGCATCGCGGTACCATGCAGAAAAACATCGCTTATGTGTATGACCCCATTCAAAAGAATGGGCTTCGTATTTGTGCGAGATTTGTGCGTCTCGCAGCACACAAATATTGCACAATTTTGGCGCCTGTGAAGGCGCCCCTCCTCAGTTTCATCTGATGTTAACAACCCACATCTCATGGAAACATTGCAGCACATTGCAGTATATTCAGGTATATACAGCTAAGTACAGAGCTAGTAGATTCTACATTGCAGAATTTTGATTGCAGCTCTGGCTGTGCATTGAGTAGAAGACGTACTCCATGTAAGTCATTAGGATATATAGGGTATAAGGCAGTTATATACATGTAGAGACAATATAGTTCAAGTAATCTACAAGGCAGATGAACATGAATTGTAAGTTCTAAATTGACACTGGATTGGGGAGACCAACTGAAAGGAACACACCCTGACCAGGACTAATGGGGCTGCGCACCTCACTCAGTATGAGGAGTTGTCCATTCATGTATATTTAGATCAGTGACATTATAAAGAAATATGCAGTCATATAAGATGTTTGCATGAACGTCCTTGCAGAGTGCTTTTTTGCAGCATTAACCCTTTAGGTGCTAAAAGATTAACGAATACAGTGATATTCCTAGTTTACCATTAGTGTATTGACATATTGGTATAGTCTCAAATACTAAACAACATATCCTACAGCATGCACCGTAGCTAAACACTAAAGCGAATATTAAAAGAACAAGTTACAATGTGGCCATCAACATGACTGTGCAAAAAAAACCCGGATGTAGCAGAGTTGAATTTGTCATTTAACTCTTTAGGACTAGGTTTTTTTTTCACCCCATGGTAAAAATGACCGGCAGTCCCATGTAAAACTCTAAAATATGATAACAAGTGCTGAAATACAAACTGAACTCTACTACATACTTCTGCTAAACTGATCACTGAAGAATTAAAAGTGAAATTAAGGTAGCAGATGAAAATACAGCAGAGATTGGCATTTTATATATCTGGACATTGCGAATTAGTGTTTTGACCCAACGCATAGCAAAACTGAAATAGTCTTGGCATTATCAGGAGATGCCACACCCTGTGATTAGAAAGGCAGGAGAATTAGCTCATACAGTAATGCAGTTAAAAAGACAGTACTAGTATAGTAAAAGAATCCCACCACTGGCTGGAGATCCTTGCCAGTTAGGCAGAAACAGATGGAAGCAGTCACACATCCTGGAAGGATATCAGGACCTCCTGTCGGATGCTGGAGTTGTCCTTAGCTGAGGATTCTAGTACACATCCAGTCAGTCTTAAGAGTCTGATGCAGGAAGGTGCAAGAGTCTGAATGCAATGCTGACACACTCCTGGTTCTCTTGTAACCCAGCAAATGATACAGCCCCTGGATGGTACCCAAATTATTCAAGGCTGTCCATAAATACATTGCATCGCTTGTAGAGAAAGAAGTCACATGTCACTGCAGAGAATACATCAGAGATGCTCCTTCAAAACTCATCTTCTAGAATGGGTCATACTTAGAAGCTGATTCTCACTTATAACCAAGGAGTCTCATAGTGTAGGAATGGTTAATAGTATTGATTGACAGAAAACTACTGAAATAAAGTGAACTTAAACTCTTGATTCAGCTGTACGTATTTACAGGAACAACAGAGCTCTAATGTGGGCAGATTGTGCCATTGACAATGCAGTATGACATAGGTATTTTTCATTCTTAAAGGGGTATCTGTAAATGTCTGATGGGTAGAGATCTCCCCTGTTGGGAGAAAAGGCGTCCCTTGATACCCATTATGTCTATCAAGAAAAAGAGGGGATATCCCTACCTACCAACAAGAAAAAGTGGGGAGATGGAGCTAAGATAAGGTTAGGCATGGGAGATAGCATACTTCCTAAGTGTCCATCTTTTAGAGGGACAGTCCCTATTTTTGACAGTCCCTTAAATATCCCTCTTTTTGATCTCAAAAATAGATTAGCATTAATAAACTTACCATATTGCCCCGTAAACTATCAGTATGGTTCCTAACTGAATCCGATTCCCCAGTTTATATATTATTCCATCATATGGTGCAATTTGGATCTTAGTTTATGTTTATATTCGATGTGCTAATATTTAAATTGAAAGGATTCAAATGTACAGATATGAATTGAAAAATGGATCTGTAGCAGAATGAACTGCAAGTATCCCTCTTTGACCATTCAAAAAGTTGGGAGTTGCTTCTTCCCCAATCCTCTTCTCTGCTTGTCCTCTCTTTTTTAGCCAACATTGGCCATTTTGAGTAACACACAGGGCTTAGAGGACTCTTATTTTTCTGATAGGTTGCAATTCCAGAACTAGAACCAGTACCTTTCAGACATTTATGATGCATCTGATAGTAACATAGTATGTAAGGCTGAAAAAAGACACATGTCCATCCAGTTCAGCCTATTAACCCCCCCCCCCCCCTCAATGTTGATCCAGAAGAGGCAAAAAAAAAACAACCTTATGAGGTGGAAGCCAATTTTCCTCATTTGGGGGAAAAAAATCCTTCCTGACTCCAATCTGGCAACCGGAATAATCCCCGGATCACCGACCCTTCTGAAGTTATTAATGATTATAACATATAATATTGTAACGCTCAAGAAAGCTGGCCAGTCCCTTTTGAGCTCTTTTATCAAATTTGTCATCATCATGTCCTCAGGCAGAGAGTTCCATAGTCTCACTGCTCTTACAGTAAAGAACCCCCTTCTATGCCGGTGTAAAAACCTTCTTTCCTATAGATGTATGGATATGTTATAAATAGCTGTGCTTGGAATAACTTTTAAGTGAGATCTGTTCTAAAGCTAAACATGTGGTAGCATATTCACAACCTATAGGGTTCAAAAAGCTGCAATTGTTGGGTGGAAGTGAAGCACTCCTTATAGCATATTGTAATATTCACCCCTCTCTGAGACCATTTGTCTAGCCAGTAGATTGAGAAGTTCTCCAAGGACTGTACTTCCCTATCTAGTAGGCCTTATTACTGTAATGCTGATTATGAGTCTTTCCTCTGTGCTTCCACTCTTTTGATGAACCATCACTGGTATTGGCTAAACAAAACACACCTCACCGCAAAGACAAATAATTGCCTGTTTACATCAGATGATAATTTATTAATCAGCAAATATTTAGGTGAGTTAAAATGAAGCTAGTGAGTGAGTTTTCGCTTGGCACCTGGTTGGTGGCCGTGTTTACATGAAACAACTGTCATATTTGCTCTATTGAGTGACTATTTTGACGATAGTTGTCCTGTGTAAAGCCCCTCTTACTTGTACCCACTACTGTAAATTCATCATATATACCTTCATTTAAAGGATGAACTGGCTGCTAACATAAACTCTTTACTTTGTTGTTTAATTAGTCCCATGCAGCTACATTAAGCTCATGAAACACTATTAAAACATTATGTTGAAATATATAAAATATATTATTTTTTATTCTAATGGGCTTCAGTAAGATTATTACTGCAGCACGCATAGAAACATTTTTGGTCACATGCCGTGCCCCCTTATATAAGCCACACCCCTTTAAAGGGCCCTCCTTCACCCTTATATTCTTGAATCATGCATGCATGAACTGTTAAAGAGGCAGTAACATTTCAGACAACGTATATTCCTCTTCTAGCTGGTGTTTGTCTTATCATTTCTGTAATATACTTGCATTAAAAATGTTGTTGCTTTACCACTGTAAAACACTTTGAAGTGGCTGCCACTAGAGGTCTCCCAGCTTCTCTGCAATCCACTCTCTGTTGTTTGGTACAAAGCTTCCGGTGTAACAAGGACACAGGGATGCTTTCATAGCAACAGAGGAAGGAGATATCTTGACAGGTGGCTCCCCTACACCTCCAGGCTGCAGGCTGACAGATCTGCAGGCACTGTGATAACGATCTCTACAGTTTCTACCTCTCCTGCTGTTACAGCATGTGGGTGAGTGTCTGTGTGTGTTCACACATTACAAACATACATTAATATGCATATCATGTACATTTATTGCCTCCTACACTACCCACACCCCGTCTGCTCCATAAATTAAAAAAAATAAAAATAAGAAAACCACCCCACATATTTTCCTCACATTGCTGTGTTCCTTCGCGCTCCATCCCCTCCCCTGTTCCTTATATTTTACCCTCACCCTCCTTGTGTTTCCATAATTTTTGAATACCATTTGTAACCTCCGCTGTGCTCCAAAAGCGCCACAGAATAAGTTGGCTCTATACAAATAAAGATTATTATTATTACTATTATTATAGAGCTTTTACTAACCATTTGGGGAGAATGTCTCTAAATGCCTGATTGTCTTGGGTGAGCAGGGGGGTGGGCATTTAGATACTGCCTCCCAGCTGATTGAATTAGAGGCAGTGCAATGCAGCATGGGAAGTAAGGGCAAGGAAGTTCAGATCAATGAACTACCATGCCCCCCCCCCCCCGAAAGTAAGCCCCACCCTGATTTTTGAGAATTTTTTTTGGGGGGGGAAAGAATAGAGAGGGGGTGGGGATTAAATTTAAACCCTACCCCAAAAATAAGCCCTAGCTGCATTTCATTAAAAAAATCAATAAATTACCTAGCAGGAGCGGTTCAAATCCCTCCAGCTGGTCTCCGGAGCTTTGGTACGGTTGCTTGCAGTCCTTGGCTGCTGACAGAAGATCGCTTTCTGGTTACGGGATTCATAAATCCCACCTCCAGAAAACGATGGCTCTGATTGGTTCTCAAGCTCTGCTCAGCCAATCGATGCAGTGCTCAATGAAACAATGCGATGGCTGAGCCGCGGAATTAATTGGCCAATTCATAAATCTTGCCTCCACAACATGATCGCTGTGATTGGTTTTTGAACACTGCTCAGCCAATTGATGCAGCGCGTGATGAACCAATCATAGCCATCGCATTGTTTCATCGAGCACTGCATTGATTGGTTGAGCAGTGCTCGAGAACTAATTAGAGCTATTGTCCCTGGAGGTGGAATTTATGAATCCTTTAACCAGGAAGCGATCTTCTGTGGGCAGCCATGGACTGCAAGCAAGCTTGCTGGAGTTCCAGAGAGCAGCAGGAGGACCTGGACCGTGCCTGCTAGGTAAGTATAATAAGACATCCCCCGAAAATAAGATCTATTGTCTCTTTTGTGGCAAAAATTAATATAAAACAGGGTCTTATTTTCGGGGAAACATGGTACTGGCAGAATTCTAGGCTCGCTACGCATAAAAGTGGGTTGCAAACAGCAGTATAAGAGAAAAAAGGGGAAGACCACCTCAACATCATAATTTAAAGGTTTGAAAGAGGGTGTAAACAGCAGCAAATGAGTAAGGAGAACCTGGTATATTTTAGAAAATGTGTTGAAAATTGCTTTAAGACCCTTACAAACCCTGTTCAGTCTGTGGACAAAGTAGGGGTTTCTTCAGTGTATGGGCCTGACACGTCTAAATCCCCACAAATGTTTTTTCCAAATCCAGACTTAGAGCCCATAATCGTTTAGTACAGCATGCATCAGTCAGACCTTGGATCATAAATATTTAGCTGTGAGTGACCAGCAATATTCAGAGACAGTCTCCGGCTGCTGCAGCTAGGCTACATCCTGATGCATGAGCTACTCGTAAGCCTAATGACACAGCATCCATTAAAAAAGCAAAGGGAAGATTTGTGAAGCGCCCCCTACCCAGAAATTTCAGTAGTGTGTGATAGACTTGACAATTCTTCTGCGATTCCTCGGGGTCTCCCCTTTTTCCGGAAGACTCCCAGAAGCATATAAGTTTATATCTGCAATGGTGCAATGTGGCAGTGTTGGAGACGAGACAACAGCGAGTGAATGCAGTGAAGGTTAGATGTGGGAAGCGATCCATACTAATATTGCTCCATATTATGGGCACGTGGAATCTTGCCCTGTTATTTAGGATGATTGCTTGGCACTGCCAGTAGTGAACTAATGCCGACAATAACTTTATACGTTGTTATATGCTACATTCCAGTTGGCGCAAGTATTAGCAGCATGGAAAGATTTATTTTACAATATGATCCCCTTTCACTAATACTAAATTTGTTTTCAAAAAAGGTTTCCCAACTAAATGTGTTCTTGGAAAAATCAGATTCACAGCATAGCCACATAGGGGTAATATCAGGGTTTGACTGCTGCCAAGTTGTCCTACGCTGTCTCTAATGTCAGCACAGTGCCAATCCAGCTACGAGTGAAGTGGCTAAACAATTCAGTTGTTAGGGATACTCTGGCTAACACCCAGTGGTTTAAAGGGAATGGTCAGGCAGTACGCCTCTATCGCAGGTGGGTGATGTTGCGACGCAGATTCACGATATGATGCAGCAGAAGGAGTTACTAAACAACATGTATTTGTTAACAAAAGAATGAAAATGAGTTATGTTATAATAACAAGGAAGCAGGTTAACTTTTACAGTAGATTCACCTGTCGCTAGCTATGGCTAACTAATTCCTAGGAATAATAGCTTAGGTACAATAAGACATAAAATAATAATAGTGCCAGGAAAACAGTATTAGTAATGCTGTAATCGGATAAGTCCTGTAAAATAGAAATATAAACCTCCCAGCATAATGCACAATTCATCCGTAAAAAGGTTAACACTCCACTTTCTGGCGTCAATACTCAACTTAGTCTTTTAGAAAAGCTGGTTCCCAAAATACTGTCACTTTAAATATCACTGTCCATAACCTGGTTCAAGCACCTGGAATATATACAATGTCAGTGTCCTTATATATAGCAGGCCTGCTAGTGCTTCCTCCCTAGAAGTGTGCACAACTGGCTGTTTTTCTGAGGTCAGCCTCACTTACAACTTGTTGCTAATGCACTTCACATTATTCTGCTTCGTCTTTGGTCTTGATCCTTGGCTCTACAGCGCAATCATGTTTTCTCTTTTGCTGGCAGCAGGCATTCTCAATTAGCTCTCCAAGGTGCACTCTACCTTCTCCAGTGGCTCTCTCATACAGGCTGTTCAGGCTCCCACTGCCTTTATCTTCCCTGGCAGCAGTCGCTCTTCTGCAGTGTGTTGCACCTTTTCAGCAGCAGCCTCTAGCAGCACCTCAGCTCACTAACACCAGTGCAGGGACTCACTTTCCTGTTATGCAGCAGGAAAATGTCCTTTTATAGTGCTGACATCTCACTAGAATGTTCCCAGGGAGCATGCTCAGCTCAGTTTGAGACTGCCATCTTGGTGCTCCATTGTGAAGCCCAGTACTCCCTCTAGGCTCCTAATTTAAAGTGACCCTCTGACTACCTGATAGACTAATGATGCATGCTAATGCACAGTGTACTTCAGGTAGTCAGAGAAGTGGTGTGGCCATCGTTGTTTGTCTAGGACTGGAGGATCCCTGTAATTTGTACCCCAGACCAGTCCCCCTAAATATAGTGAGACCTCTATTCTTGTTATTGGATGTGGAATGCCACAGATCGTCCTTGCGGGTGACGATTGCGGATTCCCAATCCAAATCCAGCCGTGTGACACCTGCCTTAATTTCAAACCCCAGACCAGATCCCTAACTTTATTCAGACCCCAGAATAGGCAACAAAGTAATATTTCATCCCCAGACCAGACTATACTGTATGCTTTCTTTCCTGGCTCTTGCTCACCTCTAGGTGCTGGTGCACTGGTTTCTGGCGCCATACGGCATAAGGATGTTATTGTGCACATCCACACACTAGATGCTGATGCTGGATGGCCGCTGGGACTGGTGCAACAATCCCCAGAGCTGAACCGGCAGAAAGAAGTGTAAGTATACAGATCTCTATTTACTGGATTAATCCCATGGATTATGGCTAATTTTGTTTTGTTCAAGGTTTTTTTGCTGTGCCTACGCCCTATTTTCAACCTCCCTTCCTGGCATCGGGGTGAAAACTGCTGTGTATATCAGGTGAGGGAGGCTAAAAAGAAGGGTGACTCACTGTAAAATTGGTGACATGCCTATTTCTGTTGGCATTGCTTCTATCTCAGGTGACAAAACAATGATGGCATCAATACCAATGTATGACCTCCAGACACAAAAAGAGGGTTGAACAACATGTAGTGTAATTTGAGCAACTGAGCATATCCTACTGTATCTGGAGCCGGACTGCAAAGCAAGTTCAACCATTGTATCATTTGAATACGTCTTCTTTTTTAGTGTTTGTAAAAGGTTTTGTCTTTGGTGAAGTTGGCATTAAACTAGATGAAACTCTTCTGTATTCACTCTTTAACAGAACCTGTAACCTACCTAAAACACCATGAACTAACTTATGGCGCTGTTAGGGCAGGTGACAGGGAGCCGGGTGATGTATTCTTCATATTTACTTGCTTCCTGGCTTCTGCCTGTAAAGTCCACATGCCGGCTGAAAATCTTACACTTTTCAGAATCTTATAGAAGTCTACGGGAGAGTGTGCAGAGAACTCTTAAAAGAGTAAGATTTTGGTCCGGCATGTGGACTTTACAGGCAGAAGCTAGGAAGCGAGTGAGTAGAAAAATATCACACCCAGCTCCCTGTCATCTTCCCCAACAGCACCATGAGTTAGTTAATGTTGCTTTAAGTAGCTCAGTGTTCAGTGATGGGGGGACTGCCACAAGGGACGAAAGAATCCCCTGCCACAGCTGTCACAGCTGTGGCAGAGGAGCTCAATGCTATCCCATTGCTTTCAATGGGGCCGCGCTGCTGCTGCCCCCTTTAAAGCAATGGGATGAAGGCAACCCCCGCAGCTATGTAGGAAAAAAAAAAGGGAACTACCTAGAAGCGCTGTCTGTCTCTTCTTCCCGTCCCTGGCAGTCTTCTTCTGTATTCTGGAGGCAGGGAATTGTAAAATCCCTGCCTCCAGAAAGAGGTGCCTCTGATTGGCTGAGCGCTGTGACCAATCAGAGGCAGTGCTCAGCTGTCATTCAATGAGTGGCTGAGCGCTGCTTCTGTGACAGCTGTGGCAGGGGATTCTTTCGTCCCCGCTGCAGTCCTCTCATCACTGAAAACTGTAACAGTGCTGTCACAGGGTTCAGTGATGAGGGGACTCCCCGCGGTGATTAACGGAACCCCCGTGGGGATTAACGGAACCCCTGCAGGACCTATAGAGTTAACAGCGGGACATTTAAATACTCTGCTATAAGCACCGGCGAAGCTATTCCCTGCACAGGAGTTTCCATTAACTCCTGCTCCCATAGAAGTCAATGGAAATTCCCGCAAAACGCACACCTATGTCCTATCTTTTTTAGGTGCGCGCTGTTTTACGCTTCTAATTTTGCTCATAGGTTTTCATGGCAGCCAAGGGCCTGATCCTAGGTCTCTCTTAAGTGCATACCACATGCAATTTTAGGGCTTATTCACACGAGTGTATATTGGCTGGCATTTTGACTACCGGCTGATATACTCTACCAGCTGATGCATTGAATTCCAATGCATCAGATAACACAGGCGTATTCCCATGACGTAAAAGTGCTCAGACAGGCCCTTTTACGCTGGGCAGAAAGGATAGTCCTGGAACTATCTTCCTGGCTGGACTAGTCTGCTGCCATAGACTCCTATGGGAGTCTGAGTGACTGCTAAACGCCCCCCCCCCCCTTCTCTCCTCCTCTCTCATTCCCTCTGGCTGTTTGCAGTGGGAGGGGATGTGGTGGAGCTAAGCCTCCTCCCATTGCAAACAGCCAGAGGGGAGAAGAGAGGAGGTGAGCTGGCGAGGGGAAAGGAAGCGGGAAGACAGCTTAGCAGAGCTAAACTGTCTCTCCTCACCTGATGGCATATATGCCAAGCCCGTGCATCAAATGGTAGCATATATCGACCGGCCGTGCAAATGCCGGCCGATATACACTCGTGTGAATAAGCCCTTAGGTTGTATTTACATGGCCGATATTATTGCACATGTTTTATGCATTACAAGACAAAACTTGCTTGAAAATAAAACCCATTGTTTCTAATGGGACTATTTACATGGGCGATTTTTCTCTTGTAGAGATGCTGAGAGATGGAAAAATCGTAACATATCGTATTTGTATGCAAGTCTCACACAAGAGTAGTACATGCAAATGTGCGATATCCTGCACATGGCACAGCACATGGGAAGGATGTCTATGTGCTGTGCGATGTGAGTTGCACCCGACAATCTCAGGCACGACTTGCTTTCTGCCATGCAAATACAGCCTCAGGGCTTATTCACACGTCCGTATTTCGGTGGGGTTTTCATGCACAGCCAATATACGGTGTCCCTTTCTGCAGGGGAGGAGGCGGGCAGGACTGGGAGCAGTGCACTGAGCTCCCGCCCCCTCTCCTGCCTTTGCCACTATTTGCAATGGGAGGGAGCGGGACTGGCGGGACTTAGCTCCGCCCCCGTACCATCCCTCCCATTGTAAACAGTAGCAAGGGGGTGGAGAGGGGGCGGGAACTAAGTGCACCGCTCCAGGCCCGGCCCGCCTCCTCCCCCTGCAGAAAGGGTCACCGTATATCAGCCGGGCGTGAAAACCCGGCCGATATACGGACGTGTGAATAAGCCCTCAAGCTGACAAACATAATTTACTGCAATACGGAAGTATTGCAGAGCATTATATGAATGATCAGAAGATTGTATGTTTCCTACTGGGACTAAGAAAAAGTTAAAAAAAGGTTAAATGTTTTTAAAAAGTCCAATTAAAAAAAAAAGTCCTTTATTAATGGAAAAAGATGGAATGAAAACAAGAAAGAAAGCAAAAACTTCACTTTCTTTTTCCACATGGATTCCACCTCTAAAATCCATGGCAGAAATCGACAGCTGAGCTGTAAATTTCTTCTGTAGCTATAAAAGTATTTGGCCACGGATTCACATGCAGATTTAGCCCGTTTCAATGGGAAATCTGTGTGCTGAACTCCTGATGTAGATTCTTACAGAAACAGCGCGGAATCTGCGGCAAGAAATGACATGTCCAATGACAAAATCCACGCCATATAGACTATAGAATACTATTGAATATAATTGCGGATATGCCGTAAATTTGCAGAGAAACTGGCATGGATTCTGCATCAAATTCCACAGAAAAAGTCTGTTGCGTAAATATACCCTTAAAGGAGTTTGTATCTTAATGATGCAACCTAAAAACTTAAAAAAATATGCCAGAATTGTCACTTCTTTTATTACATCACCTCCCAAAATATGGAATAAAAAGTGATTAAAGAGCTATATGCTCTATAGCGGGCACTGCAGTGATGAATTTGAAGCACTAGAAGGCCATAGTTTCGGAAAGTGGTCAATAGAAAAGGTTTCTCTGGTCTGGAATGGCCTTATTATGCTCCACCTGAGAGACCTTGTTAAAAAGAGGTGGGAGGTTGTCAGAAGTAGCCTTATGAGATCCCAGACTCCAACTCTTGCTCTCCTTCTGAGAAGAGACAGGCCAAGCACAAAAGGGTATAAGACCATGTGCTGATATATGATGGTGATGTGAAACGTCTGCGCTCCTAAGCTGAAACAAGAGATAGGCTGTATGTGGTGTGCTACTGAATGCAAGGCACAACAGGGGAGGCAACACCCCATGTGCTGGTATATGATTTGTGGTGGTATATATAATGTTTGTGTAAAGTTTTAAGGCATTAGGTTAATTGTAGAGAGGGCGCTGTGAAATATGTAGTAAGAGAGAGGCCAGGCGGCCAGGACTTATATTCTTGCGCACTATTCTGATGTCAAGTGCTGTAAACTTGCTGTAAAGTTGTGCAATAAAGTGGCTGAGGCCAGAGATTAAAAAAAAACATTTAACATATATTCCGGCGTATAAGGCGACGGGGCGTATAAGACGACCCCCCCCAACTGTCGCCTTATACGCCTGGAATACGGTGTAAAAAAAAAAATAGTACTCACCTCCCCCGGTGTTCAACTTTGAATGGCTGTGATTGGCTGATCTGCGTGAGTCAGCAAATCACAGCCATTCAATGATGTCATTGAATGGCTGTGATTGGCTGACGCCGCGTGTGTTAGCCAATCACAGCATTAGCTTTCTGGAGGCGGGGATTTCAAGCCTCGCATACAGAAAGCAATGCTCTGTCGGGGACAAGAAGGGAGCGACAGCCTGCAGCAGCGCCGCAGAACGCCGGGGGAGGTGAGTACTGATTTTTTTTTTTGACACTTTTTTTTTTTGTATACCCGGCGTATAAGACGACCCCCGACTGCAGAGCAAATTTTTCGGGGTTAAAAGGTCGTCTTATACACCGGAATATACGGTATTGGGAACTGAGTTCTTGGGCATCTACTAACCATCTTGCGAGAAAAGATGGCGGTCCTAAGCATGTGACTAATCCTCTGATGTCACGGTTCCCCAAAAACTACAACTTCCACCTCAAATAAACACAAGGTGGCACTCGGCTCCATTGACAAAGAATAAAAGTTACTCGTCTCAGGATATGGTGACAAAAAAAACTAATTACATTTTTAAGTGTTTTTATTGTGAAAAAGTAGTAAAACATGAAAAAATAAAATGTATATAAATTTGGTGTCACTGTATAGACGGCCTCACACGCAATGTAAATGCTGTTGAGTTTCTGCAGCAGATTTTGTTGCGTAAATTCCACAGCATTAACAGTACAAGGGCAAAAACACGGGGGGGTATGCGCAACTATGCTCGCCGCTATGGAGTGTAGTTGCACATAAACCCGGTGGTTGGGTTCGGGCCATTCAAACTCTGTGCCATTGCATGAGAGTTTGAAGTTTGAAGTTTTTTCCTGCATGTAGTATTAACTATATGCAGGAAAGATACGGCAAATCCTATCTTTTCTCACCCATACTATATAAGGCACTTGTCAGGCCCCACATGGAATACTGTGTACAGTTCTGGACACCGGTGCTCAGGAAAGATGTAGCAGTGCTTGAAGGGGTTCAAAGAAGGGCAGCTAAATTAATAAACGGAATGAGAGGACTGGAATACCCAGAAAGGGTATCAAAATTGGGATTATTTACCCTGGGAAAAAGACGGTTAAGGGGCGACCAAATAACTATGTATAAATACATGAGGGGACAATACAAGGATCTCTCCCATGATCTGTTTATACCCAGGACCGCGACGGTAACAATAGGGCATCCTCTACATCTAGAAGAAAGAAGGTTCCATCACCAACGTAGAAGGGGATTCTTTATTGTAAGAGCAGTGAGACTGTGAAACTCTCTGCCTGAGGACGTGGTGATGGCAAAATCCATAGAGGAGTTTAAGAGGGGACTAGATGTCTTTCTAGAGCGCTATGATATTACAGGATATAGACATTAAATAACCAGCAGAGTTGTTAACTCGGATCTTGGAGTCAGGTAGGAACTTTCAAACATTGATCCAGGGATTATTCTGACTGCCATTATGGAGTCGGGAAGGAATTTTTTTCCCTACAAAATGGATGAAATTGGCTTCTGCCTTATTTGTTTTTTGTTTTTTTTTGCCTTCCTCTGGATCAACAAAGGGGGGTGGAAACAGGCTGAACTGAATGGACATGGTCTCCTTTTAGCTTGACATACCATGTTATACTATTAACGGGCGAGAATCAATAGTTTCATTTTGGCCCAGTATGTGTCTGCGATTATCACAGTAATAAGTCACGCCTATCTGAAGAAGCCCTATGGTGGCATAAAAGAACAACTCGTCCCACAAATAAAACCAAGCCCCCATATGGTTATGTCGACTGAATAATTTAAAAGTTCTGAACACAGTGATGCAGAAAGTTAAAAAAAAATCATGGTCACTTCAAGGCCAAGTATAGCTGCTGCGATGAAGGCTTTAAAGAGGACCTTTATATGTAAGTACAACTCTATATAGTGATAAGTTGAAGAATCCTCTTTATGTATCAATAAGCCGAGCTTCTGACGCGGGTCAATAAAGAAAATATGAGAGTGATTAAGCAGTGCGTTCAGCACGATGCAGTCATTTTTTTTTTCAGTTCTGCAGTTTTTGAGCACCAAATATAAACTAGATCATATGACATGACATTTATAGTCCGTGTCCTCAGATGCTTTGGATGATTGGTGCACATTTTCAGAGAAGACTTTCAAAAGCTTGGATTTAAAGGTGAACAGTTACAGCATTCAAGATATTTTTTTCAACCAGCTGACCATGCAGAAAAATAATAAAATAGTCTATACTCATCCATCCCGTATCCGTGCAGCTCCAGCACTATATCTGCTGGTCTTCACTCACACTCTGTTTACGATTGGGACAATCCATAACTGTAGGACCTTCCTAATAAAAAACATTGCCCAAAGTGGACAACCCCTTTAATATCCTACATAAATACCTCCAACCTGAAGGTTTTCTTTAAATGGCTTGTTCAGCCATGACAACCTCCTTTCCTCTTGTGGCAGCTACTGCAGTGGCAAGCTGGTTCCAGGGCGTCCAGCTGCTGAAATCCCTAGCGTTAGGCCATTACTAGAGATGAGCGAACGTACTCGGTAAGGCTGATTTCGCAATCGAGCACCGCGATTTTCGAGTACTTCACTACTCGGGTGAAAAGATTCGGGGGTCGCCGGGGAGGCGGGGCGTGGCGTGGTGGAGTGGGGGGTAGCAGCGCGGAACAGGGGGGAGCTCTCTCTCTCCCTCTCCTCCCCACTCCTCTCTGCAACCCCCCGCTCACCCACGGTGCCCCCCGAATCTTTTCACCCGAGTAGTGAAGTACTCGAAAATCGCGGTTCTCGATTGCGAAATCGGCCTTACCGAGTACGTTCGCTCATCTCTAGCCATTACCCAACGCGATAATATCCTATTGTGAAGAATGGGACAAATGGGGCAGATTTACTAATTCTATATTTAGACAGCATAAGCCTAGAGCAAACATTCTCAAAAATGTGCAAATTTATCAAGGTGGCTCGTGCTGTATAGTAAATTTAGTGCATTTTAGACACTTTTGTCTAACTTTCCCCTTCCTATTAGTTGGCTTCTTGTATGGCAGTATTTTGGCACGTGTTCCCCTTGCCATAACTTTTTCGTCACTGTAGTTATATAGACCTTGCATTTTGCAGGACAAATTCTAATTTTCATAAGGTGTAATTTTGGGTACGTATAATGTGTTCAATAACTTTCTTTTTTTTTTTTTTGCTTGGCAGCAATGGAAAAAAAGCTAGTTTATTTTTACGGCATTCACCATGTGGTATAAATATTATGTTAACTGCAGTCTATGGGTCAATTTTGACAACACAATTTATAAAGGATTTATTATGTTTTACTACTTTTGTACAATATAATTACTTTTTTTACAAAAATACATTTTTTGTTACTGCATTCCAAGACCAGAGCAGTTCTTTCTTTTTTTCTTTCAACAGAGCTGTATTAGGGCTTATTCCTTGTGGGACAGCTTGTAGTTTTTATTGGTACCATTTTAAAGGTATATACAACTTTAAAATTATTTCTTATATCCCTGTTTTATTTTATTTTTTAGTTTTTTTTTTCTTTTATGGAATTTACTGTGCTGGATAAACAAGGTATTATTTTATAGAACAGGTTGTTATGGATGTGGCAATACCAATTATGTGTATTGTTATTTTTGTACATATAAAGCCTTATGTAATAGAAAAAAAAAAACTTAAAAAAATTTTCTGTACAAATGTTTAGATGCTGCGGTCAGCAATGTCTGCAGCATCTGTGGGTTTAAAACTTATAATAACTTAGAATAAAGGTGTGCACAGTTTTTCGGCTCAAAATGATCCAGAATTCTACTGTATTTAGTTTACTAAATCTCCCCCCGAGTCTTTCGGAGTGAGAGACAATTCAGTGTGTTTTCATTCTGGCTAATTAAGGGGCCCCGTTTATGAAGTCCATATGTTCTAAAAAGACATATGGACAGAATGTGACGTCCCAAAGTTTGGATAATTTTAGTCTTATTATCAACACATGCAGCATACATGATAAAAACTTTTAGTGCAGCCAGGAGTAAAAGGAGAAACCTAAGCCTACACTGGGGAGACTATATACAATACATTTTCTTCCCTAGATTGCCCATAGATATTTCATGCAGTCAGGCTGAATTGATTATCAATAAAAAGTGTTTTGTCTACTGAACCATTCACAGGTCTCCATGATTCTGCATATAGAATATAATGTGTGACCTTGATTTGCTAAAAGTGAATCATAATCCAATCAATCCAGGATCGAGGGGGACGGTAAACTTTCCCAGGAGGTGATCCCTATAGACGGCACTGAGGACAGGCTGTCAGAATTCCGTCGTCGTCCCTGCAACTCTCTGTGCGGCATGGCTGACATGTCCAGTTCCGGAATCATTGGAGGTCCTGTCAGCAGTGGCTTAGTTCTCTCCAAAGGAGGAGGTGCTCCCTTTGCACTGAAATGCACCTTTAACCCTGGGTCCTCAACATCCCGGATCAGAGGATGCAATAATGGAGGTATCAGTGCCCGAGCGAGCTAGTTGTCCTTGTGGACCACGATCCACGGGAGCGGTGGCTCTTCCCTCCCTTGTGGCCACAGCAGTGGCACTCGTCTTGGCATTTGTACATGTGTGGATGGCCTCCTCCACAGGCTTGGTTGTCCTCTGTGGTCTGCACGGCTTTAAGGTCCCCAGAGGGATAAATTTCTTTTTTGACGGTCCCGGAGTACTTTCCTTCAGGAGCTCCATGAGATCTGGTTCATCCCCTCAATAATATTGCGGTTTGGGTGGTGAGTAACCCGCAGGTACTTCGTGTATCACGCGGCTGTTTGCTTTCGTAGCGGCAGACATACTCCTTGTTCTACCGCCGGTAATGCTTTTGGGCCCAGGAGTCTGCAGCTGCAGTTAGCTCCTCCTACTGTGGGCACTAGCAAGTCTATGAAGTAGGGGTAGCCCCCCTCCTACTTTGCGCCAGGCCAGGGCATTCGCTGTTTGGCGCCAATTGTGTTTGGCGGGAAATTGCTGGCGGGAGTGAGCTTTGGGAGAGCCATAAAGAAAAGCGCCATCTTGGTTGCACCCAATAAAGTTTCAACAGTCCATTAAACTTATAGGCACACAAGATTAGATCCTGTTTGTGGGACGCCAACTGCAACGTCACCCAGAGGGTACATTACGTCAAATTACAGGCAAATGATGGGGGTAGTAGTTGTCAGTTCGTGATACCACCGTTCCATACACCGACATTCATGCTCGGCGCATTAATGACACTGGACAAGTGCATAGTACCTCGGGTCCTCCGGAACGGTGGAGGCCTAATAAAACTTTACTAGTGACTTTTCTTGGAAATACAGTAGACTGCAGTTTGCAGAATTTACAGTGCAGGAAAACTTAGTACATATTCAGCAATTACTTGACATGAAAGTCAATGCCCACAGAATGGCTATAATGATCACCCTGCTCTCATAGACTTCAGCAAGCGTGGGTGTCAGTTACGGGTGTACCACTATACGGTGATCTATACTCCAGACGGCCGCATAGTAATCATCAGTAAATCTCAATATTATCTTCAGCTGTTCAGTAGACTTCTGCATTGTTATATAACTGTACAAACTTCTTGTCACCTACAAGGATAATTACTCACTACGGCTCTCTCTTGTGTTGGGACTTTATGGGAAAAACATTTAGGCACACTCACTCCCATGTGCTTCACATACAGTCCGGCGGTCTCTCCTTCTCTTCCATCTTCAGCTGCACGAGGACTGATGGTGCCCTCATGTGCCTCTGTGGTAGCAAACCCTCAGATGGTAGATGGGTGCTCCTCGGCAGCCTGAAGACGGACTCGACTCCCTTCTGGAACCCAGTCACTCATACTTATAGATTAATGCACACCACGTCACGTGACATAGCAAGATAGATACACTTAACATGCAACCAAACTCACAGCAATGATTTTAGTGTTGTTAACCCTTCAGACACTGCAGCTGTTCAACACACATACAGAAAAAAAGACAGGACAACTTTGCACAGTGCATCCACATAAAACAAACATGTATGGCAATATGGAGGGGTCCAGAATGGTGTTCTGGGACACTACAAGAGCAGAAGTTGAGCTGCCACCATCACCACCAGATTCACTGACATTGACATCTACCCCATATTCCAGCATGTCCCAGGTCAGTAGCAGCCCTCCATTCTCCAGCTATGGGAATGTAAATAAAAATACCACCCCAAGCATCCACAAGCAAATGTTTACATCCACTACTGAAAAAGGCGAGGAAACTGTGCTCACACTTTGTGTTCACACCCAGCCACCTCTCTTCTGGCGATGGTACAGTAACCGTTCCGGCTATCACCCAACCATCTCATCTGTGACGTGCCTACATGGTGGAATTCCACATTGCATTTGTTGCAGAGGCTAACCCAGCAGCAGAGATTGATCACTGAATACCAGATGGTGTATGCCATTAGCAAACGCTGTATGGAGATCGGTCACTTGATGCCTGTGGAGTGGCTGCAGATCAAAGACATATGTGCCATTTTAGCCTACTTTGATGAAGCAACCAAAAGGGTCAGTTGGGATGACGCACTGATCACTATAACCATCCCTGTTGTCTGCCTGCTGGAACAGATGCTACAGGCCTCAAGGACAATAACATGTTGTTATCATTGGAGGAGGAGGAAGAGACACCAATCTCCCAACTGCCTTGCCAGTCCACCATTACTCAACACCACAGGGAGGTTGGTTTTGAGCAAGAAAGGGAGGTGTCTTCTCCAAAAGAGCAGGAAGATGAGGGGGATAATATAGGTCCAGAGGCAGGGCAACATTTCTTCCATCCATCACTAACCCCAGCTATTCTACGTGGATGGCAGAAGTAGCCAGAGGATACTCTTTGGCCTGACCCCAAGGATTGTGGGCTATCACCTTTAGGCTCTTTGAGGCATATGAGTGATTTTATGCTGCAGTGCTTGCAGAAGGACCGTCACATAGTCCATATCAACACATCATATGATTGCTGTGTGGCCACCCTCCTTTAGCCAAAATGACAAATCTTATTCCGGCAGTGAAGATCAACTTCAAATTTTAGCACAGACGCTTAAGCAAAGCATTTCCCCATGGCCACAGTGATGCATCCACAATGGCGCATGGCAGACAAGCAGGAAGCCACCATAGTAGCACCACTATGTGTGGCAGGAAAAGTCTAACAGAGGTGTGGCATAGTTTTTTGCATCCCGTTGAAGTCTGCAACAAAAGCACAGGGTAGAACTGACAAACACAGGCACTTATCCATGATGGTCCAAGAGTATATCAGCTCCCTCAAGGTGTTATTGCTCTTGCTGGTGGTGGAACTGCTGCTGCTCTCCTTCTGATTCTGCCATGTTTCCTCCTCCGCCTCCAAAACTGAATATTTTCAAAAGCACATGAAGCACATGTTCCTTGGAGAAGGTCTGTGCTTGAGTGTTGTGTTTACCTGGTAGAATTTCTCCTTATAAAATTTATGACATTGCTTTTAAAACAAGCGGCACACCTTCTCTTTTGTTTCTCGGTGCAATTTTTGATCTATGAGACCATATGTGGGCTTTCTTTTATTTTCAGTGTCAACCTTGTGCTACAATTGACCACTACACAGCAGTACACTATTTAGACCAATTTTTAGGAGGAGCAGTGTTCCCCACATGTGTAGCTGTATTCCCATGCACTTTAGGGAGTTTAGCTACATTGGACCTTCTGGTTTTTAGTGAACCCGATTTTTACTCCAATTGATATTAATGGAGTGGGAATTGACCGCTGTGATTCATGATGATTTTTGTGATATCAGCCTGATACCAATGTGAACTAATTATTCTACTAATTGCACATCTCTAAACTCTATAGGAAAATAAAATATGTACAATTGTAAAAAAAAAACACATGAAATTGATGATATTCTTTTCAAGCCCAAATATACTGCCAGAAATTTGAGTAGGAAGGAAGCCAAAGGCTGAATTTGCTCTTTTCTACCTGTAAATAACTGATCTAGTAATAACAAAGGTTTACATTGCACACGTATTCAGGTAGCCACAGAGCAATTTTCATCCTGCTATGAATTGGGTCATTTTGAGTCTTCAGCAGCTGCTGCTTGTCAGCTTTTAACCTTAGTTCATGGTATGTGACTCAGGCAAGGCTACCATTCAAGTATGTTGCCTAAAGGTATTCGACTTGTAAATGCATTGCAAGTATAATATAATTCTAGGAGGGGATTAATATAGAGATTCTGCCATGTATGTTAGATTATATAATGCGGTGTAAAGGAAACAAACATATCTTAGAGGCATACTAAATTAATCATATTTATTATTAATGATTGGATTACTACCAAATTAACAAGGAGATGATCACACAGCCAAACTATGGAGTTCTGTATAGCGGTATTATTTATGCACATATTGGCATTACATGGACAAAGTACAGTGCCATTATTTTGGGCAGAGAAGACAGGGGTGTTGCTAGGCCATTAGAATCGGGGTTTATACCCCAGACTAAAAGCCCATTGCCACGAACCTCCAAACTGCGGCTTCATAATGGTGCAGCTACAGTGTGTACTGGTGGCTGCGGACCTCACTGTAATTAGAAGGTCCCATAGATGAGTGCAAGGATGTTGCTAAGCGAGCTCTGTAACCACTGGTGCACATTGTACAGTAAGTGAATCCAAGTCTGCTGTTCACAGTTAATTAATGCTCACACTAACTCCTTATGATCACTATTGATTGTGCAGTAAAATAGCAATATTTGCCACAACTATGGATGACACAATTATGTAAAGATATTAACACAAGAAAGGATACAAGGAGATTGGAAGAGGATCTGGATAAATTGGGGGCTAGGGCAGAAAAGTGGTAAATTAGGTTTTACACTGATAAATGTTAGGTTCTGCACATGGGCAGAGGAAATACATGTCATTACACATTAAATGGGAAACCACTGGGAAACGCTGACATGGAAAAGGACTTGGGGATTTTAGTTAACTGTGGGCGTAACTGGAGCAAGCAGCGTCAGGCAGCTGCTGCCAAAGCAAAGAGGATAATGGGGTGTATCAAAAGAGGTCTAGGGGCACATGATGAGAACATTTTTTTTTTTTTTAACTTCGTTTATTGACAGATTGTAAAACAAATATTACATTCAGTTCTGTATACAATTTTCATTTGTTCTGCATCTTATATCACTTTATGGTTACATAACGTTTTCCATAGTAACTTTTAACATTTGAGAGAATAAAATAAAACTGTTAGTGCGTTTGGTTCGTTGTGTATGAATTTCTTCCTCTTTTTCAACTAGATATCTAACCTGTACCTGCTTGACTTATAATGTGTTGTGCGAGTCTAGCCATTCACCCCACACTTTTTCAAATTTGTCTGGACATCCTCTGTGTTGGTAAATCACCTTTTCATATGTTATTATAGTGTCAGCTAACTTTTTCCATTGTGAGATGGAGGGCGGTCTCGTTGCCATCCATCTCATGGCTATGGTTTTTCTGGCTATAAATAACATTTCTCTGATGAATATTTTATTGTAGTGTGTCCACTCTTCGTCTACCAGTCCAAATATTGCTATTTTGGGGTCCATGACCAGTGGGGTCGGCAGGAGCGAAGACAGGGTATTAAATATCTCTTCCCAGAATTTCTTTACATGATAACATTCCCATAGTAGGTGCCAAAAGTCGGCATTCGGTTGATGACATCTGTGGCATGTCGCTGTGTCTGTTCTGCCCATTTTATTCAATTGGACTGGTGTAAGATATGCCTGGTGTATCACGTATAGTTGTATCATTTTATTATTAACTGCCGGTGACACTAATAGATGCAACTCCATCGCTTCCTGCCAGTCCTCTATTGTCAGAGTAGGGATATTAATTTTCCATTTGTCATAGACTAATAATGGCTCATGATCCATTTTGGCTGATAGTAAGTGCGTGTAAAGAATTGATATCAGTCCTTTGGGTCCCTGTGTCCTGAGGACGCCCACTATTGGATACTTAGAGATTCTAACCGTTTCTGGTGGAAATTGGGCATTTAGGGCGTGTCTCAATTGGAAGTATCTAAATAGTTGTAATTTCGGAATTTGCAGTTTTTCCCGTAATTGTGTGTAAGTTAGCATTACATTGTCTTCATATATGTCTCCCAACACCTGTATTCCCAAAGAAGTCCAATATCTAATATCTTGTAGTGATTTTAGTGATTGCAGAGTGGGGTTTTCCCACAGAGGGGTGTCAGTCATTATGTCAGTGAATTGTTGGATCTCTTTGGCCACACGCCACACCGATTGGGCTAGTCGGTGTATGGGTAGTAATTTAGATGGTTTTGTGTATTCTGGATGTTCCAGGAATCCAATCAAGTTTTGTCCCGCTACCTCGCTAGCTAAATAATAGTCTGTCAGTGGTAACTCCCCCCTGGTGAACCAGGAACGGAGGTTTCGTAGTTGGCTCGATAGGTAATATAATTTGAAATTAGGTAGTGCCATTCCCGCCTGTTTCTTAGATCTTTGCAGTTTAGCGAGTCCCAGTTTAGATCTGGACTGGCCCCAGATAAAGCGAATAATCAGGGTGTTTAATGTTTGAAAGAATTTTTCTGGTACTTTAACCGGTATATGTTGTAGGGAATACAGGCACTTGGGCTGAATCACCATTTTTATCAAATTTACTCGCCCGGCTACCGAGAGAGGAAGTCTGGACCAAACCTTTACTTTAGTGCTTATTGAGTCATATAGCAGATCTATATTTTCACCTAGGGTGTTTTCATGATCCTGTACTATATTCACTCCTAGGTATTTGAATTTTGTTACTTCCAGTAGTCCACTGGAGAGTACACATGGGATCATGACGGAGTCTTTGGCTGTATGCATTATTGCAGACTTGGTCCAGTTTATATATAATCCGGAGTATTTGGAGAAACAGTTTATTATTTCTAGGGCTTGTGGGAATGAGTGTTCAGGGTTGCAGAGATATAAAATCATATCGTCTGCATATAGTCCAATTTTACTTTCTCTGCCCTCCCAATGATGAGAACATTGTTCTTCCTCTTTTCAAGTCACTGGTTAGACCACACATGGAATATGGCGTACAGTTTTGGGCACCGGTACTCAAGGAGAACATATGAGAGCTTGAGCACATTCAGAGATGGACAACTAAAGTAATAAATGGAATGGGCGGACTACAATAGCCGGAGAGAATATCAAGATTGGGATTATTAATTTTAGAAAAAGAATGCTGAGGGGCGACCTAGTAACTATGTATAAATATATCAGGGGACAATATACAGTTCTCTCCCATCATCTATTTATACCCAGGACTGTGACTGTAACAAGGGGGCACCCTATACGTCTAGAAGAAAGAAGGGGGAGTAGTAGTACCAATCACTCATGACGTCACTGTTCCCCCACACCGTTAGTCTATGCGGCGGAGAAATGAACATGGAGACTTGTGTGTAGTACCTCGGGTCCCCAGGAACAGTAAGGGCCCGGTATACCTTTTATTTGGTATGACCAGTAATACAGGTACAATTCACTTTCAGTAGTTACGGGCTATATTTCAGAGGTAGGGAGGATTCACAGGATGAATACGGCCCTACAGTCCACATTATCTGTATGTCCCCGGGTCTTGGATTGAGAGCACTCTAGAGGAGGAAGGGGGGGGGGGGGTAGGGGTCACTCCGCATACACTCTGGCAAACAATTATTAAAGGAAGGCTTAGCCAATATCCACCCTGCACAGCAGATGCGTGGGTGTCTCTACAGAGTACCTCTGTGCGGTGATCCTAACATCCTCAAAAATATCACTACATACAACACATGGGAAAAGTTTAAAAACATCCTAATCACCTCATGTGAGCAGTTCATACCCAATAAAAAAAAAGAACCACATGTAGAAGGAAACCAATGTGGCTCGACAAGACTGTAAGAGGGGCAATAAATGAATAAAGGAAAGCATTTAAACTACTAAAACAAGAAGGCAGCGAAGAAGTGCTAAAATCAGACTGGAAAAAAAACAAAACATGTAAACAAAAGATCAAAATTGCCAAGAAAGAGGCAGAAAGATTGGTCGTCAAAGAGAGCAAAAATAACCCTAAACTATTCTTCAACTATATTAACAGCACCAAGAGCACTGGCCCTTTAAAGGGGTTGTCTCGCGCCGAAACAGGTTTTTTTTTTTTTTTTTGCATAGGCCCCCCGTTTGGCGCAGGACAAACCCAAGGGATGTGTTAAAATAAAAAAAAATATATTACTTACCCGAATCCCCGCTCTGCGACTACTTCCTTCTTCCTCCTTCTCCAAGATGGCCGCCGGGATCTTCACCCACGATGCACCGCGGGTCTTCTCCCATGGTGCACCGTGGGCTCTGTGCGGTCCATTGCCGATTCCAGCCTCCTGATTGGCTGGAATCGGCACACGTGACGGGGCGGAGGTACGCGATGACGAGTAGAAGGGGGCAGAGCCAGAACGCCACTCGTGCCCGGGCCGACTAGAAGGGAGAAGACCCTTCTGCGCAAGCGCGTCTAAAAAAGCAAGAAGACCCCGAAATTAGACGGAGCCATGGAGACGGGGACGCCAGCAACGGAGCAGGTAAGTGAATAACTTCTGTATGGTTCATATTTAATGCACGATGTATATTACAAAGTGCATTAATATGGCCATACAGATGTGCTGAACCCCACTTGCTTTCGCGAGACAACCCCTTTAACAAATAATACAGGAGAAGACGATGGGGGGAAGGCAAATCTATTAAATAGTTTCTTTTCAATTGTATTCACGAACTAAAAGGAAATGTCATATGAGATGCAGGGGAATAAAACGAACCCCCCGCTAAATATTGCATACCTAACACAGGAGGAAGTGCAGAGCTGGTTAAAGAGGATTAAAATTGATAAATCACCAGGTCCAGCTGAAATACACCCAAGGGTTCTAAGGGAACTAAGTGATGTGATAGCTAGACCACTATTTCTTATATTTATGGACACTATCAAAACTGGGGTTGTACCATTAGATTGGCGCATTGTCAATGTGGTTCCAATTTACAAAAAGGGGTCCAAAAGAAAGCCTGGTAACTACAGGCTGGTAAGTCTCACTTCAATAACTGGAAAGACATTCGAGGGATTTCTGAGAGATGCCATCCTAGAATACCTCAAGGAGAACAACGGAATAACTCCCCACCAGCACGGGTTCATGAGTGGTCGATCATGTCAGACCAATCTGATCAGCTTCTACAATAAAGTAAGTTCTAAGCTGGACCTGGGAGAGTCTATTGATCTCGTATATCTGTATTTTTTTTAAAGCATTTGGCACCGTGTTGTATAATGGGTTGATTATATAAAATGAGGCAGTTTGGACTGGGTGAAAATGTGTGTAGCTGGGTAAAGAACTGGCTCAGAGATAGAAAGCAAAGGGTTGTAATAAGTGGTTTATACTCTGATTGGGCCACAGTTTCTAGTGGGGTGCTACAGGGCTCAGTAATGGGCCCCATTCTGTTCAATATATTTATCAACGACCTGGTAGAGGGGCTGCACAGTAAAATATCAATATTTACAGATGATAGAAAATTATACAAGGTAATTAATACAACGGAGGACAATGTGCGGCTACAAAAGGACCTAGATAAGCTGGGCGCTTGGGCAGAAAAATGGCAAATGAAGTTCACTGTTGATAAATGTAAGGTTATGCACATGGGCAGGAGAAACGGATGTCACCAATATACACTAAATGGGGTACAGCTAGGGATATGTGATATGGAAAAAGACATGGGGGTACTAGTGGATTGTAGATTTAATTGGAGCAACCAATGCCAGTCAGCTGCTGCAAAAGCTAATAAAGTCTTGGGGTGCATTAAAAGAGGCATAGGGGCGAGAGACGAGAACATTACTCTCCCACTATATAAGACATTTGTCAGGCCTCACATGGAATACTGTGTACAGTTCTGGACACCGGTGCTCAGGAAAGATGTTGCAGTGCTTGAAGGGGTTCAAAGAAGGGCAACTAAACTATTACATGGAATGAGAGGACTGGAATACCCAGAGAGGCTATCAAAGGTAGGATTATTCACCCTGGAAAAAAGGCGGCTAAGGGGCGATCAAATAACTATGTATAAATACATTAGGAAACAATACAAGGATCTCTCCCATGATCTCTTTATACTCAGGACTGCGACGGTAACAAGAGGGCATCTGCAACGTCTAGAAGAAAGCATGTTTCATTACCAACACAGAAGGAGGTTCTTTACTATAAGAGCAGTGAGACTGTGGAACTCTCTGCCTGAGGATGTGGTGATGACAAAATCCATTGAGAAGTTTAAGAGAGGACTAGATGTCTTTCTAGAGCGCTATGACCAGCAGGGTTGTTGTTCCATGTCTTACATTCAGGTAGGAACTATGAAAGGTTGATCCAGGGATTATTCTGATTGCCAATATGGAGTCGGGAAGGAATTTTTCCTCTGAATGGGCTAATTGGCTCCTGCCTCTTGGGTTTCTTTGCCTTTCCCTGGATCAACAATGAGGTTGAAACAGGCTGAACTAGATGGACACTGTCTTTATTCAGCCTAACATACTATGTTACTATGTAATGACGGACGGCCACACAGGAAAAGCCTGTGGTGTGAACAGGTACCTGTTTCAGAATTACTTGGGGTTGCTCTCTCTCTCTGTTGCTGGGACTCACTCCTTTCACATCCACACTCCAATCGCTATGGGATGTCGCTCTTCCTCTTCCATCTTCACCTACATGGAAGCTGAAGGTGCTTCTGTGCGGCTCTGTGTTAGCACACTCTCTCCTGAAGATGGACTCTTTTCCTGCTCTCAATCTCTCTAATTTATAACCTCACTGATACCACATAACAAGACAAACTGATACATTTACAGGCATGCAATGATTTTATTGAAGTTAACCCCTCAGATGCTGCAGCTGTGCAACACACATACAGAAAATGACATGACAGCTTTGCACAGTGCATCCACATGAGGCAAAACATGTATGGAGGGGACCAGGTTGGTGTTCTGGGCCACTACAATGAGATGAAACTGAAAGGGATGAGACAGAAATTAGATAAAAAAAACAAACTATCTGACAGTGAGGGTGATCAATGAATGGCACAGGTTACCACAGGAAGTGGGGAGTTCTCTTTCAATGGAAGTGTTTCAACAGAGGCTGGACAAATATCTGTCTGGGATGATTTAGTGATCCTGCATTGAGCAAGGGGTTGGACGAGATGACCCTCTTAATACATCCCAGTATTGTATTTGCCTTTTTTGCTGCTACACTTTTTCTAGATCTTTTTGAATACTCGCTCTCTCTCTCTCTCTCTTCACTAGTGTTAGCTATCCCTCCTAGCTTTGTGTCGTTGGCAAATTTGATCTGTTTTAACTCAATTCCCTCCTCGAGATCATTTATAAAAATGTTGAATAACACTGGGCCCAGCACAGAGACATGTGGTACCCCACTTGATACATTCTTCCATTTGGATGTGTAGCCATTTATGACCACTCTTTGCGTACAATCACTCAGCCAGTTGTGAATCCACCTAACAATTGCCTTGTCAATCCCATATTTGGTCATTTTTTCAATAAGGATGGTATGAAATACTTTGTCAAATGCTTTACTAAAGTCAAGATATACTATATCTACCACATTTTCCTGATCAACCCAGTCAGCGATTCTGTGATAGAAGGAAATTAGATTTGCCTGTCATGACTTGTTTGTTACAAACCCGTGCTGGCTCTGGGTAATTACTCTATTATCATCCAAGTACTTGCATAAATGCTGTTTATACTTTGTTCAAAGATCTTTCCCGGTATAGAAGTCAGACTCACAGACCTGTAGTTTCCTGGGTCCACCTTCTTCCCTTTTTTGAAGGTGGGGACAACATTTGGCCTTTTCCAATCTTCTGGGACTTCTCCTGTTCTCCAGGAAGTTTCAAAGATTATGGCTTACGGTTCAGCAATTACCTCTGAGTAATTACCTTGATGGGCAATTACTCTTTGGTGGCAATGTTTGCTTCTAGTTTAGGGGGGATGTATATGCCTTGGGGCTTGTGCCCCTGATCTTTTAAAATCCTAGCAATGCCCCTGATAATAGAACACTTTGATGCAGACAGACAATATATGGGGATGTTATTTGGGCTCTGTTCTAGTGTTGTTTTGGATAATGGATGACGGTATTACAGCGGGAATTTTGTGTCTTTCCTTACAGAAAGAAACATTAATGGGGGTATGATTTTAAAGTGATATTGTGCTTTTTTAAGCAACAAGTACCTTAGATGTAAATCTGGTACTATACCTCAACAGTACAGCCAAATTATATTATGTACTACCTCTCTCTTTGTTTGAAGGATATAGAAAATAGCTTATGGTGCAGGCAGCAAGCTCTAGCATGTTGTATACTATATGAGTACATACAACCCTATAAACTTCTATTACACCAAATAACTTTGTTCCAGAATTCATGACAACCTCATACACTTCTGCACTGAGGTAATTATGCATGTTTTTGGCAAAGGCTCTAATACTAATGTGCATAAAATTTAATATCTGCAGGGTTAATGAGACAAGGATACATTTTTGACCGCGTGGAATCACTTCATGTCAGGAAAGAACATCACTGGTGCAATGTTTTCTTCTTCTTACTAGTAGTGCCAGTAGGGCCAAAGCAACTCTAGTATATGAGAAGCCAAACAAACAGGTCCATATATCTCAAACAATCAGGATCACTGTGACAGGGTTGGAAGAGAAATAAGGGATTAGGGGTGATTTTATTTCCCGTTCGGGGACCAAGAAAGGGGAATCCCTGTGGCCAAATGGCTCTGTCCATTCACTTTACACTTAGCTGTCCAGCTTCTAGCCGGAAGAAGAAGTGCTGCATGCTGAGCTTTTTCTTCCGGTATTTTGTGTCGCATCTGCGACAGAACCTCCGTCTGGAGATTCCAATGCAGATGTGAAACTACCCTTACTTGCTGTTCCATCTCAGTTTTTGACTTGTAACAGTTAATATTTGTGTAGTGCAATTAAAGCTAGCATATTTTGTGATTACAACACACAGTAAAAGGTTTTATTTTTAACTATTGTACTCTAATCTCTTTGTCCATTAGTCTCTGTTATAGAAGGTGAAATATATTTGCATATAAGTATTCTGCAATGGTCATTTAATATTGCTTTAAGTGCACTGCATTGCATTGTGTAACTTTCTAAATTGAAATATATTTGCAGGGATACTGCAGTACATGACTTCCTGAAAGGGAAGCTCTTTACCCGCCCATCTCCTGGTTGGAAGCCAATAACTCAACGCCGCCAAGAATCTGTTTTGAAAAAAACACTCAATGATTGCCAGGGCAGCCAATCATATTTCCCCAAGGAATTCTGGATGGTTTAGTCAGCTACATTAAGGCTTTTAAAAGAAGTAAATGTAGACCGTGCATGACATGCGAAAATCAGCAAACAGAATTAGATGATGATATCAGAAGAATTGTGAAAAGGCCTAGCAATAATAAAGACAGCAACTTAGATCAGTGGGGCAACACCACAGCGTTTGATTGATTTTGTTATGATGATTGGTCTATGGAGAATTATTATTAAAGCAAATACCGTTCTACTCTTGTAATAACCATTTTGCCTATTGTATCCACTGCAGAGCATTGCAGCGGTGTAAGAAAATGCTTTAGGGTTAACTGAAACTGTGATAGCCCTTATATCAATGCTATCATAACTACTTTCCACCACTTTTGGAAGGTCTATGGATACTACAGTTTCAAAGTCTAGGGGCTAAAACCATGATGACAACTTGTACCAGAGTTGTCCGTTTTTCCCAATACTGTTAACAGGGCCATACTTCTATTATGTAGCCACCAATAGTTCTTGCTTATTGGCACTTAGATTATCTAGTTTATTGCCTGACCTCAGTCGCTGGATACTGCTATTCATATAGCATAACCTGATCTACTGAGGGAAAGGAAACTTCCTTCTCGTTGAGGTTCTCCTTTCTCCCTCGCTGAGAAAAAAATGCATTCTTTAAGGTGGCCTGACAAGCTCTCTACTTTTCTTTGACAGTGTAATTTACCAGATGTGGACCTTTCATGTTGGTCCCTGTAGTTGGCTCTGAATTTGATATCTTTGTCAACTTTTTGCTAAAGACCCTCTGCTCTAAATGTCCAGTGACTCTCTAAGCAAGTAAGGAGTCTATTATAAAAAAACCTGCTGTTAACCTAAGGGCTGATGTCCACAACTGCGTTTTCACTGCGTATCATGCGTGCGTTGCACGGACGGGTGATACACGGTAAATGGAGTTAATGAATGTTAATGAACTTTAATTGATCCATGCTCACCAGCTTGTGGACACAAGAGAATTAAATTGTACACAGTGTGAGCTCTATACACTTCTATGCGCTGTTCATATGTAATACATTGCGTATGGACAGCGTTTCATATGCATCCCTGCTCTGAACAGAGCGGGGAATTTAAAAAAGAAAAAAATATCTATCACACTGCACATGCCCATAAGCATGTGACTTGCGGGTATATTCTAGTGCCATTCACAGCAAAATGCGGTCTCTACAGGCAGTGAGTATGGCAAAAAAATGTGTAAACCGTGCGCGGAGACCCGCAGTGTTGTACACATACGACCGTGGACATAAACCCTTAGGCCTCATGTCCACGGGGAAAATCGGGCCCGCTACGGATTCTCCATGTAGAATCTGCAGCGGGTCCCTCCTGCCCCGCGGACATGAGCGCTGAAAATAACAATAAATAAGAATAAACTCACCTCCCATCCGCTCCGTTTCTTCTATGCGTCGCGGCCGGATCTTCTTTCTTTGGCCGGCGGATGAATTCGTCACACCGGCGGCACGTCGCCGGCACGTCGTCGACGTGCCGCGCGCATGCGCCGGGCACATCCGCCGAGCGAAGCAAGGGAGATGCGGCCGTAAGAGAAGAGAAGACCTTCCCGGCCTGCTGCGGGTGAGTAAATGCTTTTAAATTCCTATTTTAGGTCTCCCGCGGATCCGGACGGCTTCCATAGGCTTCAATAGAAGCCCGCGGGAGCCGTCCCCGCGGGAGACCCGCATGAAAATGGAGCATGGTCCAGATTTTTTCAGGCTCCATTTTTTTTTAAATCACTTTTATTGACGATCCGCGGGTATTTATCTACCCGCGGGTGGTCAATGCATCCCTATGGGGTGCGGATCCGCGCGCGGGAGAAGAGTTAAAATCCGCTGCGGATTTTAATTCTTATTTTCCCCGTGGACATGAGCCCTTAGGACTTCACTCTGCTGGAACTTGATACTTTATTCTCTCTGATTCTCTTCTCTTTTTAATTCTTTTTTTTTTTTTCTTTTTAAGAAACGTTTATTGGGTATTCTTCTACGATACAATACAAGCATGCATAGGAAGAGATATCTGCAGTGTTTTGTAAATTTCAATAATCAGAACTCTTGTACTTCTCCCGTCCTTTGTAATTACATATACCCTTTTATTTCCCCAAAAACCAGAACTCAAGATTCCCAACCTGGGAAATAGTAGTACCTAAAACATACCGTAGGAACAAAGGTTTCACTCCTGACACGACTGTCATCACAGCAAACATTCAATATTCCTGCGCATAGTGAAGAGAAGAAAAAGAAAAACCTCCAAATTTCCCTTTGGCCAAGAAGCTAGTCAGATAGGCCTGATGAAGTATTAGGGCAGTCAACCCACCAGCCCCATATCTTAGCAAATTTGGCGGGGAAGCCTCGGGCCATATATATCATCTTATCTAGAGGGATGACCCCATTCACTTCACGCTGCCAAGCAGCCCTAGTAGTTTTTTTTGGATGTTTCCAGATAAGCAGTATAACTTTTTTAGCGTAAAAGAACAGCAATTTATGTAAAGTGCGTGTTACTGTGTCAACCAGAATGTCCTCTACAAGGCCAAAGAGATAAATTTTAGGATGCAGGATGCACGGGGCCCCTGTGTGCGTCTCCATAAACTCGAGGATATCTCTCCAATAGGTCTGCAAAACATGGTATTCCCAAACCATATGCATGATGGTGCTCGCACTCATCAAGCATCTTGGGCAGTCTGCATTGGGGATTAGGCCCATGGTACACAAACGGGTGGGAGTATAGTATATTCTGTGTAGGAACTTGACTTGGATCAACCTGTCTCTTGCAATAATTAAGGGTGGCCCTGAGCTGACCAAGAGGCCATCCCGGTTGTCCGAGTCTAGGTCCGGTATGTCCAAGCCCCATTTTTCAAGAGCCCCGTTCCTCAGCGAGGCAAGACACCTTGTCAGTTGTCTATAAAAACAGAAGAGTGGCTTCAGAATGTTGGCCATCTCTGCCAGCTCCTCTAGTAAGGTTACTGCGAGGGGTATGTTCAGGCCTCCAAATTGGGCTCCGAGTGCATGATGGAGTTGGAAATATCTAAAAAGGGAGTTATTAGGGAGGCCCAATCGCATCTATAGTTAGGAGAAGGTACTAAGAACACCATTCTCAACCACATCTGAGAGGGTGGTTATTGCATGACGTCTCCAGAAGATGTCAGGCATTTCTTGCAAGAGCTGGAGGTAAGGATTTCTCCACAAGGGAGTATAAGGGGACAATTTTGCTGCCTCATCCTGTATCAACTGGAGGGCTATACTCCAAACCTTAAGGGTCACCCACATAGGTATAGGCAGGGTAGTTATATGCGAAGTAGGGCCCCTTAGCAATAATCCTCTCAAACTTTGTTCAGGACTCACTATTCTGCGCTCAAGCCTCATCACTGGGTTATAATCAATAGAAGACAGCTACCACCCTGCACATACCAGCTGACTAGCCAGGTAACAGTAGTGAAAGTGGGGGAGGGCTAGTCCCCCTTCCTCCACAGACAGACAGAGTTTCTAGTTTAATTCTTGGGGTGGATCCTCACCACAGTATACGGAGGACTATCTTTCGGAGAGCCGTAAAGAACTTTTTAGGGATCAAAATAGGTGTATTTTGGAATATATATAGAAATTTGGGCAATAGCTTCATTTTGATTAGGTTTATGCCACCTACTAGCATCAGTGGAAGTGAAGCCCATCGGGTTGCCATAACTCCTGCCCACTCCAACAATGGGGCACCACTTTCGCACCACTATCCCAAAGTAGGTAACTCTGTCAGTGCACCTCAGAGGAGCAGAGAGGCCAAAGAGGTCACATGACCTTCAACTGCCAGGGCTCAGTTTTGTCCCAATAGACCTTCACCCCAGAGTATATTCCAAATATATCAAAAATAGACAGTACTGCAGCCAAGGAGGATTCTGGGTCTTGCAAGAATAAGAGGGTATCATCCGCGTAAAGCACACCTGTTCTTCATATGCTCTCAGTTGGAACCCCACGACCTCAGCTGACACCCTTATTTGGATCGCTAGTGGTTCAATTGCAATCATGAAAAGTGCTGGGGACAGAGAGCACCTCTCATGCGTTCCTCTAGCCAGGGAGAACTGTTTAGATATATAGGTGTTTGTGCGTATCCAAGCCACTGTGAGATAGTATAGTGTTTGCACCCATTTAATGAAGCTAGCCCCAAAACGGAACCGTGTCATTACTTCCCACAGATATCTCCATTCCACTGAATGAAAGACCTTAGTACGCTTTCACCGGTTGGAGTTGCGATAGTGCAAGGTTAGTGAAAAGTTGCCTAACAACCATGGTCGCACTCTTGCCCAGCATGAATCCCGATTGATCAGCGTGTATGATATGGTGAAGGACCCTATTAATACGTATTGACAGTACTTTTGCTAGGATTTTAATATCGTTGTTAAGGAGAGAGATGGGTCGGTATGAGCCACAGTTCCCTGTGTCTTTTCCAGGTTTGGGTATTAAAACTATTAGGGCCTCATGCATGGTTGCCGGCAAGATCCTTTCCTGAAGGATGTTATTTTATAACTCGAAGTTTCAGGGCAATGAATTCCGTATTTCTTTTGTACCACTCTATAATGAGTCCGTCCAGGCCTGGGGATTTTCTATTCGGGAAGGATTGGATAGCCTCTACTACCTCCTCTATCTCAAAGTTCCCATCTAGCATAGTCACGCTACTCTGGGGCATTCTCTTTTTAATTCTACCTTTTTACATTTTTTTTTTTTACTACCTGACCACATTAACTGGACCCTGCAGCATGATAGTCTTGGGCTCAATTGCTGAGCTTTCTTGTTGGCTGCAGTAGCCTGTGACAATCTGTAGACTGGCTGCTGCAGGCCATAAAATATACATCACAGAGGAGACACACAGCCACCACTGCTGGACACAGCAGGTATTTGGGAAATTCAAGTATCAGATTGTTTTTTTTCTTTGGACATGGGCAGCTTGTTTACATTAAAAAATTGATTGAGTCTTACAACCCCTTAAATGTTGCGGTGAGTCAAGATGCTCTGCTGTTATTTTGTCTACCTGTGTTTTTGATATGCTTTGTTTTGGACCCTGATTTTGGCTTTCTGCCTGCTGCCCTCCAGGTTCTGACCCTGCTTTCTGCATGATTTTGTCTTTTGACTTTGGCATTTTCCTCTGACTACTCAATACTGGGCCCCCAGCTTGTTCTCTGGCATCCTCCTGGTCCACGCTCTCACTGTCAGCTTGGTGGTGGGTCTGTGGATGTAAGCAGAGGCTCACTGTATCTAAATGCAAGCCCTATTGAGGGTGTTAAAGGAAAGACCAGGAGCTCCAAAGACTTTAATAAGCTAGTCAGACCACTGTGTTGTATTTAGGCAGACAGGCCAGACTTATTTCATTGCAGTAGTTAAGACCCAAAATTATTCCTTTCTCTCTCTCTCATTGTGGAATCTGAAGAAAAAGTCAATATGTTGACGGATCCAAACTACCTTTCTCAAGGGAGCTTAGGGCCTTGTTACCTAAAATGACTGTTAAGCGCTGAAGTGCCCGACAACTGGCTTGGCAATAATCGCTGCCATGCTTTTGTGTTTAATCTGTTTATTACATTTTAAATATAACATACAAAAGTTAAACAGAGATACAGTTCAATATTTTTAAGGCATGGCATTGAATTCCTGCTCCTGTGCTTTTAATAGGAGCGATCGTCACTGAGTGAATGGTGGTGGAGCACATTGGGGATCATTCCGGCCCACCTGCTTCCATTTACAATAAACAGGCTGTCATTCAGTTTCCCAAGATCAAGTGAGAACCTGAAAGATCATCATTCAATGTAAAAGGACCCTTAGGCTCCTAGATGTGAACCTTTTAAATTGGTCTCAGCATTTGGCAATACAATTGATATACATTTATCAACTTTTTGGTAACAACGCTCAGAACTCAACATTCGGTCACTCTCAAAGGAAACAGTCCAACTGGAAAACAATACTGCTGCCATAGAACTTTTCATATGCAGTAATTAAGCTTTGTTCACTTAAGACTGGACAATCCCATTTAATAGAAATGTTTAATCTGAGGTACAGTAGGTGAGTTAAGATATGAATTAAGTTAATAGGATGGGTATTTTTGTATGGGTTCCAGGTCTATGACATAATAACAAACCTTAAAAAACAAAGTCAGCACTTACAACAAATAAATTAAATGTGCAAGTGCACGTACACCATGGCTGTGATAATACAATACAAGCAAAAACACGTGCCAGCAGTACTCATACACATTTAATATCTGATTAAAATTGCATAACTGTTATATATTATAACAGCATTTGTACTTGCAGAGGAGTGGCTGACTCCACTTTTGTCCTGTACCCATCCATCCATCTGTCCCATGCCTTTTAATTAGACTGCATATCCTGGTATCCTACTTTCCCTGGATTCATTTGGAGGTTTAGGCTCAAAGAGAAGTGTCTTTTAGGGTTGGGATTCATACAAAAGCAATGGTTGTCTGTATGTGGTGGATGGGCCCTCATGTTTTGATCAAAATATGTACTGCTCCAGCTTACTGTCGATGTTGCCCAAATTCCACCACAAGCAGTGGGCCATTAAACATGTAATTCTATATATCCTACTACAAGACTAGGAATAGCTATTACAAATAAATCAGAGAAATTAAGGAGGGACTTTATTTATACAATTGCACCAGTTTTATGCCTTGTCGCAAATTTTGGCACAAGCTTCTTGCACAAAACGTTGTGACTTTTTTTTTTTACTTTTTACACCATCACTTATCCAAAAAGACATATTTACTATAAATATACACGAGAAACTGACAAAAACTATGGTGCAAATGTATGCCAGCTCATAGTTAGTGTAGAATTGTTTTTTCATGTACAGATTGCCATAAAATGCAGGAGGAGTGCAGCTCTTAATACATTTGGCTCATATTACTCCAGTGCAGTTTAAGGCAGCAGTAGGACATACCTGTCATGATAAATCAGGGCCTAAATGTTTTTAGATGTCTTTTAACATGACTTGAAAGATTCCCCAAAACTTTTTTTGCATTCTCTATACTATTTACAAAAAAAAAAATCGCATGTTAGTGAAAGCAGTCAATTTTCTAATGTCAATTCTGATGGATATACATTATGAAAAATTCACAGAATGTTGAAGAAATTTAGACTCCCTTCAGTGAATATTGTCATAATGCTCCTTCAATTGTAACCATTTATTTTGGAAGCAGCACAGTTCACAGTTTAGCATAAAATGAAAACAAACTGCTTAATAGCATCTCCTCCACCCACTGCACTTGAAGACTAACGAGCTTCTTTGTGTGGTCAACTTGGCTCTCTACACTTTTCATCCTTGTGACTACTTAGTACCCAGATCAAATGACTGCAGTCATCTGATTCCACACCGCTAGAGCTAAAAGGGAGATAAAAACAATCTTTGATAAGGAGCTAAGCTGATAATGAATATTAGACAGCACGTCTTTTAAATGGATTTAGAAAAATATAGATGCACATGTTCCCAAAACAAGTTCAGTCCAAAAATACTGAAAATGAGTTACAACTGTAGTGACCCGGAGGATACTACAGGGCAGTCAGATACTCAGCAGTCCTTAATACCTGTCTATGAGCTCCTGCGGAGATAGAGGGTATCGTACAGGAATGAGACCTTGTCTTCTCCCTAATTCACGGGTTAAAGTTCTTCTGTCCGGCAACGGCTTGATTCGGATTGGCTGGTTTTCAGTATTTTCCCTGATTTGTTGAGGGGAAGGAGTTGGGAGAAGCCCTGGAAAGTGAGCAGGGTGAGGCAGGCAATGCGTCTAGCTTAGGAGTAGAGATGAGCGAGTACCAAAATGCTCGGGTGCTCGTTACTCGGGACGAAATTATCGCGATGCTCGAGGGTTCGTTTCGAGTAACGAACCCCATTGAAGTCAATGGGCGACCCGAGCATTTTTGTATATCGCCGATGCTCGCTAAGGTTTTCATTTGTGAAAATCTGGGCAATTCAAGAAAGTGATGGGAACGACACAGCAACGGATAGGGCAGGCGAGGGGCTACATGTTGGGCTGCAGCTCAAGTTCCCAGGTCCCACTATTAAGCCACAATACCGGCAAGAGTGGGCCCCCCCCCGCTCCCAACAACTTTTACTTCTGAAAAGCCCTCATTAGCAATGCATACCTTAGCTAAGCACCATACTACCTCCAACAAAGCACAATCACTGCCTGCATGACACTCCGCTGCCACTTCTCCTGGGTTACATGCTGCCCAACCCCCCCGCACGACCCAGTGTCCACAGCGCACACCAAAGTGTCCCTGCGCAGCCTTCAGCTGCACTCATGCCACACCACCCTCATGTCTATTTATAAGTGCGTCTGCCATGAGGAGGAACCGCAGGCACACACTGCAGAGGGTTGGCACGGCTAGGCAGCGACCCTCTTTAAAAGGGGCAGGGCGATAGCCCACAATGCTGTACAGAAGCAATGAAAAAAATCCAATCCTGTGCCACCTCCATCAGGAGCTGCACACGTGGGCATAGCAATGGGGAACCTATGTGCCACACACTATTCATTCTGTCAAGGTGTCTGCATGCCCCAGTCAGACCGTGGTTTTTTATAAATAGTCACAGGCAGGTACAACTCCGCAATGGGAATTCCGTGTGCACCCACAGCATGGGTGGCTCCCTGGAACCCACCGGCTGTACATAAATGTATCCCATTGCAGTGCCCATCACAGCTGAGGTAACGTCCGATTAAATGCAGGTGGGCTTCGGCCCACACTGCATGCCCCAGTCAGACTGGGGTTCTTTAGAAGTAGACACATGCAGTTACAACTCCCTGTGGACCCACAGCATGGGTGGCTCCCTGGAACCCACCGGTGGTACATAAATATATCCCATTGCAGTGCCAAACACAGCTGATGTAACATCAGCTTTAATGCAGGTGGGCAAAAAATTAATTGGATTACACTGTAGGCGAGGGCCCCAAAAAATTGGTGTACCAACAGTACTAATGTACCTCAGAAAAATTGCCCATGCCCAACCAAGAGGGCAGGTGAAACCCATTAATCGCTTTGGTTAATGTGGCTTAATTTGTAACTAGGCCTGGAGGCAGCCCAGTTAAAATAAAAATTGGTTCAGGTGCAAGTTTCAACGCTTTAATGAGCATTGAAACGTATAAAAATTGTTTACAAAAATTATATGACTGAGCCTTGTGGGCCTAAGAAAAATTGCCAGTTCGGCGTGATTACGTCAGGTTTCAGGAGGAGGAGCAGGAGGAGGAGGATGAATATTATACACAGATTGATGAATCTAAAAGGTCCCCGTTTTTGATGGTGATAGAGAACAATGCTTCAATCCGCGGGTGCAGCCTACGTATTGTTTAGGTATCGCTGCTGTCCGCTGGTGGAGAAGAGAAGTCTGGGGAAATCCAGGCTTTTTTCATCTTGATGAGTGTAAGCCTGTCGGCACTGTCGGTTGACAGGCGGGTACGCTTATCTGTGATGATTCCCCCAGCCGCACTAAACACCCTCTCTGACAAGACGCTAGCCGCAGGACAAGCAAGCACCTCCAGGGCATACAGCGCGAGTTCAGGCCACGTGTCCAGCTTCGACACCCAGTAGTTGTAGGGGGCAGAGGCGTCACGGAGGACGGTCGTGCGATCGGCTAGGTACTCCCTCACCATCCTTTTACAGTGCTCCCGCCGACTTAGCCTTGACTGGGGAGCGGTGACACAGTCTTGCTGGGGAGCCAGAAAGCTGTCAAAGGCCTTAGAGAGTGTTCCCCTGCCTGTGCTGTACATGCTGCCTGATCTCCGCGCCTCCCCTGCTACCTGGCCGTTGGAACTGCATCTTCGGCCACTAGCGCTGTCGGATGGGAATTTTACCATCAGTTTGTCCGCCAGGGTCCTGTGGTATAGCATCACTCTCGAACCCCTTTCCTCTTCGGGTATGAGAGTGGAAAGGTTCTCCTTATACCGTGGGTCGAGCAGTGTGTACATCCAGTAATCCGTAGTGGCCAGAATGCGTGTAACGCGAGGGTCACGAGAAAGGCATCCTAACATGAAGTCAGCCATGTGTGCCAGGGTACCTGTACGCAACACATGGCTGTCCTCACTAGGAAGATCACTTTCAGGATCCTCCTCCTCCTCCTCAGGCCATACACGCTGAAAGGATGACAGGCAAGCAGCATGGGTACCCTCAGCAGTGGGCCAAGCTGTCTCTTCCCCCTCCTCCTCATCCTCCGCCCCCTCCTCCTCAACGCGCTGAGATATAGACAGGAGGGTGCTCTGACTTTCCAGCGACATACTGTCTTTCCCCGCCTCTGTTTCTGAGCGCAAAGTGTCTGCCTTTATGCTTTGCAGAGAACTTCTCAAGAGGCATAGCAGAGGAATGGTGACGCTAATGATTGCAGCATGGCCGCTCACAATCTGGGTAGACTCCTCAAAGTTTCCAAGGACCTGGCAGATGTCTGCCAACCAGGCCCACTCTTCTGTAAAGAATTGAGGAGGCTGACTCCCACTGCGCCGCCCATGTTGGAGTTGGTATTCCACTATAGCTCTACGCTGCTCATAGAGCCTGGCCAACATGTGGAGCGTAGCGTTCCACCGTGTGGGCACGTCGCACAGCAGTCGGTGCACTGGCAGATGAAACCGATGTTGCAGGGTGCGCAGGGTGGCAGCGTCCGTGTGGGACTTGCGGAAATGTGCGCAGAGCCGGCGCACCTTTCCGAGCAGATCTGACAAGCGTGGGTAGCTTTTCAGAAAGCGCTGAACCACCAAATTAAAGACGTGGGCCAGGCATGGCACGTGCGTGAGGCGGCCGAGCTGCAGAGCCGCCACCAGGTTACGGCCGTTGTCACACACGACCATGCCCGGTTGGAGGCTCAGCGGCGCAAGCCAGCAGTCGGTCTGCTCTTTCAGACCCTGCAGCAGTTCGTGGGCCGTGTGCCTCTTATCTCCTAAGCTGAGTAGTTTCAGCACGGCCTGCTGACGCTTGCCCACTTCTGTGCTGCCACGCCGCGCGACACCGACTGCTGCCGACGTGCTGCTGCTGACACATCTTGATTGCGAGACAGAGGTTGCAGAGGAGGAGGAGGGTGGTTTAGTGGAGGAAGCATACACCGCCGCAGATACCACCACCGAGCTGGGGCCCGCAATTCTGGGGGTGGGTAGGACGTGAGCGGTCCCAGGCTCTGACTCGGTCCCAGCCTCCACTAAATTCACCATATGTACCGTCAGGGAGATATAGTGGCCCTGCCCGCCTGTGCTTGTCCACGTGTCTGTTGTTAAGTGGACCTTGGCAGTAACCGCGTTGGTGAGGGCGCGTACAATGTTGCGGGAGACGTGGTCGTGCAGGGCTGGGACGGCACATCGGGAAAAGTAGTGGCGACTGGAAACTGAGTAGCGCGGGGCCGCCGCCGCCATCATACTTTTGAAAGCCTCCGTTTCCACAACCCTATACGGCAGCATCTCCAGGCTGATAAATTTGGCTATGTGCACGTTTAACGCTTGAGCGTGCGGGTGCGTGGCGGCGTACTTGCGCTTGCGCTCCAACACTTGCGCTAGCGACGGCTGGACGGTGCGCTGACAGACATTGGTGGATGGGGCCGAGGACAGCGGAGGTGAGGGTGTGGGTGCAGGCCAGGAGACGGTAGTGCCTGTGCCCTGAGAGGGGAGTTGGATCTCAGTGGCAGGTTGGGGCACAGGGGGAGAGGCAGCGGTGCAAACCGGAGGCGGTGAACGGCCTTCGTCCCACCTTGTGGGGTGCTTGGCGATCATATGTCTGCGCATGCTGGTGGTGGTGAGGCTGGTGGTGGTGGCTCCCCGGCTGATCTTGGCGCGACACAGGTTGCACACCACTGTTCGTCGGTCGTCTGCACTCTCAGTGAAAAACTGCCAGAACTTTGAGCACCTCGGCCTCTGGAGGGAGGCATGGCGCGAGGGGGCGCTTTGGGAAACAGTTGGGACACCGCACTGCCTCTTGCAACCTGCCCTGCTGCTGCCCTTGCCTCCCCCTCTGAAGACCTGTCCTCAGTAGGCGTAGCAAACCAGGTGGGGTCAGTCACCTCATCGTCCTGCTACTCTTCCTCCGAATCCTCTGTGCGCTCCTCCCTCGGACTTACTGCCCTTACTACTACCTCACTGATAGACAACTGTGTCTCATCGTCATCGTCCTCCTCACCCACTGAAAGGTCTTGAGACAGTTGCCGGAAGTCCCCAGCCTCATCCCCCGGACCCCGGGAACTTTCAAAAGGTTGGACATCGGTCACGACAAACTCCTCCAGTGGGAGAGGATTCGGAACCCTTGCTGCCCATTCTGGGCAGGGGCCCGGGAACAGTTCCTGGGAGTCTGCCTGCTCCTCAGAATGTGTCATTGTAATGGAGTGAGGAGGCTGGGAGGAAGGAGGAGCAGCAGCCAGAGGATTCAGAGTTGCAGCAGTGGACGGCGCAGAACTCTGGGTGTTCGATAGATTGCTGGATGCACTTTCTGCCATTGACAATAGGACCTGCTCACACTGCTCATTTTCTAATAAAGGTCTACCGCGTGGACCCATTAATTGTGAGATGAATGTGGGGACGCCAGAAACGTGCCTCTCTCCTAATCCCGCAGCAGTCGGCTGCGATACACCTGGATCAGGAGCTCGGCCTGTGCCCACACCCTGACTTGGGCCTCCACATCCTCGCCTGTGTCCACGTCCTCTAGGCCTACCCCTACCCCTCAGCATGGTGTATTACCAGTAGTGCAGAAACAGAACGCTGTAATTAAATGTGCCGCTTATTGGCCTGTGGTTGGAGGCTGACTTCGCTTACGGAACACCAGGAAATAATTTTGCGCAAGCCTGCTGTAACACTTAGTTGGCTGCGTATGAATTAGGAGGACAACTACACCCAGCACAGACCCAGAACACTGAGGACAGTCACAGGCAGCCCAAATAGATTTTTTCCCCAAAATGTTTTGGAAAGGCCCACTGCCTATATACACTGTATATGTCTTCTGTCCCTGCGTCACCACTACTGGCCCTGGAGTATGTAAAATAACTGCAGACTGTTGCACTGTGGACTGGAATGTGATGTAACAGCCAACATAGAGCCAGGAAATAATTTTGCGCAAGCCTGCTGTAACACTTAGCTGGCTGCGTATGAATTAGGAGGACAACTACCCCCAGCAGAGACCCAGAACACTGAGGACAGTCACAGGCAGCCCAAATAGATTTTTTTCCCCAAATGTTTTTGGAAAGGCCCACTGCCTATATTCAATAAATATATGTCTTCTGTCCCTGCCTCACAATATATGTCTTCTGTCCCTGCCTCACAATATATGTCTTCTGTCCCTGCCTCACCACCACTACTGGCCCTGGAGTAAGTATAATTACTGCAGGGCGCAATGCTCTGCACGGCCGATATACAAAAAAAAAAAAGTGCAACACTGCAAAAAGCAGCCTCCACAGTACTGCACATGGTTAGATGTGGCCCTAAGAAGGACCGTTGGGGTTCTTGAAGCCAAAAATACTCCTAACACTCTCCCTATAGCAGCTCCGACACCAACAGCACTTTTCCTCCTCTATGTCAGAACAAATCTGTGGCGAGCTGCAGGAGGGGCCAATTTTTATACTCGGGTGACACCTGATTTCGCCAGCCACTCACTGCAGGGGGGTGGTATAGGGCTTGAACGTCGCAGGGGGAAGTTGTAATGCCTTCCCTGTCTTTCTATTGGCCAGAAAAGCGCGCTAACGTCTCAGAGATGAAAATGAAAGTAACTCGAACATGGCGTGGTACTCGTCACGAGTAACGAGCATCTCGAACACGCTAATACTCGAACGAGTATCAAGCTCGGACGAGGAGGAGGAGGGGGAGGAGGATGAGGAGGAGGGGGAAGAGACAGCTTGGCCCACTGCTGAGGGTACCCATGCTGCTTGCCTGTCATCCTTTCAGCGTGTATGGCCTGAGGAGGAGGAGGATCCTGAAAGTGATCTTCCTAGTGAGGACAGCCATGTGTTGCGTACAGGTACCCTGGCACACATGGCTGACTTCATGTTAGGATGCCTTTCTCGTGGCCCTCGCGTTACACGCATTCTGGCCACTACGGATTACTGGGTGTACACACTGCTCGACCCTCGGTATAAGGAGAACCTTTCCACTCTCATACCCAAAGAGGAAAGGGGTTCGAGAGTGATGCTATACTACAGGACCCTGGCGGACAAACTGATGATAAAATTCCCATCCGACAGCGCTAGTGGCCGAAGGCGCAGTTCCGAGGGCCAGGTAGCAGGGGAGGCGCAGAGATCAGGCAGCATGTACAGCACAGGCAGGGGAACACTCTCTAAGGCCTTTGACAGCTTTCTGGCTCCCCAGCAAGACTGTGTCACCACTCCCCAGTCAAGGCTGAGTCAGCGGGAGCACTGTAAAAGGATGGTGAGGGAGTACGTAGCCGATCGTACGACCGTCCTCTGTGACGCCTCTGCCCCCTACAACTACTGGGTGTCGAAGCTGGACACGTGGCCTGAACTCGCGCTGTATGCCCTGGAGGTGCTTGCTTGTCCTGCGGCTAGCGTCTTGTCAGAGGGGGTGTTTAGTGCGGCTGGGGGAATCATCACAGATAAGCGTACCCGCCTGTCAACCGACAGTGCCGACAGGCTTACACTCATCAAGATGAGCAAAGCCTGGATTTCCCCAGACTTCTCTTCTCCACCAGCGGACAGCAGCGATACCTAAACAATACGTAGGCTGCACCCGCGGATGGAAGCATTGTTCTCTATCACTATCAAAAACGTGGACCTTTTAGCTTCATCAATCTGTGTATAATATTCATCCTCCTCCTCCTGCTCCTCCTCCTGAAACCTGACGTAATCACGCCGAACGGGCAATTTTTCTTAGGCCCACAAGGCTCAGTCATATAATTTTTGTAAACAATTTTTATACGTTTCAATGCTCATTAAAGGGTTGAAACTTTCACCTGAACCAATTTTTATTTTAACTGGGCTGCCTCCAGGCCTAGTTACAAATTAAGCCACATTAACCAAAGCGATTAATGGGTTTCACCTGCCCTCTTGGTTGGGCATGGGCAATTTTTCTGAGGTACATTAGTACTGTTGGTACACCAATTTTTGGGGGCCCTCGCCTACAGTGTAATCCAATAAATTTTTTGCCCACCTGCATTAAAGCTGACGTTACATCAGCTGTGTTGGGCACTGCAATGGGATATATTTATGTACCGCCGGTGGGTTCCAGGGAGCCACCCATGCTGTGGGTCCACAGGGAGTTGTAACTGCATGTGTCTACTTCTAAAGAACCCCAGTCTGACTGGGGCATGCAGTGTGGGCCGAAGCCCACCTGCATTTAATCGGACGTTACCTCAGCTGTGATGGGCACTGCAATGGGATACATTTATGTACAGCCGGTGGGTTCCAGGGAGCCACCCATGCTGTGGGTGCACACGGAATTCCCATTGCGGAGTTGTACCTGCCTGTGACTATTTATAAAAAAAACGCGGTCTGACTGGGGCATGCAGACACCTTGACAGAATGAATAGTGTGTGGCACATAGGGTCCCCATTGCTATGCCCACGTGTGCAGCTCCTGATGGAGGTGGCACAGGATTGGATTTCTCATTGCTTCTGTACAGCATTGTGGGCTATCGCCTTGCCCCTTTTAAAGATTGTCGCTGCCTAGCCGTGCCAACCCTTTGCAGTGTGTGCCTGCGGTTCCTCCTCATGGCAGACGCACTTATAAATAGACATGAGGGTGGTGTGGCATGACTGCAGCTGAAGGCTGCGCAGGGACACTTTGGTGTGCGCTGTGGACACTACGTCGTGCGGGGGGGGGGGGGGGGGTTGGGCAGCATGTAACCCAGGAGAAGTGGCAGCGGAGTGTCATGCAGGCAGTGATTGTGCTTTGTTGGAGGTAGTGTGGTGTTTAGCTAAGGTATGCATTGCTAATGAGGGCTTTTCAGAAGTAAAAGTTGTTGGGAGGGGGGGGGGCCCACTCTTGCCGCTATTGTGGCTTAATAGTGGGACCTGGGAACTTGAGATGCAGCCCAACATGTAGCCCCTCGCCTGCCCTATCCGTTGCTGTGTCGTTCCCATCACTTTCTTGAATTGCCCCGATTTTCACAAATGAAAACCTTAGCGAGCATCGGCGATATACAAAAATGCTCGGGTCGCCCATTGACTTCAATGGGGTTCGTTACTCGAAACGAACCCTCGAGCATCGCGATAATTTCGTCCCGCGTAACGAGCACCCGAGTATTTTGGTGCTCGCTCATCTCTAGTTACCACTCATTTGTTTGAAAGTGCTTTAAAAATTGCAGAAAACTGTGTACCTTTGGTTTACCACAAAAGCTACGTGGACTCGCCTCAATTCTTTCATTATCATCAATCCAGGTTTGCTCCTCAAAGGTACTGGCATCACGTGACATTTTACCAACAAACATCCGCATTGCTAGCTTAACATTGCCACTGTAAGCAACCAAGCTAGGCCCCTATTCGGCCATTGTGGAGAGGGATCGTGGAGCCACCGTTGACCACCATCTTGTTTTGCCTGAGGTCTCACCTCTAGATGGTGAGAAAAGGCTGCGTTACCTTTGATCTATGTGAAAACGAGTTCAGTCCACATACCAATGAAATAAAAAGTACTATGTAACAAGGGGTAGATAGAGAAGTCAGCTGCCTAGTGTACCGTTGGGGTAGGGTTGCAATTTATGGATTAACTATTAAAGACCAGCAATTTTTCAAATTTTCCTCCTTGTTTTTTCATGCTTGCTTTTCAAAAGCTATAACTTTCTAATTTTTCTATTAACATAGTGCTGACAGCTTGTTTTTGTGAGCAAGCTGTAATTTAACAGTACTATTTAGTGTACTGTTTAATGTGGTGAAAAACTTAATTTATACATTATTTTATTATATTATTACTTTAAAATAATACAGTAAAAAACTTTTTTTTTTTCCAAAAAAATGAGCTTTCTTTCTTTAAATATTCTGAGACCCAGGGCTTGAGGGCTTGTTTTTTTGCAGGACAACTTCTAGTTTTCATTGTTACCATTTTGGAATACATAGGACTTTTTCATCACTTCCTATTTCATTTTTTAGGAGACAGGCTGCCCAAAAAAAACCCGCAATTCTGGCATTATGTATTTTTTTTCTTACAACGTTCACCATGTAAGATAAATAAATATATATTTTAATAGTTTGGACAGTTACATACATGGTGATACCAATTATGTTTGTTTAGTTATTTTTATATCTTAGATCAAGGAAAAGATTTTCTTTTGAGCTTTTTATTTTTTGTTTAAAAGTTTTATTAAACTTATTTTAATCTTTTTAGTTAGTCTTCATAGGGGTCTTGAACTTGCTATCATTTGATCGCTTCTACAATACACTAAAATACTTTTGCGTAGCAATATATTGTGCATTTCACTGTTAGTCTATTGAACCCTGCTACAGGCATGGCTTAATGGACTGCAATACATGGCTGCCGTTGGGAGCCTACACTAGGCTCAAGGCCACCATGTGAATCCATCGATATTCTACAATTGTGTTGTGGAAGAGCTGATGGGGTGCCAGAGTAGACCCCACTTCCAGCTGACTGCTTAGACATCCTGTCATTTTTGATAGGAGCATCTAAACAGTTGACAGCCACAATCAAAGCTAGCTCCAATTGCAGCCATTGCAGGCAGGTGTCAGCTGTCAGAAACAGAAGGCACCTGCTGGGTAAGGATAGGGCTTGGCTCTCAAGACTGCTGCATACACCAACTGCGAAATACCACTGTATATTTATGGTGGGTGGTTAAAAAAAGAAAACAAATAATGCTCTAACTACAAATGTCTTTGCACAACCAATTGGATCCAGTGTTCAAACTGCTGATAATCTTGTGGTGCAAGGATTGCTTCTCTTTAGAGTATCAGTAAAAAAAGAGTGCCTCTTACGCAGGAACACTTTCACTGTCTGATGGGCACACACTGTAACAAATCCTATGTAGAAGGAAGCAGCAAACTTAAAATAAGTGAGTCTCAGCCGCAGTATCCAACTGAAAATCATACAGTGGGGGGTTCTTGTAGATGACCCTAGAGGCAAATGTCAGGGTGCTCATCTGATATCTCAGCAAAAACATGCTGCAATGGACCAACTGACCCAGCAGTACAACAGCGGGGAAGTTAGATAAATTTCCACAATGAACATGTGCCATACTTTGCACTGACTGAGATTCAGTAGATGAAACCTGACAAGAGTGCCTCTGATGACCCCAAGTCATTGCCAACAGTGTCTCATATGGACCCAGGAAAGACATCAACGGATCTTGGACACATGGTAAAAGTTCATCTGGAATGATGATTCTGGTTTCCTGCTGAACCATACAGATGGCTGGGTCTGTATGTGGTATAAATGGCATTAGGCCATATCCCATGGGTATACCATTGAGGTTCAACAGGCCAATGGTGGCGATGTCATGATCTGGGAAGCGGTTTCCTGCCATGGCCAAATACCTTTGGTCATCATACCACAATCCTTGAATGGTGAGTGCTATAGGGACCTGATAATCGACCATCTGCAACCTTATCTTCAGGCATCTTGCTTGACCACAGTGCCTTCATTCAAGAGGACAACGTTCTGTGTCATCAAGCTCGGTTCGGGGGATCCCAGCAATGAATTTTCCACACTATCTTGACCCCCAAATTAACCGGACTGCAACCGCATTGAACACGTTTGGAATATGCTAAAAAGGTCTGTGAGATCGGCTCTAACAACAAGATGTGCAGCAACCAGCGAAGCTGCTGCCACAGGCATGAATTGGATTGACTATGGTGGATGTTCACCACCTTGTGGAATCTGTTTTCCTTCCTCTGAAAGTGGACCAACCCTTTATTGAGTAGGTGTTCGTAATGCAGATCCTTCAGTGTTTATAAGAGAACTGATGGATTGAGTCAGAAGAGAAACTGCAAGTATCAGCAGTAGATGAGCAACTTAGTCCAGCTTGTTTTCAGCTAAAGGATCCGAATACAAACCGTCATAAATTTAATACTCTATGTAATAGATGGTGATTAGAGATGAGCGAACGTATTCGTCCGAGCTTGATATTCGTGCGAATATTAGGGTGTTCGGGATGTTCGTTATTCGTAACGAACACATGCGGTGTTCCGGTTACTTTCACTTCCTTCCCTGAGACGTTAGCGCGCTTTTCTGGCCAATTGAAAGACAGGGAAGGCATTACAACTTCCCCCTGTGACGTTCAAGCCCTATACCACCCCCCTGCTGTGAGTGGCTGGGGCGATCAGATGTCACCCGAATATAAAAGTCGGCCCCTCCCGCGGCTCGCCTCAGATGCCTTGTGAGTTAGATGAGGGACAGTGCTGCTGGTACCGGAGCTGCTGTAGGGAGAGAAATAGCAGTTAGTGTAGGCTTCAAGAACCCCAAAGGTCCTTATTAGGGCCAGTAATACCTGTGTGTTGGCTGCTGTTAGCAGTGCCTTTTTTTTTTTTTTTCTCAAAATCGCCTCTGCAGAGCGTTGCACCCGGCATTAGGGACAGAAGTGTTGGATAGGCAGGGAGAGTGTTAGGAGTGAGTGTAGCCTTCAAGAACCTCAACGGTCCTTTCTAGGGCCATATTTAACCGTGTGCAGTACTGTGCTGGCTGCTGTTAGCTGTACTGCATATTTTTTTTTTCTCAAAATCGCCTCTGCAGAGCATTGCACCCTCCATTGATACTACAGCGAAAGAATTGTGTAGGCAGGGCCACAACACAGTTATTATTCATTGAATATACGCAGTGGGTCCTTTTGGTGTAAAAAAAGGGAAACGAAATCTATTTGTCCTGCCTCTGTCCGTCCTAAGGGCTGTGGACACGTGTGAGCTGCGTGTACAACGTTAAAAAATCAGACGCACCCAGCTACGGTTTACTGCTGGCTTCGCCATTTGCTTTCCTTAATTGGGAAAAAAATACCTGCTCTGCCAGAGTTAATAACTCTGCTACCCTCAAGTTCTGTGACACATTAGCAGGGACACAGCACAGTTATTAAACTTCTCATGTTCATTGAATATACGCAGTGGGTCCTTTTGGTGTAAAAAAAAGGGAAACGAAATCTATTTGTCCTGCCTCTGTCCGTCCTAAGGGCTGTGGACACGTGTGAGCTGCGTGTACAACGTTAAAAAATCAGACGCACCCAGCTACGGTTTACTGCTGGCTTCGCCATTTGCTTTCCTTAATTGGGAAAAAAATACCTGCTCTGCCAGAGTTAATAACTCTGCTACCCTCAAGTTCTGTGACACATTAGCAGGGACACAGCACAGTTATTAAACTTCTCATGTTCATTGAATATACGCAGTGGGTCCTTTTGGTGTAAAAAAAAAGGGAAACGAAATCTATTTGTCCTGCCTCTGTCCGTCCTAAGGGCTGTGGACACGTGTGAGCTGCGTGTACAACGTTAAAAAATCAGACGCACCCAGCTACGGTTTACTGCTGGCTTCGCCATTTGCTTTCCTTAATTGGGAAAAAAATACCTGCTCTGCCAGAGTTAATAACTCTGCTACCCTCAAGTTCTGTGACACATTAGCAGGGACACAGCACAGTTATTAAACTTCTCATGTTCATTGAATATACGCAGTGGGTCCTTTTGGTGTAAAAAAAAGGGAAACGAAATCTATTTGTCCTGCCTCTGTCCGTCCTAAGGGCTGTGGACACGTGTGAGCTGCGTGTACAACGTTAAAAAATCAGACGCACCCAGCTACGGTTTACTGCTGGCTTCGCCATTTGCTTTCCTTAATTGGGAAAAAAATACCTGCTCTGCCAGAGTTAATAACTCTGCTACCCTCAAGTTCTGTGACACATTAGCAGGGACACAGCACAGTTATTAAACTTAGATTATTCATTTACTAGAGGCAGTGGGGCCTTTCGTTTTCAAAAAAGGGAAAAAATTATATTTGGCCTGCAGTCTTGCGCCAATTTATTTCCTGCCTGTGAAATCAAATCACTGGTAATACAGCATGCTGAGGGGTAGGCCTAGAGGACGTGGACGTGGCCGAGGACGCGGAGGGCCAAGTCAGGGTGTGGGCACAGGCCAAGCTCCTGATCCAGGTGTGTCGCAGCCGACTGCTGCGCGATTAGGAGAGAGGCACGTTTCTGGCGTCCCCACATTCATCGCCCAATTAATGTGTCCACGCGGGAGACGGTTATTAGAAAATGAGCAGTGTGAGCAGGTCCTGTCCTGGATGGCAGAAAGTGCTTCGAGCAACCTATCGTCCACCCGCAGTTCTGCGCCGTCCACTGCTGCAAATCAGAATCCTCTGTCTGCTGCTCCTCCTTCCTCCCAGCCTCCTCACTCCACTCCAATGACACCTGCTCAGCTGCGTGAAGACTCCCAGGAACTGTTCTCTGGCCCCTGCTCAGATTGGGCAGCAGTGGTTCCTCTCCCACCAGAGGAGTTTATCGTCACTGATGCCCAACCATTGCAAAGTTCCCGGGGTCCGGGGGATGAGGCTGGGGAATTCCGCCAACTGTCTCAAGAACTTTCTGTGGGTGAAGAGGACGATGACGATGAGACACAGTTGTCTTGCAGTCAGATAGTAGTGAGGGCAGTAAGTGCGAGGGAGGAGCGCACAGAGGATTTTGAGGAAGAGCAGCAGGACGATGAGGTGACTGACCCCACCTGGTTTGCAACGCCTACTCAGGACAGGTCTTCAGAGGGGGAGGCAGGGGCAGCAGCAGGGCAGGTTGCAAGAGGCAGTGCGGTGGCCAGGGGTAGAGGCAGGGCCAGACCGAATAATCCACCAACTGTTTCCCAAAGCGCACCCTCGCGCCATGCCACCCTGCAGAGGCCGAGGTGCTCTAAGGTCTGGCAGTTTTTCACAGAGACGCCTGACAACCGACGAACAGTGGTGTGCAACCTTTGTCGCGCAAAGCTCAGCTGGGGAGCCAACACCAACAGCCTCACCACCACCAGCATGCGCAGACATATGATGGCCAAGCACCCCACAAGGTGGGACGAAGGCCGTTCACCGCCTCCGGTTTGCAGCCCTGCCTCTCCCCCTGTGCCCCAACCTGCCACTGAGATGCAACCCCCCTCTCAGGACACGGGCACTACCGCCTCATGGCCTGCACCCACACCCTCACCTCCGCTGTCCTCGGCCCCATCCACCAGTGTAGTTCAGCGCACCGTCCAGCCGTCGCTAGCGCAACTGTTGGAGCGCAAGCGCAAGTACGCCGCCACGCACCCGCACGCTCAAACGTTAACCGTCCGCATAGCAAAATTCATCAGCCTTGAGATGCTGCCGTATAGGGTTGTGGAAACGGAGTCCTTCAAAAGTATCATGGAGGCGGCGGCCCCGCGCTACTCAGTTCCCAGTCGCCACTACTTTTCCCGATGTGCCGTCCCAGCCCTGCACGACCACGTCTCCCGCAACATTGTACGCGCCCTCACCAACGCGGTTACTGCCACGGTCCACTTAACAACGGACACGTGGACAAGCACAGGCGGGCAGGGCCACTACATCTCCCTGACGGCACATTGGGTGAATTTAGTGGAGGCTGGGACAGAGTCAGAGCCTGGGACCGCTCACGTCCTACCCACCCCCCAGAATTGCGGGCCCCAGCTCGGTGGTGGTATCTGCGGAGGTGTATGCTTCCTCCACTAAAGCACACTCCTCCTCCTCCTCCTCCGCAACCTCTGTCTCGCAATCAAGATGTGTTAGCAGCAGCACGTCGCCAGCAGTCGGTGTCGCGCGGTGTGGCAGCACAGCGGTGGGCAAGCGTCAGCAGGCCGTGCTGAAACTACTCAGCTTAGGAGATAAGAGGCACACGGCCCACGAACTGCTGCAGGGTCTAACACAGCAGACCGACCGCTGGCTTGCGCCGCTGAGCCTCCAACCGGGCATGGTCGTGTGTGACAACGGCCGTAACCTGGTGGCGGCTCTGCAGCTCGGCAGCCTCACGCACGTGCCATGCCTGGCCCACGTCTTTAATTTGGTGGTTCAGCGCTTTCTGAAAAGCTACCCACGCTTGTCAGACCTGCTCGTAAAGGCGCGCCGGCTCTGCGCACATTTCCGCAAGTCCCACACGGACGCTGCCACCCTGCGCACCCTGCAACATCGCTTTAAGCTGCCAGTGCACCGACTGCTGTGCGACGTGCCCACACGGTGGAACTCTACGCTCCACATGTTGGCCAGGCTCTATGAACAGCGTAGAGCTATAGTCGAATTCCAACTCCAACATGGGCGGCGCAGTGGGAGTCAGCCTCCTCAATTCTTTTCAGAAGAGTGGGCCTGGTTGGCAGACATCTGCCATGTCCTTGGTAATTTTGAGGAGTCTACCCAGGTGGTAAGCGGCGATGCTGCAATCATTAGCGTCACCATTCCTCTGCTATGCATCTTGAGAAATTCCCTGCAAAGCATAAAGGCAGCTGCTTTGCGCTCGGAAACGGGGGCGGTGGAAGACAGTATGCCGCTGGATAGTCAGGGCACCCTCCTGTCTATTTCTCAGCGCGTACAGGAGGAGGAGGAGGAGCATGAGGAGGATGAGGAGGAGGGGGAAGAGACAGCTTGGCCCGCTGCTGACGGTACACCGGCTGATTGCCTGTCATCCTTTCAGCGTGTATGGCCTGAGGAGGAGGAGGAGGAGGAGGATCCTGAAAGTGATCTTCCTAGTGAAGACAGCCATGTGTTGCGTACAGGTACCCTGGCACACATGGCTGACTTCATGTTAGGATGCCTTTCTCGTGACCCTCGCGTTGCACGCATTCTGGCCACAACGGATTACTGGGTGTACACACTGCTCGACCCACGCTATAAGGAGAACCTGCCCACTCTCATTCCCGAAGAGGAAAGGGGTTCAAGAGTGTTGCTATACCACAGGACCCTTGCGGACAAGCTGATGGTAAAATTCCCAGCCGACAGCGCTAGTGGCAGAAGGCGCAGTACCGAGGGCAAGGTAGCAGGGGAGGTGCGGAGATCGAGCAGCATGTACATCCCAGGCAGTGCAACAGTCTTTAAGGGCCTGGACAGCTTTATGGCTCCCCACCAAGACTGTGTCACCGCTCCCCAGTCAAGGCTGAGTCAGCGGGAGCACTGTAAAAGGATGGTGAGGGAGTACGTAGCCGATCGCACGACCGTCCTCCGTGACGCCTCTGCCACCTACAACTACTGGGTGTCGAAGCTGGACACGTGGCCTGAACTAGCGCTGTATGCCCTGGAGGTGCTTGCTTGTCCTGCGGCTAGCGTCTTGTCGGAGAGGGTGTTTAGTGCGGCTGGGGGAATCATCACAGATAAGCGTACCCGCTTGTCAACCGACAGTGCCGACAGGCTAACACTCATCAAGATGAACAAAGCCTGGATTTCGCCAGACTTCTCTTCTCCACCAGCGGACAGCAGCGATACGTAAGCAATACGTAGGCTGCACCCGCGGATGGAAGCTACGTTCTCTCTCACCATCCAAAACGGGGACATTTCTGCTTCATCAATCTGTGTCTAATATTCCTCCTCCTCCTCCTGCTCCTCCTCCTGAAACCTCACGTAATCACGCTGAACGGGCAATTTTTCTTAGGGCCACAAGGCTCACTCAAATAATTTTTCTGAACAATTTTTAAAAGTTTCAATGCGCTTAAAAGCGTTGGAACTTTAACTTGAACCAATTTTTCGTTAAACTGGGCTGCCTCCAGGCCTAGTTACCACTTAAGCCACATTAACCAAAGCGATTAATGGGTTTCACCTGCCCTCTTGGCTGGCCATGGCCAATTTTTCGGATGTACATTAGTACTGTTGATACAGCAATTTTTGTGGGCCCTCGCCTACAGTGTAATCAAATTAATTTTTAGCCCACCTGCATTACAGCTGACGTTACCTCAGCTGTGTTGGGCAATGCAATGGGATATTTCTATGTACCGCCGGTGGCTTCCTGGCACCCACCCATGCTGTGGGTCCACAGGGAATTATAAATGCATCTGTTTCCACTTGTAAAGAACCCCAGTCTGACTGGGGCATGCAGTGTGGGCCGAAGCCCACCTGTATTACGCACAACATTACTACCTCAGCTGTGTTGGGAAATGCAATGGGATATTTTTGTGTACCGCCGGTGGGTTCCAGGGAGCCACCCATGCTGTAGGTGCACACGGAGTGTAACCTACATGTGTCCACTTGTAAAGAACCCCAGTCTGAATGGGGCATGCAGTGTGGGCCGAAGCCCACCTGTATTACGCACGACATTACTACCTCAGCTGTGTTGGGCAATGCAATGGGATATTTCTATGTACCGCCGGTGGCTTCCTGGCACCCACCCATGCTGTGGGTCCACAGGGAATTATAAATGCATCTGTTTCCACTTGTAAAGAACCCCAGTCTGACTGGGGCATGCAGTGTGGGCCGAAGCCCACCTGTATTACGCACGACATTACTACCTCAGCTGTGTTGGGCAATGCAATGGGATATTTCTATGTACCGCCGGTGGCTTCCTGGCACCCACCCATGCTGTGGGTCCACAGGGAATTATAAATGCATCTGTTTCCACTTGTAAAGAACCCCAGTCTGACTGGGGCATGCAGTGTGGGCCGAAGCCCACCTGTATTACGCACGACATTACTACCTCAGCTGTGTTGGGCAATGCAATGGGATATTTTTGTGTACCGCCGGTGGGTTCCAGGGAGCCACCCATGCTGTGGGTCCACAGGGACTTCACAATAGGGAGTTGTACCTGCCTGTGTCTATGAATTAAAAACCGCGGTCTGACTGGGGCATGCAGACACCTTGACAGAATGAATAGTGTGTGGCACATAGGTTCCCCATTGCTATGCCCACGTGTGCAGCTCCTGATGGCGGTGGCACAGGATTCTATTTCTCATTGCTTCTGTACAGCATTGTGGGTTATCGCCCCGCCACTTTTAAAGAGGGTCGCTGCCTAGCCGTGCCAACCTCTGCAGTGTGTGCCTGCGGTCCCTCGTCATGGCAGACGCACTTCTAAATAGACATGAGGGTGGTGTGGCATGAGGGCAGCTGAAGGCTGCGCAGGGACACTTTGGTGTGCGCTGTGGGGGGGAGGGGGGGCTGTTGGGCAGCATGTAACCCAGGAGAAGTGGCAGTGGAGTGTCATGCAGGCAGTGATTGTGCTTTGTTGGAGGTAGTGTGGTGCTTAGCAAAGGTATGCCATGCTAATGAGGGCTTTTCAGAAGTAAAAGTTGTTGGGAGGGGGGGGGGCCCACTCTTGCCGGTATTGTGGCTTAATAGTGGGACCTGTGAACTTGAGATGCAGCCCAACATTTAGCCCCTCGCCTGCCCTATCCGTTGCTGTGTCGTTCCCATCACTTTCTTGAATTGCCCAGATTTTCACACATGAAAAGCTTAGCGAGCATCGGCGAAATACAAAAATGCTCCGGTCGCCCATTGACTTCAATGGGGTTCGTTATTCGAAACGAACCCTCGAACATCGCGGGAAGTTCGTTTCGAATAACGAACACCCGAGCATTTTGGTGTTCGCTCATCTCTAATGGTGATACAATTATACCTGCATCTGCCTTCTCAGGTGCTCCAATAATGAAATGGAGCCTATCTACTAATTCATGCATATTAGGATATTGCTGTCAACGTGAAAAATATAGATCCAAGGTGGAGCAACACATCTTTAATTCAAAGAATTGTAGCTTGAAGCTACAAAGATATATAAAGCAAATATTGGATTCCCTGATATCTTTCATCAAAGTACTTCCTGCAAGTTCTGTCTTGTTCTTGACTTTATTCAAGGAAACAAGAAAACACTTTTCTTTGTAATTGAATGTTTAATGACATTTAAATTCAAAACCTTCTGGAACTTAGTATTTAGTTGAATTGATTTGCATATATTAGATTTGATGTAGTGATCAAAATTCAAAGACAAATTAAGTTTGCTGGCACGAAGGATGGCAACATGATGGATTAGATTTTTTTCAATATACATTAGTATCTTTCCTAAATCAAGATAAACATTCATTTCATAATGTTAACGAATCTAAAGTGGGAATGAAAAATGGGGGGTCTTGGGTTCTGTTGCATGGTAAAAGAGGGACCTCATATCTATCTGTTGTCATAAGGAAGGCAACAGTTATCAACAGCTTGATGAGATCAAACGTTCATTGATGCAATGTGATTGATAACTTATTCTGGGATATAGCAAACTGCGTTGACACCATATGGTTCTCTGAATAATAGTTGGAATAGCATAATGCACAGCCCCAAAAGGCAGATTATCTGCCATTACACAACATTGGGGATATCATCTTTGTTAGTTGTTCGTTTTATTCCAGATTTGCCAATCTGGGGAATGACCTGGGTCTGTCATGTGCTTTTCTCATTTTAGTATGCACACTTGTCTCGGCGGGACCTGTTTTATGGAAAATGGCTCACAGGACAACAAGCAAATTCTAGCTATTTTAAACAGCTTTTCTAGTAATCACAGCCTATATACAGTAAAAGCACCATATAGTCCCCAAATAATAGTCCCTTCTAGAGCCCACATAATCCTGCCATGCCATGTAATCGTTCCGATATAATACTACAACTGACTTCTCAAATAATACAACCATACATAGCAAAATAATACTAGGTGGTTTTAGTTTTCTCCTAGTCTTCCCTTCCTCAGGGACCATGGGCAAAATGTCATCCAGCTTGCCATCCCCTAAAACCACTCAGTGGCATAGCTATAGGGGTCAGTGTGGTCGCAGCTGTGCATTTAAACCTAAGGGGCCCAAAGGCTTCCTTTATCTTATTGGGAACCAATGGTGGCCCCTCTCTGTCCTCCCACTACTCTCCTTTTGGATTTCTTTTACATTATAGTCAATGGGTGACAAAACTGAATACAAAGGTTTCCATTTGATTTAGCTGTCTGTTTAACGGATACATTTTTAATGAGCATGCACAGAACGTTAGAGAAACAAAAGAATATAAAACAGATCAGCTAAAAACTGATGCAAATAGAACAAAGCAGAAACAAACTAATAGAAATGGAATTTTTTCTGTTTTACCGATCCGTAAAAAAACCCCGGAAACTATGGCTTTCATTTGGTTCAGCTTTAAATCTGTTTTGCTATCTGATTCATTAAAAAATAAACAAAAACTGATCCGCTTAAAAAAGTAAAGCAATTGTCTGACGTGTACCAGTCCTAATTGGTGTAATCACAATTTAATTTTATGTTCAATAAATTTTTATTGATTGATTTTACATTACCGTTGACATCATGAGCAGTACAGTTAAGAATGTTAATGGCAACATAGGGCTTAAGGCCCATTTACATGGAGCGATGATCGCTCAAAGATCGCTCAAACGACAGTTTGAGTGACAGATTTGAGCGATCATTTTGCATAAACTATTAAGTAGCTGCTCAGCTACTTAATAGCTTATTAGCGTACAAATGAAACCTTTAACTGAATGCAGATAACAGCCCGAGGGCTCTTATCTGCATTCAGCTCCTTTGTTCTCCGACGGGTAACAATGCTATCAGCACTACCCGCGTAGAACTCAGTGTGTGGTCCTGAAAAGACCACACAATGATTTTTAGGTTGGCCTGAATTTAACAATCAGCTAGCAGTGCACGAAAAGTGCACGATAGCTGCTTTTTAGCGATTTTTGAGTGATCATCGTTCAGTGTAAATTGGCCTTTACTGAGTAGACCTTACTGAATAGAATAACAAACCACAATTGGAAACGCTAGATCCCTAGTCGGTAGCATAACACGTAAACCACAAACAGGAAGGGAATATAGGGACTGGGAAAGGGGGATCCAGGTACTAACCCCTGGGCATCGCAATTTAATTTTGACATGAGCAATTGGGTTTCAACTTAAGGATAGAAATGTTCAAGAAGGTGGGGAAATATTGCGAAATGAGATTCGCAAAGCACAAGCATTAACAATCCCTAAGAGAAGGAAAAATGGGAAGCATTTAAAGAGACCAGGATCGATGAGCACAGAACTTACACACATGTTAAAAACGAAGAAAAATATGTTTTCAAATGGAAAGAGGGGTCAATATCTGAAGAAGAATATAATGCAGTCTGCAGAAACTATAGGGCAAGTGTCAGAAAAGCTAAAGCTAATAATGAATTGAGGCTTGCAACACAGGCCAAAAGCAATAAAAAAAGGATTTGGGGGGGTCGAAAGAAAAGTCAAAGATGCTATTGGATCCTTACAAGATGAAAATGGTGAATTGGTTAAGAATAATGTTGAGAAGGCCAAACTTTTAAATTAGTATTTTGTATCTGTTTTCTCTCACAAAGTAGATGGAACATCAACTGATCTTCCCTGTGCTATTGCAAGAATAAAAGAATGAAGGCTAGCTATAAGCAGAGAGATGGTGAGGGAACACATAGCTAACCTAAATGAATTCAAGTCTCAAGGTCCAGATGAATTGCATCCTAGGATACTAAAGGAAGCAGCAAAGGTAATTGCTGAGCCACTCACCATTGTTAGGTTGTGCTGCTGAGACCTGTCGTACTAGGGTTCCTAGCAGCACAGCTCACAGGTGGTGATTGTGCGAGCTGGGTGTGGTGATCTCCTGCTAGCCAATCCGCCGGGTCTTTGCTCACATATAAACCCAGCTCCTGTCAGTGTTTGTCTGGTGTCCAGGGTGAGCAGTCATGTTACATCTGTGTTGCAGCTTGCTGTGTGACTGGTGTCCAATGTTTGGCAGGTGGCCAGACATTAGGTGTGGATAGCCCTGTAGGGGTTATATCAGACATTATGTGTGGATAGCCCTGTAGGGGGTATATGGTGTGAACAGTGCCAAGTTCTGTATGTCTAAGCAGGTGGCTAGACATGAGGAGTGAATAGTCCTGTTCAATGTGGTTGAGTGTCTGGCATGCTAACCCTAGTGTATCCCCCTGGTATGAGGAGACATAGACTTGTTCATATGTTGGATGTGGTATGTTGGTGCTCAGATTGTGGTGTAGTTGCATTCGGTTTTTGGAGCGTGTCCCCCGTATTTCCCCGCAGATGGCTTTTCCTCCCCTCCTGGCATTCTGGGGTGGTGCATTCAGTAGTGTGTGGTACGGTGACCGCACAGGTGCAGCCACCCACAGGTTTCTCCTTCCCTTTGGCAGGTGTGGCCTCCAAACATCTGATTTCTGTTGCGTGGTGCAGGCTAGGTGATGCCGGCCAAAATTTTTCCTTCCCTTGTACGGTGGGTGTTGTGATGGCTTCATACAGCTTTGGTGGCATGCATGTTGTCTGAGTGGTGTTCCATCAAGCGCGTTCTGTAGGAACGCAATACCGAATCCGTGTGTGTGCTGTGGCAAGGTGCGCCCAGCGGACGTAACGTACCAACCAGCCTACTGCCATTTGCACCAGAGATCTGTGTGATGTACCTGCATTTTATCCCTTCTCCTGCTGACTGGCTGGCGTCCGCATCAGGCATGAAGTGATAAGTCCTGTGCACGCCATGTCAGTTGGGGGGGTTGCCATCTTTCCCCTCTGGACTGGTGCATTTTCTGAAGAGGCTACTGTTGGGTGGCCTTTTTGTAGACTCTGCTGTGGAGTTCCATCTGTGTGCATGTGATCTCTGGGTGGAGTTCGTGTTGTATGCACTATATGTTGTAGTCTGGTATGAGTAGTCCTGTTCTGTTCTCATTCTGTCTCTGTGGTGTGAACAGGTTCTATGCATGGTGGCTGCAAGAGAGGTTGGTGTCGCGGGACTCCTGGTTAGTGTAGGAACTAGCAGTATAGCCAGGAGCCGTGAAGTGGCCTGCTAGCTTCCACGTTTTGATAAAAATGTCAACTAATACCTGGTATTTATTTATAGCTTATCATATTTTTACTAGTGGTTGCATTTTGGCTGCTGTATGCTGTGTTTTCTGTCTCTGTGTTCTGTTCCTGTCGTGTGGCATATGTATGTATCCTGTTCTGGTGCGGGGTCCCTAGGATCAGCTAGGGCCCAGATCCGAAGACCGCTGGGCCGCGCTTTATTGGGGTGATGTCCCTGCTTAGGTAGAGCCATGTCATCCCCCTTGTGGCACAGGGAAAGTTGCTTGAAATCCGTGTGTCTGAGTTCCATCCCCCTTTTGTTACGATCGTGTGGGCCCCGTACTTAGTTTGCCCACACGATCGTAACAGCCATAATCTTTGAAAATTCCTGGAGAACAGGAGAAGTCCCAGAAGATTGGAAAAGGCCAATCCCTATCTTCAAAAAAGGGAAGAAGGTGGATCCAGGAAACTACAGGTCTGGGAGTCTGACTTCTCTCCAGAAAAGATCTTTGACCAAATTATTTAACAGCATGTATGCGAGTACTTGGATAAAAATGGAGTAATTAACCAGAGTGAGCATGGGTTTGTAACAAACAAGTCATACCAGATGAATCTAATTTCCTTCCATGACAGAATCACCAACTGGGTTGATCATGGAAATAATGGGAAACTGATCAATTTTGCCGACAACACAAAGCTAGGAGGGATAGCTAACACCAGGGAAGAGACAGAGTATTAAAAAAAACAAAACTAGAAAAGCTTGAACAGTGGGTGGTGACTAACAGAATGGTATTTAACAAGGAGAAATGCAAAGTCCTACATCAGGGCAAGAAAAATGAAAAAAAGCACATACAGAATGGGAGGAATTAGGCTAAGCAGCAGCACCTGTGAAAATGACTTGGGTATACTAATAGATCATAGACTGAACATAAGTCAACAATGTGATGCAGCAGCCAAAAAGGCAAACACAATTCCGGGATGTATTAAGAAACGCTTAGATTGTGGATTACGTGAGGTAATTATCCCACTCTACTCTTCCTTAGTCAGACCTTATTTGAAATACTGTGTCCAGTTCTAGGCACCCCACTTTAAAAAAGACATAGACAAACTGGAGCAAGTTCAGAGAAGAGTTACCAAGATGGTGAGCGGCCTGCAAATCATGTCCTATGAGGATTGGTTAAAGGATCTGGGAGTATTTAGCTTGCAAAAAAGAAGGCTGAGAGGAGACTTAATAACTGTCTACAAATATCTGAAGGGCTGTCACAGTGCAGAGGGATCAGCCCTATTCTCATTTGTACAAGGAAAGACTAGAAGCAATGGGATGAAACTGAAAGGGAGGAGACACAGATTAGATATTAGAAAAAAAATTCTGACAGTGAGGGTGATCAATGAGTGGAACAGGTTACCACGAGAGGTGGTGAGCTCTCCTTCAATGAAAGTGTTCAAACAAAGGCTAGACAAATATCTGTCTGGGATGATTTAGTGAATCCTGCACTGAGCAGGGGGTTGGACCAGATGCCCCGGGAGGTCCCTTCCAGCTATGATTCTATGATCAGTCTGTAGTAGCTATAAGCAGTTATCAAACATCCCATCCCTAGCAGAATGAAATAAATGAAAGAATGGCAATTTCTGCAGCACATACAACATGCCACAGCAACTTTGTTTATATTAAACCACATCCTTAATCCATCATAATCTTGTCCAGCCCCCTTTTGTTTCCCATGCACTTTCATAGTGCCCTCTTTGTGTGGTGCATAGTGTCCCCACACAGTGAAGATGTAACTTTAGTGTACCTTACATTAAGGCCTCATGTCCACGGGCAAAAGAAGAATTAAAATCCGCAGCGGATTTTAACTCTTCTCCCGCACGAGGATCCGCGCCCCATAGGGATGCATTGACCACCCGCGGGTAGATAAATACCCGCGGATGGTCAATAAAAGGGATGTAAAAAAAAATGGAGCATGAAAAAATCTGGACCATGCTCCATTTTCGTGCGGGTCTCCAGCGGGGACGGCTCCCGCGGGCTTCTATTGAAGCCTATGGAAGCCGTCCGGATCCGCGGGAGACCTAAAATAGGAATTTAAAAGAATTAACTCACCCGCAGCAGGCCGGGAAGGTCTTCTCTTCCTCACGGCCGGATCTGTCTTGCTTCGGCTCGGCGGATGTGCCCGGCGCATGCGCGCGGCACGTCGGCGACGTGCCGCCGGCGTGACGAGTTCATCCGCCGGCCGAAAAAGAAGATCCGGCCATGAGGAAGAGAAGACCTTCCCGGCCCGCTGCGGGTGAGTTAATTCTTTTAAATTCCGATTTTAAGCGCTCATGTCCGCAGGGCAGGAGGGACCCGCTGCAGATTCTCCATGGAGAATCCGTAGCGGGCCTGATTTTCCCCGTGGACATGAGGCCTAAGAATGTCCCCTTACTATCCCCTGATGTCCCTTTAGAGCCTCCCCAATCAGTAAAGATGCCCTCTGCTTGCCCCTGACACAGAGCGATGAAGGGAAGCCCCCCCTAATGTATAGAGGAAGAGAGCTTCAGAATAATGCCCATTAAATATTGGTACATAAGAGGGAGGGGTCAGTGGAATAGTTTAGTGGCAAGCACCACAAGTTCAGGCAGAGTGTACTTGCAACTTTTAACACTTAAAGTCATAAACACATTTAAATAAGAAATGACCACATAAGTTCTTATCTAGGACACTACAGTGCAACGCAGGTTCAGAATGGTGCATCAGCTGACAGATGGAGACTGAGCCAGCGCTTTAAAAAAAAATAAAAAAAAATTTCTTAACAAAAGTTGTTTTATATCGCTCCATAGGAGGGCACTGGTAATTTAAACGTTATGTAAATTTAACTTTAAGGCTCATTTAACATATATTTCTATTTGATATTCTCAGAGCTCCGAAGCACATGGATGCGGTGCACTGTAGGTGCAGGGTACATCTCCTTCACTTCCCTCAGGGCAACAAGGCACTTTACTCTCTCAGGTCTGGATACTGTCCTTCTAGCACTCAATATTCAACGTTGCACTCTGTACTATTTCCTCGATGGTTCATGGCATGAGTAACCTCATGGTTTCCGGCAGCATAGGTGCCAGAGTACATTTACACATTAGATGTCCCACGCTATTACGGGCTCAATACACCATAGGTGCATACAAGCACTTCTCATACACTTTCGTATTGCATTATTTCATAGTGGTGCATTGCACTGCTATTCCAAAGTGCTTTGTTCTCCTGTTACAATGCATCACAGCTGGCGAGATACTCCTGTATTCCATATTAATCCAGCAATATGCCTAGTGTTCGCACACTACATAGTCGTTGGACCGGTCTTATGTGTCCTGTAGCTTTGCATCTGGAATCATGGTGTCATCAGCATCTTCTTTAGGGATCATGTGGCTTGTTTCCATCTTCAGCCCCCGGGTGATCGGGCCCTTTTGACACTATTTGCATTGCACTTCTTTCACTGTTCCCTAGCCTGGGGGAAATGCTACATTTATCACTCCTCTCAAATAGCTGTCACTACATCACACAATGGCCATTTAACTGCTCTCTCTGCTACTCATTTCTCTGTAGCTATGTCCTCTCTGAGCTGCAGTGGTGCTGATCTCTCCATTCCCCGCTCCAGGCTGCGTCTTGGACCAGGAGTGAGTGGAGACTAATATTGCACCTGTTGGCTGCTGCTGACAGCAGATATAAGATCCGCTAGTAAGGCGGAGCAGGGCAGTGCCACCCCGTTACACATATACCCCAGTAATCCTCTACCTCATCTGGGTTTGACCATGCATTGTTAGTTATATAGTTTCTTAATTGCAATTATGTGTTTCACTAGTAAAAGGCAACCTGCCCTCAAAGACAAAAAAAATTATGCAAATGGGTACTATACTCCCCCTGGGATCGCGTTACTTCTTTTCTATTGTACCAATATTTTATATACTGAGCCCTCTGCACTAGTCAAGTAAAGAGTGAATATAAATCGAATATAGCAATCCTTTCTCCTCCCGTTCCTGCAGGAACTTGCAGCACAATCCTAAACATCAATCATTTGCGGAATTACGTCCACCCAATCATCTGCATGTAACCAAATCTATGGTTCCGTATTCTGAGAACCCCAGGCCCTCAGTGCTTTTCAGTTATGCCAAAACCAAAATCCAGCAGCAGCAGATTGTAACTGGTATGAGACATCTGTGATGAGAACTGAAGATGTGATTATATTGATAGACAAGTACAGAGATTCCAATCATCAATGTAAACTGCTGTTTACAGCACACAAGAAGTTAATGCTATCTCATCAGGCTGCTGACATTCTACTGTACCATATTATTGTGTTTTGTAAGCTTCCTGTTCATAGCCCTTTAATCAGGAAAAATCAGTATACTCTCATTATCATCGTTGAACCTCTTCCTGGAAAATACTTGGCAGATTCTTTGTGGTAGGCTTCATAATGTAGACGCTCTACTAAAATACAGTCTATTGAGTTTATGGGTGTCTAGGGAGAGTAATGTGGATTATTGTGGATTACTAAAGTAAGGGTGATGACATGGTGATTTTTTAAAAATATTATTTTCTTGGGTAACCAATTCTTGAATCTTTTAGTAACTTTCAGTTCAAGAAATGTATATTTTCTTCACAGCAACATACGTGTCTCGGCATCTTGGTCGCGCGGCGTCGTGGCATGTTGGTCACAATGCAGGGACAGACCAGTCACTCTGCCACTATGCAGGTCACTGGTTGACACACATTGAGCTGGGGTTGCTGGCTACTTTTAGCAGCTGTATGCTGGTATTCTCTCTTGGAGTCCTACCTTTTGAGAGAGAGTTTAGGGTGTGATTCTTTCTCTGTGCTACCTATCAGCAGGTGAGGAGGGCTTTATATTCCTACCCCTTGCCTTGTCCATTGCTGTTTATTCAGTTCAGTTGGTGGTAGTGGTTGGAGCCTTTACAGGGATAGTCAGGTCCTAGATGCAGACTGTGGGGCCGTCCTTACCAGGATGCTAACTCTGTGTTTAAGCAGGGGTTCCCCATCTTCCTGACTATTAAGGGGCTACATGATGTAGCCTTTCTCAGCATTATATTGAATGTGCTTTTGCGATTCTCTGTGACCACCGCCCTGTGTCTGTGCTGCATGTGGTGTTCTAGGATCACTCGCACATGACAGTACCAATAATATTCATAGTAGTGCGGTAAAAAATGTCTTAATCTGGCATCAATGGAATTTGAAAGATGCTAGACTATGAAATATTCCGAATTGTTAGATGGTCACAGAAAAGTATAAAAACTTGTTAGAGTATGTTCACATGTTGCATTTTCAATGCACTTCCAACAAGAAAATGCATCAGAAGTGTGGTCACACACAAGTGGTTCCTCTTCAACTAAGACAATAGCAGAAGTCCATGGGAGAGCATGCGCACAGCAATCTGAAAAGGAGTCAGACTTTCATATTGGGCAGACTTCACCGTGAGACACAGTGGAAACCAGGGAGCTGGTCAGTGTAAAAAGTACATCTCTTGGCTCTCCATCACATTCCCAAACAACACCATAACTTATTTTATGGTGCTGTTCCATAGTGATAGTGTCTCTTTAAAAGGATTGCCCCAATTCTAGCAGTTTTGCTGCAGGAAGCAGACAGCTCCGTACTTCACACAGTGACCCAGGTTGGTACTGCAGGCTGAGTCCTATTCACTTCAGCTGTACTACAAAGCCAGACCAATTAGCAATGTATGCATCTGTCTGCTTACTGCTGCAAAAAAAAGTGAGACAACCCATTTAAACTTAATTGTTGAAGAGTTTAACTGAACAAATTATAGCATAGAACAATGTTTTATTCTCCTAATTCCTGGTTCCTATTCACTTCACAATAGTCTCACTCAAAAGATGGCGCTGCATTACACAGGCTCAACTGCTTCTCAACTTCCACTGAATTGACAACTGCACTTCCAAATTAGGCCCTGATTATCAAGTGTTTCCCTCCCACTATTTTCCAGTCAAATCCCAGTACACCTATTTGAAATACCCCACATGACTCAAGTGTTTCATTGTATAGTATAATATGCCGTGCCACTAAAACAGTTTGGCTACTCTCCAGAACTTCCAGACAACCAAACATACACTGAAGCTCATCCCTCCCAGAGTTGACTCGTACCTCAACCTCAACTAGGCCTACCAACAGCTTACCCCAGTTTTAAGCTCAGCACTGTCTTATCCCCATAGATACAGCAGTTGCACTCTCCAGAGCTAACGTTACCTAGGTCAGTCATGCTGTCAGCCAACACTACTTCAGTGGTGGTTGGCACAATGAACCTACAACCCTTCTTTCTCCATCATTAGCCCACCTAGCCCCCAGTCTGATTAGCAGTCGTTGAGTTAGCCAACCATCTCCCCCAATGATGACACTGGCATGCTTGGTAAAAGAGTATCTCTGTTCTCCTTCAGAGGTTCACCTCAATGCTCAAGGTAATCTTTATGTGCAGCCTTTCACAGACCATAGTCACACCCCTGTCTCCACATCTACCATGCAAGAATTCTTCCTTTCCAAGCTCTATCATGCCATGTTCCTTATTAGTTTAACAGGCTCCAAGCATCATCGTCTTACAGGTCAATCACAACTCCAGTAGGCACCACGCAATATCTAAGCATGATCTCCCCTATTGATATCAAAGCTGCCCTTTTGATCTACTTCCAATTACTTCTCCTAGTGTGATAATGCAGGGAACTGGTGTCACTGCACACATCTTCTCCCTGTAGGACCAGATTCTTCCTGGAGCTACTCACCATGCATACCTACCTATGGCTGACAGACAAGAAAACTGTGCACATCAAAGCTAACCACTGCATACTGTCTTGGTGGCCCAGCAGGGCCTTGCGATCCACAGTTTTAACAACCTGCAAGGCAAGTGCAATGTGTAGACATTAAACGTACAAACATACCTATGTATATATACACAATACAAGTTCAAATAAACCACCAGACTCTCAGTGAACCAATCAGTCCACTTAAAGAAACAGGCAAACAATGGATACAGTTGCAGTCTATTTGCTGCTAAAGGGAAGCGCACACAGTTTACTTTCCTTACAAGAACAGTTTTAATTCTTCATCACCCCATTTACTACTAAATGGGAACTGGTGTTGCTTTCCAAGGCCCATTTACACGAAGCGATTATTGCTCATAATTCGTTCAAACGATCGAAAATGAGTGATAATTGTTACATGTAAACACTGGCATCCTGCACTTTTCATCTGAACGATGATTTTAAGGTGAACTTAAAATCCATCATTCTCTCACCAGACCGCACGCTGTGTTCTCCACGGGAGTCGGAAGATAGCATTGTAATCTTCTGGCAGCCGCGAGGAGAACAATGCAGCTGCTTGCACAGCTGGGCGTGTGATTAATGACGTGCTTGGCTCTGCAAATAGATTCTGGAGGCCCTTTTACATGCAGATTAAGATGATAAAGTGTTAATGACCATTAACACATTATGCAAAAAGTTTGTTAAATCTTTCAATCTTTCAGTCATTTGAAAGATTATCTTTGTGTGTAAATGCACCTCTACGTTTCTAGGGTAACATTGCTGTGGGCCTATAAACTAGAGCTGACACTGAGTCACCAAATGAAGTCGTCTTAGTGTCTAAACTCCTCAAATGTTCAGAACTCCAATCAAAAACACAAAATGGTGTTCAAAGGTGGACATTCATTTTATGTTATTACATACAATCAGGATCACTCAGAGTGCCAGTGGCATTTTAGAAATGGTCACAACTAGAGATGAGCGAGCATACTCACTAAGGACAATTGCTCGATCGAGCATTGTCCTTAGCGAGTACCTCCCCGCTCGGATGAAAAGGTTTGGCTGCCGGCGCGGGTGACAGGTGAGTTGCAGCCATGAGCAGGGGGGAGCGGGGGGGGGGGGGAGTAGAGAGGGAGAGAGATCTTCCCTCCATTCCTCCCCGCTCTCCCCCGCTACCGGCAGCCGAATCTTTGCTCCCGAGCGGGCAGGTACTCGCTAAGGGCAATGCTCGATCAAGCAATTGCCCTTAGCGAGTATACTCGCTCATCTCTAGTCACAACTAAAGTTAAGAAGGCACCAAAATGTGACATGGTAGGCCTTCGAATAAACACATAATGGGGAGGTAGTCCTCATCATATAAAATTCGTTATATAACGCACTAACACTGGTTTGTATATTTAGGAGTATTATTTTCCTCGAGGCAATTATTCATTTTCAATCAAGAACATGCAGTTCTTCAACTCAATTGTGGCTCTGCTCCCAGTCTTCAAAATGAAGATGATCTTAACCATCATGTATGCAACTGTATCATAATGAGCTCATTTCAATGTTTGGCCTCCAAACTCTCTGGCGAACATTCAATCCTTCTAACCTCAAGCTACACATACACAGAGAGATCTCTATGTTGGAGATGGCTGCATCGACTGCGTCCCTGATGAGTTATACTGTAGGTGTATTGTCATCTTTCATTTTCTAAGGAGACATTCATATTAAGTAGCATTTTCATTTCCATTATTCCTTAAATTCCTTTAATTCCTTAAAGTCCACCTCCACACAATATGACCGAGCTTCTGTGTAGTAACAATGTACAGGCATTCCCTTGCAAACCCAACAGTATGCGCTCTTGAATTCTGCACTCTGAGACAGGATGTTGTTCGAGGTTACATTTTCTAACTACTGGTTACCTAGATATGCCTCCTTTCTTCCTCTATCAGCTATTCATGACAATCAATCGTAGTGTGAAGGAGTTGTAACATGTCATAGTGGTCTCATTGGTGGGATTTGGGTAGATACATTTAGCTCATGGAAATACAGATCATAGCGCAAAGAAACTCCACCTTGGGGAAGGTGGGCATATGCTCCATATATGCATGTGGTTTTCCCATCCCGCAGATTGTGGCATTATGTGCCAAAAAGATGGAAGGCGGCTTCATCACTAAATGCTAAAGATTCCATGAAGCCGTCGCTTTCCATTACAGTTTGCATACTCTTGCAGAAAGAACGTCGCCTCACTTTGTCGTCCGGTTTTAGGGTCTGTAACAATTGCATTTGGTAGAGATAACATCACAAACATTTGCGAGAATCTTCCACAGTCGGCCACAGGATGTCCAATTCTCTGCTTGCTTTGATGGTGGATTTCTGAGGACTTTGTGTCAAACTTGCACGGACGCGCTCCACTTTTTCCACACTTACTGGTGGATAGTTGGATAATTTTCACTTCTACATGCAATTGACACATTTAGTTGCTTCCTTCACTGGTGCCTATGGAATTTGGCTGGCTATGATTACATAGCCAGTTTTTAAAAATTGTTTCCTGCATTAAATCCATAACCTGTGAGTCGAAGAAATGAAAATTTGAGCAGCTCATGAGAGACTTTGTAGTTCCATTGGCCCACTGCATGACAGTAGAACCCACTATGAAATTAGTCTGCTTGGGAAGATGGAAAGAAATTCAATGAACCACAAATACCGGGGCTAATTCTCTACTAGGGATGGTTCCAAAGTAGTAACAGGGAAATTTATACATGGTCTAACATATGTCATAAACGAGGTTCACTAATTGATGCCCACAGCAAGGAGCCTTTTGAGCATGCAGTCAATTTGGCAACGTTTCTGGGAGACGGAGCCATATTGGCAAAGTTGGCATAGAAAGGGCCTTTAGGCTCCTACCACTACATGTAGAGAGCTAGAAGTTCACAAATTGTTTCTTGAAGTGTGGATACTATGCTGATAAGTGCCTGTCAATGGGCTGTGCAATTTTGTGTAAATTGTTTGAGACATTTAGCTGTTTTTTGTACTGGTGACTGCTGAAGAAATCAAGGTGGAATTACATCGGCCATTACTTAGATGATGGCCCAGCTAGATCTACCATTTACAACGCTGTAAAATAGCAATCAAAGGATTTTATGGAGGAATCTGGAGTGCAAGTGGCCCATGGCAAGAGTCTAATATGAAGCTAGATTGAATCATAAAAAAAGTTCATGTAGGCTCAACAATGAAAGAGTACAGTCCTGAAGAGACTTAAGGCCCCTTTACACGCAACGATTAATGCTAAAACGACCGCATGACTGAACGAACTCACAACATTTTTGAATAACATTGCACGTGCAGATAATGGCTTTTCACCATCTGCATTTCCACCACAAGTTGTTTGCTCAGGCTAGCATGTGTTAATGCGATTTGTGTTATCTGGCACACAGGATTCCATTGCCTCCTCCAGGCATCTGTTTCTCTTTCATAAACAGTGTACTCATTATGTATGCAAGGCAAACAAAACCAATAGTGCAGCCACTCAAAAGCCTGATGAATTCCATTCAAATAAAACCAATTTTGAGCGACCAAACAATGACTTTTATGCAAGCTAAAAACAAACGCTAAATGACCATTGAATGAATAGTGCATGACTGCCCGCGTTTACATGTAGCAATCACTCACTTTCAACCATTTGAACAAATTTTGAGCGATAATCGTTGCAAGTAAAAGGGCCTTTAGTCATGATGGGCAAGAGCAAGGGGAAGGATACCTAATATACCAGGAAGTGGATAGTTGTTCGTGGGGGACCTGTTAGGGATGCGTGAACTGGCCCTTTAAAAGGAGGGGCAGGAGCGCTCACTACAGGCAGACGGGAGATGCAGTGGTGGAGTGGTATGCAATGCGGGGAGGATGATGGTGCTGGGCCACGGGCATAGAAGCGATGCACCAAGGGGAACATCGGTGAACTGTGACAGAGAGAAGCAGAGCAGGGATCAAGAAACCCTTTAATAAGATCAGAATAACTGAAAACATCTGTGTGGGAGACTTTCCTAGAAAAATGTAACAGGGTAGAAGTATAGATGGAGGCTCCTTTATCAGGCTTAGAATTACAGCTGTTTAAAGACGCTTGAGTGTCTTATGGCTTTGAGGTGTACTTCAGTGAGCAGTGGTGCACAGGTAAATAGCCAAAGATGTGAGAAACGAGTGGTCTGCTATGTAATTGTTAGGTCTAGCAGAGGGAGGCGTCGTCCTGTCTCCTGAGTCTGCTTCTGTTTCTTCCAGCATTCACAGGGTTACTGTGTCTGGCTCCTCCACCCAGCTTTTGGGGATTTGCAATCAGACTCCTATTTAAACTCTCCAGACCTTTCCCAGAATGCTTAGTGTTAATTTCCTGTATGACTGCATGCGAGCTTCTGGCCCAGCTATCTTGTCCATATTCAGTTCTTTGTGTATTCTTAGCTGGATTAATTCTGTGTCTTTGGGTCTATACAGCTTTCCGTGTGTTTGCTGCTGGGTTTTTGTTTGTCTATCTAGTTCCTGTATCTGTTTTCTCTGTACAGGATTGCCTCCAGTTTCCACCTTATGCCCACTCCTCCATATCTGCGTAGCTCGGTGCAACTGACTCTGGATTCCTATCCTCACCAGGTAGGTAGGGAAGTCTAGGAGTCAGAGATAGGAAAGGCGGCCTGGATCTCTCCACCTTCAGGAGTATCTCCAGGTAAGGGATATCTTAGCCCATCTAAGTTAGGGTAAGGCCCGTTCTCATCCTTTGTATTGAGTCCCTGTTTATGCACAGTCTTCACCTTGGTGTCAGATGTCTAAACTGCCGGGTGGTTCCACTAGATAGGACGACTCAGTGGATCCACAACCTCAATGTAACAGTACAACAAGCCATAGATCCTGCGGAATCTCACCACGGAGACCTACCAGAGTTGTTTCAGGAAGTCGCGGTGCAGCAACAAACAGAGACAGGAACAGATTGTGACTTTTCTGCATGACGTAAGTACTCGTCTTGATGGTGTCTCAGCTGCCATGTTGACTTCACAGCCCTCTACCAGTGCAGCCGCTGCCTCACCATTTCCATCTGCGAGAACCACTTCTGGCCTCGGACCCCGGTTGGCAGCGCCATCTTGCTACAAGAGTGACCCGGGACTGTGCCGAGGTTTTGTGAACTAGTGCACTTTACATTTCGAGCTCCTTCCTAAAAAGCATTCATTATGTTGCATCTTTCAGGTCAGGCACTAGTATGGATCAACCCCGTGTGGGAGCGGAACAACCCATTAGTGAACAACCTTGCTCTCTTAATTGAGACCAAAAGCTGGGTCGTTCAGCCTCGTCCACCTAGGATCCATCAGAGAGGCAAACCTAGGCGAGGATGCCTCCTCTCCCTGATTAAATCTGCCGTTAAACTTGATTCTGTCTGGTGTCCAGTGTTACGTGTGCTGCTGAGACATGTTGTACTATTGTGATTCCAGCAGCACAGCACTCTCAGGGTTAATGATTGAGCTGGCTGGGTGTGGCACTGTCTGCTAGCCAATCCCCTGGATCGGTGCTCACATATAAACCCAGCTCCTGGTCAGTCACTGCATGGCCCCTAAGGTGAGCAGTCATGAATGCTTGTCTGGTGAGGTTTGCAGTGTGACTTGGTTCATGTCCGTTTGTACGTTTATATTCTCTCAGTTTTGTGTTAGCTTGCTGTGTGTCCTGCAATCTGTGTTGTGTCCTGTTGCAGTGGGTGGTGAACTGTGTTCGGTTCTGCTGGACTCCTGGTTAGTGTAGGGACTAGCAGTATAACCAGGAGCCGTGAACTGGCCTGCTAGCTTTCAACATCTTGTACAAAATGTCAACCAATACCTGGTATTTATATTCAGCTTCCAATCTGTTACTAGTGGTTGCATGTTGTATGCGGTGTATTCTGGGTCTGTCATGTGGCATGTGAATGCATCCTGTTCTGGTGCGTGGCTCCTAGGATCAGCTAGGGCTCAGATCCGAAGACCGCTGGGCTGCCCTTTTTGGGGCAATGTCCCTGCTTCGGTAGGGCCATGTCATCTCCCCGTGTAGCATAGGGTAAGTTGTGTGAAACCTGTATGCATATTGAGTCCCTTTGGTCACGATCATGTGAGCCCCATGCTTTGCCTGCCCACACGATCGTAACATTCATGTTCTTCTGGTGGCCTTTCTTGACTCTGATGCTGCTGCAAACTTTTAACAACAAAGCTTTATGGACCAACATTGGATTCCCATTTGGCGTCTCAAGAAACCTCTGGTGGTCACTAAGGTGGATGGCAGTTCTCTGTCTGAAACTATTCAGCGGACCACAGAACACTTATAATTGAGAGTTGGCGCCCTTCATTCTGAGACAATCTCTTTCTTGGTTCTTCTGGGGGCTACCAGTCCACTACTTCTGGGGTTATCCTGGCTCCGGGATCATAATCCTTCCCTGAACTGGAGAATAATAATAATCTTTATTTGTATAGAGCCAACATATTCCGCAGCGCTTAAAGGGCAAGGTGCTCGAGTGGGGAGGGACCGGTCATACCAGGTGCCTGTGTCCTGTTCATCCGGTATGCACCGCCCACTTATCCTCTAATCCACAGGGCATTCCAGAGGTTTTACCAGGACCTTGCAGACGTCTTTGATAAGAGAGAGACTGAATGTCTGCCCCCACACCGTCCTTATGATTGTCCTATCGAACTGATGCCAGGTACCGTGCCACCACGGGGCAGACTTTTTTCCCGTCTTTCCCAGAGACACAGGCCACTGCTGAGTACATCAAGCTCAACCTGGAGAAAGGATTTGTTCACAAATCTACCTCTCCAGTGGGGTGGGCTTCTTCTTTGTGAAGAAGGACGGATCTCTGAGACCATGTATTGACTACTGAGGGCACTATGAATATCTTGTGATGCCATTCGGTTTAGTCAATGCTCCAGCCGTGTTCCAGGATTTATGATATTTTTCGGACCTTCTCCATTTATGTGTGGTGATATACCTGGAGGACATTCTGATTTTTTACCCCTGGACATTCCTATTCACTGAAGATAGGTCCATACGGTTCTGAGAGAACCGTCTATTCACCAAACTAGAGAAGTGCCTCTTCGAGCAAGACCCACTTCCTTTCCTCTGGTACATAGTCTCCAAGCAAGGTTTAGAGATGGACCCAGAAAAAGTTTCTGTGATATTGAATTGGCCTCATCCTTCCGGACTCCAAGTTATGCAGCGATTCTTGGAGTTTGCCAATTTCTATTAGCAATTCATATTGCATTTCTCCTCTCTGACGGCGCCCATATCTGCCCTTAAGAGAAAGAGAGCAGATGCTAAGCACTGGACTCCAGAGGCAGAATCTGCCTTACAGGCTCTTAAGGAGGCATTTCCATCAGCCTCTGTTTTATATCGACCTGAGGAAGTGAAACAATTTTTTCTTAACGCCGATGAATCCTCATCTAGAGCAGGGACGGTCTTACTGCAAAAAGCTGCATCTGGCAAGAGAACCTGCGGGTTTTTCTTGAAATACTTTTCTGCTGCAGAACTGAACTGCTCCATTGGGGATCAGGAGCTGTTGGCCAGTAAAATGGCTGTGGAATTCTGTCGATATTTACAGGAGGGAGCCTCTCATCCTATCATAATTTATACGGACCATAAAAACCTGACATACCTGCAAATCACTCAGCAGCTTAACCCTCGGCAAGCTCGATGATCCTTGTTTTTCGCGTGCTTTGATTTCCTCTTGGATTTCTGACCCACGACTCGAAATATCAAACAGACGCGCTATCTAGAGCCTTCAATTTTGAGGACGTAGGGGAGGTCCCACAGTACATTATCGATCCTGCTAAGTTGATAACCATGGCAGGTTTATTGAGAACATTTTTCATCTTCATGGCTTCCCTAAACATTGTATCGAACAGAGTACAATTTATGCCCAAGTTCTGGAGATCACTCTGCAAGCTGTTGGGCATATCCCTGGACTTCTCGTCTTATCACTCAAAATCCAATGGGCAGATGGAGCACAGGAATCAAATCCGTCACTTCATTAATACCCATCAGAATGATTGGGTTAGCCTTCTTCCATAGGCAGAATTCTCTTACAACCAGAATGTCAGCAACTCATTTAGGATCTCTCCATTCTTCATTGTCTATGGGCAGCAACCCAGGATTCCCTTGCCCATCTCTGTCACCTTTGAGGTTCCTGCAGCAGCATCCTCGGTGGGGAATTTTGCCAGGATATGGGAAGAGACCAAAACGAATCTTGGAAAATCAGTGGCAGCCATGAAGAGGTTTGCCAATCGCAAGCGAAGGCTGCCTCCCAACTTTACACCAGGGATAAAGTTGGGCTCTCCTCGAAGAATATTAGGTTGAGGGTACCCTTTTACAAATTTGCACCATGCTTTTTAAATCCGCTTGAGGTAATAGAAAGAATTAACCCTACTTGCTACAGCTTGAGACTCCTTCGCTCCCTGCGTATTTCTAACTCATGTTACATTTCTCTGCTCATGCCCTTTGGACTCAATAGGTTTTCCAAAAGACCCAGACCAGTGTCGTTCCAGATCCAGGCAGAGAACACCTTCGAGGTCAAAGCTACTCTTGATGCCAAAAAGGTTAGGAAAAAAAACTAGTTTTTAGTAGACTGCAGGGGCTATGGGCCTGAGGAGAGGTCATGGGAGCCCTCTGTGAATATCAACATCCCACGCCTGATTCGTGATTTTTTCAGAGAATGGGCAGGAGGAGAGGAAACCTTAGAGAGGGGAGTACTGTTAGGTCTAGCAGATGGAGGCGTCATCCTGTCTCCCGAGTCTGCTTCTGTTTCTTCCAGCATTCACAGGGTTACTGTGTCTGGCTCCTTCACCCAGCTTGTGGGGATTTGCAATCAGACTCCTATTTAAACTCTCCAGACCTTTCCCAGAATCCTTGATGTTGTTGTTCATTCCCTATATGACTGCATGTGAACTGCTGGTGCAGCTATCTTATCTGTATTCAGTTCTTTGTGTATTCTTAGCTGGATTATTTCTGTGTCTTTGGGTATTTGTCTATCTATTTCCTGTATCTGTGGTCTCTGCACAGGACTTCCTCCGGTTCCCATCATATGTCCCCTTCTCCATATCTGTGTGGCTCAGTGCAACTGACTCTAGATTCCTATCCTCACCAGATAGGTAAGGAAGTCTAGGAGTCAGGGATAGGAAAAGTGGCCTGGATCTCTCCACCTTCAGGAGTATCTCCAGGTAAGGGATATCTTAGCCTATCTAAGTTCAGTGTAAAGCCCGTCCTCGTCCTTTATACCGAGTCCCAGTATTTGCACAGTCTTTGCCTTGGTGTCAGCTGTCTATCCTACCGGGTGGTTCCACTCGGTAGGACAACACAGTGGATCAACAAACATTACGCAACAGTGATGTAACACTCCTGGAGTTATTCCAGTTTAATGCAGTTCTAAGGGAAGCGGTAGGAGCAGCAGGTTTACAAAAAAAAAAAAACCTCACACTATTTTACAAAAGGGCAACTTCAGAAGCATTAGCAACTGACCATTCTGACACAGCTATTAAGAACCTCAGGAATAGGAAATCTAATACATTTAACAACATTTACATGTACGTTTAGGGTTTGTCTTCATACAATGTGATTGCTGGCTGTTTCTTAAAGCAGACACCTGCCAGCAACAGCCGTGATCAGTGTTAACACTACTAGCATCTGTTAACCATGTCAATGCTGCAGTCAATTCTGCAGCAACATTTAAATCCTCTGATTGTTTTAGCAGGGTTCTAAATGCCCCACCACCACCACCACCACTCCCCCCCCCGCAATGAGTTCGAAGCATGCCATTCAGTTGTGGTGAGTGTTGATAGACTGCCTGTCAGATCGAGGTATAATGTAATACTATGGCATTACATCATACTGCAGGAGCAATTAAATAAAAAGTAAAAATGAGTTTTAAAAAATGTATTAATTATTAGAGATAATTAAAAGATTACCCCCTGCTCCCCATCCCTTTCTTATGTTTTTTCTTTGTTTTGATTTTTTTATTATAAATTTATTTGGTGTCTCTGTCTGTAAAAGTCCAGTCTATCAAAGTAACGCATCAATTATCCCGCACAGTGAATGTCATCTGGAAACAAAAATACACAACACCAGAATTTGGGGTTTTTTTTGGTCACCCTGTCTTTAAGAAAAAATTTTATAAGTAAAAGGGCAACATCCTTAAGGGGTTAATCAGTGCTGTCCACATGAGTCGTACTGACCAGTCAGATCTGCATGTAGTGTCTTAAACCAGGGGTCCCCAACTCTAGTCCTCAGGGACCACCAACAGGTCATGTTTTCAGGATATCCTATGGTAAGAACACCTGTGGCAATGTCTGAGGACTGACAATAATTACATCACCTGTGCAATACTGAGGAAATCCTGAAAACCTGACCTGTTGGCGGTCCCTGAGGACTAGAGTTGGGGAACACTGTCTTAGACTACCCATGCTTACTAATGTACAGTGTGCATCAGGTAATCAGAAAACCGGTTTGGCCATCTATGGTTTTCCAGGCCCCGAGGGTAGCGTTAAGCAGTAGTAAATCATCTCCCACCTCCCCACTTTGCTGCATTGCAGTTGTTGTCACATTGTCATCAGTCTAGATCATGGGTCACTCTTTTATGCACAAAGTTGGAATCAGAGAGCCACATCAAGACTATATGACTCCAACTTGGCTTACCAGAAAAAAAGCTGCCTGGTGCAATCATTCTGGTACAGAGGGCTAAGCTGGCGATTGCTACAACACTATGTGCGGGAAGTAGGAAGAACCAGGACAATCAAATGTGTTGATCATTCACACAAGTGGTAATGACCTAACATCGAGTAAATCATTGCAACTCATTACTAATATGCCATCAGACATTACTGTCTAATATGTAGCTGGGGCTAACAGTTATTTGGGCCTCCATACTGCAAAGAAAAGAATGGAGTCTAACAGTATCAGTCTCATTAATGGAAAAATCCAGGAGAAAGGTAAACAGAGTTATTGGGAACTTTGTAAAAGTACAGTGGGCCAGCACCATCTAACCAGTTATATATGCCAAGAATTATACCGACCATGGTGAGGTACACTTGTCTGCAGACGTGATGTCAGAGGACTAATCTCTGCCATTGACGTATGCTCCCAGCAGATACTGAGAAAGAGACTTGGCGCCTCGAAATGCATATATATTCTGGTTATACAATAAAACGGAGAAGTTAATTGAATACACCTTTGTGTAATCCTATATGTTCCCATGTTGTGTTTTATACCCAACTCTTTAACTTTTTTGATACTTGTCTGATGTGGGCCTTAACAATTTTAATAACTCAATACAGAGCAAGTCTGTAAATGTGTTGAGTGATGGCATATGAGTGAGCATATTACAGAAAAAGTATGGCATTATGGTGAGTCTTACTCTGTCAGCGGGAGAACCACAGCACTATCTTGGGATGAGATAAATCAAGCCTAGGAGCCCTGTTTCATCAATGGCGCTATCGCCTGTGGGGAGGTCACACAAAGGTTCAAATGGGACTCCTCAGACTGATGTAAGTCCAGTTACCAAGCTGGGGATATATCACTGGTCCGATGTCAAGCCGGTGATGGGGCAATGGGGCCGATGGTAAACCAGCAGCCACATTGGTAATACGCCAATTATTAGGCTGATATCAAGCTGGCGGTAAGCTAGAGATGCATACAGGAGACTACGCTGGAACCATGGTGGGTTTCAGCAAGGCGAATGTTAAGCCAGCTAACAATGCTGGTGATGTGGCGTGTATATGGTATTGTGCACAAGAATCAGGTGGCAGATGTGGCCTGTCTCACCTTGGAGTCAAGCAGAAACCCAGCTCAGTCTGTAAGGGATCAAGTGCCACAATTGATGTCAGGCCAACCGATTTGCAGAGTCCCATAGGGAGGCCCCGGACACCTGAACTACATGGGGAGCTGGGAGGGTATAGGGCTGGCTTGTCATGGTGGCACTTACCATGCTCCATCCCAGAAGGACACACGCAGCCAAGGCCAGAGTAGCACCGCAGTCCACCTGGGACATCCCTTAGGATAGGGAATTCCCATTAAACAGGATAACAGGGAGTTAATTGTTACGGGTGATGCCACAGTTCCCACACACATGGTATGACCCTCAGTGGATAATAAATTCAGTCACAGACAATTCTTGAGTACCACAGGTCCCTAGGAATGGTTAGGGCCTGGCATAACTTTAACTTGAAAGTTAGCAACAGATAATACAAGGCAGTTCAGTTGCAGACTTCACAGTGCAGGCAAAGGAATATACTCCAGAACTTAGTACCTCCACATGGCTCTTACAGACTTAAAGACACTCACGTGTGACCAGAGACTATTATCTTGTAGTACCTCCACCCCGCTTTGGAGACACGTGGGTGTGACAAAGAAAGGGTGTACCTCTACGCGGTGATCCAGACTTCAGATGGCCGCATAGGAAAATTAGAAGATTAGATAGTACCACTGCACTGACCTTAAAAGGAAGATTGTTACTTACTAATGCTCTCTCTCACTCTTGGGACTCACTCCATTAACATTCAATCGCAGGCAGAACAGGAAATCTCTCCTCCTCTTCCATGCTTCAGTACATGGGAACTGAAGGTGCCCCCATGTACCTGCACCTCCTGAACAGCAACACTCCTGAAGACATGGACTCTTTCCCGCTCTGCAGCACTCGCTTTTATAACCTCCTCTTATACCACATGACATCACAGACTTGATATATTTACATGCAGGCTTTGGATTTTACAGATGTTAACCTCTCAAGCGCTGCACCTGTAAATAAAATGTGGCGTATGCCTCAAATTTAGTTTTCCAAAAAGCAATGTTGCGTGTATTTTTCTTGACACATTTTGAGTACTTGCACTGATTTAAGCATACCTCTAGCTCTGAAAACAAACACCTTTAGAAAGGTCATAAGGACCTGTCAAAAGATTAATTCTTGAAGGGTTATTCTCATGACAGTTAATCATTGCTAAGATGGAAATACTGTCTTTATATGCCACAGACAGAAATGGCCAAACTGGCTGTTGTATACTGTTTACATAACTCCCATAAAAGTGGAATCGGACCCTCTTATAAAAGTTTTTATGGGAAAAATCCTACAAAACCCTAGTAGAAATTTTGTCAACCTTCTGAAAGGCTCCAATGCTGGACAGAAAATCAGTGGAGCAGGTATGTATTTTTTATTAATTTTACATATTTTTAAGCCTGAGATGATTTTTTTAAGTCCTGGAAACCACTTTATGTTGTTATCGTGTCGTGTATAATACAGGCTGTCAAAAAACAGATTCTAGTGGACTTGCAGAGACGCTAAATACAACTGAATACCCCCTTCTACACTATATAATCAGAATCTTCCTGCCTGTAAAAGGGTGTGTCTCTGATAATAACACTTCAAGTGTTCACTACTTGCCAAGATGAACTTATTACAAAACGAATGCAGTGTTTTTTTTAAATGTTTTTGACTTTGATGAAAAGCTATGTATCTATTGATTTATACTTTAGCAGAGAGGTCCAGATGTAAAGCGAAATAATTAACACAGACCAAGAACAGCTCATCTGCAGCTAAAATCTATTGTTGAAATGATTACAACTTGACGCCAATGATATCCAAATCACCATTTTTTTTCAGCGAACAGCTGTTAAATTTGGGACTGCTCAATGAGGCTATCAGCTTTTCTACAAAGATGCTATAATACTTTCATTATCTCTTTAACTTAATTACACTCCAAAGGGTCTGGATCAGCAAATATATGAAATATCCAGAAAGTATATGTAACTAACTAATCCAAAGCAAATTATGGGTTAGTCTATGCTCAACATGCCAAGATGGCTTCTAAGCACAAAGCCCTATTATCAGAATTAGAAGGCCCATGTTCTGCCAGTCGTTGGACATGCAGCACAGCCCATTTCTGAGCTTCCGTCGCTCTTTGCATTTGTAGCAAATTATACATGAAAAGTAACACAGTCATTTGCAGATATAAATAATACCTGTCCAACCGCATTGTTTTTGGTAGCACAAATAATTCTGTCTCTGATGCCAAGTTATGGGTGTTGCCACCCATGTGATAATTATATTGGAGTTATAGAAAATGCTTAGACATGCCTAAGTTCAGAACTAGTGATGATGAGCGATTAGTGGAATAATCCGTTCGTGTCGGTATCGGGCCAATTTCACGAAAATCATCGTGTATCGGGGATGGTCAATTCTGACTCCCCTTAAAGTTAATTTGGAGTAAAAATCAGTTTCACTAGTTTTTCCCCCAGAAGATTCCCAAGGCAGCCAAAGCCCAACAAATTGCATGGACATACAGCAACACATCTGGGGAACACTGTGCTCCTTCCAAAAAAAGGTCAAAATAGTGTACAGTGCTGCAGGGGTCAATTGTAGCACAGGTGTCACTGAAAAGAAAAGACAGCTCACAAAGGGTCTCCTAGATCAGAAATTGCTCCAAGGAAGACAGCAGGTGTGCTGCTAGTTGTAAAAGCAATGTCATAAATTTTACAAGGTGTCCAGTGGTGCTTATTCCGTTCCACAGTGCAGAACTTGGAGTTTGGAGCTCTGCTGTGCTGGGTGTTTCACAACCTGCAGATAAGTAGCTGCTGGTTCCTTTTCAGTCTGTTGTGTTGCTTTTCATTTCAGTTTTGCTTTGTGTATCAGTGCATCTCTCCTGGGATTCCTATAGGGACAATCAGGGCCCAGAAAGAAGACCGCTGGGCCACCTTTATAGAGGCGATGTCCCCGCTTTAGGCAGGGACCAATCACCCTCCCTGCTAGGTTAGGGCCAGGCTTCCTTCCCTCTCCCTGGACTGGTGCCACCATCCCGCATAGCGTGGTGTGTGGCTATCTGCTACCGCATATACGTTCCCTGTCTCCATGTGGAGTGTTGTATTTTAGTGTTGCACCGGCCTACTTCTGGGTTACGTACTTTGGTTGTGGTGCGCACTGTGCTTCAGTGCAATAGTCGATTTTCTACAGTCGTGGTTATCATCACCCTGCGTCCGTGCTGAGCTTAGTGCTCGTCTGCTGCACGGATGTGACAGTTACACTCAAGAAAGGTATCCAGGTCCATCTTGAGCTCTTTTATTAAGTTCGCCATCAACACCTCCTCAGGCAGAGAGTTCCATAGTCTTTCTGCTCTTACAGTAAAAAACACCCTTCTATGTTGGTGATGAAACCTTCTTTCCTCCAAACACAAAGGATGCCCCCTTGGCACACTCCTGGGTATAAACAGATGATAGGAGAGATCTCTGTATTGTCCCCTGATATATTTATACATAGTTATTAGGTCGCCCCTCAGCCTTGTTTTTTCTAAACTAAATAACTCCAATTTCAATAACCTCTTTGGGTATTGTAGTCCGCCCATTCATTTATTACTGTAGTTACCCGTCTTTGAACCCGCTCAAGCTCTGATATGTCTTTCTTGAGTACTGGTGCCCAAAACGGTCCACAATATTCCATGTGTGGTCTGACCAGGGATTTGTAAAGAGCAAGAACGATGTTCTCATCATGTACCCCTAGACCTCTTTTGATGCACCTCATGATCCTAGTTGCTTTGGCAGCAGTTAACTAAAAACCCCAAGTCCATATCACTGTTATGCATGGTGACATGTATTTTCAGCTGCCCATGTGCATAACCTTACCATAAACACTGTTAAACCTTATTTGCTATTTTTCTGCCCAAGAGCCCAGCTCATGCAGATCCATTTGCAGCTATATACTGTTCTGTTTTGCGTTAAAGGGGTTGTCCCGCGCCGAAACGGGTTTGTTTTTTTTTCAATAGCCCCCCCCCCCCCCCGTTCGGCGCGAGACAAACCCGATGCAGGGGTTAAAAAAAAAAAAACGGACAGTGCTTACCTGAATCCCCGCGCTCCGGTGACTTCTTACTTACCTTGTGAAGATGGCCGCCGGGATCTTCTCCCTTGGTGGACCGCAGGTCTTCTATGCGGTCCATTGTCGATTCCAGCCTCCTGATTGGCTGGAATCGGCACGTGACGGGGCGGAGCTACGAGGAGCCGCTCTCCGGCACGAGCGGCCCCATTCAGAAAAGAAGAAGACCGGACTGCGCAAGCGCGTCTAATCGGGCGATTAGACGCTGAAAATTAGACGGCACCATGGAGACGAGGACACCAGCAATGGAACAGGTAAGTGAATAACTTCTGTTTGGCTCATATTTAATGCACAATGTACATTACAAAGTGCATTAATATGGCCATACAGAAGTGTATAACCCCACTTGATTTCGCGGGACAACCCCTTTAATACCTTACATAGCACTATGTCTGTATAGTCCATACTGCTATAGACTCATACTATGGTATAATTAGATTGATTGCTTGTCCAGGACTAGCAAAAAGCTGGGTGACAAACACAGGGGGACTGGCATTGCAGTGATGAAAGGCCCATTCAGATGGCCTATTTTCCCATGCAAGTGCTGTCTGTATATTTCACACAGGCATTTTTTCCTAAGGACCAATGGTCTGTGTTAAAAAAACTCACAGTATATTCTATTATAGACCGATTCATGGACCAGAATCAGACACGCAATGTCCACTGTAGGCAGATATCAGACAGCACATGGTAATGTGTCCATGTGCTGTTGGATGTGAGTTGTCCCATGTGAGTTTAGCCCAAGAATTTCAGGCGCAACTCGCAATTGGCCATCTGAATAAAGGCCCATTTACACACAAAGATAATCTTTAAAACGATTGAAAGATTGAAAATTTTAGCAATCATTTTGCATAAAGTACTAATGGGCATGATGCTGGTATTTACACGCAATGATTATTGCTCATATGCCATCGTTTTAACGAATTTTGAGGGATAATCGTTGCGTGTAAATGGGCCTTAATGCATGTCGCTCAACTTAATTGAAAAAGAATACAACTGAGGCTCCATTCAGATCACATTTGTGATGAATACTTAGGCCTCATGTCCACGGGGGAAATCAGGCCCGCTACGGATTCTCCATGGAGAATCCATAGCGGGTCCCTCCTGCCCCGCGGACATGAGTGCTTAAAATAAGAATTAACTCACCTCTCGCCTGCTCCGGATCTTCCCTTCGCTGCGGCTTCATCTTCTCTCCGTCACGGCCGGATCTTCTTTCTTTGGCCCGGCGGATGTGCATGGCACGTCGGTTGCGTGCGGCTTGCATGCGCCGGTCCGAAGAAAGAAGATCCGGCCGCGACGGAGAGAAGATGAAGCCGCCGCGAAGGGAAGATCCGGAGCAGGTGAGTATATTCTTATTTTAGGTCTCCCGCGAATCCGGACGGCTTCCATAGAAGCTGCGGGAGCCGTCCCCGCGGGAGACCCGCACGAAAATTGAGCATGGTCCAGATTTTTTCATGCTCCATTTTTAAAAAAATCACTTTTATTGACCATCCGCGGGTATTTATCTACCTGCGGGTGGTCAATGCATCCCTATGGGATGCGGATCCGCGGGCAGGAGAAGAGTTATAATCCGCTGCGGATTTTAATTCTTCTTTTGCCCGTAGACATGAGGCCTTAGTGTATATGGTGAGAAAACTCCTAGCGTACATTCTAAGTGACTACATGGCCTTAGTTGGGCCCGTTAAAAATCAGTATAGCACGAAAACAAGGTATGGACTAGCTTAGTAGACTGACAATGGCATATCATTCTAGCTGGCAGTGAGACTAGCAGCCCCTTAATTGCTTTTTGTCAGTAACAGCATTCAGCTTAGCATTCAGCTCAGCTTTATATCGGCTTCATGTAGTCATGATTGCCCTGCAACATGAGGGTGGAATAGAAACTATTTTTATAGATTTTTGACTTTTTCGAATGTAACTATATTCATTATGTTTAATTTTTATTGTTTATAATTTTGTTATATGTAACATTTTATATTGCTTATATTGTCTAAATTTATAAAGTTATTTTATAAATCGGGTTTTTACTTTTTATGTCTCTCTAGGGGTCTTGAACATGTGATAATTTGATCAATTGTACAATGCCTTGCAATACTTCTATATTGTATTATATTGCTCTTGTGACATCATCCTATTACACCCTGCTAGGAGCAGGGTGTAATAGAATAACTAAGATGGCAGGTCTGCAGGTCTTTATTTGTCTCCTGAAATTCATGCCATTTGCTTAGCACTTTGCCTTTGTGATCAGGGCAGTTGAGTGACAGAAGAACGCCTCTCCTTCTGTCCAACTGCTCAGATGCCGTGGTCACTATTGATCGGGGTAATTGAGGGGGCCAGGATCAGTGTCATTTCTGATCCAGGCCATTGCAAGTGGGTGTCATATATGTAAAACAACCAGGACTCACCATATATGGCTGCTGTGCAGAGGTGTAACTTGAAGCTTCTGGGCCCCAATGCAAAACCTGTAACGGGGCCTCCAACTATAATGCTTTATTCATAGTACTGGGCTCCCTATATGGAGAAGAGAGGCCTTATGGGCCCCCTAAGGCTCCTGGGCCCGGGTGCAACCGCATCCCCTGCATCCTCTATAGTTACGCCCCTGCTGCTGTGTCTATATAAAGCCAAAGTGGACTGCAGAGGATTGCCAGAATTTAATTCAGCATTGAGGTTTTACTGCAATCTGTCAGAGCAGAATTCTGCCCTACATAGATCATACATACCGGCTCTGGCCAAGAAAGGGAGGGACTGTGTGGCTATGAACAGCTGCACAGTTTCCTCTATGATTGGGCAGAACTCTTTATAAGCGCTCTGTCCAATCTTTAAAGAGGACCTTTCACCTGGCAAATTGTGTGGCATTTTTTATAATAACCCTGCAGTTTGCCATTCCTCTCTTATTCCACTTAGAAATTTATGAATAAATGGAGACCTGGGTGTTACCATTTGCATTGTCAGAGAGGTGTGCCTCTACACAGTCTGAGACTGTCAGCATTGACTGGACAATGTGAGAGTGTGCTTGATGCAGCCCCTACTAGTAACATCTAGTTGACAATTTACTCATTAATTTGTAGGAAGAATAACAGGGAAACAGAACCATGCAGAGTGGTAAGGAAGGGTGCTCCAAAGTTGTTATATTATAGAAAATGCAAGCATTAAATAAAAGAAACATGTTAGGAGAGGTGACAGGTCCTTTTTGAGGAAAAGGTCAGGAGAATCTTGTGCTGCCAGGCCTCCCTGAGTGCAGACTGTAAGATGCAGGGACTTTTTTGCAAAATTTTTTTTCTAGCTATAAAGGGCATCTTATAGACTTGTAGAGTAAGTGCGGGAATATATTTTATGTATGAGATACTATAAATTATAGGACTATGAGAAGTCAGTCATCAATTCCATGAATATAGGAAAGCTCTCATTTTTCTGCATCATCTTTCTATCACATGCAGATTTCCAATGTTAGAGGGGCCATTGTCTCATAAGGGCCAGGAGCAGGGGCGTAACTATAGAGGATGCAGGGGATGTGGTTGCACCCGGGCCCAGAAGCCTTAGGGGGCCCATAAGGCCTCTCTTCTTTGTATAGGGAGTCCAATACTATGAATAAAACATTATAGTTGGGGGCCCTGTTACAGATTTTGCATCGGGGCCCAGGAGCTACAAGTTATGCCTCTGGCCAGGAGAATAATATGTCCAATAGGATCTTGTTAGATAGCTTCAAGCTCTGTTATTCTGAAGAGCATAAGAATTAAATATGTGAAAACCTTTTGATTTTTAACCACAAGCATTCTTGTGGCTGCATGTGCTTTTGTCACTTACATCATTGCTAGTTTCTCAGTACAGAGATGGAAATTATTTATATTTTTCTGTGTTCTGTAGAAGCAGAGTTGCCTTATATTGTCCTACTATATCTTATTCATTCTAATCTAATTTATATAGAGATGAGCGAGCACCAAAATGCTCGGGTGCTCGTTACTTGGGACGAAATTTTCGCAATGCTCGAGGGTTCGTTTCGAGTAACGAACCCCATTGAAGTCAATGGGCGACCCGAGCATTTTTGTATATCGCCGATGCTCGCTAAGGTTTCCATTTGTGAAAATCTGGGCAATTCAAGAAACTGATGGGAACGACACGGCAACGGATAGGGCAGGCGAGGGGCTACATGTTGGGCTGCATCTCAAGTTCCCAGGTCCCACTATTAAGCCACAATAGCGGCAAGAGTGGCCCCCCCCCCCTCACAACAACTTTTACTTCTGAAAAGCCCTCATTAGCAATGCATACCTTAGCTAAGCACCACACTACCTCCAACAAAGCACAATCACTGCCTGCATGACACTCCACTGACACTTCTCCTGGGTTACATGCTGCCCAACCCCCCCCCCCCCCAAAGTGTCCCTGCGCAGCCTTCAGCTGCACTCATGCCACACCACCCTCATGTCTATTTATAACTGCGTCTGCCATGAGGAGGAACCGCAGGCACACGTGCAGAGGGTTGGCACGGCTAGGCAGCGACCCTCTTTAAAAGGGGCGGGGCGATAGCCCACAATGCTGTACAGAAGCAATGAGAAATATAATCCTGTGCCACCACCATCAGGAGCTGCACACGTGGGCATAGCAATGGGGAACCTATGTGCCACACACTATTCATTCTGTCAAGGTGTCTGCATGCCCCAGTCAGACCGCGGTTTTTTATAAATAGTCACAGGCAGGTACAACTCCGCAATGGGAATTCCGTGTGCACCCACAGCATGGGTGGCTCCCTGGAACCCACCGGCTGTACATAAATGTATCCCATTGCAGTGCCCATCACAGCTGAGGTAACGTCCGATTAAATGCAGGTGGGCTTCGGCCCACACTGCATGCCCCAGTCAGACTGGGGTTCTTTAGAAGTGGACACATGCAGTTACAACTCCCTGTGGACCCACAGCATGGGTGGCTCCCTGGAACCCACCGGCGGTACATAAATATATCCCATTGCAGTGCCCATCACAGCTGATGTAACGTCAGCTTTAATGCAGGTGGGCAAAAAATTAATTGGATTACACTGTAGGCGAGGGCCCCAAAAAATTGGTGTACCAACAGTACTAATGTACGTCAGAAAAATTGCCCATGCCCAACCAAGAGGGCAGGTGAAACCCATTAATCGCTTTGGTTAATGTGGCTTAATTTGTAACTAGGCCAGGAGGCAGCCCAGTTACAATAAAAATTGGTTCAGGTGCAAGTTTCAACGCTTTAATGAGCATTGAAACGTATAAAAATTGTTTACAAAAATTATATGACTGAGCCTTGTGGGCCTAAGAAAAATTGCCCGTTCGGCGTGATTACGTGAGGTTTCAGGAGGAGGAGGAGGAGGATGAATATTATACACAGATTGATGAAGCTAAAAGGTCCCCGTTTTGGATGGTGATACAGAACGATGCTTCCATCCGCAGGTGCAGCCTACGTATTGTTTAGGTATCGCTGCTGTCCGCTGGTGAAGAAGAGAAGTCTGGGGAAATCCAGGCTTTGTTCATCTTGATGAGTGTAAGCCTGTCAGCACTGTCGGTTGACAGGCGGGTACGCTTATCTGTGATGATTCCCCCAGCCGCACTAAACACCCTCTCTGACAAGACGCTAGCCGCAGGACAAGCAAGCACCTCCAGGGCATACAGCGCGAGTTCAGGTCACGTGTCCAGCTTCGACACCCAGTAGTTGTAGGGGGCAGAGGCGTCACGGAGGACGGTCGTGCGATCGGCTACGTACTCCCTCACCATCCTTTTACAGTGCCGACTACCCCCAGCAGATAGATACTGTAGGCAGCGTATAATATTATGTATACTGTTTCCCTCTGGCGGGATGACGGCGCTGATGTAACAGAGACAGCAGATCCAGGAAACAATTTTGCGCAAGGCTGCTGTAACGCTTAGCTGCGTATTAATTAGGACTACTACCCCCAGCAGATAGATACTGTAGGCAGCGTATAATATTATGTATACTGTTTCCCTCTGGCGGGATGACGGCGCTGATGTAACAGAGACAGCAGATCCAGGAAACAATTTTGCGCAAGCCTGCTGTAACGCTTAGCTGCGTATTAATTAGGACTACTACCCCCCAGCAGACACGCAGTAAACTGAAGATGGTCACAGGCAGCCCAAATATAGTATTTTTCCCCAATTTTTGGGAAAAAGCCCACTGCCTATATAGCCTGAATATCTCTTTCCCTGCCTCACCAGTACTGGCCCTATACTCTGTACAATGACTGCAGACTGCGGACGCAATGCTCTGCACGCCTGATATACAAAAAAAAAAAATTGTGCAACACTGCTAAAAGCAGCCTCAACAGTGCTGCACACGGTTAGATGTGGCCCTAAGAAGGACCGTTGGGGTTCTTGAAGCCTAAAATACTCCTAACACTCTCCCTATAGCAACTCCAGCAAGACAGCACTTTCCCTGATCTCTGTCAGAACGCATCTGTGGCGAGCCGCGGGAGGGGCCGATTTATATACTCGGGTGACACCTGATCTCGCCAGCCACTCACTGCAGGGGGGTGGTATAGGGCTTGAACGTCGCAGGGGGAAGTTGTAATGTCTTCCCTGTCTTTCTATTGGCCAGAAAAGTGCGCTAACGTCTCAGATGAAAGTGAAAGTAACTCGAACATCGCGTGGTACTCGTCTCGAGTAACGAGCATCTCGAACACGCTAATACTCGAACGAGTATCAAGCTCGGACGAGTACGTTCGCTCATCTCTAAATTTATATGATCTGCAATTGGATCAAGTTTAACATAAAGTCACCGACAACAGCTGAAGTGATGTCACAGCTTCAGGAGGAAGGAGTTACATGTGAGAGGCTATGGATTGGCTGATTATACACAGGGCCAGTCTTACATTGGATGTTGTCCTGTGCGATACATTCGTTGGCACCACACCTACTATATAGTGTACCGCCATGCAGTTTATAAATAACAGTGCCCAAATGTTATGTAATTCACCACTACCATATACTGCAAAAACTAAATACTGTACAGGTCCTAAGTATCAGTGCTGCACAAAGGATATACTATCATACCGTGCTCAAATAATAACTTACAGCATTCAAGTCTTATAGCAGTGCTATACAATGTCTAAATAACATTGCTATACAGTTAATATTTGCTAGGTGTTGGTCCCAAGTGTTATGTGCAGCGATGTAGCCAGAGGCAGGGGTGGATTGGCCATTGAACCGACCAGGAAAAATCGGGCCCGGGGGCTGGAGAAGGGGCAGAATTATTTGTTTATTTGGTTGAATGCGCTAAAATTAAATAAACACTTATACTCACCTCTGTCGCTCTTCCAGCTCTGGGCCTCTGTAGTCCGCATCCGTACTGTTCACTTGCTGAGTTCTGGTTAGAGTGGTCGTGAGGCTTGTCCTCAGGATGGGTCATCAATAGTTGTTTGGTCATCAATGGGGTTCGCTGCTCAGGACCTCGGCCAATCAGCTGTTTGGGTGTCCGCTGCCAGTGCCACAACACAGCGTATAAAGTGGAAGCAGATAGCTTTGACTCCTGTGTAGTGGCCAGAGCTGGTAATTGCAGATGCAGCTGTCATTAGGCTGTGCCTTCCTAACTGCTTAATAGATTGCTTTGCAGTATTAAGCCCCATTTAGACACATAGATTATCGCTCGAAATTCATTATAACGATAAAAGTGAGCGATGGTTTTGCTTTTAAAGACGGACGTTTTTAACCTAGCGAAAATCATTGGAAAATGTCGGGCTTTTCAGTTGTTGTATTATCATTGTGTAGTGTTTGCATTGAAAACTCCCCTAAAATCGCTGGACGACTGAACGAATGTTATTTTGACCAAATGAAAAACAAACGGCCGAACGATGGATTTTGAGCGAACTGAAAGAAAACGATGAGCAAATCTTTAATGAAAACTGCACGACTGGCGCAAGATGGACACAACGATATATCGCTTAACCCCTTACCGCCCCATGACATATGGGTACATCATGGCAGGCTAATACTTCGCGCAAAATAACGTACCCTTACGTCATCGGGATAGCGCGAGATCATGACTGACCTCACGCTATCTCGCAGCTGGAGCCGGCTGTCAGTCACAGTCAGCGTCCCGCTGCAACAGCGGGGAGGCATCGGAGATACGCCCCCCGCTGTTAACCCCTTCCCTGCAGCGATCTAAGTAGATTGCGGCAGGGAAAGAGTTCACAGAGGGAGCGCGCTCCCTCTGTGTCTCCGGCCGGCTCTCGTGATGTTATCGCGAGAGCCCAGCCTGTCGCCATGGCAACAGGACGCCAGACACTGGCTTCCTGTAGTGCCAATGCCTATGATCGCTGTATAAGCGATAAGGCATGGCAGGGCAGTAGCTCTGCCATGCCTTATCACAGCGATCATAAGTGCAGTGATGTAAGTCCCTCAGAGGGACTCAAATAGTGTAAAAAAAAGAAAAAAAATGTAAAAAAAAAAGAAAAACGGAAAATAAAAACTTTTTCGTGCTTTTTCTAATATTAGCATAAAAAAAGGTAACAAAAAATTAAAACCCCACGTATATGGTATTGACACGTCTGTAAGGATGTGTACAAAAAAAGGAACACACTTTTTATTTTGTACGGCAAAAAGCGTAAAAAAAACCACTAAAAAACAGAGGCAAAATGCTAATTTTTAGCATTTTGCCTCCCAAAAAATGCAATAAAAGTGATTAAAAAAAACGTACATTCCCGAAAATGGTACCAATAAAAACTACAGCTCGATTTGCAAAAAATAAGCCCTTATAGAGCTCCGTACATAGAAAAATAAAAAAGTTACAGGACTTTGAATGCAGCTATAGAGAAAAAAAAAGATTTCCAAAAAAACGGGGTTTTATTGCAAAAGAGTGTAAAAACCTAAAAAAAAATATAAGAATTTTGGTATCGTTGTAACCGTACCGACCCGCAGAAAAAATTTTGTGTGTCATTTATGCTGCATGATTAACGCTGTAAAAAAAAAATCTATGGCAGAATTGATGCGTTTTCTATCCCTATTATCATAAAAAAAATAATTAAAGTTTTACAATATAGTCTATGTACCCAAAAGTGGCACCGATAAAAACTACAGCTCACCACACAAAAAACAAGCCCTTATAAGGCCGCGTCGACAGAAAAATAAGAAAGTTATGGCATTTGAAAAATGGAGATGGAAAAATACCAAAAATCGCTTGGTCCTCAACGCCAAAATAGGCCGTGTCATTAAGGGGTTAAACAATGGCTTTTGAGCGAATTTCGAGCAATAATTGTTTTCAAAATCAGCCTTTATATACACAGTGGGGAACTTTCAATGTATACCTCAAGTCCTAACAAGTGCTTCGAAGAAAATTTGCTGCTGCAAGATTTGTATGCCACCTTCGTGGATATAGCTGGTGGTTTGCTGACCCCTGCCGAATTGAGTTCGCCCCTCTTTCTTCTGATCTTCAGCCCACCTATTAGCCAGACACGGGCAAAAGTCCCCAACCAGCAGCAGAAGCACTTCTCTGGAAACCTATAAGAAGACTGGTGAGTAGAGATGAGCGAACGTACTCGTCCGAGCTTGATACTCGTTCGAGTATTAGCGTGTTCGAGATGCTCGTTACTCGAGACGAGTACCACGCGATGTTCGAGTTACTTTCACTTTCATCTCTGAGACGTTAGCGCGCTTTTCTGGCCAATAGAAAGACAGGGAAGGCATTACAACTTCCCCCTGCGACGTTCAAGCCCTATACCACCCCCCTGCAGTGAGTGGCTGGTGAGATCAGGTGTCACCCGAGTATATAAATCGGCCCCTCCCGCGGCTCGCCACAGATGCATTCTGACAGAGATCAGGGAAAGTGCTGTCTTGCTGGAGTTGCTATAGGGAGAGTGTTAGGAGTATTTTAGGCTTCAAGAACCCCAACGGTCCTTCTTAGGGCCACATCTAACCGTGTGCAGTAGTGTGGAGGCTGCTTTTTGCAGTGTTGCACTTTTTTTTTTTTTTGTATATCGGGCGTGCAGAGCATTGCGCCCTGCAGTAATTATACATACTCCAGGGCCAGTAGTGGTGACGCAGTGGGCCTTTCCAAAAACATTTGGGAAAAAAAATCTATTTGAGCTGCCTGTGACTGTCCTCAGTGTACTGGGTCTGTGCTGGGTGTAGTTGTCCTCCTAATTCATACGCAGCCAGCTAAGTGTTACAGCAGGCTTGAGCAAAATTATTTCCTGGCTCTGTGTTGGCTGTTACATCACCGCTGTATTCCTGTCCACAGTGCAACAGTCTGCAGTTATTTTACATACTCCAGGGCCAGTAGCGGTGAGGCAGGGACAGAAGACATATATTTATTGAATATAGGCAGTGGGCCTTTCCAAAAACATTTGGGGAAAAAAATCTATTTGGGCTGCCTGTGACTGTCCTCAGTGTACTGGGTCTGTGCTGGGTGTAGTTGTCCTCCTAATTCATACGCAGCCAGCTAAGTGTTACAGCAGGCTTGCGCAAAATTATTTCCTGGCTCTGCTGTGCGTTCGGTAAGCGAAGTGAGCCTCCAACCACAGGCCAATAAGCGGCACATTTAATTACAGCGTTCTCTTTCTGCACTACAGGTAATACACCATGCTGAGGGGTAGGGGTAGGCCTATAGGACGTGGACGCGGGCGAGGACGTGGAGGCCCAAGTCAGGGTGTGGGCACAGGCCGAGCCAGTGCGGTGGCCAGGGGTAGAGGCAGGGCCAGACCGAATAATCCACCAACTGTTTCCCAAAGCGCCCCCTCGCGCCATGCCACCCTGCAGAGGTCAAGGTGCTCTATGGTGTGGCAGTTTTTCACAGAGACGCCTGACGACCGATGAACAGTGGTGTGCAACCTTTGTCGCGCCATGATCAGCTGGGGAGCCACCACCACCAGCATGCGCAGGCATATGATGGCCAAGCACCCCACAAGGTGGGACAAAGGCCGTTCACCGCCTCCGGTTTGCACCACTGCCTCTCCCCCTGTGCCCCAACCTGCCACTGAGATCCAACCCCCCCTCTGAGGACACAGGCACTACCGTCTCCTGGCCTGCACCCACACCCTCACCTCCACTGTCCTCGGCCCCATCCAGCAATGTCTCTCAGCGCAGCGTCCAGACGTCGCTAGCGCCACTGTTTGAGCGCAAGCGCAAGTACGCCGCCACACACCCGCACGCTCAAGCGTTAAACGTGCACATTGCCAAATAGGCTTGTGGAAACGGAGGCTTTCAAAAGCATGATGGCGGTGGCGGCCATCATGGTGAGCTAATTTTTTCTTTCTTTTTTCTACATGTTGCAACACCTAAAACATGGGCCACTTTGTATTTTTTTTCCAGCGTCACTTTGGGTTCCCAGTCTGCCCCTGGCTAGGAGTTCAGCATAGAAGGCACAAAGCATCCTAAGTAGACCCCCAGGTAATGCACTTTTACAGCTCTAGAGGTGCATCCTAATCATAGTGATTATACACCAACCAATATTACCATCATGCAGTGACCATATAGTGGTAGATACCAGTCTTTACACAGGTGATCTTCATACCACGTAAGAGATTGCAATAGAGTAAAATCCAATGACTCACAGGTAGCACCCTATCTGACTAGTCATCTGACTGTCTTTTCCATCTGGACCAGAATTACTTCTAGCCACGACTTGTCTCTACAAAGCTTGCAACACAGACATCTTTGGTTCATTGTTTTTCCAGTACCCCACTTTCCGGCCTACACAAATTCTCCATCCGTGCCTGTTGCTGCCCGATTCGTCGCTCTCACTGTACCAGCTTCTTCTCTTCATGCCCATTCACCGCCAGACCCGATGAACTGTAACAGTGTTTTGGTGCATTGGGTGTAATACTCATATAACCTGATACACTGAGGCACTGTCATAGTACATCATAGATATGTATTTACACACACAAATGTATATGTGTGCACTGCGGGTAACATTAATGCAAATCTCCCCGATACCGCATTGTCTTTGAAATATACTCACCTCTCCATTTTCCTGCAGCCCTCTTTACTCCTGGGCACTGTTCCTGCACCAAGAAGTTGTCTTTGAACTGCGTTTCCATTAGGGAGGATTGCAGGAACAGGGAGATGTGAGAATCTGCATATCTAATCTTGAGTCCTTAGTAAGGGGGAATCAGGTCTGAGGGTCTGCAGTCATGGGGGTCTGGTATCAGCATTTGTTTTGGGGGTCTGTTCCAGGGTCTGTATTTACAGGGTTTGGTCTGTATTTGGTTAGGGGTTTAGTGAAGCTGGCGGGCATATCCTATATAAATAGGTGGGGCATAATGTATGCCACTTTATGCACCCCCTTTTCAGAATGTCCATGCTATATCCTCTCATAAGTATAATTAAGGGTTCGTTCACAGTGTTATTCACTGTGCTGTGGCTTTCTGTCCCATCACTCTGTTTGGATCAGTATTCAGATGGAATTCCCAATGGAACTGTAGATTTGAATTAGTTATTTTTAGTGTACAGAATAAAGTAGTTGACTACACCATCCTCCAAAAGAAACGGGAAAGAAACCATGTCAAAGGTGACACCTTTGGTCTCCGTTTCAATAATTAAATTCTATAGTTCCTTCCAGGGCTCTGCCTGAATGCTGTTTTCAGTGATTCGGATGGAACCCTGGGATGGAAAGGCTCGGTGCAGAGTAAAACACAGTGTGACCCCATTCTTAAATGGGGTGTATTCAGACTCTGTGTCCATTGAAGCACCACATGTAAATACAGCCCTGGTTTTGGCCACTCTGGGTTGCAAAGAATTTGGGTTAAGGATAAACCCAAGAGTAAAGTCTAAGGGATTCTTCAGTATTTACCCTTTAACACCGGTTTAGAAATCTAGACTTCACAGAAAGGAATCCACAAGTCTCAATCCCAGAAGTAGTCTCTGTTAGCAACAACTAATGAGAGCTGAGAACAGATAACACCAAGACATGGTATCAAACAGCAGACAGAGGATGTAGACAAATGGCTGAGGTCAGGACAGCAGAGTTTTTTCACAATGGTGGACATATAGAAGTTCATAGCAGGCAGAGGATTGGTAGACTGGTCAGAAACTAGTCGGGTCATTATCAGATCACACAGAATGGCAGAACAACTGTTCATGGTACAGGAACTCTAATGGATATTATTACTCAGGAATGGGAAGGTGAGGGAAGAGTCCTTAAGAAAACAGTGCCAGCTAGACATTGGTTGAGGAACAAATGCCCATTAGGAGCTGAGAGTAAGAATGTACACGTATGGCAGGCAGTAGGACTCTGAAGAGCTTCAGGAAAAAAGCTAAGCCCGGAGGCGCCAAGCAGGAGGGATGTCTGGGACGCCAGCCATGGTGGCACATGAGCAAGGGAAGGTGGAGGAAAGTGGGATGGTGGCGCCGAAGTGAGTGGGCAGAATGACATATGTTGTGTAAGGTTTTCTACCTGTGCCAGGATGAGGTGCTTATTATCAGGTGAGGCAGCTTCATCCTATTTTTCCTGCTACACTGTATAAACTGTACAGGACACTGAAGTACTACAGCTTTCAGCAGCTCTTCCTGACTGTTGGGTGTAAGGACTTGCTTTATCTGTATTCGTTTTGTGCTTATTTTTTTTAACCTTTATTTTGCATTAAAATGTTGGTGGCTTTGAAACATATTCCCAGTTTTCCAATTGTGTTCCCAATTTACAATGTGTTCCACTTACAACGGTCATTACGGAACTAACTAATATTGTTTTTTGAAGAACCACTATATTATGCGGTCACTTAACCCCTTAAAGGGGTGGTCTCGCGAAAGCAAGTGGGTCTATACACTTCTGTATGGCCATATTAATGCACTTTGTAATATACATCGTGCATTAAATATGAGCCATACAGAAGTTATTCACTTACCTGCTCCGTTGCTAGCGTCCCCGTCGCCATGGTTCCGTCTAATTTCGGTGTCTTCTTGCCTTTTTAGACGCGCTTGCGCAGATCCGTCTTCTCCCTTCTTCTCCCTTCGGCTCCGCTCGGCAGCATCGGCATTTTGGCTCCGCCCCCTTGTACGCATCATCGCGTAGCTCCGCCCCATGACGTGTGCCGGTTCCAGCCTCCTGATTGGCTGGAATCGGCACATGACGGGGGCGGAGCTACGCGATGACGCGAAAAGGGGGCGGAGCCAAAACGCCGATGCTTCCAAGACCAGCCGAAGGGAGAAGATGCATCTGCGCAAGCGCGTCTAAAAAAGCAAGAAGACACCGAAGTTAGACGGAACCATGGCAACGGGGACGCTAGCAACGGAGCAGGTAAGTGAATAACTTCTGTATGGCTCATATTTAATGCACGATGTATATTACAAAGTGCATTAATATGGCCATACAGAAGTGTATAGACCCACTTGCTTTCGCGAGACCACCCCTTTAAGGACGCGGACCTTTTTTTTACCATTTTCATTTTTTCCTCAACGTCGCTGTATAAATGCCTGTTTTTTGCTGGACAAGTTGTGTTTTTCAATGGTGCAATTTAATGTATCATATAATGTACTGAAAAACTTAAAAAAAATTCTAAGTGGAGTAAAAAAAAAAAAAACAACATTCTGACATCTTTCAGTGCATTCTGTTTCTACGCTGCAAAAATTGCCACAAAAATGACCTGATAACTTTATTCTATGGGTCAATACGATTACTACGATACCAAACTTGTATAGTTTTTTTTTTGTTTTTTTTCTTTGCTGTACTACTTTTATTTTATTCAAAGACATTTAATTTTTTTAAAATAATTTTCTGCCGCCATCTTCTGCGCACAATAACTTTTTTATTTCTCTGTTGACGTAGTTGTGCAAGGGCTCTTTTTTTTTTTTGCGAGACATCCTGTAGTTTACATTGATACGATTTCGGAATACATGAGACTTTTTGATCGCTTTTTATTGCATTTTTTTCCTGCTAAGGCAGCCCTGGGGCTTTTCAGAAGGCGCCCGCTGCCATGACACTCGCACAATTCCCTGTGATCTCATTGCGGGGGAGGCATACGGGACCCCCGAACATCGTTCAGGGTATTTAAATGATACTGTCAGAATTCAGTTCAAGGGTTAATAGCGCTGATCACGGGTGTCAGCTGTAATAAACAGCTGACGCCTGCGCTGTATGAAGAGAGGTCACCCTGCGATCTCTCTTCATACATAGACCACCGATAACGACTGCCGATACGCCTTTTGACAGCCTGTAAGGGGTTAATGACCACTGTTTAGCTATATTATTCAGTGATAGTATGGTGCTATTATTTCATCACTGTATGGATCTACACTATTTTTCAACTATCATAAGGCGAGTCTCTCCTGAGCATATTATGGGTGCATTGATATACCCATAGAATGCACAAACGCCCCAGCCTGACCCAAAGTAGTGCAACATAGGAATCTAGTTTAGTTTGCATCACAAAAAGAAATATATGCTTTAAGAAGTGAATGCATCTCCCAACTATCTTATTGTGTAAGTACATTATATTACAAACATCGTTAAGAGAGAGCAAATACCTTTACAAAACCCAGATGAAGGAAATGTGTAAAGTAGTTGTTCTTTAGTCATGACGCAGCGAAGAAGTCAGGATAAAACTGCTAAACTTTACAAGTCAGAGCAAAAGAAGCGTGTAATAAATTCCTGGATGTGTTTTCGATAAATATCACTCTAAACTAATATGTTGTGGACGCCCTCTAGTGTTCTCACACAGGAATTATATAACCTGAAGTTAGAAAAAAGTATTTTGCCTTTAACCCCATAAGGACTCGGCCTATTTTGGACTTCAGAACTCCGCTCCATTTTTCACATCTTGTCTGTGTCGGTCTATGTGGGAATAACTTTGGAATACTTTTACTTAATCAAGTTATTCTGAATGCTTTTCTCATGACATACTCAAAACAAAATACTCATGAGTCATGACCTAAAAATAGTAAACAAATAACAGAAAAATTTGTAGTTTTCAGAAATTAACATCTACTGCATTTAAGATGAATAATGATACTACACAAATGTCTCCACATTCCTGAAGCAGAAAGTCTATAGCATTTCCCCCATGTTTGATGACTGTTTTAGGGCTCTTACCCACTGGCAATAGACTTTTCTGCGGTGCGAGAATGAGTGAAATTGTGTGATTATTAAACCAATGATTTTTAATGGTTTCATTCTCATTTGCCATGTCTTCACTCTAGCCTCGCTAAGAAAAATCTGCAATATCGCCCATTGTTATCAATTGGGCCGGCGGCACCAGCAGTGGCCCCATTAAAGGCAATAGGAGAAGATCGCAAAGCACTCTACGAATCCCCCAGAGAGAGGAAGGAAGGGTTCAGAGCTACAGGGGATCTCTGACATATCGCCCCATACGGAGCTAGGGGGCTTTCCCAGGGCTTCCCGGAGAACATGGGTGGGGCTTGAGAAGGGGGTGGGGCTAGCAGGGTTATCATAGTGATCCCTCCCTAGCCAAGTGAGGGGGCAGGGCTAGCAGGATTATCCTATTGATTTCAATGGGCAATTTTGCAGATTTTTCTTAGTGCTGCGAGGCTTGAGTGAAGACATCGCAAATGAGAATGAAGCCATTAAAAAACATTGGTTTCATTATCATGCAAGTTTCACTCACTCTCACATCGTTGGGAAGTCTATCACCAGTGGGTAAGAGCCCTAAGGGCACAATTGCACGGCAGCTGTGCAGCCAATACAGATGGTTTGAGTTCAGCATCTCCAGTCGTGTAAGTACTGTAAAATGTATGGTGCTTCATGTTAAAGACCTTCTGGCTGCACCATAAATATGCTACCCCAATTCTAAAAAAGTTGGGATTTAAAATGAATATAAATGTAAAGAAAAGGAATGCGCTGATTTGGAAATCTCATATAACCACATTGTATTCATAATGGAACATAGAACTTGCAGTGCCCCACAGCGACCAAAACACAAGGCACACATTAAAGAGCTGGCAGTGGTAGAGGTGTCACCTGTCATGGTGGCACTACCAAACTCCTCCCCGGAGGGATGTATGGAAACTCTGGCCAAGGCACTGCTAGGCCTCTTCCAGGCAGCGCCGGGTGGCGGTTACCTGAATAGGTGTGGTGATCTTGTCACACGTGATGCCACCATTGAGGATCCGGCAGTTGAGTAAAGAAAGTACACACACGATTTGAAGTTGATAAGCCAGTCACTGGGAATAGGCAGTGACCGATGAACTTTACTGTAAATCAGGATACAATATAGCTTACTCGCATGTGCAGGAAAGACAGCTTTTTAGGTGATCAGTCAGGGAGGAGAACACAGGATGAAACCGGGCCTACAGTCTCAGTTATCTGCAGTGCTCCGCTCCTGGACACACACACTCTCCGGGATTCTGAATTACTCCAGAGAAGAAACACAACATTCCACTGATACTCACTCAGAACTCTTGAGGATGACTCTGTACGGCGGACTCCTTACTCCTTTCTCTCCTCAGAGGTGATTCCTGGAATGGAATGACTAAGGATACCTTTCCTCTTCCTCCATTACTTCACCCCATGTGGCTAGCACTCCTACTCCACTCACAACCGTTGAAGATGAAGAAAGATCTTGACACATCTCGATCACTCACATTTATAGCAAGGAGACATCACGTGACCAGACCGATTTTGATACTTTGCACAGTGCATCCACATAAAGACATGACTTGTATGACAATTATGGAGGGGCCAGAAATAGGTGTTTCGGGCTACTACAGAACACATATCAGAAGGTGAAAGTGAAATATTTTTCCATTTCATTTTTAAACAGTTAACTCATTTAGAAATTAATGGCAGCAACACATCTCACAAACACAGGGACAAGAGAAAGTCTGCCATTGTGTAGCATCCCCCATTCTTCTTACAGCAGTCTGTAGACGTCTGAGAAGTGAGGAGACCAATTGGTGGAGTCTTGGAAGAGGAATGTTGTCCCATTCTTGTCTGATGTAGGAATCATAGAATAGTAGAGTTAGAAGGGACCTCCAGGGTCATCAGGTCCAACACCCTACTCAGTGCAGGATCACCAAATCATCCCAGATAGATGCCCGTCCAGTCTCTATTTGAAGACTTCCATTGAAGGAGAACTTACCACCTCCCGTGGTAACCTGTTCCACTCCCTGATCACCCTCACCGTCAAAAAGTTTACTATCTGCTCAACAGTCCTGGGTCGTCTTTGCCAGATTTTTTGTTTCACAATGTGCCAAATGTTTTCTATTGGTGAAAGATCTCAGCTCTCATTTACTTTTCCAGCCCTATCCCAAATCCTGTCCCAACTTTTGTGAGACGTGTTGTTGCCATCAATTTCCAAATGAGTTAATTTTTTAAGTGAAATAGAAAAATGTCTCCCTTTCACCTTCTGATATGTTCTATGTTCTATTATGAACAAAATATATATGATTATATGAGATTTCCAAATCATTGCATTCTTTACATTTATTTACATTGTACACAGCGTCCCAACTTTTTTGGACTTTTTTGGGTTTGTACATCACAGAGTGGGAATAGGCCTAAAGTAGAGGTCTCCAACTTTTGATTTCCCAGGTGCTGCAAGAATTCAACTCCCAGCATCCCATGACAGCCATGCCTTGCTTGCTGGGAGTTGTAGGTTTCTAACAGCTGGAGATCATCCGGTTGACAACCACTGTATTCAATAATAGCATGTGATATTATCAAGAAGAGATACTTAAAGAACAGCACACTTATCTGACAATTAGTAAATGCAACATCTGTCCATAGAGGATCAGCCTTCGCCAATCCATCAATAGCACCATTGACATCAGCATATCATCACCATAAGATTATTGTGGCAGGAAGTAACCTGCAATGTTTCAGCTCAACAGGATAGAGTAAATCAGATGTCTACATAGTGCAAAACATGTGATGTCATCAATTATCATCATTAGAAACATGTTATAATAGCCATGTGGTTACATAAGTAATCAAGTGCCTACAAGTGTATATAGTGCATTGAATGATACAACACAATAACCATAAATTTATACTGTAAAGATCAGAAGGCCGTATGATGGAGGGCCGACTCCCTGCTTCCCAGTACTGGTACTGCACATGTCTGCAGACGAGTGCAAAGTATTCCAATGTGCATGTCTGTACATGGAACACCTCAACTTGACTTCATTTTTAACACAACGCTCAAATTTGAAACATACTCCAATGAAAAAAAAAATGAGTTCACAATACAGATGACCCATTAGCCTAGATATTCATCACTGAACTATTATGGAATTCCAGATTAACTTGTCGCTCATTCGCATGAGTTACAGATTACTGTGCGAAAACAAAATAGAGATGATATACGACTATATAGGTGCTGATATAGAACAATGTCTGGAATCAAAATAAATCAATCTACATCTAGATTCCCTTATTTAAAAAAGGCATAATGGCCATTTGCATGGAATAAATAATCATGGGACAAAGTCCACGAACACCCGATGCTGGATTCAAGGGTTGTCATTTCTATTTACAGAACCAACCTGAAAGACACCAATATGTGACATTAAACATGACAGAAGTGCAGCAGCCCAGTGGATGATTATTGGAGGTCCTGAGCAGCAGACCTCCACTGATCTGCTATTGGTGGCCTATCCTGAGGATAGGCCATCAGTAGCTCATAACTGGACAATTCCTTTACAGCATACCTAACTTTGCAGAATAAGCAGCCATGTATGTACATGAGGAATAACAAATAAGGGAGATGGAACAATACCTCTGCCGTGCCGCCCATTGGAAGGCAGCATTCCTGCAAGTCAATGTTAGACTATTTATATAAGACTTGTACCAATGACTGGGAATTGAAAGCCAAACCAGAATCCATACACATACAGCTGTTTCAGGGAGTTTGCCCCTCATCAGCGTGTAGTAGGTTTCTGGCTTGGCTAGTGAGAGGCCTGTGATGTGGGTCAGGAACACTATCTTTTCTCCTAAAAGTGAGTGAGGAGATTTATATGACCATTCATGCTCTTCTGGGTAATATGCAAATAAGGGAGATGAAACAATACCTCTGCAGAACCACCTATTGGAAGGCAGCATTCCTGCAAGTCAATGTTAGACTGAGGAATAACATAAACACTATTTCTGGTCATTATATGACTTGTATATGACAATTATTACCAGTTTTTTTCTCTGCAGACTGTATCTCCTAGGCTGGCTTCACACGGGCATATTTACAGGTGCAATACTGTGGTGAAAATGTAATTGGCTATTTGTAACCCTCTATCTTGTATTCGAATAGCAATGAATGTTCAATGTATTAATTATGAGGATTGTATAAAGGCTCATTTACACAGGACGAATGTCAGGCAAACGATGCCCGACACTCGTCCCTGCACATACTCGCACCCGTGCTGCTGCACAGGAACGAGTATCGTTGGCTAACAGCGGGGTGGCTGGAGATTTCACTCCTCGTTCTCCCCCGCTCCTCTCCATTCACTTAACATAGCGGCCATTCAGTATTGAAAGGCTGCTACTTACACTGAACAATCATCGTTCAGCTCATCTTTCATCCTTTAGGCTGCATAAACGACGGACGATGAGCGTTCAATGTAAACAGCAGCCATTAAGTACTGAACAGCCGCTATGTTAAGTCAATAGAGAGGGGCAGGGGAGAGCGAGGAGTGAAATCTCCTGCAGCGGCCCCGCTGTGAGCCAACGATACTAGCTCGAGAGCTAGCATGTACAGAAACGAGTGTTGGGCATCCCATGTAAATGGGCCTTAACTAAGTTCTTATAGACTTGCTAAAATCATGTTATTTCTGGACATAGTATCAACACTGTCTTGCAATCTTACCACCATTGTCTATAGAGTCTTGTGATTCTATTGACTAATTAGTCATGCAAATCTATCATTATTGTATTAAGACTGAACTGGGGCCTTATGTGTATTTGGAGCTTAGTGCTGCCATTGTTTTAAGAATCAATTTTGTTTGTCTAATCTGGTCCCATTCAGATTGTGGCCTTTTTGGACAAACAACTCTAAGCATTGATATTTGCAATGCAAATATTCAAGCAATAGATCACGCTAATTATAAAAGACAGGATAAGGTTTTGGAGAGTAAAGGCCCATTTAGACACAATGATTATTATCGCTCAAAATTCACTCAAAACCCATCTTTTAAGTGATAATCGCAGTGGCTAGACGCGTGCCCATCATGCACTGTTCATTCACTATTCATTCATCGCAGCCAGCTTGAAATCTGATGTTCCTGCTTATCAGGACTGAATTCTCTGTGGGTAGCGCTGATAGCATTCTTTCACCCTAAAGAAAAATGACACTTTACTTTCATGAATCCACAGAACAGTATCCCAAAACTCCTGTGGCTTATTTATATGATTTTGAGCATATGTCCCTTGTGCTTTTGTTCAGTAGAGGTCTGTGTTTAGTATGCTCCTTATTGTGAAAACAGTAGCCTCAGTTTCTGTTGCTACCAAATCTGGCTGCAGGGTTTTTTGCAGTCACTCGAGGGTTTTTGACCACCTCTGGAATCTGGTGGGAGCTCTTTTTGCCACATCCAGGTAGTGTAGCCAGAGTTCCTTTACATTTGAACAGGCAAACTGTGCTTCCAACTATATCTCTAGGAAAATTCAATGCCTTTGTTAACTTTTTGTATTTGTCTTCTTGTTTGTGCAATGATCTCTAACTTTTTGAGCATTCTTTTGACTTAGCCATACTTCTAACATTCAATCAAACGTCACAGTCAAAAAGTCACAACCAGTCCAAGTATTTGATGTATTTTATCTCAAGCATACCTGATACAACTAATGAAGTCAATGAATAGTTGCACCAGATGTACTTGAGCATCACTTGAGTTGCAAATGTGTGCTATTACGAGGGATTTTATTCAGGGGGTTGAAGAATTCTGATACTGCAGTAGTCACAGTCAAAAAGTCACAACCAGTCCAAGTATTTGATGTATTTTATCTCAAGCATACCTGATACAACTAATGAAGTCAATGAATAGTTGCACCAGATGTACTTGAGCATCACTTGAGTTGCAAATGTGTACTATTACGAGGGATTTTATTCAGGGGGTTGAAGAATTCTGATACTGCAGTAGTCACAGTCAAAAAGTCACAACCAGTCCAAGTATTTGATGTATTTTATCTCAAGCATACCTGATACAACTAATGAAGTCAATGAATAGTTGCACCAGATGTACTTGAGCATCACTTGAGTTGCAAATGTGTGCTATTACGAGGGATTTTATTCAGGGGGTTGAAGAATTCTGATACTGCAGTAGTCATTAAAAGTGACATTTTGTCCCGTTCCATAGGTCACACATGCGGTCATGTAATGCGCGACAGACGAAGGGCATCATCAGACAATGCCCAGAGGTTCACAATGACGCCCAGTACTCCCACAGGAAATAAAGAGATTAATCAGCACTCCAGGGTTGTCTTCATAATAAAAGGTATCTTTATTTCTCAGTACGACATAAAAACTGCAACGTTTCGATCCGTCCTGGATCTTTTTCAAGCATGCAGTGAATGCGAACAACACACACATATATACAAAAAGCACCTATCAACTACCCAATAAACACGCACATAGACATTAATCACCACCCCTCCAGGTCATAATTGGTCCAGGATCACGCAGCACAGCTGTAAAACATTGATAGAACATGCAAAGCAATATGTATAGAAGACTTACTACCAGGTTAGGCATGCCGCACACCTCGGCGTTCCTAAGCTGCCACTGCGCATGGGCAAATACCAGCCAATCAGGATTCCACTCACGCCAGTACATGGCACCGGGTCCCCTGTAGGATCGTGCACTTGTGCCCAGGTTGTGCCTTGTTAAATACTGGTTGTGCTGTTTTAAATATATCATTTTGCCCAGCACTCCCACTCCCCGTCATCACGGCTACAATGGAACGCACAATGCATTCCAAAGGCAGCACGCACGGTCAGGTGATGCGCAATAGAGGAGAGGCGTCATCAGACAACGCCGTTTCCCGCTGTAACCCCCAGACAGGTAAATACATGTCACTCATTTATCTCTTATATATTCTGTATGTACATGTCATTCTGTATGCTTGAGAAAGGATATGTATTGTGAGCCGAAACGCTTCGCATTGGATTTTATATAATAAACCGTTTGAAACCCTATCGAGACTGGAAATTCCTGGATCCATTTAACATGATACTAACTGCTGTCTGGGACAAGGGGAGCACTCAGAGGCACCCCTGTGAAGTAAGTTACTTCACCCTATATCAATATATGGCATATACACTGGAGCACTGGGTATTTTAAGGTCGTTTTATCTATACTGCACTAATCTTCTCTCCTTAAGTAGAGCACCTAGATGGTGAGTGAGGAGACTTAGAAGGTCATTCATGCTCCTCTGGGTGATATGCAAATAAGGGAGATGGAATAATACCTCCACAGTGCCACCTATTGGAAGACAGTAGAGATGAGCGAACGAACTCGTCCGAGCTTGATGCTCGCTCGAGTATTAGGGTACTCGAGATGCTCATTACTCTAGACGAGCACCACGTGTTACTCGAGTCAATTCCATTTCCTTCCCTGCATGTTTAGCGCCATTTTCTGGCCAATTAACATGCAGGGAAGGCATTACAACTTCCTCCTGTGACGTCCAGCCCTATCCCACCCCCCTGCAGTGAGTGGCTGGCGAGATCAGGTGACCGCCGAGTACTTACAGAGGTCCCGCCCTCTGCTCGCCTCAGACACAGGCTGGCAGAGATTAGGGAGAGTGCTGTTGCTGCTATAGGGAGAGTGTTAGGCTACTGTTTGCGTCTTCAAGAACCCCAACGGTCCTTCTTTTTACGGCCACATCTGACCGTGTGCATTACTGTTGTGGCTGCTGGGAGCAGTTTTGCACAATTTTTTTTTTTTTGCATCTTGGGCTGTGCAGACTATTGGGTTCTCAGTCTGCAGTCAATTATACAGAGTATAGGGGCAGTACTGGTGAGGCAGGGACAGTGGTAGTGTACAGTCCTGTCTACAAGAACCCCAATGGTCCTTCTTAGGGCCACATCTGACCGTGTGCATTACTGTTGTGGCTGCTGGGAGCAGTTTTGCAGAATTTTTTTTTTTCATCTTGGGCTGTGCAGACTATTGCGTTCTCAGTCTGCAGTCAATTATACAGAGTATAGGGGCAGTACAGGTGAGGCAGGGACAAAGGTAGTGTACAATCCTGTCTACAAGAACCCCAACGGTCCTTATTAGGGCCACATCTGACCATGTGCATTACTGTTGTGGCTGCTGGGAGCAGTTTTGCACAATTTTTTTTTTCATCTTGGGCTGTGCAGACTATTGCGTTCTCAGTCTGCAGTCAATTATACAGAGTATAGAGGCAGTACTGGTGAGGCAGGGACAGTGGTAGTGTAGAATCCTGTCAACAAGTACCCCAAAAACGCTCCTTCTTAGGGCTACCTGTGACCGTGTGCATTATACTGTGTCGCTGCTGGGGTTGCCTCACTATTACCCAGCTAGGCCTTTTTGCAGCCTTGCGTATTATTTTTTTGGGACTGCAGTGTGCATTACATAACCGCTGTGAGCCTCCAACTGCACGCCAATAACTGCATAATTATTCAGACCGCTGTGTGTATGCCTGCAAATTCACGCACAGCGTGCGGCGACAGCCCCGACAGAGGGAAAGACATATACGCGCTGTCTAGGCTGTTAGCTTTTTCAAAAAAATGAGAAAAAACGCTCCTTCTTAGGGCTACCTGTAACCGTGTGCATTATACTGTGTTGCTGCTGGGGTTGCCTCACTATTACCCAGCTAGGCCTTTTTGCAGCTTTGCGTATAATTTTTTTGGGACTGCAGTGTGCGTTACATAACCGCTGTTAGCCTCCAACTGCACGCCAATAATTGCATAATTATTCAGACCGCTCTGTGTCTGCTCTATTTGTAATCCACCATGCTGAGGGGTAGGGGTAGGCCTAAAGGATGTGGACGAGGGCGAGGACGCGGAGGTCCAAGTGAGGGTGTGGGCACAGGCCGAGTTCCTGGTCCAGGAGAATCGCAGCTGGCTGCTGCGGGATTAGGAGAGAGGCACGTTTCTGGGGTCCCCAGCTTCATATCACAATTTTTGGGTCCACGTCGTAGACCTTTATTACAAACTGAGCAGTGTGAGCAGGTCCTGTCGTGGGTGGCAGAAAAAGCATCCAGCAATGTATCGACCACCCAGTCTTCTACGCCGTCTACTGCTGCAACTCTGAATCTTCTGGCTGCTGCTCCTCCTTCCTCCCAGCCTCCTCACTCCATGAAAATGGCACATTCTGATGAGCAGACAGACTCCCAGGAACTGTTCTCGGGCCCCTGCCTTGATTGGGAAAAAATGGTTCTTCTCTCAGCTGAGGAGTTTGTCGTGACCGATGCCCAACCTTTGGAAAGTCCCCGGGGTCCGGGTGATGATGCTGGGGACTTCCGGCAACTGTCTCAAGAGCTTTCAGTGGGTGAGGAGGTCGATGATGATGAGGCACAGTTGTCTATCATTGAGGTAGTAGTAAGGGCAGTAAGTCTGAGGGAGGAGTGCACAGAGGATTCAGAGGAAGAGCCGCTGGACAATGAGGTGACTGACCCCACCTGGTTTGCTACGCCTACTGAGGACAGGTCTTCAGAGGGGGCAGCAACTGCAGCAGCAGGACAGGTTGGAAGAGGCAGTGGGGTGGCCAGGGGTAGAGGCAGGGCCAGAGCGAAGACTCCCCGAACTGTTTCCCAAAGCACCCCCTAGCGTAAGCCTTGGAGCACAAGCGCAAATATGCCGCCACGCACCTGCACGCTCAAGCTTTAAACGTGCACATTGCCAAATTGATCAGCCTGGAGATGCTGCCGTACAGACTTGTGGAAACAGCTTTCAAAAACATGATGGCGGCGGCGGTCCCACGCTACTCGGTCCCCAGTCGCCACTATTTTTCCTGGTGTGCCGTCCCAGCCCTACACCAGCACGTCTCCCGCTACATCAATCGTGCCCTCACCAACGCGGTTACTGGGAAGGTCCACTTAACCACGGACACGTGGACAAGCACTGGTGGGCAGGGCCACTATATCTCCCTGACGGCACATTGGGCGAATTTGGTGGAGGCTGAGACCGAGTCAGAGCCTGGGACCGCACACGTCCTACCTACACCCAGAATTGCGGGTCCTTCCTCAGTTCTGGTATCTGCAGCGGTCTATGCCACCTCCTCTAAACCCTCCCCCTCCTCCTCCTCCTACGCAACCTCTACCTCTCAATTAATAAAAGTGAACAGCACGTCGCCAGCAGTCGGTGTGGCAGCGTCAGCAGGCCGTGCTGAAACTACTCAGCCTAGGTGACAAGAGGCACATGGCCCCTGAGCTGTTACAGGGTCTGACTGAGCAGACCGACCTCTGGCTTTCGCCGCTGAGCCTCCAACTGGGCATGGTCGTGAGTGACAACGGCCGTAACCTGGTGGCGGCTCTGTAGCTCGGCAGCCTCACACACGGGCCACGGCCCATGTCTTCAATCTGGTGGTTCAGCGGTTTCTGAAAAACTACCCGCACTTGTCAGACCTGCTCGGCAAGGAGCGCCGCGTCTGCGCACATTTCCGCAAGTCCACCACGGACGCTGCCTGCCACCCTGCGGACCCTGCAACATCGGTTTAATCTGCCAGAGCACCGGCTGCTGTGCGACGTGCCCACATGGTGGAATTCTACGCTCCACATGTTGGCCAGGCTGTATGAGCAGTGTAGAGCAATAGTGGAATAGCAACTCCAACATGGGCGGTGTAGTGGGAGTCAGCCTCCCCAATTCTTTACCGAGGAGTGGGCCTGGATGGCAGACATCTGCCAGGTCCTTTGGAAACTTTTAGGAGTCTACCCAGATGGTGAGCGGCGATGCAGCAATCATTAGCGTCACCATTCCTCTGCTATGCCATGGGATTTCTTTATGCACCGTCTGTGTGTTCCTGCTAGCCACCCATGCTGCGGGTGCACACAGACTTGCCATAGCGGAGTTGTACCTGCCTGGCACTTTTATAAAAACCCAGAATGTCTAGGGCATGGAGTGTGGGCCGATCGAACATCAATCTATTATCAATTCTCAACAGCATTGTGGGCTATCACCCCTCCCCCCTTTTAAAGAGGGTCGCTGCCTGGCCCTGCCAACCCTCTGCAGTGTGTGCCTCCGGTTCCTCCTCCTGGCAGACGCACTTATAAATAGACATGAGGGTGGTGTGGCTATGAGGCCAGCGTGAGGCACACCTTAGCTAAGCACCACACTACCTCCAACCAAGCACAATCACTGCCTGCGGGACACACTGCTGCCTTTTCTCCTGGGTTACATGCTGCACAACCCCCCCGCACGACCCTGCGTCCGCAGCGCACACAAAGTGTCCCTGCGTAGCCTTCAGCTGCCAGTATCTAATGCAATCCTATGGCAGTGGGCACGGGTGTAAATTCTGCGGGAAATCCCACTACAGAATTTCTGCCCGTGTGCATTTGGCCTTTGTTATTTAGTCTGCACCCTGACTATAAGTAGCAGAAACCACTTGGCTGACAACAGTTTTTGCAGAAATTGAATGGCAGCGACAGATGTTATACAAAAATGTGAAACCGTTTTTTACTCCGTCATGGCCACTTCTTAATTTCTGCTGCTCTAGGTACCTGTCCTCGGTTGTCTAGTAACAGACACAGGCCTGCCTGACACAACAATGAAAGTAACATTCAAAAGAGGATTAAATGGCTGTACAAAGGCCAAATTACCCAGTGACCAACTGCCTACAACAGGCTTGGGGATCTGGGTCCTTCTTGGATAGATTAGGGTTAATGTTTGTATTTAAGACCAGCGTTTCTGGCTTTAGACTAGGCTTGATAAAGACATTGCTGTCAAAACGTTGCCTGTCCTTGTATGACTATGGAGCAATAAAAATAATTTGTCCTTTTAAACACCTTTGATGCTGCCATGCTTCTCTATAACCTCTTGGAACGATAGTGCCCTTAAAGATGTGTTTTTGTTGGGTCTATCTGACGCTGTCAAGGATCTACTGATTTCTCATCCAGCTCCCATGACACTCAATGATGCGATGGAATTGGCCGTTAAAGCTGACAGGAGGCTGAGTTCTAGAAATGAGGAGCGTCAGGCCCGTAAGGCTAGGGAATCCAGCAGACCCACTCCCACCTCTCCCATGCCAACTTCTGGTGCTGAGCCTATGAAAGTGGACCAGCTAAGTCCGGAGGAACGGTGAAGGTTCCACATGACTCATCATCTCTGCCTCTATTGTGGGAAAGCAGGACATCGTGTAGCGACCGGTCTTCAGAAGCGTCTGCAACATCAGTCCGAACCGGCGGAAAAGTTCAGATCCTAAGCGATTTTTGGGAGGATCGCCTAGGATCACAGGTACTCCCTAAGTTGCTGGTGCCTTGTCAGATTGGCTTCCGGAATTTCACCCGGTCCGGTCAAGCTTTTATTGATTCGGGTGCTGCCGCCAATTTGATTAGTTTAAGTTTTGTCAGACCCCTGATGACTGAATTCTTGACGTTAAAGATTCTCATTCGCTTCACTAGTATTGATGCTACCCCTCTGTCAGCAGGTGTTGTACAATGGAGGACTCCCATTTTACAGTTCATTGTGGGTGTTCTCCATTCTGAGAATCTGTCGTTCTTGGTAATGGAAAGGATGTCCGTTGATGTAGTGCTTGGTATGCCCTGGTTGGCACTGCACAATCCCCCATTTGATTGGTCCACTCTGGAATTGACACATTGGGGGTTGTCCTGTCATAGTCACTTAGCTACTATATCCATGTGTTCAGCAGATACCATACTTATTCCTGAGTATTTGTCTGATTTTCATGACGTATTTTCCAAGAAACTGTCTGAGACTTTGCCACCAAATAGGAAATGGAACTGTGGTATTGATTTGATCTCCGACAGTCCCATCCCTAAGGGAGCCATTTTCAATTTGTCTGGGCGTGCGCACGAAGCCCTTCAGTCCTACATCTCAGAGTCTCTGGCCAAATGACATATCCGGCCGTCCAGGTTCCCTGCCGGGGCAAGTTTCTTCTTTGTAGAGAAGAAGGATGGGACATTGAGGCCTTGTGTGGATTATCGGGCTTTGAATTAAATCACAGTAAAGAACCAATGTTCCTTGGCCCTGATTCCTGATTTATTGAATCAGTTGGCAGGGGCCCACTAGTTTTCCAAATTGGACTTAAGGGTGGCTTACAATTTAATTCGCATCGGAAAAGAAGATGAGTGGGAGACCGCATTCAACACCTTGTTCGGACATTTTAAATGTCTAGTCATGCCCTTCGGACTTTGTAATGCCCCCACGGTGTTCCAGGGATTTATGAACACAGTCTTCCACGACTTCCTGGGGGTATTTTTGGTCATATATCTCGATGACATTCTGGTGTACTCCCCAGACTGGGATTCACATGTGCGGCACCTGAGGCTAGTTCTTGCCCGTTTGCGTGAGTACCAACTTTTTGTCAAGTTGGAGAAATGCATTTTTGGTACTAAACAAGTGTCTTTCCTTGGTTATGTGATTTCACCCATGGAAATTCAAATGGAATCTAATAAAGTGGCGGCAATCTCCCAATGGGTCAGACCAGATAACCCTGAAAGCTCTCCAGCGGTTTTTAGGTTTTGCAAATTTTTACCGTAAATTCATTAAGAATTATTCTGTTATTGCTCAACCCCTGACCGATCTTACCAAGAAGGGTGCTGACTTGGTAAGATGGTCGCCAAAGGCCCTAGAGGCTTTAAGTCATCTCAAAAGGGCGTTTACTGCTGCCCCAGTGCTACTACAGACTGATGCGTGGCGACTAGAGATGAGCGAGCACCAAAATGCTCGGGTGCTCGTTACTCGGGACGAAATTTTCGCGATGCTCGAGGGTTCGTTTCGAGTAACGAACCCCATTGAAGTCAATGGGCGACCCGAGCATTTTTGTATATCACCGATGCTCGCTAAGGTTTCCATTTGTGAAAATCTGGGCAATTCAAGAAAGTGATGGGAACGACACAGCAACGGATAGGGCAGGCGAGGGGCTACATGTTGGGCTGCATCTCAAGTTCCCAGGTCCCACTATTAAGCCACAATAGCGGCAAGAGTGCCCCCCCCCCAACAATTTTTACTTCTGAAAAGACCTCATTAGCAATGCATACCTTAGCTAAGCACCACACTACCTCCAACAAAGCACAATCACTGCCTGCATGACACTCTGCTGCCACTTCTCCTGGGTTACATGCTGCCCAACCCCCCCCCCCCCCCCCGCACGACCCAGTGTCCACAGCGCACACCAAAGTGTCCCTGTGCAGCCTTCAGCTGCCCTCATGCCACACCACCCTCATGTCTATTTATAAGTGCGTCTGCCATGAGGAGGAACCGCAGGCACACACTGCAGAGGGTTGGCACGGCTAGGCAGCGACCCTCTTTAAAAGGGGCGGGGCGATAGCCCACAATGCTGTACAGAAGCAATGAGAAATATAATCCTGTGCCACCGCCATCAGGAGCTGCACACGTGGGCATAGCAATAGGGAACCTATGTGCCACACAATATTCATTCTGTCAAGGTGTCTGCATGCCCCAGTCAGACCGCGGTTTTTTATAAATAGTCACAGGCAGGTACAACTCCGCAATGGGAATTTCGTGTGCACCCACAGCATGGGTGGCTCCCTGGAACCCACCGGCTGTACATAAATGTATCCCATTGCAGTGCCCTGGACAGCAGAGCTAACGTCAGATTAAATGCAGGTGGGCTTCGGCCCACACTGCATGCCCCAACCTGACCGGGGTTTTTAATTCATAGACACAGGCAGGTACAACTCCCTATTGTGAAGTCCCTGTGGACCGACAGCATGGGTGGGTGCCAGTAAGCCACCGGCGGTATATAAATATATCCCATTGCATTGCCCATCACAGCTGAGGTAATGTCATGTTTAATGCAGGTGGGCTTCGGCCCACACTGCATGCCCCAGTCAGACTGGGGTTCTTTAGAAGTAGACACAGGCAGGTACAACTCCCTATTGTGAAGTCCGTGTGGACCGACAGCATGGGAGGGTCCCAGGAAGCCACAGGTGGTACATAAATAAATCCCATTGCATTGTCCAGCACAGCTGAGGTATGTCATGTTTAATGCAGGTGGACTTCGGCCCACACTGCATGCCCCAGTCAGACTGGGGTTCTTTAGAAGTGGACACATGCAGTTACAACTCCGTGTGGACCGACAGCATGGGTGGCTCCCTGGAACCCACCGACGGTACATAAATATATCCCATTGCAGTGCCCAGCACAGCTGAGGTAATGTCATGTTTAATGCAGGTGGGCTTCGGCCCACACTGCATGCCCCAGTCAGACTGGGGTTCTTTAGAAGTGGACACATGCAGTTACAACTCCGTGTGGACCGACAGCATGGGTGGGTGCCAGGAAGCCACCGGCGGTACATAAATATATCCCATTGCAGTGCCCAGCACAGCTGATGTAACGTGTACCAACAGTACTAATGTACGTCAGAAAAATTGCCCATGCACAACCAAGAGGGCAGGTGAAACCCATTAATCGCTTTGGTTAATGTGGCTTAATATGTAACTAGGCCTGGAGGCAGCCCAGTTAAAATAAAAATTGGTTGAGGTGAAAGTTTCAACGCTTTAATGAGCATTGAAACGTATAAAAATTGTTTACAAAAATTATATGACTGAGCCTTGTGGGCCTAAGAAAAATTGCCCATTCGGCGTGATTACGTGAGGTTTCAGGAGGAGGAGCAGGAGGAGGAGGATGAATATTATACACAGATTGATGAAGCTAAAAGGTCCACGTTTTTGATGGTGATAGAGAACAATGCTTCCATCCGCGGGTGCAGCCTACGTATTGTTTAGGTATCGCTGCTGTCCGCTAGTGGAGAAGAGAAGTCTGGGGAAATCCAGGCTTTGTTCATCTTAATGAGTGTAAGCCTGTCAGCACTGTCGGTTGACAGGCGGTTACGCTTATCTGTGATGATTCCCCCAGCCGCACTAAACACCCTCTCTGACAAGACGCTAGCCGCAGCACAAGAAAGCACCTCCAGGGCATACAGCGCGAGTTCAGGCCACGTGTCCAGCTTCGATACCCAGTAGTTGTAGGGGGCAAAGGCATCACGGAGGACGGTTGTGCGATCGGCTACGTACTCCCTCACCATCCTTTTACAGTGCTCCCGCCGACTCAGCCTTGACTGGGGAGCGGTGACACAGTCTTGCTGGGGAGCCAGAAAGCTGTCAAAGGCCTTAGAGAGTGTTCCCCTGCCTGTGCTGTACATGCTGCCTGATCTCCGCGCCTCCCCTGCTACCTGGCCTTCGGAACTGCGCCTTCGGCCACTAGCGCTGTCGGATGGGAAGTTTACCATCAGTTTGTCCGCCAGGGTCCTGTGGTATAGCATCACTCTCGAACCCCTTTCCTCTTCGGGTATGAGAGTGGAAAGGTTCTCCTTATACCGTGGGTCGAGCAGTGTGTACACCCAGTAATCCGTAGTGGCCAGAATGCGTGTAACGCGAGGGTCACGAGAAAGGCATCCTAACATGAAGTCAGCCATGTGTGCCAGGGTACCTGTACGCAACACATGGCTGTCCTCACTAGGAAGATCACTTTCAGGATCCTCCTCCTCCTCCTCCGGCCATACACGCTGAAAGGATGACAGGCAAGCAGCATGGGTACCCTCAGCAGTGGGCCAAGCTGTCTCTTCCCCCTCCTCCTCATCCTCCTCATGCTCCTCCTCCTCCTCCTCAACGCGCTGAGATATAGACAGGAGGGTGTTCTGACTATCCAGCGACATACTGTCTTCCCCCGCCTCTGTTTCCGAGCGCAAAGCGTCTGCCTTTATGCTTTGCAGGGAACTTCTCAAGAGGCATAGCAGAGGAATGGTGATGCTAATGATTGCAGCATCGCCGCTCACCATCTGGGTAGACTCCTCAAAGTTTCCAAGGACCTGGCAGATGTCTGCCAACCAGGCCCACTCTTCTGTAAAGAATTGAGGAGGCTGACTCCCACTGCGCCGCCCATGTTGGAGTTGGTATTCCACTATAGCTCTACGCTGCTCATAGAGCCTAGCCAACATGTGGAGCGTAGAGTTCCACCGTGTGGGCACGTCGCACAGCAGTCGGTGCACTGGCAGATGAAACCGATGTTGCAGGGTGGCAGCGTCCGTGTGGGACTTGCGGAAATGTGCGCAGAGTCGGCGCACCTTTCCGAGCAGGTCTGACAAGCGTGGGTAGCTTTTCAGAAAGCGCTGAACCACCAAACTAAAGACGTGGGCCAGGCATGGCACGTGCGTGAGGCTGCCGAGCTGCAGAGCCGCCACCAGGTTACGGCCGTTGTCACACACGACCATGCCCATTTGGAGGCTCAGCGGCGCAAGCCAGCGGTCGGTCTGCTCTGTCAGACCCTGCAGCAGTTCGTGGGCCGTGTGCCTCTTCTCTCCTAAGCTGAGTAGTTTCAGCACGGCCTGCTGACGCTTGACCACCGCTGTGCTGCCTTGCCGCGCGACACCGACTGCTGGTGACGTGCTGCTGCTGACACATCTTGATTGCGAGACAGAGGTTGCGTAGGAGGAGAAGGAGGGTGGTTTAGTGGAGGAAGCATACACCGCCGCAGATACCACCACCGAGCTGGGGCCCGCAATTCTGGGGGTGGGTAGGACGTGAGCGGTCCCAGGCTCTGACTCTGTTCCAGCCTCCACTAAATTCACCCAATGTGCCGTCAGGGAGATATAGTGGCCCTGCCCGCCTGTGCTTGTCCACGTGTCCGTTGTTAAGTGGACCTTGGCAGTAACCGCGTTGGTGAGGGCGCGTACAATGTTGCGGGAGACGTGGTCGTGCAGGGCTGGGACGGCACATCGGGAAAAGTAGTGGCAACTGGGAACTGAGTAGCGCGGGGCCGCCGCCGCCATCATACCTTTGAAAGCCTCAGTTTCCACAACCCTATACGGCAGCATCTCCAGGCTGATAAATTTGGCTATGTGCACGTTTAACATTTGAGCGTGCGGGTGCGTGGCGGCGTACTTGCGCTAGCAACGGCTGGACGGTGCGCTGAGAGACATTGGTGGATGGGGTCGAGGACAGCGGAGGTGAGGGTGTGGGTGCAGGCCAGGAGACGGTAGTGCCTGTGTCCTGAGAGGGGGGGTTGGATCTCAGTGGCAGGTTGGGGCACAGGGGGAGAGGCAGTGGTGCAAACCGGAGGCGGTGAACGGCCTTCGTCCCACCTTGTGGGGTGCTTGGCCATCATATGTCTGCGCATGCTGGTGGTGGTGAGGCTGGTGGTGGTGGCTCCCCGGCTGATCTTGGTGCGACAAAGGTTGCACACCACTGTTCGTCGGTCGTCTGCACTCTCAGTGAAAAACTGCCAGACTTTGAGCACCTCGGCCTCTGCAGGGTGGCATGGCGCGAGGGGGCGCTTTGGGAAACAGTTGGTGGATTATTCGGTCTGGCCCTGCCTCTACCCCTGGCCACCGCACTGCCTCTTCCAACCTGCCCTGCTGCTGCACTTGCCTCCCCCTCTGAAGACCTGTCCTCAGTAGGCGTAGCAAACCAGGTGGGGTCAGTCACCTCATCGTCCTGCTGCTCTTCCTCCGAATCCTCTGTGCGCTCCTCCCTCGGACTTACTCCAATTACTACTACCTGAGTGATAGACAACTGTGTCTCATCGTCATCGTCCTCCTCACCCACTGAAAGCTCTTGAGACAGTTGCCGGAAGTCCCCAGCCTCATCCCCTGGACCCCGGGAACTTTCCAAAGGTTGGGCATCGGTCACGACAAACTCCTCCGGTGGGAGAGGAACCATTGCTGCCCAATCTTGGCAGGGGCCCGAGAACAGTTCCTGGGAGTCTGCCTGCTCCTCAGAATGTGTCATTGTAATGGAGTGAGGAGACTGGGAGGAAGGAGGAGCAGCAGCCAGAGGATTCAGAGTTGCAGCAGTGGATGGTGCAGAATTCTGGGTGGTCGATAGATTGCTGGATGCACTTTCTGCCATCCACGACAGGACCTGCTCACACTGCTCATTTTCTAATAAAGGTCTACCGCGTGGACCCATTAATTGTGAGATGAATGTGGGGGCGCCAGAAACGTGCCTCTCTCCTAATCCCGCAGCAGTCGGCTGCAATACACCTGGATCAGGAGCTCGGCCTGTGCCCACACCCTGACTTGGGCCTCCGCGTCCTCGCCCGCGTCCACGTCCTCTAGGCCTACCCCTACCCCTCAGCATGCTGTATTACCAGTAGTGCAGAAACAGAACGCTGTAATTAAATGTGCCGCTTATTGGCCTGTGGTTGGAGGCTGACTTCACTTACGAAACGCACAGCAGAGGCAGGAAAGAATTTTGCGCAAGCCTGCTGTAACACTTAGCTGGCTGTGTCTGAATTAGGATAACTACCCCCAGCAGAGACGCAGTACAGTCAGGACGGTCACAGGCAGCCCAAATAGATTTTTTTTCCCAAATTTTTTTTGGAAAAGCCCACTGCCTATATAGACTGGATATGTCTTTCACTGTCCCTGCCTCAGCACTACTGGCCCTGGAGTATGTAAAATTACTGCAGACTGTTTCACTCTGGACAGGATGACAGCGGTGATGTAAGAGGCAACGCAGAGCCAGGAAAGAATTTTGTGCAAGCCTGCTGTAACACTTAGCTGGCTGCGTATGAATTAGGACAACTACCCCCAGCAGAGACGCAGTACAGTCAGGATGGTCACTGGCAGCCCAAATAGATTTTTTTTCCCAAATTTTTTTGGAAAAGCCCACTGCCTATATAGACTGGATATGTCTTTCACTGTCCCTGCCTCACCACCACTACTGGCCCTGGACTATGTAAAATTACTGCAGACTGTTTCACTCTGGACAGGATGACAGCGGTGATGTAAGAGGCAACGCAGAGCCAGGAAAGAATTTTGCGCAAGCCTGCTGTAACACTTAGCTGGCTGCGTATGAATTAGGACAACTACCCCCAGCAGAGACGCAGTACAGTCAGGATGGTCACAGGCAGCCCAAATAGATTTTTTTTCCCAAATTTTTTTGGAAAAGCCCACTGCGTATATAGACTGGATATGTCTTTCACTGTCCCTGCCTCACCACCACTACTGGCCGTGGACTATGTAAAATTACTGCAGGACGCAATGCTCTGGACGCAATGCTCTGCACGGCCGATATAGAAAAAAAAAATAAAAAAAGTGCAACACTGCAAAAAGCAGCCTCAACAGTACTGCACACGGTCAGATGTGGCCCTAAGAAGGACCGTTGGGGTTCTTGAAGCCTAAAATCAATCCTAACACTCTCCCTATAGCAGCTCCGGCATCAGCAGCACTTTCCCTGAGCTATGTCAGAATGCATCTGTGGCGAGCCGCGGGAGGGGCCGATTTATATACTCGGGTGACACCTGATCTCGCCAGCCACTCACTGCAGGGGGGTGGTATAGGGCTTGAACGTCGCAGGGGGAAGTTGTAATGCCTTCCCTGTCTTTCTATTGGCCAGAAAAGCGCGCTAACGTCTCAGAGATGAAAGTGAAAGTAACTCGAACATCGCGTGGTGCTCGCCTCTAGTAATGAGCATCTCGAACACGCTAATACTCGAACGAGTATCAAGCTCAGACGAGTACGTTCGCTCATCTCTAGTGGCGACCGTACTTCATTGAGGTCGATGCGTCTCAGGTGGGGGCGGGGGCTGTATTGTCTCAGGAAGTCAGCGGGAGATCTGGGTATAGTCCATGTGCGTTCTTCTCGCGGAAGTTCAGTTCGGCGGAATGTAACTACGACTTGGGTAATCGTGAGTTACTGGCGATTAAGTGGTCTCTAGAAGAGTGGCGTCACCATCTTGAGGGGGCAAGGCATCCCGTTACCGTGTATACTGATCATAAAAACTTGGTATATAGAGAATCACAGCTCGTTAGGCCAGGTGGGCATTGTTTTTAGCCAGGTTTAACCTCGTTGTTACATATATTCCAGGGGAGAAGAACGTGAAGGCTGACGCTCTCTCACGGAGTTTCGGTTTGCCAGAAAGTGAGACAGTGGCTCCCGAGAATATTCTGGCACCTGGGGTGGTGTTGGCAGCTGTAGAATCTGATCTCATTCCTCATCTACAAAATTGTCAGCAGGACGCTCCCTCAGGAGCAGGAGGGCAGATGGCTTTATGCCAGAGACCTTGCATCTCAGAGTCATTGAAGAGTCTCACTCATCTGTTCTCGCAGGCCATCCGGGTGTTCAGGGGACTTTGGGTCTTTGTACCAGACACTACTGATGGCCAGGCATGTCTCGGGATATCCGCGACTTTGTTAAGGGATGCTCTGTCTGTGCACGCTGTAAAAGTCGGCGGCGGCATCCAGAGGGGCCTCTGAGACCGTTACCGGTGCCTTCTCGTCCGTGGTCGCATTTATCGGTAGATTTCATCACTGATCTACCTGAGTCTCAGAAGTTCACCACTATCCTAGTGGTTGTAGACCGTTTCTCAAAAATGGCATATTTCGTGGTGTTAAAGAAGCTACCTTCTGCAATAGAATTTTCTAAGATTTTTGTAAAAGAAATAATTCGCCTACATGGGGTTCCCCAAAACATTGTATCTGATCGTGGGGTTCAGTTTGTGTCGCAGTTTTGGCGTGCCTTCTGCAGAAACCTGGGAACGTCGCTTTCCTTCTCATCAGCATTCCACTCGCAAACTAATGGTCAGACGGAGTGGAAGAACCAGTATTTAGTGCAATATTCATGGTTGTTTGCTAGCGAAAAGGCTCATCAGTGGGCAGAATTCCTGCCGTTGGAAGAGTTTGTGCTACACAACCGTAGTTGTTCTTCCACTGGGGTATCTCCATTCCTTTGCGTATATGGTCAGCATCCTCGCTTCCTTACAGCTATTTCTACTCTGTCTGCCTGTCCTGCAGCTGATGTCGCCACAGATGCACTGCAGGGGGTATGGAAAGAAGTACGTAAAACCTGGAAGCAACAGGGGCTCGTATGCAGTTGCGTAGTGGGAGGAGTCTGTCAGTATCTGAACCTTACAGGATGGGACAGAAGGTATATTTGTCTTCTAGGAATCTGAAATTGAAGGTTCCGTCTTTAAAACTGGCGCCGCGTTTCGTGGGTCCCTTGGTCATCACGCGTGTAGTAAACCCGCTTGCTTATGAACTTGATTTGCCAGATACATGGGGGGTTCATAGGATTTTTCATAAGTCGTTATTGAAACCTTTTGTCCTTTCGGTGTTTGTTCTCCAGCGCACAGCATACTGGTGTGTGGAAACGGTGGCATCACGACTGATAACTACTACCCCCATTGTCCCATTTAATGGCATTCCCTATCCTAGGGGTGTCGAAGGTGGCCTGCAATCCTGCTCTGGCCTTGGCTACGTGTCATCCCTCTGGGACCAGAGCCTGGTAAATGCCGCTGCGACAAGCCAACACTTAACCCTCCCAGCTCTTCGCATTGGTCAAGTGTCCAGAGTCATCCCTCTGGGGTGTTGTAGCTGTACAAAAAAAACAATTTTAAAATGACACAATTGCCAAAAAAATGGTGCCAAAAATGCTATCAGTAAGGGGGTGACAGCTCAGCCAGTCAGCTGTGGTCCTGGTGGCGGATGCAGGAGCTACTATTGGAGCTGCTGCAGGAGAACAAGCGCCTGCCAGACATCCTATCTGCGCTCTACCCGGTGCCACGTGTGACTGACTGCCGCAGAGGAGCTTCGCTGTACAGCCCAGTCTGCCAAAAACCCCTCACAGAGTCTGCACTGCCCCCTAGCACCGGTTAACACTCCCCCTGCAGTCCTGACATGAAGAGACAGACAGACTTGCAGAGCTGGCAGCTTCCAGGACCTGTGGTGGTCACCTCATGTGATACCCTGCGTGGGAGGAGTCAGGGATCACAAGGTCATGGGGAAGATCAGTAAATGTAGGACTCTGCTGTGTTCTGTGTGTGTGTGTTGGAGCTGTGGGGATCAGGATGGATGGATAGATAGAGCGAGTGGGTGAGTGCGTGGAACAGTGTGTGTGATGTGTGGGAATCAGGATGACTATAGTAGAGCTGTGTGTGATGTGTGGGGATCAGGATAGATGTAGCAGAGCTGTGTGGGATTTAGGATGGATGTAGTGGAGCTGTGTGTGATGTGTGGGGATCAGGATGGATGTAGCAGAGCTGTGTGTGATGTGTGCGAATCAGGATGGATGTAGCGGAGCTGTGTGTGTGTGATGTCTGGGGATCAGGATGGATGGAGCAGAGCTGTGTGTGTGTGTGATGTCTGGGGATCAGGATAGATGTAGTAGAGCTGTGTGTGTGATGTATAGGGGTCAGGATGGATGTAGTAGAGCTTTGTGTGTGATGTATAGGGGTCAGTATAGATGTATTAGAGCTGTGCGTGTGATGTCTTGGGATCAGGATGGATGTATTAAAGCTGTGTGTGTGGCGTGTGGGGATCAGGATGGATCTAGCGGAGCTGTGTGTGATGTCTTGGGATCAGGATAAATGTAGCGGAGCTGTGTGTGTGATGTCTGAGGATCAGGATGGATGTAGCGGAGCTGTGTGTGATGTCTGTGGATCTGGATGGATGTAGTAGGGCTGTGTGTGTGATGTCTGGGGATCAGGATGGAAGTAGTAGAGCTGTGTGTGTGATGTCTGGGGATCAGGATGGATGTATTAAAGCTGTGTGTGTGATGTGTGGTGATCAGGATGGATGTATTAGAGCTGTGTGTGTGATGTCTGGTGATCAGGATGAATGTAGTAAACCTGTGTGTGATGTGTGGGGATCAGGATAGATGTAGCAGAGCTGTGTGCGATGTGTGGGGATTAGAATGGATGTAGCGGAGCTGTGTGTGATGTGTGGGGATCAGGATGGATGTAGCAGAGCTGTGTGTGATGTGTGCGAATCAGGATGGATGTAGCGGAGCTGTGTGTGTGTGATGTTTGGGGATCAGGATGGATGTAGCAGAGCTGTGTGTGTGTGATGTCTGGGGATCAGGATAGATGTAGTAGAGCTGTGTGTGTGATGTATAGGGGTCAGGATGGATGTAGTAGAGCTGTGTGTGTGGCGTGTGGGGATCAGGATGGATCTAGCGGAGCTGTGTGTGATGTCTTGGGATCAGGATAAATGTAGCGGAGCTGTGTGTGTGATGTCTGAGGATCAGGATGGATGTAGCGGAGCTGTGTGTGATGTCTGTGGATCTGGATGGATGTAGTAGGGCTGTGTGTGATGTCTGGGGATCAGGATGGAAGTAGTAGAGCTGTGTGTGTGATGTCTGGGGATCAGGATGGATGTATTAAAGCTGTGTGTGTGATGTGTGGTGATCAGGATGGATGTATTAGAGCTGTGTGTGTGATGTCTGGAGATCAGGATGGATATAGCAGAGCTGTGTGTGATGTCTGGGGATCAGGATGGATGTAGTAGAGCTGTGCATGTGATGTCTGGGGATCAGGATGGATGTATTAGAGCTGTGTGTGTGACGTGTGGGGATTAGGAGGGATATGTTAGAGCTGTGTGTGTGATGTGTGGGGGTCAGGATGGATGTCCATCCGGCCCTGCAGTGACAGTGTCGGGACCCGAGGATGAGAGCAGAGGAGCAATAAATGAGGTACAACGAGGTTTGTACCATGTACTGCATGTAATCTTGTACGTTTAGCTGGTATACATTATACCAGCTGTACATATAATAATGTACAGGACATATCCAGGTTACATCAGCATCACTATATACAGAGGATATATATCTGCTATATATAGTGATATGGAGCATGCTGAAGTAACCTGTGTATCTCCTGAATATAATTATATATGTACTACTGGTATAAGCTAGACATCCCCTGTATATATTGATATGGAGCATGCTGGTATATCACTATATACAGCAGCTGTACATACATAATAATATACAGAAGATAACCTGGGTATCTTGTGTATATAATTATATATTAACTACTGGTATAAGCTAGACATCCCCTGTATACAGTGATATGGAGAATGCTGTAATAACCTGTTATATCACTATATACAGCAGTTGTACATACATAATAATATACAGGAGATACCCAGGTTACATCAGCATCACCATATACAGGGAATGTATATCTGCTATATATAGTGATACAGAGCATGCTGGTATAACCTGGTATATCACTATATACAGCAGTTGTACATACATAATAATATACCGGAGATACCCAGGTTAGGACTCCTTCACAAGGGCGAGCGGGATATATGAGTCACGCCCCGATAACGCGCTCCCCAGCATATAAAACAAGTGGATGCTAGGAGTTTTCATGTAAAAACAGCCTCACATCACAGCAGGGATGGAGGGAATCCCCACCGTGGCTGTCACAGCCGCAGTAGAGGATCAGGAGCTTAGCTGCAAGTCAGCAGGGAAACAGTAAACATGATACAAATAGCGCATTTTTCACTTGTCTATTTTCAGTGTCTATTTTTTGTCTTTTTTTACGTTTTTGCTTAGACTTCTTCATGAGTAATGGCAGAAAAAAATGCATGCTAAACATAAGTAAACAAATAATCACCACCCGAAAAACACCTATAAAAAACTGTTGTGTCGGTTAAAACAATGTTGGCATTTTTTAAATTCATTTTGGGAGGAGGGGGGGGGGGGGTAATCACCCAGAAAATTGATGGTTCAGGGAAGCCTTAAAGGAAATGTATCATCTTTTTTTCACTAAGAAAACCAGATGGTGAAACATATTCAATTTTTCTCTTTTTTTCTCTTTATTTTCTCATTATAGATTTTCTTTTTTCTATTGTCTGTACACGACTACGGGGCGGTCATCTCGTCTTTACGGCAGTCACAGCATTTAGAGAGATGCTTTACTGCAGAACTCATGGGCCTTTCACACAGTGGACAGAAGCTGACCTAATAATTTCTACGGGAGACTATTCCAGCAGCTCTGTGACCTGTGCAGGGAGGGGGAGGAGGTAAGCTGTGACTATCACTTTAGCCTTAAGATTCTTGTTAACGTTATGTGTTTCAGTAGCATCGTGTGAGAGGAGTTTTTAAAAACTAAAATTAAAAGGGTTGTCCCGCGCCGAAACAGGTTTTTTTTTTTCAACAGCCCCCCCGTTCGGCGCGAGACAAACCCGATGCAGGGACTTAAAAAAAACACCGCACAGCACTTACCTGAATCCCCGCGCTCCAGTGACTTCTTACTTACCGGTTGAAGATGGCCGCCGGGATCTTCTCCCTCGGTGGACCGCAGGGCTTCTGTGCGGTCCATTGCCGATTCCAGCCTCCTGATTGGCTGGAATCGGCACGTGACGGGGCGGAGCTACACGGAGCCGCTCTCTGGCACGAGCGGCCCCATTCAGAAAAGAAGAAGACCGGACTGCGCAAGCGCGTCTAATCTAGCGATTAGACGCTGAAAATTAGACGGCACCATGGAGACGAGGACGCTAGCAACGGAACAGGTAAGTGAATAACTTCTTATAACTTCTGTATGGCTCATAATTAATGCACAATGTACATTACAAAGTGCATTAATATGGCCATACAGAAGTGTATACCCCCACTTGCTTTCGCGGGACAACCCCTTTAATCATGAGCTCTTATGTCCACTATGAGTCAGACTCGGCTCTCTGGCTTAGCTGTCTTGTCAACTGAAAACAAAGTAGCGAAAGGAATGATGCGATTTCAAAATATTCAGAGAACAAAGTTAGTAGACAAAGGATTTATGTGTTTATGCCCACAGTGTTAAGAAAATAAACCAGAATATTACACTTGCAACACTTGTCTTTCCTTCTTTTAATAATTTCAAAATTGGAGCGTGGAGGGTGACAAAAAAATGTTCCAAGGTCAGGGTACCACCTGACCTTACTACGCCACTGCCCCAAAATATCTTCTTTTAAACCTTACTTTACCAATCATCAACAATGAAAAGATACCCTTGCTTCCATTACTCATGAATGCAGCCAAAATACGAATCCCCAGACACTAAGAAGACTCTGATCCTTCTGTTATTCAAGAGTGCTATAATGAGTTGAACACTAGAGATGAGCGAACGTACTCGTCCGAGCTTGATACTCGTTCGAGTATTAGCGTGTTCGAGATGCTCGTTACTCGTGACGAGTACCACGCGATGTTCGAGTTACTTTCACTTTCATCTCTGAGACGTTAGCGCGCTTTTCTGGCCAATAGAAAGACAGGGAAGGCATTACAACTTCCCCCTGCGACGTTCAAGCCCTATACCACCCCCCTGCAGTGAGTGGCTGGCGAGATCAGGTGTCACCCGAGTATATAAATCGGCCCCTCCCACGGCTCGCCACAGATGCGTTCTGACTAGAGATGAGCGAGCACCAAAATGCTCGGGTGCTCGTTACTCGAGACGAACTTTTTGCGATGCTCGAGGGTTCGTTTCGAGTAACGAACCCCATTGAAGTCAATGGGCGACCCGAGCATTTTTGTATATCGCCGATGCTCGCTTAGGTTTTCATTTGTGAAAATCTGGGCAATTCAAGAAAGTGATGGGAACGACACAGAAACGGATAGGGCAGGCGAGGGGCTACATGTTGGGCTGCATCTCAAGTTCCCAGGTCCCACTATTAAGCCACAATACCGGCAAGAGTGCCCCCCCCCCCTCCCAACAACTTTTACTTCTGAAAAGCCCTCATTAGCAATGGATACCTTAGCTAAGCACCACACTACCTCCAACAAAGCACAATCACTGCCTGCATGACACTCCGCTGCCACTTCTCCTGGGTTACATGCTGCCAATTCCCCCCCCCCCCACGACCCAGTGTCCACAGCGCACACCAAACTGTCCCTGCCCAGCCTTCAGCTGCCCTCATGCCACGCCACCCTCATGTCCATTTATAAGTGCGTCTGCCACAGGAAAAGCAGGCACACACTGCAGAGGGTTGGCACGGCTAGGCAGCGACCCTCTTTAAAAGGGGCGGGACGATAGCCCACAATGCTGTACAGAAGCAATGAGAAATCCAATCCTGTGCCACCTCCATCTGGAGCTGCACACGTGGGCATAGCAATGGGGAACCTATGTGCCATACACTATTCATTCTGTCAAGGTGTCTGCACGCCCCAGTCAGACCGCGGTTTTTTATAAATAGTCACAGGCAGGTACAACTCCGCAATGGGAATTCCGTGTGCACCCACAGCATGGGTGGCTCCCTGGAACCCACCGGCGGTACATAAAAATATCCCATTGCATTGCCCAACACAGCTGAGGTAGTAATGTCGTGCTTAATGCAGGTGGGCTTCGGCCCACACTGCATGCCCCAGTCAGACTGGGGTTCTTTAGAAGTGGAAACAGATGCATTTACAACTCCCTGTGGACCCACAGCATTGGTGGGTGCCAGGAAGCCACCGGCGGTACATAAATATATCCCATTGCAGTGCCCATCACAGGTGAGGTAGTAATGTCATGTTTAATGCAGGTGGGCTTCGGCCCACACTGCATGCCCCAGTCAGACTGGGGTTCTTTAGAAGTGGAAACAGATGCATTTACAACTCCCTGTGGACCGACAGCATGGGTGGCTCCCTGGAACCCACCGGCGGTACATAAAAATATCCCATTGCATTGCCCAACACAGCTGAGGTAGTAATGTCGTGCTTAATGCAGGTGGGCTTCGGCCCACACTGCATGCCCCAGTCAGACTGGGGTTCTTTAGAAGTGGAAACAGATGCATTTACAACTCCCTGTGGACCCACAGCATGGGTGGGTGCCAGGAAGCCACCGGCGGTACATAAATATATCCCATTGCAGTGCCCATCACAGGTGAGGTAGTAATGTCATGTTTAATGCAGGTGGGCTTCGGCCCACACTGCATGCCCCAGTCAGACTGGGGTTCTTTAGAAGTGGAAACAGATGCATTTACAACTCCCTGTGGACCGACAGCATGGGTGGCTCCCTGGAACCCACCGGCGGTACATAAAAATATCCCATTGCATTGCCCAACACAGCTGAGGTAGTAATGTCGTGCTTAATGCAGGTGGGCTTCGGCCCACACTGCATGCCCCAGTCAGACTGGGGTTCTTTAGAAGTGGAAACAGATGCATTTACAACTCCCTGTGGACCGACAGCATGGGTGGGTGCCAGGAAGCCACCGGCAGTACATAAATATATCCCATTGCAGTGCCCATCACAGCTGAGGTAGTAATGTCATGTTTAATGCAGGTGGGCTTCGGCCCACACTGCATGCCCCAGTCAGACTGGGGTTCTTTAGAAGTGGAAACAGATGCATTTACAACTCCCTGTGGACCGACAGCATGGGTAGCTCCCTGGAACCCACCGGCGGTACATAAAAATATCCCATTGCATTGCCCAACACAGCTGAGGTAGTAATGTCGTGCTTAATGCAGGTGGGCTTCGGCCCACACTGCATGCCCCAGTCAGACTGGGGTTCTTTAGAAGTGGAAACAGATGCATTTACAACTCCCTGTGGACCGACAGCATGGGTGGCTCCCTGGAACCCACCGGCGGTACATAAAAATATCCCATTGCATTGCCCAACACAGCTGAGGTAGTAATGTCGTGCTTAATGCAGGTGGGCTTCGGCCCACACTGCATGCCCCAGTCAGACTGGGGTTCTTTAGAAGTGGAAACAGATGCATTTACAACTCCCAGTGGACCCACAGCATTGGTGGGTGCCAGGAAGCCACCGGCGGTACATAAATATATCCCATTGCAGTGCCCATCACAGGTGAGGTAGTAATGTCATGTTTAATGCAGGTGGGCTTCGGCCCACACTGCATGCCCCAGTCAGACTGGGGTTCTTTAGAAGTGGAAACAGATGCATTTACAACTCCCTGTGGACCGACAGCATGGGTGGCTCCCTGGAACCCACCGGCGGTACATAAAAATATCCCATTGCATTGCCCAACACAGCTGAGGTAGTAATGTCGTGCTTAATGCAGGTGGGCTTCGGCCCACACTGCATGCCCCAGTCAGACTGGGGTTCTTTAGAAGTGGAAACAGATGCATTTACAACTCCCTGTGGACCCACAGCATGGGTGGGTGCCAGGAAGCCACCGGCGGTACATAAATATATCCCATTGCAGTGCCCATCACAGGTGAGGTAGTAATGTCATGTTTAATGCAGGTGGGCTTCGGCCCACACTGCATGCCCCAGTCAGACTGGGGTTCTTTAGAAGTGGAAACAGATGCATTTACAACTCCCTGTGGACCGACAGCATGGGTGGCTCCCTGGAACCCACCGGCGGTACATAAAAATATCCCATTGCATTGCCCAACACAGCTGAGGTAGTAATGTCGTGCTTAATGCAGGTGGGCTTCGGCCCACACTGCATGCCCCAGTCAGACTGGGGTTCTTTAGAAGTGGAAACAGATGCATTTACAACTCCCTGTGGACCCACAGCATTGGTGGGTGCCAGGAAGCCACCGGCGGTACATAAATATATCCCATTGCAGTGCCCATCACAGGTGAGGTAGTAATGTCATGTTTAATGCAGGTGGGCTTCGGCCCACACTGCATGCCCCAGTCAGACTGGGGTTCTTTAGAAGTGGAAACAGATGCATTTACAACTCCCTGTGGACCGACAGCATGGGTGGCTCCCTGGAACCCACCGGCGGTACATAAAAATATCCCATTGCATTGCCCAACACAGCTGAGGTAGTAATGTCGTGCTTAATGCAGGTGGGCTTCGGCCCACACTGCATGCCCCAGTCAGACTGGGGTTCTTTAGAAGTGGAAACAGATGCATTTACAACTCCCTGTGGACCCACAGCATGGGTGGGTGCCAGGAAGCCACCGGCGGTACATAAATATATCCCATTGCAGTGCCCATCACAGGTGAGGTAGTAATGTCATGTTTAATGCAGGTGGGCTTCGGCCCACACTGCATGCCCCAGTCAGACTGGGGTTCTTTAGAAGTGGAAACAGATGCATTTACAACTCCCTGTGGACCCACAGCATGGGTGGGTGCCAGGAAGCCACCGGCGGTACATAAATATATCCCATTGCAGTGCCCATCACAGGTGAGGTAGTAATGTCATGTTTAATGCAGGTGGGCTTCGGCCCACACTGCATGCCCCAGTCAGACTGGGGTTCTTTAGAAGTGGAAACAGATGCATTTACAACTCCCTGTGGACCGACAGCATGGGTGGCTCCCTGGAACCCACCGGCGGTACATAAAAATATCCCATTGCATTGCCCAACACAGCTGAGGTAGTAATGTCGTGCTTAATGCAGGTGGGCTTCGGCCCACACTGCATGCCCCAGTCAGACTGGGGTTCTTTAGAAGTGGAAACAGATGCATTTACAACTCCCTGTGGACCGACAGCATGGGTGGCTCCCTGGAACCCACCGGCGGTACATAAAAATATCCCATTGCATTGCCCAACACAGCTGAGGTAGTAATGTCGTGCTTAATGCAGGTGGGCTTCGGCCCACACTGCATGCCCCAGTCAGACTGGGGTTCTTTAGAAGTGGAAACAGATGCATTTACAACTCCCTGTGGACCCACAGCATGGGTGGGTGCCAGGAAGCCACCGGCGGTACATAAATATATCCCATTGCAGTGCCCATCACAGGTGAGGTAGTAATGTCATGTTTAATGCAGGTGGGCTTCGGCCCACACTGCATGCCCCAGTCAGACTGGGGTTCTTTAGAAGTGGAAACAGATGCATTTACAACTCCCTGTGGACCCACAGCATGGGTGGGTGCCAGGAAGCCACCGGCGGTACATAAATATATCCCATTGCAGTGCCCATCACAGGTGAGGTAGTAATGTCATGTTTAATGCAGGTGGGCTTCGGCCCACACTGCATGCCCCAGTCAGACTGGGGTTCTTTAGAAGTGGAAACAGATGCATTTACAACTCCCTGTGGACCGACAGCATGGGTGGCTCCCTGGAACCCACCGGCGGTACATAAAAATATCCCATTGCATTGCCCAACACAGCTGAGGTAGTAATGTCGTGCTTAATGCAGGTGGGCTTCGGCCCACACTGCATGCCCCAGTCAGACTGGGGTTCTTTAGAAGTGGAAACAGATGCATTTACAACTCCCTGTGGACCGACAGCATGGGTGGCTCCCTGGAACCCACCGGCGGTACATAAAAATATCCCATTGCATTGCCCAACACAGCTGAGGTAGTAATGTCGTGCTTAATGCAGGTGGGCTTCGGCCCACACTGCATGCCCCAGTCAGACTGGGGTTCTTTAGAAGTGGAAACAGATGCATTTACAACTCCCTGTGGACCCACAGCATGGGTGGGTGCCAGGAAGCCACCGGCGGTACATAAATATATCCCATTGCAGTGCCCATCACAGCTGATGTTATGTCAGCTGTAATACAGGTGGGCCAAAAATTTATTGGATTACACTGTAGGCGAGGGCCCACAAAAATTGGTGTACCAACAGTACTAATGTACCTGAGAAAAATTGCCCATGCCCAACCGAGAGGGCAGGTGAAACCCATTAATGGCTTTGGTTAATGTGGCTTAATTGGTAACTAGGCCTGGAGGCAGCCCAGTTAAAATAAAAATTGGTTGAGGTTAAAGTTTCAACACTTTAATGAGCATTGAAACGTATAAAAATTGTTTAGAAAAATTATATGACTGAGCCTTGTGGGCCTAAGAAAAATTGCACGTTCGGCGTGATTACGTGAGGTTTCAGGAGGAGGAGCAGGAGGAGGAGGATGAATATTATACACAGATTGATGAAGCAAAAAGGTCCCCGTTTGGATGGTGATAGAGAACGATGCTTCCATCCGCGGGTGCAGCCTACGTATTGCTTAGGTATCGCTGCTGTCCGCTGGTGGAGAAGAGAAGTCTGGGGAAATCCAGGCTTTGTTCATCTTGATGAGTGTAAGCCTGTCGGCACTGTCGGTTGACAGGCGGGTACGCTTATCCGTGATGATTCCCCCAGCCACACTAAACACGCTCTCTGACAAGACGCTAGCTGCAGGACAAGCAAGCACCTCCAGGGCATACAGCGCGAGTTCAGGCCACGTGTCCAGCTTCAACACCCAGTAGTTGTAGGGGGCAGAGGCGTCACCGAGGACGGTGCTGCAATCGGCTACGTACTCCCTCACCATCCTTTTACAGTGCTCCCGCCAACTCAGCCTTGACTGGGGACCGGTGACACAGTCTTGCTGGGGAGCCATAAAGCTGTCAAAGGCCTTAGACAGTGTTCCCCTGCCTGCGCTGTACATGCTGCCTGATCTCTGCGCCTCCCCTGCTACCTGGGCCGTGGAAATGCGCCTTCGGCCACTAGCGCTGTCGGATGGGAAGTTTACCATCAGTTTGTCCACCAGCGCCCTGTGGTATAGCATCATTCTCGAACCCCTTTCCTCTTCGGGAATGAGAGTGCAAAGGCTCTCCTTATACCGTGGATCGAGCAGTGTGTACACCCAGTAATCCGTAGTGGCCAGAATGCGTGTAACGCGAGGGTCACGAGAAAGGCATCCTAACATGAAGTCAGCCATGTGTGCCAGGGTACCTGTACGCAACACATGGCTGTCCTCACTCGGAAGATCACTTTCAGGATCCTCCTCCTTCTCCTCTGGCCATACACACTGAAAGGATGACAGGCAAGCAGCATCTGTCCCCTCAGCAGTGGGCCAAGCTGTCTCTTCCCCCTCCTGCTCATGCTCCTCCCCCTCCTCCTCAACGCGCTGAGATATAGACATGAGGTTGCTCTGACTATCCAGCGACATACTGTCTTCCCCCGCCTCCGTTTCTGATTCCAAAGCGTCTGCCTTTATGCTTTGCAGGGAACTTCTCAAGAGGCATAGCAGAGGAATGGTGACGCTAATGATTGCAGCATCCCCGCTCACCATCTGGGTAGACTCCTCAAATTTTCCAAGGACCTGGCAGATGGCTGCCAACCAGGCCCACTGTTCTGTAAAGAATTGAGGAGGCTGACTCCCACTGCGGCGCACAAGTTGGAGTTGGTATTCCACTATAGCTCTACGCTGCTCATAGAGTCTGGCCAACATGTGGAGCGTAGAGTTCCACTGTGTGGGCACGTCGCACAGCAGTCGGTGCACTGGCAGATTAAACCGATGTTGCAGGGTCCGCAGGGTGGCAGCGTCCGTGTGGGATTTGCGGAAATGTGAGCAGAGCTGGCGCACCTTTCCGAGCAGGTATGACAAGTGTGGGTAGCTTTTCAGAAAGCGCTGAACCACCAAATTAAAGACATGGGCCAGGCATGGCACGTGCGTGAGGCTGCCGAGCTGCAGAGCCGCCACCAGGTTACGGCTGTTGTCACACACGACCATGCCCGATTGGAGGCTCAGCGGCGCAAGCCAGCGGTCGGTCTGCTCTGTCAGACCCTGCAGCAGTTCGTGGGCCGTGTGGCTCTTCTCTCCTAAGCTGAGTAGTTTCAGCACGGCCTGCTGACGCTTGCCCACCGCTGTACTGCCACGCCGCGTGACACCGACTGCTGACGACGTGCTGCTGCTGCTGACACATCTTGATTGCGAGACAGAGGTTGCGTAGGAGGAGGAGGAGGAGGGTTTAGTGGAGGAAGCATACACCCCCGCAGATACCACCACCGAGCTGGGGCGCGCAATTCGGGGGGTGGGTAGGACGTGAGCGGTCCCAGGCTCTGACTCTGTCCCAGCCTCCACTAAATTCACCCAATGTGCCGTCAGGGAGATATAGTGGCCCTGCCCGCCTGTGCTTGTCCACATGTCTGTTGTTAAGTGGACCTTGGCAGTAACCGCGTTGGTGAGGGCGCGTACAATGTTGCGGGAGACGTGGTCGTGCAGGGCTGGGATGGCACATCGGGAAAAGTAGTGGCGACTGGGAACCGAGTAGCGCGGGGCCGCCGCCGCCATCATGCTTTTGAAAGCCTCCGTTTCCACAAGCCTATACGGCAGCATCTCTAGGCTGATCAATTTTGCAATGTGCACGTTTAACGCTTGAGCGTGCGAGTGCGTGGCGTCGTACTTGCGCTTGCGCTCAAACTGTGGCGCTAGCGACGTCTGGACGCTACGCTGAGAGACATTGCTGGATGGGGCCGAGGACAGCGGAGGTGAGGGTGTGGGTGCAGGCCAGGAGACGGTAGTGCCTGTGTCCTCAGAGGGGGGTTGGATCTCAGTGGCAGGTTGGGGCACAGGGGGAGAGGCAGTGGTGCAAACCGGAGGCGGTGAACGGGCATCGTCCCACCTTGTGGGGTGCTTGGCCATCATATGCCTGCGCATGCTGGTGGTGGTGCCTCCCCAGCTGATCTTGGCGCGACAAAGGTTGCACACCACTGTTCGTCGGTCGTCAGGCGTCTCTGTGAAAAACTGCCACACCGTAGAGCACCTTGACCTCTGCAGGGTGGCATGGCGCGAGGGGGCACTTTGGGAACCAGTTGGTGGATTATTCGGTCTGGCCCTGCCTCTACCCCTGGCCACCGCACTGGCTCGGCCTGTGCCCACACCCTGACTTGGGCCTCCGTGTCCTCGCCCGCGTCCACGTCCTATAGGCCTACCCCTACCCCTCAGCATGGTGTATTAGCAGTAGTGCAGAAACAGAACGCTGTAATTAAATGTGCCGCTTATTGGCCTGTGGTTGGAGGCTGACTTCGTTTACGGAACCCCAGGAAATAATTTGGCGCATGCCTGCTGTAACACTTAGCTGGCTGCGTATTTATTTGGAGAACTAGTACCCCCAGCAGACACAGACCCAGAACACTGAGCAGAGTGACAGGCAGGCCAAATATTTGTTTTTCTTCAAATATTTTTTTCAAAAGGACCACTGCGTATATTCAATCTATATATGTCTTCTGGCCCTGCCTACGCAATTCTGTCCCTGATGTGTGTGTCACGGAACTGCAGTGTTGCACTGTTATTAAGTGCAACAGAGCGGTGATTTCAGAGCCAGGAAATAATTTGGCGCACGCCTGCTGTAACACTTAGCTGGCTGCGTATTTATTTGGAGAACTACTACCCCCAGCAGACACAGACCCAGAACACTGAGCAGAGTGACAGGCAGGCCAAATAGATTTTTTTCAAATATTTTTTTCAAAAGGACCACTGCGTATATTCAATCTATATATGTCTTCTGGCCCTGCCTACACAATTCTGTCCCTGTAGTATTACTGCAGGGCGCAATGCTCTGCACGGCCGATATAGCAAAAAAAAAAAAATGTGCAACACTGCTAAAAGCAGCCTCCGCACTACTGCACACGGTTAGATGTGGCCCTAAGAAGGACCGTTGGGGTTCTTGAAGCCTACACTAACTCCTAACACTCTCCCTGCCTAACCACCACTTCTGTCCCTGTAGTATTACTGCATGGCGCAATGCTCTGCACGGCCGATATAGCAAAAAAAAAAAAAAAGTGCAACACTGCTAAAAGCAGCCTCCACACTACTGCACACTGTTAGATGTGGCCCTAAGAAGGACCGTTGGGGTTCTTGAAGCCTACACTAACTCCTAACGCTCTCCCTACAGCAGCTCCAACACTATAGCACTGTCCCTCAGCAATCTCACAACGCATCTGAGGCGAGCCGCGGGAGGGGCCGATTTTTATACTCAGGTGACACCTGATCTCCCCAGCCACTCACTGCAGGGGGGTGGTATAGGGCTTGAACGACGCAGGGGGAAGTTGTAATGCCTTCCCTGTCTTTCAATTGGCCAGAAAAGCGCGCTAACGTCTCAGAGAGGAAACTGAAAGTAACTCGAACATCGCGTGGTACTCGTTACGAGTAACGAGCATCTCGAACACGCTAATACTCGAACGAGTATCAAGCTCGGACGAGTACGTTCGCTCAGCTCTAGTTCTGACAGAGATTAGGGAAAGTGCTGTCTTGCTGGAGTTGCTATAGGGAGAGTGTTAGGAGTATTTTAGGCTTCAAGAACCCCAACGGTCCTTCTTAGGGCCACATCTAACCGTGTGCAGTAGTGTGGAGGCTGCTTTTTGCAGTGTTGCACATTTTTTTTATTTTGTATATCGGCCGTGCAGAGCATTGCGCCCTGCAGTAATTATACATAGTCCAGGGCCAGTAGTGGTGGTGAGGCAGGGGCAGAAGACATATTTATTGAATATAGGCAGTGGGCCTTTCCAAAAACATTTGGGAAAAAAAATCTATTTGGGCTGCCTGTGACTGTCCTCAGTGTACTGGGTCTGTGCTGGGGGTATTTGTCCTCCTAATTCATACGCAGCCAGCTAAGTGTTACAGCAGGCTTGCGCAAAATTATTTCCTGGCTCTGTGTTGGCTGTTACATCACCGCTGTATTCCAGTCCACAGTGCAACAGTCTGCAGTTATTTTACATACTCCAGGGCCAGTAGTGGTGAGGCAGGGACAGAAGACATATTTATTGAATATAGGCAGTGGGCCTTTCCAAAAACATTTGGGGAAAAAAATCTATTTGGGCTGCCTGTGACTGTCCTCAGTGTACTGGGTCTGTGCTGGGGGTAGTTGTCCTCCTAATTCATACGCAGCCAGCTAAGTGTTACAGCAGGCTTGCGCAAAATTATTTCCTGGCTCTGCTGTGCGTTCCGTAAGCGAAGTCAGCCTCCAACCACAGGCCAATAAGTGGCACATTTAATTACAGCGTTCTGTTTCTGCACTACTGGTAATACAGCATGCTGAGGGGTAGGGGTAGGCCTAGAGGACGTGGACGCGGGCGAGGACGCGGAGGCCCAAGTCAGGGTGTGGGCACAGGCGGAGCCAGTGCGGTGGCCAGGGATAGAGGCAGGGCCAGACCGAATAATCCACCAACTGTTTCCCAAAGCGCCCCCTCGCGTCATGCCACCCTGCAGATGTCAAGGTGCTCTACGGTGTGGCAGTTTTTCACAGAGACGCCTGACGACAGACGAACAGTGGTGTGCAACCTTTGTCGCGCCAAGATCAGCTGGGGAGCCACCACCAACAGCATGCGCAGGCATATGATGGCCAAGCACCCCACAAGGTGGGACGATGCCCGTTCACCGCCTCCGGTTTGCACCACTGCCTCTCCCCCTGTGCCCCAACCTGCCACTGAGATCCAACCCCCCTCTGAGGACACAGGCACTACCGTCTCCTGGCCTGCACCCACACCCTCACCTCCGCTGTCCTCGTCCCCATCCAGCAATGTCTCTCAGTGCACCGTCCAGACGTCGCTTGCGCCACTGTTTGAGCGCAAGCGCAAGTACGCCGCCATGCACCCGTACGCTCAAGCGTTAAACGTGCACATTGCCAAATTGATCAGCCTGGAGATGCTGCCGTATAGGCTTGTGGAAACGGAGGCTTTCAAAAGCATGATGGCGGCGGCGACCCCTCGCTACTCGGTTCCCAGTTGCCACTACTTTTCCCGATGTGCCGTCCCAGGCCTGCACGACCACGTCTCCCGCAACATTGTACACTCCCTCACCAACGCGGTTACTGCCAAGGTCCACTTAACAACGGACACGTGGACAAGCACAGGCGGGCAGGGCCACTATATCTCCCTGACGGCACATTGGGTGAATTTAGTGGAGGCTGGGACAGAGTCAGAGCCTGGGACCGCTCACGTCCTACCCACCCCCAGAATTGCGGGCCCCAGCTCGGTGCTGGTATCTGCGGCGGTGTATGCTTCCTCCACTAAACCACCCTCCTCCTCCAACGCAACCTCTGTCTCGCAATCAAGATGTGTCAGCAGCAGCAGCACGTCGCCAGCAGTAGGTGTCGCGCGGCGTGGCAGCACAGTGGTGGGCAAGCGTCAGCAGGCCGTGCTGAAACTACTCACCTTAGGAGAGAAGAGGCACACGGCCCACGAAATGCTGCAGGGTCTGACAGAGCAGACCGACCGCTGGCTTGCGCCGCTGAGCCTCCAACCGGGCATGGTCGTGTGTGACAATGGCCGTAACCTGGTGGCGGCTCTGCAGCTCGGCAGCCTCACGCACGTGCCATGCCTGGCCCATGTCTTTAATTTGGTGGTTCAGCGCTTTCTGAAAAGCTACCCACACTTGTCATACCTGCTCGGAAAGGTGCGCCGGGTCAGCGCACATTTCCGCAACTCCAAGGCGGACGCTGCCACCCTGCGGACCCTGCAACATTGGTTTAATCTGCCAGTGCACCGACTGCTGTGCGACGTGCCCACACGATGGAACTCTACGCTCCACATGTTGGCCAGGCTCTATGAGCAGCATAGAGCTATAGTGGAATACCAACTCCAACATGGGCGGCGTAGTGGGAGTCAGCCTCCTCAATTCTTTACAGAACAGTGGGCCTGGTTGGCAGACATCTGCCAGGTCCTTGGAAACTTTGAGGAGTCTACCAAGATGGTGAGCGGCGATGCTGCAATCATTAGCGTCACCATTCCTCTGCTATGCCTCTTGAGAAGTTCCCTGCAAAGCATAAAGGCAGACGCTTTGCACTCGGAAACGGAGGCGTGGGAAGACAGTATGTCGCTGGATAGTCAGAGCACCCTCATGTCTATATCTCAGCGCATTGAGGAGTAGGAGGAGGAGGGGGAGGAGCATGAGGAGGAGGGGGAAGAGACAGCTTGGCCCACTGCTGAGGGTACCCATGCTGCTTGCCTGTCATCCTTTCAGCGTGTATGGCCGGAGGAGGAGGAGGAGGATCCTGAAAGTGATCTTCCTAGTGAGGACAGCCATGTGTTGCGTACAGGTACCCTGGCACACATGGCTAACTTCATGTTATGATGCCTTTCTCGTGACCCTCGCGTTACACGCATTCTGGCCACTACAGATTACTGGGTGTACACACTGCTCGACCCACGGTATAAGGAGAACCTTTCCACTCTCATTCCCGAAGAGGAAAGGGGTTCGAGAATGATGCTATACCACAGGGCGCTGGTGGACAAACTGATGGTAAACTTCCCATCCGACAGCGCTAGTGGCAGAAGGCGCAGTTCCGAGGGCCAGGTAGCAGGGGAGGCGCAGAGATCAGGCAGCATGTACAGCGCAGGCAGGGGAACATTCTCCAAGGCCTTTGCCAGCTTTATGGCTCCCCAGCAAGACTGTGTCACCGCTCCCCAGTCAAGGCTGAGTTGGCGGGAGCACTGTAAAAGGATGGTGAGGGAGTACGTAGCCGATCACCATAAAAAAACGGGGACATTTTTGCTTCATCAATCTGTGTATAATATTCCTCCTCCTCCTGCTCCTCCTCCTGAAACCTCACATAATCACGCCGAACGGGCAATTTTTTTTTAGGCCCACAAGGCTCAGTCATATAATTTTTGTAAACAATTTTTATACGTTTCAATGCTCATTAAAGCGTTGAAACTTGCACCTGAACCAATTTTTATTTTAACTGGGCTGCCTCCAGGCCTAGTTACCAATTAAGCCACATTAACCAAAGCGATTAATGGGTTTCACCTGCCCTCTTGGTTGGGCATGGGCAATTTTTCTGAGGTACATTAGTACTGTTGGTACACCAATTTTTTGGGGCCCTCGCCTACAGTGTAATCCAATTAATTTTTTGCCCACCTGCATTACAGCTGACGTTACATCAGCTGTGCTGGGCACTGCAATGGGATATATTTATATACCGCTGGTGGGTTCCAGGAAGCCACCCATGCTCTCGGTCCACACGGAGTTGTAACTACATGTGTCACTTCTAAAGAACCCCAGTCTGACTGGGGCATGCAGTGTGGGCCGAAGCCCACCTGCATTAAACATGACATTACCTCAGCTGTGATGGGCCATGCTATGGGATATATTTATGTGCCGCCGGTGGCTTCCTGGCACCCACCCATGCTGTCGGTCCACAGGGACTTCACAATAGGGAGTTGTACCTGCCTGTGTCTATGAATTAAAAAGCCCGGTCAGGTTGGGGCATGCAGTGTGGGCCGAAGCCCACCTGCATTTAATCTGACGTTAGCTCTGCTGTCCAGGGCACTGCAATGGGATACATTTATGTACAGCCGGTGGGTTCCAGGGAGCCACCTATGCTGTGGGTGCACACGGAATTCCCATTGCGGAGTTGGGGATTCCCAGTTGTACCTGCCTGTGACTATTTATAAAAAACCGCGGTCTGACTGGGGTATGCAGACACCTTGACAGAATGAATAGTGTGTGGCACATAGGTTCCCCATTGCTATGCCCACGTGTGCAGCTCCTGATGGCGGTGGCACAGGATTATATTTCTCATTGCTTCTGTACAGCATTGTGAGCTATCGCCCCGCCCCTTTTAAAGAGGGTCGCTGCCTAGCCGTGCCAACCCTCTGCAGTGTGTGCCAGCGGTTCCTCCTCATGGCAGACGCACTTATAAATAGACATGAGTGTGGCGTGGCATGAGGGCAGCTGAAGGCTGCGCAGGGACAATTTGGTGTGCGCTGTGGACACAGGGTCGTGCAGGGGGGGGGGGTTGGGCAGCATGTAACCCAGGAGAAGTGGCAGCGGAGTGTCATGCAGGCAGTGATTGTGCTTTGTTGGAGGTAGTGTGGTGCTTAGCTAAGGTATGCATTGCTAATGAGGGCTTTTCAGAAGTAAAAGTTGTTGGGAGGGGGGGAGCCCACTCTTGCCACTATTGTGGCTTAATAGTGGGACCTGGGAACTTGAGATGAAGCCCAACATGTAGCCCCTCGCCTGCCCTATCCGTTGCTGTGTCGTTCCCATCACTTTCTTGAATTGCCCAGATTTTCACAAATGGAAACCTTAGCGAGCATCGGCGATATACAAAAATGCTCAGGTCGCCCATTGACTTCAATGGGGTTTGTTACTCGAAACGAACCGTCGAGCATCGCGAAAATTTCGTCCCGAGTAACGAGCATCCGAGCATTTTGGTGCTCGCTCATCTCTATTGAACACCATAAGCGGCTATGAAAAAACTAGATGCCTCCGAGAAGAGAATCTGGATAGGTGTCTTGAGACTTGGAGTAAATGGCTATGTTTCAAAAACAGGCAGAACCAACTGCTCAACAGCATCTTATATGCTACCTAGCGACGAACCATTCCATGGAAAGAGGAGGAGAAAAAAAAATTGCTTTTCGCTACCTTCCTACACACAGCATGGTTTACTTTATTTTCCATTATTATTTAGACTTACGTACCATTTTATTCTTTCCAAACTTGGATCATTAAAACAGAATTCTCCACTGTTAGGCTAACTTCACATCGGCGACTGCAATATGGGGCTGTGAATCCCGCCCCCATATCGCGCTCGCCATCCATGTGAAAGCCCCAAGGATGTGAGGCGTTTTCATGTGGAAACAGCTTGCATCACTTCGGGGATGCAGGATCCTCCGGCGTGGCTGGCAGAGCTGCGGCAGAGGATTGCGTACCTCTCCCATTGAAAACAATGGGGTGCGATGCGAGATCACGCAAGCAGATAGGACATGCCGCAATTTGTTTCTTGCATAGCATCGCGGCGCCATGCTGGAAAAAATGCTCATGTACATGACCCCATTTAAAAGAATGGGGTTCATATTTGTGTGAGATTTGTGCATCTCGCAAACACACAAATCTCGCACAATTTTCTTGGCCATTTGAAGCCGTGCGTATTTTGTTACTCTGTTAGTCCCTTTTTTTCTGTACCTAACCCAAAAATTTACAAATAAATAATAATAATAATAATAATAAACTTTATTTGTATAGCGCCAACATATTCCGCATGGAGAGAATTTGCATATGGCGTGTGAGGCTTCCCCAAGTTTATGCAGGGTTACACCTATTTGCTCTCACACTCCCGGCATTATTTTTGTTGGTTTCATATAGGACTGGGACTAGACTGTATACACATGCCTGAGGTAGGGAAACTACTGTGTATTCTGAGTTCAACTGGGAACAGGGACTAATATAACTGGACAGTGCTGAGAATATGTTGCTGCTCCATGAAAAAAGTCCATTAACTGCTAGAGAAAATATTAGAAAGTAATTTGGATATTCAGATATGTATTTTGGATGAGGTTTGTGTTTTGTGGCATCAGGTTACTATTGTTGGTTACGTCAAGCATGTGGCTTAGCATTGTCAAAGCAGCTTATTATAAAATCTCATTACCCTAATGCTATTTTTAAGGAATGTTGGAAGAAGGGACGTTTAAAATTCCTACAAGCAATACACACATTTAGGCCCAATGTCTACGGGCGGGTTTGATTTGCGAAATCCGTGCGGGGCACCCATGCGAACGATATGCTAATCAAGCGACCCATAGGGATGCATGGGCGTCCGCTAATGCATTAAAGCATGCAGATTTGTTTTGTGGACCTTTTGGTCAAGAAAACAAATCGCAGTATGCTCTATTTTCCTGCTGTTCCCACATTGATGGCTTTCCCGCATGGACAGGTATCGCGGGAAAGTAGTAGTTAAAAAAATAAATAGTACTGGGCATCCACACGGCGCTCCCACATGCGGGAAAAAAAAGACCCACATAGGATCCGGACAGGTAATAAAATGTCCTCGGCCACGGGTAGGGTCAGATCCCGCTGCGGGCTTCCAAGGGAGGAATCCGAATCGCCCGTGGACATTAGGCCTAAATGACCTGACTCATATAGGTCACCATTACAAATCTGACTTTAGTATTGAAGGAGTTGTCTAGTTCTCAATGATTGATGATCGTTCCTCAGCAGAGGAGAACCCGCACCTACCAGCTGTTCGCTGGGCTGCTGTGTGTATGGAGCTGGAAGCACACAGTGCTGTACATACTGCAGTGACCCGGCATGGTATTGCAGGCAAAGTTCCCATTGAAGTAAATGTGAACATATACTAAAGGTGCTTTTAGATGGAACGATTATTGTTTAAAAAATTGTTCAAACGAGCAATAATCGTTTGGTCTAAACGAGAGCCAACGACTGAATATCAAACGAAAATCATTCGCTTTTCGTTGGTCATTCAGTTTTAACCAGCATAAAAGTCATTGCCAGCTCACTCACTTCTTGTTGTGTTTAAACCCTCCTCGCTCACAAAGGAATGTGGAACCCTGGATGAGAACTGAATGATTCTCAACGATGATCTGTCTAACCAGGCTGCACGGGCGCGAACGAGTTAGTGGTGACGTCACTCGCTCATTTGCTCATTCAAAAAAGAATCGTCTTGTCTAAAAGGGCCATAAGGACAGATTCACACGACCATATGTGCCTGCATGCAAATTTTGCACACAATATGCAGTAAATAGAACCCATTGATTTCATTTGCACAGGGAAATAGAACATATGGAACTAATTACATTAATTGGCCATTTTAATGGCTGTGACCGTAGTTGTGTTTTCCATGCAAAATAAATTCTAAAAAATGTAGAGGTGCAGAAAAATGCAATGTCTGATGTGCAAATACACAGTGCAAATGAGGGCGTAAATGCGCATATGCCCATGTAAGTCCAGACTCATGAAGGAGTTTTTGCTAGCGCTGTTGTTTTGACTGCACTGTTGCATTTGGCATCACATTTCTGATAGGGTTTCATGTTGGAGGGATGTCCAAACATAGATATTTTGGGTATATAGAGTTCAAAACTGAAGAGATAAGCAAACTGATATTATTAAAGGAGATGTCTCGAGGAAGCAGTTAAATTTTTTTTTTGCCCAGTCCCCCCCATTAAACATACATTACTAAGCCCCCCTGTAAATGACATTTCTAGCTGGTTCGTACTTACCGTTCCAGCGTTTCAGCAACTTATACAAGTTTCCTCAAGATGGCCGCCGGCTCTTTCCCCGTCGCTCGCTGCAGCCCGACGTGCGCGCTCCCGAGACGCCGCCAGCTGTGTCTCCATGGCAACCGGACGCATCGCAGCCGCCGACCAGACAGCAGGTAACCGGCGCTAGCCCCCGGCTCCCCAGCGCTAGACCCTCAGCCCAGGTGAAGGCCCCGGAGCCCAGCGCTAGGTTCCGGAGCCCAGCGCTAGTTCCCCCGGCCTAGCGGCAGCCCCCCCCCGGCCTAGCGACAGCCCCCCCGGCGCAGCGCGGCGCAGCGGCAGCCCCCCCCGGCCTAGCGGCAGCCCCCCCCGGCGCAGCGACAGCCCCCCCCCCCGGCGCAGCGACAGCCCCCCCCGGCGCAGGGCGGCGCAGCGGCAGCCCCCCCCCCGGACAAATCACTTACCTGGGAGGCTTCTCGGGGCTGCTGGGCTGGGCTTCTCCGGGCTTCTCCGCTGGGCAGCTCCAGTTTCTGCACCTTCCTCTAACAGAGGATGGTGCAGAATGGCCGCTGCAGCGCGCTCCCGAGCAGTGACAGCTCGTCTGCGCATGCGCAGAAGAGCTGTAGCGGGGAGCACACTGAAGCGGCTCGTGCTGAATGGAGAAGACCGGACTGCGCAAGCGCGTCTAAAAAACAAGCTGCCAGCGAATTTAGACGGAACCATGGAGACGAGGACGCTAGCAACGGAGCAGGTAAGTGGAATAACTTCTGTATGGCTCATATTTAATGCACAATGTACATTACAAAGTGCATTAATATGGCCATACGGAAGTGTATAACCCCACTTGGTTTCGCGAGACCACCCCTTTAATAATAATTAGAGATGAGCAAACGTACTCGTCCGAGCTTGATACTCGTTCGAGTATTAGCGTGTTCGAGATGCTCGTTACTCGAGACGAATACCACGCGATGTTCGAGTTACTTTCACTTTCATCTCTGAGACGTTAGCGCGCTTTTCTGGCCAATAGAAAGACAGGGAAGGCATTACAACTTCCCCCTGCGACGTTCAAGACTATACCACCCCCCTGCAGTGAGTGGCTGGCGAGATCAGGTGTCACCCGAGTATATAAATCGGCCCCTCCCGCGGCTCGCCACAGATGCGTTCTGACAGAGATCAGGGAAAGTGCTGCTGGTGCCGGAGCTGCTATAGGGAGAGCGTTAGGAGTTATTTTAGGCTTCAAGAACCCCAACGGTCCTTCTTAGGGCCACATCTGACCGTGTGCAGTACTGTTGAGGCTGCTTTTAGCAGTGTTGCACAATTTTTTTTTTTGTATATCGGGCGTGCAGAGCATTGCGTCTGCCGTCTGCAGTCATTGTACAGAGTATAGGGCCAGTACTGGTGAGGCAGGGAAAGAGATATTCAGGCTATATAGGCAGTGGGCTTTTTCCAAAAAATTGGGGAAAAATACTATATTTGGGCTGCCTGTGACCGTCTTCAGTTTACTGCATGTCTGCTGGGGGTAGTAGTCCTAATTAATACGCAGCTAAGCGTTACAGCAGGCTTGCGCAAAATTGTTTCCTGGATCTACTGTCTCTGTTACATGATCGCCGTCATCCCGCCAGAGGGAAAAAGTATACATAATATTATACGCTGCCTACAGTATCTATCTGCTGGGGGTAGTAGTCCTAATTAATACGCAGCTAAGCGTTACAGCAGGCTTGCGCAAAATTGTTTCCTGGATCTGCTGTCTCTGTTACATGATCGCCGTCGTCCCGCCAGAGGGAAACAGTATACATAATATTATACGCTGCCTACAGTATCTATCTGCTGGGGGTAGTAGTCCTAATTAATACGCAGCTAAGCGTTACAGCAGGCTTGCGCAAAATTGTTTCCTGTATCTGCTGTCTCTGTTACATCAGCGCTGTCATCCCGCCAGAGGGAAAGAGTATACATAATATTATACGCTGCCTACAGTATCTGTCTGCTGTATCAGCTCAGCATTTAAAAAAAATAGAAGCAAAATACTTAAGGCCTACTACTGGCCTTTGGCCACTTGACTGCTTCTGCGCTGTGAATTCCACTAGCTCAGTCATACGCACCTACGTCTCACTACAGGCGTGCGCAAAATTGTTTCCTGACTCTGCTGTGCGTTCCGTAAGGGAAGTCAGCCTCCAAACACACGCCAATAAGCGGCACATTTAATTACAGCGTTCTGTTTCTGTACTACTGGTAATACAGCATGCTGAGGGGTAGGGGTAGGCCTAGAGGACGTGGACGCGGGCGAGGACGCGGAGGCCCAAGTCAGGGTGTGGGCACAGGCCGAGCTCCTGGTGTATCGCAGCCGACTGCTGCGGGATTAGGAGAGAGGCACGATTCTGGCGTCCCCACATTCATCTCACAATTAATGGGTCCACGCGGTAGACCTTTATTAGAAAATGAGCAGTGTGAGCAGGTCCTGTCGTGGATGGCAGAAAGTGCTTCCAGCAATCTATCGACCACCCAGAATTCTGCACCGTCCACTGCTGCAACTCTGAATCCTCTGGCTGCTGCTCCTCCTTCCTCCCAGCCTCCTCACTCCATTACAATGACACATTCTGAGGAGCAGGCAGACTCCCAGGAACTGTTCTCGGGCCCCTGCCAAGATTGGGCAGCAATGGTTCCTCTCCCACCGGAGGAGTTTGTCGTGACCGATGCCCAACCTTTGGAAAGTTCCCGGGGTCGGGGAGATGTGGCTGGGGACTTCCGGCAACTGTCTCAAGAGCTTTCAGTGGGTGAGGAGGACGATGACGATGAGACACAGTTGTCTATCACTCAGGTAGTAGTAATTGGAGTAAGTCCGAGGGAGGAGCGCACAGAGGATTCGGAGGAAGAGCAGCAGGACGATGAGGTGACTGACCCCACCTGGTTTGCTACGCCAACTGAGGACAGGTCTTTAGAGGGGGAGGCAAGTGCAGCAGCAGGGCAGGTTGGAAGAGGCAGTGCGGTGGCCAGGGGTAGAGGCAGGGCCAGACCGAATAATCCACCAGCTGTTTCCCAAAGCACCCCCTCGCGCCATGCCACCCGGCAGAGGCCGAGGTGCTCAAAGGTCTGGCAGTTTTTCACTGAGAGTGCAGACGACCGACGAACAGTGGTGTGCAACCTTTGTCGCGCCAAGATCAGCCGGGGAGCCACCACCACCAGCATGCGCAGACATATGATGGCCAAGCACCCCACAAGGTGGGACGAAGGCCGTTCACCGACTCCGGTTTGCACCACTGCCTCTCCCCCTGTGCCCCAACCTGCCACTGAGATCCAACCCCCCTCTCAGGACACAGGCACTACCATCTCCTGGCCTGCACCCACACCCTCACCTCCGCTGTGCTCGGCCCCATCCACCAATGTCTCTCAGCGCACCGTCCAGCCGTCGCTAGCGCAAGTGATGGAGCGCAAGCGCAAGTACGCCGCCACGCACCCGCATGCTCAAGCGTTAAACGTGCACATAGCCAAATTTATCAGCCTGGAGATGCTGCCGTATAGGGTTGTGGAAACGGAGGCTTTCAAAGGTATGATGGCGGCGGCGGCCCCGCGCTACTCAGTTCCCAGTCGCCACTACTTTTCCCGATGTGCCGTCCCAGCCCTGCACGACCACGTCTCCCGCAACATTGTACGCGCCCTCACCAACGCGGTTACTGCCAAGGTCCACTTAACAACGGACACGTGGACAAGCACAGGCGGGCAGGGCCACTATATCTCCCTGACGGCACATTGGGTGAATTTAGTGGAGGCTGGGACAGAGTCAGAGCCTGGGACCGCTCACATCCTACCCACCCCCAGAATTGCGGGCCCCAGCTCGGTGGTGGTATCTGCGGCGGTGTATGCTTCCTCCACTCAACCACCCTCCTCCTCCTCCTCCTCCTCCTCCTACGCAACCTCTGTCTCGCAATCAAGATGTGTCAGCAGCACGTCGCCAGCAGTCGGTGTCGCGCGTCGTGGCAGCACAGCGGTGGGCAAGCGTCAGCAGGCCGTGCTGAAACTACTCAGCTTAGGAGAGAAGAGGCACACGGCCCACGAACTGCTGCAGGGTCTGACAGAGCAGACCGACCGCTGGCTTGCGCCGCTGAGCCTCCAACCGGGCATGGTCGTGTGTGACAACGGCCGTAACCTGGTGGCGGCTCTGCAGCTCGGCAGCCTCACACACGTGCCATGCCTTGCCCACGTCTTGTCATACCTGCTCGGAAAGGTGCGCCGGGTCAGCGCACATTTCCGCAAGTCCCACACGGACGCTGCCACCCTGCGCACCCTGCAACATCGGTTTCATCTGCCAGTGCACCGACTGCTGTGCGACGTGCCCACATGGTGGAACTCTACGCTCCACATGTTGGCCAGGCTCTATGAGCAGCGTAGAGCTATAGTGGAATACCAACTCCAACATGGGAGGCGCAGTGGGAGTCAGCCTCCTCAATTCTTTACAGAAGAGTGGGCCTGGTTGGCAGACATCTGCCAGGTCCTTGGAAACTTTGAGGAGTCTATCCAGATGGTGAGCGGCGATGCTGCAATCATTAGCATCACCATTCCTCTGCTATGCCTCTTGAGAAGTTCCCTGCAAAGCATAAAGGCAGACGCTTTGCGCTCGGAAACAGAGGCGGGGGAAGACAGTATGTCGCTGGATAGTCAGAGCACCCTCCTGTCTATATTTCAGCGCGTTGATGAGGAGGAGGAGCATGAGGAGGAGGAGGAGGAGGGGGAAGAGACAGCTTGGCCCACTGCTGAGGGTACCAATGCTGCTTGCCTGTCATCCTTTCAGCGTGTATGGCCAGAGGAGGAGGAGGAGGAGGATCCTGAAAGTGATCTTCCTAGTGAGGACAGCCATGTGTTGCGTACAGGTACCCTGGCACACATGGCTGACTTCATGTTGGGATGCCTTTCTCGTGACCCTCGCGTTACACGCATTCTGGCCACTACGGATTACTGGGTGTACACACTGCTCGACCCATGGTATAAGGAGAACCTTTCCACTCTCATACCTGAAGAGGAAAGGGGTTCGAGAGTGATGCTATACCACAGGACACTGGCGGACAAACTGATGGTAAAATTCCCATCCGACAGTGCTAGTGGCCGAAGGCGCAGTTCCGAGGGCCAGGTAGCAGGGGAGGCGCAGAGATCAGCCAGCATGTACAGCACAGGCAGGGGAACACTCTCTAAGGCCTTTGACAGCTTTCTGGCTCCCCAGCAAGACTGTGTCACCGCTCCCCAGTCAAGGCTGAGTCGGCGGGAGCACTGTAAAAGGATGGTGAGGGAGTACGTAGCCGATCGCACGACCATCCTCTGTGACGCCTCTGCCCCCTACAACTACTGGGTGTCGAAGCTGGACACGTGGCCTGAACTCGTGCTGTATGCCCTGGAGGTGCTTGCTTGTCCTGCGGCTAGTGTCTTGTCAGAGAGGGTGTTTAGTGCGGCTGGGGGAATCATCACAGATAAGCGTACCTGCCTGTCAACCGACAGTGCCGACAGGCTTACACTCATCAAGATGAACAAAGCCTGGATTTCCCCAGACTTCTCTTCTCCACCAGCGGACAGCAGCGATACCCAAACAATACGTAGGCTGCACCCGCGGATGGAAGCATTGTTCTCTATCACCATCAAAAACGGGGACCTTTTAGCTTCCTCAATCTGTGTATAATATTCATCCTCCTCCTCCTGCTCCTCCTCCTGAAACCTGACGTATTCACGCCGAACGAGCAATTTTTCTTAGGCCCACAAGGCTCAGTCATATAATTTTTGTAAACAATTTTTATACGTTTCAATGCTCATTAAAGCGTTGAAACTTGCACCTGAACCAATTTTTATTTTAATTGGGCTGCCTCCAGGCCTAGTTACAAATTAAGCCACATTAACCAAAGCGATTAATGGGTTTCACCTGCCCTCTTGGTTGGGCATGGGCAATTTTTCTAACGTACATTAGTACTGTTGGTACACCAATTTTTTGGGGCCCTCGCCTACAGTGTAATCCAATTAATTTTTTGCCCACCTGCATTAAAGCTGACGTTACATCAGCTGTGATGGGCACTGCAATGGGATATATTTATGTACCGCTGGTGGGTTCCAGGGAGCCACCCATGCTGTGGGTCCACAGGGAGTTGTAACTGCATGTGTCCACTTCTAAAGAACCCCAGTCTGACTGGGGCATGCAGTGTTGGCCGAAGCCCACCTGCATTAAACATGACATTACCTCAGCTGTGATGGGCAATGCAATGGGATATATTTATGTACCGCCGGTGGCTTCCAGGCACCCACCCATGCTGTCGGTCCACACGGAGTTGTAACTGCATGTGTCCACTTCTAAAGAACCCCAGTCTGACTGGGGCATGCAGTGTGGGCCGAAGCCCACCTGCATTTAACATGACATTACCTCAGCTGTGATGGGCACTGCAATGGGATACATTTATGTACAGCCGGTGGGTTCCAGGGAGCCACCCATGCTGTGGGTCCACAGGGAGTTGTAACTGCATGTGTCCACTTCTAAAGAACCCCAGTCTGACTGGGGCATGCAGTGTGGGCCGAAGCCCACCTGCATTAAACATGACATTACCTCAGCTGTGATGGGCAATGCAATGGGATATATTTATGTACCGCCGGTGGCTTCCTGGCACCCACCCATGCTGTGGGTCCACAGGGAGTTGTAACTGCATGTGTCCACTTCTAAAGAACCCCAGTCTGACTGGGGCATGCAGTGTGGGCCGAAGCCCACCTGCATTTAATCGGACGTTACCTCAGCTGTGATGGGCACTGCAATGGGATACATTTATGTACAGCCGGTGGGTTCCAGGGAGCCACCCATGCTGTGGGTGCACACAGAATTCCCATTGCGGAGTTGTACCTGCCTGTGACTATTTATATGGGGCATGCAGACACCTTGACAGAATGAATAGTGTGTGGCACATAGGTTCCCCATTGCTATGCCCACGTGTGCAGCTCCTGATGGTGGTGGCACAGGATTATATTTCTCATTGCTTCTGTACAGCATTGTGGGCTATTGCCCCGCCCCTTTTAAAGAGGGACGCTGCCTAGCCGTGCCAACCCTCTGCAGTGTGTGCCTGCGGTTCCTCCTCATGGCAGACGCACTTATAAATAGACATGAGGGTGGTGTGGCATGAGTGCAGCTGAAGGCTGCGCAGGGACACTTTGGTGTGCGCTGTGGACACTGCGTCGTGCGGGGGGGGGAGTGATTGTGCTTTGTTGGAGGTAGTGTGGTGCTTAGCTAAGGTATGCATTGCTAATGAGGGCTTTTCAGAAGTAAAAGTTGTTGGGAGGGGGGGCCCACTCTTGCCGCTATTGTGGCTTAATAGTGGGACCTGGGAACTTGAGATGCAGCCCAACATGTAGCCCCTCGCCTGCCCTATCCGTTGCTGTGTCGTTCCCATCACTTTCTTAAATTGCCCAGATTTTTACAAATGGAAACCTTAGCGAGCATCGGCGATATACAAAAATGCTCGGGTCGCCCATTGACTTCAATGGGGTTCGTTATTTGAAACGAACCCTCGAGCATCGCGAAAATTTCGTCCCAAGTAACGAGCACCCGAGCATTTTGGTGCTCGCTCATCTCTAATAATAATCTTTATTTGTATAGCACCAACCAATTCTGCAGCACTTTACAAATTGTCGGAAACATACACAGAACAGGCCATAATATACAGTAATAAACCAGTGCACATATTGAACAAAAGGAGTGGTGGTTCTGCTCACAAGAGCTTACAGACTATAAGGAGGTATACACATAGGATACTAGACAATCTCAGGGGCGTAACAATAAGGGATGCTTGGGACACTCGGGGGGCCCATAAGGCCTCTCTTCTCCATATAGGGAGCCCAGTACTATAAATAAAGCATTATAGTTGGATGGCCTGCATTGGGGCCCAGAAGCTTCAAGTTACACCTCTGCTAGACATATATGTATATATATGTATATATATATATATATATATATATACACACACATATAAATACATACTTTTAGGGAGGCTTAAAGGGGTTGTCCCGCGCCGAAACGGGTTGTTTTTTTTTCAACCCCCCCCCCCCCCCCCCGTTCGGCGCGAGACAACCCCGATGCAGGGACTGAAAAAAAGAACAGCACAGCGCTTACCTGAATCCCCGCGCTCCGGTGACTTCTATACTTACCGGTTGAAGATGGCCGCCGGGATCCTCTACCTCCGTGGACCGCAGCTCTTCTGTGCGGTCCATTGCCGATTCCAGCCTCCTGATTGGCTGGAATCGGCACGTGACGGGGCGGAGCTACACGGAGCTACACGGAGCCCCATAGAGAACAGGAGAAGACCTGGACTGCGCAAGCGCGTCTAATTTGGCCATTAGGCCATTTTAGACGGCGAAAATTAGACGGCAACCATGGAGACGACGACGCCAGCAGCGGAGCAGGTAAGTGAAAAACCTTTTATAACTTCTGTATGGCTCATAATTAATGCACAATGTACATTACAAAGTGCATTATTATGGCCATACAGAAGTGTATAGACCCACTTGCTGCCGCGGGACAACCCCTTTAACATATTCCCTAATCTAAACTCCTACTTCTACCCTGCTTCTACACTTGCCCTTGGAAACCTGACCCCTTCCCTTCTAATGCATCCCTCATACACCCCATTGCACCTCTTATCTATTTATTCACATACTCAGCTGGTGATCCACTCACACAGCACACATATACATAAAGCTATGTGAGTGGATCACCAGCTGAGTATGTGAATAAATAGATAGGAGGTGCAATGGGGTGTATGAGGGATGCATTAGAAGGGAAGGGGTCAGGTTTCCAAGGGCAAGTGTAGAAGCAGGGTAGAAGTAGGAGTTTAGATTAGGGAATATGTTAAGCCTCCCTAAATGTATGTGTTTTTAGGACATGCTTTAAGCTGTGGGCATTTGGAATTAACCTCATTGTCTGGTGTACCACATTCCAGAGGACTGGTGCTGCTTGAGAAAAATCTTGGAGATGGAAGTGGGAGATCCGGATAAGTGAGGAATTTAGGCTAAAGTAATTAGCAGAGTGGATAGCACTGGTAGGGCAATAGACAGAGATAAGGGAGGAGATATAGGGTGGTGTAGCACTGTGGAGAGCTTTATGGATGAAAGTGATGAATTTAAATGGTATTCTATATTGGACTGGCGTCCAGTGCAGTGACTGGCACAGGGTGTAGGCATCAGTGTGGCAGCTTAACAAAAAAGGAGCCTGGCACCTGCGTTCAGGATGGATTGAAGAAGGAAAAGTTTAGTGAGGGCAAATGATACACTGAGCGTATATCAGCCGGTTGTGAAAATATATGCTGCCATTTGAGCTGTCTCCCCCTTCCCTCTCTCTTGCCAGCATTCTGCCTCTCTCCTCCCCTCCGGCTGTTTGCAATGGGAGGGGGCAGGGTGGGGGTGGAGCTAAGTTGTTTGCAGCCAGCAATGGTAGGGAGGGGGTGGAGCTTAGTTCTGCCCCCTCCCATTCCAAACAACCGGAGGGGAGGAGAAAGGCAGAGAGCCAGTAAGGGGGAGGGAAGGGGGAGACAGCTCAGATGGTAGTATATATAGGCCGGCCGTGAAAATGCCTGCCGATATACGCTCAAGTGAATAAGCCCTCAATGAGCAGACAGAAAAGTAGGAAGAAAACCATGAAAGTGCAATATTCTTAAGGCCAATAGAGGGCAGCATTTTGAGGAGAAATTGGTGATCTACATTATTGAACACCACAGAGAGATCTAGGGTGATCAGCAGAGAGTGGTCACCATTCGATTTAGCCATCAGAAGATCATTTGACACTTTAGTAAGACCGATTTTTGTAGAACGTAGAGAGCAAAAACCAGACTAACTTTTTTAAAGATTGGTTAGTCTGGTTTGATGAAATTCGGCAAAAGGTTTGGTTCAGTCTGAATTAGTTTAAATAGGAGGAGGAAGAAAAAGAAGGAGAGGAAGGAGGAAGAAGAGGTGGCAGGATCGTGATTAGCACTGTTGGCCTGCAGTGCTGGGATCCTAGGTTCAAGTCTGACCAAGGTTAACATCTGCATGGAGCTTGTATTTTCCCCCTGTGTATGTGTGGGTTTCCTCCCACATTCCAAAAACATGTTGATTGATGAATTCTTATTCTGAGCCAAATAGGGACAGAACCCAACATCAAGTAAGGTAAAGTGCTGCATAATATGCATGTAGTATATATAAATAAAGGTAATTATTTCACTATTACTGGAGCTACAACAGTTAGGTTTTCTTTTGTTTTCCAGGCAAGAATAGCACTGCAGATTGTTCATGTAAAAACAATGGAAACCTGATGGAACAAGGGCAAACAATAGTGTGCGGAGCAGCTGTGGGAACCACCATTTCTGCAATTTCTTTAATACATTCTCATTGATTTACCATAGGGGTCTTACACTGTCCTACCAAAAGAAATTGGATACCTGAGCAAGAATCAAACGTAGTATTTATTTATGTATGGTAATACTTAGTGGGGCTCCTTTGGCCCCAATGACATCTTCTCCATTGCATACTATCTACTAATGTCTGATACTCTTCAGCTGGTGTTTCCCTCCACGGACGCTGTTCATATTTCATGATCCAACATTCCAGTTCATCCCAAAAATGTTCAGTGGGGTTCAGGTTGGGACTCCGTGCAGCCAGTCCAATTGTGAAACATCCATATCCTCAAGCCAATGTAAAACAGCACTGGATTTGTGACAAAGTACTTTGCCTTGTTGGAAGTATTACTGACCATTCTCAGAGTATTGCCACATTATTGATAGCACATTATTGTCCAATGTCAAGGTTCACCTCCAAATTCATGACTCTTGCCACTACAAGCAACAGCCTGAGACCATGTCATGTAAAACATCCCCAGACCATAACAAAACCTCCACTGGCACAACACACTCAGGTTAATGCCTATATATGCCGACGATATACGTCGTCTCTCTCTGCAGGGGGGGGGGGGGGGGGAGGCTGGAAGAGCCAGGAGCAGTGCTCTGAGCTCCTGCCCCTTCTCTGCCTCCTCTCCGCCCCCTCTGCACCATTTGCAATGGAGAGAGGTGGGACTGGGGCGGGGCTAATTCTTAAAACTTAGCCCCGCCCCATCCCACCTTCTTTCATTGCAAATAGTGCAGAGGGGCGGAGAGGGGGTGGAGAGGAGGCAGAGAGGGGGCGGGAGCTCAGTTCCTGCTCCTGGCTCTTCCATCCCCCCCCCCCCTGCAGATGAGGACGACGTATATCGGCTCGGCGTGAAAACCGAGCTGATATACGTTCGTGTGAATCCAGCCTATAGGTGTTCCCCAGGCGTTCTCCACACCTAGGTATGTCCATCTGATCTGAAGATGGAGTAGCGTGATTCATCATAGAATGTTCTTCCATTGCTCAGCTGTCCAATGACAACTCTCCTTACCCCATTGTAGATGGGCCAAAGCATTGCACTTTGTGATGAACAGCTTGTGTGCAGCGGCATAAGGTCCTGCTCACACAAGCAAAAGATTATCACATATTACATGTGTGATATGTGGTAATTCGAAGTCAATCAAATACATTACCTTATGTAGTTCCGTTCACTTTTGTATTTAGAAATTGCACTATTTGCAATGGGGAGAGGCGGGGCTAATTCTCGGAACTTAGCCACACCCCCGCCCCGCCTCCTTTCATTGCAAATAGTGCAGAGGGGCGCAGAGGAGGCAGAGAGGGAGCGGGAGCTCAGTTCCTGCTCCTGGCTCTTCCATCCTCCCTCCCCCCCCCCCGCAGATGAGGACGACATATATCGGCTCGGCGTGAAAACCGAGCCGATATATGTTCGTGTGAATCCAGCCTCATAGTGTTTTACGCATACGGCCGTGTTAGCCCAGCCTAACCCAGCCTAACCCGTATATCCAACAGGATGCAATTCCCATCACAAACCATGGCTGACACCTCCAAGGGTCTGCATCTTATGTATCATGGTTTAAGACACGTGACATGCTAACAATACCAATACTTTTAGCAGGTTTGTGTATAGGGTATGGTCACACACAGCAGATTTGTTAAAATATCTAGAATGGGGCTTGCAGAAATTGATGCACATGCTGCAGAAATAACCTGCATAGGGTAAAACTTGCAATCCCGTAAGTTTCTGCGACTTTATATCCTTCTATATGATAGTTTGACGTCATGACTTTGCAATGCATTTACTTGGTAGTTGTGAACAAAGGTCACGTTTTCTTTCCTGCGGCTTAAAACAGGCTCAGTGAGCAGAAACAAAGGGGAAGAAACAAAACCCGTTGGGCGTGTAGTCATTAACCTACATTGCAACAGTGCTTCTGCAACCCGCCCTCAGTGTTGGGTCATAGTCAGACTCCACCTGTCTCCGTCACACCTCTCTGACCTGCAGCTGAGGCTTCAGTCAGTCACAAGGAAGTAGTCCCAGGCTCAGCTGCCTTTCCTCCAAGATCTGGGAGCCGCTGTGCTCAGCTACTTGCTATGGTAAGAGCTTTCAGCTTCCTCCTAAAGTAACAGAACTCCTACATTGCTTACTGCTGTATTTATTATTACAGATTGTAGCATCACTAAGATACAAGTGGTTCGCAACATTGTTGCCAGGCTGTGTTTACTAATAACATATGAAGTGATCAGTTCCTTCATCCTGTCATCACTAATGGAGCCAACATTGGTGAAGCTGTAGTTGTTTATCTGGGAAAGGGCTCGTGTCCACGGGCGTGTTTTCATTGCATATTACGCACGCGTTGTACGGCCGAGTGACACGCGGTGAATCGCGTCAATACTCTGTCCGTATGCAATACATAGCGTATGGGTGGCGATTCATATGCAACCCTGCTGTGAAACAGAGCGAGGAATTAAAAAAAAAAAAAAAACTGTCACACTGCGCATGTCAGTGTGTGTGAGATACGCTGTGCACTCGCTGCCCATACGCAGTCTCTGGCGGCAGAGCTGGCATCACACAGTCCAGTAAAACTCTGCGGGGACATGAGACCCATTGAATAACTAGCAATTCCCTGTCGTATGTCATTAGAATCGATCCCTCTAAAAAAAACAAAAAAAAAGAAAACCGCGTTCCCTACAGTTATAAATGGCAGCCTGGTGGTCTTCCATGGTACTGACAGGAAAGTGAAAGCAACCTCCTTGGTTGTTATAGGAAACAGTTTTATGTTTGTTGCCTTTGCACTAGTTTTTCATATGTGTTACACCTCATTTGTCATGCAAACAGGTTTGCATGTTCCTATGGTTGCGCATTACAGACCGGTAGAAGCTCTGCATTACGTTATGGTGCCTCCGTGAGAATATCTTCGTAATATGGCATACAATGCAATGCATAGGTAGAGGACTATTGGGTATGAGACGCAGAATTAAGGTTCTATACAATAGGGATTTATGTTTTTTTTGTGTGAATGAGGCCTTAAGGTATGTTTAGAGCTGATTTGCAGCAGATTTCACCCTTCCAATTGGAAGGGTGAAATCTGCTGCAGAACTACACAAAAATCTGTAGCACATCGGTGACATGTAAACATACCCTTGCTGAACAGACAAGATTCATGGATGTAATGTAATCCGCTGCATGCCACCAATCGCCGTAATACACGCCAAGATAGAACATTCTGTGACTCTTCTTGCATGTGTAAATTGTGTGAGCGGAAACATGGTGGACTGAGAGATTGATACAGTGTATTACGTGCACAAATACGGTGACTATACTCTTGTATGACCCCTGAGTTTTCATTTTGTTAGTTTGTTATCAAAAATTGCGCAAATGAGCAAAATAGGTGAACAAACTTCAGTTTTGCGCAAGCTTGAAATATTACAGATCTGTGCTGGCATTATTTTTTTTTATCTAGAATGTCATGCACGTTTAATAGCATTTGGCCCGTGTGTGTGACGTCATACCATGCATTAGAACAGAAACCATCAGCTATAAGGAAGTGTAATAAGTTGCATTTATGTCATTTGTTTGTGAGCTGGAATATGAGCTCTAAGGTCATGCTTGATAAAGTGTAAGTTTGCAGCATGGCCTGTCTGTACAGTTTAAGATTTTGCCCATTGCATTGGCAGAAAATCAAGTTTCCTGCAGCTGCACTGGCAGCAGAATACAGAGCCCATTCATTCCATTATCAGAATATATGCCCTTGGTATAGGTGGGTTGTCTTAAAGGGGTTACACCAGAATATCAAGCTCCACAGGATAGGGGATAACTTGCTAATCGCCTCCCATGTCCTGCTCTCCTGTCACAGTGGGGGTAGCTCCCCCTCCGATGAGTTATACAAATGGCTCTTTTTTTTTTTTTTTTAAAGGTAGTCTGTCACCATCTTTTTTTCAGCCCCCTCTGAGAGCACCACAAGATAGCAAGCACTCTGATTATAGCAATATATCTGCATGTATACGTGCAGAAGTTTGGGAGAAACTTGCATTTTATTAGTAGTAGTAGTATTAATGAACTCTGGTTAACCCTGTACATCCTGCTCTCCATCCACTGATTGACAGTCACATCCCTATTCACAGTAAGATCTCATGCACACAGGCGGATTTGAATTGCAGAACCCGCGGCAGGTGTGTGCCTCCGGATTCTGCAGCAAATACCTCCCATAGCATGTTATGGAAAAGTGATTTTTCATGCATACGAGTGGAAACCAACTTTGGTTTCCGCTCGCGAATAGAAAAAAATTGCAGCAGGCTTCATTTGTTTTGCGAATTTCCCGAATGGACGGCTTCCATTTAAGTCAATGGAAGCTGTCTGATCCGCGGCCCTTCCACAATTAACATTGCGGAAAGGTCGCAGATTCTGCGGGGGATGACACGGGGAAAAAACATAAAATCTGCACTGCGCATCGGCTCTTTGAAACTGCTGACACCCGCTATAAACAGCTGTGATTGGAGCTGCTTTGTATGCCTGAGACTTTAGCTCTTCCATTGGTGGCTTTTATTGTGACAAGGCATATCGCTTTTCAACCAACAGGTGTATCTTCTATACATACACACGCTCAGATATGCATGTGTTCTCTATGGGAAGAGTGGCACAAGCTTGCATTATCTCTTGTGGTAACCTTTCTCGCTTGAGAACAAAAGAATTGGGGTGCTTTTAGACAGAATGATCGTTCTAATGAGCGAAAGTGAACAATAATTGTTCAGTCTAAATGTGAGCCAACGACCGAATGATAATTGTTCGCTTTTCACTCGTCCATGTTATGCAGACATAAAAATCATCATTGGCTCGTTCACTTCTCGTCCGATTTAACCAGCGCTCGTTCAGTTCTCAGTCCCTTATATAGCAAATGTGAACAGCTGGATGATTCTAAAGAATTTTGCGTTTGAACGAGTAACAATGTATCCGCTTGTATAAATAGGGCGCACGATGATGTCATTCGTTCGTTCAAATAGCTCATCTTAAAGGGCCCTTAAGGATCTTGAAATCCTACAGCCTGATCCTTCTTTTCCACAACACAGTGTCGACGAAGAATTGGGAGGCCTCATAGACATTGCTAGAACATTGCCTAGTCCTGCCGAAAGCAACAGGTTTGGCTGACATCAGTCAAATGTGTAGAGCCATCTTAAGTCACAACAAAAAGGAGAACTGGTAAGGGGGTTGAGTCACCGATCTCTCCCACAAGTGCTAAGAAGAAGTGGTGGTGGGGATGGGGGGGGGGGGGGGTGTAAGTAGAGAAACAAGTTTCGCTGGACGGTGATGGAGGGGCATGCTGCTGCATCGTTTTGGGGGGGCATATGTTACTTTTGCGCTGGGACCCTCTGTTCTATTCATAGGAGACGTGTGCATGTTGTTTCTTTATCAATCTCCATTACCTCCTGTTCTTGGTTACAGTGGGCTTTCTTGGACATTTCTGGCTACTCAAGAGACTAGAAGAAGCTATTAAGAGCTGTATTGTGATTTTCAGTTCATTGGGCACAAAAGGCTGGTGTACTGAGCATTGCCTAGGGCTGCTGGAATAATGCATTCAGCTGCACAAAGCAAGTATGAGATATGGAGGCCTGGCTTTAGATAGAACACGGATCCCCGGTGGGAGACTCTCTATTTAAATATAGAGCTGTTCCCAGGTTGCAAGCAATTCTCTAGCTTCTGCTAACAGTGATGAGTGGAGTTCTGAGAGGACTTAAAGGGAACCTGTCACCTGCCTAAAGCATCATAGGTTAGTTGATGGTGCTTTCGGCAGATGACATGTTTCCTTTAAGAGAAATCTGTACATACTTTTAAATGTCTATTACTGTATTAGCAGAGCCCGGCCCCACGTGTTACTGCAGTTTATTGCATAGTTGACATATTTATCACATATACAAGTACATTCCGCATCATAAGCAAACATTCCTGAATTACATTAACGATTGCTCTGAAGAGTTTTATAGGGCACCTGTCACAATTAGTTCATTGAACAAAGCTATTTGTTTTATATAATGCTTTCTCTTAGGGTGCTTTTACACGGACTGAGAAATCGTTCACCAAAGCAAATGATGACACAGTTCGCTCGGGCGTTCAGTTTAAACATACAAATTGTTTACTTTTTTAATGCGATCATTCACCGGTACAGAGAACTTGTCAGTGTTTAAACCAAACGATTAGCGAACGAGTCAACGATTATTTTCATGCTTGTGTAGTGGCCCAGAGTTAAGTGACCTCCTCCAGCAGTCCAATATCACCTTTCCTGTGTGAAACTTTCACAAAAGCATATAATAGCCTCAGGACTGCATCGGTAAGAAGAGAGCATCCACTAGGTCTAGAAGAAAGCAGGTTTCATCACCAACACAGAAGGGGGTTCTTTACTGTAAGAGCAGTGAGACTGTGGAACTCTCTGCCTGTGGACGTGGTGATGGTAAAATCCATAGAGGAGTTTAAGAGGGGACTGAATGTCTTTATAGAACGCTCTGATATTACAGGATATAGACATTAGGTTACCAGCGGGGTTGTTGACCTGGGTTTTACATTCAGGTAGGAACTATCAAGGTTGATCCAGGGATTATTCTGATGCCATTATGGAGTTGAGAAGGAATTTTCCCCCAAATGGGCTAATTGGCTTCTGCCTCTTGGGGTTTTTTGCCTTCCTCTGGATAACAAGGGGGTTGATACAGGCTAAACTGGATGGACATTGTCTTCATTCAGCCTAACATACTATGTTACTATGTATTTCTGCTTCTGTGATATGGCCGTGTGTCTTGGTCTGACTACAGGATTTACTGAACTTGAACTGTCAGCCGCCCCAGGCAATGTTCAGTACACTAGTCTTTTGTGTCCAATGAACTGAAAAGCATAATGTGGCTGTAATGCACTACTCATGTGAAACATGTTTTAGGGTGAACGTGGCTCCAAGCGTCATGATCAAATCTTGCTTTTGCTATGATTTGACCACAGGTGCATCCGCCATCATCCATATATGTGTATGCAGTAGAGCAGAGGTGCACCATTCATGAGGTGAGCACTTGGCCTGAAGTGCCACTTTTCCATAATGGGGTTTGGCAGATAGAGTTCGTGGTTATCTTTTCCACTTTTGGTTAGAGAACAAAGGGATGAGGGAGCTTTTCACTTAGGCTGTGGCACGGTTTTAGTCAGTTGCCCTTGTCAGGGTGGGGGTTTTGTAGTTGGTGATTTTAGGGAGTGATAGCCCAATACTTAAGGCATTCCAGGGCCAGGTCTTGTCCCCACCTCCGACCCTTACTCTTAGGACCCATTCAGAAAAAATAAAATGGCAGGAACACCTTGGAGAAACCTTCTGGAATGTTTTTTTTTGTTATACCAGAAAGTTTAGTGTGCCGCCGTATGTCGTGTTGTACTTGCCCAAATTTTGTGCAAAAAGTATATCCGTAGTTGGGTTTGATAAGTGCCCTTGAATTCACGTGTCGCAGACTTTTGTGTGGATCCACACTAAAATCTGCATTAGTCTACGCACCATTTGGTGTGGATCTTAATGTAGATTTTGCTGCAGATCAGATTTCAATTGAAAGGATGAAGTCTGCTTTGGATCTGTAGCAAATCCATGCCCATGATGAAAAATTTGAAACAGACTTTGGTGTGGGTTCTCTGCAGAGGAAAAATCCGCAACAAACGCTGTGTGTGTCCACCCCCAGTTTTCATTGGAATATTGATGCACATGTGATAACTAGAGATGAGAGAGCGTACTCACTAAGGCAAAATACTCGAGCGAGTAGTGCCTTATGCGAGTACCTGCCCGCTTGTCTCAAAAGATTCGGGTGCCGGCAGGGGAGAGCGGTGAATTGCGGGGGGGGGGGGGGGGGGGAGGGGGAGAGATCTCCCCCATCGGCACCTGAATCTTTTGAGACGAGCGGGCAGGTACTCGCCTAAGCCACTACTCGCTCGAGTAGTTTGCCTTAGCGAGTACGCTTGCTCATCTCTAGTGATAACTGAAATTTTTGAGTTTGGTTGGATTTATTTATTTATTTTTTGATGGCATGGGGAAAATTTCTAAAAGACTGCACTCTAGCTCCTGGCATGAAAAAGTCACTAAATTTTGCACACCGTTTGCTTGCGGGAAAATTTTGTAGCTTTGGTGGTTTGCGACACTGTCTGTATAATTGTATAATTTACACTAGAAATGTACTGCCAAGTCAGACCTGGTATATTTTTGGAAAGCTGAGATGCGCCTAATATGAATATACATGTGGCTTATATATTTGGCACATTGTGTGCCAGGGAAAACAATATTAAGACCAGTGTTTTTAAGACCCCCTGTTTTTAATTGGATGTGTGAAAAGTTATATCTTAACTCATTGTTTTCACCCTTAGCATGTGCTGTTAAGTACAAAATTGTAGCAAGGCAGGATAATGACTTCTCATCTGCGTGTGACTTTATAACATACTTCCTGTTTGATAAGAAGTATAAAGCAATGTCTGTGGCCATGTTTCAGCCTTGAAGGATTGATGTGAATGTCAACAAGTAATGCGCAATATTGCAACATTTCCTAAATTGAAAAGGCCAGTGTGTGGTGTAATATACATTGCAGTCTGTTATTACAACAAACTCCCTCTTTTCATCAAATCTTCTGAACTGTTTTAAATTATATACGTATAAGGATTGAATGAGTTGTCCAGGAGTCCTGCCTTCTATGCTGTCAACTGGCATTCAGTGGGTCCAACAGGTATTAGTGTATCTTGACGCCACTAGAAGTACAGGTGGAGCCAAGATACAAGAAGTTTGACAGAGGGTTCACGCCCCCTGTTATTGATTGGCTGTCTTGCATTCTCCCCGTCCTCGCCCTCACAGGTCCTGTATCACTTGCGGAGTATATGATGCCGAGCCTGCTGTGTCTCTCCCTGGCTGCAGTTTCCCACCTCCTGCTGCTAATTATCCCCGGTGGATTCACGCCGCAACTGCTGTGCTTCTGGCAGGCGGCAAAGTCCCAGCTCCGCACACCCCGCAGCTGTGATTGCTGGCGGCCATGTTTTGCCTCTCCTCGCCGCCAGTCTCCCAGATTACAAGCATGCCATTTGCTCGTCGCATCCTGACCTTGGCCGTGTTGGCAGTCCTGCTGCTGTGCACAGCAGCAGTCTGAGTGAGGGAGGTAGCAGCGTGGCAGCTAACAACAGAGGAACGCCGCGTCAGCGCTGCTCTGCGGCCCAGCCTGGTGAGTCCAGCGGAGGAGTGGCGGTTATGACTGGAGATGGTGTCTTTCAGGCCTGGCTGCCGGTCACCGCTCCCTCCCACAGCAGCGCTGCAGAGTGCAGACCAACTGGTCTCGCCTTCCTGCACCGCCTCATCCACTGCACAGCAGAGGGCAGACCGACTGGTCTCTCCTTCCTGCATTGGCTGATCTGCTGCCCAGCACCGCTGAGAAGTCCTGAGCACCACCTCTCGCCTTCCTCCACGACGGCTGGCGGTGGCTACAGGAACTGAGGGTGAGGACGGGGAGAATGCAGGACAGCCAATCGGTAACGGGGCATTAACCCACTGTCAAACTCGTAGTATCTTGGCTCCACCTGTACTTCTAGTGGCGTCAAGATACACTAATACTGGTCCAACATACTATTGAGTATCCAACCTCTAGCCCCATATACAGACCATGTGCATATCCACTATTGTATCGTAACCTGTCTTGTCACATCATCAATAAAGTCTAATGGGTTACCAACAGGAGGGTAGTTAAAGGCTCAGGGGCCCAGGTGCAAAAACTCAGCTCGACGCTCACTTTCGACACGAATTTTGAGCTATAATCGTTGCGTCTAAATGGCTCTTTAGGCATGGTCTATGTACAGGAGTTGTATAACTGATACCAGCTGTACATATTCATATACAGGATATACCCAGGTTATATCAGCACAGTCCATATTATATACAGGACATGTATAACTTATACCAGCTGTACATATATAATTATATACAGGAGATACCCAGGTTATATCAGCATAGACGTCTCCTGCACATGGTGATATGGACTAATGTTTATACCAGCTGTTCATATATCATTGTATATAGATGATACCCAGGTTAAGGCCCATTTAGACCCAATGAATGCCGAGCGAGAATCGTTGGGTCTAACTGCACGGACATCGTGCAGTTTTCGTTAACGAGTCGTTCATCATTGTCTTTCAGCTTGACAACAATGAGCCTTATCAGTGCCATGTGCTAAGTTCTCAGCAGGATACAGCTTATACTATGGTTTCAGCTGGTATCCCACTCGGAGAACAAAGCCGAAGTATGAAGAAGACAGCAGTGCAGCTGTATTCTGCATACCCCACTTGGAGCGCTCAGCTGTATACCAGCTGAGCGCTCCGTGAACACAGCAGCAGTATGCATAAGACAGCGATCCAGCTGTCTTCTGTATACCCTGCTCGGAGCGCTCAGCTGTATACCAGCTGAGTGCTCCGAGAAGAAAACAGCTCTGAGTGATGCATGCAGTGATGAGGCCCATTTAGACACAATGATTCTCACTCAAAAAACATATTTTCAGTGATAATCGTTGTGTGCATTTACACGGCAAGCTGATCGCTCAAAATACTCAAACAGCAGTTTTGAACATTCACTTTACATAAGTGTGTAAATGAAGGCTCACTCTGTATGCAGAAGACAAGCGGCACCGCTATCTTCTGCATATAGCTGTTGTCTTCTCTGAGTTGTATACAGCTGTATATATGAGCTGTGTACAGCTGTTTTCTTCTCGGAGTGCTCAGCTGGTATACAGTAATATAATTTTTGAAGCAGATTAGCCAAGGGTGGACATGCAGGAACATGGACCTCATAATGGGGCAGCAACTTCGTACTAATTTGGTGTCATTGTAACAGGGCTGCTTTTCTCCCTCATTGTTTAACCCTTTCCAATCACTGTCTGACGTCTAAAGACATTCTGATTGAAGGCTATACAGCTCCGATATCGGAGGACGTCCGTCAGGGTATTCTTGCTGTATATAACTGGGCGCTCTGTTATCGGGAGCCACTCTGGCATGTCACATACCGCAGTACTGGCTCTAGCCAGCAGACGGCGCCATTGTATAATGGCAGAAAGAGAAAGCCCCCTAGGAAACCCTGAATCCAAAATTGGATTGCAAAGAGTTAATTGCAGACCTCTGAGTTATAGCCATTTTACACAGGACAAGAATCTTTCGATTCTCACTTGCCAGAGTTATTGAGCTCCTGACGTAATAACCAGCTCGTCCACACTCATGCAATCTGTTTTAAACTACATGATTCTCGTTGTACTAGTCATACAGTGTTTCACATCCCTACATGAAACGCTGAACAATTAGTGTTTAAACTACACGAACCGGCGCTGATTTTTATGCCAACTGAACGATGAGCAGAGACCCTCCCAATTCTCATTCTTTTTTCCACGTATAAACTTAACAATTCTCATTCAGTTTCGCACATTTGAACGAATCATTCCATCTAATCGGAGCATTAGCATTGTGCAGGTTCACGCTATCCATGGAGAAAGATGGTGAAAACTGATCTTGGCCCTCTTCCTTCATGTGCAAGAAGCAAAATGTGGCAGCTTTGGAGCACATCATCCCAGTTGAGATCATGAGAATTTTCAGTCAGAAATGGGCATTTGTAAGAAGTTGTAATTCCCCCCAATTGTCCTTTGAGGCCTTCATCCAGTCCTTGACTTGATTATCTATAATTTGGCTAGAGGATTGCAGGTTTTTAACCAGCATGTCAACAAAATGCCGAAGAATTTGTAGCTGGCTCATCCTAGTTCTCAAGATCTATGCTTTTTGTCAGTAACTAAAAACTTGTGTTTCAGATATGAAAGTTTAACCACATTGATGGCAAGCAAAATCTTGAGTTAAGGTATTGACATATTTGGACTTTATTTTCTAGAACATTGGCATCACCATACTTCAATAGCTATGCCAATCGTGCCAAGAAAATGTCTGCTTTATACCAACCGTAGATACTTGCTGTCATATGTTTTCTGTTTTTTCCAAATACAGATTTACCTTTAGAGACTTCACCGCTTCAGGTATATTCAGGCTGGTTTGCCCCTGAACCCCATGAAGGACAATGAAGGATAGCAGTGATGTTATTACTGGATGCAGGGATGATGGGAAGTCATTAACTGTGCCGTTTGTTACGGACAATGTCTGCCTAGAGAATGGGCCTATTGGACCCCTAGATCTACACACAGACTGGAATGCAGATAAATGTCCACACGAGACCTCCAATACCTGGGGAGACTTTGAGAGTTTTAATGACTTCACGACACACTCTGAACAACTTCACTATGAAAATGGACCATTGGATGAGAACATTTTTGCCACGGCTATACCTGATGAAGAGGGCTGCACTGATCAAACGGATGGAGAAGCCCATTGGGATGCATTTAATCTAGGAAATGAGGTATGTCTTTTGAGCGATGTGTTTGGATGGCTAAATGTAGCATCAGCTTGACAACCAACCTTCTCTTAAACAAACCACTGCGGCAATAGTTGGATGCAGGCTATGTTTTTGGAACCCCCTCATATAGTGTTACAAGCTATGTAATAGAGGCTGTGCCAAGTCTACCAGAGCAGAAGCCACGGTTACTTAGATGCTCTCTATTCTGATTAACGGAGTAGAGTCGAAAGCAGATATAGGACATATAGACCGATAATCCAAAATGATCAAAAATACTTCAAGGCCACTGGTTGCTTTCCTACATTATCTGCAGAGGCTTTTTGTATTTAATCTGGATGCCATTCATGGACTTCAGGCTTCTATGAAAATAGCCTATAATTTGCAGATGGATTCTTGTGAAAGGCTAAGGGAATTTCTTTAGAACTTCTGCAGTGTATTCAAATGCCTCATGTAGCTAGTAGGAGTGAGGAAATATGTATTTTTAAGGAATTGTTAATTAGGCCCTGTGTATTACTTTTGTCCTTACACTTCTGAGAATTTCTAGGATTACTGTTATATAGAGATGAGCGAACCTACTCGGCCACGCCCCTTTTTCACCCGAGCGCTGCGATTTTCGAGTACTTCCATACTGGGGTGAAAAGATTCGGGGGGCGCCGTGGGCGAGTGGGGGGTTGCAGCGGGGAGTGGAGTGGGGGGGAGAGAGAGAGGGCTCCCCCCTGTTGCCCGCTGCTACCCCCCGCTTCGCCACGCCAACCCCCCCCCCCCCCGAATCTTTTCACCCAAGTACGGAAGTACTCGAAAATCGCAGTGCTCGATCGAGTAATTACTCGAAACGAGTATATTCGCTCATCTCTACTGTTATACTGTAGCTAGATGACTAGGCAGTGGTGTAGCTATACGGGGTACAAAGGTAGAAGTCACACACAGGGTTGAAGACAGATGGAGCATAAAAGCCCCTCTACAAATAAGAAGGCAGCAGTACTCTAAAGCAGGGGTCCCCAACCGCCGGGCCGCGGACCGGGGCCGGGCCGTTGGGTGTTTAGCGCCGGTCCGCGGCACCGCCGGGAACTTTTACTCTAAACACAAGGCCCGCGGGCCGAATCCGGCCCGCTGCCTTGTGCTATGTGGCCCGCGGCGTGCCGACGCCGCAGACCACCGAAGCGATTACCAGCGAGGGCGCCGCAGCTCCCCGCTGGTAATCGCGCTGATGCCGGCGCACACTGACGTCTGTGCAGCCAGGATACTCTTCCCCGAGTCCCCTGCTCATTAGTTCCGCAGGAGAGGACTCGGGGAGGAAGCGTTCCGGGCTGACGTCAGGGCAAGCAGACAGAGAGCGACAGCAGGGAGGAGGTAAGTATATGGGTTGGGGAGCTGCCTATTACGGGGGGGGGGGGGGGGGCTACTTATTACAGGGGAAGGGGCTGCCAATTACTGGGAGGGCTGGTTATTACTGGGGGCTACTTATTACAGGGGAAGGGGCTGCCAATTACTGGGAGGGCTGGTTATTACTGGGGGCTACTTATTACAGGGGAAGGGGCTGCCTATTACTGGGGGGGGCTACTTACTACTGGGGGACCTGCTTATTACAGGGGGGACGTGCTTATTACTGGGGGGTTGCTTACTGGGGGGGGGGTGCTTATTACTGGGGGGGGAGGGCTACTTATTACAGGGGAAGGGGCTGCTTATTACTGGGGGGGGCTACTTATTACAGGGGAAGGGGCTGCCGATTACTGGGGGGGGGCTGCCTATTACGGGGGGGGGGGGGGCTGCCTATTACTGGGGGGGGGGGGACCTGCTTATTACTGGAGGGGTTGCTTACTGGGGGGGCTGCTTATTACAGGGGAAGGGGCTGCCTATTACTGGGGGGGGGCTATTACTGGCTGGGGGGACCTGCTTATTACTGGGGGGAACCTGCTTATTACTGGGGGGGCTGCTTATTACTGGGGGGGTGTTCTTATTACAGGGGAATGGGGTTGCTTATTACTGGGGGGGCTGGTTATTACTGGGGGGGACCTGGTTATTACTGGGGGGGACCTGCTTATTACTGGGGGGGGATTGCTTACGGGGGGGGCTGCTTATTACTGGGGTGGGCTGGGGGCTACTTATTACAGGGGAAGGGGCTGCTTATTACTGGAGAGGCTGCCTATTACTGGGGAGGCTGCCTATTACTGGGGGGGGGGGGGGCTGCCGCCTAGTACTTGGGGGGGGGGGGCGCTGCCTATTACTGGGGGTGGGGCGCTGCCTATTACTGGGGGGGGGGACCTGCTTATTACTGGGGGGACCTGCTTATTACTGGGGGGGGGGGCTGCTTATTACTGGGAGGGGACCTGCTTATTACTGGGGGGGGGACCTGCTTATTACAGGGGGAGGGGCTGCTAATTACTGAGAGGTGGGGGCTGTCTATTACTGAGGGATGGGGGCTGTCTATTACTGGGGGGGGGGGAGATAAATTATATGCTGCCCTATGTGTGTGCTGGGGGGGGGGGAGATTATACACTGCCCTATGTGTGTACTGCCAGGACATTCTAATGTCATAACTAAATAAGAATGCACTAAACTCCAACCCCCTTCATAACCCCGCCCCCTATAACCAAAACCCCGCCCATGTCCCGCCCAACCCTGCCGGGCCTTGTAAAAATGGTCTTGCTTGAAGCCGGTCCCTGGTGCCAAAAAGGTTGGGGACCACTGCTCTAAAGGGCACATGGTATGTTGGGTGCCCTATTACAGATTCAGCATTGGGGCTCAGGAGCTTCACATTACCCTCTGAGCAGGTGAGAAGACCTCAACCCAAAAGGTCACCAGTTATGACCTAGGCATGGACCTGCATAATGTTAAACGTTGATATGATTAAATGCATGACTTAAATATTTGCTCTGTTTGTCATCTTGCTGCAGAACAGACAGGAATGTGAGCGAATATTCAGGTTGAGCTTTCCTGCCATTCCTGTAGAAGATACAAATGAAGACGTGAAAAACCTGGAAACACTGCTGACATCATCTAATGAAGAAAACCTCTCCAAGTTAATAAAGACTCGATTATGGTACTACAATTAATCTAGGCTTTAATGCATTCCATCTCAAGAGTAGGAAGGATTGCTGGGATCATATATTTAATGTCACTTTATTTTGATAGCGATGTGAGTGAAAATGGCAGAAAATTCAACAGATTTTGCATGGCCTTTGTATCTACTGAGCAGGGCGGTTAAGGATCTGGGCACCATTACTGCTAAACAAGGTGATCTATAATAGCAAAAAATACATGGCCAAACAATTAGCCATAATTATTGAGGGTAGGTTTCTTTCATCTGTTTATGGTAACATCCTTTGGTTCAAGGGCACTGAAGGGGTTAATGTCTGTGTCCTTGGTGGTCTATAGCAGGGTTACTGTTGAGAAATACTGTTCTAGAACAGAGATCCTAACTCCAATCATCCGATGCCACCAACGGGTCAGGTTTTCAGGATTTCCATAGTATTGCATAGGCAATGTAATTGCTGCAAGTGCCACAGACTTTGCCATAGGTTTTCTATCTCTGGGATATCCTCAAATCATGACCTGTTGGGTGTACTTGGAGACTGCTGTTGAGAAACACCAATCTAGAGCAAAGAATGGGATTATTAGCATTACTGGTGGTCTAGGATAGTGAAAGGGTTATTGCATTGGAGTAACTATAGGGGATGCGGTTGCACCCAGGCCCAGGAGCCTTAGGGGGCCCATAAGGACTCTCTTCTCCATATAGAGAGCCCAGTACTATAAATAAAGCATTATAGTTCTGGGGTCTGTTACAAGTTTTGCATTGGGGCCCAGGAGCTTCAAGTTAAGCCTCTGGTTATTGGCACCATCACTGGTCTAGGGAAGTGAAGGGTTAAACTTCATTATCTCCCTGGTGGTTTAGGGCACAAAAAGGGTTACTTATTCAATCCCTGGTGGTAGTCTGGGGCAGTAAAAGGATTAGTGTTTAAAATCTCTTTAGGTCTAGAGCAGAGAATGGAGTTAATACCAGTATCTCTAGTGGTCTTCAGGACAGACAAAGGGTTGATAATAAAATACTGGTGGTTTAAAGGGTTGTGACTCATTTAGACAAACACATTTGTATCCTACAGATGACATTTAATCAGTATTTGCTTTCAATATGCCATGCAATATAACATGTTATGAATTTGGAAAATGCAGTCAGCGTATTTAAAAAGCATATGGTAAAATGCAAATTGCGCTTAGACAATGTCTTACGGATCCTGCCAAGAAAAATGGATTTGTCTGAATGAGCCATTAATCATCCTTCAGTTTCCAGCATTGTCCAGGCTGCAATAGGAGGCTAAACGGTGATCTTCGAGAAGCGTGCAGGGAAGGGATAGAGAGCTCTGAATCTGTAACCTAGTTCTCCTAAAGTGTACCTGCACTTTCAGATAACTTTTCAGAATAAGCTGCCATGTATGTATTGTACACGAAGAATAAGATCGCGTTCACGTGGCACAATTCCGGCATCAATTTTGTGTGCCATAATTGTGAGAATCTGCACCATTTTAGCATTTAACTGACTTCTATGGAAATCTGTACCGTAGCTCATATGGCATGGACTGTCAAATCTGCATTTCAGAGAAAACGGAACGATCATGCACATAGAAAACGCGTTTGATGGCTGTATATGGACTTGCCCTATTGTCTGGAGCTAATTCATACACATTGGCAAAATTCAACATGGATCTGACCCCTACTATTATACTTTGTGTGAGCAAGGCCTAAAGCTGCCCATACACATGAGTGATTTAGTTTGTCCAACACCTGTTTCTCTTGACTGGCCTATAGACATTAAATGTTCAACCGTTTTTAGGAAGGTAAGCTGCAGTCAGACAGCTTTGGCCCCAGCTTATCTCCAGGGAAACAAATAATCAAGCATTGAAATACAATGTCTCCGATCCTCCTTTCCCTTAACATCGGTTGAAGGCAAAAGTTGAGTAGATCCCTATACACATTAGAGAGTAGTCAAGCAGGTTTGGAAAACAAGATGTCTGTATGGGGGCCTTAAAGCTATTTCTGGCCATTATGTTACTTGTGTCCTGAATTCATCATCATCATTTTTTTTCCTTCTGCAGGCTGCATATCTAATTTTCAGTTCCCACTGAGCAGGTCGGAGGAGCCTGCTTCCATGCTGTGCTCTGTGAACTGCACTTGGTGAAAATTGCATATTCGGCTCCCTAAGGGTACATGTTTTCCATCTGATCATGGAAATGGCACTCTTTCATTTGATTGTGAGATTATCAGGAGCAACTTTTAAACCGCTCGTGTGCATGTACGCTAACCTTCTGTAACGCACACAGAGAAAATCAGCTTAGAGGATATTAGAAACTTACTGAGCAGTGTAGATGTGATTCTAGTAGCTGCAAATTACTCCTTATTGGCTTCAGCAGCTACTTCTGTATGATGGCACAGATGCCCGACAGATCTTCCCTTTTCTGCACAGGAACATCACTCATTAAATGGAGGATGAGCGGGCGGGGGATCGCCCGCCTCCATTCACAGTAAACAGAAGATCGCTCACGTTTTTTAGTGCCGCGGAATAAGTTGACATTATACAAATAAAGGTTATTTATTATACATGCATAAACTGAACTAATTCTTGTTTGTCGTTCAGTCTGTTAATGCATTTACACTGAATGGTTCCGATTGTTGCTGGAGTTTGAACAATATCAGCCCATGTAAAAGTCTCTTCCTCCTCTCCCCCTCCCCATTCCCCCCCCTCCTTCTCTCTCCCTTTCATATTCTTCTTTGGGCAATCTGAGTCATCACCCTCCTCCACATCCTGTGATCTCTTATCTGCTACTAGAAATGAATTTTAAGTAACAGCATTGGACTGCAAATTAGCAGGGAGGGTTTACAGCCAATAGTGTGTGAAGTGCCATGTTACTTGGAATGCTGCAGGTGTCTCCACCAAAAAAAACCTCAGACCTGTTGACACTCCTCCTTTTTTATTATTAAATACATATACTTTTTTTAAGAGTATGGGAAGTTTGGCACATGATCTCTTATTTAACCCTTTTCAAACTGTCCATTTTAAGATGATGTCCACATGGAATGGGAATGCCCTGATTTGTGGGCAGAATATCTGCAGAAAAAGGGATGAGATTTTTACAAATTTTATGCACACATTGTGGGACAATTAACCACCTGTACTTTGTGCAGTGGATTTTAAATTCACAGTATGTTGATTTGTGGTTTTTACTGTTTAAAATGCATAGAGCTTAATAGGATATCATGCTATTAGCGTGGTGTTTACTCAGGTTGGGTTGTCACAGTGACAGCTTGATCCTTTGTAGTAGTGTTACTGGAAACAGAAGTGATTTAGTGCACAGCCTAGGCTCTGTGTTCCAGAAAGGTTGTTCAAAACATATTTGGGTATCTAAACAAATACAAAATAGATTTTTTTTTTTTGTTCCTCATTAGTACTTCAAAGACCCCCTTGTCATGAAAGATTTAAAGGGATTAAAAATAGCTCCTTAATAATGGGCAGCTGGACTGAACAGACTTTATTTTTTATGCAAAGGGTTTAGAATCACTATGTTATATGATGATAGACATTGGCAATAAAGTTTACTTTTGGCTTTGTTCAAATAAGCACTTTGTATTTCCATTGTTCATCTCCATCATAGAAGCCTAACAATGAAAATATTGGAAATCCTGGATCTAGCACGAGACAGACCCCACTGACTAGAAGGGGGTGCATTGGGTTTTTGTCACGCTGCCCAGCATTTGACAGGACAAAATAGTGCAGTGTGCTGCATTATTTTTGCCTAGGATTTTGTATTGGGCCTGTGCTGGAGACTCCCAAATACAGATGTGAGCCAAGTCTTCAAGGAGTTGTCACAACAACTTGTTAACTGAAATCCGATTGCTGTGGGTCCCCTAAAATGGCCAGAGACCAGCTTTTATTATTTAAATGCGAAAGACGTTTAGTCACATATTCGCCATCAAAATATCTCTTAGTAGCTCAATACACCTGAATCATAAGAAGTGGGTGACATCCATATGCCCTAATGTCTTCATGAGACTGACTCTTCCTTAGGGCTCTTGCATCCTTGCGTTTTTTGAGTTTTTTTCACGTGATATTGCTGCCTTTTTTGTCACGCGATTGTCACTGGGACTTTCTAATGTTAAAAACACATCGCACAAAAATGGCAAAGCGCCAACTTGCGATGCGTTTTTAACATTAGAAAGTCCCATTGACAATCGCGTGAAAAAAAACGCGCAAAAAAAACGCAAGGGTGCAGGAGCCCTTAACACAAAAGTAACTATTTCTAGTTCTGACAACAGTTAAAAAGATTGTGTGGGCCCAGAACTTTGTTTTAGGGGTTTTGTGATTATTAAATCTGAGGCCTTCTGTGTTGTTGTCGAGGACTTGGTAAATAGCCATTTAGGCCCAATGCCTATAGGGATGCATTAGTGTCCGCAGGACGGTAAAAAGCATGCGGATGTGTTTCCACATTTGAAATTTCCAAAGAGAACCTAAAATTTGATTAATCTGACCACAGAATAGAATTCCATTTTGCCTCAGTCTATTTTAAATGAACTTTGGCCCAGAGAAGATGTCGGCAATTCTGGATTGTGTTGCATGATACAGCTTTAATGTACATTTGTGCATTATACGGTAAACTGATTTCTGGAAGAATTCTTGAGCCCATTCAGTGAATTTCATTACAGAATCATGCCTGTTTTTAATGCCGTGATGCCTGAGGCCCGTAGATCTTGATCATCTAGTATTGACGATCGGCCTTGTGACATAAATTTCTCCAGATTCTCTGAATCTTTTGATATTATGTACAGTATATGATGGGATATTCAAAGTTTCTGCAATTTTTATGTTGAAAGTTTTTTTTTTTTGTTTTTTTTTAATTGTTCCACAAATTTTAAAGTGTTTCACAGATTGGTGAACCTCTGACCATCTTTGCTCCTGAGACTCTGCCTCTCTAACATGCATGTTATTTTTTTTATTTTTTTATGCGCAGTCAAGTGACTTGGTAGAATATTAACCCTCCAGCTGTTTTTCAATAGTACCACTACTTTTCCATCCTTTTGCTACCCGTCTCCACTTTTTTGCGATGTGTTGCTGCTATTAATTTCTAAATGAGTTATTGTATTTTTTGGATTATTAGATGCACCTGAGTATAAGGCGCACCCAGCTTTTAGATAACAGAAAATTTTAAAATGTAATCTTTCATACCAATTTAAACTTTTCTAGTGGTCTAAGGAGGGAGAGGGGTTATTTTCACAAATTGGTGTAGAGTAGTGTGACCCCAACAGGTCATATTTTCAGGATTTGTCCTTGACTTTAAGGCCCTTTGAACGATTTTTTTTTTAATGATCACTTTGTGTAAAACAGGCAAACATTAACAATAATCGTTCAATGTAAACGTAGCCAATGTTCGAACAACTACTATAAATCTGTCGCTTTTCATTCATTTTATGCAGGCATAAAAATCGTTCGCTCGTTTACTAATCAACTTATATACACATCATTCCATTATTCTCATTCACTTATACAATGAATGTGTGAGACTGAACAATTTCTCATTTGAATGAAGCAACCATGCATCTGTCTATATAAACAGGCTGCGCAAGAGAACTTTGGCCTCCTTCACTCATCAAAACGAGTAATCAGCAGGTCTAAACGGACCCTTATACTCTGAACATAGCTTAATCTCACTGTTTCATAAGGCCCCAGAGAAGGACATACAAGAGGCTCCAGTTTTTTTTTTTACTTTGTACTATGCAGCAGACTCAATCATTCAAGGGTTAAAGGACTTTCTGAAGTGTTTGTAAAAATCCCTACAGGAGGAGAGAGAAAGAAATGGAGGCAGTACCTGCAGCTGCTTAGTCATTCAAGGGTTAACCCTTTGCAATCCAATTTTGGATTCAGGGTTTCCTAGGGGGCTTTCACTTTCTGCCATTTCACAATGGCGCCATTTCACAATGGCGCCATCTGCTGGCCAGAGCAAGTACTGCGGCATGGGACATGCTGGAGAGGCACCCGACAACAGAGCGGCCAGTTTTATACAGTAACAATTCCCTGACGCACGTCTTCCAACATCGGAGCTGTACAGCCTTCAAACAGGATGTCTGCAGACGTCAGACAGTGGATTGGAAAGGGTTAAGGCTGTCTTATAAACTAGTGCAGGCTTACTGAGTCCCGGGGAATTGAGAAAGGAGGTCGGGCTGAGGATGCTCAGCAGCTGCAAAGAGAGAGTGCAGGGCGCCGTCTTCACTGCTCTGCAAGTGCTTTGTCTCTGTTGCTAGCGCTGGTGAAGCCTGGACGGCGAGGAGGCAGCAGGCACCAGCTGTGACTGTTTGTGCCATTTGGCATTTTAGATTTTCTGGTAAAGTATGTGTGTGGGCGGCAATCAATTATGGAGTCGGTCCCAACTGTGACTCCTATAGACATGCCACTAATATAACTTTAAAGGTATCATTTACTTTCCAGGTTGGAATATGACCCGTCGTGGCAAAATGGTGATGGCACATTCCTCAAATCTGGATGCGAGTGGCAGAACTCCAAGGGATGCAGAGACCTCAAGATGTTGCTTAGATCGACTGCTGAAAATGTAAATCTCACCTATTAGTTATATGTATTACTACTGTGCTGTCTTTCTTTTTTTTTTTTCTTTTCTTTTTGTGTGAGTCGGGCCTCCCTCACGCTGACTTTGTACCACAATTAGTGTGGCGTTCTCAGCGCTGCACTAGCTGTGGTTAGAGATGAGCGAGCACACTCGTCCGAGCTTGATGCTCATTCGAGTATTAGGGTACTCGAGATGCTCGTTACTCGAGACGAACACCACGCGGTACTCGAGTCAATTTCATTCCCCTTCCCTGCATGTTTAGCGCCATTTTGTTAGCCAATAAACATGCGGGGAAGGCATTACCACTTCCTGCTGTGACGTGCCAGTCCTTCTCTCCCCCCACCCCCCCACAGTAGTGAGTGGCTCGGACGATGAGGTGACCACCGAGTACTTAAACTGGTCCCGCCCGTGGTTCGCCTCTGACGCATGCTGGCAGAGGTTAGGGAAAATGCTGCTGCTGATATAGGGAAAGGGTTAGAGTAGGGATCCTCTCTTCAAGAACCCCAATGGTCCTTCTTAGGCCTACTCCTCATTGTGTGCATTGCTGTTGTGGCTGGCTGGGAGCAGTAGTGCACCAATTTTTTTTTTTTTTTTTAAAGCATCTAGGCCTGTGCAGAGCATTTCAGCTATACCATTCTGTGTGTAGTGCATTAGGCAGATTTCTCATCTCTAAACAGTACGCTAATATTTCCTGGGCCACTGCAGAGCATTTCAGCTATACGGCTCTGTGTGCAGTGCATTAGGCAGAGTTCTCATCGTTAAACAGTATGCTAATTTTTCCTGGGCCACTGCGGAGTATTTCACAGATACCATTCTCTGTGTTGGGTGAAGTAGCCGCAGTTATCAGCACTATCCACTGGTTTTATAGTTTTCTGCCCCTGTGAAGAGCATCTCACAATACCTTTTCCTTGGGTGCGGTGAAGTAGCCGCAGTTATCAGGACTATCCACTGGCTTCGTAGTTTTCTGACACTTCATACAGCCTCTCTTAATCTACAAGTCTGTGAGCGGTAAATGACCCCTAGGTATCAGCGGAAGACAGCGGTTAAATTTTTTCCGGTCACAGCATAAAGCCTCCGGTATCTACAAGTCTTTGTGTGGTGAATTAGCCCCAGTTCTCAGCGCTGTACAGTGGGGTAATTTATAGTGTTCATACTATTCTTTAAGGATATACCCCCTGATTTACACCTCCCTGGATATGGGATGGATTAGAGATGGGCATATGAGTTTTGTTCAGCCCATGAGCTCTCTAACTATAGGTATTTTACCCACATGGAAATCTGTGGGTTTTGGGACATCCCCTATTAATTAATTTAAGATATTTTATGATTAAGTTTTGGAATTTGTGGGCATATGCGGGTGGACGTGTGCACACATTCTTTTGGGTTGTACATATTTGGAGAGAGAGATTTTTATAATATATATATATATTTTTATGCATATATTTTTTATTTTTAACCTTCACGGTTATTCTAGATTGATGGGCCTTACAACCCACTCATACTTGGAGGGATTATTTACAGTGTAGTAATATATATAATATATATTATAATAATAAAAAAAAAAAAAAAAAAAAAAACCTTAGGATTCTATATGGCCCCCTCTATTTATTTTTATTTATGCCTTTTCCCGACTTGTTTTTTCCTTTTTCCTTTTCTTTATTTATATGTATATATATAATGGATTGAAGCTTTTAATTGCATGTAACATATATACTGTTTTTATCATGGCTCGGTTTTTTATTGAATACTTGAAAGGAGATGTCTGGATTCCGTTCGATCTCAATAACCAACAGTTATCCCTAATAGTAATTTAACTTATTTTAGTCTATTCATGTTTTGCTTTCCATTGTCCTATGTTCCACTTAGTAGATTCTGTCCCATGCATCCTCTGTAACGAGGTGAGGGAGTGAAAGCAAAAGAGGACTTCTTGCACTCCTAAGGAGAGGCTTCGGGTGTCGGAAACTTTATCTTTAGCTGACATAAACCCGTTCCATGTATTTGTGTGTCTCAAGCTCAGCCTCCCACTGACGTAGGTCTTAGTGTCTAGAACCCCGCCCCGTGCATTCCCTGTAACGTAGCGGGGAGTGAAAGCAAAGGACTGACATAATCCTGTTCCATTCATCTTTGTGCCACAAGTCCCGCCTCTCACTGACGTAGGTTTTATGTCTAAAACCCCGCCCCGTGCATTCCCTGTAACGGAGCGGGGAGTGAAAGCAAAGGAGGATCCCCTCAACCACGTCAGTAACTCCACCCATGTATGAGGTCATTAACTCCGCCCACCAATATGGCGCTACCCAGGGACCGACCGGAGTGAAGACATCTCCTTTCCTAAAGGTATTTATATCGGTATTTGTTGCTTTTATTGTTTATTGGACTTGAGAAAGGTACCGTGGAGGTACTGAAACGCGTTGTCCGCTCTACACGTGTGTGTGGCACACGTACGGCATTTGTGTTTGTCTGTTCTGCACGTGTGTGTTTTACACTCACGGCAGTGAGGTTTTAAGAAGGATTAATAAACCGGTGAAAGAATCTTTCTCATATATTGGTCGTATGAAGATTGGTTTAATCATTTGGAGTCTTCACTACAAGGAGGGGGATTCTGCATTACATACCCCCCTCCTAGAAAGTAAGTGTCGGTTTACCATCTTTTACATGAAAAAATAGAGACATAGAATCTTTTTATTTTCACCATCTCTGGCAGCGCAGAGTTTTTTTAACTGTGTATTGTATTCTCTGTGTTGGGTGAAGTAGCCGCAGTTATCAGCACTATCCACTGGTTTTATAGTTTTCTGCCCCTGTGAAGAGCATCTCACAATACCTTTTCCTTGGGTGCGGTGAAGTAGCCGCAGTTATCAGGACTATCCACTGGCTTCGTAGTTTTCTGACACTTCATACAGCCTCTCTTAATCTACAAGTCTGTGAGCGGTAAATGACCCCTAGGTATCAGCGGAAGACAGCGGTTAAATTTTTTCCGGTCACAGCATAAAGCCTCCGGTATCTACAAGTCTTTGTGTGGTGAATTAGCCCCAGTTCTCAGCGCTGTACAGTGGGGTAATTTATTTGGACCCTGCTCTATCCTTAATCCGGGTCGAGGGCGTGGACATGGACACGGGTGTCCAAGTGAGGGTGTGGGCACAGACCGAGGTCCTGGGTGGGGTGAATCATAGCCGGCTGGTGAGGGATTAGGAGAGAGCCAAGTCTCTACGCTCCCCAGCTTCATATCACAATTTGCGGGTCCGCGTGGTAGACATTTATTACAAGAAGAGCAGTGCAAGCAGGTCCTGTCGTGGATGGCAGATAACGCGTCCCACTACTCCCGGCCTAGGGACTGCACCTCTGAATCCTCTGGCTGCACCTCCTTCCTCCCAGCCTCCTCACTCCATGAAAATGACATATTCTGAGCAGGCAGACTCCCAGGAACTGTTCTCGGGTCCCTGCCCAGAGTGGGGAAAAAACTGTTCCTCTCTCACCTGAGGAGTTTTTCGTGACCGAAGCCCAACATTTGTAAAGTTCCCGGAGTCCGGGGTATGAGGCCGGGAACTTCCGGCAACTGTCTTGAGCTTTTTTTGGATGAGGATGATGACACATTTGTCTGTCAATGAGGTAGTAGTAAGGGCAGTAGGTCCGAGGGAGGAGCGCATAGAGGATTCAGAGGAAGAGCTGCAGGACGATGAGGTAACTCCCCCCAACTGTTTCCTAAAGCACCCCCTCGCAGCAAGCCTCCGTGCAGAGGGCTAGGCAAAGGTGTGGATGTTTTTCAGAGAGTGCGGACCACTGACGAACAGTGGTATGCCACCACTACCAGCCTCACCACCAGCATGCGCAGGCAAATGATGGCAAAGCACCCCACAAGGTGGGACGAAGGCCACTCACCGCCTCCGAGTCACACTACTCACTCTTTCCCCCCCCCCCCCCCCCCCTGTGCCACAACCTGCCACACACATCCAATCACCCTCCCAGGACGCAGGCACAAGCGCCTCCCGGCCTGCACCCACACCCTCACCTCCACGGTCCTCCACTTCATCCAGCAATGTCTCTCAGCACAGCGTTTAGCTGTGAGGCTTGTGGAAACGGAGGTTTTCAAAAGCATGATGGCGGTGGTCCCGCCCTACTCAGTCCCCAGTCGCCACTATTTTTCCCGGTGTGCCGTCCCTACACCAGCACGTCTCCCGCAATATAAACCGTGCCCTCACTAACGTCGTTACTAGGAAGGTCCACTTAACGATGGACACGTGGACAAGTACTGGTAGCAGGGCCACTATATCTCCCTGACGGCACATTGGGTGAACTTGGTGGAGGCTGGGACCGCTCACGTGCTACCCACACCGAGGATAGTGGGGTCTACCTCGGTGCTGGTTTCTGCGGTGTATTATGCCACCTCCTCCACTGCCTATACTCTTGCTACAGAAATGTTTTAGGGGTCCACCTATACACTTGCTACAGAAATGTTGAACCAATCACAGCCATTCATTGAGTGCTGGCTGTTATTGGCTAAGTGTCAGCCAATCACAGCCAGCACTCGATGAATGTCTGTGATTAGTTCAATCACTGCCAGTCATCGAACGCTGGCTGTGATTGGCTGATGCTTAGCCAATCACAGCCAGCGATTCCAGAAGGCAGGGATTTTTGAATCCCCGGCCAGAAGAGTAGAAGATCACTGTCAGGGACCTGGGGAGAAGATGCGGCCGGGCTGATGGCGCGGGACAGGTGATGTATGTGTGTTTTCCTGCAGTCAGGGCTTAAATTTTAGCTTTGACAGTAGGATTTCCTACTGTTGAAGTTGCATCGCAACTTGTAGCAGTGATATCTAGACACTAGTCTTGTTTTGTCCCCCCCCCCCACTGAAAAAATGTTTTCCTAGATGTAACAGGAGGATGTGATATTTAACCCCTTCTGAAACTAGCTCCAAAAAACAAAGTTTTAAAAAAATTGGCAAAATAAAATTAACTCTTTGGCAGTTTTCATACGGCCCAGAAATTGCACTAATATGCACGACATTTCTTTTAAATGGGGTCATACATGTGAGCGATTTTTAATTTCTCCCCCCCCCCCCCCCTCCTCTTTCTATCCTCGAGCGTGCCCTTGCATCGCATATCCCATTATTTTCAATGGGGCCGGCGGCAGCCTCACACTACGTGCTAGGTGCACGCAAGTGCCCATGCAAGATCTCCTTGTTGAAAACAATGGGAGGATCGCTACTTCCCCAAACTGATGCGAGGCAATTTTTAATATCAAAACTTCTCGCATCCGCTGGGAAATCGAATGTTGGCAAGCATGATATCTCACTTGCCCATGTGAAGTGTGCTGAAAAGCAGGGCTAAAGATACAGTTTCCACCTTAAGAAAGTTACTACATTTGTGGAATCTGCAAAAAAAAGTTCCCTTAACCCAATCTCATGATCTACTTGTTTTTGTTTAGTCTTCCGACACTGGAGAGCAAACCAATGATGCCTTAACCGATATCGAACAATTATATGTTAATGAAAGTCTACCCCCTGCTGGCTCTAAGAACTTAATACAGACTAAGGTGAGATACTCGTTCAATTTTCTTTCACGTTCTATAATGTTTTGTATCAAGTAATCGGGGCTGACATGGAGACTTGCGAAAAGCAGCAAACGCCCAGCAGTACGGTGACCCCTCTGCCGTTTTCTATTCCCACAGTAGTGCATGGCTGCAGTCAGTTTTGCTTCATGAAAAGGGTTGTGTTGCTATATGTATGACAGTTACTTACACATGCATTGGATTATTTGTAGTATACACTTGGACTAAGCTTGCTTTCTTCTCTTTTAGTTGGATGTTGCTCCGGGTTCCAAGAGTGGCCACATTTTTTCGTATCAGTTGGTTTTAAAGAAGTCACAGACTGATGTTTCTTTGCCTTTTCTCACCTTTTCAGGGAAAAAGAGTTTATTCAGCACAAATCAATTGCGCTTCAATTTTTAGGTCTTACTCTTTTAGTCATTCTGTGTTATTTAATAGTTTTCAGTCTTTTTTGCATAAGAAAATTGAATATTTATACTAATAAAATTTTAAACTATTAACTTATTGCACTGTATATTCCAATCAACGATCTTTCTGAATACACTGTGTGACCTGTAACAATGATGTGCTGGGCAATTTAATTATAAAAGTTTTTATAACTGAAGCTTCTCGTTAGAGGTCCTGACTGTTTTTTTTTTTTTTGTTTGTTTTTATTTTAGCTTTGCAACATATTTGCATTGTGTCTCTCCTTTTTGAGCTCCAGCAGCACCCAGGCTGCAGTCATGCTACTGAATCCACTGCTAATTCTAGCCATGCTATATGTTGCAGGAATGTCACAAGTTTTCAAGGTGTATTTCATTTGTTGCAATGTGTGAAATTTGTGACTCCACACCAAAATCAACAATAAAACCAGCATGTAAAATGTGACTTGTTAGGATGCCTCCACAGTGCCATTTTTATGCTGTGTGCCCATACCCTAAAGCTCTAGCAGTATAGTTTAAGCATCCGTAGCCACAAGGAACTCGGATGCATAGCTACTAGAGATGAGCGAACGTACTCGTCCGAGCTTGATACTCGTTCGAGTATTAGCGTGTTCGAGATGCTCGTTACTCGAGACGAGTACCACACGATGTTCGAGTTACTCTCACTTTCATCTCTGAGATGTTAGCGCGCTTTTCTGGCCAATAGAAAGACAGGGAAGGCATTACAACTTCCTCCTGTGATGTTCCAGCCCTATACCACCCCCCTGCTGTGAGTGGCTGGCGAGATCAGGTGTCACCCGAGTATATAAATCGGCCCCTCCCGCGGCTCGCCACAGATGCATTCTGACATAGCTCAGGGAAAGTGCTGCTGATGCTGGAGCTGCTATAGGGAGAGTGTTAGGAGTGATTTTAGGCTTCAAGAACCCCAACGGTCCATCTTAGGGCCACATCTGACCGTGTGCAGTACTGTTGAGGCTGCTTTTTGCAGTGTTGCGCATTTTTTTTTTTGTATATCGACCGTGCAGAGCATTGCGTCCTCAGTCTGCAGTAATTTTACATAGTATAGGGCCAGTAGTGCTGAGGCAGGGACAGTGAAAAAGGTGAAAGACATATACTGTCTATATAGGCAGTGGGCTTTTCCAAAAAAATTTGGGACAAAAAAATCTATTTGGGCTGCCTGTGACCGTCCTGAGTGTACTGCGTCTCTGCTGGGGGTAGTAGTCCTTAGTAGGCTAAGTGTTACAGCAGGCTTGCGCAAAATTCTTTCCTGGCTCTGCTGTGCGTTCCGTAAGCAAAGTCAGCCTCCAACCACAGGCCAATAAGCGGCACATTTAATTACAGCGTTCTGTTTCTGCACTACTGGTAATACACCATGCTGAGGGGTAGGGGTAGGCCTAGAGGACGTGGACGCAGGCGAGGACGCAGAGGCCCAAGTCAGGGTGTGGGCACAGGCCGAGCTCCTGAACCAGGAGTATCGCAGCCGACTGCTGCGGGATTAGGAGAGAGGCACGTTTCTGGCGTCCCAAGATTAATCTCACAATTAATGGGTCCATGCGGTAGACCTTTATTAGAAAATGAGCAGTGTGAGCAGGTCCGGTTGTGGATGGCAGGAAGTGCATCCAGCAATCTATCGACCACCCAGAGTTCTGCGCCGTCCACTGCTGCAACTCTGAATCCTCTGGCTGCTGCTCCTCCTTCCTCCCAGCCTCCTCACTCCATTACAATGACACATTCTGAGGAGCAGGCAGACTCCCAGGAACTGTTCCCGGGCCCCTGCCCAGAATGGCCAGCAATGGTTCCTCTCCCACCGGAGGAGTTTGTCGTGACCGATGCCCAACCTTTGGAAAGTTCCCGGGGTCCAGGGGTTGAGGCTGGGGACTTCCGGCAACTGTCTCAAGAGCTTTCAGTGGGTGAGGAGGACGATGACTATGAGACACAGTTGTCTATCACTCAGGTAGTAGTACTTGGAGTAAGTCCGAGGGTGGAGCGCACAGAGGATTCGGAGGAACAGCAGCAGGACGATGAGGTGACTGACCCCACCTGGTTTGCTAAGCCTACTGAGGACAGGTCTTCAGAGGGGGAGGCAAGTGCAGCAGCAGGGCAGGTTGGAAGAGCCAGTGCGGTGGCCAGGGGTAGAGGTAGGGCCAGACCGAATAATCCACCAACTGTTCCCAACGCGCCCCCTCGCGCCATGCCACCCTGCAGAGGCCGAGGTGCTCAAAGGTCTGGCAGTTTTTCACTGAGTGCAGACGACCGACGAACAGTGGTGTGCAACCTTTGTTGCGCCAAGATCAGCCGGGGAGCCACCACCACCAGCCTCACCACCACCAGCATGCGCAGACATATGATGGCCAAGCACCCCACAAGGTGGGACGAAGGCCGTTCACTGCCTCCGGTTTGCACCACTGCCTCTCCCCGTGTGCCCCAACCTGCCACTGAGATCCAACCCCCCTCTCAGGACACAGGCACTACCGTCTCCTGGCCTGCACCTACACCCTCACCTCCGCTGTCCTCGGCCCCATTCACCAATGTCTCTCAGTGCACCGTCCAGCCGGCGCAAGCGCAAGTACGCCGCCACGCACCCGCACACTCAAGCGTTAAACGTGCACATAGCCAAATTGATCAGCCTGGAGATGCTGCCGTATAGGCTTGTGGAAATGGAGGCTTTCAAAAGCATGATGGCGGCGGCAGCCCTGCGCTACTCGGTTCCCAGTCGCCACTACTTTTCCCGATGTGCCGTCCCAGCCCTGCACGACCACGTCTCCCGCAACATTGTACGCGCCCTCACCAACGCGGTTACTGCCAAGGTCCACTTAACAACGGACACGTGGACAAGCACAGGCGGGCAGGGCCACTATATCTCCCTGACGGCACATTGGGTGAATTTAGTGGAGGCTGGGACAGAGTCAGAGCCTGGGACCGCTCATGTCCTACCCACCCCCAGAATTGCGGGCCCCAGCTCGGTGGTGGTAGCTGCGGCGGTGTATGCTTCCTCCACTAAACCACCCTCCTCCTCCTACGCAACCTCTGTCTCGCAATCAAGATGTGTCAGCAGCAGCACGTTGCCAGCAGTCGGTGTCGCGCGGCGTGGCAGCACAGCAGTGGGCAAGCATCAGCAGGCCGTGCTGAAACTACTCAGCTTAGGAGAGAAGAGGCACACGGCCCACGAACTGCTGCAGGGTCTGACAGAGCAGACCGACCACTGGCTTGCGCCACTGAGCCTCCAACCGGGCATGGTCGTGTGTGACAACGGCCGTAACCTGGTGGCGGCTCTGCAGCTCGGCAGCTTCACGCACGTGCCATGCCTGGCCCATGTCTTTAATTTGGTGGTTCAGCGTTATGAGCAGCGTAGAGCTATAGTGGAATACAAACTCCAACATGGGCGGCGCAGTGGGAGTCAGCCTCCTCAATTCTTTACAGAAGAGTGGGCCTGGTTGGCAGACATCTGCCAGGTCCTTGGAAACTTTGAGGAGTCTACCCAGATGGTGAGCGGCGATGCTGCAATCATTAGCGTCACCATTCCTCTGCTATGCCTCTTGAGAAGTTCCCTGCAAAGCATAAAAGCAGACAGTATGTCGCTGGATACTCAGAGAACCCTCCTGTCTATATCTCAGCGTGTTGAGGAGGAAGAGGTGGAGGAGCATGAGGAGGAGGGGGAAGAGACAGCTTGGCCCAACTGCTGAGGGTACCCATGCTGCTTGCCTGTCATCCTTTCAGCGTGTATGGCCGGAGGAGGAGGAGGATCCTGAAAGTGATCTTCCTAGTGAGGACAGCCATGTGTTGTGTACAGGTACCCTGGCACACATGGCTGACTTCAGGTTAGGATGCCTTTCTCGTGACCCTCGCGTTACACGCATTCTGGCCACTACGGTTTACTGGGTGTACAAACTGCTCGACCCACGGTATAAGGAGAACCTTTTCACTCTCATACCCGAAGAGGAAAGGGGTTCGAGAGTGATGCTATACCACAGGACCCTGGCGGACAAGCTGATGGTAAAATTCCCATCCGACAGCGCTAGTGGCAGAAGGCGCAGTTCCGAGGGCCAGGTAGCAGGGGAGGCGCGGAGATCAGGCAGCATGTACAGCACATGCAGGGGAACACTCTCTAAGGCCTTTGACAGCTTTCTGGCTCCCCAGCAAGACTGTCACCGCTCCCCAGTCAAGGCTGAGTCGGCGGGAGCACTGTAAAAGGATGGTGAGGGAGTACGTAGCCGATCGCACGACCGTCCTCCGTGACGCCTCTGCCCCCTACAACTACTGGGTGTCGAAGCTGGACACGTGGCCTGAACTCGCGCTCTATGCCCTGGAGGTGCTTGCTTGTCCTGCGGCTAGCGTCTTGTCAGAGAGGGTGTTTAGTGCGGCTGGGGGAATCATCACGGATAAGCGTACCCGCCTGTCAGCCGACAGGCTTACACTCATAAAGATGAACAAAGCCTTGATTTCTCCAGACTTCTCTTCCACACCAGCGGACAGCAGCGATACCTAAACAATACGTAGGCTGCACCCGCGGATGGAAGCATCGTTCTCTATCACCACAAAAAACGGGGACCTTTTAGATTCATCAATCTGTGTATTATATTCATCCTCATCCTCCTCCTCCTCCTCCTGAAACCTCACGTAATCACGCCGAACGGGCAATTTTTCTTAGGCTCACAAGGCTCAGTCATATAATTTTTGTAAACAATTTTTATACGTTTCAATGTTCATTAAAGCGTTGAAACTTGCACCTGAACCAATTTTTATTTTAACTCGGCTGCCTCCAGGCCTAGTTACAAATTAAGCCACATTAACCAAAGCGATTAATGGGTTTCACCTGCCCTCTTGGTTGGGCATGGGCAATTTTTCTGAGGTACATTAGTACTGTTGGTACACCAATTTTTGGGGGCCCTCGCCTACAGTGTAATCCAATTAATTTTTTACCGACCTGCATTAAAGCTGACGTTACATCAGCTGTGCTGGGCACTGCAATGGGATATATTTATGTACCACCGGTGGCTTCCTGGCACCCACCCATGCTGTCGGTCTACACGGAGTTGTAACTGCATGTGTCCACTTCTAAAGAACCCCAGTCTGACTGGGGCATGCAGTGTGGGCCGAAGCCCACCTGCATTTAACATGACATTACCTCAGCTGTGATGGGCAATGCAATGGGATATATTTATGTACCGCCGGTGGGTTCCAGGGAGCCACCCATGCTGTCGGTCCACACGGAGTTGTAACTGCATGTGTCCACTTCTAAAGAACCCCAGTCTGACTGGGGCATGCAGTGTGGGCCGAAGCCCACCTGCATTAAACATGACATTACCTCAGCTGTGCTGGGCACTGCAATGGGATATATTTATGTACCGCCGGTGGGTTCCAGGGAGCCACCCATGCTGTGGGTCCACAGGGACTTCACAATAGGGAGTTGTACCTGCCTGTGTCTATGAATTAAAAACCCCGGTCAGGTTGGGGCCATGCAGTGTGGGCCGAAGCCCACCTGCATTTAATCTGACGTTAGCTCTGCTGTCCAGGGCACTGCAATGGGATACATTTATGTACAGCTGGTGGGTTCCAGGGAGCCACCCATGCTGTGGGTGCACACGGAATTCCCATTGCGGAGTTGTAACTGCCTGTGACTATTTATAAAAAACCGCGGTCTGACTGGGGCATGCAGACACCTTGACAGAATGAATAGTGTGTGGCACATAGGTTCCCCATTGCTATGCCCACGTGTGCAGCTCCAGATGGAGGTGGCACAGGATTGGATTTCTCATTGCTTCTGTACAGCATTGTGGACTATCGCCCCGCCCCTTTTAAAGAGGGTCGCTGCCTAGCCGTGCCAACCCTCTGCAGTGTGTGCCTGCGGTTCCTCCTCATGGCAGACGCACTTATAAATAGACATGAGGGTGGTGTGGCATGAGGGCAGCTGAAGGCTGCGCAGGGACAATTTGGTGTGCGCTGTGGACACTTGGTCGTGCAGGGGGGGGGGGGGTTGGGCAGCATGTAACCCAGGAGAAGTGGCAGCGGAGTGTCATGCAGGCAGTGATTGTGCTTTGTTGGAGGTAGTGTGGTGCTTAGCTAAGGTATGCATTGCTAATGAGGGCTTTTCAGAAGTAAAAATTGTTGGGAGGGGGGGGGGCCCACTGTTGCCGCTATTGTGGCTTAATAGTGGGACCTGGGAACTTGAGATGCAGCCCAACATGTAGCCCCTCGCCTGCCCTATCAGTTTCTGTGTCGTTCCCATCACTTTCTTGAATTGCCCAGATTTTCACAAATGGAAACCTTAGCGAGCATCGGCGATATACAAAAATGCTCGGGTCGCCCATTGACTTCAATGGGGTTCGTTATTCGAAACGAACCCTCGAGCATCGCGAAAATTTCGTTCCGAGTAACGAGCACCCGAGCAGTTTGGTGCTCGCTCATCTCTAATAGCTACTCTTACTACAGAAGTCACACAGAGGCCTTTTGCCACATGGATGTCTGCACTGCTGGAGCTCAGAAAGGATGACTCTGCTAAAAGACTACATGCTGAAAAGTATATTGGAACATTTATATAAATTGCACAAAGGAAGATGATGATTGTCCGTTCAGACGAGGCCAACTTTCGGTTACTTTATGAATCATCGTTCTCCATGCTTTCCTATCCTTGACTGCTTCTTTCAGTTCCTTCATGTGTATGCTTGTATCCGTCTTGATTGCGTCCAACCAGTGTGGTCTTTGGCGTCCTCTTCTTCAGGACCCACTAGCTTTGCCTAACATCAATGTTGTTTCCAGAGAATTCTCTCACATGAGGTAGGAGAGCCGCTGTTTGCTGATTTTGCACTCTAGCAATACTTTTGGTTTGGTATGCTCTAGGACCATCTTGTTGGTGACCATTGCCAACCATGGTATACACAGCATCTTCCCCAGCACCATAGTTCAGAAGAATCAATTTTCCTGTTTCGGCGCAGCAACAGGGGCCTTCTAGACGATAGGTGCTGTTGCGGAGTCTCCCCACGATGTTTCTTATGGTATGGTGTCAGCATAAATGGTGAGGATCAAATCAATAAATCTTTATTCCTCCATGTTTTTTATAGTAATTTTCTATGGACTACTGAAGGAAGCTGTGGTTCAAGTTCCCAAGGTGGTTCTGCATTACATCTGCCTCACCTTATTTTGGTAGTGTGCGCTGTTGGCTTTTTCTATACCAGTATAGCATGGTGTCATCATTGGCGCTTCAGCACCATCACGTGTGCTGGCATGATGACATTGAGTAGACGGAGGTATTTTTAACTTAACTTCAGTAGCCCTCAAGTCTTGTTAAAACGAGAACAAGGGCATACTTTATCCCTTTAAACATTACTATATTGCGCCCCTTTCTATATATCGGTAGCATGGTCCATGCCTTGTGCCTTTTAACTTGGATTATTGCAAGACCTCAGGACAAAAAAATAAACACTGAGCAGGACTCCAGGGTGCTAGTGGATTATACCCCAATTAGGGACCCTACTAAGCACCAGGTAAATCCTTATCTAACATACAAACTGTGTATACTAGAATATCGCATACCTAGGAACTGTCCCGCTCACTTCTGTTATAGTTCAGTTTGTCCTTAGTCTGTACAATGTAAGGCTCTCCACTTGAAACGGTGAATTGTAAAATCAACATCGGTTTGAACCTTGTGTGAAAGTGTATGTATTAGTTTTTGAAAGCTGGAAATGTACAAAATATTGACAGCTTCGGGGTGGTTGTTGTTGTTCCTAACATGGACGTCTCTATACAGCCTGTAGGAATAGTTAGTTTATATATGTTTTATGATGGTTTACAAAAGTAGTAAATGTCATGTTTTGAAATGCTATGTGAAATGGTTTTATCTTTTCAGGAACATTGTTTCAATTTTCTGATGGATACAGAACACAAAGTAAATTAGAGGGCTGCATAACTTCCTTATATGATGTTCACAAGTCCTTTTCCTTAAACTAAGATATTATCTCTAGTACCCCATTCCAAAACTCATGTAATTTTACACAATCCCAGACCATATGCATTAAATTTGAACCCTCTATATAACATTTCAGACAATCTTGAGTTTAACCCTTTCCAATCCACTGTCTGACGTCTGAAGACATTCTGATTGAAGGCTGTACACCTCCGGCATGGTATTTTTACTATATATTACTGGCCGCTCTGTCGGGGGCCTCTCCAGCATGTCCAATACTGCAGTACTGGCACTAGCCAGCAGATGGCGCCATTGTATAATGGCAGAAAGAGAAAGCTCCCTAGAAAACCCTGAATCCAAAATTGGATTGCAAAGGGTTAATTTAATACCCATGTTAAACAACTTTAATAGGGTACAATAAACTATGCAGAAAATACAATTGCAGTATTCAGTCTCACATAGATTACCGTAAATACTAGAGTATAAGCCAAGGCACCAAGTTTTACCCCAAAAAACTGGGAAAACTTTTTGACTCTAGTATAAGCCTACGGTGGGTTTATGCTCTAGTGAGGTCCGTGAACCATTGCTTTCGATAGGGCCGCCGCTGCTGCTGGCGGCCCCATTGAAAGCATTGGGCTGCGTGAAGTGATTTTTGGGAAAGGGCTTTAAAAATAAGCCCTTCCCTTAAAATCATCTCTAACGTGTTTAAAAATAAATAAATGCTCGCGCCGCCGCCGCTGCTGTCTACTTGAGGCGCGTCCAGCAGTGCAGTGAAGTTCTTTTAGCAAGCGGGGATTTCCCCGCCTGCTGAAAGGGCTGTATCAGATTGGCTGAGTGCTGCCTGTGATTGGTCACAGCAGTCAGCCAATCACAGACAGCTCTCAGCTGTCATTCGATGAATGGCTGAGTGTTCAACCAATCAGATACAGCCCTTTCAGCAGGCGTGGATTTTAAATCCCCGTCCGCTGAAAGAACTGCACTGCCAGACGACCAAGCGTTTGAGCCCCGACAGCGGCAGAGAGAGGAGTATGTACTTTTATTTTTTTTACACGTTACGGATAATTTTCAGGGAAGGGCTTATATTTAAAGCCCTTCCCTGAAAATCACTGCACGCTGCCCATTTCTTGCAATGGGGCCGCCGTTAGCAGCGGTGGCCTCCTAGAAAGAAATGGCACATGGACCTGCACTCGAGTAGAAGCCAAGGGAAGCTTTTTCAGCGTAAAAAAAAAGTGCTGAAAGTCAGCTTATACTAGAGTATATACGGTACATTGGAATCATATGCAACTGTGGCCTGTTTCATCGCAAATATGCTCTAAGTCTTATTCCCATTTTATTGGGAATTGCTGTAAATAAAGAAGCTGTCTATATAGATGACACCCTTTGTAGCTCTAGAACACCAAACTGTTCTAAACTATAGGAGACCCACCACCACCACCACCACCACCAGATTAGCCTTATCCTTTCTTGCAAAAATCCCTCCAACCTTTAAAAAAAATTAAAAAATAAAAAATATTTAAGTCGCAATTTATGCTTGGGGGCTCCTTCACATGGGTGCTGCGATTTTCAGTTGGTCGCATAATGGCCGAAACCGCAGCATTAGGGGCAGCTGTGACCAAGTCACAGCTGCATCTCCCGTTTATGTTCCCGTTCACACAGCCCTGGTGCGGCAAGTGTAGGCCGGGCCAAGGATATCATCGGGCAGGGGGAGAGAGTTTAGCTCTGCTAAACTCCTGCCACCTCTCTGGCTGTCTGCAAGGTGATGGGGCAGGATCTAGTTTGCTAATCTCTGTCCTGCCCCATTCTATTGCTGGCAGCTGGCAAGGGGTGGAAAGGGGGTGGGAGTTTAGCAGAGCCTTTGCAGAACTCCCTTCCACCTCCTTTTTGGCAGTCCCATAGGAGTCTAAGTAATCGGCCACCGTATACCAGTCGGAAGATAGTTCCAGAACTATCTTTTCCGGCCGCCTGGAAGGTGCACCGCTATCTTTTCAGAATCTAATGCATCAGATGGCCGCGTATATAGTCTCAACTGTGAAAACGCAGCTGATATGCGCTCATTTGAATAAGCCCCAAGTTTGTGTGACAGCTGTGCTTCTGTGTCCCAAAAATTGTCCTATGGAAAAAGGCCCATATTCACACAATGCCACACTTAATTATACACTCTAGAGGCAAGCTCACACACAGGGGTATACTTATATATGCACAATGGTGTACTTAGATACATTACAGTATCCATTTACAAAGCCACATGCCTATAGTATTATACAGGTGTAAACATATACTTAGACAATATACGTGTATACATACACTTGTACATGGATCATTTTAGGCTGCCGGCCTCCACAACTAGACAATGGAGCATAAGGTGCAGGCTCCCTCCCACACTATTCGTCCCGACTGCTGAGCATGATCAGATAAGATCTTACTTGAAGGAAACTCTCTGTTGTAAGGTCACTGACAAAGTTCATGTCTGCCAACATATAAAGCCATCTACTGCATTCATTGCCTGCCAGCCATTATTGTCCAGGTCTCCACAACTGTATAAAAGTTACTAGGTCCATCTGTTCAATGGGCCCTTATGGAGCCTCGAGGACAGTCAGATATGAAGCCTGCACAGGGTGATGAGTAGCTAGGGGGTGCCACTATACCATGCAGCTGCAAACAGATTGCAGCTGATATCTTCACAAACCTAGGGCAGGGGGTTTGACTGTGGCAGCTAGTGGATTAAATGGTTGGTAGAAAGTGTACAACTACAGCTTGTACTTGCAAGTAACGGCACAGCTCCAGCACCTTAAGCCAGTGCTATCAGTGCACTGTAATAGTACGAAGACTCACATTATGTATATGATGTACTATTATGGTGCAGATGTTGGAGTATTTGCACTTTTAGATGTAAAATGCAAGTGGAATACACAGACAGTATTCAACCAAAATATATGCCTTGTGAATTAGTCCTAAACCTGTACCAAATACACCTAGGAAAGACACAAACAAAACAAAAAAAAAAAAAAAAAAAGACACGCCAACCACCATGCTATAGGTTTTAATCATATAACTTTATTGAATTAACAGTCAGCAACAATCTGTTGTAATTCTGTCCTTTAGCAGCATATTTCCATAGGAAACCTGTGATTTACAAGTGTCTTTACCAGCGCATACAAAGAAATGTTCCAGAATTCTGCACAAAAAAAGTAGCCTGGATTTCTGCTGAAATTGCTATACTAACAGAAATAGAACATACGCAAATCTATACAAAGCTATCAGAATTAGGTAGATATATAGCATCTAGAGGCCCCCAGGTTTCCAGGCTACCTTCCTAACTTTGGACTGTGCAGGCTATGCAATATGAGCGAGGCTGGGTCTTCATGTAGGAGACTTTACAAAACTGTACATCGTGTAGTGCAGAGAAGAAAACACAGGGATTTAAGCAAGTTCCAGAGACTTGTAGAAGTTATAGGAAATTCCTGCATTGTACTTTTCACACAATCTATACATGCATGCTTAGAAAACTGTCATAGGAACAGTAGCAGTAATGGCTTATACGCAGGTGGCTTTCCAGAATTTACATGTCACATATGTAATGGAGGCAAAGTCTTTGTTTTCTGAACCAAAATGGTTATGAAGTTACAATACAACCCAAGGACAGGACTCCACTATGAACTCGAGGGATGATCTGAAACTCGCCAAACCAGCCCATTTCAGAGCGATCAGCTGACTAATGTGCATAGGGATCTCCCAGTATGCTCAACCTTTTGTGCCAACAGTAGATGGCAGCGGCTTATTCCCCTCTTCCCCTGAAAATAAACATACAAACTTGGCCCTGCATGTTTAGTGTGGAGTTGGATGGAATAGTTGCCATCCTAATGAGTGTTTAGCCAACTTTAGTCACTTAAACACAAGTACCGAGCAGAGTTAGATTGTTTACTCGTACACAATCTGTAACTCAATGCATTCCTATAGTGAGTGAATTCTGTTGCAGGGCATAGTCACAATCTACCCTGGATCCAATAGTGACTAATGAGGCACAAAACAGAGGCAAACTACTATAAATTAGAGCTTAGTTACACACTTGTGATTGCCATGCTTTAAACAATAATTCTGGGCTTAGTTATTACAGCAATCCCCTCAATATACTTAGCTAGGCATGTCCTCACAATAATATAGGAGCATGTGTGATTTACCTTGCCTGTAGGGGTGCAGCTGGATTGTCTGTTCTAGCCAATGCTTCCTCTGCAAAACACTTACATTCAACCTTTTAAAAGGGTTCTGTAAAAAAAAAATAATAATAATAATAATTCTATACTCCCCTATTCCTCCCCTGTCAGTATACTTACCAGATCTTAACCTCACCTATCTCCTGCAGTCCGGGTGGTCGTCTCACCTCCAGCTGGCTGATTCATCTGCTTCATGTGAAGTTATGTACATTTGGTTGGCAGTCTTCTGCCTGCCAGCCAATGTACGTTACATGACAGCTCACAGGCCAGCAGGGGCAGTGCCGATCTACTTCATTGATTGCTCATATGAGCTGCCTCCGAATTAGACTATCATTCCTTTCTAGCCAGTGAACGCTACAGCACAGGGATGTGACATTCACTAACCCGGCCAGAAGGAATGTGAGGAATGCACGATTCATAACAAGATAGCTAGCATGCGGTGAACTGGAGTATAGAATTTTTTTTTTTTTTAATTACAAAACTCCATCAAAGGTTTCACTTTATGCCTATAAATGTTAGAAGAGATACGAAATAAATATTGTAACAATGTATTTGTTTAACAATTCAAGGTGGTAATGGCTCTTTGGCTGGCGTTACAGATGCAGGCTTAGGTGCAATTTGATTGAGCCAAAGCCAGAAAAGGATCAAACAGGAAGGAAACTTGTCTTTTGTTTGGGCTTCCCCTTCCTTTTGGAGCCGTTTCAGTTTTTGGCTCCACACACTACATGTGTGATACTAGCCTCACTCCAGCTTATCCATAACTCTTTAGGTTGGAAAACACAGGTCACAATTAAGATTAAAGCAATTTAGCCAGAAACTCAAAAATATGTAAAATCAGCACATAAAGAGTTCTTAGCTGCTCCTTTAAGGGCTTGATGTTTTTTTAGCCATATTCCACTATGGCAGAGCCGTGATCTGTAACTACAGTTTATCTGCAGTGGCTACAGGGAATCTGAGACATTCCCTACTGTCTCATCATTGGTTCAGGAAGACATCCCCCTTTTAATTGCTTTCCTCCTCTAATGTGTTTATACTCAGCAACCAACCAAAGTCTATCTACCAACCAAAGATCATCTGGAAGCCAGGGTGGGGTAATATTTATATTACAACAAAACAATAGTACAGATCACTAAACTACCAATGAGAAAAAGAGCAAATAACTCCAATAAGTGGGCCTTCTAAAAAGAGTCTAGAGGGTCAAAATGATCAAAACATGCAAAAAAATAAATAAATAAAGTGTATTGATACAGTATGTTCACTTTCTTTAACAATAGGAGGGAAGCAACTGATTGTAAGAAGCATTTTACATTCTTGCCAGCATAAGGGATATGACTAATTCCTAGTATATCATCACCATTTAACAGGTTATTCATATATAGGGGAAAAAAAATTATTGCCGCAACTGTATGTAGCTAGAAATACTTACAAAACAAAATACTCTAGAAACAAAACATTAAAGATTTAAAAGTAGTCCAAAAGACGGTTAGAATTGCCCACAGCAACCAATCATTTCAGCTTTGTTTCTTCAAAAGGGCCTCTCGTAAATGATAGATGGAATCTGAATGTTTTGTTATGAGCAACTGCTCCACTTTTTCCCCTTTGCACCAGTTTCAATAAATCTCCCCAGGATTTTTAGGATAGTAACTATTTCAACAGCACCATCAGCTAGTTAAAAAGATCTTAAACATTTAAAAAAAAAGGGTATACCAGTGTTATTTACATACACAACTATTTGTTTCCATAGCACAAAAGAATAAAAGCACACTAGAAGTTATACAACATCACCAATTTCTTGACATCAAAAGCTATAAAAAGGAAATGTAAACGGAGATCAACAACAGTAAGATGGTAACTTGAACAGTCATGGATGTGAAAAAAAAGTTTAAATCATTTGTATAAAAGAGTAAAAGAAACTTGTATTACATAACATTCACAAAACATAAGTGACTAAATATCCTAAAAGGAACCTCCATGATGTTAAAGGGAATCTGTCACCTACTTTTAGCCCCATAAAATAAGCTAATGGGCTGAAAGTAGATGGCACAGTTTCTTTAAAGCACAATTCCAGTTATTCCTAATATTACACCAAATATTACATAGTGAAATAAACATTTTAAAAAAAAGTTGATAAATAACTTTTGTAAATTCAGCGTTTCACTCCGATCATAAGTCAGGCAAATTGCATATTCTCTTTATCTTGGGGTTACACATTTCCTGTGCTCCATGGCACCCCATGCTGGATAATGCACTCGAGTTCCTAAGTGGAATAGGAAGTGACACTTCCTTAACTCATTTAGGGCTCATGCAAACAACATGGCTCTGTTATGAACCTGTAGGCACTCCTTGTGGGGTGGTATGTTGCACCATATTCTCCCCAAGACTTGTTTAGCGTGGCTTTAAACAGGACCCTGACAGTCAATCCAAGACTTATCGCTTCTGTGCTTTCACACAGGAGCAATAGTTATTCAGTGCATGAAGGTGGAGCGCGCCCAAGATCTCTTCTGGCTGCCTGGCTCCATTCACTCTGAACAGGCAGTGGTTCAAAGATGAACAGCCTTTCACGCACACTAGGTGCCTAGTTTCAGTGAGCTTAAACAAAAGAGACTAATAACTACCAAGTAATTTCAGGCTCACTAACCCGATGAGTCTCATGTCTACACAGAACGAGCCCCAAAAGAAAAAACATTTGTCCCAGGTAAAGCCACCCTTAGGGAAGAATTGGGAATCCATGACAGAAGAGGCACAAAGAGGTACAGTATGGGCCTACAAACTACTATGGCTGTGTACATGCGCCCTACTCCATTGTCTTGACAAACCTCCATAAATCAGAGTACATGAAAACGCAGAATTATGAAACCCATGTTTTTCAATGGTTTCCTTTAAATTTGCGATGTTTTCACTCATGCAGTGTTGTGTGGAAAAAACCATGTCCTATCTTTGTGTGTTTTTTTTTTCTTAAAATCGCCCATGTTTTCCTACGGAGCCTTCGTTTTATCACATCGCAACACACAAACTTGCACTTTTGGTGCGATGTGTTTTTAACATTTGAAAGTCCTATTGTCTATCGCGAGAAAATGGCAAGCGGCAGCGATGTTTTTGTGAGAAAAATCAGCACTGACACTCAGACATCGTATGAGCAAAATTGTGATTTTGCCATAACCGGTATGAAGAAACCGAACACGTGTTTTCACTTAAGCCAGAAAGGTATGCACTGAATGCGACATTTTGTCATTACTAAGTCAGGTCAGTAATATGGAACGAATAGGAGGGGGGGGGGGGAAACTACTCTATTGCCATGTGCGCAGTTTGAAGAACACTTTCTGCAGCTGCTTCTTGAGCACCCTTATTGCCACTGGTCACCTTTGTGAGCCAAGCTGTACTAAGTCAGTGGTTTATTCTCCAAATCCATAACTTCACAGCACAAATACCCTTTTTCATAGTCCAGAGAATGATATACAGTCCACAACTTTTTAGCTTTTAAAAAAATAGCAGCTGGCCCAGACTGAAGTACATGTATCCTTTTCCTGATACATTAGCGGAAGCCAACAGATACTGACTCAGCATCTTGTGTAAAGCTTTACTCCCAGAGAAAATGCAATTTCAGGACTAAGTGCATCCATTAGATGATGGACTGCTTAAGGAGAAACTATTTAAAAAGCCATCGGTATTTGCAATTTCAGTCTACTCCAATAATGAACATTTCTCTTTGAGACTGCGGCTTTTAAAATCTGAAAATGCTAACCAACATCCTGGCCAGTGAGAACTGCTTGTATCTAACTAGATATATATATTATATATAATATATAAAAAACAAATCCACTAAATCAGCTAAGGACTTCAATTATTATCAGTGCTTCAAAGGGAGGTGTGAAGGTAGAGTGTGCTGGAGCCAGGTTATATACCATATACTGAGCACCCATACACCATTGGAGTAGGGCAGCAGTAGATCCCTACACCTCTGAAGGCCCGTTTCATATAAAGGGTTTTTTTTCTGCTGGATTCCTTATGAAGCTAAGAGAAGAAAATGTTCCATTAAAGTTGTTGCCCAGAAATGGCTGCTGTCATGGAGCCTGTGGAAACCCACCCTAGGTCAGGAGAATTCACAGGCAGAGCAGACAAAGAGCCTGTTGTGAACCTGTTAGGCTCCTCACCCTTACCCCTCCAGTCTGCACATGAATTCACCAGTCTATAGGCCCAACTATACTGCTGTGCCAAGGGATGCAGCATGGCCTGCGATATGGTGCTTCACAAAGGCCCCATGTATTGGCACACCGAGTGCCTACAGGTGTGTATCAGGAGCCTATGGTACAGTTCATGAACTTCAATGTATGGTACGCGCTTAGGGTCACATTGGTATTGTGCATTCATGCAATGTGCCATATCTAACATATCTTCTATTCAGTTTACGCACATCTTATTGCACACAAACACCCGCATTATAGCTGTTTGTGGAGATAAATAAGAATTAAATTATATATTTCATTCATTTAAGCTCAGGTGAAAAATAGTAGGCATAACAGTCACAAACACCCCTAACCATTCTTCATGTCCAAAGGTCATGTAATGGGGACAAAACAGCTCACTATTAAAGATTCAAAAAAACAACAAGTCAGAGGGATAATAAAACCTACATAAAAGTACTATTTAGGAAATCCTTTGTATGTTTAAGTCTGTTACAAAAATGGTCAATTCTTACACAAACTATTTTCCATAGAAAGATGAACATCAAGAAATAAGTGCTTGGCAAAGAGCTAAAAATGTTGTACTACTTGCATACATGCTCACTGCACATTTGGAACATCTACAAATGCATAGCTCGGAAAAATGTCTTAAAAAGCACAATATTCACAAGCAAAGTCTGCTGACATCTTCTAAACAGAAGTTGTTTAGAATAATTGCAACAAGAGGAACATATTTGAGGTAGAAAAGATGTGAAGAGATCAGATCTAAGAAGAGAAGCCATGGACTGCCTCGGAAGTAAAGTGCCAGCATGCTAAGAACATGTACCTGCAGACTCTTCTCGGCTAATATTTGGGTGATCTTTGGGTTATTCATATAGCCTTTATCAGCTTTACTAGGAATCACTTACAACTTAGAGTAAATTTGTGCTTAAAGGAGTTGTCCAGGATCAGAGAGAAATGACACCACTCTTGTCCATGGGCTGTGTCTGGTACTGCAACTCATCCCCTTTCAACTAAAATTTAGAACAGGGGCTTTTTTGTAATCCCAGACAACTCCTGTAATTCCTCATCGACATCAGAAGTTCCAAGTGATCCAATAGGCCGATTAAGCAGACATTACTTTCAATAACCAATTAGAACATGGCTCACACGCCAAGCAGAGAGCATGGTACACTTCATTACTAACAGAACCACAAACTGATAAATTGATTACAATATATAAATTAGCAAAATAATCTGCAAATGTACAATATCAACACCGAGAGATTGAAAAACAAACAAAAAAAACAAAACAAAAAAACACAAAAAACCACGAAGCATACAAGTAGGTTTTTGCACTTCATCTTAAAGAGGTAGTGTCCACTATATACAAGAAGTGACATCCCGCGTTGGCTCTTGTAGGTTATTCTACTATCAGAAAAAGGGTTTACAAATATTGTCATCATTACAAAAATATTGGTTTTCTTCAGAGAGTTCATGTTGTGTTTTACTTCAGATCTCCAGTTATAAGAATATGCATAATACTGAAAGACTGGATCTAGGCAGTTTTGGATTCCATAGGCATTTACTATTAAAATATTATATATTTCATTTGTGCATCTGTAAAGTAAAATTGCCCTGTGATTAAAATACATTTCCCATTAAAGACCACATGGTCTGGCTTTCATAGCTAGGATGATGTCAGGACCCAACTAGAATCTCCATGATGTGGTCCAGATCATTCAAATCCGTCCTGCAGACCTGCAAGTTACTGTTTGAGGAATTATTGCACATAGTATACAGCTTGAGAGGTTCTTCCTCCGTAGGCTGCATTCTTGGTGACATTAAGGAGGAAAAGCTAAAATCAGAGTCATACATAGAAGTATCAATGTCATCAAAAATGTCATCTACCGACAAATCCTTTAAGTAACTGGTGGAGCTGGTCAGTTCAAAAGAACCAAATACACATTCTGTTCCTCTTAGATCTTGTTTTTCTCCCTTGTATCCGTTTTCCATGGGTTTTGGTGGTTCATCCGCAGCAGGGCCCGGGGCCAGTGATGGATTAACATCCTCAACAAAATCAAGATCCTTGAGAATTGATGAGATGGCAGAAGACATGTCATCATCTGTAACTTGCATCAGACTGTCCAATGGGTTCTCATTGGGCCAGGAGTCTCTTGCAAAATCAGTGTTAATTCCGAAAGGTAAATTCAGTGACACGTCTAAGGAATCGCTTCCTGTGTACATTAAGTTGCTGGAGGGGAGGTCACTCCCGATAACTCCAGGCAGCTGACTGGCCTCCTGCCTTGTTTCCTCCTGAATTTGACGTACTGTATTGGCTATAAGAACGGATCGATGCAGGTTTGGTTCAACCAACATTTTATAGCTCTGCAGTTTGTTGAGGCACATGTTGAGCACCAGTTGCCTTTGATGACTGTATGGCATGGTTCGGTTGCAATCGTAGGCACAAGAAAAGTCGGTCATGGTCTCTTCACAATCATTCAATTTGCGCTTGAGTCCTCTACCAAGCATGGATCTGGTAAAATAAAACGTGTGTATTATGTTAATCAGCCAATAAATGGATATGACCATCAGCAAAATAATAATGCCATAACATTGCTTACTGCACTCCATCCCACAGTAAAATATAATGCCCTGGTATAACTGGAACACCATTCACGGCAACAAATCAGTCTAATGATTGAAACAAATTGGGGAATCTCAACAACGCTTAAACAATGTACTTTACAGCAGGTGCTCGACAGCTACATAAGGCATTATCCAATGTAACTATACAAGTTCTCCTAGTATATCCGACTTGTCATTACAACTGACTAGACACATTACATTGGATTTACATGCTATAAAGACCTATTCACGCTGTTCAGCAGTGTGCAACGCTGGTTCTGAGCATGCCAGGCTGAGCTCCTGCCATGTCACAGGCACTGCAGCCAAAAACAGAGATCAGCAGTGCGAGTGACATCCCATAAACCAGGTGGGGCTGCAGCCTGTAAACAAACAGACTTGGAGGACCGGACATTGGTTACAGCAGGAATTGGGTGAGTTGAGTATATGATAATTTATGTTAGAGCATGGGGAGCTGGTTGTGCAGAAATTCTACAAATTAGAAAACCTCTTTAAAGGGTTTTCGTCATTAGAAAAAATAATAATACTACTTACCTATTCCTCCCCAGGCAGTCTTCTTACCGCATCTTCTACTCACGAATCTTCTCCTGTCTCCTTCAGTCCCCAGAGTCACCTCACCGCAAGCTGGCCAGATCCTCTTCTTCCTGTTTTGGAGTGTCCATTAGCTGCAGTTTACTTCTTGCAGGGCAGTGAACACTACGAGTGACATAGCATTCACTGCCTAGCAGGGAATGCCAGTATCTCGCCGCTAGCATTTTATAATTAATTAGGAAGAAGAGGATCCGGACAGCTGTAGGTGAAGTGACCTAGGGGACAGCAGATCTGGTATGAAGGCTGCCTTTTTAATGGTCGAACCCCTTTAAAGAATGCTCTCCACCTCTAATATACTGCCACTTTCATGCTTGTGTGTTGTCATTCTGGTGAATTGGAAGGTCTTCAGACTTATTAACATCTGCACAGTGGTCTAAGTTTTCCTGCTTTGTTATGGACGAAACTGAATGGACCCCACTGACTCTAGTGGTGGCCAGTTTCCGTCTATCTTGTATTTTACAGGACTAAACAACATGCTGCTTTATTTCAACTTTTTTTTTCTACGGAATTCAAAGACGAAGGTTCTGGACGGAACTTTTGATGCTGATGTAAGTGAGCCCTTTCAGGTTCCTGAAGGCCATCATACAGGCTGGAACTCAGGTCTCCAAGAACACTAGGGATAGACGCTCCTCCAACTCATCGCTAAATAAACTTGTTTTCCCTAGATATTCTGCAATAAAGGGAATCTCCCTAATGGATTCATACAGTAAGCAAAATCCTATAAGTTAGCGCTTCTGATCAGTGCGTGAGTAACGCCAGTCTGGGGTGCTCGGTCTCCGCCTCGTCCCACCTCCAAGCACAGACTGGGCATAACCGCCTCGTCCGTCTCTCCCGGACAAGACAATAGGACTACATCTCAAGGTGCAATCTACGCCAAGGGCCCCATAATTCCAGGACTTTGTCATGGTTACCTTTGGACCAGCTAGAGAGTTCCTCCAAGTTGCAGGACAAATCCATTCTATCTCTCCATTGAGATATTGAGGGAGGTAGTTTTTGCATCCATAAAGAGGGAATAAGTGCCTTTGCTGCGTCAATTGCCTGTGCCAATAGTTTCTGCTTTAAAGGGTGAAAGCACCTAGATGGTCTCCATAGAAAGATAATCTCCGGGGTCAGTGTAAAATTACGTGCCAGATTCCTAAGATTTCTCTCCACTTCGTGCCAGAAGGGCATCAAGATCTGGCATTCCCACCAAATGTGTAAGAGCCTGTGTCCGTCCCACATCTCCAGCATTTATCGCATGTAGTTAGTTTGTGGTCAGAGAGCCACTGAGGTGTTCTGTACCATCTAACAAGTAGTTTGTAATGGGCCTCCTGTGAGAATGCATTGGGACAGGCCATAGGCCAACTTCAAGATTAATTGGATGTCAGAGGGAGATAAAGTGATATGTAGTTCCTTCTCCCAAGAGGAGAGGAATGCGGGCTTCGAAGTTAGAGAGGGTGAAATAAAGTGCTTCCGAAGGAAAGCTATTTTCCTGTGGTTAGGTCTGTTCTCATCCACTGTTTTCTCAAAAGCAGTGAGAGGTCTTGTGGAAGGATAGGTCTTAAAAAAGTCCCCAATTATTCCTCTTACGTGCGCTAAATGTAAGAATGACATAGGCTGGTTGGGCAGAAGGGAACACACAGCTTCACTCGGGCCCAGGTGGGCCATAGCCTGCAACTCCCTAATGGGTCTGTTCTTGAATTTAGCCCAAATCTTACTGAGGCATGGGTCCGAAGGGGTCCCCATAAGGCTAGGCAGCACGCGCAGGGGAACGATCGGGGAGGGCGTTGGAGCCAACGTCTCCCTTCGTAGATCCCAAGTCTTGCACGGCCCCCGCAGGAGGGGGTTGAATTTCTTATTTCTGTAGAGATTTTTCCTAGGGAACCACAGATCCTCCGCCAGGGAAGCTCCGTAGGTCTCACCGACTAAGTGCTGCAGTAGTGGGTCTCTTGTAGGAGTGGTCAACTCCAGCCAGTAGCTGAGGTGAGATGCCAAGTAGAAATCGTGGATGCAAGGCAGGCCAACCCCTCCTTCTCTTCTCCGTATCATAGGGCTATACGCTAACCTTGGTCTTTTCAATCTCCATATGAAATTAGTGAATAATAAGCGAAGGGTATGGAAGAAAATGGGGGGGGGGGGGGGGGGGGAGATAGATTGGAAGGGTTCGGATCTGCTACAGGATTATTGGGAATATATAATATTTTAGTATGTTTTTCCTTCCGAACCATGAGATATATGGGTGGTCGTAGCTCTGTAAGAGGGTCTTTTTTTTTAGTAATAGGCGGAGGAAAATTGAAGAGATACAAATCCCCAGTTTTTTTTGTGAGTTTTATCCCAAGGAAGTCAATTGCAGAATTGGACCAGGAGAATGGAGAACCAGTCATCAAGTTTTTACAGCGTATAGTAGGGATAGAGACATTTAACACCGTCGATTTGTTAAAGTTAATTTTAAAATTAGACAGGGTCCCAAACTGTTCCAAGCTGTGGGTGAGCTTGGGAAGGCCCTTCTCTGGATTGGTAATAAGGAATATGATGTCATCCGTAAATGCTGCAGTCGACAGTTCATGACTCCCTACTGAGAGGCCTCGTATCTCCTGGTCCAACCTAATACACTGGAGCAGGGATGTCGACAGTTCATGACTCCCTACTGAGAGGCCTCGTATCTCCTGGTCCAACCTAATACACTGGAGCAGGGGTTCCAAGGCTAGAATAAAGAGGGTGGAGGAGAGAGAGGACAGCCCTGGTGCGTGCCATTCTTTATATCGAATGGCGACGATAGGGTATTATTGATTTTCAGTCTGGCGTACGGTTCGGAATATAATGAAAAGATAGCTGTGACAAAGGCAGGAGGAAAGTTGAAGTAGAAGAGAACAGAGTTCATGTATAGCTAATCAACCCTGTCGAAAGCCTTGTCAGTATCTGTGCTTACTAAGGCCAGGGGTAGTCCTTTCGATTGGGCATGGGGTACATTGCGTGGAGGATGCGTGCACAATTGTCTCTTCCCTCTCTGCCTCTTACAAAGCCCGCTTGCTCTCTGTTTATCAAGTTTGGGATGAAAGATTCTATTTGTTTCGTAAAAGTTTGGCCCAGAGTTTTATGTCTAGATTAATTAAAGAGATGGGCCTATAGCTGCCACACATCTCCAGATCTTTATTATCCTTATGGATGAGGGTGATGTGCGCTTCTTGGCTCTGTTTTGGAAGTTCGCCGCCCTGGAGGAGAGAATTGAAGACCTCGGTTAGGCGGGATACTAAAGGGGAGCGGAAGGTTTTATAACAAATGAGTGGAAGGCCATCTGGGCCGGGGCTCTTTCCGGGGGGAGAAGAGTCTAATGTTTTCTCTACCTCTGATTCCGTTACCGGAACCAGTAGTGAGTTTGCCTCCTTCTCGTCTAGCCCGGGTAGTTGTAGGTTTTTTAGGAAGTGGTTGATTTGCTTTCTAGTATTACTAACATCTTCTTGGGGTGCACGTGAACGCAGGTTGTACAACAGAGTAATATTTCTGGAATTCAATAGCTATGTCCGGGGTGGACGAGACTCGCGAACCCGACTGGGATTTAATTGAGTTGATATGGTTCTTAGAGTGGGCCTTCTTAATCAATGCAGACATGCATTTACTGCCGCGGTTCCCCTGAACAAAGACCACGTGTTTAAGGTGGAGGCATTTCTTATTAAATCTCGACTCAAGGCAGAGTTTTAGTTCTTTTCTAAGGGCGGTCAGCTTAGAAAGATTTTCTTTGGAGGTGGAAAGCTTGGTGACATTCTAGTTTGGCAATCTGTTTCAAGCGCTCATCTATATCTTTTTGTTGTATTTTTTTCTTCCTAGAGCCGAGCGCGATCAAAATGCCTCTTATGAAGGCCTTATGCGCCTCCCAGACCAGTGGCGCTGTTTGGTCTTTGCTCATGTTAAGGTTAAACAATTCTTCTAGGAGTTTGGAGAGGGAGGCCTTGTCCACCGCAGAGTCTAGGAGTGAAGCGTTAAGTCGCCATCTCCATTCCCGATGGACGTTACATAGTGGTAGGAGGTCTACGTGTAGTGGAGCGTGATCCGAAATGGTAGTGGCAGCAATGTTTGAGCTGGATAAGGAGGGTAGGAGGGTATAAGAAATGAAAATGTAGTATAGCCTTTGAAATGATGTATGGACCTGGGAGAAGTATGTGTAATCTTTTACTGTAGGGGAGAGTTGGTGCCATGCATCCACCATTTCCAACTTCGATAAGCTGCAAATAAGTTTCCTCAGTTTAGTCTGAGAGACTCCCTCCCCCCTCTCTTCCTCCCCCCAACCTGTATGTCTTGTCTGCGAGTCACCCCAACCATGTTTAACAAGTTCACTGTTAAGCTTATTAGCAGGACTGCTCGGCTTCGACCTGACATGTTGAACTAGTAGTCCCTTTTCATCTGACCGAGTTTTGTATTGCTTTAATGTATTACATGTCTGTCATATATTAGAAATTATCAATAAAAACGGATGCAAAAAAAAAAAAAAGGGAATCTCCCTGACAAGCTGCATCTGGAGGCTATTGTCAGCAGTTGAGTCATGAAGGCTTTGTCCCATCTGCTTGCACTTTGCTCAGGAGTATGTCACAGACTCATCAGGCAATATTAAAGGAGATGTCCCGCGCCGAAACGGGTTTTTTTTTTTTTAAACCCCCCCCCCGTTCGGCGCGAGACAACCCCGATGCAGGGGTTAAAAAAACCACCCGCACAGCGCTTACCTGAATCCCGGCGGTCCGGTGACTTCAATACTTACCGCTGAAGATGGCCGCCGGGATCCTCTATCTTCGTGGACCGCAGCTCTTCTGTGCGGTCCACTGCCGATTCCAGCCTCCTGATTGGCTGGAATCGGCACGTGACGGGGCGGAGCTACACGGAGCCCCATAGAGAACAGCAGAAGACCCGGACTGCGCAAGCGCGGCTAATTTGGCCATGGGAGGCCAAAAATTAGTCGGCACCATGGAGACCAGGACGCTAGCAACGGAGCAGGTAAGTAAAAAACTTTTTATAACTTCTGTATGGCTCATAATTAATGCACAATGTATATTACAAAGTGCATTATTATGGCCATACAGAAGTGTATAGCCCCACTTGCTGCCTCGGGACATCTCCTTTAATACTCAGTGACCATCTAATGCAGTCTAAGGAGCGGGCGTCTGTCTCTGGATTCCGCAGCAATAACCTTCCATAGCATGCAATGCAAAAAAGATTCTTCATTGCACACGAGTGCAAACAGATGGAAAAAAAAAACAAAAAAAAACAAACTGAACTGCGCATCTATTAGTTTGAAGGGATCTAAAACACTTGATAGATTTAAGCCAGAAAACTTGAATTTTCAGTGGTAAATCTGCACCATTCTGTTATTGTCAGCAGCTGCAGTGTGGAGGGTCCATGCAACTTAGGCCCCCTGTTCACAGCAGTTTATTCCGCCGGCGAATCACACCGGCCGACGCTTCACATAGCATTGCTATGGAAAGCGCCGGCACCTGTCCACGAGCGGAGAATCATTGCGATTCTCTGCTCGCGGCGGGCAATTCGCAGCATGCTGGAGCACTGGATGGGCTATTGATATACATTATATTTAAAATTAACATGCTGTGGAATTAAATCCCGCACCACATGGCAATTTCCACAGCGAGTGGATGAGATTTTCAAATTCTCATCACCTTTGCTGCTACTCTAAATTCCACAGCAAATCCATCCTGTGTAGTAATAGTGATCCGCCACAGTGGTGGCCCCGGCAGTAATAGCGTCCCCCACAGTAACAACCCCACATTAGCCCCAGTAGTAATATTAACCTCCTTAAAAACAAACCCCAGTAGTAATAAAAAACCCACAGTAGCCCCAATAAGAATATTCACCCCCCCCCCCCCCCCCAGTAATATTAACCCCACAGTAGTTAGCCCCAGTAATATTTCTAAGGGTTCCTACACTGGGGTTAATATTAACCCCAGTGTAGGTAGCCACAGTAATATTAACCCCCCCAACCCATATACTTACCTCCTCCTTGCAGTCAGCACCGCTCTTCCTCTGCTCAGTGCTGACAGCAGAGCGTGCAGCGGGACCAGCGTCGCTGTATGATTACCGACAGGAAGCTGCGGCACCCCGTCGATGCCCATTTGTTCTTAAAAGTTTGGGGTTTTTCTTTGTTTTGTTTTTTTAATACAAAAGAGGGGTAAGTGGCAAAAAGGTTTTTTTGTAACGCAAATTGGGACTTGAACCAGAAAAACTCTGATCGCCACGATACAGTATTGCAGTACTTTTGTACTATAGTACATTATTGTTCACAAGCCATGGCGGGCCTGGACACCAGTATGTGGTATCCGGTTGCCATGGCAAGCCATCAGCTCTCCACGATTACATGGTGGAGGGCCGATGACTTCACAGAGGGAGCACGCTGCCTTTGGGAACCCTTTACATACAGCGATCAATCTACATCGAACAGCGGGATCCTGGCTATCAGTCACACCCGGCTCCAAATGTGGGATGCTGCAAGCTCACTTCTGAGCCGCCTACATCCACAGGACATGAGTTTATGCCCTGTTGTGTTAACTACCACCATGCCAGGACAAATTTACTTCCTGTGGCATTAATGGGGTTAAAGCAACCCTCCAAGCCTTATGAAACAAACATGGCCCAAGACACTACATGCGGATCTGACTGGCCAGCACTGGTATATCAGGCAGTCGGAGAAGTTAGTGTGGCCATCTTTGTTTCTCCAGCGAAATTCCCTTTAATGAAGCCTTAAAGCAAACCTGTAGTTTTCTGACAAAATTCCGTTCCGAGGCAGTAGAGGGGAAGAAATATTACCTGTTCATGATCTTCCGAGCAATCCTTCCGTTCCACCGGTTCGGTATTAGTGTAGTATGTCTCCACCAGAAGTATGAGTTGGCCGGGATCACCTACAGGTAATGCCCAGGACACACCCCAAGCTGGCAATAGCTCCCAATTGGCAGAGACATACTGAGCAGTATTAGTGTAGTGCTACTGACCCCCCCCCAAAAGTAAGACCCACCTTGAAATTAAGCCCTACCCAGGTTTTCTGGAGAGGCTTGAAATATAAGGCCTCCCCAAAAAATAAGCCCTGGCTAAAGTACATGAAAAAAAAAAATTTAAAAATCATCAATACTCACCTCGCCCACGGTGTCCGAGTCCCTTGCGATGATCCCCGGCAGTACGGTAAGCTGCAGTGTCCTCTGCGCTGAGAAATCCTCTTCTTTCTGGTGACGGGGCTTTGAATACCACGCCTCCAGCAAAGCGAGCGCTGTGATTGGATCAAGCGCCAGTCAGAGCCGGCGTCCGATCATTTACAGGCATTCAGTGAATGACATCATTAAATGGCTGTGATTGGCTCATCGAGTGCCGGCTGTGATTGGCTGGCGCTCGATCCAATCACAGCGCTCGCTTTGCTGGAGGCAGGGTATTCAAAGCCCCGTCACTAGAAAAAAAAAAGGGGGATAACTCAGTGCAGAGGACACTGCAGACTTTCGCATCACCGCTGGAGACCAGCAGCATGAGGCACCGGGACACCGCAGACCAGGTGAGTATAAGCCCCCTCCTTCTGAAAATAAGACACTGTGCCTCCTTTGGGGCAAAAAAGCATTACCGACATTACAGCTAGGAAGCTCCTTCCAGACAGTCCTCCCGAGCGATGCTGGACCAGACCATGGGGCTGACACTCAGCTCCTCAGCATTAGTACAGCCAGGAGGCTCCCACTGGACACTCGTCCCGAGCAACTGCTGCCGGACTGTAGGGCTGACACTCCGGCACCGGTCGAGATGCGGAGGACTGACACTGAGCTGCGGCATTACTGCAGCCGCCAGGAAGCCCTCTCCGGACACTCCTTCCAACTGGTGCCAGACTGGAGGGCTGACATTCTGGAACCGCTTGTGATAAGAAGGAGGGCTGGGAGCCACTACTAGTACTGAGCTGTACTAGTGTAGTATGTCTCCACCAATCGGGAGCTTTTGCTGGCTTGGGGCGTGACCTGTAGGTGAGCCCGGCCTACCCATACTTTGGGTGGAGGCATACTGCACTAACGGTTCCATGGGGCTGATTTCTGATAGCCAAGACAACTGATGCCAATTTCTAACTGCACTATGCATTGATCTGTGATTGGCCAATGCTGATCACATGAACAGCACCAGCCAAACCCAGAGCAGGTATAGCACACTGATAGTCCTAACACTACCGATGGACTACAATAGCCACTTACAAACAGCTTTATACTAGAACTACAGCATACAAACATCTGAAATATTAGTGCAAGTCCCACATGAGCAAAAAGTTGGACTTTTTGTGCTTCGCTTACCACTTTTGTAATAAAAAAAACAAAAGTGTGTGGCCTGGCAGGAAGGGGCACGACCCAACACTTATGTCCAATTTATGTCAGAAAAGTGGCATAAATCATACCGGAAAGCTACGCCAGCTTCTACCTGAGTTGCAAGTAGAACTTGACGTGATGTGCGGCACCAACCTCAGTAAGTGTCCCTTGTCCCCCAGGGTGGCATTAGGTAGTTTAACGATGGTGACAGCCATCTGGCTGCCGCCACCCCCCCACCAAAAAAAACAAACAAAAAAAAAACAAAAACGCAGCACCCATAAGCGGCAATACAGGGAATATACCCACCATCCTTTCCGTGACACCGCTTTAAGGGGCACGACCTTAGCGAGCGCTCGGTTAGTCTCATTACTATGCAGGACGACCCCTTTAAGGCGCCTACTGAGGAGGTCCCAAATACACAGAAGTGTCACCTCACCTGTTCCTCGCCCCACAGACGGTCTCCATAGTGTCACCTGAGGTAATACCTGCCCTCACTCCCCCCCCCCCATCAGCCGCACGACCACCACTTACCTCACACACGGCACCCGGGGACACTTTCTCCTCGCGCTCCCCGTCGGCAGCTCCGCAGCTGCCCTCCCTCTCCGCCCGCTGTCACCTTAATCATGAGGAGAGCAGCGGCTCCGGTCACATCCTCTCCCCACCACCCCCCGCCCCGAGGTCCCCACAAGTGTGCGCATCCGAGGCAGGCGCCGCCGCCAGCAGCACCAGGCATAGAAAGTGCGTGAAGGATACCCAGCTGATTGACGGGCCTTGTCAGGTGCGTCGCCTCTGATTGGACGACAGCGGCCCGGGCAGCACAGCAACCATTTTCTGATTGGTCAGAGGGGAGGAGACACAGTGATAGGCAGCTCGCGTAGCTTAGGCGACCAATGAGCGCTCAGGGCGGGTAAACTGACGTCATAGAGACGTCAGAGCCGTCCTATATAAACGCAGACGGCGCCGAATCACCGCTCGTCTGGTAAACGGGCGAAACCCGGCGCAAAGCAGGCGCTCTTACATCAGTGTTGTGGGAGAAAATAAAAATTATATATGTTTATATCACAAATACACATATAAATACAGTCTGAGAGAAAAAAGTAAAACAATCACAGCATGACCTATTCTGACCCAATCCACGAACGTGTGGCGCAATGCAAGTGGCACCCCAGAATGTTCGGCCCGTGTCGTATACAGCTGTGTGAAGGTAGCCTGAGGGCTTCTTTATACCACCATATTTGCACGTGTTGTTGCACATGTAAAATACACGCGCCATAAACACAATAGAACGCTTTGACTTCAATGGGTTTATTCTCATGGGCGCATATTGCTCGTCTGAGAAAGAAAAATAGGACCTGCTCTGTATTCCTGCCCCATAGACGTCTATGGGAGGTGCTGAAACATGTAAGGTGAAGCTTGAAACACTGCGCAAAACATGGGGAGAGGACATCTGGACCTCATTAGGCTAATTAGCCTTTGAATCCACGGAAAGGTTGTGTCACGTGCGTATATAAACCGGGCCTGCGTGCGCAAAAAGGACAGTAATATGCGCAGACATGCGCAAATCAACCTCCAAAACTTCGTTGAGGCGCAGTAATGTTACGCTGCGGTGAGTGTTTTTATGGTCGTGTGAATAACCTCTCAGGCTCCATTTCTATCTGCATTTACGGCTTTCATTTTCCTCTTCCTTCACAGGAACAGAAAAGCTGAATCCCTACTGGAAACATATCTGCAAGCATGATAATCGGCAAGAAACTCTGCCCAATGTCGCGCTCGCCAACGTGCCTTTTTACGCCGATGTGAGGCGTTTTTCTGGCAAAACCGCCTCCCATCACTTCTGTGAAGTAGCGATCCTTCGGCGTAGATTTCAGACGTGTGAGGTGTTTACCTGTCCCATGGAAAACAATGGGCGATGCATTCCAAGGAACACGAAAAGAGGACATGCCACGATTTTTCCCCGCAACGCAATGCGGGAAAAAACAAGATCGCTCAAGTATATGACCCCATTCAAAAGAATGGGGTCTATATTCGCCCAAGACCTGCGAATCTCGCAACACACAAGTCTTACGCAAGTTTCTTGGCCGTGTGAAACTGACCTCGTAGCTATAATGGGGTCCTTCCGGCTTCTGTCACATTGTCCACCATTTTTCTAGGCAAAACGCTGCAGCCTATTGCACTATTTTGTTGAGAGGAGCTTCCAACACAGATGTCAGCACAGCCTACGGCTATGAGTACACAGCAAATGAGAATCGCATTTTGCACTACATAGCAAATAGCTTCCTATGTGGATTTTCGGACATGGCTGCAAGCTGTGGGTAGCCCTTAGGCTCTGTTAACATAGAGTTGCCACCCAGTCCGTAATTTGTCCAGGGGGCTAGTATTATTATTTTTTACCCGGCAGTGTTTTTTTTTTTTTTTACCCCTTCCCGCTATATAACATACATTTACGTCATGCAGCATCGGGGTATGTATGAAGAGAGATTGCGGCATGACCTCTCTTCGTACAGTGCGGGTGTCAGCTGTTTATTGCGGACAATAGGTGGAATTGGGCGCGCGGCTGATCGTGGCTATTAACCCTTTAAACGTTGGTGTCAATTCGGAGTTTAAACCCCCAGATCGCAGGGAGCCGTACAGGTGTCATGGCAGCCAGGGTCCTTCTGATAGGCTCAAGGGCTGCCTTAGCAGACTGCCTATGAAGCCGTCCCCATGGGGACAGCTTGATAGACTTGCCTGTCAAATTGCAGTATGATGTAATGCTATAGCATTACATCATACTGCAGGAGCAATCAAAGCATCGCTAGTTTTGGTTGCCCAGGGGGGGCTAAAAAAAGCAAAAAGCAAAAATAAGTTCAATAAAGTTTTATTAATTGTAAAAAAAAATAATAAAAGTTTAAAGCACCCCCCTTTTGCCATATTAACCCCTTAGTGACCAAGCCTGTTTGCGCCTTAATGACCAGGCCAAATTTTGCAAATCTGACACGTGTCAATTTAGCATGGAAAAACACCAGAAAGGTTTTGCATATCCAAGCGATTCTGACATTGTTTTTTCGCCACATGTTGTACTTCATTTAGGCGGAAAAAAAAGACCGATAGAATTTGTGTTTATTTATTAAAAGCGCCAAAATTGGGAAAATTTTGAAAAAATCGTCATTTTTTCACATTTCCAACTGCAATATCTCAAATATGTGCAAACATAATATAGAAATTTTTGCTAAGATATATATTTCCATCCGTTTACTTTATTTTTGGCACACATTGGAAAAACTTTCGTTTTTTTTTTAACCATTTAGGAGACGTACAAATTTAACATTACTTTTCAGCATTTTGAGGAACACTTTGTTTTCCTACACCAAGCCAAGATTGGAAAGGCTCATAGGAGTCAAAATGATAGATACCCTCACAAATGACCCCATTTTAAAAACTACACCCCTTAACGTATTCACTGAGGGGTGTCATGAGTGTTTTAACCCCACAGTTTTTTTTAGGAGTCAATGCAATTTAGAAGAGAAAAACTAAAATTTCATATTTTTGCAAATATGTCATTTTAAAGACAGGAATTTTTTCTATAGTAGACATAAAAATGAGGATTTGCACCCCAGAATGGATACCCCTGTTTGTCCCGTTCTCAGAAACATACCCATTGTGGCCCTAGTATTACGTCTGTATGCACAATGGGGCCCAAAATGAAAGGAGCAACCGGTGGCTTTCGGAACAGAAATTTTGCTTGAAGGAGATTTAGGCCCTATTGCACACTTGTAGAGCCATTCAGTGACCAAAACGATGGAGAACCTCCACAAGTGACCCAATTTTGAAAAGTAGACCCCTTAATGAATTTATCTAGGGGTACGATGACTTTTTTGACTTCACAGTTTTTGAATGAATCTAAGCCAAGCCGAAGGAAAAAAATAACGCTTTTCATTTTTTTGGCAATTCTGTCTTTTTAAAAGCAGTTTTTTTGCACAGCACATATATGAATAAAGACTTTTACCCCAAAATGGATACCCCTGTTTATCCTGTGCTCAGAAACATACCCATTGTGGCCCTAGTATTACGTCTGTATGCACAATGTGGCCCAAAATGAAAGGAGCAACCGGTGGCTTTCGTAACAGAAATTTTGCTTGAAGGAGATTTAGTCCCCATTGCCCACTTGTAGAGCCATTGAGTGACCAAAACGATGTAGAACCCCCACAAGTGACCCCATTTTGAAAAGTAGACCCCTTAACGAATTTATCTAGGGGTACTATGACTTTTTTGACTTCACGGTTTTTGAATGAATCTAAGCCAAGCAGAGGGAAAAAATTAGGATTTTCATTTTTTTGACAATTGTGTCAATTTAAAAACAGGTTTTTTTGTCCAGAGTACATAGGAATGAAGACGTTCACCCCAAAATGGATACCCCCGTTTGTCCTGTGTTCAGAAACATACCCATTGTGGCCCCAATTTACTTAAAGAAAACATGGCTAGGCCTATAATGAAAGGAGCACCCGTTGGATTTCAGGGTACAACGGAATAAATTCCAGGCCCCATTGCCCACTTGTAGAGCCATTGAGCGGCCAAAACGATAGAGAACCCCCACAAATGACCCCATTTTGAGAACTAGACCCCTTAACAAATTAATCTAGGGGTGTACTGCGTATTTTGACCCCACAGTATTTGAATGAATCTAAGCAAAGCAGAAGGAAAAAATTACGATTTTCATTTTTTGGCAATTTTGTCAATTTAAAAACTGTTTTTTTTGGACAATGTACATAGGAATGAAGACTTTCACCCCAAAATGGATACCCCTGTTTGTCTTGTGTTCAGAAACATACCCATTGTGGCCCTAATCTACTTAAAGATCACATGGCTAGGCCCATAATGGAGGGAATGCCCGCTGGATTTCAGGGCAGAACTGAATAAATTCCAGGCCCCATTGCCCACTTATACGGGAAAAAAATTGACTTCCTAAAAAGAACCCCACCACCACCACCACCCCCGTCACCCCTATTTTTTGGCATTCCCTAAATATTAGATAAAGGTAATAATATAAACTGCGTTTTATGTCCGAAGACAGGGGTAATTACGGAGGCTGGTTGGGTTGGGCACATGGGGCAAGAAAACCGTGTATCCCCCCTCCTCTCATGCTTTTTTGGGGGGGTATTTCGTAACTTCAGCGGCAGGTATGGGGTGTAAAAAGTAGCACTCTGTGAGTCTTTGTAATCTTGCTGCGGTGCGGCGGTCTCACAGAGAAGGCACTCACAAGGTGCTCCTGGAACTGCATGAAGGCGGGCGTTCCCGGGGCTTCTTGTAAATTACGGATTACAGGTAGCGGTCTGAATAACGCCGGGTTCACACAGCCGTATGCAGAATCTGCTTGCGGAGGCCCGCAGCGGATTCCAGCTGTGAGCCCAGCTGTGACCCTGCGTACGGCCGCGTAATGTACTGCGCATAACTGTCTACTCACACAGGCGGTAATGCACAGTACACCGTTGTTTGTTTTTATTTCCCGCGCCATCGCTTAGTGATGACCCGGGTACCCGCAGCCCGTTCACAATGTGTTTGCATATGGGCTGCGGGTATATCCGCTGTCATAGAGCACAATGGGCTCTAGGTCGCGGATATCCGCGGTAAAATATAGCATGCCGTGTTCTGTTTCTGCGAGTGGATTACGTAATTCCGACCCACTAATTGGGGGGAATTGTGTAATCCAATGCATGTGATTGATCCGTGGATTACCGCTGATCAAGCGCATGCAGAACCCGTAATTCCTCTCCGGTCATGTGTGACCGGCCTAATGTTAGATCGCTACTTTATCACGTGACCGGGGACCGCTCAACGAGGCCCCCGGTCACTGCTCCAAGCACTCAGCGACCGTTGGTTGCTGGGAGCAAGGAGATTTAAAATTTCCTGGGCTCCCCGGCTCCTGCGAATGTGTCCGGCATTTTGCCGGCGGGCGCATGCGCAGCAGCCGGAGGGGTCCATGGAGGATAATCGCATCTGGATTCAAATGCGGAAGCCTCCGAGAAGATGTTTCATCTCCCCCCACCGATCGCATCGGTGAGGGTAGATGAAACTGCCACTTTTTAAAGAACTTTTACGTGATCGCCATTATGCATTGGATAATGGCGATCACGTGACCAGTAACCGCATACCGCGGCTCCCCGTGACATCTCCAGGCTCTTGGCTACCTTTGGTAGCCAGGAGCAAGGAGATTTTAAATTTCTTGGGCAATATTTCACTTTTGCGCATGCGTCCGCCATCATGCTGACGGGCGCATGCGGTAAACCTGGGGTAAGGTCCACGGATCAACATCCCACCAGGGAACAAATCCGGGACCTTGGGTACGTAATTTCATCCCCCCTTACGGATATGATCCGTAAGGGGAGATGAAACTTTAGTTTTATAAACTTTTAACTTTTTTTTTACTTTTTAACTTTATATGATCACCGTTATCTGATGGATAATGGTGATCATATGACTGGAAACCACATACAGCGGTCCTCAGTCATATCTACCTGCACTCGGCTATCTGTGACAGCCGGGTGCAGGGAGATTTTGAACTTGCCGGGCTCGCCGGCCTTCTGCGCATGCGTGCCACATCGGCACATTGCAGAAGCCTGCGGGGGGTTCGGAGACTGGCCGGAGGACATGGACGAAGCGGGGTGAGTATTTTCACCTCCCCTCATGGATCCGATTCATGAGGGGAGATGAAACCTTTTTTTTTTTACACTTTTCTTTACTTTTACGCGATCGCCATTATCCATTGTATAATGGCGATTGCGGTACCGGGGACCGCTCACCGCGGTCCCCGCTGACATCTCCTGCCTCCCTGCTACCTACAGGAGCCGGGAGCCAGGAGATTTTAAATTTCCCGCGCCGCGGGGCCTTCTGCGCATGCGGCTGACATAATGCCGCCTGGCGCATGTGCAGAAGGACGGCTACGGGGCCCGGAGCATCGGGAGAGCGGGGAGCAGCGTGCCGGACCTGGGTGAGTAATTTCAGCTGCTCCGATGGATCCGATCCATCAGGGCAGCTGAATATGTAACTTTTTTTCAACTTTTATTTACTTTTTTGCGATCGGCGCTATCCATTGGATAGCGCCGATCGCAATGCCAGGGAGGGGGGTCCGTACAGCCCGGGATGACAGCTCCATTCTGTCAGCTACCTGCGGACACCGACAGCATGGAGCTGTCACGTCCACAGCCCGAGGGGCTTTATTCTCTACAGGACACATGTTTTTACGTCCTTAGAGAATAAAGCCCACTTCGGGAGGACGTAAAAACACTATGGGCTGGTCGTTAAGGGGTTAATAAAAAAAATTAATCATAAAACAAAAATACATATTTGGTATTGCCACGTCCGTAAAAGTCTGATCTGTCAAAGTAGCACATTATTTACCCCACATGAAGAACGTCGTCTGAAGAAAAAAAAAAAAGAACGCCAGAAATGCGCTTTTTCAGTCACCCTGTCTCCCAGAAAAAAATGCAATAAAAAGCGATCAAAAAGTCATACCTATTCCAAAATGGTTCCTAAGTAAACTACAGGATATCCTGCAAAAAAAACAGCCCTCGCAAAACTACATCAACAGAAAAATAAAAAAGTTATTGTGCACAGATGATGTGGGCAGAAAATAATAAAAAATAATTAAATGTCTTTGAAAAAAAATGAAAGTAGTTCCACCCCAAAAAAACTATACAAGCTTAGTATAATAGTAATCATAGAGACCCATAGAATAAAGTTATCATGTCATTTTTGTTGCAGTTTCTGCGCCGTAGAAACAAGATGCAGCAAACGATGGCGGAATGTTGTTGTTGTTTTTCATTTTACTCCACTTAGAATTTTTTTTAAAGTTTTTCAGTATATTATATGGTACATTAAACAGCACCAATGAAAACTACAACTCGTCCCGCAAAAAACAAGAACTCACACAGCAACGTTGATGGATAAATAAAGGAGTTACGATTTATTTAAAGGGGGGAGGAAAAAACGATAATGGAAAAAAAAGGGCCGCGTCATTAAGGGGTTAATGGCCGGTAAAAATAATTGCTTGCTTTAAGCACCTCCGACTAGCCAATGCTTCCGCAAAAAGGGAACCTGTCAAATTCGGAACAACAGCATAAACTAAGTCCTGATGCTGTTCCAGGAGGTGACGTGGAGCCGGGGGATGTCATTTTTAAACTCACGCACTGTCCTGTTCCCATGCTGTTCACCAGTGAAGTCCACACATGGTCTGAAAATCGGACTCTTTTCTTCCAAACAGCAGCATAACGTAGTTTATGATGCTGTTGGGAGGTGACAGTTTCTCTATAACTCAAATTATGTTCCTGACACAGCCGCTGTGTTCAGAGACGACCCTAGACTCCTCATCTCGGCATTTACATTGCAGGAACGCAGGCTTGGTGTCCTGGGTCTGCTCTGAGTACAGTGCTGACATCCGGAATGGAACTTGAGTTACGTTAGAATGCTGGGTGGTATGGTTGCTGTCCTGTCAGAGGTTACTAATTGGGGTCACAATTACTATGGGGTGATTACTGAGAGGTTCAATGGGCGAGCAGTAGGATGGAGAAGTAGGAGTCATGGCTGCAAGAAGTCTTCATGGTGGTCTGGGCCCCAAAATACCCAAGCGGATGTCACCCATCATTGGACATCACTTGTGATCACTGGAGGTAACTGCACTGTAATTACTATCACTGTGTAGAGCTGCCATCTGACTATTATATCGTGACTGCATTATTTATAGTTATGTAGGTATACTACAGCTGAGCTGCTGTATCTAAGCCCATCGTGTTATAAAGGTTGTCTTATACACATACATACAGGAAATCGTCCATTCAATTAATTTTTCGCGCAGTTACCAGTGGGTTTTTTTGCGTGCCTATTCTGTGCAAAAACACCGCCTGTGTGAAAGAGCCCTTAGGCCGTATTCAGATGGCCGAGTGCAAGTTGCACCTGAGATTCTGGGAAGCAACTCGCATTGGACAGCCCAAGAACACTACGTCTGTGTGCTGTCCAACGTACAGGACACTGCCTATTTGCATGTTCTACTCCCATCTGAGAATCGGATCAGAATAGGACACTGCGATTTTTGTAACATATTATCAGTGCAAGAGAAAAGTCACTCGTGAATTAACCCCTTAGTGACCAAGCCTGTTTGCGCCTTAATGACCAGACCAAATTTTGGAAATCTGACATGTGTCACTTTGACATAGCATAACTCCGTAAAGGTTTTGCTTATCCAAGTGATTCTGACATAGTTTTTTCGCCACATGTTGTACTTCATTTAGGTGGTGAAAATAGTCCGATAGAATTTGTGTATATTTATTAAAAGCACCAAAATTGGGAAAATTTTGAAAACATTTTCATTTTTTCACATTTTCAACTGCAATATCTCAAATATGTGCAAACATACTGTACAAATTCTTGATAAGATATATATTTCCATCTGTTTACTTTATTCTGGGTGCACATTAGAAAAAGTTCCGTTTTTTTTTAACCATTTAAGAGACGTGCAAATTTAACATTGATTTTCAGCATTTTGAGGAACACTTTATTTTACGGCACCAAGCCAAGATTACAAAGGCTCATAGGTGTCAGAATGATAGATACCCCCTCAAATGACCCCATTTTATAAACTACACCCCTTAAAGGGGTTGTCCCGCGGCAGCAAGTGGGTCTATACACTTCTGTATGGCCATATTAATGCACTTTGTAATATACATTGTGCATTAATTATGAGCCATACAGAAGTTATAAAAAGTTTTATACTTACCTGCTCCGTTGCTAGCGTCCTCGTTCCCATGGAGCCGACTAATTTTCGCCCTCCGATGGCCAAATTAGCCGCGCTTGCGCAGTCCAGGTCTTCTCCTGTTCTCTATGGGGCTCCGTGTAGCTCCGCCCCATCACGTGCCGATTCCAGCCAATCAGGAGGCTGGAATCGGCAATGGACCGCACAGAAGAGCTGCGGTCCACGGAGGAAGAGGATCCCGGCGGCCATCTTCACCGGTAAGTATAGAAGTCACCGGAGCGCGGGGATTAAGGTAAGCGCTCCGGTAAGCTTTCTTTAGGTCCCTGCATCGGGGTTGTCTCGCGCCGAACGGGGGGGGGGGGGGGGGGGGGGTTGAAAAAAAAAAAACCCGTTTCGGCGCGGGACAACCCCTTTAATGTATTCACTGAGGGGGGTCGTGAGTATTTTTACCCCACAGACTTTTTTCAGGAATTATTGCAATTTAGAGGAGAAAAAATAAAATTTCATGTTTTTGCAAATATGCTATTTAAAAGATGGGATTTTTTTTCTATAATGCACATGAAAATGCGTATTTGCACCCAAAATGGATACCCCCGTTTGTCCTGTGTTCAGAAACATACCCATTGTTGCCCTAATCTGGTGTCCGTATGAACAACAGGGTCCAAACCAAAAATAGCAGACGGTGACTTTCAGAACAGTCATTTTGCTTGAAGGCGATTTCAGCCCCATTGCCCAATTGTAGAGCTCTTGATGGACCAAAACGATATAGAACCCCCACAAATGACCCCATTTTGAAAACTAGACCTCTTAATGAATTTATCCACGGTTTTTGAATGAATCTAAGCAAAGCAGAAGGAAAAAATTATGATTTTCATTTTTTTGGCAATCATGTCACTTTTTAACCCGTTTTTTTTGTACAGCATACATATCAATGAAGACTTGTACCACAAAATGGATACCCCTGTTTGTCCTGTGTTCAGAAACATACCCATTGTGGCCCTAAAATTATGTCCGTATTCACAACGGGGCCAAAACGAAAGGAGCAGCCGGTGGCTTTTAGAACAGACATTTTGCGTGAAGGCGTTTTGGGTCCCATTGCCCACTTGTAGAATCCTTGAGCGGCCAAAACGACAGAGAACCCCACAAATTACCTCATTTTGTAAACTAGACCACTTAACGCATACACCTAGGGGTGTACTGTATATTTTAACCCAACAGTTTTTGAATGAATCTGAGCAAAGCAGATGGAAAAAATTACGATCTTAATTTTTTTGACAATTGTGTCATTTTAAAAACATTTTTTTTTGTATAGCGTACATAAGAATGAAAAAGTTCACCCCAAAATGGATACCCCCGTTTGTCCCGTTTTCAGAGACATACCCATTGTGGCCTTAATATTATGTCTGTATGCACAACGGGACTCAAAAGGAAAGGCGCATCAAACTTCAACTGTGTCTTACATTTAGTAGCCAGGAGCAAGGAGCAAGGAGACATTTTGCTAATGGGCACATGCGCCAAAGTTGGGGAAAGGTCCGTGGATAAAGATCCCGTCGGGGGACATCGCTGGAGGCCTTAGGTAAGTAATTTCACCTCCCCTCACGAATCTGATCTGTGATTGGAGGTGAAATTTTCACTTCTTTTACTTGTACGTGATCGCCGTTTTCCAATTGAATTACGTAACCAGGAACCGCGTTTTGCGGGCACCGGTGAAATCTCCAGGCTCTCGGCTACGTCTGGTAGCCAGGAGCAGGGAGATTTTAAATTACCCTGGCAATCTGTGCCTTTTGCACATGTGTCCACCATCTTGGCGGCGGGCGTGTGCGCAGAAGCCGTGAAGTCCACGGATAAATGCGGTGTCTTAGGTATGTTATTTCATCTCCCCGAGATGAAACTTAAACTTTTTTTAAAACTTTTTAAAAACTTTTTTTTACTTTACATGATTGCTGCTATCCATTGGGTAGCAGCGATCATGTGACCGGGAACCGCATACAGCTACACATGGGAGCCGGGAGCAGAAGAATTTTAAAATTTCCCGGGCCGCGCGCCCGACGTATGACGTCGGGCGCGCATGTGCGGAAGGCGCCGACGGGACCTGGAGGCTGGGACACCGCTGGTCATCGCGGCGAAGGCGGGTGAGTACTTTCCGCTGCCCCGATGGATCCGATCCACCGGGGCAGCTGAATCTTTCACTTTTTAAAAACTTTTTATTAACTTTTATATGATCGCCGGCATTCGGTAAATGCCGGCGATCATGTGACCGGGGGAGGGGACCCGCGGCCCGGAATGGCAGCTCCAGGTTGCCGGCTACCTCCCGGAGCTGGCAGCATGGAGCTGCCACATCCTCAGCTTGCAGGGTCTTAATCCCTGCAGGAAACATATTTCTACGTCCTCAGGGAATAAGGCCCAGCAAGCTAGGACGTAAAAAGTCTATGGGCTGGTCGTTAAGGGGTTAAGTAATTCAAATGAATGAGTTGTTTTCGCATGCGAGTTCTGACTGTCTTGGACAATAATAATAACCATGTGCTTACAGCGTAATGGAGTGACTGCTGCAAACAACATCCTACCAGCAGCCTGATCCCAACGGAACGTCACCAGTGATGTCCCATATATAGGGCTAGGTTTATCTGCTAGAAGTATCCTGCCCATGTTAGGTGCTTATTTTTGAAGAGTGTTTGACCAGTTAGTTTTTATGGGTACGTCAAAAAGATGTTTTAATTAGAGATGAGCGAGCACCCAAATGCTCGGGTCCGCGTTATTCGAGTCGAGCTTTTCGTAAAATTCGAGAGCTCTACTTGAGTAACAAACCCCATTGACTACAATGGGAGACTCAAGCATTTTTGTATGTGGGACGCTGGGTCACGAGCGTTTTTTTTTTTCCTCTCTCGCTCTCTTGGGCAGGGTCGAACACGGCTTTATGCTTGTTCGAGTAACGATCACCATCGAGTATGCTAATACTCGAACAAGCATCAAGCTCGACAGAGTACGTTCGCTCAACTCTAGTTTTAATACTTTTTTTTGTATTGTGTCAATTTGTGTCCCCGGACCCGGCACTGGCTCTCTGTTTTTTTTAAACACAAACAAACTGTCCCCTTTATACTTAGTCCTCACTTCTCATTTCATCCTAGCATCATGGTTAACGATTGCTAGACATTGGAAATTGATGGGGGCCCCATTAATTATCAGAGGTCATAAACTTGGTGAATCAAACATATCACCTGGAAGAACTTTATTCCCACAGATATGTCACTAAGTCCTCCTGGTTGGACTTCTGGGCAGCATGGACAGATTTTATTGTATCAAACCCCTCATACTTGAGGTTTGTGAGCCTGGCGGATGCCATGATAGCCAGAGGCTGCTCGCACTGGGTTTGCCGGACACAGCTACAGAGGGGCTTTCGTGAACCTACCAGAGCCCGCAGGTTATACACATATGGGCCCTCTCTGCCTAGACACGCATGCCTTGACATCTATCATTTAATGTGTATGCTAATTCAAATTGTATACTTAATTGTATGCCTCTTTTTGTTCAATTATTATTTTTCTGTTTGGAAAAATTCTCTTTAATAAAAATAAATTTAAAAAAAAAGTGCATATTTTTGACTAGATTTGATTTCAGCATGTAATCATATATATATATATATATATATGTGTATATATATATATATATATATATATATATATATATATATATATATATATATATATATATATATATATATATATATATATATATAATGTGTTTTCTATGTGAAATAGAAAAGCTTAACACATAATTTTTCTGTTCCAAAAAAAAGCATGTTCTACATGTACATTTTGTTTTACATTACAATCCATAGAAAACAAAGCTGTATATGGTCATGTGTTTGACCCCTTACTGACCACCAATTTGCCTTTTAATGGCAGGCTTCAAACCTACACATACATCTTTTTAAGATAGTGGCTTGGCTTACTACTGACAGTTAGACTCTTACTGCAACTGCTAGTAATAGAGAAACCTCAGATCCTGTTAGTTTAGCTCCTTTACATGTTACAATCAATCGCAACTGCGACATGTAAGCAGATGACAGAGGGAGGACGCCCCTCCAAAATCGCAGAATCACAGGGTTTTTAGGAACCTCCAGGTTCATCGGGTCCAACCCCCTGCTCAATGCAGGATTTACTAAATCATCACAAACAGATGTCTGTCCAGTCTTTGTTTGAACACTTCGATTGAAAGAGAACTCACCACCTCCCGTGGTAACCTGTTCCACTCATTGATCACCCTCACTGTCAGAAGGTGTTTTCTAATATCTAATCTGTGTCTCCTCCTTTTCAGTTTCATCTCATTGCTTCTAGTCTTTCCTTGTGTAAATGAGAATAAGGCTGCTCCCTCTGCACTGTGACAGCCCTTCAGATATTTGTAGACAGCTATTAAGTCTCCTCTCAGCCTTCTTTTTTTCAAGCTAAACATTCCCAGATCCTTTAATCTTTCCTCATAGGACATGGTTTGCAGACTACTCACCACTCTGGTAGCTCTTATCAGAGCTTGCTCTAGTTTGTCGGTCTTTTTTTTTTTTTTTAATTAGGGTGCCTAGAACTGGACACAGTATTCCAGATGAGGTCTGACCAAAGAAGAGTAAAGGGGGATAATCACTTCTCTTAATACATCCCAGAATTGTGTTTGAACATGCATCAATAGTGTGAAGCAGCAGCAAAAAAGGCAGTCTGAGAGCCAACACTAGACCCAAGTCTTTTTCACATGTGCTACTTAGCCCAATTCCTCCCATTCTGTATGTACTTTTCAAATATTTTCTTGCCCAGATGTAGGACGTTGCATTTATTCCTGTTAAATATCATTCTGTTAGTCGCCGCCCACCGTTCAAGCTTGTCTAGATTGTTTTGAATCCTCTCACTCACTAGTGTTAGTTATCTTTTCTAGCTATAGGTCATCTGCAAATTTGATCAGTTTCCTCTCAATTCCCTCATCTAGATAGTTTCTAAAAATGTTGTACACCCCTGGGTCTAGGACAGAGCTTAGTGGTACCCTACTTGATACATTCTTCCACTTGGATGTGCAGCCATTTATGACCACTCTTTGAGTACAATCACTCAGCCAGTTGTGAATCCACTTAACAGTTGCCTTGTCAATCCCATATTTGAGCATTTTTTTTCAATAAGTATGATATGAGATACTTGGTCAAGATAAACTATATCTACCGTATTTCACTGACCAACCCAGTTAGCGATACGGTCATAGAAGGAAATTAGATTAGTCTGGCATGACTTGTTTGTTACAAACCCATGCTAGCTCTGGTTAATTACTCCATTTTCATCCAAGTACTTGCATACATGCTGCTTAATAATTTGTTCAAAGATCTTTCCCGGTATAGAAGTCAGGCTCACAGGCCTGTAGTTTCCTGGATCCACCCTTTTCACTTTTTTGAAGATAGGAACAACATTTGCCCTTTTCCAATCTTCTGGGACTTCTCCTGTTCTCCAGGAATTTTCAAAGATTACGGTGAGTGGTTTAGCAATTATCTCTGCTGCTTTCTTCCGTATCCTAGGATGTAATTCATCTGGACCTTGAGACTTGAATTCATTTACGTTATCTAAGTGTTCCCTCACTATCTCTCTGCTTACAGATAGCCTGCATTCTTTTATTCCCCCAATAGCACAGGGAAGATCAGTTGATGTTACATTTACTTTCTGAGAGAAAACAGACCCAAGATAGGAATTTAAAAGTTCTGCTTTCTCAACATCATTTCAAACCAATTCACCATTTTCATCCTGTAAACATCCTATAGCATCTTTGAGTTTTCTTTTGACTTATCCTCAAAATAGTTTTTTTGATTGCTTTTGGCCTCTGTTGCAAGCCTCAATTCATTATTAGCTTAAGCTATTCTGGCACTTTCCCTACAGTTTTTGCAGACTGCATTATATTCTTCTTTAGATACACCCCCGCCCTTCTCTTTCTGTTGTTTTCTCCTTATATTCTTACACAGTTTCTACAGAACTACCATGCTCTGAAGCTTGAATCTATGTGGAGATGTATGCTTTCCTAAGATACAACGCAATACCTCCTCCCATTTTAAGGCTGCACTCCCACGAATGTATATCGGCTCGGTTTTCACGCCTCTCTGCACTATTTGCAATGAAAGGTGGCAGGATGGGGCGGGGCTAAGTTCTGAGAATTAGCCCCACCCCTGTTCCACCTCTCCCCATTGCAAATAGTGCAGAGGGGCGGAGAGAAGGCAGAGAGGGGGCGGGAGCTCTGTTCCTGCTCCTGGCTCTTCCATCCCCCCCCCTGCAGATGAGGACGACATATATCGGCTTGGCCTGAAAACCGAGCCGATATACGTTCGTGGGAATGCAGCCCACGTCTGTTTCTTGTAAACAAGTGACATGCTTTAAGCCTTGTATTTCAATCATGTGTATCATCAAGTTTTCGTGATGCCTATGACATCATATGTATCTTCAAGTATTCAGAGGTCCAATTACCCTTGTTTGTTTCCTATGCTCTGTGCATTTGTGCAGAAACATTTTAGTTTGTGAGCGGTGTCTCTTACTTCTCTACCTCCTTCTGAAATTTTGGTCTTTGTTCTTTCTTTTCACTACTATTAGCAAGGTTCTAAATTGTATTAATTAGCTATATGTTTTACCGAGCCTTTCACTTCCATTCCTTTCCTATATTGTTCTAGTTTAAAACTCTCCTAATCAGTGTAGTAAGACACCTACCAAATATATGCTTTCTTGTCTTTGTAAAGTACAATCCTTCTCTAGCAATCATAAAGGCAATTCACTTCATTTACCGCTGCAAATACATAATATGATTGGCCCTAAACTGAGGATTATTTATCCTTTCAAGAGAACTGGTGTCAAATAGTGCTTATGTAGGGGGATCTTTAAGTGATATGTCAGAAAATAAAAGGTAGTCATGCACAGTAGCCAGCCCATAAACCCACAATAATAGGCACATTTTCTGAACCCCTCAGTGACGGAGCCAAATGTTGGAAATCTGACGTGTAACTTTAACAGAATAACTCCGTAAAGGTTTTGCATATCCAAGTGATTCTGACTTCGTTTTTTCTCCACATATTGTACTTCATTTAGGTCGTAAAAATAGACCGATAGAATTTGTGTAGATTTATTAAACGGTATGGATACCCGTTTGTCCTGTGTTCAGAAACATACCCATTGTGGCCCTAATCTTCCGAAAGGAACAGCCGGTGGCTTTCAAAATAGAAATTTTGCTTGAAGGTGTTTTAGGCCCCATAACCGATTAGTAGAGCTCTTGAGCGTCTAAAACGACAGAGAACCCCCACCAATGACCCCAATTTAAAAACTAGACACCTTAACAAATTTATCTAGGGGTGTCCTGCGTATTTTGACCCCACATTTTTTGAATGAATTTAAGCAAAGCTGAAGGAAAAAGATTAAGATTTTTGTTTTCTTGGCAAATGTCATTTTAAAAACAGCTTTTCTTGTACAGCACACATATAAATGAAGACTTTCACCCCAAAATAGATCCCCATATTTGTCCTGTTTTCAGGGTCATACCCATTGTGGCCCTTATCTTATGTCTGTATGCACAATGTCTGGTACACATGCACAGACCCCAGGTCCTGGATGACCAGAACACTGCAGGATATCGCAGAGGACAAGGGCAAATACACTCAGCTTCGCTCATGGATCAGATGATCATGGGAGAGGAAACGTTTAACTTTTTTAAAACTTTCTATTTACTTTAATGCGATTGCCGTTATCCATTGGTTAACTGATATCGCATGACCGGAGGTCACTCACTGCAGCCTCCCATGACAGCTTCAGGTTGTCGGCTACCTTCGGCAGGTGGAGCTGTCAAGTCCACAGCTCACAGGGCTTTAATCCCCAGAACAAGTGTGCTTTTACGGCCCTGGGGATTAAAGCCCACTAAACCAGGACGTAAACCACTATGGGGTGGTCACTAAGGGGTTAACTGGGGGACATGAGAGCCAGTTAGAGCAGAATGAGAAGCTATAATAAAGCCATATTTTCCTGATGGGAGGCATCAGGCAGGAATCTCTCTGAGCCTGTGGACCTTTGAATATACAATGATATGCCAAAAGTCATGGGATAGCAGTATGTAAATGGATTATATAGTGGAGATCCCTTAGCTGGTGCCTTGGGAACACTCAAACTTGTGTAAGTTGTGAGGTTGAACACTGGCCAGTGTGCTCATAGCAAGACAGTGTGAATTATCAGTGTTCAAATCAGGCATGATAGTGGTGCCAGAGAGATGGGTCACTCCATTTCCAAAGTTGTGTGGGTATGTAAAATTCCTTGATCCAGGGTCACGTGTGTACCAGAAATAAGTCATTAAATACATTACCAACCTCAGTGGACAGCGCAGGAACTGCCCACAGGTGCTTAATGGTCACAAACAGTGCATCTGGTGACCACTCACTCATAATCTGCAGATAAAGTGCAGCATTCTAACTTCCATGGGATATGGCAAAGAAGAAAAACCAGATGCATCTGTTAACACCAGGGCTAGTGACTGGCAATATGTGACGTGGTCCAATGAGTCACAGTGCCAATTATTTGGGGCTTATGGTAGGGTACATGTGTTGACAAGACCCATGAACACCAGTTCTCAACATTTCACTGTGCAGGCTCAACATTTCACTGTGCAGACTGGTGGTAGTTCCATTAGGCGAGGTATATGTTCTTATTGCATGAATTGGGTCCACTGCTCTACTGTCTAAACACATCAATGAACAGTGCCTGCTGCATTTCACTGATTGATGAGCATTGGGGTAGGATATTTAACCATACCATAGGACTTAAATTTTACAGAATTGGTTCAAAGAGCGTTCCTACGAATTGTGTTGACTGAGTACAATTGAGCATTTTTTGGAATGTGGTGAAGAGATCCATTTACACCAGAGATCCTACAAATACCACAGATCTGTGGGTTGCTATCCTGGCTTCTTCTATCCACTTGTGCAATCAATGCTATGTCAAGTTGCTGCACATAGTCAGGCTAAAGGGGGTCCTACATATTATTAACTCCCACGATTTTTGGCATGTCAGTGTAGTGTTAATGAGCGACTTTAGGCTTATCTTAAAACTCTTACAAGTACTGCTGTACAAGGGGATTACAAAGGTTCAAATGCATTTGCCACTCATTTGATTTGATTCTCTTCATCAACTTTTAGGACTTGTGCAAAAATCTAATGTAGTTTTATGTTAAATATAAGCAGAATTATGGAAAGTTACAAACTTTCAAGCACCACTGTAAATGTCCAACCACATTTATGATTTATACAATGATAATCTTTATTTGTATAGCGTAAACTTATTCTGCAGCGCTTTAAAGCATGGGAGAACACAGACAAATACAACAGATTACATGTGGCATACAATCAGTTTGAAATGAAGGGGTGGGGGTGATATGGCATGGGGGAAAACAGGCAGTACGGAAATTACATGTGAAAATCAGTTAGTAGGAAGCAAATGGGGTGTGGGCAGTAAAGAGGTACAGGGGTAGAGGTCATAGGCGATAGGAAGGGGTGAAGGTGTTGGGAGCCGTGGGAAGGGGCACTAGGTCAGGAGATTTGGTGTGTATCCCTGAAGAGGTGCATTTTTAGGGCACGTCTGAAGTTTTGTGCATCGGGAATTGTCCGGATGCCTTGGGGTAGAGCGTTCCAGAGGTTCGGTGCTGCTCTGGTGAAGTCCTGGAGGCCAGCATGTTAGGTTCCTATTAGAGAGGTGTTTAGTCTGAGTGTTTTAGCGCAGGGGTCCCCAACTGCAGTCCTCAGGGACCACCAACACGTCATGTTTTCATAGGGTGAGAACACCTGTGGCAATGTCTGAAGCACTGACCATAATTACATCACCTGTGCAATACTGAGGAAATCCTGAAAACATGAGCTGTTGGCGGTCCCTGAGGACTGGAGTTAGGGAACACTGTGTTAGCAGATTGGAGTGTGCAGGCTGGGTGATGTACGGACAGGAGGGAAGCGACGTACGGTGGCACAGCACCGTGGAGAGCTTTGTGGGTGAGAGTGAACAGTTTAAATTTCGTTCTGCGGTAGATGAGCATAGTGACTTGCATAGTGCAGAAGCATTTGAGAAATGACTGGATAAAAAAAGAGGACTCTAGCGGACGTATTTAGTATGGATTGGAGAGGGGAGAGTCTGGTGCGGGAAAGGCCAATGAACGGTGAATTGCAAGTAGTCGAGTCGGGAGTGGATGAGAGCAACGAGTGTCTTTAGCATGTTTGTGGTTAGGAACAGCTGGATTTTAGCAATATTTCTGAGGTGCAGGTGACATGTTAAGGCCAGAGATTGGATGTGGGGGGTAAAGGAGAGGTCAGAGTCCAGTGAGACCCCAAGGCAGCCGGAGTGCTGTCTGGGGGTTATGGTGGTGCCAGATACTGATATGGAGATGTTGGGGTGAGGTCAGCTGGTTGAGGGTGGAAAGACAAGAAGGTCAGTTTCAAAGAGGTCAAGTTTGAGAAAGAGGGAGGACATGGTGTTTCGGTGAGGTTTTGGAGGAAGAGGTGTATTGCTGGGTATAGTAAGCGTAGAGATGGTATTTAAGGCCGAATTTGCGGATGTTTGTCCAATTGGGGTTTAGATAGAGAAGAGTTGGGGGACCAAGGCCCGAGCCCTAGGGGGACTCAGACAGCGAGAGGAAGTGGAGAGAAGATACAGTCAGCGGCCGAGATGCTGAAAGAGCGGTAAAAGAGGTAGGAGGAGAACCAGGAGAGAGCAGTTTCCTTTAGGCCGTTAGAACGAAGCATAGTGAGGAGGTCATGGTCAACAGCGTCAAATGTAGCGGAGAGATCAAGGAGGTTTAGTAGGGAGTCGTTGCCTCTTGACTTTGCCATCATCAGGTAATTTGATACTTTTGTGAGGGCAGTTTTGGTCAAGTGTAAGGGGCAGAAGCCAGACTGGTGAGGGGCAAGTAGAGAGTTGTCAGAGAGAAAAAGTGTGTGAGGTGGGAATAGACTAGGCATTCTAATTTGGAGATGAAGGGGAGGTTTGAGATGGGTCGGTAGTTGGCAGCGTCTGTTGGGTCGAGGCTTAGTTTCTTTAGCAGAGGGGATATGATGGAGTGTTTAAATGAGGGGAAAATACCAGTGGTCAGGGAGAGGTTGAAGATGGTGGTGAGGTGGGTAATGACAGCCGGGGAAAGAGACCGGAGGTGATGGGGCGAGGCGTGGCAAGCAGTCTGGAGACTTCTTCCTCTGTCATTAGTTCTAATGTAGAGAGTGACTGGGTGATGGATGCAGTGCTGAAGAGACCGGGATTGGAGCTAGCTGTTCAGTTTTCAGAGATTTTTTGGATGTTGCCGATTTTTTTCCTTTGAAATAGGCGGCTAGTTCTCCAGCACCAAGATCAGTCATGGGGCTTGTTTTTTGGGGTTGAGCAGGGAGTGGAAGGTGTTGATGAGTCATTTGGGGTTATGGGATAGGGAGGAGACAACTTAATATGGTATTTAATAGTGGGGCAACCCCTTTAATTTAAGAGGGCCCTCAGATTCTTCCATTTATTTTTTGTTTAATATTTGAGCACAAATGAAATGTCGAGACAAATTCAAAAAGACTTGTTTATTAAAATATACTTAAACTACATTCATTGCAAAATTGTATGTATATTACAAAGCAGACTATAAAAAAGCAAGATTATCCAATATGGTTTTGTATAAATTCATCAGGGCCAAATGCAGATACCATAAATGGAACCGTATAATATCTAAGAAAGTCATGGATAACACATTTCTACCAGTGCCAATGGCTCCTGCATCTTGATCCAAATGCACCTGTGAAATTTTATGGAGTATACAGAGAAATAGCTGCTTAACCTGATTTATAGAAGACAAAGGCACATTAATAACTTTTTCCTGCAGCCGGCTTATTAACCGATAAGACTAGGATTCATGGTACACTCATTTATTATAAACAAAGTTTCCTAAAGGTAACTGCAGAAATTTGGCAGAGAAAACAGGGGCTTTCACTTCCCAGTCCTATCTAGATCCCACGTGGGGGAAGAGGTATACTTTGCTTGGTCTCCTTCCAGAGGTTTAACCCTGTAGCATCACAGGATGTATATGTATATCCTGGGTTGCACAGGGTTTGCATGGTGTGGGATTTGGATACATGGATGATGCAAGCAGTCTCACAGCCAACACCAGCCACAACAGTCTCAATAAGCATTTCAAGCAGGTCGAGACAGTTAACCCTTTAAATGCTACTGTCAATTCTGACTTAAGTGTCCTGATCAGACTTCATGGGTCCCAAACGCTCCCTACATGATGAGATTGGGAGATGCCATGGCAGTCATGGGCTTTCTAAAAAAACAAACAATTAATGGAATTGCGCTTTTCCATTTCACTCCACTTAGAAAAGGATTCTCAGTGCATTAAAACATACTATGGAAAACTACAATTCGTCCCACAAAAACAAGTCCTCAGACAGCTATTTCGATGGAAAAAAAAATCAAAAAGCTATGTTTTTTTTCTAAAATGGAGTAGAAACCAAAAATGGAAAAAAGGGCCGCATCCTTAAAAGGGGTTAAGCATCACCCCTTCACCCACCTATGAGGAGGAGAACTGGAAGAAGTGAACAAAGTGAATGCCACCTGGTGTACATATAGAACAGTTTCCCAACTCCAGTCTTCATGGACCCCCACAGGTCATGTTTTCTGGATTTCCTCAGTATTGTACAGGTGATGTAATTATGGTCAGTGCCTTAGACATTGCCATAGGTGTTCTTACTATAGGACATCCTGAAAACATGACCCGTTGGGGTTCCTGAGGACTGCAGTTGGGGAAACACTGTTCCAGAACAAAACAGGGTCAATGAAGGAAATAATTACAATGATGTCATTTTCTTCTTTTAACCTTTAGTGTCCATTCAAAACAAATGCCAGACCTTCTCATTGACTACTGTTCTAACAAGCAGGGTACACGGGACTAATAATATGAATAGAGTTGCTGAAGAAACAGCACTTTAAGATTAGTAACCGAAGTGATAATGCAAAACAAACAAATGCAAAAATAAAAAACATTTTACAAAAATGGATTCTCTTGCCACGGAAAAATTAAAAATAAATCCTGTACATACAGGAGATCCTTAGGAACTAAGAGGGTAACATACACTCTAGAACGAATGTATAAGTCACATATACGTTTGCTCTTCTTCTATATGTTAAGTCCCAAATAAACGACAATCTGTAAACATTATGAATATTTATGTATATGCACAAAAATGGATGCATGAACCATGAATATATTGCACCTTGCAACTTTTAAGAAATTGACCATCAACCTGTATAAAAGGACCATTTTTAATGCCTGTAAATAATCCTGATGGGGGTGTAAATCTAAGATATAGATCCCAACTAGTAACAGTGCAAAAATTTAGATATTTTAGTACCTGCACTTTTTCATATCTTTGGACACGTCCTCTAGAGCTTCTTGACTGCTGGAATACCATTGTTAAAAGGATTCTGTCACCAGCTCCATAAGGCTGGACTTGGGGCTGAGCTCCGAGTCACATAGGTGGGCCGTGCAGACTTCTCCCTGCCCGCATCATGCAGACTGACAGCTTTCTCCCACTTTTAGTCACACTGCTGGCGAGAAGAAGTTGGCGCGACCTGCCTCTGTGACTCGAAGCTCAGCTCCGAGTCAAACTTTATGAACCCGGTGAAAAAATCCTTTTAAAGTTTGCACATATTTCCTGATAGAAGAACCAATTTTATCCAGTTATTATTGCTGCAATAAACAGGTTGATTGAGTCAAAGGCTTTAAACTTATTCACACACTGCAGTTTGTTTGTTCTTTAATTAGAAATTGCCAAACCAGTAGTGGATCCTAAACACAAGAAATTTAGAAAAAAAAAAATGAAAATACATCTTTGTGCATCCAAATACATTGTTTGCTATTAAATACTCATGCAGAACTGTACTGTGTGAACAAGAACTTAGGTCCAATTACACGGTTAGCACTATCTGATATACCCTATTAGAAAAGCAGTTATGCAAATGACTTGAAAAATCCCCACTGAGGAACATGTTGGAAGATTTTAATCATCTGCAATGGAAATGTTTAAGTTGGTTGCAAATCAAATACATTTAATACTGGCAGAATGGAAGTGGCATGCTAGAATCTGGTACAGGTTTTAATGCAATGCAGGCTGGAAACCTTGTCTAATTTTCTGCACACATTTGGATGTGTCCGAAAAAGTGACACAGGATTTGTAAAAATGTTGTTTGACCTAATTGCTGTATTTTTCATTGTATTTGCAACAAAAAAAAAAAAACTGTCATTCATAAGGTTGCACCAAGATATTAAGTGAACCCCAATCCACAGGATAGGAGATAACTTTATAATCAGTGAGGGTCCGACTGGTCCCGAGAACAGGGGTCCCAACAGTCCCCATATGCATATCTTGGTAAAACCCCTTTAATACACTGATAAACCTGACCCTAAAGATTTAGTGTTCTTAAGAGCTGAACAATTTCACATTTAAATTCCAAAAACCTTTTCCCAGTTATTATTGTGCCACTGATCATTTCTGAAATTTTCCCATGTAAATGGGCCATTAATGGTGTGTCAAAGAAATGTAAAAAATAGGGTAGTAAGAATAAATAAATATTGGATTAAGAATGAAAAAATAGAAAGACTATATAAAATAAATACTGTTGATTAGTGTAACTAGAAAGAATTAACATATATGGACATCATTCATGTAACAATAGATTATTGTCTATGGCAGTGGTCTGCGACTTGTAACTCTCCAGCTGTTAAAAAGCTACAATGTCCAGCATGCTAGGAGTCGTTTCACAATAGCCGAAATTAGGGACCATTATATTGTGGTGGAAGAGACCAAAACCTGCGTCACTTGCAAATACAGCGGGTATATAAATGAGTAAATCCATATTTTGCATACTGATGCCTTAACGGGACCCTCCAGCGAAATCATTTTCCTTCACCAGATTCCTGTCACACTCTGGAAGTCTCTATGCAGCGCAGAATCCTGTCTGATGCCTATCAGACACCATCTTCATGCTGAGATTTCTCCCTGCTCACTTTCTTTATGCTCTGCTAATACTCCCATGATGCATCACTACAATAGCTGAATTATCATCTTCTTGATTATATATGACAGCAGCGTTAACTTTGATAGGAGCTTGTGTGGTAGGGTGCATCACGGGACTGACTGAAAAACGGGACTAATTTGCGAGCACATAAACCCAAGAAAGGCTACATTCACACGAGCATGAATCACGTATGAGTTTTGTGCGCTGCAAAACGCGTGAATATAAACTCCAATCTTTTAAATAGTCATACACATAAGTGATGTTTTCCCTACAAATTGCTGCATGTCCTATTTTTTCACGTCCCTCGGAACACAATGTCCATTTGAGACAGTCAAAACACATTGCCTGTGATGTGGTGCCTTACATCAAAAACAGTGGGAAACACTTGCCGATCTTCCGACGCACCTGAAACAAGCACTGGAGATCGGAATTTCTGAGTGATGTGAGGCATTTTTGCATGAAAAACGCCTCGCATCCCCAGGTAAAACGTGTTTGGGTTGTGTTTCTCAGGCCCATTATCGCGCTCGCCTGTGTGAAGGTAGCCTAAATCAGAGGTGCTCAGAATGAGATCACATGACCCACTCCGGAAGTTTCAGATAGAAAGGAATAACTAAACAAGTTAATACTAGCCGATTTATAGGGGGTCAGTTACATAAGGAATGAAAAAAGTAAGATCACTTGAGTGACTTTGCACTAAAGCATGCAATTATTCTCCAACCTATGGCTCCTTAGCCATCATGAGACTAACTCCCAGTATGCTGGCAGTTGTAGTTTAACAAAAGCTGGAGACCTCCAAGTTTTCTGCTTTCTGACATTGTGCTGCCATTTACAGGACCATCAGGAGGATTACTGCAGGCTTTCATGGCACTGTTAATTCATCCTAAAGTCCAGGGGTGGGTAATACAACCTTACGTAACGATGCTAATTAGGTCACAGACAATCTATCCTAAAAAAATAGGGGGGATCTAGGTAATTAATATTTCAGGGGCTTTTAAAGGGCTGCATGAAATTTAGGCTTGTGCTATAATGCGACATGTTTTGCGCAATTTAAAAAAAACAAAAACATGCAATTTCTCTGACCGACTATTTTAGACATGTCCCATATGTGTATAGTCACATATGACTGGCGTCGAAACATATCAGAAACAGCCTGTGGGAAAAAATGGTGCCGTATTTGGAAATAAGCATAGATGCTTTCTTCCAATCTCATACATGCTCTTTGGGGGGGGGGGGCATTTAGAATGAGATGCATTTCCACTACAGCGGACACAGAGGTTGTTAACCAGCTTATCCAGACTCGTGAACGACAAGTCTGCCTACGCAGGACATATATCATCCCATAAGTAGGCAGGAGTCTAGGTTGGGTTCCATGCCTGTATGTAAAGTAGAATGGTGGCCATCTTGGTTGCTACTTGCTTTCCCAAATATACAGAACAGCTGAAATAACCTGGCAGAAAAAGTCGACTCAAGGCAGAAATGTTCTTTAACCAAACCATAATTCAAAAACATGCCATCATGCTTAATGGAATACCATCTTCAAGATTCCACAAGAATCTCCACAATGTGATCGATCTCATTGAGCTCTGCCTTGCAGTGGGTGGGCGAAGTTGACTGAGATAAGCTCTCGAGCACATCGCAATGGCCCAATTTAGAATTTCCCATCATCCCCGTTAGCACAGTATCAAGGTCATAATAGGAAGTGTCAACTTCAGAAAACAAGTCTTCCATTGAATTTGTATTTCTATTTTCCAAAGTTTCAAATATATGATCTAAGGATTTTTGAAGGTTCGCTCTATTTTCTTGTGGACTTTCAATCTCCCAAAAGCCAGTTGAACTGTTTTGCACGGCTTTAACCGAGGTGACCGTTGAGAGTTCAGAAATCTCCTGAGTCTCTTGAACCTCCAACTCTTCGCTATATGTAATATAGGCATCATCGATGTGTTTCTCTTCAGCCTGATCCTTAGAGGAGCGACATAGGATTTCTGTAGACACAAGACGATCCAAGGGAGCCGCGTGATCGGTTTGATGGGCGTGGAAAAACTGCCAGCTGCCATCTTGAGTCATTTCCTCTTGTATCTGCCTTACCGTGTTGGCAATGAGCACTGAACGGCAGAGGTTAGGTTCTACCAGCATGTGGCACAGCTGAAGCTTTACTAACGACATGTCTAACATAGACTGACGTTCTAGAGTATAAGAAGGAAGAGTCTTTATGTCGACCAAGGACCCGTCAATCACTTCTGGATCAAAACACTTTCTTTTAATTCCTCGAGTAAACATGGTGCCCTGTAAGGGGGTAAACAGAAGGAGAAGAGGCATAAGTGAAGGCTTGTAAAACTTTATGACTTATCACTGCTCATATTACACACAAAGAAAAAAAAAAAAAAGCTCAACACCGGCAAAAAAGTAGACTTATACGAAGACGATGCACTATTAGAATTAGGCTCCCAAAGCAATCACAACCACTTACGTTCTAATATAAACGTATACCTCTTTAGATGGCAATTACAATGTTTTCTTCGTGTGTGTACTGCAGCACATTGAAATAAAGAAAAGTGGCAAACAACTTTGGTCTTGTTCATTTCTAGGCCAATGATAAATAAAGTCTGCACTGGAGAATGCATGGTGCTTTAGAGATCCTTGATCCACTGCACAATTAAGCACTATGGATGATCCTCAAATGAGAAGAGCGTTTCTGAATGATAAGGCATCAGGAAACGCCAGAGGATTAACTCTGCACTGCACAGAAAATGAAAATACACCAGTTAGTGCAACAGTTCTTCAGCAAAACACAAGTAGGATACAAACAAGATTTAATAAGTCATAGAAAATAGCAATAGACACCATCATTCTCTCATGAAGTTTTCAAGACTCCTATTTATTGTAACGGACGGCTGTGTCTGCACTGAAATGAGGGACCCCTTCAAGACCATGAACTACTCGCTCTAGACCAGTGTTCCCCAACTCCAGTCCTCAGGGACCACCAACAGGTCGTGTTTTCAGGATTTCCTCAGTGTTACACAGGTGATGTATTCATTGTCGGTGCCTCAGACATTGCCACAGGTGTTCTTACCATAGGATATCCTGAAAACATGACCTGTTGGTGGTCCCTGAGGACTGGAGTTGGGGACCCCTGCTCTAGAATGCTTGACCTCCTTTCATCTGACTTTCGGAATGTGGATAGTTTTCATGTCTTCTAGAAAACAATTCTGAAACAGGCCCCTAAGGCTACCTTCACACAGGAGGGAGATGTCGGGTTGTGAATCACGGCCTGATATTGCCCTCGTCATTCATGTGGAAGCCCCAGTGAAACGAGGAGTTTTCATGTGAAAACAGCCTTCCATGACTGCGGGTATGAAGAGAATCTCCTGCCATGGCTGATAAAGCTGTGGCAGAGGATCGCAGAGTTCTCCCATTGCTTTCAGTGGGGCTGGCGCTGCTGTCGTCAGCCCCATTGAAAACAATAAGCGATCTCGCAGAAAGATAAAACATGCTGCGATTTGTTTCCCGCATAGCATTGCTGTGCCATACAGGAAAACATTGCTCATGTGTATCACCCCATACATTCAAATGAATGGAGGTTCATATTCGTGTGTCTCGCAACGCACAGATCTTGCATGATTTTCTCGGCTGTGGGAAACCGGACTTAAAATGCAGCTATGAATTTGAGCCACTTTAAAAGATTATACCAAGGATTGTAAATTCCCAGCCGTGTCATATCACAATCACCCCTTTCAAATAACCAGAGGTGTTTGCCATCTGTATGCAGCTGACTTAAGGCCCATTTAGACAACGATTATCGCTCAAAATGAACTCAAAAGCCATCTTTTGAGCTATAATCATTGCATCTAAATGTGCTGCCATTGTGCGCTGTTCGGGCACTCTTCAATCATCGCTCATTTCTAGCAAGTTAGAAATCACTGATGACTTATCAGTTATGCTGATTTTCTCAGCAGGCGGCACTGATAGCCTTCTTTCAGCTGGTATCCCGCTGGGGCTTACCAGTGGAATACCAGCTGAAAGCTCTGAGAACAAAGCAGCTGTCAGCGCTGCTGCTGTTTCCTGGAGCTACCAGCTTAGAGCGACACTGCTGTTAACTGCGAGAACAAAGATGCTGTTTTGTATATTCAAACAGCTGCTTTGTTCTCGCAATCAGCGGTGTTCCGCTCTGCCTGCATGACTCTAAGTAGCTAATTAGGAACTTAAGAGTTATGCAAAAATGATCGCTCTAAACTGTCACTCAAACTAGTTTGAGCGATTTTTGAGCGATCATCTTTAAGGGCTCATGTCCACGGGCAAAATATGATTTAAGATCCGCAGCGGATCTCCCGCATGCGGATCCGCATCCCATAGGGATGCATTGACCACCCGCGGGTAGATAAATACCCGCGGATCGTCAATAAAAGGGATTTAAAAAAAAATGGAGCATGGAAAAATCCGGACCATGCTCCATTTTCGTGCGGGTCTCCCGCGGGGACGGCTCCCGCGGGCTTCTATTGAAGCCTATGGAAGCCGTCCGGATCCGCGGGAGACCTAAAATAGGAATTTAAAGTATTTACCATCCGGCGCGGGCGGGGAAGGTCAGCTGTTCCTCACGGCCGCATCTTCCTTGCTTCGGCTCGGCGGATGTGCCCGGCGCATGCGCGCGGCACGTCGGCGACGTGCCGCCGGCGTCAGGAATTCATCCGCCGGCCGAAAATGAAGATCCGGCCGTGAGGAACAGCTGATCTTCTCCGCCCGCGCCGGATGGTAAATACTTTTAAATTCTTATTTTCGGCGCTCATGTCCGCGGGGCAGGAGGGACCCGCTGCAGATTCTCCATTGAGAATCTGCAGCGGATCTGATTTTCCCCGTGGACATGAGGCCTAAGTCTAAATGCACCCTTAAGGTGCTTTCAGACAAAACTATTATTGTTAAAAAAAAATTGTTCAAATGAGCAAAACTGAACAATAATTGCTCAGTCGAAATGCGAGCAAACAATTGGACGAGGAACAAGAATTGTTTGCTTGTCGTCCATTTCGTGCAGGCATAAAAAAAAATCGTTGGCTGGTTCACTTATTCGGTTTAAACCTTCTTTGGGCTCTGCATCGAAACACTGTGCGTACGCAGGCATTGTGAGAGCGAGGAATTTGAAGAAAAAATAAAAAAAATCTCAGCATACTCATTCGCCCATACTCAGTCTCAATGCAAAAAGGCTGTGTATGTGTAAAACAGTGTGGGTCACCAGTGCCGTTTTACGCGTACGCTCGTGGAAATGAGTCCTTAAAGGACCACTTTGTTGATTCCCCCTCCCCCCCCACACTTATTATGTAGCTATCCCTCCAGTATATATAAGTTGGCTACTGTTATCTTGGTTAGTTATTTGTTTAAGAGATTCCTGCCCTGTTTCTCCTAAGATGGGCATGTCTCAGTTCTGGACAGCACAGATTTACTTGGATTTAAACATTCCGTTTAATCCGTTATCAGGCAGTCTGATACTGTTACATGGACCTTACCACATAAGCTGCCTGGATGGAGACACAGACACTCCTATCACAGTTACTGCTGATAATCACACAACTGCTGTCACATAGTTATAATAGAGGAGAAAACAGCTCATCCTCCTTACACTCAGCAGGCAGAAATGGTATAGCCCCTAGCTAATGCTGTGCTGATGGATCATGGGGTTGGTATGAAATTGAAAACAAAAATCTCATCTTGATAGTCATCAGACAGGGGACTGCTCTGCATAGAAGTGGCTGCAATACACAGAGGATATGCCCACAGCGTTCCAGGCAATCAGGTGAGGGGGGACAGAGCTGGAAAATTATGCTTTTGCGGAGTGGCCGTTTAAAAAGGGTTGTCCCAGGATAGACATTAATAGCATTTCATTGCCACTTAGTTTCAGTGATCAACAGGGGTCACAATAGTTACACTTGTGGATAACAATATGTCAATGTCCATCTTGAAACAACCCTATAACCGTGAATATCAGCGTTTCTCGAATCCCAAACTCCCTTATCTTTCACCACTATCATTTTTACTTTAAAGGAGCAATTCCTATCCTACAGGATTGCAAGAATGTGCCGCCTCTTGGATAATCACCGATTCTGAAAAAGGGGCCATGTAACCGATTTAGTGCTGCACCCCTTCCACTATTTTTTCTCCCTGCACAGGGATACCCTAGCCACTCACTGTACAACAAACTGCAGCCTGGTCCTATATGAGTAGGAAGTGCCAGCTGCAGTTTCGGGCACAGCTGGCAAGCCAGGAGCACCTCTATACAAGGCAGCACTACACCAGCGTCGCAGCCCCTTCATTCTCAGGATCAGTGGGGGTCCTGAACTCCATCAAAGTGCTGATAAGATGGCAACACTAATTAAATATAAATTTGCATCTCTTTTCTCTTTGTAAGGATTATTGAACATTACAGTTTGGTTTTTTGCACAAAAGCATATTAAATGAAGCAAGATATTAAATCCAGCATATTTTTATATTACAATTCATATAATGGAAAAAAAAGAGTTGCTGATTTGTCCCAAAGCTAAGGTCTAGTTAAAATAAGTCGTAGCTTGAGGCCGGCTACTGTTACAATGGAGTTTGTGGGTCCAATGTTGAAGACAAGGAACAAGCTGTCAGTATCTGTTAACAAATAAGCAAGTTAAAGGGTCAGTCCGGTGATTTTATATTTTTATTCATTCATTATGTAGCTATCCCCCTAGTGTTACCCTGGCTGTGGGTACTTTACATGGCACGATTATCACATGAACTCAAGCTGGAAACAGTGAAGTTGGGTGCCAATTGTTCCGTGTAGACATGGCTGCCCATAGGGCACTGAGCAAGAAATTGCTCACTCGTCAGTCACTTGGTTTATAGGAAAACTATTAACCAAGTGACTATTGGCCCGTGCAAACAGGAGCTGCTCAATGTTTGAGCGACCCCTGTTTCGGCATGAATGGAGGCAGGCAGGCGGGGATGATCCCGGCCAGCTCCAGCTCCATTCACCTGAACAACTATCACAGGGGCAATACTCACATGCTTATGTGCCCGACAGTCGTGCCATGTAAAGGGACCTTTAGTCGTTTCTGCCTAAAACTCCTGCCCTCTTTCTTCCTTAGATTGCTATGTGATCCCAGATCTGCTTGGGGTTATGATCTCTGAAACTAGTCAGATTTTCAGTTTGTGTGATGCTGTTGCATGAGTCCTACCAATGAAACTGCCTACAGGGGATACAGAATCTCCTGATAGTTACTGATACAGCTTCTGTCATACAGCTTCTGTCACACAGTTATAGTAGAGGAGATAACAGATCATCCTCCTGACTGTATAGTTATGTTCTGTAGGTTATTTAGGTGACTATAGAAGGTAATGATATCTAAACTGTCCCCCTAGCAGGCACAAATGGTATAGCCTTAAACTAAAGCATTATGGGATAGATATGAAATTAAAAATAAAAAATCTCAGCATCCAGATGGTGGCTGATATGTATCAAACAGGTGGCTACACTGCAGGGAAGTGTCTGTAATACGCAGAGGACACCTTCAGAGCATGACAGGCAATCAGGCGAGGGGGGAGAGAAGGAAAAATGTGTTTTCACCGGAGTGACCCTTTAATCATACGACAAAAGCAATTCCTACACTGTAACGTGTTCACTTATAATTATACTGCCCATTAAAAATATATATAAATATTAATTCATATACATTTACAGTGTAAATAACCATTATGAAACGTGATAAACTGACAATTATACTGACTTACATCAGCTCCATAATCTCAGCTGAGGGACGCTACGATGATTTCACGCAACTCAGGCTGCACTATATGTACGAATAGCAGAGGGAAAGAAAAATACAGTGGTAATCACATGCGTGGTATTTCTTTTTGTTGGATATGCACATGGCTCATACACAAAACACACACATATATCTATCATCCATTCTGGTTAGAAAAAAAGGAGTCAGGGGAATAAATCATTACTTCATAGGCTATTCCATCATAGTCATTTCATCTATTAAAAATAATATGAAATGGGAGAGATTTATGAAACTGTCTAAGAGAAAAAAAAAAAACTTTTCTAGCTGCCCCTAACAACCAATCACAGAGCTGCTTTCATTTTGTATTCTGCTCTGGTAAACTGAAAGCTGCGCTGTGATTGGTTGCTAGGGGAAACTAAGACAGTTTTTCATCTAGACCATTTCATAAATCTGCCCCAATGTTTTGGTAAGAAAATAAAACTGTCACATACATCACAAGTAAATAAAAACATATATATTGCATAGGCTTAGATCCAAATGCCAGTAGTTAGACCACGTGCAGACAAGTCAACTCTTCGGGTAGCCACACGCATTAGACATGAGAAGGTGGATTGTTGAATGGACAATCGCTTTGCCAACATACACATTTTAGTCCATCAAAAACGTTGAAACTGGCAATACATGCTGGATGACACCGAGAGAAGGGCGAACAATCTGTCTTGGAATGTTCTTTCACTAAAAGATCATTTGTGAATGAGAGATGTTTCATCCAACTATCAGATGAAAATTTCAGTCATGGCTGACTTCTTCCGGGACGAGGACAGTATAGGTCAGGGGTGGCAAACCTATGGCACGCGTGCCAGAGGCGGCACGCAGAGCCCTCCCTACTGGCACGTGCCGCCATCAGCCGCTCACCACTTGTGAATACCGGCAGGGGCCGCGGCTCCCCTGCTGGCATTCACTCAGCAGCACTGCTAGCAGCGCCGATCCCGGTGCACACTGACGTCAGTGTGCAGCCAGGATCTTCCTCCCCTGACCTCTTCTCGGTACGCATATTAACTTTTTCCACAAGACTTCTGACCTATTCAGCAATTCCAGCAACATGATTGGTTGTTTGGGTTGGCTGAACAACCAATCAGGTTGCTGGAATTGCTGAATAGGGCAGAAGTCTTGTGGAAAAAGTTAATATGCTCGGTACTGGTGTACTATGTCGCCACCGGAAGTAAGGGGTGGCGACATAATACACCAGTCAATCAACTGATTCACGCCCCAAGCCTGCCCATCGGCCCCAGGCATACAGGACAGCGGCGAGGCTGGGAGCGCCGACCCTGGGAGCTGCAGTGGCAGAGGAACAGGAGGAGGGCGCACCACAACTGTGAGTGTTGGAGGGGAAGGGTGTCACCATTACAGCGGGGGGCCGCCGAGGGATGTCACCATTACACCGGGGGGGCGCCGAGGGATGGCAGGGCTATTTCAAAATAGACAGCGTGCACATTTCGACTGCTTTTTGGATGCGGAAATGCTGCAGAATGTTCCCTAGAAATTCCCACTAAGGACATTCTGCAGCATTTCCGAATACAGAAAGCAGTTAAAATCTGCACACTGTCCATCTTGAAGTGGCCCAGTCCTTTTTATAACGACGGGGGTAAAAATCGTACGTCGTATTAGCCCCGCCCCCTGACGTGTTGGCACTTTGCAATAAATCAGTGGGTTTTGGGTGGCAGTTTGGGCACTCTGTCTCTAAAAGGTTCGCCATCACTGGTATAGGTCATCATCCGGCTGCTATTATATGATTGCCATTATCGCCCATGTAATAGCACTAATTGCTGCATTTTCATGTTCAGGCAGGCAATTGTCAGGAAAATGCAAGTGATAGCAACTGCCTCGAGCACTCATGTAACAGCAGCCTGGGATTCCACCTGATGAACGATTGTTTTCATTAAATCTTAAAGGGGTTGTCCATGTAATGGTTAAAAGGCTGCATCCGCACGAGCTACAAAGTCTTGCTACAAAACATTGCTCATGTGAAAGAGCCCATTGGAAACCATGGGCTTCATATGTTAGTGATGATTCTGTAGCCTGTGCAGATGCAGCCTAACCTGCATGACATAAAACAAATAACGATATACTCACCTATATCACAAAGCTAGTATATTACTATTTGATGTTTTACGTCATGCAGAAGGAGCTTCACCTAAAAACTATACAACCCCCTTAAGTCTAATATGCAAAGAGAGAAACTAAACCACTATGCAATATACTTGCCTTACTAGCGGGGATATCTTCGCTGCCACCAGTCACCTGATGTGTCGTCCAGTGAGACAACATGTCAGCAGAGAGGCAGCAACCAGTATTCGTGTACCTTGAAGCCACCGGAAGCTAAGGGTTTGACAGGAGGAACACCCCTCTCACACCCCTAGCTCCTGATAGGGTAAAGGCAGGAAGGTCCTAGCAGCCCACTGTGGATACATTTCTGCCGGCCCTGCTGGCTTAAGATGACGGTTAGTTGTCTTTTTAGGCTTACATTATTACCTGTAAATGCTGCCATCTTATCGCTGTAACATGGCAGCATTAACACCTAATAATGTAAGCTTAAGACGACAACTAACCGTCATCCTAAGCCAGCAGGGCCGGCAGAAATGGATTGACGCACTGCAGCATCTCACTTCAGTCCCAAGCGGCATTCGTGCCATGCGTCCCACCTGGCCGCCGGCTGACACCTCCGTTCCTGCCGGCTGACACCTCAGTCCCTGACGCCGACGGCTGTGCGCTCCGTCCCGGCCAGCCACCCCCACCCCTGCTGACAGCTGCCAATCAAATGACATTCAACTGGGCAAACACTGCAAGTTCACTTTCGCCTCCCTGCTGCCCAGATGGCGCACCACTTGTGCACTGAGGGAGGTTCCGACTTCTGGGGTGTCGCCGGGGAAGCTACTTGGAGCTGTGGGTGCACCGCTGCTGGAAGCTGTATGCCTTTTCTAACCATCTTAAGTGCCCTTCCAAGACCTGGTGCCCAAGAAGCTGTGCAGCTAATCAAGTACAGGGGGCGTCACCCCCATCAATCTTGACTCCACCAACAATTGCTGGTGGAGTCAAGATACACTAATACCGGAGCAACCTCTACAAATAGCTTTATGATGGTTTAGATAGTCAGACTCACAGAAATAGTCAGTGCACTGCAAGCGAAGAGATTTTGCCCAGTTAAAGAGTCTGAGAGAAGACACATTAGTGTAATGGGAGAAGCGGGATGGCGTATTAATGAGCTGCTCACCACCTGGGCCGTTCTGACCAGACTGTTAGGAGCTGTTGTTACCAGTGGATGTGTGAGAGCACACAAGGCGACCAGGTTAAAGGGGTTGTCTCGCAGCAGCAAGTGGGGTTATACACTTCTGTATGGGCATATTAATGCACTTTGTAATGTACATCGTGCATTAAATATGAGCCATACAGAAGTTATTTACTTACCTGCTCTATTGCTAGCGTCCCCATCGCCATGGATCCATCTAATTCTGATGTCTTCTTGCTTTCTTAGACGCGCTTGCGCTGTGCGGTTTTCTTCCTGGTGAATGGGGCCGCTCGTGCCGGAGAGCTGGTCATCGTAGCTCCGCCCCATCACGTGTGCCGATTCCAGCCAATCAGGAGGCTGGATTCGGCAATGGACTGCACAGAGCCCACGGTGCACCATGGAAAAAAGACCCGCGGTACATCGTGGGTGAAGATCCCCCGGCGGCCATCTTGGTGAAGGAAGAAGTAGGAAGACGCCGCAGAGCGGGGATTCGGGTAAGTAATATAAATTTTTTTTTTTTTTTTAAACACATCCCTTAGGGGTTGTCCTGCGCCGAACGGGGGGCCTATGGGAAAAAAAAAAAACTCTGTTTCGGCGCGAGACAACCCCTTTAAGGATGCTTTCACTAGATCACTAGTAGAGAGAATCATCTGATCGTCTGGCAAGCACCAGCAGCTCCAACTATTTTGTTGTCAGCCATCCAGAGGTAGGTGGCGCCATCGTTACAGCGCCACCTACCCCCCCCCCCCCCCCCCCCCCCCGAGTCTGTCAGAACCATTTCCAGGCACTGCGTTTGTTACCTGCCCACCGTCACTTCTGTTTGTAGTGGTGTCATGAATGATGAGACTGGGCTGCTTCGGGGTGGAACCGGGTGTCTTCAGCGACAAATCCAAGTTTAATTTGGGCACGGATGAAGGCTGTGTTTGTGTCGAGACCTCGGGGTGGGAGCCTCAATCCTACCTTTGCTGTCGAGCGGCACACTGCCCCCTGCTGGTGTGATGGTCTGGGGGGAGGCTCATCACATACAACAGCCGATCACCCCTAATAGTGGTATAAAGGACAATGACAGCTCAGTGATATGTTCAGGACATCCTGCAGCCACATGTGTTCCTCTCATGGCGGCTTCCAGCAGGATAATGCTCAGCCGCACACACAAGGGGGTCACAGGAATGTCCCTATAACATTATCACACTTCCATGGCTGCCAGTTCGCCAGATTTATCGCCAATAAAACATGTATGGGAACATCTGGGACACCAACTTCGCCAGCCTATGAGTTAGCACAATCTAGAGGCTCAGTTACAATAAATGTGAACAGATATGCCGCAGGATACCATACAGAACCTGTATGTCTCCATGCCCGCCTGTATCACATCTTGTATCCAAGCTAGAGGCGGTACAACAGGGTACTAGAGCCTCCATGCCCGCCTGTATCACATCTTGTATCCAAGCTAGAGGCGGTACAACAGGGTACTAGAGCCTCCATGCCCGCCTGTATCACATCTTGTATCCAAGCTAGAGGCGGTACAACAAGGTACTAGAGCCTCCATGCCCGCCTGTATTACATCTTGTATCCAAGCTAGAGGCGGTATAACAGGGTACTAGAGCTTCATGCTCGCCTGTATCACATCTTGTACACAAGCTAGAGGCGGTACAACAGGGTACTAGAGCCGCCCTTCATGTGTTTAGTTTTCCTGCAATCAATTCTCCTTTTGCTCTGATATTGTAATCACTACTTTTATCAGCATTACAATCACACCGAGAACATCCCACTATAGAGAAAATAGTCACTAACAGAGCTGATCTGGGTCTGCTAGGACCATGTGATGTCCGGGTTGCATAGTGAAAGTAATACTTGCAGTCTTTACTACATAGCGCTCATTGAGCACTATTTTATCAGGAAAGTAAAAGGCAGAAACAGTTACAAACCATTTCTACCTTCTCCTCCAGGTCCTCGGCTGTGTCTGACAGCCAAAGACCCAACCTGCTCCTGTCTGATTGCAGGAGCAGAGGCTTTAATCCTGCGCCGTATTTTTGCCATCGGCTGGGGTTAGAGCCCAGGACCAAGCGGCATATATTTTCCATGCTTGGTCCTTAAGTGGTTAATGCCGCTTTCCACTGCCGTTTTCAACATTTAGCGCATCTCCTCACCTATCACAATGATGGAGTGCGCTAAAACACGATGCGGACGAAAACGAATGTGAAATCCGGGCAAAGCGCCCGATCGGAACAACTGTTCTAATTTCTGATGCACTTTTCTTTAAATCATGTGAAACATCTAAAGGGTTAATAAACTTCATAAATGCCATTGTGAGTACTTTGAGGGGTGCGGTTTTTAAGATGGGGTGATTCTCGCTGCCGGATCCGACCCGGCCGTCTGCAGGCGGCCTATGGCAGGTATTTACTGCGGAATCTGGAGGCAGACGCCCACTCCGGATTCCGCAATGAAAATCTGGCCGTGTGCAGGCGGCCTAAAATTTTGATTTTTTTTTTTTTTTTTTTAACTCTCAAGGCCTCATAAAGGACAGAAAAAAATATATATTATTATATATGAAGATTTACCACAAACTACAATAAGTCACACACAAAAAAAGTCTCAGAATTGTGTTGATACGAAAAAGCATTCAAAAGTTATCACCACATAAAGTGACAGATGTCAGATATGAAAAATAAGGTTTGGTCCTTAAGGGGTTAAAGGAGATGTCCCGCGCCGAAACGGGTTTTTTTTTTTTTAAACCCCCCCCCCGTTCGGCGCGAGACAACCCCGATGCAGGGGTTAAAAAAACCACCCGCACAGCGCTTACCTGAATCCCGGCGCTCCGGTGACTTCTCTACTCACCGCTGAAGATGGCCTCTTCCTCCGTGGACCGCAGCTCTTCTGTGCGGTCCACTGCCGATTCCAGCCTCCTGATTGGCTGGAATCGGCACGTGACGGGGCGGAGCTACACGGAGCTACACGGAGCCCCATAGAGAACAGCAGAAGACCCGGACTGCGCAAGCGCGGCTAATTTGGCCATCGGAGGCCAAAAATTAGTCGGCACCATGGAGACCAGGACGCTAGCAACGGAGCAGGTAAGTAAAAAACTTTTTATAACTTCTGTATGGCTCATAATTAATGCACAATGTATATTACAAAGTGCATTATTATGGCCATACAGAAGTGTATAACCCCACTTGCTGCCTCGGGACATCTCCTTTAAGGATGCAAAAAATGATGACACGTTCCCTTTAAGAAGTGAAAGCAGAGCTCTGTTTGTTTATTATGGGCAACTAGGTCAGCCTATTAGTGGGGGTAGACGCGGCCCGTGTCAGGCTTCGCCCCTCCGAGGAGCCCTTCTCACTGACACCATTGCTGAGAGCACCTCGATGTCTCTAACTGCCCATTATATGATGCAAGAGTCAGACTGACCAGCCGAGGCTTCCGTAGTGACGTCACTACATAGCTGCCCGATGACTAGGGAGCGAAAAGGCGCCATTTTACTGTCGTCCATTGTTACAGTCCCTCAACAATGTCGCTGACAAAGTCACTAATATAACCTTACGGAACTCCACAAGCCGCATGTACCGCAGACTACGAGCCGCGCATCCCGGTTCCAGAGCCCCGCACATATCTCGCGGGCCAGCCCCCACCCCGCTTCCCAGTCACTCACCGTGCGGTGTCAGCCCGGTTCGCAGGAGAGCGGCATACACGGAGCGGGATTAGGACTCAGGAGAGGAAGCCGCGGCTGTTCTCCTTCTCCGCCGTCACAGTCCGGTTCCGGCGATGTCTTCCCGTCCCGCTCTCTGCAGACACAAGGGGGAGGCAGCACGAGCCGAGCCCCGCCCTCCTCAGCTTCAGCCAGTGTGTTACCATGGAGCTCCTGGCCCCGCCCACTTTCTTCTTCTCTCTGATTGGTCCGGAGAAATAGGCACAAGGTTCAAAACCCAGCTGGAGGCAGAGCGGCTCCTGCAGCACAAAGGGCGCCCTGTATATTGTGCGGCGGATGGGGGATACAAAGGGGTCTGAGGGGAGACATGGCTGTGGTTATTCCTCTACGACTGGACACCGGTTTCCTTAGTCTTCCCACCGTTATAAGGCGGACATTAGCCATGGTTTGCGGCTGCATGCGGTAGGGCATACAAGTTGCTGTATAGGCCGGGCCTATTAGACGGCTGCCTGAGAGCTGGTGTACTGGTGGGGCTGTCCGTCCGAGCTGGCACTGCGTGCCGCCGCATTCGGCCTCACAGTCGGCTTGGCGCTGCTCTGTAATGGCTGCGGCCTCCCGCTCCTTCTCCAGCTGTGGTGAGTGCGCACATACTACCTATTCACGGTCAGTACAGAGTAGTCTTACCTCCTTACGCGGCTGTCTGCTCGGCGCAGGAGGCGCGATATAGTGACGTCACCGCGCCTCCTGCGCAGTACCTTCCGCAGGCATATTAACTTCCCCCCCCCCCCCCCCCCCCCTACTTCTGCCCTATTCAGCAATTCCAGCAACCTAATTGGTCAATCAGCCAACCTAAACAACCAATCAGGTTGCTAGAATTGCTGATTAGGGCAGAAGTGGGGAAGAAAGTTAATATGCCTTCCGCAGTGCAAGGAGGACAGAAGACTACTGATCGTGAATGGGTGAGCGTTCTGTTTACTTTCTGGGGCACTCAGTGAGGGCGTTATTAAAATATAAAGACCTCATGTCCACAGAATCCGACTGCAGCCCAGGACTCTGTGGGATTCTACTTACCTGCCTGGAGCTTCTGCGGTTCCCCACTTTTCTTCACTGTGGATGTGTGCAGAAGCGCTGGCCAGTGCTCAGTGGAGGACTTTTTTTTTTAACTCCTGCTTTTCTGCGGCCCGTCTGCAATTGAGTTGTGGACAGGCTGCGGATCGGACGGCTTCCATTGACTTCAATGGAAAATGTGTGGGATCTGCAGTGAAATGGAGCATGCTGCAATTTTTCTTCTTTGCGGACCAAAAGGTCCGTGAATCAAATCTGTATCTTTTTTCACTTGCGGACACCCATGCTTTCCTATGGGTGGCTTGATTTGCAGATGTTCCACAATTCAGATCCACATGTGGGCATTGGGCCTAAGAGGACAGTATTAGGGAGCATTCATGGAGGCCTGATTACTATGTAAGAGGGGGGGAGGGGTGCAATATAATTATAGAAGAGGGATAGTATTAGTGGATTAGTGGGGACTTAAAGGGGTTTTGCCATTACAAAAAAAAATAATTCTATACTCTCCTATTCCTCCCAGACTCCTTATCACATCTTCTCACTGATCTCCAGTCCCCTGGGACACATCACCTTCAGACGGCTGGATCCTCTTATTTTGAAGCCGGCATTCTTCTTCCTGAGGTCAGTGATGGTCGTGTCCCTGTGACCTAGCCTTCACTGGCTAGGAGGGAATGCTGATTTGTTGCAGAGACAGCATGCATGAGCAGCCTCTGCAATAGCGCAGCACTCCCTGCTAGGCTGTGAGCTAGTGACGTAGAGTACATTACCGGGCAGGAAGGAGACTGCCTGTGAATGTATGTAACGTCACAGGAAGGAGAAGAATCAGCCAGCTCGAGGGGAGGTGTCTCTGGACCATAACAGTAGATCCATGTCTCCTCACCAGTTTGTCCAGGAAATCTGACTCATTTCTTGCTAAAGTCTCCAAAATAGCCACTGATGTCTCCGCGTCTGTTCGGTTGTCAAAAGTTTCAGGACCCACTTGGCTGTAAGCTTTCTCATTCCCAAGTTGTTGATAATGGCACCAACTCTCTCATGTGATATACCCAGATATGTAGCAATACTTCTGGCTGATATTCGGTGGTCCTCCATGATCATGTCATGGATGGCTTTCACATTTGCAGGTAAAGAGCCGGAGACAGGCCTTCCACTGGGTTTTTCACTTTCAACACCAAAATGGCCAGTTTTAAAATTTACAACCCAACGTTTAACTGTTGCATATGAAGGGCCGCGGTCACCCAAAGCTTGTGACATCTCATCATGGATCTGCTCTGCACCTTGTCCTTGGAGAAACAAGGTCTTGATTATGGTCCTGTGCTCTTCCACACTGAACGTCTTTGGAGATGCCGCCATATTCACTTTGGACCGGAAAAAAAAGATAAGTTAAAATCATAAGTAATTGACTTTTGCGTCATTGAATATAGACAAATACACCCTGCAATTTTTTTCTGGGTAAGGTTCAATACTTATCAGCACCCACTCGTATATCTTTGCATATGTTTCTCTCATCAACCTATGCAAACACACATATAGAGAGAGATAGATATTGGAATATCTTCCTTCTTGGTAAATAGCAGCAGCTAAATTGTTCACTTGTACATATTATACACTAGAATGTATTAGATTCTTGTATGTAACTCCCACAGGCCTATATCAAAATCAGTTCTACATTGTGATAAGGGAAGCTGCACATTCCCTCCTCTTCGCATTGTTTAAGCCAAGCAGTGATATTAAGTTTATTCTCCGTTAAGTTTCATTTTCTCTGTTTCTTGGAAATCACATGTTTTTGTAGTAACACACACCTTAAGGCGTTGTCCCACGCCGAAACGGTTTTTGTTTTTTTTCAATAGCCCCCCGTTCGGCGCGAGACAAACCCGATGCATGTTATAAAAAAAACCAAAACGTCCAGTACTTACCCGAATCCCCGCACTCCGGCAACTTCTTACTTACCTTAGTAAGATGGCCGCCGGGATCTTCACCCACGATGCACCGCGGGTCTTCTCCCATGGTGCACCGTGGGCTCTGTGCGCTCCATTGCCGATTCCAGCCTCCTGATTGGCTGGAATCGGCGCATGTGATGGGGCGGAGCTACAAGGAGCAGCTCTCCGGCACAAGCGGCCCCATTCGGAAGGGAGAAGACCGGACTGCGCAAGCGCGTCTAATCGGGCGATTAGACGCTGAAATTAGACGGCACCATGGAGACGAGGACGCTAGCAACAGAGCAGGTAAGTGAATAACTTCTGTATGGCTCATAATTAATGCACAATGTACATTACAAAGTGCATTAATATGGCCATACAGAAGTGTATAACCCCACTTGCTTTCGCGGGACAACCCCTTTAAGGCGTTGACATATGTAAATAATTAGAATTTACAGCCTCCCATGAGTTATGACTTTAGGGGTATGTATTTCTAGTGCTACGTCACTTGGAGTATATATATCATATTGCTCTTAATAAATCAGAAGCGTACTGGTTTTGATACAAGCATTGTGTCAGTCTCAGTTACTCTGTGTGCATGCACTTCTCAATAACCAATTGGCCCATACAGTGAAATCGGAGAAATCCATGTGGTTTCGATAACAAGCTGCATTGTTATTTTACAATCTCTCGTCTCCCCTCCCAACCCCCTCCTATTGAGACCTCCTTTTATATAACTTGGACAATCTCTTTAAAATACCATAAAGGGACATTCTTAGTGTCCAAAGGGCAAAAGAGGGCACTATCTCTAGGAGCCACAAGGGACATTACTTCCAGGGAGCATGACTGTGGGCTCAAAAAGGGCATGATTACTGTGTGGAAGTACAAAGGGGCACAAGTATTGAGTATTTTACATCACATTGTGTACCAAGAAGAGCACTAGTACTGTTTGGGGTACAAAAGGTGCCAATTTAACTGTGTGGTGCATTAATAACGTCTGACAATATGGGGTACTGTCTGGCACTATTTTTATGGGTAATTATAGCTAGGAAGTATTAGGGGGCTCCGTATCACACTGCAGGTACACTAATGGGTGCATATATGGTAGTAATAGGCACAGAATTGAGGTAGCAGCAGGATGAAGAGTTAGTGTAGGTTGATGGATTTTTAGGGTGCTGAAAAAGGGAGAAGCCAAAGATATGTGTTGCAAACTGCAGAAACAAAGCGTGGCTGGAGGAAGTCCTCATGCCTCTCTGCACTCAATAGCCAAGACAGAAAACTGAATGACTCCTGTCAGAATGCCCTGGAATGCCCTTTTCCATGGACGGAGCTCTGTGAGGGCTTATTTTTTGCGAGTTCTAGTTTTTATTGGTACTATTTTGGGGTACATACGGCTTTTTTTAAAATCGCTTTTATTGTGGTTTTTTGGGGGGAGGCAAAATGCTAAAAATTGGCATTTTGCCTCAGTTTTTTTAGCATTGTTTTACGCTTTTTGCCGTGCAGGATACAAAGCATGTGCAATTTTTTTTTTTGTACACATTGTTATGGACACGACAATAACAAATATGTGGGATTTTAATTTTTTTATGCTAATATGAGAAAAAGCACCTAAAAAAGGTTGTGGTTTTTGTTTTACATTTTTATTTTTTGTACATTGTGTTAAAAAAAAATCAATCTGTGTCCCTCTGCGGGACTTACACTATAGCACCGATGATCGCTGTGATAAGGCATTGCAGGACTTCTCTCTGATGGAGTTTTAACTAATAAAGATGGAATTTGGATTTCAGTTCAACTAATGGTCTTCTGAAAGATTCCTACGTGGTGCTGCATACTGCACTTTGTTCGCAGGACTTCTCGCCTGCAATGCCTTATCGCTTAATACAGCGATCATGGGCAATGGCAATACAGGATGCCAGGACCTGGCGTCCTGTTTCCATGGCAACCAGACCGGCTTTCTGTGATTATATTGCGAGAGCCTGGCAACTTCAGAGGGAGTGTGCTCCCTCTATGAACCCTTCCCATGCCGCGATCATAGATCGCTATAGGGAAGGGGTTAACAGCGGGAGGCTGGCTATCACTGACTGCTGTCTCCCGCTGCCAGATAGCGCAAGATCACTTATGATCTTGCGCTATCCCCAAGATGTAAGTTTACGCCCTGCTGCGGGAAGTACCCCGCTGCCAGGATGTAAACTTTTGCCCTGGAGTAGGAGGGGTTAAAGCCCTTCCCTGAAAATGTCTGTAAAAGCAAAATAAGTGTATACATGCTACATGATTGAATGCTAATACCATACACCTTTCTTTTCTGTATCGAAAATTTCATGTGATAAATAAAGCAAAGTTTAAAAAAAAAAAAAAAGAAAATCGTTGCAGGGGCTGCCGGCAGGCTATTGCTTTTAATGGGGCCACTGGCAGCAGCAGCGGCCCCATTGAGAGCAAGGCTCATAACCCAAGTTTTTGCTCTTTAATCAGAGCAAAAATTTGGGAGAAAGCCTGCTCCCAAGTCAAAAAGTTTGTAAGCTGAGCCACTCCTAACCCAAGGGATCACTGTATATCCTGTTCATTCCACATATATTGGGCACAAAAAATTACTAGGCATCTACGTACGTGCAATATGTGCATGATTCCCATGTAAAAGGCGCTCCATGATCCAGTGTATATCTTCTGTCATGTATGCAATCCTTGAACAGCCATTCGTGGGTGCATACTGCTATATGAGATGCAAGCGTGTTGCGATTTTGAAAGCCCAGATCCTGCATCTAATGGTGCAGCATGTAACACAGATCCATTCACATCATAGAAAGGAGTTTGCTGCTCTCTGAGCCGACACTCACTGGGGTAGTTGTGAGGGTAGATAGTAGTATGGGAGAGCAGGATGAGCAGGCAGCTAGCTGGGTGACAGGAGGGGTAGAGGGAAGAGCTGCAGGAAGGCTAGTCCTGAAATGGCACGCACCAATAAGTTTGCAAAGTTGGCAGATGAAGGGAATGCCATTACAGGATTAGCACTGCTGCAGCACGACATGACTGACCACCAGGGGGAGGTCTGCTCCAGTAAGAAGGGGAATAGGAGCGCAGAAGAGGCTACAATGGTCCTGGTAGTGGGTGACTCCATTATTAGGGGGACAGATGGAAATCTGCCACAAAGACCGGCATGGTCAAGCGTTGTGCTGTCTTTCTGGAGCTCAAGTTTGACACATCACAAATCGAGCTGACATTACTGGGAGGGGCTGGTGAAGACTTAATGGTCATAATAAACATTAGCGCCAATGACAAGGTTAGAGGTAGAGGGAAGGTCCTTAAAAACTATTTCAGGGGACTAGGATGTAAGCTCAAGGCATGGAACTCCAAAGTAGTATCTTCTGAGATACTACCTGTACCACATGTCACACCAGAAAGGCAGAGGGAGATTAGGGAGCTAAACAAGTGGCTCCAGAGTTGGTGTAGGAAAGAGGGGTTTACGTTCCTGAAGAATTGGACCGACTCTTCTGTTGGCTACAGATTCTACTGTAAGGATGGGCTGCATTGCAGTGGGGAGGGTTATACTATATTCCGCTATAAACTACACATATATCCTGTTCATTCCAGATGTAATTTTTGTCTGAGCAACAATAAAAACGAGCCTCGTGTATAAAACTGCCAAGGATCACTGGGTGTGTGGACGGGTAGGTACCTTTTCTGGGACTTTATTATTAATGACCTATTCTCAGCATAGGTCATCAGTAATTGATCTGCCACTCTGGAATTCAATGGGAGTTATGCTTGCAATTTTCATACTGCAATGGGGATGGAATTGTCAGCTTCTGGTTTCATCCCCACTGACAGCTGGCCCAATATCAGCTGATCATTGGGGGTTCCGAGTGGCAAATCCCCCGCCCATCAACTATGGATGACATTTCCTGAGGATAGATTATCAATAGTAAAGCCCCATAAAAGTTTGTACTTATCCAATGAGTAAAACCTCTTGAAAAATGTACAGTATATACAAATAGAAAATGGTCTGCGTTTGCCTCATGTGGCACGCAGTGTTAGGGCAGCAGAAACACAGTCCCAAGCTCTTTCTCACGACATGAGGGTTGCGGTTTCAATCCCCCCGTGGTTCAGGTAGCCGGCACAAGGTTGACTAAGTCTTCCATCCTTCTGAGGTTGGTAAAATAAGTACCCAGCTTGGGGGGTAAAAAGATGATTGGGGCAGGCACCAACCACCTGAAGACCTTCACCTGGTAAGAGAAGTCTACACAGTGCAAGAAGATTTCTGTTTCTTTTGGGTACCGCCTCGTAAACTAATTGCTGAAACCAGAATACCCTTTTTTATTCTTACAGTGTAGTTTTAAAAAGGTACATTAGAAAATCTAGAGCCTTGCATGCAGGGGGGGGGGCCTGATTTAGGCAACACCCTTTAATATACCTCACTATTTTGAGGCATTAGGTAGCTCTATTTGGGCTTGCCTCTTTTTGGAGATCCTGTCGCAGATCCAGGATGAAATGTGGGAAGAAAAAGTCCTTCATGAAGGACTATTTTGTCTGCTAAAATGCTGGACAGCTGAACAGAAACCAAATAGACCCCATTATAATCCATGGGGTTCGTTCAGCGGCATGTGGTTTAGTCGTAAAATGGATCTGTTTGCCCAGGCGATTCCGCTTTCCTGCTCTTATAACAGAGCATGAAAACTTAATCCCCAAGTGCAAAAATTGCATGACGGACATATATATATATATATATATATATATATCACACACATACATGTTGACAAGTGCGATATTGGCCTGAGTTTCTTGGCCCAATATCACGCTCGTGTGAGTGTAGCCTTAGTTTAGACCATCTAAAAATCTGCCCAGTTTATCACAGTGGCTCAAGCTGAATGATAAATTTGGCAAATCTTTAGACTTTGTAGTCTACTTTTATGCCACCTACTAGTAATTATTAGGAAATTATAGCACCAGTGTTTTTGGTGGTGCAATGCGCCACACAGCTCTGCTACATGCATGTCACACACAGAGCTCTGCTACATGTACATCACAGACAGATCTGCTAAATACATTCTTCATACACTAGGGATGAAAAGCAGCACAGCAGAGTCCTGAACTTACTGATCACCCCCTGGTCATGTGACCCTGGATTCCTCACACAGGTGACTGATTACATGACAGTGACATCATGATGGGTCCTGAAACCACACAGTTGCTGTAGGTGTTCTTTAGTATTCCAACCCCTACAACAACCCATGTCCTCAGATGCTATGAAATAGCACCTGTGATGATGTCACTGTCATGTGATTAGGGGCGGATCATGTAACTCACTGACTGGAGATGACGGACCCTTGATGACGTCACTGTCGTGATCAGGGGCGGAGCACGTAACTTAAAGACAAGTGGTTGTTAGTACTTTGATTAGTTGGCTTAGCTTACGGCAAAAATTTCACCAAAGTTTAGGACAAATTTGACACCGTTTTTGGCGCATTAAGGCTATGTCCCTTTTCACAAAGCCACACCACTTGTACAAATTGTAAAAAGTATCGAAAAGTGTCTAAAAACACGATAGATGTGGTACAAACCATGCAAGGGTATGTCCACACGTAGCAGGACATACATGCGTTTAAAGTCAGATGACTTTCCATTTGGATATGGACCAGGAACCTCAGCAGTGCCAGGATTACGTGACGTATTGGTGATAGCAGAGAGCCAGAAACACTGGCATCCAGTACCCAGGCTGCCAGCCTGCACAGCCCCAAGAGCAGAGGTCAGGGAAGAAAATATGATTTGTGCTTACTCGCTCTAAAACACACTACCAAACTGACATGTATAAATGTGCATTAAACTTTGCCAGCATTTCTTGGGTGGAAGAGGTGACAACACTAATTGTAAGGTTCAGCTGTAGCGATGTGCATCATAAGCATACCCCAGCTGCTGCAGAACATCATTATGCAAGGTGACAAAAAGTCGCTGTCACAGTTCCTGCACATTTGATGGAAAAAGAAGCACTATATCTTCCAGAAGAAACAACAAACACCTCGATGAAATCTGATGACCCCCATTATAAGTACATGGTATCTGTGGGGCACAGTTTGCCTCCGTTACGTGATGGATCCGACAGTGCAGTATGGTTTCCATTCGAAACAAAAACCACGATGTGAACAGAACCGAATTGTCATGGCTTGTAGCTCTACTGTAACAACTGCATTGGCAGAAGTATAGATAAGATATTGCCCTCTAGTGGCCAAAGTATGTATAAGAAATGCAACTACTAACTGCATCTGCATTATCATATTAAAAGAGGTTTTCCCATTAGAGGCAGTGATGATGTATCGCTAGGATATGCCATCACTTCCTGATTGACATGATCCTCAGAATGACGACTCCGCAGTGCTCCTTCACTGATTTTCACCTGTGCATCAATACTCCCCGCCATCCCACGGTGCAGGGAAATACAATACATGGATGGAGCCGTGACATAGGTTTGTGCACACCGCAAATGGCTGGGGCGCCAATGTGCAGAAGAACCGTACCCTCGTTTTAGCAGGTGGATGGAGATCCCAAAGGATAAAAACCATAAATCGTTATAACATGTCATAATATTAAAACATGAGAATACCCTTTTTTACTGCAATTTTCGGGTATGCAAAATTCATTTATAATGTATATGACCTGAGGTGTTATTGATATGCCTGCGGCAAAACCTAATGTGTATTTTAGTACATACTCTCCATACCTAGACAGGAAATTCCAGATGGAGGGCATCTAACAGGAGCCAATGGGGAGCCGGACTGCAGCATGGTAATTACAGCCAATTAATATGGCATTAGCTAGTTTTTTCTTTACCTGGAGCAAAGATTTAGTTTGTTGCACTACCCTTGTAGTTACTGGTAGATACTGTACACAGGGCACATGATTTGTTGGCACCCTCTACCACCAGACTACTCTCTGGCGTAAACTGCTTAGGTTATAATGTAGTGTGGTAATGTAGACTAGTACAAGCCACATCAGTGCACACACAATAGCTCAACTATAGTGGTTACAAAAACAATTTATTTGAAAAAATCCTATTATGTGATTATTTTTTTCCCCCTTATTCTTGTTTACAAAAAATCAATAAATCTAATTCAAATCCAACATTAACATTTTTTTATACACAAATAGCACTACGTAACACAAATTTTCTTCTCTTGTTCCCGGGAATTTAATGCTAGTCTTGTGTTGTCTCGTTCATAACTAGCTGGCCCTATATCCTATGCTGCACATAGGCCCATTTAGACACAACGATTATCGCTCAAAAGCAATCTTTTGAGTGATAATCGTTGTGTCTAAATGCGCAGGTATCGGGCATTATTCGCTCATCGCTAACTTTTAGCAAGCTAAAAGTCAGTGATGAGCCTTATTAGCACCGCGCGCTGAGTTCTCAGCAGGATACCACTGATAGTATTGTTTCAGCTGGTATCCTGCTCGGAGAACACATCAGAAGTATGTAGAAGGCAGCTAAAGTGCTGTCTTCTGCATAGCCTGCTCGGAGCGCTCAGCTGTATGCCAACTGAGCGTTCCAAGAACACATCAGCTGTATACAGAAGACAGCGCTCCCGCTGTCTTCTGCATACAGTGGGAGCCTTCATTTACACACTAATGAGCGCTTAGGTAGCTAATTAGCTACTTAAAGAGCTTATGCAAAGTGAACACATCATCTTGCCTTGTAAATGCACACACCAATTATAGTTCAGAAGAGTTGCTTTTGAGCGATAATCGTGTCTAAATGGGCCTTATAACTGCATGCATCACACCCAGTTGTGGCAGATTGTAAACAAAAACGTGTCATTGCACACGGCATGTGCCTCTGTTTGTTTTTGCAAGTTTGGTGCTGCCTGGAAATCTGAACTATACTTCTTGTTGTTTGCAGGAAAGAATCAGACAAAGTATCTGCATTGATTTTCTCATGGGCTCCCATATACAAGTACTTGCAACTTTTCAAGGCCATGGGAAAACCAATGCTGCATATCAGTTTATGCAAATACTTTGTCTGATTTCCAGGCAGCTCCAGGCTTGCAAAAACAAACAGATGCATATGCAATTACATGTTTGTTCACAATCTGTCACAGTTAGGTGCTATTCATGCAGTGATATAGAATGTTGGATATAGGGCCGTCTAATATATTGGTTTGATTGGTAAAAAAGTGTTGTCTCAGTAAAGGCACGTTACCAGATACATGTGACCTAGGCAACACAAACTTAAATTCCTAGGAACAAAAAAGATAATTGTTTGTTACCTAGTGATATCAATTTATGACACGTGCACCTATTCAGTTTGTCATTTATGCATATTTTGTTTCTACCAAATGCATTTTGTAGTAGAAAAATGTGTACAATCTGGGTGTGATTACATAAAAACGACTATGGCTTGGACTATATGGGCACTAGCATTGCTATTTCTTTTTTATGGGCACTGTGCTAGTATTGGTTTGGAGGTGTAGACTATGTATTCAGGGAAATTCTTGAACTAATATGTGCTTATAGCAGGACCAAAGTCTGTAAAGTTACGTTGTGTGCCACATTACCGCTGTCCTTGGGGGCACATACTAATGAAATAAACTGCTCAATGATCAGCAATAATCACTTGTAGAATCATAGAATGGTAGAGTTGGAAGGGACCTCCCGAGTCATCGATGAAACTCTCTACTCAATGCAAGATTCACTAAATCATCCCATTGAAAGAGAACTTACCACCTCCCGTGGCAACCTGTTCCACTCAATGATCACCCTCTCTGTCAGAAGGTTTTTTTTTCTAATATCTAATCTGTGCCTCCTCCCTCTTAGTTTTATCCTATTGCTTCTAGTTTTTCCTTGTGCAAATGAGAATAGGGCTGATTCCTTTGTACTGTGACAGCCCTTTAGATATTTGTAGGCAGCTATTAGGTCTCCTTTTTTTCAAGCTAAACATTTCCAGATCCTTTAACCTTTCTTCATAGGACATAGTTGCAAAATGCTTACCATCCTGGTAACTCTTCTCTGAACTTGCTCCAGTTTGTCAGTGTCTTTTTTTTATTTTTTTTATTTGGGGTGCCCAGAACTGGACTAAGGAAGAGTAGAGGGAGATAATTACCTCATGTGATCCAGACTCTATGCTTCTCTTAAAACATCCCAGGATTGTGTTTGCCTTTTTTTGCTTTCATCACTCTGTTGACTCATGTTCAGTCTGTGATCTATTTCATTGTATTGCAACACTTCTGCTCAGACAAGCCTAAGCTATCCGAGATGGATTTGCTGTGGCTGGGATTGATATAGGAAGGAAACTATGACTGATTCTAAATATTGGGCACTTTTACTGACTTAGGCTGCTGTCCACAGGTGATGATCCACTTGTGATAAATCGCCCACGGATCATTCTCTGTAAAGCTTTCCATAGGATTACTTTGGAAAGCGCAGCGCTGGCGTCCACGAGCGGCGAATCATAGCAATTCTCCGCTCGTGGGATTTAAATCGCGGCATGCTGCGATTGCCACAATTCTCCATGGTGAGCCTATCTATAAATAGGCTCATCTCGGAGACCTGTGAAAAAATTAGGATAGCGCTGCCAGAGTGTACTGAGAGATCGTAAAGCAGATGTAAATACAAAATTATATCTCACTCACCCGGTGTCTAGTGAAGATCCTGTTTGTTAGGATCCTCACTAACACTCTTTATCCAGGTTCTCTTATATATGTGTGCGCCTGTGCCTTTAATCCCCTGGTGTCCTGCTGGGCCAGTCAGCTGGGGAGCCGTGTTCTTCCTCCGTCTCTCAAGCAGAGAGCCGCTCAATACAAATGTATGCAAATCACAACAAAATAGGTCCGCGCTCCGGGAATATGGCACTTCAATACTTTAATCTTCACTTCACAACGCGTTTCATCCCTTTGAAAAAGTCCCTTTAAAGGGATGAAACGCGTTGTGAAGTGAAGATTAAAGTATTGAAGTGCCATATTCCCGGAGCGCGGACCTATTTTGTTGTGATTTGCATCTCGGAGACCTGTCAGTACTCCCCCCTCCTACCCCATGGTGGAATATCTCTAGCGATATTCCACCTCACCCGTGGACAGGGGGCCTTATTGTAGCACATGGCTATCTTTGCTATAAGCGTACTGTGGTTGCCTGGATTACAATGCCTGTTATTTTTCTGTGGGTTCCTCCCAGGGTGCAATTGCTTTTTTTTAATAAGGGCTAAGGATCTTGAACTTTTATTAGTGTTCTTGTGGTGGTACAGTCTATAGCCAGCAATGTTGTAGGGGTACTATGACTCACAATTGTATGGGAGTACTGTCCGGCCAGTGCACCCATGAACCCCCTTGATAAAATCCAACATACACTGTTACCACCATGTACAATTTTGTTATATACAGTACCTACCATGAAATTAAGTTGTCTACAAGGCTTCAGTATTATTTCCACTGGAATTTATTAATTGTTGGATATGTAGGGAAAGAGAGCGTTGATGGATATTCACATATTTGGCATAAAATAAATAACATAAATTATGTAAAAAATCATGAGCTTCACAAAGCTTTAAACATTTGCACCATTGGATTAGTTTCTCTCCTGCAGTATATCTGCTATTCCAAGTCCACTTTGTGTCGAATATTCCTTGTCCAAGTGTTGATCTCTAGAGTTGTGAATATGGGGATAGGTACTGTCACTCCTGGTATTGATGGAGAGTTGTCTTTTCCAGCCTCTCATGCCTTTACATATATCTTTTCTTATGTTTTCGCTGACCAGTACATAGATGAAAGGATCCGCGATGCTATTTACGGTAACCAGGCAAAGAAATATAGAGTAAGCCGTATAAATCTCCTCTTCGAAAGCACAGGAGTTTTCAGAATGCTCCTTTAAGTAGTAAGCAATAGCCCGGGTAAGCAGCACAAAATGATATGGAGCAAAGCAGATCATGAATATGATTATTATAGTGATAGCTAGATACTTGACTTTGGTCTTCTGCTGATCAGTGAAGCTGCAACTGGTCTCGATTCTCCTTTTTATCACAGAATTGGTATAAATCAGAGTCAAAAGAGGAATTAAAAATCCAACCATGAACCTAGCAACATAGAAATGGGCTATGTATGGCGGTATAGGCAAGGTTTCGAAGCAAGTGGTTTGGTTTTCCGTTTGGTCACCATCACTGATGAAGAAGACTGTGGAATGAATAAGTGCCACCGAGCTACAAAGAACCACGGTCACAAGTATGGCAATTTTTTGCCTCCGGACTCCCCTGGACTCCAAGGCATATTCCACTGCCAAGTAGCGATCTACTGAAATGCAACACAGAAGCAGAATACTAATATATATGTTGTTAAAAAATATATATCCTGTAATTTTGCAGGCCGTTGGCCCCCATTGCCACTTATGGTCGTTTTTTACGTACAGGATCCAAAGGGGAATTGTCCCGAGGTACATAAGCTCACTTAGAGACAAACTGAACAGGTACACAGCCAGCACGTTTTTCCGCCATATTTGTAAAAGTGTCAGCCATAAGGTCAAAATGTTAGCCGGAATTCCAATCACTAGAACAATGCTATACAGTATAATGATAAAAATGGCGCTATCCTCATAGGGCGGCTGGCATCCTTGTGACTGATTTGTGCCGTTGGTTGATGTCACTATTGTAGTATTTAGGTCCCAAGAAACATTGCCTCCTGCTAATTCTTGCTTCATTTTTGGCTACTAGAAATAAACAGAGATTTAAAAAAAAGTTAGATATACAAGGTCAAGAAAAAATACATTTCAATGTTTGTCAGCGTACAGGATTGGAAACATGGCTGCTTTCGTTCAAAAAACAGTGCCTCTTCTGTTGATGGGTTGTATCTGCTATTATATCTCAGTCTCATTGAAGTTAAATGTTATTGCTCTCAGTACGGCGTCCCACACAAGGCTGAGCGCGATATCAGGCACTGAAACTCGGCCCGATATCATGCATGTGCGATGTACCGGCGGATGCGAGGTGTTTTTGTGTCAGCCGCAGCGGAGCATTGGCAACTGCTTCCCGTTCAATGTGCAATGTTTTTTCGAGCCCCATTGAAAACAATGGGTGATGCGTTCCGAGGGAACACCCAAAGATAGAACATGCTGTGATTCAAAAGAATGGGGTATGCTCGATCCCAGACCCACCCAATAGACCCTAGTCTACCATCAAGCACATCCTCCGCTCCACCAACAACTTTATGAAGGATCATAACTATCGTATTGAACAGTAGACGGGCCCATGTAAATCTTCCAATCCTGACATTATTATATGACAAGTAATAAGCACAGCCCTATTCCTTCCCTCTCCCAACTCATCCCTCATGTGCCCCTCCCTCCCCACCCCCCCTACCTTGTTGTCCCCCCATTTCTTCTTTTGAATTCTGCCTTCTCCTTTTATCTCTATCTTGGGGGACAGTGTTATTAAAGAAACAATGTTATTCAAGAAATTTGTTACGTAACTTTATTGTCATTCTTGATCACTTTGTAACCCCTTGATTTAAAACCTGACTGTAATGTTGAAATCGCTTGAATGATATAACCCTTTCAAAATCAATAAAATCTTTTGTTAACCAAAAGAATGGTATTTATATGCGTGTGAGATTTGTGAATTTTGCGTGATTTTCTTGGCTGTGTGAAAGTGGCCTACGAGTTACAGAAATTTTGATTGCCACCATATTGCGCGGCTTTGTTGTCTGCATGAAGCCTAGTATTCGATATCTTATGGACACGGATGTGCTGATTGTGGTTCAAAAATTAGTGATGAGCAGCGGCAAAAGCTTTAATCCCACTGCATTGGGGAAGCACAGATCCCCCATCTATAAAGTCATGGAAAGAGAAATTGAACCAAATTCATCAGTTTGAAGAAATCCTTAGCTGGACAAATTTAACATATACCCAGTTTCTTGAAACCTGGTCTCCCTGGATAGACTATAACCGGAGTACTACTCCAGATACCTAAATATACAGCAAAAGGATCCTATAATACACAAGCCCCTCATATAATACAATACAATGTAGCTGACTACAGCACATTATAACTACCCTCAACCCCTGGTAAAAGCAACGAGAGGAAACATACACATACTGAGGAGGGAAGTGAGAATGAAAGTGACGAGAACACATACTTACCACCCTTCTAAAATATGAAACACAGATCACAACACTAACACAAGTAAATTCTTGGATGGAATCATATTCAAATCCCCATAGGCCCCCTTCCTTACCCTTCCTTACCCCCCCTCCCCAAATCAGCTCCCCCCCCCCATCTCTTATACTTTCTTTTCTTAATATTATATCGAATTTAACAACCAAGTATTTGGTCCTCTGCTGATTTGATGATAATCTTCATGGTTATGGCCTCCTCGCCTGCTGCTCCCCTCTGTAATACTTAAGATGACTATAGCGGGGACGGGGGCTCTGGTCAATCCCCCCGGTTGGCTCGGTGCCCTCCTCTCGCGGATCACCTACATAGAGAAATAAGGTGTATATCCTAAAAATTGAGAAGAGGTGGCGTGGGGGGGGGGCGCGGGGGTGGAGGCAATTAGAATGGGGGGAGGCGACTGCGCAACAAGGGATAATTCCCTCAATACAATTGTTGGTACTGGTTTTACACTGGCGCTGTCCCCTCCCTCCCGTTTTACTCGGTTACGGTTTATGATGTTGACAATATCATGGTCGGTGGAGATCTCGATCAGGCTCCTATAGCTAAATAATAAAGCCTTAAAGCATAACATAAAGAGCTTGTGGAATGATTGGGATCTACCAACAACCAAAAATGTATAATGTTTATAGGCAGAGGATCTTCTAAGTTTTAAGTATAATTACAACTGTTTGTACAAAAAAAAAACTTTTCAATAAAAAGTGAATTACCAAAAAAAATAGTGATGAGTAAACTGATTGTTAACAGTTTCTCATTTAAACAAATGTCTACGAATGTCATTCTCGTAAACCTGTGAGACTACAGTTATCTTTTTATAACATGGGTTGGCTTACGGGTTTGGAAACTAAAGTTGAAATGCACGAAAGGAACCACAGAGATGAGCTGACTGATACAGAATCTAGACACGTGAAACCTTGTACACTTTGTACTAATATTTTTAATACCTCTGAGAAGTTGTGTGATGCATGTGGACACCAGTCGCAGAATTTAAACATCGAATGCAGTCATTCTTGTAGCGCAAACCGAAAATGGAATGTGTTAAAGTGAACATCAAAAAAAAAAATTATTCTAGAAAACGTAATATATAATTATTTTTAATGACTTTATTAAAACAACATTGTAGGGAATTCTGAGGTGGGCTGCTACTGATTCCTGTTACATAATGGTTGTAGCACTAAGCAAGAGGCCCAAAAACCTTTAAGGCTGCCTGTCCACGGGCAAGGTGAAATATCGCTAGCGGCGGGGGAGCAGGGGGGAGAAATAACAGGTCTCCGTGGTGAGCCTATCTGATAGGCTCACCGCTGAGAATCACTATGATTCTCCACTCGTGGACGTCGGGCTGCGCTTCCCATAGTTAAGTCTATGGGAAGTGTTCACTGCGGTACCCGCGGCCAGATTATCGCCGTGAATAATGCAGTGACGTATCGCCCGTGGACAGGAGGCCTAATGCCGCTTAAAGATTTCTGAAATGCACTAGTGTATTTGGGGTTGTCTGTGCTAAATCACGAGCCTATGGGGCTATGCAAATTGATGTTTTTTCATGCAAACTGATGATCCACATGAAAAAAAACTTATCACATGCCCTATTGTCTATTTCATGGATGAGAAATAGGACGTGTTAATGCATAAGTATGCAACTTATAAACAAGGTTCATGTGCCCCCGGCCTAAAGGCTCTTTTACACGGTCTTAGACGTTTTTACGTGCGCCCGACAGCACAGTAAAAATGGGTAAATGGGCGCACAAATCTAACGTTTGTGTGCCCATTCAGACGGCCCAGTCCTAGGCCCGTTCTGCTAAGCTGTCTCCCCACCACTGGCTCACCTCCTCTCTCCTTCCCTCAGGCTGTTTACAATGGGGGCAGGGCAGGGGTAGAGCTAAGCTCCTACCCCCTCCCCACCTCTTGTCTGCAGCAAGCAATGGGAGGGGGCAGAGCTTAGCTCTGCCACCTCCCATTGCAAACAGCCAGAGGGAAGTTGAGAAGGGAGAGGGAGTTTAGCAGTCACGCTGCTAAACTCCCTCCCACCTTCCTTCTCTGGCCGCTGACATTGGCTCCTATAGGAGTCTATGCAGCGGTCGAGGTATTCCGGGCAGAAAGATGGTTTCGGGACTATCTTAGCTGCCCGGCATAAAAGCGCCCAACACTATATTGGCCAGCCGGATGCTTTTATACCGCGGGAATACGCGTGTCGTCTGATGCATTGCAATCCAATGCATCAGATGGTAGCATATATCAGCCAACCGTGAATACGGCGGCCAAAATTTGCTCATGTGAATAAGCCCCAAGGGTGATTTGTACAAATCCGGAGCTCCCGCCCAGTTTTAGCAAACCCCTCAAGCTGTTTTTGCAATTTTATTCTGTTTTCACATTACTGTTTTTCATGTGTTGTTGTGGTGCGGGATATGGCACCACAGCACTTCTGATTCCAACCAGCAGGGTTAATACCCATTAACAGTAGCTCTAGCTTCCATGCCAGCGCTAATTCTGCCCTTTTCAAGTGCCATTCTGCATCGTGCATACACATTGATAATAACCGTGCTTCTGCACTAGCAGGAAGTACTGTGCCGTGGCCACATGACCACATATCAGATCGCCATCAAGGTGGAAAATTGGAAAGCAAGATGCATTGTGAAATTGGCGGCAGTGCTGCAACATATATAGTGGGGTTATGTCTTTTAGAGTCTATGATCAGTCATTCTTAGATACTGATACTAGTGCTCTTTGTCCCCCATGTTTTATGCTGCAGCTTGTCTACTATATAAGTACAAATCCACCCCAAGCTTAATAGTGCATGGACCACACAAATAACTAAAGCACTAGTGAAAAAAGTCGATCATTTCATAACTGTCACATATATACTGAGCGAAATAAACACCTGGAGATCTGCTTAAAAGGTTTGAACAGTGGGTGGTGACTAACATAATGGTATTTAACGAGGAGAAATGCAAAGTCCTGCATCTGGGCAAGAAAAATGAAAAAAGCACATACAGAATGGCAGGAATTGGGCTAAGCAGCAGCACATGCGGAAAAGACTTGGGTATACTAATAGATCATAGACTGAACATGAGTCAGCAATGTGATGCAGCAGCCAATAAGGCAAACACAATTCTGGGATGTATTAAGAGAAGCATAGAGTCTAGGTCATGTGAGGTAATTATCCCCCTCTACTCTTCCTTAGTCAGACCTCATCTGGAATACTGTGTCCAGTTCTGGGCACCCCACTTTAAATAAAACAGACAAACTGGAGCAAATTCAGAGAAGAGTTACCAAGATGGTAAGCAGTCTGCAAATCATGTCCTATGAGGAATGGTTAAAGGATCTGGGAATGTTTAGCTTGCAAAAAAGAAGGCTGAGAGGAGACTTAATAGCGATCTACAAATATCTGAAGGGATGTCACTGTGCAGAGGGATCAGCCCTATTCTCATTTGCCCAAGGAAAGACTAGAAGCAATGGGATAAACTGAAAAGGCGAAGACACAGATTAAATATTAGAAAATACTTTCTGACAATGAGGGTGATCAATGAGTGGAACAGGTTACCACGGGAGGTGGTGAGTTTTCTTCCAATGGAAGTGTTCAAACAAAGGCTGGACAAATATCTGTTTGGGATGATTTAGTGAAAACTGCACTGAGCAGGGGGTTGGACCCGATGACCCTGGAGGTCCCTTCCAACTCTACCATTCTATGATTCTATGCTTTGAGGGTTTTTTTCTGAAATAAAATATTTAAGCTGCCCATGCCCAAAAATAATAAGAGGTTATACTCACCCTTTGCAGGTCCCTGCAACTCCAGAGCCATATCTTCCTGCATCCCGCTGATTCTGTGTACAAGCTACAGAGTCAGCCTGTGAACAGAAGGTTTGTGATTGGCTGCATCAGATTGTGAAGGCCTGTGATTGGCTGCATTAGCCTGTGATCGGAAGGTCACAGGCTAGTGTAGCCAATCACAGGCCTCCGAGATTGACTACTTAGCTCTGCAGCAGTCTGTGACATTCAGTCAATCGGCTGACTGCAACTTGAAAACAGATTGCCAGGAAAACGGACGTGTGGTGCTGGAGTTTTGGGGACCCAGGACGGGGAAGCATAGCCTCTTATTATTTTTGAACATGGGCAACTTAAAAAAAATTATCTAAATAAAACCTTTTAAGACTACAATAAATTAGTAATATTGCTATTACATATTTTTACAATATTGAGCTAAGTTTGTTAGAGAAAACTTAGGACAGACCAGGCTAAAAATAAGACTGTCATATTCTTGGGAGGTCTTCGTTCTGTTTATCTCACAGTACTTTTCTATTTGTGTTATGTTTGTATTGATATTCACATAAAGGTCATGGATCATTTTCTAAAAACAAGCAGCAAAATGTTTTACAGAATGTTAGCATTGGCGAGCTTCTCTGTTACAATAATATCGTGCAATTCCCTGTTGTCTCATCATATAATATTAGATTATCTATCATTTTTTAAGTGACTATAGAACGAATGAGTGAGGTCAGGAAGTCATCGAAGACCGCAGCTCTCTTTCACAATGTGGGTTTAGCACCGTCTCCCCACTCCGGATGAACACATAGTAGAGTTTTAGTTACTACAGGATATCATTGTCGAATAGGTATAGCAAGCTCAATGTTGATATAACAGTTAGATATTGGTTCTCAAAAAGGGGTTAGCCAATCCAGATACCCGTTTATGGCATTTTACATTCCATTAGGTAAAACTAAGGGACAATATCATCCTCTTAGCTTTAATTTTTAAGTTTTTGTCACACATAGTTTTTTTGTGGCGTTTTTAAGGGTTTGTAAAAAACACCATATACTTAGGCCAGGTGTACACGAGCGTAAGCGCAATCGGGCATTTTCCAGTGTAATGTAGTTGCGCACTGAACAAAGTTTTTTTTGCATGTGCATTGGGGTATTTTGCCGTACATTTTCTGCACACAGGGCATCTTCATTAGCGCAGGGCAAACAAACACACCAATTGAAATTGCTAATTAGTCCCAGATGTGTTAATTCACAGGCAGCACATGGCCACATTATAACCTATGGGGCTATGCACATGGATGTTTTTTTCATGTAGACCAATGGTCGTCAGAAAAAAACTCATTGCATGATATATTACTGTCCATATCACAGATGAGGGGTAGGACAATCTAATACATGTCTACGAGTTGTGTCCGTGTAATTCAGACAACACACAGACAGGTGTCCATGTCCTGTCTGATGCATCTTGCGCCCAAGCCTTTAGGGTTCCATTTCGCACACACGGGTAGTGTGCACCCGGCTAATATGTAGAGAATCAAATCTACATCTGCTATGAGCAGACACATTGATTTACGCTGTAATTTGCACCAATTTCAGGCTTTTGTCTTAATAAAATTGATTTAAACTATATGTACTTGGAGAACAATGGAAAAAAATCACAAATTTTGTGCAAATTTAGTTCAACTTTTATGGAAAACTTTACACTAAAAACATTTGTAAACTGCTTAGTAAATATGGGCCATTGGCTTTCCTAGAGCATAAGGCCAGTGACACTCCTGCATATTCCAGATGTATTTATTCATCCGTAATACGGATGTGCGCCCAGCCTAACCACGGGTATCCTGACGTGAATACCAAGCATCCTACATTCCTATGATGCTCAGTGATTAGGTCAGTCAGCATAGCCACTGTGAGGTTGGGACGCATGTCCGTATTACGGATGCATAAATTCGGTCAAAATATGCTGGTGTGTCATTGGCCTAACTGTTCCTAATCATGGTCAAAGAATATTGGTATTTAGTCCAGGAGGATAACTTGATGCTCCTGGGCTGCAATACAAAATCTGTAAAAGGGCCTCCATCTACTATCTAGCATTTATAAAACTGGTGTCTTCTCTTTCAGTCACAGGTATTGGGGCTAGCGTGTGACTGCTACTTCTGCAATTCTTGGAGCTAAGCCCCTGCTAGCAATGCTCTACTGCACCACTAGATACAATAACAAAAGTGTTTGGGCTGGTAGGGTACAGATGGCCAGGGGGGTTCCCTACAACAGCCCACTCCCATATCCCTACCTACTTGCCCCCCTGGGCTAATCCCCAGGGCACCAACTGGGTGGCGGTCCCTGCTCTGACCTAGTGACAGGGAACCCAAGGAAAAGGGTAGATGATAAGACCGGCTCTCCCTGGGGCCGTGTTCTATACAGAGAGCTGCTTGGCCGACCCGAGAGAGCACGTCCCTGAGTGCGGCAGGGCACGTGTCGCCGGCGGGAGCGGGCAATCACCAACACGAGGGAACCCCGACCGGGGCCGCCCGCACTGCCATCCACGGCGTCAGGAGGAACCGAGCGCAACCGCCGGCCGGAGCTCCCCCAGCGGTAACCCTATACCTAACACAAAGTCTGTAGAACCATTCAGAAAATGTATCGGACATGGTTTAAGAATGTATTTAAAATTAATAAATCAATGCTCCACTCCTCCGCAAAGAGAACACACCACTGCTGGCTGTGTATCCCCAGCTAAAATACTGAGGAAGAGGTGCACCAGCCCCGAAACGCGTCTATATGCTAGATTTGTTTTCAATAAAAACAGGAGTCGAGCTCAAACACACGTCTCATGCCTCTTTGAGTTGAAAGGCATTGCGCCTATAACCACAATTTTTTCTACATTTATCTCATGTACTTGCATGTCCCCCCCGGAAGGGGTGACGTTTCATGGACTGGCTGAAACCTCTTAGATTCGCCAAGAATCGATAAATTTCACTCCCGTACTTAGAATAAGACAGGAGAAAAACAAAGCAAAAACAATTTTCAGACCAAAACATCGGTTTACTGATTTACTCCGCTCCTTCTTTTTTCTTCTCTTCGTTCATTGAAATGAATAAAGACAGTAGAAAAGGTCTAGGGTACTGAATAGATTAACAGTAACAACCCCTGTGATTTAGGCCTGTGTCACACAAACGTATTTGCGCAGCATTTTGCCAGCGCTATACGCAGTACATAGAACCCATTGTTTTCAATGGGTTTGTTCACATTAGGGTATTTGCATGTGTATTTTCTTTGTACAGCATGCTTCATTTTCCTGCAAAATAACACATATTGAACTAATAAATGTTATTGCCCGTTTCAATTAACAGGAGCATGGTTGCGTGTTTTTTTTGCACGCAGATGCGCAATACTTGCACATAAAAAGGGATGGTAAAACAAGCAGATGTGCACAAATATGCACTGCCCATTGCGCAAATACGTGGCACAAATGAGCTTACGCCCTTGTGATCCCAGCCTTAGGGTAGTGAAGGGGTTAATAATTTCCTTTCTGGGGATCTGACGCAGTGAAGGAGTTAATTGCCACATCCTTGCACTTCTAAGGCCATGAAGAGGTTTATAGTAACATCCCTGGTGGTCTAGGGCGGTGAAGGGGATAATGACAACATTTCTGATGATCTATTCATCTTATGTGGCTGAGCTGTGATAGCAAATACATGCACCTTATGGACATGAGACTCGCTGTTCCTAGAAGGAACCATTTAGGCTGGGTTCACATGGGGCGTATTCCCGCCGGAAATCCCGCGGTTTGGCCGCAGCAAAAACCGCAAGATTACCGCTGGGAGAACCGCCGCGGAAAAACCCGCGACGGCTTTGAAGCGGCCCGGCCGCTCGCTCTTCCCCTGTGGCTGGCGCTCCCATAGAGGAAAGCGCGGCTGCGGCGGAAATAAAAAAAAAAAATAGACATGCTGCATATTCTGAAACCGGCTGCGGCCACCGCAGCCGCGGTTCCAGCCCGACTTACCGCATCGGATTGGCCGTCCCTTGTGGACCAGATTATTGAGAAATCTCATCCACATGGCTGGCTAACCCCGAGATTAGCGGCCGCAGGCGGATTTGCCGCGGCGAAATTCCGCTTGGAATTTCCGCGGCAAATCCACCCTGTGTGAACCCAGCCTTACTTAGTATTCGAAAACTGACCAACATGAAGTTATAAAATAAGATTTAGACTGGTTGTACCACTTTGGGAATTGCCTTTTAGTTCTATGGAAATAAGCTGCTACAGAGTGTCCTGCTGCTAGGATACCCACTGATCACTTTATATCGGTGGGAAAACTCAACAGTAAAGGCTGAATTAACCTGCAGCGCCATCTCAAGGAAAATGAAGCATTACATGGCGCACAGTGAAATCAGTAGACTCTCCATGTAATGCACGAATATGCCAGGTCCTCCAAAGAGAAACACTCTTTGCATTCATTCTGAGCTCTAGCTAATCAATGAAGGTCTTGAATGAGCGACTGTTAATTCCAAATTCCATAGTAAGGTTCTAGCATGCGGCATTATGGGAGGAAAATGTTCCGAATTGAGTTTCATTTGGTAATGGACTTCTACCCACTAAGGTAGACTTCAATGCCGGTCTTCAGCACCCAAAGTGGTAACGTCATAGCATAGTTTGCACTTGCTCATGGTGCAGGTGGAATTGCATTTTAAAGGGGTTTCCACAAGACTTAAAATTGCTTTACAATCACTCTGCCGTTCTTGGTTGCTGCTGACCAGAACATCTGACTGCTGCAGCCAATCACCGGCCACAGAAACGACCTTCTATAGCCAGTGATTGGCTGCAGCAGTCACATGTCCTGGTCATCAGCAACCAGGGAGCACAGATTGTTTGTGAAGCAATTGTTATCTGTGGGAAAACCCCTTTAAGGAGTGTAGCAATATGGTTTCAACAAAGACTTGTAGTCTGAGGAAGTTGGCTTGTCCCCCTCTTTCCAACTAAGTTATAATGCATGAAAGACTTAGTAGGAGGGAAGAAAGTTCATGATCACAGTCGTTGAGTTATTGGGTAGTTACATACTTTCACTACCTTTTTTCTTTTGCGCACCTGGCATATGCATTTATGTTACTCCCTGGACATAGCACGTGCACCTAGCAGGCAGCGTAATGGTAGATTCATATTACAGAAGACAGCGTACCCTCTATAATGTGGGTAGGGCGACGGCATGTCCAAAACCAACGCATGATGACTAATGCTTGGGTGGAAAAAGTAGTGTAAGAATTCTTATGGGAAATACAAATTCATAAAAGGGAACTTCGATAACTGTCTTGGTTTCTAATACACAAGTTACAAAGCAACAAATCTTCCTGCATGTTAAACGCATACAATGTGATTTTGCATTGATACAGAAACATAGAACGCATTATACACTGCATATACTCTATTACCATAGTGATCCCATACAGCTACCATGAACAAGAGATATACGTGGTTACGTCTTCTACATACAGAGCATGCATCTGCCTAACTTGTCATGCCATGTGGTCTCTATATGGGGCAGAGCAGGTTCCTCTTGGGCACCCCATGGTGCTATCACAGTGTGCTATCTATAGCTTTACTTATGGCTAGAAATAAACCTACTTCATTTTCGTAAGGCAGGAGTTACATGCATTTTCTCAACTTAGTACATTCCTCTTGATAACAGTACTCACTTGATACAATTGGAAACTCCAGCTACTTAAGGCACTAACTAAGCCTGGAGTTACAAAGTTTGTGTAGAGAGAGTTTCCACCCAGTGACAGCTATCGTCCAGGGGAATACTATTCTGGAATACAATGGGTATTCAATAGTTAAAACTGAAAAAACTTGCAAAAAAAATGTATAGGAAACTCCAGCCTAATGCAGCCCTGAGACTTGGCAAGTAAAGCTCCACTATATCAGAATGTCAAGAGCATAGAGAAGTGGCTTAAAGAGCATTACGAGACATACAGTAAGTGTATTATTAATGCATACCTCGTTTGGAGCATGTAACATTTCCACTCTTCTTCGTTTCTCCGTTTTCTAATATTGTTCCTACAGGTCTAGAATCCGTTAGCACAACAGGAAGTTTTTCAGCGAGCGCAGACGTATTGAATGGCTGCTCACAGCAGACGATGAATAGGACTTTCCACTTTGTCATTTGATGAACTCTCGATCCTCTTTTTTTTTTTCTTCTCTCTCTGGACTTTCTTGCTTGATTTTCCGTTGCTGAAAATTTATATTTATCTTCACTACGAAAACTGAAATTCAGGCAATGTAGTGCCAAAAGTTATGTTTTTAATCTCAATCTTTTTTTTTTGAGTTTTAACTGAAAAAGAAATGTGAATTTCTTATAAATTGTCACTGTGGAAAATGTGAGTGCCACCACCCACCACACTACTTTGCCAAAGAAAAACAATATTTTTTTGCCTGAAATGAAAGGTTTTTTTTTCTACAACTTAAAATTGCTTAACGACCACTCTGTCCTTGCTGGTTGATGCTGACCAGGACATGTGACTGCTTCAGCCAATCAGAGGCTATAGAAGGTCACTATTGTCGCTAATGATTGGCTGCAGCTCTGTCACATGTCTTGGTCATCAGTAATCGGGAAGCGATTGTGATGCAATTTTAAGTTGTAGGAAACCCCCTTTAAGTCATTTCATTGTTTTATATTCAGTTATTTTATTTAAATCTGTGAAAGCTGAGTGACAACTGATAGGGTCACCACAAGGGTTCCAAAAGGGTTGTCACTAAGCTTTCCTATATTACTAAAAGCAGCAAATCAGACGAGTTATTCCTGTTTAGGAGTCTGGTTACTCTGATGGGCAATATAATGACCATTAGTTTTCTTTTAGATTCCCTTAAAACAGATATCAAGGCAACAGATAGAGGACAACATAAGTATATTTAGAGGTACTATAAGGGGAAATGCTCTTAAAGTGACACTCTGGGTACTCATTTTAGCGACCTCAGAAGGATGGAAGGCTGAGTCAACCTTCAGCCGGCTACCTGAACCACGCGGTGATTGAACTTGCAACCTTCAGGTCATGAGTGGGAGCTTAGAACTGCATATCTGCTGCCTTAACACTGTACACCACACAAGTCTCAACATAATGTCATCTCTCTGGGACTTAATTTCCATACCTGTTAAAATCCGTATATCTGTACTTCAAAACTGCAAGAATAAATTCAGCAACCGAAAAGCATTGTACTGTGGAATTAAGGACGTCTTACAGAATTGTTGTTGCGGGTTTCTAAGGCTGCATTCAGACGAACGTATATCGGCTCGGTTTTCACGCCGAGCCGATATACATTGTCCTCGTGTGCAGGGGGGGAAGATGGAAGAGCCAGGAGCAGGAAGTGAGCTCCCTCCCCCTCTCTGCCTCCTCTCCGCCCCTCTGCACTATTTGCAATGGGGAGAGGTGGGGCGGGGCTAATTCTCAGCACTTAGCCCCGCCTCCTTTCATTGCAAATAGTGCAGAGGGGTGGAGAGGAGGCAGAGAGGGGGCGGGAGCTCAGTTCCTGCTCCTGGCTCTTCCATCCTCCCCCCCTGCACACGAGGACAACGTATATCGGCTCGGCGTGAAAACCGAGCCGATATACGTTCGTGGGAATGCAGCCTAACATACAGGAGATGTAATTACATAATTAAAGTCTGCGGAAAAAGCGCAATAAATTCCACAAGATATTCCGCAGAATGCACTCCACACTTAAAAGTGCAACAAAATCCACAATAATTGACAAAATCTCACATCTGCGGTTTCCTGTAGGCAATTTTGTCCCGTTTGAAAGCTCCCTCGTTGCTCAGAGGTAACTATTAGTTTTTTTCTGTATAGTTTCCTGGTCATAAACGAAGATCAAGCCCAACCCAAAGTCTTAGGTTTCTAGCACCTGACAATTTGGGGACCAATTGAAACAGGGTGGGATAGGCCCACTAGAGTGGATGGAGTGGGCCCACCTTTTAACATATTATTGAGGTCATCTTCTACTGGATCTCCTTGGCACATTGGAGGGGTTTTCCTACATTGGTGTCAGTGGGGGGAACAAGATGTGTAGCTGTGCACTGCTCCCCTGCCACTGCTGGCCGCCGCTCCGGTCTCTGTTTATATTGGCTGCAGTGGTACCATGGGTTGTTTACCCACGTGACTGATGCAGCCAATTGGAGGCTGGCAGGGACATCATCAGTGACGTCCCATAAACCTACCTTGGAGCTTCTGCATTAGAAGCCCACATTACAGGTGAAATGCCATGGCGATCCATGTCCTCAGGATTTCCATAGTATTGCACAGGTGATGTATTTTATTGTCAGTGCCTTAGGGCTCCCACACACTTGCACTTTTTTACGCTGCGTTTTTTTTAAAGCAGGAATGTTAATGGAACTTTCCAATGTTAAAAACGCATCACAAGTGTGTGTTTTGCAATTTTTGTGCAATGCGTTTTTAGCATTAAAAAGTCTGATTGACATTCGCGTTAAAAAAAAAAACGCAACGTTAAAAAAGTGTGTGGGAGCCCTTAGACATTGCCACAGCTGGTCTTTCTACAGGATATCCTCAAATTATGTCCTGTAGGGTATTGAGGACTTGGGATGGAAAACATTCCACTAAACCAGTGTTTCCCAAACCCCAGTCCTAATGCACCACCGCAGGTCATGTTTTCTGGACTTTCTTAGTATTGCGCAGGTAATGTAATTATTGTCGGTGCCTCAGACATTGCCACAGGTGCTCTTACTATAGGATATCCTGAAAACATGACCTGTGGGGGTCCATGAGGACTGGAGTTTGGGAAACACTGCTCTAAACAAAAATGCATTTTCAAATTTTGCCTAGTGTACCACTTTAGGCTGCTGCAGACAGCCGGGTCGGACCAGACCCTGCAGGCACCAGCATGGCACTCACCTCTCCTGCAGCTCTGGCTCTTTGATTCGCAGAGCGGAGCCAGCGGCCGGGAAGTGACATTTCTGAAATAGAGGATGCTGGGATTTGTTTTCCGCGCGTGATTTCGCGCGGACAAATCACGGCCGTCTGCCTAGGATTGCATTTTCTAATGCGATCTTATGGCAGCTGCCATGGGCGGAAATTCTGCGGGAAATCCTGCCGCGGAATTTCTGCCTGCGTGCAGGGGGCCTTAATAAGACTATACAGCACTGAAACATATGTATCAATACACTGAAAATAATGTCACTTTTAACATCCTCTTTTTTTTAATAATTAACTTGGACTGCATTCACACCTGCGTTGTGTGAATGCAGTCCAAATTGATTATAGAAAAGCTCAGTTCAGGGTTTCCATGTCTGCTACATTTTAGGGTGGTTTCACACTGGCCAGGGAATCGCACGATTTCCCAGTGCTGAGAGGCTGCGAGAAATCGCAAAATTATGAAGCCAATGAATTCCAATGGCTCTGTGCACATGTGCAATATTTTAACGCTTGTGCTCACGGCATGTCCATTCTTTTTTCGATCTTGCTCATTGCCTCCAGTGGGGCCAGCCGCAGCAGCGCCTGCCCTATTGAAATCAATGGGTGAGGATCGCGATCCTCTGCCACTGCTGAGGCAGCAGTAGCAGGCAACTCTCCACGACAAGGATTTTTTGGGGGTGCTTGAAATATAAGCTCTCCCCGAAAATAATCAATAACTAGAAAAAAATAAAATAAAAAAGAAGAATACATCACCTTAGTAGCGCTGTCCTCTCTGGCACGTCTTCTTGCAGATCCCGACACTCTTCTTCTCTTTCTCTTCTGGCTGGAGATTGAAAATCCCCACCTCCTGAAGCGTTGCCTCTGATTGGCTGAGCACTGTGACCAATCAGAGGCAGAGCTCAACATTGAATGACAGCTAAGCGCTGTCTCTGATTGGTCACAGTGCTCAGCCAATCAGAGGCAGCGCTTAAGTAGGTGTAGATTTTCAGCAGAAGCAGCAGAAGAAGAGTGCTGGGACCTGCAAGAAGACAAAGAAGACACTCCAAAGATGACAACTCTTCTAAGATATGTATATCTTTTTCTTTATTTTTTTTCTACAGTTATTGATTATTTTCGGGGGGGCTTCTGGAGTGTTATTCTTGCATCCAAAAAACGGAATAGAAGCATTAAAATCAATCCCTTTTATTTCAGTTTCTCTCCTCCAAAAAAAGAGCTAAGGGACAAAAACTCTGAAACCCAGCCATAGTGACGATTTGAAAGTAGCCTTACTCAATTTCACCAGACAATAACTCTATCATTTTTTTTTTTTAAAGGGCTTAATTGGAGAGTAGCATGTCCTAAAATCTATTTCTTAATGTAGAACCATCTTTCGTTAGCACACGGCACAAACTAACAATTTGGATAAGTACCAGGTATATAATGTTATTAGCATTTTGAGGAATACGTCTTGCAAACTACAAAAAGTTGCGTTCCTTTGTACATCTGATGGAGACAGATTTAACAAGTGTCTGAAGAGTGAAGACAACCCTTTCTAGAACAGAATTCACTCTGGAAATTAGTTGGTCGCCATGGGTCTAGCTTCTCTAACCCTCAGCAATCAGCCATTGCCGATGGAAGGCATAAGTTGATTATATAATTCCACTGCAGCTGCTAAAATGTAACATTGCGTGCCTTTCATTGAACTGCTTGGATAGGCTATACACCTATTTATGATATCTGCATTCCTTAACAAGGTATTTGAGCAGAGGTTGTCATCTGAAACAGCTGTTTTAAGCCAATATTTTGGACTATAATTGTTAGTGGGATCCAATCTTTTTGTGTTGCATGTTACCATTTGATGCAGATATTTAGTGCCCATTCAATTGTCAATAGGCCCTTGGGTAACAGAACAAAGAGCAAGTCACATTGACATATATGATCACAGATAAAATGGTCTATTTAACATAGATTGAACATCTATGGAATGGATTATTTAATATAAAACAAGCAGTAATCAGTTTGATCTACACAAAGAAGCACTCAACATACGGTAATTCTCCTTCCTGTTAAAGTACGTTTTAGCCAGTTACTGTGGTTCAGCTATTTTTTTAAAAAAAATTTCCAAGAAAAAAAAAGCAGTTGACACCCACATAGTTCACACATGAGTATGGCACTGATACTAGAAGATATGAGTAGCTATATGAATGGAATAGTAAGAAGTTTATTTATCTTATTCAGAATTTTCACTCCACACAGTATATCCCGACAAAATGGTACAAGTATATAGGATGCCATGTACTGTGCATTGAGATTTAGCAGTGCCTTGATGAAGGGCCCTGTGAGGTCTGAAAGCTCGCATTAACATCATATTTGTGTTAGCCATTAAAAGGTATTATGTCTACAAGATTACTTGTTATCTCTTACTGAGAACAATCACACTTTGCTCTACTGGCTAACACCGTACCAAATCCACTTTTTTATGGTTAACAAGTGATATAGTCTTTCTTTTGTTTCTTGTAACAATGGTACAAAATGCCCAATCCTTTTGTGAAAGTTTACTTTATCACTCTGCATCTCATCTGGTGGTATAGCTAGGAAGTTCCCTGGTCTTTAAAAGCCATTGGTGGAATGTAAAGTATCTAGTCGTCCACTGATTATTAAGTGTACCTCTAGTTATGCCATCAGATCCCTGATAAGTCAGTAAGGAAGTGGTTTCCTTATAAACCAGTGGAACTGCCCAGTCCTTGGTGGCCTAAATGAGTAGGATTCAATCTCTTGTGACCAAATGAGATATCAGCTAGTCTGAGGAGACCTTGGGGTATAATGGCCATGTTCTGATATTACTTGGCATGTCTTGCTCTTGCTTCCTAGTAGAGATGAGCGAGCGTACTCGGAAAAGCACTACTCGCTCGAGTAATTTGCTTTATCCGAGTATCGCTGTGCTCGTCCCTGAAGATTCGGGTGCCGCTGCGGCTGACAGGTGAGTCGTAGCGGGGAGCAGGGGAGAGCGGGCGGGAGAGAGGGAGAGAAAGATCTCCCCTCCGTTCCTCCCCGCTCTCCCCTGCAGCTCCCCGCTCCGTGCCGGCACCCGAATCTTCAGGGACGAGCACATCGATACTCGGATAAAGCAAATTACTCGAGCGAGTAGTGCTTTTCCGAGTACGCTCGCTCATCTCTACTTTCTAGGGAAATAAGATCTAGTTGATGGTAACTTATTAGGAAATATTGGCTCATAGAAGTTCTACTAACCACTAGTAGTTACCTATGTGTGATCAACTTTTGTATTAAGAGTTGCATGTGATTAGAAAAAAAAATTGCTTTTGATCAGAAAAAAAACTTCACTCTTATCTAAGGACTGTGTTTGGTATTACATTTCAGCCTCATTCACTTGGCTGCGACTGAGCTGCAATACTAGACATAGTCTATTGGGAAACAGTGGAACTGTTTTTTTAAAAAAAGTATTTGAATCTGACTCAACAGGGTACGCCATATAATGTCTGATCCCTGGAGATCTAACTGGTGGGATCCCCAGTGATCCCAACATCTGTATACCCTGAGTTCCCCATATGAATGGAACCATGGCGTACATGCGTTACCACCACTCCGTTCACTTTCCAAACAGAAGAGGAGCAGGAGCTATACAGATAAGAGCTATATAAAGCAATCATAAGTAAGTGTGTGTCCTGTATTCGTACTGTACTGTTTTTAAAGTGTGGGACTTGAGATTAGTGAAATTGTTAAGTGCATCTTTCTTTATTTATTTGTATTTATTCGTGTTTTATATCAAGTCATAGTTATGTTTTAGCTTATATATAGTAGCTATATTGTTTTTACCTAGAGGTTAAATACATTGTGCTGAGGGGATATATCGGAGGGGTAATTATTAAACATAGTTACATTTAAAAGCACATATAGTCTGGCTTTCAGTTTTCATTGCTTTGCACAGGTGATTAATTAAGGGTGGGGTTACCCAATCAGGGTGTGATAAATTGCATCCTTGCAACTTGCTGTGTCCTTTCCAAACTTAGTCCGCCTGCACATGGGCGGATTTCTATTGCGGAATCCAGGGCGGGTGTCTGCCTCAAGGTTCTGTAGCAAATACTATGGAAAAGTGATTCTTCCTGCACACGAGCGGAAACCAATTGTGGTTTCTGCTAACAGAGAAAAAACGCAGCATGCTCCATTTTTGTGCGGATTCCGCACCAACGCACAAGGTGGCAACTAGTGATAACGCAGAAAAAGCAGGCGTTTAAAAAAATCTGTACTGTGCATGTCCTACAGGGAGCCGTGTGGACCATCTGCAGAACAGATGAAGAGAAAAAAAGACAGATACGCATGGACGCCACCGCTACTGCCAGGGTCGAATTTCGCTGCAGGATTCTGCATGTGGAATCCAACCCACCTGTGTGCAGGCGGCCTTAGGAGGAGCAGGAGCTTTACAGATAAGAAATATGTAAAGTAAGCATAAGTTAGCGTGCGAGCTGAGTGTGCATGCTGTCTTCTAAGTGTGATGCTTTCTAAAGTATGTACTACAGATTAGTGACTTTGGATTCAGGGACTTTGGAAGAGTCACTGTCTGGGAGTTATGGTGGTGCCATACACTGAGATGGAGATGTCAGGATGATATCGGTTAGTAGAGGGTGGAAACACCAGTAGGTCAGTTTTTGAGAGGTTCAGTTTTAGGTAGTGAGAGGACATAGTGTTAGAGACAGCAGACAGACAGTCGGTGATGTTTTGGAGGAAAGGTGCATAGATGTCACGGGAAGAGGTGTATAACTGGATATCGTCAGTATAGAGATGGTATTGGAGGCCAAATCTCCTGATGGTTTGTCCAATAGGGGCTGTGTAGATGGAAAAAAGGAGGGGGCCAAGGACTGAGCTCTGGGGTACTCCAATAACAAGGGGAAGAGATGGGGAGGTAGAGCCAGCAAAGGAGACACTGATTAAGCAGTCAGATAGGAGCAGAACCAGGAGAGCAATGTCCTTTAGTCCAATGAAGCGAAGCATACTGAGGAGGAGTTTGTGGTCAACAGTGTCAAATGCTGCGGAGAGGTTGAGGATAACTAGTAGGGAGTAATCACCCCTCGATTTAGCTGTCAGGAGGTCGTTTGATACCTTTGTAAGGACAGTTTCTGTCAAGTGTAGGGGGCGGAAGCTGAACAGTAGGGGGTTGAGAAGAGCGTTTTCTGATAGATAGCTTATAAGACAGGAGTAAACCAGGCGTCCTAGTAGTTTGGAGATGAAGGTGAGATTTGAGATGGGTCGGTAGTTGGCAGCATCAGTCGAGGCAAGAGTCAGTTTCTTTAGCAGTGGGGATATGATGGCATGTGAAAGTGAGCAGGAGCTGGATGCAGTACTGATGAGACTAGGGTTGGGGCTAGTCTGCGATTGGGAGGTTATCTCCTGCCGGATGTCGTTAATTTTCTTTTTGAAGTAAGGAGCCAGCTCTTCAGCACTGAGATCCGTCACGGGGGAGGCTGCAGTTTAGGCCTGAGAAGGGAGTGAAAAGTATCAAAGAGTTGTTTAGGGTTGTGAGATAGTGAGGAGACAAGAGAGGTGAAGTAGATTTGTTTGGCATGGTGGGGAGCTAGGTTGTAAGTTCTGAGCTCGAATTTGTAGTGGAGAAAGTCTGTAGACTTTTGTGACTTTCTCCACAACCTTTCAGCACACCCAGAGCACGGCTGGATGAAGCGCGTTTGAGGTGTGAGCCAGGGTTGCCGCGATCTGCATTGGATGGCTTGGGTCACAGGGGGGTGTCGCTTTATCCAGGGCATGTTAGAGAGTGTTGTTGTAGTGTGTGGTAGCCAGGTTGGGGCAGGAGAGGAGAGAGATTGGGGACAGAGAAGACTGTAGGGACTCAGCAAACCTTTGGGTGTGAACAGCCTGAAGGTTCCTGTATGTAGAGTAAGTAGGTGGGTCTGGTAAGATGCTAGGGAGCTTGACAGAGAAAGAGAGGAGATTATGGTCTGAGAGTGGGAGAGGGGAGTTAGTGAAGTGAGAAGCAGAGACAGAGGAAGACCAGATCAAAAGTATTGCCATCCTTGTGAGTGGGAGAGGCTGTGAGTTGTGAGAGACCAAGGGAGGAGGTGATTGATAGATGCTGAGGCAGACAGGGAGAAGGGGTCATTGGTGGGGATGTAAAAATCACCTAAGATGAGGGTTGGAATTTCACAAAATAGGAAGTGGGGGAGCCAGGGGGCAAAGTGATCCGGAAACAGGCGGGGAGCAGCAGGGGGACAGTAGATGACTGCTACTCGCATGGACAGCGGAATGAAAAGTTGTAACATATGTATCTCAAACAATGATACATTTCAGGGAGAGAAGAGCACCTACTCCTCCGCCACACCTGTTTTCCGGTTTTGGGGTATGGGAAAACTGCAGGCTATAATAAGACAATGCAGCAGGGGAGGCTGTGTCAGACTGCTGTATCCATGTTTCTGTGAGAGCTAGCAGATTTAGAGATGTAACAGTAAAAAAGTCGTGGATGGTGGAGAGTTTGTTGCATGCTGACTGTCAGTTCCAGAGCGCACATTTAAAGGAGTCACGGGAGGGTAAATATGGGCTAGTGGTTGGGCTTGAGGGGTGTCTAAGTAAGGCAGGTAGGAGGTAATAGTTAGGAGCAGTGGAGGGGGGACCATGATTGGGAGTGATATTCCCTAATGCTAATAGCAGCAGGATTCCGAGGGTGAGCAGATGGTTGGGAGATTTTTGAGGGTGACCGTTATGTTTGTCAGTGGCATTAGGGGGTTTGAGGCTCAGTAGGAAAGTAAAGAGTGGATGTGAACTGTGCATGGGTAAGGATAGGATCACAATGAAGTAATTATTATATGGTACTTTAACTATTTGGATATAAACTGTAAAGCTGAAACCTGTGGATCTCATAAAGGTAACAAGTTTCTGTCAATAACTAAAGATAATTACCTTACCCAACTTGTACAAGACCCGACTAGACAGACAGCCATTTTGGACTTAATATTAACCAACAGACCTGACAATAACAGGGATTCAGGTTAGGGGGCACCTAGGAAAGTGTAATATATACGTATAATATAATAAATTTCCACTTATCTTTCAATAGGGAGTTTTATTATGGTGCTACAAAAATACTAAACTTTAGGAAGGCAAAGTTTGGTTGGCTTAGAGATACTTTTAACCTTATTGACTGGGACAATGTCCTTAAAAATAGAAGTACAGACAATAAATAGGAAATGTTTAAAAATATCTTAAATACTCACTGTGAGCGTTGCGTTTCATACCTTACAGGAATAAAAGGGTTAGGAATAGGAGAATACCAATGTGGCTCAAAAAAATGTAAGGGGGCAATAATCAACAAAGAGAAAGTATTTAAACTACTAAAACAAGAAGGCAGCAAAGAAGCAATAACGACCTATAATAAAGAATTAAGCAATGTTAAAATCAGATAAGAGCAGCAGGGGTGGAGAGCAAAAGACTCATTGCCAAAGAAAGTAAAACTAACCCTAAAATGTTCTTTAACCATATAAATGGTAAAAAGATTAATACCGAAAGTGTTGGCCCTTTAATAAATACTGTAGGAAAAATAGGGTGATGAGAAGAAAGCAAATCTATTAAATAGTTTTTTTCTCCAACGTATTCACAGAGTAAAAAAATGTCAGATGGGATGCAAAGTGATAAAGTAAACCTTCCACAAAACATTACCAGTTTAACACAGGATGAAGTGGAGAGCCACCTTGAAAAAATTAAAGTAGACAAATCACCGGGTCTTGATGGCATACACCTCAGAGTTCTAAGGGAATTAGGTAATGTTATAAACAGACCTTTGTTTCTTATATTTAAGGACTCTATAATGATGGGGTCTTTTCCACTGAATTGGCGCATAGCCATTTGGGGCCAATTTTGAGAAAGAGGTCAAAAGATGCACCTAGAAACTACAGGCCGGTAGGTCTTACTTCCATTGTGGGTAAAATGTTTGAAGGGTTTTTAAGAGATGCTATCCTAGAATACCTCAAGGAAAAAAGCTGTATAACTCCATAGTAGCATGGGTTTATGTAGGGTTGCTCCTGTCAAACCAATCTGATTAGCGTCTGTGAGGATGCAAGTTCTAGACTGGACCGTCAAAATCATTTTCCAAATCATTTGATATTGTGCCGCATGAAAGCGAGAATGCTTGGTCTGGGCAAGAATGTGTGAAAGTTGGTAAGTAACTGGTCAGCGATAGAAAGCAGAGGGTGATTATAAATGGTACATACTCTGATTGGGTCACCGTTACTAGCGGAGTACTGCAGGGGGCAGTATTGGGCCCTATATTTTTTAATATAATGATGACCTGGTAGAAGAATTGCACAGTAAAATTGCAATATTTGCAGATCATACATAACTATGTAAAGTAATTAACACAAAAGTGAACAGAATACGGTTGCAAATGGATCTGGATAAGTTGGGCGCTTGGGCAGAAAAGTGGTAAATGAGGTTTAACACTGGTAAATGTAAGGTTCTGCACATGGGCAGGAGAAATACATGTCACCATTACACACTAAATGGGAAATCACTGGATAACACTGACATGGAAAATGACTTGGTGATTTTCGTTAACTGTAAACTTAACTGGATTAACCAGTGTCAGGCAGCTGCTGCCAAGGCAAATAGGGTCATGTTTTGCATCAAAAGAGTTATAGGGGTACATGACAAGAACATTGTTCTTCCTCTTTACAAATCATTGGTCAGACCACACATGGAATGTTATGTATAGTTTTGGGTACTGGTGCTTAAGAAATCACAGAGGTAAGGAAAAAGAAAAAAACACATATTCACTGAAAAAGCCAAAAATACAATACCTGAAGGTCTGCAAAGCAGACACGGTCGCCATAGGCACGATCGCCATAAGGCAGGCACAATCGCCACCGGCACAATCGCCGTAGGGCAGGCGCAATGGCCTTAAGCCCTGAAGATATGTAGTCAGCCAGACAATAATGTGTGGAGGAGCAGCTTGTTCCTGGCAGGCTAATATGCAGTCACCCACTCAACCCAGCCCAAATTGGGGAGGAGTGACTGCATATACTAATAGCCTGCACATGTGAACGATACCAAAGATGTCAGCCATAGATGGGTGGTGACCCACCATACAGGATATCAACCCTGGCTGATATGACAGCGGGTTGCCCTGTATCTCCAAGGTGGGCCACACTGGCTGACATCTTGGGCTCCCCCACCAACTAGCAAACTACATACAAAGATACTAATGCATACTAATAAAATGCGGGTGTTGGTACTGCATTTTGGCCAAAACGCATAGGCTGACGGACCGCGTCGAGGTCACACCGCTTCCGTCAGTACCTACGCTAACTCACAATAAATTACATAAAATCACAGAGGTGAGGAAAAAGAAAAAAACACATATTCACTGAAAAAGCCAAAAATACAATACCTGAAGGTCTGCAAAGCAGACACGGTCGCCATAGGCACGATCGCCATAAGGCAGGCACGATCGCCATAAGGCAGGCCTGATCGCCACAGGCACAATCGCCGTAGGGCAGGCGCAATGGCCTTAAGCCCTGAAGATATGTAGTCAGCCAGACAATAATGTGTGGAGGAGCAGCTTGTTCCTGGCAGGCTAATATGCAGTCACCCACTCAACCCAGCCCAAATTGGGGAGGAGTGACTGCATATACTAATAGCCTGCACATGTGAACGATACCAAAGATGTCAGCCATAGATGGGTGGTGACCCACCATACAGGATATCAACCCTGGCTGATATGACAGCGGGTTGCCCTGTATCTCCAAGGTGGGCCACACTGGCTAACATCTTGGGCTCCCCCACCAACTAGCAAACTACATACAAAGATACTAATGCATACTAATAAAATGCGGGTGTTGGTACTGCATTTTGGCCAAAACGCATAGGCTGACGGACCGCGTCGAGGTCACACCGCTTCCGTCAGTACCTATGCTAACTCACAATATATTACATAAAATCACAGAGGTGAGGAAAAAGAAAAAAACACATATTCACTGAAAAAGCCAAAAATACAATACCTGAAGGTCTGCAAAGCAGACACGGTCGCCATAGGCACGATCGCCATAAGGCAGGCACAATCGCCGTGTCTGCTTTGCAGACCTTCAGGTATTGTATTTTTGGCTTTTTCAGTGAATATGTGTTTTTTTCTTTTTCCTCACCTCTGTGATTTTATGTAATTTATTGTGAGTTAGCGTAGGTACTGACGGAAGCGGTGTGACCTCGACGCGGTCCGTCAGCCTATGCGTTTTGGCCAAAATGCAGTACCAACACCCGCATTTTATTAGTATGCATTAGTATCTTTGTATGTAGTTTGCTAGTTGGTGGGGGAGCCCAAGATGTCAGCCAGTGTGGCCCACCTTGGAGATACAGGGCAACCCGCTGTCATATCAGCCAGGGTTGATATCCTGTATGGTGGGTCACCACCCATCTATGGCTGACATCTTTGGTATCGTTCACATGTGCAGGCTATTAGTATATGCAGTCACTCCTCCCCAATTTGGGCTGGGTTGAGTGGGTGACTGCATATTAGCCTGCCAGGAACAAGCTGCTCCTCCACACATTATTGTCTGGCTGACTACATATCTTCAGGGCTTAAGGCCATTGCGCCTGCCCTACGGCGATTGTGCCTGTGGCGATTGTGCCTGCCTTATGGCGATCGTGCCTATGGCGACCGTGTCTGCTTTGCAGACCTTCAGGTATTGTATTTTTGGCTTTTTCAGTGAATGTGTTTTTTTCTTTTTCCTCACCTCTGTGATTTTATGTAATTTATTGTGAGTTAGCGTAGGTACTGACGGAAGCGGTGTGACCTCGACGCGGTCCGTCAGCCTATGCGTTTTGGCCAAAATGCAGTACCAACACCCGCATTTTATTAGTATGCATTAGTATCTTTGTATGTAGTTTGCTAGTTGGTTGTGGAGCCCAAGATGTCAGTCAGTGTGGCCCACCTTGGAGATACAGGGCAACCCACTGTCATATCAGCCAGGGTTGATATCCTGTATGGTGGGTCACCACCCATCTATGGCTGACATCTTTGGTATCGTTCACATGTGCAGGCTATTAGTATATGCAGTCACTCCTCCCCAATTTGGGCTGGGTTGAGTGGGTGACTGCATATTAGCCTGCCAGGAACAAGCTGCTCCTCCACACATTATTGTCTGGCTGACTACATATCTTCAGGGCTTAAGGCCATTGCGCCTGCCCTACGGCGATTGTGCCGGTGGCGATTGTGCCTGCCTTATGGCGATCGTGCCTATGGCGACCGTGTCTGCTTTGCAGACCTTCAGGTATTGTATTTTTGGCTTTTTCAGTGAATATGTGTTTTTTTCTTTTTCCTCACCTCTGTGATTTTATGTAATTTATTGTGAGTTAGCGTAGGTACTGACGGAAGCGGTGTGACCTCGACGCGGTCCGTCAGCCTATGCGTTTTGGCCAAAATGCAGTACCAACACCCGCATTTTATTAGTATGCATTAGTATCTTTGTATGTAGTTTGCTAGTTGGTGGGGGAGCCCAAGATGTCAGCCAGTGTGGCCCACCTTGGAGATACAGGGCAACCCGCTGTCATATCAGCCAGGGTTGATATCCTGTATGGTGGGTCACCACCCATCTATGGCTGACATCTTTGGTATCGTTCACATGTGCAGGCTATTAGTATATGCAGTCACACCTCCCCAATTTGGGCTGGGTTGAGTGGGTGACTGCATATTAGCCTGCCAGGAACAAGCTGCTCCTCCACACATTATTGTCTGGCTGACTACATATCTTCAGGGCTTAAGGCCATTGCGCCTGCCCTACGGCGATTGTGCCTGTGGCGATTGTGCCTGCCTTATGGCGATCGTGCCTATGGCGACCGTGTCTGCTTTGCAGACCTTCAGGTATTGTATTTTTGGCTTTTTCAGTGGACTGGTGCTTAAGAAGGACAAATTAGAGCTTGAGCAGGTTCAAAAGCTACTACAGTAACTAAAACTAAAGTAATAAACATAATGGGCGGACTACAATACCCAAAGAGATGATCAAAATTGGAGTTATTCACTTTAGAAAAAGATGGCTGAGGGGCGACCTAATAACAATGTATAAATATATTAGGGGACAATACAGAGATCTCTCCCATCATCTACTTATACCCAGGACTGTGATTGTAACAGGGGGGTCTCCTCTACATCTAGAGGAAAGTAGGTTCCTACACTAACATAGAAGAGGTTCTTTACTGTAAGAGCAGTGAGACTATGGAATTTTCTGCCAGAGGACGTGGTGATGGCGGACTTGATAAAAGAGTTTAAGAGGGGCCTGAAGGCCATTCTTGAGCAATACAATATTACATGTTATAGTCACTAATTACTTCAAATAGGTTATTGATCCAGGGAAGTTTTTTGATTGCTAGACTTGGAGTTAGAAAGGAGTTTTTTTTCCCTTAAATGAAGAAAACTGGCTTCTACCTCATTGTTTTTTTTTTTTTGCTTTCCTCTGGATCAACATGGGGGGTGGGCATAAAAGGCCAAACTAGATGGACATATGCCTTTTTTCGCTCCAACATACTATGTTACAATGTTACTTCTATGGGATGGAGGGAGATTGACACATTTGGCAATCTTTCTCCATCCCATAGAAGTTAAAAGATTGGTAGACACGCATGTGCAGCACCGCTCTATTTGCATGGGGAACTAGAGGTAAGAAAATATCACGATCACTGGCCACTTGCAGTCCCAGGGGTTAGACTCCAAACAATCAGACATTTATCCCACTACCCTGTAAATTGGGGATAAGTGTCATTAGTGAAGAAACCCTTCTAAAGCGGTTGTCCAAGTTAAGGAAACCCCTGTCAATAAGTCCCCCATGCATTGAAATAAAAAAATCAGCATTTAACTCTTTGCTCCTTAATTCATTTTCCGCTAATGGCACCAGTTTGTGGCTCTGCTGTCTGTGACGTCACATGAACCTGTTGCAGCCAATGACAGTTCTCAGCCATGATCACTGAGTGCTGTCATTGACTACTGCAGCTTTTTGTAGAAAAGCTCAGCATGCAAAGTGATGTCACAGTAAAAACAGAGCCAGCGGCGGAGGACGAATGGGGGTAAGGGGAGAGGTGAGTAACTGCTGATTTTTTTTTTATGCATGGAGGACCTAGTGACAGGGTTTTCCTTAACTCAGATAATCCATTTAAGGTTTATTGTTCCAAAATATACATTATTTTGTACATTATTACATGTCCAAGTTCTGCTGTAGACTTTTTCAGATCGTCCCAGACTCTATGACTTCTTGACATTCATATGCCCTAATTTGGCATATGAAAAGGGGTTGTTCTGATAGGACAGGTCTTTTAAATTGTAAGAATGGTGTCTATGTATATTGCTACAGGTTTATTATTTAAAACTGAAATTAATTTCATTTTTATTGTTTCAGAACATATGTTTACTAACTTCTTGTTTTATCCTCCATAGAATATTTCAAGTTCTGGATGAACCCTAAAGTTTATAGAACGTAAAGTCTCACAGGGTATATTTAGTTACAAAACCTTTCAAAGTTGTCTGATGATCAGTCTTTGAAAAATTCCCTCATACTAGAATGGAAAGTTTTATGTGTTAGGACAGTTTCTTGAGAAGTACATTCACCTCCTCTTATCTAAGAAGGCTCTTTGACTGAAAATTAATTTTGTCACCTCACTTTCACTTTTTTCCCTGATGGGACAGTGTTTTCTTTAACGACATTCTTCTCACCTGTTTCCTTGATTTTATTGTGGTTGTGTTATTAACCACATTCATTTGACACGGAAGTTAGTTTTAAAGCTCTTTGGTCTTATGCACAGGATTTTTTCTTATCACAGAGACAAAACAACAGAAAAACATAGTACTAGTGTGAACATAGCCTTACCAGTTACTATCACTTAGAGTGGAAACCAAGCATGATCATTGCAATCTCTTCAATACAGGTACAAAAGTTAGTGGTTTCTCTCCCACATATGGGGCCAAGTTTCTTAAATCAGAGTTTCTTAACCTTTTCAAACCAAGTACCCCTTGTGAGTGCTCACACTATAATCAGAGCCTTTGTTGTCAGTTTCATCAGGTTTAACAGGAAGAATAGTTATTCTTCATTGTTATTCTTACTGTCAAAATGATGGATACCACATTGGAACCTTGATAGACCCCATTATAATTTATTGGGGTCTGTTGAGTGCCATTGGTCTCTGTTGTGTGACAGATCTGGCACTGCATCATGGCTTCTATTCAGGAAAGGGAAATAAAAAAAGTGATGTACATTTATACAGGAAATGCTCCAACTGATGCCATTGAATTTACAAATAGTAAATATGACCCCTTCTGAATGCCCCCAAATGGATGCAGACCACACAACACACTTCCTAAATAAAGATATAGACTCTGGATCCAGACTCAGGTTCCCCCTAATACAGACCTAAAAGTTAGCCAAGACTATGTTTATATTATACGCATACTCCCCTAAAAATTACCCCAGATCAAATCTCCTCTCCTTGTTTGCAGATCCCCAAAACAATTTGACCAATATGTATAGGAGAATCAGTATAATGAAGGAGGTAGTGGAACATACACAGCAGAGGTAGCACTTAGGATGAGCACAGCATTGGAGGAGGGCAGGCTTTCTGAACTGGGCAAACGTTAAGGACTGATATCCTTACGGAGTAAGCGTGTGTTAGTGAAATGATAATATAATCTGTGTCAATGTTTTGTCCTTTTCCTTTAACAAGATTTGCTCAAAGGTATTGAAGAATAAAATGGGACCTCGATGATTAGAACATTCAAAGGCTCTAGATTGAATGTCCAAAGTCATTGTGCCCTGTTCTCCAATTGCTCTCTAAACAGTTTATACTTACTGTACTGTTGTATTCTAAGAAGCTAATCACATATGATTGTTTTTGCACCTGTATGCGTTTGCCTGGCATCTTAGATGTTAAATTCCTTATCTTGCATTTTCATATTATGTTTGCTTTTTGACCAATACTAATAAATGAATTATAATAGATTTGAATTATTGTAATTGAAGCATGTGCCTCTATAAAAATTGCTGACTGTCAATCAATAAACAGATAACTTTGTATCACATCCATGACTGTGTGGTTTGACGTTAATCTCCTTAGCTCAGCTTATCCTATAATTAAGAATTTGGACCCCAGAAGCATATTATAGCAAATAGTTTGTTTGCACTAATACATTTCAGCTCCCATATAAGCACTTTAGCAAACATCAGTAAAACTGCTACACTTCAGGGCAGTGTTAGATTTTTTTTTCCTCCAGGCGTACTCCTTGAGGTTTCTGTTTTACACAGCAGGCAGAAGAACAGTCACAGACATTTTGCACTATTGCTTGGTGAGGCCTAGAGGTCAGGTCAATCCCAAGATAGCTGACGCCTCTTGCCCAAGCCTGTGCTGTTATAGGTCTAAGCATGGTATCGCTTTCCATAGTATGCTCCAACTAGGCATTATTAACAGAGCAGTTTTTTCACCCAGTTAACAGAGCTTAAGAGGGGACACATTATTGGAAAGCGAGAAGCTGGATGGTCGTATCGAACAACTGTCCACTTTCTGGAACATTTTGACCAGACTGTTAGGAGGTGTTGAAACCAGTGGATGTTTGAGGGCACGCACACAAGGTGACCAGGCTCAGGACACACTCAACAGACCACTAGCAGAGAGGATCCTTTAACAAGCACGGGCAGCTCCAACTGTTTTGTTCTCTGCCATCCAGAGACAGATGGCTCCTTTGTTACAGGCCCCTGTGTCTGTTGTAGCTATTTCCAGGTGCTAGGCTGAAGGACATTTGGTTTCCATGTGTCTCTGCCTTTAACACACACCTACTATCACCTCTGCAGTGTGGTCGTGAACGACTAAACTGGACTGCTACAGAATAGAACTGGGTTGTTTTCAGCGATGAATCCAGGTTTAGTTTGGGCACTGATGACAGCCGCGATTGTGTCTGGAGACCTAGGGGTGAGAGAATGGAGAAAAGTTGATTACCATTGTTTTAACTTTTTGGCCCCCATCTGTCCTTCGTATACCACACAGGCTATAACTATCATGGTGTCAATGATATTGACAGTGTTCGGGCACATGCTTGGGTCTGTGATAGCATCACAGTGTCGGCACCATATCACGTGATACACCTGCCAGCATATTTGCAGTGTTTTAAGTATTTTCTCAGTCAGCCTATGAGTGCTTTGTTTAGGATATTTATTCTAGCTCCTCTTTACAGAGGATGGCGGTAATGCATTTGTTTTTTGACCTTGCTCAGTTGTGTGAGGTTTTACCTTAAAAGCTTATGAGTGTTTCTTTTGTTTCTTCCTTGTACAGACTTTGAACTACTACTGCTCTGTTTATTGTTACTCTCGTACTTTGATATTGTCTCGTTCATTTGCCTTTTCTGTCCCACTCTGCCCTTTCATACTCCCTTTCCTTCAGTTAACACCTAGGGACACATAGGAAATATAGTTTTGATTGTAGAAGTGGGGTCGCCCTTTTTGGGGCAGCTGCTCCACTTAATCAGCAGGTCTAGTCGGGGCAGTTCAGGGATAGAACTTAGGTTTTACCTTTGTTTCTACCACCCTATGATATCTTGTACGTCTAGTAACTCTAGTTACCCCTTGTATACCCCTTCAGCTTTAGCTGAAAGACGTCTATGAGCTTGCTCATATACCCCATGTTGTTTAGCTGGTAATCCTATGAACTCTAAATTACCTGTGCAACACATTAAAGCCCTATACTGTCTATTCATGGTTAAAAAAAAAATCACAATTGACCTTCATTATTGACAAAGCTATAGAAGGTACAGTTGTAGCATTTGTACCTGTGCCTATTGCATGACGCAAGCAAAGGCTTCTGTAGAATTCACCAATGTTATAAATGGCATATGATTGGTGGGGGAAGAGTACTGTTACAGATTTTACAGGTTTTGCATTGGGGCCCAGAAGTTTCAAGTTATGCCTCTAGCCATCACTTATCATTTATCATTATCTATGATGTATGAAATGTAAATCTCTGTGTTCAGCACCTCACATTACTACACTGTAATAGTGCAGCGATGTCACAAGTCTCAGCCCAGGTGTTCTGGGCAGCCTCATTTCAGTCTGTTAGAAAAACTTCAATATTTAGGTAAGACTTGTCATTTTTTGTTGGAACAGGAAAATTGCAATATATTCTATATGTATGTATTGGGGTGGGCTAGAGGGGGGGATCAAGTTCATGAGCGCTGGATTAGAGCCATACAGGAATTCTAAATGACCATTTTGACGGCTCTCTGATAGCACACTACTTCTGTGACACAGCTTAGCCTCTACCAGAAAGTGATTTTGGCAGAACTGCGACCAGGAAAACAGGAAGCAACTTGAGAAACAGCGATAAATGTAGAAATAATAGCTTGTAAGGTATTTGATCTGCCAATGATATAGACTCTTGGGCTGCAGGAAAAGGAAGCAGGATGTAAGAAAAAGGCAAGGAAATGGGGGCTGGGGTGTGCTTGAAAGTAACAACTGATCTTCAGTTGTTTTATTTCAACAGTGTTTCTTCGGTAGTTTATAGAAGTGTGATATTTATCATTTATTTAAAGGGGTGTTTCTGTCAATGGAAACATTGCTGCATACATGGCGGCTGGAAAAATGAGAACAGTTGAGTGCAGTTGGGCTACAGTGTTTCCAGGGGTTCCCCAAGTCTTTGTACTGCTTGAGGTGCAGTGTGAAATGCTCTCTCCCCCCCACCTCCTGCAAAGAAAACCCTACTAATTTTACAGACATTGAAAGCACCAATACACAAGATACTCAACACATATTTCAACCATTGAGACTTGTCTGAAGTGACAGAGTAATAGTGTCCGCAGAAGTGGCCCCAATAGTAAGTGCCCCCCTTAGTGGCCTCAATAGTAATAGTAACCCCCTTAATGGCCTGAGTAGTAACAGTGACCTCCATAGTGCTCCCAATAGTAATAGTGACCCCCATAGTGGCTGCAGTAGTAATAGGGCCCTCAGTAGTAATAATGTCCCCCTTTAGTGATCCCAGTAGCAATAGTGATCCTCATAGTTGCCCCAGTAGTAATTGTGTCCCCCGTAGTTGCCCCAGTAATAGTAGTGTCCCCCATAATGGCCCTAGTAGCAATGGGGTCCCACATAGTCACCCCCGTAGTAATAGTGTCCAACAAATACTTCAGCAACCCAACAGATACTTCACTTACCCAGTCCGCAGTTACTCTCTGGTAGCTGCTGCTACGGAGTCTGTGACCCTCGACCTCTCTTCCCGACATCTACACTGAGGAACGTATGAGCTAATTTTGTAACACTGTACTTGTCCTAATGGGACAACCGATTAAATTAAACTAGAAATCATGCGGTGTAACTATAGGAGTAATATGGATAAGATTGGCAGACAGAAAAATGTTTGTGTACACATGGATGCACTCTTGGTGACTGAGCGAGCATTGACAGCCCGGCATCTCCAAAATAACTGAATATGATTGAATTTTACTGATCCGAATTATTGTAGGAAAAGTAGAAGAGTTTTGGAGCCTAAAGCAACATGATGATAAAAGATGAACATTTATGTTGCTCTAGCAAATACTTGAAGGGACAATGTCGACTAAGGAGGTTACAGAACAGCACCGTAAATGAAGTTATGTTGCTGTTGCGAGTGGTGATGAAGAGACAGGGGATGTGGTTTTCATACTCGCCTGCTCCCCGTTTCCTGCGTTGTCCTCCCGTGAAGTTTGTGTGCAGTCTGAAAACTTGACCCATTTCAGACTGCTGTGTGTGCACTCTCCTTTAGAAGTCTATGGGACAACGTGTGCACAGTGGTCTGAGTCAAGTTTTCAGACTGCACACAGACTTCACAGGAGGACACCGTGGAAGCTGGGAAGCGGATAAGTATAAAAAAAATCCCCCGGCTTCTCGCCACCACCTGCAACAGCACCAGAACTTAGTTTAATTTTTTTTTTTTTTACAAATTACTTTTAAATTATCTTTGCACTTACCAGCAAGAAAAAAGGAGTGCTTTTATTGTGGCACAAATACCAGTAACTATGAGTGCTTCACCTATCAAAGTTAGGGCTCTTACCCATTAGCGATAAAACTTTCCTGCGATGCGAGAGTGAGTGAAAACGCATGATTATGAAACCAATGATTTTCAATGTTTTCATTCTCATTAGCGATGTCGTCACTCTAGCCTCGCAGCGCAGAGAAAAATATGCGATGTCGCCCATTGTTTTCAATGGGACTGGCAGCACCAGTGCTGGCCCCATTGAAATCAATAGGAGAAGATTGCAAAGCTAGTTAGGAACTAGAGATGAGCGAGCACCAAAATGCTCGGGTGCTCGTTACTCGAGTCGAACTTCCCACGATGCTCGAGGGTTCGTTTCGAGTAACGAACCCCATTGAAGTCAATGGGTGACCCGAGCATTTTTGTATGGGACCTATGCTCCGCTAAGGTTTTCATTTGTGAAAATCTGGGAAATTCAAGAAAGTGATGGGAACGACACAGAAACGGATAGGGCAGGCGAGGGGCTACATGTTGGGCTGCATCTCAAGTTTCCAGGTCCCACTATTAAGCCACAATAGCGGCAAGAGTGCCCCCCCTCCCAACAATTTTTACTTCTGAAAAACCCTCATTAGCAAGGCATACCTTTGCTAAGCACCACACTACCTCCAACAAAGCACAATCACTGCCTGCATGACACTCCGCTGCCACTTCTCCTGGGTAACATGCTGTCCAACCGCCCATTTCAGTAATAGTAGCAGTCACGACAGGCCAGTGGTAGGCCTTAAGTATTTTGCTTCAATTTTTTAAAATGGTGAGGTGAAAAACCAGACAGACACCGTATGCAGCGTATATATGTATACTCTTTCCCTCTGGCGGGATGACGGCAATCATGTAACAGACACAGCAGAGCCAGGAAACAATTAAGCGCAAGCCTGCTGTAACGCTTAGCTGGGTAATTATGAGCGACTACTACCCCCAGCAGACACGCAGTAAACTGAACACGGTCACAGGCAGCCCAAAGATTTTTTTTTTCCAATTTTTTTGAAAAAGCCCACTGCTTATATAACCAGTATATCTCTTTCCCTGTACCACTGTCCCTGCCTCAGCAGTACTGCCCCTATACTCAGTAAAATGACTGCAGACTGAGGACGCTATGGTCTGCACGCCTGATATACAAAAAAAAAAAAGGTGCAAAACTGCTAAAAGCAGCCTCAACAGTACTGCACACGGTCAGATGTGGCCCTAAGAAGGACCGTTGGGGTTCTTGAAGATGAAGATAACAGCCTAACACTCTCCCTATAGTAGCTACAGCAGGATGGCACTTTCCCTAATGTCTCTCAGCGTGCATCTGTGGCGAGTCGCGGCCGGCCCCAGTTTAAATACTCGGGTGTCACCTGATCTCCCCAGCCACTCACTGCAGGGGGGTGGGATAGGGCTGGAACTTCACAGGAGGAAGTTGTAATGCCTTCCCTGTGTTTCTATTGGCCAGAAAATGGCGCAAACTTTTCTGGGAAGAAAATGGAATTGACTCGAACATCGCGTGGTGCTCGTCTCGAGTAACGAGCATCTCGAGTACCCTAATACTCCAACGAGCATCAAGCTCGGACGAGTACGCTCGCTCATCTCTATTAGGAACGTATCGGTAAAATAAAACGCTGCTGATCTTTGTGATATTGGGTCTGCCGGCAGAGACCGTGTTTGGCTGCGAGTGTACTGCGCATGACCGTGTATCTCAGGCGCACTGACATGCGCAGTGCGACTCTTTTTTTTTTTTAATTTCCCCCTCTCTATCATGCGGCCGCGCAACAGACGCGGAATCTGCTGTAAAAAAACAGTTACGAACATGAGCCCTTAAGTTCTATACTCTGCAAATAGTATTTACATTAGTTATCAAAAAATGTTTTTGTCTCAATGGGTCATGTAAGGTAGTTTTACATTTGCATTACAGGTTCTATTGTAGATCTAACACATAATACTGGAAGAAAAAGGACTGCTGAGCAGAAAGCGAACGGACCCCATTATAGCCAATAGGGTCTGTTCGGCGCTGTTTGGTTCTGTCATAAGACGGAGTTGTTGAACTAAGGGATTCCCCTCTTCTGCTCTCTGAACGGAGCAGGAAGCCAGAACTCCCAAGGCAGATGTGAAAGCAGCCTTATTTAATCCCTGATACACTTCCTTTTTGAATATGTTATTAATACTCTCACATACTGATACTTACGTAAACAAAGTGATTTTTTTCTAGTTTGTGCAATCAACTTGTTGCTTCACAGTTGAAAGGGGAATTCTCATTTTATAAGTAGATCTTTCTCTCTCCCCCCCTGTTCCTCCCTGCTCACTCCCGCAACCCACCGCTCACCCCCACCGGCACCCGAATCTTAGAGGACGAGCAGGCAGATACTCGAAAAGGACGATACTCGCTCGAGTATTTGTCCTTAACGAGTATGCTCGCTCATCTCTAGTAACGATTGTAGAAACCCTAGCACTGGCTGATCCTGCACTTAGGGTGAAAGGAGGTACAGTGAAGAATGATCTGGATTGTGTGGAGGATAATAGAGGTTGTTTAGGGAACTGTGGAGCACAATAGTGGTGGTTTCAATGAATTGAACACAAAATGTCGTGGGGTGCAATGCTCAATGCAGGTTTCAAGTTACAATAGAGCCAACTGAATATCAAAAGATATACAGAATTTGAGAATAAGGCCCCCTGCACACGGTCAGGTTGGACCCCGCATCCGGAAATCCCGTAGCGGTGTTTGACCCAGTGCCAGGCCTGCTTACCTGGCGAGCGTCTTCTCCATGTTCTACTGTGCTGTTAATGTGCCGGACGGCACATGCTCAATACAGGGGACACCGCATCGTTGCTATGGCTGCAAATGTGTGCAATGGAGATGATGCCGTCATCATAGCGATAACGCAGCTCCTGCGGCCATCCTGCATTGATGATTTTGGAATGTCCATGGCACGGATGACTTCCATTGACTTCAATGGAAGCTGGCCATGCATATCCTGCAGCAAATCGCAACATGCTGCAATTTCTTTGCCATGAGCGGAAAATCGCAAGGGATTTCTGCTTGTGGGCCGAAAATCGCGTTTTTCCGTAGCATACTATGGGTTGGATTTGCTGTGAATTCCGGAGGTAGAATCCTGCTCCAGATTTCATAATGCAAATCCGCCCGTGTGCAGGAGGCCTAAATAAGGAGTAGTGACAAGCCAGCAACCTACGGTAACGCAATGCTATCTGCACTTAATTGGTTCTGTGAACAATATTCACCTAAACTGTAAAAGGACAACAGTGTTAGAAACATAGTATTAGCAATATTTTGCAAGGAGTTTTACCATAACACAAAATTATATGGTTTACAAGTTACAATATAAAATCTCTCAAAGAACAGTCAACTCTTCTCCGTTAGCAGTATGATTAACCGTATTCCTTACTCATTAATATACTCTGTTTGGTCTTTGTCCGTAATTATGGTGATGTATATATGTGGAATCACCTGGTATGGAGCCCGTCGGATGACAGGGCTCCACACCTATGGTCCACGTTAGCCTTCAGTAGTCCTCACAGGTACATAATCCCATCAGATGTTTATACACAGGGAGAGCAGCAGAGGAAATATCAGGGGTCAGATGACCTCAGAGGCAAAAATATGAAACAATCACAAAAGGGAAAAGGAAAAATTTCCTGCGCTACTTGAGTAGAGGTTAGGTAGTGGCTAGGTCACTGCAGCCCTGAAACGCGTTGACTAGCCACTACCTAACCTATTTGTACATTTATTATAATATGGATTAAATGCCTGGAAAAGACTCCTATGAACTTCTGAGCAACTTTTTATCGGCTGACCTGGATTGGGGGGGAGTCGGTGATATCTAGAGATGAGCGAGCACCAAAATGCTCGGGTGCTCGTTACTCGGGATGAAATTATCGCGATGCTCGAGGGTTCGTTTTGAGTAACGAACCCCATTGAAGTCAATGGGCGACCCGAGCATTTTTGTATATCGCCGATGCTCGCTAAGGTTTTCATTTGTGAAAATCGGGGCAATTCAAGAAAGTGACGGGAACGACACAGCAACGGATAGGGCAGGCGAGGGGCTACATGTTGGGCTGCATCTCAAGTTCCCAGGTCCCACTATTAAGCCACAACACCGGCAAGAGTGGGCCCCCCCCCCAACAACTTTTACTTCTGAAAAGCCCTCATTAGCAATGCATACCTTAGCTAAGCACCACACTACCTCCAACAAAGCACAATCACTGCCTGCATGACACTCCGCTGCCACTTCTCCTGGGTTACATGCTGCCCAACCCCCCCCCCCCCCCCGCATGACCCAGTGTCCACAGCGCACACCAAACTGTCCCTGCCCAGCCTTCAGCTGCCCTCATGCCACGCCACACTCATGTCTATTTATAAGTGCGTCTGCCATGAGGAGGGACCGCAGGCACACACTGCAGAGGGTTGGCACGGCTAGGCAGCGACCCTCTTTAAAAGGGGCGGGGCGATAGGCCACAATGCTGTACAGAAGCAATGAGAAATCCAATCCTGTGCCACCTCCTTCTGGAGCTGCACACGTGGGCATAGCAATGGGGAACCTATGTGCCACACACTATTCATTCTGTCAAGGTGTCTGCATGCCCCAGTCGGACCGCGTTTTTTTATAAATAGTCACAGGCAGGTACAACTAGGCAATGGGAATTCCGTGTGCACCCACAGCATGGGTGGCTCCCTGGAACCCACCGGGGGTACATAAATATATCCCATTGCAGTGCCCATCACAGCTGAGGTAATGTCGTGCTTAATGCAGGTGGGCTTCGGCCCACACTGCATACCCCAGTCAGACTGGGGTTCTTTAGAAGTGGACACATGCAGTTACAACTCCGTGTGGACCGACAGCATGGGTGGGTGCCAGGAAGCCACCGGCGGTACATAAATATATCCCATTGCATTGCCCATCACAGCTGAGGTAATGTTGTGCTTAATGCAGGTGGGCTTCGGCCCACACTGCATGCCCCAGTCAGACTGGGGTTCTTTAGAAGTGGACACATGCAGTTACAACTCCCTGTGGACCGACAGCATGGGTGGGTGCCAGGAAGCCACCGGCGGTACATAAATATATCCCATTGCAGTGCCCAGCACAGCTGATGTAATGTCAGCTTTAATGCAGGTGGGCTAAAAATTAATTTGATTACACTGTAGGCGAAGGCCCCCCAAAATTGGTGTACCAACAGTACTAATGTACCTCAGAAAAATTGCCCATGCCCAACCAAAAGGGCAGGTGAAACCCATTAATCGCTTTGGTTAATGTGGCTTAATTGGTAACTAGGCCTGGAGGCAGCCCAGTTAAAATAAAAATTGGTTCAGGTGAAAGTTTCAACGCTTTAATGAGCATTGAAACGTATAAAAATTGTTTACAAAAATTATATGACTGAGCCTTGTGGGCCTAAGAAAAATTGCCCGTTCGGCGTGATTATGTGAGGTTTCAGGAGGAGGAGCAGGAGGAGGAGGAGGAATATTATACACAGATTGATGCAGCAAAAAGGTCCCCGTTTTTGATGGTGATAGAGAACGATGCTTCCATCCGCGGGTGCAGCCTACGTATTGCTTAGGTATCGCTGCTGTCCGCTGGTGAAGAAGAGAAGTCTGGGGAAATCCAGGCTTTGTTCATCTTGATGAGTGTAAGCCTGTCGGCACTGTTGGTTGACAGGTGGGTACGCTTATCCGTGATGATTCCCCCAGCCGCACTAAACACACTCTCTGACAAGACGCTAGCGCAGGACAAGCAAGCACCTCCAGGGCATACAGCGAGATCAGGCCACGTGTCCAGCTTCAACACCCAGTAGTTGTAGGGGGCAGACGCGTCACGGAGGACGGTCGTGCGATCGGCTACGTACTCCCTCACCATCCTTTTACAGTGCTCCCGCCAACTCAGCCTTGACTGGGGACCGGTGACACAGTCTTGCTGGGGAGCCAGAAAGCTGGCAAAGGCCTTGGATAATGGTCCCCTGCCTGCGCTGTACATGCTGCCTGATCTCTGCGCCTCCCCTGCTACCTGGCCCTCGGAACTGCGCCTTCGGCCACTAGCGCTGTCGGATGGGAAGTTTACCATCAGTTTGTCCACCAGCGCCCTGTGGTATAGCATCATTCTCGAACCCCTTTCCTCTTCGGGAATGAGAGTGGAAAGGTTCTCCTTATACCGTGGGTCGAGCAGTGTGTACACCCAGTAATCCGTAGTGGCCAGAATGCGTGTAACGCGAGGGTCACGAGAAAGGCATCCTAACATGAAGTCAGCCATGTGTGCCAGGGTACCTGTACGCAACACATGGCTGTCCTCACTAGGAAGATCCCTTTCAGGATCCTCCTCCTCCTCCTCTGGCCATACACGCTGAAAGGATGACAGGCAAGCAGCATGTGTACCCTCAGCAGTGGGCCAAGCTGTCTCTTCCCCCTCCTCCTCATGCTCCTCCCCCTCCTCCTCCTCCTCAATGCGCTGAGATATAGACATGAGGGTGCTCTGACTATCCAGCGACATACTGTCTTCCCCCGCCTCCATTTCCGAGTGCAAAGCGTCTGCCTTTATGCTTTGCAGGGAACTTCTCAAGAGGCATAGCAGAGGAATGGTGACGCTAATGATTGCAGCATCCCCGCTCAGCATGTGGGTAGACTCCTCAAAGTTTCCAAGGACCTGGCAGATGTCTGCCAACCAGGCCCACTCTTCTATAAAGAATTGAGGAGGCTGACTCCCACTACGCCGCCCATGTTGGAGTTGGTATTCCACAATAGCTCTACGCTGCTCATAGAGCCTGGCCAACATGTGGAGCGTAGAGTTCCACCGTGTGGGCACGTCGCACAGCAATCGGTGCACTGGCAGATTAAACCGATGTTGCAGGGTGCGCAGGGTGGCTGCGTCCGTCTTGGAGTTGCGGAAATGTGCGCTGACCCGGCGCACCTTTCCGAGCAGGTATGACAAGTGTGGGTAGCTTTTCAGAAAACGCTGAACCACCAAATTAAAGACATGGGCCAGGCATGGCACGTGCGTGAGGCTGCCGAGCTGCAGAGCCTCCACCAGATTACGGCCGTTATCACACACGACCATGCCCGGTTGGAGGCTCAGCGGCGCAAGCCAGCGGTTGGTCTGCTCTGTCAGACCCTGCAGCAGTTCGTGGGCCGTGTGCCTCTTCTCTCCTAAGCTGAGTAGTTTCAGCACGGCCTGCTGACGCTTGCCCACCGCTGTGCTGCCGTGCCGCGCGACACCGACTGCTGGCGACGTCCTGCTGCTGCTGACACATCTTGATTGCGTGACAGAGGTTGCGTAGGAGGAGGAGGAGGGTGGTTTAGTGGAGGAAGCATACACCGCGGCAGATACCACCACCGAGCTGGGGCACGCAATTCGGCGGGGTGGGTAGGACGTGAGCGGTCCCAGGCTCTGACTCTGTCCCAGCCTCCACTAAATTCACCCAATGTGCCGTCAGGGAGATATAGTGGCCCTGCCCGCCTGTGCTTGTCCACGTGTCAGTTGTTAAGTGGACCTTGGCAGTAACCGCGTTGGTGAGGGCGCGTACAATGTTGCGGGAGACGTGGTCGTGCAGGGCTGGGACGGCACATTGGGAAAAGTAGTGGCAACTGGGAACCGAGTAGCGCGGGGCCGCCGCCGCCATCATGCTTTTGAAAGCCTCCGTTTCCACAAGCCTATACGGCAGCATCTCCAGGCTGATCAATTTGGCAATGTGCACGTTTAACGCTTGAGCGTGCGGGTGCGTGGCGGCGTACTTGCGCTCGCGCTCAAACAGTGGCGCTAGCGACGTCTGGACGCTGCACTGAGAGACATTGCTGGATGGGGCCGAGGACAGCGGAGGTGAGGGTGTGGGTGCAGGCCAGGAGACGGTAGTGCCTGTGTCCTCAGAAGGGGGTTGGATCTCAGTGGCAGGTTGGGGCACAGGGGGAGAGGCAGTGGTGCAAACCGGAGGCGGTGAACGGCCTTCGTCCCACCTTGTGGGGTGCTTGGCCATCATATGCCTGCGCATGCTGGTGGTGGTGGCTCCCCAGCTGATCTTGGCGCGACAAAGGTTGCACACCACTGTTCGTCGGTCGTCAGGCGTCTCTGTGAAAAACTGCCACACCGTAGAGCACCTTGACCTCTGCAGGGTGGCATGGCGCGAGGGGGCGCTTTGGGAAACAGTTGGTGGATTATTCGGTCTGGCCCTGCCTCTACCCCTGGCCACCGCACTGGCTCGGCCTGTGCCCACACCCTGACTTGGGCCTCCGCGTCCTCGCCCGCGTCCACGTCCTCTAGGCCTACCCCTACCCCTCAGCATGGTGTATTACCAGTAGTGCAGAAACAGAACGCTGTAATTAAAGTGCCGCTTATTGGCCTGTGGTTGGAGGCTGACTTCGCTTATGGAACGCTAGGAAATAATTTTGCGCAAGCCTGCTGTAACACTTAGCTGGCTGCGTATGAATTAGGAGGACAACTACCCCCCCCCCCAGCAGAGACCCAGTACACTGAGGACAGTCACAGGCAGCCCAAATAGATTTTTTTCCACAAATGTTTTTGCTAAGGCCCACTGCCTATATACAGTGTATATGTCTTCTGTCCCTGCGTCACCACTACTGGCCCTGGAGTATGTAAAATAACTGCAGAGTGTTGCACTGTGGACTGGAATACAGCGGTGATTTAACAGCCAACACAGAGCCAGGAAATAATTTTGCGCAAGCCTGCTGTAACACTTAGCTGGCTGCGTATGAATTAGGAGGACAACTACCCCCAGCAGAGACCCAGTACACTGAGGACACTCACAGGCAGCCCAAATAGATTTTTTTCCACAAATGTTTTTGCTAAGGCCCACTGCCTATATTCAATAAATATGTCTTCTGTCCCTGCCTAAGCGCTTCTGGCCCTGGAGTATTACTGCAGGGCGCAATGCTCTGCACGGCCGATATACAAAAAAAAAAAAATGTGCAACACTGCAAAAAGCAGCCTCCACACTACTGCACACAGTTAGATGTGGCCCTAAGAAGGACCGTTGGGGTTCTTGAAGCCTAAAATACTCCTAACACTCTCCCTATAGCAGCTCCGGCACCAACAGCACTTTCCCTCCTCTATGTCAGAACAAATCTGTGGCGAGCCGCGGGAGGGGCCGATTTTTATACTCGGGTGACATCTGATCTCGCCAGCCACTCACTGCAGGGGGGTGGTATAGGGCTTGAACGTCGCAGGGGGAAGTTGTAATGCCTTCCCTGTCTTTCTATTGGCCAGAAAAGCGCGCTAACGTCTCAGAGATGAAAGTGAAAGTAACTCGAACATCGCGTAGTACTCGTCACAAGTAACGAGCATCTCGAACACGCTAATACTCGAACGAGCATCAAGCTTGGACGAGTACGTTCGCTCATCTGTGATATCCAAGTACTCCCTGTGAAGTAAGTCTATAATATTTCCACACCTTCAGGCACCCTAGTAGCACAGGAATTTTTTCCTTTTCACTTTTGTGATTGCTTCATATTCGTGATAATGTTAGTGATATTCCTTTAAATATAATTTACTGCAGCATGTCTGTATATACACAACAGGTACTGCGATTCAGTTCCTATGAGTGTGCACATCCCCTACCCAGACGGAGGTCGGCCTCACTCACAGTTCGTTCCAGTGTCCTCTGTGGATGAGTTCCAGCAGCTTTATTCAGCTCTGCACTGGTTTCCCCTGTAGAACACTAATGTCTTTCCTGTAGCTTGGAAACCTCCTAACTGCGTATTCACACAGCCACAATTTGCCCTGGGTAGCGTTGCAGGTCCCGTTCTCTCGCCTGGTGAGTAGGCTTTTCCTGCAGCTGCATCCTGCTGTCTGCCTACGGGCAGCAATCAGACTCTTCAGGCCTCACTACAGCTTGCACTTCCAAGACTGGCTGTTTGGCGCAGTTACCCAGTCATTTATAGTCCTGGCACCATTCTTCTCTGAAAGTCCTCACTGGGCATATTCAGCAAACACATTTTGGTGCGCACGGTGAATTTGGTGCATATTTTGGCACAACTCTGTCCATCACTATAGCAATCAGTAAGCCCGTTTTGAGGCTGGCCCCTACAGAAATTGTGTGCAATTGTGAGTATCACCACCTCTCTCCATCCTTGATAGATTGAATCCTGTTGGACTCAGTCTACAGCTTCCCCAAAGTTACTGTATTACAAAAGGTATATTTTCCTTTATAAAAATCAGTATTCTTACCTATATTCAGGTTGCTGAATCCAAATATGGCAGCTAACATTGTCAGGCAAGATAATAAATTTATAGGCATCATAAGAAAGTTGGATATTCAATATTCTACCATTTTCTTACATTATATTGACCATTAAAACTCTGGTCCTCATTGATCAGAACTATATAACAGGAAAAGTATCTTGCTATGCGAAATAAACTGGTGGAAAGGTTCAGGTACATCAATGTCACGGATTCCGCAAATCAAATCCGCCTGTGGACATAAGGCCTTACACAGATGACATCATTAATTATCACCATGGTAACCCCAGTAAAATGTGCAATAATTCTGACTTCACTGGTCTCCAGCAGATAGCTTACTGGCATTACCAGGGTGATAATGATATCATCTGTGTGAGACCTAAATTGCTATAAAAGTTTGATTGTATCTATATTATATATGGCAGTTGAAAAACACTGGACCGGCCAAAACATTCTCCATATTGCTAGCATGCGAGAAAATTAATCAAGCAGAAAGAAGAGTGTGCTGGGACTTTCTTTGACTGCACCCGGTGATCTTATGTCCTGCCTATAACTGTATGTTACCCTATTCAGGATTTCTTGCTTTTATAAGTACACTTATAAAAACATATTTAATTGCAAAAATATCTAAACTTCTTTATTCTACTGTAAATATTTGGAATCGGCACCCAAAACTTTGTAAGAAACACAAAAAGTTTGTTCAGAAAAAACATTAGTTGGAAAATCGTGAATCAGTTCTTCAGTGGAGAGTGAATGCGTATTCTAATCAGCCAGATTTTGTTATTTGGTCAACCAAAGGTTGTGAAAGATTAACTGTCCCTTTACACAAAGCAATTAATCATTGGAACGTGGAAACGATAATCGTTTACATTTTTTGTCATGTTTTCATCATAGGTTGTTCAGTCAATCTTTGATCTGTCAGGGGTGTCTAAAAAAGGCCTGGGAATAGTTTGCGAATGAGTGAACGATCGCCTTTTTCAAAGAACAACTGGCAAATGACGAATAATGATTATATGCCTGCATAAGATGAACTATAAGCAAATTAATTAATGTTCATCGTTCAGCGTGTTTAGGGCTCCTGTCCACGGATGACGAATCACGCTGTCTGAAGCTTTACATAGCGTTGCTATGGAAAGTGCAGTGCTGGCATCCACGAGTGGAGAATCATAGCGATTCTCCGCTCGCAGTATTTAAATCGCGGCATGCCACAATTCTCTGCAGTGAGCCTATCTAATAGATAGGCTCACTGCAGAGACCTGTCAGTTCTCCCCCCTGAGGGCCTTACACTGAAAGATTTTTGTTCATTTTCACACGATTCAACAATTATTTGAATGATAATTGTTCCATGTAAAAGGGCCCCAAGTTCATGCCTCCTAACTTTTTGGATGGTCATAGGGACACTTACAGTTCATCCTGTGACAGATCCAGTTTTCAATCCATATCTGTACATTTCAATGCTTTCAATTTAAATATTAGCACTAGAGATGAGCGAGCACCAAAATGCTTGGGTGCTCGTTACTCGGGACGAAATTATCGCAATGCTCGAGGGTTCGTTTCGAGTAACGAACCCCGTTGAAGTCAATGGGCGACTCGAGCATTTTTGTATATCGCCGATGCTCGCTAAGGTTTCCATTTGTGAAAATCTGGGCAATTCAAGAAAGTGATGGGAACGACACAGCAACGGATAGGGCAGGCGAGGGGCTACATATTGGGCTGCATCTCAAGTTCCCAGGTCCCACTATTAAGCCACAATAGCGGCAAGAGTGGCCCCCCCCTCCCAACAACTTTTACTTCTGAAAAGCCCTCATTAGCAATGCATACCTTAGCTAAGCACCACACTACCTCCAACAAAGCACAATCACTGCCTGCATGACACTCCGCTGCCACTTCTCCTGGGTTACATGCTGCCAACCCCCCCCCCCCCCGCACGACGCAGTGTCCACAGCGCACTCCAAAGTGTCCCTGCGCAGCCTTCAGCTGACCTCATGCCACACCACCCTCATGTCTATTTATAAGTGTGTCTGCCATGAGGAGGAACCGCAGGCACACACTGCAGAGGGTTGGCACGGCTAGGCAGCGACCCTCTTTAAAAAGGGCGGGGCAATAGCCCACAATGCTGTACAGAAGCAATGAGAAATATAATCCTGTGCCACCGCCATCAGGAGCTGCACACGTGGGCATAGCAATGGGGAACCTATGTGCCACACACTATTCATTCTGTCAAGGTGTCTGCATGCCCCAGTCGGACCGCGTTTTTTTATAAATAGTCACAGGCAGGTACAACTCCGCAATGGGAATTCCGTGTGCACCCACAGCATGGGTGGCTCCCTGGAACCCACCGGCGGTACATAAATATATCCCATTGCATTGCCCAGCACAGCTGAGGTAATGTAATGTTAAATGCAGGTGGGCATCGGCCCACACTGCATGCCCCAGTCAGACTGGGGTTCTTTAGAAGAGGACACATGCAGTTACAACTCCCTGTGGACTGACAGCATGGGTGGGTGCCAGGAAGCCACCGGCGGTACATAAATATATCCCATCGCAGTGCCCAGCACAGCTGAGGTAACGTCTGATTAAATGCAGGTGGGCTTCGGCCCACACTGCATGCCCCAGTCAGACTGGGGTTCTTTAGAAGTAGACACATGCAGTTACAACTCCCTGTGGACCCACAGCATGGGTGGCTCCCTGGAACCCACCGGCGGTACATAAATATATCCCATTGCAGTGCCCAGCACAGCTCATGTAACATCAGCTTTAATGCAGGTGGGTAAAAAATTAATTGGATTACACTGTAGGCGAGGGCCCCAAAAAATTGGTGTACCAACAGTACTAATGTACGTCAGAAAAATTGCCCATGCCCAACCAAGAGGGCAGGTGAAACCCATTAATCGCTTTGGTTAATGTGGCTTAATTTGTAACTAGGCCTGGAGGCAGCCCAGTTAAAATAAAAATTGGTTCAGGTGAAAGTTTCAACGCTTTAATGAGCATTGAAACGTATAAAAATTGTTTACAAAAATTATATGACTGAGCCTTGTGGGCCTAAGAAAAATTGCCTGTTCGGCGTGATTACGTCAGGTTTCAGGAGGAGAAGCAGGAGGAGGAGGATGAATATTATACACAGATTGATGAAGCTAAAAGGTCCACGTTTTTGATGGTGATAGAGAACAATGCTTCCATCCGTGGGTGCAGCCTACGTATTGTTTAGGTATCGCTGCTGTCCGCTGGTGGAGAAGAGAAGTCTGGGGAAATCCAGGCTTTGTTCATCTTGATGAGTGTAAGCCTGTCGGCACTGTCGGTTGACAGGCGGGTACACTTATCTGTGATGATTCCCCCAGCCGCACTAAACACCCTCTCTGACAAGACGCTAGCGGCAGGACAAGCAAGCACCTCCAGGGCATACAGCGCGAGTTCAGGCCACGTGTCCAGCTTCGACACCCAGTAGTTGTAGGGGGCAGAAGCGTCACGGAGGACGGTCGTGCGATCAGCTACGTACTGCCTCACCATCCTTTTACAGTGCTCCCGCCGACTCAGCCTTGACTGGGGAGCGGTGACACTGTCTTGCTGGGGAGCCAGAAACCTGTCAAAGGCCTTAGAGAGTGTTCCCCTGCCTGTGCTGTACATGCTGCCTGATCTCTGCGCCTCCCCTGCTACCTGGCCCTCGGAACTGCGCCTTCGGCCACTAGCGCTGTCGGATGGGAATTTTACCATCAGTTTGTCCGCCAGGGTCCTGTGGTATAGCATCACTCTCGAACCCCTTTCCTCTTCGGGTATGAGAGTGGAAAGGTTCTCCTTATTCCGTGGGTTGAGCAGTGTGTACACCCAGTAATCCGTAGTGGCCAGAATGCATATAATGCGAGGGTCACGAGAAAGGCATCCTAACATGAAGTCAGCCATGTGTGCCAGGGTACCTGTACGCAACACATGGCTGTCCGCACTAGGAAGATCACTTTCAGGATCCTCCTCCTCCTCCTCAGGCCATACACGCTGAAAGGATCACAGGCAAGCAGCATGGGTACCCTCAGCATTGGGGCAAGCTGTCTCTTCCCCCTCCTCCTCATCCTCCTTATGCTCCTCCTCCTTCTCCTGAACGCGCTGAGATATAGACAGGAGGGTGCTCTGACTATCCAGCGACATACTGTCTTCCCCCGCCTCTGTTTCCGAGCGCAAAGCGTCTGCCTTTATGCTTTGCAGGGAACTTCTCAAGAGGCATAGCAGAGGAATGGTGACGCTAATGATTGCAGCATCGCCGCTCACCATCTGGGTAGACTCCTCAAAGTTTCCAAGGACCTGGTAGATGTCTGCCAACCAGGCCCACTCTTCTGTAAAGAATTGAGGAGGCTGACTCCCACTGCGCCGCCCATGTTGGATTTGGTATTCCACTATAGCTCTACGCTGCTCATAGAGCCTGGCCAACATGTGGAGCGTAGAGTTCCACCGTGTGGGCACGTCACACAGCAGTCGGTGCACTGGCAGATGAAACTGATGTTGCAGGGTGCGCAGGGTGGCAGGGTCCGTGTGGGACTTGCGGAAATGTGCGCAGAGCCGGCGCACCTTTCCGAGCAGGTCTGACAAGTGTGGGTAGCTTTTCAGAAAGCGCTGAACCACCAAATTAAAGACGTGGGCCAGGCATGGCACGTGCAAGAGGCTGCCGAGCTGCAGAGCCGCCACCAGGTTACGCCCGTTGTCACACACGACCATGCCCGGTTGGAGGCTCAGCGGCGCAAGCCAGCGGTCGGTCTGCTCTGTCAGACGCTGCAGCAGTTTGTGGGCCGTGTGCCTCTTCTCTCCTAAGCTGAGTAGTTTCAGCACAGCCTGCTGACGCTTGTCCACCGCTGTGCTGCCACGCCGCGCGACACCGACTGCTGGCGACGTGCTGCTGCTGACACATCTTGATTGCGAGTCAGAGGTTGCGTAGGAGGAGGAGGGTGGTTTAGTGGAGGAAGCATACACCGCCGCAGATACCACCACCGAGCTGGGGCCCGCAATTCTGGGGGTGGGTAGGACGTGAGCGGTCCCAGGCTCTGACTCTGTCGCAGCCTCCACTAAATTCACCCAATGTGCCGTCAAGGAGATATAGTGGCCCTGCCCGCCTGTGCTTGTCCACGTGTCCTTTGTTAAGTGGACCTTGGCAGTAACCGCGTTGGTGAGGGCGCGTACAATGTTGCGGTAGACGTGGTCGTGCAGGGCTGGGACGGCACATCGGGAAAAGTAGTGGCGACTGGGAACTGAGTAGCGCGGGGCCACCGCCGCCATCATACCTTTGAAAGCCTCCGTTTCCACAACCCTATACGGCAGCATCTCCAGGCTGATAAATTTCGCTATGTGCACGTTTAACGCTTGAGCGTGCGGGTGTGTGGCGGCGTACTTGAGCTTGCGCTCCAACACTTGCGCTAGCGACGGCTGGACGGTGCGCTGAGAGACATTGGTGGATGGGGCCGAGGACAGCGGAGGTGAGGGTGTGGGTGCAGGCCAGGAGACGGTAGTGCCTGTGTCCTGAGAGGGGGTTGGATCTCAGTGGCAGGTTGGGGCACAGGGTGAGAGGCAGCGGTGCAAACCGGAGGCGGTGAACGGCCTTCGTCCCACCTTGTGGGGTGCTTGGCCATCCTATGTCTGCGCATGCTGGTGGTGGTGAGGCTGTTGGTGTTGGCTCCCCGGCAGATCTTGGCGCGACAAAGGTTGCACACCACTGTTCGTCGGTCGTCTGCACTTTCAGTGAAAAACTGCCAGACCTTTGAGCACCTCGGCCTCTGCAGGGTGGCATGGCGCGAGGGGGCGCTTTGGGAAACAGTTGGTGGATTATTCGGTCTGGCCCTGCCTCTACCCCTGGCCACCGCACTGCCTCTTCCAACCTGCCCTGCTGCTGCACTTGCCTCCCCCTCTGAAGACCTGTCCTCAGTAGGCGTAGCAAACCAGGTGGGGTCAGTCACCTCATTGTCCTGCTGCTCTTCCTCCGAATCCTCTGTGCGCTCCTCCCTCGGACTTAGTCCAATTACTACTACCTGAGTGATAGACAACTGTGTCTCATCGTCATCGTCCTCCTCACCCACTGAAAGCTCTTGAGACAGTTGCGGAAGTCCCCAGCCTCATCCCCCGGACCCTGGGAACTTTCCAAAGGTTGGGCATCGGTCACGACAAACTCCTCCGGTGGGAGAGGAACCATTGCTGGCCATTCTGGGCAGGGGCCCGGGAACAGTTCCTAAGAGTCTGCCTGCTCCTCAGACTGTGTCACTGTAATGGAGTGAGGAGGCTGGGAGGAAGGAGGAGCAGCAGCCAGAGGATTCAGAGTTGCAGCAGTGGACGGCGCAGAACTCTGGGTGGTCGATAGATTGCTGGATGCACTTTCTGCCATCCACGACAGGACCTGCTCACACTGCTCATTTTCTAATAAAGGTCTACCGCGTGGACCCATTAATTGTGAGATGAATGTGGGGACGCCAGAAATGTGCCTCTCTCCTAATCCCGCAGCTGTCGGCTGCGATACACCTGGATCAGGAGCTCGGCCTGTGCCCACACCTTGACTTGGGCCTCCGTGTCCTTGCCCGCGTCCACGTCCTCTAGGCCTACCCCTACCCCTCAGCATGCTGTATTACCAGTAGTGCAGAAACAGAACGCTGTAATTAAATGTGCCGCTTATTGGCCTGTGGTTGGAGGCTGACTTCCCTTACGGAACGCACAGCAGAGCCAGGAAACAATTTTGCGCACGCCTGTAGTGAGACGTAGGTGCGTATGACTGAGCTAGTGGAATTCACAGCGCAGAAGCAGTCAAGTGGCTAAAGGCCACTAGTAGGCCTTAAGTATTTTGCTTCTATTTTTTTTAAATGCTGAGCTGATACAGCAGACAGATACTGTAGGCAGCGTATAATATTATGTATACTCTTTCCCTCTGGCGGGATGACAGCGCTGATGTAACAGAGACAGCAGATCCAGGAAACAATTTTCCGCAAGCCTGCTGTAACGCTTAGCTGCGTATTAATTAGGACTACTACCCCCAGCAGATAGATACTGTAGGCAGCGTATAATATTATGTATACTGTTTCCCTCTGGCGGGATGACGGCGATCATGTAACAGAGACAGCAGATCCAGGAAACAATTTTGCGCAAGCCTGCTGTAACGCTTAGCTGCGTATTAATTAGCACTACTACCCCCAGCCGATAGATACTGTAGGCAGCGTATAATATTATGTATACTCTTTCCCTCTGGCGGGATGACGGCGATCATGTAACAGAGACAGCAGATCCAGGCAACAATTTTGTGCAAGCCTGCTGTAACGCTTAGCTGCGTATTAATTAGGACTACTACTCCCAGCAGATAGATACTGTAGGCAGCGTATAATATTATGTATACTGTTTCCCTCTGGCGGGATGACGGCGATCATGTAACAGAGACAGCAGATCCAGGAAACAATTTTGCGCAAGCCTGCTGTAACGCTTAGCTGCGTATTAATTACGACTACTATCCCCAGCAGATAGATACTGTAGGCAGCATATAATATTATGTATACTGTTTCCCTCTGGCGGGATGACGGCGATCAATTTTTTGGAAAAAGCCCACTGCCTATATAGCCTGAATATCTCTTTCCCTGCCTCACCAGTACTAGCCCTATACTCTGTACAATGACTGCAGACTGCGGACGCAATGCTCTGCACGCCCGATATACAAAAAAAAAAATTGTGCAACACTGCTAAAAGCAGCCTCAACAGCTGCGGAATAAGTTGGCGCTATACAAATAAAGATTATTATTATTATTATTATTACTGCACACGGTCAGATGTGGCCGTAAGAAGGACCGTTGGGGTTCTTGAAGCCTAAAATAACTCCTAACGCTCTCCCTATAGCAGCTCCGGCACCAGCAGCACTTTCCCTGATCTCTGTCAGAATGCATCTGTGGCGAACCGCGGGAGGGGCCGATTGTTATACTCGGGTGACACCTGATCTCGCCAGCCACTCACTGCATGGGGGTGATATAGGGCTTGAACGTCGCAGGGGGAAGTTGTAATGCCTTCCCTGTCTTTCTATTGGCCAGAAAAGCGCGATAATGTCTCAGAGATGAAAGTGAAAGTAACTCGAACATCGCGTGGTACTCGCGTCTAGTAACGAGCATCTCGAACACGCTAATACTCGAACGAGTATCAAGCTCGGACGAGTACGTTCGCTCATCTCTAATTAGCACAAACATTATCAAATATAGATATTTTTTAAGATCCTAATTGCACCATATGATGGAATAATATGCAAACTGGAGAATCAGATGCAGTTAGAAACCATACTGATAGATGGACACTTCGGAGGTATGCTAAGTTGTTTAGGAGAGAGCTCTCACCTCCAAATGGTATCAGTGGAGATGTTTACCACTGGCCAGGGTAAACCATAAATTGACTGTAATATTCAAAAAGGGTGCACATAGTGTTCAGTGTGTCTCATTAGGGTACCAAGTTATTGTGTCAATTCATTGTTAGTAACCTGTCTCATTGTGTTCAAATAATACTGCTGTATGTTATTGCTATAGCTTTCTTTATCTGACACAGAGCGATGATCGCTAAAACGACAGTTTGAGTTACAGCTTTGAGCGATGATTTTGCATAAACTATTAAGTAGTTACTCAGCTACTTAATAGCTTATTAGCGTGCGAATGAAGCCTTAGCTGAATGTATTTAATAGCTGGAGGGCTGTTATCTGCATTTAGCTCCTTTGTTCTCCAAGGGGTTAAATAGCTGAAACAATGCTATCAGCACTACCCGGGGAGAACTCAGCTTGCAGTCCTGATAAGACCGCACAACGATTTTTAGGCTGGCTTGAATTTACCGATCAGCTAGCAGTGCACGAAAAGTGCATGATGGCTGCGCGTTTAGAAGCAATGATTATCGCTCAAATGATTGCCTTTTTGAGCGATCATCACTATGTGTAAATGGGCCTTTAGGCCCAATGTCCACAGGCAAAGTTGAATTGCGGAATCCGTGCTGGGCACCCACGAGGATGATCCGCAGTTCAAGCTGCCAATAGGAAGACATGAGCGTCCGCAGCTGAATTAAAGCCTGTGGATTTGTTTTGCAGACCTTTTAGGTCCAGAAAACAAATCGCAGCATGCACCATTTTGCTGTGGTTCCCGCATGGACAGCTTCTGTTGAAGTCTATGGAAGCCATCCGGTCCGCGGTTCATCTGCAATTGAATTGCATACAGGCAGCGGTTTCTACGGGAAAGCAGGAGATTTAAAAAAATATATCTACGGTGTATGTTGTGTGAACCGGTGCTTCCATACACATCCGCAGTGAAGAAAGGTAAGCACTGTCCTCGGCTGTGGGCAGGGTCGGATTCTGCTGTGGGCTCCTTAATCCAGAATCTGACTTGCCTGTGGACATGAGGTCTCAGTAAAGTCTTGCTTGTTTAAACCCTTAGTGATGAAGCCTGTTTGCGCCTTAGGCCTCAATTACACGAGCGTGCATTTGCACGCGCATATGTGCACACAAATGCGCGCATCCACGGACGTGCCCAAAGACGCGTGAATGCAGCTCTGTGCTTTTTAAATCCGTGCGCATAAGAACGTGCGTTTGGTCAAACAAGTGCACATAGACGCGGGCAAAACATTGCGCGTCCATCAGCATACCAGCAAATAGGAACGGCTTAAATAGGTACACACTATTATGCTCTGAGCGTCCGGATCTTTATCCCAGGACAGTGAATCTTTTCCTAGGCCACTGACCGCTGTTCTAAAATGTGGACAATTATGGCTGCGCTTCACTATGCTTCTAGTTCTACCTGGATTTGCCAGACTGTATCTGGACTTGGAGACATGTCGTCGGGAGATGCTATTTTTTTGGCTGGTTGCTTTGTAGTGCATTAGGTGAGTTGCCAGAGACAGTGGAGGAGGTGCCTGGTGACGTTCCTAGTGACCAACCTAGTACTAGAAATAGCGTGGGGCGGTCAGGAGGTACTGTGTGCATCCGATGGACTTGAGGCACCACCCCGACAAAGTATACGCTTTTTGTGGTTTGCTGGTCGTTATGTTTGATGAGCTTCTGGAGGTGGTGTGTTCTGGGGTTACGCACACAGATACCACCATGCGGGGCTGCTCCGGGGTGCTAGAAGAAGCTAGTTCCTTGCAATATTTTAAGCATGTCAACCGCATGTTTTTACACGTTGATTAGCAAGGTGTAAAACACGCTGGTCTGAAAGAGCCATCGGTGTTTCTGTGGAAATTTTACCTTTAGGAAAGGGCTCCACAGGGGCCATAAAAGGAAATTACCTAGTTAAGAAAAGCAACAACTCCAATGTCAATGTCAATTTATTTGCTTTAACATTGGAACAAAGAAATTAAAGTCGAAGAGACTTAAAGGCCTTGAAAAGCAAAATTTGGAAAGCAATGCTAAAATCTTTGACCAAAAAAAAGAAAAAAGGCCAAGCAGCCACAGGGCATGGCCATCACTTGTGCTGCCGGGCCCATGGTAAGTGTGCCACTAATGATGCAGTGGGCCCCTTTTGTGGGGCTGCCCCCGTGGCCCCCCTGTTGATGGCCTGGCCTGCACCAGCAAGTCCTGGGGCTGGTCATCTGCGGCCCCCCAATTCCTGCCGCGCTGTTTCTCCACACCCCTCTAATTGAGCTGGTGGTGATTGAGGCTGCACTGGCGGCTCCAAAATTCACAGATCCTCTTGCCCAGCTTCAAAAAACACTCACTGTTGCAGTTGGATCTGCCATCATCTCTGGAGCGTCGGCTAGGAGGGGAGTGGCTTGGCAAAGGCAGAGGTCCTTGCTAGGCCCAGCTGTACGGGTGGCGATGGCAAAACTGCTGCTGGAGGAGGTGGTGGCCAGGATGCTCCGGGGAGGTGTCATGCTGGCACACAGCAGAGGCCGGTGACTGCACCACCCAGGAAGGGCCAGGAACCATTAGGGAGGAAAAGAATATAGCCTCACTCAAAGGGCCGGGGCCCTGACCTCCAGAAGCCATTATAGTCCAAAGGACTTAAAAAAAAAAAATTGGAGGGGGGAATAAACATCCTCCACCAAATCATCGGTGTAGAGGTCAGGCGAAATATCTGCCCTTCTGTTCATCGGCCCGCCTCTGGTGGTGCCTTCCCATGTTGTTGAGGCGCCACAGGTCCAGGAAGCAGAACAATTCATTGGCTGGTTCCGGCTGCAGGGCTGCCTCAAGGGCCATTCTCACTGTCCCCTGCAGTGTTGGGGGACCTATCGACAGTGAGTTGCTAGGCTCTGGCAGAACGTGTCAGCCCAATCCTCATCCGTCTGGACTTTCAGGTATTCCAACACTCCCAGCTATACCTGAACTCTGGCAGGAGGTGGATTGGACAGACCTTCAATTCGAGGTTCTCCACTGAGGTGGCCTGTCCAACACAGGACTCTGCTGGTCCCGCCTGCCATCCTGTGAGCCCACAGATCAGGAGGGCAACACCCAGTGGTGGTGTTGCTGTTCTTCCTCCTTCTCCTGCTGCTCCTCATCCTCAAGATTGCTGGCTCTTCTAATAGGAGGGATGTGAAAAAAACAAAACATAATTTAGCGAAAAATCGCAATGGTAGTCAAAAGATCTCAGTGAAACGCAAGCATGCCTCACCAAGTGAGACCAAGGAGCTCTGTCCATTTAGAATTATCAATTGTGCAAGGCCATATAGTTTTAAGAGCAAAATACAGATCTTGCTTGGGCAAGATCATTTTGGCCACTTTTTGCCATGTTTACTGAGCCTACAAATACAAACATCTTTAAGAAAGCTATACTTCTATTAGTTCCCGAGGAAGGGCAAGATCAACTGGGCAGTAGCAGTAGCGCAGTTTAGCCTGGGCCAAGTTAAACAGATGTTGCATGGCTCTCCCAAAACCGACAAAAAGGAGCATGGGGCAAAGGAGGATGAAGAGTAACAGATAATTCTCAACATTTGGCTGGGACCAGTTGCAATATCATCAATCTCCAAATTATGATGTGATTAGAGTCCGGACACACACACACACAGCTTAGTTTTGCCTTACCAAAATGTTTCAAACTGCATGATTCTCCCTTTTTAAAAGAGGCATCCAAATGCCACATCAGAGTGGATAAAAACCCTGCTAGAGACTGTACGATACACACATTTACGCGGGGCAACACGTTTGCTACAAAGTGTTTTTCAAGGCAAAACACACCAAAGTCACACAAGTGCCCAAGTAAAGCATATACTTACGGGTTTAGCGCCAGCAAAGGCCTCAGGAACCCCAGCAGGTAGGCAAATTTGTAACACACTGGTTCGTCAGAGGACATGCCAGCCCTGGCTTGTTGCCCCAGCACCCTCCCGTATTGGTATCTAATTGAGCGTCATGATGTCCACGCATATGCGACTAGAAGGGGGAAGATTTGGCCCAAATCAGACAAAAAAAAAAATTAATACAGATAAACGTCAGATACAATTCCACAATCTGTACAAGGCACATGATGTTGGGAAAACAAAACCAAAGGAACAGGGAGGTAGATTGCATGGGCAGCCAGGTGTAACAGGGCAGTAACATTAAGGTACAATTCGACATTCTGAACCCCAAAAAGATAGTCTCAATACACATTAGGTATGTATAAAAAATATCAAGTTTACAAGTTTAACCCCTTAGTGACCAGCCTATAGCCTTTTTACGTGCTGCCCAAGTGGGCTTTATTCCCTGAGGACATAAAAACATGTGTCCCGCAGGGAATAAAGCCACGTAGGCACTGAACGTGACAGCTGCATGCTGTCGGTGCCCGCAGGTAGCCAACAGCATAAAGCTGTCATCCCGGGCCGCGGGGAGCCCCCCCCCCGGTAACGCGATCGCCGGTTAAAATGACAGAATTACCAAAAAAATGAAAATCATAATTTTTTCCTTCTGCTTTGCTTAGATTCATTCAAAAACTGTGAAGTCAAAAAAGCCATTGTACCCCTAGATAAATTCGATAAGGGGTCTAGTTTTCAAAATGGGGTCATTTGTGGGGGTTCTCCATAGTTTTGGTCACTCAAGGGCGCTACAAGTGTGCAATGGGGCCTAAATCTCCTTCAAGCAAAATTTCTGTTCTGAAAGCCACCGACTGCGCCTTTCATTGTGGGCCCCATTGTGCATACAGATATAATATTAGGGCCACAATGGGTATGTTTCTGAGCACAGGACAAACAGGAGGGGTACAAATCCTCATTTTCATGTGTACTATAGAAAAAAGTCATGGCTTTAAAATGACACATTTGCAAAAATATGAAATTTTAGTTTTTCCTCTTCTAAATTGCATTGACTCCTGAAAAAAAACTGTGGGGTCAAAATACTCCTGACCCCCATCAGTGAATACATTAAGGGGTGTAGTTTTAAAAATGGGGTCATTTGTGGGGGTATCTATCCTTCTGACACATATGAGCCTTTGCAATCTTGGCTTGGCATAGGAAAACAAAATGTTCCTCAAAATGTTGATAATTATGAGCGAATATACTCGTTTCGAGTAATTACTTGATCAAGCACCGTGATTTTCGAGTACTTCCGTACTCAGGTGAAAAGATTCGGGGGGCGCCGGGGGGCGGGCAGAGGCTTGGCGGAGCAGGGGGTAGCAGCGGGGAGCCCTCTTTCTCTCTCCCTCTCCCCCCCACTCCTCGCTGCAACCCTCCACTCACCCACGGCACCCCCCGAATCTTCTCACCCGAGTACGGAAGTACTCGAAAATCGCGGCGCTCAGGCGAAAAAGGGGCGTGGTCGAGTAGGTTCGCTCATCTCTATTGATAATCAATGTTAAATTTGTATGTCTCATAAATGGTTAAAAAAAAAAGCAAAAGTTTTTCAAATGTGCGTCCTGAATAAAGTAAATTTGATATATTACAAATGAAAATGTAAAAAAAAGGCAACTTTTTAACAAATTTTCCCAATTTTGGCACTTTTCATAAATATACGCAAATTCAATTCTGCCTATTTTTACCACCTAAATGAAGTACAACATGTGGCAAAAAAAAATGTCAGAAATACTTGGATATGCAAAGCCTTTAAGGAGCTATTCTATGTTAAAGTGACCCATGTCAGATTTCCAAAATTTGCCCTGGTCATTAAGGCGCAAACAGGCTTGGTCGCTAAGGGGTTAACAAAAGAGTGCAGCCCTGACACAAAAACAGTACATCATCAGTCAGATATACACAAGTATAATGGTGGATGTCCCATATGTGTGTCACAATGTATAACCAGCATCATATCACAATATGCAGTCACATGTTACCACGCAAAATAAATGAACATACTTCTAAAGCACATAAAGCACAGACCCAGATGCACCTAGACACAGTGTTCCATCCAAAAAATGGCATCCTCTGGGGGGATAGTTTCAGGGATACCAGGTTGCTCTTTTAAAGTGTGTTAGAATGTGATTCTCATTAGCAGGTGTTTTACCTCAGCCAGCACCTCACACATGAGAGCTGATTAGCTGTTCGTCTCGCCCTTAGGGCTTATTCAGACGACCGTATATCGGCCGGGTATTCACGCCGGCCGGTATACGGCATCTCTCCCTGCAGGGGGAGAAGGCTGGAAGAGGCGGGAGCAGTGCTCTGAGCTCCCGCCCCTTCTCCGTCTACTCTCCACCCCCTCTCTGCCCCTCTGCACTATTTGCAATGAGGGGAGGCGGAATGGGGCGGAGCTAATTCCCGGAACTTAGCCCCCACCCCGTCCTGCCCCCTCTCATTGCAAATAGTGCAGGGGGTGGAGAGGAGGCAGAGAGGGGGCGGGAGCTCAGAGCACTGCTCCCGGCTATACCAGCCTTCTTCCCCTGCAGAGAGAGACGCCGTATATCGGCTGGGCGTGAAAATCCAGCCGATATACGGTCCTTACAGGAAGAGGGGCAGATATTTCTAAATTGTGAAGTGGGGATTTAATTGTGTCGCCTCCAAGCATTCCCCTACAGAAAATAAATTCATGAACAAGGGTTCCTACTCAGACATATATTTTCCTATAGGGCTGCAATATCAGCTTGAGAGCAGTTCTCATCTTTAAATTTTTTATTTTTTTCCACTTTTCTGCAATGAAACCCCTTTTTTGGAATTTTTTTTTCTAAATCGCTACATTCAAAGTCCTATAACTTTTTTATGTTTTCATGGATGGAGCTCTGTGAGGGCATATTTTTTGCAAAACAAGCTGTAGTTTGTATTTGTACTATTTTGGGCTACATACGCCTTTTTAAATCACTTTTATTGCATTTTTTTGGGAGGCAAAAGGCTAAAAATTAGCCTTTTGCCTCGGTTTTTTAAAATCGCTTTTTGCCATGCAGCAACTTATTGTACGTGTAGTTACAGACACAATGATACCAAATATCTAATATGTGGGATTTAAATTTCTTTTTTATGCTAATATGAGAAAAAGCACAAAAAAGGGTTTTTTCTACATTTTCTTTTTACATTTTTCTTTTATGTACATTTTTATTATCTTTTGTTTTACATCATTTGTGTCCCTGTAGGGGACTTACAGCATAGCTCTCATGATCGCTATGATAAGGCATTGCAGGACTTCTCTCCTGGAATGCCTTATCGCTTCTTACAGCGATCATAGACAAGGGTAATACAGGACACTTGTAGGTGGCGTCCTGTTACCATGGCAACCAGCTGGGCTCTCTGCGATCACATCGCAAGAGCCCAATGACATCACACAGGGAGTGCGCTCCCTCTGTGAACCCTTCCCTTGCTGTGATCTACATAGATAGTGTCAGGGAAGGGGTTAACAGTGGGGTCGCATCTCCGACGCCCCCCCATCCCCACTGTTGCAGCGTAAAGCTGGCTATCAGTGTCAGCCGGCTCCCGCTGCCGGATAGTGCAATATCTCTTCTGATCTCTCGCTATCCCCAGGACGTATGTTTATGCCCTGTTGCGGGAAGTACAATAAAGCAAATGTTGGCTGCAGATCAATTGCTACTGTCATGACCTGACACAATGGAGCCTTTAATGCGGGCGTAAAGGTTGCGAGGAAGTTTGCATGATCATCCAAATCCCCATTCCCTTTACAAATTAATGACACATTGTCGACTATGGGCTCTGTCGGACGAGGTGCTTGCTACGTGTCCCATAGGAGATGTGCATGCGAGAGTGTTTTTCTGCACGCGTATGTGCGCAAACAAGAAAGCCGCTTATGCTATGTGGTAACTGCACATGAACAACAAAAACGGCGTTCATTATGATTGTGCAAAATATTATGTGCAGACTATGTAATTATGCGCGCCTAGCAGCATAGCAGCGCATAACGCAGTGAACGGCCGGAATAGCAGCACACGATGCTCGTACCTTACCTTCTTCCCTGTGCTGCCAACATTTGGACCGCCCACTCCCAGATGATATTTAAATGATGGTAATTATGGCTGTGCTTCATTTGGCCTCTGGTTCTACCCGCATTTGCAAGATAGTTACTTGGAGACATGTCATCTGGAGATGATGTTCTTTTTGGCTGGTTGCTGTTGAGTTGCCTGAGACCTCGGAGGAGGTGTCTACTGACCTTCCTAGTGGCCAAGCTAGTACAAGCAACAGTGCTGGGGCGGTCAGGAGGAGTAGGGAGCTAGGAAATACTGGGTGCATCCAATGGTGTCTTAGGGTGACCGTTTTGGGCACTTTTACTCCCTTTACAAGGACTTGAGGTGATACCTGGTCAAAATGGTCGCTTTCTGTCGTTTGTTGGTCATTATGTTTGATGAACACCTGGAGGTGTCGGGATTACACACAGATACCACCATACAAGAAAGTGTCTGTGCTGAGCAAAGACTCCTGGTTACTTTGTGGTAAGTTTATATGTCTCACCCAAGTTACCTTAATGGTTTTTGTGCCTGTCAGGCTTTTTATCTTAGCATATGTATTTTTGGAGTAGTTGCAGCCAGAAACGTTTGCAAGCTGGTTTTAGCGCTGCATGCTCCTGGGACCATGTTTGACCGGTTGCAGAGAAGCTCGCAAATACGAATTGTCCTCCGCTTAATTTCTTTAGATGTTATAATCTGTGTAGTCATTGTCGGCTTTGGTTAGCACCTTAAAATATTCGCTTACATGCACACCTTGCACCCACTGTAATTTTGCTTGGTGATTTCTGTAGGCCAAATACAGAGGCAGCGTGATTGCACGGCTGCATACTTACTCCACCTGTGTGTATTTGACCTTGCAAGCAAAGTGGTGGCCGAAAAGCCATTGGCCCAAACCATGTCGCTTTCTGGGCTGCTTAAAAAATTTTAACCCCCAATCTGCCCTTGGTTTGGATAAATGTTTTTTTTCTTTGCTAAACTTCTGAGCAGCACACCTAAGGCAGTGTGATTGCATGGCTGCATGCTCACTCCACCTGTGTGATTTGACCTTGCAAGCAAAGTGGCACTCAAAAGCAATAGTCCAAGCCATGTGGCTTACTGCTCTATTCTGCATTTTTAATGCACCAAACTGTGCTGGGTTTGGCCAAATGTGTTTTAAACCATTTGAGGGTGGCCACCTAAATGCGTGTTATTGGATAGTTTGCAGACATTTCAAGTGCGAAATAGGGCTCACACACACAGACATGTTAGCTCCATACTACTATTGTAGCTTTGGGGTCGTTGTCAGATGTACTGTCAGAGAGGGGTAAGGTTATTAGCTAGATATGTGCCTGTTTGCGAAATATGTGCTTGTTGAGTTAATTTTTTTTTTTTGTTTCTGTTTTTCTTCCCACCATTAGGTTCCATGCTACTGGTAATTCTTTTGCTTCCTTGCACTTTCTGGCTTGGGGTTTCGACCATTAGGCCACCGAACTCAGGGTCTCAGTACTTTAACTATCGGCAGTTCTTTTCGGTAGTCCTAGTGGCAGTTGCTGATACCATAGTAACTATCGATTCCTGTTTGTTGATATTGGGGCCTTTGGGAGTACTGCTGCTGCTCGCATTTTTAGCGCTTTCAGAATGGGTTGGTGGCTGATGGCCTGGGCAGCATTCTATAACGGAGCCCCGGAACCTTTCTGGGTCATCTGGACCAGATGCCCCATTTGTTCTTGTGGTGGATGAGGGTTTTGGGCTTGTCAATCATGTTATGTGACTCTTTGCTTGCAGACACATGGAAACCAGGAGGAAAGTGTTTAATTACCTCCAAACTGGCGTTATGTGGAGTGTGCATTTGGGATACTAGCCAGCCGATGGAGAGTGTTTCAAAGTGCCATTCAGCTGGCTCCGGACAGCGTGCAGGTGGTAATTCACGCCTGCGTGGTTCTCCATAATTTTTGCCGAAGACATAATACGGTTTGGAATGCTGAGGCGACTTGGCCAACTACGTTCCCACAGGAAGTTGCGGATGAGCCAGTACGGCATGGTAGGCCTCCACATTCTGTTGTCTAAGTCAGGGACATCTTTGCAAACTTCTTCCAGACATGTCAGGGAGCAGTTCTGTGGCAGATGGACTATGTGCAAGGAGGCAGACACTAGCTGGTCTCTCTAGATAGCATTTTTTCTATTAAACGCTGGATGTGCTCTATTTTTACTTTAGTTAGGTACGTATTGGCAATTTTTTTTTTAGTTAGGGACTCACAAGAAAACGAGGACCCTTGATGTTGGTTGCAGGCTTGTACTAACTTGGCCACCTACCACTCGATGATAGAATTAGGCTGCACCATTTAAGGAGTTTATCCAGTTTTACCAACTGGAGGGGAAGGTGGACAATGTTGTTATCCAATACCTCGGTTTTTTTTAGCCTTACAGGGCCCACAGATCAAATAATAGGCATTCAGGCAAATGCCTTTTTTGGCTTGACAGCCTACAGTGACCCATAGTGTACTCGGTTACAACATGTTCCCGCTAATTTCATGGCCCCGAGATGGACTAAACTGATGGTTAATTAGCTTGCAGAAATGAGTGTATAGACAAGGAAATTTAATTATTCCTACTCATATGCTTGCTCTTAGCTTTTCCTCGCCTGCACCCCCAGCTGTTTTTTTCCCCTGAAAATCGCTAGTTGCAGCATGCAATTAGATTTGCCCTAGTATCTTGGCATGGATGCCACGTATCAACATTTGTCTTGGGTTCTTTTAGGCCTCAACCCCAAAGTCTGGATGCGGCCCTATTTTGCATCAGCTGGAATGGAGCATCAAGGAATGTTTACCACTGCACATTAGCATGTTCACTATCGGATGTGTTAAAATGCGGCTTGGACACACTTCCGCAAACCTACAAACTGGTAAGTAAGGTGTATTGGCGCCTGTAGTTCTAACCCTAAAGTGAGTGCCTAGCTATTTAGATGGGCCTTCTGACCTTGAAGGGATGATGTTCTGTGCTTCCTGCTGGTGGCCCTGCTTAATGCAACGTGTTTTTTCTTTTCAGTGTTTGGCCTCCTGTTTGGATAATGTCGGATCTACATGACACCCTCAACCTTCTTCTTCAGATGGCCCAACAATGGCCTACAGCCTTTTCACAGCCTTCTGAATCTTGCATGAAAATCCGCATGTGGACCAACAGCGTGTTGTTCAGCTTTTTTCGCCACAATAGATGTAGCCAGCTTTGTAAAGTGTCTGCCCCGGGTCTGATCACATTTAGGTATGTTGTAATGGCCCCAATTTAAACGGTGTGTGCATTGCTGGTCATGCACCCTTAATGTGCTACTGCTAGAATCTGCCATCATCAAACAAGACTCAATGTTGCCGGGGTTTGGGCTTTGTGTCTGGGCAATAAGAGGCAAACATTGTAATCACTGCTTAAACGAGCAACACTGATTATCACACCGTTGATCTAACGTGCAAATACGGATAACCCCTCTGGCAACATAAAAAGCATGCTGGATGCCGTGCCACACAGCTTTGCCCTGGCACATAATGTCTCCATACACTCTTTCTGAGGTGGCTGTGTTTTAGTTTTCATGGAAATAACCCCCAAAAAACCAACAATTCTAGCCTGTTGCCTTGCCAGCAGCATGGGGGAAGCTAATTGGCCTTGGTAATCTTACAGATATGTTTGATCATTGTTTCCTTTTTATGCCTGTCACATAAGCCAGTTGTTTTGTGCGTCAGTAGGTGTGCGCAAAACAGCGTTGCATGGGTGTGCCCCAAAAGGGGGTGATCGGAGCTGCCGGCAATGCCTGCAGTGATTTTTGGGAAAGGGCTTTAAATATAAGCCCTTCCCTGGAAAATCATCCCTGGCTTGTGTTTTCAAAAAAACAAAAACACCTCTCCGCCGCTGCTGGGCCTCAGGTGTGGCTAGCCGCTTGTGTCCCCGGCAGTGTAGTGAAGTTCTATGTGTAATGAAGTGATGTATCTGATTGGCTGAGCACTCCGCCAATCACAGGCAGCGCTCAGCCATTCCTTGAATGACAGATGAGCACTGCCTGTGATTGGTCACAGAGCTCAGCCAATCACAGGCAGTACTCGAGCATTCATTAAATTCCATGAATGGCCAAGCGTTGCCTGTGATTGGCTGAACGCTCATCCTATCAGATCACTTTCAGCAGGCAGGGATTTAACATCTTCACCTGCTGAAAGAACTTCACTTCACTGCCTGGGAACAAGCAGAGAAGACACGCCTAAGGCCCAACAGCGGTGGAGAGGTGATTATATTTTGTAAAAATGATTTTTAACACATGCTATGTATATATTGAAAGCCCTTCCGTGAAAAATCACTACAGTGGTCGCCTGCATCTCATTGCTTTCAATGTGGCACCGGCAGCAGTGGCGGCCCCCTTGAAAGCAATGACAGAACATTGCAATACTCTGCCACAGCTGTGGCAGGGGATTCTTTACTCCCCGTGGGGAGTCCCCTTGTCACTGAACACTGTGACAGTGCTGTCACAAAGTTCAGTGACAAGGGGGCTACCTGCAGGGAATATTGATGCGCAGCACGGACCTATGTGTACGCATGTCCTATGTTTTGCAGGTGCACACGTTTGCATGCCTGTAAAACGCGGACATGTGAAAACCGCATAGGAAACCAATGGTTCTAATAGACACATAAACACGCTCGTTTGAATGAGCCCTTAGAGCAATGCCACAGCCATTGTGGGGTGGATAAACCATTTCCCCTGTAAGCATACTATCTTCCCCTGTGTTCATTTTGTGTGCTGTCTCTACTGGGTATTATCTTTATTAATAAAAAAGATGCAGACATGTTTGCTTTGTGTTTTTGCATTTTAAATTTTTTTATATAAAACTATAAAATTTTTGTATATTAATATACAAATATAAAACACAAATTGGCCTGAGCAACATTAGCCAAATGGGCTCCAAACTCGGGTGGCATGAAATACACCATCTCAGTCCAAGTGGAGGATCAGGACACCACAACGTCAAAATAGGGGCCCAGCTGCATCCCAACAGTCACAAGTTAATAATGGGTGGAATGATCCATGGGCAAGGGTGTGGCCTCTGCGAAGCTGGCAGCTTGCTGGAGTGATTGCAGATCCGCGGTGCAGAAATTGGCTCCCCTCCATTGGATGAGGTTGCCCATGCGTCGCCGGAGATGGTCAATGCCAGTCTGCATAGCATCAATATGGAGCTAGCATTGACACATCTCTGTAAAAAACCCAACTCTCTCTCCAGGGGGAACGTCTCACCAGGCTGTGGGGGGGGGGGGGGGGGGAAGGAGTTAGGAGCAAAGTCACATGCCAGACTCCAAAGTCACTAAAGACACACATTTTGGTTAGGAGAACTCGCCCTTCAGTGTGCAGATGATTCCCTCACATTTAGCTGGCTCTGTAAGACACAAGCTTTATCTAATCATTGCCTAGCTTAGTGTCTGGAGGACAGGTAAGTAGTGTTCAATACCAGGAAAGTGCCAGAGATAAATGAAAATTTGTAGTCTCACCTGGAGTGGACAGCTTGGCACCCTAAGGTACCAGCTGCCTTACCTGTGGTTTGGGGATGGTCCCTGGTGTATTTGACTCCTATGCCTGATGGCATTCGCTGGATCAGGGCTGAGCTGCAGGAGTTACAGGGGGGCCTCACAAGGAGAATTCCCCCCTATAGAATAAAACAAAAAGAATATGCTCAGTAATAAAATACCCTGCACTCATAGGATTCGCCAAATACTTCTAAGTATTGCATAGTTTTTTTGCCAATATTTAGAAACTTACTTTAGAGGAGGGGGATATGGTGTCCACAGAAGCCCCTTCTATTGCAGATACCTCCAATGATATTCCAATCAGCCAAATGGTGGAGAATAATCCTTTTTATTTAGCAACCATGGATAAAATATAACGTAGGCCTACGCGTTTTGGTGCTTCCTAGCACCTTTTTCAAGCCATATATCAATACATAAACTGTGGCTGCTAGAATGAAAACTCACTATGCGTTCCACTTGGGAAGGAGTTGGAATGCACATACGTGCTGACGCAGTCCGGTGATGCGGCGCGTGATGATATCACACTTTAAATCAAACAAGTAATATTAGCACTTGTTGAGGAGAAGTCGGGGTCTGACAGCTGAGGTCCATGGCCACATAAATGACAAAATTGCTGCTGACACTCTTCTTGTGAGCACTTATGTTGATACAGATTGTAGTCCTTGGCCATTCCTGCCAGTGGGACAGACTGCAGTAAGCACAGGGGCGAACCTCTGGATTATTCCAATGTACGTGAGCTCTGAAGGCATTTAGGGCATAGCGCAAAATGTCCGTTTTTCACAGACCCGAGTGACAAACGCAGGCCTTTAGGCTTCATTAGTGCCTATCCACAAGCCTTCCCCAGGCAAACAATTGGTAGCTCTTGAAGCCTGGGTTTCAACAATGCAGTAGCAGTGTTGCTCCAAAAATGCTGTTGTGAAACTGGCCTGCCCAAAGTCAAGCAAAGAAATACAGAGGAGTAGAGGTCACATGACAGTGCATGGACAGTACGGGTTTCAAGGCAGGAAAATTTAGCTTTAAAAAATGAGAGCTGGCCCACGTAGTCCAGGAGGCTTTCTATTGCCAAGGACCGCTGGACACTGCTAACATATTGAGATCAATATGACTGCATTAGTGTAGAATATGAAACTTTCATTGACTCCATTTGCTATGAGCCTACTAGTCGCAATGGCCCTGTCCATTGTGAACACTATAAATGTCCACCTTGGAATGCCATAAAAAGCAAAGAGTCAGAAAATGATAGAGAGCGCCACAGGTAGATCCAATCCACATTCGCTGGGATATGCGGATACAATCCCAATGTGTCTTTTCCTCAGTACTCCAATCCTTTCAAACAAAGGAGAGCTGCAGATACAAACTGGGGGCTCTGGAACCAGAGCTCACCCAGATAAAACAGAAAACGAAAAGTCAGAAAAAAAGTCTGCGCTCAGGGATGGAGTGAACTGAGGACAAATTCACATAAAAGTAATAGTGAGGTGTGACACTTACTTGAAAGGAGGGGGGTATGATGCACAGATGCCCCCTCCTCGAAGTGTCCTCAACACAGTGTAGAGCTATGCTCCAAGATGCATAGTAGTAGACCAAAGGTTAAAGTCAGACGAAACTTTTAATGAGGCGACGCGTTTCAGTGCACAACAGGGCACCTTTCTCAAGCCATACAGGTCCTGCTCCCATGATGTACCCTTACGTCATGGGGAGGGAAGGGGTTAATGGATTTGGAGCGTTAATGCCTTATTAACTAAATAATCTTACAGATCTAGTTATGTTATAATCTTTCAGAAATATATTCTGAAAAATTATACAATGCTTAATGTTCAGTGCTGCGCGGCGCAGACAAATAAGCATTTGGTACGTTTGAACACGTCATTATCGGAGAAAGTATATTATAAATCGGTATTATGCAAGCATCAGCAAAAATAAATGACAGTATCATTTTCTATACAGATGAACGGTTATTTTAATAAAAAATATAACGCCGGACTAATCCAGACTAATTTTGTAGGCCTAGTGGAAAAACAAGGATCCGTACTGAAAGAGCGCTTATTTTTTTTAAATGGATAATTTTAATAGCAAACTAATGAACAGGATTCTGAAATCCATCCCTTAATTAAAGGGGTGGTCTCGCGAAACCAAGTGGGGTTATACACTTCCGTATGGCCATATTAATGCACTTTGTAATATACATTGTGCATTAAATATGAGCCATACAGAAGTTATTCCACTTACCTGCTCCGTTGCTAGCGTCCTCGTCTCCATGGTTCCGTCTAAATTCGCCGGCAGCTTGCTTTTTTAGACGCGCTTGCGCAGTCCGGTCTTCTCCATTCAGCACGAGCCGCTTCAGTGTGCTCCCCGCTACAGCTCTTCTGCGCATGCGCAGACGAGCTGTCACTGCTCGGGAGCGCGCTGAAGCGGCCATTCTGCACCATCCTCTGTTAGAGGAAGGTGCAGAAACTGGAGCTGCCCAGCGGAGAAGCCCAGCCCAGCCCAGCCCAGCAGCCCCGAGAAGCCTCCCAGGTAAGTGATGGGTCGGGGGTCGGGGGGCTGCCGCTGCGCCGGGCTGCGCCGTCGCTAGGCCGGGGGGGGCTGCCGCTGCGCCGGGCTGCGCCGTCGCTAGGCCGGGGGGGGGCTGCCGCTGCGCCGGGGGGGCTGTCGCTAGGCCGGGGGGGGCTGCCGCTGCGCCGGGGGGGCTGTCGCTAGGCCGGGGGGGGGCTGCCGCTGCGCCGGGGGGGCTGTTGCTAGGCCGGGGGGGGCTGCCGCTGCGCCGGGGGGGCTGTCGCTAGGCCGGGGGGGGCTGCCGCTGCGCCGGGGGGGCTGTCGCTAGGCCGGGGGGGGCTGCCGCTGCGCCGGGGGAACTAGCGCTGGGCTCCGGAACCTAGCGCTGGGCTCCGGGGCCTTCACCTGGGCTGAGGGTCTAGCGCTGGGGAGCCGGGGGCTAGCGCTGGTTACCTGCTGTCTGGTCGGCGGCTGCGGGGCGTCTGGTCGGCGGCTGCGATGCGTCCGGTTGCCATGGAGACACAGCTGGCGGCGTCTCGGGAGCGCGCACGTCGGGCTGCAGCGAGCGACGGGGAAAGAGCCGGCGGCCATCTTGAGGAAACTTTTATAAGTTGCTGAAACGCTGGAACGGTAAGTACGAACCAGCTAGAAATGTCATTTACAGGGGGGCTTAGTAATGTATGTTTAATGGGGGGGACTGGGCAAAAAAAAAAATTAACTGCTTCCTCGAGACATCTCCTTTAACTATTTTCAGTAATCACTTCTTATATAAAACATAAATAACCGTATTACACTGAGATCGGGCAAAACGAAGAATAAAAACAGCAAATTCACAATCAGAAATATAAGAACAAGATGCGCCTTGGAACGATTGCATCAGACGAGTGGTGATCGGAAAAAAACTGACTCTACCCATCGGAACAGACTCATCTTTATTAACACACAGTTATGAGCGCCATTTATGAAACTTGATTTTTGGGACTTTTGACCACTGTTATAGGAATTCTGGCCCTCGGTGCACAGGGGTGAAGTTGGTTACTTGTTATATGTAATACTGTGAAGTGTTTGTAAACACAAATCAAAGAGATACAAAGTATCAGCCTGTTATATTCATGCTGTCACTATGTGCTCGGTTAAGGGCTAATGCCCATGGACGGATCTCTGCTGCGTTCCTCGCGGTGGAAATCTGCAGCGCAATAATGCAGCTATTAGGTTCTATTAAACCCAATAGCTTTCTGCCTGTCAGGGCTCACATGCGTGATTCTGCCGCGGACTTCGGCTGCGTGAAAAAAATCATGACATGATCTATTTCAATATGTTTTTCCGCAGCAGGAGGTCTCCAATATTATAATATTAATGAAGATCCGCAACGGAATTCTACGATCACTCATGGGCACTAGCGTTTTTAAACACAGTACTCCCACGCGGTAAACCTGCGGGTGTACCCTGCTCCGTCCATGGGTTTGAGCCCTAGCTCCTTGTGGACTGTTTTGTTTGTCGGATTCATCGGTCACATGTCCTGAAAGCGGCTTCAGGCCCATTTATGTGGATTAAGCTACTATACCAGGCGGAGGCACTATACAATGTATGGCGCTGTGTCTGAAATGTACTGAACTGTCCACGGTGCTCAATCAAGCGCTGCAGGTCACTTCAAACAGCTGATTGGTGGGGGTAAAGAGCACAGACCCCACTGATCTGATAATGATGGCCTGTCCTGATGATATGTCATTAGCATGTTATGGCCCTTCTACACGGGCCAAGAGTCCTTTAAAGAGCTGCACAAGCCACTGACGTTACCACTAAGGTCTTCATCGCTCCTACAGAAAGACTTCAGCACTGGATCGCAGCTCCTGGTTACCCATGTGAATTAGGGATTAACCCACTCCTAGTGTACTGTGACAACAAGAAGTGTCATTTCTGCATGTGCACTGTATTTATGACAGCGTGTAAAGGACTGTGACTTGCAAGTACATTTGTGAAAAACCTATTGGGCTGAACAGAATTCAGGAACACCAACATTGATACATTTACAGGCAGTCTCCAAGCACTGTAAACATTTAACGCTTCACTCACTGTAGCTGTGCAACACATAGAACAGTAAATGATATACTGGGACACTACAGGCATATATGAGTGACGGTTGTGGATCTATCAGTGTTATAATCACTAAAAATGACTACAAAATTAAACTCTATGGAAATAATGACATTATCATCCAATATACAAGGTTTTGGGGGGCTGGGGGTGAATTTAGAGACCATTTTATCTATATGGAACTTGATTGACTGCTCTGCCTCATCTGGTGTCTAACCGCTGCAGCGTGTGATGTCACGGAATGTTTCAGCTGTTGGCTCCTCCCCCTTCCATTATCACATTATGATATCACCCAGGTATAAGGAGCTGTAGCGCCAACATTCTGTAGAGAGTTGTAGTTGGTATTGGAGGTATGTATGCTGTTTTGTCCTCCTCTTTTATCATGTCTTCTATTATTCAGTTCTGATTTCTACTTTACTCCTGCAGTAATATGTGATGTAAATGTATAATGTGATGTGATGGTTGTTGGGATGTAACAAGTGGCATCATGTCACCTGGCAGCACAGTTCTGGGGCTTCCAGTTTAGGTGACATGGAGCCTCTTTTCATACTTTCCCATTCTCCCTCTGTGATGGGTGATGGGGTGTATTAAAAAACGTGAAAAAACTTGTGCCACACAGGAAGGTTCAGGGCCTCCATCTCGCACATTTTTCATATATCAAATTTTAAAATCCAACACCTCTCGTGAAGACCGTTAACACAATTTGAAAAATTTGAGTAATCAAAATAAAATTCCAGGAAGATTTCACACCTAACAAACAACTTCACCTCGTCTCATGCATTGCAATTTCAGTTCTCACGAAGATCTCTTTTTGTTTACTTCTCTTTAATTAGGACAATTTCCTAGGCATATAATGGGATCATATCTAAAATGAATATTGTAGCCAACAGGAATTACTATAAATCACAAGTTGTGTTCTTCGATAAAGTCATGTTGATGGCGTTATTTTATTTCAACTGAAAAAGCAAAATTGCACATATGTTATTATATAAATACGAAAATGCAAGAATATGTTTGTAATTGCTTTGTAAAATGCAAATCTTTGGAATAAAAAGTGATTTAATAAAATAAAATGTGAAAACACTTTGAAATAGGACAGACAGTACTTGAAAATCTCGACGTTAAAATGCTGCGTTCAAGCGCAGGTCTGAGAAGTCCCACTTGTACCTTGCAGTAAAAAGCGGTGTGTGTGAGGGTGGCCGTAGGTTGCATTTGAGCACGGAAGATTTACCGTAGTGCTAATTTTCCACGCTGGAAAATCCACATCAATATCTGTCAAAATCCATTCTTTGGGGCAGATTGTACCGGAGATCTGCAGCAGATTTCACCCCTGCAACTGGATGGAATTGAAGGGGCTGAACTACACTAAATAGGCCAGATTGTGATGTGTATAAGGCTTCTTTCCCACGAGTGTATATAAGCCGCCATTTTCACGATTGACTGATATACCATCTGTGGCGTTAAAGCTCATGAATGGGCGCAGACCAGTGCTTAGCTCTGCCCCTGCCCCACCCCTACCATTGCACAAAACAAAGGGGAGGAAGGCAGGAAAGCCTGCAAGGGTGGGGGGGAGAACAGAGGGAGGGAGTTTAGCAGCCACACTGCTAAACTCACTCCCACCTACGACCGCTGCCATGGGCTCCCATAGGAGTTCGTGCAGCGACTGGACATATTCTGGCCAAAACATAGATCCAGAACTATGTTTTTGGCACTGACATAAAAATGCCCAGCGCTATATTGCCTTGGCTGGGCGTTTTTACGTCTCACAAATACGCCCATGTGTTTTGATGCATTGGAATCCAATGCATCAGATCAAAACGCATATCGGCCGGCCGTGAAAACGCCGTCCGATATGCGCTCATGTGAAAGAAACTTTACTGATTCCAAGCGTCGGGTTAAGTCAAGTATGTTAGTGCTTGCGCTATCTGTACATACTGTGTGGTGAGTTTGAGGGCTATAAAGGTCCTCAATATCTGGAAGGGGCAACACAGAAATGATAAGAGCCCATAATGAATGAGCATATAATAGTATTGTGTATAATGTCCAGTCCTACATATAATAATGGCTGACCCAGACACCTAGAGTCTCACTAACTATTTACTCTTTAATAGTGTGAAGAGTCATTTGGAGAATTAGAAAGCATTTTACTATGGCGATAATTTTGTCTATGATGTAAGTATTCTTTTTATTTGACTGCTGATGATATTTAGATAGTTGGATGGATATCATGAAACTAATGTCTTACAGAATTAACAGAAAAAGGGTATTTTGACATGTCGGACTGAAGTACCTTGGGCCCTCCAGTGAGATTGATTCTAGGGGCCCACCCTATAGCTACATGGAGATAATAACACATAGGTAGTGCAGAGTATTGTAGAAATGATCAAATGGTCTGCAAGTCCCTATTTGGGATTATCCAAGAGGATTAAAAAAAGGTAGAGGGAAGAAAAGTGCCTTCTGGTTACGGTTCCACCCTTCAGTCATTACTAGAGATGAGCGAGCACCAAAATGCTCGAGTGCTCATTACTCGAGTCGAACTTTCAGTGATGCTCGAGAGTTCGTTTCGAGTAACGAACACCATTGAAGTCAATGGGCGACTCGAGCATTTTTGTATATGACTGGTGCTCCGCTAAGGTTTTCATTTGTGAAAATCTTAGCAAATCACCAAAGTTATGTAAAAAACACAGAAATGGATAGGGCAGGCGAGGAGCAACATGCAGGGCTGCATTTCGGGCTCCGAGGTCTCACTATTAAGCCACAATAGTGGCAAGAGTGAGACACCCCCCCCCCCCCCGCACTGTCAGCATAACGATCATTCTCCTCTGCCACAGCTGTAACAGCTGTGGCAGAGCAGAACGATGTTAGCCCATTGAATTCAATGGAGCCGGCAATACAGCCGGCTCCATTGAAAGCAATGGGCTGCCGGCGAGCGCGGGATGAATTTTCGGGAAGGGCTTAAAAATATAAGCCCTTACCTGAAAAAGAAAGATTTTAGTGTAAAAAAGAATAAAAATGCAAAAAAAATGTATACTCACCTTTCCGCTGCAGCCGGAGTTCAGCCGCGTCTGGCCGGCAGTTCTCCTGAACTGCTCTGAGTAGTATTCAGCAGCCAGGGATTTAAAATCCCCGCCTGCTGAATGAGGATTTTAAATTCATCCAGCGCTCGCCGACAGTCCATTGCTTTCAATGGAGCCGGCTGTATTGCCGGCTCCATTGAATTCAATGGGCTAACATCGTTCTTCTCTGCCACAGCTGTTACAGCTATGGCAGAGGAGAACGATCTTTATGCTGACATAAATTATTTTTACACATTTTAGGATGATTTTCAGGTAAGGGCTTATATTTTTAAGCCCTTCCCGAAAATTCATCCTGAGATTGCCGGCAGCCCATTGCTTTCAATGGAGCCGGCTGTATTGCCGACTCCATTGAATTCAATGGTCAGTGCTCGTTTAATCGAGACGAGTACCGCGTGGTGCTCGTCTCGAGTAACGAGCATCTCGAGCACCCTAATACTCGAATGAGCATCAAGCTCGGACAAGTATGCTCGCTCATCTCTAATCATTACTCAAACTACCAAAAGAAAGGAAAAAGAAGGTATCCACCGGGGCTCAAACCGACATATAAAAAAAACCTTTTAATAATCTAAGATTAAAAGCTCCTATGGGATATCCTGAATAATGATGTCACCACAGAACACCCAAAATATTACATGTATCCCTGGTTATATGCGAGGTGTTCCTGAATTCTACATCTTATAATAGAGAGACAATGTCCTAGATTGTCACCATCTTCTTTATGCTCTGTTAGGACCTGGGAGGACGTAGATGTCGTCCCACACGGTTTAGATGATCATCAACAACACGTATACTTTTTGCAGATCATTTAAGTATCTGACTGCAGGACATCCATGATAGTGACTGTTAGCCCAATATCTGGTGCTAGCCCTCGAAGGCATCATCCCACACTCATCAAGAGACTAGACCTCAGGAAAAAGGGGCCATATACAACACTATAATAATAGTGGGAATGTAGAAGGAAATATAATACAAATGTCCCCCCTAGCAGCCCCTATTATCAGGTGAGTCATCCGCATTACTCTATTAGAGGTGGAGAGAAGCCGATAGCCGCGGGTCCTGCCACGACAGTCAAATAATACAGAGAAACCCTTCATATAAATCAGCAGAAATCCTCAGCTGCAATCTGATTGGTTATTACAGGAAATTCCTTGTTTTGTCTGTTCTAGATTTTTGTATAAAAATATTGTTTTTCTGACCATTTTATAACCTGTAAATACCATATTTATAATTCTTTCTTCTTTTCCTTCTTCCGCAGGTGGTGTCAGACTCTAGACTGGAGCGACAGCACCTATTACCAGTAATTATCTCCTGTATAATCACCCTATTTCTCTACTGTTTTTGCAATTGCTGTTTCTTTTATTTCTCCTCCTAAAAAAGGAAACCCCCATCTATCCCAAAATGGTGCACAGAAAAATAATTCAATTATCCCACAAAACTCTGCCCTCATAGGGCGCCGCTGATGGCAGAATTACAAAGTTATAGATATTAGAATGTGGAGATTACAAAATATAAAAAAATGTTGCATCCTTAAAGCCTAAAAAAGACAGGGTTCTTAAAGGGTTAACCCGACCACTTATAGTTTTTCATTTTTAGACTTCAATATAACATACATTATCCTTTGGTTACATTAGATGCAAGAACTAAATTTCTATATATGTGATGTGTTGCTCCACAGAAAGGAAGATGAGGACGGAAGTGCCGATGCCTCCACTGGACCCATCACTGAGACCATCTTTATCAGTCAGCCCACCAAGAATGGACTTATCACTGGGACCGGACTTCGCAATGAGTTTATCGAGACCGGATCCACTACCATCAATGTGTAAGTACAGAATCACCTACAATGTGCTTATTGTTTAAGTATACCATATATTACACTGCATTAAAGATATTTATCATTGTAATATACATGTTATGTGTAGGAAGTGCAGAGCGAGAAGCAAACAAAAAGCCCGCAAGCGGCTGGCAACTCTTTCAGTGTGAAAGCACTGCATGATCACTAGCGACCTTAGCATCAACGTCTGCGCTCATGCAGTTGCTTCACAGACTGTCGGTCCGTGTAAAAGGGGCTTCAGACACCACATTTTACACTACATTACAGATGAGTAATTGATGATTGATAAGTGTCTGTAATAGGATGGAGAAAGATACGGATGGGATAGACATAGAGGAGAATGAGGAATTGGAGGGTGATGATGAGGAGGTGGGATGCATGACGGATCTTATTGTAGGACCCCACAGTAGTGACTGTTACCCTAATATCTGGGCTCGCCCTCCTGGACATCCCCCCACACTTCCTCATCAGAAATTACCCTTCAGAGACAAGGGGCGGGCATGATGGGGAAATAATATAGAATAAACAATCATTCAATCATCACAACACATGACATCAGTAGTTCATAGTCTGTCATGGACACCACCGAATATAATGGCTTAGTTTTGTTTTTGAACATTCTGTTTTTCATCATGTATATTTTTCTCCAACAGCAAAAGCAGCAAACCACCCGGAAGATGGAAGGGATTTAGCAGGTGAATACAAGATTCATTCATTATGTTTTAGTTCATGTAAAGAAGGATAATGGGGGGCAAGCACCTCCTAAACCCTCACATTGGTTCATTGTATTACCTGGAGTTGAAACCTTATATATATATATATCACCACTTCTCTGACCCTGAACTTCTGGCTTCTGCCCCATTAGACCTCTCCCCTGAACCTCCGTCCTCCAGTATTCCCCAGTGACTCACACTTGTTTTCTTCTTTATTTAGAGCCTTCAGACAACTGTTGTCCTGCTGTGCCTTCCAAACTCCAGATAACAGCTGAAATGTCCTGCTTCACCTAATCCCCCTCCCCTCCATCACCCCACCCACATAACCCTCTCCCATCCAATAAATCTTTCCCTTCCCCAATCGCCTTCACTCCCTCATTCCCATTCCCCAATCCCAGTGCTCAATATCTATGGCCATTCTTAGATAGATAGGGATATTAGATAGTTAGGGACATGAAAAAGATATGAGATAGATAGGGACATGAGATAGATAGGGACATGAAAAAGATATGAGATAGATAGGGACATGAGATAGATAGGGACATGAAAAAGATATGAGATAGATAGGGACATGAGATAGATAGGGACATGAAAAAGATATGAGATAGATAGGGACATGAGATAGATAGGGACACAAAAAAGATATGAGATAGATAGGGACATGAAAAAGATATTAGATAGATAGGGACATGAGATAGTTAGGGACATGAAAAAGATATGAGATAGGTAGGGACATGAGATAGATAGGGACATGAAAAAGATATGAGATAGATAGGGACAAGAGATAGATAGGGACACAAAAAAGATATGAGATAGATAGGGACATGAAAAAGATATTAGATAGATAGGGACATGAGATAGATAGATAGGGACATGAAAAAGATATGAGATAGGTAGGGATATGAGCTAGATAGGGACATGAAAAAGATATGAGATAGATAGGGATATGAGATAGATAGGGACACAAAACAGATATGAGATAGATAGGGACATGAGATAGATAGGGACACAAAAAGATATGAGATAGATAGGGACATGAAAAAGATATGAGATAGATAGGGATATGAGATAGTTAGGGACATGAAAAAGATATGAGATAGATAGGGATGTGAGATAGATAGGGACATGAAAAAGATATGAGATAGATAGGGATATGAGACAGACAGATAGGGATATTAGTTAGATAGGGATATAAAATACATATGACCCCATAACCCTCTCCCCAATCCCCTCCACTCCCCTACCCTTCTATCACCTTCATAAACCTCTCTCCCCCCTCCCCCCACCCTCCCCCATCAGAAATCACATGTGAGAAGCAAGGGGCAGTCCAGACAGACAAACAACATTGAACAAATATTAAATCTATTCATTACAGTGCAAGTCTTCATTCCCCAATCTTCCTTCTGTCCCCCACCTCCATAGATCTCTACCCAATAAAAACATTTAAAAAAATGGATTGACTTGTAATGGACTCTTTTAGCATGAGTGCACAAGGAAGGAGTGAACCAGATCCATCGTCAGGGCCGGCTTTAGGTTTACATGGGCCTTTGGGCAACAAAGTCTCAGTGGGCCACCTTATTAATTTATAGACTTCATTCTGTAACCCATAGTACCCTCTAAGTCATTAATAAGGCCTCATTGTGCCCCTTAAGCTATTTATAAGCCTACTCACCTCTATCACCATCCTACAGTATCCCCCGTCCTTTGCCTTGGCCTATTTTGTCCAAGCTCATGTGGAATACCACAGGCTGCATGATGAAACCTTCGTACGCGGTGTGACAGAGATGACCTCGAGCAACAGAACAGGAAGTGCTTGGCTTATTGTAGTGCTGCTTGTATAGGGAATTGTATCTGTGTCTTAAAGACGTGGCTACAATTAATTTAAAAGAATAAAGACAGGATCAATCCCATCCTTGAGTGCCCCCCCCCCCCCCCCCCAGAGTCAGTAGGTCCCAGCACCTGTCAGGGTTAGCCAACTTAACAAATGTTCGCAAACAGCACCACTCCGCAATACCAGTAAGGTGGGACCAAGTTCCTAAATGCAGGCCACAGAGGGAGTCCGGATCCAAAGGCTCCAAGGGGGCAACAAGAAAGAATAAATCCGCGGCAGCATAAGAATATGCAAGTAAAACAGAAGTTTTTATTCCTCCACAACACCCATAGCTGCAACGTTTCGATCTCGGTTGAGATCTTTGTTAAGCATAATCACCACATATAACACCCCCCACCCCCCATATATAGAGACATCATTAAAATCACATACATAACAGTTGTGATATACTAGATATTGTGGTAACACGTGCGGCCATTGTCTGTGGCATCAGGATACTGCAGTGTCAGGCACAGCTATTTGCGCATGCGCGGGAGCATACAAGTTCCACAAGAGTAAAGTGGAATTTACGTCATCTCTGCACATGCACACAGTGATGCCAGCCAATCCCTGGGGGTTACACCAACTTTGCCCCTTAGATGGACCAGCTTTGGCCGTGACCTCTTCAGGCTTCTCTTATGATCATCTGCTTCCTCTTTTCCCTTTAAGTCTGAAAACTTTGGTTTCTTGCATTGAGTTTGGTCTTGCCATAATTTCTTCAGAACATAACAACACTTGGTCACTGCGGTTCTCAATCAGACGACTGCAGATCTGGAGTGCATTAATACAAACATGAAAGTGAATTATCAAGTAGTATCCCAAAAAGGAGGATGGAGTACTGGAAGGACACACTGTGGAAAATTAGAAACTGCAGGATTTTTTTCTAGGGGGGAGTGAGATAAAGGTCTTACAAAAAATCCTTAATTCAGCAATTATTTTAGTAAGTTGTTTAGCTTAAACATGCATATCTCATAGCGAAAAGTTTTTCCTGTCCAGAATACCCCTTTAAAGTTGGAATCTAGTTAGATTAAAGGGGTTATGTCCAAAGAGACTTTTAATATAGGTGATAAAAGTCTGATCGGTGGGGGTCTCAATGCTGAGACCACCCCAATTCTGGAGAACTAGGGGTCCCACATCCCCCTCTTCTGTCACTGTGGGGATGTGTCTCCTACCTGCAGTCACGTCAGATTGAATGCAGTGATGGCCGTAAACCCTAATAGAGATGAATGGGAATGCACATGCAAAGCCTTGTAAAAATAGTCAAAGTGGCTATGTGCACAATCACTTCCCCAGAGAACACCACAGGAACGGGGGACTAGGTGAGTAGGAAAAGAGAGCGCCTAAATTGTAAGCACCATAACTAGTTTATGGTAGTCAAAGTCGATGACAGCTTCCCTTTAAGGTTCATCGAAAAAGAGTGGAGGGTAAAATAGATGCCAGACCTTTCTGCCCTAGATATCAAAATCCAGCACTTTAACCCCTTAAAGGGGTTGTCCCGCGGCAGCAAGTGGGTCAAATACACAAGTGTATATCAAATACACAATGGATTTCTTATGAAATTGTTTCGCTCCATGTGGACAAAATTTTTTAAATCTTGTCCACATGGCTTGTAATGTAAATACTGCGGAAATGCTCAAAGGGGTTGTCCCGCGGCAGCAAGTGGGTCTATACACTTCTGTATGGCCATATTAATGCACTTTGTAATGTACATTGTGCATTAATTATGAGCCATACAGAAGTTATAAGAAGTTTTTCACTTACCTGCTCCGTTGCTAGCGTCCTCGTTTCCATGGAGACCGTCTAATTTTCGGCGTCTAATGGCCAAATTAGACACGCTTGCGCAGTCCGGGTCTTCTTCTTTCCTCAATGGGGCCGCTCGTGCTGGATGCCGGCTCCGTGTAGCTCAGCCCCGTCACGTGCCGATTCCAGCCAATCAGGAGGCTGGAATCGGCAATGGACCGCACAGAAGCTCTGCGGTCCACCGAGGGAGAAGGTCCCGGCGGCCATCTTCAGCAGGTAAGTAAGAAGTCACCGGAGCGCGGGGATTCAGGTAAGCACTCTCCAGTGTTCTTTTTTAACCCCTGCATCGGGGTTGTCTCGCGCCGAACGGGGGGGGGGGGGGGGGGGGGGGTTGAAAAAAAAAAAAACCTGCTTCGGCGCGGGACCACCCCCTTAAGGACCAAGCTGTTTTGTACCTTAAGGACCAGACACTTTTTAGGGATTTTACCCATGTGGCGGTTTTACTGCTCTATTTTTTTTCCTTTAGCTACCAAAATTATTTTTGCTGCGTTTTTTTTTCCGTGACATATAGGACTATTTTTTAATATCTTTTTCACTGACTTTTTTTCCCTGTTTTTTAGTTTTATTGGGGGTAAAATCTAAAAAAAAATGTTTTTTTAACATTTATAATTTTTTTAAAAATTATTTTTATATTTACACTAAAATAAAGTCCAAAGAAAGCAGGTCGCCAGCAGCACAATTTGTATATCCCTCCAAGGGCTGGGCATAGATCATGCAGTAGCCAAAGAAACAGGTGAATGGATCCTTTTCACCAAATCACATGCAGCAATGAAAAAAAGACTTTGGCAGCATCCAGGGTGCAAATTGATATCCAAAATTTTATTCCCCCATCACAGAAAAACAGGCAACGTTTCGGCCATGTTGGCCTTTGTCAACATGGCCGAAACGTTGCCTGTTTTTCTGTGATGGGGGAATAAAATTTTGGATATCAATTTGCACCCTGGATGCTGCCAAAGTCTTTTTTTCATTGCTACACTAAAATAAAGTATGGGAATGGGTTCCTCTATTTGTTTCAAACGTTTTGATATATAGTATATATGGTTTCGGTTTATAGGGCGCATACGGCGACGGTTTTTGTTGGCGTCTGCTTTGTGTTATTCTCTTTCTTTTTTATGTATTGTTGTTTTATTCTGTTGTTTTGTTTTACTTAGGCCTCCTGCAGACGAGCGGGTCGGATCCGGCGGCGAGGATTCTCGCTGTGGGACCCGACCCCAGCGCCTGCAGGGAGGAGCGCGTACTTACCCGTACCCGGTGGCCCCGGCTCTTTCATGTGACGGCTGCCGAGCAGCCGGCGCATGCGCAGACCAGAGCCGGCGGCCGGGTGAGTGACCGCACAGAAATAGGATATGCCGTGGTTTGTTCAGCCGTCAGCATAGGAGTGCGTATTGTAATGCACTCCTATGCAGGCTTTCAGTGGTGGAAATCCCGCGGTAAATCCCGCCGCGGGATTTCCGCCCGTGTGCAGGCGGCCTTATGTGTGTAATTGTGTTTTTTACTATCTGTGTCCCCCATAACGTCATATAAGACCTCTGGGGGACATTCACATTTTTTTTTCCTTTATTTGAAACTTTCCGACTGTAGCTAGGGCGTCTATAGGAGCCCTAGTTATAGGGGAAAGCAACCCCTGTGGTAACATTAGTCACCTGCAGAGCTGCCAGGGTCTAGTCTGACCCTCCAGCTCTGCAGTAGCAGGGAATCCCAGGAGGTCACATGACCCCCCCCCCCCCCCCAGGCTCCCGTAGTGAAAAATACTTCTTCTTACTTTCACTTTCCCCACACAGTGCTCAGCTGATAACCCGTTCCTGCCTGACTGATCGCAGAGGCAGGAGACTTAGAGCACCGCTGTAATTTTACTATCGGTGGTGCTCTAAGCCCAGGACCAGCCGCCGTAAATTTACTGTGGCTGGTCCTTAACAGGTTAATAACAGACCAATTTTGATCTTTGCTATAGGACGCTATCAATTTTATGGCAAGACTTACATTCATTAAACATATAGGTATAGATATTCCCACAACATAGACTAACACTGATTCACATTCTGCAGGAATTCTCTATTTCATAAACAGTCATTGGAAATCACCACCCTCTGATCACTATGTGGCACATACACATTCATACATCATCTTTTAACTCTCTGGATTTGTTTGTTTACTTTTCCAAATATATGAAACAATTGTTACGGCTTTCTTTATTTTCCCATACTGGATACAAGTAGCAACAGCCGCAAGCTGTCTGGTAATAGGGGACTACAGTAGTAGCAGTGGGAAGAGTAGAGTAGGGGGCTGTGCAGCATTATTAATCAGGGGGATCCGCACACTTGGGGGAAGATCAGCACGCAGCAGATAGGAGCTGAGCCCATCTCTGACTCACACACCTCCGTAGACTAGTATGGCATTTTTGTATCTTGTCACCACCAGCAGAATGGATGGAGAGCTAGTGATGGCCTGTATCCGTCCAGTGCACACCCACACGCTGCTGATTGGCTGTGTGCAGCAAGGTCCTCAAAAGTTCATAGCAGCGTGGGGCTTTACTTAACGCTGGGATAGAAGCTTAGGGTTAAGGGTTGTTTCTGTGTTAGGGTTACATTGTTAGCGATTAATCCTTCCATGTCAGAGCGCGGCTGCTGTAACATGGAAGGATTTATATGTGTGTGTTCGTGCCTTCCCTATGGGCCTTTTGGTGCGCAAACATGCACAGATAGGGCAGGTCCTATATTTTTGCACCCCCAAAAAAGTGAAAATGAACCCATTAAAGTTAATTCTATTTCCTGCGTTATCACGCTTATCTGATTAGGCTCTATGACCTTGCACACATGAGCGTATTTTACCACGTAAGGCTGGGTTTACATGCGTGAACTGGATTCCATATGTGGGAAGCCGTCCGTGGCAAAACAGAGCATGCTGTGATTTTTTTCCTCTCGCGGAATATGCAATTCGTATCCATGAGAGTGTACTGAAAAAAAGCTAAATTACATGCCTTTCAATGCCTGCGCAATTGGAATCCGTCTGTCTGAGCCTGGCCTAATACGCAGCATCAATCTGACATTAAGGGCTCCTTCATACTCGCAATTTTGTGCACACTTTTGCATACAGAAAAAGGTCACAGGAACTGCAATTATTAAAACTCATAGGTTTCATGAAAATATACAACATGCTCTATTTTTCCCTGTATTTGCGTACCCGAGACTCCATAGGTGTCTGTGAGGTGCGCAAATGCATACTTGTTCTAAACAAAATACCGCTATTCACAGCACAATGTTGCCATATTAATCGATAACATCAGCGACTAATTCGGCTGGCCCGCCTACTCATTAGAATGCCACATCTATTCAAACATGGTGTGGATGTGCCCCGTGCCGTTGTGAACAGGGCCAGTAGCGGGGAGAAGTACAGCAAGAAATGTGGATCTGCTCTCCAGAAGACGGGATCGGACTCCATTCAGAGCGCAATGAAGTCCTCCACTGGTGAGTGTGATTACTCATTCGCCTATGCAATTTTGCCTCTCACACGGTGCGCGAATTGCACATGCAAAAAGTAATGTGGCATGCAAACCAAGATCGTGTATGAGGTTGTCGGCACGCAGCAAGTATGTGATTCACTGCATACTTCCTGCGTGCTCCTGCAGACACGGACAGCGCTGGTGTGAGAGAGCCCCAATACAGGTGAAGGAGGTCGGCGATTCTCAGGCTTGCAGTTCTCAGCTCTATAGCAGGTCTGTGTTGTGACTGCAGCTGATTATTGCTACAATGTTACACCTTGCAGTTATAAGAGCAGAATAGAATTGTTACTTTATGGGGCTGCAAGGATTTACTAAAGCAGACTGGTTTAGAATAAAAACATTGGCTGGCACAATCTAATTCCGGTCATCTCCATGATTTGCTGCAGACTGCGCAAAGGAACGGAAAGCAGAAGGACTGGAAGCAAACGGGGGCCTTTCTGCTTACTGGCCTTTATTATAGAATAAAGAAATGAATAGAAATAAGGTAGATATATAGATAAACAGACCGACAGATATCATAGAGAGGGGACAGATAGATAGATATCGTAAAGAGGGAACAAATAGATACATAGATAGATAGATAGATAGATAGATAGATAGATAGATAGATAGATAGATAGATAGATAGATAGATAGATAGGGGACAAATAAATGGATAGATAGATAGATAGATAGATAGATAGATAGATAGATAGATAGATAGATAGATAGATAGATATGAGAAAGTTGGATACTTAGCTACCATAGATAGAGAGAGAGAGAGAGATAGTCAGAGAGAGAGAGCGGCCCCAGTAGTAATAGTGAGCCCCCACAGCGGCCCCAGCAGTGATAGTGAGCCCCCACAGCGGCCCCAGCAGTGATAGTGAGCCCCCACAGCGGCCCCAGCAGTGATAGTGAGCCCACACAGCAGACCCAGCGACAATAGTGATGCTTCACAACAGCCCCAGTGGTAATAGTGACATCCCACAGAGCGGCCCCAGCGATAATTGTGACCCTCCCTACCAGAGCGGCTCCAGCTGTAGTAGTGACATACCCCAGAGCGGTCCAGTTTAGTAATGATCCCCCTCTCACAGAGCGGCCCCAGCGGTAATAGTGACCTCCTTCCCCCAGAGCAGCCCCAGCGTTAATAGTAACATCCCACAGAGTGACCCCAGTGGTAATAGTGCCACCCCACAGAGTGGCCTCAGCTGTAATATTGACACCCCACAGCTGCCCCTGTAGTAATCGTGACATCACACTGTGGCCCCTGTAGTAATAGTGAAATCCCACAGTGGCCCCCGTAGTAATACTGACATCCCACAGTGACCCCCAATAGTAATGTGACATCCCACAGCGGCCCCTTGTAGTAATAGTGACATCCGACAGCAGCCCCCTGTGGTAATAGGGACATCCCACAGCGGCCCCCTGTAGTAATGATTACATCCCACAGCGGCCCTCAGTAGTTATGGTGACATCCTACAGCGGCCCCCTGTAGTAATGGTAACAGCCCACAAAGGCCCCCAGTACTAATGGTGACATCCCACAGTGGCCCCCAGTACTAATGGTGACATCCCACAGTGGCCCCTTGTAGTAATGGTGACATTCCACAGCGGCCCCCTGTAGTAATGGTGACATCCCACAGCGGCCCCTGTAGTAATGGTGACATCTCACAGCGGCCCCTGTAGTAATTGTGACATCTCACAGTGGCCCCCTTTAGTAATGGTGACATCTCACTGTGGCCCCCAGTAGTAATGGTGACATCCTACAGTGGCCCCCAGTCAGAGATGTAACTTGAAGCTCCTGGGCCCCAATGCAAAACCTGGAACAGGGCCCCCAACTATAATGCTTTATTCATAGTACTGGGCTCCCTATATGGAGAAGAGAGGCCTCATGGGCCCCCCAAGGCTCCTGGGCCCGGGTGCATCCGCATTCCCTGCATCCTCTATAGTTACGCCCCTACCCCCAGTAGTAATAGTAACACCCCAAAGTGGTCCCAATAGTAATAGTGACATCCCACAGCGGCCCCCTGTAGTAATGGTGACATCCCACCGTGGTCCCCAGTATGTTATTTTTTCACATTTTCAACTATAATATCTTAAATATGTGCAAAGATACTCTACAAATTTTTGCTAAGATATATATTTCCATCTGTTTACTTTATTCTGGCGCACATTTGAAAAACTTAGTCTTTTTTTTAACCATTTAGGAGACCTTCAAATTTAACATTATTTATCAACATTTTGAGGAACACTTTGTATTCCTACACCAAGCCAAGATTGCAAAAGCTTTTAGGCGTCAGAATGATACCCCCATAAATGACCATATTTTAAAAACTACACCCCTTAGTGTATTCACTGAGGGGTATTGTGAGTATTTTGACCCCACTGTTTTTTTCAGGAATTAATGAAATTTAGAGGAGAAAAAATAAAATGTGATATGTTTGCAAATATGTCATTTCAAAGACATATTTTTTTCCTATTGTGCACATGATAATTAGAATTTACACCCCAAAATGGATACTGTTTGTCCTGTGTTAAGAAACATACCAATTGTGGCCCTAATCTTCTGTCTGTATGCACAACGGGGCCCAAACCGAAAGGAGCAGCCGGTGGCTTTCAGAACAGAAATTTTGCTTGAAGTAGATTTAGGCCCCATTGCCCATTTAGCATGAGGGGGACATAGAAGGTTGCATAGATGCAGATATAAGTAGTTCAAAACTATGCCTCCCCTCTAACAGAAGAGAAAAGGAACAATGTCTTCAGTCTGCAATTCTAACACTGAGCGGATCTATTAATGAAATAGCTCAGGTGAGTAGACCGCTCATGGGGTCTTACATATGATGTACTTAAAGTGTTTTATTAGATATTTAAAGCATCTCAAAGGTCTAGAATAGCTCTATGTTTATTAGATGTTTAGAACAGTTCAACGCATTTCCCTGTCTTACTACAGACGGTTCATCAGGAACCAGGGTTCTAAGGTTTTTGTCTATGTGAATGCCCTGATAAGTCGACAATGAACTGAAGGATGGCTAGCACAGACTTACGCCGGAAAATGATCAAAGACTAATCTGAACCACTAGTATCAGTCATGATTCTTACTGCTTATTCAACTTTGACAGAGTGAACTATTAGTACCATACTCCAATTTTCAAGGGTAGATCCCCTCAGTAAGGTATCCAATAACACTTTCTAAGCCCATTTGTCTGAGGCTTATATTCAATAACTGCATAGATATACATGCAGAGTATAGTTCGAACATTCACTTGCAATAAGCAAGGAGTTCTGCCTTACAATCAAATATTGTCAACTCCCGTGTAAATTGCTATCATAGCAGGGGCATAACTATAGGGGATGCAGGGGATGCGGTTGCACCCGGGCCCAGGAGCCTTAGGGGGCCCATAAGTCCTCTCTTCTCCATATAGGGAGCCCAGTACTATGAGTAAAGCATTATAGTTGGGAGCCCTGTTAAAGGTTTTACATCGGGGCCCGGGAGCTTCAAGTTACGCCTCTGTATCATAGAGAATGTAGAGCTGCAAGGATATCAATGACTAATGTAGATTCAAAGTAGTAGGTTAGTTGTGTGGGATTTAAATTTTTTCCATGCTAATATGAGAAAAAGCACAAAAAAGGGTTTTTTCTACATTTTCTTTTTACATTTTTCTTTTATGTACATTTTTATTATCTTTTGTTTTACATCATTTGTGTCCCTGTAGGGGACTTACAGCATAGCTCCCATGATCGCTATGATAAGGCATTGCAGGACTTCTCTCCTGGAATGCCTTATCGCTTCTTACAGCGATCATATTCAAGGGTAATACAGGACACTTGTAGGTGGCATCCTGTTACCATGGCAACCAGCTGGGCTCTCTGCGATCACATCGCAAGAGCCCAATGACATCACACAGGGAGTGCGCTCCCTCTGTGAACCCTTCCCTTGCTGTGATCTACATAGATAGTGTCAGGGAAGGGGTTAACAGTGGGGTCGCATCTCCGACACCCCCCCATCCCCACTGTTGCAGCGTAAAGCTGGCTATCAGTGTCAGCCGGCTCCCGCTGCCGGATAGTGCAATATCTCTTCTGATCTCTCGCTATCCCCAGGACGTATGTTTATGCCCTGTTGCGGGAAGTACAATAAAGCAAATGTTGGCTGCAGATCAATTGCTACTGTCACGACCTGACACAATGGAGCCTTTAATGCGGGCGTAAAGGTTGCGAGGAAGTTTGCATGATCATCCAAATCCCCATTCCCTTTACAAATTAATGACACATTGTCGACTATGGGCTCTGTCGGACGAGGTGCTTGCTACGTGTCCCATAGGAGATGTGCATGCGAGAGTGTTTTTCTGCACGCGTATGTGCGCAAACAAGAAAGCCGCTTATGCTATGTGGTAACTGCACATGAACGACAAAAACGGCGTTCATTATGATTGTGCAAAATATTATGTGCAGACTATGTAATTATGCGCGCCTAGCAGCATAGCAGCGCATAACGCAGTGAACGGCCGGAATAGCAGCACACGATGCTCGTACCTTACCTTCTTCCCTGTGCTGCCAACATTTGGACCGCCCACTCCCAGATGATATTTAAATGATGGTAATTATGGCTGTGCTTCATTTGGCCTCTGGTTCTACCTGCATTTGCAAGATAGTTACTTGGAGACATGTCATCTGGAGATGATGTTCTTTTTGGCTGGTTGCTGTTGAGTTGCCTGAGACCTCGGAGGAGGTGTCTACTGACCTTCCTAGTGGCCAAGCTAGTACAAGCAACAGTGCTGGGGCGGTCAGGAGGAGCTAGGAAATACTGGGTGCATCCAATGGTGTCTTAGGGTGACCGTTTTGGGCACTTTTACTCCCTTTACAAGGACTTGAGGCGATACCTGGTCAAAATGGTCGCTTTCTGTCGTTTGTTGGTCATTATGTTTGATGAACACCTGGAGGTGGTGCGTGTCGGGATTACACACAGATACCACCATGCAAGAAAGTGTCTGTGCTGAGCAAAGACTCCTGGTTACTTTGTGGTAAGTTTATATGTCTCACCCAAGTTACCTTAATGGTTTTTGTGCCTGTCAGGCTTTTTATCTTAGCATATGTATTTTTGGAGTAGTTGCAGCCAGAAACGTTTGCAAGCTGGTTTTAGCGCTGCATGCTCCTGGGACCATGTTTGACCGGTTGCAGAGAAGCTCGCAAATACGAATTGTCCTCCGCTTAATTTCTTTAGATGTTATAATCTGTGTAGTCATTGCCGGCTTTGCTTAGCACCTTAAAATATTCGCTTACATGCACACCTTGCACCCACTGTAATTTTGCTTGGTGATTTCTGTTGGCCAAATACAGAGGCAGCGTGATTGTTGTCAGATGTACTGTCAGAGAGGGGTAAGGTTATTAGCTAGATATGTGCCTGTTTGCGAAATATGTACTTGTTGAGTTTATTATTTTTTTGTTTCTGTTTTTCTTCCCACCATTAGATTCCATGCTACTGGTAATTCTTTTGCTTCCTTGCACTTTCTGGCTTGGGGTTTCGACCATTAGGCCACCGAACTCATGGTCTCAGTACTTTAACTATCAGCAGTTCTTTTCGGTAGTCCTAGTGGCAGTTGCTGATACCATAGTAACTATCGATTCCTGTTTGTTGATATTGGGGCCTTTGGGAGTACTGCTGCTGCTCGCATTTTTAGCGCTTTCAGAATGGGTTGGTGGCTGATGGCCTGGGCAGCATTCTGTAACGGAGCCCCGGAACCTTTCTGGGTCATCTGGACCAGATGCCCCATTTGTTCTTGTGGTGGATGAGGGTTTTGGGCTTGTCAATCATGTTATGTGACTCTTTGCTCGCAGACACATGGACACCAGGAGAAAAGTGTTTAATTACCTCCAAACTGGCGTTATATGGAGTGTGCATTTGGGATACTAGCCAGCCGATGGAGAGTGTTTCAAAGTGCCATTCAGCTGGCTCCGGACAGCGTGCAGGTGGTAATTAACGCCTGCGTGGTTCTCCATAATTTTTGCCGAAGACATAATACGGTTTGAAATGCTGAGGCGACTTGGCCAACTATGTTCCCGCAGGAAGTTGCGGATGAGCCAGTACGGCATGGTAGGCCTCCACATTCTGTTGTCTAAGTCAGGGACATCTTTGCAAACTTCTTCCAGACATGTCAGGGAGCAGTTCTGTGGCAGATGGACTATGTGCAAGGAGGCAGACACTAGCTGGTCTCTCCAGATAGCATTTTTTTCTATTAAACGCTGGCTGTGCCCTATTTTTACTTTAGTTAGGTACGTATTGGCAATTTTTTTTTTAGTTAGGGACTCACAAGAAAACGAGGACCCTTGATGTGGGTTGCAGGCTTGTACTCACTTGGCCACCTACCACTCAATGATAGAATTAGGCTGCACCGTTTAAGGAGTTTATCCAGTTTACCAACTGGAGGGGAAGGTGGACAATGTTGTTATCCAACAACAATGTTGTTACCTCGGGCTTTTTTAGCCTTACAGGGCCCACAGATCAAATAATAGGCATTCAGGCAAATGCCTTTTTTGGCTTGACAGCCTACAGTGACCCATAGTGTACTCGGTTACAACATGTTCCCGCTAATTTCATGGCCCCGAGATGGACTAAACTGATGGTTAATTAGCTTGCAGAAATGAGTGTATAGACAAGGAAATTTAATTATTCCTACTCATATGCTTGCTCTTAGCTTTTCCTCGCCTGCACCCCCAGCTGTTTTTTTTCCCCTGAAAATTGCTAGTTGCAGCATGCAATTAGATTTGCCCTAGTATCTTGGCATGGATGCCACGTATCAACATTTGTCTTGGGTTCTTTTAGGCCTCAACCCCAAAGTCTGGATGTGGCCCTATTTTGCGTCAGCTGGAATGGAGCATCAAGGAATGTTTACCACTGCACATTAGCATGTTCACTATCGGATGTGTTAAAATGCGGCTTGGACACACTTCCGCAAACCTACAAACTGGTAAGTAAGGTGTATTGGCGCCTGTAGTTCTAACCCTAAAGTGAGTGCCTAGCTATTTAGATGGGCCTTCTGACCTTGAAGGGATGATGTTCTGTGCTTCCTGCTGGTGGCCCTGCTTAATGCAACGTGTTTTTGCTTTTCAGATTTTGGCCTCCTGTTTGGATAATGTCTGATCTACATGACACCCTCAACCTTCTTCTTTAGATGGGCCAACAATGGTCTACAGCCTTTTCACAGCCTTCTGAATCTTGCATGAAAATCCGCATGTGGACCAACAGCGTGTTGTTCAGCTTTGTTCGCCACAATAGATGTAGCCAGCTTTGTAAAGTGTCTGCCCCGGGTCTGATCACATTTAGGTATGTTGTAATGGCCCCAATTTAAACGGTATGTGCATTGCTGGTCATGCACCCTGAATGTGCTACTGCTAGAATCTGCCATCATCAAACAAGACTCAATGTTGCCGGGGTTTGGGCTTTGTGTCTGGGCAATAAGAGGCAAACATTGTAATCACTGCTTAAATGAGCAACACTGATTATGACACCGTTGATCTAACGTGCAAATACGGATAACCCCTCTGGCAACATAAAAGGCATGCTGGATGCCGTGCCACACAGCTTTGCCCTGGCACATAATGTCTCCATACACTCTTTCTGAGGTGGCTGTGTTTTAGTTTTCATGGAAATAACTCCAAAAAAACCAACAATTCTAGCCTGTTGCCTTGCCAGCAGCATGGGGGAAGCTAATTGGCCTTGGTAATCTTACAGATATGTTTGATCATTGTTTCCTTTTTATGCCTGTCACATGAGCCAGTTGTTTTGTGCGTCAGTAGGTGTGCGCAAAACAGCGTTGCATGGGTGTGCCCCAAAAGGGGGTGAACGGGGCTGCCGGCAATGCCTGCAGTGATTTTTGGGAAAGGGCTTTAAATATAAGACCTTCCCTGAAAAATCATCCCTGGCTTGTGTTTTCAAAAAAACAAAAACACCTCTCCGCCGCTGCTGGGCCTCAGGTGTGGCTAGCCGCTTGTGTCCCCGGCAGTGTAGTGAAGTTCTATGTGTAATGAAGTGATGTATCTGATTCGCTGAGCACTCCGCCAATCACAGGCAGCGCTCAGCCATTCCTTGAATGACAGATGAGCGCTGCCTGTGATTGGTCACAGAGCTCAGCCAATCACAGGCAGTACTCGAGCATTCATTAAATTCCATGAATGGCCAAGCGTTGCCTGTGATTGGCTGAACGCTCATCCTATCAGATCACTTTCAGCAGGCAGGGATTTAACATCTTCACCTGCTGAAAGAACTTCACTTCACTGCCTGGGAACAAGCAGAGAAGACACGCCTAAGGCCCAACAGCGGTGGAGAGGTGATTATATTTTGTAAAAATGATTTTTAACACATGCTATGTATACTTTTTCAGGGAAGGGCTTATATTGAAAGCCCTTCCGTGAAAAATCACTACAGTGGTCGCCTGCATCTCATTGCTTTCAATGTGGCACCGGCAGCAGTGGCGGCCCCCCTGAAAGCAATGACAGAACATTGCAATACTCTGCCACAGCTGTGGCAGGGAATTCTTTACTCCCCGTGGGGAGTCCCCTTGTCACTGAACACTGTGACAGTGCTGTCACAAAGTTCAGTGACAAGGGGGCTACCTGCAGGGAATATTGATGCGCAGCACGGACCTATGTGTACGCATGTCCTATGTTTTGCAGGTGCGCACGTTTGCATGCCTGTAAAACGCGGACATGTGAAAACCGCACAGGAAACCAATGGTTCTAATAGACACATAAACACGCTCGTCTGAATGAGCCCTTAGAGCAATGCCACAGCCATTGTGGGGTGGATAAACCATTTCCCTGTAAGCATACTATCTTCCCCTGTGTTCATTTTGTGTGCTGTCTCTATTGGGTATTATCTTTATTAATAAAAAAGATGCAGACATGTTTGCTTTGTGTTTTTGTATTTTTAGTTTTTTTTTATATAAAACTATAAAATTATTGTATATTAATATACAAATATAAAACACAAATTGGCCTGAGCAACATTAGCCAAACGGGCTCCAAACTCGGGTGGCATGAAATACACCATCTCAGTCCAAGTGGAGGATCAGGACACCACAACGTCAAAATAGGGGCCCAGCTGCATCCCAACAGTCACAAGTTGTTAATGGGTGGAAAAATCCATGGGCAAGAGTGTGGCCTCTGCGAAGCTGGCAGCTTGCTGGAGTGATTGCAGATCCGCGGTGCAGAAATTGGCTCCCCTCCACTGGATGAGGTGGCCCATGCGTCGCCGGAGATGGTCAATGCCAGTCTGCATAGCATCAATATGGAGCTAGCATTGACACATCTCTGTAAAAAACCCAACTCTCTCTCCAGGGGGAACGTCTCACCAGGCTGTGGGGGGGGGGGGGGGGGGAACAGGAGTTAGGAGCAAATTCACATGCCAGACTCCAAAGTCACTAAAGACACACATTTTGGTTAGGAGAACTCGCCCTTCAGTGTGCAGATGTTTCCCTCACATTTAGCTGGCCCTGTAAGACACAAGCTTTATCTAATCATTGCCTAGCTTAGTGTCTGGAGGACAGGTAAGTAGTGTTCAATACCAGGGAAGCGCCAGAGATAAATGAAAATTTGCAGTCTCACCTGGTGTGGACAGCTTGGCACCCTAAGGTACAGCTGCCTTACCTGTGGTTTGGGGATGGTCCCTGGTGTATTTGACTTCTATGCCTGATGGCATTCGCTGGATCAGGGCTGAGCTGCAGGAGTTACAGGGGGGCCTCACAAGGAGAATTCCCCCGTATAGAATAAAACAAAAAGAATATGCTCAGTAATAAAATACCCTGCACTCATAGGATTCGCCAAATACTTCTAAGTATTGCATAGTTTTTCTGCCAATATTTAGAAACTTACTTTAGAGGAGGGGGATATGGTGTCCACAGAAGCCCCTTCTATTGCAGATACCTCCAATGATATTCCAATCAGCCAAATGGTGGAGAATAATCCTTTTTATTTAGCAACCATGGATAAAATATAACGTAGGCCTACGCGTTTTGGTGCCTCCTAGCACCTTTTTCAAGCCATATATCAATACATAAACTGTGGCTGCTAGAATGAAAACTCACTATGCGTTCCACTTGGGAAGGAGTTGGAACGCACATACGTGCTGATGTAGTCAGGTGATGCGGCGCGTGATGATATCACACTTTAAATCGAACAAGTAATATTAGCACTTGTCGAGGAGAAATCGGGGTATGACAGCTGAGGTCCATGGCCACATAAATGACAAAATTGCTGCTGACACTCTTCTTGAGAGCACTTATGTTGATACAGATTGCAGTCCTTGGCCATACTGTAGCCAGCGGGACAGACTGCAGTAAGCACAGGGGCGAACTTTTGGATTATTCCAATATACGTAAGCTCTGAAGGCATTCAGGGCATAGCGCAAAATGTACGTTTTTCACAGACCCGAGCGACAAACGCAGGCCTTTAGGCTTCATTAGTGCCTATCCACAAGCCTTCCCCAGGCAAACAATTGGTAGCTCTTGAAGCCTGGGTTTCAACAATGCAGTAGCAGTGTTGCTCCAAAAATGCTGTTGTGAAACTGGCCTGCCCAAAGTCAAGCAAAGAAATACAGAGGAGTAGAGGTCACATGACAGTGCATGGACAGTAAGGGTTTCAAGGCAGGAAAATTTAGCTTTGAAATGAGAGCTGGCCCACGTAGTCCAGGAGGCTTTCTATTGCCAAGGACCGCTGGACACGGCTATCATATTGAGATCAATATGACTGCATTAGTGTAGAATATGAAACTTTCATTGACTCCATTTGCTATGAGCCTACTAGTCGCAATGGCCTTGTCCATTGTGAACACTATAAATGTCCACCTTGGAATGCCATAAAAAGCAAAGAAGCATTGTAATCATAGCATAACGATGAATCAGTTTCACTTGGAATGGCCTAGTTTGGGCATCCAGGGTTCAAAATGATCTGAACCAGGGTGGGACAGGGCCAACTGCCAGGCTGGCAACTCCACCTGCAAATGTGTTTAATAATTACACCATGCATGTGTGCAAGCTCTGTAGTATCCCCTGGTGTGATGAAGTTAAGCACTCTCACAATGTTTTTTGGGTTACAGCAAAGTCTGCATTTTTGCTTACTATTAAAATCGCACAGTCGCTGAATTTATGCGCAAAATAATCGCCGACCCCGTGTTTAATATGTCCAACAAAAGACACGCCCACAAATCAAATGCGCCTATAACATGCCCTTCTTTACCCGTCTAATCAGTTTATCTCGTGCCTGCCGTTGAATCTCCCACCTGATCTGCTGCAAGCGACTTAGATTCTTTGCGTTCAAATCACTCAAGCGTTTTTGAAGCTGCTGCCAACTCCACAAAATGCTCTATTTGGACGCCATCGTCCATGAAATTTTTCGCAATATGTTTTTTTTGTGACTGTTGGGATGACGGTAGGGTCCATGTTTGCTGTTGTAGTCCATCTGGTCCATCATCTGGACCAGAAGGTGTGTTTCGTGTCATCCAAGGGGAGATGTAGTATATAACAAGAAAAGGTCAGCAGCACTCAGATTACCCCCCAACTGAACACGTCAAGGTGGGGGGCAGGGGGGGGGGGGAAGAGAAAAAATTGCGTCAAAGTGACAAAACATGCAAAGCCACCAAATAGGTTGCGAAACATGCATCCTGAAACATGGACTGTGTGTCTGGTTTCACCTAATATGTGACTTGAAAAAGACCTTTAATGGTCGAAACGTTGTCTTGCCATTTTAAGATAAAACAACAAAGTCGATGTTTTCTATGATACTGTGAAGCAGCGTTTATATGCTGCCGCCCTCTCAATCTACAAAATTATCCAAGGGGAGATGCACAGCGAGCCATTACAATTGTATTTAAGTGTATAATCAAAATGGTGCCTTGGTTTCACTTTATCATGTAGCTGTCATGCGTGGGTCACGCAGTATTGCGCAGGGAGGGCCCGCATTAATGACGTAAGACGTACATCTGACTCCACCTCTACTATTTTGCAGATAGTGCCTACTAGTGACAGCCGGCTCCCGCTGCGGGATAGCGCGAGATCTGCTATGATCTCGCGCTATCCCTATGACGTAAAGGTACGTTATTTTGCGGGAAGTAGCCTGCTCCCATGATGTACCCTTACGTCATGGGGAGGGAAGGGGTTAATGGATTTGGAGCGTTAATGCCTTATTAACTAAATAATCTTACAGATCTAGTTATGTTATAATCTTTCAGAAATATATTATGAAAAATTATACAATGCTTAATGTTCAGTGCTGCGCGGCGCAGACAAATACGCATTTGGTACGTTTACGTCAATATCGGAGAAAGTATATTATAAATCGGTATTATGCAAGCATGAGCAAAAATAAATGACAGTATCATTTTCTATACAGATGAACGGTTATTTTAATAAAAAATATAACGCCGGACTAATCCAGACTAATTTTGTAAGCCTAGTGGAAAAACAAGGATCCGTACTGTAAGAGCGCTTATTTTTTTTAAACGGATAATTTTAATAGCAAACTAATGAACAGAATTCTGAAATCCATCCCTTAATTAACTATTTTCAGTAATCACTTCTTATATAAAACATAAATAACCGTATTACACTGAGATCGGGCAAAACGAAGAATAAAAACAGCAAATTCACAATCAGAAATATAAGAACAAGATGTGCCTTGGAACGATTGCATCAGACGAGTGGTGATCGGAAAAAACCTGACTCTACCCATCGGAACAGACTCATCTTTATTAACACACAGTTATGAGCGCCATTTATGAAACTTGATTTTTGGGACTTTTGACCACTGTTATAGGAATTCTGGCCCTCGGTGCACAGGGGTGAAGTTGGTTGCTTGTTATATGTAATACTGTGAAATGTTTAAAAACACAAATCAAAGAGATACAAAGTATCAGCCTGTTATATTCATGCTGTCACTATGTGCTCGGTTAAGGGCTAATGCCCATGGACGGATCTCTGCTGCGTTCCTCGCGGTGCAAATCTGCAGCGCAATAATGCAGGTATTAGGTTCTATTAAACCCAATAGCTTTTTGCCTGTCAGGGCTCACATGCGTGATTCTGCCGCGGACTTCAGCTGCGTGAAAAAAATCATGACATGATCTATTTCAGTATGTTTTTCCGCAGCAGAAGGTCTCCAATATTATAATATTAATGGAGACCGCGAAGATTCGCAACGGAATTCTACGATCACTCATGGGCACTAGCGTTTTTAAACACCGTACTCCCACACGGTAAACCTGCGGGTGTACCCCGCTCCGTCCATGGGTATGAGCCCTAGCTCCTTGTGGACTGTTTTGTTTGTCGGATTTATCGGTCACATGTCCTGAAAGCGGCTTCAGGCCCATTTATGTGGATTAAGCTACTATACCAGGCGGAGGCGCTATACAATGTATGGAAATCTACTGAAATCTACTGAACTGTCCACGGTGCTCAATCAAGCGCTGCAGGTCACTTCAAACAGCTGATTGGTGGGGGTAAAGAGCACAGACCCCACTGATCTGATAATGATGGCCTGTCCTGAGGATAGGTCATTAACATCTTATGGCCCTTCTACACGGGCCAAGAGTCCTTTAAAGAGCTGCACAAGCCACTGACGTTACCACTAAGGTCTTCATCGCTCCTACAGAAAGACTTCAGCACTGGATCGCAGCTCCTGGTTACCCATGTGAATAAGGGATTAACCCACTCCTAGTGTACTGTGACTACAAGAAGTGTCATTTCTGCATGTGCACTGTGGTTATGACAGCGTGTAAAGGACTGTGACTTGCAAGTACACTTGTGAAATACCTATTGGGCTGAACAGAATTTAGGAACACCAACATTGATACATTTACAGGCAGTCTCCAAGCACTGTAAACATTTAACGCTTCACTCACTGTAGCTGTGCAACACAGAACAAAATGACAGGACTCCCAGTAAATGATATACTGGGACACTACAGGCATATATGAGTGACGGTTGTGGATCTATCAGTGTTATAATCACTAAAAATGACTACAAAATTAAACTCTATGAAAATAATGACATTATCATCCAATATACAAGGTTTTGGGGGGCTGGGGGTGAATTTAGAGACCATTTTATCTATATGGAACTTGATTGGCTGCTCTGCCTCATCTGGTGTCTAACCGCTGCAGCGTGTGATGTCACGGAATGTTTCAGCTGTTGGCTCCGCCCCCTTGCATTATCACATTATTATGATATCACCCAGGTTATATAAGGAGCTGTAGCGCCAACATTCTGTAGAGAGTTGTAGTTGGTATTGGAGGTATGTATGCTGTTTTGTCCTCCTCTTTTATCATGTCTTCTATTATTCAGTTCTGATTTCTACTTTACTCCTGCATAGAGATGAGCGAGCGTACTCGGAAAAGCACTACTCGCTCGAGTAATTTGCTTTATCCGAGTATCGCTGTGCTCGTCCCTGAAGATTCGGGTGCCGCTGCGGCTGACAGGTGAGTCGCAGCGGGGAGCAGGGGAGAGCTGCGACTCACCTGTCAGCCGCAGCGGCAACAAACAACTTCACCTCGTCTCATGCATTGCAATTTCAGTTCTCACGAAGATCTCTTTTTGTTTACTTCTCTTTAATTAGGACAATTTCCTAGGCATATAATGGGATCATATCTAAAATTAATATTGTAGCCAACAGGAATTACTATAAATCACAATTTGTGTACTTCGATAAAGTCATGTTGATGGCGTTATTTTATTTCAACTGAAAAAGCAAAATTGCACATATGTTATTATATAAGTACGAAAATGCAAGAATATGTTTGTAATTGTTTTGTAAAATGCAAATCTCTGGAATAAAAAGTGATTTAATAAAATAAAATGTGAAAACACTTTAAAATAGGACAGACAGTACTTGAAAATCTCGACGTTAAAATGCTGCGTTCAAGCGCAGGTCTGAGAAGTCCCACTTGTACCTTGCAGTAAAAAGCGGTGTGTGTGAGAGTGGCCTTAGGTTGCATTTGAGCGCGGAAGATTTACCGTAGTGCTAATTTTCCACGCTGGAAAATCCACATCAATATCTGTCAAAATCCATTCTTTGGTGCGGATTGTACCGGAGATCTGCAGCAGATTTCACCCCTGCAACTGGATGGAATTGAAGGGGCTGAACTACACTAAATAGGCCAGATTGTGATGTGTATAAGGCTTCTTTCCCACGAGTGTATATAAGTCGCTATTTTCACGATTGACTGATATACCATCTGTGGCGTTAAAGCTCATGAATGGGCGCAGACCAGTGCTTAGCTCTGCCCCCGCCCCACCCCTCCCATTGCACAAAACAAAGGGGAGGAAGGCAGGAAAGCCTGCACGGGTGGGGGGGAGAACAGAGGGAGGGAGTTTATCAGCCACACTGCTAAACTCACTCCCACCTACGACCGCTGCCATGGGCTCCCATAGGAGTTCGTGCAGCGACTGGACATATTCTGGCCAAAACATAGTTCCAGAACTATGTTTTTGGCACTGACATAAAAATGCCCAGCGCTATATTGCCTTGGCTGGGCGTTTTTACGTTTCACAAATACGCCCATGTGTTTTGATGCAATGGAATCCAATGCATCAGATCAAAACGCATATCGGCCGGCCGTGAAAACGCCGTCCGATATGCGCTCATGTGAAAGAAACTTTACTGATTCCAAGCGTCGGGTTAAGTCAAGTATGTTAGTGCTTGCGCTATCTGTACATACTGTGTGGTGAGTTTGAGGGCTATAAAGGTCCTCAATATCTGGAAGGGGCAACACAGAAATGATAAGAGCCCATAATGAATGAGCATATAATAGTATTGTGTATAATGTCCAGTCCTACATATAATAATGGCTGACCCAGACACCTAGAGTCTCACTAACTATTTACTCTTTAATAGTGTGAAGAGTCATTTGGAGAATTAGAAAGCATTTTACTATGGCGATAATTTTGTCTATGATGTAAGTATTCTTTTTATTTGACTGCTGATGATATTTAGATAGTTGGATGGATATCATGAAACTAATGTCATACAGAATTAACAGAAAAAGGGTATTTTGACATGTCGGACTGAAGTACCTTGGGCCCTCCAGTGAGATTGATTCTAGGGGCCCACCCTATAGCTACATGGAGATAATAACACATAGGTAGTGCAGGGTATTGTAGAAATGATCAAATGGTCTGCAAGTCCCTATTTGGGATTATCCAAGAGGATTAAAAAAAGGTAGAGGGAAGAAAAGTGCCTTCTGGTTACGGTTCCACCCTTCAGTCATTACTAGAGATGAGCAAGCACCAAAATGCTCGAGTGCTCATTACTCGAGTCGAACTTTCAGTGATGCTCGAGAGTTCGTTTCGAGTAACGAACACCATTGAAGTCAATGGGCGACTCGAGCATTTTTGTATATGACTGGTGCTCCGCTAAGGTTTTCATTTGTGAAAATCTTAGCAAATCACCAAAGTTATGTAAAAAACACAGAAATGAATAGGGCAGGCGAGGAGCAACATGCAGGGCTGCATTTCGGGCTCCGAGGTCTCACTATTAAGCCACAATAGTGGCAAGAGTGAGACCCCCCCCCGCACTGTCAGCATAACGATCATTCTCCTCTGCCACAGCTGTAACAGCTGTGGCAGAGCAGAAGGATGTTAGCCCATTGAATTCAATGGAGCCGGCAATACAGCCGGCTCCATTGAAAGCAATGGGCTGCCGGCGAGCGCAGGATGAATTTTCGGGAAGGGCTTAAAAATATAAGCCCTTACCTGAAAAAGAAAGATTTTAGTGTAAAAAAGAATAAAAATGCAAAAAAAATGTATACTCACCTTTCCGCTGCAGCCGGAGTTCAGCCGCGTCTGGCCGGCAGTTCTCCTGAACTGCTCTGAGTAGTATTCAGCAGCCAGGGATTTAAAATCCTCGCCTGCTGAATGAGCTGCCTCTGATTGGTCACAGCCTCACCAATCAGAGGCAGCTCTCACTCACCTATTCATGAATTTTAAATTCATCCCGCGCTCGCCGACAGTCCATTGCTTTCAATGGAGCCGGCTGTATTGCCGGCTCCATTGAATTCAATGGGCTAACATCGTTCTTCTCTGCCACAGCTGTTACAGCTATGGCAGAGGAGAACGATCTTTATGCTGACATAAATTATTTTTACACATTTTAGGATGATTTTCAGGTAAGGGCTTATATTTTTAAGCCCTTCCCGAAAATTCATCCTGAGATTGCCGGCAGCCCATTGCTTTCAATGGAGCCGGCTATATTGCCGACTCCATTGAATTCAATGGTCAGTGCTCGTTTAATCGAGACGAGTACCGCGTGGTGCTCGTCTCGAGTAACGAGCATCTCGAGCACCCTAATACTCGAATGAGCATCAAGCTCGGACAAGTATGCTCGCTCATCTCTAATCATTACTCAAACTACCAAAAGAAAGGAAAAAGAAGGTATCCACCGGGGCTCAAACCGACATATAAAAAAACCCTTTTAATAATCTAAGATTAAAAGCTCCTATGGGATATCCTGAATAATGATGTCACCACAGAACACCCAAAATATTACATGTATCCCTGGTTATATGCGAGGTGTTCCTGAATTCTACATCTTATAATAGAGAGACAATGTCCTAGATTGTCACCATCTTCTTTATGCTCTGTTAGGACCTGGGAGGACGTAGATGTCGTCCCACACGGTTTAGATGATCATCAACAACACGTATACTTTTTGCAGATCATTTAAGTATCTGACTGCAGGACATCCATGATAGTGACTGTTAGCCCAATATCTGGTGCTAGCCCTCGAAGGCATCATCCCACACTCATCAAGAGACTAGACCTCAGGAAAAAGGGGCCATATACAACACTATAATAATAGTGGGAATGTAGAAGGAAATATAATACAAATGTCCCCCCTAGCAGCCCCTATTATCAGGTGAGTCATCCGCATTACTCTATTAGAGGTGGAGAGAAGCCGATAGCCGCGGGTCCTGCCACGACAGTCAAATAATACAGAGAAACCCTTCATATAAATCAGCAGAAATCCTCAGCTGCAATCTGATTGGTTATTACAGGAAATTCCTTGTTTTGTCTGTTCTAGATTTTTGTATAAAAATATTGTTTTTCTGACCATTTTATAACCTGTAAATACCATATTTATAATTCTTTCTTCTTTTCCTTCTTCCGCAGGTGGTGTCAGACTCTAGACTGGAGCGACAGCACCTATTACCAGTAATTATCTCCTGTATAATCACCCTATTTCTCTACTGTTTTTGCAATTGCTGTTTCTTTTATTTCTCCTCCTAAAAAAGGAAACCCCCATCTATCCCAAAATGGTGCACAGAAAAATAATTCAATTATCCCACAAAACTCTGCCCTCATAGGGCGCCGCTGATGGCAGAATTACAAAGTTATAGATATTAGAATGTGGAGATTACAAAATATAAAAAAATGTTCCATCCTTAAAGCCTAAAAAAGACAAGGTTCTTAAAGGGTTAACCCGACCACTTATAGTTTTTCATTTTTAGACTTCAATATAACATACATTATCCTTTGGTTACATTAGATGCAAGAACTAAATTTCTATATATGTGATGTGTTGCTCCACAGAAAGGAAGATGAGGACGGAAGTGCCGATGCCTCCACTGGACCCATCACTGAGACCATCTTTATCAGTCAGCCCACCAAGAATGGACTTATCACTGGGACCGGACTTCGCAATGAGTTTATCGAGACCGGATCCACTACCATCAATGTGTAAGTACAGAATCACCTACAATGTGCTTATTGTTTAAGTATACCATATATTCCACTGCATTAAAGATATTTATAATTGTAATATACATGTTATGTGTAGGAAGTGCTGAGCGAGAAGCAAACAAGAAGCCCGCAAGCGGCTGGCAACTCCTTCAGTGTGAAAGCACTGCATGATCACTAGCGACCTTAGCGGTAACATCACCGCTCGTGCAGTTGCTTCACAGACTGTCGGTCCGTGTAAAAGGGGCTTTAGACACCACATTTTACACTACATTACAGATGGGTAATTGATGATTGATAAGTGTCTGTAATAGGATGGAGAAAGATACGGATGGGATAGACATAGAGGAGAATGAGGAATTGGAGGGTGATGATGAGGAGGAGGAGGTGGGATGCATGACGGATCTTATTGTAGGACCCCACAGTAGTGACTGTTACCCTAATATCTGGGCTCGCCCTCCTGGACATCCCCCCACACTTCCTCATCAGAAATTACCCTTCAGAGACAAGGGGCGGGCATGATGGGGAAATAATATAGAATAAACAATCATTCAATCATCACAACACATGACATCAGTAGTTCATAGTCTGTCATGGACACCACCGAATATAATGGCTTAGTTTTGTTTTTGAACATTCTGTTTTTCATCATGTATATTTTTCTCCAACAGCAAAAGCAGCAAACCACCCGGAAGATGGAAGGGATTTAGCAGGTGAATACAAGATTCATTTATTATGTTTTAGTTCATGTAAAGAAGGATAATGGGGGGCAAGCACCTCCTAAACCCTCACATTGGTTCATTGTATTACCTGGAGTTGAAACCTTACATATATATATCACCACTTCTCTGACCCTGAACTTCTGGCTTCTGCCCCATTAGACCTCTCCCCTGAACCTCCGTCCTCCAGTATTCCCCAGTGACTCACACTTGTTTTCTTCTTTATTTAGAGCCTTCAGACAACTGTTGTCCTGCTGTGCCTTCCAAACTCCAAATAACAGCTGAAATGTCCTGCTTCACCTAATCCCCCTCCCCTCCATCACCCCACCCACATAACCCTCTCCCATCCAATAAATCTTTCCCTTCCCCAATCGCCTCCACTCCCTCATTCCCATTCCCCAATCCCAGTGCTCAATATCTATGGCCATTCTTAGATAGATAGGGATATTAGATAGTTAGGGACATGAAAAAGATATGAGATAGATAGGGATATGAGATAGATAGGGACATGAAAAAGATATGAGATAGATAGGGACATGAGATAGATAGGGACATGAAAAAGATATGAGATAGATAGGGACATGAGATAGATAGGGACATGAAAAAGATATGAGATAGATAGGGACATGAGATAGATAGGGACACAAAAAAGATATGAGATAGATAGGGACATGAAAAAGATATTAGATAGATAGGGACATGAGATAGATAGGGACATGAAAAAGATATGAGATAGGTAGGGATATGAGCTAGATAGGGACATGAAAAAGATATGAGATAGATAGGGACAAGAGATAGATAGGGACACAAAAAAGATATGAGATAGATAGGGACATGAAAAAGATATTAGATAGATAGGGACATGAGATAGATAGATAGGGACATGAAAAAGATATGAGATAGGTAGGGATATGAGCTAGATAGGGACATGAAAAAGATATGAGATAGATAGGGATATGAGATAGATAGGGACACAAAACAGATATGAGATAGATAGGGACATGAGATAGATAGGGACACAAAAAGATATGAGATAGATAGGGACATGAAAAAGATATGAGATAGATAGGGATATGAGATAGATAGGGACATGAAAAAGATATGAGATAGATAGGGATATGAGACAGACAGATAGGGATATTAGTTAGATAGGGATATAAAATACATATGACCCCATAACCCTCTCCCCAATCCCCTCCACTCCCCTACCCTTCTATCACCTTCATAAACCTCTCTCCCCCCTCCCCCCACCCTCCCCCATCAGAAATCACATGTGAGAAGCAAGGGGCAGTCCAGACAGACAAACAACATTGAACAAATATTAAATCTATTCATTACAGTGCAAGTCTTCATTCCCCAATCTTCCTTCTGTCCCCCACCTCCATAGATCTCTACCCAATAAAAACATTTAAAAAAATGGATTGACTTGTAATGGACTCTTTTAGCATGAGTGCACAAGGAAGGAGTGAACCAGATCCTTCGTCAGGGCCGGCTTTAGGTTTACATGGGCCTTTGGGCAACAAAGTCTCAGTGGGCCACCTTATTAATTTATAGACTTCATTCTGTAACCCATAGTACCCTCTAAGTCATTAATAAGGCCTCATTGTGCCCCTTAAGCTATTTATAAGCCTACTCACCTCTATCACCATCCTACAGTATCCCCCGTCCTTTGCCTTGGCCTATTTTGTCCAAGCTCATGTGGAATACCACAGGCTGCATGATGAAACCTTCGTACGCGGTGTGACAGAGATGACCTCGAGCAACAGAACAGGAAGTGCTTGGCTTATTGTAGTGCTGCTTGTATAGGGAATTGTATCTGTGTCTTAAAGACGTGGCTACAATTAATTTAAAAGAATAAAGACAGGATCAATCCCATCCTTGAGTGGCCCCCCAGAGTCAGTAGGTCCCAGCACCTGTCAGGGTTAGCCAACTTAACAAATGTTCGCAAACAGACCACTCCGCAATACCAGTAAGGTGGGACCAAGTTCCTAAATGCAGGCCACAGAGGGAGTCCGGATCCAAAGGCTCCAAGGGGGCAACAAGAAAGAATAAATCCGCGGCAGCATATGAATATGCAAGTAAAACAGAAGTTTTTATTCCTCCACAACACCCATAGCTGCAACGTTTCGATCTCGGTTGAGATCTTTGTTAAGCATAATCACCACATATAACACCCCCCCCCCCCATATATAGAGACATCATTAAAATCACATACATAACAGTTGTGATATACTAGATACCGTGGTAACACGTGCGGCCATTGTCTGTGGCATCAGGATACTGCAGTGTCAGGCACAGCTATTTGCGCATGTGCGGGAGCATACAAGTTCCGCAAGAGTAAAGTGGAATTTACGTCATCTCTGTGCATGCACACAGTGATGCCAGCCAATCCCTGGGGGTTACACCAACTTTGCCCCTTAGATGGACCAGCTTTGTCCGTGACCTCTTCAGGCTTCTCTTATGATCATCTGCTTCCTCTTTTCCCTTTAAGTCTGAAAACTTTGGTTTCTTGCATTGAGTTTGGTCTTGTCATAATTTCTTCAGAACATAACAACACTTGGTCACTGCGGTTCTCAATCAGACGACTGCAGATCTGGAGTGCATTAATACAAACATGAAAGTGAATTATCAAGTAGTATCCCAAAAAGGAGGATGGAGTACTGGAAGGACACACTGTGGAAAATTAGAAACTGCAGGATTTTTTTCTAGGGGGGAGTGAGATAAAGGTCTTACAAAAAATCCTTAATTCAGTAACTATTTTAGTATATTGTTTAGCATAAACATACATATCTCATAGTGAAAAGTTTTTCCTGTCCAGAATACCCCTTTAAAGTTGGAATCTAGTTAGATTAAAGGGGTTATGTCCAAAGAGACTTTTAATATAGGTGATAAAAGTCTGATTGGTGGGGGTCTCAATGCTGAGACCACCCCAATTCTGGAGAACTAGGGGTCCCACATCCCCCTCTTCTGTCACTGTGGGGATGTGTCTCCCACCTGCAGTCACGTCAGATTGAATGCAGTGATGGCCGTAAACTCTAATAGAGATGAATGGGAATGCACATGCAAAGCCTTGTAAAAATAGTCAAAGTGGCTATGTGCACAATCACTTCCCCTGAGAACACCACAGGAACGGGGGACTAGGTGAGTAGGAAAAGAGAGCGCCTAAATTGTAAGCACCATAACTAGTTTATGGTAGTCAAAGTCGACGACAGCTTCCCTTTAAGGTTCATCGAAAAAGAGTGGAGGGTAAAATAGATGCCAGACCTTTCTGCCCTAGATATCAAAATGCAGCACTTTAACCCCTTAAAGGGGTTGTCCCGCGGCAGCAAGTGGGTCAAATACACAAGTGTATATCAAATACACAATGGATTTCTTATGAAATTGTTTCGCTCCATGTGGACAAAATTTTTTAAATCTTGTCCACATGGCTTGTAATGTAAATACTGCGGAAATGCTCAAAGGGGTTGTCCCGCGGCAGCAAGTGGGTCTATACACTTCTGTATGGCCATATTAATGCACTTTGTAATGTACATTGTGCATTAGTTATGAGCCATACAGAAGTTCTAAGAAGTTTTTCACTTACCTGCTCCGTTGCTAGCGTCCTCGTTTCCATGGAGACCGTCTAATTTTCGGCGTCTAATGGCCAAATTAGACACGCTTGCGCAGTCCGGGTCTTCTTCTTTCCTCAATGGGGCCGCTCGTGCTGGATGCCGGCTCCGTGTAGCTCAGCCCCGTCACGTGCCGATTCCAGCCAATCAGGAGGCTGGAATCGGCAATGGACCGCACAGAAGCTCTGCGGTCCACCGAGGGAGAAGGTCCCGGCGGCCATCTTCAGCAGGTAAGTAAGAAGTCACCGGAGCGCGGGGATTCAGGTAAGCACTCTCCAGTGTTCTTTTTTAACCCCTGCATCGGGGTTGTCTCGCGTCGAACGGGGGGGGGGGGGGGGGGGGTTGAAAAAAAAAAAAACCTGCTTCGGCGCGGGACCACCCCCTTAAGGACCAAGCTGTTTTGTACCTTAAGGACCAGACACTTTTTAGGGATTTTACCCGTGTGGCGGTTTTACTGCTCTATTTTTTTTCCTTTAGCTACCAAAATTATTTTTGCTGCGTTTTTTTTTCCGTGACATATAGGACTATTTTTTAATATCTTTTTCACTGACTTTTTTTCCCTGTTTTTTAGTTTTATTGGGGGTAAAATCTAAAAAAAAATGTTTTTTTAACATTTATAATTTTTTTAAAAATTATTTTTATATTTACACTAAAATAAAGTCCAAAGAAAGCAGGTCGCCAGCAGCACAATTTGTATATCCCTCCAAGGGCTGGGCATAGATCATGCAGTAGCCAAAGAAACAGGTGAATGGATCCTTTTCACCAAATCACATACAGCAATGAAAAAAAGACTTTGGCAGCATCCAGGGTGCAAATTGATATCCAAAATTTTATTCCCCCATCACAGAAAAACAGGCAACGTTTCGGCCATGTTGGCCTTTGTCAACATGGCCGAAACGTTGCCTGTTTTTCTGTGATGGGGGAATAAAATTTTGGATATCAATTTGCACCATGGATGCTGCCAAAGTCTTTTTTTCATTGCTACACTAAAATAAAGTATGGGAATGGGTTCCTCTATTTGTTTCAAACGTTTTGATATATAGTGTGAGGGTTATGAACATGAAAACTTATATATGTATACATTTCATCCATCTGTAATATACGTTTCCGGAGGCTGTAGGCCTAAATTGTACACTCTATTCTGTGTCCTATGAAAAGGTCTGCTAAATGCTTGTACATTTAGGCTAGTACTTAATTACATTATGTAGAGGTGTAATCTTAAGTGTCCATCATGTCTCCAAAGATCCTGTTTATCTCGTTACACTGATCAAAAGGTTGTATGGAATGCTTTGTTTCTTACTGCTGTCTAGGTAGGGCATGCAATTAGAATGTAGAGTGTGATGATAATCAGGGTACCAGACACGATGTCTACAAACAAACAAATAAAGCATTGTTTATAGAGAAGACAAAATTATGTACCAGTAAAACAGGTCAACCTCTGTAACACTAACCTACTGATACGCCTACTATTTTCTGTATAAGACTAAGTCAATTTACACAATAAAGTCAGATTGCTCTAAGACACGACCGTGATGCCTGTGTCTATTGCTTTCTCATGGTGGCTGCCATAACCACCTCTGATTTGGAGCCCCACAGCATATTAACGTAACATGGATTTTATCCCTAACATAATTGGCGCCCAACGTGGGGCTTGATGGAACAAGAGGACCACCTACACCTCGAACCCCCCCGGACCCAGATGGGATAAGGAGCCACTCGGAACCACGGATTGACAAAAACTGCGCAGTAAGGTAAGGTTTTATCTTGCCACAATCTATCCGTGCTTCCTGGCTGCTCCTTTCCTGTCCGAGGGGTAAGAAGTGCATGCCTCTTATAAATCTTCAAGCTTTTTAAGAATTCATATGGTGGGCTGAATATGCTGTGCGGGTGTTTAACTGTTATTGTCTTTATTTGTTACTTTGCATGGTCAGTGTACAGAATATGATACCCTATTGCCAATCTCTGGAAGGCATGATATAAGTTATACCAGGGAAGCCTAAAATTTTCAGGGGATAAAACCCCTGATGGGATCCTCTTATAAACATAAGAGAAGTAGTAGAGACGAGGTAAAATATACAGGGTGAGGAAGTAATACCCTATTGCCAATCTCTGGAAGGCATGGTATAAGTTATATCAGGGAAGCCTAAAATTTTCAGGGGATAAAACCCCTGATGGGATCCTCTTATAAACATAAGAGAAGTAGTAGAGACGAGGTAAAATATGCAGGGTGAGGAAGTACAGAATATGAAACCCGCTTGCCGATCTCGGGAAGGCATGGTATAAATTGTACCAGGGAAGCCTAAAATTTTCAGGGGATAAAATCCCTGATGGGAGCCTCTTATAGGTATAAGAGAAGTAATTGAGACGGGGGGAAATAAGCAGGGTTGGGAAGTACCGACACTTTTAGACAAGTGAAGTACTGACACTTAAAGTACTGACAAAAAAAAAAAAAAAAAAAATAGTAACTGACATGCAAATGTTTTTGTCTTTATGTGTGTGTATAAATGGAAGGACCTGTATGAGAGTTAGACTGTGTTATATGGTGTATACTGTCCGGTAACCAGAAACGAAATGAAGCAAAAATGACCAAATGCTGAGCCAGACCACAGGGGGTGGAGCTAGGTGATGTAAGGAGATGGGAGGGAAGAACAATAGGAACAGGTCTTGCTCCACCCTACACACAGTCCAGCCTAGGTGAAAAGTGTGTCTCCATTTTAAGTGGATGTTGGTGTATATATATGTATATTGTGGTAATGTATAGAGTGAAGGTCACTCTTAGACTCCATGTTAAGTCTCCCACTTGAACAAATGGAGTGACCAAAGGAGGGGCATCTAATTATCTAATTTTATTCCTGAGACTAGTTGTGTGAGATAATAGCCCAGGATTACCACAGTGTATATATGTATATACAGATTCGTGGAATATGTGGAATTCAAAAATATTGGGTTGTGTTAATTTGAATATTATTGAATTAAGATATTAATATGAGATAATTGTGTACTTGAAACACCTGATAAGTACTTTAGTCAAATTAATAACAAAAGTTCTATTTAAAGTGTAATTCATCTTCAATTAACAACAGTATTTTATTTGAAGAGTGTATAAAGAAAATAATAATAATAATAATAATAAGCCTCTTGGTGTACATAAACCGCCAGCCATTGTCCATACTGCTGGTAAAGAGGATAAGGTATGGAAGACTGCATAAGAAAATAGTGAAACAAACAATCGTTTTATGTGTGTGAAAGAATAAAAACAATAAGCCTCTTGGTGTACATAAACCGCCAGCCATTGTCCATACTGCTGGTAAAGAGGATAAGGTGCGGAAGATAGCTAAAGAAATTGGCAAATGAATATTGGTCCCCATCCCACTTATTAGGGTCCCAATCAACTACAGTATGAACCTTTTATAGTGTCTTACTCTCTATAAAGCGTAATTTGAACTAAGTCTTGCTCCTTGCAGCAATACATTAATAGCGCTGTGAACAGGATTACGCAGAGTAATACACTAGTTTGTTTTAAAGGAAAATTTTGATAAACTGATAGTTGAAGAATTTCTTGTGATAATCTGGCTTAGTGTGAAAATGTCGCTGTTTAAGAAAATTTGCAATAGTACGAAAATGTCGGTAGCTAAGAACAAAGAAGTGTCCGATGAATTGTTAATTATGCCAGGGTGGAATAAAGCCCCCTATAATATATTGGCCGCTGAGTGGTCGCAGTGTGGTGAATATCAGTATGTGAGTAGAAATGGGCATAAGTTGTATTGTGTTTGTCATTGGGTAGCCTATTCTGAACGAATTGTGTAAAAACCGCGGTACTAAGAGTTTTTCTTATCTATACATAATTCGCTCATTATTGGAAGTCTGGTGTACAGTAAATACAATCCCAATTTCTACTTCACATATTATCAGTCCGTATAGGAATGAATAAAACCCCCCCTTAGTGAGTGTGAATTTGCAGTTTTTGTAAGGTGGGGGCAAGTGTATTACATTCTGGGTTAATCTTAAATAGACAGCCCAGGAAGATAGTCACAGGCAGTGGAACCAGTTATACAGCTATCTGTCTGGACAAGTTTCTGTGTTCTATAGAAGATAAGATACATTTCAAAGGGTGGGGAGTACTGGGCTTTAGAAGACCTACTTGTCTTTGCAAAGAAATCTGAATTAAGAATTGGTTATATTTGGCTATACAGGAAGTATGTTGTATTATATATATATATATATATACTGTTCAGTAGCTGAAAATGAAATGAGAAAAGAATTCAAAGATGTTCTCTCATTGTCGGGTTAGTTCCCTCTTCCATCTTCACCCCCTCCTTCATCTCAATTCCAACCGTCTCCTCCCCACCCTATGCCAAGTCATCCACTCCAAGGTCAAACATTGGACTGGAGGGATGGACCTGCTGGCATTGTGGACAACAGAACCCGGATTGGAGAGAGAGCTGCCCTGCTTGCGGAGCTCCTCGGCACAAACCGGTTATGCCTATGCTCACTAGATCCTAGGCTAGTGAGTGGAAGCATGAGGACAAGAAAGAGATGAAGGGAGCGGAGGGTGGAATAGGAGCAGATGTAAAACAGGGAAGGCAGTGGGAACGATAATCTAAAATTATGTGAAAAACTATTGTGGCACAGATTAGGATTAAATTAATCATAGAGAATTGAGAAGTGGTAAAATATTTTTAATTTGTCTGAAACATTGGGGAAAAAGAAAAAAAAAATTGAGAGAATCCTCCTTGTCTCTTTCTAATATCACACAAAGAGAAGGAAGAAAGTGTAAAACAATTCTATGCCCGCCTTCAACAACATTAGTCAGATCTGGGGTATAGGGGCATAGAAAAGATGGGCAAACATGTACTTAGTATGGCCTTTGTAGAAGGTCTATTGGAATCCCTAAGGTCATAGATAATAAGCCAGAGTGGAGACAGTCTGAATCTCCGGCCCTTTTTCAGACAAAAGGGCATTTATGTAACTGTCCTGCAGGCTTGGACTCCGCCTGAGGGGACTGTGCTGTTGCAATATGTTAATGACTTTCCAGCTTTGTGCTGAGGATATGAAAACATGTCAATCTGCACCCATTTCTCTTCTAAAAAATTTTTTAGCAGAAAATGGCTGCAAGGCTTAAAAAGGAAAAATTACAGCTTTGTAAACAAAAGGTTGTTGCCTAGCTCAAGGAAGCAGACATCTCACAGAACGACGCAGGGCTGCAGTTCAAGCCATTTCTGTATCTTCTTCTGCTGCCAAAGCTTCGCACCTTTTTGGGACTTGTCTCATACTGCCGTCCCTGGCCTTTCATGCGACAGCAGTATTGACGCAAAAACATGGAGGACGTCCACGGTCACTTGGGTATTACTCCATGAGATTGGATCCGGTAGCCCGAGGAGCCCCCTCCTGTGTCTGTGCGGTGGCAGCAGTACAAGCAAGGGTTGACAAGTCTTCTGAGTTGGTCCTGAACTACCCCCCCTAGTGGTTCTCACCCCTCATGACATCCAGAGTATACTTACTTAAGTACAACCTAAACATCTGTCTCTAGCTCGTCAAATAAGGTTGCAATGTGCTTTGCTCATGCCCCCCCTTTAATATTTCTTTTCAATGGTGAACCCGGCTACTCTTCTTCCAATCGAGTATCCTGTTTCAAATGGGGGAGGGGGAGGCATAGGTGATCAAATGGGGGAGGGGGATGCATAGGTGATCTATGTATTACAGATCAGCTATTTTTAAAAAAAAAATTTTTTGCAAATAAGAACGTGATCTATTTGGAATAGAATATCAGCATGATTGTCTAGCATTGATGCAACAAGAAAAGTTTAAGTTTTAAAGAGTTATTGAAACCCCTTGTTAATACATATTTTGAGTTGTATTTTATAGATGGTACCAGGGTGATTGACGACTCTACACCAGATGTTCACACAACAAGATCTCTAAAAGCAGAATGCCTCCGCATGTCTCGATACAAGAAGCGGAACTGAAGGCCCTCACTGAGGCGTGTAGAGTGACAGAAGGTAACCATTTACACTGACTCCTGGTATGTATTCGGCATAGATCATGGTTACGGCCCAATATGGAAGGCCAGACATTTTTAAACTTCTGTAGGACAACCCATTGAGAATGGTGTAGCAGTACAGAACCTTATGAAAGCCCTACTCCTACCAGACAAAGTAGCAATCCTGAAGGTGAAAGCTCATACTAAAGCCAACAGTGCAGAAGCAAAAGGCAACGCCCTAGCAGACTTCAGCGCAGACAGCGGCCCTCAAGCCGTGGAAGAAAGAAGAAAAGAAGATACTGACCGCACAAGTCAGAGACTATGATTTGGACTTTGATAAAAATTTGAACATTGATGTACTAAAGACATTACAGTCACAAGCCAGCAAAGAAGAAAAAGATAAATGGACTAATATGAGAGCAGTAGAACAGGGTGGCGTATGGCAAACAGTCAGTAACTTGCCTACCACGATCCCTGTACCCCATGATGGCCCAGCTGATCCATGGAAAGACTCACCTATCGAAGGCAGCTATGTTACCTACGCTTGAGAGAGAAAGGGTTGCCCCCTGGGTTCTTTGTAGCTGCTACATCATTTGTCCAGTTTTGCATGAGCTATGCCGTAAGCAACAGGGTAGAAGTAAATTGACCACAAAGGCACTTGCCAGGACCACTCTACCCATTTCAGGGATTGCAAATTGACAACATTCAGCTCCCACGTGTTGGGAAGTATGAATATGTGCTTGTTGTTGATGTTTTTCAGGTTGGAGGCGTACTCTGTTACAAAAGTAAATGAGCAGGTAACCGAAAAGAAGCTCATGAATAAGGTAATCTGCAGATACGGGGTACCAGAGGTAATCGAGTCAGATAGAGGTACACATTTCACAGGTGAAATAATGCAACACTTCATGTCTGCCCTGGGTAACTTCCAGGCATTTGACACCCCTTATCATCCACAAAGAGCCAGAAAACCATATTGCATTATAATATTTCTCTTCAGGCAATGAAACCCTGCACCAGAAGAAAACGAAAATGGTATGATACCCTATTAGGGGGAATTGGTACAGGTGTAGGGGTTCTAAACTCTATAGATTTAGAGGTGATGAAGAATAAAATGGCTGGGGTGGGACAGGATGTTTCTAGATTGATAAATGTTCAGGCACAATGCATGCCTTCCTTGTTCCTCCCCCGATGTCTTGCATTAAGATATGATAAGGATGTATTAATGCTTTTTAATCTGGTTTTGCGGTTTAAAAGGATTTGTTTGTAAATATGAGTAAATTCATGAACTATACACAATGTAGCCTGCAATATGTATATATGATTCACGAGAGGGATAAAGCGGTCAGATGTGATGACAAATAATGAAAAATTGTGGAGAAATATTCTCAATAATGTAATTCCAGTAGCATCCTGGATACGGCCCGGGGCTGATGGTGTAGAATACTCTGATGAGTATAGCACTGGGGAAATGATTTTATGATGTAAAGGACACAAGCCTGATGTGTAAGTCTGTAGTACTACCTGTGGTGTTTGGACCGCCTCTATATGCTTTACAATATTGGTTGCCCAAGTTCACAGGTACTATGATTTATAGTGAAAATAAAACCCATGGTATAGAAAACTGTGAAGAAACACTGGATGGCCTAGCATGCGGACGGAGTACAGCCGCATATGAGCCATGTTTCCAGCAGCCTTCAATCAGCATATGTGATTGGAGGGTGTTACCTGCTTCTTCTATATGCTGATAGAAGTTGGCCCCCAATATGTATATATGCTTTGTTACCAACCAAACTAAAACCACCAGTATGTATAATTTCACCACTCCATTGTCTGGATGTATACAGAACATGTCAGTGATACATTGATTTACAGAAATGTACACCTTTTTGCCAGATGCTGAAGCAACATTAAAGGTACTACTGGTACCCAGATGCTATCCCTATGTCAACTCTGACAGTATCCTTGGGTAGAATTGTAAGACTAATGATAGATACTGAACACCTTTAAATGCATTTGGATGTTACTAACCTCTCCCTTATGGAATTAGAAAAATGTATGGGTAGGAGATAAGCTAGTCAGCCTAGGTACTAAGATCCAGGTAGACACAGAGTATAACTGGTATGATATTTTTACTGAATGGTCACCTATTGCAGGAAAGATGATGGATTTTATGTTTCACCCTTTACTAATACTGTTTCTTTTGTTCATTCTTTTGAGTGTTTGCAATTTATGGACATTCTGTGGGATACGGAGACAAGCAAATTATCTGGAATCGCTCCCTCTACGATATCGTTAAAACAGTCATACGTAAAAGAGCAACAACAGTGGGGATCCGGCGAAGAGGATAGAAAGACCGGCAAGGGTGGCTTAGCACCCTTGATAGCACCACTACAAAGGCTCTTTTCAAGATGGACTGTTTCAAAATGGGGGACTGTGAGGGTTATGAACATGAAAACTTATATATGTATACATTTCATCCATCTGTAATATACGTTTCCGGAGGCTGTAGGCCTAAATTGTACACTCTATTCTGTGTCCTATGAAAAGGTCTGCTAAATGCTTGTACATTTAGGCTAGTACTTAATTACATTATGTAGAGGTGTAATCTTAAGTGTCCATCATGTCTCCAAAGATCCTGTTTATCTCGTTACACTGATCAAAAGGTTGTATGGAATGCTTTGTTTCTTACTGCTGTCTAGGTAGGGCATGCAATTAGAATGTAGAGTGTGATGATAATCAGGGTACCAGACACGATGTCTACAAACAAACAAATAAAGCATTGTTTATAGAGAAGACAAAATTATGTACCAGTAAAACAGGTCAACCTCTGTAACACTAACCTACTGATACGCCTACTATTTTCTGTATAAGACTAAGTCAATTTACACAATAAAGTCAGATTGCTCTAAGACACGACCGTGATGCCTGTGTCTATTGCTTTCTCATGGTGGCTGCCATAACCACCTCTGATTTGGAGCCCCACAGCATATTAACGTAACATGGATTTTATCCCTAACAATAGTATATATGGTTTCGGTTTATAGGGCGCATACGGCGACGGTTTTTGTTGGCGTCTGCTTTGTGTTATTCTCTTTCTTTTTTATGTATTGTTGTTTTATTCTGTTGTTTTGTTTTACTTAGGCCTCCTGCAGACGAGCGGGTCGGATCCGGCGGCGAGGATTCTCGCTGTGGGACCCGACCCCAGCGCCTGCAGGGAGGAGCGCGTACTTACCCGTACCCGGTGGCCCCGGCTCTTTCATGTGACGGCTGCCGAGCAGCCGGCGCATGCGCAGACCGGAGCCGGCGGCCGGGTGAGTGACCGCACAGAAATAGGATATGCCGTGGTTTGTTCAGCCGTCAGCATAGGAGTGCGTATTGTAATGCACTCCTATGCAGGCTTTCAGTGGTGGAAATCCCGCGGTAAATCCCGCCGCGGGATTTCCGCCCGTGTGCAGGCGGCCTTATGTGTGTAATTGTGTTTTTTACTATCTGTGTCCCCCATGACGTCATATAAGACCTCTGGGGGACATTCACATTTTTTTTCCCTTTATTTGAAACTTTCCGACTGTAGCTAGGGCGTCTATAGGAGCCCTAGTTATAGGGGAAAGCAACCCCTGTGGTAACATTAGTCACCTGCAGAGCTGCCAGGGTCTAGTCTGACCCTCCAGCTCTGCAGTAGCAGGGAATCCCAGGAGGTCACATGACCCCCCCCCCCCCCCCCCGAGGCTCCCGTAGTGAAAAATACTTCTTCTTACTTTCACTTTCCCCACACAGTGCTCAGCTGATAACCCGTTCCTGCCTGACTGATCGCAGAGGCAGGAGACTTAGAGCACCGCTGTAATTTTACTATCGGTGGTGCTCTAAGCCCAGGACCAGCCGCCGTAAATTTACTGTGGCTGGTCCTTAACAGGTTAATAACAGACCAATTTTGATCTTTGCTATAGGACGCTATCAATTTTATGGCAAGACTTACATTCATTAAACATATAGGTATAGATATTCCCACAACATAGACTAACACTGATTCACATTCTGCAGGAATTCTCTATTTCATAAACAGTCATTGGAAATCACCACCCTCTGATCACTATGTGGCACATACACATTCATACATCATCTTTTAACTCTCTGGATTTGTTTGTTTACTTTTCCAAATATATGAAACAATTGTTACGGCTTTCTTTATTTTCCCATACTGGATACAAGTAGCAAGAGCCTGAAGCTGTCTGGTAATAGGGGACTACAGTAGTAGCAGTGGGAAGAGTAGAGTAGGGGGCTGTGCAGCATTATTAATCAGGGGGATCCGCACACTTGGGGGAAGATCAGCACGCAGCAGATAGGAGCTGAGCCCATCTCTGACTCACACACCTCCGTAGACTAGTATGGCATTTTTGTATCTTGTCACCACCAGCAGAATGGATGGAGAGCTAGTGATGGCCTGTATCCGTCCAGTGCACACCCACACGCTGCTGATTGGCTGTGTGCAGCAAGGTCCTCAAAAGTCCTAGCAGCGTGGGGCTTTACTTAACGCTGGGATAGAAGCTTAGGGTTAAGGGTTGTTTCTGTGTTAGGGTTACATTGTTAGCGATTAATCCTTCCATGTCAGAGCGCGGCTGCTGTAACATGGAAGGATTTATATGTGTGTGTTCGTGCCTTCCCTATGGGCCTTTTGGTGCGCAAACATGCACAGATAGGGCAGGTCCTATATTTTTGCACCCCCAAAAAAGTGAAAATGAACCCATTAAAGTTAATTCTATTTCCTGCGTTATCACGCTTATCTGATTAGGCTCTATGACCTTGCACACATGAGCGTATTTTACCACGTAAGGCTGGGTTTACATGCGTGAACTGGATTCCATATGTGGGAAGCCGTCCGTGGCAAAACAGAGCATGCTGTGATTTTTTTCCTCTCGCGGAATATGCAATTCGTATCCATGAGAGTGTACTGAAAAAAAGCTAAATTACATGCCTTTCAATGCCTGCGCAATTGGAATCCGTCTGTCTGAGCCTGGCCTAATACGCAGCATCAATCTGACATTAAGGGCTCCTTCATACTCGCAATTTTGTGCACACTTTTGCATGCAGAAAAAGGTCACAGGAACTGCAATTATTAAAACTCATAGGTTTCATGAAAATATACAACATGCTCTATTTTTCCCTGTATTTGCGTACCCGAGACTCCATAGGTGTCTGTGAGGTGCGCAAATGCATACTTGTTTTAAACAAAATACCGCTATTCACAGCACAATGTTGCCATATTAATCGATAACATCAGCGACTAATTCGGCTGGCCCGCCTACTCATTAGAATGCCACATCTATTCAAACATGGTGTGGATGTGTCCCGTGCCGTTGTGAACAGGGCCAGTAGCGGGGAGAAGTACAGCAAGAAATGTGGATCTGCTCTCCAGAAGACGGGATCGGACTCCATTCAGAGCGCAATGAAGTCCTCCACTGGTGAGTGTGATTACTCATTCGCCTATGCAATTTTGCCTCTCACACGGTGCGCGAATTGCACATGCAAAAAGTAATGTGGCATGCAAACCAAGATCGTGTATGAGGTTGTCGGCATGCAGCAAGTATGTGATTCACTGCATACTTCCTGCGTGCTCCTGCAGACACGGAAAGCGCTGGTGTGAAAGAGCCCCAATACAGGTGAAGGAGGTCGGCGATTCTCAGGCTTGCAGTTCTCAGCTCTATAGCAGGTCTGTGTTGTGACTGCAGCTGATTATTGCTACAATGTTACACCTTGCAGTTATAAGAGCAGAATAGAATTGTTACTTTATGGGGCTGCAAGGATTTACTAAAGCAGACTGGTTTAGAATAAAAACATTGGCTGGCACAATCTAATTCCGGTCATCTCCATGATTTGCTGCAGACTGCGCAAAGGAACGGAAAGCAGAAGGACTGGAAGCAAACGGGGGCCTTTCTGCTTACTGGCCTTTATTATAGAATAAAGAAATGAATAGAAATAAGGTAGATATATAGATAGACCGACCGACAGATATCATAGAGAGGGGACAGATAGATAGATATCGTAGAGAGGGAACAAATAGATAGATAGATAGATAGATAGAGAGGGGACAAATAAATGGATAGATAGATAGATAGATAGATAGATAGATATGAGAAAGTTGGATACTTAGCTACCATAGATAGAGAGAGAGAGAGAGATAGTCAGAGAGAGAGAGCGGCCCCAGTAGTAATAGTGAGCCCCCACAGCGGCCCCAGCAGTGATAGTGAGCCCCCACAGCGGCCCCAGCAGTGATAGTGAGCCCACACAGCAGACCCAGCGACAATAGTGATGCTTCACAACAGCCCCAGTGGTAATAGTGACATCCCACAGAGCGGCCCCAGCGATAATTGTGACCCTCCCTACCAGAGCGGCTCCAGCTGTAGTAGTGACATACCCCAGAGCGGTCCAGTTTAGTAATGATCCCCCTCTCACAGAGCGGCCCCAGCGGTAATAGTGACCTCCTTCCCCCAGAGCAGCCCCAGCGTTAATAGTAACATCCCACAGAGTGACCCCAGTGGTAATAGTGCCACCCCACAGAGTGGCCTCAGCTGTAATATTGACACCCCACAGCTGCCCCTGTAGTAATCGTGACATCACACTGTGGCCCCTGTAGTAATAGTGAAATCCCACAGTGGCCCCCGTAGTAATACTGACATCCCACAGTGACCCCCAATAGTAATGTGACATCCCACAGCGGCCCCTTGTAGTAATAGTGACATCCGACAGCAGCCCCCTGTGGTAATAGGGACATCCCACAGCGGCCCCCTGTAGTAATGATTACATCCCACAGCGGCCCTCAGTAGTTATGGTGACATCCTACAGCGGCCCCCTGTAGTAATGGTAACAGCCCACAAAGGCCCCCAGTACTAATGGTGACATCCCACAGTGGCCCCCAGTACTAATGGTGACATCCCACAGTGGCCCCTTGTAGTAATGGTGACATTCCACAGCGGCCCCCTGTAGTAATGGTGACATCCCACAGCGGCCCCTGTAGTAATGGTGACATCTCACAGCGGCCCCTGTAGTAATTGTGACATCTCACAGTGGCCCCCTTTAGTAATGGTGACATCTCACTGTGGCCCCCAGTAGTAATGGTGACATCCTACAGTGGCCCCCAGTCAGAGATGTAACTTGAAGCTCCTGGGCCCCAATGCAAAACCTGGAACAGGGCCCCCAACTATAATGCTTTATTCATAGTACTGGGCTCCCTATATGGAGAAGAGAGGCCTCATGGGCCCCCCAAGGCTCCTGGGCCCGGGTGCATCCGCATTCCCTGCATCCTCTATAGTTACGCCCCTACCCCCAGTAGTAATAGTAACACCCCAAAGTGGTCCCAATAGTAATAGTGACATCCCACAGCGGCCCCCTGTAGTAATGGTGACATCCCACCGTGGTCCCCAGTATGTTATTTTTTCACATTTTCAACTATAATATCTTAAATATGTGCAAAGATACTCTACAAGTTTTTGCTAAGATATATATTTCCATCTGTTTACTTTATTCTGGCGCACATTTGAAAAACTTAGTCTTTTTTTTAACCATTTAGGAGACCTTCAAATTTAACATTATTTATCAACATTTTGAGGAACACTTTGTATTCCTACACCAAGCCAAGATTGCAAAAGCTTTTAGGCGTCAGAATGATACCCCCATAAATGACCATATTTTAAAAACTACACCCCTTAGTGTATTCACTGAGGGGTATTGTGAGTATTTTGACCCCACTGTTTTTTTCAGGAATTAATGAAATTTAGAGGAGAAAAAATAAAATGTGATATGTTTGCAAATATGTCATTTCAAAGACATATTTTTTTCCTATTGTGCACATGATAATTAGAATTTACACCCCAAAATGGATACTGTTTGTCCTGTGTTAAGAAACATACCAATTGTGGCCCTAATCTTCTGTCTGTATGCACAACGGGGCCCAAACCGAAAGGAGCAGCCGGTGGCTTTCAGAACAGAAATTTTGCTTGAAGTAGATTTAGGCCCCATTGCCCATTTAGCATGAGGGGGACATAGAAGGTTGCATAGATGCAGATATAAGTAGTTCAAAACTATGCCTCCCCTCTAACAGAAGAGAAAAGGAACAATGTCTTCAGTCTGCAATTCTAACACTGAGCGGATCTATTAATGAAATAGCTCAGGTGAGTAGACCGCTCATGGGGTCTTACATATGATGTACTTAAAGTGTTTTATTAGATATTTAAAGCATCTCAAAGGTCTAGAATAGCTCTATGTTTATTAGATGTTTAGAACAGTTCAACGCATTTCCCTGTCTTACTACAGACTGTTCATCAGGAACCAGGGTTCTAAGGTTTTTGTCTATGTGAATGCCCTGATAAGTCGACAATGAACTGAAGGATGGCTAGCACAGACTTACGCCGGAAAATGATCAAAGACTAATCTGAACCACTAGTATCAGTCATGATTCTTACTGCTTATTCAACTTTGACAGAGTGAACTATTAGTACCATACTCCAATTTTCAAGGGTAGATCCCCTCAGTAAGGTATCCAATAACACTTTCTAAGCCCATTTGTCTGAGGCTTATATTCAATAACTGCATAGATATACATGCTGAGTATAGTTCGAACATTCACTTGCAATAAGCAAGGAGTTCTGCCTTACAATCAAATATTGTCAACTCCCGTGTAAATTGCTATCATAGCAGGGGCATAACTATAGGGGATGCAGGGGATGCGGTTGCACCCGGGCCCAGGAGCCTTAGGGGGCCCATAAGTCCTCTCTTCTCCATATAGGGAGCCCAGTACTATGAGTAAAGCATTATAGTTGGGAGCCCTGTTAAAGGTTTTACATCGGGGCCCGGGAGCTTCAAGTTACGCCTCTGTATCATAGAGAATGTAGAGCTGCAAGGATATCAATGGCTAATGTCGATTCAAAGTAGTAGGTTAGTTGTGTGGGATTTAAATTTTTTCTATGCTAATATGAGAAAAAGCACAAAAAAGGGTTTTTTCTACATTTTCTTTTTACATTTTTCTTTTATGTACATTTTTATTATCTTTTGTTTTACATCATTTGTGTCCCTGTAGGGGACTTACAGCATAGCTCCCATGATCGCTATGATAAGGCATTGCAGGACTTCTCTCCTGGAATGCCTTATCGCTTCTTACAGCGATCATAGACAAGGGTAATACAGGACACTTGTAGGTGGCATCCTGTTACCATGGCAACCAGCTGGGCTCTCTGCGATCACATCGCAAGAGCCCAATGACATCACACAGGGAGTGCGCTCCCTCTGTGAACCCTTCCCTTGCTGTGATCTACATAGATAGTGTCAGGGAAGGGGTTAACAGTGGGGTCGCATCTCCGACACCCCCCCATCCCCACTGTTGCAGCGTAAAGCTGGCTATCAGTGTCAGCCGGCTCCCGCTGCCGGATAGGGCAATATCTCTTCTGATCTCTCGCTATCCCCAGGACGTATGTTTATGCCCTGTTGCGGGAAGTACAATAAAGCAAATGTTGGCTGCAGATCAATTGCTACTGTCACGACCTGACACAATGGAGCCTTTAATGCGGGCGTAAAGGTTGCGAGGAAGTTTGCATGATCATCCAAATCCCCATTCCCTTTACAAATTAATGACACATTGTCGACTATGGGCTCTGTCGGACGAGGTGCTTGCTACGTGTCCCATAGGAGATGTGCATGCGAGAGTGTTTTTCTGCACGCGTATGTGCGCAAACAAGAAAGCCGCTTATGCTATGTGGTAACTGCACATGAACAACAAAAACGGCGTTCATTATGATTGTGCAAAATATTATGTGCAGACTATGTAATTATGCGCGCCTAGCAGCATAGCAGCGCATAACGCAGTGAACGGCCGGAATAGCAGCACACGATGCTCGTACCTTACCTTCTTCCCTGTGCTGCCAACATTTGGACCGCCCACTCCCAGATGATATTTAAATGATGGTAATTATGGCTGTGCTTCATTTGGCCTCTGGTTCTACCCGCATTTGCAAGATAGTTACTTGGAGACATGTCATCTGGAGATGATGTTCTTTTTGGCTGGTTGCTGTTGAGTTGCCTGAGACCTCGGAGGAGGTGTCTACTGACCTTCCTAGTGGCCAAGCTAGTACAAGCAACAGTGCTGGGGCGGTCAGGAGGAGCTAGGAAATACTGGGTGCATCCAATGGTGTCTTAAGGTGACCGTTTTGGGCACTTTTACTCCCTTTACAAGGACTTGAGGCGATACCTGGTCAAAATGGTTGCTTTCTGTCGTTTGTTGGTCATTATGTTTGATGAACACCTGGAGGTGGTGCGTGTCGGGATTACACACAGATACCACCATGCAAGAAAGTGTCTGTGCTGAGCAAAGACTCCTGGTTATTTTGTGGTAAGTTTATATGTCTCACCCAAGTTACCTTAATGGTTTTTGTGCCTGTCAGGCTTTTTATCTTAGCATATGTATTTTTGGAGTAGTTGCAGCCAGAAACGTTTGCAAGCTGGTTTTAGCGCTGCATGCTCCTGGGACCATGTTTGACCGGTTGCAGAGAAGCTCGCAAATACGAATTGTCCTCCGCTTAATTTCTTTAGATGTTATAATCTGTGTAGTCATTGCCGGCTTTGCTTAGCACCTTAAAATATTCGCTTACATGCACACCTTGCACCCACTGTAATTTTGCTTGGTGATTTCTGTTGGCCAAATACAGAGGCAGCGTGATTGTTGTCAGATGTACTGTCAGAGAGGGGTAAGGTTATTAGCTAGATATGTGCCTGTTTGCGAAATATGTACTTGTTGAGTTTATTATTTTTTTTGTTTCTGTTTTTCTTCCCACCATTAGATTCCATGCTACTGGTAATTCTTTTGCTTCCTTGCACTTTCTGGCTTGGGGTTTCGACCATTAGGCCACCGAACTCATGGTCTCAGTACTTTAACTATCAGCAGTTCTTTTCGGTAGTCCTAGTGGCAGTTGCTGATACCATAGTAACTATCGATTCCTGTTTGTTGATATTGGGGCCTTTGGGAGTACTGCTGCTGCTCGCATTTTTAGCGCTTTCAGAATGGGTTGGTGGCTGATGGCCTGGGCATCATTCTGTAACGGAGCCCCGGAACCTTTCTGGGTCATCTGGACCAGATGCCCCATTTGTTCTTGTGGTGGATGAGGGTTTTGGGCTTGTCAATCATGTTATGTGACTCTTTGCTCGCAGACACATGGACACCAGGAGAAAAGTGTTTAATTACCTCCAAACTGGCGTTATATGGAGTGTGCATTTGGGATACTAGCCAGCCGATGGAGAGTGTTTCAAAGTGCCATTCAGCTGGCTCCGGACAGCGTGCAGGTGGTAATTAACGCCTGCGTGGTTCTCCATAATTTTTGCCGAAGACATAATACGGTTTGAAATGCTGAGGCGACTTGGCCAACTATGTTCCCGCAGGAAGTTGCGGATGAGCCAGTACGGCATGGTAGGCCTCCACATTCTGTTGTCTAAGTCAGGGACATCTTTGCAAACTTCTTCCAGACATGTCAGGGAGCAGTTCTGTGGCAGATGGACTATGTGCAAGGAGGCAGACACTAGCTGGTCTCTCCAGATAGCATTTTTTTCTATTAAACGCTGGCTGTGCCCTATTTTTACTTTAGTTAGGTACGTATTGGCAATTTTTTTTTTAGTTAGGGACTCACAAGAAAACGAGGACCCTTGATGTGGGTTGCAGGCTTGTACTCACTTGGCCACCTACCACTCGATGATAGAATTAGGCTGCACCGTTTAAGGAGTTTATCCAGTTTACCAACTGGAGGGGAAGGTGGACAATGTTGTTATCCAACAACAATGTCGTTACCTCGGGTTTTTTTAGCCTTACAGGGCCCACAGATCAAATAATAGGCAATCAGGCAAATGCCTTTTTTGGCTTGACAGCCTACAGTGACCCATAGTGTACTCGGTTACAACATGTTCCCGCTAATTTCATGGCCCCGAGATGGACTAAACTGATGGTTAATTAGCTTGCAGAAATGAGTGTATAGACAAGGAAATTTAATTATTCCTACTCATATGCTTGCTCTTAGCTTTTCCTCGCCTGCACCCCCAGCTGTTTTTTTTCCCCTGAAAATTGCTAGTTGCAGCATGCAATTAGATTTGCCCTAGTATCTTGGCATGGATGCCACGTATCAACATTTGTCTTGGGTTCTTTTAGGCCTCAACCCCAAAGTCTGGATGTGGCCCTATTTTGCGTCAGCTGGAATGGAGCATCAAGGAATGTTTACCACTGCACATTAGCATGTTCACTATCGGATGTGTTAAAATGCGGCTTGGACACACTTCCGCAAACCTACAAACTGGTAAGTAAGGTGTATTGGCGCCTGTAGTTCTAACCCTAAAGTGAGTGCCTAGCTATTTAGATGGGCCTTCTGACCTTGAAGGGATGATGTTCTGTGCTTCCTGCTGGTGGCCCTGCTTAATGCAACGTGTTTTTGCTTTTCAGATTTTGGCCTCCTGTTTGGATAATGTCTGATCTACATGACACCCTCAACCTTCTTCTTTAGATGGGCCAACAATGGTCTACAGCCTTTTCACAGCCTTCTGAATCTTGCATGAAAATCCGCATGTGGACCAACAGCGTGTTGTTCAGCTTTGTTCGCCACAATAGATGTAGCCAGCTTTGTAAAGTGTCTGCCCCGGGTCTGATCACATTTAGGTATGTTGTAATGGCCCTAATTTAAACGGTATGTGCATTGCTGGTCATGCACCCTGAATGTGCTACTGCTAGAATCTGCCATCATCAAACAAGACTCAATGTTGCCGGGGTTTGGGCTTTGTGTCTGGGCAATAAGAGGCAAACATTGTAATCACTGCTTAAACGAGCAACACTGATTATCACACCGTTGATCTAACGTGCAAATACGGATAACCCCTCTGGCAACATAAAAAGCATGCTGGATGCCGTGCCACACAGCTTTGCCCTGGCACATAATGTCTCCATACACTCTTTCTGAGGTGGCTGTGTTTTAGTTTTCATGGAAATAACTCCAAAAAAACCAACAATTCTAGCCTGTTGCCTTGCCAGCAGCATGGGGGAAGCTAATTGGCCTTGGTAATCTTACAGATATGTTTGATCATTGTTTCCTTTTTATGCCTGTCACATGAGCCAGTTGTTTTGTGCGTCAGTAGGTGTGCGCAAAACAGCGTTGCATGGGTGTGCCCCAAAAGGGGGTGAACGGGGCTGCCGGCAATGCCTGCAGTGATTTTTGGGAAAGGGCTTTAAATATAAGACCTTCCCTGAAAAATCATCCCTGGCTTGTGTTTTCAAAAAAACAAAAACACCTCTCCGCCGCTGCTGGGCCTCAGGTGTGGCTAGCCGCTTGTGTCCCCGTCAGTGTAGTGAAGTTCTATGTGTAATGAAGTGATGTATCTGATTCGCTGAGCACTCCGCCAATCACAGGCAGCGCTCAGCCATTCCTTGAATGACAGATGAGCGCTGCCTGTGATTGGTCACAGAGCTCAGCCAATCACAGGCAGTACTCGAGCATTCATTAAATTCCATGAATGGCCAAGCGTTGCCTGTGATTGGCTGAACGCTCATCCTATCAGATCACTTTCAGCAGGCAGGGATTTAACATCTTCACCTGCTGAAAGAACTTCACTTCACTGCCTGGGAACAAGCAGAGAAGACACGCCTAAGGCCCAACAGCGGTGGAGAGGTGATTATATTTTGTAAAAATGATTTTTAACACATGCTATGTATACTTTTTCAGGGAAGGGCTTATATTGAAAGCCCTTCCGTGAAAAATCACTACAGTGGTCGCCTGCATCTCATTGCTTTCAATGTGGCACCGGCAGCAGTGGCGGCCCCCCTGAAAGCAATGACAGAACATTGCAATACTCTGCCACAGCTGTGGCAGGGAATTCTTTACTCCCCGTGGGGAGTCCCCTTGTCACTGAACACTGTGACAGTGCTGTCACAAAGTTCAGTGACAAGGGGGCTACCTGCAGGGAATATTGATGCGCAGCACGGACCTATGTGTACGCATGTCCTATGTTTTGCAGGTGCGCACGTTTGCATGCCTGTAAAACGCGGACATGTGAAAACCGCACAGGAAACCAATGGTTCTAATAGACACATAAACACGCTCGTCTGAATGAGCCCTTAGAGCAATGCCACAGCCATTGTGGGGTGGATAAACCATTTCCCCTGTAAGCATACTAGCTTCCCCTGTGTTCATTTTGTGTGCTGTCTCTATTGGGTATTATCTTTATTAATAAAAAAGATGCAGACATGTTTGCTTTGTGTTTTTGTATTTTTAGTTTTTTTTATATAAAACTATAAAATTATTGTATATTAATATACAAATATAAAACACAAATTGGCCTGAGCAACATTAGCCAAACGGGCTCCAAACTCGGGTGGCATGAAATACACCATCTCAGTCAAAGTGGAGGATCAGGACACCACAACGTCAAAATAGGGGCCCAGCTGCATCCCAACAGTCACAAGTTAATAATGGGTGGAATGATCCATGGGCAAGGGTGTGGCCTCTGCGAAGCTGGCAGCTTGCTGGAGTGATTGCAGATCCGCGGTGCAGAAATTGGCTCCCCTCCACTGGATGAGGTGGCCCATGCGTCGCCGGAGATGGTCAATGCCAGTCTGCATAGCATCAATATGGAGCTAGCATTGACACATCTCTGTAGAAAACCCAACTCTCTCTCCAGGGGGAACGTCTCACCAGGCTGTGGGGGGGGGGGGGGGGGGGGGACAGGAGTTAGGAGCAAATTCACATGCCAGACTCCAAAGTCACTAAAGACACACATTTTGGTTAGGAGAACTCGCCCTTCAGTGTGCAGATGTTTCCCTCACATTTAGCTGGCCCTGTAAGACACAAGCTTTATCTAATCATTGCCTAGCTTAGTGTCTGGAGGACAGGTAAGTAGTGTTCAATACCAGGGAAGCGCCAGAGATAAATGAAAATTTGCAGTTTCACCTGGTGTGGACAGCTTGGCACCCTAAGGTACAGCTGCCTTACCTGTGGTTTGGGGATGGTCCCTGGTGTATTTGACTTCTATGCCTGATGGCATTCGCTGGATCAGGGCTGAGCTGCAGGAGTTACAGGGGGGCCTCACAAGGAGAATTCCCCCGTATAGAATAAAACAAAAAGAATATGCTCAGTAATAAAATACCCTGCGCTCATAGGATTCGCCAAATACTTCTAAGTATTGCATAGTTTTTCTGCCAATATTTAGAAACTTACTTTAGAGGAGGGGGATATGGTGTCCACAGAAGCCCCTTCTATTGCAGATACCTCCAATGATATTCCAATCAGCCAAATGGTGGAGAATAATCCTTTTTATTTAGCAACCATGGATAAAATATAACGTAGGCCTACGCGTTTTGGTGCCTCCTAGCACCTTTTTCAAGCCATATATCAATACATAAACTGTGGCTGCTAGAATGAAAACTCACTATGCGTTCCACTTGGGAAGGAGTTGGAACGCACATACGTGCTGATGTAGTCAGGTGATGCGGCGCGTGATGATATCACACTTTAAATCGAACAAGTAATATTAGCACTTGTTGAGGAGAAATCGGGGTATGACAGCTGAGGTCCATGGCCACATAAATGACAAAATTGCTGCTGACACTCTTCTTGAGAGCACTTATGTTGATACAGATTGCAGTCCTTGGCCATACTGTAGCCAGTGGGACAGACTGCAGTAAGCACAGGGGCGAACCTTTGGATTATTCCAATATACGTAAGCTCTGAAGGCATTCAGGGCATAGCGCAAAATGTACGTTTTTCACAGACCCGAGTGACAAACGCAGGCCTTTAGGCTTCATTAGTGCCTATCCACAAGCCTTCCCCAGGCAAACAATTGGTAGCTCTTGAAGCCTGGGTTTCAACAATGCAGTAGCAGTGTTGCTCCAAAAATGCTGTTGTGAAACTGGCCTGCCCAAAGTCAAGCAAAGAAATACAGAGGAGTAGAGGTCACATGACAGTGCATGGACAGTCAGTAAGGGTTTCAAGGCAGGAAAATTTAGCTTTGAAATGAGAGCTGGCCCACGTAGTCCAGGAGGCTTTCTATTGCCAAGGACCGCTGGACACGGCTATCATATTGAGATCAATATGACTGCATTAGTGTAGAATATGAAACTTTCATTGACTCCATTTGCTATGAGCCTACTAGTCGCAATGGCCTTGTCCATTGTGAACACTATAAATGTCCACCTTGGAATGCCATAAAAAGCAAAGAAGCATTGTAATCATAGCATAACGATGAATCAGTTTCACTTGGAATGGCCTAGTTTGGGCATCCAGGGTTCAAAATGATCTGAACCAGGGCGGGACAGGGCCAACTGCCAGGCTGGCAACTCCACCTGCAAATGTGTTTAATAATTACACCATGCATGTGTGCAAGCTCTGTAGTATCCCCTGGGGTGATGAAGTTAAGCACTCTCACAATGTTTTTTGGGTTACAGCAAAGTCTGCATTTTTGCTTACTATTAAAATCGCACAGTCGCTGAATTTATGCGCAAAATAATCGCCGACCCCGTGTTTAATATGGCCGACAAAAGACACGCCCACAAATCAAATGCGCCTATAACATGCCCTTCTTTACCCATCTAATCAGCTTATCTCGTGCCTGCCGCTGAATCTCCCACCTGATCTGCTGCAAGCGACTTAGATTCTTTGCGTTCAAATCACTCAAGCATTTTTGAAGCTGCTGCCGACTCCACAAAATGCTCTATTTGGACGCCATCGTCCATGAAATTTTTCGCAATATGTTTTTTTTGTGACTGTTGGGATGACGGTAGGGTCCATGTTTGCTGTTGTAGTCCATCTGGTCCATCATCTAGACCAGAAGGTGTGTTTCGTGTCATCCAAGGGGAGATGTAGTATATAACAAAAAAAGGTCAGCAGCACTCAGATTACCCCCCAACTGAACACGTCAAGGTGGGGGGCGGGGGGGGGGGGGGGGGAGAGAAAAAATTGCATCAAAGTGACAAAACATGCAAAGCCACCAAATAGGTTGCGAAACATGCATCCTGAAACATGGACTGTGTGTCTGGTTTCACCTAATATGTGACTTGAAAAAGACCTTTAATGGTCGAAACGTTGTCTTGCCATTTTAAGATAAAACAACAAAGTCGATGTTTTCTATGATACTGTGAAGCAGCGTTTATATGCTGCCGCCCTCCCAATCTAAAAAAATTATCCAAGGGGAGATGCACAGCGAGCCATTACAATTGTATTTAAGTGTATAATCAAAATGGTGCCTTGGTTTCACTTTATCATGTAGCTGTCATGCGTGGGTCACGCAGTATTGCGCCGGGAGGGCCCCGCATTAATGACGTAAGACGTACATCTGACTCCACCTCTACTATTTTGCAGATAGTGCCTACTAGTGACAGCCGGCTCCCGCTGCGGGATAGCGCGAGATCTGCTATGATCTCGCGCTATCCCTATGACGTAAAGGTACGTTATTTTGCGGGAAGTAGCCTGCTCCCATGATGTACCCTTACGTCATGGGGAGGGAAGGGGTTAATGGATTTGGAGCGTTAATGCCTTATTAACTAAATAATCTTACAGATCTAGTTATGTTATAATCTTTCAGAAATATATTATGAAAAATTATACAATGCTTAATGTTCAGTGCTGCGCGGCGCAGACAAATACGCATTTGGTACGTTTACGTCAATATCGGAGAAAGTATATTATAAATCGGTATTATGCAAGCATCAGCAAAAATAAATGACAGTATCATTTTCTATACAGATGAACGGTTATTTTAATAAAAAATATAACGCCGGACTAATCCAGACTAATTTTGTAGGCCTAGTGGAAAAACAAGGATCTGTACTGTAAGAGCGCTTATTTTTTTTAAACGGATAATTTTAATAGCAAACTAATGAACAGAATTCTGAAATCCATCCCTTAAGTAACTATTTTCAGTAATCACTTCTTATATAAAACATAAATAACCGTATTACACTGAGATCGGGCAAAACGAAGAATAAAAACAGCAAATTTACAATCAGAAATACAAGAACAAAACTGACTCTACCCATCAGAACAGACTCATCTTTATTAACACACAGTTATGAGCGCCATTTATGAAACTTGATTTTTGGGACTTTTGACCACTGTTATAGGAATTCTGGCCCTCGGTGCACAGGGGTGAAGTTGGTTACTTGTTATATGTTATACTGTGAAATGTTTCTAAACACAAATCAAAGAGATACAAAGTATCAGCCTGTTATATTCATGCTGTCACTATGTGCTCGGTTAAGGGCTAATGCCCATGGACGGATCTCTGCTGCGTTCCTCGCGGTGCAAATCTGCAGCGCAATAATGCAGGTATTAGGTTCTATTAAACCCAATAGCTTTTTGCCTGTCAGGGCTCACATGCGTGATTCTGCCGCGGACTTCAGCTGCGTGAAAAAAATCATGACATGATCTATTTCAATGTTTTTCCGCAGCAGGAGGTCTCCAATATTATAATATTAATGGAGACCGCGAAGATCCGCAACGGAATTCTACAATCACTCATGGGCACTAGCGTTTTTAAACACAGTACTCCCACGCGGTAAACCTGCGGGTGTACCCCGCTCCGTCCATGGGTATGAGCCCTAGCTCCTTGTGGACTGTTTTGTTTGTCAGATTCATCGAGCACATGTCCTGAAAGTGGCTTCAGGCCCATTTATGTGGATTAAGCTACTATACCAGGCGGAGGCACTATACAATGTATGGCGCTGTGTCTGAAATGTACTGAACTGTCCACGGTGCTCAATCAAGCGCTGCAGGTCACTTCAAACAGCTGATTGGTGGGGTAAAGAGCACAGACCCCACTGATCTGATAATGATGGCCTGTCCTGATGATAGGTCATTAGCATCTTATGGCCCTTCTACACGGGCCAAGAGTCCTTTAAAGAGCTGCACAAGCCGCTGACGTTACCACTAAGGTCTTCATCGCTCCTACAGAAAGACTTCAGCACTGGATCGCAGCTCCTGGTTACCCATGTGAATAAGGGATTAACCCACTCCTAGTGTACTGGGACAACAAGAAGTGTCATTTCTGCATGTGCACTGTATTTATGATAGTGTGTAAAGGACTGTGACTTGCAAGTACATTTGTGAAAAACCTATTGGGCTGAACAGAATTTAGGAACACCAACATTGATACATTTACAGGCAGTCTCCAAGCACTGTAAACATTTAACGCTTCACTCACTGTAGCTGTGCAACACATAGAACAAAATGACAGGACACTTGTAGTGTCCCAGTAAATGATATACTGGGACACTACAGGCATATATGAGTGACGGTTGTGGGGCTATCAGTGTTATAATCACTAGAAATTACTACAAAATTAAACTCTATAGAAATAATGACATTATCATCCAATATACAAGGTTTTGGGGGGCTGGGGGTGAATTTAGAGACCATTTTATCTATATGGAACTTGATTGGCTGCTCTGCCTCATCTGGTGTCTAACCTCTGCAGCGTGTGATGTCACAGAATGTTTCAGCTGTTGGCTCCTCCCCCTTCCATTATCACATTATGATATAACCCAGGTTATATAAGGAGCTGTAGCGCCAACATTCTGTAGAGAGTTGTAGTTGGTATTGGAGGTATGTATGCTGTTTTGTCCTCCTCTTTTATCATGTCTTCTATTATTCAGTTCTGATTTCTACTTTACTCCTGCAGTAATATGTGATGTAAATGTATAATGTGATGTGATGGTTGTAGGGATGTAACAAGTGGCATCATGTCACCTGGCAGCACAGTTCTGGGGCTTCCAGTTTAGGTGACATGGAGCCTCTTTTCATACTTTCCCATTCTCCCTCTGTGATGGGTGATGGGGTGTATTAAAAAACGTGAGAAAACTTGTGCCACACAGGAAGGTTCAGGGCCTCCACCTCGCACATTTTTCATATATATCAAATTTTAAAATCCAACACCTCTCGTGAAGACCGTTAACAGAATTTGAAAAATTTGAGTAATCAAAATAAAATTCCAGGAAGATTTCACACCTAACAAACAACTTCACCTCGTCTCATGCATTGCAATTTCAGTTCTCACGAAGATCTCTTTTTGTTTACTTCTCTTTAATTAGGACAATTTCCTAGGCATATAATGGGATCATATCTAAAATTAATATTGTAGCCAACAGGAATTACTATAAATCACAATTTGTGTACTTCGATAAAGTCATGTTGATGGCGTTATTTTATTTCAACTGAAAAAGCAATATTGCACATATGTTATTATATAAATACGAAAATGCAAGAATATGTTTGTAATTGTTTTGTAAAATGCAAATCTTTGGAATAAAAAGTGATTTAATAAAATAAAATGTGAAAACACTTTAAAATAGGACAGACAGTACTTGAAAATCTCGACGTTAAAATGCTGCGTTCAAGCGCAGGTCTGAGAAGTCCCACTTGTACCTTGCAGTAAAAAGCGGTGTGTGTGAGAGTGGCCTTAGGTTGCATTTGAGCGCGGAAGATTTACCGTAGTGCTAATTTTCCACACTGGAAAATCCACATCAATATCTGTCAAAATCCATTCTTTGGTGCGGATTGTACCGGAGATCTGCAGCAGATTTCACCCCTGCAACTGGATGGAATTGAAGGGGCTGAACTACACTAAATAGGCCAGATTGTGATGTGTATAAGGCTTCTTTCCCACGAGTGTATATAAGCCACCATTTTCACGATTGACTGATATACCATCTGTGGCGTTAAAGCTCATGAATGGGCGCAGACCAGTGCTTAGCTCCGCCCCTGCCCCACCCCTACCATTGCACAAAACAAAGGGGAGGAAGGCAGGAAAGCCTGCACGGGTGGGGGGGAGAACAGAGGGAGGGAGTTTAGCAGCCACACTGCTAAACTCACTCCCACCTACGACCGCTGCCATGGGCTCCCATAGGAGTTCGTGCAGCGACTGGACATATTCTGGCCAAAACATAGTTCCAGAACTATGTTTTTGGCACTGACATAAAAATGCCCAGCGCTATATTGCCTTGGCTGGGCGTTTTTACGTCTCACAAATACGCCCATGTGTTTTGATGCATTGGAATCCAATGCATCAGATCAAAACGCATATCGGCCGGCCGTGAAAACGCCGTCCGATATGCGCTCATGTGAAAGAAGCTTTTGCTGATTCCAAGCGTCGGGTTAAGTCAAGTATGTTAGTGCTTGCACTATCTGTACATACTGTGTGGTGAGTTTGAGGGCTATAAAGGTCCTCAATATCTGGAAGGGGCAACACAGAAATGATAAGAGCCCATAATGAATGAGCATATAATAGTATTGTGTATAATGTCCAGTCCTACATATAATAATAGCTGACCCAGACACCTAGAGTCTCACTAACTATTTACTCTTTAATAGTGTGAAGAGTCATTTGGAGAATTAGAAAGCATTTTACTATGGCGATAATTTTGTCTATGATGTAAGTATTCTTTTTATTTGACTGCTGATGATATTTAGATAGTTGGATGGATATCATGAAACTAATGTCATACAGAATTAACAGAAAAAGGGTATTTTGACATGTCGGACTGAAGTACCTTGGGCCCTCCAGTGAGATTGATTCTAGGGGCCCACCCTATAGCTACATGGAGATAATAACACATAGGTAGAGCAGAGTATTGTAGAAATGATCAAATGGTCTGCAAGTCCCTATTTGGGATTATCCAAGAGGATTAAAAAAAGGTAGAGGGAAGAAAAGTGCCTTCTGGTTACGGTTCCACCCTTCAGTCATTACTAGAGATGAGCAAGCACCAAAATGCTCGAGTGCTCATTACTCGAGTCGAACTTTCAGTGATGCTCGAGAGTTCGTTTCGAGTAACGAACACCATTGAAGTCAATGGGCGACTCGAGCATTTTTGTATATGACTGGTGCTCCGCTAAGGTTTTCATTTGTGAAAATCTTAGCAAATCACCAAAGTTATGTAAAAAACACAGAAATGGATAGGGCAGGCGAGGAGCAACATGCAGGGCTGCATTTCGGGCTCCGAGGTCTCACTATTAAGCCACAATAGTGGCAAGAGTGAGACACCCCTCCCCCCGCACTGTCAGCATAACGATCCTTCTCCTCTGCCACAGCTGTAACAGCTGTGGCAGAGCAGAACGATGTTAGCCCATTGAATTCAATGGAGCCGGCAATACAGCCGGCTCCATTGAAAGCAATGGGCTGCCGGCGAGCGCGGGATGAATTTTCGGAAAGGGCTTAAAAATATAAGCCCTTACCTGAAAAAGAAAGATTTTAGTGTAAAAAAGAATAAAAATGCAAAAAAATGTATACTCACCTTTCCGCTGCAGCCGGAGTTCAGCCGCGTCTGGCCGGCAGTTCTCCTGAACTGCTCTGAGTAGTATTCAGCAGCCAGGGATTTAAAATCCCCGCCTGCTGAATGAGCTGCCTCTGATTGGTCACAGCCTCACCAATCAGAGGCAGCTCTCACTCACCTATTCATGAATTTTAAATTCATCCCGCGCTCGCCGACAGTCCATTGCTTTCAATGGAGCCGGCTGTATTGCCGGCTCCATTGAATTCAATGGGCTAACATCGTTCTTCTCTGCCACAGCTGTTACAGCTATGGCAGAGGAGAACGATCTTTATGCTGACATAAATTATTTTTACACATTTTAGGATGATTTTCAGGTAAGGGCTTATATTTTTAAGCCCTTCCCGAAAATTCATCCTGAGATTGCCAGCAGCCCATTGCTTTCAATGGAGCCGGCTGTATTGCCGACTCCATTGAATTCAATGGTCAGTGCTCGTTTAATCGAGACGAGTACCGCGTGGTGCTCGTCTCGAGTAACGAGCATCTCGAGCACCCTAATACTCGAATGAGCATCAAGCTCGGACAAGTATGCTCGCTCATCTCTAATCATTACTCAAACTACCAAAAGAAAGGAAAAAGAAGGTATCCACCGGGGCTCAAACCGACATATAAAAAAAACCTTTTAATAATCTAAGATTAAAAGCTCCTATGGGATATCCTGAATAATGATGTCACCACAGAACACCCAAAATATTACATGTATCCCTGGTTATATGCGAGGTGTTCCTGAATTCTACATCTTATAATAGAGAGACAATGTCCTAGATTGTCACCATCTTCTTTATGCTCTGTTAGGACCTGGGAGGACGTAGATGTCGTCCCACACGGTTTAGATGATCATCAACAACACGTATACTTTTTGCAGATCATTTAAGTATCTGACTGCAGGACATCCATGATAGTGACTGTTAGCCCAATATCTGGTGCTAGCCCTCGAAGGCATCATCCCACACTCATCAAGAGACTAGACCTCAGGAAAAAGGGGCCATATACAACACTATAATAATAGTGGGAATGTAGAAGGAAATATAATACAAATGTCCCCCCTAGCAGCCCCTATTATCAGGTGAGTCATCCGCATTACTCTATTAGAGGTGGAGAGAAGCCGATAGCCGCGGGTCCTGCCACGACAGTCAAATAATACAGAGAAACCCTTCATATAAATCAGCAGAAATCCTCAGCTGCAATCTGATTGGTTATTACAGGAAATTCCTTGTTTTGTCTGTTCTAGATTTTTGTATAAAAATATTGTTTTTCTGACCATTTTATAACCTGCAAATACCATATTTATAATTCTTTCTTCTTTTCCTTCTTCCGCAGGTGGTGTCAGACTCTAGACTGGAGCGACAGCACCTATTACCAGTAATTATCTCCTGTATAATCACCCTATTTCTCTACTGTTTTTGCAATTGCTGTTTCTTTTATTTCTCCTCCTAAAAAAGGAAACCCCCATCTATCCCAAAATGGTGCACAGAAAAATAATTCAATTATCCCACAAAACTCTGCCCTCATAGGGCGCCGCTGATGGCAGAATTACAAAGTTATAGATATTAGAATGTGGAGATTACAAAATATAAAAAAATGTTGCATCCTTAAAGCCTAAAAGAGACAGGGTTCTTAAAGGGTTAACCCGACCACTTATAGTTTTTCATTTTTAGACTTCAATATAACATACATTATCCTTTGGTTACATTAGATGCAAGAACTAAATTTCCATATATGTGATGTGTTGCTCCACAGAAAGGAAGATGAGGACGGAAGTGCCGATGCCTCCACCGGACCCATCACTGAGACCATCATTATCAGTCAGCCCACCAAGAATGGACTTATCACTGGGACCGGACTTCGCAATGAGTTTATCGAGACCGGATCCACTACCATCAATGTGTAAGTACAGAATCACCTACAATGTGCTTATTGTTTAAGTATACCATATATTCCACTGCATTAAAGATATTTATCATTGTAATATACATGTTATGTGTAGGAAGTGCAGAGCGAGAAGCAAACAAGAAGCCCGCAAGCGGCTGGCAACTCCTTCAGTGTGAAAGCACTGCATGATCACTAGCGACCTTAGCATCAACGTCTGCGCTCATGCAGTTGCTTCACAGACTGTCGGTCCGTGTAAAAGGGGCTTTAGACACCACATTTTACACTACATTACAGATGAGTAATTGATGATTGATAAGTGTCGGTAATAGTATGGAGAAAGATACGGATGGGATAAACATAGAGGAGAATGAGGAATTGGAGGGTGATGATGAGGAGGAGGTGGGATGCATGATGGATCTTATTGTAGGACCCCACAGTAGTGACTGTTACCCTAATATCTGGGCTCGCCCTCCTGGACATCCCCCCACACTTCCTCATCAGAAATTACCCTTCAGAGACAAGGGGCGGGCATGATGGGGAAATAATATAGAATAAGCAATCATTCAATCATCACAACACATGACATCAGTAGTTCATAGTCCGTCATGGACACCACCGAATACAATGGCTTAGTTTTGTTTTTGAACATTCTGTTTTTCATCATGTATATTTTTCTCCAACAGCAAAAGCAGCAAACCACCCAGAAGATGGAAGGGATTTAGCAGGTGAATACAAGATTCATTCATTATGTTTTAGTTCATGTAAAGAAGGATAATGAGGGGCAAGCACCTCCTAAACCCTCACATTGGTTCATTGTATTACCTGGAGTTGAAACCTTATATATATATCACCACTTCTCTGACCCTGAACTTCTGGCTTCTGCCCCATTAGACCTCTCCCCTGAACCTCCGTCCTCCAGTATTCCCCAGTGACTCACACTTGTTTTCTTCTTTATTTAGAGCCTTCAGACGACTGTTGTCCTGCTGTGCCTTCCAAACTCCAAATAACAGCTGAAATGTCCTGCTTCACCTAATCCCCCTCCCCTCCATCACCCCACCCACATAACCCTCTCCCATCCAATAAATCTTTCCCTTTCCCAATCGCCTTCACTCCCTCATTCCCATTCCCCAATCCCAGTGCTCAATATCTATGGCCATTCTTAGATAGATAGGGACATGAGATAGATAGGGACACAAAAAAGATATGAGATAGATAGGGACATGAAAAAGATATTAGATAGATAGGGACATGAGATAGATAGGGACATGAAAAAGATATGAGATAGGTAGGGACATGAGATAGATAGGGACATGAAAAAGATATGAGATAGATAGGGACATGAGATAGATAGGGACATGAAAAAGATATGAGATAGATAGGGACATGAGATAGATAGGGACACAAAAAAGATATGAGATAGATAGGGACATGAAAAAGATATTAGATAGATAGGGACATGAGATAGATAGGGACATGAAAAAGATATGAGATAGGTAGGGACATGAGATAGATAGGGACATGAAAAAGATATGAGATAGATAGGGACATGAAAAAGATATGAGATAGATAGGGACATGAGATAGATAGGGACACAAAAAAGATATGAGATAGATAGGGACATGAAAAAGATATTAGATAGATAGGGACATGAGATAGATAGATAGGGACATGAAAAAGATATGAGATAGGTAGGGATATGAGATAGATAGGGACATGAAAAAGATATGAGATAGATAGGGATATGAGATAGATAGGGACACAAAAAAGATATGAGATAGATAGGGACATGAGATAGATAGGGACACAAAAAGATATGAGATAGATAGGGACATGAAAAAGATATGAGATAGATAGGGATATGAGATAGATAGATAGGGACATGAAAAAGATATGAGATAGATAGGGATATGAGATAGTTAGGGACATGACAAAGATATGAGATAGATAGGGATATGAGACAGACAGATAGGGATATTAGTTAGATAGGGATATAAAATACATATGACCCCATAACCCTCTCCCCAATCCCCTCCACCCCCCTACCCTTCTATCACCTTCATAAACCTCTCTCTCCCCTCCCCCCCACCCTCCCCCATCAGAAATCACATGTGAGAAGCAAGGGGCAGTCCAGACAGACAAACAACATTGAACAAATGTTAATCTATTCATTACAGTGCAAGTCTTCATTCCCCAATCTTCCTTCTGTCCCCCACCTCCATAGATCTCTTCTCTACCCAATAAAAACATTTAAAAAAATGGATTGACTTGTAATGGACTCTTTTAGCATGAGTGCACAAGGAAGGAGTGAACCAGATCCATCGTCAGGGCCGGCTTTAGGTTTACATGGGCCTTTGGGCAACAAAGTCTCAGTGGGCCACCTTAGTAATTTATAGACCACATTCTGTAACCCATAGTACCCTCTAAGTCATTAATAAGGCCTCATTGTGCCCCTTAAGCTATTTATAAGCCTACTCACCTCTATCACCATCCTACAGTATCCGCCGTCCTTTGCCTTGGCCTATTTTGTCCAAGCTCATGTGGAATACCACAGGCTGCATGATGAAACCTTCGTACGCGGTGTGACAGAGATGACCTCGAGCAACAGAACAGGAAGTGCTTGGCTTATTGTAGTGCTGCTTGTATAGGGAATTGTATCTGTGTCTTAAAGACGTGGCTACAATTAATTTAAAAGAATAAAGACAGGATCAATCCCATCCTTGAGTGGCCCCCCAGAGTCAGTAGGTCCCAGCACCTGTCAGGGTTAGCCAACTTAAGAAATGTTCGCAAACAGCACCACTCCGCAATACCAGTAAGGTGGGACCAAGTTCCTAAATGCAGGCCACAGAGGGAGTCTGGATCCAAAGGCTCCAAGGGAGCAACAAGAAAGAATAAATCCGCGGCAGCATATGAATATGCAAGTAAAACAGAAGTTTTTATTCCTCCACAACACCCATAGCTGCAACGTTTCGATCCCGGTTGAGATCTTTGTTAAGCATAATCACCACATATAACACCCCCCCCCATATATAGAGACATCATTAAAATCACATACATAACAGTTGTGATATACTAGATATTGTGGTAACACGTGCGGCCATTGTCCGTGGCATCAGGATACTGCAGTGTCAGGCACAGCTAATTGCGCATGCGCGGGAGCATACAAGTTCCGCGAGAGTAAAGTGGAATTTACGTCATCTCTGCACATGCACACAGTGATGCCAGCCAATCCCTGGGGGGTTACACCAACTTTGCCCCTTAGATGGACCAGCTTTGTCCGTGACCTCTTCAGGCTTCTCTTATGATCATCTGCTTCCTCTTTTCCCTTTAAGTCTGAAAACTTTGGTTTCTTGCATTGAGTTTGGTCTTGTCATAATTTATTCAGAACATAACAACACTTGGTCACTGCGGTTCTCAATCAGACGACTGCAGATCTGAAGTGCATTAATACAAACATGAAAGTGAATTATCAAGTAATATCCCAAAAGGGAGGATGGAGTACTGGAAGGACACACTGTGGAAAATTAGAAACTGCAGGATTTTTTTCTAGGGGGAGTGAGATAAAGGTCTTACAAAAAATCCTTAATTCAGCAATTATTTTAGTAAGTTGTTTAGCTTAAGGGCGCCCACCCACTGGCGTTTTTTTTCCCTGCAAAATTCGCAGCATTTTTTTCTCTGCAGGGGTCTATGGGACTTGTAATGTTAAAATCGCGATCGCGCAAAATCGCAATTTACCGCGAAATCGCGATTTTGCGCGATCGCGATTTTAACATTACAAGTCCCATAGACCCCTGCAGAGAAAAAAATGCTGCGAATTTCGCAGGGAAAAAAAACGCCAGTCGGTGGGCGCCCTAAACATGCATATCTCATAGCGAAAAGTTTTTCCTGTCCATAATACCCCTTTAACCCCTTGAGTGGCACGCCCGGAAATCTTCCGGGACGAGCTCCACTGCTCATAGCAACATAGCCCGGAAGATTTCCGGGCTATGTATCACTATGGGAGCTGCAGAGCACAATGCCACAAGCTGTGACAGTGTGCTCTGCTTGCACAGACCCACAGAGAACAAAGCAAGGGCTTTGAAAAACCAGCAGAAGATATTGCCGATATGTCGGCAATCTCCCTGCTTTGTTTACAGGTTGCCATAGAGACCATCGGCTTGTCAGAAGCAAGCCGATGGTCTCTGTGGCAGGGAGAGCTTGGTGCTTGGCTATCAGAGTACAGCTATGTACCAGCTCTTACAGCAGAGATCAGAGAAAACCTCCGATCTCTGTTGTGTTAACCCTTTACATGCTGCAGTCTATGTGACTGCAGCATGTAAAGGGCTGTCACCATCGGACCCCCGGAATGTGATCAGGGGTCCTGATGGGTCCCTGTGGAAGTCCCCTAAAGGGACAAAAGAAAAAAAAAAAAAAAAAGTTAAAAAATTATAAAAAAAATAATAAAAACACTTGTCTCCCTTCACTTTGTAAAAAATCAAAAATATAATCACAAATGTGGGATCCATGCGTCGTAATGACCCAGAGAAGGAAGTTAATACATTATTTAACCCCTTAATGACATGGCCCCTTTTTTTCTTTTTTCCCCATTTCTTTTTTTCCTCCCCCCTCTTTAAAAAATCACAACTTGTCCTGCAAAAAACAAGCCCTTATATGGCCATGTCAATGGAAAAATGAAAAAGTTATGGCTCTTGAGACGCAACTGCAAAATTAGTTGAAATTCAATGATTAGACCATTTTAAAAAACCTGCCCTGGTGGGCACGACAGGGTGGTAGGAAACCTGCCACTCAAGGGGTTAAAGTTGGAATCTAGTTAGATTAAAGGGGTTATGTCAAAAGAGACTTTTAATATAGGTGATAAAAGTCTGATTGGTGGGGGTCTCAATGCTGAGACCACCCCAATTCTGGAGAACTAGGGGTCCCACATCCCCCTCTTCTGTCACTGTGGGGATGCGTCTCCTACCTGCAGTCACGTCAGATTGAATGCAGTGATGGCCGTAAACTTTAATAGAGATGAATGGGAATGCACATGCAAAGCCTTGTAAAAATAGTCAAAGTGGCTATGTGCACAATCACTTCCCCAGAGAACACCACAGGAACGGGGGACTAGGTGAGTAGGAAAAGAGAGCGCCTAAATTGTAAGCACCATAACTAGTTTATGGTAGTCATAGTCGATGACAGCTTCCCTTTAAGGTTCATCGAAAAAGAGTGGAGGGTAAAATAGATGCCAGACCTTTCTGCCCTAGATATCAAAATCCAGCACTTTAACCCCTTAAGGACCAAGCTGTTTTGTACCTTAAGGACCAGACACTTTTTAGGGATTTTACCCATGTGGCGGTTTTACTGCTCTATTTTTTTTCCTTTAGCTACCAAAATTATTTTTGCTGCGTTTTTTTTCCCGTGACATATAGGACTATTTTTTAATATCTTTTTTACTGACTTTTTTTCCCTGTTTTTTAGTTTTATTGGGGGTAAAATCTAAAAAAAAAATGTTTTTTTAACATTTATAATTTTTAAAAAAATTATTTTTATATTTACACTAAAATAAAGTATGGGAATGGGTTCCTCTATTTGTTTCGGACGTTTTGATATATAGTATGTATGGTTTCGGTTTATAGGGCGCATACGGCGACGGTTTTTGTTGGCGTCTGCTTTGTGTTATTCTCTTTCTTTTTTATGTATTGTTTTATTCTGTTGTTTTGTTTTACTTAGGCTTCCTGCAGACGAGCGGGTCAGTTCCGGCGGTGAGGATTCTCGCTGCGGGACCCGACCCGAGCGCCTGCAGGGAGGAGCGTGTACTTACCCGTACCCGGTGGCCCCGGCTCTTTCATGTGACGGCTGCCGAGCAGCCGGCGCATGCGCAGACCGGAGCCAGCGGCCGGGTGAGTGACCGCACAGAAATAGGATATGCCGTGGTTTGTTCAGCCGTCTGCATAGGAGTGCGTATTGTAATGCACTCCTATGCAGGCTTTCAGTGGTGGAAATCCCGCGGTAAATCCCGCCGCGGGATTTCCGCCCGTGTGCAGGCGGCCTTATGTGTGTAATTGTGTTTTTTACTATCTGTGTCCCCCATGACGTCATATAAGGCCTCTGGGGGACATTCACATTTTTTTTTCCTTTATTTGAAACTTTCCGACTGTAGCTAGGGCGTCTATAGGAGCCCTAGTTATAGGGGAAAGCAACCCCTGTGGTAACATTAGTCACCTGCAGAGCTGCCAGGGTCTAGTCTGACCCTCCAGCTCTGCAGTAGCAGGGAATCCCAGGAGGTCACATGACCCCCCCCCCCCCCCCGAGGCTCCCGTAGTGAAAAGTACTTCTTCTTACTTTCACTTTCCCCACACAGTGCTCAGCTGATAACCCGTTCTTGTCTCTGACTGATTGCAGAGGCAGGAGACTTAGAGCACCGCTGTAATTTTACTATCGGTGGTGCTCTAAGCCCAGGACCAGCCGCCGTAAATTTACTGTGGCTGGTCCTAAACAGGTTAATAACAGGCCAATTTTGATCTTTGCTATAGGACGCTATCAATTTTATGGCAAGACTTACATTCATTAAACATATAGGTATAGATATTCCCACAACATAGACTAACACTGATTCACATTCTGCAGGAATTCTCTATTTGATAAACAGTCATTGGAAATCACCACTTTGTGATCACTATGTGGCACATACACATTCATACATCATCTTTTAACTCTCTGGATTTGTTTGTTTACTTTTCCAAATAAATGAAACAATTGTTACGGCTTTCTTTATTTTCCCATACTGGATACAAGTAGCAAGAGCCTGAAGCTGTCTGGTAATAGGGGACTACAGTAGTAGCAGTGGGAAGAGTAGAGTAGGGGGCTGTGCAGCATTATTAATCAGGGGGATCTGCACACTTGGGGGAGGATCAGCACACAGCAGATAGGAGCTGAGCCCATCTCTGACTCACACACCTCCGTAGACTAGTATGGCATTTTTGTATCTTGTCACCACCAGCAGAATGGATGGAGAGCTAGTGATGGCCTGTATCCGTCCAGTGCACACCCACACGCTGCTGATTGGCTGTGTGCAGCAAGGTCCTCAAAAGTCCTAGCAGCGTGGGGCTTTACTTAACGCTGGGATAGAAGCTTAGGGTTAAGGGTTGTTTCTGTGTTAGGGTTACATTGTTAGCGATTAATCCTTCCATGTCAGACCGCGGCTGCTGTAACATGGAAGGATTTATATGTGTGTGTTCGTGCCTTCCCTATGGGGCTCTTTGGTGCGCAAACATGCACAGATAGGGCAGGTCCTATATTTTTGCACCCCCAAAAAAGTGAAAATGAACCCATTAAAGTTAATTCTATTTCCTGCGTTATCACGCTTATCTGATTAGGCTCTATGACCTTGCACACATCAGCGTATTTTACCGCGTAAGGCTGGGTTTACATGCGTGAACTGGATTCCATATGTGGGAAGCCGTCCATGGCAAAACAGAGCATGCTGTGATTTTTTTCCTCTCGTGGAATACGCAATTCGTATCCATGAGAGTGTACTGAAAAAAAGCTAAATTACATGCCTTTCAATGCCTGCGCAATTGGAATCCGTCTGTCTGAGCCTGGCCTAATACGCAGCACCAATCTGACATTAAGGGCTCCTTCATTCTCGCAATTTTGTGCACAATTTGCATGCAGAAAAAGGTCGCAGGAACTGCAATTATTAAAACTCATAGGTTTCAATGGGTTCACTGATATTAGCTTACTTTCTGTGGCACATTTTTACCGGACATGAAAATATACAACATGCTCTATTTTTCCCTGTATTTACCCACCCGAGACTCCATAGGCATCTGTGAGGTGCGCAAATGCCTACTTGTTCTAAACAAAATACCGCTATTCACAGCACAATGTTGCCATATTAATCGATAACATCAGCGATTAATTCGGCTGGCCCGCCTACTCATTAGAATGCCACATCTATTCAAACATGGTGTGGATGTGTCCCGTGCCGTTGTGAACAGGGCCAGTAGCGGGGAGAAGTACAGCAAGAAATGTGGATCTGCTCTCCAGAAGACGGGATCTCACTCCATTCAGAGCGCAATGAAGTCCTCCACTGGTGAGTGTGATTACTCATTCGCCTATGCAAAGGAGCCCTTCCTTGCAATTTTGCCTCTCACACGGTGCGCGAATTGCACATGCAAAAAGTAATGTGGCATGCAAACCAAGATCGTGTATGAGGTTGTTCGCATGCAGCAAGTATGTGATTCACTGCATACTTCCTGTGTGCTCCTGCAGACACGGAAAGCGCTGGTGTGAGAGAGCCCCAATACAGGTGAAGGAGGTCGGCGATTCTCAGGCTTGCAGTTCTCAGCTCTATAGCAGGTCTGTGTTGTGACTGCAGCTGATTATTGCTACAATGTTACACCTTGCAGTTATAAGAGCAGAATAGAATTGTTACTTTATGGGGCTGCAAGGATTTACTAAAGCAGGCTGTTTTCAATAAAAACATTGGCTGGCACAATCTAAGTCCGGTCATCTCCATGATTTGCTGCAGACTGCGCAAAGGAACGGAAAGCAGAAGGACTGGAAGCAAACGGGGGCCTTTCTGCTTACTGGCCTTTATTATAGAATAAAGAAATGAATAGAAATAAGGTAGATATATAGACCGACCGACAGATATCATAGAGAGGGGACAGATAGATAGATATCGTAGAGAGGGAACAGATAGATAGATAGATAGATAGATAGATAGATAGATAGATAGATAGATAGATAGATAGATAGATAGATAGATAGGGGACAAATAAATGGATAGATAGATAGATAGATAGATAGATAGATATGAGAAAGTTGGATACTTAGCTACCATAGATAGACAGAGAGAGAGAGATAGACAGAGAGAGCGAGCGGCCCCAGTAGTAATAGTGAGCCCCCACAGCAGCCCCAGCAGTGATAGTGAGCCCACACAGCAGCCCCAGCGACAATAGTGATGCTTCACAACAGCCCCAGTGGTAATAGTGACATCCCACAGAGCGGCCCCAGCGATAATTGTGACCCTCCCTCCCAGAGCGGCTCCAGCTGTAGTAGTGACATACCCCAGAGCGGCCCAGTTTAGTAATGATCCCCCCCTCACAGAGCGGCCCCAGCGGTAATAGTGACCTCCTTCCCCCAGAGCGGCCCCAGCGTTAATAGTGACATCCCACAGAGTGACCCCAGTGGTAATAGTGCAACCCCACAGAGTGGCCTCAGCTGTAATATTGACACCCCACAGCTGCCCCTGTAGTAATCGTGACATCACACTGTGGCCCCTGTAGTAATAGTGAAATCCCACAGTGGCCCCAGTAGTAATAGTGACATCCCACAGTGGCCCCCCGTAGTAATACTGACATCCCACAGTGACCCCCAATAGTAATGTGATATCCCACAGCGGCCCCTTGTAGTAATAGTGACATCCGACAGCAGCCCCCTGTGGTAATAGGGACATCCCACAGCAGCCCCCTGTAGTAATGATTACATCCCACAGCGGCCCTCAGTAGTTATGGTGACATCCTACAGCGGCCCCCTGTAGTAATGGTAACAGCCCACAAAGGCCCCCAGTACTAATGGTGACATCCCACAGTGGCCCCCAGTACTAATGGTGACATCCCACAGTGGCCCCTTGTAGTAATGGTGACATTCCACAGCGGCCCCCTGTAGTAATGGTGACATCCCACAGCGGCCCCCTGTAGTAATGGTGACATCCCACAGCGGCCCCCTGTAGTAATTGTGACATCTCACAGTGGCCCCCTTTAGTAATGGTGACATCTCACTGTGGCCCCCAGTAGTAATGGTGACATCCTACAGTGGCCCCCAGTCAGAGATGTAACTTGAAGCTCCTGAGCCCCAATGCAAAACCTGGAACAGGGCCCCCAACTATAATGCTTTATTCATAGTACTGGGCTCCCTATATGGAGAAGAGAGGCCTCATGGGCCCCCCAAGGCTCCTGGGCCCGGGTGCATCCGCATCCCCTGCATCCTCTATAGTTACGCCCCTACCCCCAGTAGTAATAGTAACACCCCAAAGTGGTCCCAATAGTAATAGTGACATCCCACAGCGACCCCCTGTAGTAATGGTGACATCCCACCGTGGTCCCCAGTATGTTATTTTTTCACATTTTCAACTGTAATATCTTAAATATGTGCAAACATACTCTACAAATTTTTGCTAAGATATATATTTCCATCTGTTTACTTTATTCTGGCGCACATTTGAAAAACTTTGTCGTTTTTTTTAACCATTTAGGAGACCTACAAATTTAACATTATTTATCAACATTTTGAGGAACACTTTGTATTCCTACACCAAGCCAAGATTGCAAAAGCTTTTAGGCGTCAGAATGATACCCCCATAAATGACCATATTTTAAAAACTACACCCCTTAGTGTATTCACTGAGGGGTATTGTGAGTATTTTGACCCCACTGTTTTTTTCAGGAATTAATGAAATTTAGAGGAGAAAAAATAAAATGTGATATGTTTGCAAATATGTCATTTCAAAGACATATTTTTTTCCTATTGTGCACATGATAATTAGAATTTACACCCCAAAATGGATACTGTTTGTCCTGTGTTAACATACCAATTGTGGCCCTAATCTTCTGTCTGTATGCACAACGGGGCCCAAACCGAAAGGAGCAGCCGGTGGCTTTCAGAACAGAAATTTTGCTTGAAGTAGATTTAGGCCCCATTGCCCATTTAGCATGAGGGGGACATAGAAGGATGCATAGATGCAGATATAAGTAGTTCAAAACTATGCCTCCCCTCTAACAGAAGAGAAAAGGAACAATGTCTTCAGTCTGCAATTCTAACACTGAGCGGATCGTGTTTTATTAGATATTTAAAGCATCTGAAAGGTCTAGAATAGCTCTATGTTTATTAGATGTTTAGAACAGTTCAACGCATTTCCCTGTCTTACTACAGACTGTTCATCAGGAACCAGGGTTCTAAGGTTTTTGTCTATGTGAATGCCCTGATAAGTCGACAATGAACTGAAGGATGGCTAGCGCAGACTTACGCCGGAAAATGATCACAGACTAATCTGAACCACTAGTATCAGTCATGATTCTCACTGCTTATTCAACTTTGACAGAGTGAACTATTAGTACCATACTCCAATTTTCAAGGGTAGATCCCCTCAGTAAGGTATCCAATAACACTTTCTAAGCCCATTTGTCTGAGGCTTATATTCAATAACTGCATAGATATACATGCAGAGTATAGTTCGAACATTCACTTGCAATAAGCAAGGAGTTCTGCCTTACAATCAAATATTGTCAACTCCCGTGTAAATTGCTATCATACCAGGGGCGTAACTATAGAGGATGCAGGGGATGCGGTTGCACCCAGGCCCAGGAGCCTTAGGGGGCCCATAGGGCCTCTCTTCTCCATATAGGGAGCCCAGTACTATGAGTAAAGCACTATAGTTGGGAGCCCTGTTAAAGGTTTTACATTGGGGCTCGGGAGCTTCAAGTTACGCCTCTGTATCATAGAGAATGTAGAGCTGCAAGGATATCAATGGCTAATGTCGATTCAAAGTAATAGGTTAGTTTCTCATGCAAATTTATAAAATTTGAGATCAGTAAGAGACAAGCTGACCCTTGTCACAATCATGAGATAGAGATATTCACATCTAATCTCAATAGTTCCAGTTTCCCCATCTATCATGGCTCAGATGAGGAAAAAGCAAAATAAATAAATAAGTGCTCCAATGGAGCCTGTGGCTCTGATGGTGAACCACAGGCACATGACATATGTTTTGATGTGTGTTCGTCTGTCCGTTAGCCCATATGTAAGCTACCAAAGTACCTATCCGGCGGCTTCTTCACAAGCTGCGGATGTGCCGGACGGTAATCCGTCGCACATTCGCTGTAGCCGCCGGGGTGGGGCGTGACACATATCCCGCGATACATCCACAGTGCTCATAGCGTAAGTGCCACAGGATGGACGGCTTCCATTGACTTCAATGGAAGCCTGCTGTGCATAACCCGTACAAAATCGGAGCATGCTCCAATTTATTCTCCATGAGCAGAAAATCACAATTGATTTCTGCCCGTGGAGATGAAATGGCATTTTGCCATTGAATATTATAGCCTGTATTTGCTACGGAGTCCGGAGGTGTGCAGGAGGCCTTAGGCAAGTAATTTCATCTCCCATCATGGATCGGATCCGTGACGGGAGGTGAAATTTTAACTTCTTTTTACTTCAACGTGATTGCCGTTATCCATTGGATAGCGGTGAGCACGTGATTGAGGACTATGTACCACGGCACCCCGTGAAATCTTCAGGATCTCGGCTACGTTTAGTAGCTAGGAGCAGGGAGATTTTAAATTACTAGGGCAATCTGTGGCTTTTGTGCATGAGTCCGCCACTTTGGCAATGGACGCATGCGCAGAAGCGCAGAAGCCGGGGTGAGGTTCACTGATAAATCTGGGGGCCTTAGGTACGTAACTTCATCCTCCCTCACGGTTATGATCCGTGAGGGGAGATGAAACAAACTTTTTAAACTTTTTTTTTTTACACTTGTTTTTACTTTACATGATCACTGTTATCCATTGGATAACAGTGATCATGTAACCAGGAACTGCATACAGCAGTCCCCGGTGACACCTTTCCGGCTGCGCGAGCCCTTCTGTGCACGAGCCCGACGTTTCCTCCCTATCCAGCCTTTATTTTACATAGAACTCAAGATGATGATGAATACACTAAATGCCAGGCCGTTCAGGAGAAAAAATAAATGTATCCTACTGTAATAGCAATGTTGATTGTGATGTCATGAAGCTACTATTTAATGTACCATATAAACTACTGACGAGGTCTAAAAAATATCTCAGTGTGCTGAAATGGAGAAAAACGCCACAATTACGCAATTTGTTTTTGGTGGGGGTTCTTCTATTTGCGATGTACACAGTGTGGCACAAACAAAACGATAACTTTGTTCTGTGAGTTTTTCAGTCTATAAGCTTGTGTGAAGGCCCCTTTTTTTGCAGGTCGACCTGGAGTTTCCATTGGTACCATTTTAGAGTATACAGTATGTGACCTTTTAAATCCCTTTTTATTAAATTTTGTTTTGGGTGACACAAAAAGTGTGGGTCTGGTCTGCATTTTTTCTTCTTGATGACAGTAAGATGTGTGCGGAATTCCAGGGTGGCACATTCCGCAACCCTAATTTAGCCTAAATAGCAGAATTCATGGCCCACCACAGTGTTAAAAATCATACAGTGCTGTAATAATATCACCCTACTGTGGAATTATTCTATACTACACCCAAATAATGCCCCCATATTGTCCCTAAAGAATACAACTATAACGTGTTCTACTTACTAGTAGTTCCACATAATGCTAAATATGATCACAATAGGATTTGCATTCTACAACACAAAGGGCTTATTTACACGAGCGTATATCAGCTGGCGTTTTCACAGCCGGACGATATACGCTTTCATCTGAGCAGTCCCCCCCTTCCCTCCCCCTCATCGATTCTTTGCTTCTCTCCTCCCCTCTGAGCGGTTTGCTATGGGAGTGGGCAGAGCTAAGCTCCAGTCCCCTCTCTGCCCCTTGTCCATAGCCAGCAATGCGAGTGGGCAGGACAGAGCAGAGCTTGCAAACGCCGGAGTGGAGAAGAAAGGCAGAGAGCCAGTAGGAAGAGGGAGGAAGAGGGGACTGCTTAGATGGAAGCGTATATCAGCCGGTCGATATACGCTCGTGTGAATAAGCCCTAAGGTTGGTTTCACACAGGCTAGAAAATCACATGATTTTCATGTGATGCGAGAGTCAGTAAAAAAGCAGATTATGAAACTAATGATTTAGGCCCCCTGCACAGATTTTTTTTTTCCTGTCCGTAAATGTTCATTGAAGCCGTCCACGCAGAATCCATAGAAAAATGGAGCATGCTGCGATATTTCCTCTGCTTGCAGAAACCGCAATTGGTTTCTGCAAGTGTGGAGGAAGAGTTGATTTCCCATAGCAGGCTATGGGCGCTATTTGCTGCTGATCCGCGGTGCAGATGCCCACTGTGGATTCCGCGGCAATTATCTAGCCATTAGCAGGAGCCCTTAGAATGGTTTATTTCCCATTAGCGATGTTTTCACTCATGCGATGTTGCGAAAGCAAAAAATTGCGGCATGCTCCCTTTCTGTGATGTGCAATTTTTTAGCTCCCATGTTTCTCTATAGAACCTCTTTTTATCACATCACAACGCAACAAACTTGCAATGCGATTTAGAAAATCCTATTCACTTTCATTAACAAATCTCGGCAAAATCACATGATAAAAACGTGAAAATCAATTTTGAGAGAAAATGCAGCACTGACACTCAAAAATTGCGGGAAGAAAGACTCAATTTTGCCGCGATTTTCTTGCCTAACTGCAAAGCATTGTCCACATATCTATGAAAACTTTACATGGGTTTTACCTAATTTTTCACAGGGCTACATGCAGCATTGCACTAAATGTATATATCCATATGTCAAAAAGTGTTTATCTCAATAGATGGATGGATGGATGGATGGATGGTTGCTTAGATAGATAGATAGATAGATAGATAGATAGATAGATAGATAGATAGATAGATAGATAGATAGATAGATAGATAGACAGTATATGCCAACATTCTGAGCAGGACTATACAGGGGTCATCAGTGCCCCAGTGCTCAATTTGGCTAACTTCATAAGCAATCCCATTAACCTAGTACCTAGCGCAGGTGAGGCAAACTCATATACTCCATGCCGTAGGCAATAGTTATATCTACTAGTCACAGGTTGCCTGACTTTTGCCCTTTTCCTTGGAGCCTGGTTGAAATGAGATTATTACTGCTACCTGCTGCCCTCTTCTGGCCAGTAGAGATGTATAGACATTCATTCAGAAGCTTCACTCAGTGGCTTTGTCAGCGCTCTCTTCTTGTAACATGTAAGAAATCAAAGGGCTTTCCAGTTTTATGTCAGTAAAGCGGGATAATAATATGAGTTGTTTTAATTTCACAGTTTCATGTGCAGCAAACAAAGTGATGAGAAAATGAAGCACAGCATATTAGAAAGCTACATAACTTACATTATAACGATGATTAAAGGGAACCCATTGTCAGTTTTGATTACTCTAAACTGCTACAGATGCTACATATGTGGTAGGAAGACCGTTTAGAACATAATGCAGTAATTAAGCACTTTGGAACAAAAAGTTTTAATAACTTTGCAGCGTCCAGTAGGGGGACCCCAGACCCAGGGCATTCGTTGAGGAGCTGGAAGGGTAAGATGCTGGTTTGTCACAGCGGCACTTGCCATGCTCCATCCCGGAGGGATGCACGTAGCCTCGGCCAGGGCAGCGCTGGGCCTTTTCCGGACACCCCTAGGAGAGGAATGCCCAATAAACGGTAGAACAGGGAAAGGTATTGTCACGGGTGACTCCACGGTTCCGTTACACACCGGAATGACCTTCAGCAGAGAATAAAGGAGTTGCAGACAGATATAACGTACCTCAGGTCCCTGGGAACAGTCAGGGCCTGGCAGAACTTTACTTGAATATAATTCCAAAGGAAAAAGGCAAAGTAGACAATATTCCAAGTGCAGGCATTTAGACAGACTTGATTAGGAGTACCTCCACACAGCGATCCCAGGCTTTAGAACGCCCGTGCGTGAACAATTAAAGAAGAGTACCTCCACCCTGCGGTCCCAGACTTCAGGATGCTAGTGATTTCATTTCTTGTGTTTCCTCTCTCGCGTATTCCCAGGTGATCCTGAGTTATATCTCTTAATTATGCGTCTCTGACCTGGCACACGCGTATTAATAGTGACACCCACATAGTGGTCCTAGTAGTAATAAAGACCCCCATAGTGGCCGCAGTAGTTATAGTGAACCCCTTATAGTGGCCCCAGTAGTAAAAGTGTCCCCCTGCAGCTCCTGTCTGGTGACGGAAGTGCAGGGTCTTTGACCGCAGACCTCTCCCGTTGGCATCTGCGCTGTTTTTACAGGACGGCACATGCAGATGCTCGAGGGGGAAGGGAGAGGAAGAATGACGGCTGGCCCGATATTAGCTGAGTGTTGGTTCCCCGTCGATCAACTATTGATGTCCTATCCTAAGAGTAGGTTATCAATAGTAAAGTCCTGGAAAACCTCTTTAAGGCCATTAAAAAAAAAAAAGTATTACAGGCACATTTATGCATCCATAATACAGCTGAGTGTCCTGGCCCAACCATGGGTTCACTCAACTGATCTCACAGCATCATAATAGTCTATGATGTCCTGCGTTTGGGTCAGTAGACCTACAGTGAGGCCAGGAGACTTGTCTATGTTACAGGTACACCTGTATTACACTTTATTGAAACTAGCCTAATTCAGTACTTATTCTCACTTCAAAGTTATTTTCTGATTTGGTTAGACTAATAAAAAGCCCCACCCCCACCCCTGCCCCAACACTGGAAAGCATTTCATTTAATTTTCCACAACTTACATAAGTAGTGAGATGATTCCTGATTTTTTTCCAAACTGACCTTTTTTTGAAAACTAATTTGACTGCAAAAGAATGCATATATATATATATATATATATATATATATATATATATATATATATATATATATATATATATATATATATATATATATATATACCACTGAGCAGGGCTGTCAAAATAATTTTCATTGAGGGCCACATCAGCTCAATGGTTGTTTTCAAAGGGGCTGTAAAGCTGAATAGTAATAGTGACCCCTATAGTTGCTGCAGTAGTAATAGTGTCCCCATAAAGGTTCCAGTAGTATAGTAATAGTGACCCTGATAATGGACTCAGTAATAGAGATCCCTTTATAGTGGCCCTAGTAGTAATAGTGACCCCCATAGTGGCCCCAGTAGTAATAATGACCCCCATAGTGGACCCAATAATAAGAGTTTCCCATAGTGCCCACAGTAGTAATAGTAACCCTAGTAATAATAGTGTTCATCATAGTGATAGTGATCCCAGTAGTAATACTGACCCTAGTAGTAGTAATAATAATGTCTATCATCATAGTGGCCCTAATAATATTAGTGGCCCCAGTAGTTATAGGATCCCCAATAGTGGCCCCAGTAGTAATAGGGTCCCTCATGGCCCTAATAGTAATAGTGAATCTAGTAATAATAGTGTCTATCATCATAGTGACACCAGTAGTAAAAGTGACCCCCAATAGTGAATCCAGTAGTAATAGTGTACCCTATATTGGCCCCAGAAATAATAAGTGACCCCAATAGTAGTCCCTGTGGTAATGCTGTCCCCCCTATTTACCTCCAGCTTGGCAGCAACCCTATAGGCATTCCACTCAACCAGCCTGCAGTTCCAAACCAGCTTCGACAGTGCTGAGTCTGTGACCTCTGACCTCTCCCCTCAGCGTCCGTGTACAGGCTGGCACATGCAGATGGAAGAGCGATCACCGACCAAAAATACAAACTGGGTGAGTGGAACGCCTGTTAGGTCGCTGCATGGCTGGCGGGCCACATAGAATGAGGTGGTGGGCCAGATTCAGTCTGCAGGTCTTGTTTTTGACATGTGTGCTATAAAGGAAGTGTTCAGTAGCAAAATAGACCTACTGTGGTATGTGCCCTTCATCAGTAGACAACCCTTCCGATCCATCACCCTTTCCGCATATGCACTCTGCGCAGACTTTGGTCTTGTTCACACTGGGGAATTTGCACTGCTAACTTACATGTGCACAAAACACGCGTCTATTAGAGCCGATGGTTTCCAATGGAAACGTTCAGACAAAAGAATTTCAGCCTCGCAAAAAAAATGCACCTAAAAAAAATAGGACATGAACGACTGACATTTTAGCAACTGAAATTCCCTGCTACGTGCAAAAATAGGACCTGACCTATCTTTGGTGCATGCTGCGCAGGAGTTTCCATAGACTCTTATGGGAGCTGGATAAGAAAGGCGGGGGAGGGAGATTAACTAAATATTCCAGTTGTTTAGTTAAAATTTCTAAACAAGGGGAATGGAAGACAAATGGAGATAAGGGGGAAGGGAGTGCTGCCACGTCGCTAAAGCCAGAAACACATTTTAATTGTCCGACTGTAAGCTTCTGTTAGTCCTTCATTGCCCCAGAGATTCCCCTCTTGCCTGTATGGACTAACAGGAGTTTACAGCAACAAATGTTTAAAGTTATTGAGCAGCTGTCCCTGAAGTCTGCTTATCAGCGGAGAATGAGGAATTCCCTCTAGTGGGTAGAAAAGGAATTCCCCTGCAGAGGAGAATGAGGGAATCCCTGTAGCAGGGAGAGAGAGGGTGGGGCTAGAGGGAACTACTATTTGGGAGTACAAGAATTTGGGAGTACAAGTTAAGAATTTGGGAGTACAAGTGTATAACCATCTTTGACACTCTGAAGACCGGAATGAGCATTGCAGGTGGCTTCATGCATCAGTGGAGAATATTAGAAATCTATATAATAGATAACACACAGGCCTGGTGACCCCCTCACACCAATTTAGAGACCATAAAACTTTCACATCCTTATCAGTGGACTAATTAAATATTTACTCCTTTACTCATCCAGTTCAGGTATTGTTTTAAGTGCAAATTAATCACAATATGTCTGTGTCTTGTCATAAGTATGCGTGTGTATATATGCATCCCTCTCCGGTTCTATACCTGAGGAAGAACCCTGAGAGGTTCAAAAGCTCGCTATAACATCATGTATTTTTGTTAGCCATTAAAAGGTATCATATCTACAAGATTACTTGGTTTCTCTTACTGAGAACAATCACATCACATCGACTTCCCATCAGGCGTAGCTGTGCAGAGGTAGCTGTCATACCCATTCTGTAGCTAATCCCTGCACGTGTGTCCTATAGATGTACGTTATGAGGGCGCAAAAGGGTGAAACTACAGGCAGCAAATGTGTAGTACCGTAACTACTTTCCAGTCTCCAATCTCTTGAATCCCATAGAACTTCTTCCTCCTAAATGATCACTAGATGGCAGGCAAGGCTCACTGTAGGTCTTTTTTGGATTCCTTTATTGGAATCCAAGCTTATGTTTCGATTGCATCCCCATTTAGCTGTATAGAGTCACAATCCCTAATGTGGCGCAATTTGCCAACATATCCTAACGTATAACTTCAATTATGACATTTTTTCATAGATACCCTGGAATAATGTGCTATGACTGTTTTAACAAATACTGATTATTCATTGTGTAATGAAAAGTAATATACTTAATTTATCATTTCCTCATAGTTTTCGAGAGCATTTCCTGCTGTCATTCATTGTTTTCTTCCAGGGAATAACCCGGTGCACAGCTTATTAGAGCTTTATCATATTCAAACGTGGCAGATTAATTTTCCATTCTGCAACAAAAATCTGTATAATCTAATAACGAGCCTTGCATTAATGTGATGTGATCATCACATGATCAACATGCCTGTTGAGTGACAGCAAGCAGAGATCTTGAAAACCATAAGAATTAATACAAAGAGATTGAAGTATCAGTTTAGTTTCCTGATGGAAGAGTTGAGAAGTGTTACACAATTAACTGATGAGTTTACCCCACAGAGATCAATGGTAACGTTAATAGGTACTGTACATGTCTATGTAGTAGGAACAGCGTCTTGATGAACGCTTTGCCCTGTCACTAAGCGAACTTCTTGCTCGCAAGGCATTGGCACACCGGGTGGTGGTACCTCACATGCCAGCCCTGGATGATTATTATGTAAGATAATATTGTACAAATGAATTTTCAGATTTTTGGAAACTGCTAGAGCACACTATATACATACATCGCTATGGGAGGTATATGGATCTACTGCCTTCATAGAAGTCAGCATATACAACAGGTCTATAGGATATGACCAGTGAATGACTTTGAATATGCAAAGTCCCCTTGGCAGAAGGTTTCAGTTAGGAAGGATGTAACCAGCAAAAGTCCAGGTGTCTTAGTTCTTATGATCTCACTCCCTGTCAACTTCGGAAGTTCATCCACTTTTAGTTTGCAGCAGTATTTTGCATGATGTCATATTGCTCTATATTTTTAAAAAATGAACACTTTGATAACCTGTTTGGGCTATCAGCAGGGAACATATGAAACCAAGCACTTCTTGGAGCTTGCAGATTGATGAAGCCACGATTTAGATAGCCATAAAGACACGTGTGTGTATTACTGTGGGGGGGGGGGGGGGGGGGGCGGTCTTAATACTGGCGCTGTTTGGGTCCCTCTCGCTAGTCTCCATCGCTCCGGCGGTCTTCCGTGTAGTCCTCAGCACTGAGAGAGCATTTGCAGCGACTGAGACACAAAGCCCACGCTGAGGAGTTGGCGGGGTAGAGATGGCACTTGTCACGGTGTCTCTACCACACTCCTCCCTGGAGGGACACACAGAACCATGGCCAAGGCACCGCCAGGCCTCTTCCAGGCAACGCTGGGTAGCGGTTACCTGTATAGTTGTGTAGTGGACTGTAGAAGTTGTCACTCATGACGCCACCATTCCTTCTCACCGATCACTCTTCGGCGGTAGAAATAAAGAGAGTCCACACACGGTTAAACTTGAGAACCTCAATCACTTGGAACGGGCAGTGACTAGCAAATTTTGACTTTAGACTTTTGCAGAATACAGCTTATTTGCTCATGCAGCAAAAAGACAGTTTAGTTGATGGTCAGGGAGGACTCAGGATGATATCGGGCCTACAGTCTTGTTATCTGTAAAGATCCGCTTCTGGACACACACACTCTAGGATGCAGAATAACATCGGAGGGGGACACAACACTCTGCAGACACTCACTTGAGGCTTAGCAGGTAAATTGCTGCACCGTGGACTCTTGCTCCTCTTTCTCACTCTTCTCACAAGCAGTTCCTGGGATTTGGAACGTCGGGAAACCTTTCTTCTGCTTCCATCACTTCACTACATGAGGGTTGAAGGTACCCTCATGTGGCCGGCATTCCTACTCTACTCCTAACCATTGAAAATGACAGACCAACAGACCGACCTCTCTTCTCACTGAACTTATTCATATATATAATCATCCAACACCATGTGACTAGACAAACTTGTTACTTTTTCTAGACATATCCCAGCTACTTGCAGTCATTAACCTCTTGCATGCTGCAGCTGTGCAATATACAAAACAGCAGACAAGACACTTTGCACAGTGCATCCACATAAAATACATGACATGTATGACAATTATGAAGGGGCCAGAAATAGGTGTTTCGGGCCACTACACATTCTATTCCTGGAAGGGGCCTTGAATACCCCACCTCGGCCTCCAGAGATTGCTGTGATTGGTTTAGGAACACCACCTCAGCCAATCAGAGCTGGCGCTTCATGAACCAATCACAGCCATTCATTGAATTACTTTAGTAAAAAAGTAGTCATAGAAGCAAGATATTTAGCTGCATAGACTGGCCAATCCAGATAAATTTGGGGAGACCAACTGATAATCTGATGTCTGTGGCTGTCAGATACAAGATTATGGGTAAATCAACCCCTACAGAAGTAATATCATAGCTGGTCATATTGGCCCCTTGTACAGAAATTGCCAAATTAATCCATGTATAAGTAATTAGCCCTGATCTGGTCATCTCAGAAGAGTTCACTGAAAATACTGCTGCCTAGCCATATGCACCTATAGCCTCATGCCAGTCAGCCCACTAATCAGCACTGACCAAATCTGAATTTTCACTTAACTCAGTCAGTGAGTCTGTCGCTTACCCTGTCACTTCAGGCCAGACAGAGTTGCAGTCACCAGCTCAGAGACCTCAATCTCTTTCCAGTGTGAGAGAAAATGTTGCAGTGTTCAGCATCAGTGGCGAGACGGGGAGGCAAAGCCAATACAGGCACCCCACCATCACAGAGCATATTGATGCTAGCTAATGAACGTTAGCAACGCTTGTTAGTGGCCAGCATCAGGAGGTGGAACTCCATATGCCATAGCCCCAAAATGACGAGTCCAGTAGAGTCATTTATGCCGTTTAAAAGGGGCCAGGATTGACTGACCACTGTTTTATGGGGGAAGCACGACCCACCTGGAATATGCACAATGTGGCAAATAGTCAGTCCTGGCCTAATGTGTTTTATCTCAAGCATACCTGATGCAATTAATGAAGCCCTTGGTTAGTTTCACCAGATCTGCCTGAGACAACACCTTATTTGCAAATGCGTGCAGTTATGACGGATTCTTTTCAGGGGGTTGAATAATTCTGAGACTGCAGTAGCCATTAAAATGGGCATTTTGTGTTGGATTTGGAGAAACCACTTGTTATATGAGTTGTGTTCAGCTATTTAAATTTTTCTAGCTTTGTTTTTTTTTGCAAACAGCTAAAATTTTGACAAATAAATTTCATTTACAATGGGGATATCTTATAGGGTGTGTGGTAACAGTCATACATACCAAAAAGACACCGTCTTATATTAATTTCTGCCCTCAAAAGAAGAACAGTGTCTTATTTTTGGGGAGGGGGGCCCTTATACTCACCTGGTCTGCCGTGTCCCGATACCTCCTGATGTTCTTTGGCGGCGCTGCAGCAAACTGCATCCTCCCCGTCTGACATCTGAGCTTCTTCCTGGTGAGTGGCTGTGATTGGCTCATCGAGCGCTGGCTCTGATTCGCTGGCTGGGGCTCGATGAGCCAATCACAGCGCTCACTTTGCTGGAGGCAGGGTATTCAAAGCCCCGTCACCAGGAAGAAGCTCAGCTGTCAGACTGGGAGGACGCAGTTTGTCGCAGCGCCGCTGGAGACCAGAGGGAGGCATAAGGACACCATGGACCAGGTGAGTATAGATTTTTTTTAAATGCAGGTTAGCCAGGTCTTATATTTGGGGGAGACCTTATATTTCAAGCCTCCCCCAAAAAATGGGGTAGGTCTTATTAACAAGGCAGGTCCTATTTTTGGGGAAACACGGTAGGACCTGGTGCCTTTTTAGAGGGCTTTGCCACATAAGAAGACATGAATATTAAAAATGGCACGTGGTCTGTAATGGTCCGTGTTCCACATTTTGCATTGGTACTCAGTAACTTCAAGTTATATTTTTAATAGAACCTCTTTAAAGCTTACCTGTCAGCACTATCTCCCCCCCCCCCCCCACCTTCCGAAATTAACTTCACTGGCTGGCAGGGGAAGAAAGATCAATCCCTTCTAGTGCCATCTCTTTTCATGTACCTCCACATTTAGCATCTATATTTATCCTGTGCTGTATGCAAACGGGCAGAGAAGAGTCGTGCTGCAAAGCTAATCATGACCCTTTTCTCTTGGTAAACAGGGTTTACTACGTAATGGTGGATTGGATGAGCTTTCTATCAAGAGAAAGGGAGTCAGATTGGCTCGGAAGCTCATGAATAAGCATAACCAAAGACGTAACTTGAAGCTTCTGGGCCCAAATGCAAAATCTGTAACGGGGACCCAACTATAATGCTTTATTCATAGTATAGGGCTCCATATATGGAGAAGAGAGGCCTTATGGGCCCCCTAAGGCTCCTGGGCCCAGGTGCAATTGCATCCTTTGCATCCCCTATAGTTACGCCAATGAGCATGACTCTTCTCAGCCTGATTACTCTTCTCTGCTCATTTGTATATAGTGTGGGATAAATTTGGCACCTAATGACAAAGGTACATAGGCTCATAAGTAAAAGAGAGGGCACTAGAAGTGATTGATTCTTCATCCCCTACTGGCCAGTGAAGTCAGTTTTAGGCTTGAAATGGTTCCCTCTAAGTTTTATATGTGTGGTTATAATAGTTAAACTATAATGGCTAGACTTAATATTGCTTTGTCTGATAAAATAAGTAACGTGTCCTAATAATATTCACTGGTCTACGCAAGAACTGGTTTTCATGGTGGATAAATTGCAATTGTCTGCCTCACTGTCCATGACATTCCTCATGCTCAGCTGGATTTGGCTGACACTGGACCTAATGTTAGGTTTCTTAATAAAACCTTGCCTGATCAGTGGAACATTTCCATTCTCTGTGTACTCAGGTGAAATTCTCTACCTCTCTCCATCTGTATTTTTGTCAATTATTAGCTCATTTGTAAATACCCATGAAGAGCATGTCTGTTGCTGTGGTATCTGTGATCTGGTGGGAACATTTGGTCATTCCAACAGTTTGCTTAAACCATTGCTAAAATTATCTCAACAGTTGAGCATTTAACGATCCGTCTCTTTCATGGACATCTCTTCTTTACTGATAAACTTTAATAGGAGATTGTTCTCTAAACTATCCAGATCACAGGACATTACACGAGGGCAGTACATTAGCACCCTACCTTGTAGGACTGGGGTCATGGGTTTGTATCAAATGAGGACAACACTTGTAGGTAGTTTGCATTATGTAGTCGATTAGGTCTCATGCATATGGAAAATCCATAGGCAATTTGAGTGCTGCCACGTGGGGCCTCTACAATGTTTCTAAGGGAGAAAACCTACGTCATAGGACACCTATAATTTTTTTTGTACAAATCCAGCAGTAAAAAAAAACAAATCTATATGAAATTTCAGATATATGGTACAGTTGGGCCACATACATGTCTGGCTGCAGCATTACAACTCGGCACAACTATGAGTTTTCATGCATTAGTAAAACTGACTGGAGCAACAGCCATTAGACATAAAGCTAAGACTTCTGACTGAGTTATAAGGGTATAGTGGCCCAGAGTTGCCGTACCTGTCTCTGAGACGTGTGCCTACCTTATGTGGATTGTCTTTATGTCACTGTATGTGTATTCATGTCTGTTTGTGTACAGTGTTGGTGTTACCTATCCTAATAAAGTGTTCTGTCCCTCCTATCCTGCTAAGTGTGTGACATGTTTGGCTAGTTTAAAACTCCTTCTTTGATTGTGGACTCTGTTGTTTGGTTCGGGTGTTTGATCGCTTAGATGAGGCACTGGCATCACGTTAACAAGTAGGTAATAAATTCATTCAGCACAGTTGCTATTACCGGGACCTGTATACGGCTGGGCCAGCAGCATCTTGGATTCACCGGGAGGAGATGGTAGAGCCACCCATGACACATCATTAGATTTTCCCTGCTGTCTCCCCGGCAAAAGACTGACCCTGCCCATTACACAAATTAGCTGCTGACTTTCCACAGTGGAAATATGCAGCAAATCTACAGGGGTCAAATCCACATCTATATGATGCAGGTTTTACCATGATTTTTGATGTGGATTTGCATTGGGTTTCATCTTTTGTATTTCAAAGGTTGAAACCTGCTGTCAAACTCTGCAGCATAAATCAACATGTTGCAGATTAAGAATCTGCAGCGTATATCAAATACACAATGGATTTCTCATGAAATTGTTTCGCTCCATGTGGACAAAATTTTTTAAATCTTGTCCACATGGCTTGTAATGTAAATACTGTGGAAATGCTTAATATGTAACATAATATGTAAAATTGATTTTACATATTATCCAAAAGTGGAAGCACATTTTAAGCAAGACTGTTGAATGACAGCTGAGCGCTACCTCTGATTGGCTGAGCGCTGTGACCAATCAGAGGCAGGGATTTTCAATCCCCGGCCAGAAGAGCAGCAGAAGAAGAGTGCCAGGGACCTGCAAGAAGACTCGACGGAGATGACAGTGCTAGTAACGTGATGTATTCTTCTTTTTTTTACAATTTTTTTCTACAGTTATTGATTATTTTTGGGAGGGGGGTTATATTTCCAGTCCCCCCCCCAAAAAAAAAACTCACCGCAGAGTGTCCCCTGCCACTGCTGTCACAGCAATGACAGAGGATTGCGATCCTCGCCCACTGATTTCAATGGAACTGGTGCTGCTGCTGCTCGCCCCATTGGAAACAATGGGCGAGATTGCAAAAAGAATGGACATGTCGCGATTTTGTTTGAAGACTGCATCGCAAGCGTTAAAACATCGCAAATGTGCATGGAGCCATTGGTAGCCATTGGCTTCATAATTTATCGAGTCCTTGCAGCCTCGCAGCGCTGGGAAATCGTGCAATTTCCTCGCCAGTGTGAAGCCACCCTTAAGGTAGCTTTACATGGGGCGACTATCACCCAAATAAGTGTCCAAAAGAGTGAATTTAAACTGCAGTTGTTCAGCGTAAACACAGCTACCAACAGGGTGACGAGCGATAAGACATTAGTTATTTAGTTTCAGCTTACAAAAAAATAGTCCCTGGCTGATCAAAAGTCCTCTAGTATAAAGTCCCAGTTGTTTGTATTTTTAACGACTTGCAAAGAAATTTGCACGGAGATCCTCTTAATGAAAGATACCTCGGCAAACAATTGATGAACAATCATCGCTCTAAAACCAAACAAACAACTGTTGTTCGTACATTTCAACAACTTTGCTCTGTGACTATCTAAATGATAGTTGCTCGATATAAAGGTACCTAAAGGAGTGATTGTGCTTATTTTTGCATTACATGTACTAGTATCACAGCCAGAAATGTTACATGTAACCTGCATGTTTTTTTTTCCCTCTGCTAGTTTCTGTAAATATACATTTACTCCCTCCAAGCCTATTGAGTGAGCGGCTCACAGTAAGATGTCTATCCAATCCTACTTTTTTACTAAAATATTATCGTTCAGAAATCGTATCGATTACCTTTAGAAAGTTGTTCAAACGAACTAAACTGAACGATAATTGTTCAGTTTGAACACGGGCAAACGACCGAACTACAAGCAAGAATCGGGAGGTTCTCGCTTGTTGTTTAGTTTCAGCTAGAATAAAAACTAGCAGCGACTCCGGCCGTTATCGTGCCATTTAACCCTAATCGGTCAGTATATTACATAGGAATGTGAAACATTTAACAAGAAGTGCCCAAGGACCGCACGATTCTTAACGAGCGTGAACGAGCTTATGATGACATCACCAGCATGTTCCGCTGGGCAAACGAGAATCGTGAGATTCTCGACCCGTGTAAGAGGACCGTTAGAGACCGCTGCAGCTGCATCCCCTCCTCCAGTCTTCTATTTACAAATTAACACTAGAAGACTGCCATAATAAGGCCTCATGCCCCCTTGCACGCACGGATTCCATCTGCTGAATGCCGCAGCGGGAATCCAGCCGTGCCCGAAGACATGGACAGAAAAATAAATTTTCTTACCTGTCCAGATCCAGCATGGGTCTCCTCCGCGCCGGCTTTCCTGCAGCTCTGCAGCACGTCCACAGTAACAGTTGTGGTTGTGCCGTGGATCGGACGGCTTCCATTGACTTTAATGGAAGCCGTCCCTGCAGGATTTGCAAAAAAATGGAGCATGCTGCGATTTCTTCCCGCATGTGTGATCTGCATGTTGGGGGGGGAAAAAAATCACATCCGCATGTTTTAAATTGTTTTGCGGATGCTAATGCATCACTATGGGTGGCTTGATTTGCGGATCTCCCGCGCAGGTGCCACAAATGAAATTAAACAGGGATAGAAAAATGAGAACCAGAGAACCCAGGCGCTGCTAATAGCAGAGTAATGATCCAAGGGGGTGAAGGACAAGGTTGATACATTCAGGTACAATTACACATTTCAGCTCTAGTGAAGTAATCTGATGAAAGCACTCGTCCATCGCTGAGATGCGTTATGGTGCTTGAATAAGTCTACCTCACTCTTCACCTTTTTGGAGCATTACTCTTCTTTTGCAGCTCCTGGGATCCCTGGTTTTCATTTCGCTATCCCACTGTACGGAGGTAATTTCCCCTGTCCATTCCAGGTAATGATATAAGCTATTTCCTGGTGCCTGGTTTGCATAACCCAGTAAAGTTAGCATTTTTGCAACACATTTTGACAATACTGTATTATGTGATGCAACACTATGGAAGAACTTATTTTCTCTTATGGTGATGCTTAAACAGAGGGCCTCCTAACAGGGAGGTGTAAACTACAGTGCAGGGTATTTGTAAAAGGTAATAGAATCATAGAATAATATCATGGACTGGTAGAGTTGGAAGGGACCTCCAGGGTCAACTGGTCCAACCCCCTGCTCAGTGCAGGATCACTAAATCCTCCCAGACAGATATTTGTCCAGCCTTTGTTTGAAGACTCCCATTGAAGGAGAACTCACCACCTCCAGTGGTAACCTGTTCCACTCATTGATCACCCTCACTGTCAGAAAGTTTTTTTTAATCTCTAATCTGTGTCTCCTCCCCTTCAGTTTCATCCCATTGCTTCTAGTCTTTCCTTATACAGATGAGAATAGGGCTGATCCCTCTGCACTGCGACAGCCCTTCAGATATTTGTAGGCAGCTATTAAGTCTCCTCTCAGCCTTCTTTTTTGCAAGCTAAACATTCCCAGATCCTTTAATCGTTCCTCATAGCACATGATTTGCAGACCACTCACCATGGTAACTCTTCTCTCAACTTGCACCAGTTTGTTTATGTCTTTTTTAACCCCTTAAGGCCTATTTTGGCATTGAGGACCAAACGATTTTTGGTATTTTTTCATCTCCATTTTTCAAAAGCCATAACTTTTTTGATTTTTCCGTCGACGCAGCTATATAAGGGTTTGTTTTTTGCGTGGTGAACCGCAGTTTTTATTGGTACCATTTTTGGTTACATAGACTACATTGTAAAACTTTTATTATTTTTTTTATGATCGTAGGGAGAGAAAACGCATCAATTCTGCCATAGATTTTTGGTTTGTTTTTTTTAAAGCGTTAATTATGTAGCATAAATGACACACTATATTTTTTTCTGTGGGTCGGTACGATTACAATGATACCAAAATTTTTAGGTTTTTCCACTTTTCCACAATAAAAACCCTTTTCTGGAATTTTTTTTTTTTTTTTAAACTCACTGAATTCAAAGTGCTATAACTTTTTTATTTTTCCATGAACGGAGCTCTCTCAGGGCTTATTTTTTGTGAGACGAGCTGTAGTTTTTATTGGTACCATTTTGGGGTACACACGTTTTTTTGTAATCACTTTTATTGCGTTTTTTGGGAGGCAAAATGCAAAAAATTAGCATTTTCCCTCAGTTTTTTAGCTTTTTTTAAAACGTTTTTTGCCGTGCAGGATAATAAGTGCATTCAATGTATTGTATGCATCATTATGCATGCGTGGATACCACATATGTGGGATTTTTAATTTACTTTTTTTTTTTAATGCTAATATGAGAAACAGCATAAAAAAGGGTTTTTTAAACTTTTTTTAACATTTTTATTTTTTGTACATTATTTTTCTCTTTTTTTTACACAGTCTGTGTCCCTCTGAGGGACTTTTACTGTAGCACTGCAGATCGCTACGATAAGGGATGGCAGGGCTTCTCTTCTGCCATGCCTTATCGCTTACTATAGCGATCACAAGCTATGGCAATACAGGACGCTGGTATCTGGCATCCTGTTGCCATAGCAACTAGCCGGGCTCTCGCGATGTTTTCGCGAGAGCCGGCTGGAGTCACAGAGGGAGCATGTTCCCTCTATGAACCCTTTTCCTGCCACGATCTACTTAGATCGCAGCAGGGAAGGGGTTAACAGCGGGGGGGATGGGCGCATCTCAGATGCCCCCCGCTGTTGCAGCGGGATGCCGACTACTAGTGACAGCCAGCTCCCACTGCGGGATAGCGCGAGATCTATCATGATCTCGCGCTATCCCCATGACGCAAGTGTACGGCATTTTGCGGGAGGTACCTCACTCCCATGATGTACCCTTATGTCATGGGGCAGGAAGGGGTTAAAGTGGGGTGCCCAGAACTGGACACAGTATTCCAGATGAGGTCTGACTAAGGAAGAGTAGAGGGGGATAATGACCTCACGTGATCTGGACTCTATGATTCTCTTAATACATCCCAGAATTGTGTTTGCCTTTTTGGCTGCTGCATCACACTGTTGACTCATGTTCAGTCTATGATCTATTAGTATACCCAGGTCTTTTTAACATGTGCTGCGGCTTAGCCCAATTCCTCCATTCTGTATGTGCTTTTTTTCATTTTTCTTGCCCAGATGCAGGACTTTGCATTTCTCCTTTTAAATACCATTCTGTTAGTCTCCGCCCACTGTTCAAGCTTTTCTAGATCTTTTTGAATACTCTCTCTCTCTTCCCTAGTGTTATCTATCCCTTTTAACTTTGTGTCGTTGGCAAATTGAATCAGTTTCCCATCAATTCTCTTCTCCAGATCATTTATAAAAATGTTGAACAACACTGGGCCTAGGACAGAGCCTTGTGGTACCCCACTTGATACATTCTTCCACTTGGATGTGCAGCCATTTATGACCACTCTTTGAGTACGGTCACTCAGCCAGTTGTGAATCCACCTAACAGTTGCCTTGTCAATCCCATATTTGGTAATATTTTCAATAAGTATGATATGAGATACTTTGTCAAATGTTTTACTAAAGTCAAGATATACTATATCCACCGCATTTCCCTGATCAACCCAGTCAGTGATTCTGTCATAGAAGGAAATTAGATTCGTCTGGCATGACTTGTTTGTTACAAACCCATGCTGGCTCTGGTTAATTACTCCATTTTCATCCAAGTACTTGCATACATGCTGTTTAATAATTTGTTCAAAGATCTTTCCTGGTACAGAAGTCAGGCTCACAGGCATGTAGTTTCCTGGATCCACCTTCTTCCCGTTTTTGAAGATAGGGACAACATTTGGCCTTTTCCAATCTTCTGTGACTTCTCCTGTTCTCCAGGAATTTTCAAAGATTATGGCGGGTGGTTCAGCAATTACCTTGGCTGCTTCCTTTAGTATCCTATGATGTAATTCATCTGCACTTTGGGACTTGAATTTATTTAAGTTAGCTTAGTGTTCCCTTACCATTTCTCGGCTTATAGATAGCCTGCTTTCTTTTTTTCCCCCAATAGCACAGGGAAGATCAGTTGATGTCACTTCCTAATGGTGTATCACAGTATTGAATATCTATTACTAATTTATTGAAATAACAACTTTTTATGACTTTATTCTCAAAGTAATTATGGCTTGAGTAAATAAAACCATAAGACCAAACAGTCGCTGGCAAACTGAACTGAACAGAATATGCAAGGAAAAAAACTACCATACATTTGCACTTCCCTTAGGTTATAAATCTGTCTCTGTTCCACTATCTGAAATGGAATTAAAATGGAAATAAATGTTTGTTTTTATCCCCATTGATTTCAATGGGTTTAAAAAAAACGGAAAGCTTTCAGTTACCTTCCATTACCTTCCATTACGTTAGGTATCAGTTTTTTAACGGAACAAATAGCAGAGTTCGCAGTTCCATTTGTTCAGTAAAAAAGGGATGCAAACCCAATGGAACAGAAGCAAACTGAAAGATTTCCTTTTGCTTTCAATTTTTTTTAAACCCATTGAAATCAAGGAGGAGAAAATGGAAACATTTATTTCTGTCTGTTCATTTTTTCTGCTCCAAAAACAGAACAGAAAGCCGAAATTATAACTGACAGCTCTAATGGAAATGTGCATGCATCTTACCTTAAAAATAGGCAAAATGTGCTAAATATAATGGAAATGAATCACAAAGATGCTATAAATGCAGCTTATAAATTCACAAAGAGCTTGTGATATCACCGATACAAGCTGCAAATGGTCTAAAATGATTATATTCCGCTAGTTCTTGCTATTTATGCTCGTAATTGCTTTCTCAGTAGGAAACAATATATGGTTGAAGCTGTCTCTATATTGTTGTATAAGCTATAGCACGCATTATATAACAGCATTGCAGGTTATGTAAACACATGCTAGAGCCCTCGATGATCTTTGCAGGAAATTCTATTTGAGGTACAGCAGTAAAGTTATGTGTAGTATGCTGCGATATCCTGAATATTTCCAGAAACACTGATCTGTTTTCAGCAGCTGTTGCCCCTTGTTCAAAGTTGTCTGTCTAGTAGAACTGCAAGTTCTAGTCCACTACTTGGAAGAATCTGAAAACTTTTTGACTATAGTCATTTATGGTAATGAGAGTCAGTGTGTTTAGTAATAGGTCAAGAATCAGACGTATAAATCAAACATGTTGTAATGTGAAGGTAAGAGCAAAGCAAAGGTGTAATTTAAGATATGTCATTTATGAAATGCAGCATTCACTCATTTCTTCTTATGATTTACCTCTGGACAGAATCAGGATAAGCTATAATACTACACAAGGTATAGACAGTAGTGGCAAAGTTTTTTTTGACAAGAGCAGAAATGTTTTTCTAATTCTGTAAACCTCTTTAAATCATATCTCCAAAATATATAGGAATATGCTTTCTTGAGTGTTACAATGTTACAAGTTATAGTCAGTAGATTACTGGAAATGGGGCGTTGATCAAGGGAGTTATCCTGATTACCGTATTTGGGTAAGAAAGGAATTTCATTCCTTGGGCTTATTCACACCAACTTTGCGATTTTCGGCTGCCCGCATCGCGGCTGAAAATGGCATGAACAAGAGAAAGCCACGGCTAAATCTTGCGTTTTCTTGCCTATTATACATATAAATGCAACAGCCCGGATTTTGTCAGCCGGGGAGAGTTTAGCATTCCTAAGCTTTTTCCCTCCCCCTCCCTTTTTCCGGCTGATCGCAGCAATAGAAGCTCCCATGGGCTTGTATGGGAGCTGCCAGCAATGGGAGAGGGAGGTAGTTTAGCAGCGTGAGTTGCTTCTAAAGTCCATTCCCCTCCCCTTGCCGGCAGCTCCCATAGGCTTCTATGGGAGCTGCCGGCTGATCGCAGCCAACAGCAAGGCCTATCTTTTGCAGCCATGCGTGAAAGCAGCCCGACGGAATCCGCAGCGTATGTGCTATTTTTTCTGTCAAGCCGATTTTACGTGCTTTTTTAAACTGTTACTAAATTTAGAAAATATTAAGACTTAAAAAAACCTTGTCATCATATCAAAAAATTGGTATTGCCATATTCGTAAAAGTTTTTTATTTTAATATCACACTATTTATCTTACATGGTGATTCAGAGTGCCCTCATAAACAGACTAAGCAAAGGGCCTGTCTATATTCAGTATCAAAAGAGCTTCCCTATTGACATTTTCTGAAGAGAGCTATAGAATCCACTAGGTGGAGGCTGAAAGCAGCAGCACTCAAAGGAAGATCTTCCTGTTCTGTTGGGAGTTTGGTAAATGTGTGGAGGGGTACCGGTCGGGGTCTCTCTGTTGATGAGATTGACTACCAGGTCCAGAACATACTTAAATGAATTCAAATTCCAAGGTCCCGATGAATTACATCCTAGGATACTAAAGGAAGCAGCTGGGACCATGGAAGGAGATGGAAGCACCAATTGTATCAGGTAAGCTGTTTTAGGCTTAAAGATTATCACTCAAAAAATCGTTCAAAGGAGTGAAAACTAACAATAATTGTCCAGTCTAAATGCATACCAATGACGATATAATCCTTCACCTTGTTCATCCTTCATTTTATGGAGGCATAAAAATCCTCATTGGCTCATTGACTTGTCGTTCGGTTTAAACAGCGCTCATTCAGTCCTTCTCATTCACTTATACCTACAGCAAATGTGAAATTCCGAACAATTTCTTGTTTGATCGAGCCAACAATATATCTGCCTGTCTAAACACAGTGTGCGAGGGAACAAGCCAACTCTTGACGTCACACGCTCATTCAAACGATAATCAGCTCATATAAAAAGAACTCATAGGTCCATGCCTCCAAAGCTAGACTCTACCAAACAAGACAGACCAGAGGCTTCACAATTCATTTATTGCCTATTTTGCCACTTATGGCAACCTGTATTCTCGACTGCAAGCACAGACTGCCATAAAGCAGTCGATCCCTAGTGCCTGCCGGGCAAGTCCTGGGAACTTGAAATTCAGTGGAAGCATGGAGTTTATTATTGAGTTGATCATAAGCCTAGATGAAGTAATCGGTAATGTGGAGGTCTTGCTGGTGGTAAACTGATTTTCATAGGTTTGCTAGCGGAAAGGTCGTGGGTTGAAGGTGGAAACAGCTACCAATTTCTCCTGCAGTGGCCACAACTGGGGAAAGCTGGAATTACATGGTGATCATACAAATGAACTGACAATCATGAGTTCCGAGTCCTCCAGAGCAGAAACCGCAACACTGAGTAATAAGAGGGAGATAATGAGGTTTATGGTAATTTAATATTATCTTATGGCTTCACACAAGACATGATCATGTTTACTATTATAGCAAGAAAATACCATAAATTATTTCATATAGAAAAGTTCAGTAAATATTTGTCTCCATGAAGAACCTTGAAGTTTCCACTACTAGAAACTATACATATACCGCCTATGTTTGCATTTTGCTTGCCAACATCTGTATTTGGCCGATAATATTGTAGCATGCTGCTTTTCCACGGGCAACCCTTGTTATTGTGTAAAATACATGTGAAAATACCTTCTAGAACAAAGCAAGGAAATACTTTTATTGTGACACCTTAAAAACGCAAAGCCCGTCTGGGTTAGACATGGGGAACAGATGCCAGCTGCAAGTCACTGTGAAATATAGATAATTTTTCTTCTTTTAACTACAAGTCATTCTTTCAATGCAATCTTTGTTGTCTTGACATTTACATGCAACGAGTTAATCATGAAGCTGTGAGGTTAATTTTATCATGTGTGTCCCTGCTGCTAAGGAACGAGGCTCCACTCTGGCTACGGCCCGCGCTGTATTGGGTCGGGTGGTGAAAACAAGTTTATAACTGTCACTTTTGTCCAAAGTGACCCAAATAGATTTCAGTGTGACCCGCACATTATTGATTCTTCTACTAAAGAGAAAAGAGAAGTAAAACAGTTGAGACTAAACTGAAGTTATATATTAAAAAGTCCTTGCATTAAAGAATTTGTCCAGGACTTTTTGGATTTTTTCTGTTGATGACCTGTCCTCAGGACAGGTTATCAATAGATTATTGGCAGGGGTCAGAGCTCAAGATCCCCACTGATTAGCTGGGTCCTGGCGCTGCTGTCAATGTGGTCAGCGCTGGAAGCAGATAGTGCTAGAAACATTGCAGCAGATTGGTTTGGTACTGCAGGCATAGCTCCCATTGAATTAAATGGTGAGCTCTGCCTGCAATACCAACCCAGGCCACTGCACTACAGATAGCGCAATTTGCTTCCTGCACTGTCTGTAGTGACAGTGAGCCCAGGAATCAGTGGGGATCTGGAGCAGTAGATCTCTACTAGAGATGAGTGAGCATACTTGCTAAGGGCAATTACTCGAGCGAGCATTGCCCTTAGTGAGTACCTCCCCGCTCGGAAGAAAAGATTCGGCTGCGGGAGTGAGCAGGAGGAAGAGGGAAGGGGAGGGAGATCTCCCCTCTGTTCCTCCCCGCTCCCCCCCGCCGCTCCCCGCCCCCCGCCGGCACCCGAATCTTTTCTTCCGAGCGGGCAGGTACTTGCTAAGGGCAATGTTCGCTCGAGTAATTGCCCTTAGTGAGTATGCTCGCTCATCTCTAATCTCTACCAATCATCTATTCATGACCTGTCCTGGGGACAGGTCATCAATAGAAAAATTTCCAGACAGCCCCTTTAAAGACACACCTAAAGCTAAAATAAAATGTCAAGAAAATATATACTACATCTACTCTGTATAGTAATATGTCTACATAGTCATTGTTATGTGCTTCTGGGCAGTCGAATAGCCATAAATGGATAGCTATGAAGATTTAGTGGCTCTACAACTGAATGTATTCACTGCAGAGTCATGAATAAAACAGAAATGTTTGAGCCCATTAATTAGGCATATAGTATATATACTGTATACAGTACATTTACATCTAGTATCAGTGTATTTTCAATACTTTTTCGTTAATTAAGCTTAATTGACTTGGCTAAAGGCTAACTGATCTTGCATACCAAGCTCCACTGAGTGGGCCTGGGGTTAATTTGCAGACTGTTATATATGATGGGCACATAACCATTAGAGTCTTTGTACATATATCATCTTAGTACCCTGTGGTAAATCTGTTCCGGTATTAGCCACTACAGGGCTCTGTGGTAGTCTTTGTGGCAGAGAAAGGATGACTGATTGTTACTCAAGAGGTACTTAGGGGGGGTTTGTAAAATATGGAGGTGTGCTACTCCCATTCATTCTGAGGCTCTTGAGTAGAACAGACGTGAGACCCAGACTATGTATGGAAGAGACTCTCTGTGCTGCCTTGAGAGTAATGGTAATAGGTTTAGGCATTAGGCCTTTCTGTTAGGGAGGGGAAAAGATTATGTATAGTTAGTGGCCAGACGGCCAGGGTTTATTTGAAATGCAATAAAACTGGCAGACACCAGATTTTTAAGAAGTTCCAGTTGTAAAGTGTGTTACTGAGAATGGTGCCAACCCTTTTGAGTGCAGAAGATGGCGGTCCCGAGGCGTAGCTAGTCCCCTATTGTCACAACACTTACAGACTGAATGTAAGAGGTCTTCCATTCTTTCAGAGTTATTGTGCCTGTGCTTATTGTTCAGTGAGTGGGCTGGAGAACTCTTCTTGCCGCCAGCCTCTTTTCACTGTGAACAGGTAGTTGTTCAAAGATGAACAACAACTTGTTTACACTGAGTGAAAATTAGATGACTAGGCGCTTTATTTTAGTTAGCTGAAACAAAGTGACTAGTGATTACTGAGATTTTTCGCTCAGTACCCTGTTGGGTCCCATGTCTACACTGGACAACTATAACTGAAAATCGATTGTCTGAGCAATTTTTCAGCTGATAGTTATCCCTTTGTTGGAGGGGTGTCCAGACCTGGCATTTAGGGGAGAGGTCTTAGTTGTTCAGCCAATAAGAGACACACATGGATGATCAAGAACACAGATGGGCAAGTGCAATATAGTGGCCTACATATGCATTGCAGAAGGGTGTGTAGGAGGAGGATATATGTACTTGTGTTTTGCTGCAATACCTTCCCGCCCCAATGACTACCACTCAAGTGTCAAATCTTTAACCCATTATGAAGTTGGATGACTCGCCTTGCTCTGTTAGCTTAGCCAAACAGCTTTTAAGTTCCTAAGTCATGCATTTATAACACATTCCATTAAACTTCTTAGACATGAACCTACATCTGCCAAGGACACAAGGAATGACAGTGGTATGACATCATATTCCTGTGTTCATAGAATGTGATCCCCACCTGGGTTGCCAGAATGTCTCATTGACACCTACATGCTGAGCCAACTTCCTTCCACCAGGCATTGTATGAATCACTCCAAGGTTTACTATTATCCGCTATTGTGCAAGGAAGGGGATCTGACTAATATGAAGAGTGACTATTGTATTTACTGTTGTATGTACTATTGTATTTATTTTACACGATATGAGCATTAGACAATAGAATGCATAACAACTTGAAAACTGGTGAAAAATGCAGGATACGAGTTATATAGTGGAGAAATATAGTGTTCCATTAGGGTGGTGCGCCCTCGAGGAATAGTCACAAGGAGAGAGACAGTATTTAAAAGCTTCTTGTAAACTTTACTTGAACTTATAGCTCAACATAAATCAGCCACGCTGGGAACAGTCCTGAGGCCTGATTCAGCTTGCATGGGGTCAGTCTCAAGTCTTTGCAACCAACTCTCAGCCTCAAGGGGTACAGACAGGTTCAGCAACAAAACTCAATTATAAAACTTTAATGTGACGGAAAGGCACTTGTTACAGACACATGGTACAATGGTCCTCAAGGTGATGGCTTATAGAAACATGGCACACTTCTGCTTTACTCGTGTCAGTCAGTGGCTTATTTCCCCCATGTTGTCTCAGACCCTCTGTGGTCCCAGTCTGGATGTCTTTCTGCTCTCCTGCTGTTGCAGACCTGCACTTGGTCACAGTGACAGTCCAATTCTTGGCTCTATACATGCTATTCTTCAGGAGTTGATGTACACAACAAGGGAGTATGTTTGCAATGCTCTTGACAATCACTATCCCTGTCTTGGGAACACTGTGCCACTCAGTTGCTACACCCACTCACACTTTGCAGTGTTATACTCGCGGTCACTTGGCTCCTTAAAGAGCGGAAAGCCACTCCCTTAAATGACCCTCCAATTTTGGAACAAATTTCTGTCCCGGGTCAGGAGGGGGAGTGGGGTAAATTACCTGCAATTGTTCTTCTCTGCCGTCTCTCTGATTCATCGATTCCAGGTCCTGTTTTTGGTCATCCAAGATGGCTGATGTAATCTTTAAATTACCTAATCCCTACAGTGCAATGGTAGTGTTAGACTACCAGTGCACTACACCTGCTCTGTAATTGGCCAGAACTGCTCATATCATCAGCAGTGGCCTATCATAGAGCAGTGGACAGTATGCAATAGGTACTGTAGAAAATTCATGCAACCAACTTGGATGGCCAAAAATAGTGCCTGAAAACGGCAGATCAGAAAGACGGCAGAGAACAGCAACGGCACGTAATAAACCTCCCTGCTCCTCCTGTCCCGGGCCTAATTTTGTACCGAAACTGGGGGTCGGGGTTTCTTTAAATAGAGTAGCCAACACTCATCTGAGTACACTCAGTACGGTTACGCCCTTGTGCTTTCATGTGGTCTTACCATATTGTTGAGTTCACAACCAATATGATGCCTAAGGCCTTAATCCCAAGCACCATATTGATTAGGGCAAGACTAGCTACTTACAGTGCAGGAGAAACGACCCCATGGCACAACACGTAGGATGGGAGGAATATACTTATTAAAAGTAGAAACTTTCCTTGTGAAATGAAACAAAAATAACTATGTGTCCTTGCACGTGATTAACCAGTAGGAGACACCTCCACTCTGATAGCACTTATACACGACAGCCTATTCTAAAAAGGAACCTGATACACAGGTAAAGTTTAAAGGAATTGTCCTAGGAAAAATATTTATACTTAAATTGACACTAATTAAAAAATAAGTTTATCCCCAGATATTCCTGGACTAATGTTAGACTAGCGCCACCTGCTGTTTCTATTGTACAACCAGTAAATGTTCCAAGGTGGTCAAACCTACTTAGTATTGCTTCTATGCAATGGAGTAGAGAAAGCAGCAAGATTGAGCAGGTGGAACAATTACTGAGCTAGACACACACACAGACAGCCGGCAGCACAGTTCTAACATTAGTCCTGGAATATCTGTAACAGGTGTGGAATATGACGCCGGTTATGGAGAGGCTTTACACCAGTTCAGTTGAACAAACAATGCTTTACCGAACATACGATAAATACTATGGCAATAACATACATTATGGATACAGTGTAAACAGTTTACTAACAAATCGGATGACTTTTAATATTGTGCACGCAATATAGAATTAAATCAGTCAATAAATGGTTGACCCTGGACTGGAAAGTAGAAGCCTCCTCTGAAGTAATTTAGTTTTACAGAAACTTTGGTTAAACAAACAACTTACTCCACTAACTGAAATATGCAGTCACTGTCCCCTGAACAATTATAATCAACAGCAATATTAGCACAGTACCTTTGGGGAGGTTGTACAGTGGTGAAGGCAAACCAATCCGTTTCACTGGTGATGAGTCTGGGTGATGCTTCTCACAATTACACACTCCTAGAATTTGAATGTCCGAATACTTGCTGTCAGTCTATCTGTCCTCACTGGTGGTCTCTCACCTGGTAAAGGCTCAGCTAGTAATTATGGTTGATGTTTCCTTGGACAATCTGCAGATCTCTCCCTGGCATTCTTGTTGCAACAGCTAGAGAACGCTGTAGTGGCCCAAAGTACATGTATCTGGCCCCTCCTTATTGTCTTTAACTGCTGTAAATGTCTTTATTGTGGATGAAGTTAACCATGTGTGGACTTTCTTATTTCTCGTCGGACATCCCACGGATTAAGGAATGGTGGCGTCACCCGTGACGGAATTCTTCAAGTCCACTACATCATATATTCAGGTAACTGCTAGCCTAGCATTTTCTAGAGAGGCCTGTCAGTGCCTTGGCCAAGGGTCACATGCAACCCTTCGGGGAAGAGTTGGTAGTGCCACCATGATAACCCTATCAGCTACCCCGCCATCTCCTCAGTGGTGTGCCTTGTGCCTTGGTCGCTGCAGCACCACTCCAGGAATGAATGCGTTCCCTCTGGTACAGGAAAACACAGTTCCCCAGTAATGCTGGGGCAACTCACTCCTCACTAGGCTCTCTGCAAAAAACTGTTCCACCCTGGCTGCAGAATCTCAGAAATCCAACTGCAGGTCAGCTCTACTGCAGCTCTCTAGCAGAATCACTATTCTCTGAAACTGCAGAGTCATGCCAGAGCTTGCCTTTTATACCTAGCCCATAAGCCAGTCAGCGGACTGCTCATGTCCTGTTAGACCACAGCAGCAAAGTTTGACTACCTTCACATCTGTGCTCGGAATTCCATTTTCTTCCACCGTTCAGGGAGTAGAAAAGGGGAATGCCTTGGTGTAACGGATCCTTCTTATGATAAAACCTAACAGCGGCAAACAGGCCGCATTGACTATAATGTTGTCTGTTCGGTTTCAGCTCATCTGCCTGGCATTTTACTAGAAGAGAAAGTGCTGCAAATAGAGCTATGTCTTCCGGTATCTTGTGCTGAACTTATGACAGTACCTCTGACCGGAGGTTCCAACACAAATGTGAATGCAAAAACACAGTCATGAGGCCTTTCTCTGAAGGTCCTGGAAGTAACATGAATAAAGTACAGCAGTAATATTCATAGATATATACATGGCCATTTAACCCCTTACATATCTGGGGATGCAAAAGTGTTAAAAATTTCATAGCCTGCATTTAACTACAAACGATATTTTTTGTTGGACAACCCATTTAAGAGATACATTTCTGTTCATGCAATTCAATTTCTCATCCAGTTAGATGTCAAAGCAGAAGTACATGAATATGTAACATACTGCTGCTCGAAACAAAATGTACAAGCTCAAGGAGGACCTGACATGACAATTATGAGTACATTTTTAGTTTAGCTACGTAGCGCTGTACATTGTGCATTGTAAAAAGCTAAGAAAACAGGCTTCATTGGAACCCTATTTGGTCCGGGGAGTGTAATTAATTTCCCTGGAGCAAGGACAAAACAAACAGAGGGTGGAATCATAACTGGATTTCTGTACCCTGATGTCCTTCTACTATACAAAAGCCAAGGCATGATCGAGGAACAATGATGTAATCGTGTTGAATGCACCTGTCTGATTATACAAATAAATACTTATTACGCATGACATCAGCAGCGTGTGACATCATTACCTTAGATGTTGAGGCTAGGTATAGCTTGTACATTGGGTCTCAATGGCTTAAAGGTATTCTTCCATCAAGTGCACAATCATAGGAGCTGCAGTTGCACTCACACTCTAGTTGCAAAGAGGACCCAACATCTCTTCTGCCATATAAGACACCCATGCTACAAATATCGCATGTGATAAATGGAGTACCTTTTACAAGATTTGCTTCGGAGCCTTGGAGCTTCAAGTTGCAACTTAAGTAGACCTATACAACTATCTGCATAGAGTGTAGGAGAGCGCCACTACCCCCATACTACAGCCATCTTTCAAATCAGTCATTGATGTTTAGCTGAGTAATGCATGTCCGTGGTCAACAACCAGTAGAGAAAATGGGTCATTCCAGGACAAATAACCCAATGAGTAACATCCAATCATCTCCGATTTTTACAAAACTTTGCACTTTTATTCATTACTAGAATGTATATAAAAATCTTAATTTTCTGACCCATTAAGTCATGGGGTCAGGAAATACGGGGGAAGGGGGGAATTTTCCAAAGGTCACCAAGAAATATAATTTTTTTCAGCTTTGTAAAAACAGAGATGGTCGGATGTTACCCTTTGGGTCATTTGTCCTGGAATCACCCAAGGCTTTGGAGAGTAACAGCTGAGAGTGGGTTCTTTATTAGCGAGTAGCATTATTAGTGCAGCATCCTCAAATAAACTATTGAAGAAATTCTTAATCTACTCTTCACAGTATGAATGCTCATTATGGAAACTTATATGAAATACGTACGAACAAGCAACATGTCTGAGAATTAAGACCATCCATTTGAATCCCATTTTTATGTATATCATATGGCAAAGGAACAGAATATCACAGCTGATGTAAAGGGATGCTGGCCGCTTAATCTGACTATTGTGACCAACACCCCTCTCAGCTTCCCACCACAACCACTAATGACTTGCAGCCTCCACTAATGTTCACAACCGCTGAAAAGACAAGCATTCATACTGCATCCGTTCGCTTAAAGGGGCCGCACATACCAAAGAGCTTGCTGCTCAGGGAATTGGCTGAATTTGTCTGATTAAATATGTACTCTGCTACATCACCTACACATTGCCCGAGCTTCCTGTTTACTCTACATGAATTTAACCTGTGCCATTTTCTTTACTGCATTTTCTGTTGACTCCCTTCCCCAACTGGTATCTGTATACCTGCACTGCTTAACCGCTGCCTACTCTGACCTCAGATTTGAATGAGCGAGTAACAAGTCCGTTCTTCACATCTTTACACCATCCGCAAGTCACCACCAATGGCAATTAGAGTCAATTAACCCGAGGATTCCCTGCAGTAAAGTCCAAAACCCTGTAGGGCAGAGTTTTTAGATTGTAACGCAAAATCCCTAAAACGTTACCTCCCATTTATCCCTTAATCAAATCTGATAGGAGCTCAGTAGCTTCAGTACCTCTCCTGTGGCTGATTTATACTCTAATGATTTAGGGCAGACCATGGATTGCGGTTTAAATAAATAAAATAAATCTTATTTGTATAGCGCCAACTTATTCCACAGCACTTTTAAGTAATTTACCAAGCTGGGTTCTCATTTTACCGACCTCAGATGGATGGAAAGCTGAGTCAACCTTGAGCCGGCTACCTGAATCAGCGGGGATTGAACTCACAACCTTCAGGTCGTGAGTGAGAGCTTAGGACTGCATTTCTGCTGCCTTAACACTCAGTGCCACATGAAGGCTAAAAATAAGGTCATAATGGCACCCAAGGGGGGTCAGGTCAATGTATGCCGCTTATAGTTTTGTTATGCTGTTTGTATTTTGGTTTCATCCCTTTTATTGCTTTGTCCTTTGGAATAAATTATTTCAGCTCTTAAATCACTTCAAACATGGTTAAATCAGGATTTCCAGAGGGTTTTCTTCATTATTCATACCATACTCTTAAGTGTATGTGCAATCTGTGTATGTACTGTGCATGCATCTATGTACATCTCATAGACGCAATGGATATAGGATAGGATAGAATTTCACTGCAATAAAAAATGAATTTTTACATTGCAAGCTGTTGCCATCTGGTGCATTTCATTCAGTGAGCAGATTGCTACATTTGTGAGGATTTAATAATAAAACCATTCATTTGGTGGAAACAGAATTCATAAAAATAGAAATTGAGAGATGGAGTGGGGGTGGGGAGTTAAAATTGAGATCACTTAGTTTTTGGTAAGTGAAAGCAGAGCAATTATGTAATAAAATGTGGAATTTCTAAGATGAACTAGTGGATAGAGGAAAAAAAATGTGTTGCCTATGGCAACATATAAAGATGCTTAGTTCTATGGACTCCCATACAAAACAGCCAATTCAACCTCTTAGAGCAAAACAGAATTAGTGCAACTTTGTTGTACTGTATAGGAACTCCCCGAGTGGCAGATTTCACATAGTTGTAATATGACTAGAGTTGAGCGAACATACTCTGCTGAGCTTGATGCTCGTTCGAGTATTAGCATAAATAGTCGATGATGCTACTCGAGCGAGCATCACGTTGTGTTCGACCCCGCCCCAGTTTTGCCCCCTCCCCACTGCGAGGCTGCGCACGTCAACGGTAGTTTGTGCTGGCTTTGAGGAGAGGGAGAGAGGGAGAGAGAGAGAGGGCTGGTGTGGCTCGCCTCTTTGAAATTTTGATTTGAAACAGGGCTCTGAGTCAAAGTGTATTTGTTTTGAAACATTGCAGCATTTCAGAATAAAACATACACTTGGGCAATGGGCGTACCTGTCCTGGGTTCACGCTAAGGGCCTATTCACACAAGCGTATATAGGCCAGCGTTTTCATGGCCGTCCGATATACGCTACCATGTCATGCTCGGGCTTGGCGTATATGCACTGGGGAGGGGGTAGACAGTTTAGCTCTGCTAAACTGCCTCCTCCATCCCTTCCCCTCGCTGGCTCACTTCCTCTCTCCTCCCCTCCGGCTGTTTGCAATGGAAGTAGGCAGGATGGGGTGGAGCTAATCTCCTGCCCCCTCCCGGCCTCTTCTCCTTAGCTAGCAATAGAAGGGAGCTGGGATGGTTCTTAGCTCCACCCCTGTTTCATTCCTCCCATTGCAAAGAGTGGCAAGGGGCGGAGAGGAGAAGACATGGGGGAGGGAATTTAGCAGTCACGCTGCTAAACTCCATCCCAGGGGCGTACCTAAAGGCTCAGGGGCCCGGGTGCAAAAGTTCAGCTCGGCCCCCCCAAGGTCCTATTCCCCCCTCACCCCGTATCTATGCCTGAGGGCCAATGTTCACGTGCAGATTTTATTTATAAAATGCGCACGTGGCCCCTGCACGGGAGATCCGTGCCTCTTACTGCCCATAGGGATGCATTGGCATCGGTAAGGCAGCTAAAAGCATGCAGATGGGATTCGTTCCCGGAGTGCGAGTCACACACACAGGAAGAAATCGCAGCATGCTCCATTTTCCTGCGGATCTGCCACACGGACGGCTCCCGCGGCTTCCATTGAAGCCTATGGAAGCCGTTCGTATCCGCGGCACAGCTGAAGCTGTTTTTGTACTGTGCCGTGGATACGCGGGAGAACAGGAGATTTTTTAAAATATAGGTGCGTGTGCATGTGGCACACTGCCGGCGTGCCGAGCACGTCCGCCAACCGGAAGAAAGAAGATCCGGCCTGCACAGAGGGGAGCCCCGCAACGTCCAGAGAGGTGAGTATGATGTATTTTACCTCTCCATGTCCGCGGGCATGTACGGATTTCACTGCGGGATTCAGCAGTGAAATCCATGCGTGCAAGTGGGCATGCGGCCTAAGAGAGAGAGATAGATACATAGATGGATAGAGAGATAGATAGATAGATTAGATTAGATAGATAGGAGATAGATTAGATATATATGAGACTAGGCAAGATAGATAGATAGACACATAGAAAGATATACAGACAGACAGATAGATACATACCCTGGTGCCCAGACTACTTCTCTGCTAAGGAGAGCAGGTGTACGCAGTGTCAGCAGGAGGAAAGCAGCAGGGAGATGACATCATCCCTGGGCCACTTGATGCCTTGCTGCTGTGCTGTGCCCGTGTGCCGGTAAGTCTGTGTCTGTGTTCTCTCTGCTCCTTCCCCCAGCCTCTTCCTCTTCTCCTGTCCTCTCTCCGAGTCCTCCCCCCTCCCTTCTCCTACTCTCCTCTCTGGCTTGTGCTGTCAGCTGGATCGCACTAACTTAGCAAGCGGCCGCCGACAGTGCAAAGTGAAAGTGACCTCCCACCTCCCTTCTCCGGCCACTGTCATTGGCTCCCATAGGAGTCAACGGCAGTGGCCGTAGTCCGGCCAGGAAGATAGCTTCCTGTCCGAATTAAAAGTGCCCAGCTGGGCGCATTTACGCCGCCGGAATATGCCTGTGTGATCTAATGCATTGGAATCCAAAGCATCAGATGGTAGCGGCGATTATATACTCATGTGAATAAGCCTTAAGGTTGTATTTATATGGGTGGTTTCCCTGCATGAGTACCGTCCAATTATGATATGGACAGAACTTGCACAAGAAAATAACCCATTATTTTATATATGTTTATACAATTATACTATTTCCGAAATGGAAAAATTGTAGCATGTCCTATTTTTAGATATCGCGCATTCATTCGTATAGCAGCGTGAAAAAAATTACATTGCTCTTGGATGTAAATGTGATTAGCATGCAAGTGCAATGTGTTTTTTATTCTTTGTATTGAAACAACATACGATATTCACCAGCACATGGGCAAAATCCCTAAAAACTGTCTGGTCCTTTAGGACCCAATCACCCTTGTCCTTAAGGTCGAGTTCAGATTAGCGTGTTAATTTTGGGCGCCCATATGTGCGAAAAAATGCATTGCTCGCATAAGCGGAAAATGCATGGACGCGCAAAGTTTCATATGCGCAGTGCATGAAACTTTGACCATTCACTGGAGCAGCTGTGCCTGGAGTAGCGCAGCTTCTTCCGAAGGTCCCCTCATCACTGAACACTGTGACAGCACTGACACAGTGTTCAGTGATGAGGGGACTCTCTGCAGGGAAAAAAGAATCCCCTCACAGCTGTGGCAGAGGAGTGTGATGCTATCCTATTACTTTCAATGGGGCCGGTGCTGCTGTCACCCCATTGAAAGCAAAGGGATGAAGGCAACCCTCCACATGGGGCCATTTTCTTCTGGCCGGGGATTTAAAAAACCCTGCCTCCTGGAAGCGCTTCCTCTGATTGGCTGAGCGCCGGGACCAATCACAGCCATTCAATGATTAAATGGCTGTGATTGGTACCTGCACTCAGCCAGTCAGAGGGAGCTCTTCCAGGGGGCGAAGATTTTTAAATCCCCTTCCAGAAGAAAATGATGAAGAACAGTGCCGGGGAGCCGGAGACAACAGTGCAGGAACCCTGACAGCGCTGCTAAGTTATGTATTAATTTTTTTTCCAGCAGCTAGGGGTTATTTTTGGAGTAGGGCTTATATTTCAAGAACTTCACCCAAAATCCCTGGGGGGCTTGCCTTCATCCCATTGCTTTCAATGGGGCAGCAGTAGCGCCGGCCCAATTGAAAGCAATGGGAGAAGAACACTGCTGTGACAGCTGTAGCAGTAGGAATACCCCTCTGCTTACAGGAGGATATTTAAAAGGTGCTGCCCAGAAACACCTTTTAAATGTCCTGCTGTAAGTAGCGGGTATCTATTCCCAATGCAGGAGTTTCCATTATCTCCTGCTATCATAGGAGTCAATGGAAACTCCTGCCGGCGCACACCTAAGATAGCCGATGTCCTATCTTTTTTAGGTGCACGCTGTTTTGCGCTGCTAATTCCACGCATATGAACGCTTCTATAAGAACCCATTGGTTCTTTTAGAGGCATGCATTATGTGCGTGCAAAACGCATGCTGGTGTAAACAAGGCCGAAGGGGTGAAAAGTCAGGAAAAAATCATATTCTCTTAAAGTGCAGGCAAATAAAAAAAGAAGCCATACTCAGCTCACCCCATTTCCCCAATAATCCCATTCTGATGATGCCCTGCCCTCACGGCTCTTCGCTTTCTGATGTAACAACCCAGCCATGATGTCACCGACATCAGGGATATGTGTCCACTGCAGTCAATCACCTGCTTACTTTGGCTGGTAATTATCTGCAGTGGTCGCGTGTCCTGTTGTTGTGATGTCATTGCTGCCGCAGCTAATGCACAGTTGGGCGATAATAACGCTTTAATGGTGGTTACCCAATGTATCACCCACTCCTTAATTATTGGGCACCTGGGTGCCGCTGTTCTATTGTTCATAAGAAAATGAAAATTTAGACAAGCGTTCTGGTTTCCATTCTATATAGTTACATGCTAATGTTCAGTGTATTATGTAATTTTTTACTTTGTGGTTCTATCCTTTGAATGAATGATGCTACTTTTTATTCAGTGTACTGTAGTGTATACTAACATTGTAAATACTGTATGTATATGTTTTACTAAATATTTGCCTTTTCAACTTTTAAAGTCAACTTTCTTGCTTGATATTTAGTATATTCATGTGGCAGATATATGCTACGAGAAACAAATATAGTCATGAGTCATTTAAAGAATGCATTGAATTGTAGGAAATAGACCAGAACTACACATGTGAGGATAAATGTGTGCTCTTTTCTATAGGGCCTTTGAACTAATTTCCAACCTCATTGCTAGTAATGCAATTGTTCTCAGTAGGGGAGTCATGAAAAGGTTCTCCTCTGGTATGAAAGAGGATGAGACTTACCAAGACTAGTCCATTCTCTCCAGGGGCCCCATATCAACCAAATATTCTGCTTTTAAGGTACAGTATGTACCTCCTAGCCTGTTTATGTCTATGGAGACTAAATACTGATATTTTTGTTTGTGGCAGCAGCAGGCTTCAAAAACTCTTACACTTACAGTATTTTTGGATGGGAATAAGGCACAGCCGCTTTCCGATTTAGTAGGTGTCGGAGATTTTGCCTCAGGAATGAAGTAATTTCTAATAGCACTATTATTCCTTAACCTCCCTTACCAGTTTCCATTGACTTTTAAGACCTTTAAATGATGTGTAAAAGAGGATAATGGACTCACAGTTGTAGGTATTTCTCCGCAGGTCAGTCATAATTCTGTAGAATTGTGGACAAGGTGTAACTCAACCGATATAGTGTACCCTACTGATATAACGGAGCATACAATGGAGATAAAGTAGTGGAGGGTATAGATCAGTAACCTAAATAAACAAATGCATTATACTAATATAGGGTATGTTGAACCCAATAGAATACGCATCTGCAATTGAATCTAAGCCTGAAGACATTATTACTAATAAGAGCACATTGACCAGCAGCAATCTGAGAATTGTCTGGTCTATCAACATGTTTGCTTATCACACTCACTTAAGTACTGATATTACTCTCATTTATCTACCATCAAAGTACTACAACAAGAGGTTCTTGGAAAAAGCTTTGTTTGTGAAATATAAATAGACATGACACTACTGAAGACTATGCTGAGAGATCAAGAGTCATATTCTCACCATGCATCCTTGTAGGTGAGATGTTAAGACAGGCATCTCACTGGAAAGAGTAATCCTCTTGTATCGGAGAAGGCGTATAACAGCTAAGAACTATATAAAGCAAACATAAGCAAGTGTGCAGGCTGAGTGTGTGTGCTGTATTCGAAAGTGGGTGCTGTTTAAGTGTGTGACTTGAGATTAGTTACTTTAGATTAAGGAACTTTAGAAGAGTCACCTGTATTTATCTACTACTAATCTATTTCATTTTTGCATTTATTACTTTTATCTAATCTATCTGTAGGATCCCCATGTAGGTCGGGTTCACATGGAGCGTAAATTCCGCAACATTTACAACAGCAGCAAAGTGGATGAGATTTTGAAAATCTCATCCACAAACTGCAGAAATAACTCGCACAAAGGCCGTGTAAAAATTGACTTGCGGTGTGGAATTCAGTTGCACGGCATGTCAATTTTATTGCCGTCTCCGCTGTGGAATTCACCCCCACTCAATGAGGAGATGAAGTCTGCACGGGAATTCAAGATAAAGTCTGCTTCAAAACCTGGGTTTGGAGACAGGCTCTCTGTGGCTGATCTGCAGCGGAATGTCTGCTGCGGACATTCCATTGGAAATCAGCACCGTGTGGACCAAGCCTTATTGTTAAGTGTGCTGCTGGGATCTGTGGTGCTAAGGTTCCTAGCAGCACAGCTCCACAGGTGAGGGTTAATTGAGCTGGCTGGGTGTGGTATTCTCCAGCAGCCAATCTCCTTTAGTCTGCAGCACATATAAACCCAGCTCCTGTCAGTAGTTGTTGCTAATCTCTTACTGTTTGGATGTATCTGTTTTGTTCCCACTCAGATTTGTGTTTGCATGTAGGTCTGTTGTGTCTCTCTGCTTCCCAAAGACAGTTTGGACACCTGTAGTCCTAGTCTGCAGCATATGTAGCTCCCCTTTTCCCTTCTCCTGAGAAGTGCGGCCTTCAAACGTCTTATATCTCGCTCAGTGTGTCAGTTGGTGGATCCCTGACACAGTTCTCTATTTCAGCACGGTGGCTGACTATCTATCCCCCCTGTATGAGGACATGTAGACTTGCTGTGGAGTTTCATCTGTGTGCATGTGAGCTCTGGGTGGAGTCTGTGTGGTTTGCACTATATGTTAGAGTCCGTGTCGGGTTGTCTGTCCTGTTGCAGCTTGCTGTGTGATCTGTGTCCTGTTGTTCTGTTCCTCGCATGTGTATGTGTCCTGTTCTGTGGCTTGGTTCCTAGGATCAGCTAGGGCCCAGTTCCGAAGACCGCTGGGCTGCCCTTTATCCGGTAGGGCCATGTCATCCTTCCCTGTAGTTCAGGGCCAGTTGCCTGAAACCCGTGTGTATCCCGTTCTTTGGTCACGATCATGTGGGCCCTGTGTCTTTTTATCATGTGCTCTATGATTGAATATGCCACCCAGTGTACATCTTGTGCCATGTATGCAGTCCTTGAACAGCCATTTGAGGGTACATACTCTTGTAAGAGATCTTAGCATGTTGCACATTTGCAAGTCCTGATCCTGGATCTAAATGTGCAGCTTACCACACTGAGATCCTTTGAAAACATAGAATGAAGTTTGCTGCTCACTGAGCAGGCACATGCTGGGGCAGATGATGGGCTGGATGGTAGCATGGGAGTGCAGGATGAACAGGCATCTAGATGGGTGACAGTTAGAAGGAGGGGTCAGGGGAAGAAATCCAGGGAGGCTAGTCCTGAACTGGCACACCCCAACAAGTTTTCAAATTTGGTAGCTGCTGCAGCATGACATGTACTCTTATTGCCAGGGGGTTGCCTGCTCCAGTAAGAAGAGGAATAAGAGCACAGACTAGGCTTGACAGGTCCTGGAACTGGGATTTTGAATTAGTAGGCGGACAGACAGCACAATCTACCACAAAGAATGGGATTGTCAAACAGTGTGTTGTCTTCCTGGCGTTTGAGCTTGACACATTACTGAGTTGACAGATTGCTGGGTGGGGCTAGTGAGGATCCCGCAGTCATGGCACCAATGACAAAGCTAGAGGTAGGTGGAAGTTCCTTAAAATCAATTTAAGGGAACTAGGGTGTAAGCTTAAAGCAAGGACCTTCAAAGTTGTATTTTCTGAATTGCTACCTATTCCACATGCCACACCAGAAAGGCAGCGGGAGATTAGGGAGGTAAACAAGTGGCTCAAGAGTTGGTGTAGGGAAGAGAGATTTGGGTACCTGGAGAACTCAGACGACTTTGCTAATGGCTACAGGTTCTATCATAGGAATGGACTACATCTCAATGGGGAGGGTACAGATGTGCTGGGATAGAAGATAGCTAGATGGTTGAAGGAGTGTTTAAGCTAGGGACTTAAATAGATATTCAATGATAGGTAACTCACCACAGGGGGCGCCACTATGTGACATTAGCAGGTGTCTGGTGGAATCTGTTGTGTGATGTCAGAGAGTGAACAGGCGGTGGGTGTGGGTGTATACCCAGCCCGCAACCATCCGGTGCTACATATAAGTCACAAATATTTCAATCTTTCTCATCAACTCTTATGAGCGCAGTATTTTCTTTTTTGCCTACCATTGTTCATACTAAATTACTTTTTTGACTTTTGGGTTCTCTGTGTCTCTCCATCCCTACTAGATGTCCCATGGGACATAAGATGTTCATTTATCGTTTATCAGGACTACGGGTGACGGCAGGCATGTCTCCTCCTTTGGAGTACCTCCCCGCTTGTGCCAGGTAAGCCTTTATCCAGTCCAATTGTTGATATATTTCTTTGGCACATTTCTGAGGCACTGTCCTGCTCACACCGAATGCTAGAAGTTTGACCAATAAGGTTGATAAACTGGAAGAAATAATGTCTGAGGAAAACTGTGATATTGTAGGAATAACTGAAACCTGGTTGGGTGAAAGCTGTGACTGGGCAGTTAACTTACAGAGTTATAGTTGGTTCAGAAGGGATCATAAAAGGGGTGTATCTTTATGTAAAATCCTGTTTAAAGCCCACACTATAGGAATATATATGTGAGGGAGATGAACATGTGGAATCTCTATGGGCAGAAATACATGGAGGGAAAAACAGTCATAAAATCCTCATAGGGGTTCTATATAGGCCACCAAATATAACAGAAGCCACTGAAAATCCATTCTGGAGGCCAATAGATGAAGCAACAAATCCCAATGAGGTAATTATTATGGGGGACTTTTACTATCCAGATATAAACTAAGAAGCCGAAACCTGCAGATCCCATAAAGGTAACAAGTCTCTGTGAATAACTAAAGATAATTACCTTACCCAACTTGTATGACTCAACTAGAGGAATGATCATTTTGGACTTAATATTAACCAAAATAATAGTGGTACATTCTTTCTCCAGTGTATTGAAACGTCAGGTGAAATGCAGAGTTGTTAAGTAAACTCTCCACTAAATGTCACCAGTTTAACCCAGAAAGAAGTGGAAAGCTACCTTAAGAAGATTAAAATAGGCAAATTGTCGGGTCCTGATGACATCCATCCCCAGGTACTACAAGAATTAAGTAATGTTATAGACAGACCGTTGTTTCTTATATTTAACGACTCTATAGTGACAGGTTCTATTCTACTGGATTGGCCTATAGCAAATGTGGTGTCAATATTCAAAAAAGGGGTCAAAAGGTGAATCCAAAAACTGCAGGCCAGTAAGTTTAACTTCTATTTAGGGTAAAATGTTAAAAGGGTTCTTAAGAGATGCTATCCTTGAGTACCTCAATGAAAATAGCTGCATACCTCTGTATCAGCATGGGTTTATGAGAGACTGCTCCTGTCAGACCAATCTTATCCACTTCTGTGGAAAGGTAAGTTCTAGACTGGACCGGAAAGAGTCACTGGATCTTGTGTACCTTGACTTTTCCATTTCATTTATTATTGTGCCGCATAAAAGGTTGATATATAAAATGAGAATGCTTGGTCTGGGCGAAAATGTGTGTAAGTGGCTAAGTATTTGGCTCAGTGATAGAAAGCAGGTGGATATAAATGGTGCATACTCTGATTGGGTCACCATCACCAATGGGGTAGCACAGGGGCAGTATTGGGCCCTACTTTTTAAAAATATATTTATTAATGTCCTGGTAGAAGGATTGCACAATAAAATATCAATATTTGCAGATGATACAAAACTATGTCAAGTAATTAACACAAGAGTGGGCAGAATGCGGTTGCAAACGGACCTGGATATGTTGGGGGCTTGGGCAGGAAAGTAGTACCTGAGGTTTAACACTGAAAAGTGTAAGGCTATGCACATAGGAAGGGTAAATGCATGCCACCATCACACACTAAGGCCGAGGTCAGACGAGCATATTTTTTTTGCGCGCCTACGAGCACGGAAAAAACGCGCTACTCGCATAAGCGGAAAACGCGTGAACAGGCAAAGATTCATATGCAGATTCACTGGAGCAGCTGCTCCACGAAGGTCCCCTCATCACTGAACACTGTGACAGCGCTGTCATAGTGTTCAGTTATGACGCGACTCCCCACGGGGATGAAAGAATTCCCTGCCACAGCTGTCACAGCTGTGGCAGAGGACCGTGATGTTATCACATTGTTTTCAATGGGGCCGGTGCTGCTGCTGCTCTATTGAAAGCAATGGGATGAAGGCAACCCCCGCAGTGATTATTTTTTTTAGGGGGAGTGGTGGGGTGGGCACTTGAAATATAAGCCCCACCCTGAATATCATCCCTAGCTGCAGAAAAAAGAAAAGACATATATCTTACCTAGAAGTGCTGTGTGGCTCTTCTCTGTGATCCCCGGCAGTCTTCTTCTGTATTTCTTCTGTGTGGGGATTAAAAATCCCTGCCTCCTAAAAACGCTGCCTCTCATTGGGTGAGCGCTGTGACCAATCAATGAATGGCTGATTGCTACCTCTGATTGGTCACAGAACTCAGCCAATCAGAGGCAGCGCTTTTTTTTTAATCCCAGCCACCAGAGTTACAGAAGAAGACTGCCGGGGACCACAGAGAAGCAGCTAGGGATGATTTTCAGGGTAGGGCTTATATTTCAAGCCCCCCTCCAAAAATCATTGCTGCGGTGGTTGCTTCCATCCCTTTGCCTTCAATGGGGCGGCAGCAGCACTGGCTCCATCGAAAGCAATGGGATAGCATCGCGCTCCTCAGTCACAGCTGTGGCAGGGGATTTTTTCATCTCCACGGGAAGTCCTATCATCACTGAACACTGTGACAATGCTATCACAGTGTTCTGTGATGAGGGGACTCCTCGCAGGGATTACCAGAACCCTTGGGGAGTCCCCTAATCCCCAAGGGGATTAAGGAGTCAACAGCGGGACATTTAAAAGGTGCTTCTGGCCAGAAGCACCTTTTAAATATCCTGCTGTAAGCAGTAGGGAAGCTATTGGCAGCACCGGAGTTTCCATTAACTCCTGCTCTCATAGGAGTCAATGGAAACTCCTAAAAAGCATGCAGCAAAGATAGTGCATGTCCTATCTTTTTTAGGTGCGCTGTGTTTTGCACTTCAAATTCTGCACATATGAAAGCTTCTATAGGAACCCATTGGTTCTTTTAGAAGCATGCATTACGTGCGTGCAAAACACACGCTCATCGGAACGAGCCCTAAATGGGAAATCACTGGGTAAAACAGACATGGAAAAGGACTTGGGGATTTTAGTTAACTGTAAGTTTAACTGGAGCAACCAGTGTCAGGCAGCTGCTGTCAAGGCAAATAGAATCATGGGTTCCATTAAAAGAAGCATAGGGCACATGATGAGAACATTGTTCTTCCTCTTTACAAGTCACTGGTCAGACCACACATGGAATATTGTGGACAGTTTTGGACACCGGCACTCAAGAAGGACATATCACAGCTTGAACGGGATCAAAAGCAGGCAACTAAATTAATAAATGGAACAGGTGGACTACAATACCCAGAGAGGTTATTCCCTTTAGAAAAAAGATGGCTGAGGGGCGACCTAATAACTATGTATAAATATATCAGGCGACAATGCAGAGATCTTGAGTTTTACAATATTACATGTTCTAATCACTAATTACTTCAGAAGGGTTGGTGATCCGGGGATTATTCTGATTGCCAGACTTGGAGTCAGGAAGGAATTTTTTCCCCTATAAGGGCGCCTACCCACTTGCGATTTTTTTTCCTGTGATGTTTTGCGTTTTTTCTCAAGAGCAATTAGTATAGAATGTGTTCTTGTCCATCTGGGGTTTTTTTTGCGTTTCGTGGGGTTTTTTCACATAGGAACTGTCAGTTGCATATGTCTCCTTATTTTTCTCTTAATGCACCCATGATTGTCAATGGAGGGCTGCAAAAAACGCGGAAAAAACGCCACGAAAACGCGGAAACAACTCGCGAAAACGCCACGTTTTTCACGCGCGAAAATCAGCAACGCAAGTGGGTAGGCGCCCTAAATGAGAAAAAAATGGTTTCGACCTCATTGTTTTTTTTTTTTACCTTCCTCTGGACTAACATTAAGGGGTAATAGGCTGAACTGGATGGACATATGTCTTTTTTTAGCCTAACATACTATGTTACTATGTGATAGTCTCCTGGAAAGTAGGGAGGATTGTAAATCAATCCTTGCAGGTATTTCACCAGAGTATGCCACCCGGACCCCACGCAAGGATGGCACAGACAATGACCTGGACATAGCAAGGTTAAGCATGAAAGTTTAATCAGAATGCGGTAATAGGGGTGATAATTACAGCTGCTTAATGAGGGCAACAGGCTAAGTGGTTACACATCTTTACAAAGGCAAATAGCTTGGCAGTTACACTTTTTTACAGAGGTACTCAACTTGGTCTTTACACAGCCTTAAAAAGGCAAAGGCATGACAGTTTACAGCAACACAATCTCTTAGAACTTTGCTCCAACCAGCGGTTACCAGTAGCAACATCAACAACTCTACTAACCAGCCCCTTACTTGCACTTCAAAGCACTTTTAGTTCTGCACAGTTTCTCACTCTTACTGACATGTGACCTAAAAATCATCGTTCAGCCAAAGAGTGAAAGATGGGAGCAGAGCATTTACACACAACAATTATCGCTGAAACAATGGCTTTTGAGCGATAATCATTGCGTGTAAATGGGCCTTTACTCTGCTCCATTATGATCAGTGACACCAGTTAGGCTATATTGTGTAAAGAGGGTCTAAAATTCACCTCCTGTCTCAATAGAGACTTATGCATTATATTTCCCTTAGGCCTCGGCCAGACGAGCATGTTTTTTGCACGCCTATATGCGAGAAAAAAATGCGCTTCTCGCATGAGCGGAAGACGCACGAACGGGCAAAGTTTCATATGCCCATTTACTGGAGCAGCTGCTCCACGAAGGTCCCCCCATCACTGGACACTGTGACAGCACTGTCACAGTGTTCAGTGATGATGGCACTCCCCATGTGGATAAAGGACGCACACCAAAGATGGTGCATGTCCTATCTTTTTTAGGCACGTGCTGTTTTGCGCTTCAAATTCCACGCATATAAACGCTTCCATAGGAACCCATTGGTTCTTTTAGAAGCGTGCATTATGTGTGCGCAAAACACACGCTTGTCTGACCTCATACTTTACACTGCAGCTCTGGCCAGCCAATTATTGTTACAAAAAATTACAGAATCATTATACACTACAGTTAACTAAACCAGCCGTGAGAAAAAGAGGAAACAGCATAAAGCTAAATGAAATATCTTCTTAAAGTAAAAAAATGATAAGACAGTGTCGATTTTACTATGGGCATGTATTAGATGCCCACAGGGAGTGACAAAAGACCATTCTGTACCACTGATTGGAGGGCAAACACTGACTAAGCTCTCTTCCTTTTTACAAGGACTGCCAAAGCGACAAAAGCCCCCGGATTGAGGTTAAGTGGGCTGTAGGGGCTCTTGTAGCTGTCTGTATAGAAGATAAAAGAGAATGTAATTCTGCTACTGGACAACAGAGGGCAGTATGCAAACAGAATTAGTTGCTTGGTGCAGGTTTCAGCTAGTAGACATTTGCTGCATGAAACTGAACACCGTGCACTAGATTGGCTGGCAGCTTCCAGCTTGTACTCACTCCCATTTTCAACCAAAGGCAATTATATAATTACATTCACTGTCCTTTCACACGAAAACAAAAATGCATTTCACATCTCTAGTCGGTTCCAGTTGCTTCCTGCACATAAGATGCATTCAGATTGCCATGGGGACACAATGTTGTCTTCACGGGCTACAGATAACGTACAACGCTGACATGTGGCTGTGTGACTGCATTTACCGTCCCTCTCCATCCACAACTCATATTCACAGAGATGACGGAAGATCACATAGAAGTTTTTGCCGCTGTGAGAAGCATTAAAGGAGTTTTCCGGTTGTGAAGTGACTTTTCAAAAATTCCAGATATGAAAGATACTTGTGCATATTTATAACAGCTGGTTATTGGTATAAATTGTGCAGCCATTACCTTATTATCCTGTCCATCGTTTCGGATGTTTCACCATTTTGCTATTTTCCAAGAAGGGCTGTAGATATATCCCTGCTGATATGCAACTTGATGCTATATTTACCACAATTCCCTACTCTGTACATCCACACGAAGCGCTGTCTTGCTATTGGTCAAAAATCCGGTCCCAAGTAGTGAATGGAAAAAAGTCGTCCCGATCTTTCCGACTGAGTAAGCCTGACCTGTATTGTAGGGATGCCTACAGGACGTATCCATAGGCAACCTACAAATATACACCTCTGATGTGCCAGAAGAAGGGGATGGTTTCTAGAGCTACAGACACAAAATCTAAAGCAGATCCACATTGCAGACTTTAATAATATTTGATTAGCAACTTTACATAATGAGAATACCCCTTTAAGTCTGTACTGGTTCGAAATGTAAATAAGAATGTTGTTTCGCAGAACATTGACAGCAAGCAGAAATCTTGACCATAGTGAGGAGCTGAAATACAAAGTACGTTAGAAAGTTTGGAAAATTTTCCTCATACAAATAAGCCTGGTTTATAAAAAAGGCAGAACCCCCTTTAACCCCTTCCCTCCCCATGACGTAAGGGTACATCATGGGAGCAGGGTTGGTTCTTCCCGCAAAATGATGTACCCTTACGTCATAGGGATAGAGCGAGATCATAGCAGATCTCGCGCTATCCCGCAGCGGGAGCCGGCTGTCACTAGTAGCCGGCCTCCCGCTGCGACAGCGGGGGGCATCAGAGATGCGTCCACCCGCCGTTAACCCCTTCCCTGCCTCTATCTAAGTAGATAGCGGCAGGAAAAGGGTTCACAGAGGGAGCACACTCCATCTATGACTTTAGCCAACTCTCGCAATAACATCGTGATAGCCCCACTGGTTGCTATGGCAGCAGGACGCCAGATACCAGCGTCCTGTATTGCCATTGCCTGAGATCGCTATAGTAAGCGATAAGGCATGGCAGGAGAGAAGTCCTGCCATGCATTATCATAGCGATCATTAGTGCTGCAGTGTAAGTCCCTCAGAGGCACACAGATTGTGTAAAAATAAGAGCAAAATAAAGTACAAAACATAAAAATGTTTAAAAAAAGTTAAAAAAAACCCACCTTTTTTATGCTTTTTCTCATATTAGCATTAAAAAAATAAAAACTCCCACATATTTGGTATCGACGCGTCCGTAAAGACGCGTACAATGGCTGTTCAAAAATGGAGATGAAAAAATACCAAAAATCGTTTGGTCCTCAACGCCAAAATAGGCCGTGTCCTTAAGGGGTTAAAGGGTGTGTTCACACATTGCGGAAATGCTACGGATTTGTTCCAAAATTTCCGCAGTGGATCCGCAGGTTAGAGTTACAGTACAGTAACAGTAGAAAATCCCTACAGTCAGAGGCATAACATGAAGCTCCTGGGCCCCAATGCAAAACCTGTAACAGGGACCCAACTATAATGCTTTATTCATAGTACTGGGCTCCCTATATAGAGAAGAGAGGCCTTATGGGCCCCCTAAGGCTCCTGGGCTCGGGTGCAACCGCATCCCCTATAGTAACACCAGTGCCTACAGTTGTTTTTCCTCTACAAGTGAACAGAATTTTCTTTAAAACCCATTCACTTTAATAGTAAACATTTTCGCTGCAACATTTTTGCATTATGTGAACACACCCCAATAGCAGGCGGCTATGTCCTACGGGAATGTCACAGACACTACATGAAGGAACAAAGAATGTTTTCTCATGGAGAGGAATTTCAGGCTGAGCAGTTGGGGCTCGCTCACACGAGTATTTTTTACGTGCGTAATACGCAGTGCTAAAACCCCGTAAATTTACATTAAGCTATTCAGACTTGCGTTTTTCCCGTGCGTGCTTTCTTTTATCTATATGAGAAAAACACAGCACGTCTGTCCTATTATAGTGCATAATATTCCCATTATAGTATAAGTGAGGCCTATGTATGCGTAAAATACGTATTTCCTGTGCGTAATACGCAGCCAAAATACGCTCGTGTGAGTGAGCCCTTACACTCACAGTGGTACAACAGCTTAATGGCTGTTGCTGGGCCCTAGTGTATTGGGGGTCACACCACAAATCCTTAAGGAGGTCAGGTATAGCCCAAGATGGGCTTTTGCCGGAACCTCCCATACCACTATCAATAAGAGGAAGGCTAATACCTACCACAGCGTGACTTATCTAGGCATTATTTGTAGGGTTGCACCAACCTCTTGCCTCAGGACGTCCTGGTGCCTACGAAGATACTTGTGACTGCCAGGCTGCTAACATTCTAAAGAAGGTCCTCCTGCTCACAGACAGCTGCATACATACAACATGAAGGTTGCTAACACTTGAGAATGTTCCCAAACTAGTGCTTAACAGTGCATAATTGTAACTTATACAGTCATAAGTAAAAGTAAGTACCTTAGAAGGTCTTAAAATTAGGTAACTACAACCTCAGATGAATAACACATGACAAATTACATGGCATTATTTAACAAAAACTAAACCAAAATGCAGATGCGGTGTGTGAAAAATTAAGCACATACCATGAATCAATAGCTTGCAGAATCACCTTTAGCAGCAATAAATAGAAGTGATCGTTTTCTGTATGGCTATCAGTCTCTCACATTTTTCTGGAGGCACTTCGGTATATCCTTCTTTACCGTGTTGTTTCAGTTCATTGAGGTTTTCGGATATTCGTTTAGGCACAGCTCTCTTAAGGTCCCGCCACAGCATTTCAATTGGGTTGAGGTCTGGCCTTTGCCTGGGCCATTACAACACCTTCATTCTTTTCTTTTTCAGACATTCTCATGTAGGTTTACTGGTGTGCGTGGGATCATTGTCCTGCTGCTTGACATAGTTTTAGCCAAGCTTTAGCTTTTGGATAGATGGCTCACATTTGCTTCTAGAATACTTTGGTATGCAGAGGAATCCATGATTAACTCAATGACTGCAAGGTGCCCAGGTCCTGTGGCTGCAAAACAAGCCCAAATCATCACCCCTCCAACATCGTGCTTGACAGTTAGTATGAGATGTTTGTGCTGATATGCTATGTTTGGCTTTCGGCAAAAGTGGTGTTGGGCATTATGGCCAAACATCTCCACTTTGGTCCCATCCCTCCAGAGGACATTGTTCCTGACTGTTTATTCAGAAGCAACTTTGCTAGCTCTAGCCACTCTGCCATGTTCTTTTAAGAAAGAAGAAGCTTTCTCCTGGCAAGCCTTCCCAACATCCATACTTGTTCACGTTTTTTTCTAATTGCACTGTCATGAACATTTAACATACCAATTGAGGCCTTTAGAGTCTGAGATGTAACTCTTGGGGTTTTTTTCAATTTCTCTGAGCACAGTCTGACCTTGGGGTAAATTTGCTGGGATGTCCATTTCTGGGAAGATTGTCAATTGTCTTGCATGTTTTCCACTTATGAACAATCTTTTTCACTGTAGAATGATGGACCCCCAAATTGTTCGGAAATGACCTTATAACCCTTCCCAGATTCATGTGCAGCAGCAATTTGTTTCTTTAAAGGGGTTGTCCCGCGCCGAAACGGTTTTTTTTTTCTTTTCAATAGGCCCCCCGTTCGGCGCGAGACAAACACAAGGGATGGGTTAAAAAAAAAACAGTTTAGTACTTACCCGAATCCCCGCTCTGCGGCGACTTCTTTCTTACCTTAGCAAGATGGCCGCCGGGATCTTCACCCACGATGCACCGCGGGTCTTCTCCCATGGTGCACCGTGGGCTCTGTGCGGTCCATTGCCGATTCCAGCCTCCTGATTGGCTGGAATCGGCACATGTGACGGGGCGGAGCTACGAGGACCAGCTCTCCGGCACGAGCGGCCCCATTCACCAGGGAGAAGACCGGACTGCGCAAGCGCGTCTAATCGGGCGATTAGACGCTGAAATTAGACGGCACCATGGCGAAGGGGACGCTAGCAACGGAACAGGTAAGTGAATAACTTCTGTATGGCTCATATTTAATGCACGATGTATATTACAAAGTGCATTAATATGGCCATACAGAAGTGCTGAACCCCACTTTCTTTCGCGGGACAACCCCTTTAAGATCATTGCCGATGAGCACACAGCTGAATGCTCCAGACAGCAAACTTCCAAGACTTCTTCTTTCATAAAGTTGGTCACACTTGCTGATGATCAACTGATGAAGGGCATTTGATTAGCAACACCTTGTTAATTCCTATTGAAATAGTAAGGGTGTACTTAATTTTTCATATACTGCTTTTATATTTTGGCCTGCTTTTTGTTAAATAAATGACAAGGTGTAATTTGTCATATGTATTTATCTACTTTTAAGGGCTTCTAAGGACCAGATGTTTTTTTTTTTTTTTTACTATGTCCTGATACGTAAAATCATAGAATTAAAAGAGGATGTACTTTATTTTTCTCATGTATATATTTCACGCAGATGGTGTGAGGAAGGTCAATGACCAAAAATGTTCACCCTTTCGCGGATTTTGTGATGCTTTTGTGTGTTGCTTCAACTTTTGGAGAGTGCGGAGTTTACAGCACATGCCTGTGTGCAAGTCTGTATTTACTGATCATGCTGACCTAGGCACAGAGCCTAAATACATCCCTATTAAATGCTTATTTACACTTTCTAATTATCGTCACGATTCACTTATTTCTTAGCAATCATAACAGTAATTTATCTTAGCTGCTGCTAGGATGATTGAATGGAGCGCCAGTCGAGTGTGCATATTGCCGCTCCATTTACAGTCTAAGGGTGCCTACCCACTTGCGTTGCCGATTTTCGCGCGTGAAAAACGTGGCGTTTTCTGCGCGTTTTCAGCACGTTTTTCGCGGCTTTTTTTGCGCGTTTTTTGCAGCCCTCCATTGACAATCATGGGTGCATTAAGAGAAAAATAAGGAGACATATGCAACTGACAGTTCCTATGTGAAAAAAACCCCACGAAACGGAAAAAAAACCCAGATGGACAAGAACACATTCTATACTAACTGCTCTTGAGAAAAAACACAAAACATCACAGGAAAAAAAATCGCAAGTGGGTAGGCGCCCTAAGAGTCACAGAAACAGGCTGAGCTCCAGTGTACTACTATATAGATGCAAGGTGTTTTGGGCTGGAATATTACTAAATACCACCATACTGTGACTGGATAATATCCCTACATAGTGACTGAATATTACCATGGCTAAGAACACACACTGCAACTAAAACGCATAAAAGGTTCATTGTGGATCATTAATTTTGTCTTTCTAATTCATTGAATATTACCAGTATTGGTGTTACTAAATACCACCATACAGTGGGCTAAATACTGCCATCCAGGGGCTAAGTAATAATATACCCATACAGTGATGGATTAAAACACCACACTATTGTCCAATAAAAAAAATATTTACACCAATTTTACCGTTACTGTAAATAACTTTTATCAGTATTTACACTGTTCATTAAACTGAATACACTACCATATAGAGGTCAGCTACCACACAAGTATCTGCAGAGAATCATCACAAGTCAATAAAGTACCAATCAAAGCCAAACAAATGGCAAATCGAATTAGTTACAGGTGACAACTTCTCCGATTGTAGTCACTCACTTTCCCAATATTCTTCATCTGGCCCAGATCGTCATAACAGCTTCTGCCAGCTACAACACGCCTTTGCGGAATTTGTTGAACAAACATCTTTGGCTCCTGGCTTTCCAAGCACATTACCACCATCGATAGCAAAGCAAATTCCTCACCCTGCTGCTCACTTGAAAAGGTTTTCTTGCCCTCTGTACTTTGACAGCCCGCTATAGTGTTCTTGTTCTACTTTGCAGTTCCCTCACATACTGTACTGTAGTAAAATAAAAAGTGTACCACAGTAAATAGGGCCACCTAGTGCTCAAAAAGTCTTCCATAGTAATTAGTGCCACACATATAGTGCTCCATATTAAATAATGCCCTTCACTTGGTATGCAACAGTAAATACTGCCATGCAAAAAATGCATCCCAGAGTGGCCAAAACTCAATGACATATTTTTCCGGAGTACATGAGTGTGGTATAAAATATCCAATTCAATTGCATTACATGTAAAATATTGGCGGATGAGAATTTTGGTGCAAAATCTGGGGCTTGAAATCCACATTAAATTCTCAGTGCATGAACTCAGCCTAACAACTTGGTGGCCATACACAGATTGCATTCCCCATGGAACCTTTATAAAAGCTATTCTCATTTTGGACATTTAACTGGTTATTTCATAAATCCCTGGCCACAATATTTTCCATACACAGCAGTGGAGAAGTGCGCACATCAAAGTGTATGGCAAACATAGAAATTAAAGATGTCAGAGGATCCCTATTCTTTTGATAGGCGAGGTACCAAGGTTTGCTATCACCCTATTCACATGCATTATATTAGAATTAGCTTTGGATTTTGGTGTGTAATCTGCACTGAAAATTCATGTCAAATCCTTAATATATCTCAAAGGGGATTGCCAGTGACAGAAAATGATGGTATATTGCTACAGTATTAAATTCAGATTAGTGGAAATTTTACTGCAGGGACCTCCAGGGTACAAGAGAATTAAAGGGGTTGTCCTGTCTCAGCACTTCCTGGCTGAGATGAGATGAGTCAAAGTGGTGGGACGTACCAGGCTCTCTTCACCGACATCATCAAGACCGACAGCCCTATCCCTATTCGCAAGACAAGCAGGGAGAGGAGCGGTCACTCTTGGTGCTGTGGGCAGGCAAATCTCAGTGCGGCTGCCTCTTTTACTCAAGTGTTCTGAATCAGACTTCTAAGTATGTCTTTTGTTTGTTTCTGAAATGCAGCAGCATTGCAGAATAAAACACGCCTGATGAAAGGGGATATCATGCTGCCATTGGTTCAGGGAGCAAGAGCCTGGCGGCAGGGTCCCTTTAAGGAGACTGTGTCCGCTACTTTTGAGCTCCATAAACTAAGCTTATCAGGCTGAAACTAGCTGACCTGCTGATTCTGGGGATGTAAGTTTTATACTTACTGTTCCCCTCTGTTCCCCCATTATCGGTGCTCAAACTCACCACTGAATGCATTGAGCGGACTACGTAGCCACATGTTAAGCAGTCCTCCCATTCTATGCGTAAGAATTCCATTCTGTGTGTGAATACAGCTTTACTCCCATAGACTTTATTGGTAAGTGTCAGCACATGTGTTGCTACCTCTTTTTGCCTCTCTTACCTATCCTGATTAGAGAAAACAGAAACAATATGGGACTTCAATTCTCCAGATTTAATATTACATTGGCTCCAAAATCGGAGCTTCATCACAATTCTTAGATGCTACTGTAGAGACATTATCCTATTTTGCTATTTGCATAAGGCCATGCATGCTCCTTGTAGGTGCTCTCCTTAAGGAGAGACTATACCCTTCCTGACACACGACCTAATTGCTGCTCTACATTCTGGATGTATAACCCCAGCAAATACCGAAGAAGGGGCACTTTTGCCCTGAAACACATTTAAATGTTGTATTATAATAATTAAACAGAGAAGCATTTGACAAAGTATCTCATACTATACTTATTGAAAAAAATGACCAAATATGGGATTGACAAGGCAACTGTTAGGTGGATTCACAACTGGCTGAGTGATCGTACTGAAAGAGTGGTCATAAATTGCTGCACATCTATTTGGAAAAATGTATCAAGTGGGGACCAGAAGGCTTTGTCCTAGGCCCAGTATTGTTCAACATTTTTATAAGTGATCTGGAGGAGGGAATGCATAGGAAACTGATCAAATTTTCAAGCAACACAAAGATAAAAGGGATAGCTGACACAAGGGAAGAGAGAGAGGATATTCAAAAACATCTAGAAAAGCTTGAACAGTGGGCGGCGACTAACAGAATGGTATTTAGGAAGGAGAAACGCAAAGTCCTGCATCTGGGCAAAAAAAATTTAAAAAAAGCACATACAGAATGGGAGGAATTGGACTAAGCAGCACATGTGAAAAAGACTTGGGTATACTAATAGATCATAGACTGAACATGAGTCAACAAAGTGATGCAGCAGCCAATAAGGCAAATACAATTCTGGGATGTATTAAGAGAAGCATAGAGTCTAGATCACGTGAGGTCATTATCCTAATCTACTCTTCCTTAGTCAGACGTCACCTGGAATACTGTGTCCAGTTCTGGGCACCCCACCTTAAAAAAGACATAGACAAACTGGAGTAAGTTCAGAGAAGAGTTACTAAGATGGTGAGTGGTCTGCAAATCATGTCCTATGAGGAGTGGTTAAAGGATCTGGGAATCTTTAGCTTGCAAAAAAGAAGGCTGAGAGGAGACTTAATAGCTGTCTACAAATATCTGAAGGGCTGTCATAGTGCAGAGGGATCAGCGCCATTCTTATTTGCACAAGGAAAGACTAGAAGCAATGGGATAAAACTGAAAGGGAAGAGGCACAACTTAGATATTAGAAAAAACTTTCTGACAGTGAGGGTGATCAATGACTGGAACAGGTTGCCACAGGAGGTGGTGAGTTCTCCTTCAATGGAAGTCTTCAAACAAAGGCTGAACAAATATCTGTCTGGGATGATTTAGTGAATCCTGCACTGAGCAGGGGGTTGGACCAGATGACCCTGGAGGTCCCTTTCAACTCTACCATTCTATGATTCTATTAAGTTGTGCTAACATACTTCATGCATCCATGCTTTTCTTTAAAAAATTTCACCTATACCCAATTTTTTTCAATTCATTGGCTTAGTTACAACATGTCCTCCGAAGACAGTATTTGGGATGATTGTACCTGTTCGAAGTATTTTATTCCTACCAGGAAAACAAAAGCAATTTTCTAGAAAGGATCTGCCAACCTTTTCCTGTCGATTGCTCCACCCTTCTTTGTTCTGCTATTCTCTTAGGTTTATAGGCTTCCTATTAAATTGGCCCTAGTGTGTGTCTGAGACAGATACATTAGATATAAGCAGCACCATTGAATAGTCAATCTCCATACAGCGTTGTTGAATATGTTGTTGCTATATAAACAGTAGGGAATAAATGTAGGCAGTATTATCTCATAGTACTCAACTTTAAATCGATTTGCCATTTGCAGGTTTCAGGGTCAATTGTAGAAGAAGCGGTGAGATGTAATTTTGCCATCGCCCTTTATATGAAGGTGGTTACAAAGGTATTTCGCTAATTACGTCAGTAAACACAGCAGAAGGTGGAGGATCAGGTTTGAAGTCACAAGTAAATTATTAATGGAAAAGACACCTGGGAAAGAGACCTCTTTATTCTGGTGCATGTGAGCTATGAAGTACGGCACAGCTGGTATTCTTAAGATAGTGCGTTCAGGTTTCATGCCTGTTATACCTATGTCGTATAGAGGTTTCCAGTTTCAGTTCGGACTTAAAGACAATGTGATCCTTTGCCGCTCAGCAGAAACAGAGCCTGATATTTTGTATCTACGCTGACATATAGGAAACCTATTGACAGGCAGGAAACGGCCGTCCCTTTCAGAAGCAGGTTATCTATTTCAGCAATATGTCAGCCAGTCCATTATCGCATTGTTGCTGTGTGATTTATTGCATCGCACCAATTTGGTTTAGTCAGGTCCTGGCGGCGGTGCGCTTGAAATATGTGCTTCATGTCTTGTGAAGTTAGGTATGGCCTTTTTTTTTCAGGTGTTCTTCAATAGATTTCTTGATAGGAAAAAAAATACGGCTGTGCTTTTTACCAGCCAGCAAAAACAAAAAAACAAAAAAAAACCCCACAACCAACAAATGTGTGCGAAGGAACGATATTGGACGATATTCAGCCAGTTTGTGCTCCAAGGCAAAAAACGTAATGCAAATACTGCATCTAAGTCCGGGCTCACACGAGCGTACGTGAATTGCGTTGTACGCACGTATTATATGCGTTGAGGTGCATTCAGATGGCCGTATATCGGCTAGGTTTTCACGCCCAGCCGATATACGGCGTCTCTCTCTGCAGGGGGAGGAGTCTGGAAGAGCGGGAAGCAGTGCTCTGAGCTCCCGCCCCCTCTTTGTCTCCTCTCCACCCCCTCTCCGCCCCTCTGCACTATTTGCAATAAGAGGAGGTGGAACGGGGAGGGGCTAAGTTTCAGAAATTAGCTCCGCCCTGTCCCGCCTCTCCTCATTGAAAATAGCGCAGGGGGGTGGAGAGGAGACAGAGAGGGGGCGGGAGCTCAGAGCACTGCTACCGACTCTTCCAGCCTCCTCCCCCTGCAGAGAGAGACGCCGTATATCGGCTGGGCGTGAAAACCCAGCAGATATACGGTCGTCTGAATGCGCCCTTATATTGTGGCAATTCAAATATATAGATTTTTGCTGTTATAAAAGTGTTTTTTAATTGCGTATTGTTGCATTGTACTGCATATTACACATGATAGAGCCCTATTGTTCTCTATGGGTGCGTACTAAATTACATTGCGTATGTGCAGTGTTTATATGTGAAATTTTGAAAAAAAAATGAAACCAGGAAGACTGCACATGACACCGTGCGTAAGATTCGCTGTCGTGCAAAGTCAAAAATCGCTGCCATACACAGCAATACGCTAGCCCACACAGTGGTAAAACGCTGTTATGTACGCAGCATTATATCACACTCTTTTGTGAACCCGGCCTAAGGCCTGTATCACACGAACATATTTGCGCAGAAAATAGAACCCATAGATTTCAATGGGTTTGTACACAAGCATGTATTTTGCGTGCACAATTGCATCATGAAAAAAAAAAACGCGACACGCTCTATATTTCTCCGCATTGACACGGGAAATTAACATATCTTGAAGTCATTACACTAATTGCCCATTTTAATGGCTGAGGGCCTCAATGCGTTTTTTTTCTATGCAAAAATGACAGTAAAAACGCATTTGCCGCGCAAATACGTAACACCCATTCCGCAAAAATGCAGCGTCAATGCACTCACAATATGCTTGCGTCATAGGCCTCAATACCTGAAATAAACCTGCATATGTACAGACAGCCTACGGCTATGTTCACATGTACCATAACCACTTTGAACATAGTACATGTGTGAACATACCCCAAATAGAAGTGCTCCAAATAAAATTATAATTGTACGTGATACTCCGGCCCCATTCACTCAATTGATTAGGGAAGGATGGAGAGGGTTACATTGGTTAAGTTATGGGGTCATACTTGACTTGCCCCCAGGTTTTCATGCTGCTGTTTACATTAGTCATTTAACTGGCCCTAGTCAACTGGGCCCGGAAAAAAAAAATTCTCCTTCTACTGCTATTCCACTCACCTCTGCACTGCCCAGTACACTTTCCTGTCTGCTTACACAGGGAGAGTACAAGGTGAGTGCACAGAGTGGGGGATGAGAGGCCGAATAACTATGCTGTCCGCTCTACCACTCAACTCTCCCCAGCGCTGGCCTGTTTACTTGACTGTCTATTCGACCAATATGTTTCTACTGCTCTAGTGGTCACGCTTTTACTAACTTGCCTGCCTACTCAACCATCTACTTTACCAATATAAACTAGGCCTGGGGCTTATTCACACAAACACATTTGTGTTGTGTACTATGCATGCAATACACAGTGAATAGAACTCATTGGTTTCAATGGGTTCGGTTACATGTGTGTTTCTTTCACACGCATTTGGGTCATGCAAAAAAAACCACAGCATGACGTATTTTGTGTGTATTGCAGATGAAAGTAGAACATATTAAACTAATTAAACTTGATTGCCTATTGATATCAATGGGAGCATGCTTGTATTTTTTTTTTTTGACCATGCACACAGTAAAATATGCATGCACGCAAAAACGCAACGCCCTTTACGCGAATACTCAGCACAAATGAATGCGTAAATATGACCCTGTGAAGCCGGCCTTACTTCTCTTTATCATGCAACTCTCAGCCACCCAGCAAGGACCACAGCACGATTGCTACAACTAATGAGTATTACTGTAATGAGATGAGGCTCTTTTACCATGTTACACCACAGTTTTCAATATGTTTACAGCAGAGGCGTAACTTGAAGCTCCTGGGCTCCCAACTATAAAGCTTCATTGATAGTATTGGTTTGCAATATTTCGAAGAGAGACTTTATTGGCCTCCTAGGGCTCCTGGGCCTGGGTGCGACTGCACCCCTTATAGTTACACCCATGGTTTACGGTAAAAGCCATGACCAAAATGCATGAAATTTTATGTATGTACAAAAATGATACTAGGCAGCCGTCCCCTCAGTATAGGGAAGGTGTGGAAGTGGTTGCTCATCAGTACCTTGCAGCTGTGCGGTGGCTCCTCCATTTAGCAGTATGGTTGTCTGCATGTAGAGGGATGTGGTGCTTCTAGCTCTCCTATTTTACATTAGTATATTGGTAAGTGATTTGTAATTTTTCTGATGTGGTTTTAACTGCACTGTCTGAATACAGCCTATCGCTCTCGCTCTGCCCAATATTCTGTTTTAGCAGCAGATTAGCCAAGAATTTGAGACTACCTACCTAGTCTGGTTCTTGCTGCAAGCCCAAGAACAACATGCTGTTTAAAGGGGGTGTCCAGGGTGGGAAAAACATGGCCGCTTTCTTCCAACGATAACGCCACTGGAGATGAGTGAACGTGCACGTTTAGAGCAATTACTCAATCGAGCATCGTTTTTTTCAAGTAACTGCCTAATCGGGCGAAAAGATTCGGGGGGGGGGGGGGTGGAGGGGAGTGAGGGGGAAAGAGAGAGAGAGAGTTCCCCCCTGCTACCCTCCGCTCCACCCCTCGAATCTTTTCCCCCGAGAAGGCAGATACTCAGAATAAGCAATGCTCGATCGAGTAATTGTCCTAAACGAGCACGTTCGCTCATCTCTAAACGCCACACTTCTCCGTGAATTGCATCTCTTATTGCAGCTCAGCTCCCATTCACTTCAATATAGCTGAGCTACAATACCACAAAAGACCCTATGAACAAGGATGGCGCTATGTTTGGAAGAAAGCAGCCATGTTTTCTAACCCTGGACAACCCATTTAGCTGTGACCTCCACGGCTAACACAGGTGAACTTGTTAAAACTGTACATAAATGTAGCAATTTACAGAAAAAAGGTCCAGACAACCTGCACGGCAATAACCTCACCCGCAGCTTAAAGGGACAACGACATCCCACTGATACCACATAGAAAGTCCAAAGTGTGAACGGCAGTGGAAAAATTCATGTAATGGAAAACCAATTAGCAGCACAAAGCAGGTTTACATTTTTCCACTCAGGAAGTACTTTCTGCAGCGTTTTCTATTTGTCTTGCAAATTCCAAATGCAACATTGTATCGCAGGTTTCACTGCTCTATGGAATTCCTCAACACAAATGTACGCCACAAAATTCGCTATGGTAAGACTGTTCACGTTTTTGCTGCGGAATTACTGTTGCAGATTTTGCGGCATAACTTCAGATGGTGTGTAAAGGCATCCTAAGGGCTTATTCACACAGGAAGATGCAATTTCAGTCCATAGAAGACACCATTTTTTTACAGTGTATGTATGCGCTATGAGCACTTTTGCGGTGTACCTGTGGTCTTATATTTTTTTCTTTAAATGCATAACATTGGTCCGCATAGAAAACGGCAATTTAATTCAATGGATCTGTGTGCTGCCTGTATTCAGTCAAACAATACGGAGTGAATACAGACAGAAATACACCTGTGTTAATGGGTCCTAAGGCTGCAATCTGAGTTTGCAGATGAATGGCATTTTGGGCATAATGGTGTGAATAGACCCTTACTAGAGATAAGAGAACGTACTCGTTCGAGTATTAGCGTGTTCGGGATGCTCGTTACTCGTAACGAGTACCACGCGATGTTCGGGTTACTTTCACTTTCATCTCTGAGACGTTAGCGCGCTTTTCTGGCCAATTGAAAGACAGGGAAGGCATTACAACTTCCCCCTGCGACGTTCAAGCCCTATACCACCCCCCTGCAGTGAGTGGCTGGGGAGATCAGGTGTCACCCGAGTATAAAAATCGGCCCCTCCCGCGGCTTGCCTCAGATGCGTTGTGAGATAGCTGAGGGACAGTGCTGTTGGTGCCGGAGCTGCTATAGGGAGAGTGTTAGGAGTTATTTTAGGCTTCAAGAGCGCCAACGGTCCTTCTTAGGGCCACATCTAACCGTGTGCAGTAGTGTGGAGGCTGCTTTTAGCAGTGTTGCACATTTTTTTTTTTTTTGGTATATCGGCCGTGCAGAGCATTGCGCCCTGCAGTAATAGTCCAGGGACAGAAGTGGTGGTTAGGCAGGGAGAGTGTTAGGAATTATTGTAGGCTTCAAGAACCCCAACGGTCCTTCTTAGGGCCACATCTAACCGTGTGCAGTAGTGTGGAGGCTGCTTTTAGCAGTGTTGCACATTTTTTTTTTTTTGTATATCGGCCGTGCAGAGCATTGCGCCCTGCAGTAATACTCCAGGGACAGAATTGTGTTGGCATGGACAGAAGACATATATTATCGATTGAATATACGCAGTGGTCCTTTTGAAAAAAATCTTGAAAAAAAATCTATTTGGCCTGCCTGTCACTGTGCTCAGTGTTCTGGGTCCGTGTCTGCTGGGGGTAGTAGTTCTCCAAATTCATACGCAGCCAGCTAAGTGTTACAGCAGGCTTGCGCCAAATTATTTCCTGGGGTTCCGTAAACGAAGTCAGCCTCCAACCACAGGCCAATAAGCGGCACATTTAATTACAGCGTTCTGTTTCTGCACTACTGCTAATACACCATGCTGAGGGGTAGGGGTAGGCCTATAGGACGTGGATGCGGGCGAGGACGCGGAGGCCCAAGTCAGGGTGTGGGCACAGGCCGAGCCAGTGCGGTGGCCAGGGGTAGAGGCAGGGCCAGACCGAATAATCCACCAACTGGTTCCCAAAGCGCCCCCTCACGCCATGCCACCCTGCAGAGGTCAAGGTGCTCTACGGTGTGGCAGTTTTTCACAGAGACGCCTGACGACCGACGAACAGTGGTGTGCAACCTTTGTCGCGCCAAGATCAGCTGAGGAGGCACCACCACCAGCATGCGCAGGCATATGATGGCCAAGCACCCCACAAGGTGGGACAATGCCCGTTCACCGCCTCCGGTTTGCACCACTGCCTCTCCCCCTGTGCCCCAACCTGCCACTGAGATCCAACCCCCCTCTGAGGACACAGGCAGTACCGTCTCCTGGCCTGCACCCACACCCTCACCTCCGCTGTCCTCGGCCCCATCCAGCAATGTCTCTCAGCGTAGCGTCCAGACGTCGCTAGCACCACAGTTTGAGCGCAAGCGCAAGTACGACGCCACGCACCCGCACGCTCAAGCGTTAAACGTGCACATTGCAAAATTGATCAGCCTAGAGATGCTGCCGTATAGGCTTATGGAAACGGAGGCTTTCAAAAGCATGATGGCGGCGGCGGCCCCGCGCTACTCGGTTCCCAGTCGCCACTACTTTTCCCGATGTGCCGTCCCAGGCCTGCACGACCACGTCTCCCGCAACATTGTACGCGCCCTCACCAACGCGGTTACTGCCAAGGTCCACTTAACAACAGACACGTGGACAAGCACAGGCGGGCAGGGCCACTATATCTCCCTGACGGCACATTGGGTGAATTTAGTGGAGGCTGGGACCGAGTCAGAGCCTGGGACCGCTCACGTCCTACCCACCCCCAGAATTGCGGGCCCCAGTTCGGTGCTGGTATCTGCGGCGGTGTATGCTTCCTCCACTCAACCACCCTCCTCCTCCTCCTCCTCCTACGCAACCTCTGTCTCGCAATCATGATGTGTCAGCAGTCGGTGTCACGCGGTGTGGCAGCACAGTGGTGGGCAAGCGTCAGCAGGCCGTGCTGAAACTACTCAGCTTAGGAGAGAAGAGCCACACGGCCCACGAACTGCTGCAGGGTCTGACAGAGCAGACCGACCACTGGCTTGCGCCGCTGAGCCTCCAATCGGGCATGGTCGTGTGTGACAACGGCCGTAACCTGGTGGCGGTTCTGCAGCTCGGCAGCCTCACGCACGTGCCATGCTTGGCCCATGTCTTTAATTTGGTGGTTCAGCGCTTTCTGAAAAGCTACCCCCACTTGTCATACCTGCTCGGAAAGGTGCGCCAGCTCTGCGCACATTTCCGCAAATCCCACACGCACGCTACCACCCTGCGCACCCTGCAACATCGGTTTAATCTGCAGTGCACCGACTGCTGTGCGACGTGCCCACACAGTGGAACTCTACGCTCCACATGTTGGCCAGACTGTATGAGCAGCGTAGAGCTATAGTGGAATACCAACTCCAACTTGCGCGCCGCAGTGGGAGTCAGCCTCCTCAATTATTTACAGAAGAGTGGGCCTGGTTGGCAGCCATCTGCCAGGTCCTTGGAAAATTTGAGGAGTCTACCTAGATGGTGAGTGGGGATGCTGCAATCATTAGCGTCACCATTCCTCTGCTATGCCTGTTGAGAAGTTTCTTGCAAAGCATAAAGGCAGACGCTTTGGAATCGGAAACGGAGGCGGGGGAAGACAGTATGTCGCTGGATAGTCAGAGCAACCTCATGGGGGAGGAGCATGAGGAGGAGGGGGAAGAGACAGCTTGGCCCACTGCTTAGGGTACAGATGCAGCTTGCCTGTCATCCTTTCAGCGTGTATGGCCAGAGGAGGAGGAGGAGGATCCTGAAAGTGATCTTCCTAGTGAGGACAGCCATGTGTTGCGTACAGGTACCCTGGCACACATGGCTGACTTCATGTTAGGATGCCTTTCTCGTGACCCTCGCGTTACACGCATTCTGGCCACTACGGATTACTGGGTGTACACACTGCTCGATCCACGGTATAAGGAGAGCCTTTGCACTCTCATTCCCGAAGAGGAAAGGGGTTCGAGAATGATGCTATACCACAGGGCGCTGGTGGACAAACTGATGGTAAACTTCCCATCCGACAGCGCTAGTGGCTGAAGGCGCATTTCCGCGGCCCAGGTAGCAGGGGAGGCGCAGAGATCAGGCAGCATGTACAGCGCAGGCAGGGGAACACTCTCTAAGGCCTTTGACAGCTTTATGGCTCCCCAGCAAGACTGTGTCACCGGTCCCCAGTCAAGGCTGAGTTGGCGGGAGCACTGTAAAAGGATGGTGAGGGAGTACGTAGCCGATTGCAGCACCGTCCTCCGTGACGCCTCTGCCCCCTACAACTACTGGGTGTTGAAGCTGGACACGTGGCCTGATCTCGCTGTATGCCCTGGAGGTGCTTGCTTGTCCTGCGGCTAGCGTCTTGTCAGAGAGTGTGTTTAGTGTGGCTGGGGGAATCATCACGGATAAGCGTACCCACCTGTCAACCGACAGTGCCGACAGGCTAACACTCATCAAGATGAACAAAGCCTGGATTTCACCAGACTTCTCTTCTCCACCAGCGGACAGCAGCGATACCTAAACAATACATAGGCTGCACCCGCGGATGGAAGCATCGTTCTCTATCACCATCCAAAACGGGGACCTTTTTGCTTCATCAATCTGTGTATAATATTCATCCTCCTGCTCCTCTTCCTGAAACCTCACGTAATCACGCCGAACGTGCAATTTTTCTTAGGTCCACAAGGCTCAGTCATATAATTTTTCTAAACAATTTTTATACGTTTCAATGCTCATTAAAGCGTTGAAACTTTCACCTCAACCAATTTGTATTTTAACTGGGCTGCCTTCAGGCCTAGTTACCAATTAAGCCACATTAACCAAAGCCATTAATGGGTTTCACCTGCCCTCTCGGTTGGGCATGGGCAATTTTTCTCAGGTACATTAGTACTGTTGGTACACCAATTTTTGTGGGCCCTCGCCTACAGTGTAATCCAATAAATTTTTGGCCCACCTGCATTACAGCTGACATAACATCAGCTGTGATGGGCACTGCAATGGGATATATTTATGTACCGCCGGTGGGTTCCAGGGAGCCACCTATGCTGTGAGTCCACAGTGAGTTGTAAATGCATCTGTTTCCACTTCTAAAGAACCCCAGTCTGACTGGGGCATGCAGTGTGGGCCGAAGCCCACCTGCATTAAACATGACATTACTACCTCAGCTGTGTTGGGCAATGCAATGGGATATATTTATGTACCGCCGGTGGGTTCCAGGGAGCCACCCAAGCTGTGGGTCCACAGGGAGTTGTAACTACATGTGTCCACTTCTAAAGAACCCCAGTCTGACTGGGGCATGCAGTGTGGGCCGAAGCCCACCTGCATTAAACATGACATTACTACCTCAACTGTGATGGGCAATGCAATGGGATATTGTTATGTACCGCCGGTGGCTTCCTGGCACCCACCCATGCTGTGGGTCCACAGGGAGTTGTAAATGCATCTGTTTCCACTTCTAAAGAACACCAGTCTGACTGGGGCATGCAGTGTGGGCCGAAGCCCACCTGCATTAAACATGACATTACTACCTCAGCTGTGTTGGGCAATGCAATGGGATACATTTATGTACCGCCGGTGGGTTCCAGGGAGCCACCCATGCTGTGGGTGCACACGGAATTCCCATTGCGGAGTTGTACATGCCTGTGACTATTTATAAAAAACCGCGGTCTGACTGGGGCATGCAGACACCTTGACAGAATGAATAGTGTGGGGCACATAGGTTCCCCATTGCTATGCCCACGTGTGCAGCTCCTGATGGAGGTGGCACAGGATTGGATTGCTCATTGCTTCTGTACACCATTGTGGACTATCGCCCCCCCCCCCCCCTTTTAAAGAGGGTCGCTGCCTTGCCGTGCCAACCCTCTGCAGTGTGTGCCTGCGGTTCCTCTGGCAGACGCATTTATAAATAGACATGAGTGTGGCGTGGCATGAGGGCAGCTGAAGGCTGCTCAGGGACACTTTGGTGTGCGCTGTGGACACTGGGTCGTGCAGGGGGGTTGGGCAACATGTAACCCAGGAGAAGTGGCAGCAGAGTGTCATGCAGGCAGTGATTGTGCTTTGTTGGAGGTAGTGTGGTGCTTAGCTAAGGTATGCATTGCTAATGAGGGCTTTTCAGAAATAAAAGTTGTTGGGAGGGGGGGGGGCACTCTTGCCGCTATTGTGGCTTAATAGTGGGACCTGTGAACTTGAGATGCAGCCCAACATGTAGCCCCTCGCCTGCCCTATCCGTTGCTGTGTCGTTTCCATCACTTTCTTGAATTGCCCAGATTTTCACAAATGAAAACCTTAGCGAGCATCGGCGATATACAAAAATGCTCGGGTCGCCCATTGACTTCAATGGGGTTCGTTATTCGAAACAAACCCTCGAGCATCGCGAAAAGTTCGTCTCGAGTAACGAGCACCCGAGCATTTTGGTGCTCGCTCATCTCTAACCCTTACCTTTCCAATGTTTTATCTGATACTCCTATCAGGCATTGTAGGGGGTGTCCTTAACAGTACTGATATCCGGTGCCTTACTGTCCCAATTTTTGTAATAGCAGTAAAAGCGCAATATTGCTACAGTTATGGTAATTGCAGCAAACAAAAGTGATAAAAAGGACTTTTGTAAATACACTCTTAGGGCGGCTTCAGACGACCAAATATCGGCCAGGTATTCACGCCCTGCCGATATACGCTGTCTCTCTCTGCAGGGGAAGGAGGTGAAGCAGGAGTAGTGCACTGAGCTCCTGGCCGCTCACCAATATTTGCAATTGGAGGGGCTGGGGCGGGGGCTGAACTTAGCTCCGTCCCTGTCTCGCCCCTCCCACTGCAAACAGTGGAGAGGGGGCGGGAGCTCAGTGCACTGCTCCCAGCCCAGCCTGCCGCCTCCCCCTACAGAGAGAGACACCATATATTGGCCCAGCCGATATATGCACGTCGGAATAAGCCCTTATCCTGAGTTCACACGGGGCGGATTTGCCGCAGACTTTCTTGCGGAATTTCGCTATGGCAAATCCGCCTGCAGCTGCTAATCCCGGGATTAGCCAGCCATGTGGATGAGAGTTGTCAAAAATCTAATCCACACAGGGTGGCCAATCCGTCGCGGAAAAGCCAGGCGGATCCGGCGCTGTGGTGCAGAATTGACAGCCGCAGCATGCCAATTCTTTTTTTTTTTTCCACTGTAGCCTTGCTCCTCTCTATGAGGAGACAAAGCCGCAGTGGAATGCTGGTGGCTAAACCGCTTCAAAACCCGTGGTGAACTGCCGCGGCTTTTGGTGCTGCTGTTCTCCCGCGGAATTCTCACATTTTTTCGGTGCGGCCAAACTGTGAGAATTACAACGGGAATCCGCCCCGTGTGAACCCAGCCTTATGGTAGCCAATTATAGGAAGGTGAACTTGATATGCTCAAACCTATACTTGTAACAATTGGCGTATTCTGCAACTATGTTGCGAAGTATGCCATCCCTGAATTCCGCACCAAAATTCACACAGCTAACTGCAGATTTTGATGCAGAACTGCCGTCAGGATTCTGTTATTTTCAATTCTGCACCAAACTCCGCATGTTAGCAGTGCAGATTTGGGGGCTGAATATTCCACAGGAGGGCGTATTCCCCAATGCTGTTGCAGAATATTCTGTCCCGTATGAAAGTTCCTTTTATACTCCTTTACTGACTCAAGTTTTGCAAAATAGTGTGCAGTCCATTTTAAAAAAAAAAAAGAGGAAAAATGGCGATAAAGCCGATTACTGTAATCCCTATTATGCAGGGAATGATCTCAAGACAGAAGCACTGGTCTGGACATCCAATAATATACTGTTCTGTATCCACCACTGACACATAGTTCCATAGAATCACTTTCTTTTCCTGAAAAAGCACCACACCTGTCCATAGGCTTTGCCTAGTTTAGCAGCTCAGCCCCATTTTCTTAAATGGGGACAAGCTGCAATGCCAGTGATAACCCATGACAAATACTTAAGGCCGCTTCCACATGGGCAATTTTCTTGCACGATTTTATCATAGTGTGACAAATCACATGTATGCAGAGCCCATGCTTTGCTATGGGTTGATAAGGAAGCAGGGCCAGCCCCATTAAAAACATAGTGAGGACATCACGATCTACTGCAGCTGCTGTGACAGTGATCAGTGATGAAGGAATCTCCTGCTGCTGTCATAGCTGCAGGAGGGGATCGCGATCTTCTCCCATTTCAATGGGGCTGGCGTTGCTGTCCCATTGAAAGCAATGGGATGGAGAAATTCTCCGCAGTAATACAAGGCTATTTTCACATGAAAACACCTCGCATCAAGGAGTTTTTAGAAGTCTAGCGAAAGTGATAGCGGCCCTATCGCTCTCAACAGTGTGCAGGAGCCCTTACAGTAGGAAATCCTACTCTAAAAGCCCTAAAATAAGCCCTAGCTGCATTAAAAACAAATACATCACCTAAGAAGCGCTGTTAGCTCTGCCGTATCTTCTCTTAGGCCTCATGTCCACGGCTAAAATACATTTAAAATCCGCAGCGTTTCACCAGCATGCGTGATCCGCGACCCATAGGGATGCATTGGACACCCGTAGGCAGTTAAATACCTGCGGATGTCATTTTCCCCTGAGGCGCGGATTGCGTGTGTGGGGAAAACACCCGCAACATGCTCCATTTTAGTGCAGGTCTCCCGTAGGCTTCTAATGAAGCCGTCCGGATCACGTGGAAGAGCAGGAGTTTAAAAAAAAAAATCGAGTGCACGGCACATGCACGCGGCAGGCTGCCAGCGTGCCAGGCACATCCGCCAGGCCGATGAAGAAAGAGCCGTCCGCGACAGAGGGCAGATCCGCAGCGTCCAGACTGGAAAGTAATTCTTCTTTTTAGGCCTCATGTCCGCGGAAAGGAGGGACCCGCTGTGGGATTCTGCATGAAGAATCCGCGGCGGGCCTGATTTTCCCCGTGGACATGAGGCCTTAGGTCCCCAACACTTGTCTATTGGCACCTCTCTACATGGTCAGGGATTTGAAAGTCCCCGCCTCCAGGAAGTGCTGCCTCTGATTAGCTCTCGAGCACCATGGCTCAGCCAACATAGTCAGCACTCATTGAACTAATCACAGCTATTCAATGAATGGCTGTGATTGGTTCATCAAGGGCTGGCTCTGGTTGGCTGAGCCGCGGTGCTCGAGAGCTAATCAGAGCCAGTACTCGATGAATCAATCACAGCTATTCAATGAATGGCTGTGATTGGTTCGTCAAGTGCTTGCTCTGATTGGCGGAGCACTTCACCAATCGGAGGCAGAGCTTCCTGGAGGCCGGGATTTTCCAGTCCCTGACCAGTAGAGATGCCTGAAGACAACTGCCGGGGATGGGGGAGAATGCGCGTCGGTGCTGACAGCGCTTCGTAGGTGATATGTGTTTTTTGTTTTTTTTTCTTTTATGCACTTAGGGCTTATTTACAGAGTAGGATTTATATTTCAAGATCCTCTGAAAATCCCGGCACAAGAACATCTTGCTTGAGTTGCTGTTAACAGCATTCATTGATATAGTTTATAGCAGCCACATGGAGCATAGAAACAACAGACAAGTGCTATTCATTAAATTCTATGTGATAGTGTTATGAGTATGCTCTGTGATAAGTACAAAGATTATTGTGCAGGGAGAGGAGGAGGTGAGCTGTGACATCACCTATTGTTAATGTTCTCTATATATAAATGTGACCTTCCCTTGTAATTCTGCTTATGGTGCTAATGAGATAACTACTGAAAAGTAATCTCTGCAGAACAGGAATTGTTAGCCTATTTTGAGTCTCATTAGCTAGAGTGAAAACTGCATTATTAAAAAAAAAAATTTTTGTTGTTTAACCCCTTCATGACATAGCCTATTTTGGCGTTGAGGACCAAGCGATTTTTTGGTATTTTTCCATCTCCATTTTTCAAAAGCCATAACTTTTTTATTTTTCCGTGGACGCGGCCGTATAAGGGCTTGTTTTTTGCGTGGCGAACTGTAGTTTTTATCGATGCCAATTTTGGGTACATAGACTATATTGTAAAATTTTTTATTTTTCTTTAATGATAGCAGAGAGAGAAAACGCATCAATTCTGCCATAGATTTTATTTTTTTTTTTACACCGTTAATCATGCAGCATAAATGAGACTTTCCATTTTTTCTTCAGACCGGTACGGTTACAACGATACCAAAATTCTAACATTTTTTTTAGGTTTTCCCACTTTTCTGCAATAAAAACCCCTTTTTTTGGAATTCTTTTTTCTATTCTAAATTGCTGCATTCAAAGTCACGTAACTTTTTTATTTTTTGATGTACAGAGCTCTATGAGGGCTTATTTTTTGCGAGACGAGCTGTAGATTTTATTGGTACCATTTTGGCGTACATACGACTTTTTTGATCACTTTTATTGCGTTTTTAGTGAGGCAAAATGCTAAAAATGAGCATTTTGCCTCAGTTTTTTAGCTTTTTTTTTAGCGTTTTTTTCGGTGCACAGTCAAAAGCATGTGCAACTTATTGTACGCATCGTTACGGATGCGACAATACCACATATGTGGGGTTTTATTTTTTTTTTACCTTTTTTTTATGCTAATCTGAGAAAAAGCATAAAAAATGGTTTTTTTACTCTGTTTTTTTACATTTTTTTTAATTCATTTTTTAAATCTTTCTTTTTTTTACACTGTTTGTGTCCCTCTGAGGGACTTTAATCACTGCCCTGATGATCGCTGTCATAAGGCATGGCAGAGCTACTGCTCTCCCATGCCTTATCGCTCATACAGCGATCTCAGGCATAGGCAATACAGGACGCCAGTGTTGCCATGGTGACAGGCCGGGCTCTCGCGATGACATCGCGAGTTCCGGCCGGAGACACAGAGGGAGCCGCGCTCCCGCTGTGAACTCTTTCCCTGCCGCGATCTACTTAGATCGCGGCAGGGAAGGGGTTAACAGTGGCGGGCGCATCTCCGATGTCCCCCCGCTGCTGCAGCGAGACGCCGGCTGTGACTGAAAGCCGGCTCCCGCTGCGGGATAGCGCTGGATCACATATGATCCAGCGCTATCTCCAGGACGTAAGTTTACGCCCTGTTGCGGGAAATACCCCGCTCCCAGGACGTAAACTTACGCCCTGCAGCGGGAATGGGTTAATATAGATAATGACATGAAGAAATAAAAAAAATCAACGTTATTTAGAAATCTATTTAATAAACTTAATTCAAACACCAGGTAATTTTACCTTTAATTGGAAAACTATGGAAAACTTTATGCATAAAAACGCAATACAGACACATTATACAAAGTCCCTGCAGAGAAAAATAATGCACTTCTCTATATTTTTTTTTTGCATTGAGTTTTCCTTCTTATGCATTGTGAAAGCTTCATACTTAAGGCCCTTTTTATATACTGAGCAATCATCATTCAGTCGCTATTGGCATTTACTCTGAACAATTATCGATTTGTTCATCGTTCAGTTTCTGCAGCCGTAAGAATAAAAAAATAATCTGACTTGTTTACTGTGAATAGAGGCAGTCGGCCTGAGCAATCTCTTTTCCACTCTCATACAGGAGGCAAAGTACAGGAGCAGTATGAAAGGACCCCAAAGGCCCATTTAGACACAACGATTATCGCTCAAAAGCTGTCTTTTGAACGATAGTAGTTGTGTCGAACGGCACTGACATTGTGCAGTTTTCATTAAGCCGTCACTCATCATTGTCTTTTAGCATTCTGAAAGACAACAATCAGCCTTATCAGGAATTCACAGTGGGATACAGCTGATACTATAGTTTTAGCTGTATCCCGATCCCTGAAGACAGGCGGGGTATTAAGAACACAGCTGTCCTGCTTTATTCTTTATCCCCCACTTGGAGCGCTCAGCTATATAACAGCCGGGTGCTCCGAGCGGGGAACAGCTGGATGCAGAAGACAAGCGGCCCCGCTTGTCTTCTGCATCCACACTCAGAGCATTTGAGTGATCACATTGCACTGTAAATGGACACAACAGTTAACGCTCAAAAGACATCTTTTGAGCAACAATCGTTGTGTCTAAATGGGCCTTTAGTTTGCAGGGCTATTAGTTTACAAGCTCTCCTACATTCAAATTTCTGGCTTTGGGGCATTCCCAGCACTGATCCCCTGGTCTTTCTCATGAATGTGCAGAAGCTTAGCATCCCCTTCCCTTTCTTTCAGAGGCTGTGTAGAATAACCACACCCACTGAATACTACACAGCTATCTTTCCCTTATCTGAGTAACCTCTGGTCTTTCCCTTTTACTGCAGATAAGAGCAGAAAATGTACCCAGAGTGAATTTCAACCCTCTGTAATAGTAACTTTCTTTGCTCTCTTGTCCTCCTGATCGCCTCCATTGTCCACCAACACAGTCATACAGCCTTCCGTTATAGCTCTGTGGAAAGGCAGTGAAGTTATATTCACAGCAGGGGAGCAGGCATTCATTAAAAAAGTCTACAGGTGTATATCGCATTTATAGGTCATGGGCCCATACAACCATATAGCTATTATTCACTTTAGTTGGAAAAATGAAAAATGCATTTGAGAATTTTTCTTATTTTTGCAGGCCCTGCATTTAAGCAGTGCTCTAGTCAATGACCCAAACAGCTGTGGACCCCTTCTGACATGATCTGTGGCATTACAATAATGGTAAGTCTGCCTCTGCTAGCCATTAGCATGGGCTCTTTCATTGCAGAAGAAGTTAAGGTGAACAATAGGTCATAGTAAGTCGCATCCAAATTTCGGCTTCTGTTTTTCCTTAATATCACATTGTCACTGAGTGTCATTTGTTGGGAATTTGCATGACGAAAATTAAAATTACAATAAATCTCACCAAGGCCGGATGAATAGGCAAATATCATCTCTCTTCCCGTTCTTGTTGACAATGTGATTCATCAGACTGCATAGAATATGAGACAAACAGAAACATTGAAATGGAAACGTTGAGATTGGATAACTGCACCTGCGGAAACATGTGATGCTAATTGTCTACAAACAGATAACATGTACACAATGTCTAAAAAAGATTAAATTAAATAGTATATTAATTTTCTTGTAAAAAGCCACATATACATTATCCTGTTAAAAGTATGTTGAAAGTATGACTGACCATTCCTAGATTGTTGCCACATTGTTGGCAGCACATTAATGTCTATAATGCCAAGGTACACCTCCGTGTTCATGATTCTTGCCACTGCAACAAACGGACTAAAATCATGACATGTAAAATATCCCCAGACCATAAGGGAACCCCCCCCCCCCCCCGCCATACTTAACTGTTGACCTAACATACTCAGGCAAAAGGCGTTCCACAATGCGATTGAAGAGCGCAAGGTGGCTCAGTAGTTAGCACTGTTGCCTGGGTTCAAACCCCACTAAGACTAACATCTGCATGAAGTTTGTATGCTCTCCCCTTGGTTGTGTAGGTTTCTTCCCACACTCTAAAAATGTACTAATACGTGAACTTAGACTGTGAGCCCCAATGGAGACATCAAGTGATGTACAGCACTGCGGAATAAATCTGCGCTATAGAAATGTGTAAAATAAATCCTTTTTTTCACTCCATAGAACGTTCTTCCAAGGCTCAACTCTGCAATGGCAAAGCTCCTTGCACCATTGCAGATGGGCAGTAGCATATTCTTTGAAAGAATTCCCCAGAGATTTGCAGGATGAATGGAGGGAAATACTACCCAAAGTGTATCAGAAAGTAGAATGTATTTCATGGAGAGTATCTGATGTTGTTAGGGCCAAAGGAGGTCTCACTGAGTATTAACATATGGAAATAAGGTATCCAATTACTTTTTGTAGGAAAGTGTAAGAGCTATAGCTAGCCAGAACACGAAAAAATGGCCAAGGCCCATGTTACACGTCACTCAGGGTAGCTTAACACTGGCGAGGGAATCGCACGATTTCCCAGTGCTGCGAGGCTGCAAGAAATCGCAAAATTATGAATCTTCCATGTGGCTCCATGCACATTTGCGATGTTTTAATGCTTGCGATGCAGCGGTAAAACAAAATTGCGGCATGTCCATTCTTTTTGCAATCTCGCCCATTGTTTCCAATAGGGCCGGTGGCAGCAGCGCCAGCCCCATTGAGATCAATGGGTGAGGATTGCGATTCTCTGCCACTGCTGTGACAGCAGTGGCAGGGGACTCTCCGCAACGAGGATTTTCAGGAGGGCTTGAAATATAAGCCCTACCCCGAAAATAATCAATAACTGTAGAAAAAAAAATAAAGACTACATCACCTTAGTAGCTCTATCATCTCCGGCGTGTCTTTTCTTGCAGGTCCCAGCACTCTTCTTCTGCTTCTCTTCTGGCCGGGGAAAATCCCCGCCTCCTGAAAGCGCTGCCTCTGATTGGCTGAGCGCTGTGACCAATCATAGGCAGCGCTCAGCATTGAATGACGATCACGTCCCGATATCGCTCTCCCCAGTGTGCAAGAGCCCTTAGGCATGTTTATTTTGTGTGACCAGTGTAGATTAACGGCTGCCAGGCACCACTGGTGAGGCTGTATTGGAAAAGTGGGGGCTGGCTGTTTATGTTCAACAAGCCACTTCGCTTTGGCAGTATGTATTTAGTTATAGGACTAGAGCAACAGAGAAAAGCCTAGTTCTGACTTCTACCATCTTGAGGATATGGAGACTAAACATCCTAATTGTAAGGAGCACTACACTGGACTTGGGAGTAACTGATCCTTCTTGGTGTTTATAAAACCCATTTTCATATACCCTATTAGGGAATTCTGAGTAAATACATGGGGGGCTGGAGAGGTTACTTTTGCCCACGCTGTAATCCAGCCTTGCTGTCTAAGTGTTAATGTAGGGATCCTCTTTTCTTATTAAACTTGCATTCTTCATTTGCTGTTGCCCGACTTTGCAGTGTAGCTTGCAATTAACATGAGGTGATATTTAAAATACCTATGTGCTCTGAAAATGATATGTCTAAGGCACGCAGACACAGGTCTACCTCATAAATCTGGCTGGGAACAAGGAGATCCTTTTACATGAAAAATAGCATTTTAAGAAATCTTTTGGTTACATAAGTTTGCATATCCTGTCTCAGCCAAGAAAATGTTTAAAGGGGGCAGATAGTTTTTCATAGACAGTGCAGGTGTCATGCACAATGTGTACCTGAGACAGGTGCTCTCATTATGGTGAGAGATAAGTCTATATGCAGTTAGTGGCTGGTCTATTACGACCCACAGCACAGTTTATGTAAAGTAGTTAGTATCAAATCACTGGGAGGTATAAGAAGGTGAACATGAAAGCATTCAGGAACTCCCAGGGCGACCCCACTACCTATCCATACAACTTGTTATGTATCATGTAGTACTACATGTAAATATATTCTTTTATGGCCAGGCTCACATGACCGGATCGGATTCTGCATGCGGGAGGCCCACAGAGGATTCCGGCTGTGAGCCCAGCCAGTGACCCTGTGTACCTGATTAAACTGCATTGTGAATGACCGCGGCGGCTGCCAGGCGGGCAAGCGCAGTACAGTTTGGGGGGTTTTTTCTTTGTATTTCCCGCGCGGTCATTTAGTGATGATGTGGGTACCCGCAGCCTTATACGCGATATTAATTGTGTACAGCCTGTGCGTCAGACGCCCCTATTGACTTTAGTGGAGGCCATCTGCGCAGATTCCGTTGCAAAATAGAGCATGCTGCAAATTTTTTTTCGCTTATGGAATACGCAATTCGTATCCACGAGTGTAAAGGAAAAACTGAAACTACATGCCTTTTTAATGTCTCTCTCCTGCTGTGGGATCGACCCTTTTTCCAGGTGAGTGCTCTGCTCGAGGGACTTGTCTAGTTTGGGTGGTTCTGAAAAACTAGGTAGCTTATTTCTCCGCATCTCTATGCACTTTCTTGTACTACCCTTAGTCCAAACAGACTCGGATCACCAGTCACCAATTCGACTGTATTTGGATCCAAAACTTGTCACCTCTGGTCAGGTTAACTGGTGGTACCAGAAGTGAAAAGTGCTTTAGAACTGCACTTTATATCAGTGATTATTCTCTAGAAGAATATTTCCCTACACACTAGCCATTGTAGAATGCCTGCAGAAGTTATTAAGCTACTTTCATAGACTCTTGAGTCACAAATCTGCCTACTGCACATCCATTACTTCCTTACTGCTGCATGACAGAACAGATCTGTAGTTCAGAGTTTTAGAAAACTTGTGCAGTAGACATAGAGTAGGCCATCTTGTTCTTCACCAAGATTTTCCACAAAATAACTGAATCTCAGTTTAAATATTTTAACACCTTAACACGTGATTACTTGATTATTTTTTTCAGGGGTGGGATTTGCTTGTGGTTAATATTGTCTTGTACCAGTTCCAGTCTTCAAAGGGTTTTCTGGGATAAGTTGATGGCCCCAAGATGGGACTCAAGATAGGCCATCAATAACATAGGCACCCCAGCCAATCATTTAATTGAAAGGGCTGTGGCATTCCGGCACTCCAGAGAGTGCCATGTCCCCTTCATAGCTTTCCAGCCACAGTTCCATACTTTTAGAAGTAGCTATGCCTGGTACTATTTGGTTGTGATTTAGAAAACAACCATAGAACGTACAAAAATTGGGTAAGGGGCGAAGCATCTCCCGCTCTGGCAAAACGTGGCCCATCCATATAAAACATAGTAAGATATTCAACTTATGGCCAACTTTTCTGTGTGGTAGCTGATCGGCAGGGGTTTCTGAAGCCAGACTTCTCCTTAGGTTATGTGGGACAAACGAAAGCGACCTGGTTTAGCACAGTTTGTCAGCCTCAGTATTCGTAATCATCACCTCAGGTTAAAACTTAGCCCGTCTATTTCCATAACAGCTATTTTCTCTTTACTAGCGTATGATACATTTTGATATTTAAAGGCAGCACAGTTCAATTTAATTGGCGGTAATTGTAAATGGTTTAAAACATAAAACTTATCTCACCCGTAGGCAAAAGGAAGAGAGAATTACACATCAAATAATACATGTACAAAGCACATTGTCGATGCCTGAAGTCACAAGCATTGTGGGAAACAGAATAACTCTGGGAGCTGATCTCAATGGAGCATTTGTTTCCAAAAAGGCCATTATGCATTTCTAGTGCTTGGAGTCACAACTGACTTTTATATGATTTTCTTTCCAGGTGGTATTTAAAGCACATGCAAAACTGTGTGCTGTGCATTCATCTGCACAGACATGAAGGTATTCAGTCCACAGGGATGGGCAACCAGTCTTAGGGCTCCTTCACATATGTACACCCATCCAATCATTTTGCTTTCGAGGTAGTTCAAAAAGGTCAAGAAGTCTCTATGGAGTTGGTTTTGTGTCCACTGGTACCAGTTTTGACATCCGGCATTTATGGCTATTGGATGCTAGGCTGATGTTAGGCAAAATAACTGGCTGAACACAGCTGTTATGTGAATCAGCCGTTAAAGGGGTTGTCTAGTTACAGGACAATTCTCCTTTAATTGGCCTGTCTGTATTAAAATAACAAACAGCTATTGATGCATGGAATTTCTGATGTACCTTAAAGACTCACCCTCTTCAAAGAAACATACCAACTCTCCTGATTTTAGTCCCCCGCCCTCAAATTACACCCATCATGTACACTCCCTGCCCCCATACCTCTTATACCACCCCACCCCGTCCTGATTAAGCCCCCCATGCATTAAATGCGCCACCAAATAAGTTGGCGCTATACAAATAAAGATTATTATTTATTACTTACCCTTTCGCTGCTGCCAAGATCCAGCACTGCAGTTCTGCTGTGGCTCCAGCATGTGTTGTCGCAGCGGCTGTTACAAGAAGTCAGGTGACTGGTGAAGCCAATCAGAGTCTGCAATGTGACGTTCCTGAACTCCTGGCATCATGGCACTCAGGATGTGAGCGCTGATTCTAGGAGAATGAGAAATGACGCTACAGCCTCTCTATGAGGGCTTTTACCCACTTTTTTCTTGCGCTGTGTGAGCAAGTGAAAACGCACGCCTCGCAGTGCAAAGAGAATGCTGCAATATCGCTAAATGCTTTCAATGGGGCCAGCGGCAGCAGTGCCAGCCCCATTGAAAACATAGTGCGTATATTGCGGACCTCTGTGACAGCTGTTGCGGGGGTTTCCTTCATCCCCGTGGGGACCGGGATCATCGCTTTTGCATTTTAGGGAAAAATATCGCTAGTGGGTAGAAGCCCTTAAATGGAAGTTGCCTGGTAAATGGACAACCCCTTTAATCAGTGTAGTCTTTTGGCACTGTCATGCTCATAAATATGCTTTTATGGCCTTTAACCCAGGGTAATATGGAAGCCATGGCATTTGCAAGTGCAGTACTGTGCAGTACTGTGCAAACGTTTTAGGCAGGTGTGGAAGCTGTTAGTGTTAATACTTTATTTTTGTCAATTAAGAAAAGGCAAAACAACTGAGCAAATCTAAATGAATCAATATTTGGTGTGACCACTAGAGATGAGCGAACATGTCCGTTACGGACACATCCGCACCCGGACACCGGCTTTGCCGAACACTGCAGTGTTCGCGCGTAAGTGTCCGGGTGCCGCCGGGGGGCGGGGAGATGCGCGGCGGCGCGGGCGGCAGTAGCGGGGAACAGGGGGGAGCCCTCTCTCTCTCCCTCCCCCCCCCCACTCCCCGCCGCACCCCCCCGCGCTGCCACGGCGGCCCCCGAACTTTTTCGCCCGAACACTGAAGTGTTCGCAAAGTTCGGTGTTCGGGCGAAAAAGGGGCGGAGCCGAACGTGTTCGCTCATCTCTAGTGACCACCCTTCACCTCCAAAAAAGTTTCAATTTGCACACAGTTTTTGAAAGAACTCCCCAGGGAGGTTTGCTCCAATCCTTCTGCCTCTTCATGTAATCACATACAGACTTCATGATATTGAGAAGTGCGGCCATATCTTCCTTTCCCAGACTCCTTGTTCTTCTTTACGCAGAAGGTAGTTCTTAATGACACTGGCTGTATGTTTGGAGTCGTTATCCTGTTGCAGAATAAAATTGGAGCCAATCAGACGCCTCCCTGATGGTATTACATGATGGATAATATCTTTCTGTATTTTTCAGCATTGAGGACACCATTAATTCCTGACCAAATCCCCAATTCCATTTGCTAAAGTGCAGCCCCAAACTTGCAAGGAGCCCCCACCATGCTTACCTGCTGCCTGCAGACACTCATTATTGTATCGGTGAACTGCCTTCTGTTACAGTAAAATATTTCCAATTTTGTTCTGCACCCCCGTTCCTATGTTTTCATGCATAGTTGAGTTGCCTGGCTTTGTTTCTCTATTGAAAGAATGGCTTTTGGCCACATTACTTCTGTGAAGACTTCTCTAAACTGTACATGACTCTACCACTGGTATTTGTCATTTCTGAGCTGATGGCACTGCTGGATGTCTTCCAATTTTGAAGGGAAGTAAACATGTTATGTCTTTCATGACTTGGCCGACCACTGTGTCTACTGTTCTCAATGTTGGCCTTTTCTTTTTATTTCTTCAAAAGAGCTTGAACAGCACATCTTGAAATCCCAGTCTGCTTTGAAATCTTTGCCTGGGAGAGACCTTTCTAAAGCTGTATAACTACTTGTGTCTTGTTGCTCTGCTCAGTCTTGCAATGGTGAATATCAGGGGTCCCCAACTCTAGTCCTCAGGGACCACCAACAGGTCATGTTTTCAGGATATCCTATAGTAGGAACATCTGTGGCAATGTCTGAGGCACTGACAATAATTACATCACCTGTGCAACACTGAGAAAATCCTGAAAATATGACCTGTTGGCGGTCCCTGAGGACTGGAGTTGGGGAACACTGGTGTATATGACCTGTGACATTAAACAGTCTTCTACAACTTCAGCTTTGTAGTAAAGTTTGGATGTTCCTCCCCTGTTTTTAAGCCTCCTACACAGCTGTTTCTGTTTCAGTTAATGACTGTGTTTCAGCCTCCCTATGAACATGCCAATCATTATCACCTGTTTGGTATAATTGGTTATTCATACACCTGACTTTAATCCTACAAAATCCCTGACTTTGTGCAAGTGTACCTAGAAGAACTGATGCTTTGCATTTTGTAATTGACAAAAATAAACTATCAACACTTCTAGTTTTGAAGCTTCATTTACACGGGCGCAACGATTTTCGGCCATCCATGTCGGGACCAAGTCCAACCATGTCAGGACCATGCCAGGATGATTTTTGGCCGGCCATGTCAGAACCAAGTCATGGCTGCAACTCCCGTTTTAATGCCCCTTTCAGATGGGCGAGGCTACGGGGCATATACGCTGCAGCCCTGGGATACCGTCGGACAGGAAAGGGGGGAGGGGGGAGACTTTAGCACACTAGCTCCTGCCCTATCCCACGCCCTCCCATTACCGACAGCCGACGAGGGGGAGTGAAGGGGTAAGGAGTTTAGCAGTCACACTGCTAAACTCCCTTCCACCTCCCGTCTCTGGCGGCTGTCGCAGCAGCCGCCTTATTCCGGTCAAGAATAGTTCCAGAACTATCTTTTCTGGCCAGCGTAAAAACGTCCAGCAGGAATGCGCACCACATGCGCTATCTTTGCCGGCCGGACATTTTTACGCATGGAGAATCCGCCCATCTGAACTGATGAATTGGAAACCAATGCATCAGATGGGTAGTGTATATTGGCCGGCTGTGAAAACGCTGCGGATATACGCTCATGTGAAAGAGTGAAAGAGCCCTGAAAGCTTTATTACTTTGCAGCAGTTTTCCCACACCTGCTTAAAACTTTTCCACAGTAATTTACATATGCTGTCAATTTTTTTTTTGTGTTTTTTCTTTTATAATGGACCTTGTCTTTTTCAAACTCTCAAGCCATTATTGGAGTACAATGCTGGCCTTTTACATAGCCTGATGGTCAGTCATGAACTTTGCTAAGGATGCTCTTTTACCCGATCAGCAGGCTGTGTGAAGGTACCACTGATGATCACCCGACAAATGAGGAAATGCTCATCCATTGGGTGATTACATTTTTTTATGGCATATAGAGATGAGCGAACGTACTCGTCCAAACTTGATGCTCGTTCGAGTATTAGCGTGTTCGAGATGCTCGTTACTCAAGACGAGTACCACGCGATGTTCAAGTTACTTTCACTTTCATCTCTGAGACATTAGCGTGCTTTTCTGGCCAATAGAAAGACAGGGAAGGCATTACAACTTCATCCTGTGACATTCCAGCCCTATACCACCCCCCTGCAGTGAGTGGCTGCTGAGATCAGGTGTCACCGGAGTATTAAAATCTGCCCCGCCCGCGGCTCGCCATAGATGCATTCTGACAGAGATCAGGGACAGTGCTGCTGATGCTGCTGCTGCTATAGGGAGAGCATTAGGAGTTATTTTAGGCTTGAAGAACCCCAACGGTCCTTCTTAGGGCCACATCTGACCGTGTGCAGTACTGTTGAGGCTGCTGTGAGCAGTGCTGCACTTTTTTTTTTTTTTTGTATATCGGGCGTGCAGAGCATTGCGTCCTCAGTCTGCAGTCCTTGAACATAGTATAGGGCCAGTACTGGTGAGGCAGGGAAAGAGATATACTGTCTATATAGGCAGTGGGCTTTTTCAAACAAATTTGGGAAAAATACTATCTTTGGGCTGCCTGTGATCGTCTTGAGTGTACTGCGTCTCTGCTGGGGGTAGTAGTCCTAATTATTACGCAGCTAAGTGTTACAGCAGGCTTGCGCAAAATTGTTCCCTGGCTCTGCGTTGCCCGTTACATCACCGCCGTCATCCCGTCCAGAGGGAAACAGTATACATATATACACTGCCTACAGTATCTGTCTGGTGTCTCAGCTCAGCCTTTAAAAAAATAGAAGCAAAATACTTAAGGCCTACTAGTGGCCTTTGGAAGCTTGACTGCTTCTGCGCTGTGAATTCCACTAGCTCAGTCATACGCACCTATGTCTCACTACAGGCTTGCGCAAAATTCTTTCCTGGCTCTGCTGTGCGTTCCGTAAGAGAAGTCAGCCTCCAACCACAGGCCAATAAGCGGCACATTTAATTACAGCGTCCTGTTTCTGCACTACTGGTAATACACCATGCTGAGGGGTAGGCCTAGAGGACGTGGATGCGGGCGAGGACGCGGAGGCCCAAGTCAGGGTGTGGGCGCAGGCCGAGCTCCTGGTCCAGGTGTATCGCAGCCGACTGCTGCGGGATTAGGAGAGAGGCACGTTTCTGGCGTCCCCAGATTAATCTCACAATTAATGGGTCCACGAGATAGACTTTTATTAGAAAATGAGCAGTGTGAGCAGGTCCTGTCGTGGATGGCAGAAAGTTCATCCAGCAATCTATCGACCACCCAGAGTTCTACGACGTCCACTGCTGCAACTCTGAATCCTCTGGCTGCTGCTCCTCCTTCCTCCCAGCCTCCTCACTCCATTACAATGACACATTCTGAGGAGCAGGCAGACTCCCAGGAACTGTTCTCGGGCCCCTGCCCAGAATGGGCAGCAATGGTTCCTCTCCCACCGGAGGAGTTTGTCGTGACCGATGCCCAACCTTTGGAAAGTTCCCGGGGTCCGGGGGATGAGGCTGGGGACTTCCGGCAACTGTCTCAAGAGCTTTCAGTGGGTGAGGAGGAGGACGGCGATGAGACACAGTTATCTATCACTCGGGTAGTAGTAATTGCAGTAAGTCCGAGGGAGGAGCGCACAGAGGATTCGGAGGAAGAGCAGCAGGACGATGAGGTGACTGACCCCACCTGGTTTGCTAAGCCTACTGAGGACAGGTCTTCAGAGGGGGAGGCAAGGGCAGCAGCAGGGCAGGTTGGAAGAGGCAGTACGGTGGCCAGGTGTAGAGGCAGGGCCAGACCGAATAATCCAACAACTGTTTCCCAAAGCGCCCCCTCGCGCCATGCCACCCTGCAGAGGCCGAGGTGCTCAAAGGTGTGGCAGTTTTTCACTGAGAGTGCAGACGACCGATGAACTGTGGTGTGCAAGACGGACGCTGCCACCCTGCGCACCCTGCAACATCGGTTTAATCTGCCAGTGCACCGACTGCTGTGCGACGTGCCCACATGGTGGAACTCTACGCTCCACATGTTGGCCAGGCTCTATGAGCAGCGTAGAGCTATAGTGGAATACCAACTCCAACATGGGCGGTGTAGGCAGAGTCAGCCTCCTCAATTCTTTACAGAAGAGTGGGCCTGGTTGGCAGACATCTGCCAGGTCCTTGGAAACTTTGAGGAGTCTACCCAGATGGTGAGCGGTGATGCTGCAATCATTAGCGTCACCATTCCTCTGCTATGCCTCTTGAGAAGTTCCCTGCAAAGCATAAAGGCAGACGCTTTGCGCTCGGAAACGGAGGCGGGGGAAGACAGTATGTCGCTAGATAGTCAGAGCACCCTCATGTCTATATCTCAGCGCGTTGAGGAGGAGGAGGAGGGGGAGGAGCATGAGGAGGAGGGGGAAGAGACAGCTTGGCCCACTGCTGAGGGTACCTATGCTGCTTGTCTGTCATCCTTTCAGCGTGTATGGCCTGAGGAGGAGGAGGAGGATCCTGAAAGTGATCTTCCGAGTGAGGACAGCCATGTGTTGCATACAGGTACCCTGGCACACATGGCTGACTTCATGTTAGGATGCCTTTCTCGTGACCCTCGCGTTACACGCATTCTGGCCACTACGGATTACTGGGTGTACACACTGCTCGACCCATGGTATAAGGAGAACCTTTCCACTCTCATACCCGAAGAGGAAAGGGGTTCGAGAGTTATGCTATACCACAGGATCCTGGTGGACAAACTGATGGTAAAATTCCCATCCGACAGCGCTAGTGGCAGAAGGTGCAGTTCCGAGGGCCAGGTAGCAGGGGAGGCGCGGAGATCAGGCAGCATGTACAGCACAGGCAGGGGAACACTGTGCAAGGCCTTTGACAGCTTTATGGCTCCCCAGCAAGACTGTGTCACCGCTCCCCAGTCAAGGCTGAGTCGGCGGGAGCACTGTAAAAGGATAGTGAGGGAGTACGTAGCCGATCGCACGACCGTCCTCCGTGACGCCTCTGCCCCCTACAACTACTGGGTGTCGATGCTGGACACGTGGCCTGAACTCGTGCTGTATGCCCTGGAGGTGCTTGCTTGTCCTGCGGCTAGCGTCTTGTCAGAGAGGGTGTTTAGTGCGGCTGGGGGAATCATCACGGATAAGCGTACCCGCCTGTCAACCGACAGTGCCGACAGGCTTACAATCATAATGATGAACAAAGCCTGGATTTCCCCAGAGTTCTCTTCTTCACCAGTGGACAGCAGCGATACATAGGCTGCACCCTAAACAATACATAGGCTGCACCCGCAGATGGAAGCATCGTTCTCTATCACCATCAAAAACGGGGACCTTTTAGCTTCATCAATCTGTGTATTATATTCATCCTCCTCCTCCTGCTACTCCTCCTGAAACCTCACGTAATCACGCCGAACGGGCAATTTTTCTTAGGCCCACAAGGCTCAGTCATATAACTTTTGTAAACAATGTTTATACGTTTCAATTCTCAATTCAATAAAGCGTTGAAACTTGCACCTGAACCAATTTTTATTTTAACTGGGCCGCCTACAGGCCTAGTTACAAATTAAGCCACGTTAACCAAAGCGATTAATGGGTTTCACCTGCCCTCTTGGTTGGGCATGGGCAATTTTTCTGAAGTGCATTTGTACTGTTGGTACACCAATTTTTTTGGACCCTCGCCTACATTGTAATCCTAGTAATTTTTAGCCCACCTGCATTAAAGCTGACGTTACCTCAGCTGTGCTGGGCACTGCAATGGGATATATTTATGTACCGCCGGTGGCTTCCGGGGACCCACCCATGCTGTCAGTCTACACGGAGTTGTAACTGCATGTGTCCACTTCTAAAGAACCCCAGTCTGACTGGGGCATGCAGTGTGTGCCGAAGACCACCTGCATTAAACCTGACGTTACATCAGCTGTGATGGGCACTGCAATGGGATATATTTATGTACCGCCGGTGGGTTCCAGGGAGCCACCCATGTTGTGTGTCCACAGGGACTTCACATTAGGAATTTGTACCTGCCAGTGTCAATGTATTAAAAACCCCGGTCAGACTGGGGCATGCAGTGTGGGCCGAAGCCCACCTGCATTAAACCTGACGTTACCTCAGCTGTGATGGGCACGGCAATGGGATATATTTATGTACCGCCGGTGGGTTCCAGGGAGCCACCCATGCTGTCGGTCCACACGGAGTTGTAACTCCATGTGTCCGCTTCTAAAGAACCCCAGTCAGACTGGGGCATGCAGTGTGGGCCGAAGCCGACCTGCATTAAACCTGACGTTACCTCAGCTGTGATGGGCGATGCAATGGGATATATTTATGTACCGCCGGTGGCTTCCTGGGACCCACCCATGCTGTCGGTCAACAAGGAGTTGAAATTCCATGTGTCCACTTCTAAAGAACCCCAGTCTGACTGGGGCATGCAGTGTGGGCCGAAGCCCACCTGCATTAAACCTGATGTTACCTCAGCTGTGATGGGCACGGCAATGGGATATATTTATGTACCGCCGGTGGGTTCCAGGGAGCCACCCATGCTGTCGGTCCACACGGAGTTGTAACTCCATGTGTCCGCTTCTAAAGAACCCCAGTCAGACTGGGGCATGCAGTGTGGGCCGAAGCCGACCTGCATTAAACCTGACGTTACCTCAGCTGTGATGGGCGATGCAATGGGATATAGCTATGTACCGCCGGTGGGTTCCAGGGAGCCACCCATGCTGTGGGTGCACACGGAATTCCCATTGCGGAGTTGTACCTGCCTGTAACTATTTATAAAAAAACCCCGGTCTGACTGGGGCATGCAGACACCTTGACAGAATGAATAGTGTGTGGCACATGGGTTCCCCATTGCTATGCCCACGTGTGCAGCTCCTGATGGAGGTGGCACAGGATTGGATTTCTCATTGCTTCTGTACAGCATTATGGGCTATCGACCCGCCCCTTTTAAAGAGGGTCGCTGCCTGGCCGTGCCAACCCTCTGCAGTGTGTGCCTGCAGTTCCTCCTCATGGCAGACGCACTTATAAATAGGCATGAGGGTGGTGTGGCTGTGAGGCCAGCGTGTGGCATGAGGGCAGCTGAAGGCTGCGCAGGGACACTTTGGTGTGCGCTGTGGACACTGGGTCGTGCGGGGGGGGGGGGGGGGTTGGGCAGCATGTAACCCAGGAGAAGTGGCAGCGGAGTGTCATGCAGGCAGTGATTGTGCTTTGTTGGAGGTAGTGTGGTGCTTAGCTAAGGTATGCCTTGCTAATGAGGGTTTTTCAGAAGTAAAAATTGTTGGGAGGGGGGGGCCCACTCTTGCCGCTATTGTGGCTTAATAGTGGAACCTGTGAACTTGAGATGCAGCCCAACATGTAGCCCCTCGCCTGCCCTATCCGTTGCTGTGTTGTTCCCATCACTTTCTTGAATTGCCCAGATTTTCACAAATGAAAACCTTAGCGAGCATCGGCGAAATACAAAAATGCTCGAGTCGCCCATTGACTTCAATGGGGTTCGTTACTCGAAATGAACCCTCGAGCATCGCGAAAAGTTCGTCTCGAGTAACGAGCACCCGAGCATTTTGGTGCTCGCTCATCTCTAATGGCGTACAAAAATTTATCATTGTCGGTAGCACATCTTCTTGTGTTAACAGGGAATGTCCTGTTGACAATGATGAAGCTCTATGGGGATAAATGACTGTTTGTCTCCTAATAGAGTCTGAATTGGCCCATTTGAAGGCCCATTTTATGAGTGCTGATCTCGCTGATCGCCGCTTGTCAGGGCTGGCAAATCTAGGCATGTAAGGGGACCTTGACTGGGGATTTCCTTTCTACTGTAGATTTTCTTCCTTAACATACAAAGAATTGTGTATCACTAAAAGATAAAAGGCAGATATATCTAACAGCTGCTTATCCTCCTCCTCTTTATTAGTGCTGGAAGATCCTAAGATTGCCATTTTGCTTTCCCTATAATTAAGCCCTGCAGATCAGCCTATGAAAAGCCTTACATCTTTGTGACTTTCTCCCAATGTATAGCAATATTGAAATCATTGTTTCTATGGTGATGTACATTCTAAATTGGTTTCTGACCCAAGAGATCAATGGGCTTGAAATAGGTTAACACTCATGTGCTAGATCATATTTTCTCCAGCAGGCTTCGGTGTATTTCTGTAGCTTCCAAATTGTATAGTGTGCACACATCATCGACCAGATCAGACACAAATGCTGGTCTAAACCGGGAGAGTCTCTACCTAAATGTGTAGAGTCTCAGGCTTTTATTATAACACATGATAACCGCCCTTTAATGGGCGTGCAACAGATTACATCAGTAACATATAAGATTTTCATTTGTCGGATCATATAGAACCCCCGCCTCCCTCACCCCACACCTCTCTCAAGTCCAATGTAGCTTGGACTTTGTCCTAGCTGAAGGAATTTCTGTGTTCGTGACAAGTCATTGTTTGAGAGGTCTCTGTGTTATTTAAGAGGTTTCTGTGTGGGGGCAGGGCTGGGGAAACATTCAAGATGAACACAAGCAATAACATATAACACTGTGATTTAACTCTTTCCTTATGCAGCAGAGTTCCACATTAGGCTGAAGTCATTACAATAGCATAATACATTTGGTTTATACAAATCAATAGACATTTTACACTGACTAATCATCATGTCTATCACACTCATACATTATGGTAACTCCCCATGATTTCTTTGGATAATAGGTAACGCATACCTGGTCATCTTCACCCAAAGCCACAACAGTGACCTGTGTATTCTTGACATCAGGAGACTCATTGGCTTGACCTCCAGAAATGTAAACCTTTCAAAACACAGTGACAAAATCATTTTAGAACTATTTGTTGTAAAATACGACACAAAATTTAACGTATTCATGTCTAGAAAGCAGTATGAATTACATTATTATGGAGATTACCCAGGAGATGTTTGAATTTGCTCAATCTAGATTGAATACAATCTACAATAAAAGCAAATGTTTTCCTCAGTCAAATGGACTATATCAAAAGTAGGTGATAATTTAGAAATGTATAAGTAAATACTATGATAGAGACTTTTTGAATACATGCAAAGGTTAAAGGTGTTTGGCAATTGCCCATACTCTACTAGAGAAGAACACTACAACAAGCACTTGATTAGATATATGGATAAGGGTCTTTTTTAAAGTCCTTATTAGAGATGAGCGAACGTACTCGTCCGAGCTTGATACTCGTTCGAGTATCAGCGTGTTCGAGATGCTCGTTACTCGAGACGAGTACCACGCGATGTTCGAGTTACTTTCACTTTCATCTCTGAGATGTTAGCGCGCTTTTCTGGCCAATAGAAAGACAGGGAAGGCATTACAACTTCCCCCTGCGACGTTCAAGCCCTATACCACCCCCCTGCAGTGAGTGGCTGGCGAGATCAGGTGTCACCCGAGTATATAAATCGGCCCCTCCCGCGGCTCGCCACAGATGCATTCTGACATAGTTCAGGGAAAGTGCTGTCTTGCTGGAGTTGCTATAGGGAGAGTGTTAGGAGTTATTTTAGGCTTCAAGAACCCCAACGGTCCTTCTTAGGGCCACATCTAACCGTGTGCAGTAGTGTGGAGGCTGCTTTTTGCAGTGTTGCACTTTTTTTTTTTTTTGTATATCGGCCGTGCAGAGCATTGCGTCCTGCAGTAATTTTACATTGTCCAGGGCCAGTAGTGGTGAGGCAGGGACAGAAGACATATTTAGTGTATATAGGCAGTGGGCCTTTCCAAAAACATTTGGGAAAAAAAATCTATTTGGGCTGCCTGCGACCGTCCTCAGTGTACTGGGTCTCTGCTGGGGGTTGTTCTCCTAATTCATACGCAGCCAGCTAAGTGTTACAGCAGGCTTGCGCAAAATTATTTCCTGGCTCTGTGTTGCCTGTTACATCACCGCTGTATTCCTGTCCACAGTGAAACAGTCTGCAGTAATTTTACATAGTGCAGGGCCAGTTGTGGTGAGGCAGGGACAGAAGACCTATTTAGTGTATATAGGCAGTGGGCCTTTCCAAAAACATTTGGGAAAAAAAATCTATTTGGGCTGCCTGTGACCGTCCTCAGTGTACTGGGTCTGTGCTGGGGGTAGTTGTCCTAATTCATACGCAGCCAGCTAAGTGTTACAGCAGGCTTGCGCAAAATTCTTTCCTGGCTCTGCTGTGCGTTCCGTAAGCGAAGTCAGCCTCCAACCACAGGCCAATAAGCGGCACATTTAATTACAGCGTTCTGTTTCTGCACTACTGGTAATACAGCATGCTGAGGGGTAGGGGTAGGCCTAGAGGACGTGGACGTGGACGAGGACGCGGAGGCCCAAGTCAGGGTGTGGGCACAGGCCGAGCCAGTGCGGTGGCCAGGGGTAGAGGCAGGGCCAGACCGAATAATCCACCAACTGTTTCCCAAAGCGCCCCCTCGCGCCATGCCACCCTGCAGAGGCCAAGGTGCTCTAAGGTGTGGCAGTTTTTCACAGAGACACCTGACGACCGACGAACAGTGGTGTGCAACTTTTGTCGCGCCAAGATCAGCTGAGGAGCCACCACCACCAGCATGCGCAGGCATATGATGGCCAAGCACCCCATAAGGTGGGACGAAGGCCGTTCACCGCCTCCAGTTTGCACCACTGCCTTTCCCCCTGTGCCCCAATCTGCCACTGAGATCCAACCCCCCTCTGAGGACACAGGCACGAGTGCCTACCGGCCTGCACCCACACCCTCACCTCCGCTGTCCTCGGCCCCATCCAGCAATGTCTCTCAGCGTAGCATCCAGACGTCGCTAGCGCAACTGTTTGGGCGCAAGCGCAAGTACGCCGCCATGCACCCGCACGCTTAAGCGTTAAACGTGCACATTGCCAAATTGATCAGCCTGGAGATGCTGCCGTATAGGGTTGTGGAAACGGAGGCTTTCAAAAGCATGATGGCGGCAGCGGCCCCGCGCTACTCGGTTCCCAGTCACCACTACTTTTCCCGATGTGCCGTCCCAGCCCTGCACGACCACGTCTCCCGCAACATTGTACGCGCCCTCACCGGTTACTGCCAAGGTCCACTTAACAACGGACACGTGGACAAGCACAGGCCGGCAGGGCCACTATATCTCCCTGACGGCACATTGGGTGAATTTAGTGGAGGCTGGGACAGAGTCAGAGCCTGGGACCCCTCACGTCCTACCCACCCCCAGAATTGCGGGCCCCAGCTCGGTGCTGGTCTCTGCGGCGGTGTATGCTTCCTCCACTAAACCACCCTCCTCCTCCTCCTCCGCAACCTCTGTCTCGCAATCAAGATGTGTCAGCAGCAGCACGTCGCCAGCAGTCGGTGTCACGCGGCGTGGCAGCACAGCGGTGGGCAAGCGTCAGCAGGCCGTGCTGAAACTACTCAGCTTAGGAGAGAAGAGGCACACGGCCCATGAACTGCTGCAGGGGCTGACAGAGCAGACCGACCGCTGGCTTTCGCCGCTGAGCCTCCAACCGGGCATGGTTGTGTGTGACAACGGCCGTAACCTGGTGGCGGCTCTGCAGCTCGGCAGCCTCACGCACGTGCCATGCCTGGCCCATGTCTTTAATTTGGTGGTTCAGCGCTTTCTGAAAAGCTACCCACACTTTTCATACCTGCTCGGAAAAGTGCGCCGGGTCAGCGCACATTTCCGCAAGTCCAAGACGGACGCTGCCACCCTGCGGACCCTGCAACATCGGTTTAATCTGCCAGTGCACCGCCTGCTGTGCGACGTGCCCACACGGTGGAACTCTACGCTCCACATGTTGGCCAGACTCTATGAGCAGCGTAGAGCTATAGTGTAATACCAACTCCAACATGGGCGGCGCAGTGGGAGTCAGCCTCCTCAATTCTTTACAGAAGAGTGGGCCTGGTTGGCAGACATCTGCCAGGTCCTTGGAAACTTTGAGGAGTCTACCCAGATGGTGAGCGGCGATGCTGCAATCATTAGCGTCACCATTCCTCTGCTATGCCTCTTGAGAAGTTCCCTGCAAAGCATAAAGGCAGACGCTTTGCGCTCGGAAACGGAGGCGGGGGAAGACAGTATGTCGCTGGATAGTCAGAGCACCCTCATGTCTATATCTCAGCGTGTTGAGGAGGAGGGGGAGGAGCATGAGGAGGAGGGGGAAGAGACAGCTTGGCCCACTGCTGAGGGTACCCATGTTGCTTGCCTGTCATCCTTTCAGCGTGTATGGCCTGAGGAGGAGGAGGAGGAGGATCCTGAAAGTGATCTTCCTAGTGAGGACAGCCATGTGTTGCGTACAGGTACCCTGGCACACATGGCTGACTTCATGTTAGGATGCCTGTCTCGAGACCCTCGCGTTACACGCATTCTGGCCACTACGGATTACTGGGTGTACACACTGCTCGACCCACGGTATAAGGAGAACCTTTCCACTCTCATACCCGAAGAGGAAAGGGGTTCGAGAGTGATGCTATACCACAGGACCCTGGCGGACAAACTGATGGTAACATTCCCATCCGACAGCGCTAGTGGCAGAAGGTGCAGTTCCGAGGGCCAGGTAGCAGGGGAGGCGCAGAGATCAGGCAGCATGTACAGCGCAGGCAGGGGAACATTCTCCAAGGCCTTTGCCAGCTTTATGGCTCCCCAGCAAGACTGTGTCACCGCTCCCCAGTCAAGGCTGAGTTGGCGAGAGCACTGTAAAAGGATGGTGAGGGAGTACGTAGCCGATCGCATGACCGTCCTCGGTGACGCCTCTGCCCCCTACAACTACTGGGTGTCGAAGCTGGACACGTGGCCTGAACTCGCGCTCTATGCCCTGGAGGTGCTTGCTTGTCCTGCGGCTAGCGTCTTGTCAGAGAGGGTGTTTAGTGCGCCTGGGGGAATCATCACGGATAAGGTACCCGCCTGTCAACCGACAGTGCCGACAGGCTTGCACTCATCAAGATGAACAAAGCCTGGATTTCCCCAGACTTCTCTTCTCCACCAGCGGACAGCAGCGATACCTAAGCAATACGTAGGCTGCACCCGCGGATGGAAGCATCGTTCTCTATCACCATCAAAAACGGGGACCTTTTTCCTTTATCAATCTGTGTATTCTATTCATCCTCCTCCTCCTGAAACCTGACGTAATCACGCCGAACGGGCAATTTTTCTTAGGCCCACAAGGCTCAGTCATATAATTTTTGTAAACAATTTTTATACGTTTCAATGCTCATTAAAGCGTTGAAACTTGCACCTGAACCAATTTTTATTTTAACTGGGCTGCCTCCAGGCCTAGTTACCAATTAAGCCACATTAACCAAAGCGATTAATGGGTTTCACCTGCCCTCTTGGTTGGGCATGGGCAATTTTTCTGAGGTACATTAGTACTGTTGGTACACCAATTTTTTGGGGCCCTCGCCTACAGTGTAATCCAATTAATTTTTTGCCCACCTGCATTAAAGCTGACTTTACATCAGCTGTGCTGGGCACTGCAATGGGATATATTTATGTACCGCCAGTGGCTTCCTGGGACCCACCCATGCTGTCGGTCCACATGGACTTCCCATTAGGGAGATGTACGTGCCTGTGTATACTTATAAAAAACTCGAGCCTGACTGGTTCATGCAGTTTGGGCCGAAGCCCACCTGCATTTAATCTGACGTTAGCTCTGCTGTCCAGGGCACTGCAATGGGATACATTTATGTACAGCGGGTGGGTTCCAGGGAGCCACCAATGCTGTGGGTGCACACGGAATTCCCATTGCCGAGTTGTACCTGCCTGTGACTATTAAAAAACGCAGTCTGACTGGGGCATGCAGACACCTTGACAGAATGAATAGTGTGTGGCACATAGGTTCCCCATTGCTACGCCCACGTGTGCAAGGAAACTTGGACTGAAATCAGTTATCCAGTTTTTATGTATTAGGTTTTGAGGGATAAATACCCTGAACATTTTATATGTACTGGTATTTTATACTTGGGCTTAGAGAGCATGGCCCTAATCTATTAGTTGCCATAATCTTCATGGTTGGCCAAGGGAACACCCAGACCTCCTTGTAGTAATATATGAAGTGTTTTTTTTCAGATGGTTGGAAATAATGTTTAGAAAAAACCTGATTCTGAGTTTTTCCCAGAATTACTAAACACTCCAATTTTACCTAAACACATAGTTCTACATAGCGTACAAATGTTTATAATTCTATTAAATCTATGATTATATATAATCGTAGTTGCTAACCTTTAAGATCTGTTTGCAAGTAGAACTCAAATGTGCTACCCATCCCTAATTACAAAACTACATTATCATAATGATAGCCAAAGTACCCTTAACACAAGGCCAAACATCCACATAAAAGAACTGCAGTACCCAGACAATAGAGCCTACAATGTAAACCACGGTGAATGTATTAGCTCAGTCAGCTATACCTGCTGGAAAAAATCACATCTTGCACCTGTAGTCTCTACTATGATGTGATATGGGTAATCGCTATTGGTCAGTCAGGAAACGTGGTGCCAGTGCTCCTTTTAGAGATTTTCAGAGATCGCAGCTGTATTAGGAAACTCCTTAAGCCCTATTTACACGCAAAAATAATCGCTCAAAATCTGTTCAAAAGATAGGGAGAATGACAGTTTGAGCTATTATCTTGCATAAGCTGCTAATGGGCACTAATACCCATTAGTAACTTATTACTTCATTTGTATGTAAATGAGCCACCCTGGGATGTATGCAGATAACAGCAGGTGGTCTGTTATCTGCATACCGCCCCTTTATTCTGCCATGGGACTGCAGCTGAAAACAATGTTATCAGTGCTCCCGTGGAGAATTACAGCATCTGGTCCCTGCTGTCAGCTCTCCATCCAGAGGATGGATTTTAAACTCAACTAAAAATCATAATTCGGGCAAAAAGCAAATAATAGTAGTTTTTTAACCCAACGATTATCGCTCAAAAGCCATCGTTTGAGCGATAATCATTGTGTGTAAATGGGGCTTTAGTCTAATATGCGTCAAAACCTGGGGCAAAATGTAACTTGAACCTCCTGGGACTCAATGCAACATCTGTAACAGTCCCCCACCTACCACGTGGTATTTTTAATACTAATATCTTCTTAGGCTGTGTTCATATCACTGTTGGAGGCTCTGTTTGGAGTCTCCATCACTCATTTCCACAAAAATACCAGATAAATAGCGTAGCATGCTGAACTATTTTGTCCATGAAAATGCCAGCCAGAAACCGAACAGAGTAGTCAGTGGGGTCCGTTCAGTGATGTTCGGTTCTATCATAAGCCAAATCTATTTGGCCAATGGATTCCATTTTCGTGCTCCCGTAATGGAGTGAGAAAATGGAAACTATAATGGTGGGGTGTAAGAAGCCTTATGTGGCAGAGGTGTCTTTGGAATCCTCAGGCTCCATGGCCCTGGTGTGACTGATACCTCTACACCCGTGACCTGGTGATTGTTTTATGACTATATTTTGTCTATAACACAGGTGATCATAAAACCACAAGTCATTTTTAATGTATATCGATTTTTGTTTTCAGTAAGGCCACATTTGTACATTTTGAGTGCGAATTGTGCCCAGGATTGCATAGGATAACACATGAACACCCTGTGCTATTTGATGTTTTTAGAAAGGACATTGCATGTCCAACTCTCATCCATGAACTGGACCAGAATAGGACATGCTGCTAATTTTTTATTAGTTTTTTTTTTTACCCAGATATCAGTCTGTGAAAAGAATATCTGGGCTAAAAAGATCCTTTGGTTTTATTGGGTACGAGTTTACCCAGTTACAAACTTAGGCAGAACTGTGATTTTAACCCTTTCCAATCCACTGTCTGACGTCTTAAGACATTATGATTTAAGGCTGTACAGCTCCAATCTTGGAAGACGTTCGTCGGGGTTCTCTTACTGTATATTGGCAGCCTCTCTGGAGCCTATCCAACGTGTTACCTCATGCAGTACTAGCTTTAGCCAGCATATAGCGCCGTTGTATAACAGCAGAAAAAGAGTAAGCCCCCTAGGAAAACCAGGATACAAATTAGATTGGAAAAGGGTTAAAGTTTGCCCATGTGAATAGTTCCTAAAAGAAACAAAATGCTAGATTTTATTTCTCTTACTGACAGCAATAACCATTTTCTACTGGCTAATAGTACTAACTTTTTTTTTAACCTAACGTGTTTTGTTTATGCCTATTCTGGAAAGCTAGATAACAATCATAAAGCTGTCACTAATGTGCCAACATTAATTTTTCACGCATCTTTCCAAGAGGTCAATAAGGGCATCTCTGTCTGGGTATGTGGCTACATAGGAGCTGGTGTTTTAAGATTTATATTTTATTGTGAATCTATATTGAGTTGAATGAAATGAATACTATAACAGGCTAAAAGTGAAAATAACTTGCTACATAATCTATTCAGTTAAAACTTTCTTGTTAATAGGAAAAATAAGTGCCCCATTGGCTTCTATTGTTGAGTTGACATGTGCATAAATCTTTCCTATTAGTTGCCATGACTACATATCTTTCACAGGCTCTAGTACTGCTCAATTGGCTTCCCTGGTAAAAGTGAAATTTGATTTATCCTAGTAAGTTAATGATTTTGGTACAACAGTTTATTGACATGATCAGGCTGGGCACACATGGAGCCATAATATCCGGGTCTACCAGAATTTCACCAAAATTGGAAACACCAGAAAGATTTTGCGCACATTTCTGGAACCTGTGTTCTATAAGCTGGTACTACATGTAAAAAGAGCACACATCCAATTATTAACATGGTATACTGACTGTTGGATAAGACTAAGGCTATATGCTTGGGTATAACCAGTAATTGTAGTAATCATAGCAAAATTTTGATCCTCTGCTACAGTTTTGGTCCTTTATATGTGTTATTACTCCGTTGTTCATCACAGATCTACTTTTCTATTCTGTCTGTTACTTCTGAACTCTCAGTTTTTTAGCCTTTAATTCATGTCTGTCATCTTCAAGAACTTTCAGCTTTTGTATCTAATGCTAAATCTGTAATAGCCTCCCACCCACCCCCCAACTATCACTCGTCTTTTATAGTGCTGGTCCCCTTATCTCCTTATAAGGAACAGAGGCCATTATGGACCTCTGAAACTCCAGGGGCCGATTGCAACTGCGAATACTGCACCTGCACACACTCCTGACTGCTCCTTGCAACTGGTACTCCTCTAAGAGTAGCTAATTGGCCTATTTGCAGCTGCTATACAAGCTGCTATGGTACTTGGGCCCTTGGCTACATGCAATATCTATCAAGGTCCCATTAGTGATAACATCTCTGGTCCCTTAACAAAGGGCTTATTGTTTAGGCAATGGGCCACAACATTATGTCACTTTTTGACCTATGTGTTCCCCAACCAGTAGGTTTAGATGCACATTTTGGTCTCAGAAAGCCTATATGTACTTCTTAAGAATCTGAAGTAATTACCTCCACCCCAACAAATGGTGGTTGTGACTCCATACTTCCATAAACTTGTTATTTTAAAATGTAATCCTGTGGGGACCTTTACCCTAGACCAGTGGTGGCGAACCTATGGTACAAAGAGCCCGCACTGCTGGCACGCGCCACAGTTGGCCGCTCACCATGTTAATGAATACCAGCAGGGGCCAGGGCTCCCCTGTCGGTATTCACTCAGCTGCGCTGCTAGCGGTGCTGATCCCGGCTCACGCTGTGACATCAGGGTGCACCTGTGGGATCCTCCTCCCCTGACGTTTCCTAGGTTCTGCAAGAGCAGGGGAGGAGGCGTCCGGTAGCACACACTGACATCCCATTGTGCACCTGTGATTAGCGCTGCTGGCGGCAAGCAGCGGTGCTTCCACGAGGAGGGGGGGTAAGTATATGGGTCTCAGGGGGTTACTGTTACCGCTGGGGGCTGCTGTGGGATGTCAGTATTACTACAGGGGTCACAGTGGGATATCACTATTACTACAGGAGGCCACTATGGGATGTTACCATTACTACTGGGGGCCACTGTGGGATGTCACCATTACTACTGGGGGCCCCTGTGGAATGTCACTATTACTACTGAGGGCCACTGTGGGATGTCACCACTACTACTGAGGGCCGCTGTGGGATGTCACCATTACTACTGGGGCCGCTGTGGGATGTCACCATTACTACAGGGGGCCGCTGTGGGATGTCACCATTACTACAGGTAGCTGCTGTAGGATGTCACTATTACTACAGCGGGCCACTGCGGGATGTCACTATTACTACAGGGGGCCACTGTGGAATGTCACTATTAGTACAGGGGGCCACTGTGGGATGTTAATATTAAAGCTGAGGCCACTCTGTGAGTTGTCACTATTACCACTGGGGCCGCTCTAGGGAATGTCACTATTACCGCTGGGGCTGCTGTGAAGTGTCACTATCACTACTGGGGCCGTTGTGGGGGCTCACTATCACTGCTGGGGCCGCTGTGGGAGCTCACTATTACCACTGGGGCAGCTCTGTGGGAAGTCATTATTACTACTAGGGCTGCTCTGGGGGTCACTAATACTGCTGAGGCTGCTCTGTGAGGTGTCACTATTACTACTAGGGCTGCTCTATGGGCTGTCATTAATACCCCTGGGGCCACTCTGTGGGCTGTCACTATTACTCCTGGGTCTGCTCAGTGGGCTGTCACTATTACCGCTGGGGTCACTATTACCGCTGCGACCACTGTGGGGTGGAGTGGTCAATATTACTGCTGGAGTATGTTTACATGTGATGGAAATGCTGCATAACGTCCTTAGTGGAAATTTCAGTGACAAATTCTGCAGCATTTCTGCATCTAAAAGCAGTCAAAATCTGCACCAGGTGTATTTTAAAACAGCCCTGTCCCTCTTATAACGACGGAGGTAAAATCATACATCGTGATAAGCCCCGCCCCCTGACCTTGGCACTTTGCAATAAATAAGTGGGTTTTGGGTTCTCGGTCTATAAAAGGTTCACCATCACTGATCTATGGTATCTATCTATCTATTTATGGCCCCCTGCACACGGGCAGAAATTCTGCGGCGGGATTTCCTGCAGAATTTCCGCCTGTGGCCACTGCCATAAGATTGCATTAGAAAACGCAATCCTAGGCAGATGGATGAGATTTGTCTGAGGTGAAATCACACGCGGAAAACAAATCGCAGCATGTTCTATTTCTGTGTGGGTCTCGCAGAGGCCGGCACAGAAATGGCAATGAAGAGCCGCCGGCTCCGCTCTGCGCATGCGCCAGCTGCCACATCACAGAGCTTCGGAGACGCCGTCAGTGGGTAAGCCACAGGCCTTTGCAGGGGCACGGGTCTGCATCCCGCTGCGAGAATTCTCAAAATTTCTATTCATCTATTTATTCCATAATAAAGGCCAGTAAGCACAAAGGCCCCCGTTTGCTTCCAGTTCTTCTGGTTTCCGTTCTTTTGGACAGCAAAATAGCGCAGCCTGCAGCAAATCATGGAGATGACCGGACTTAGATTGTGCCAGCCAATGTTTTTATTGAAAACAGCCTGCTTTAGTAAATCCTTGCAGCCCCATAAAGTAACAATTCTATTCTGCTCTTATAACTGCAAGGTGTAACATTGTAGCAATAATCAGCTGCAGTCACAACACAGACCTGCTATAGAGCTGAGAACTGCAAGCCTGAGAGGCAAAATTGCAAGGAAGGGCTCCTTCGCAGAGGCGAAAGCGTAATCATGCTCACTATTGGAGAAATTGATTGCGCTCTGAATCTGCACCATGTTTGAATACATGTGGCATTCTAATGAGAAGGCGGGCCAGCCTAATTAGTCGCTCATATCTATTAATACGGCAACATTGAGCTGTGAATAGCGCAGTTTCGTTCAGAACAAGTATGCATACGCGCACCTCACAGATGACTATGGAGTCTCGGGTGCGCAAATACAGTGAAAAATAGAGCATGTTATGTATTTTCATGTCCAGTAAAAATACGCCACAGAAAGTAAGCCAATATCAGTGAACCCATTGAAACCTACGAGTTTTAATAGTTGCAGTTCCTGCGACCTTTTTCTGCGCACAAAAGCCTGCGCAAAATTGCCCATATGAAGGAGCCCTGAATGTCAGATTGGTGCTGCGTATTAGGCCAGGCTCAGTCGGACGGATTCCAATTGCGCAGGCATTAAAAGGCCATTACTTTAGCTTTTTTTTTGTACACTCCCGTGAATACGAATTGCGTATTCCGCGAGAGGAAAAAAAATCACAGCATGCTCTGTTTTGCCACGGACGGCTTCCCACATATGGAGTCCAGTTCACACATGTAATAAATCCTTCCATGCTACAGCAGCCGCGCTCTGACATGGAAGGATTAACAGCTAATAATCTAACCCTAACACAGAAACAACCCCTAACCCTAAGCCTCCATCCCAGCATTAAGTAAATACCCATGCTGCTAGGACTTTTGAGGACCTTGCTGCACACAGCCAATCAGCAGCGTGTGGGTGTACACTGGATGGATACAGGCCATCACTAGCTCTCCACCCATTCTGCTAGTGGTGACAAGATACAAGAATACCATACTTGTCTACGGAGGTAAGTGAGTTAGAAATGGGCTCAGTTCCTATCTGCTGTGTGCTGATCCTTCCCCAAGTGTTCTGATCCCCCTGATTAATAACGCTGCATAGCCCCCTACTTGACTCTTCCCACTGCTACTACTGTAGTCCCCTATTACCAGACAGCTTCAGGCTGTTGCTACTTGTATCCAGTATGGGAAAATAAAGAAAGCCATAAAATTGTAACAATTGTTTATTTATTTGGAAACGCAAACAAACAAATCCAGAGAGTTAAAAGGTGATGTGTATATATAGAGGTGTGTGGCCACTCAGTGATCAGAAAGTGGTGATTTCCAAAGACTGTTTTTGAAATAGAGAATTCCTGCAGAATGTGAATCAGTGTTAGTCTATGTTGTGAGAATGTCTATACCTATATGTTAAATGAATGTAAGTCTTGCCATAAAATTGATAGAGTCCTATAGCAAAGATCAAAATGGGCCTGTTATACCCTCCACTCTTTTTTGATGAACCTTAAAGGGGTTGTCCCGCGAAACAAAGTGGGGTTATACACTTCTGTATGGCCATATTAATGCACTTTGTAATATACATTGTGCATTAATTATGAGCCATACAGAAGTTATCAGAAATTTTTCACTTACCTGTTCCGTTGCTAGCGTCCTCGTTTCCATGGAGCTGTCTAATTTTCAGCGTCTAATCGCCAAATTAGACGCGCTTGCGCAGTCCGGGTCTTCTTCTTTTCTCAATGGGGCTCCGTGTAGCTCCGTGTAGCTCCGCCCCGTCACGTGCCGATTCCAGCCAATCAGGAGGCTGGAATCGGCAATGGACCGCACAGAAGCCCTGCGGTCCACCGAGGGAGAAGATCCCGGCGGCCATCTTCAGCAGGTAAGTAAGAAGTCACCGGAGCGCGGGGATTCAGGTAAGCGCTGTCCGGTGTTCTTGTTTAACCCCTGCATCTGGGTTGTCTCGCGCCGAACGGGGGGGGCTGTTGAAAAAAAAACAAAAAAACATTTCGGCGCAGGACAACCCCTTTAAAGGGAAGCTGTCATTGACTATGACTACCATAAACTAGCTATGGTGCTTACAATTTAGGTGACATGGAGTCCGGGCGCCCTCTTTTCCTACTCACCTGGTCCCCCATTCCTGAGATGTCCTCTGGGGAAGTGATTGTGCACATAGCCACTTTTACTATTTTTAAAAAGCCATTGCATGTATGTGCATTCCCATTAATCTCTATGAGAGTTTTTGGCCATTACTGCATTCAATTTGACGTGACTGCAGGTTGGAGACACATCCCCACAGTGACAGAAGAGGGGGATGTGGGACCCCAGTTCTCCAGAATTGTGGTGATCTCAGCCTTTCTCACCGATCAGACTTTTATCACCTATATTAAAAGTCTCTCTTGGCACAACCCCTTTAATCTAACTAGATTCCAACTTTAAAGGGATACGCTGGACACAAAAAACTTTTCGCTATGAGATATGTATGTTTATGCTAAACAATTTACTAAAATAGTTACTGAATTAAGGATTTTTTGTAAGACCTTTATCTCACTCACCCCTAGACAAAAATCCTGCAGTTTCTAATTTTCCACAGTGTGTCCTTTCAGTACTCCATCCTCCCTTTTGAGAAACTACTTCATAATTCACTTTCACGGTTGTATTAACCCCTTGAGTGGCACGCCCGGAAATTTTCCGGGACGAGCTCCACTGCCGATAGTGATATAGCCCGGATCTTCCGGGCTATGTATCACTATGGGAGCTGCAGAGCACAATGCCACAAGCTGTGACATTGTGCTCTGCCTGCACAGTCCCACAGAGAACAAAGCAAGGGCTTTGAAAAACCAGCAGAAGATATTGCCGACATGCCGGCAATCTCCTGCACTGGTTTTTTTACAGGTTGCCATAGAGACCATCGGCTTGTCAGAAGCAAGCCGATGGTCTCTGTGGCAGGGAGAGCTGGTTGTTAGCTGTCAGAGGACAGCTAGGTACCAGCTCTTACAGCAGAGATCAGAGAAAACCTCCGATCTCTGCTGTGTTAACCCTTTACATGCTGCAATCTATGTGACTGCAGCATGTAAAGGGCTGTCACCATCGGACCCCCGAAATGTGATCAGGGGTCCTGATGGGTCCCTGTGGAAGTCCCCTAAAGGGACAAAATAAAAAAAAATAAAAAAAAAAGTACAAAAATTATTTAAAAAATAATAAAAACACTTGTCTCCCTTTACTTTGTAAAAAATCAAAAATATAATCACACATGTGGTATCCATGCGTCGTAATGACCCAGAGAAGGAAGTTAATACATTATTTAACCCCTTAATGACATGGCCCCTTTTTTTCTTTTTTCCCCATTTCTTTTTTTCCTCCCCCCTGTTTAAAAAATCACAACTTGTCCCGCAAAAAACAAGCCCTTATATGGCTGTGTCAATGGAAAAATGAAAAAGTTATGGCTCTTGAGACGCAACTGCAAAATTAGTTGAAATTCAATGATTAGACCATTTTAAAAAACCTGCCCTGGTGGGCACGACAGGGTGGTAGGAAACCCGCCACTCAAGGGGTTAATGCACTCCAGATCTGCAGTTTTCTGATTGAGAACCGCAATGACCAAGTGTTGTTATGTTCTGAAGAAATTATGACAAGACCAAACTCAATGCAAGAAACCAAAGTTTTCAGACTTAAAGGGAAAAGAGGAAGCAGATGATCATAAGAGAAGCCTGAAGAGGTCACGGCCCAAGCTGGTCCATCTAAGGGGCAAAGTTGGTGTAACCCCCAGGGCTTGACTGGCATCAGCACCCGGCTAACCCTGACAGGTGCTGGGACCCACTGTCTTTATTTTTTTAAATTAATTGTAGCCACGTCTTTAAGACACAGATACAATTCCCTATACAAGCAGCACTACAATAAGCCAAGCACTTCCTGTTCCGTTGCTTGGTGTCTTCTCTGTCACACCACATACAAAGATTTCATCATGCAGCCTGTGGTATTCCACCTGAGCTTGGACAAAAGAAGCCAAGGCAAAGGACGGGGGATACTGTAGGATGGTGATAGAGGTGAGTAGACCTATAAATAACTTAGGGGGCACAATGAGGCCTTATTAATGACTTAGAGGGTACTATGGGGCCTTATCAATAACTCAGGTTACAGAATGTGGTCTATAAATTGCTAAGGTGGCCCACTGAGACTTTGTTGCCCAAAGGCCCATATAAGCCTAGAGCCGGCCCCGACGAAGGATCTGATTCACTCCTTCCTTGTGCACTCATGCTAAGAGTCCAGTACAAGTCCATCCATTTTTTAAAATGTTTTTATTTGGTAGAGAGCTATGGAGGTGGGGGACAGAAGAAAGGTTGGGGAATGAAGACTTGCACTGTAATGAATAGATTAACATTTGTTCAATGTTGTTTCTCAGTCAGGACTGCCCCTTGCTTCTCACATGTGATTTCTGATGGGGGAGGGGAGGGAGAGGTTTATGAAGGTGATAGAAGGGTAGGGGAGTGGAGGGGATTGGGGAGAGGGTTATGAGGTTATATCTATCTTATATCCCTATCTAACTAATATCCCTATCTGTCTGTCTCATATCCCTATCTATCTCATATCTTTTTCGTGTCCCTATCTATCTCATGTCCCTATCTATCTCATATCTTGTTCATGTCCCTATCTATCTCATGTCCCTATCTATCTATCTTATATCTTTTTCATATCCCTATCTATCTCATATTCCTATCTATCTTTTTAAGATTGGCCATAGACACTGAGCACTGGGATTTGGGGATGGGGATTAGGGAGTGGAGGCGATTGGGGAAGGGAAAGATTTATTGGATGGGAGAGGGTTATGTGGGTGGGGTGATGGAGGGGAGGAGGATTAGGTGAAGCAGGACATTTCAGCTGTTATCTGGAGTTTGGAAGGCACAGCAGGACAACAGTCGTCTGAAGGCTCTAAATAAAAAAGAAAACAAGTGTGAGTCACTGGGGAATACTGGAGGATGGAGGTTCAGGGGAGAGGTCTAATGGGGCAGAAGCCAGAAATTCAGGGTCAGAGAAATGGTGATATATATATATATAAAGTTTCAACTCCAGGTAATACAATAAACCAATGTGAGGGTTTAGGGGGTGCTTGCCCCTCATTATCCTTCTTTACATGAACTAAGACATAGTGAATGAATCTTGTATTCACCTGCTAAATCCCTTCCATCTTCTGGGTGGTTTGCTGATTTTGCTGTTGGAGAAAAATATACATGATGAAAAACAGAATGTTCAAAAACAAAACTAAGCCATTGTATTCGGTGGTGTCCATGACGGACTATGAACTACTGATGTCATGTGTTGTGATGATTGAATGATTGTTTATTCTATATTATTTCCCCATCATGCCCGCCCCTTGTCTCTGAAGGGTAATTTCTGATGAGGGAGTGTGGGGGGATGTCCAGGAGGATGAGCCCAGATATTAGGGTAACAGTCACTACTGTGGGGTCCTACAATAAGATCCATCATGCATCCCACCTCCTCCTCCTCATCATCACCCTCCAATTCCTCATTCTCCTCTGTGCTTATCCCATCCGTATCTTTCTCCATCCTATTACAGACACTTATCAATCATCAATTACCCATCTGTAATGTAGTGTAAAATGTGGTGTCTAAAGCCCCTTTTACATGGACCGACAGTCTGTGAAGCAACTGCATGAGCGGTGACGTCACTGCTAAGGTCGTTAGTAGAGATGAGCGAGCGTACTCGGAAAAGCACTACTCGCTCGAGTAATTTGCTTTATCCGAGTATCGCTGTGCTCGGGTCTGAAGATTCGGGTGCCGGCACGGAGCGGGGAGCTGCAGGGAAGAGCGGGGAGGAACGGAGGTAAGATCTTTCTCTCCCTCTCTCCCGCCCGCTCTCCCCTGCTCCCCGCTGCGACTCACCTGTCAGCCGCAGCGGCACCCGAATCTTCAGACCCGAGCACAGCGATACTCGGATAAAGCAAATTACTCGAGCGAGTAGTGCTTTTCCGAGTACGCTCGCTCATCTCTAGTCGTTAGTGATCATGCAGTGCTTTCACACTGAAAGAGTTGCCAGCCGCTCGTGGGCTTCTTCTTTGCTTCTCGTTCTACACTTTCTTTCACATAACATATATATTACAATGATAAATATCTTTAATGCAGTGGAATATATGGTATACTTAAACAATAAGCACATTGTAGGTGATTCTGTACTTACACATTGATGGTAGTTAGAGATGAGCGAGCACCAAAATGCTTGGGTGCTCGTTACTCGGGACGAAATTATCGCGATGCTCGAGGGTTCGTTTCGAGTAACGAACCCCATTGAAGTCAATGGGCGACCCGAGCATTTTTGTATATCGCCGATGCTCGCTAAGGTTTTCATTTATGAAAATCTGGGCAATTCAAGAAAGTGATGGGAACGACACAGCAACGGATAGGGCAGGCGAGGGGCTACATGTTGGGCTGCATCTCAAGTTACCAGGTCCCACTATTAAGCCACAATAGCGGCAAGAGTGCCCCCCCCCTCCCAACAACTTTTACTTCTGAAAAGCCCTTACTAGCAATGCATACCTTAGCTAAGCACCACACTACCTCCAACAAAGCACAATCACTGCCTGCATGACACTCCGCTGCCACTTCTCCTGGGTTACATGCTGCCCAACCCCCCCCCCCCCCCACGCAAGACGCAGTGTCCACAGCGCACACCAAAGTGTCAATGCGCAGCCTTCAGCTGCACTCATGCCACACCACCCTCATGTCTATTTATAAGTGCGTCTGCCATGAGGAGGAACCGCAGGCACACACTGCAGAGGGTTGGCACGGCTAGGCAGCGACCCTCTTTAAAAGGGGCGGGGCGATAGCCCACAATGCTGTACAGAAGCAATGAGAAATATAATCCTGTGCCACCGCCATCAGGAGCTGCACACGTGGGCATAGCAATGGGGAACCTATGTGCCACACACTATTCATTCTGTCAAGGTGTCTGCATGCCCCAGTCAGACCGCGGTTTTTTATAAATAGTTACAGGCAGGTACAACTCCGCAATGGGAATTCTGTGTGCTCCCACAGCATGGGTGGCTCCCTGGAACCCACCGGCTGTACATAAATGTATCCCATTGCAGTGCCCATCACAGCTGAGGTAACGTCCGATTAAATGCAGGTGGGCTTCGGCCCACACTGCATGCCCCAGTCAGACGGGTTCTTTAGAAGTAGACACATGCAGTTACAACTCCCTGTGGACCCACAGCATGGGTGGCTCCCTGGAACCCACCGGTGGTACATAAATATATCCCATTGCAGTGCCCAACACAGCTGATGTAACGTCAGCTTTAATGCAGGTGGGCAAAAAATTAATTGGATTACACTGTAGGCGAGGGCCCCAAAAAATTGGTGTACCAACAGTACTAATGTACGTCAGAAAAATTGCCCATGCCCAACCAAGAGGGCAGGTGAAACCCATTAATCGCTTTGGTTAATGTGGCTTAATTTGTAACTAGGCCTGTAGGCAGCCCAGTTAAAATAAAAATTGGTTCAGGTGAAAGTTTCAACGCTTTAATGAGCATTGAAACGTATTAAAATTGTTTACAAAAATTATATGACTGAGCCTTGTGGGCCTAAGAAAAATTGCCCGTTCGGCGTGATTACGTCAGGTTTCAGGAGGAGGAGCAGGAGGAGGAGAATGAATATTATACACAGATTGATGAAGCTAAAAGGTCCCCGTTTTTGATGGTGATACAGCGCGAGTTCAGGCCACGTGTCCAGCTTCAAAACCCAGTAGTTGTAGGGGGCAGAGGCGTCACGGAGGACGGTCGTGCGATCGGCTACGTACTCCCTCACCATCCTTTTACAGTGCTCCCGCCGACTCAGCCTTGACTGGGGAGCGGTGACACAGTTTTGCTGGGGAGCCAGAAAGCTGTCAAAGGCCTTAGAGAATGTTCCCCTACCTGTGCTGTACATGCTGCCTGATCTCTGTGCCTCCCCTGCTACCTGGCCCTCTGAACTGCGCCTTCGGCCACTAGCACTGTCGGATGGGAAGTTTACCATCAGTTTGTCTGCCAGGGTCCTGTGGTATAGCATCACTCTCGAACCCCTTTCCTCTTCGGGTATGAAAGTGGAAAGGTTCTCCTTATACCGTGGGTCGAGCAGTGTGTACACCCAGTAATCCGTAGTGGCCAGAATGCGTGTAACGCGAGGGTCACGAGAAAGGCATCCTAACATGAAGTCAGCCATGTGTGCCAGGGTACCTGTACGCAACACATGGCTGTCCTCACTAGGAAGATCACTTTCAGGATCCTCCTCCTCCTCCTCCGGCCATACACGCTGAAAGGATGACAGGCAAGCAGCATGGGTACCCTCAGCAGTGGGCCAAGCTGTCTCTTCCCCCTCCTCCTCATCCTCCTCTGCCTGCCAACCAGGCCCACTCTTCTATAAAGAATTGAGGAGGCTGACTCCCACTGCGCCGCCCATGTTGGAGTTGGTATTCCACTATAGCTCTACGCTGCTCATAGAGCCTGGCCAACACGTGGAGCGTAGAGTTCCACCGTGTGGGCACGTCGCACAGCAGTCGGTGCACTGGCAGATGAAACCAATGTTGCAGGGTGCGCAGGGTGGCAGCGTCCGTGTGGGACTTGCGGAAATGTGCGCAGAGTCGACGCACCTTTCCGAGCAGATCTGACAAGCGTGGGTAGCTTTTCAGAAAGCGCTGAACCACCAAATTAAAGACATGGGCCAGGCATGGCACGTGCGTGAGGCTACCGAGCTGCAGAGCCGCCACCAGGTTACGGGCGTTGTCACACACGACCATGCCCGGTTGGAGGCTCAGCGGCGCATGCCAGCGGTCGGTCTGCTCTGTCAGACCCTGCAGCAGTTCGTGGGCCGTGTGCCTCTTCTCTCCTAAGCTGAGTAGTTTCAGCACGGCCTGCTGACGCTTGCCCACCGCTGTGCTGCCACGCCGCGCGACACCGACTGCTGCCGACGTGCTGCTGCTGACACATCTTGATTGCGAGACAGAGGTTGCGGAGGAGGAGGGTGGTTTAGTGGAGGAAGCATACACCACCGCAGATACCACCACCGAGCTGGGGCCCGCAATTCTGGGGGTGGGTAGGACGTGAGCGGTCCCAGGCTCTGACTTTATCCCAGCTTCCACTAAATTCACCCAATGTGCCGTCAGGGAGATATAGTGGCCCTGCCCGCCTGTGCTTGTCCACGTGTCTGTTGTTAAGTGGACCTTAGCAGTAACCGCGTTGGTGAGGGCGCGTACAATGTTGCGGGAGACATGGTCGTGCAGGGCTGGGACGGCACATCGGGAAAAGTAGTGGCAACTGGGAACTGAGTAGCGCGGGGCCGCCGCCGCCATCATACTTTTGAAAGCCTCCGTTTCCACAACCCTATACGGCAGCATCTCCAGGCTGATAAATTTGGCTATGTGCACGTTTAACGCTTGAGCGCGCGGGTGCGTGGCGGCGTACTTGTGCTTGCGCTCCAACACTTGCGCTAGCGACGGCTGGACGGTGCACTGACAGACATTGGTGGATGGGGCCGAGGACAGCGGAGGTGAGGGTGTGGGTGCAGGCCAGGAGACGGTAGTGCCTGTGTCCTGAGAGGGGGGTTGTATCTCAGTGGCAGGTTGGGGCACAGGGGGAGAGACAGCGGTGCAAACCGGAGGCGGTGAACGGCCTTCGTCCCACCTTGTGGGGTGCTTGGCCATCATATGTCTGCGCATGCTGGTGGTGGTGAAGCTGGTGGTGGTGGCTCCCCGGCTGATCTTGGCGCGACAAAGGTTGCACACCACTGTTCGTCGGTCGTCTGCACTCTCAGTGAAAAACTGCCACACCTTTGAGCACCTCGGCCTCTGCAGGGTGGCATGGCGCGAGGGGGCGCTTTGGGAAACAGTTGGTGGATTATTCCGTCTGGCCCTGCCTCTACCCCAGGACACCGCACTGCCTCTTGCAACCTGCCCTGCTGCTGCCCTTGCCTCCCCCTCTGAAGACCTGTCCTCAGTAGGCGTAGCAAACCAGGTGGGGTCAGTCACCTCATCGTCCTGCTGCTCTTCCTCAGAATCCTCTGTGCGCTCCTCCCTCGGACTTACTGCCCTTACTACTACCTCACTGATAGACAACTGTGTCTCATCGTCATCGTCCTCCTCACCCACTGAAAGCTCTTGAGACAGTTGCCGGAAGTCCCCAGCCTCATCCCCCGGACCCCGGGAACTTTCAAAAGGTTGGGCATCGGTCACGACAAACTCCTCCAGTGGAAGAGGATTCGGAACCCTTGCTGCCCATTCTGGGCAGGGGCCCAGGAACAGTTCCTGGGAGTCTGCCTGCTCCTCTGAATGTGTCATTGTAATGGAGTGAGGAGGCTGGGAGGAAGGAGGAGCAGCAGCCAGAGGATTCAGAGTTGCAGCAGTGGACGGCGCAGAACTCTGGGTGTTCGATAGATTGCTGGATGCACTTTCTGCCATCCACGACAGGACCTGCTCACACTGCTCATTTTCTAATAAAGGTCTACCGCGTGGACCCATTAATTGTGAGATGAATGTGGGGACGCCAGAAACGTGCCTCTCTCCTAATCTCGCAGCAGTCGGCTGCGATACACCTGGATCAGGAGCTCGGCCTGTGCCCACACCCTGACTTGGGCCTCCGCGTCCTCGGCCGCGTCCACGTCCTCTAGGCCTACCCCTACCCCTCAGCATGGTGGATTACCAGTAGTGCAGAAACAGAACGCTGTAATTAAATGTGCCGCTTATTGGCCTGTGGTTGGAGGCTGACTTCGCTTACGGAACGCACAGCAGAGCCAGGAAATAATTTTGCGCAAGCCTGCTGTAACACTTAGCTGGCTGCGTATGAATTAGGACAACTACCCCCAGCACAGACCCAGTACACTGAGGACAGTCACAGGCAGCCCAAATAGATTTTTTTTCCCAAATGTTTTTGGAAAGGCCCACTGCCTATATTCAATAAATATGTCTTCTGTCCCTGCCTCACCACCACTACTGGCCCTGGACTATGTATAATTACTGCAGGGCGCAATGCTCTGCACGGCCGATATACAAAAAAAAAAAAAATGTGCAACACTGCAAAAAGCAGCCTCCACACTACTGCACACGGTTAGGTGTGGCCCTAAGAAGGACCGTTGGGGTTCTTGAAGCCTAAAATAACTCCTAACACTCTCCCTATAGCAACTCCAGCAAGACAGCAGTTTCCCTGATCTCTGTCAGAATGCATCTGTGGCGAGCCGCGGGAGGGGCCGATTTATATACTCGTGGGACACCTGATCTCGCCAGCCACTCACTGCAGGGGGGTGGTATAGGGCTTGAACGTCGCAGGGGGAAGTTGTAATGCCTTCCCTGTCTTTCTATTGGCCAGAAAAGCGCGCTAACGTTTCAGAGATGAAAGTGAAAGTAACTCGAACATCGCGTGGTGCTCGTTTCGAATAACGAGCATCTCGAACACGCTAATACTCGAACGAGTATCAAGCTCGGACGAGTACGTTCGCTCATCTCTAATCATTACACCACTCATTGCACTCTCCAAGGAGAGCCAAGCAGAGTCAATCAAGAATGAAGAAGCACAGCACACACCTAAACCCCTCTGTTTTAGCAATCAGTGGTGATCTTCGTATCCAGACTCCCATCAATCAAAACTTCTGACAACTCACTACGACATGTCAAATGTTTTTGAAAATGATGGGTACCCTTTAAAAAAAAATTCACCAGTAAGATAACATCCTCTGTGCTGTGTCTCCTCCTCCTCCTCTTCTTCCTCCTATACACTGAGCTCAAAAACAAAATACAAATTTGCCCCCATTCCAGTTGCACGAGTAACTATGGATATACAAGAACTAGAGGAATTATCAATACAGCCCACCAGTGCTTCTGAAGACTGGTTATAGACTATGCTAGTCTCCCTAGGAGTGCGTAGTGGAGGTTTCACATAGTCATACAATGGCTAAAAGACGTGTTGCAGGGCAGTGGCCTATATTTATGGGAGTGCTTCCTGCCAAGCAAAATAATTGCAATAAGAAACTTATTTTTTTTAATAAACTATTGAAGGGTCAGATAAAACTACTCAACACTGCTTTAAGTTGTATGGACATTCTAGAAGGACCAAGTGGCCATTAGCTGTCGTCAACCTTCTATGTTTCTATGTCTTCTCCATGTTTTCCTTTTAAACTCTGCAGCTGTTCATGTGAGCCGCAATACCCAACTCTAATTATAACTTTTAATTCCTAAATATTGCCATAAGTATGATGCAGATTACTTGGTTACAAGAGGACTTGTGCTTATAATAGCCGTGAAAGGAATCATTATGCTGCTTCTCATGCATTAACTGCAATACAAGCCTATCATTTAGTCTCAGATGCTCCGTCTGCCCAGTAATCTATCTGAACTGTAAATTGTCATTTGCTGAAGTCTTCTATTTGTGTCTGGTCTTATCTCCTCCTACATCCTTGCTTGTCATTGTTCATTAAATCTCTCTGTTGGACATTCTCATTGCTGATAATGTCACTGTGACATTTAAAGGGCCTGTAGTCTCAAAAAAAAGAATTGGGCTTTATCACAGATCTTGCACTGCTCATCCCAGGGATATTAGGCAGTTTTGTATCATTTCCTGTCTTCTAGTTTAATAGAGCTGCATAGCAGGAGCCCCAAAAACAGAGTCGATGTATTAAAGTTGGTCTGCTGATTAAACTTCTGCAGCCCAGCATTGTTTGGGGAGAAATCTTTCATTGGTTAGCTTCTCTTTAAAGATCCCTAGCTTCTACAGTGGGTTGCTGGTTATAATGTATGCTATGTACATTTAAATCAAGTATTTCATCAACCATCTGCTCTATTATCTCCTCCATTATCATATCCTCATCATCTTTTTACCATCACCACCATGCACCTGTCATCTACTGGCAACCCTTGCATTACATATGGCTGTTGAGCAAATATATATGAAGCATGGATCATTGACTGTCCAGCTGTTACACAGGTTGGACCTACAGTAAGTCCTAAGTGTACCTAGACATAGTCAGTGCCTAGGAAAGGTGACAACCAACGGTGGATTATAGTGGGCATGATAGGCGTGACCTCCCCAGGTACAAGGCTCCAGGGGAGCCTTTGGCCACCAAAATTACCCCTATTAATAATCCACTAGTCTTGCAGCCTGTGGAGGGGAGGACATTTTTGGTGAAAGTGATCATGTGATGCGCACACATGATTGCTGTACCCGAATGTGAGTAGGCGGGCAGTGTGCCTATATGGGGCATTATTACTGAGTAGGGACCTGTGAGGGGAAAAATTATTGAGTGTGGGGCCTATGAGGGACATTATCAGTGAGTGGGGGCACTTTTACTGTGTGCATGACCTGAAAAGTGCAACTTACTATAAGGAGCCTAGAGAAAGCACAAAAAAAGAAGATACTATTATTGTGTGGGTCAGCTCAGTTGGCATTACTACTATCTGGAGCACTATGGATAGGGAGATTATGTAGCTTTGTAAAACAAAGCCAGGTTCCAGGAAAATTCAGGAGTTAAAAATGTCTGAGCGTCAAATTCTGCAAAGGCCAGTTATGACCGGGAGAAGTCATCATGACTGTCTGTGCTGGATGAAGAAAAAGGGAAAGTGAACAACTCCAGTCAGAGGAGATGTCACCTGTTCTCACTGGATATAACGGGACTGCAATCACTTTGTTTCCATCAACCATCTGCTCTATTATCTCCTCCATTACCTTCTCCTCATCATCGTTTTACCATCACCACCATGTGTAGATCTTGTACATATTGCTTTATTGTCACTGTATGGGGAGGAAGGTAATATTGGTTTTTAGTATAATGTTTTTTTAGTTAACCTAGTTAACCTATGGTGGCATTATGTGGTCATGGTTTAGGGGTATTATTTGGTACTCATATAGTGTTGTTGGTAATATTGATCTTTGCAGTGGTCTTTATTCGATGACCGCATGTTTGTATTAATCACTGTGGTGGTAATATGTGATCATGTCGTGGCAGAATTATTTGGGTGATAGTATGGAGGTAAGTATATGGGTCATGTTGATTACAGTGATACTGTGTTTGTTTTTGTTTTTTTAGCCCATTAACAGGACTAAATCCGTTTGCGTATTCGTGACAGAGTAGCCAAGGATTTCTGCTGCATTTCTCCAGGCAGATTCCGTGCAGAAAATTCCGCTGCGAAACCCACCATGTGAAGAAATCCTTAGGCTGAGTTCACACAGGGCGGATTTGCCGCGGTTTTGCCGCGCGGAATTTCGCCGCGGCAAATCCGCCCGCGGCCGCTAATCTCGGGATTAGCCAGCCATGTGGACGAGATTTCTCAGTCCACAAATCTCGTCCACACGGGCCGGCCAATCCGCTGCGGTAAGTCCGGCTGAAACCGCGGCTGCCGCAGCCACGGTTTCAAAAGATGCAGCATGTCTATTTACTTTTACTTTTTTGTTTACTTTCATCGCGGCCGCGCTCTCCTCTATGGGAGCGCCGGCCGCAATGGAAAAGCGAGCGGTCGGGCCGCTTCAAAGCCGCCGCGGCTTTTTCCGCGGCGGTTCTCTTGGCGGAAATCTTGGGGTTTTTGCTGCGGCCAAACCGCGGGATTTCTGGAGGGAATACGCCCCGTGTGAACCCAGCCTTAGGGTACATTCACACATTGGGGATTTTGGTGTGGTTCCACACCAAAAACTGCATCAAAATCTGCAATATTGGTTAAGATTTTGATACGCATCCGCAGCAGATTTCACCCTTTGAATTGGAGGGATGAATTCTGGTGTGGATCCACAACAAAAACAGCATAAAACCTGCTACATACAAACATAGCTTTAGGGATAATCATACTGGGACAATTCGGGTAGTTTCACACACACTGTTCATTTTCTGCAGACATGGGGGTCTGTGTGAACAGTCCCCAGCCTCTTGTCTCCTTAACCCCTTCAGTGGCAGGTTTAGGTCACATTTCAGTGCAGCAAGCCCCGGAGATTTTTGGGCGTGCCACTAAAGGGGTTAATCTGCCACTCGTGACTGCTGTAAGTAAAGCCCTGTTCTTCTATCTATGTCCAGCCAGCGTTGTCACAGTTGTACATAAGGTCATATTACAGCTGTACAAGTTCTGAATTGAAGTCTAAGGGGCAATACAAAATAAAGAGGGGAAACATTTTTTTATCCCCTAGAAAGGTATCATCTAATGCAGAATAGCTCCGTAATGCGATGCCATAAGAAGGTGCCCCTTTTACACAGGACGAGAATTAAACCATCCTCACTTGCCCAAATGAATGAGCTGGTGACGTCATCACCAGTTCGTTCACACTCTGCCATGTTCTCATGCACTAATCACCCATTCCTATGTGAAACCCTGAATGATTAGTGGTTAAAGTTTGTTAGTAGCTGCGTTTAAAAACAACTTAGAAGGACAAGTCGAGATGATCCCTGCATAGCAGTGATCTCCAACCTGTAGGGCTCATCAGCTATTGCACAACTGCAACTGTCAGCATGACCTGACAGCCTGTAACAGCTGGAGAGCCCCAGGTTGGGGAACACATGCTGTACAGGTTAAATTCGACTTGGATGTTTGCATTTCTGTAAGTATTCAAATTAAGATAAGAAGAATGGTTCACATCAGGTCATCCCTGTCTAGACCTATGATGTCACTGGCTGCTGTCTTTGCTAATAAACCATGATTGCAAATAAAGAGCAGATGATACGTGATGCAACTGTAACTCAGATTTGCTCTTAAACTAGGTGTAAACCGCGAGAACTGTTTTTGATATTTTTTATACGTTTTTATGCATTTTCTGTGCATTTTTTCTTATGCATATTTGTTTGTTTTTTTATGTGTTGTGCTCTTTTGGGGTTTCTATGCGTTTGTTTGGTTTTTGTGCTTTTTAATGTGTTATGTTTGAATGATAACTGTCCCGTGTAATTGGGCATCACCCATTTCTGCCAAAGATTTTACATTCAAGTTTTACTTCTACTTTTCTACTAGTTTTAACTTTCCCTAAACAGTTTCTCTCTCCTAGGAGCCTGCATCCCCAAGATATCAACAACCTCTCAAACTTAAATAAATGGTCAAAATTAGAGATGAGCGAGCACCAAAATGCTTGGGTGCTCGTTGCTCGATTCAAACTTTTCGTAATGCTCGAGAGCTCGTTTCGAATAACGAACCCCGTTAAAGTCAATGGGCGACTCGAGCATTTTTATATGGGGCACATCTCCCCAATGCAGCAATACTCTGTGTGGGAAGCACATGAGTGGGCCCAGGGTCAGACTCAGTCCCAGCCTCCACCTTGTGTGACCCAAGTTGCCATGAGTTACGTAGCAATGGGAAATCCATGTGTCCCCACACAATTCATTCTGTGTAGGTGTCAGATCGCTCAACACCGCAATGGGAAGTCTTTGAGTTTCTTGGGCTCGCCTATGCTGTCGATGCACAAAGATGGTATCACACAGGAAGAAATCAGAGTGTCCAAACATGGCAGTTTCACCCCGCCAAAGACCTCGGCCTTGGCCCACATTTCTGCCCTAGTCAGTCAGAAATGACTGACTAGGGCATTTGTGCCTGACAGATAAAACACTGCGATGGGAAGTCTTTGTGCACCCACAGCATAGGCGAGCCCAAGAAACTCAAACATGGTATTACACATGAGGAAATCGGAGTGCCCAAACATGGCAGAGTTTCACCCTGCTAAGGGCCTCAGCCCACATTTCTGCCCTAGTCAGTCAGTGTGTTTGTGCCAGACAGGTATAACAACGCAATGGGAAGTCTTTGTCCACCCACAGCATAGGCGAGCCCCTGGAACCCAAGGAAAGTATTACACATAAAGAAATCAGAGTGCCCAAACAAGGCAGTTTGACCCTGCCAAGGGCCTCAACCTCGGCTCACACCCTCAGTAATCGTGGGCATAAAGCGGACTCTGATGCTAGTGCAGCTGTGAACGTTTCATTAATGCAGTAACGCTCCTTTTGTTTGGCCAAAACCAGTGTCTCAGATAACTGTGGTAACACGAGAGAAAATACATGTTGCCCAGCGCTGATCCACAGACCCCAAGCAGGAGGAGGAGATGGCATAACAAGGATGAGAAACCATGACTGAGGTAGGACCTGCAATACTCTGTGGGGGAAGTATGTGAGCGGGCCTTGGGTCAGGCTCGGTCCCAGCCTCCACCTTGCATGACCCAAGGTGCCGCGAGCTACATAGCAATGGGAAATCCATGTGTCCCCACACTATTTATTCTGTGTAGATGTCAGATAGTTCAACACTGCAATGGGAAGTTCACAGGGGCAATAGTCTATTTCTTAAAGAGAGCCCTTCACAGGATAGACTAACTAAAATATAACGTTTATTTCGAATAATAAAAAACAAAACCACCATAAACGTTATATTTTAGTTAGTCTATCCTGTGAAGAACACCGCAATGGGAAGTCTTTGAGTTCTTTGGGCTCGCCTATGCTGTTGGTGCACAAAGATGGTATTACACAGAAAGAAATCAGAGTGCCCAAACATGGCAGAGTTTCACCCCGCCAAGGACCTCGGACCACATTTCTGCCCTAATCAGTCAGTGTATTTGTGCCAAATAGGTAAAATGCCGCGATGGGAAGTCTTTGTGCACCCACAGCATAGGCAGAACCCAGTAACATTTCTATAGCAGAAGTATAGGCGGGCCCCAGTAACATTTCTGTAGCAAAAGTATAGGTGAACACCTCAAACCATTCAGTAGAAAAGGTATAGGCAGACCCCAGTAACATTTCTGTAGCCAAAGTATAGGCGGACCCCAGTAACATTTCTGTAGCAAGAGTATAGGCGGACCCCAGTAACATTTCTGTAGCAAGAGTATAGGCGGACCCCAGTAACATTTCTGTAGCAAAAGTATAGGTGAACCCCTCAAACCATTTAGTAGAAAAGGTATAGGCAGACCCCAGTAACATTTCTGTAGCCAAAGTATAGGCGGACCCCAGTAACATTTCTGTAGCAAGAGTATAGGCGGACCCCAGTAACATTTCTGTAGCAAAAGTATAGGTGAACCCCTCAAACCATTTAGTAGAAAAGGTATAGGCAGACCCCAGTAACCTTTCTGAAGCCAAAGTATAGGCGGACCCAAGTAACATTTCTGTAGCAAACGTATAGGCAGACCCCAGTGACATTTCTGTAGCAAAAGTATAGGCGATCCCCTCAAACCATTTAGTAGAAAAAGTATAGGCAGACCCCAGTAACACTTTGTAGCAAAGGTATACGCGGACCCCAGTAACATTTCTGTAGCAAAAGTATAGGCGAACCCATCAAATCATTCAGTAGAAACTGCATAGGCGGACCCAAGTAACATTTCTGTAGCAAGGGTATAGGCGGACCCCTGTAACATTTCTGTAGCAAAAGTATAGGCAGACCCCAGTAACATTTCTATAGCAAAAGTATAGACAGACCCCAGTAAGATTTTTGTAGCAAAAGTATAGGCAGACCCCAGTAACACTTTGTAGCAAAGGTATACGCGGACCCCAGTAACATTTCTGTAGCAAAAGTATAGGCGAACCCATCAAACCATTCAGTAGAAACTGCATAGGCGGACCCAAGTAACATTTCTGTAGCAAGGGTATAGGCGGACCCCTGTAACATTTCTGTAGCAAAAGTATAGGCAGACCCCAGTAACATTTCTATAGCAAAAGTATAGACAGACCCCAGTAAGATTTTTGTAGCAAAAGTATAGGCGGACCCCAGTAACATTTCTGTAGCAAAAGTATAGGCGAACCCCTCAATCCATTCAGTAGAAACTGCATAGGCGGACTGCTGTAACATTTCTGTAGCAAGGGTATAGGCAGACCCCAGTAACATTTCTGTAGCAAAAGTATAGGCAGACCCCAGTAACATTTCTATAGCAAACGTATAGATAGACCCCAGTAACATTTCTGTAGCAAAGGTATTAGGCGAACCCCTAAAACCATTCAGTAGAAACTGTATAGGCAGACCCCAGTAACATTTCTGAAGCCAAAGTATAGGCAGACCCCAGTAACATTTCTGTAGCAAAAGTATAGGCGAACCCCTCAAACCATTCAGTAGAAAAGGTATAGGCAGGCCCCTAGTAACATTTCTGTAGCAAAAGATAGGCGGACCCCAGTAACATTTCTGTAGCCAAAGTATAGGCAGACCCCAGTAACATTTCTGTAGCAAGAGTATAGGCGAACCCCTCAAACTATTCAGTAGAAAAGGTATAGGCGGGAGGCGCTCATGCCTGTCCTGTGAGGGGGATTGGATCTGTGTGGCAGGTTGGGGCACAGGGGAAGAGGCAGTGGTGTGACCCGGAGGCGGTGAATGGCCTTCGTCCCACCTTGTGGGGTGCTTGGCCATCATATGCCTGCGCATGCTGGTGAGGCTGGTAGTGGTGGCTCCCCAGCTGATCTTGGTGCAACACAGGTTGCACACCACTGTTCGTCGGTCGTCCGCGCTCTCACTAAAAAACATCCACACCTTTAAACACCTAGCCCTCTGCATGGAGGCTTGCCACGAGGGGGGGTTGGGAAACAGTTGGGGGATTCTTCGCTCTGGCCCTGCCTCTACCCCTGGCCACTCCACTGCCTCTTCCAACCTGTCCTGCTGCTGCACTTGCCTCCCCCTCTAAAGCTCTGTCCTCAGTAGGCTTAGCAAACCAGGTGGAGTCAGTCACCTCATCGTCCAGCTGCTCTTCCTCTGAATCCTCTGTGTGCTCCTCCCTCCGACTTACTGCCCTTACTACTACCTCACTGACAGACAACTGAGTCTTATCATCCTCATCCACAAAAAGCTCTTGAGAAAGTTGCCGGAAGTCCCCAGCCTCATCACCCGGACTCCGGGAACATTCCAAAGGTTGGACATCGGTCACGACAAACTCCTCAGCTGAGAGAGGAACCGTTTTTTCCCACTCATGGCAGGGACCCGAGAACAGTTCCTGGGAGTCTGCCTGCTCAGAATATGTCATTTTTATGGCGTGAGGAGGCTGGGAGGAAGGAGGAGCAGCTAGAGGATTCAGAATTGCAGTCCCTAGTCCGGGAGTAGTGGACTGCGTAGAAGACTGGTCGATACATTGCTGGACCCTTACCCCTACTCCTCATCATGGTGGATTAAGAATAGAGCAGAGCCCAAATAAATTACCCAACTGTACAGTACTGACAACTGTGGTTAATTCACCGCACACAGAGACTTGTAGATAGCGGAGGCTCTATGCTGTGACTTGAAAAAATTAACCTGCTGTCTTGCGGTGATACCTAGGGGTAATTTACCGCTCGCGGAGACTTGTAGATAAGAGAGGCTGTACGGAATGGGAGAAGACTCTAAAGCCAGTGGATAGTGCTGGTAACTGCAGCTATCTCAACCCCACCAAGGAAAGAGTATTGCGAGACGCTCTGCACAGCGGCAGAGCTGAAATACTTTGCAGTGGCCCAGGAAATATTACAGTACTGTTTAGCGGTGAGACCTCTGTCTAATGCACTGCAGACACAGAACGGTACAACTGAAGTTATTTGCAGTAGGCTAGGAAATGTTACAGTGCAGTTTCATGGTGAGAGCTGGTTGTACAGCACTGCAGGATGAGAACGCTATAACGGAAAGGCTGGAAATAGGCCTAGATGCGTAAAACAAAAGTTGATGCACTACTGCTCCCAGCCAGCCACAACTGTAAAGCACACGGTCAGATGTAGCCCTAAGAAGGACCGTTGCGGTTCTTGTATGGAGGATCATAGTAACATAGTATGTAAGGCCGAATATAGACAATGTCCATCTAGTCCAGCCTGTTTATCCTCCTATGTTGTTGATCCAGAGGAAGGCAAAAAAAAACAAGAGGCAGGAGCCAATAAGCCCTTTTGGGGGGAAAATTCCTTCCTAACTCCCTAATGGCAATCAGACTGATCCCTGGATCAACCGCTAATAGTTCCTACCTGCCTGTATACCCGGATTAACAATTAACCTAAGATTTATATCCTGTAATATCCTTCCGCTCTAGAAAGACATCAAGTCCCCTTTTAAACTCTTCTATGGATGTTGCCATCACTACATACTCGGGCAGAAAGTTCCACAGTCTCACTGCTCTTACAGTAAAGAACCCTTTTCTGTGTTGGCGATGAAACCTGCTTTTTCTAGACGTAGCAGATGCCCTCTCGTTACCGTCGCAGTCCTGGGTATAAACAGATCATGGAAGAGATCCTTGTATTGTCCCCTAATGTATTTATACATGGTTATTTGATCACCCCTTAGTCGTCTTTTTTTCCAGGGTAAATAATCCCAATTTTGATAGCCCCTCTGGGTATTCCAGTCCCTTCATTCCATGTATTAGTTTAGTTGCCCTTCTTTGAACTCCCTCCAGCACTGTAACATCTTTCCTGAGCACTGGTGACCAGAACTGTGCGCAGTATTTCATGTGAGGCCTAACAAGTGCTTTACATAGTGGGAGGATAATGCTCTCATCCCTCGCCCCTATACCTCTTTTAATGCACCCCAAGACCCTATTAGCCTTTGCAGCAGCTGACTGGCATTGGTTGCTCCAGTTAAATCTACAATTCACTAGTACCCCCAGGACTTTTTCCATCTCACTTTTCCCTAGCAGTACCCCATTTAGTGTATATTGGTGACATCCGTTTCTCCTGCCCATGTGCATAACATTACATTTTTCAACTTTGAACTTCATTTGCCATTTTTCTGCCCAAGCCCCCAGCTTATCTAGGTCCGCTTATCTGTAGCCGTACATTGTCCTCCATTGCATTGATTATATTGTGTAATTTTGTGTCATCTGCAAATATTGATATTTTACTGTGTAGCCCCTCTATCAGGTCTCTGCTAAATCGTATGAACCATTGATAGGTCGTATGAACCATTTATTACCACCCTCTGCTTTCTATCTCTGAGCCAGTTCTTTACCCAGATACACACGTTTTCACCCAATCTGAGCTGCCTCATTTTATATATCAACCTATTATACAAGATCAATAGACTCTCCCAGGTTCAGCCTAGAGCTTACTTCATCGTAGAAGCTGATCATTTTGGTCTAACATGATCGACCCTTCATGAACCCATGCTCGTAAGGAGTTATTCCGTTGTTCTCCTTGAAGTATTCTACTATGGTGTCTCTCAGAAACCCCTCGAATAATTTTCCAGTTACTGAAGTGAGACTTACCAGGCTCACTTTTGGTCCCCTTTTTGTAAATTGGAACCACGTTGGCAATGCACCAATCCAATGGTACAACCCTGGTCTTGATAGTATCCACAAATATTAGATATAGCGGCCTAGCTATCACATCGCTTAATTCCTTTAGTACCCTTGGGTGTATTCCATCTGGACCTGGTGAGTTATTGATTTTAATCTTCTTTAACTGGTTCCGCACCTCCTCCTGCGTAAGGTATGAGATATTTTGTGCGGGATTCATTAGGTATCCATAGGAGCCCCAGTTACAGGAAAAAACAACCCCCGTAGTGACATTGGTCACTGGCAGAGCTGGTCAGGGTCTAGTATAGCAGGGAATCCCAGCGGTCACATGACCCCCTAGGCTCCAGTAGTGAATGTTACACTTCTACTTTCATTTTTCAGTACGCAGTGCTCAATGAGCGCTGTGTACTCTTGAGAAGGAAAAGGCAGAAAGGTCTTAAAATTCCTCCTGCCTTCTCCTCTTGGTTATCAGCTGTCACTAACAGCTGACAACCCGTCCTGCCTCTGGTGGCTTAAATCCCCACCGTAATTTTACTATCGGCGGAGCTTTAAGCCCAGGACCAGGTGCCATATATTTACCACGCTTGGTCTTTAATGGGTTAAAGGGATCCTGTCACATTGAACATGATGTCTGTTCTGCTGGTATTATATAGAGCAGGAGCAGCTGAGAAAATTGATATATAGTTCTGTGGGAAAATATTCACTAGACCTTGTATTTATTCAAATCACAGCTCCTATGTTTAAGAGTCCACTGATTTGCAGAATGTAGTGTGTAGAAAAAAGTCGGGCACACAGCGCAGTCTTCCAATAGCAGACATTGCAAATCTTTGTGCAAGTGGGGAGTTATACAAAAATTAATGAATTAATTAAAGGTGTGTGCCTCTTCATGTGTAAGGTGCATTGTGCATCGGGAAAATTATACTAACATGGGCATAAGAAATGGCGGGTTTCATAATTTCCCCCCCCCCCCCCCCCCCGCCACCACCACCACCACCACCCTTCACGTTCAAGGTGACAGGTTCCCTTTGACGTATTCCTTAATATACAATCCACACACCCCAGATTGTCTTATACCATTAGGAACATAGGTTCCAGACCACATTTTTGCCCACCTACTGATCTGTGAACCTTGGGTCAGTGTGAGGGTATGCAATCTGTATGGCTGTGAGCTGGAATAGGGTTTTCTCCAGCAGGCTTCAGGGTATTCTGCAGCTTCCTAATTGTGTAGAAGTAGTATGCGCACACTGACCAAGTCAAACACGAGGTATCAATCTCATGTTAAAAATGGCTCTTCTGGGAGAAACATCCAGACAGGCCCTTTTATTAAAAAGCATAACACCTGCCCTTTATGGGCGTTTAACAGATTACATCAGTAACATATATATATTCTTATTCGCTGGGTTATATAGAATCTCCCGCCTCTCTGACCACCCTTCTCCAAGTGTTGATGTGGCGTAGACTTTGTCCTAGCTGAAGTCATTTCTGTGTAGTGATAAATCATTGTTTAAATAGCTTATGTGTGGGGGTGATAGGGCTAGGAAAACACTCAGTGTTGAACACAGATATACATATAACACTATGACCCTTAACTCTTAGAGGCTTCTTGTGCAATTCTATGTACTCAGCTAACATTACATCACACATCCATTGTCTAGCCAATACCATGATTAGATTGTGTGGCCATTAAACTCCACAGAGCTAAAAGTCATTACAATAGCATAATACATTTGGTTTATACAAATCAATAGACATTTTATACTAACTAATTATCATGTCTACTACAATCCCCCCTTGAAATGTCTATTCTCTAACTTTCCCTAGTAATTCCACAATCCCCTGCGGGTGACCCTATAACTGGAGCGCGTTGTAGGTTGGATTTAGAGTCTTCAAGGGGGTGTAGGACTTGTCCACTCCATCTGGGGATGCATCCAGTAAACTCATTGTGGGAGCGGCTTTTTCAACAGCAGTTTCACAGGTCTTTTTGACACAGGGGATAACACAGCAGGCTAGAATAGAAAAGATAATCAGTACACATAGAACAGCAATGCCTATCAACCAGAATTCTCTGCCACCCGCTCATCCATGAAAAGTACTGGTCCCAAGGGTCAGTTATCCCTGAGTTTCTTTTTAATTCTTCCGATAGTGCGGTCAACTTTTTAATGGCAACTGTGACTTTACCCGTGGGTCCTGTATTGTCTGGGATGTAGGTACAACAAGTCTCCCCTATCATCTTACAGACACCCCCCTTCTCAGCTAAAATCATGTCTAAAGCCATTCTATTTTGAAAAGTCATAGTCGAGGCAGGTCCTAATTGGTCAGCTAGTCCCTGTAAGGCATCTCTGGTGTAATTTATAAATCGCTGCTGATTGTAATAAATATAATTAATCCAGTCAACGTTTTTATTTACCGTAATGATTGGGAAAATGGACTCGAATCCAGCTTTAACTTGGTCCCTAGCTTTATACTTGTCAGGTACCCCCCTTGGCGGTCCTATGGCGTCAATGTACACGTGTAAATCGAAACTACCGCCAGGAGCCTCTCTTCTCACTCTATGGTAACTATTGGGGGTAACCTCATTATCCTCAACGTTATCTGACAGGATGTGGAGGGGCATAAGGGCTTTTGCTAAGGCACACTCCCCTGTCCAATTACCTTCCAGACGGGTCCTCAACCTCATGTCTCCACAAAGCCAGTAAACGTCTCCTAAGGACTGGACCTGATTCTGTGTCCATTCCCCTCCCAGTGTACTGTAGGAGGAGCAATACCCATTGGTGAAGTTCCCCAAAAATCTCCCCCCTTGTCGGTTTGCATAGCAGGTGTAGTTTCCGGGGTAGATTGTAATACTCTCCCCGGGGCGGGGCACTTGAGTGATTATGGGGTATTCCTTTTTCCACTTCTCACAAGCAGTGTGATTGGTGGAAACGTTCGTGAAGAGACTAAGCAAAAACACTTTTCAACATCTACAGGGAGATTCAGTGGGACCGTCCCGAAGTGCGGTCGGGCACTACCGCACACGTAACAGTTAGACTTGTTGCTCTTGTTGGCGTTGTACCTCATCCACTCTAGCCAGAGATTCTGGTCAGAGTAGCCAGTCTCTACTGTCATGCATCTTCAAAGGTAGGGTCAGCTATGGCCATCATGTTCGTCAAGGTCTTTATTTTGGGGCGCAGGGGGTTAAATATAGGCACGGGGCTAGGTGAAGGCCTCCATTCGGGAGCATCTACCATATCCCTTATTTTAAACTTCCCTAAGGGATCTGTCCTCCCGTACCGGTATGTCCCCAAACAATAAGTCCCCTCGTCTCCCGGGCTTGGATTTTCTATGGTTAGTGTAAGAACCATATTAAAGCCAAGCAACATGCTGAGTTCAGCCTTCCGATTCCCACTATCCTTATTATTTTTATGGAGGGTCATACGACTAATTAGGGATTTCCCGCTCTTATCTTTCTTATTTAAGGCACTTCGCGGTTTATAGGACCAGTCTGTTCCTGTGTTCCATCCCACTGATCCCCAATAGCGACAGTCTTCTCCCCAGACGTTATCAGTGACACAAATATATTGAATTCCCCGGGTGTACAAGTCATATAGCCAACTGGATCGGGCTAAATCCGGCCCATGGTGGGGTTTTGTTTTTAGACACGGGACCACAGTACAATAGTCGAAGGAATATGTGGCCACCTGAGTGTTGGATGAGTTATACCAAAAGGTAACAGTACCCTCATATTCCTCCGACCAAGGATTCCAGTTGCCACCCTCCTCTCTCGTGATTACTGCTCGAGACCCACCTCCCACTCTGACGAGTCCCAAACAGAATAATGTCCACAGCATGACTAGACCTGGTCTCCCAGATCTGAAACTTTCTTACAGTGGGAAGCGTGGATCCAGGTGGGTCTTCCGGCTAGTTTCACAGCTGTGGCAGTAGTCAGAAGCACCTGGTAGGGACCATCAAATCGAGGCTCGAGGGAGTGCTTCCTGAGGAACTTCTTGACATACACCCAATCCCCAGGCTTCAAGGTATGGGTCCCGGTGTCCGCCTCTGGATCTGGAATGGAAGAGAACACCTGTGCATGGACCCTGGTTAGTTCTTTGGCAAGGGAAGTCACATACCTAGTCAACACATCAGATTGCAGTTGTAACTGTTGGGGGTAGTAACAACCTAACCTTGGGGCTGACCCAAACAGGATTTCATAGGGGGATAGTACATGATCCCCCCTGGGTGTATATCTCACACTGAACAGGGCTATTGGGAGACAGTCTGTCCAGGGTAGCCCTGTTTCCTGCGTCATTTTGAGCATTTTGCTCTTTAGTGTGCTATTAAGTCTCTCTACCTTTCCACTACTCTGGGGGTGGTAAGGTGTGTGGAACAGCAGACTGCTACCAAGGGCCTGCCAAATTTCTTTGGTGACGTTGGCAGTGAACGCTGGACCTTGGTCACTTTCGATGACCTCTGGGATTCCGAACCTGCAGACGAGTTCTGAGAGTAGCTTCTTAGCAGTAGTCTTTGCAGTCATATTGCTCACTGCGTATGCTTCTGGCCAGCCGGAGAAGACATCTACTACTACTAGGGCGTATTCGTATCGCCCGCTCTTTGGCATTTGGATGTGGTCAATCTGGATCCGTTGAAGGGGATACATGGGTCTGGCAAGGTGTTTTGTAGGAACCCTCTCCATACGTCCTGGGTTACATTCCGCACAAGTAACGCACGACTTACAGTATCGGTCAGTCAGAACCGAGATTCCAGGGGCCACGTAGTACTTCTGAATGAGGGCGTTCATCAGCATTTTGGATAAATGCGTGGGTCCATGAGCCCATTGTACCACTGCCGGGTACAGAGATCTTGGAAGACAGGGTTTCCTTGAGATTTGATACAGCGCTCTTCTGTCTTTGGCAGCCCCCTTATCTTCCCAGATTTTCAGCTCTTCTGGCGTAACTCTCACCTGTGCTTCTGAAAGACTTCTTACATCTGGGGTGGTAGGCACTTCTGGTCCCGTCCGAGCGACCATTTCCATTGGCTGATCCTCCACTCGAGTCTCACTTCCTTCGTCTGGACCTGCTGCTGCTTCTTTAGCTGCCTTTTCGGCTAGATAGTTTCTTCTAGCTTCTGGTGAATTTAACTTTCCGTGAGCCTTGACCTTCAGCACAGCCACTTGGGTAGGTAGAAGCAGCGCATCCATCAGTTCTCCGATAGCCTCATGATGTTTCACTGGAGTACCAGCTGTCGTCAGGAATCCCCTGGTTTTCCATATTAGTCCAAAGTCGTGTGCCACTCCAAGAGCATACCTGGAGTCCGTGTAGATATTTGCAGTCTTCCCTTTGGCCAATTTACAGGCTGAAATCAGGGCTTGCAGTTCTGCTTCTTGTGCAGACATCGTTGAAGGCAGTCTCTGAGCTTGGAGGATGGTGTCTTCCGTAGTGATTACATACCCCGTGTGAAACCTTCCCTTGCTGTCCGCGTACCTGGAACCGTCAATAAAAATTGTAAGTTCGGGATTCTGCAGTGGGGTATCTAGGACAGTAGGTAGGTGTGAGGTTTGTTGCTTCATGAGCTCAAAGCAATCATGTTCGGGCACCCCCGGATCATTTGTTTCTTTTTCCTCTTCTGACTCTACACCCCCCTCAGGAAGTGGGAGGAGAGTGGAGGGGTTGAGTATATGGCATCAGTGTAGAGTCACATTATCCGGCAGGAGGAGCGAACATTGCAGTCTGAGGTGTCTTGCTGCCGAAAGATGTTTTGGTTGCGTTTGATTGAGGATGGCCGTAATGTCATGAGGACCTTGAACAATCAAAGAGTGTCCCAAAACAAGGTCCGAGGTTTTGTCCAACAGGACCTTAGCAGCAAAAACGGCCCTTAGGCAGGAGGGCCCTCCACAGGCTACTGTGTCTAGCTGTGCAGAGTAGTAGCCAACTGGCCTCATTCTGGGGCCGTGAGATTGGGCAAGGACACCCGTCGCATGTCCCTGCCGTTCGCTGACGAAAAGGTGGAAGTCCTTGTTATAGTCCGGCAGGCCCAATGCAGGGGCTGTGGAGATAGCTGTCTTCAAAAGATAGAAACTTTCAAGCGCCTCCGGTCCTAGAAGAAATGGATCCGTCTTTAAAGCATCGTACAGAGGTTGCATCAGTAGAGAGGCTTCTGGGATCCATGATCTGCAGTAGGAGATTAGGCCAAGGAAAGCCTGTAACGCCCGCGTGGAGTTTGGCACTTGTATCCTCTGGACTGCCAGTATCCGTTCGTGGGTGAGGTGCCTGGCCCCCTGCGTGATGCAGTGACCAAGGAAAACCACCGAAGTGGAGCACCACTGGAGCTTGGATAGAGATGCTTTGCAACCTTGGTAGGCCAGGAAGTAAAGCAGGCTTTCCGACGCCGCCTCAGCTGTGGGGAGATCATCGGCGCACAGCAAGAGGTCATCAACATATTGTAGGAGAACCACCGTAGTGTGTTCAGATTGCCATGGTGCGAGGATAGACGCAATGGCTTTCGCGAACTGACTTGGAGAATTCTGGGCCCCCTGAGGCATCACGGTCCATGTATATTGCCGGCCATCATGGGTGAAGGCGAAGAGAAATTGGCAGGACGGGTCCAACGGGATGCTGAAGAAGGCATTTGCAAGATCCACGACTGTGAAGTATGTGGCGGTGGGCGGTACCCCCGCCAACAGGGTATGTGGATTAGGCACAAGGGGTGTGTCCAAAATGGTGGCCTCGTTCACTGCTCGGAGGTCCTGCACCATACGGTATTTCACCGGCATCCCCTTGGGTGTCTTCTTCTTTACTGAAAACAACGGGGTGTTGCAGGGAGATTCACAGGGTATGAGTGCCCCATTTTCCAAGAGTGCCTTCACTTGCCCTGCGATAGCCTGTGAGACGGCAATCTTGAGTGGATACTGCAGCCGACGTGGTAGGCTGGCTCCAGGTTTCAGTTTAACTACCACAGGTGGCACTCGGAGTTTACCGATGTCTTCCGGGCTTTTGGACCACAGTTTATCTGGAATTCACTGGAGGACATCGGCCGACACTGTATTAGGGTTTTCCGTGCTGACTGCAAGGAGTAAAGGTTCTGATGCCAGAATCATTGTATCTTCTTCCGACAAAGGCGATGACACTTTTATTTCTCCATCCTCGGTATAGGTGATGGTGGCTTGCAACTTGGATAGCAGGTCTGCTCCCAGCAGGTTCAGCGGAGATGTTTTGTGGATTACAAACCGTGCTAACACATTAGGGAGAGAGCCAATCCGTAGGGGTTTTGAAAGGCGGTGGGAGGTAGGACGTCCCTCTATGCCCATGGTCAAGATTTCGACATTGTCCAGCAGGGTCTTGAAAGGGAAATCCGCTTCCTTAATCACACTTCTGGCTGCACCTGTGTCCAGGAGGAAGGTAGTGGGACGGCCTGCAACAGAGAGGGTAACTTGGGCTTGTGGACCCGGCAGATCAATGTTGGTATCCCGCTGAGACATGGCCATAATGGACGCAGGCTTGCCACTGTCCTATTGTAGAAGGTCAGTGGCTGGAGGAGGTGGGGGAGGAAGTTGCTCTCTGGTACTTTGGCCAGAACGTCACCTTCTTGGAGCGCAGCAGTCACGGCGGAGGTGTCCAGGGCGACCGCAATTGTAGCATGTACGCAGATCTGGTTGTCCAGGCTGTGGCACCCGAAACCTCTGCAGGGATGGGTCCTCTGCCAGCATTGCCAGTGAGTGTCCTTTTCCTTCTAGGCCCTTTGCTACCAGTAACAGCGTATCCATGGACAATGTCTTGTATTCCGGACGAGATGTGATGAGGCCTTTCCGTATGGGTTCACGAAGTCCCGACACAAAGGCAGATGAAAGCATTTGGGCATGCGCTTTGGTTTGCGTGGAGAAGCCTAGGTCATTAAACAACTGAATCAGGCGAGTGTGGTACTTCTCCACAGATTCCCCCTTTTCCTGGGTGACGTCTTGGATGGTGGTCGCTTGATCTGCAAGATGATCCTGGGCCCACACCTTGATCTGTTCACAGAACTGAATACCGGATTCATATGTAATGTCGCTCTCCACCTTCAGTGGGTCCAGGTGCTTTTCAATCACTGGCCAGTAGGTGTCTCCTGCTTTAACTTCAGTAAGGGCCTGGAGGTCCTTCCAGGTAGCACTAAAATTCTTCTGAATTTGCACCAGTCTCCGGTAAAAAGGCATCGGCTGTCTCTCCGGGTCAGGGAGACTGGTGTTAAGGGTAGACGCCTGAGTGGGAGTAAAAGAAACGTACAACACAGGAGCATCGGCTGGAAGCTGGACTCCTGCGGACTTGGGAGGCTGTTGGCTGTGGGCTAAACGTGCGGGCCCTGGCATCCGGGCCCGCTGGTCTCCACTTGCGTTAATGAAGTGTTCAAGGCGATCCTGCGCACTTCAGATATCTCTCTGTACTCCTTGGAACTCCCCCAGGAGGCTACGGGTTACATTGGCACTAGCGGGGGATGGATCTGCCCATGGATGGAGTCCGTAGCCAGGGGCAAGGCTCGGGGAACCATCTTCCCCTAACATCATGAGGGGAAGGCTGCCAGAATTGAACTGGTTAGCTTGTTCTACAGTGCCTTCTAGGATACAGAGATGTCAGAGAATTAGGATTCCCGGGTGTAGCAAGATGGCCGCCAGAGGAAGGGGCGGGGCCAGGTGAGGCAAGATGGCCGCCAGAGGAAGGGGCATGGCCAGGTGAGGCAAGATGGCTGCCGGAGGAAGGGGCGGGGCCAGGTGCTGTCCCTGATAGGGAGGGACTGGAAGTGATGTTACCGACACTAGAAGTGGACACAAAGGAAGAAGTAACATCACGGTAGGGGCGGGGCGCCCCACAATTACTGCAGACCTCACACCATGTGGGATTTTGAACATTACAAACAAGGCAAGTCCAGCAGGGATGGCCGCCATCATAGGGAGGGGGTATAGTGGACACAAAGGCATTACACTGTTCATGATACAAGTAATACACATCCCCCCCCCTCCTTCGCCTCCTCCTCCACCCAACTCTGCTCATGTATCCCTTTTGCTACTCTATACCACGCCTCAGAAGACTGCAGCACCCCCCTGTCTGCCAGAGCCCCCTTTTTGTCCTTCAAAACTTTCCTCCATTGTTCTGGCTGTAATCTACCACCCCTAATCTTCTCCCATCCTGCAACTTTTCTGATCCTTTCCCATTGTTCAGCAAACTCTGCTCCCACCCTTTCAGCAACCAAATCACAAGCTCTATGGCCTTTGTCCTTGCTCACTTTGTTCCCCATTCTCTAAACAACCTGCGTCTATGCCTAACCTTCTCAATCTGCTCAACTGTATTCTACCTACCAAGTCTATCCTATCCGAAGTTTCTGGACACAGTAGTGTTCCTCTGGTAAAATCTGCTTTCTTCAAATCCTTCCAATATAACCCCTCTTTCCCACTCAGATCACAATGCACATTAATTCAATAACACCGAACAAACGGTACTGATGGGATTACTGGAGAATACCTACAACGGCTCAAGGTATATGGCTCACGTACCTTAGCGATAGCCCACCCTCCACTAGTAATCCCCAACAGCACTCCCTGAACACAGTTTGGACAGGACATTTAGCTATACACAGAGACTGACGATTATATTCAGTGACCAAAGACCTCAACAGTATCCGGAGACGTCAGCCGTCACAACGCACGGCTATAATTCCAATGTATTCCTCTCTTTGTACAAGAGCATATACCGAGCTCAATCATACAAATGAATACGCGTTTTTTCAAATTTACCTGCCCGCTCTCCAAGCATATTAGAGCAACCGTGCCCTATTACCTAGGGGAGCGTGGCCCTCGGGCGTGTGCCCTCAAAGCGTATAGGAACACAGACTATGTCCTGCCGGTCTCTATACGTTCCAGGCTGTGACCTCACAGATCCACCCGCCCACCGAGGGACGACACTGAGCTGGAATAGGGTTTTCTCCAGCAGGCTTCAGGGTATTCTGCAGCTTCCTAATTGTGTAGAAGTAGTATGCGCACACTGACCAAGTCAAACACGAGGTATCAATCTCATGTTAAAAATGGCTCTTCTGGGAGAAACATCCAGACAGGCCCTTTTATTAAAAAGCATAACACCTGCCCTTTATGGGCGTTTAACAGATTACATCAGTAACATATATATATTCTTATTCGCTGGGTTATATAGAATCTCCCGCCTCTCTGACCACCCTTCTCCAAGTGTTGATGTGGCGTAGACTTTGTCCTAGCTGAAGTCATTTCTGTGTAGTGATAAATCATTGTTTAAATAGCTTATGTGTGGGGGGTGATAGGGCTAGGAAAACACTCAGTGTTGAACACAGATATACATATAACACTATGACCCTTAACTCTTAGAGGCTTCTTGTGCAATTCTATGTACTCAGCTAACATTACATCACACATCCATTGTCTAGCCAATACCATGATTAGATTGTGTGGCCATTAAACTCCACAGAGCTAAAAGTCATTACAATAGCATAATACATTTGGTTTATACAAATCAATAGACATTTTATACTAACTAATTATCATGTCTACTACAGCTGTACAGTGTGCATTGCTTGTCCCTACTAAAGCGAGCACCAATGGCCATGATCAACTAGGCATTTAGAACTTCCCCACCTTCTTCCCCATCCCACACCATTCCCACATTTAGTGCTCTAAGCTATAGAAAACCATTTTCACTGGATCCAACTACATTCACCAGTTTACTGATTGAGAGGTGGTATTTAGGCAATTGTCTGGCAGCTTTTTTAGGCACTTTATGGTATGGTTATTTTTACCATATCATGTATTGTTGAGGCATTATATGGTACACTATAAGGGAGTTGTCAATAGAAGGTACAGCACAGAGTATAAATCACAATACCGACCATAAGTGTACAGTATTTCCCTTCTAGCTCCAACTTTACTATTTTGATGTGCGATATTTTATCTGTACTGGGAATAGTGTGTTGAATTTGTGTAAAATTTTATTTTTCAAGAATTTGGTTTGTTTTTTGCTTTTCACTTGCTGCTGAATCAGTCCCGGCAGTATAGGAGGCGTAAGACCCTATAAACCTTTTTGAGTCATGTAACAATGCACGCCCTAATCATTTTTAAAGACAAATCGTTGATGCTTATCCAACCCCTAAATCACAGGTCTCTTCTTTTTAATCCTCCTAGTTAAGGTGCTCTGTAAATCTCATATTTCCATGTGCATTTAAAGGAAAATTATTATAATTACAAAAAGAAATGTTTATTGTTACTTTTAATGCCGCAGTAAATACAGAAGTGCAGCTTTCATATTTTATTGTATGACTTTATAAACTCTGGCAATTGTATATTCTTATTGTATCATCACCTGTAACCAGCGAGTCTTCGAGGCGACTATTTCTGCCAAGATGTTAAAAAAAATCCAGTTGGCTCTTGCTTAGATATAGCCGTTTCTGAGAAAGCTGGATAACAATTATTATGTCTGCCATTACAGAGTGGGTGACCTCCCCAAACCACTGAATAGCATACCTGCCAAGTTATGTAGTAAGATATATTGGCATGCAGGGTCAGCCTCGTGTTGGATTGTGCCCGGTGAACCTTCTGTTGGTAATCAACCTTCATACAGTTTACAATTATGGCTATAGTCACATAGCATTCTTATTCTGAAGTTTAGTATATGGACTCGGAGGATTTGTAGGGCCCTATTTACCTGAAAAATGCCAAAAGAATATACTTTTGACACATTGAGGAATTTATCCTAGGTTTGCAGGGTTTAACTAAACCATAGATTGGCATCATACAGTATGGTGCCAAATTCTGGACAGCTAAGACTTCCATGCAGTTGACTGAATAACAATGCTATACAGTGAAAAGAATCGCGGGAATGAGAACAGAGGGAGGAAGGATAATGGTGGTTCTCTGTAGTAGAGCATCCTCAATACAACAAAACCAAGTTGAAATTGCATAAATAGGTGTTGCTCTCGCCTGGTAAAGTTGTGCTGAAATGTGCACAACTACATAGAAACACTTCAAATAACAAGTGGCAGAATCTTTAGATCTAATACATGTGGAAGTTGTAAGTCTTTTTCTGGTTCACCGGAAGGACCTATCCCTGGGTTCAGAATCCGGTATCATACTGAAGTATAGATGTGTGTCAATTTTTTAAAAGTTCGATTTGTCCAGTTCGCAGAATTTCTGCAAAAAATTTTTGTTTGGATCAGATCCATGAGGGGAGGGGAAACGTTAACTTTTTTAACTTTTACGTGATTGCCGTTTTCCAATAGATGACACATGACCTGGGACCATGTACTGCACCCCCACCCCCGTGAGATCTCCAGGTTCTTGGCTATGTTTGATAGCCAAGAGCAGGGCGATTTTAAATTACCCTGGCAATCCACGGCTTTTACACATACACAGAAGCTGTGGTGACATCTGCGGATTAATCCGGGGGCCTTGGGTACATAATTTCATCTCCCCTCACGAATATGATCTGTGAGGGGAGATTAAAATTAAACTGTTTTTTAAAAACTTTTTTTACTTTACATGATCGCTGTTATCCTTCGGATTACAGCAATCATGTGACCGGTAACCGTGGAACATGGACTGCATATCCTGATCCTTATGTTATTTGGCTTGAAAAAGACCTAATTATAGGTCGAAACGTTGCCTATCTTAACTTGGACGCAATAAACATGTTCCTTTATATGACATAATTTTCTGCATCATTTTATGCTGCCACCTCCTCCACTCGTCTACTCTACTCTATTTCAACCCTGGCGGGGGGTCTTTGTCAGTTTTATTTTGCCTTTTGTCAGGATTGAGGAGCATTGCCCATTAGCAACTCTGCTTTTTTTTTTTCTCCTTGAATGCCATACAGTGTCACCACCAGAAAATAATATACTGTACAATGCCTTAGTAGCAGTTCCACACAATGTCCAAATTCATGCCACCATGCAGTGCTCCAATAACAGTTCCTTGTATAACGTATTCTAATAGGCGTGCTGCATAATGTCTAAATAATATTGCTATACAACTAATATCAGGATTCATAGCGGTCACATCCCTCAGGTACAGGGCTATCTGTGCCGCCCTCTACAGCAGGGTCGGCTGATGTGACCACAGAGCTCGCACATCCCTTAGACCAGTCCTAACTGTAACTCACAACTGATACAACTATGGAACCACTAAACAGAATGTTTAGCAAATCTACAGTTTTTGCATACAAGTTTTAGGTGTTGGAAAAGTAGGATTAAAAACCCCATGTGACAACCTTATAAGGATATTTAAAGTATATATAAAGAGCAATTCTCTTTAAACCCTTAATTGACCTATACCTGCCCAATCCAATGTATGTACTGTAGCTCAGCCATTGTGAGTTGTTATGCATCCCGACACTTGAAGGAACTTCAAAACTGTTTGCAATACAATCCTAATAAATCTTTGACTTGCAATTTGCTGAAATGTCATGTTGAGAAGCTAATATAAGATGCTCCAGGCTCTCTCCGCTCTCTTTAATGTCTCAGCAAGAAATGCTACCTTAAGAACTTTCCTTCACTTTTTAGCTCAATGTTAAACTATATAACTTTGCTCAAGAATTTACACGTAATAAAGGACTTGCATTTACTTTATTTGACACATTTTTGATGTAGCTAACTAGTAGACTCCAACCTACGGCTCTCAAGTTGTTCCAAAACTACACCTCTCCCAACATACCTGCAGCCGCAGTCCGGGTGCTGTGGTTTTGCCACAGATTGGACACCAGTCATGACAAGAAAGTTATAAGAGCACTTTACTTAGGACTTTACCAAGGATACAAAATAAGCTAAAGCCAAATAAGGCCGCTTGCACACGGCAGAGGCGGATCCCGCATATGGGAGCCCATAGCAGAATCCGATCCTGACAGCAGCCGCCGTCCGCGCGAACCCTGTCTCTTTTCCTCTTCATCTGTACTGTGGATGGCTTGCTGTCAGTCATGCGCAGTACAGATTTTTTTTCAAAGCGTCCATCCGTGCAGAATCCACGCAAAAATAGAGCATGCTGTGATTTTTTTCCCCCCTCTGCTCACAGAAACTGCAAGTGGTTACCACAAGTGTTCAGGAAGAATCGATTTCCCCGAAAGCATGCTATGGACGGTATTTGTTGCTGATCCACGGTGCGAACTGGATACCTGCGTGGATTCTGCAGTCAAAATCCGTTCATGTGCAGGCGGCCTAATGCCATTACAAATAAGACATTGATATGAAGAAAAGCACCTTCTCATTCAGAGTATGACCCTGATCTAAAATATAAAATTATATATATTATGAAAATGGTTATGCTGACAGAACAATAAAAAACCTAGATCTCTTGAAAAGCAAGGATAAGAAGAAAAAGTTAAGCAATTACTGGTCATTAAAGGGTTGAAGGATCAAGACGATCTTTAGGGTCATGTATAGTTTAGAGGTTCTATTTGCTTCACCCTTATGTAACACGTCTTACACTCATGACAGCTATGACGGATCTGTTTTTGCACAGATCCCAATGAATCTGGTGGTACTCCTGAGGCATAACTTATTATGGGATCCATCATATTGACATCCGGTTTCTGGCATTTTTGATGGCAAGAAGAACACTGCAGATTATACTATTGTTGCCATGAAAAATACCAGAAATACTGAAAAGGAAAAAAAATACAATTTCAATAATTGTTTGCAGCATTGTTCTCCTCACTGTTGGTTAAGTACACAGCTTTAATGCTTATTGTCGTTACACTTTAATTTATGAAAGCAAATGGTAAAACTTGCTACAAAGCTCCTAAAGCACCTGTAAGAACTGATGAGTTTGTTTAAAGGTTGCTTAAAGGGTACTGAGTATAGCCTGAGGACTGCAGGTCCTGATTGATCATTACTTCTTCTGACAGTTGGGCAGGTTGAACATTGAACAGAAGCACAGTGACAGCATATATCATGTGTACAGTGAAACCAAGTTGAGTTATACCTCTTCTGCACATTTTCACGTTAAAGTCTTGACAACTATTGAAAATTGTTTAGAAAATGTCGTCAAAATTGAAAAATGTTTTTTTTAGCATACATTTCCTCTCAAATAATTAGTTCTAAACTTTTTGTCGAGAATTCTTTTTGGCTCATCACTCAACAGTCACATAACATTTGGAAAAATGCTCTTGAAAATTTGTCTTTTTCTAATTGTATATTTTGAATTTGTCTCAAGTAAATATATTTGGTGCAGAAATTAGTTGGCTTAAGTGCATTTTTAATTCCTTAGGCTGGTTTCAGATGAGTGTATAAAAACACGTCCATAATATGGATCTGTATTATGGACATGTTTCAAAAGACATTACATTGGTATGTCATCAATTAATCCGTATTTGCCTCTGTATTTTTACTATGTTCTATTGGGCATATACTAACCCATATTTGCCCAATAGAAAAGAATAGAAACGCGAAGGCAAATATGCAAAAAATAGTGTGCTGCATTTTTTGAAAAATGGCCGTACAAAATCCGGCCATGTGATTAGCCCTTTAGATTTATATTGGCACTGTGTTATAGTCTCCTCAGCATGGACCTACAAAAAGAAAAAAAAAAAATAAGAAAATGAATACGGTTTAGTGGTGCTTCAATATTTGTAAATCTGAGCCATTGTCTTTCTTCATTCAACTTACCTATTTGTCAGCAGAAAGATCCTTTGGTTGACAAATATATCCATGAGCAGTTTTTATGGACATAATCCCAAAACTGCCAAAAAGTATTATTCTTCTGCTGGATCAGGCTTATTTATAAAGACTGTCAAACCTGCAATGAAAACGTAGGTTAGGGTTACATGCATCATCCTTGACCACCCCTCCCCCCCCTCACCTCCACCCAAAGATAATGGGATAATAGGCGCCGGTAGAGGAAAAAAAATGGTGTTCCTTAAATAGGAACTGCAAAAGTTGGGGAAACCAATAACAGGTGGTTACATGGACAATAGACCTTGAATTGAGAACTGCACATATGTGGAATTGGGTTGGATGCAGATGTATTATAAAGAAGAGCACTATGATTAAGTGGGGGGGTGGTGGGGTTATTAAAGGAATGATTGTCCAGCAGACAGCGGTCAAGCCTAACTTCAGGGACTAAAGGTGGTAGGGTGTATTCTGAAATGTATACCCTTGATACTAAGGAGACCTTTTATCACCCTGGGTGCCGGTAGTTTTCCTTAGCTGCTCAAATTTGCCTACAGCATCAATCAAATGAACATGCTCATTTGACCAAAAAATTGTTTTATGCCTGTGACCATTTTAAAAAAGTGGAGTTACTCACTATAATTATTGAGGAGCCAGTAGTGATGAGTGAATGTTTGAAAAGTTCGGTTCGGCCGCGTCACCAAACTTTTTCAAAAAGTTCATTTAGGTCCGGATTAGTTTAAACTGGTGTAGGACACTGTCTAAGAGCCATTATAGCCCTCTATAACACCATTTTGGTGAATTCTGGTTCAGTGTTCAGGACTAGTGTTGAGCGGACCAAACCTGTAGAACCAGATTTCAGGGAGAACTTTGCAGCGAACTGAACTTTTAGCAACGTTTGACCTGAAACAGGTTTTTACTGCTTCAGTTTGCTAAACACTATTCGGGAATGAACTGCCCAATGATTTTTTTAAGCTGCTACCTAGAAATACAGTATAAGGCCAGCAGGTGACCACATCCGATCTCCATGGTTTTGTGAGTAGAAGGGATGGAGGCATGTACTCATACTAATATTCAGTACAACATTCTAAGTCCCAACTATAAGGTAGGGGAAGATGATAAACATGACCTAATTATAAATCTTCTGGTACCTTTTAATGTGGGGTATTAGCGGGGCTGCAGATGTTGTAGAGGACTTTGTATCTCCACTTCAGCATTCTTTTTAATATCCATGCTTTCTCATAAGAATTTTCTTTAACTTCTGTATAGTAGATCCCTAATATCCAACTGCTATAGCAGAATAATGAGTGCCTTGTTATGACATCTAAAACTGCCCACATACAGATTAGCTACAAGATAAATGTTAACTTCCCCCAAAAAAGCACCAAACATCCTGACAGTTTGGGTCACAGAGTCAATAAAATCTATGCTTAGGATCTTAAATAGGATGGGCAGGTGAAATAACTTCCCTCAGTGAATAGTACACTTCATTGACCGCCAGGAGACAAAGGTTCAATACAACATGTTGTAACTGGAAGGTGTCTGCTTGCTCCCGGACGTGATGCCGCTGCCTGCTTGCCGTGCTCAGCAAATATTTACGATGTGCCAGCACACATGAAATATTAACCAGACGATAACCCTCAGTTATGAGTAAGCTGATACTGCTCACCTTTCAATAATGCAGATACACAACAGATGTGCTCTGATATGATCATCTTCCTCATCATCCTGCTGATTTGTTACACATAACAGTCAGGTATATTGAGGAATGGGCTTGTTTCCCTATGAATAAAATGGTAGACCAAATGACTATTGATTCGAAAGCTTTGTGATTAACCACACTGTCTAGTAATAGTGCCATCCTCTGTTTCTAGCTCTCATGTTGATTTTTTTCTACTTTTCATGAATATGTTGTAGAGTCACTTTAAACATCTACTAGAGATAGAGCCCCACCTACCATATGCCACTTAAGCCTGGCCTCTCATGTGTCAGATGGACCTTTTGGCCCTCTTAGAACCCAGGGCTGGGTGCAGCTGCCATGGCTGTATTTACAGCTCACGCTGTCACTAGGCAATGGACCTTAAATACATTAAAGGCTCGTTTACACTTTCCAATTATCATCACGATTCAATCATTTTTGAGCAATTATAACAGCTATTTAGATTAAGAATGTTTGAATGGTCCCACTTCAATTGCCCCACCATAGAGCAATTACATTTACAGATGTAGCAAACATTAACTTGACATTTAACGAGCTATGGTAATGTAATACTACAATACCATAAATCATATTTAACAATTGCCACATCCTTATATTCTCTTGCCCCCTTAATAAATAGGAGCTAATTTAAAAAAACATATCTTTGGAGGAGTCTAGCATTGCCCCATCTTTTCTGCTAGCGCAATCTGCAGCTTCATGATGGTGGTTATGGATTGATAATCTCATTTGCCACTGTGTGGGGCAATACATAGTGCTGTGTAAGCTGCTCGCCAAATGCATCCTATATAATGAGTGGCAGGACAGATCCCATGCCCCCCTATCTATTGAAGTGCAAAACGTTTCTTCTTTCAAGCAGTGACACGCCTACTAATCAGCATCTTACGCACTGGTCCTCCAGTGCCTAATGGCAAAATATGCCTCTGCTCTGTGCTCCCTGTGATTCAGGTTAGTAGAATCGTTCCCATTTAGAAATGAGCACACCATTTTGTCTGAATCAACACTTCATGTAACGTAATTTGAGAATCAAATTACATTTTGTTTACTTTAATTCACCAAAATGAATCTCCAACCTGAGGGTGCGGGCAGACGAGCGTAGGCGTATTTACGTTCGCACGAGCGCAACGTATAATCGCCCGAGCGATCGTTTTTCACCGATCACGACCAGAGCTAGAAAGCGTATTTTCGTTTGTTCCAACTTTGCAAACGGTCTTTTCAGCGATCGAATATGCGTTGGCGCGTATTTCGGTCGCATATGTTCCGGTTTTTTCGAATTGCCGTTTTTACGCGCCGTAAAATCGCCCATATGAACGAATACATTCGAAACCATTGCCTCAGATGGTCACGTATATACGTTTGGTCGCAAAAACGCGCCGTTTATGCGCTCGTCTGCCCGCACCCTGATATTTACTTTTCTCTACTACCCTTTAAAAAGGTGGGGCAAGGAAAACTTGGATTCACAATTTAGCATACAAATTAAATGGTCACTGAACTTCCACCAAAGTCTGCATAAACCAGTAGTTAAACAATGTAAAAAGCCTTGTCATATACCTAATCAGAGAAAAATTCTTCTTTTCTCCACTTATTAGACTCCTTTCCCCCTCCTCCCTTCTAAAATAGTTCACTCGCTTTAATAAATTGCATCTTGGTAGACAAAGCAAACTAATACATAGCTCACTGACAGGTCAGGTTCTATGCTGCACATAGAAATTTATGGAGGTGGGAGGAGGAGTCTAGTGTGATAAGCAAAGAGGCACTAACAGAGATGCTGATGCAGCTAATAGTAATTGTTTTACTGTCTCACTACGACTGGACTTGCATTTATAGTGCTCACTACTTCCTTATAATGTCTTCCATGCTGCTACTTTTCTGTCTGAGAGATAGTGATAGGGGAGCAGGATCTTCTCTTTTGTATGCGGTATATGGGAGATATCGTAGCAGCTAGTCTTCCCCAACCATCTCAGGGAAAGCTGACAACTAGAAATGGAGGGTACAGAGGGAGAAAACTGCTTAAAATGCAGGATACAAATCATGCAAATACCAGAAATAGTGCTATTGCTAGAGATGAGCGAACACCAAAATGTTCGGGTGCTCGTTATTCGGAACGAACTTCCCGCGATGCTCGAGGGTTCGTTTCGAACAACGAACCCCATTGAAGTCAATGGGCGACCAGAGCATTTTTGTATTTCGCCGATGCTCGCTAAGGTTTTCATGTGTGAAAATCTGGGCAATTCAACAAAGTGATGGGAACGACACAGCAATGGATAGGGCAGGCGAGGGGCTACATGTTGGGCTGCATCTCAAGTTCACAGGTCCCACTATTAAGCCACAATACCGGCAAGAGTGGGCCCCCCCCCCTCCCAACAACTTTTACTTCTGAAAAGCCCTCATTAGCATGGCATACCTTTGCTAAGCACCACACTACCTCCAACAAAGCACAATCACTGCCTGCATGACACTCCACTGACACTTCTCCTGGGTTACATGCTGCCCAACCGCCCCCCTCCCCCCCACAGCGCACACCAAAGTGTCCCTGGGCAGCCTTCAGCTGCCCTCATGCCACACCACGCTCATGTCTATTTAGAATTGCGTCTGCCATGACGAGGGACCGCAGGCACACACTGCAGAGGTTGGCACGGCTAGGCAGCGACCCTCTTTAAAAGTGGCGGAGCGATAGCCCACAATGCTGTACAGAAGCAATGAGAAATAGAATCCTGTGCCACCGCCATCAGGAGCTGCACACGTGGGCATAGCAATGGGGAACCTATGTGCCACACACTATTCATTCTGTCAAGGTGTCTGCATGCCCCAGTCAGACCGGGCTTTTTAATTCATAGACACAGGCAGGTACAACTCCCTATTGTGAAGTCCCTGTCGACCCACAGCATGCGTGGCTCCCTGGAACCCACCGGCGGTACACAGAAATATCCCATTGCATTGCCCAACACAGCTGAGGTAGTAATGTCGTGCTTAATGCAGGTGGGCTTCGGCCCACACTGCATGCCCCAGTCTGACTGGGGTTCTTTATAAGTGTACAGATGTAGTAAAAACTCCGTGTGCACCTACAGCATGGGTGGGTGCCAGGAAGCCACCGGCGGTACATAGAAATATCCCATTGCATTGCCCAACACAGCTGAGGTAGTAATGTTGTGCTTAACCCTTTCCAATCCAATTTGTATATGGTTTTCCCAGGGGGCTTACTCTTTTTCTGCCGTTATACAACGGCGCTATATGCTGGCTAAAGCCAGTACTGCATGAGCTGACACGTAGGATAGGCTCCGACAGCAGAGAGGCTGGCAATATACAGTAAGAGAACCCCGACGGACGTCTACCAACAACGGAGCTGTACAGCCTTAAACCCTAATGTCTTCACAGGTCACACAGTGGACTGGAAAGGGTTAATGCAGGTGGGTTTCGGCCCACACTGCATGCCGCAGTCAGACTGGGTTTCTTTATAAGTGAAAACAGATGCATTTATAATTCCCTGTGGACCCACAGCATGGGTGGGTGCCAGGAAGCCACCGGCGGTACATAGAAATATCCCATTGCATTGCCCAACACAGCTGAGGTAGTAATGTCGTGCTTAATGCAGGTGGGCTTCGGCCCACACTGCATGCCCCAGTCAGACTGGGGTTCTTTAGAAGTGGACACATGTAGGTTAAACTCCCTGTGGAGCCACTGCCTGGGTGGGTGCCAGGAAGCCACCGGCGGTACATAGAAATATCCCATTGCATTGCCCAACACAGCTGAGGTAGTAATGTCGTGCGTAATACAGGTGGGCTTCGGCCCACACTGCATGCCCCAGTCAGACTGGGGTTCTTTAGAAGTGTACAGATGTATTAAAAACTCCGTGTGCACCTACAGCATGGGTGGCTCCCTGGAACCCACCGGCGGTACATAAAAATATCCCATTGCATTGCCCAACACAGCTGAGGTAGTAATGTCGTGCTTAATGCAGGTGGGCTTCGGCCCACACTGCATGCCCCAGTCAGACTGGGGTTCTTTACAAGTGGACACATGTAGGTTAAACTCCCTGTGGACCCACTGCCTGGGTGGGTGCCAGGAAGCCACCGGCGGTACATAGAAATATCCCATTGCATTGCCCAACACAGCTGAGGTAGTAATGTCGTGCGTAATACAGGTGGGCTTCGGCCCACACTGCATGCCCCAGTCAGACTGGGGTTCTTTAGAAGTGTACAGATGTATTAAAAACTCCGTGTGCACCTACAGCATGGGTGGCTCCCTGGAACCCACCGGCGGTACATAAAAATATCCCATTGCATTGCCCAACACAGCTGAGGTAACGTCAGCTGTAATGCAGGTGGGCTAAAAATTAATTTGATTACACTGTAGGCGAGGGCCCACAAAAATTGCTGTATCAACAGTACTAATGTACATCCCAAAAATTGGCCATGGCCAGCCAAGAGGGCAGGTGAAACCCATTAATCGCTTTGGTTAATGTGGCTTAAGTGGTAACTAGGCCTGGAGGCAGCCCAGTGTAACGAAAAATTGGTTCAAGTTAAAGTTCCAATGCTTTTAAGCGCATTGAAACTTATAAAAATTGTTCAGAAAAATTATTTGAGTGAGCCTTGTGGCCCTAAGAAAAATTGCCCGTTCAGCGTGATTACGTGAGGTTTCAGGAGGAGGAGCAGGAGGAGGAGGAGGAGGAATATTAGACACAGATTGATGAAGCAGAAATGTCCCCGTTTTGGATGGTGAGAGAGAACGTAGCTTCCATCCGCGGGTGCAGCCTACGTATTGCTTACGTATCGCTGCTGTCCGCTGGTGGAGAACAGAAGTCTGGGGAAATCCAGCCTTTGTTCATCTTGATGAGTGTTAGCCTGTCGGCACTGTCGGTTGACAAGCGGCTACGCTTATCTGTGATGATTCCCCCAGCCGCACTAAACACCCTCTCCGACAAGACGCTAGCCGCAGGACAAGCAAGCACCTCCAGGGCATACAGCGCTAGTTCAGGCCACGTGTCCAGCTTCGACACCCAGTAGTTGTAGGGGGCAGAGGCGTCACCAAGGATGGTCGTGCGATCCGCTACGTACTCCCTCACCATCCTTTTACAGTGCTCCCGCCGACTCAGCCGTGACTGGGGAGCGGTGACACAGTCTTGGTGGGGAGCCATAAAGCTGGCCAGGCCCTTAAAGACTGTTGCACTGCCTGGGATGTACATGCTGCTCGATCTACGCACATCCCCTGCTACCTCGGTACTGCGCCTTCTGCCACTAGCGCTGTCGGCTGGGAATTTTACCATCAGCTTGTCCGCAAGGGTCCTGTGGTATAGCAACACTCTCGAACCCCTTTCCTCTTCGGGAATCAGAGTGGGCAGGTTCTCCTTATACCGTGGATCGAGCAGAGTGTACACCCAGTAATCCGTCGTGGCCAGAATGCGTGCAACGCGAGGGTCACGAGAAAGGCATCCTAACATGAAGTCAGCCATGTGTGCCAGGGTACCTGTACGCAACACATGGCTGTCTTCACTAGGAAGATCACTTTCAGGATCCTCCTCCTCCTCCTCAGGCCATACACGCTGAAAGGATGACAGGCAATCAGCCGGTGTACCGTCAGCAGCGGCCCAAGCTGTCTCTTCCCCCTCCTCCTCATCCTCCTCATGCTCCTCCTCCTCCTCCTGTACGCGCTGAGAAATAGACAGGAGGGTGCCCTGACTATCCAGCGGCATACTGTCTTCCCCCGCCCCCGTTTCCGAGCGCAAAGCAGCTGCCTTTATGGTTTGCAGGGAATTTCTCAAGATGCATAGCAGAGGAATGGTGACGCTAATGATTGTAGCATCGCCGCTCACCACCTGGGTAGACTCCTCAAAATTACCAAGGACATGGCAGATGTCTGCCAACCAGGCCCACTCTTCTGAAAGGAATTGAGGAGGCTGACTCCCACTGCGCCGCCCATGTTGGAGTTGGTATTCGACTATAGCTCTACGCTGTTCATAGAGCCTGGCCAACATGTGGAGCGTAGAGTTCCACCGTGTGGGCACGTCGCACAGCAGTCGGTGCACTGGCAGCTTAAAGTGATGTTGCAGGGTGCGCAGGGTGGCAGCGTCCGTGTGGGACTTGCGAAAATGTGCACAGAGGCGGCGCGCCTTTACGAGCAGGTCTGACAAGCGTGGGTAGCTTTTCAGAAAGCGCTGAACCACCAAATTAAAGACGTGGGCCAGGCATGGCACGTGCGTGAGGCTGCCGAGCTGCAGAGCCGCCACCAGGTTACGGCCGTTGTGACACACGACCATGCCCGGTTGGAGGCTCAGCGGCGCAAGACAGCGGTCGGTCTGCTGTGTCAGACCCTGCAGCAGTTCGTGGGCCGTGTGCCTCTTATCGCCTAAGCTGAGTAGTTTCAGCACGGCCTGCTGACGCTTGCCCACCGCTGTGCTGCCACACCGCGCGACACCGACTGCTGGCGACATGCTGCTGCTAACACATCTTGATTGCGAGACAGAGGAGGAGGAGGAGGAGGAGGGTGCTTTAGTGGAGGAAGCATACACCTCCGCAGATACCACCACCGAGCTGGGGCCCGCAATTCTGGGGGTGGGTAGGACGTGAGCGGTCCCAGGCTCTGACTCTGTCCCAGCCTCCACTAAATTCACCCAATGTGCCGTCAGGGAGATGTAGTGGCCCTGCCCGCCTGTGCTTGTCCACGTGTCCGTAGTTAAGTGGACCGTGGCAGTAACCGCGTTGGTGAGGGCGCGTACAATGTTGCGGGAGACGTGGTCGTGCAGGGCTGGGACGGCACATCGGGAAAAGTAGTGGCGACTGGGAACTGAGTAGCGCGGGGCCGCCGCCTCCATGATACTTTTGAAGGACTCCGTTTCCACAACCCTATACGGCAGCATCTCAAGGCTGATGAATTTTGCTATGCGGACGGTTAACGTTTGAGCGTGCGGGTGCGTGGCGGCGTACTTGCGCTTGCGCTCCAACAGTTGCGCAAGCGACGGTTGGACGGTGCGCTGAACTACACTGCTGGATGGGGCCGAGGACAGCGGAGGTGAGGGTGTGGGTGCAGGCCAGGAGACGGTAGTGCCTGTGTCCTGAGAGGGGGGTTGCATCTCAGTGGCAGGTTGGGGCACAGGGGGAGAGGCAGGGGTGCAAACCGGAGGCGCTGAACGGCCTTCGTCCCACCTTGCGGGGTGCTTGGCCATCATATGTCTGCGCATGGTGGTGGTGGTGAGGCTGTTGGTGTTGGCTCCCCGGCTGAGCTTGGCGCGACAAAGGTTGCACACCACTGTTCGTCGGTCGTCAGGTGTCTCTGTGAAAAACTGCCAGACCTTAGAGCACCTCGGCCTCTGCAGGGTGGCATGGCGCGAGGGGGCGCTTTGGGAAACAGTTGGTGGATTATTCGGTCTGGCCCTGCCTCTACCCCTGGCCACCGCACTGCCTCTTGCAACCTGCCCTGCTGATGCCCTTGACTCCCCCTCTGAAGACCTGTCCTCCTGAGTAAGCGTTGCACACCAGGTGGGGTCAGTCACCTCATCGTCCTGCTGCTCTTCCTCCGAATCCTCTGTGCGCTGCTCCCTCGGACTTACTGCCCTTACTACTACCTCACTGCAAGACAACTGTGTCTGATCGTCTTCGTCCTCCTCACCGACAGAAAGTTGTTGAGACAGTTGGCGGAAGTCCCCAGCCTCTTCCCCCGGACCCCGGGAACTTTCGAATGGTTGGGCATCAGTGACGATAAACTCCTCTGGTGGGAGAGGAACCGCTGCTGCCCAATCTAAGCAGGGGCCCGAGAACAGTTCCTGGGAGTGTTCCCGCTCCTGAGCAGGTGTTATTGTAGTGGAGTGAGGAGGCTGGGAGGAAGGAGGAGCAGCAGACAGAGGATTCGGATTGGCAGCAGTGGACGGCGCAGAACTGCGGGTAGACGATAGGTTGCTCGAAGCACTTTCTGCCATCCAGGACAGGACCTGCTCACACTGCTCATTTTCTAATAACCGTCTCCCGCGTGGACCCATTAATTGGGCGATGAATGTGGGGACACCAGAAACGTGCCTCTCTCCTAATCGCGCAGCAGTCGGCTGCGACACACCTGGATCAGGAGCTTGGCCTGTGCCCACACCCTGACTTGGCCCTCCGCGTCCTCGGCCGCGTCCACGTCCTCTAGGCCTACCCCTACCCCTCAGCATGCTGTATTACCAGTGATTTGATTTCACAGGCAGGAAATAAATTGGCGCAAGACTGCAGGCCAAATATAATTTTTTCCCTTTTTTGAAAACGAAAGGCCCCACTGCCTCTAGTGAATGAATAATCTAAGTTTAATAACTGTGCTGTTTTCCTGCTAATGTGTCACAGAACGTGAGGGTAGCAGAGTTATTAACTGTGGCAGAGCAGGTATTTTTTTTCCCAATTAAGGAAAGCAAATGGCGAAGCCAGGAGTAAAACGTAGCTGGGTGCGTATGATTTTTACAGGTTGCACACGCAGCCGACACGTGTCCACCGGCGTTAGGACGGACAGAGGCAGGACAAATAGAATTATTTTCCGTTTTTTTGCACCAAAAGGCAGCACTGCGTATATTCTATGAACATGAGAAGTTTAATAACTGTGCTGTTTTCCTGCTAATGTGTCACAGAACGTGAGGGTAGCAGAGTTATTAACTGTGGCAGAGCAGGTATTTTTTTTCCCAATTAAGGAAAGCAAATGGCGAAGCCAGGAGTAAAACGTAGCTGGGTGCGTATGATTTTTACAGGTTGCACACGCAGCCGACACGTGTCCACCGGCGTTAGGACGGACAGAGGCAGGACAAATAGAATTATTTTCCGTTTTTTTGCACCAAAAGGCAGCACTGCGTATATTCTATGAACATGAGAAGTTTAATAACTGCTGTTTTCCTGCTAATGTGTCACAGAACGTGAGGGTAGCAGAGTTATTAACTGTGGCAGAGCAGGTATTTTTTTTCCCAATTAAGGAAAGCAAATGGCGAAGCCAGGAGTAAAACGTAGCTGGGTGCGTATGATTTTTACAGGTTGCACACGCAGCCGACACGTGTCCACCGGCGTTAGGACGGACAGAGGCAGGACAAATAGAATTATTTTCCGTTTTTTTGCACCAAAAGGCAGCACTGCGTATATTCTATGAACATGAGAAGTTTAATAACTGTGCTGTTTTCCTGCTAATGTGTCACAGAACGTGAGGGTAGCAGAGTTATTAACTGTGGCAGAGCAGGTATTTTTTTTCCCAATTAAGGAAAGCAAATGGCGAAGCCAGGAGTAAAACGTAGCTGGGTGCGTATGATTTTTACAGGTTGCAGACGCAGCCGACACGTGTCCACCGGCGTTAGGACGGACAGAGGCAGGACAAATAGAATTATTTTCACTTGTTTTACAAGCAAAAGGCAGCACTGCGTATATTCTATGAATAATAACTGTGTTGTGGCCCTGCCTATACAATTCTTTCCCTGCAGTATCAATGGAGGGTGCAATGCTCTGCAGAGGCGATTTTGAGAAGCAAAAAAAAATGCAGCACAGCTAACAGCAGCCTGGACAGTACTGCACACGGATAAATATGGCCCTAGAAAGGCACCGTTGAGGTTCTTGAAGGCTACACTCACTCCTAACACTCTCCCTGCCTATGCAGCACTTCTGTCCCTAATGCCAGGTGCAACGCTCTGCAGAGCCGATTTTGAGAAAAAAAAAATGGCACTGCTAACAGCAGCCAACACACAGCTATCAGTGGCCCTAATAAGGACCTTTGGGGGGTCTTGAAGCCTACACTAACTACCAATTCTTTCCCTACAGCAGCTCCGGTACAAACAGCACTGTCCCTCAGCTAACTCACCAGGCATCTGAGCCGAACCGCGGGAGGGGCCGACTTTTATGTTCGGGTGACACCTGATCTTCCCAGCCACTCACAGCAGGGGGGTGGTATAGGGCTTGAACGTCACAGGGGGAAGTTGTAATGCCTTCCCTGTCTTTCAATTGGCCAGAAAAGCGCGCAAACGTCTCAGGGAAGTAAGTGAAAGTAACCAGAACACCGCATGGTGTTCGTTACGAATAACGAACATCCCGAACACCCTAATATTCGCACGAATATCAAGCTCGGAAGAACACGTTCGCTCATCTCTAGCTATTGCCCATGTACACATAACAGCTTTTTACAGAAAAGTAACCTGAAAGCTTAGGTACACTTTAAAGGGTTTTTTTGGGGCTTTTACTGTTGATCACCTATCCTCAGGAGTTAATTAATAGTTAATTGCCGGGGATCCGCCCACATGGGGTTGCAGCCTCAGTTGTAATAGGCAGCTTTCCTCCCATTGATTTCCTGCTCTGACTTAAGGCCCTTTGACATGCAACGATAATCTTTCAAATGACTGAAACACTGAAAGATTTAGTGATCTATTTGCATAAAGTGGTAATGGCCATTAACACTTTTTCTTCATTTGCATGTAAAAAGGCCTCCAGGAGTTGTTTGCAGAGCCAAGCATGTGTTTAAACACACTAACAGCTGTGCAAACAGCTGCCTTCATATTCCATTGTTCTCCTCATGGCTAGTGTAAACATGCTGTGGGGATAACAGCGTGCAGTCTATTTAAAGATAAGTAGAATACATTTAAATGGAATGTACTTGCTAAGTCTTTCAGCTGCTCAAGGATTAATTTTAAATAAACGTAAATCCATCGTTCAAACAATGCCTGCGTTTACATGTAACGATTATCGCTCATTTTCATCCATTCGGACGAATTTTGAGCGCTAATTATTGTCATCTAAAGGCCCTTTTACACATGTCTGCTCCCAGCTGCACTGACAGCAAGCTGGGTGATGAGCTGATCGCCAGGGATCATGAATGGCAGATCCCCAATGGTCAACAGCTGATGACTAATCCTGAGTATAAGTCAAAAGTAAAAGTCTGGAAAACCTGGGAAAAAGTCTGGAAAGGCTCTACAGATGGTCCCCGACTTGCGAACAGGTTCCGTTCCAGGAACCTGTTCGCAAGTCGATTTGTTTGCAAGTCGAACAAATGCTTGTATGGAGCAGGATCGCGGGTGGATCCCGCTCCATACAACGTTGGGTGCCGGCTGTTTCTTACAGCGGGCACCCGGCGGCAGCAGTTCCGATGAGCCGCGCTGCTCGTCTGAACTGTTAACACTTTAAATACCGCTCTGACAGCGGTATTTAAAGTGCTAACAGTTCTGACGAGCGGCGCGGCTCGTCGGAACTGCTGCCACCGGGTGCCCGCTGTAAGAAACAGCCTGCACCCGACGTTCAGGGGGCCCATACAGCGTCCCACGATGAGATCGCGGGACACTGTGCGGTTGCTAGGCAGCTGGGGACCTCCTGAAAGGCCCCAGGGCTGCCTATGCAGAGCGCCTATCAAGCGCACGGCTTGATAGGCGCTCTGCATAGACAGCCCTAGGGCCTTTCAGGAGGTCCCCGGCTGCCTAGCAGCCGCGATCTGACCGGACAGGCTTCTTTCAGGCTTGATAGAAGCCTGCCCGGTCCCTGCACAGTATGATGTAATGCCATAGCATTACATCATACTGTGCAGGACAGATAGTTCGCATCTTGCGAAATTCGTAACTCGAATGTTCGCAAGTCGGGGACTATCTGTATAGGGATTTAAGTTCAGTAGAACTCTGTTTAGTCTGGATGTTGCAGCTGTAACACAAATGCTAAAATGTATCTGTATAAGGGGATATTCATACCTGGCAAATTTGTTGTAGAAATTCCTGCAACAGAAAATCTAGATGAGGTTGTTTTGGCTGCAAGAATATGGATTTCTGCAAACTCTGTTTAAAGCAATAATCTTATATGGAACAGCAATATTCTATTATGTCGTCATTGTCACCGAGTGTTTCAACTGTGAACAATTTCTTTCAGAGTTCATTTATTGTTGTCCTTATACAAACAACAAGTTTTGGAATGAGACAGATTCCTTCATCAGGTTTACAACACAATAAAATGATTACTAGAACAACAATATTTAAGAACACTGGCGGTAAAACAACATGTGTGTCACATTTTGTGTAAATAAAACCAGAATAGAAGATTAGTTACAAATGGTTGATAGAAGAGGATGTCTCAAAGGTTTAGACTTGGTGTTTTTGTTACTTTTATTCTTATGTTAGGAGGCGGGAATTGTTAACCTACCATTAACCACCTACACTTTCTCCAGAGCACACTTCACCTCAAGGGCTGAGAATTTACAGGCAAGCAAATATCTGCAAATTAGACAAATATGCAACGGGCGGGTCTGGACAATTCTTCGAGATGAGGGTTAATCTACTGCAAGTCTTCAGTTTCCTGTCCAATCATCAAGAACGATTGCCTCTTTATTTGAACAAAGTATGAGCGGGGGGGAAACAGGCGTCCGCTTGCATGCAGCAAACCAATGATATTAGAAGCCTGCTGCAACAAGACACTTTAATCTAGTAGCGTGTATTAGTGACTTTAATGTCACTACTCTCCTGGGCTGAGACAAAGGTTCTTGTAGTGTGGATGAGCCTTGATTTGTATATGATTCTAAATGACTGTTCAGCCTACCGTTATGTTCTCTGCCCCCCCAATGAACAATAATGATCTTTATTTATATAGCTGCAACATATTTTCACTTCACAATTCAAAGGGGACATAAGAAAAGAAAATCAGACATTGCAAAGAAACAAACTTTGTATAGCCGGTAGATCGGCACTTTTTATTTTACATGGAGTAAAATCGTGATCAAATGATCGTTCATTCATATAAAGTGTAATTATTGTCGGCAGCACATTCCGTTTATATTGGGAGTTATGCTGCTAATGAGCAATAATTTTAACCTCTTAGTGACTAACCTATTTTGTGCCTTAAGGACCAGGCACTTTCATAGTCACATTGCAGAAGTGATGAGCTGATTTTTTTTTTGCAGGACGTGTTGTAGTTTTCAATGGCACCACTCTGGGGTACATATAATGTGTTTTGTGCTCCAAAAAAATTTTGGGGGGGGGGAATGGAAAAATTCGTTGGAAATTTTACCATCAGTTCTTAAGTTTTATTTTCGCAGCATTCACCAATCAGCAGAAATATCCCGATAACTTTCTTATCTGGATCAGTAGGATTGCGGCGATACCATGTTTACATGGAAAATTTCACATACGATGGAATATTTCACAACAGCATTATGGAATAGGCCTTCTTGCAGAATATTCAGCTCCAAAATCTACAGTGCTATCTGTGGATTTTGGTGCGTAATTTAGCGAACGGAATATTCCGCAACGCTATTGCAGAATATTCAATTTCGTGTGGGAGATCTCTATAGGTTTTTTGGGGTATTTTTTTTACTACTTTAGCACAATAAAAACTTGTTTTTAAAGAGAAACAATTGACACTTCATCGCCTCATTTTCAGATCCATAGCATTTTTATTTTTCCATTGAAGAAGCTATGTGAGGTTTTGTTTTTTTTTTTGCAGAAAGAGTCATCGTTTTTATTGGTACCATCTTGAGATACATATGACGTTTGGATGGCTCTTTATTACCTTTGGTGAACAAAACAAAAAGAGCAATTCTGGCATTACTTTTTAAAACTTATTTTTAATACGTTCAGCAAGTTACAGAAATAACAAAATATGTTCATTGTTTGGGTTGTTACAAATAGTGATGAGTGATTAATGTAATAATCAGTTTGTGCCATTATTGGGCCGATTTCACGAAAATCATTCTGAATCAGGACAGTTGATTCCGACTTCCATTAAAGTAAATGGGAGTAAAAATTGAGTTCACTAATTTGTCCTCCAGAAGGACCTGAATGAAATCAAAGCCCCCATCCCCCTTAAAATTACATGGTAGTACAGCTACACACATCTGGGGAACATTGTACTCCTACCAAAAATTGGTCAAATTAATGTACAGTAGTGTAGGAGGTCAATTGTAGAAGAGGATTGTCACTGAAAACAAAAGAAGGCCCACATAGGGACTTCTAGATCAGAAATTGCATCAAGGAATTCAGCTGGTGTGCTGTTTGTTTTAAAAGCAATGTCATAAATTTTACAAGGTGTAACGTCTTACTGACATTGGATAGGAGCCACGGGTGTAGTAGCCGAGCGGGACTGAAGAATTGTCAGGAGGAAGCCAGGAGTCATTATCAGGTGGTCACTTTTGCAGTACAAAGAATGAGGCGGGAAGTGTAGTCAGCTGGAAGCCAGGAGTTGTTATCAGGTAGTCTTTGCAGTAATAGTGGAGGAGTAGGTAATGTGAAGCTTGATGGTGCTGTGAAGCAGAATAATCATGCACTGAGGGAATAGCAAGGCCAGGCTTTTATAGGAGATGCAATCAAGGCAAGAGGCAGGGTCGGGACTAGGAGACAGAAGCTTGATACCTGGGATTAGAGAGCAAGACTTAAAATTATGCAGGGAAAGTGTTCACAGGCTGGATAGCTCAATAAGAAGGGCCAATGCTTGCAGTACAAGAAGTTCCTGGTTCGAGTTCTGACACAAGGAAAAATTCTGCCAAGTGAAAACAACACTCAAGCATGGGCTTACTCCAAGGAATAGCTGTAGAGCTGCCAAAATTTTAGTATGCAAGACAAGAAGTGTGTTGCTTGTTTGTAAACTTTATGACCTCACTTTTAAAAGTACGAATTCTACCAGGTCTACAGAACAGCCAAGCACAGGCCTTCCCTAAGGAAAAGCTGTAGATACAGCTGTTTCTAGTGCTAAAAAAATTGTTTTGGGAGAAGGAGGAGGGTAGAGTGTGTCCCTCTTTGAAACATGAGAGCTGTACTTATCATATTTCCATATTTTTTTCATTTGGGGAGAAGTAGGGGGAGGAAACCTAACAGAAGCAGGACAAGGAGAGCAGCACACTGAGGGCACAGTGTGGTCTTTCATGTAAATTTATGCTCATTTATATGTAAGTAAAATTAGTCAGCTTGCTAACTAATCATGGCAACCTGCCATGGGCATGCGGAAGCCAGGTGAAATTCATGCCTTGCTCATGTTTATAAACACCAGGTGATCCACAATGCCGGTGGACATGCTGATGTGTCTGTCAGTTATCACACCAGCTGTGCTGAACATCCTTTCTGATAGCACATTGGCAGCAGGGAAGGTGAGCACCTCTAAAATATGTTGTGAAAGCTCTGGCCACTCATCTAGCTTTAGACACTCAGAAGTCAAAGGGGCCAGCGCCATGTTTGAGTACATCCATGAGGGAGCAGATATACTTCCTGGACCATCATGGATAAGTGCTGCCTGCAAGCTGCAACAAGCTGAAAAAAAACATACCACACTTCTGTCACTTAGCCATTGGTAATGGTGCTGTTGTGGCTTTCTGCTGGTCTGCCATGAGCCACAGAGCTTCAATCCATTGCAGATGCATCTCCGTGGACATGGGAAAATGCTGTGCTCAAGCTGCTTAACAGCCTGTACTGATAGTACTACTCCATTGCCAGAATGAGATGTGTCATTTTGGCCTCATAGTGAGGATCAAGGAGGATGGCCGCACAGCTGTGCTCTAATATTTTGATGTGGGCTATGCAACGGTCCTTCTGCAAGCACTGCAGCATAAAAACACTCATATGTCTCAAGGCCTCTAAGGGTGATGGTCTACATTCCTCTGCTTCAGGCCTAAGATGGTCCTCCACCATCCACGTAAAATAGTTTGGGTTAGTGATGGATGGAAGGAAGGCTACATAGCTCCCTTCTCTGCCTCTGGATCTATATTATTTCCCTCCTCTTCTTCCTCCTTCTGCTCATCCTCCTCAAAACTTCTCCAATGGGCTCAGAAACATGTTGGAAAAGACGCCCCCTTTGCGGTGTTGAGTAGTGGCAGACTGGCCAGACAGTTGCCAATTGGTATCCCTTCCTCCTCCTGCGACAACAACATGTCATTGTCCCTGGTCTCTCTATCAATGCAGAATAGCTAGGATTCATGATGGATGGAAGGAAATTTGCATAACCCCCTCTCCTGTCTCTGAAAAGGCAACTGGGTGTTAATGCCGAAAGTGTGAGCACAGTTTTTGGCCTCGTCCAGCACTGGATGTAAACCTGGATAATTGTTTAGGAAGTACTGCACTGCCAAGCTCCTCGCATATGCCAGTCAAAGTATGTTGTGAGGTTGCCGAGGCAAAGGGCTGCCAGCAGATTGGCCCTGTTATCGCACACGACCTTGCCTGGCTTCAGATTGTGCGGGGTCAGACTGGGTCTGCAGAGCTGTGAACAGCTTTTCGGCCGTTTGGCTGCACCTCCTTAGATATATGGGTTTTAGGACCGAATTTTTGCATTTACTGTGTACACTGCTGTATTGACGTCAGATTTTGTCATGTACAGATATATATGTGTCAATGTAAATGAAGAGAAGTATTAGAAAGAGTAAATGAGGAGTACAGACTAGGATGAATATCTCACAACTCTTGGAGGTACCATGAAATATGGACCATCACTTTCGGCTTAATGCCCCACCTGCAGGACATTGATCTAGTGTGCTGTTAAGGATATATAATGCCCCTGACCATGCTTACTGGACCCCGTGCCATGGTCAGGTGCACCCTGCCACTGACAGCATTTTTCAACAACAGGGACGTATTATCACTTACATTGTGGTGTAAGGCAGGGATGGCTTTTTGGGCAAAGAAATAGCAGCTGGGCATCTAGTACTGTGGGTTAAGCATCGAGCATCATGTTGCAGATGGCATCCACTAGCCTGAAGGGCATCTGTGCAATGCTTACGTTCAGGCTCTGTGCTCGTGGATGGTTGGGGTAGCTGTTGGTTTTTTTTTTTGGGGGGGGGGGGTCGTTCCCATAGCTAGGATGGAGTACTGGCTGCTGACCTGGGACAAGCTGGAATATGGAGTAGATTGCAGTGTCGGTGAAGGTGGAGGTGATTGTGGCGGGTCAACTTCTGCTCTGTTTCCCACTCCTAGCTCTGAATCCTGATCATCAATTGTGGAGGACAGGCTTGAAGTAGGTATGCTACTGCCCTACACAAAACTGTTTCTTTATGCTCAGAGGCTGTTGCATGAACAAGGAGAGAGATGGAAGAATAGGCAGCGGAAGAAGAAGCAGCATGAGTCTGACTCTTTGCCCTCATGCCCAGGTGGGCTCTCCAAGGCAGTGGGTGGTGGGAGTTCATGTGACTGTTCATACGTGTTGTGTTGAGGTTGTTTACATTCTTGCTACGTTTTAAGTGCTTATCACAGATCTTACAGATGACCACTCTTATGTCATCACTTGCAATGTCGAAGAATGCCCAGGCTGCACAAATCCTAAGAGCAGACCTAGCTGTGGGTCTGATCCTGCTGCAACTAGTAGTAGATGAGGATTGCTGCCCCGTAACATCCACCTTTTCCACCCCATGGGAGCTGCCATCATGACTCTCCCTGTCTGTCCATGACCCCAACATTCTGTGCTGATCACTGTATAGCAGTCAAAAAAGCTAATTCTGACTGCTTGCAACCACCATTAGGTGGAATGTAAAAGCTTACTGCCTACTGCTATATGATGAACTCCATAATCTAACAATATACATAAAATCCATAAGCTCCCTCTAGTGGTGGCTGCAGGCTGCAATAATTTAATCTTTTTTCTATGAAGAGAATTTGAAGCTATGGATCTGAAAAACCTAAGTTTGGACCACTGTAGAGCGAGATTAAGAAATGAATCAGTACAGAATTTTGGACCTAACTGGAATAAAAAAAAAAATGAAAAACTGATGTTGAAGGGTAGACCTCACCTGTTTAATTAGAATTTTTTTAAAATTTGCTCAATTTCATTTCTGCTACTTGCTTGATGTGAAATAGTAGCCAGTGTAGACCGGGAGGACAGAGCATAGCAGCTTTGGAAATCTCCTCTAAGAACCATCTGATCTTGCATACATTAGTGCCATCAAATCTGTCACGTACTGTGACGGACTCTTCACATGTCAGCAGCCGCACACTCTCAGCATGAAGCACATTCCTCTGGCACTCAGCTCTCTCTCCCTCTTCAAAGAGGGATGAATTAATGTAAATACATGTCATTCAAGCCATAACAGTTTAAAACGGAGCCGTCCAAGTTTTTGAGGGTGGTCCCCTTACATCTTATAAATAGAGGTAGGACTGCCACAAATCTATCAAGAGAACTCGGAGTGATTAGACGAGGTACCGCGGAGTTCTCATCAACCTTAATGTGTTTATACATACAAATTTTGCTCAATATATTGTTTTCATTCTGGTTTAAGTTTCTAGTTCTGATTGTAGGCCTTGGTCATGGCAATGAACTGCTATTCTATGAACTGTATATACAGGAGGCAGAAATAAACCTATTCTGATTGTATAAGTGGAAACATATAGTAGCTTGAACCACTTGAAGGCCTATGACAAGTATGCTCATCATGAGCTGAAGGCAGTTGCACATACTTGTCATGATGGAAAGCAACTTTCAGCAGGAAAGATTGATGGAGAATAACCTGGTCGAGGCCTATACTTTGTATAGGCAGACAGCTCAGGCTTCAAGGACCCCTAGGTTATCTGACTATATTCACAGTATTACATATAGATTTTTACCAGTACACTACAGTTTTAAAATGAGCGTCAAAATTAACCCCCCCCCCCCCTATGGAATTGAAAAAAAAGTGAAATGTATTTTAAAAAATCTGTAAAAAAACAAATTCTAATAATCTTTACTTATATAAATCATGAATTTTTTACAATAAATAAACTTTATTAAATAGAAGTACCAAAGCGTAAAAGAACATACATCGTTATGATACAGTAACTTAAACAATAAATTTGTCATCATTTATTTTCATCTGTATATGCAGTCAAAAAAATCATCATAATAATTAATTACATTGGAATTGCTATTTTCCCCTTTATTTTTGCCAAAATAAAAATTCATATAAAATGATTATGTATATTTATCATATAATGGCACTTTTATGTAAAGTACAACTTGTGCTGAAAAAAGCAAAGCTTCATAGAGCTATGTGATAAAAAGTGCTGACCATTGGAGTACAAGGAGGAAAATAAAAAAATTCTGCTTCTCATGGGGTTACCGAGGTTTTCCCACCACTTCAAATTGCTTTACAACCCCTGCTGTTCTTCCTGGTTGCTGCTCACCAATCTGGCCACAGCAGTGACCTTCTATAGCCAGTGATTGGCTGCAGCAGTCACATGTCCTGGTCAGCAGCAATCAGGAAGGACAGTGGGGCTGCGAAGCAATTTTAAGTAATGGGAAAACCCCTTTTAAGTCTTTGAGCTAATCCACAAGATGTGTCACCTGTTTTCCTACAGTCTTGAAAGTCAACATAGGAGGCTAGGGTTCCTTGGCCTTACTAGAGGAAATGATTCTGAAGGTCTGCTTTTATACAGAATAAGTGCATATCCACTTTTCATACTACTTATTAAACTACTAACGACCACTTGTCCATCAATCCGTGTGTGTGATGTGTGAGTTACATGTACAGCTTGACAGCAACTGTGATGTCAGTTACCGGCTCTTAGCTCTGCCCCCTGATCACATGACAGTGACATCATCATGTGTCCTTTTTCCTCCTTCTGCACTGAATGAGGAATTATGGGCGGACTACATCCCCCACAAACCCCTGCAGCCTTAGTTGTTATGGATACAGCAGTACTCAGTCTGGCAGTTTGTACCTGCTTGTGAGACAGCAGCACACCTGTGTGGGGACTCCAATAAATGTCACCTCACAAATGTCCACATACATACCTTGTGTGCGGACAGGACTTGTGATGATGTCACCGTCATGTGATCAGTCATATGGTTTCTGAGCTGAATAAGGGGTTATGGGCGGACTACATTCCCCACAAACCCCGTGGCCTCAGCTGCTATGGATACACCAGTTCTTAGTCTGGCAGTTTGTAGCTGGACACCTGTGTGGAGAATCCAATAAATGACACTTCACAAATGTCCACATACATAGCTGGCAGTGCATATCGACCAACAACATTGAAGCATAGTCCTTCACCACTATCTTCACATCTCCTGAATGTGATATCATGTCATCTCAAGTGTTAATGCCACCAACACCAGCCAAGCCTTCATCTAATCATCAACCGTTGTCCAGTGTTGAAACGTTGCAGTCTGTGAATTTTCATGGACCTAAATTTTGCATATTCCCTACCAATTGCTTTTTTTCCCCCACGTCTTCATCACACTTCTCTCATGTGCAGAAAGAACTTTCATGCATAAATATGCAGTGAATATGCATGTATCATACATATTCACTGCAAATTTACAGGCACCCATTGACGTTAATGGCCTTTTACAGCCCAAAATAGGACATGCTGCAATGTTTTCAAATTTTTTTCCCCATACGCATATCTGAATACTCTGAATACTCCAATGCAAATCAGCGGGGTTTCAGCACTGCGTATTATGCGCGTAAAAAATACATGAGTAATACGTAGCATAAATGCGACCTAACGTATAGTATTGTTTTTCCATCGATTGAGCGCACACCTGAGGCTACCTGCTTTTCCACAGGCAGGCTTGGGGTCTGAAAACAAAGCATTTGATGGACATATGAGTGGAAGCAATCTGTCTGGGGCTTCTGAGGTCAAGCTAATGAGGTCACTTCATGAACTGTAACTGATCCAAATAGATTAACAGCGGTAAATGAAGTCTTCATAACATGTACAAACAGCAATGAGCGTCACAGTCAGACCTGCAACAGAGTGTTTAAAAGGAACAGTGTGCTATATTGAGGCAGTTTAATTTCAAAAACTTGAAAATTTACTGAGAATTTTTAATTTTATTTTTTTTTACTGAGAATTTTTTTTATGAATTAAATTTTAATAGATTTTAACATACAACATTGCTAAATGTTAGAACAGTTTGAAAACAGCCTTGTAGAGACTTAAAGTGACCATGGAGAACTTTGATTCCCACAAACAATTTTAGGTTTATGTCCATTAGATAAGAAAGTTAGTTACTGTAACTTCTGGGCAGTCTTCAGCTACTGAGATTTTGCTATATCCAGTATACTCAGTGGGGGCTACTTTATTAAATAACTTTCTAGTTTTGGAGTATTAGCTAGAATCCATCAGGATCACAGCCTCTCATATGATGGCATCCCACAGTGAGGGTGCAACCTTTGACAAGCGGGAAGAGGCCTATACTCTCAGAGCAGTTTCTAAGGGGTGATGCCAATGCCTGATTTAAAGGAAATTTCTAGAGAAATAAGACTATCACATGCATTTAAGTAAACTGCAGGCACACCATTTACTATTGTACGTGGCAGTCAGAAAGAATTATAAACAGTAGAATTTGAATATACACAGTTTAACACTCGATACACAGATAATCCCTGGGTAGGCAGCACCTGACATATGGGAAAGCTATAGAGAAACTGACTAGAGCTGAAAACCCCTATCACCCAACTAACAATAATTGCCAGCCTGAAACACAAGCTAAAGTTCCCCAGTACTCACTCAGTAGGACTGTCTGGAGATTCTTGGGTCTCTGCAGTTTGCGGTGCTATGGCTGTTCAGTGAAAGCATGAAGGGAAGGTACAGCTTGGAAAGATTTCAGGTCTTGAAGACAAGCACAGGCTTCTCTCAGCATGGTGGGTGAATGATCAGCTGCACAAGGGGTTACTTAAAGTTGTAAGTAAGCTTCTCTAACCAAAGGACAGGGGGAGATGCCAGCAAGATAACTTCACCTCAATCTTCTTTTCCCTCCTTCTAGCTCTCTGTCTTGCTCTCACTAACTTTTTCCTGCTTCTCAATTTTAGATTTCTCTGCTGCGACGCCGATCAGGAGAAAGGGAAATTCCCCAGTCTCCTCTACTCAAAGTAACATAGTATGCTAGGCTGAATGAAGACAATGTTCAGCCTGTTTCAACCCCCTAGTTGATCCAGAGGAAGGCAAAAACCTCAAGAGGCAGAAGCCAATTAGCTCATTTGGGGGAAAATTCCTTCCTGACTCCATAATGGCAATCAGAATAATCCCAGGATCAACCTTTGATAGTTCCTACCTGAATGTAAGACCCGGAACAACAACCCCGCTGGTCACCTATTGTCTATATCCTGTAAGAAAGACATCTAGTCCCCTCTTAAACTCCTCAATGGATTTTGCCATCACCACGTCCTCAGGCAGAGAGTTCCATAGTCTCACTGCTCTTACAGTAAAGAACCCCCTTTTGTGTTGGTGATGAAACCTGCTTTCTTCTAGATGTAGCGGATGCCCTCTTACCGATGCAGTCCTGGGTATAAACAGATCATGGGAGAGAGCCTTGTATTGTCCCCTCATGTATTTATACATAGTTATTTGATTGCCCCTTAGCCGTCTTTTTTCCAGGGTGAATAATCCCAATTTTGATAGCCTCTCTGGGTATTCCAGTTCTCTCATTCCATTTAATAATTTAGTTGCCCTTCTTTGAACCCCCTCAAGCACTGCAACATCTTTCCTGAGCACCGGTGTCCAGAACTGAACACAGTATTCCATGTGGGGCCTGACAAGAGGCTTATATAGTGGGAGAATAATTTTTGCGTCCCTCGCCCCTATGCCTCCTTTAATGCACCCCAAGACTTTATTAGGTTGGAGTGCATTAAAGGAGGCATAGGGGCATTGGTTGCTCCAGTTAAATCTACAATCCACTAGTACCCCCAGGTCTTTTTCCATCTCACTTTTCCCTAGCTATACCCCACTTAGTGTATATTGGTGACATTCGTTTCTCCTGCCCATGTGCAGAGCCTTACATTTATCAACATTGAACTTCATTTGCCATTTTTCATCCCAAGCCCCCAGCTTATGTACGTCATTTTGTAGCCGCACATTGCCCTCCATTGTATTAATTATCTTATATAATTTTGTATCATCTGCAAATATCGATATTTTACGGTGGAGTCCCTCTATCAGGTCATTGATAAATATATTGAACAGAATGGAGCCTTGTTTCAGCTCAGCTGCAGTTAGTTCTGCCCCTCAACCAATCCGAGAGCTCCTTTCTTTTTCTGGTCAGGTGGACCAATGGCAATGGAAGATCCTTTTGCTGCATACTGAAGGTTTTCCACAGGTTCTCAAATGATTATTTTACAGTGAAAATGACAATTAAACGAACCCATTAATTCTCTATTCTAGCCCCTACTTCTATTAAATGGAATCCAGCATCACTCCCCCTTGCTAAAGGAGTTGTAGTTAGGACAGTCGATCTTGACTTGCAGTTAGGTACTTTTACTGTAGTTTCACACTACATGTCACTACAAGGGGAGTAACTAGGGATGTAACTGAACTCCATAGGGGCCTGTTGCAAAGTTATGGATACTCCTCTATCTTCTACTTGACAACAGGCAACCAGAGTAGTGCAAACAGCAGCATCATTTTTACTTGACCCTGTCGGGGACATGGACCTGCTATCTCAAGATCGCTCAGATATTCACTGTGCTGCAGTGTTATCACTATTATTGCCTATGCTAAGCCGTGGCATCAGGTTGCCACGTCAACCCATCAGCTATCTACAGTTTCATGGCAGATGGTCGATGACATCACAGATGCTTCAATATCATTGATATCAGGATGGACCCATGAGTTTTATGCCAAATGTTGACTCTACCAAGGCAGCATTTCCAAATCTCCAGTTTTGGGAAACCAATGGCTATAATTTCCTTCTTGGCTTAAAGCAGTAAAACCCAATGTGATCTTCTACTATTGTATGTCAAATCTTGAAGTAGGCGAGCTTTAATGTCCAAAGACGCTCTTTTGCAAAGCATTGATAGATATTTCAGCTACTGTTTCCCCTTTAAAGTAAATGGTGCTCAATGGACTCTTGTGTAGTGCACCTAAACCATCAGTGCCAATGTACAGTCAAAGCACGGTCCTCATTCTAGTGTTTGTCTAGAGAACAATTGTGTTTTGGGTTTTTTTGTGTGACATAAGGACCACCATACTAGCACTCTATGTAAATATCTTACGCAACATGTCTTGTATTAGGCTCCATAGCTGTATAGTACAAATGCACTATTAGATTTTCAACTGAAGCTTGAACCCATTGCATAGTTGCCTTGCATAATAGTAACTCTGATGGGCCACCCAGCTTGCGCTCCCTTCGGCAATGTTTCATTACAAGTGCTGATAATGAAACGTGTAAAATGAATATTGCTATGAACAATATGCTTAATTGTTACCCAATTCAATTTCACAAGATGGAAATATACTTAGTAAGATTACAACACAGTTCAAAAGCTGTATAGTCTTTAAAACCTATTATACGATGTGTATGCGCATGCGTGTTTGTGTGCATTCTGTAATACTTCCCTCTTCTTTTTTGGGGGGGTCCTAAAATGCTATTAGATATGCTGCCATAAGATGGATAATGTTCTGTAGTGTTAATGTTCACCTTTATATCATAGACACTTGTAAGAGTTGAAAATGTACCGTGTTCCATTTTGAACACCATTCTACAGTTCGTAAATAGGTACAATATACTCTACACAAAGAGTTACATTACTTATCTTACACTAATCCTGTGCAGACTTCAGAGCTGAAATCAACTGCTGCAGTATTTTGAGGATTTGCATTCTGTCAAGTGTAGTCTTTACAGCAGGTACTGTATGTTAATCTGATGAAGATCCCCTTCCCTTGCAGATTGTAAACCCTTCTAGGCAGGTTGATTTCTTTTTTACTCTTATGCAGTGTACCCTTTTTATGTGTACAGTATCTTGGAATTAATGTTGACAAAGGCTTCCTGCAGACAGCCAGGTCAGATCCGGCAGCGAGAATTCTTGTCGCGGGACCCGACCTGAGCGCCTGCATAGAGCAGCGCGTACCCGCCCGCGCCCCCCGCAGCTCCGGCTCTTTCATGTGCCGGCTGCCGGGCAGCCGGCGCATGCGCAAACTGGAGTCGGCGGCCGGTGAGTGATGTTTCTGTGTGGGGCTCTGCGAACATGCTGTGGTTCGTTTGCCGCGCGAGATTTCGTTTGCTAACGCAATCCTATGGCAGCTTCCAAGTGCGGAAATTCCGTGGGAAATCCCGCCGCGGAATTTCCGCCCGTCTGCAGGCGGCCTTACAATAAAGAATAAATTGTCTCTCTGCATTGTAGCCCCTCAACTAAGTTGTTAGGGGTGTCTCTGCTGTCTTGTTAACTGTTTCTAGAACCAACGAGCAGAGTTGTGACTACAGCTCTAGGCCATATTACATGTTATCAAGCAGGATTATAGTAGCAAGTAATGAAAAGTGTTTACAAAGTTACTCAAATTTTATGTAAATAAATTGTATTCCTGCGATGGAAAATAGTATTCAAAGAGGAATTTTGCTTTAACCCTTTCCAATCCACTGTCTGACATCTGAAGACATTCTGATCAAAGGCTGCACAGCTCCAATGTCGAAAGACGTCCGGAAGGGTATTCTTACTGTATATTACTGGCCGCTCTGTTGTTGTTGGGGGACCTCTCCAGCATGTCCCATACCGCAGTACTGGCTCTAGCCAGCAGACGGCGCCATTGTGTAATGGCAGAAAGAGAAAACCCCCTAGGAAACCCTGAATCCAAAATTGAATTGCAAAGGGTTTACGTTTTAAACCTCCAACATCAACTAAAGTTGGATCCATTACCCCAACTGGTGATGACATTATGTTTTGCCCTATGTGAGACCATCCATCCTACTGCATGGAATCTGTATATATTCTTATAATAATAGCATGTTCAACAAGACATCTCTAAAACAGTTGTAAAGTAGAAATCGGTTGAATATATTGTAATAGTCTGACAGGAAGAAACTACTTAAAGGAGTATTGTGCTCTGGATAATTCCGTTTTTTGTTATAACCTCTGTTTAAGAAAAAAAAGCTGATTACTTTGTGATACATTACTGGAAGCCCTTCTCTCAAATTTTCAGCTTTAGGACCCATTCAGATGGACATATTTTCAGGCTGTATGTATATGTGATAGGTGCAGTTATGGAGAGGCTTTACACCTGTTCAATTGAACAAACAATGCTTTACTGAATGTATAATAAAAAAAATCTGACAATAACATACAACTGTATTATTTGGATACAATGCAAACAGTTTACTAAAGTTCGATTAACGCTATAACTCGGTCCAGCTTGGTAGCGCCACTGCAGGAATCTGTCTCTCTCTCTGAATAGTATTGGGGCAGCTCACTCCTCATAAGGCTCTCTGCAAAAACTGCTGAGTCACTATGTAGCTGGCTTTTACACTTAGCCCATCAGCCAATCAACGGGCAGCTCACTCTCAGTAAGTCCATAGCAACAACGTTACAGTTAAAAAACAGTCATGCAACCTCTCTGAATATTCTAGGAGGAATATATACATATAAAGTCCAACAATTTTTTATAATATATATATATATATATATATATATATATATATATATATATATATATATATATATATATATATATATATATATAATGCGGGGGCATTTAATACTCTGTTTTCCATAAACAGCACACAGATCCATAATAGCCTAATAGGATAAAGTGTTCCTTTTTCCCTGTAGTGTCACTATAGAGAAAATGAAGTACTGCATGGTGCCCACTGCAAGAAAAGGAGAAGCTGGCTTATTGATGGTGTTCTGAATGAGAACACTATTAAATCAGAATACTATAATAAGGTATTTGAAGATAGATTATATTCATGGGTCATTTTTTAATTTTTTTCCCCTGTTTTTGTTTATTATTTCACCACAAATATTTGTATGTGTGTATTGGTTTTATATTTGACACTTTACCTGGAATACCCTGTAGACATACTTTTGTGAGTCATTACGGCTACTATAAAGGGACTAAAGGACTCCACTCTTCACTGATACTGTAAATGAGATGGCACTGAAGCAAACTGAGCCAGGAAAAAAATGAGTGATCAGCCACATGAAATAGCACTTAAGTAATGCACTTGGAATATGACCCGTTACTGAGACACAGCAGAATGCCAGCTCTTAAACTTTGGATGGGATAAAAATGTTTTCCCCACAGGACTGCGCGAAGGTATTCATGGTTCTATATGTGTCATTCCCCTGAGTGACCTGTTGACAATTGTGTTTGTATCATTAATCCTGTCCGTCAAACGTTTTATTTTTAAAATATTTTGTACCCGTGATATCAAAAGATGCAGCCTTCCCCCATATGCCCAACCAAAAGCATCAAGCATACGCTATATTCTGCTAATATCACAAGCATGATTACTGCAGTTTCATATCTCGTTCTAAGTTCACAATGGATGTTTTTGTTCTTTCCTGTCCTCTGTTATATGTGCCATTTGAAGGGGTGTGGCCTTTAAGTTGAGCAGAGCCAATAGTTGTACCCAGCCCCACTCCTTGGGGGGCCTAAAGGCACCACTCTCACACAAGAATATACCAGTATTAAAAAGGACCATCACAGGTCAGGGGCCCAATGTGATTGTTCTCGGCAAGAGAAACCAAGTAATCTTGTAGATATGATACCTTTTTAATGGCTAACTAAAATACATAATGTTATAGTAAGCTTTCGAACCTACTTGGGTTCTTCTTCAAGCTTAATGGAACAGATCCAAAGATATATTATATACAAATATAAAAAAGTATATATATGAAAAGGCACAGACATGTTATGATTAATTTGCCCTTAAAACAATACCAGGACAGGATGTCCAGAGGAGTAAATACTTAATTAGTCCAATGATAAGGAATGTGATAGTTTTATGGGTCAGGAGCCCTACACAGATTTTTGGCTTTGAGCCCTGATGCTTCAAATTACGTCTTCAGTCATTTGAAGCATAGTTGCAGAAAACAGATCAAACTGTATGTGAATTTTATATGTTATGTCCACCCTTTCAAATAAAAATGAAGCAATTTTTCATATGCATGAAAAATACCTTATCGTCTTGTGAATACAGCTCCTATGCAGTTTTATGTGAGTTCATCCTTGTAGACTACAAATTCTTTGTAGACTGATCCTATAGCTTGTATTGTCTTGAATACGTCTTCAACAGGAATGATAAGAGTCCATACCGAGGAGTAACTTGAAGCTCCTGGGCTCCATTGTAAAATCTGTAACAGGGTCCCACTTATCATGTGCTTTCTGTTGTTAGAAGACCAGAACAAAAGGGGCCAAATATTCCTGCTGTCACCCATTATTCTCTACTGTTTTTGTAGGGCACCACAAAAATATATTCTATATAAATATTACCCCATACTTGCCAACTTTTGGAAACTGCCATTAGGGAGACCAAAGAGAGTGGCAGCATACAAATTTTTGTGTATATGTCATGCTCTTTTTGAGACCACACCCCTTTTTTGCATGCTGCATCCTCTATTTACAACTCGCACCCCTTGAAGCAAGGGCACTAAAAGGAAGAGGGTACCTGGAGACTCCCCATCCTGCTGCTACCTCTGCCTTTCTCGATATTCTTGCACAGTAATAATACCCTCTTTGTGCATCATTTATGACCCTACACAGTAAAAATCTCCACTGTGTCTCCCCACAAAGTAATAATGCTGCCTTAGTGCCCCGTACAAGGTAGAAATTTCTCCTTACTGTCCTACAGTTATAGTGTCCACACAAGGTAAATCCACGGAGGGGGATAGTGGCAATCAGCAACAACAGACCTGGATGTCCAGCATCTGGGAGACTTGCCAACGTTTCCAGGAGGTCTCTCCTTTTCTAGGAACCTCTTGGATGTTGCAGGAGAGATGGCAAGTATGTGTTATCCACATTATTTGCACATCTATGGATTCTAAGCAAATTTCTATAAATGTGGATTTAATGCACATTTCACTTGCTGTATTGCAAAGGGTACAATCTGTGAATCCAAACATGATAGACATGATGGAGATTTCAAAATCTACTTTTTTGGTAAAAAAAAAATAAAATATAATCTTAATCCCATATAAAATATACAAGTTAAGAATAAAGAAGTGGAGAGAACGCTCAAGCCCAAATATGCCCTGGATTTATCCCTAACAGCAGGGCACCTGCCCTGAGAAGGGTGACCCGAGCAATACAATTCTATCTGCAGTTTGCCAGTTTATCCTGTTGGAGAGATTGCACTCTTACTTCCTGTTTTAAGGGCCATTAACACAGGATAATTATCTCTGAAAATTCATTCAAATGAATGAAATTGAACGATAATTGTCCTGTGTAGATGGAAAAAAATTGTTTACTATTTGTTCACTTCTTATCACTTTCAGTCAGCATAAAAAAACATTGCTGGATCACGGGATTCTCGCCTTCACGTAGAAGGTGAAGTGCAAAGTGAGAAGCCTGTGATCCTGTAGTGTTCTCTGCCTATTTTAATGCTCTGTATAAAGCACGAATGAGCTTAGCGTGATGTCAGCACTTGTGCAGTCGTTTAGACGACTCTGGTCCCATCTAAATTGGACATTAACCTGCCTTTATGCTTATTGCCAGGTTCCTGCCCAGGGTTTCCCTTCTCGGGTAAGGTTGCCACTTTACTGACAAAAAAATGCCAGACAGTTTTATAGGGATTGTGGTTTAGGGGCATGGCTTTCATGGCCGCCTGGGCATTATTCAGAGTTTGTCAATAGTGATGAGCAAACTTTTGAAAAGTTTGGTTCAGCCACTTCAATGAACTTTTCAAAAAGCTTTATTCGGTCCAAATTAGATTGAACTGAATTGAATTTCATAAAACCCCTAAAAGCAGTGTAACACTGTCTAAGGGACCTTTCAAACAGGCAAAATATTTCCACTAGTACACAGCGTAAAATGCAAAGTTACGGATTTCCAGATTTCAGTGTGGAATGTACTATGGCTTGCAGAGCATCTGGCGGGCTCATTACGTCCTTGTGATAGGCCACCATGAGCTATAAAAGCGCTGTATAACACTTTGAGAGTGCTATACAGGGTTTTTATGGCTCTTAGTGCTATACACCAGTGTTCAGGACTAGTGTTGGGCAAACTGTAACAGTAGAACCCTGTTTTGGGTAAAACTTTGCGAAAAGCTCGGTTTTAGCGAAGTTCAACTCAAAACTTGGTTCTATTGGTTCAGTTTGCTCATCACTATTTGTCAATAATTTTTTATAGTTTTTTTGGAATGAGAGACCAGCAAGACAGAGAGTCCTTGTTGATCCCAGTTGAACAATGACAGCCTATGTGTTCAGTTGGGATTCAGATGGAACCCCAGTAGGACATCTGGGGACATATACTAAAATGTGACACGAGTGTCCCCTTATTATCAGTCATGTGAAACAGACTCAATGACAGTTCAAGTCAGGTAATGAGTGTCACACTGAGTCTTGAGCATTCACATTGCATTTTTGACTAATCCTGGGGTTACATCGGGATGCCCAAAAGCAGGATTCCAACATACAGTAATCCTGAATGAAACCATGTCAACAAAAGACCATTAAGGTCTCCGTTTTGTCAAGGATTCCATTAGTTCCAGTAGCTATTCCACCCTAGAGTGACCTTTAAAAAATGTATAAGTTTGAAAGATGTCCTAATAACCTTTTGGTGAAGGATGCTACTGTATGGCATCTGTCACTGGCCATCGCTAAGCTTTTTTTTCTGGGTGTAAATGTGTTGGCTTTATTATTTTCAATTTGGTGCCAAGTACTACCGGTTAGGGTTGATACTGAGTTGCCTTGGACTGGCTCTTGCAAATGTCACTGGCAGGAAACTTTTTGCATATATGGCTCCATGTGGGAAACATGTCAGCAGCAAACCAACACCACACAGAATGACTTGACTGAATCTCTCTATCAATATGGAAGGCATGGCAGGTGAATATCCATCTTGCTGCAGGATGAGAGTACAGCCAGAGTCACAGATCATTAGGATTTAGTGGAGACCCCAGCTGCTTATCTCTGCTCATGGTAGCCCCACTGATGTAACTTTCCATATATAAACAGTTACCATATATCATTTTTTTTAGAGATATTACTATCTAAATATGGATAGTTATATCATTAAAGGGGTTGTCCCGCGCCAAAACGGGTTTGTTTTTTTTTCAACCCCCCCCCCGTTTGGCGCGAGACAACCCCGATGCAGGGACTGAAAAAAAGAACAGCACAGCGCTTACCTGAATCCCCGCGCTCCGGTGACTTCAATACTTACCGGTTGAAGATGGCCGCCGGGATCCTCTACCTCCGTGGACCGCAGCTCTTCTGTGCGGTCCATTGCCGATTCCAGCCTCCTGATTGGCTGGAATCGGCACGTGACGGGGCGGAGCTACACGGAGCTACACGGAGCCCCATTGAGAACAGAAGAAGACCTGGACTGCGCAAGCGCGTCTAATTTGGCCATTAGGCCATTTTAGACGGCGAAAATTAGACGGCAACCATGGAGACGAGGACGCCAGCAGCGGAGCAGGTAAGTGAAAAACTTTTTATAACTTCTGTATGGCTCATAATTAATGCACAATGTACATTACAAAGTGCATTATTATGGCCATACAGAAGTGTATAGACCCACTTGCTGCCGCGGGACAACCCCTTTAATGGATTTCCAGGCTTCTGTGAGCTAGTGGCAGCTTGGGCTTCAGTTCCTGCATGGAAGACCAGATACAGAGCTGCCGGTGATGAGAGTAGTTGCTTTAAATAGCACAACTACAGTAGGAGAAGTTTATAGGCTATCTTCTCAACTTCCGTTGCTGCAGCCTGTTGGGGTTGTACAGTTACAAGTTAACTGCACATGTGCATAAATTCCTTCAATGAATTAACGGCCACTAATGGCCGTTTATGGCTGTTCTTTGGGCAGGTGAACTGTTGTTAGGGATGGACCGAGGATGTATTCGAGTCATGTTCTATCTTTCTTTTCTCCCCTTCCCCTTCTTTTTTCTTTCTTTGTACATTTTATAATAAATAAATGTTACATTTTAACTTCTTTACCAGAAAAGTGGGCTTTTCCCCAGTCGTCTCCACGACAGCACTACTTGAGATAGCATCCTCCTGGTTGGAAAGGAACACACCAAGAGGTTAGAAGCTCCCCCCTCTCCCACCTTCCTCAGTGTCTTCCTGTCCTGCTAGGAGACATGATCCCTGAGAGGTGCTGGTGGAGACACCAGCATGAAGAGACTCACTGATGGATCAGAGGGCAGTGGGTCAGCCTGTCCTCCCTTCCTGATGAGCGGCTGCCAAGACACCACATGGGGTGGTTCCCCCGAGCCAGGATCCTCCCGCGGTGGCCCATGGGGGGGGTACAAAGCGGGGGCCTCAGTCCTCCTCCTCCGTCTGCTCTGGTGCTTAGGACTGGGCGCGGCGCTCTCAGAGTCCCTTTGGCGTGCGATGATGTCACCGCGTCGGCATCAGGGGATGCAAGGAGGGGGCGGGGCTTGGCGTGGAGGTGCTAAATTTGAAAAAAAAGCCTGAGAGAAGATCTACAGGACAGGTAAGCCATTGCTTTTAAGCTAGCTTGTATTGCTCCAAAGTGTCTGCAGCACTGGTTGTCAATGAGTGCTCCAGCACTGGGCATAGCTGAATCTTCAGCTATAGTGGGGGCTGTAAGTAGCCAGTGGGGCAAAAAAGTTTTATGCTAAATCCAATGTATAATGTTTGGAATACTGCATCCTTATTCGCAAAAAACTCTGTTTGTCTGCCAGGGGGATAAAAAAGATGCCCCTCCCAGAACGAAACCTAAAAAATGTGCAGAGTGCGAATCGAGACTGCCAGCTATGTATGAGAGGCCTCTATGCAAGGCATGTGTAGCCAGGTTGGTTAAAGAGGAATCAGGGGGATTCCTAGAAGATGTCAGGAAGCTGGTCAAGGAGGAAGTGCGGTCAGCTCTGACATCGCAATTGGCGCCAACAGCAGGGGCATCCAGGGCTAAGCACCAGAAAGTCGTATAGCCCGGAAGAATATTCAGACTCCAAATGAAGCTCGATCAGGACAGAGTTGGAAGAACCAGCGCCCGAAGAGTCCTCAGATGAAGAGGAGTACAAAAAATATCTATTTCATCAGGAGGACTTAGCGGACTCTTTGAACCATGCAGAACGCAACTGAAAAAATGGAAAAGAGGTGGGAGTAAGCATTTACACACTTCTCCATAGTTGTTGAAGTAATCACTTAATTTAGATGATACTCAAGAGGTATCATAGCCTTATCAATCAGGTATACCGAATTACTATTTGGTGCATCGGAGAACAAAACAATGAGAAACACTGAAGTAATGTTTCCAAGTGCTTCTGTTTTATTGTTCCAATGCAAGATGGTATATAGTGTGGCATTCCCCACAAAGTAAACAATTCAAAGTCTTCAGCATGGGTGATACTTCTCTCTTAGTGAAACATTAAAAGGGTTAATTATGACAAGGCTGTATGCTCAGTGTCTGAGACCCTGTTCGTAAAATTTCACTACAATGTGTGTCTTTTGCACGTCGTTTTTGCTATGTACACAGTGAGAGAAACCAAGTAATCTTGTAGATATGATGCCTTTTAATGGCTAACAAAAATGCATGATATTACAGCAAGCTTTCGGATCTTCTATCAATCCTTCATCAGACTAGAAACAATCACACTTTGCTCTACTGGCTATCATGGTACCAAACCTTTTTTTCTTTTTACTATGTACATGGCAGAAATATTATGACACCACTGCAGAAAATATTATTTAATATTTACCCTTTACTCATCATAATGATATTTCTTAACCCAATTCAAATGTATCATGGCTCTGGTTGTTTGCTGCTATGACCTGTAATATTCACATTAGGTGTATTTTCTCTCCTCTGCATCTTACACACTGATCAGTCATAACATTAAAACCAATTGCCTAATCTTGTACAGGTCCCCTTGTGTCATCAAAACTGACCCATCAAGGCATGGACTCCACATGACTTTAAGTATTGTAAATTATGAGATCGGGCATCCATGGATTGGACTTGGCTTTTCCAGCACATCCTACAGATGCTAAAACGGATTGAGATCTGTGAAATTTGGAGAACAAGTTCTCCTCTTTTAAACTCTTTTTCATGTTCCTTAAACTCTTCCTGAACAATTTTTGCAGTGTGGTAGGGCAGAATATTTTGCTGAAAGAAACCACTGGCATAAGGCCATACCATTGGCAAGAAGGGGGGCTACTCGGTCTGCAACAAAATATAGGTTTCTCTCTTACTACATAGCCAAGCACTAGGATTCAAAGCAAAGAGCTAATTGGAGGACAGAAAAAGTGCTGGACTGCTCTACAGAGCTAATGTATCAAGGCCTAAAGAGGACGTAGAGAGGTTTGTTGGCATTGGGTTGTAAGTGAGGGCAACCTCAGTGGAAAACCTCCAGGTATGGACACTATTAGACCCCAAACAGTTAGTCATCAGGCCTGCTGTACATAGAGGCATTAGTGAACATTCAAATGTTGTTTACCATACTTATATTTACAAAAATTTGGACTTCCGTCATAGGGAAAATGTGATTCATCAGATAAGACTACCTCTTTATTGCTCCATGGTCTAGTTCTGATGCTCACATGTCCATTGTAGGTGCTTTTAGTAGTGAATAGGGGTCAGCATGTGCACTCTGAGCTGGGCGGCAACTACATAGCCACATATACAGCAAATTGAAACCCATTGTATGTTTTGACTACTTTTTATCATAGCCAACATTAAGTTTTTCAGTAATTTCTGCTACAGTAGCTCTTCTTTGGGATTAGACCAAATGGGCTACTCTTTGCTCCCTACGCAGTTCGCTGAGCCTTTGGCACCCATGACACCCATGTCCTCCTTTAAACCCCTTCTAGTAAGTACAGTACTTACACCTACATACCGAGAACACCCCATAAGACCTGCAGATTTTGAGATCCTGTGATCCAATCATCTTGCCATCACAATTTGGCTCTTGTTAAAGTCATTCAGATTTTTACACTTTCCCACTTTTTCTGCTTTCAACATATCAATATCAAGACCTGACTGTTCTCTGGTTATCTAATATATGTCAACCCCTGACAGATGCCATTGTCACTAGATAACCAACATTATGCACTTCACCAGCCGGTAGTTTTAATGTTGTGGCTGATCGGTGTATGTGACCATTCAGCATGTGAGCTATTATAGTTCGTCATAATATGACCTTAGCTCAGTTTTTAAGTCCTGGGCGCTCCTCAGCTCTTCCACGAATTGTTGATTTGCAGGCCGTTCCATGATTATAATTAGCAAGGATATAGTTAGATGGTTCAGTCTCATCATAGTTCACTCATTGGATGTAAAATATCACTTTGTCTAAGAGCATTTTCCTTCTCCTTATCAGTCTCCTACTCCAGATCTGGTGTAGTGTGATGTCTCTAAGTGAATGTGATCTTATTTCCACTATGCAGTATCTGAAGCATCACGCTACATTTCACCCCTCTACACGCTGCTGTACAATTTGATCTTGCACCTACAATATGTCTCTAAGCATCTCCCATCCACTATTATCATAATGTCTACTCAGCCTGATGGCCCTGGTAGACTGAAATACTCCTAATAGTAATCCCAATGTCTTGATTTATCTGGGAACACACACTATATACACAAAGGTCTTACCAGTGACATGTCATTTATTTCACTTCTAATGATTGAGCTAGAGTTTTAAACTCTGTAAATATGAATTCCTTAGGCCTCATGCATTACTACTGTGTTTTTGTGTATTCTTATATTTTGCTAATACAGATGGTTTAAGTACAAGGGACTTTTACTGCTTCTTTTGTCAAATTAGGTACATGTTAAGGACCACAGGCAGTGGATTTGGGGCTTTCCTAGATTTATGGCTTGATGTCAACCTGCTGAGTATAGTTAAATATTTTTTTCTCAAATGAATTCATGAAGGAAATAGAAATTTCACAAGAGAAGCAGGGGTATAAAATATACCCCCCGCTAAATATCACCTGCCTGATGCAGGAAGACATACAGAGTCGGATAAAAAAAGATTAAAATTGACAAATCACCGGGTCCAGATGGAATACACCCAAGGGTTTTAAGGGAACTAAGTGACGTGACAGACCACTATTTTTTTATATTTAGGGACCTTATTGAGATCGGGGTTGTACACTTGATTGGCGTAAAGCCAATATGATTCCAATATACAAAAAGGGGTCTAAAAGAGAGCCTGGTAACTACTGGCCGGTAAGTCTTCAATAATTGGAAAAATATTTGAGGGGTTTCTGAGAGATGCCATCCTGGAATACCTTAAGCAAAACAACGGTATAACTCCTTATCAACATGGGTTCATGGAGACTAGCAGGAGGGACCTGGACAGTGACTGCTAGGTGAATATAAGACACCCCCAAAAATAAGACCCTGTGCCTCTTTTGGGGCAAAAATTAATATAACACAGGGTCTTATTGGGGGGAAACACTATCAGCAAATGATATCCCCCATTACCTACGAATGCAATAAAAAAAAATAGAAAAAAAGATGACAAACTCCATTGCATGCTTGGTGCAGAGAACTTTTTTTCTTTATAATATATTGTTTCTAAGGGAGAGTAACTTCATATACACAACACTCAAAACAGATCGTAGAGCAGCATACGAGGTCCCTAGTAGAAAGCTATACAGACCCCTTGTACCATACTGCAGCCTGCATGCCAAGTGCATGTATAATAATTAACCTATTTACTGGGTCTGAATCTAGGGATAAGCTCAATAAATTAAATACAAGACTGAATATATATAACTATACTGTCTTGCATTAGGGTCTCCTAGAGCCACCATCCAACCTTTGTGCTGTGTGCATGAAGCTTGATAAACATAGGTTCAGCTTGAGGTAACCAAAAGTTAACCCATACTGTATACTGAGAAACTGCTGATGTAGTAGTATCCTAGTATCAGCTTTACTTATTATCATAAAACTAACCTGATAGTTTGGCAGGCTCTAATAAGAAAGGGGTTCTGTACCGTGGGGTTCTTAAGATCTTTGGAATTTTCTGCCGGAGGAAGTTGTCTTGGTAAATTCACTAGAAGAGCTTACAGGGGCACTAACTTTTCACTAACTGCTCCTCTACTAGCTTGTGTTAGGTTCTTCACTTCTGTAAAATATACTTGCATTAAAAATGTTGTTGCTTTACCACTGTAAATCACATTTGACGTGGCTGCCACTAGGGGGTCTCCCTTCCAGCTTCTCTACAATCCACCACTCTCTGTTGTTAGGTACAGAACTTCTGTAGTAAGACACAGGGATGTTTTCTTAGCAACAGGGGGTGCAGACTGACAGATTTACAGACACTGTGATAACGATCTCCACCTCTCTTGCTGTTACAGTGTCTGTGTGTGTGTCTCTGCACACATTATAATGGGTTTACTAACTATTTAACCAGAATGAGTCTGAATGCCTGAATCATCCTTGGACTGCTTCCCTGCTGATTGGAACACAGACTGTGCAATGCAGCATGGGAAGTAAGGGCAAGGAAATGCAGGACAGTAAACTACTGACAGAATGCTGGGCTTGCTACATCCCCCCTGCCTGAAAGTGGATTGCAAACAGCAGGGCAGCAGAAAAATGGGGAAACCTACCTTAAAATTAGAACATACGGATATGAAACAGGGTACAAATGGCAGCAAAAGAGGGGGTAAGGAGAATCTGGTATATTTTTACAGTACACTATATGTACTGGAAAGCCTGACTGCCTTATGGAGAGGCTTACAGAATTCTGCTTATAGCCACATAGTGTCCATATTCCTAGGCCTCATGTCCAGGGGCGGATCTGAGTTGCGGATGACCCACAAATCAAGCCGCCCATAGGAATATATGGGTATCCGCAAATGCATTAAAGCATGCAGATGTGTTTTGCGGACCTTTTGGTCTGGAAAACAAATCGCAGCATGCTCCACTTTGCTGCGGATCCCATACACACGGCTTCCATTGAAGTCAATGAAAGTCGTCCAATCCACGCGAAAGCAGGAGTTAAAGAAAAAAAAAATATATATATATATGTACTGCGCATGCACGCGACACGTCGGCCATCGCTTCCGCACACATCCACAGTGAAAAAGAAAGAAGATATGTCCGGGACGCAGGAGACCCGCACAGGATCCGGACAGGTAATTATGTGTCCTCGGCCGTGGACGGGGTGGGATTCCGTTGTGGACTTTCACATGCAGAATCCAACCCGCCTGTGGACATGAGGCTTTACTATCTGCCAGACTGCCAGTATGCCAGGTGCTCTTTATTTCTGGAGTGATACCTCCCAGATAATTGGTGGCTGCTTTCCTGGGGTGCTCCTTCTACATTCCAGCTTGTGTAACCTTGTCGCCTGCAAACCACTCTTCAGGGCTAACCAGCTCATGAGAAGGGCTCTGCTTGAACTTCACAACTGCAGCTCGGTACCACTTGATTCTCTGGTTGGCGACTGCTTTTCACTCTGTGCCAGTCCAACAGTGTCTCCGCATGGCATTTACTGTTGTCCTGGTCTCTACCTTCTGCCCTTTTTGTGCTAAACACTTTCCCCATAAGCTGGTTTACCTACAGCAGTGCCACCTAGCACACACTACATTTGTACCATGGCATAGGACCTTCAGGTTATTTCTGACACATTTCTGTTTAATTGTGCATGGCAATTTATATACTCTGCAAGCAGCTGGCAGTTAAACAGTTAATACATTTCAAGGTCCTTTGCACTTTAAATCTCTCGGCAGCTGCTTTTTAAATCCCAGACTCTCACCTCCACCATATCAAAGCGGGAATACATTTACATTTCAGGGATGAGATATGCCAAGGTTCTTGCCGATTGCAGAAAGTACAGTCCGATATAGAAACTTGTTTTATTTTTCCGAGGCGGCATTTACACTTTAATTCTGCTTTATTCTGCTGAAGACTCGTGTTATTTGTGTTTGAATCTTCAGGCCTCATTCACATGGCTGATATTCTTGCACGTGTTTTGTGCAATGCGAGAGGGTGTATTTACATGTGGGATAGAAAAATCACAGCATGTTCTATTTTTCTGTGATTCTGCCGAAAACCTGAACATTATTTTTTTTGCGGAAGCTAAAAATTGCATGCAATTTTTACATTTTCCTTTTGAAACGTGTGATTTTCATGCATGTTCAAAGATGCGTTTTTTTCTCACAAAATGCATCGTACTTGCAAGCAAAATTGTGGGTTTAAAAGTGCTATACCGGTCTGAATTTCTTGTAGCTTCAGTGTCTCATACAGTATAACCATGCATTGGGAGTCTGTGGAGCATTTAGAGTCCATAAAGTGTGTGCATGTATGTATAGTGTGTGTGTGTGTGTGTGTGTGTGTACAATCAGTGTCAAAGAGAATTAAGAACCTAGAAGGAGTTGTCGGAATGGAATTAAACTTTCTCTGTGTGATTGTAACGTAGATATAAGTAAGTGATTGCAATATCAGAGTATTTATTGTGGGGAACTGAACACTTGAAGGTAGGCTCTAGTACCATGTTGTACCGCCTCTAGCTTGGATACAAGATGTGATATAGGCAGACATGGAGGCTCTAGTACCCTGTTGTACCGCCTCTAGCTTGGATACAAGATGTGATATAGGCAGACATGGAGGCTCTAGTACCCTGTTGTATCACCTCTAGCTTGGATACAAGATGAGATACAGGAGGGCATGGAGGCTCTAGTACCCTGTTGTACCACCTCTAGCTTGGATACAAAATGTGATATGGGCAGACATGGAGGCTCTAGTACCCTGTTGTATCGCCTCTAGCTTGGATACAGGATGTGATACAGGAGGGCATGGAGGCTGTAGTACCCTGTTGTACTGCCTCAAGCTTGGATACAAGATGTGGTACGGGAGGGCATGGAGCCTCTATTACCTTGTTCTGCCTATAGCTTGGATACAAGATGTCAAACGGGCAGGCATGGAGGCAAGCATGTTCTTTATGATTTTCTGTGGCATATCACTTCACATTTGTGGTAAATGAGCCTCTACATTGTACAAACCCGTAGGCTGTAGAAGTTGGCATCTCAGATGTTCCCATACATTTTCTATTGGTGATTAATCTGGCGACCGGGAAGGCCATGTAGTGTGGCAATGTCGTGGAGGCATTCCTGTGATTCCAAACCATATTTTCATCTGGTTAGTAGGTAATATTTACCCTGGTTTGGCTTAAAGGTTTTTAGGTGCTCCGGCTGACCATGAGTCAAACGGCTTAAACAGCAACAACAAAGGAGAAAACCCAGCTCCTTTAAAAACACTTCTTTTATTATTTTTTAATTGCACTAAATCCATAATATTATAAATGATGGGTACTGTGGGATATCATGTCGAAAGACACTGCTTTTTTGATCCCAGTTCCTGTGACCCCCTCTTGCTGTGTGCAGCTGAGCATTATCCTGCTGAAAAATGCCTCTTGGGACCCTGCCATGAGAGGAACACATGTGGCTGCAGGATATCTGTCATTGTTCCTTGTACCACTACTAGGGGTGACTGTCGTATGTGATGACCCTCCCCCCAGACCATCACACCAGCAGGGGGTAGTGTGCCGCTCCACAGCAAAGGCAGGATTGAGGCGCTCACCCCGAGGTCTCCAGACATGAACATGGCCGTCGTCAATGCCCAAACTAAACCTGTATTCATCACTGAAGACAACTCGGTTCCCCTCTGTAGCGTCCAGTTTTGGTATTCTCAACACCACTGCAAACAGAGGCGATGGTGGGTGGGTATCAAAGGCAGTATACATAATGGGTACCATGAGAACAAATGTCCTTCAGCTAAGCACCTGAAAATTGTTCAGACAGACAGGGGGCTGTAACAATAGTGTCACCTGTTTCTGGATGGCAGACAACAAAACACTTGGAGCTGCTCATGCTTGTTAGATGAACAGATGATCCTCTCTACTGGTGGTCTGTCGAGGGCGTCCCTACCGGTCGCCTTGTGTGTGTGCCCTCACACATCCACTGGTCCCAACACCTTCTAACAGTCTGGTCAGAACAGCCCAGGTGGCGGGCAATTCGTTGATACGACCATCCAGCTTCTCAGCTGTCAGCCCACCACCAGGACTGACATGCTGCCGTTTTTTTTCATTTCTTTCATTTCTTCATTTATTTTCTTTCAGTTATCATAGGCTCTATTCTGAAGATCTTACTATTAAGCATCCTCATGGGTAGTATAGGTCCATGCAACTAACTACCTCTATATCCTTGCTCTTCAATCATATGCTGATTGATGTAGCACGTTAGGGAGCTTATTGAACGGCGCTAGTTTATAACTGGAATAATATACTGTTCTAGTTAAACTCTATTTGGGAGAATAGAATTGTTCCAAATTCCACACCATTTCCAATCATTGGCTGACGTGGAATTTTGAATAGCCTCAATCGGAATATATATCTCCATGACCATAAGCTGCCAGCTTGGTCGCACCTGTCTATCTAAAACAGATTTATCCCTGATTCCGTGTATCCTAAGTCCTTCCATTGCTAAGGTTACTCTGGATACTGAGAGGCAAACTAAACAACTATTTATCTTAACCAAGCCACTACCCAGTTTATGTCTGGGAATTGATGTATCTGAACCCCTGAAGAACCCACGGTTGTGGGGGAAACGCGTTGGGTGATATAATATACTTAGTTTTCGCACTTGTCAAAGCTGTATCATCAAGTAGAAAAAAGAGGTTCCCAGCAGCACAGCATATATCCTCACATAGAGCCAGGCAAAACAGTGTGCAAAAGCCAGTCAGGAAGCCTAAACCAGAGAGGCTCCAAGGGTGCAGTCAGGAATAAGGAAATAGTGACTGGCAGCATTCAGCAATGTAGAAAAATACAAGATTTATTTCCCCATTACAAAAATTACGGCAACGTTTCGGTCGTAATAGACCTTCCTCAAGCCAATTGGCTTGAGGAAGGTCTATTACGACCGAAACGTTGCCGTAATTTTTGTAATGGGGAAATAAATCTTGTATTTTTCTACATTGCTGAATGCTGCCAGTCACTATTTCCTTATTCCTAGCTGTATCATCAAGATGACATTTGCGTAACCAATCGTGTCATATTTCAGATCAATTAGTCATTTGTGTAGACCAACGATACGTAATAGCTGAATACACCACCTCTATTCAGCGCACTTGGTCTCTATTTCTTGAATTAAGTGGCATCGATTTAGTTTAATATATGTGTGTTTGTTCTTCCTCTTTTTTTTAATCAATTGTAATAAAAGGTATTTTTTAAGATTATTAGTTGAAGGGGTCCACGTAGTAAATTCCTGAGATTAGTTAGTTGGACTAATACTGCCTCTGTAAATTCTTCTTTCTCCATCCAGCTTCTCACATTCAAGTAATGCGCCCCTCTCAGACTCTGTTAATCGGGTGAAATCTCTTTGACTGCATTGTAGAGGTGTCTAGTGGTCAACAAGCTCTACACAAGCGGAAGAAGAGGTCACTGCACACAAGTAATCTCTGAGAGCCTTTTTATAGGCCAAGGGAGGGACCACTTTTAGGGCCTCAGGTGACAAGACCGTTCATCTAATCATGCCACAACTAATCATTTGCATATCTGCCTGAGATGTAACTGCATACAGAATTTTGCTGCAAAACAACAAATCCTTCTAGGGGCTTTAATTTTTTTTGACAGAGTGTATGTGTGTATGTATAAAATACTTCAATTATTCAGCATTTGCCTATACACAGTGCTGCTCCATCTTGGTGTTCGTGGTTGTTATGCTACAAATGAAAAGGTGAAAAGTTCCCTATAAGACTGGCTCATTTCTCACATGTAACACAGTAATATCTTCCCATCCTTCTGACTCATTGAGAATTTTTATGCTCTGGTCTGGCCACATTCCAAATTCTCGTACAAGCCGGCAGCTGGCATGTTCAAAATTGGCTGGCTCCAGAAAGGATTTTTGGGGGGTTTAAAAAAAAACCTGAGGCTATTGTTAGATCAGATTTTGCCCACCTGTCCGAACAAAGATATCTTGAAATAAAAGCAAAGTAAGTCAAACCCAGGCCCAGTGGCAAACAAAACCAGTTTCAATCGTTGTCTGCCAAAGGATTCATGTGTGAAGGGTACTGACATCAAAGTCAAACATCAGATTTCTTTCCCACAGTAGAACAATTACCAAATAAACTTGAGACTTCAGAAAAAAGCTGAACTCAAGTTAGTTGCAAAAAAGATAGGAATTAAACTGTCTTCATCTAGGACTTCATGATAAGAAATATGAAAAGTCTATTCAGGGCACTCCAGGAATATAAAAATGCATATTACCTAATATAATTCCTTAAGGATATTGTACTGCTACTCATAGCTTTAGCTTTTCCTTTCCGGATAAGCCCTCATACACACGGATGTTATGGCTCCGTTTTGTAATGGGACTGTAATAGAATTACATGATGAGTTTACTGTATCTCACAGGCATACAGAAGAAAATCTTGGCATGCCCAATTGGATGGCATGGAGCTTAGCATACGATACCCCACTGAGTATTATTTACGGGATTCCATGTGCCACCATGTGGCCTCCAAAGCGCATCCATGAAAATAAATATTTAGGCTGAAAGGTATCCTAACCAGTATTTGAGCCTTAGAGATTGCTCTTAGGGCATGTTAACACGTCACGGAATTTGATGTGGATCTATATTCTGCGCTGCGGATTTTGGTGCGGATGCACACTAAAATCTGCATTATTTATTATGACTTTTGACACAATTTGTGATGAAGATCAGTTCAATCAATTCAATTGAAGGGGTGACGTCTGCTGAGGATTTGCATCCAAATTTGCACCATTGGTGTTGAGTTTGATACAGCTTTAGGAAGAAATTTTCATGCTGTTTTGGGTGCAGAGTTTCTGTGGTGGAAAATCTGCACCTATTCCAATAAGGTTAGTTTCACACAACCTTTTTCTTGGCCAAAAATTGTGACCATCTGAAGCATTGGATTGCAATGCATCCGTTCAGGTGGACAATTTTCTGGTGCGTAGAATCGTCCGGCTGTGAAAGAGCATACAGCGCGCGTTATGGTCAGCCGCTTTTACTCGTGACCGGAAAAAATAGGATTTCTCCTATCTTTTGCAGCTGTTCCCATAGACTCCTATGGGGAGCCTAAAAGATCCATCAGTAAAGGAAAGGGGAATGGAGTTTAGCAGTGGTTCACGTTGCTAAAGTCCCTCCCCCTTGCCAGCATCTCCCATAGGCTGGGGCAGAGAAGGGGAGGGAGTTTAGTGCACTAGCTGTGCTAAGCTCCCGTCCTCTCCCTTTGCCAACAGCCAGCAAGGGGTGGAAAGGGGAAGGGAGTTTAGTAGGGCTGACCTCTTTCCCCCCAGCCAATGTGCGTACAAAAATCACAGCACCTGTGTAAAAGCGTCCTCAGTGTGAATGTACCCTTAGGGTAGCTGTACACCTTATTCAACTGTCAACCAAATCTGCTGATTTTGGTGTTATCAGTTGGCTATCTAATGTGTATGGGGTTCTTATGACTCTGCCCAATCTTTTGTTCCTGAGGAAAAGAAGCTGCTGTTAGAAGTGTCTGACAGAGGATTATTCCCCCTTCCGCATTGAAAAAGATGCATGCTTGGCTCTGTTGAGCTACATGTTTTTTGTGTAGTTAGGAAGAATAGCTGTAGGGTCAATGAGTATCGACCATTAGTGGTCTTAAAGGGAACTTGTCGTGTTGAACATGCTGTCTAGTCTGCAGGCAGCATGTTATAGAGTAGAAGGAACTGAGCAGATTCAAATCTAGTTTTAAGGGAAAGGATTTTAGTAGAACTTACATTTTATTTGTTTAAACCCTTGCTCAGTTTAAGCTTAGGAGTCTAGTGGGCAGTCCTATCAGTGATTGACAGTCTTCCTTTGGTTGGAAAGGAAGAAAAGCACTGGTTTAGTCTGCCTATCCATGGGCGATGATCCACGGGCAATTCAGGGTTGCTATGGAAACCGCAGCGCCGGAGTCCACGAGCGGAGAATCATAGCGATTCTCTGCTCGCGGGATTTAAATCATGGCATGCTGCGATTTAACGTGGTGAGACCTCGTCTCATCTCTGAGACCTGTCAGTGTTCCTCCCTCCTCCCCCGTGGCAGGATATCACTAGCGATATTCCGCCTCGGCCTGGACAGGGGCCTTAGACTCCGTTCACACCTAGCATCATGACTGTTAACAATGCCATGACCACTGTGATGTATACCATTATTATGTCTGTTGCTACTGGAAAGCATAGTGCAGCAGACTACATTTATGTATAATAGTGTTGGCCTTGTGAACAGAAAAAAATACCTAGCTGCTGCACCAAATCTATCCTGAATATAATCCTTTTTAACTAATTAGGGAGGAACAAAACAGGACATGGATACTATGTTGCAATCAAAATGATTCAACCCCAACGCACATTGAGTTTATTTTACTAGATTTACATTAGCAAAAAATCAAACAAGAACAATTTAAATACAACTAATATTTAAAGAGATTTTATCCAAATTCAACACAAAATGCCACTTTTAATGACTACTGCAGAATTATTCAACCCCTTGAATGTAATCCCCCATAACGGCACATATTTACAAATCAGGTGTTGTTGTCACAAGCACACCTGATGCAACTAATCAAGGCCTTCATTAATTGCATCAGGTATACTTGAGAGAAAATGCATCAAATTCCTGGACTGCCTAGGGCTTTGTTGACTGTGACATTTGGTTGCTTCTTAGAAATATGGTTAGTCAAGAGAGTGATCCAAAAACTTGAGAGAAGAGACCGTTACCTTGCACAAACAAGGAAAAGAATACAAAAAGAGAGCAAAGTCTCTGAATGTCCCTAGGAATACAGTTGGAAGCATAGTTTTGCAAGTTCAAAGTTAAAGGAACACTGACTACACTACATGAATGAGGCAAAGAGAGGAAGCTATCACCTGCTGTCACCAAATCCATGAGGAGGCAGGTGGTTAAATACCCTTGAGTGACTGCAAAGGACCTGCAGCAAGATCTGGTGGCAGCAGGCACTGAGGTTTCCATTTGCACAGTAAGGACTCGCACAAGCATGTGATGTGTGTATTCTTTATGCATGTAATAGGCAGCGCTCTAACCCCATTGATTTGTGTTGGGGTATTCAAACATGCATTTTTTAGGAGCATGAGAAAAATTGCAACATGTTCTATTCTGGTGCAAACCACTTACATAATATGCCTATTCCAGTCAATGAGTGCATAAAATATGCAGTGATTATGCATATTATATGCGTATTCACTGTGTATTTTACGCAGGTGCTAGGAGACCTGAGAGGGCAGTTCTGACATGTTTTTGCCCTGCTTGCTTTTTTTTCCCGCGTGAAATACTCATTACCTACGCAGGCAATACCTGCACAAGAAAACTCATATGCATTAAATATGCAACAAATAAGCATGTTTACTAGGAAGGTCTTCATGCCTGAACTGCAAGACATACACCCCTACTGAACCAAAAGCACAAGAAAAGTGGTCTCCAATATGCTCAAAATATTATAGATAAGCCACAGCAGATTTGGGATTTTGTTTTGTGGAGCGATGAAACACATCTGGAACTTCTCAGGCCTGTGGATCACTGGTATGTCTGAGGGAGGAAGAATGAAGAATATGCTGGAAAGAACCCCCTGCCTACAGTGAAGCATGGCGGTGGCTCGCTGATGCTCTGGGCTGCTTTGCCTCTTCTGGTGCTGGAACCCTGCAGTGTGTGGAGGGCAAGATGGATGCAATCAAGTTTAGGAAGTCCAAGGAGAACGCATTATACCTTCTGTGGTTTGGTTTTCTTACCACTTGCTAGTCACGCAGGTGGAAATAATATGGCAGCCCAGTAATCCAACTAGAGTGCAGCTGATGTCTCAACCTTTGTACTGTCATCAGCTATTGACAGCTGCTGCGAACGTCATTTTGGTGGCTGTGTTTTTTAACCTAAATAAATCATTACTTGTAGTTGTACTTTCATAAATATGTGACCTTGTCACAAAGATTGCCATACAATGCCACCTGCCTTACCTAGGATGCATTCAGTGTATTGTCAGGCATGGGCAGCCCAGCTACAGATGCAGACTTGCACCATTCACTACATATTGTAATGCTTTATATCTAAGAAAAGTGGACATAGTGAACAGCACTGCTTCAGTTTGGAATACAATTTGATGATTTGATGGTGGCATTGAGGGACTAGGGCCATGGGTTCATAAATGACCAGGGCAGCATTATTACAGAATTTTGCATTGCTGTGCCCATGTTTATGTCCGTTTTCTCCATACATTAGGCTAGTACTCCAGGGCTTACCATCTGGAGAGCGAAAAGTACCCCTTTGAATGATCAGAGATGTGGAAAATATCTGTGATCTTGGTTGGATACTGCAGCCATGAGTGGTGCATAGACCTAGCTACAGAGGCGACTTACTGGTAATGACTATATAAAAGGGGTCTTTCATTAGGGGGCGCTGTGTATTTGCCACTGTTAGGACAGGGAAGTGTACGGCTGTATGAGTTCTATGATTTAAAGGCACAATCCAGGCAAATTTGTTTGGGTAGCTACACATGTGGCAGATTTCATCCTTCTACATTGAAGTCGGAAAATCTGCAGTAGAAACTGACATGCTGGGGAAAAATTCCTCAGCATATAAATGAGGTTTGTTTCAAATCCTACCTATATCTATAATGTAAGCCGATGGGATTTTTTTTCTTGTGAAAATCTGCAGCATTTCTGGTACATGTGGATCTCTTTGAAGATCTCTTGTTAGGGGTAAAAACTGACAATGTGGCCCTCAGACCAGAAAAGCTGCCTTTTTAGTACATAGAGTGGGTGTCCCCTAGCCGAAACGAACATTTATTAGTCAGACCAGAGAAAGGCTAACAAAGAGAAGCTCTCCCTCTGGTGAACCCAGCTCGTCCATATACTAGTATTATATAGTTGGTCATTAATTTGAATGGCCAGCAGGCAATAACACTATTCTATCCTCCCAAATGTAATTAGAGGCCTGAGCAAAAATCAAAAGTAGTATCCATTTACATATGTTAATACTTAATGGGGCTCCAATGACATAGGATAATGTCCGTGACATACTTTCTACTAACATCTGATACGCTTCAGCTGGTATTTCCCTCCATTCTTCCTACAAATGCCTCTTGAATTTTCTTATTAAAGATGGACGCTGTCCATATTTCTTGACCCAACATTCCATTTCGTCTCAAAGATGTTCAGTAGGGTTCAGGCCAGGACTCTGTGCAGGCCAGTCCAATCATGGAAAATCCATATACTCAAACTAACGTAAAACCGTGTTGAATTTGTGACAAGGCACATTGCCTTGTTTGGAAGTATTGCAGACCATTCCCAGAGTATTATCACATTGTCTGCAGCAAATTATTGTCCAGAATGTCAGGGTACACCTCCATGTTCACGTTTCTTGCCACTTAAAAAAATAGGACAAGACCATGCCACGTAAAACATCTCCAGAACATAACTGAACCTTCACCGTACTTAACTGTTGGCATAACACATTCAGGAAAAAGGTGTTCCCCAGACTCCTCCGCACCCAGGTACATCCACATGATCTGAAGATGGCATAGTGCAATTCGTCACTCCCTAGAACGTTCTTCTATTGCTCAACTATCCAATGACAAGGCTCCCTGCACCATTGCAGATGGGCCAATGCATTGTGTTTTGTGATGGATAGCTTGTATGCATGGCATAACTCCTATATATCCAATAGTGTACAGTTCTTGTTACAAGCTACTGCTGACACCTCAAAGGGTCTGCATCTTACGTAGTATGGCTTAGGACACGTGACATGCTAATAAGATGTGATCTATTCTATTGATAGGGATATTCAAATACATTTGGAAGGCTGGTGTACATCTATCCCTTTAAATGTTGGGCTAATGAATGGACGTTTACAGCTTTCTCTAGTGATTAGCACAGGTTTGTAAAGCTACTGAATATCATGGGAAACATCATTTCCTATATGGCCCTTTGAATGGTGGCAAAAATCTTGGCCAGTGTTAAGACTATGTTCAAATGGACTATTACTATTACACTTCCTGTGTAGGGTTGTCCATAAGAAATAACGGTTCACAAGTAAAATATCTCTTTGGAGTCAGTAATCTAGATATTACCGTTATACAAAATCAACCACATACTTGGTTTCCAAAAATGAGTTCCTGATCAACTCAAGTATCGCCAAGTTTGCATTTCAGAATATGATCAGGTGAACAACTCTGACAAGACCCCAGATAATGAGATTCTTACTCCTATAAAACCTTAGCTTGTAACATATAGTTTTACAGTTTTATACCATATCACATTTCATTGAATCTTTATATAGGAATTCTTCCGGGACAAATTCTTGTCAAGCTGAACATTAGGAGGAAATGAAGGACTGATGTGAATCTCCTAACTAAACGTAGAAAATAAAAAAATATTGTATGACCCGTGGGACTTCTCAGACTATATTTTCATGTCTGCTACAACTTTTATTAGGGGTCTGGACAGATTTAAAAGAATTTTCCATTCCCATGTGTGAGATACCAACAGTGATCAAACTTATACGGCTTTTCAAGGTCTATGAAGGGGCTTTTACTATGTGGGCCTGGATTTCATCCTCTGCTAATGCAATGGAAGACAACATTTTTAGGGACTTAAACAGGCCTGATTATACTCAGTACACCAGTAGATGTTGGCTGACCACACAGGGTGCAATATCAACTAAAGAGAATTGCTACAATATTAGCTCTTGTGACAAGTGCAATACATTGAAGACCAACTGACTTGTTTTTGTATTGAAGTTGAGTTGAAGTACAACAAACACGTTTTTATACGCTGCAAATACTTTATTTTTCTCTCCCGTCAGTCAAATACACAGATTCCCTAGTCGGCATTAAAGTGTCTGCTGAATACCAAGATTTGTTTACCGTCCGAGGCGATAACTTGTACTGAGGGAGTTTGCTTAGGTTCAGAAACGTAGAGGTAGGGTTTGATAACATGGAGTTTATTAGTTGGATATCACTCAATAGCTTTGATGCTGGGAGAGATGGTGGAAGAGATGCTATATTGACAATGTGGTCACGCCCACATGTGAAACACAGGGGGCAGATTTACTAAACCTGTCTAATATTTGGACAGTGTAAACCTAGACCAGGCAGTCTAGAAATCTGCCAAACATATTGTTGCATCTTTAGGCACTTTTTGTGTAACATTTCATTATTGGTTGGCTTACTTTGCACACCTCATCACACTAAGGCACCTGCTTTCCAGCTAAGCCACACCCCTTTCTGATAAGCCACAACCCTTGATGAGTGAGACAATGTACATTATTACTCTTTTTTTGTGCTTTTGCTTGATAAATTTGCAACACAAACAAGGTCAGCACTTCCAAAAAATAAATTAAATGGAAATGTGCACATAAGCCATAGCCGCAACAAATACAGTAATGGAAACACATGCTTCAGCCCTCATACACATTTAATACATGAATAAAATTGCACAACTAACCGCATAAAAATGCGGCTCTCGGGGTCTCCGTGCCCACACTGCCGGACCTGGCACTCAGGCTGCGGGGGTGCGGCACAGAGGAGCCCTGGTTTTGGTGACCTTGGCCGATGTTACCCTGGTCGCCGGCTCCAAGCACACACTCCTGTGCTCTGGGGGCGGGCGCATAGGTAGCCGGGTTTTGGGGACGCTGTGGGTGCAGTTCCGCATCGCGTCCCTGTTGCCATGACACCCGGCCACGCTGCTCCATCTCTGCCTGTCCAGCAGATGCTGGGAAATGGTTCTCCAGCATCTCTGATTTAGGTCCTGCTGCTGTCGGGCTTCCCGACCCAATCAGCTGCTGGGGCTGGAGTTCTGACAGCATTTAAACTGCTCAGTTTCCTCAGACCCTTGCCAGTGTATGTTTGGTCTCCAGCTACAGCAGCGTATTCCTAATTTGATGCTCTGTTTTGACTTGCTTGCTTGGACTCGACATCGCCTTCGCCTGACCCCTTGTACTGCACTCTCTCTTGTTGCCAACCCGGATTGCCTGACCTGCTTCTGTGTTTTGTTTGTTCCTGATATTTGTTTGTAGTCTGACTCCCTCCAGTATTTGTCTGTTAGTCTACTCTCTGCCCCGTATCCCTAGTGAGCCTAGGGACTGTCGCCCAGTTGTCACCCTGTTGCCTAGCCCAGGGGGAACCCGTAGGTAGGGACAGGGGTTGCGGGTAGTTACCCAAGCCACAGCTCCATGACACTGGCCCACAAAAGTTCAGACTATTATATCCGACCGACTACGTTAACCCCTTTCATGGAGGCCGTGTTGGCCTTGGCAAACCAGGTCCAGGTCCTGACGAACCTGGCTCAGGATTTGACTACCCATTTGCAGCAACAGGAACGGGTGTTGTCTACGGCTCAGGTTCAGCCTTCCTCTGTTCCAGGGACAGTTTCTGAGCCTGATTTCTTTGCCAGGGAGGGGAAACAGTTTTTTGCCTTCCGGGAAGGCTGCAAGCTGTATTTTGATCTGCAACCCCACTTGTCTGGCATCGAATACCAGAGGGTAGGCATAGTGATTTACCTAATAAGAGGAGACCCTCAAAACTGGGCTTTCTCTTTACCCTCTTACTCTCCTACATGACAGTCTTTTTAGACGCCTTCTTTACTGCTCTGGGTCAAATCTATGATGAGCCCCACCGTGCTGCCTATGCTGTCTCGCAACTGCTGTCCTTACGTCAGGGCTGGATGGTGGCGGAGGATTACTGCTCCCAATTCAGGCAGCACTGCACAGTCGGGGTCGAATGACTCAACCCTCAAGGACTTGTTCTTGACTGGCCTATCCGAAGGCCTCAAGGATCTGCTGGTTGCGCATCCTGAGCCTAATACCCTGGAGCAAGCAATGTTGTTAGCTATCCGAACTGATCACCGACTAAGGGCCAGACAATCTGTGAGGACCAGTCCGATCCACCCGGTCACCTCCTCTGTTAACCAGACAACTTCACCTCCCTCCGCTGAACCCATGGAATTGGTAACAATGTCACCTAAACAGCAAAGGGAATACTGACTTAAGAAAAACCTTTGTTTCTCTTTATGGAGAGTCTGGTCATCGGACCGCTACCTGCGGGAAGAAGCATCGGCAGGAAGAACTTCCGCTCCTAGTCAATTGTCGTGGAGGCTGTCTAGGAGCCAAGGTACTCCCAGTTGTGTCTAAGAAGATATTCTTGCCCTGTGCCTTAGATTTCCTTTCTTTCTCTCATGCAGGGCAAGCCTTTGTTGATTTCAGGGCCGCAACAAATTTTGTTAATTTTTATTTCGTGGCTCCTTTTTTTTGGTTCCATGGTACGTTTAGACCCTCTGATTCAGGTTTCTGGGGTAGCCTCCACTCCATTGCGTGCTGGCCTCGTCAATCTTGTAACTCAGAGTTAAAATTTACTGTAGGAGCCATTCATACTGAGTCTTGCACCTTCCCCGTCATGAAAGACTTGTCTGTAGTCTTAGGGTTACCTTAGTTAAGGGAACACAAACTCGTTATTGATTGGGACACGCTGGATCTGGTCAAGTGGGGTCCCTGGTGCACCAATCACGTGTCCTGTGAACTTAGATACCTCTGTTTGTGAGGGTGTTGAGTTACCAGACTATATCTCTGAGTTTGCTGATGTTTTCTCCAAACAGTTATCTGAAGTATTGCCTCCCCATAGAGATTTTGACTGTAAGATTGATCTGCCCCTTAGGGAGTTTGGCACCTGGGATCAGATCTACAACATAACTGTCCCTGGGGAGTCCATGAAGGACTATATATTTAGGACAGTTTGGCCAAGAGACACATTCGACCTTCGGAGTCTCCTGTGGGCGCCCGGTTTTTCTTCGTTGAGAAGGACAGGGGTCTCAGACCCTGTATTGATTACAGGGAGCTCAACAAGATAACCATCAGAAACCAGTATGCTCTTCCTCTCATCCCCGATCTCCTCAATCAGGTTTCTGGGGCCCAGTGGTTCTCTGAGCTCGACCTGAAGGAAGCTTATAATCTAATCTGTATATGGGAAGGGCATGAGTGGAAAACGGCCTTTAATACACCTCTTCACCACTTTGAATACCTTGTTATGCCTTTTGGGTTATGTAATGCCCCAGCTTTTTTCCAAGGATATATGAATACTATTTTCCAGGATATCATGGGTGTGTTTGTTGTGGTATACCTGGATGGCATCCTGATTTTCTCCTCTGACTGGGAGATACACTGTGTCCATGTATGAGCTGTGCTGACTCACCTCAGGGCTAACCAATTGTCTGCTAAGTTGGAGAAATGTGTTTTCGGTGTCCAGAAAATATCTTTCTTGGGGTATATTATTACACCATGCGATATTCAGATGGATCCGGTAAAGGCTAAAGCCATCACGGAATGGGCTCCGCCAGTCACCTTAATGGCTCTGCAGCGCTTACTTGGGTTTGCTAACTACTATCATAAATTCATTAAGAACTTCTCTGTGGTGGCTAAGCCTTTAACTGATCTCACCAGAAAGGGGGCAGATGTGAGTACTTAGTCTTCAGATGCTCTTGCGGCTTTCTCTACCCTGAAGGCTGCCTTCTCTTCAGCGCTCGTCCTCCTCCAACCTGACCTATCCAGTCCATTTGTGGTGGAGGTTGACACTTCCAAGTTTGGAGTTGGAGCAGTACTATCTAAAGGTCCCTCCACACTCACAAACCTTAGACCTTGCGCCTACTTTTCTATGACGTTCTGATTCTCTGAACGAAATTACGACATAGACAACCGGGAATTACTAGCTATTAAGTGGGCGTTTGAGGAATGGAGGCATTTTCTGGAAGGAGCACTCCATCAAATCACTGTATTCACAGACCATAACCTCATTTATCGAGACTCCGCTAAGAGGTTGAATGCTCGGCAAGCCCGCTGGGCCTGTTCTTTTCATGGTTTAACTTTGTAGTGACTTACATACCAGGTTCAAAAAATTTGAAGACAGATGCCTTATCTAGGAGTTTTGGTACCCCAGAACCATCAGAGTCTGCGCCTGACAGTATTCTCTCCCCCGGGGTGGTTCTCGCTGCTATCTCCTCTGATATTTCACCTCTTATACACGCCGCTCAACAATCGGACCCTGAAGCCCTTCCGGGAGGCAAACTTTTTGTCCCGTTGTCATTGAGGTTGAAGGTGTTAGAGGAGACGCATGGTTCGGTCCTAGCTGGTCACCCTGGTATCAAGGGTACTCAGGAATTTGCTTTTTTTGGTGGCCTCATATAGCCAGGGATGTCCGGTCATTTGTGTCGGCATGCCTGGTTTGCGCCAGGGAGAAGGGTCTCAGGAGTTATCCTGAGGGTCCTCTTCTCCCTTTGCCCATTCCATCTAGGCCATGGTCCCACCTGTCCATGTACTTTATAATTGATCTGCCGTACTCGCATAGAAAAACGATAATTTAGTTGATTGTTTTTCCAAAATGGCACATTTTGTTCCTCAGTGCAGATTACCCGACGCCAAGCAACTATCTGAACTGTTTATCAGGCTGCTTGTTCGGCTACATACCATATATTCCGGCATATAAGGCGACAGGGCGTATAAGACGCGGTGTCAGCCAATCACAGCCATTCAATGATATAATTGAATGGCTGTGATTGGCTAAATCCCACGGCGTCAGCCAGTCACAGCCATTCAACATTGAATGGCTGTGATTGGCTGACGTCGCGTGTGTTAGCCAATCACAGCATTAGCTTTCTGGAGGCAGGGATTTGAAGCCCCGCATCCAGAAAGCAATGTTCTGTCGGGGACAAGGAGGGAGCGACAGCCTGCAGCAGTGCCACAGAACGCCGGGGGAGGGGAGTACAGATTTTTTTTTAACCCTTTTTTTTTGTATAGCCGGCGTATAAGACGACCCCCGACTGCAGAGCAGATTTTTCGGGGTTAAAAGGTTGTCTTATACGTACCATGAGTGCACCAAATGTCAATACATTTTGCAACAAAGTCTAGGTGCAATCACATCAGTAAATCTGCTTTTAATGTTTTTGTTTGATACTAATAGTAGTTCCCACATATATTAGAGGTTCACTGGTGAAAGTTAGATAATAAGAACTGCAGTAGGAGAGAAGTGTGATCTAGCAAGAGGTAATGAGCTTACCCTTGAATTCTGGTTTCCACCAACTGTTCTCATTAGTATAGGCCAAAGATATCCAGATATCTGTCCCAGTATATAATATCTATTCATTACAAAGTTTTTTTGTGTGCGACATGTGAAATCCTGTGTGGTGTAATGTTACTTGTAGCTATCGTCTCATGGAATATTGAGCGCTCACTGAACATGACCATATTATATGCAGGCCAGTGTGTTGATTTTCTGCACACGTCCTTTCTATAAAGGTGTTTGCAAAGTCAGGACACCTATTTTCCATATCACATATATTTGGAAATCTCTTCATTTGTTTACCAGGAACGCTGAGGAACTAGCAATGATCCATACAGTTTGCACTACTTGAAAGAGACTTATTGTTGACAAATTATCCCAGATTGTCAAAATCCTAAAGAAAATCTAGAGTTGGCTGTCTAACTGCATATATCAGGAGAGCATACGAGGTGGGGGATGGTGGATGGCCTAGTATAGTTACGTAGATGCACTATTTATCACAGATCCTATCACCTGTGCCAGATATGTTTTTAAGATAAGTACAGTACATTGTACTCCTGAGGCCTCATTATTCTTTCTCAGGCACTGGCATTGTCTTGTTTATGTATCTACGGAATTGGCTACTGTTACCAAAATGATTATGGCACAAATTAGAGACATTGTTTTTAATCTTAAATTGTAAAAGCAAAACTTTGTGTATTCCTCTAGATGATGAATGCCAACATCATGAAGTATTATATACTATTTCTGTTATTATACAGACCATAGTAGTCTGCAGAATGTTGCTATTTTCCATTAGTGCAGCATAAGACTATTATAAGTTAATAGTCAATTGGCCTTATTATCTTACATAATGGTTATTCAAATTTCACACTTTAGAAATTACTCTCAACTTCTCTTACAACTTCTTTTTACCCGTTTCCCCACCCTTCATGCTCTTCCTCAGTTATCTTCTATTCTATCCTGGCCATGATCAATGCTTTCCCTTCAGGGTGAAAATGTCTAATTCCCCTTAAAGGAATATTTCTCATTCGAGAGTAAAAGAAACCACCTCTTCCAAATATGTATGAGCTTTAATAATCCATAGATAACCGTTTAGTGGTACCTGTTTTAGGTTGTCTAAGAATTAGTATCATCATGCTTTCTACCCCATAGTAACAAGAGCCTGGATGAGGTTTAGGCAGCATAGGTGGCTGTATGGGGTAGAATGAGAGAGAACGGTGCAATTTTATAAGTTTGAACAAAAAAAAAAATATCACCCAAAAATACATTGAGCATTGTGTGGTAGGGTGTATTGATATATAAAATATATATATATAGATTCAATGAGGATAAGAGCTGCAGGAAGTTGGTAAAGAGTTTATCTGGGACTAAAATATTGATGACCTGTCATCTCAGAAACCCTGCCGATATGCTGTTTGAAGAGGCCGCGGTGTTTGAGTGAGCACCATGCCTCTTCTCGAGTTGATGTCAAGTTCATTTGTCATGTGGCCTATGTGCAGCTCGGTACCATTCAAGTGAATAGGATTGAGTTGCTATACCAGGCACAACTGCTATGACATGAACGTATGTGTATAGTAAGGGATGTGTGCCTGGTATGCAGTAAAGAGGCCTCAGTGCTCACCCAAGTGCCGCAGCCTCTTCTAACCACAAGCAACAGGGATGCCAGCCAGTTGAGCTATATATATAGATATTGATAACTTATCCTGAGAATAGCATTATTATTAGCATCCTAGGGAACCACTTTAAGATATTTGTTAGGATGGCCAGCTGGACATTCATTGAGAATTGCACTTGGGTGGAAGGGATGGAAATAAGGAGGATGTCAAATGTTAATTAAAAATGTTAATTTTAGGGATTGATGGGGAACCGGTATGATGGTGGGGGACAACTGTCTTAGGGTGCTTTAACACAGGACAATCTGTGGGGCAACAGATGCCCAGCAGGTCATTCTAGCTATAATGGTTCCTATGCATTCACACACACACACACACACACACACAGGAAGAGCATCACTGACTGAATGGAGGCACGGTAATGAATGGAGGCAGAGTGGGCAAGGGGTTTGTTCCAGCCTGTCCACCTCCATTCACAATAAGCAGGCAGTCGTTCATAAGTTCAAACATTAATGATATATATAGTCAAGTTAAGTTAAAGACCGCATTATTCTATGACTGCATGCTATTTAATATGTATTGCCAAGTAATTATAGAAAGTATGACATAGACTTAAAAAAAAATAATCTTGTAAAAATAAGACCTTTTTCTTGAAAAGGTCACATTACAGGATATTTTCCCATGTATCTGGCTTGTGTCGGATACAAGGGTGTTTTAATGATGGGTGTGACAAGTGCTTGCACAGTCGTTCAAGCTAACATATTCGTATTGATATGGTATCTGAATGATACTGGAGACTTCCTCTTTTACAATGAGCTCTTGATGTGATACTTACAGAATATGTCAACTTGAGATCAAGTTCTTTACCAACCACCATGCCACATTTATAAAGAAAAGGCCTTTTCATGTGCACATCAGAGAGACATTGCCATCTTGGCACATCTGCAGGTCATACATATCAAGGTATACTTTCTGAAAACGAGAGTATGAAAGGCCCACACCCTGGCAAGGCTTTGTTACATAGACAATAGGAATTCTACAAAAGTCCATTTCTAAAAGATCTGTTAGGGAGGGACGTGGGAAGTTTGCTTTGTGAGATAAAGATAGTGCAGAGGAACTAGGAAAACATCTTTAGAAAACAGTAAGGGTGCCACATGGGTCATCTCTAGAGTCCCTTAGGGGGCCTGTGAAGTGCACAGTTTAGGGCAAGCTGTCTGCTAACACCTGCCTTATGATAACCCTTGAGAGTCTAAAATTACTTTGCTTGCATGTTATTGGAAGAAGCAAGCGGATGTAGAGGGTTTAGAGTATGTCGTCCTTCTTTTATCTCTACTCCTAGATGATAATGGAATGTCGCAGCTCCTAGGACATCCAGACATAAATGTGTGTGACTACTTATGATGTATGAAATATATTCCTCTATAAACTAAAAATAATCAGAGCTTTAGTTACTGCAAATGTGAAAGTATATGGTGTGGTCAGATACATTGATGACCTATTCCCATAGACCATTGTTTAGAGATTGGTGGTGGATTGAGCACAGGGACTGCCATGGATCTACAATCTAACTGCACTAATTCAATTTATTCAGTCTACAGCCTATGTACGTCTATCCATGCTGTTTGATGTGGTACTATGGGTTACCATTTTTCACACACTAATAGGATAGGTAAAAAGCCTGGTGCAGAGTGTTAAGGCAGCAGAATGCAGTCCTAAGCTCTTGCTCACGACCTGAAGGTTGCAGAATCAGTCCTTACATGGTTCAGGTAGCCGGCTCAAGGTTAACGCAGCTTTCCATCCTTCCAAGGTCAGTAAAATGAGTACGCAGTAAGAAGTCTGCGTGATGTCATCCTAGGAGTCAGTCACAACTCAGTGCTTCCACCAGGGGATTTTACCTTAAGGATGGGTCATAAATATACTTGTATATTCCCCAAAACTCCTTAAATGGGTTGTCTGGGATTTAAAACAAAAAACAGTACCACCCCATCCACAGGTTGTGTGCAGCAATATAACTCTAAACGGATACAATTCAAAGAAGCCAGGCTGCAAAATCAGACATGGAACGTGTGGATCTGTTTCTGAAATAAAGTGGCCACGTAGTTGTAATGCTGGACAACCTATAGTTATATATTTTCATTTTAAAGTAATCATTTTTAAAAAGGTACTTGTCACCACCATCTTGTCACCCCCCAAAACTAACTTCACTGCTCGGTCTAATGTCCTCTGTTTTGTAATGAGCCCATGTACCTCCGCAATTGGGTTCCAAAGTTATCCTGTGCCATAAGCAATTCAGCAGAGAAGATTCACACTGATTACCCTTTCTCTTGATAAATAGCTCATCACATCCCTTAATACATAGAATACCTGTCTATCAAGAGAAATGGGGCATGGTTAGCTCGGCAGCTTATGAATCACATGACTTTTCTCGTTCCGATGACTCCTCTCTCCTCCTTTTGCATAGGGCTCGGAGATAGCGTTGGAACCTAAATGCAGAGGTGTTTATTAAAGGGAATTAGAAGTGATTGATTTTTCATCCCTTGCCGGCTAGTGAAGATGGCTTTATTGATCAGATGTTGGGGAAAGGTTTCCTTTAAGTAATCTCTCATGCACAGGGTCAGATGAAGGTTGATGGAGTCCCATTTAAGGTTAAAACATATATCAGAGGGTAAACAGTAGTTCCTGTCAGCATCTTGTCCCCAGCAGCTGACCAAAAAACATGCACAGTCAACCAACAGGGAAAGCAAATTAGGCATCAGAGCTTCAACCCTTAATAAAAATTTTCTTAGTAAAGCTACAAAAATATCCCCCCTCAACTACATATTTTTGGAGGCATAATTTCCCACCTCACATATACTGCCTGATAGGTGCTAGAAGGAACTGGGAGATAGAGGAGCTATATGGTGGGGGCTCTTGGGCTATTGCTCCTTTTACACTTCTTACATTTCTGCTCTTGTCTTTGTCCATACACTTGTTCATTTAAGATTTCTAAGGCAAAATAAATTAATGTGTAGATATTAAATAAAGATCTCAGTATCTGACTCCATTGGACATATTAAAAGTATAAATCAATTAATTCAGCAGTTGTGGGTAAACTAAATAGGACATTTTTGTAATGGATGGAAGGTATTGTCCCACTAAAAAAGCTTACCACCTGTCCACAGGATAGATGACAAGTTTCTGGTAGTTGTCATCCCCGTCTATGATTGGTGGGGATCCCAGTGGTTGGATCCTAAGTGTCCCAAATAAATAGAGTGGTGGTCACATGTGCACACTACCGCTCCATTCATTTTTATGGGGCTGCCAAAGATAGTCGAGGGCTTGTACTGTTGCATACTATTAGGGTATTTAACCCTTTGTACTAATCCTAGGGGTAAAATGTAACAATTTTACAATGAATATAACAATCATTGATACAAAGTCATCCTGGAAATGTGAGTGTAATATTATATTATTAATAATAGTATCACTGAATTACATTTCTCCTAGATATATTTAAAGGGGCATTATTGACTCTTGTTGAGCACCGATCTACAGCGGCTGTTGAGCACCGACCTATAAAACCTACAGGGGTTTGTACTCAACATTGGAATTTCTTGTGTATTTCATTGTAGTTTCAATTAGAATAGGGGTTTCTGGGTTTTGTTTAGCTTCTTTTTCATTCAATATCAAATTACTTCCTGTGGCGCTGGACCACCCATTCGGTGCTCCTCCGCCATGTCATGTGACCTGTTATGTAATCAGTTCTTCTAGTGACATTGGCTCCTAACATAGAGGATCAGGCCTGTTTATGAGGAATCACTGATGATACTCCATTTCATTGCTAGAAAAGGTAAACCAGTACATGTTTGCTGCAGACAAAAAAATCAAACAAACACCAGCCATTTTCCATTATACCCTTTTGCCACCAATGTCAACTATTTTGGAAAAGCCCCTTTAAGTCTGATCCAGGTATTTGTTTGATTATGTGCAGGAGTGCAGGAATTGGAAAAAATTAACTCTTTCCCATTTTATTGAAAATTGGGCCTATACCATTTAAAGGTTTTGGTTTTGCCTTCCTCTGGATAAACTGGGGTTTATTAGCATTATTAGTATAAAAGATGGACCTAGATCATTTTTTTAAGCCATTAACTAGAGCTGCGTGACTAATTGAATTAATTTGCCATTGCAGTTGAGCACAATTTTGAATTTAATCAATTTACTATAGATTAAAGGGGTTGTCCCGCGGCAGCAAGTGGGTCTATACACTTCTGTATGGCCATATTAATGCACTTTGTAATGTACATTGTGCATTAATTATGAGCCATACAGAAGTTATCAAAAGTTTTTCACTTACCTGCTCCGCTGCTGGCGTCCTCGTCTCCATGGTTGCCATCTAATTTTCGCCGTCTAAAATGGTCGAATGGCCAAATTAGACGCGCTTGCGCAGTCCGGGTCTTCTGCTTTCTTCAATGGGGCTCCGTGTAGCTCAGTGTAGCTCCGCCCCGTCACGTGCCGATTCCAGCCAATCAGGGGGCTGGAATCAGCAATGGACCGCACAGAAGAACTGCGGTCCACGGAGGAAGAGGATCCCGGCGGCCATCTTCAGCCGGTAAGTATAGAAGTCACCGGAGCGCGGGGATTAAGGTAAGCGCTGAGCGGTTTTTTTTTTAAGTCCCTGCATCGGGGTTGTCTCGCGCCGAACGGGGGGGGGGGGGGGGGGTTGAAAAAAAAAAAAACCGTTTCGGCGCTGGGACAACCCCTTTAAGTCCCACTCAGATTATGAGGCTCATCGACTAAACTGTGACCAGATCTGTATGAATTTTCAGGCTGCTGCTATGACTCACTCTGAACATCCACAAAGCAGCTGCCGACACCACCGTGTAGAAAAGTGTTTCCCAAACTCCAGTTCTCACGGACCCCAACAGGTCATGTTTTCAGGATATTCTATAGTAAGAACACCTGCGGCAATGTCTGAGGCAATAACAATAATTACATCACCTGTGCACTACTGAAGAAATCCTGAAAATATGACCTGTTGGGGGTCCATGAGGACTAGAGTCTAGGAAACGCTGGTGTAGAATCCTGTAGATGATTCGGAGATCAGCGGTGTCCTCCTGACCCTTCACTATGGCAGATAGTACTAGTGATGACAATCAGGGCTGGATTACTATTGGAGTACTGGCTCTAGGCTGGCAGTCTTCCCCCAACACTGGTTCTCATTGGTATGGTAGTACCGGTGATAAGCAGTTATTCCCTCTTTTCTATTTGTTAAAAAAAACTGTATGCTCACCTGTTTCACTTCCCAAGCCATTTTGAACTACTACTTCTTCCTTCTGAATAGCATAACACTGGTATCTGTATGTGTTGGGACACTTGACTGGCCCTTGGAAATCTCTAGCCTTAGACTCTGTGGCCAGGGCTGGCCGGTGCTGGTCATGTGTGTCGGCATGTACATGTACCCTTGCTATCCAGAGGGAAGAAGGAGCAATCTGAAGTATCTTGGAGAATGAAACAGGGGAGTACATAGTTGTTTTTCTTACCACCAGAAAAGGTGACATTTATTAGTTGGGTAAAAGAGGGAGCATTATCCATTATGTGGGCAGAAAGGATGCATTATTTATTACTGGGGCATAAAAGGGGCATTATTTACTATGGGGATAGATAACAGACTTTATTACTTATGGGGACAGGAGAGGGAGAATTATTACTTATGGGGGGAAAGAGAAAGGTGACACTATTACTGATGGTCCATAAAGTGGCAAGATTACTGATGAGGTCATAAAATAGGGCACTTTTACTGTGTGAAGGGCCTTAAATGCAGCACTTATAGTGTGGGGCCTAATTAATATCTTGGTCACTATGGATAGGGAGATTCTTTAATGGTATGGAAAACACAAGAAGGATGCTGGAAAAAACAAGAAACTAAAGATATGTTTGTATCAAATTCTGCAGAGACAAGTCATGACTAGGAGAAGTCATCATGATGGTCTGTGCCCAGATAGAGAATAACATCAATCCGAGAAGTTCACTTGGGATGACTACAGGTAACTGCACTGTAATCACGATCACTGTTGAAAGCTGATATCTATTTATCGGTATTCTAGTACTGTAAGAGAGTCACTGAGGGGCACTATTAGTGTTAGTGGCTCAACATAAAAGTGGAGTGGCCTAAAAAGAAAGTTGCATTTTTTTCTCATTTTATTGTTCAACAAGTAGGGGAATGATCTTGCAGCGACCGAGTAGCGAGTGTTAACCATAGGAGACAGCAGGGATGAACCGCAAGCCTTGTCACTGTGGCACTACTGTCTCCCACACAGAGGGTAGCCAGAGACGCATCCAATGCGCCTGAGGGGAAAGCTTGAGAAAGGGGAAACTTGGAGGATAACCCACAGAATAGATTACCTCTTAGTCCTTGTATCACGGGTGACTCCACTGTTCGTTCCTCTGCGGTGAAGCTGTATGATGAAGTGATAGCCCACACACACAGAGTTTAAGTGAAAACAATGCGGGGAACGGTCGGCAATATTGCTTCACTTGTAAACTCCAATGATAATAGTTCAGTAGTACATATGCAAGTATACAGCACAGGTACAAGTAAAACAGGTAGTGAGACAGGAAGGCATATCACAGGATGAATACCGGGCCCACAGTCCTAGTTATCTGTGCAGCTCCGCTCCTGGAAACGGCACACTTTCTTTTCCCTCCAGACTCTCAACCTGTGAACACTCACTTGTACAAGCGTCTCGTAATGCTGTATGGCGATCTCCTCCTTCTCTCTCACACTTTAGGGTGTGCACTCCTGAGAATAGTAGTCCAACAGCAGCCATAAAGACCTATAGGTCTGGGCTACTACAATCTGTCTGCCAAGAAAAACTACTAAGGAAAGGGTGCCCTAGCCTTGAAACGCTATTTTTCTGTTGGATTATAATAAATATTTTTATGTTTCGTGTTTCTCTTAAAACTTTGCGTCTGCACCCATTTCTTTTATTGCTTATTGGCTCAAAATAAAAAAGGCATAGCAAAATAAGCCTGGGAAAAATGCAACAAAGAGTCTGCTTTGCAGCATAGTTTATAATAGATTCTACCTTTCAAATACTTAGAAGCAATGTTGTGATGGAGAGTGGGGCATCATAATTAAATTTCTCAGTACCACAGCCTTAGGGCTTATTCAAACGACCGTATATCGGCCGCGTATTCACGCCAGACGATATACGGCGTCCCTCTCTGCAGGGGGAGGAGGCTGGAAGAGTCGGGAGCAGTGCTCTGAGCTCCCGCCCCCTCTCTGCCTCCTCTCCACCTCCTCTCCACCCCCCTACACTATTTTAATGAGGAGAGGCGGGACGGGGGTAGAGCTAATTCCCTGAACTTAGCCCCGCCCCTGCCCCACCTCCTCTCATTGCAAATAGTGCAGAGGGGCGGAGAGGGGGTGGAGAGGAGGCAGAGAGGGGGCGGGAGCTCAGAGCACTGCTCCCGGCTCTTCCAGCCTCCTCCCCCTGCAGAGAGAGATGCCGTATATCGGCTGGCATGAATACCCGGCCGATATACGGTCGTCTGAATGCGCCCTTAGGCTGGCTTCCCACGGGCATATTTGTACGTGCAAAGTATAGAGCCCATAGATTTCAATGGGTTTGTTCACATTTCCATATTTTTTGTATGCATTTTGGTTGCACAAAAAAATAGATCGTTTCCTATCTTTCTGCATGTTTGTGCACCAAAAGTCTCCATAGAAGTCAACAGGGGGTGCACAAATGTGTGCGCAATATGCAAGGAGATGCGTGAAACACTGCAATTGCGCTGGAAAAACTACACTTTTGGAACTAATTAACCGCTTTATTTGGTGGGTTTGTTTTGCTGTGTGTGAATGAGTATGCCCGGCGGGCAGAAAAAGTACAGTGCAATACACTGATAAGCATGCAAAAAAGCCTTGTTCAGTATGCAAATACGTTGCACTGAGGCATGCGCAATTACGCTTATGCGAGCAAAAAATTCATCGCATTCACATGCGAGTTTTATGTGCGTTTAAATTTTTTTTTTACTATTGGAAAATGCGATGTTCTTGTATGCAAAACGCATCGCATTTGCATAAAAATAGATATCACACTCTCCCATGTCAATACAGCCTGATGCAAATTATGCAACACAGCCCCGCCTACAGTACTATGTGACATTTACAGCTCTGGTGTCTTGTCATGTAGCAGGTTGGATGTGGGTCTCACTGCCCTGTACCCGCTCAGCATACAGTAGGTATAGGCTGTAGATGGCATTCTCCTTCAAAGCTCGCCTGTCGCCACACACAAAGTTCTTGATTGAACTCTTTCTATCTTTGCCATAGAGCGGTTGCCAAAATTTTGTTCAAAGATCTTGAGATACAACAGAAAAGAAAAAAAAAACAATAGCGTCATTGTGTTGCATCAGGCTCGCTGCTTCAGTGTTTCATTTTATCTCGGCTTAAAGCTGCATGGTGTAATTTCCCTTTTACACATTGTAAAGTCGCTGCACATGTGTTAAACGCTTCTATCAGGTGTAGCTTTTAAAGCCTTCACAATACAGGAGATATTTTTTCATGAGGAAGTCTGGGAAAGACAAGCGGCTTTATTAATCTTGGGCAATTTAATTTGTGCCTGACACATACATATATTCAATCATTAAAAGGACTTGTCTCATTAAGATAACTGCTGCACATATGCCCTATTGGGTGTCATAGATGGGGGTTGTCTGCTCAGGGACCCCCTTCTCTAAGTAAGAGCTGAAATCCATTAGGAGAAGCTATGAGAAGGGGTTGTCTATATGTTGGATTCTAGTGCTGCAAGGCAACAATGCTAACCGGTAAGCCACCATGCTCCCTTAAACAAAAACGTGACTTTATCCACAAGAATTCCCATGTTGCTTACAGTGACCATCATTGTGTTCAGAATACGCAACTTGGAATATAGGAGAGTAGGTATGGCCTGCTTAACATTTTGGTAGTCATAAAGTGCAGTATTTTTCGGACTATAAGACGCAGTACTCAGCAAGCTAAAATTTTGCTGAAAAGTGTCTGCCCCTTATAGTCCAGAGGCCAGGGAGGTCTGATAGATACAGAAACCCCTGACCACTGTCTTAATAATTCGGCAGTGTGCTGATCGATCATTGGGAAAACTCTGCAGTCATACTCCCTCTCCCTGTCTGATCAGTTCCCAGAGCAGATAACACTGGAGATCAGTCACATATCTCCCCAGGGTGCAGGTCCTCTTCTGTTCACATAGTGACAGACAATAGCGAAGATTAAAGGTCTTGCAGTAGCAACAGGACCATAGATGATGCCATAACCATGTGAACAGAAAACATCTAGAGGGAGTCATGTGTTACTGCACTTGTATGTGTGGATTTAGTGGTATTAAAATCAGTGTTTAACATGCCAGCTGCAGATGTGTGTGCATGTAGTAGAGCTGTATGAGCTGTCTGTACATGCAGTAGAGCTATGTGTATGTATGTAGCAGAGCTGTATGTGTGTATATGAATGGTAGAGCTGTGTGTATGTAGCAGAGCTGTATGAGCTGTGTGTACATGCAGTAAAGCTGTGTATGCATGTAGCAGAGCTGTATGTGAATGGTAGAGCTGTGTGTGTTGTATGCATGTACAATGTGTGTGCATCAGCGCTGTGTATGTGTATAATGTGAACTTATGTGCTTGTGCCATTGTTTGAATAGACACACTAGGTTTAATAGGAGTCACTGTTCACTATTAACCCCATTTTCTATACAAGAACACCAAAGAGATGTTTAAATTAGTATGAAATATTTTTTCCTGTGATTTAAAACTGGGGTGCGTCTTATAGTCCAAAAATCCGGTCTATTGGTTTCTATATTCTGAAACGTCATCTTATTTCATTGTCTAAAACATAAAAAGTAGAGAAGACATTAGGAGATTGAGTGCAAAAATAGTGGTGAGTTATTGAACAACTACAGATTACAGGTAAGATTGTGATATTTCATGCAAAGCCCTTTTTCAAGTAAAGTGGGACAAAGGCTACTTTGGTCCCACTTTCACTGACCCACTCCATTTTTATGTTTTACTGTTAACGGGCCCTTGATAGTGTACATCTGGAGTTAGCACCAATCTTAACCCCTAAAGGCAAAAATGATATAACTGTATTCTATTAGTACAATTACTGACACGTTTTTTTCTAAAGACGTTGAGCATGCAGAGTAAATAATGCGTTACTTTGATAGAACTTTTATGGACACAGCGATACCAAATTGGTTTGTATTTTTCTATGTAGATTATTTTATATTATATATATATAGATATATTTTATATTATAAATATAGCAAAAAGTTTTTTTTTTTTTAAACTTTAATTACCATTTTATTTTTAAACTAATTTAATAAAACTTGCAATGGTTTGATTGCTCCTGCAGTATGATGTAAGACCATATGATGTATTACATTATTCTGCAATCAGACAGGCAATCTATCAAGTCATTCCACAGGCATTGCTTGATAGGCAATCTGCAGCTGCAGCACTGGGAGCTTTCAGAAGGTCACCGGCTAACATGGCAACAGCACAAGATCGCGGGGGTCTGTTCGAGACACCCAAACATTGATCGGGGCATTTAGAGGGTTAACAGCTCCTATTAGCGGCGGTGCTGATCAGAGCTCTGGCGAGCAGGTGTCAGCTGGAAGAAACAGGCGGTACCCGCATTGTATGGAGTGGGATCGACCTCCGATCCGCGTTCATACAATCCCCAAACATCAATGACTTAACCCTATGTCATGGAGCATTAAGGGGTTAAAAACCAAGAAGAAGAGCTGCTACTTTGTTTTTTGCCTATTTTAGTGTCTAACCTAGAGTAACAATAGCTAGATCATTCATGATGAAACATAAGATAGCTGTGAATGCAATATTTCGCTTTACCCCCATTGCAGTGAAACCTCACACTAACCTACATTGCACTCGTGCAGCATCTAAGGAGCTGGCTCCCAGTCTAGGAGACAGTGGAGTAGAATTTGGGCCTTGTCACGGGACTCTACCATCTCCCACCCTGAGGGTAGCCTAGGACCCGTCCAAGTAACGGAGGGCAGGCTTATCAAAGGGTAACCCAGCCTGTGGTTTACCTTCAGTCTTTGTCACATGTGACACCACCATTCCGTCCTCTGTGGAGAATCCAGAAGGTGTCAATAAAGAGTTCACACACACAGAGTTAACGTTTCAGAGCTAAACCGGAAACGGCCAGTAGAGCTTGTTTACTTGAAGTTGAAGTAATAGTTCAAAACAAACTACATCCACCATCATGACTCTGGTGCAGACAAGTTAGTGGTGTGACAGGGAGGTACTCTCAGGTTGCTCCAGATGATCCGCATTCGAGTTATCTGCATGACTCGGTTCCCGGAAAATTCCTCCTCTCTCTTTTTCGCCCTCTACTGGTACATACTCACGTTTAGGAAAAGGGCACTCAGCGCTGCATGGCGGGTTCTCACACACTTGCAGTCCTCCAGGTTAATAGCATAGAGGCCTGGGTAGCTTGGGCCCAGGACACACACATGGCAAACGCTCTGCCATCTTCTCCACACACAAACTGAAGGTGTCTGTGTGCAGGCAAACTCGCTCCTTGCAACATTCTCACCAACTCAGCTAACACGCCAGTCCCTCTCATGCACCTTGCAAACACATATATAAAACAAGGTCACATGACACACAACAAGATACATTTTCCAACCATAACACGGTCACTAACCCATTCAGTGCTGCAGAGGTGCAATACACATCATATTCACTCACATAGGAGACACAGACAATACATGAGCACAAGACACACATAAATCATTCAGGCACATTCTAGAAAACTTCTGCAAAGGTAACTACACTCGCCTGAGTGACTACAGCCTTAAGCCGTTACTTGTGCAGGACACAAACAGACAGCAGCTTGAGGAGCTCCCTACTGCAGTTTAACAGGAGCCAGGCAGATGCACACATATAACGTGGTTGTGTGGAAGAGGGTAGTAGAGGGAGCGAGCCATGAGTCGGAAGGGTTTTCAGTGCACAGTAATAAATATGATTGGATGTCTGGTGGAAGTGCTGAGCTTCCTTTTTTAAAGGGTTGGTCTCGCGAAACCAAGTGGGTCTATACACTTCCGTATGGCCATATTAATGCACTTTGTAATGTACATTGTGCATTAAATATGAGCCATACAGAAGTTATTCCACTTACCTGCTCCGTTGCTAGCGTCCTCGTCTCCATGGTTCCGTCTAAATTCGCTGGCAGCTTGCTTTTTTAGACGCGCTTGCGCAGTCCGGTCTTCTCCATTCAGCACGAGCCGCTTCAGTGTGCTCCCCGCTACAGCTCTTCTGCGCATGCGCAGACGAGCTGTCACTGCTCGGGAGCGCGCTGCAGCGGCCATTCTGCACCATCCTCTGTTAGAGGAAGGTGCAGAAACTGGAGCTGCCCAGCGGAGAAGACCAGCCCAGCCCAGCAGCCCCGAGAAGCCTCCCAGGTAAGTGATTTGTCGGGGGGGGGGGCTGCCGCTGCGCCGGGCTGCGCCGGGGGGGCTGTCGCTGCGCCGGGGGGGGCTGTCGCTGCGCCGGGGGGGGCTGCCGCTGTGATGGGGGGGCTGTCGCTAGGCCGGGGGGGGGCTGCCGCTGTGATGGGGGGGCTGTCGCTGCGCCGGGGGGGGCTGCCGCTGTGATGGGGGGGCTGTCGCTAGGCCGGGGGGGGCTGCCGCTGTGATGGGGGGGGCTGTCGCTAGGCCGGGGGGGGCTGCCGCTGCGATGGGGGGGCTGTCTCTAGGCCGGGGGGGGCTGCCGCTGCGATGGGGGGGCTGTCGCTAGGCCGGGGGGGGCTGCCGCTGCGATGGGGGGGCTGTCGCTAGGCCGGGGGAACTAGCGCTGGGCTCCGGAACCTAGCGCTGGGCTCCGGGGCCTTCACCTGGGCTGAGGGTCTAGCGCTGGGGAGCCGGGGGCTAGCGCCGGTTACCTGCTGTCTGGTCGGCGGCTGCGGGGCGTCTGGTCGGCGGCTGCGATGCGTCCGGTTGCCATGGAGACACAGCTGGCGGCGTCTCGGGAGCGCGCACGTCGGGCTGCAGCGAGCGACGGGGAAAGAGCCGGCGGCCATCTTGAGGAAACTTTTATAAGTTGCTGAAACGCTGGAACGGTAAGTACGAACCAGCTAGAAATGTCATTTACAGGGGTAATTAGTAATGTATGTTTAATGGGGGGGACTGGGCAAAAAAAAAATTTAACTGCTTCCTCGAGACATCTCCTTTAACTTAAATAAAAATCTTCGGCCAAGCCCTTGATGGTAGTCACAACCATACTGCCCCAAATAGTGGGACTGACACAATTGGCCTACCGAGATTTCTCTCCGTACAGCCAATGCCCAATCTGCCTCTGGAAAGAAGTAACCACGGGTTATTTTGCTTGAAATGATAGTACCCATTATTTTCACAACTTATAAATATACTGACCCAGTTTAAGTATCTACCACCATGCTAAAGTTCAACTGGGTGATGCTATGTCCACAATAAGACCCCATACAATGGCAGAACTTATACAATATGAGGTCATAGACAAACCGTTAGCTGCCATATGGTGCCGGCCTATTGCACTGCATTTTTTCCCCACATGAAAGCTGATAGTGGAGAGTTCTCCATGATTCGGCATCTGATGGAACATGGCACATTTAATATTGGAGGTACATTTTGGGCTATAGATTTCTATCGGTACCTGATTATGGATTTGTACAACACCGATCCAATAATAAGGCAAGGATCAGAAGACCTAATATTTTTTCTTTTCCTGGTCTCCGATGAACAAATTTAAATTGAATCCGTGTTGTTCAGACAATAGGCATACGTGTGTGTGTATTTTTTCCGCCTAGCAGGTGTAAGCTTGTTTGATCAACGTAATTCATTTCTTTTGCATAAACTTACCTGGATTATCTTCAATACACAATCTTCAATCATAACGAGACTCGATCCCACACACGATGCTGATTGTGAAATTCTTCTCTAACAGTATCACAAGATTATGGGCTTATCTGTTGTATAGAATGTATATGTATTGATTACAAAAATATTTAACACTCCTCATTTTTGTGAAATCATGTAAAGGATTTTAGTAAAGACGCCTATAATTCTCAGCTATAGGAGCCACCACAGTGCAATGCATTGGAAACTGCAATATTGAATTCTAAAGGGGCTGTCCCATCTAGAATGTATAACAGTAGTGCAATGTCATCTGATGACATAAATGCTTTTTGAAAGTCACAATAGTGTCAAAGACACCTCCTGAGTTTCTACAAAAAGTAGTCCTTGCAGCGAACTGTGTAGACAAAGCTTACAGTGTGATGACAGTTTATTTAACTTTCTGAAATACTTTGTTTAAATTCCCTACTAGTTTTAATATCTCTGCTGGTTTACAGGGTACATTTATATGATTTCGTTTTTGATCACTTTGATAAAGCTAAATAAGGCCGTGTTTTTAAAGAGTTTTTCTGGGCACAAAATTGAAATTCAGAAAATGCGGAAATCTAGGAGGTACAGATAAGTAGCTGCAGGCAACCTGTGCCTTTTATTTGCCACTCTGGACCCTCTTGTTCATCCCATGTAGCTGCAGATCTTCTGCTGTGTAAAATGCATCAATTCAATATTAAACACAGCAACAGACTGTTACCCACAACTCCCAGCATGCATAGTGCAATGCCCCAGAGGGATGACCCTGGGAACTGGTCAACGTGAAGAGCTGGGAGGGATAAGTGCTGACGTGTCACGGTGGCTCTTACCATCCTCTGGTCCCTGAGGGATGACATGTAACCAAGGCCAGTGTAGATTGCAAGCCAAACTTCGACACTCATTTGTCTGGGAGTGCCAATAAAGGGGAGGAGGGGGATTGTAGTAGATATCACTCATGATGCCACCGTTCCCACATACCGTTAATCTATGCAGCGGAGTAATAACACGGAGACTTGTGTGTAGTACCTCGGGTGGTAAGGAACGGTTAAGGCCAGGTATAACATTTACTTGAATAAACGTTGTATAACAGGTTATTACAGGTATAATTCACTTGTAGCATTTACAGGCTGGAGCTCAGAGGTAGGGAGGATGCAGAGGAACAATACAGCCCTATAGTCCACGCTATCTATATGTCACTGTTCCTGGAATTGGGAACACTCCGGAGGAGGAATGGGGTAGAGGGTCACTCCACAAATACTCTGGCAGACAAATTACTCAAAAAGACAGCTTAGCCTAGATGCACACCGCACAGCATCCACGTGGGTGTCACAATTAAATACCTCTGTGTGGTGATCCTAATGACGAATGGCCGCACAGAAAAAATGCCTGAGTTGTAAATAGGTACCTGTTTTCGCAAACTGGGGTAGTGCACTCTCTCTCACTCTGGAAGGGACTTACTCCTCTCACATCCGCTCTCCAGACCCTACGGGTAGTCGTTCCTCCTCCTCCATCTTCACCTACATGGAAGCTAAAGGTGCTTCCATGCGGCTCTGTGTTAGCACTCTGCAGCAGGCCAGATGGAAGACCTCCTCTAACACAGATTGAAGAAGACCCTTACGCGCTTTCTGACACTTACATTTATAACCTCATTTGTACCATGTGGCACAGTAAAATAGATACATTCAGCAGACAGCTGACAGGCAATGATTTTATTACAGTTAACCCTTCAGACGCCGCAGCTGTGCAACACACATACGGAAAATAACATGACAGCTTTGCACAGTGCATCTACAACATGTATGACAATTATGGAGAGGACCAGAATGTTGTTCTGGGACACTACACATAGAGCTTGTCTACCGGCAAGCACTGTAGCTACACCCACAGCTCACCGGTCCTGTAACTGATGCTAGTGAGATGTATTATTGGCCAAGTGAGGTGTTGGCAACTAAAATTCCCATGGCAAGCAAGCATATGGATGCGTAATCCTACCACTATCACTTCGCGATCCAGTCCCAGACAAGTCTGTGACTGACGGTTGTACAGCAGTTACATAATTTGCCCAAAGATACCGTGTGGGTGAGATATTGATCCTCAGTCCGGTCGTCCCTGGCTTATAGAACAAAGTGGATCCAGGACTACCAGCCCCCTGGTCTGTAAAAAATGGAAAAACTATTAAAAAGTCACATTTTCCATCAAACAATGAAAGAGATACATTTAGATAGATAAAATTTGAGAATTATTTTAAAGCAATTGTCTGCTTTAAAAAAACAATCATTAGCACAGGGACTCATCAAGACTATCTATTAGCCAAAGTTAGTGCAAAGTTAGTTCTAAAAGTATATCCTGATCTGGAGGACCCAGCATGTACTTTTTATATTACAAGAATGCCTATTGATTGCAATGGACAGTGTGTAATGCTCCTTTTCGTCTGTAGGAGTGCTGTAGGGGAACTTGCTGCTGAATTCCTCCACAGATTACAGCTGATTTTTGGTGAAATGAGTCTGCAACAGCTGCTGCATGTTAGTGACTCTTCAGCATGGCTAATAGAGGGGAGTCCCTAGTAGAGGACTTATTCAGGCATATGGACAGGCTTTTTCTGATGGGACAGCCCCTTTTAGCTTTGCAAAATATATCTTTGATGTTTTAATATATCCTGCTAGCATTTTATTGTTTGTTAATAGAGATGAGCGAGCACCAAAATGCTCGGGTGCTCGTTACTCGGGACGGAATTATGGCGATGCTCAAGGGTTCGTTTCGAGTAACGAACCCCATTGAAGTCAATGGGCGACCCGAGCATTTTTGTATATCGCCGATGCTCGCTAAGGTTTTCATTTGTGAAAATCTGGGCAATTCAAGAAAGTGATGGGAACGACACAGCAACGGATAGGGCAGGCGAGGGGCTACATGTTGGGCTGCATCTCAAGTTCACAGGTCCCACTATTAAGCCACAATAGCGGCAAGAGTGCCCCCCCCCCCCCCTCCCAACAACTTTTACTTCTGAAAAGCCCTCATTAGCAATGCATACCTTAGCTAAGCACCACACTACCTCCAACAAAGCACAATCACTGCCTGCATGACACTCTGCTGCCACTTCTCCTGGGATACATGCTGCCCAACCCCCCCGCACGACCCAGTGTCCACAGCGCACACCAAAGTGTCCCTGCGCAGCCTTCAGCTGCCCTCATACCACACCACCCTCATGTCTATTTATAAGTGCGTCTGCCATGAGGAGGAACTGCAGGCACACACTGCAGAGGGTTGGCATGGCTAGGCAGCGACCCTCTTTAAAAGGGGCGGGGCGATAGCCCACAATGCTGTACAGAAGCAATGAGAAATACAATCCTGTGCCACCTCCATCAGGAGCTGCACACGTGGGCATGGCAATGGGGAACCTATGTGCCACACACTATTCATTCTGTCAAGGTGTCTGCATACCCCAGTCAGACCGTGTTTTTTTATAAATAGTCACAGGCAGGTACAACTCCGCAATGGGAATTCCGTGTGCACCCACAGCTGTACATAAATGTATCCCATTGCAGTGCACTGGACAGCAGAGCTAACGTCAGATTAAATGCAGGTGGGCTTCGGCCCACACTGCATGCCCCAACCTGACCGGGGTTTTTAATTAATAGACACAGGCAGGTACAACTCCCTGTGGACCCACAGCATGGGTGGGTGCCAGGAAGCCACCGGCGGTACATAAATATATCCCATTGCATTGCCCATCACAGCTGAGGTAATGTCATGTTTAATGCAGGTGGGCTTCGGCCCACACTGCATGCCCCAGTCAGACTGGGGTTCTTTAGAAGTAGACACATGCAGTTACAACTCCCTGTGGACCCACAGCATGGGTGGCTCCCTGGAACCCACCGGCGGTACATAAATAGATCCCATTGCAGTGCCCAGCACAGCTGATGTAACGTCAGCTTTAATGCAGGTGGGCAAAAAATTAATTGGATTACACTGTAGGCGAGGGCCCCAAAAAATTGGTGTACCAACAGTACTAATGTACCTCAGAAAAATTGCCCATGCCCAACCAAGAGGGCAGGTGAAACCCATTAATCGCTTTGGTTAATGTGGCTTAATTTGTAACTAGGCCTGGAGGCAGCCCAGTTAAAATAAAAATTGGTTCAGGTGAAAGTTTCAACGCTTTAATGAGCATTGAAACGTATAAAAATTGTTTACAAAAATTATATGACTGAGCCTTGTGGGCCTAAGAAAAATTGCCCGTTCGGCGTGATTATGTCAGGTTTCAGGAGGAGGAGCAGGAGCAGGAGGATGAATATTATACACAGATTGATGAAGCTAAAAGGTCCACATTTTTGATGGTGATAGAGAACAATGCTTCCATCTGCGGGTGCAGCCTACGTATTGTTTAGGTATCGCTGCTGTCCGTTGGTGGAGAAGAGAAGTCTGGGGAAATCCAGGGTTTGTTCATCTTGATGAGTGTAAGCCTGTCGGCACTGTCGGTTGACAGGCGGGTACGCTTATCCGTGATGATTCCCCCAGCCGCACTAAACACCCTCTCTGACAAGACGCTAGCCGCAGGACAAGCACGCACCTCCAGGGCATACAGCGCGAGTTCAGGCCACGTGTCCAGCTTCGACACCCAGTAGTTGTAGGGGGCAGAGGCGTCACCGAGGACGGTCGTGCGATCGGCTACGTACTCCCTCACCATCCTTTTACCGGGCTCCCGCTGACTCAGCCTTGACTGGGGAGCGGTGACACAGTCTTGCTGGGGAGCCAGAAAGCTGTCAAAGGCCTTAGAGAGTGTTCCCCTGCCTGTGCTGTACATGCTGCCTGATCTCTGCGCCTCCCCTGCTACCTGGCCCTCGGAACTGCGCCTTCGGCCACTAGCGCTGTCGGATGGGAATTTTACCATCAGCTTGTCCGCCAGGGTCCTGTGGTATAGCATCACTCTCGAACCCCTTTCCTCTTCGGGTATGAGAGTGGAAAGGTTCTCCTTATACCGTGGGTCAAGCAGTGTGTACACCCAGTAATCCGTAGTGGCCAGAATGCGTGTAACGCGAGGGTCACGAGAAAGGCATCCTAACATGAAGTCAGCCATGTGTGCCAGGGTACCTGTGCGCAACACATGGCTGTCCACACTAGGAAGATTACTTTCAGGATCCTCCTCCTCCTCCTCCTCAGGCCATAGACGCTGAAAGGATGACAGGCAAGCAGCATGGGTACCCTCAGCATTGGGCCAAGCTGTCTCTTCCCCCTCCTCCTCATCCTCCTCATGCTCCTCCTCCTCCTCCTCAACGCGCTGAGATATAGACAGGAGGGTGCTCTGACTATCCAGCGACATACTGTCTTCCCCCGCCTCTGTTTCCGAGCGCAAAGCGTCTGCCTTTATGCTTTGCAGGGAACTTCTCAAGAGGCATAGCAGAGGAATGGTGACGCTAATGATTGCAGCATCGCCGCTCACCATCTGTGTAGACTCCTCAAAGTTTCCAAGGACCTGGCAGATGTCTGCCAACCAGGCCCACTCTTCTGTAAAGAATTGAGGAGGCTGACTCCCACTACGCCGCCCATGTTGGAGTTGGTATTCCATTATAGCTCTACGCTGCTCATAGAGCCTGGCCAACATGTGGAGCATAGAGTTCCACCGTGTGGGCACGTTGCACAGCAGTCGGTGCACTGGCAGATGAAACCAATGTTGCAGGGTGCGCAGGGTGGCAGCGTCCGTGTGGGACTTGCGGAAATGTGCGCAGAGCCGGCGCACCTTTCCGAGCAGGTCTGACAACCGTGGGTAGCTTTTCAGAAAGCGCTGAACCACCAAATTAAAGACGTGGCCCAGGCATGGCACGTGCGTGAGGCTGCCGAGCTGCAGAGCCGCCACCAGGTTATGGCCGTTGTCACACACGACCATGCCCGGTTGGAGGCTCAGCGGCGCAAGCCAGCGGTCGGTCTGCTCTGTCAGACCCTGCAGCAGTTCGTGGGCCGTGTGCCTCTTCTCTCCTAAGCTGAGTAGTTTCAGCACGGCCTGCTGACGCTTGCCCACCGCTGTGCTGCCACGCCGCGCAACACCGACTGCTGGCGACGTGCTGCTGCTGACACATCTTGATTGCGAGACAGAGGTTGCGTAGAAGGAGGAGGAGGAGGGTGGTTTAGTGGAGGAAGCATACACCGCCGCAGATACCACCACCGAGCTGGGGCCCGAAATTCTGGGGGTGGGTAGGACGTGAGCGGTCCCAGGCTCTGACTCTGTCCCAGCCTCCACTAAATTCACCCAATGTGCCGTCAGGGAGATATAGTGGCCCTGCCCGCCTGTGCTTGTCCATGTGTCCGTTGTTAAGTGGACCTTGGCAGTAACCGCGTTGGTGAGGGCGCGTACAATGTTGCGGGAGACGTGGTCGTGCAAGGCTGGGACGGCACATCGGGAAAAGTAGTGGCGACTGGGAACTGAGTAGCGTGGGGCCGCCGCCATCATACCTTTGAAAGCCTCCGTTTCCACAACCCTATACGGCAGCATCTCCAGGCTGATAAATTTGGCTATGTGCACGTTTAACGCTTGAGCGTGCGGGTGCGTGGCGGCGTACTTGTGCTTGCGCTCCAACACTTGCGCTAGCGACGGCTGGACGGTGCACTGAGAGACATTGGTGGATGGGGCCGAGCACAGCGGAGGTGAGGGTGTGGGTGCAGGCCAGGAGACGGTAGTGCCTGTGTCCTGAGAGGGGGGTTGGATCTCAGTGGCAGGTTGGGGCACAGGGGGAGAGGCAGTGGTGCAAACCGGAGGCGATGAACGGCCTTCGTCCCACCTTGTGGGGTGCTTGGCCATCATATGTCTGCGCATGCTGGTGGTGGTGAGGCTGGTGGTGGTGGCTCCCCGGCTGATCTTGGCGCGACAAAGGTTGCACACCACTGTTCGTCGGTCGTCTGCTCTCTCAGTGAAAAACTGCCAGACCTTTGAGCACCTCAGCCTCTGCAGGGTGGCATGGCGCGAGGGGGCGCTTTGGGAAACAGTTGGTGGATTATTCGGTCTGGCCCTGCCTCTACCCTTGGCTATCGCACTGCCTCTTCCAACCTGCTCTGCTGCTGCAACTGCCTCCCCCTCTGAAGACCTGTCCTCAGTAGGCGTAGCAAACCAGGTGGGGTCAGTCACCTCATCGTCCTGCTGCTCTTCCTCCGAATCCTCTGTGCGCTCCTCCCTCGGACTTACTCCAATTACTACTACCTGAGTGATAGACAACTGTGTCTCATCGTCATCGTCCTCCTCACCCACTGAAAGCTCTTGAGACAGTTGCCGGAAGTCCCCAGCCTCATCCCCCGGACCCGTGGAACTTTCCAAAGGTTGGGCATCGGTCACGACAAACTCCTCCAGTGGGAGAGGAACCATTGCTGGCCATTCTGGGCAGGGGCCCGGGAACAGTTCCTGGGAGTCTGCCTGCTCCTCAGAATGTGTCATTGTAATGGAGTGAGGAGGCTGGGAGGAAGTAGGAGCAGCAGCCAGAGGATTCAGAGTTGCAGCAGTGCACGGCGCAGAACTCTGGGTGGTCGATAGATTGCTGGATGCACTTTCTGCCCTCCACGACAGGACCTGCTCACACTGCTCATTTTCTGATAAAGGTCTACCGCGTGGACCCATTAATTGTGAGATGAATGTGGGGACGCCAGAAACGTGCCTCTCTCCTAATCCCGCAGCAGTCGGCTGCGATACACCTGGATCAGGAGCTCGGCCTGTGCGCACACCCTGACTTGGGCCTCCGCATCCTCGCCCGCGTCCACGTCCTCTAGGCCTACCCCTACCCCTCAGCATGGTGTATTACCAGTAGTGCAGAAACAGAATGCTGTAATTAAATGTGCCGCTTATTGGCCTGTGGTTGGAGGCTGACTTCGCTTACGGAACGCACAGCAGAGGCAGGAAAGAATTTTGCGCAAGCCTGCTGTAACACTTAGCTGGCTGCGTATGAATTAGGACAACTACCCCCAGCAGAGACCCAGTACACAGAGGACGGTCACAGGCAGCCCAAATAGATTTTTTTTCCCAAATGTTTTTGGAAAGGCCCACTGCCTATATACACTAAATATGTCTTCTGTCCCTGCCACACCACTACTGGCCCTGGACAATGTAAAATTACTGCAGACTGTTTCACTGTGGACAGGAATACAGCGGTGATGTAAGAGGCAACACAGAGGCAGGAAAGAATTTTGCGCAAGCCTGCTGTAACACTTAGCTGGCTGCGTATGAATTAGGACAACTACCCCCAGCAGAGACCCAGTACACTGAGGACGGTCACAGGCAGCCCAAATAGATTTTTTTTCCCAAATGTTTTTGGAAAGGCCCACTGCCTATATACACTAAATATGTCTTCTGTCCCTGCCTCACCACTACTGGCCCTGGACAATGTAAAATTACTGCAGGACGCAATGCTCTGCACGGCCAATATACAAAAAAAAAAAAGTGCAACACTGCAAAAAGCAGCCTCCACACTACTGCACATGGTTAGATGTGGCCCTAAGAAGGACTGTTGGGGTTCTTGAAGCTTAAAATACTCCTAACGCTCTCCCTATAGCAGCTGCGGCACCAGCAGCACTGTCCCTGAACTATGTCAGAATGCATCTGTGGCGAGCCGCGGGAGGGGCCGATTTATATACTCGTGTGACACCTGATCTCGCCAGCCACTCACTGCAGGGGGGTGGTATAGGGCTTGAACGTCGCAGGGGGAAGTTGTAATGCCTTCCCTGTCTTTATATTGGCCAGAAAAGCGCGCTAACGTCTCAGAGATGAAAGTGAAAGTAACTCGAACATCGCGTGGTGCTCGTCTCGAGTAACGAGCATCTCGAACACGCTAATACTCGAACGAGTATCAAGCTCGGACGAGTACGTTCGCTCATCTCTATTTGTTAAGCAAACACTCCTTAGAGCCAGCCTATGATCCCGCTTATATCTCCTATTGACTGCATTAAAATTAAAATTGAAATGCCAGATGAAACGTAATTGTTTATTTATCGGTAAGCCTCATATTGACATAGATGAGTGTCCCGGGAATGTCTTTAGTAAGAGCTCGGGGTGACCTCATTTACTGCCATTGTGTGATAGTAAAAAAGAAACACCATTCCAGTGCCAAGAGGGTAACATCCCATGACATAGAAGCCGTCCTGAGGACTGTTCCTACAGCAAACTAGGTAAACAAACCAATATAGTACATGCATTTCTGGGCCAGCAGCTGTGATAGACGTTAAAGCGCAAGGCATTTGCAGGGAGTCTGGGTGAGTATTTGAAATGTATAAATATCTCCGATGGTGCCAGTGAGTGATGAATTCAAGGAAAATACTGGCAGCTGAGATTACTGTAGCAAAATATTAGACTTGTCATGCACTCGTACATACAGTATATGCTCACACTGTAAATTATAACATTAAGTATAGATTTATCAACTAAGACGTAGTGACCAATAGCCCCAAACACTTCTGTTGCCATTACGGATCACGCAGGTATTGGCACCCAGCTTTCGTAGAACCTTTAATAGCAAGCTACGTAGCTGTGGCTGAGACGTGAGTAACCTACTAGACACTAGGTATGAAACGGTTAACCCCCTAAAGGAGTTTGTTAAGAGGTTTTAAATAAAAAAAAACAAACACATGTTCCTCGTGCAACAAAATAACAAACAGTCATATACTAACCTTTTCCAACTCGCTGAATCTTGGTCTTCCTTGCTCAGTGTTTGTTTACAGATTGCAGTGAGAATGTGTACAGGACGTCACTTGATGCTACAGCCAATGACAGAGCTCTGGGATTGAGCGCTGAACTTTGTCATTGGCTATAGCATCCTGTGATGTACTGTAACAGGCTGCTGCAGCTTGTAAGCAATACATCACAAGGGAGACCCGGAGTGGTGGGGTTGAACACAGCGGGGAGAAGTGAGTATGACTATTTGTTATTTTGTTGCTTGGGGAATGTATTTTTTTTTTTAAAAGTTCATACAACTCCTTTTACCACCCTAGACTACCAGGGTTATCATCGTTATATGGGTATTCTTACCTTAGACATTTATGTCTTGTCCACAGGATATGCCATAAATGTCTGATACAAGCAGGTCTCACCTCTCTGAACAACACTCAACTAGAGAACAGTGGTCTCCCAACCCTATTCTACCTCATGCTTGCTAAGCTGTTTGCATAACTCCTGTAGAACTGAATGGAGAGAGCCACGCACATGTGCAACACTCCCCATTCACTCCTCATCTGAATGCAGTGGCCACCTCACCAAACAGGATGAGGTCTGGGAACCCTTGTTCTGGCGATAGATATATCACGTTTCTGGGACCTGCCCCTGTTTGACATTTATGATATATACTAGTAGAAAGCCCATCCCAGGATGTTGACTGCAATCTATATTTTAAATATCCATGCTCAGGAAAACTATTCAGTGTAAATAGGATTTATTATGCAAAAGTGACAGCTATTTTAAATACACAAAATACTTGTGGCAAACCAACATGGAGGTCACTTTCCGTGTTGCCCCCCCACCCCCTCCCGGCCTACATTGGTAGAAATTTGTCAAATTTTTCAAAAGCCTCTGCAGGTTTTTATTCTTAGCACATCTAAATAAAATGTTTCCCAGTAAACAACATTCCAATGAAGTTTGTTGCACAGGGTGGGCCACGGAAAATTAGCCCAGCACCACACTCTTATGAAAGTTGTACAGAGGAAATTCTTTGTTGCCCACAGCAGCCAATCACAGAACAGCTTTAATTTTACTTCAGCAGCATAAAAAATGAAAGCTGTGCTATGGGCAACAAAGACAGATTTTCTTTTAGACCGCTTTCATAAGTGTGTGGTGTTGAACTACTTTTCCATGGCCAACCAAGTAGATGCTATGGTGATCATGAGTGAATGTCATTTATATACTGCATACAAACTTCCAGAGTTATTACCAGTAAACCCATAACCACCTTAGTAGTATTGAGTGATTATTGAAATAATGGGGTTGGGAATGACCGACCCAATTTTAAAAAAATTGTGAATCAAGACTCCCAAATTCGACTTCCATTAAAAGCAATAGGAGTAAAAATGGGGTTCTCTAATTTGGCCTTCGAAATGTTCCTTGAACAACACTGGAGGTAGTTAGGACTGCTGCTCTGCAGTGGTGGGGGTCCCAGGTTCAAATCTCCATCAAGGTCAGATTGGAAACTAGAACTCCCGTATTGCAAGGCAGGGGTATTAAACCAAAACACCTGTCTTTGTTGCTCCAAGCAGAGAGCAGATATTTTTTAGCGATTTTCTTTTTCTTTTTATAAAAATCGGAATGGGATGATCCAATCCGTTATAGCAAAAATCTGTCCGATTTTTGTTGCCTTTCTGATCATGGAAAACAATCCTACACCCTAGACCACCAGTGATATTAAATAAATCATGTATAACATGCATAAGTTGACAGATCTAAAGTACTCCTTTTGCTGTCCTCTTGCTTATTGCTTCATCAAAGTCCTTGATAGGTCATGTTATATGAGGATGGGATTAGGCAGATGGATCCACATTTGCAGAAGTCTTCCCTTGTGCCAACCTTAATTGTCATTCCTTGGCCTGATTAGAGCTCAGAGCACTGCCGTTGTGGTGATGGATGTGTTTACCAACCTTCTTAACAAAGGAATGTCCATACTATTGGCCGTAACTCAGAAATTCTTTAGTAACAGTAATGCCACAGTTTGGATACCCAGCCAGGAGGTGACTCAGTTTTGTTCACTTTATCTTTACTGACAGAACAATGATGTGATAACCTGACTTTTTAGTAACAATGGGGCATCAGCCTAGGTTAATACATTTATCCTGTTGTCCGGGTATTCAAGTTTGGGCAGAGCAAATATGAAATCTGTGAATGATTCTATTCTCAATTCCTTATTTTCTAAATCGTCATGAATCAGAACGGCCGATTCCAACTCCCATTAAAGTCAATGGCAGTAAAAATTGGGTTCACTATTTTGCCCTCCAGAAGGTTCCTAATGCAGTCAAAACCCTAAAATTGCATGACAATACAGCAGCACATCTGGGGATCGCTGCTGCCAAAAATTAGTCAAAATAATGTGCAGTGACGTAGGGATCAATTATAGCACAAGGGTGACCCTAAAAACAAAAAAAGGCCCACATTGGGACTCCCACATCAAAAATTGCAGTGAGGATGAAACAGACATTAATGAATGCCCTACAACTCTTGGGGGTACCATGAAACATGGACCACCACTTTTCGCTTCATGCCCCACTTGCAGGACATTGACCTAGTGTGCTGTTAAGAATATGTAACACTCCTGACTAAGCTTGCTGGACCACATGTCCACAGTCAGCTACACCCTGCCACTGACCGTGTTCTTCAATGCCAGGTACACGTTATCACTTGCATGGTGGCGCAGGGCAGTAATGGCTTTTTGGGTAAAGAAGTAGCAGCTGGGCATTTGGCACTGTGGGTTAGCATGAAGCATCACATTGGAGAAGTTATCTGTGTCCACTAGCCTTAAGGATAGCATTTCTATTTCAAGCAGCTGGTTCAGGTTCTGTGCTTGTGGATGGTTGGGGGTTGTAACTTTTTTCTATGTTTTCTAGGGAATGGAGGGCTAGCTGCTGACCTGGGACACTCTTAAATATGGGGATAGATGTCCATGTCCATGTCTGTAAAGGTGGTAGTGATGGTGGTGGTTCAACTTTTGATTTCCATTTCTCACTCCTGGATCTAAAGCCTGTAGCCCAATTGTCAATTGCGGAGGAGAGGCGTAAAGTAGGTGTGCTACTGCCCCTACACAAAACTGCTTCTCTGTGCTCAGAAGCTGCTGCATGAACAAGAGGGGAGATATAGGAAGAGACAGCTACAGCAGCGGCAGAGGGAGCAGGATGAGACTGACTCTTTGCTCTCTGGTCTAGGTTGGTTCTCCAAGGCGGCACATGGTAGGAGTACATGTTTTGTTGAGGTTCTTTATGTTCTCGCTGCATTTTAAATGCTTACTGCAGATCTTACAGAAAACCACCTTTCTGTCATCATTTGCAGTTCCAAAAAATGCCCAGGCTGCACGAGTCCTGTGAGCAGACCTAGCTATGGCTAGATAGTGGTGCTGTTGCGATTTGTAGTAACTGATGGTGATGGTATAGCTTTTATGTTTGTCAGTTACACACTATTCCCTGTCTTAGCATGGTGCTGCCTCGCAGTGTCCACCTCTTCCTCCTTCCCCTGCAAGCTGCTATCATGACTGTCCCTGTCTGTCCATGTTAGGTCAAGCACCTCATCATCTTCCACCTCCTCTTCCTCCTCTTTGTGCTTCTCCTCCTAAGTGGAGTCTATGTTGCAGGATCTTGTAGGGTGACCCTGGACACATGGCATACGCTGAGGAGCCTGGAGGGTAAGATGCTGGCTTGTGACTGCGGCAATTACCACGCTTTCTCCCGGAGGGACGTACGCAACTAAGGCCAGGGCAGCGCTGGGCCTTTTCCGGAAACCCTCTGCATGGAGATGCCGAAGAAACATTTAAACAGACGATGAGGTTGTCACAGGTGACGCCACCATTCCGACATGAACATCGGCGGGGAAATGAGCTACAGACAGTGATATAGTACCTCAGAACCCCGGGAACGGTTAGGGCCTGGAAAAAGCTTAACTTGATTAAACATTCCACTACAAGGCAAAAATAGACAGTATTCCAAGTGCAGGTAGCATTACAGATATATACAGACAGACTTGAAGATGGGTACATCCACACAGTGATTCCAGACTACAGGACGCCTGTGTGTGACAATTGAGGACGCGTACCTCCACCCAGCGGTCCCAGACTTCAGGACGCTTCGACGTGAACAATTGAGAGAAGAAGAGTACCTCTGCATAAACAAAAAAAGGTGTACTGCGCATGATCACCTGTGTGAGTACACAGTTATGCCCAGTACATTATGCAGCCATACGTAGGGCCACGGCCGGGCTTACAGCTGGGATCCGCTGCGGGCCTCTGCAAGCGGATTCCACATATGGCCGTGTGAGCCCGGCATTATTTAGATTGCTACCTGGAATACGTAATTTAAATGAAGTCCCCGGGAACACTCGCCTTCCTACAGTTCCAGGAGCAGCTTGTTGAGCACCTTCTGTGTGAGACCTCCACAGCGCAGCAAGATTACTAAGCCTCACAGAGCACCACTTTCTACACCCCATCCCTGCCACTGAGGTCAAGAAATACCCCCCGAAAAAGCATGAGAGGAGGGAGGGATACCTGATTTGTTTTGCCCCATGTATTCATCCCAACCAAGCCCCCGTAATTATCCCTGTCTTCGGAAATACCACACAGTTTACATTATAACTTTTATCTAAGATTTGGGGAAAGCCAAAACAGGTGTGAAGAAGGGGGGGGGGAATATTTTTAGCAAGTAAAATTTTTCTCTGCACAAGTGAGCAATGGGTCCTGGAAATTGTGTAGTTGCGCCCCAAAATCCAGTGGATGTTCCCTCCATCATAGGCCTAGCCATGTGTCCTGTAAGTATATTAGGGCCACAATGGGTATGTTTCTGAACACAAGACAAACAGGGGTATCCATTTTGGGGTGAAAGTTTCAATTCATATGTGTACTGTATAAAAAAAAATGACGCAATTGCCAAAAGAATGTAAATCGTAATTTTTTTCTTCTGCTTTGCTTAGATTCATTCAAAAACTGTGGGGACAAAATATGCATTACACTGCTAGATAAATTCGTTAAGGGATCTAGTTTTCAAAATGGAGTCATTTGTGGGGGTTCTCCATCGTTTTGGCACCTCAAGGGCTCTACAAGTGTTCTACGGGGCCTAAACACCTTCAAGCAAAATGGCTGTTCCGAAATCCATCGGCTGCTCCTTTCATTTTGGGCCCCGTTGTGCACACACACATAATATTCGGGCTACAATGGCTATGTTTCTGCCATCCAACTACAGCTCATGTGCTTTACACAGTGAATGGAGGCGGAGCACGACAGATTATTCCGGCCCGCCTGCCTTCATTCACAGTAAACAGGCAGTCAATCATCATAGTTTGACTATGACTCCTTGTTTCCACTAGCCAATAGTAGTTTGATTTTTAGTTCTGCTAAAAACATGTGACTCTAACAACTGATCAAATTCCTCGCTCAATGCTCTGTCGTTGGCCCTGTGTGTACACAGGAGGATTATTGTCTAAATACACTATTGTTAGTGATAATTCAAGCGATAATTGACCTGTGTAAAGGTACCTTTAAGGGGCAGTGGCACTTCGATGTAGCACTGGGGGTTTATTCATTGTTTATGAGTAGAGATGAGCGGGCACGCTCGATAAGGTCAGTTACTCGAGCGAGCATCGCTCATCTCGAGCAACTGCCTTTTCCTCCGAGCGTGCTTGAGGGGGTGAGATGGGGGTGAGCGGTGAGGGGGGGGGGTAGAGGGAGAGAGATCTCTCTCACTCCCTCTCCCCTCCGCTCTCCCCCATTCTCCCCCCTTGACCCCCCGAGCACGCTTGGAGGAGGAGAAGGCAGTTACTTGAGATGATTGAGGCTCGCTCGAGTAGCTGACTTTACCGAGCATGCTCGCTTATCTCTATTTATGCTCCATGCATGTTGTAGTAGCAGTGCAGCTTGGTCTAATTCAATTAAAGCGGTTGCATCAAGCGTTTTATCACCTATCCATAGGGTAGATGATAAAAGTCTGATAGGTGTGGGTCTCAGCATTGATACCCCACCAATCTTATGAATCGAGGTCCTGTGCCCCTTCCTTCTCACTGTTGACTTGCTGCACCCCCACAGTGATGAGGAGATTGAACGTTCACAAGTGCAAGGTGCCACTCCATTTCTTTTCAATGGGACTGCCGGAGATAGCTGAATGCATGTATTTGGTTATTTCCATCAGCCCCATTGAAATGAATGTGTTGGTCACAACGCATGCATGGCCAGTGCTGTATTTGATTCTCTCACTGCGGGTTAGAGAAGCATACCCGTAGTGACAGTTGCGGTGTAACTGGTTGTTGTAATAAGAGTCCACACACACAGGGCCACTTTTCATGGACAAACTGGGAACGGTCGGTAGTGTCCGTTTACTTTAACTTCAGACCAGTTCCAACAAACACTATGGTACTGACACAAATTACTGTTCTAGAAGGTGGTGCGACAGGGAGGACTTCTCGGGGTGATCCGGGCAATCCACAGGCTAGTTATCTGTGTGATCCTGCTCCAGTCGACTTTCTCTTTCACTCTCCAACTCTCTACTTGTCCACACTCACGCTTCCTGTGCTGTACTCTTGCCCGACAATGATTTCTCTCCTCACTCGGTACTTAGTGGAAGCATCGGTACATCCCAGGCGGAATAATCCCGGGTCGCACAACAGGAAACCGCTCGGCTTCTTCCATGCTTGTACACACAGACCAATGAGACAGTGTCTGTGTGCTGGCTGACTCTCTTCCAAAAAGTCAGGGAGCCACCTTACATTCCCCATGCAAACACATATATATCACAAAGTCACGCGACATACAACATGATTAGAGATGAGTGAGCACCAAAATGCTCAGGTGCTCGATACTCGAGTCAAATTTTTTGTAATGCTCGAGAGCTCGTTTCGAGTAATGAGCCCCATTACTCGAAGTCAATGGGGGACTCGAGCATTTTTGTATGGGACCGATGCTCCGCATAGGGGATGATTTGTGAAACACCTGAAAACATCAGAAAGACATGGAAACACCACAGAAATGGAAAGGGAATGGCAGAGGCAACATGCATGGCTGCATCTGAGGCTCCTAGGTCCCACTATTAAGCCAAAATGGGGGCAAGAGCCTGGCGGTCACCCCCCTAACAATTTACTTGGGACAGACCCTCATTAGCAAGGCACACGCGCTGGCAGATCCAAGCAGCACACTAGCTGCAACCAAGGACAATCACTGCCTGCGGGTGACACCGCTGCCTCTTCTTCTGGGTTACATGCTGGCATTGCTGTCCAACCCCCCCCCCCCCCCCCCGCATGACCCTGCGTCCACAGCGCACACAAAATTTTCCCTGCGCAGCGTTCAGCTGGCCTCATGCCACACGTTCACTTTATAGCTACACCCCCCCCCCCCCCCCTAATGTTGATTTATAAGTGAGTCTGCGCTGAGGAGGAACCGGAGACACACACACTGCAGAGGGTTGGCAGGGCCAGGCAATGGGGGAAGCCTTCTGCGCCCAACCCAAGTCATTTAGTGTATCTGTGCCAGATAGCTAAAACACCGCAATGGGAAATCTTTGTGCACCCACAGCATAGGCGAGCCCTTGCAACTCAGGGACAGTATTTAACATGGAGAAAAGAGAGTACCCAAACATGGCAGAGTTTCACTCCGCCCAGGACCTCGGCCCACACTTCTGCCCTAGTCATTCAGTGTATTTGTGCCAGATAGGTAAAACACCGCAATAGGAAAGCCGTCTACACCCTACCCAAGTCAGTCAGTGTATTTGTGCCAGACAGGTAAAACACCTCAATGGGAAGTCTTTGTGCACCCACAGCATAGGCGAGCCCATGAAATTCTAAGACAGTATTACACATAAAGAAATCAGAGTGTCCAAACATGGCAGAGTTTCACCCCGCCAAGGACCTCGGCTTGGCCCCACACCCTGAGCAATGGTGGGCATAAAGCAGACTCGGATGCTAGTACAGCTGTGAATGTCTCATTAAATCAGTTACGGTTGCTTTCATCGCTCCAAAGACTGGATGAACCACAAAGAAGTTCCACCGGCCAAACCTGGTGCAGTTGATTCTCCCCCCCCCCCCCCCAGGACCTCGGCCTCTGCCCACATCCTCAGTAATCGTGGGTATAAAGCGGACTCGGATGCTAGTACAGCTGTGAACATCACATTAATTCAGTAACGCTTCTTTTGTTTGGTCCAAACCAGTGTCTCAGATAACTGTAGTAACACGAGATATATACACGGCAAATACATGTTGCCCAGCGCTGATCCCCAGACCCCAAGCAGGAGAAGGAGGTGGCATAATAAGGCTGAGAAACCATGACCGAGGTAGGACACGCAATACTCTATGTGGCAAGTACATGAGTGGGCCCTGGATCAGGCTCTGTCCCAGCCTCCACCTTGTGTGACCCAAGATGCCATAGCTATGGGAAATCCATGTGTCCTTCCACACTTCATTTTGTGTATGTTTCAGACCGCTAAACACATACCCACAGTATAGGCGGACCCTTGAAACTTTTCTGTTGCAAGAGTATAGGTGAACCCCTCAAACCTTTCAGTAGGAAGTGTATAGGCGGACCCCTGTAACATTTCAGTAGCAAGTGTATAGGCAGACCCCTGTAACATTTCTGTAGCAAGAGTATAGGCAGACCCCTGTAACATTTCTGTAGCAAGAGTATGGGTGAACCCCTCAAACCTTTCAGTAGCAAGTGTATAGGCGAACCACTCAAACCTTTCAGTAGCAAGTGTATAGGCAGACCCCTGTAACGTTTCAGTAGCAGGTGTATAGGCAGACCCCTGTAACATTTATGTAGCAAGTGTATAGGCAGACCCCTGTAACATTTCTGTAGCAAGAGTATTGGCGAACCCCTCAAACCTTTCAGTAGCAAGTGTATAGGCGAACCCCTCAAACCTTTCAGTAGCAAGTGTATAGGCAGAACCCTGTAACGTTTCAGTAGCAAGTGTATAGGCGGATTCCTGTAACATTTCTGTAGCAAGACTATAGGCGAGCCCCTCAAACCTTTCAGTAGCAAGTGTATAGGCGGACCCCTATAACATTTATGTAGCAAAAGTATAGGCAGACCCCTGTAACATTTCTGTAGCAAGAGTATAGGCGTGTCAAGGAAATTTCTGCATACAGCACCAATCAGGCCCACCCCAATGCCCCGCTGACGGCGATAAAGAAGAGACACCACACACGGAGGTCATGACTGCGCACTTTATTACAGATTACATGGGATCTTATACCCTTTGGTCTCATCACTAGGAATGGGTGATGGTCTCATTGGCTCAAATTCACCGCATAACCATATATGTAAAGTCCGCATTTCCGGCTGAGGCACTGATAGTCATATACGTAGTTAAACAGTCGTTATCTAGATATGGCGCTTCTGGGAAAACAGCCAAGCACGCGGCCTTCGTTTTCGGTTCTGTATCATCTCTGAATTTCTGGACACATCTCTATCAGCCTTGCAAACTTTTGGAATATCTGATGTAAGGCGACACATAAGTTTTTCTCATTTTAACTTTGAATAGAACTTGCATACAGGTATAAAAGCATAAAAAACATATGGCAATATATACATATACCCTCACAGGCGAACCTCTCAAACCTTTCAGTAGCAAGTATATAGGCGAACCCCTCAAACCTTTCAGTAGCAAGTGTATAGGCGGTCCCCTGTAACCTATCAGTAGCAAGTGTATAAGCGGACCCGTGTAACATTTCTGTAGCAAGTGTATAGGCGGACCCCTGTAACATTTCTGTAGTAAGAGTATAGGCGAACCCCTCAAACCTTTCAGTAGCAAGTGTATAGGCAGACCCCTGTAACCTTTCAGTAGCAAGAGTATAGGCGGACCCCAGTAACATTTCTGAAGCAAAAGTATAGGTGAACCCCTTAAACCTTTCAATAGCAAGTGTATAGACCGACCCCTGTAACCTTTCAGTAGCAAGAGTATAGGCGGACCCCAGTAACATTTCTGAAGCAAAAGTATAGGTGAACCCCTTAAACCTTTCAATAGCAAGTGTATAGGCAGAACCCTGTAACGTTTCAGTAGCAAGTGTATAGGCGGACCCCTGTAACATTTCTGTACCAAGAGTATAGGCGAACACCTGAAAAAATTTGGTTACCAAGAGTGTAGGCGAAGGCCGGAAAAATTAGTTTGATAACAGTATAGGGAAGGGCCTGAAAAATTGGTGTAACAAGAGTACAAGTGTACCCCTGAAAAATGGCTGAACCGCGAGGTTCAGATACAGCTCGTTGTTGCTTAATTTGTAACAGAGCCTGGAGGCAACCCCCCCCCCCCCCCTCACGAAAAACTTGGTTTCAGTTAAAGTATAAAAACTTTTGAAACTTTTGGACCGCAGAAAAATTGGCAGTTCAGCATAATGACATGCTGTTTTAGGAGGAGGAGGAGATGGAGGAGGAGTAATAATATCTGAGAGGGATTGACGAAGCTAATTCGCCCTTTTTTTGTGGTGATAAAGGATGCATTTTTCTCCTGTTGCAGTGAAAATAATCATTAGGTTCCACTGCTTTCCGCCAGTCTGGGGAAATGCAGCCTTTGTTCATCTTTATGAGTGTAAGCATGTTGGCATTGGCAGTTGACAGGCGGGTACGCTTATCCGGGATGATTCTCCCAGCTGCACTAAACACCCTCTCTGACAAGACGCTAGCGGCAGGGCAGGCCAGCACCTCCAGGGCGTACAGCGCAAGTTCATGCCACGTGTCCAGCTTTGACACCCAATAGTTGTATGGAGCAGAGGCATCACAGAGGACAGTGATACGATCAGCGATTTACTCACCATCTTTTTACATTGCTCCCTCCAACTAAGTCTTGACTGGGGAGTGGTGACACAGTCTTGCTTGGGAGCCATAAAGCTGGCAAAGGCCTTGGAGAGTGTTCCCCTGCCTGCACTAGACATGTTGACTGATCCCCGTGCCTCCCCTGCTAGTTGGCCGTCTGAACTGCGTCTTCTGCCGCTAGCGCTGTCAGATGGGAACTTTAGCATCACTTTTTCCACCAGGGCCCTGTGGTATTGCAGCACTCTCGTACCCCTTTCCTCTTCGGGAATGAGAGTGGAAAGGTTCTCCTTATACCGTGGGTCAAGAAGGGTGTACACCCAGTAATCCGTGTTGGCCAGAATGCGTCTAACGCGAAGGTCACGGTAAAGGCAGCCTAACATGAAGTCAGCCATGTGTGCCAGGATACCAGTATGCAACACATCGCTGTCCTCACTAGTAAGATGACTTTCAGGATCCTCCTCATCCTCCTCTTCAGCCCATACACGCTGAACAGATGAGAGGCAAGCAGCATGGGTACTCTCTGCAGTGTGGCCAGCTGTCTCTTCCCCCTCCTCCTCCTCCTACCCCCCCCCACTCCTCCTCCTCCAAGACACGCTGAGATATAGACATGAGAGTGGTCTGGCTATCAAGCGGCATACTGTCATCCCCCATCTCCCGTTCTAACCGCAAAGCGTCAACCTTTATGCTTAGCAGCGAACTTCTCAGCAGGCAAAGCAGCAGGATGGTAATGCTAATGATGGCCGCATCGCCGCTCACCATTTAGGTAGACTCCTCAAAGTTTCCGAGGACCTGGCAGATGTCTGCCATCCATGCCCACTCCTCTGTAAAGAATTGCGGAGGCTGACTACCACTTCGTCGCCCATGTTGCAGCTAGTATTCCACTATTGTTCTATGCTGCTCGTACAGCCTGGCCAACATGTGCAGCGTAGAATTCCAGCGCGTGGGCACGTCGCACAGCAGTCGGTGCTCTGGCAGCTGAAACCAACATTGCAGGGTCCTCAGGGTGGCAGCGTCCGTGGTGGACTTGCGGAAATGTGCGAAGACGCAGCACACCTTGCCAAGCAGGTCAGACAAGTGGGGGTAGTTTTTCAGAAACCGCTGAACCACCAGATTGAAGATGTGGGCCAGGCATGGCACATGTGTGAGGCTGCCAAGCTGAAGAACCGCCACCAGGTTACGACCGTTGTCACACACGACCACGCCTGGTTGGAGGCTCAGCGGCGAAAGCCAGGGGTCGGTCTGCTCTGGCAGACCCTGCATCAGCTTGGGGGCCGTGTGCCTCTTGTCACCTAAGCTGATTAGTTTAAGCACAGCTTGCTGATGCTTGCCCACCACTGTGCTGCTGCGCCACGTGCTACCGACTGCTGGCGACGTGCTCACACTTCTTAATTAAGAGGTGGAGGTGGCGGTAGAGGAGGAGGGGGGGCTTTGGAAGAGGTGGCATAATACACTGCAGATACCACCACCAAGGTAGGACCCGCTATTCTGGGTGTGGGTAGGACGTGAGCGGTCCCAGCCTCCACCAAGTTCACCCAATGTGCTGACAGGAAGATATAGTGGCCCTGCCCGCCAGTACTTGTCCACGTTTCCATCATTAAGTGGACCTTCCTAGTAACTGCGTTGGTGAGGGCATGGTTAATGTTGCAGGAGACGTGCTGGTGTAGGGTGGGGACAGCACAGCGGGAAAAATAGTGGCAACTGGGAACCGAGTAGCGCGGGACCGCCACCGCCATCATGTTTTTGAAAGCCTCTGTTTCCACAAGCCTGTACGGCAGCACCTCCAGGCTGATTAATTTGGCAATGTGCACGTTTAAAGCTTGTGCATACAGGTGGGTGGTGGCGTATTTCCGTTTTCGCTCCAACGCTTGTGTTAGTGACAGCTGAATGCTGCGTTGAGAGACATTGCTGGATGGAGTGGAGGACCGTGGAGGTGAGGGTGTTGGTGCAGGTTGGGAGGTGCTCGTGCCTGCGTCCTGGGAGGGGGGTTGGATCTGTGTGGCAGGTTGTGGCACAGGGGAAGAGGCAGTGGTGTGACCCGGAGGCGGTGAATGGCCTTCGTCCCACCTTGTGGGGTGCTTGGCCATCATATGCCTGCGAATGCTGGTGGTGGTGAGGCTGGTAGTGGTGGCTCCCCGGCTGATCTTGGTGCGGCACAGGTTGCGCACCACAGTTCGACAGTCATCCGCACTCTCACTAAAAAACATCCACACCTTTAAACACCTAGCCCTCTGCGCGGAGGCTTGCCGCGAGGGGGTGCTTTGGGAAACAGTTGGGGGATTCTTCGCTCTGGTCCTGCCTCTACCCCTGGCCCCTCCACTGCCTCTTCCAACCTGTCCTGCTGCTGCACTTGCCTCCCCCTCTGAAGCCCTGTCCTCAGTAGGCTTAGCAAACCAGGTGGGATCAGTCACCTCATCGTCCTGCTGCTCTTCCTCCGAATCCTCGGTGCGCTCCTCCCTCGGACTTACTGCCAACTGTGTCTCATCATCCTCATCCACAAAAAGCTCTTGAGACAGTTGCCGGAAGACCCCAGCCTCATCACCCCCGGACTCCGGGAACTTTCCAAAGGTTGGGCATCGGTCACAACAAACTCCTCAGGGCAAGGACCCGAGAACAGTTCCTGGGAGTCTGCCTGCTCAGAATATGTCATTTTCATGGAGTGAGGAGGCTGGGAGGAAGGAGGAGCAGCCAGAGGATTCAGAGTTGCAGTCCCTAGGCTGGGAGTAGTGTACTGCGTAGAAGACTGGGTGGTTGATACATTGCTGGATGCGTTTTCTGCCATCCATGACAGGACCTGCTTGCACTGCTCTGTTTGTAATAAAGGTCTACCACGCCGACCCGCAAATTGTGATGGGAATCTGGGGAGCCCAGATTCACATCACATCATGGCGGATTAAGAATAGAGCAGGGTCCAAATAAATTATCCCACTGTACAGCGCTGACAACTGTAGCTAATTCACTGCACACAGAGACTTGTAGATGGCGGAGGCTCTATGCTGTGACTGGAAAATATTAAACCGCTGTCTTGCGCTGATACTTTGGGGTAATTTACTGCTCGCAGAGACTTGTAGATAAGAGAGGCTGTATGGAGTGGGAGAAGACTCTAAAGCCAGTGGATAGTGCTTGTAACTGCGGCTATCTCAACCCCCCAAGGAAAGGGTATTGTGAGACGCTCTGCACAGTGGCAGAGCTGAAATACTTTGCAGTGGCCTACGAAATATTAGAGTACTGTTTCGGCGTGAGACCTCTGTCTAATGCCCTGCAGACAGAGAACGGTATAACTGAAAGACTTTGCAGAGGCCCAGGAAATATTACAGTACTGTTTCATGGTGAGACCTTTGTCTAATGCGCTGCAGACTGAGAATGGTGTATCTTAAAGGCTCTGCACAGGGCTAGATCCGTTAAAAAATAAAGGGTGCACTACTGCTCCCAGCCAGCCACAACTATAATGTACACGGTGAGGAGTAGCCCTAAGAAGGACTGTTGGGGTTCTTGTAGAGAGGATCCTGACTATAAAACTTTCCCTATCTCAGCAGCTCTTTCCCTAAACTCTGCATAATACACTGTAGACTGAGGACGGTATAACTGAAAGGCTCTGCACAGGCCGAGATGCTTTAAAAAAAAAAAGAAAAAGGCTGCACTACTGCTCCCAGCCAGCCACAACTATAATGCACACGATGACGAGTAGCCCTAAGAAGGACCGTTGGGGTTCTTGACGAGAGGATCCTACGCTAACACTTTCCCTGTATAAGCATCAGCACTTACCCTAACCTCTGCCAGCATGCGTCTGAGGCGAGCCACGGGTGGGACCAGTTTAAGTACTCGGCGGTCACCTGATCGGCCGAGCCACTCACTACTGTGGGGGGGGGCTGGCACGTCACAGCAGGAAATGGTAATGCCTTCCCCGCATGTTTTTTGGCTAGAAAATGGCGCTAAACATACGGGGAAGGGAAATGAAATTGACTCGAGTACCGCATGGTGTTCGTCTTGAGTAACAAGCATCTCGAGTTCCCTAATACTCGAACGAGTAGCAAGCTCGGAAGAGCATGCTCGCTCATCTCTAAACTTGATACATTTCTCAGACATAACCCAGACATTAACCCATTCAGTGCTGCAGAGGTGCAATACACATCAAATCCATACACATAGAAGACACTGACAATACATTTGCACAGGACAAACATTTAACATTATGGAGGGGCTCCGCTAACTCTGGGCCATTACACTATGTTTGAACTTTATAGACCAATGTCCAGGGGTGTAAATATAGTAGGTGTGGTTGCACTCGGTCCTGGAGCCTATAAGATCTCTCTTCTCTGTATAAGGAAATCAGTACTATAAATGAAACATTATAGTTGTGGGCCCTATTACAAATTTTGCATTGGGGCCCAAGAACTTCAAGTTACGCCTCTGCATATATAATTTTTTTCTGTCATTCTATGTACTAGTAAAAACTTTCTAATAAGAATATATTAGGGAAATGCTAGTTATGCAATATTCTTAATATATATATTTTTTTTATATACCGTATTTTCCGGCGTGTAAGACGACCTTTTAACCCGAAAAATCTGCTCTGCAGTCCGGGGTCGTCTTATACGCCGGGTATACAGTTGTCCGGGGAAAAAAAATGAATCCTCACCTCCCGCAGTGCTGCTGCAGACTCTCCCCCGTGCACGCTGGCAGAGCATTGTTTTTTGTAAGCGGGGCTTGAATTCCCCGCCTCCAGAAAGCTAATGCTCTGCTTGGCTAACTTATTCTGGCATTAGTCAATCACAGACCAATCAGAGCATTAGCTTTCTGGAGGCGGGGCATTCAAGCCCGGCTTGCAAAAAACAATGCTCTGCCAGCGTGCACGGGGGATCGAGAGCCTGCAGCAGTGCCGCCAGAGGTGAGTATTCATTTTTTCCCCACACTGTATTCTTGGCATACAAGACGAAAAGTCGGGGGTCGTCTTATACGCCCGTTGTCCTATATGCCGGAAAATACGGTAAATGTTCACTGTTTAGCACCATATTATTTCTAGGTCCAGCATGCTGTGCTGATTAATTTTTTAATGTATCCATCTATTTCTTGGATTATACGGAGCTTTAAATCCTCTATGTAGGCACAGAGTAAAATGGTAAAATTTGCGCTGCCTGCTACCACCACTAGGGTGAACACAGAAGATGACTCCATACTGATTATACATTTAACTGAATGATACATAATACAATATACAATAAGCTCATAAGACAGCTATGGCCATATTTCTACATTGTCCTATTTAAAGTGTATACGTGACATGCTAACTCCAGAACGACCTTTGTGGACTACAACCATTAAGTAAAAATTCCAAAGAAGATTGGCGCACCTAGGTTTCCATTAGGAGGCTGAATTTTTTTTTCTCTTGAATTCCTACAAAAGACTTTTACATGTTATAAATCTTGATACTCCTTGCTGATTGCAAGTCCCATCGTGTGCTGTTCTTCTTGGCAGACTGTGGAGTTGTGAATGAAGAAGATTAAATAATCACAATTATGAGTAAAATATGGTGTTTATAGTGTAGGGTATCTGCTTCTTACATGATGAAAACACATTTTTGATATTTTGCCCAACTGGGTAGTTGTTTTTTTTTTTCCTTTCTTTTGGCACAGGCTTGACATAGAAAGTCAATCTTAAATCACATCTCTATGGGCGGATGACACGAAGCTTTGTTTATTATTTTTTTGGCATAACTACATTGATGTCAAACAACAAAACTCCAAAAACATTTTTTTCACATTTTTTTTTTTAGATCTAAAATGCTCTGGAATTCCACTTTGAATTTCATTTTCTCCTTCTGCTGGTAGAAGCATGCTCCTGTGCTTGTTGTTTCCACATGTTACGTAACATAGTTTGTAGAAGTGAAAGGGGTTGTCGTGGATTGGGAAAACATGGCTGCTTTTGGGGGTCTTTTCACACAGGACGGAATTTGTCCACGCGGACATTTCTGCGTCATAGTGTTATCCTTCTGGGACCTGAATTCCGCTTCTGTTAAAATCTGTGCGTCCTTACTTCAAAGTCACAGGATTAAATTCTGCAACAGAAGAGCTTTCACATAGCCTTAAAGGTGCAGTGAAGATGAAAATAAATAAGTCATTGAACTAAATAGCAAAAGTTTGTCAAAATTCAGCCCTTAAGAGTGATTTTGGAGATTTGCAGCCCTGTGTTTGTGGACTTTGTCCTTGCATAGAAATCAATGTGTATGCCCCTTTCAATATAAGCTGCTGTATGGACATACATATATGTCCTGCATCGGTCCCCTTGTGGCCAAATTCAAGTGCTCAATTAAATCAGCTTGTTTGCTTGTGACTTCACAAGAAACGATATTGGCAAAGAGCATTCCAGGTAATCCCCTCATCTTAGCGTGCACTCTTAACCAGCAGCAACATGTTTTCAGTACACGGACACGATACAAAGAGCCTTTTTTACATAACTGTATGGAAAACAATAGTACAGAGCTTTCTTCTCTGGTGGTTAAAACGATCCTGCACTTCACCCTCTAGTCTTCTCTACAGAGAGAATTGAACTTTTTAACCCTCTCATACCTCTTACACTATAGGCGGACCTTGCAGCAGTTTTCTCCTGCAGATAACTTCAACATAGGTGAATTTCTATGACCTCTTTCAACTTTAACAGTATGATATGCCATACTTTGCCATTAAGACTTTCTTCTGCCATTCAGTAAGGTGTAAATAGATGCACAACTCTTCCAATCTACTACTGTTCCAGCTTTTAAGCCTTAGCAGTGCAATCGGAGGGGATTTAGGTAGTCCTCAATTTTACCCACCGTGAGTAACTTAACAATGGGAAAAGTTGTACAACTGTCTCAGTTCTCATTCACAACCATAGAAGCGTGTAATTGCCGGAGCTATGACTTTTTAGGTCCTATTTAGATAATGATTGAGGTTTTCTTACTTGAAATAACATCTGTTTAATGGAACATCCATTGAATCTAATACTGACTCATAAAATAACAGTCAAATTCTGTGTCCTTGCCTTATCACCACCTTGCTAGTCGTGGCTGTCAACATTCTCAGGGTCTTCTGTGTGGCAACCACTGTCCTAATGATTGTCTCCTCCACCTGTAGAGCACATGCTAGGCCTACCTTTTAAAGGGCTAGTGCACCCACCCACCTTTCCCATCCCCAGCCTATCTAGACGCTTTCTAGGTTATATGAGGTGCTCTCGTCTACTGTATCTTGTTTGATTCTAGCTTTTGACCCTATGCCTTTCCTGACCTTGCCTTGTTTTCTGCATACATCTTGCATGATTGCCGCCTTCCATGACCTCCAGCCTGATTTACCGTATCACATGAATATCACCTGTTTTGACCTGGTCTATGCCTACCCTTTTTGCAGAACATTCTGTGCATTTGGCCCACCAGAGTCAGGAACTCTACTCCTGGGGAAACACCTTGTGGGTTCCCTGCAGCCAAGATCCGATCTCTCAAAAAGGGGTTAAAGAGTGAAAAGCAGATAAACTCTTAAAGTAGCCCTTAGGGGTAGCTTAAGGCCAAATCAGTTGGGGACACAGTGGGTTCACATCTGTGTTACATCTGAAATGCAGGTAGGCTTTCCTTCATTCAAGGCAGAGATTCAGTTTGCTGCCTTATCCCTGTATCTAAATAACCTAGACAAGGCAGTTCGATTTCACTCTCTTGTGTCCTATCACAAGGCATCCAAGGAGCAACCACTCCCCTTGATAACACAAACCCATGGCTATAAAACACATTGGCCCAAGACAAGTTGTATTAGAAGTTTTCAGGAGGGCATGTAAAAACCAACCTATCACATTTGAGAATCTCTCTAAAATGACATAAAAAATAACAATATGTAAGCGATAATATAAGTGATAAATTCCTTCAAAGCCGAGCCGTGTTTGTTTTGAGCGTGAGTCGTTGCACATTATCTTCATTACTGCTCCAATTGCAACACACACCCAGATTTCAAAAACTTTTAGGAATTACAGACATGTTGGAACTAAAGTTTGGAATGGAAGTCTTGTGGGTGATAACTTGTTTTAATAAGAAGGAACCTCCTATGTCACAAGGAAAACTATTTGTGTATTACGCTGAAGGGATTTCTGACATTTATGACAAATTCCTGCATTTGTTGAGTTGCCTGGTACATTATGATTCATCGAAATGCTATGACAAGTGTAATCTCCACTGCAATGAGGAGAATCCCTCTGCTTTACTGTGAGTATAAAAGTAGCAAAAGGTAGATAGTGATACGGAGTACACTATACCCGTGTTGGTTTACCTGGGATTGCTGAACAAAAGACGTTGACACACGACATTGAATGTCTTTGTTGCAAAGCCAAAACAAGCAGAATTTCTTATTTATCCCTGCACAAAAAAATAAAGACCATGTTCACTACATTAATCAAGTTGAGTAGTTGTGATTAGCTCTCAACACTGAACAACACAGTATGATTAATTATACTGCAAAATAATTCGATACAGGTATTACCTATATACAAAGGGTACGCCTAGGAAATAAGTCCGGCATTACTGAGTTCTGGGCACCATTGTGCCAATCTTTTCCGGTCAAACACAATGTATATCAGCTCATAGAGTCAAAATTCTGTTTAGTAAAAATTGATATCGTTGAAGGGATTTTCCAACAATTGGAAATCCCACCTACCCTGAAGCTCCCTTAAGCATTGAAATAATACATTTTGCTATGTACAGTACTGTGCAAAAGTTTTAGGCAGGTGTGGAAAAAAAGTTGCAAAGTAAGAATACTTCCAAAAATAGAAATGTTATTAGTTTGTCAGTTAACCAAATGCAAAGTCAATGAACAAAAGAGAAATCTAAATCAAATCAATATTTGGTGTCACCACTCTGTCTTCAAAACAGCATTAATTCTAGCTACACTTTTGCACATTTTGCAAGGAACTCCACAAGGACGATTTTTCTAAATTCTTGGAGAACTAACCACAGGTCTTCAGTGAATGTAGGCTTGCTCGAATTCTTCTGCATCTTTCTAGACGGACTTGATGATGTTGAGATCAGGGCTCTGTGGGGGCCATATCATCACTTCTAAGACCCCTGTTCTTTTTTACACTGAAGATAGTTATTAATGACATTGGCTGGATGTTTCAGGACATTGTCCTGCTGCAGAATACATTTGGTGTTAGATGCCTTCTATTAACACTTCTATTTTTGAAAAAAATTCTTGCAGCATTTTTTCCACACCTGCCTAAAACGTTTGCACAGTATTGTAAATACCTATAAAATTCTCCTCCCTTCCATCTCAACTGCTCTAGTGTTATCAGATTGACACATTTATATGTAGTCCATAATGATGTAACCTCATATGAACATGGCAAACAACCTCTGCCATGGGATTGTACATGATTAATTGTACATCACTATGGTACAACCTAAGCTCTTAACACATTTTATTGGAAAGGTTCTCAATTTTAAGCAGATCACAGGGAGTTCCACTGGTGGTACCAGCAACGGCTAGAAGAAATCTGTATGTTCACCTGATAGAAAGTGTTCACTTTCCCAGCAGCATCACTACAGGAGCACTGAAGTATTACACCGTCCCCAATTTTAAATGTAGCAAGCGCCAAATGAGCATCTAGCGCACTACGTTATTAACATTCCAATATTGAGTATGAATGGTACGCTACATAAATGCTTAATAATGCCATGGCACACTCAATTAACAACAAGCTGTTTCTTTGGTTGTTGCTTCATCTGTGAATCAATGAACGGTCTGTAATGCGCAGATGTGCCAGGTACTCTACAGCAAGAAACAAGATCAATATCACAGTGTCTCCATTGTATCCCTATAAGATGATAGTGCCCTTTTGAGGTCATAGTGCCTTTTATGTGCCCCCATAAGATACAGATGCCTCCTTTGTGTCCCATAATGTAATAGTCCCCCTTTGTGCCCCTACAATACAATAGTGAGCTTTTTTGTCCCAGGACTCTTTTCTCAGTGCAGAATTGAGGCTTACTTATGCTCACTCCCTCTGCATGGTAGCGTCTTGTGGAGCGACATGAATCATCTTGGAAGATGGGATTAACCTCTTACAACAAGGGAATTTCGACGTTTCTCTGCCCACTAAATACATAAATGGTCTCCTCAATGGCTCTTGACACGTGGTGACACCCCATAAACAAGCTCATTGTTAATGGACAAGCACGTCCTGTTAGTGTGTAGCACTGAATACAAACGAAATTTTGGTAACACCTGAGAATTTGTGCCCAGATGAAGTTCAGCTCTGGAAGAGCTTTTCCATCTTCTTCACTTCCAGCCTTGTGAAGATTTGTTCGCTGTTGCTGCTGTTTTTTTCGTCTTCTTTTCTTTTGTCTTTTTGTCAAATACCCGGTATATCTATTGGCCAATCTGGCACCTGCTAGACACTCCTGAGATGACCTCTCTAAACCACCTTGATTGCATGAAAAGCTATGTAAATATGCTTTATTTGTTTACTATTAATTATGGTGATTAAGGCAGTATAGCTAAATGTCAAAAGGCTCAACAGCTCTTAGAAACGAGCATTTATGTGGCCAAATGTAAAAATGTTAGCCTCAGATGTTTTTTGTGCTTAAGAAACACTTGTAGTTTCAAAATATGCTTTCCATATAAAACACCTGAGTTATCCTACAATATTTCAGTCCCACTTTACTACTAAATCTAGAAAAGTCTTAACCCTTTCCAATCCACTGTCTGACCTCTAAAGACATTATGATTTAAGGCAGTACAGCTCCGATGTTGGAAGACATCCGTCGGGGTTCTCTTACTGAATACTGCCAGCCTCTCTGCTGTCGGAGCCTATCCATCGTGTCACCTCATGCAGTACTGGCTTTAGCCAGCATATAGCGCCATTGTATAATGGCAGAAAAAGAGTAAGCCCCCTAGGAAAACCAGGATACAAATTGGATTGGAAAGGGTTAAACGCCAACAAAAATTCTAAAGCGTTTTAGCTTATACAACAAAAAACACATAACAATAAGCAGTGGAGTTTCGCCCAGAAAACTATTTACATTCTCTCTAAATGTTAGCAGAAAAAACTTCTCATCTGTGTCGATTTTAATGCGGTCTCAGACGTTGGCCTGGACACAACCTCTAGTTTACGCGCACACGTCCGATCTTTAGGTGACATACGGTGAAGGGAAGAGCTCTTTGATATATGGCGAGCAATACATAGTTCTGAGAGAGACTACTCTTTCTATTCAAATGTCCATAATAGCTACTCGCGGATTGACATGTTTATACTCGATAGGGATCTCTTACTACTCTACCAGGGATCCACGATAGAGACAATCACCTAGTCTGGTCATAATGCAATCTCTCTGACTTTAGTGGAGGAATACAACCAAGCGCCAACATATTTACGGTGTAGTAATGACTTTTTATTATCTCAGTTGACACATAGGAGCAATCTGGAGAGAGACTTCTTGAGAGAATATTTTACCCTCAACGCATCCACAGATGTGAAACCCCATCTTTTATGGAGCGCTCATAAAACGTATATAAGGAGCTCGTTTATTAGGCTGGGTCATTATGGAAAGAAAAAAAAAAGACCAGACTTTTTGATGAGCTGATTGATAAAAATTAATATACTTGAAGCCCAAAATAAGCTAATGCAAACACCACAGCAGGTGGAGGAGCTCTTTCAATGCAGGAAAAAACTCAGATGTAACTTACTTCAAAATTAGGAGAGGAAATTAAAGAGTTAAAACCCAATATTACTCACAAAATAACAAATCCAGAAAATTTTTGGGCATAATGCCTTAAAGCACAGCATCTCAAATCTCATATTCCATATTTACTAGGCCAGAAAATGAACAAATCCAGTAGACATAGCAAATAGCTTTAGAGACTATTAATCTGCTTTGTACAACTTGAAAGATGATCCCTTTGTATTCCAAGTGCAACACAACATATCCAAGAATTCCTACAAGAAAGGAATCTCCCTTTCTTTTCTGAAGCCCAAAAGGAAGCTCTTGAGACCCCAATTACAGTAGCGGAAGTGCTGGATCATATCAACTCTCTACCAGTTGGTAAATCACCAGGCCCAGATGGGCTTACTAAAGCCTATTATGAAACGTTTCAAGATTTTATCCCTGCACATGTGTAAAACCTTTCAGTTAGCGATTATGGAAGATTCCCTAAGGAAAACCAGCAAGTCATAATAGTTGCACTTTCCAAAGCAGGGAAGAGACCAGAAGCCCCCTGAATTTCTACCCTATTTCACTACTAAACATGCATATCAAAACATACAGAAAAAATTTAGATTCTAGAATGGCAGCCATCTTGCCATCGCTGATCAGGAAGCATATGTCTATATTCCTCAACACTTCTGCTCGATTCACAACCTGATTGGTTGTTTGGGTTGGCTGATTCACAGTGATTGTTTGTTTTGAGTTGGCTGATTCACAGTGATTGGTTGTTTGGGTTGGCTGATTCACAGTAATTGGTTGCTTGGGTTGGCTAATTCACAGTGATTGGTTCTTTGGGTTCAATCAAGCAGAAGTGTTGTGGAATATGAATATATGCGATCAGGAAACCTCAAGTGGGATTTGTGAAAAGTCAACAGGTACAGGATAATACTAAGAGTGGTTTAAACAAAGCTAATTATATTGAACCTGCAAAGATTCCTGCAGTTTTTCTTGCCTTGGATGCTGAAAAGGTGTTTGACCACATTAACTGGTCATATGCTTTTGCAGGCCCTAGGCAAAATGGGTTTTGGAGAATTCTTATTCAAAACCATCTTCGCATTATATTGAAACCCCTCAGCCCAAGTATTTACAAACTGCGCCTTATCAGATGAATTTCATATCACAAACCGCACCAGATAGGGATGCGAATTGTCTTTACTGATCTTTATACTATCTATGGAACCATTTAGAGATGAGCGAACGTACTCGTCCGAGCTTGATGCTCGGGCGAATATTAGCGTGTTCGGGATGCTCGTTACTCGTAACGAGTACCACGCGATGTTCGGGTTACTTTCACTTTCATCTCTGAGACGTTAGCGCGCTTTTCTGGCCAATTGAAAGACAGGGAAGGCATTACAACTTCCCCCTGTGATGTTCCAGCCCTATACCACCCCCCTGCAGTGAGTGGCGGGGGAGATCAGATGTCACCCGAGTATAAAAGTCGGCCCCTCCCACGGCTCGCCACAGATGCCTTGTGAGATAGCTGAGGGACAGTGCTGTTGGTGCCGGAGCTGCTATAGGGAGAGCGTTAGGAGTTAGTGTAGGCTTCAAGAACCCCAACGGTCCTTCTTAGGGCCACATCTAACCGTGTGCAGTAGTGTGGAGGCTGCTGTTAGCAGTGTTGCACATTTTTTTTTTCTTTCCAAATCGGCCATGCAGAGCATTGCGCCCTGCAGTAATACTACAGGGACAGAAGTGGTGGTTAGGCAGGGAGAGTGTTAGGAGTTAGTGTAGGCTTCAAGAACCCCAACGGTCCTTCTTAGGGCCACATCTAACTGTGCGCAGTACTGTGGAGGCTGCTGTTAGCAGTGTTGCACTTTTTTTTTTTTTCCAAATCGGCCGTGCAGAGCATTGCGCCCTGCAGTAATACTCCAGGGACAGAATTGTGTAGGCAGGGCCAGAAGACATATTTTATTGATTGAATATACGCAGTGGGCCTTTCCTTTAAAAAAAAAAGGGCAAAAATTCTATTTGGCCTGCAGGCTTGCGCCAATTTATTTCCTGGCTGGGAAATCACCGCTCTGCTGTAGTTAATAACTGTGCAACACTGCAGTTCTGTGACACACAGCAGGGCCACAACACATTTATTATTGATTGAATATACGCAGTGGGCCTTTCCTTTAAAAAAAAAAGGGCAACTATTCTATTTGGCCTGCCTCTGACAGTCCTCAGCGTTCTGGGTACATGTGTGCTGGGTGGAGAACGTAAAAAAAATCATACGCAGCCAGCTAAGTTTAACAGCAGGCTTGCGCCAATTTATTTCCTGGCTGGGAAATCACCGCTCTGCTGTAGTTAATAACTGTGCAACACTGCAGTTCTGTGACACACTGCAGGGCCACAACACATTTATTATTGATTGAATACACGCAGTGGGCCTTTCTTTTAAAAAAAAAGGGCAACTATTCTATTTGGCCTGCCTCTGACAGTCCTCAGCGTTCTGGGTACGTGTGTGCTGGGTGGAGAACGTAAAAAAAATCATACACAGCCAGCTAAGTTTAACAGCAGGCTTGCGCCAATTTATTTCCTGGCTGGGAAATCACCGCTCTGCTGTAGTTAATAACTGTGCAACACTGCAGTTCTGTGACACACTGCAGGGCCACAACACATTTATTATTGATTGAATATACGCAGTGGGCCTTTCCTTTAACAAAAAAAGGGCAACTATTCTATTTGGCCTGCCTCTGACAGTCCTCAGCGTTCTGGGTACGTGTGTGCTGGGTGAAGAACGTAAAAAAAATCATACGCAGCCAACTAAGTTTAACAGCAGGCTTGCGCCAATTTATTTCCTGGCTGGGAAATCACCGCTCTGCTGTAGTTAATAACTGTGCAACACTGCAGTTCTGTGACACACTGCAGGGCCACAACACATTTATTATTGATTGAATATACGCAGTGGGCCTTTCCTTTAAAAAAAAAAGGGCAACTATTCTATTTGACCTGCCTCTGACAGTCCTCAGCGTTCTGGGTACGTGTGTGCTGGGTGGAGAACGTAAAAAAAATCATACGCAGCCAGCTAAGTTTAACAGCAGGCTTGCGCCAATTTATTTCCTGGCTGGGAAATCACCGCTCTGCTGTAGTTAATAACTGTGCAACACTGCAGTTCTGTGACACACTGCAGGGCCACAACACATTTATTATTGATTGAATATAGGCAGTGGGCCTTTCCTTTAAAAAAAAAGGGCAACTATTCTATTTGGCCTGCCTCTGACAGTCCTCAGCGTTCTGGGTACGTGTGTGCTGGGTGGAGAACGTAAAAAAAATCCTACGCAGCCAGCTAAGTTTAACAGCACGCTTGCGCCAATTTATTTCCTGGCTGGGAAATCACCGCTCTGCTGTAGTTAATAACTGTGCAACACTGCAGTTCTGTGACACACTGCAGGGCCACAACACATTTATTATTGATTGAATATACGCAGTGGGCCTTTCCTTTAAAAAAAAAGGGCAACTATTCTATTTGGCCTGCCTCTGACAGTCCTCAGCGTTCTGGGTACGTGTGTGCTGGGTGGAGAACTTAAACAAAAATCATACGCAGCCAGCTAAGTTTAACAGCAGGCTTGCGCCAATTTATTTCCTGGCTGGGAAATCAAATCACTGGTAATACAGCATGCTGAGGGGTAGGGGTAGGCCTAGAGGACGTGGACGCGGCCGAGGACGCGGAGGGCCAAGTGAGGGTGTGGGCACAGGCCGAACTCCTGATCCAGGTGTGTCGCAGCTGACTGCTGCGCGATTAGGAGAGAGGCACGTTTCTGGCGTCCCCATATTCATCGCACAATTAATGGGTCCACGCGGGAGACCTTTATTAGAAAATGAGCAGTGTGAGCAGGTCCTGTCGTGAATGGCAGAAAGTGCTTCGAGCAACCTATCGTCCACCCACAGTTCTGCGCCGTCCACTGCTGCAAATCCGAATCCTCTGTCTGCTGCTCCTCCTTCCTCCCAGCCTCCTCACTCCACTACAATGACACATGCTCAGGAGCGGGAAGACTCCCAGGAACTGTTCTCGGGCCCCTGCTCAGATTGGGCAGCAGTGGTTCCTCTCCCACCAGAGGAGTTTATCGTCACTGATGCCCAACCATTGGAAAGTTCCCGGGGTCCGGGGGTTGAGGCTGGGGACTTCCGGCAACTGTCTCAAGACCTTTCAGTGGGTGAGGAGGACGATGACGATGAGACACAGTTGTCTTGCAGTGAGGTAGTAGTAAGGGCAGTAAGTCCGAGGGAGGAGCGCACAGAGGATTCTGAGGAAGAGCAGCAGGACGATGAGGTGACTGACCCCACCTGGTTTGCAACACCTACTCAGGACAGGTCTTCAGAGGGGGAGGCAAGGGCAGCAGCAGGGCAGGTTGCAAGAGGCAGTGTGGTAGCCAGGGGTAGAGGCAGGGCCAGACCGAATAATCCACCAACTGTTTCCCAAAGCGCACCCTCGCGCCATGCCACCCTGCAGAGGCCAAGGTGCTCTAAGGTCTGGCAGTTTTTCACAGAGACGCCTGACGACCGACGAACAGTGGTGTGCAACCTTTGTCGCGCCAAGATCAGCCGGGGAGCCACCACCAACAGCCTCACCACCACCAGCATGCGCAGACATATGATGGCCAAGCACCCCACAAGGTGGGACGAAGGCCGTTCACCGCCTCCGGTTTGCACCGCTGCCTCTCCCCCTGTGCCCCAACCTGCCACTGAGATCCAACCCCGCTCTGAGGACACAGGCACTGCCGTCTCCTGGCCTGCACCCACACCCTCACCTCCGCTGTCCTCGGCCCAATCCACCAATGTCTCGCACCGCACCGTCCAGCCGTCGCTAGCGCAAGTGTTTGAGCGCAAGCGCAAGTACGCCGCCACGCACCCGCACGCTCAAGCGCTAACCGTCCACATAGCCAAATTTATCAGCCTTGAGATGCTGCCGTATAGGGTTGTGGAAACGGAGTCCTTCAAAAGTATGATGGCGGCGGCAGCCCCGCGCTACTCAGTTCCCAGTCGCCACTACTTTTCCCGATGTGCCGTCCCAGCCCTGCACGACCACGTCTCCCGCAACATTGTACGCGCCCTCACCAACACGGTTACTGCCAAGGTCCACTTAACAACGGACACGTGGACAAGCACAGGCGGGCAGGGCCACTACATCTCCCTGACGGCACATTGGGTGAATTTAGTGGAGGCTGGGACAGAGTCAGAGCCTGGGACCGCTCACGTCCTACCCACCCCCAGAATTGCAGGCCCCAGCTCGGTGGTGGTATCTGCGGCGGTGTATGCTTCCTCCACTAAAGCACCCTCCTCCTCCTCCTCCTCCAACGCAACCTCTGTCTCGCAATCAAGATGTGTCAGCAGCAGCAGCACGTCGCCAGCAGTCGGTGTCGCGCGGCGTGGCAGCACAGCGGTGGGCAAGCGTCAGCAGGCCGTGCTGAAACTACTCAGCTTAGGAGATAAGAGGCACACGGCCCACGAACTGCTGCAGGGTCTGACAGAGCAGACCGACCGCTGGCTTGCGCCGCTGAGCCTCCACCCGGGCATGGTCGTGTGTGACAACGGCCGTAACCTGGTGGCGGCTCTGCAGCTCGGCAGCCTCACGCACGTGCCATGCCTGGCCCACGTCTTTAATTTGGTGGTTCAGCACTTTCTGAAAAGCTACCCACGCTTGTCAGACCTGTTCGTAAAGGTGCGCCGGCTCTGCGCACATTTCCGCAAGTCCCACACGGACGCTGCCACCCTGCGAACCCTGCCACATCGGTTTAATCTGCCAGTGCACCGACTGCTGTGCGACGTGCCCACACGGTGGAACTCTACGCTCCACATGTTGGCCAGGCTCTATGAGCAGCGTAGAGCTATAGTGGAATACCAACTCCAACATGGGCGGCGCAGTGGGAGTCAGCCTCCTCAATTATTTTCAGAAGAGTGGGCCTGGTTGGCAGACATCTGCCAGGTCCTTCGAAACTTTGAGGAGTCTACCCAGGTGGTGAGCGGCGATGCTGCAATCATTAGCGTCACCATTCCTCTGCTATGCATCTTGAGAAGTTCCCTGCAAAGCATAAAGGCAGATGCTTTGCGCTCGGAAACGGCGGCGGGGGAAGACAGTATGTCGCTGGATAGTCAGAGCACCCTCCTGTCTATTTCTCAGCGCGTTCAGGAGGAGGAGGAGGAGCATGAGGAGGATGAGGAGGAGGGGGAAGAGACAGCTTGGCCCACTGCTGACAGTACCCATGCTGCTTGCCTGTCATCCTTTCAGCGTGTATGGCCTGAGGAGGAGAAGGAGGAGGAGGAGGAGGATCCTGAAAGTGATCTTCCTAGTGAAGACAGCCATGTGTTGCGTACAGGTACCCTGGCACACATGGCTGACTTCATGTTAGGATGCCTTTCTCGTGACCCTCGCGTTACACGCATTCTGGCCATTACGGATTACTGGGTATACACACTGCTCGACCCACGGTATAAGGAGAACCTTTCCACTCTCATTCCCGAAGAGGAAAGGGGTTCGAGAGTGTTGCTATACCACAGGACCCTGGCGGACAAGCTGATGGTAAAATTCCCATCCGACAGCGCTAGTGGCAGAAGGCGCAGTTCCGAGGGCCAGGTAGCAGGGGAGGTGCGGAGATCGAGCAGCATGTACAGCACAGGCAGTGCAACAGTCTTTAAGGCCCTGGACAGCTTTATGGCTCCCCAGCAAGACTGTGTCACCGCTCCCCAGTCAAGGCTGAGTCAGCGGGAGCACTGTAAAAGGATGGTGAGGGAGTATGTAGCCGATCGCACGACCGTCCTCCGTGGCGCCTCTGCCACCTACAACTACTGGGTGTCGAAGCTGGACACGTGGCCTGAACTCGCGCTGTATGCCCTGGAGGTGCTTGCTTGTCCTGCGGCTAGCGTCTTGTCAGAGAGGGTGTTTAGTGCGGCTGGGGGAATCATCACAGATAAGCGTACCCGCCTGTCAACCGACAGTGCCGACAGGCTTACACTCATCAAGATGAACAAAGCCTGGATTTCCCCAGACTTCTCTTCTCCACCAGCGGACAGCAGCGATACCTAAGCAATACATAGGCTGCACCCGCGGATGGAAGCATCGTTCTCTCTCACCATCCAAAACGGGGACATTTCTGCTTCATCAATCTGTGTATAATATTCCTCCTCCTCCTCCTGCTCCTCCTCCTGAAACCTCACGTAATCACGCAGAACGGGCAATTTTTCTTAGGGCCACAAGACTCACTCATATAATTTTTCTAAACAATTTTTATACGTTTCAATGCTCTTAAAAGCGTTGAAACCTTAACTTGAACCAATTTTTCGTTAAACTGGGCTGCCTCCAGGCCTAGTTACCACTTAAGCCACATTAACCAAAGCGATTAATGGGTTTCACCTGCTATCTTGGTTGGGCATGGCCAATTTTTTCTGAGGTACATTACTACTGTTGGTACACCAATTTTTTTGGGCCCTCACCTACAGTGTAATCATAGTAATTTCTATGTTCTTCGCCTGCACTCATGGTACAGAAAGGTTTGTGGGGTTGGCCTACACTTTAGCTACATAAATGTAACTGGGGCCTTGTCTATACTGCAGCTACTGAAATGTGAAAGAGACTGTTATCTCCCTAAACTGCTGCAATGGGAATGTTACTGGGGCCTGTCTTGAGTGCTACTATTACTGAAATGGAACTAAGACTGCGCTCCCCCTATACTGCTGCTAGTGATATGTTAGTGGGGCCTGTCCCTAATGCTACCGCTGAAATGTTAATAATTCTGGGCTCTGCCTATACCGCTGCTAATAGTATGTCACTGGGGGGTGGAAACAGAGGCTTCACAAAGACATGATGGCGGCGAGGCCATTTCCCACCAACGCTGTTACTGTTAAGCTGCATATAACCACGGACACGTGTAGAGGACACATAGTGCCTCCAAAACATCCCCCTCCTCCTCCAACAATGAAAACATTCTTGGCAAATACCTTTGCATTGGTCCGTCTGGTGGCAGTCCAAGAATTTCACCTTTAACGACACAACAAGAGAGCACCACCACCATCCCCCCGCCACGGCCCACTTAATCCTGGCCACATTCCGAAAACCAACTACATAAAACCGCGCTACCAGGTCCGCAGTCACCACCACATTACCACCAACGAGGTTACTGTTAAGGTACATATTACCAGTCTGACTGGGGCATGCAGTGTGGGCCGAAGCCCACCTGCATTAAGCACGACATTACTACCTCAGCTGTGTTGGGCAATGCAATGAGATATTTTTATGTACCGCCGGTGGCTTCCTGGCACCCACCCATGCTGTGGGTCCACAGGGAGTTGTTACTACATCTGTCCACTTGTAAAGAACCCCAGTCTGACTGGGGCATGCAGTGTGGGCCGAAGCCCACCTGTATTAAGCACGACATTACTACCTCAGCTGTGTTGGGCAATGCAATGGGATATTTTTATGTACCGCCGGTGGCTTCCTGGCACCCACCCATGCTGTGGGTCCACAGGGAGTTGTTACTACATCTGTCCACTTGTAAAGAACCCCAGTCTGACTGGGGCATGCAGTGTGGGCCGAAGCCCACCTGCATTAACCACGACATTACCTCAGCTGTGATGGGCACTGCAATGGGATACATTTATGTACAGCGGGTGGGTTCCAGGGAGCCACCCATGCTGTGGGTGCACACGGAATTCCCATTGCGGAGTTGTACCTGCCTGTGACTATTTATAAAAAACCGCGGTCTGACTGGGGCATGCAGACACCTTGACAGAATGAATAGTGTGTGGCACATAGGTTCCCCATTGCTATGCCCACGTGTGCAGCTCCAGATGGAGGTGGCACAGGATTGGATTTCTCATTGCTTCTGTACAGCATTGTGGACTATCGCCCCGCCCCTTTTATGGGGGGGTCGCTGCCTAGCCATGCCAACCCTCTGCAGTGTGTGCCTGCTTTTCCTGTGGCAGACGCACTTATAAATAGACATGAGTGTGGCGTGGCATGAGGGCAGCTGAAGGCTGGGCAGGGACAGTTTGGTGTGCGCTGTGGACACTGGGTCGTGGGGGGGGGGTTGAGCAGCATGTAACCCAGGAGAAGTGGCAGTGGAGTGTCATGCAGGCAGTGATTGTGCTTTGTTGGAGGTAGTGTGGTGCTTAGCTAAGGTATGCATTGCTAATGAGGGCTTTTCAGAAGTAAAAGTTGTTGGGGGGGGGGGCACTCTTGCCGCTATTGTGGCTTAATAGTGGGACCTGTGAACTTGAGATGCAGCCCAACATGTAGCCCCTCGCCTGCCCTATCCGTTGCTGTGTCGTTCCCATCACTTTCTTGAATTGCCCAGATTTTCACACATGAAAACCTTAGCGAGCATCATCGAAATACAAAAATGCTCGGGTCGCCCATTGACTTCAATGGGGTTCGTTACTCGAAACGAACCCTCGAGCATCGCAATAATTTCGTCCCGAGTAACGAGCACCCGAGCATTTTGGTGCTCGCTCATCTCTAGAACCATTAGCTCAAGCTTTTAGAGAACATATTCAGAGTAAAGGTATCCCGATTGGAGACCATACTAATTTAATATTGCTATGTGCAGATCTCAGATCCTATATCCTTCCTAGATACTTAATTAAAGGTGATCAAAGAGTTTGAACAGATCTCTTACTACAAAGTAAACACACAAAAATTCCACATTTTACCTATGAATATTCCCAGTGACTTTTTACACCATTTACAAAATAAATATCATTTTCATTGGTAACATGAGGGCATTAAATCTCTGGGCATAGCAATAACCGCCTTCCATAAAAATCTTTACCAATGTAATTTTTATGATAAAGGCATTGCACAAAAAACCTCAAAAACTAACTAAATTTGAGATATCGTAGTTGGGAAGAAAAGCTTTTTTTAAAATGCTTCTGTTACAAAATTACTTATTATTTTTCCTATTGTACTATGAAGACGTTTCTTTGCTACCATGAGCCGCACAAAATCCCATTTTGTTTGGGTGCAACATAAACCACGCAGAGCTAGCGCAATACTAACAAAGGAAAGATGGGCAGGAGGTTTGGGCTTCCCATATGGCTATACATGTCTCCCAACAAGCTCCATTTTGGAGGTCTGAAACACAGAAACAATGGGTCCATATAGAAAATCATTTAGTATCCCTGGTCTCAACGAAATCCTTACTTATAACTCCTTTGTGGAATTTACCTAGGCTTTCTGGCCTTTCCAAATGTCATTAAAGGCCCGGAAACTGTTCCAGGATCATGCAAACCCTTGGGTAGTCCTCCCGAGAGACTGTATACCCTGGATGTGCTTCAACATGCTATCCCATAACTGAATATCTCCAGGTAGATATCACTAGGTATCTCCACACTCGCTCAATTATTGTATGGAGACTCTCTTGTGCCATATGAGCACTCATCATCCTATTATCAATTGACTGTGAGAGACTACTACAAATACAACATTTCTTATGTACCCATAAATCCTTAAAGGGGTTGTCCCGCGAAACAAAGTGGGGGTGTACACTTCTGTATGGCCATATTAATGCACTTTGTAATGTACATTGTGCATTAATTATGAGCCATACAGAAGTTATTCACTTACCTGTTCCGTTGCTAGCGTCCTCGTCTCCATGGTGCCGTCTAATTTTCAGCGTCTAATCGCCGGATTAGACGCGCTTGCGCAGTCCGGTCTTCTTCTTTTCTGAATGGGGCCGCTCGTGCCGGAGAGCGGCTCCTCGTAGCTCCGCCCCGTCACGTGCCGATTCCAGCCAATCAGGAGGCTGGAATCGGCAATGGACCGCACAGAAGACCTGCGGTCCACCGAGGGTGAAGATCCCGGCGGCCATCTTCACAAGGTAAGTCAGAAGTCGCCGGAGCGCGGGGATTCGGGTAAGTACTGGACGGTTTGTTTTTTTTATGCCTGCATTGGGTTTGTCTCGCGCCGAACGGGGGGGCTATTGAAAAAAAAAAAACCCCGTTTCGGCGCGGGACAACCCCTTTAATGTTTCGGAACAAACCAAATATATTTAAGATATTTTCAAAAGGAACCAAAGGGCTAAAACTTATATACTCTACTACATGATCATGCATATTTCTAAAAGACTTACCCACCAAGGGAATTGGAGAAGGCGCTGGTTCTAGAATTTAGTGTTAAAAAATGGAAGCAAGCTCTTCACTTGACACATAAAGCCATCAAATGTAGCTCACATGTGGAAACTATAATGAAAATTACATTGCATTGGTATTATCCAACAGTTCACCTGGCCCAAATGAACCCCAACTGAGTGGCTGATTGCTGAAGGCGTTATGGGAATTGGTTAATGCTTCTAAATACACAGAGCTGCCCTTTCCTTTAGTAATACTGGGACTCTGTATTTTACTTATTATCCACTATAGTTGGTCATGGAATCTCAAAAACCCCATTTTTAGCATTGCTGAATTTTGTCTCACATACTATTCCATCAAAATTTCGAATATTGGGAGGTAAAATCTTTGCAATATCGAATTTTGCTACATTGAGACACTGGAAAAGCTTTGACATTCCTACTATAGGAGAGACTATCATTTTTTTTATAAACCATACTTATGTTTATGAAAATGCTTGCCTGCAATGCCTTTATGCTTGTTAAATTTTACTCTATATGGAGCACCTTAATGTCCCACAGCCATTGTGTTTCGTGGTGATTGCAGCTCCTTTTTTTCTCTGTAGTAAACACCTGGGCCGCCTTTTTCTATATGAAAACATTTCTGGAGCTTGAACTATAGTAATTTCTTAAAACTTGGCATTTACTTACTTTTTCCATTTACTTTCTGTTTATTGGTTAATTATTCTACCACTTTTTATTTTAGAAAACACGCCATGTTTTATTTTGTATGGCAATGACTCATTACAAATGTATAATTCTGTTGCTACATGATTACTCATTACTAAGCATGTTATACTATGTTTTGGAAATAAAAAACTTAATAAATACTATTGAAACAAATAGTGTCAGGCAGCTGCTGCTGATTTTTTGCAGCCTTAAATTATAATGTCATTGGTTTGCTTTTTTGCTATTATGGTTGTGGAATACACTGGAATACTAAAGGGAACTAAGTGGATATATGAACTAAAAACAGTATCCTCATAGGGTCTTAACTAGAGGTGAGCGAGCACGCTCGGTTAAGGCAGTTACTTAAGCGAGCATTGCTCTTCTCGAGTAACTGCATACTGGTCCAAGCAGATTCGGGGAGGCGGCGGGGGTGAGCGGGAGGTAGCGGGGGGAAGAGAGAGAGAGATCTGCCAGCCCCGACCCAAGCCTGTCTACTTACTAGGTGTCAGTTCAGACCTTCAGGTACCGCACTTTGCCCCCAATGCAATGTCAGCAGCCACAAACCGGGACCATGTGTGTGTGTAATAGCCTGGGGACCCCACAGCAATGTTGGCAACCCACGTGGGGGGTTAAGTGTGAAAACTGGCATTTTCCAAGTACTAACACCTCAGTTAGACCACAGCCAAACTGGTGTGTGGCAAGGCGGATCCATATCTACCTGCCTGACATCCTCCCTACCTACTTGATGTTATCTCTCCTTATGTGTTGGTTGTTATATTCCGTGATGAATCTGTAAAGATCTATAGGGCTAGTGTGTCGTAACATGATATCTCAATAGGTGTTAGAATTCTAGCAGGAAGGATAAACAACAAAAAAAAGGTTTGGTACCGTGTTAGCCAGCAAAGCAAAATGCGATTGTTCTCAGTAAGAGAAACCAAGTAATCTTGTAGATATGATACCTTTTAATGGCTAACAAATATATAGGATGTTAATGCGAGCTTTCGAATCCTCTTAGGACCCTGAAGAAGGTTAGAAATCTTTGTACATTTTTTAAAAAATGAAATGAAAAACTAAAATTTTGCATTGACATAAGTATTCAGACTCTTTGGTATGACACTTGAAATTTAGCTCTGGGGATCTCTCATTTTTCGTGATAATCTTTGAGATGTTTCTACACCTCGATTGGAGGCACCTGCGGTAAATTCAGTTGATTTGATGCAACTTGAAAAGACACACACCTGTTTATATAAGGCTTCACAGCTCACAATGCATATCAGGGTTAAAACTAAGTCATGAAAAGGAAAGAGCTGCCTGTAGAGCTAAGAGACAAGATTGCGTGGAGACACATATGTGTATAAGGCTACAAAAATGTTTTTGCTGCAATGAAAGTTCCCAAGAACACAGTGGCCTCTATGATTCTTACATTGAAGAAGTTTGGAACAAGCAGGTCTCTTTCTAGAGTTGGCCGACCAACCAAACTACGTAATTGGGAGAGAATGGCTTTAGTGAGAGAGGTGACCAAGAACCCAATGGTCTGACAGTGATCCAATGATCCTGTGTGCAGATGGGAGAAACTTCCAGATGGTCAACCATCACCGCAGCACTCCACCAATCTGGACTTTATACTAGAGTGGCCAGAAAGAAGTCTCTTCTTCATAAAAGACACATGAAAGCCCACCTGGAATTTGCAAAAAAAAAGCATTTAAAGGACTCTCAGACTGTGAGAAACAAGATTATCTGGTATAATGAAACTAATATAGAAATTATTTTTAGCCTCAATTCTAAGTGTTATGTCTGGAGGAAACCAGGTAGTACTCATCACCTGCCCAATACCACTTTTACAGTAAAGCATGGTGGTGGCAGTATCATGCTGTGGGGGTGTTTTTCAGTGGCTTGGAGAGGGAGACAGGGCAGGGTTTATGTAAAGTTGAATGGAGGAAAGTGCAGACTTTTTCTACATGAACACCTGATCCAGAGTGCAAGGGATCTCAGACTGGACAGAAGATTTGCCTTCCAACAAGATGATGACCCTAAGCACACAGCCAGGACAACACAGGAGTGGCTTAGGGACAACTCTGTGAATTTCCTTGAGTGGCCAAGCCAGAACCCTGACTTGAACTCAATCGAATATATCTGGATAGACCTGAAAATGGTTGTTCACAGATAGTCCCCAACCAACCTGATAAAGATTGAGAGGTTATGTAGAAAAGAATGACAGAAAATCCCCAAATTCAGGTGTGCAAACCCTGTGGCATTATACCCAAGGAAGACTGCAAGCTGTAAATCACTGCCAAAGATGCTTCAACTAAGTACGGAGTACGGAGTGTGAATCCTTATGTCAATGCAAAATGTTAATTATTCATTTCTATAAAATTTACAAAGATTTCTAACATTGTCTTTTCACTTTGTCTTTACAGGGTATTGAGTGCAGAATAGTGGGAAAAAATTTTTTATTTTAACTTACACAAGGCCACAACATAACAAAATGTAAAAAAGGGAAAGGGTCTGAAGACTTTCTGGACCTACTGTATAAATATATCAGGGTTAATACAGAGATCTCTCACATAATCTATTTATATCCAGAACTGTGACTGTAGCAAAGGGGCAACCTCTGCTTCTAGAGAAAAGAACGAACATAGAAGGGGATCTTTACTGTAAGAGCAGTAAGACTATGGAACTCTCTGCCCAAGGATGTGCTGATGGCAAACTCACTAAAAGAGTTCAAGGGGCCTGGAAGCCATTCTAGAGTGTAACAATATTACATGCCTTAGAAGGATTGTTGATCCAGGGATTTATTCTGATGGCCAAATTCAGAGTCAGGAAGGAATTTTTTTTCCCTTAAATGAAAAAAATTGACTCCTACCTCATGTTTTTTTCCCCCTTTCTCTGGATCACCTTTGCAGGATGATAGGCTGAACTCTTTTGACTTGTTCTTTTTTAGCCTTAAGGCCCTTTTACACGGAACGCTTATTATTCACTTTCGCTCGTTTGAACGATTATCGTTCGAAAAGCGTTCTGTCTAAAGACGGCCAACGACTGAACAACAAACAATAAATCATTCCTTTTTTATTGTTCCTTTCATGCAGGTATAAAAATAATTGTTGGCTTGTTCAGTTTAGATAACGCTTGTTCAGTCCTTCTCATTCACTTCTACAGCAAATGGGAATGACTGAATGATTTTGTGATTGAACGGGCCAGTGATGTATCTGCCTTTATGAACAGGCTGACCAAGGAGCAAATCAGTGAACTCTGATACCTTTCGCACAATATAGTGTTTGGTGTAAACGGACTCTTACATTCTATTTTACTATGCTAATATTGTCCTAAGTTCATTATTTTAACTAGTTGCCGGAGCAACAATTACTTGGTTCTGATTTGGTGAAAACATAGTTGCTTGATAGTTATCACTTTTGCCTTGCAAAGGGGAACAACATAGTACGGTACTAGGTGAGTGTAGCTATACAAAGGGAAGTGGAGTAAACGGAAATAAGTCCTAAGTTCTTTCCTGGGATTTGCCCTCACTGAAATGGATAACAAAGTGGAGCACCTATTTTACCTTCCCCGGAAAAGGGTGACTCCACAGCTGGAACATGACTGGATTCCCTAATTATCCCTAGGACTCCACAGCTGGAACATGACTGGATTCCCTAACTATCCCTAGGACTCCACAGCTGGAACATGACTGGATTCCCTAACTATTCCTAGGACTCCAAAGCTGGAACATGACTGGATTCCCTAACTATTCCTAGGACTCCACAGCTGGAACATGACTGGATTCCCTAACTATTCCTAGGACTCCACAGCTGGAACATTACTGGATTCCCTAACTATCCCTAGGACTCCACAGCTGGAACATGACTGGATTCCCTAATTATCCCTAGGACTCCACAGCTGGAACATGACTGGATTCCCTAACTATCCCTAGGACTCCACAGCTGGAACATGACTGGATTCCCTAACTATTCCTAGGACTCCACAGCTGGAACATGACTGGATTCCCTAACTATTCCTAGGACTCCACAGCTGGAACATGACTGGATTCGCTAACTATTCCTAGAACTCCACAGCTGGAACATTACTGGATTCCCTAATTATCCCTAGGACTCCACAGCTGGAACATGTCTGCATTTCCTAGCTATTCCTAGATGTTATGAAAAGGCAAGGGAAAGAGCTAGGACTCGGGTAGACCAATATACAGAAACCATAAACAGAGTACAAGGGGCTAGGAAAGATACAAAGACAAACTGACAGAAGGAAACTCAAGACTAACAGAATACAAACAGAATGTGCAAAGTTTAACAAGAAAGCCCAGGGCCAAGTCACACCAGACAACACAGGAGCAGTATTCCAGTAAGCATCCTATGTACACTGGAGCCAGACTAAATAACCTAAAGAAACTCACTGACTGGCTGGCTGAGCTGTTAATCATTCTAGACACTCATCAGCTAAACAGCAGAAAGGAGACGACTCTCCCTCGATGTCCAGTACAGAATGAAACACAGAATGAAACGTGCATGCACTAGCAGACACATCCTCTGGTTCAAGGCTGACATCATGATGGCACCCTGGACCCGTGCCTGGTGCAGGCATTTGGTGTGACGCAGTTATTTGTTACTATTTCTTAGATTTAAGTTCTCCAAAAGAATCAATGCTCACAGCTATGGAAATGTAAAAAAATGTCAGGAATATTTTGATTCCATAAGTAACTGAAGCCAGAGGCCAAAGACATATACGAGGTGTCTCAAGTGTAATCATAAAGGTTACTTTCCCTAAAGAAAATGAACATACTTGTTTAGAGCTGTAAATAACATAATAGGTTACAGGTGAAGTCCTAGATATTTTTCAGGTGTTAATTTTTAGCAATATGATTATAAACCACCTTAATATGTTGTATTGACACTTTGCTTGTTTATAGCAAATGACGAATAAAGAAAGAAATAAAATTCATCATTTTATTTTATTTTTTACAACTGATGAATTATGGGAAATGATTAACATTCCAATCATATAAGTGATCAATCATGTTTGTTACTCAAATCATACATGTCTTATGAGAGTAATCACTATGACGAGAAGTAGGACATCACAATACATTCCATACATGTGTAAACTTAGTACAGTTTAATTGGGCTTCAAACCCTGTAATTAATAGGCAAAGAAGAGACTGGATGCTTCTGAAACACAAGGAAACTAGGTTACTTGGCAGTATAGATCACTAAGTGTTCAAAACCTATGCAGTTTTCAAAAGAAAACTTAAAGAAAATCAGAGTTTTCTATGAAGGTTAAGTCACATTTTGGTGTTAAAAAAACCTGCTGACATTTCAGGAAGTGTATAGAAAAGGAGCAGCCAAAGGGTATACCTGGCTAAGTAAGCATGATTTCCCAAAAATTGCCAATGGCAAAAAAATAACCTAATGGTTATACCCTCCCATTGACATATATGCACTCAAAACAGACAACACACTTTTAAATTGAGGAATAGGTGGCTGAACTAAATCCTTACGGAGTCCATAAATGAACTAAATATATATTGCTAGGCAGGCTGTGAGGGCAATTGTCTTTAGTTACTTATATATTCACATAGCATACAGTGTTTGAGGAAATGACATAACTGTTGATTGGATGCACAGGGTGTCAGTTAATAGAGGTGCTATATAAGCAGCCGTATTATAATCTCCCAATAAACTGCTATGCTATCTTGATTATGTATCAATCACAGTTGAGATGTGAGAGAGGTCTTTGTCAGACCACAAAGGACTGTTTTAACGCCTAGCTACCTATAATAATTTTTTGCATAGTTGAGCCATCCCTAAACCTAATCTAAAAAACATGTAACATATGGGAAGTGTATGAATAAACTGACAACTGGGTGTTACCATTCATCTTGTCAATAGGGTGTGTCCCAACATACTTGACACTTATTGGACACTGTCAGACTGTGTAGGAATATGTCCTACTGCCAATAGGAATGGTATTGCCCAGTTAACAAAATTGCTACACCTTTCCTAGAAGAATCACCAAGGAATAACGCATCAGAGTTCTAAAAAAAGATGCTCCTCAATTGTCATTTCATGTAGACTGAATGTATTTACTAAATCAGATATGTCAGGAAAGCTGACAGCAGGCACTGTTTAAGAAGAAGCTGTCAAGTGGTTCATAGCTAAAGCGTTCTTTGTTCTTTTAATATGCTCTTGATTCCATATCTCAAAGGCTTTTTAAGGTTTAGAAAACTAATTTTCAGGAATCTCATCTATTAGCGAGACAGAGAATAACTAGGAGTGTTTCTTGCTCTGTCACATTTATGTGTTACATAGAAAGGCCTCTGATTTTGATAGAACATGTTGACATGCTAATTGAACCTCAGATTTCTGCCGTAGAGTTACATTTATAGTTACCATGGATTTGCACACAGATTCGCCCCATTCAATGGACTATTCCATGTGTGAATAATCTGACGCAGAATCTACATCAAAAAGTTACATTTCCGTGCTTTTTTCGTGACATGAGTCAAATGAGTGGGATGTGGAAATGTCTCAGAATCCACAACAAAATCTGCACTGAGTTTCAATGTATGCACAGGGCCAAACTGTCATATTTTAATTCCCCTGTAGTGGCAAGGCAGGGAATGTAAAGAGGTCTTCTGGGATGTAAGAAAAAATTCTAATGGATGGAGAAAGTTGAAAATTTAAAAAAAATAAGTTCTATTCGCCAACTTAAATGGCTTCATGCTCCCTGTAATTTTAATTCCAGAAGATGCTGGAGAAGTCACGCAGTCATGTGACCATTCAGCCAGTTATAGGCATGAGCAATCATGCTGCCATGAACAGTCATGCTGCCATGAGCAGTATGTGACTGGCTCAGTGGTCAAATGTGCAACGCATGGCATATGACTGCTGCAGCTTCTTCTGGAATCAGAGCAGCGAGGTCTAGAGGATTCTGCATTAGACTGATAGAGATAGCTATTGTGAGGTACTGAGGGGCATGATACTGGATGGTCATTACGTCGCCCCTAGGTTCCGCTATTATGCCTAGTGGGGCTGGAGGAAGTTCATGTCCCATTCTTTGAGACCTGAAACTCCAGGAGTGCAATGTAATCTCCAGCAAGTAGTTGCTGGAGATCTTTTCTTTAAAAGTCCTTGGGCCTGGATTTTTGGAATGGATGGCAGGTTGGCAGTGGGGCCATCCATTCCACTTCCTCCACTCTGGATTGTATGCAAGGTTAATCAGCACAGTTGCTGAGGCTGGGCCAGGAAGAGTTGTATATAAATAGCAGTTTTTACTGACACAGGGAGAGACTGGATGGCTGCTGGACCCAGGCAGCTTGATATACCTACTGGAGGTAAAAGCCTTGTTGTTTTGTGCACCTGCAGCAAGTGACCTATACAGGCAAGGACTGTCTGTTACACTAATGCTGGAGAAGCTGGACTGTTGTTTTTATGCCAGAAGCCAAGGCTTGATTTTTTATTTATTGGACTGAAAAATAAACATAGGTCACGCCTGTACTTAGACTTTAAAACATGTCCCTGTCTCTGACTGCCGAACACCCCGCAAACCCGCACTCTACCGAGCTGTCTTCCCACACTATGTATGTATGTGTGTTGTGTGTGTGTGTGTATATATAATAAAAAAAAATATATAGAAGTCCCAGAAAACCCTCTTTGAATACTTGCTTCTAGGTTTCTCTTAGGTCGAATGACCATGGTCAAATTCGATTTGTGGAATTCGCGAGGGCACCTGCAGTTCAAGCCATTCATAGAGGTGCATGGGCATCCGCAAATGGATTAAAGCATGTGGATTTGATTTGCGGACCTTTACAAAGTCAATGGAAGCCGTCCGATCCGCGGCACAACCGCAGCTGACACTGCGGACGTGCTGCAGATCTGCGGGAAAGCAGAAGATTTAAAAACAAAAAACCCTCTATTACGCATGTCCAACAGCCGTGAGTACCATGCGCAGTACAGTTAACCCCGCAATGGAGGGATCCACATGGATTCCGCTGCCGGGGACGTGTAGGTAAGCAGGGTTCACTGGCTGCAGCAGTGCTGAATTCCATGCAGGATTCCCTGTACGGAATCCACGTGTGCGGTGGACATAAGACCTAAGGGAAACCTTGCTGGCAACCGGTGTGGATGCCATCTTACATCACTTGTCATCTGGCTTTTGCAAAGCTCACATTATATTTGGGTTGATTTTTCAGCATACATTACTTTGCCTGAAAAGTTGTTAGAGTTATACCTCTAAAGTGACCATATACTTCAGTACTGTCAGTTTTGTTAGCAAAACAGACAATATACCAAAAGCACAGAGTCCATGGCAGCCATATACATTTGCATAGGCATAGAGTTGCATGCATTTGCCAGAATCGTTTGAACAGTCTCACCAAATTTTGTGTTTAGCTTAACCCCTCCTAGGCTCTTGAATGGCAGTTCTTTAGTAGTATGTAGCTGCATATTTACCTTTCAGGAGACTGGTGGTGAAGAGGTTAAAAGCTAGGACTCTGGCTGGACCTATAGGTAGTAGTCGATTACAGGTTTTGTTACCAGTAACGCCAAAGATATGTAGAATCCAAAAATGCTTTATTTTTCTAATTGAAACCAGCAATGTAACGTGTTTCAAGGTGCGTAGACCTCGTCATCAGACTGCTGGGTATATACTAGTGTTACCAGGGCAAGGTAATATGCAGATGAAATAAAAGGTAGAAAATAAATTGGAGCAAAAAATAATAAATGGAAAATAAAATAGAAGTCAAAATATAAAGAACATTTTGTAATATACAGTAAATTAATTGAATAAGATATATAAAGACGAAAAATAATAATGCCAGTGTACTAGTATATAAGTAGACTGTTCAACTGAGTATGTAAAAAAAAAAAAAAAGCAGTTTGGGTCATTACTGTATATTTCAAAATGTTCTTATATTTCCCACTATGGTCTGTTTTAATAAATAGTAAATAGAGATGAGCGAGCACGCTCGGTTAACGCATTTACTCAAGCGAGCATCGCTCTTTTCGAGTAACTGCATACTTGTCCGAGAAATTTCAGGTGGGCAGAGGGGGGAGAGTGAGAGAGATATCTCTCTCTCTCCCTCCCCCCGCTCACCCCCGCCGCCCCACCCCCCGAATTTTCTCGGACGAATATGCAGTTACTCGAAAAGAGCGATGCTCGCTCATCTCTAATAGTGAACCTGATACTACACTGGCACTTTTTTCTTTTAAAGTTATTATCACTCTATAATTTTTTTTTGTACATTGATTGTTTTATGTAAATGAATTGGTTAAAAACTTCTGAAATTTAATCATTTGGTTACTTAGTCCATTTAGTTTATATTATCTAACTTTGTGACTTACGTTTTATTGATTCTAGCCATTTTTTGATATATAGTAGAACTGACACTACACTGGCACATCCTTTCTTTCAAACTCACTCTTGCATGCATAAATAAAATTCTATAATAAATTTAATGTACGGCAACTGTTGTATGAAAATAAATTGACTAAGAATTTTTGACACCTGAATATTTAATCATTCAGTTGTTTTCTTTGTTCGATGGGAAATATTTAATTGTGACATATTTTAATTTTTCCATAATTATTTTTCATTCTCTTTTTTTTTCTACCTTTTATTCTCTTTTTTTTTTGTTTTGTTTTACCCTGCATTTTACCTTGTACTGTTCACAGTAGTATATACCCAGCTGTCTTATGAAGAGGTCTACAAACCTCAAAATGTGTTATATTGCTGGTTTTATAAAGAAAAATAAAGCATAATTGGATTCTGCACAACTTTTGGCTTTACTGGCAACAAAAGCGCATGATCAACTACTAACTAGAGGTCCAGTCTAGAGATGAGAAAGCATACTCGCTAAGGGCAACTACTCGAGCGAGTATTGTCCTTAGCGAGTACCTGCCCGTTCGGAAGAAAAGATTCGGGTGCCAGTGGGGGCGGGGAGTGGCAGGGGAACGGAGGGGAGATCTCTCTCTTCCTCTCTCTCCCCCCCCCCCCTCCCGCTCCCCCCTGCTCACTCCCGCAACTCAGCACCTGAGTCTTTTTTTCCGAGCGGGCAGGTACTCACTTAGGACAATACTCGCTCGAGTAATTGCCCTTAACGAGTATGCTCGCTCATCTCTAGTCCAGTCCTAGCTTTTAACCTCCTCAGCACTTATAATAACGCTAATCCGACCATTGGTCCCTCAGTGTCCGGCAGCACCTTTCTCGATCCTTTTTTTGCACTTCTCCTCCCACCCAGCCCACCAGTACACCAGTCTTATCTATTCCTTCCCTAAAGACCCTCCAACCTATTCTTTTTCCGTCTTGCTTTCAGGAGACTGGGACAGTTTAATCACAACTCTTGCGGAAACCATTATGACTTGTCAGCTCATTGTCAATCAACATTTCCAGAAATGGCTGTAGAGAAAATTAAATGACCTCATGACATATTTGCATGAAATCTTTTACTGGTTTTGGCTCTGGTCTGAGCAGATGGCCAAATAATGAAGTACAAAGTTATGTTGCGTAATATACTTTCACAGGAGTGTGTTCAGCATAGAGAAGGGCATATAAGGTGCCAGGTTTACTGATGTCATTAGTGCCAAGTCACATCTGCTACAAAGAAAAGTGGTTTGAGTAATATCCTGTCAAGAACTGAGGGTCATGATGTTCTCTTACACATTTTCAACTCTAAAGGAAATTTTTTTTTATGCCCTCCGGGCTCAACAAAAGAGGTCTGTCAAAGTGATCCATGCAAAATGAATATATCACAATCATAGTGCTCCGTACACTGAAGGCAAGGGATTTTCCAGGTGAAGAACACAACAATGTATTGTTTCTTTTTATATGTGATATTTAAAGTGACAGTTATAAACTTATATGAGTTGTATTCTGGTACTTTTTGAGGCTTTTGTCGCATTATAAAAGCCTTGTTTGATCCCTTTGTTGCCACCTAGTCCTTGCAAACATCATAAAGTGCATCCTTGGGCTGGAAACAATAAAATAATCACTGTGATAAAATGTCTGGATATACTATACATGTTTTCATTCAGAGCTGGATCAAGGTTAGTGGAGGCTACCAGTAACAGTGTAATTAATATATTCTGTGACTATGTTAGCTAACCATAATTAATTGTTGGCGAATACTACCAATGTCAGAAGAATCGACCAACAATGAGTATGGGGGAAGCCCAATTGTCTGCCACTCTGTGTACTAGTGGGAACACAAGGATCAGCATGCTGAATTTTAACCTGTCTAGACATAACATTTGGGACGTAATTCATGAAACTGGAAGTTGGAGGCACTTAAATGATAAGAGGCTTTTGGGTAATTGCCCCCTTTGCCCTCCCTACAATCTTTTCCTGTTTGCACTAAACAGCATGTTCCAAAAATATTAGGTTATGTTAAGTCGAAGGAGAACTGCAGCTTTAGCAATTTTTTTTGTCATAGCTCTCTTTTCAAATGCATGTCCCATTTTGAGCACTCAAATCTTTTATCGCCTCTCCAAGATGTGCAGCAATGGGTCATTCCAATTGAATGCATGTGCCATAGATTAGTGGTTCAAAAAGAGCAGTTGGCAACAATGGTTATCCTCTGGAACATCGTGTCTCGCCATAGCGATTTGTGCATGAGGCTTTATTCTTTATTTCTCTTATCCGTAGTCTATTGGGTAAACATGGATATAGGCAAGACAGTTATCCATCCCAGTTTCCCAATGTTATGTGCTTGTTTAATAGAGCAGGGGAATGAATTAATCCTTGACTTTAATAACCTGTATATCCACCTTTAGCAGCCATCACTTCCACCAAATGTTTCCTATAGCTACAAGTAAAAGGAAACTTTTACACAATGTTAACGAGGCATTTTAGATCATTCCTTCCTGCAAACATCTTTCAGTTTATCAATATTCCTGGGATACTTTGCATGAACAGCCCTCTTCAGGTCATGCGTCAGCATCTCAATTAAGTTAAAGTCAAGTCTCCGACTTGGCCTTTCTAAAACACAAGTCATCTTCTTTTTCAACAATTCTATAGTTGATTTATTTTTGTGCTTTTTGATTATTGTCTCGTTGCATCACCCAATTTCTCTTCAACTTGAGGTCAGGTCCAGGCCTTGACACAGAAAACAACCCTAAATAGTGATGCTCCTACTGCCTTGCTTCACAATTCAGATCAGTCTTCGGTGTTGGTGTGCAGTGTTCTTTTTCCTCCAAGCATAGTTGTTCGTTTGTATCTGTACAGTGAACATGTTCCAAAAGCATTGCGAACTATCTAGGTAATGCAGATAGGTGGCATTCTTTTTTAAGACAGTAGTGGCTTTCTTGCTGGTATCCTTCCATGAACACCATTTCTGTTCAGAGTTTTTCTAAGAGTGGACACATGAAGAGTAGTTTTTGCAGTATGCAAAGTCTTCTGTAGGTCTTTTGCTAAGAAATACCGGACTTGTAAACAAAAGTGGGTATAACTAGAGATGAGCAAGCACCTAAGTGCTCGGGTCCGCGTTATTCAAGTCGAGCCTTTCGTAAAATTCGAGAGCTCTACTCGAGTAACGAACCCCATTGACTACAATGGGAGACTCGAGCATTTTTGTATGTGGGACGCCGGGTCCCGAGCTTTTTTTTTTTTTCCTTGGTTCGTGTTCTTATGCTCTCTCTCGTTCTCTCTCTCATTCTCTCTCTCTCTAAAATTTGCCATTGATGCATACTGCGTCGCGGCGGGGAGGGGCCAAAACAGGCACGTCACAGCGGGGAAAAGCCAGAAACTGGGGCGGGGTCGAACTCGGCTTGATGCTCGTTTGAGTAATGAGCACCATCGAGTACGCTAATACTCGAACGAGCAGAGTATGTTCGCTCAACTCTAGGTATAACCAAAAGGCAAAAAATGTTCCATTCAGCTCATCCACACAAATTGTAATAAGTAGCACATTACCCATGGCCAATCCACCCTTGTTTGTCCAAAACTGACAAGTTTATTCGCCAATCCTTGCCCCTCAGTGTTTGATTACAGAATAGAATGGCTGAGCAGCAGGTCAATGCATCCCACATTGTTCTAAAGTATTGCATAATTTATGTATTGGATGCTGAATAAAATTGCAGATAGGTTATGCTGACATCATTGTACTTTTTCCGTTAGAGCACAATCAGACCACATTTTATTAGTAATCAATAAAAAAATCTACATAATTCCAGGAAAAAATCCATTGTCTCAAGATCCATATTTCCCATCAAATGTTGAGGTAGTAGCACTCAGTTCCCAGTGAGCTAAAGGCTTGGTTTCATCTGTAACCTCTGCACGCCCATAACTGTCCTGCTTTCCAGCTAGTCTAGCATTAAGGTTGAAAATTAAATTATAATATAATACATAAAAGGGTTTTACATTTATTGGAGCAATATTCTATGTCCTATTGTTTAGCCATCCAAATGATGGTGGACGTAGAGGATACAGTAATAGTAAGATGTTCTACTGTCATATAGAACCTTGAATTTATCTGTAAGAAAATATATTGAACTTGTTTTTTAAAGAGTTTTTTTCTTGGGTTTTACTGTTTGCCCAATGACAATACATAGTAACATTTAACAGTTTTGTAAAGCTTGAAGAAGACACATGTCCCTCTGGTACAGTTTATTACCTGTAATTTTGATTCACAGGAAGGAAATATCCCATAAGGTAGAAGCAAATTTTTCTCACCTGAGGGGAAAAATTCCTTCTTTACTCCAATCTGACAATCCAGGATAAATTCCTGGATCACCAACCCTTCTAAAGTAATTAGTGACTATAACATGTAATATTGTTACACCCAAAAAAGGTGTCCAGACCCCTCTTAAACTCTTTTAGTGAGTTAGTCTTCAGGCAAAGAGTTCCATAGTCTCACTGCTCTTACAGTAAAGAACCCCCTTCTATGTTGATGAAGAAACTTTCTTTCCTGTTGACATAGCAGATACCCCTTGTAACTGTCATATTCCTGGGTATAAATAGATGATGAGAGAGATCTCTGTAATTTCCCCTGGTATATTTATACATCCCTATTAGGCTGTGGCTCAGCTGTATTTTTTCTAAACTATATAACTAGAGATGAGCGAACCTACTCGGCCACGCCCCTTTTTCGCCCGAGCGCCGCGATTTTTGAGTACTTCTGTACTCGGGCGAAAAGATTCGGGGGGCGCCGTGGGTGAGTGGGGGGTTGCAGCGGGGAGTGGGGGGGAGAGGGAGAGAGAGAGGGCTCCCCCCTGTTCCCCGCTGCTACCCCGGCTCCGCCACGCCTCCCCCTGCCCCCGGCGCCCTCCGAATCTTTTCACTCGAGTACGGAAGTACTCGAAAATCGCGGTGCTCGATCGAGTAATTACTCGAAACGAATAGGTTCACTCATCTCTATATATAACCTAATTTTGATAAACTCCGAGTCCTATAATCCATTTCTTTAATACCTACAATCATTCAAAAATTTTCAGCATGGGCAGTGTGTGATTAGGGGTCCTATCTGTATGCGTGGGTCAGGTTTAGCTTTAGTTTTAGCAATTATTGTTTCAAAATCCGAGCAGTATAGTCTTGCAAATCTTAAGGAAACACATGGGGGCGACATTTTCATCAGGCTGATTAATAATTTAACTTCCTGCTGGCATACAATGGAAAGTTTGTCATCGATGTATGGCACAAGATCGTTTACATAAAAAACATGATAAAGAGTAGTTGAGCAATGTAATGTAGTTGTGCAAGTCTGAACATATAAGAGTGCTCTATGGTGTTGCTGTTATAAAGAGCCTTCAAAAGGAAAATAATACAGTTGACGTATGTAGGAGAGTAGAGGGATGGGCATGTGTGGAAAACATGAAGGAACGTGCCCCCATTCCATTATGGGAAGCCAGGCACACGGTTCTGCATTTTTTAACCGCTTGTCCAACCAATAGATTTCTGATAATATAATATTGGAATTTTAATTTATGCAGCATTCATCTGGAAAGGAAACTGACTAAGACAAACAATGTGCTTGCTCAAAAGTAGCTCATTGAGGGTGGCATCTACCATAAGGGCTGTATGTATAACTGTGTCTCCTGCTATCACTTTTTTTTAACTTCTGCTAGGAGACAAGGCTGCAATTGTCACTAGGACAACTCTGGCTGATCTTATTGTCATGTAAGGCAAACTTTCAGTAGTTGAATTCAGTCCCTCCCACAATTAGGACATTTTTGTTTTGTTTTGTTTTTCTTAGGATTTCCTAGGGGGTTCTCCCTCTTTTTTGCAATTTCACAATGGCGCCATCTGCTGGCTAGAGCCAGTACTGTGGACTGGGACATGCTGGAGAGGCCCCCGACAACTGAGCGGCCAGTAATATACAGTTAGACTACCTCGCCGAACGTCTTCCGACATCGGAACAGTACAGCCTTCAATCAAAATGTCTTCAGACGTCAGACAGTGGATTGGAAAGGGTTAAAGCAAATGTCCAGTTATGTAAAAAATTATATCCTTATGTTAGTCTCTACAGGGGATATTTACTTGCTATTTTCCTCAGATCTTGCTCCTTGTCTGCTTTTAGCTCATTTCTATTAGGACAGAGCCGTGATCTGTGACTATACAGTAGTTCATCTACAGTGCTTACATAGAGTCTGAGGTAGTCTAAGGCACACCTCTGGTCTCATTATTGGTTCAGAGAGACACACCCCATGACTCATAGGTTGCTTCCCCTTCAGTTCTGCTTCATCTGATTGGCTGCTATGTATAATCACAGGCCTATTACAATCTTGGTATAAGAAACTTCTAAGTCACTAGTAGGAAAAGAATATCGGGCAATTGCCGGGGGAATTTCTATAGAGCAGGCAGAGGCAGCAATCACACTTGAGCTCTGGTGCCTGAAAAGGCCTTGAGGTTCACCTGCCACAGAAAACACCACTATTATAAGTTGTACATGGTAGGTGTGGTTGTGTTACAGATTTTACATTCGGGCCCCAGAGGTTCAAATTACGCTTATTGGACTTGCCACAAAAATAGTAAGGCAAATAAGAGCCTCAGGATCACCGATGGGAATCACTGATAACTAAAATATAACTTTTAATGTATTTGTTTAAAAAATGCGCGATCAGAACAACTAAAATTAGTGCCTCTTTTTGTAGAAAAAACAGCACTGGTGTATTTTATGCCTAAAGCTTAAATCATTGTGTCCTCATCACACCTTATATATTGGGAGTGGTACCCCTACACTAGAGTCCTCAACACGGATCATCCAGTGTTTGGTGTGAATTGAAATTTCATAGGTGGTCTCAATTACGGACACCAAATCACACCACTAAATATATATTAGCTTCGTTTGATCAATGGCCAGTTCTTTGCAGTAAAGTAAGAACTGCAATCAAACGCCCAATTGGGTCCCCCAAATCAGATATAAGGTTATTGTTGGACACTCAATCCGGACACTCAAATGTCTGGGGCTGCGCTCAACCTATATATATAGCGCTATATTCCCCGCTGCAACATAAATGTCCGATATATTGTTCATTTAGTCCATGGCGGACACATAGACTGGACTAATCCATACGGGACACTACGTAAAGGGTAACTTTGGCAGTCTTAGATCCGCTATTATTTTTTCTTTTTAGCGAATATTCAATCCCAAGTGTACCCCAACAAAAGGGTGATTGACACCACTGATGATGCAAGGGCTCAATTAGCCTGATATGTCAATATCATGGATAGTTTGTTGTAATTCCCTTGTTTAGCTCCACTGCATCACTGTTGTCACCAGATGATTGGTAAAATGACTCCTATGATGCAGTGAGAGCTGGTCCCTGTATAGATCAATGGAGCTGCTCCCTTATTTAGCTCAGCTGCATCACTGTTGTCACCAGATGATTGGTAAATTGACTCCTATGATGCAGTGAGAGCTAGTCCCTATATAGATCAATAGAGCTGCTCAGCTCTTGTTCATTTTCATTGTTTATATGCTCTCCCTGATAAGGGTATAATCATAGCCAGCACAGGACCCTGGTTATAACGTCTAGCAGGCTAGAATCCCCTCAGGAGCATGACACTACACTACTGACGCGTTACTGCGGCTAACGCTGGGCTAGCCGTGTCATCAGGGTAGTTATTAGTTTGTTGGTTATAGCCACAAGCAGTGAGCAGCGTGACGGGCTGCAATCAAATGAACATAGACGAAATAAGAGCCTCAGCAAGAGAATTATTTTAAAGGAATTGTCGAATATTTAACCCCTTAAAGGGGTTGTCCCGCGCCGAAACGTTTTTTTTTTTTTTTCAATAGCCCCCCCTGTTCGGCGCGAGACAAACCCGATGCAGGGATAAAAAAAAAAAAAAACGGGTAGTACTTACCGAATCCCCGCGCTCCGGTGACTTCTTACTTACCTTGCGAAGATGGCCGCCGGGATCTTCACCCTCGGTGGACCGCAGGTCTTCTGTGCGTTCCATTGCCGATTCCAGCCTCCTGATTGGCTGGAATCGGCACACGTGACGGGGCGGAGCTACGAGGAGCAGCTCTCCAGCACGAGCTTCAACACAGAGAAGACCGGACTGTGCAAGCGCGTCTAATCGGGAGATTAGACGCTGAAAATTAGACGGCACCATGGAGACGAGGACGCTAGCAACGGAGCAGGTAAGTGAATAACTTCTGTATGGCTCATAATTAATGCACAATGTACATTACAAAGTGCATTAATATGGCCATACAGAAGTGTATACCCCCACTTGCTTTCGCGGGACAACCTCTTTAAGGACGCAACTTTTTTTTTTCATTTTTGTTTTATCCTCCCTACTTTCGAAAAATTATAACTCCCTTTTATTCATCGATCAATGTGGCTGTCTGAGGGCTTGTTTTTTGCAGAGTAAGTTGTATTTAATGTACCATATTAAAAAAATTCTAGGGTGAGTAAAATGGAGAAAAAAAATACAATTCCACCATCTTTGAATGGAGGTGGACTTGTTTCTATGGCGTATACACTGCAGCAAAATGACATGCTACCTTTATTTCATAGGTCAGTACGATCACAACAATACAACATTTATATTGTTTTTTTTTTTCTTTTGTTGTGCTACTTTGAAAATATAAAATAGTTTTCTGACAGCCATAACTTTTTTATTTTTCCATATATGTAGTTATGTTTGGGCATGTTTTTTGTGGGATGTCCTATAATTTCTATTGTTACCATTTTGAAGTACGCACAACTTTTTGTTTGTTTTTTATAAAAAAAATTTCTTGGAGATGGAGTGACCAAAAAAGTGCAATGCTGATGTTGTGTATTTTTTTTCTGACAACGTTCACCATTTGGGATAAATAATGTGTTACTTTGATAGATCAGACGTTTATGAATGCAGTGATACCAAATATGTGTTTTGGGGTTTTTTTTATTTTTATGTTTTGTATTCTAAATATGTGAGGTTTTTTTTTAACTTTATTACCTTTTTTTCTTTTTTTTAATGATTAATACAACTTTTTTAAACTGATATTTTTTTTGTCTCCAAAAGAGTAGTGAACTTGCAGTTGTTTGATAGCTCAAATAATTGTATTATATTATACCATGATCTGATAGGCAGTCTATCAAGCCATGCCTGTGGCTTGGCAATCTGTAATGGCAACCCTGCTGGCTTTCAGAATGCCACTGGCTGCCATGGCAACTGAACGGACCCTTGAACTCCACTTGGAGCATTTACCTACTGCTGTCAGAATTGATGGTGGCATTTGAACAGCCGCGATCAGCATGTGAGCTGATCGCAGTTGCTGCTGGAATGTGTTAGTTGTGAGAAACAGCCGACACCTGCGTTGTATGGAGCAGGATCGGCTCCCAACCCCCCTCCATTCAAACCCTGCATGCCAAGGTCATAATTGTATGTCCTGGAGCGTTAAGAGGTTGAACAGCTGCCCATGCAATGAAATAACCACAAAAAACAATTCACGCCTCTCTTCTTCCCCTGTGAAACAGTGCAATGTTTCCCGATCCCAATCTTGGTCTATACTAACAGCAGAAGTCAGGTGATCACTGCAGCCAGTCAGAGGCCAAAGCATCACTGACCATTCTCCTGGCATCAGTGCTTACATCCTGGGTGCCATGATGCCAGGAGTTCGGAATGGTGACAGTGCGGTGGCTGCAGTGGTCACCTTAGTTTTACTGTCAGTACAGACTGGGATCTTTGCGGGAACTGCTGCACCATTTCTCGTGCAGAGAAGAGGGGTGAGTTTTGTTTCTTTTGTTATTTTACTGCATGGGTATTTGCTTAAGTTTTTTTTTCTTAAGCCGGATAACCCCTTTAAGTGTTCTAAAAAGAGGTAATAGACAATTGCAGAGAATACAACTAGGTAAAAGTAAAGTAAAAGTTTCTATATATTTACAAGGGTCAGAAACGTATTGCGATCATTACAACTAATATAAATGATACTTCAATAGTAAGAGCCTGATCTACACTATCTGTTCCCAAGCAAATTGGGACCGTGAGAATATTAGGAGGATTTTTGTCTACCAGGGCCATCAGGCTGAGTAGACATTATGATAATAGTGGATGGGAGATGCTTAGAGACATATTGTAGGTGCAAGATCAAATTGTACAGCAGCGTGTAGAGGGGTGAAATGTAGCGTGATGCTTCAGATACTGCATAGTGGAAATAAGATCACATTCACTTAGAGACATCACACTACACCAGATCTGGAGTAGGAGACTGATAAGGAGAAGGAAAATGCTCTTAGACAAAGTGATATTTTACATCTAATGAGTGAACTATGATGAGACTGAACCATCTAACTATATCCTTGCTAATTATAATCATGGAACAGCCTGCAAATCAACAATTTGTGAAAGAGCTGAGGAATTCCCATGGCCTTAAATGGATTACTGTGGTGTGGGACCCCTGCTCAAATTTAAGCCAGAGTCACACAGGCGACAAAATCACACAGTGCTGCAAATCGCGTGTATGTGAAGCCCATGCTTTCCTATGGGTTCCTTTACATTAGCAATGTTTTGTAGCCAGTGAAATTGCGAGGAAAAAAAATGGCAGGTTGCTAAATATTACTGCGATTTGCAATGTTTTGTAGCCCATGTTTCCTATGTGTTGCATCACACAAAAATGCGGTTTTCATGTGGTGGGAAGCAACTTTTACAGTTAGAAATCCTACTGTAAAAGCTCTAAACTAAACCCTAGCTGCATAAAAACAACAACAAAAAAAAGAATACAGTACATCACCTCTCAGGTGCTGTCAGCTCCCTACGTGTCTTCCCTGAAGCTTACTAGACCTACTTGAAGTCTTCTGTCATTGCTCCTTTGATTGGAGATTCAAAATCTCCGCCTCCAGGAAGTGCTGGTTGTGATTGGCTCTCAAGCGCTACAGCTTAGCCAATCAGAGCCAGTGCTTCGATGAACCAATCACAGCCATTCCCCTGAAAATCCCACCAAAAGAGCACTACAAAATTGCAATATCACCGCAAAAAAATGCAGAGATATCTCACAGACCACTGATGTGGTATCACTGCAATTTTCTCTCGCTGATATCGTGTTGCCCATGTGAAAGAGGCCTTAACGTTACCGTGTCAAAAGTTACTATGTACCAGGGCCTTCTTGGCAAGCTCAATAGATTCACCACTTCTTTTCTTGAAGGCAACAATCCACAGTTTAGAATATGGTAAATTGTTGATGAACAGTTATGTTGAGAGCAGAAACACATTCTCATTCAATCTTCCCAAGCAAGCTCTTGGATGACAGGGTGTTTAATTGATGTGTTTGGTAGTGGTTTAATGTATGTACAGTGAGATGGCAGTCTCATATGAATAGCAAAATTGTCCTAGTCCTTGCTTTAGACCCTTATCAGGATGTACATACCATAAAGGCAGACCATCCAACTGCTATGTGGCCATTAGAAAAAGGAGACCCAGTGGTAGTTCATCTCATCCACTGAGTGGTGAGAATCTGTGCTTATAGGCAGAGGCGTAACTTGAAGCTCCTGGGCACCAATGCAAAACCTGTAACAGAGTCCCCAACTATAATGCGTTTTTCATAGTATTAGGCTCCCTATATAGAGAAGAGAGGTCTTATGGGCCCCCTAAGGCTCCTGGGCCCGGGTACAAATGCATCCCCTATAGTTACGCCCTTGCTTATAGGGTATGTTTCTTGAGTGATTTTCCTTTAAAAAAAGAGAATTGTAAGCCAAGTTACAGTTCAACTTTACTGAATATGACTAGACATACAGTGATGCAAAAGTTTAGTGATTGTGGTCACTTTAAGGGTCACTATACACTTGTTGCTTCCAGTTACACATAAAGTGGCTCTATTGCTTAGATGTCGCAAAGCTTCATTGAACAGAATAATTGTATATTTCTATCTCAGGTTCTCATTCACACTATATGATTTACACCCATGCACTGGGTGTAACCAACACCCCCACTGTCCAGTCACCTTCCACTAAATATACAGTACCTGCAAAAGTTTTAGGCAGGTGTGGAGAATATGCTACAAAGTAAGAATGCTTTCAAAATACAAGTGTTAATAGTTTATTTTTGTCAATCAACAAAATGCAAAGTGAATGAACAAAATAGAATTCTAAATCAAATCAGTATTTGGTATGACCACCTTTTGTCCTCAAAACAGTATTCATTCTTCTAGGTCCACTTGCACAAAGTCATGGATTTTGTAGAATTATAGGCAGGTTTATGAATTAATCAAGTATATCAAACAGGTGATAATGATCATCATTTTCATATGTAGGTTGAAGCCCACAGTCATTAACTCAAACCAAAACAGTTATGTGGGAGACTTAAAACTGGGTAAGGAACAGCCAAACTCTGCTACAAAGGTGAGGCTATGGAAGACAGTTCCATGTCACAGGTCATACACCATAGCAAAATTGAGCACAGCAAGGCACAAGGTAGTTATACTGAATCAGCAAGGTCTCTCTGTAGGCAAAGATTTCAAAGTAGACTGGGGTTTCAAGATGTGCTGTTCAATCTCTTTTGAAGAAGCAAAGTGGTTGTTCAAGGGAACTTAGTGTTACAAATAAAAACACATCATGCATACTTCCCTTTGTAATTGGAAAATATCCAGCAATGCCATCAGCTCAGAACTAATGGAAACCAGTGAGACCCAGGTACACCCATATTCTTCATGGAAGAATTGCGCCCAAAAAGCCATACATTTGAGGTAGAAGCAAGGCCAAATGACTCAGCTATGCATGAAAATTGGCAGCAGGTCCTGTGGACTGATATGTCAAAATTTGAAATATTTGGCTGTAACAGAAAGAAGTTTGTTTGCTGAAGGGCTGGAGGGAGGTAGAATAATGAGTGTCTGCAGCCAACAGTGAAGCATAGTGGAGGTTCCTTGCAAGTTTGGGGCTACATTTCAGCAAAGACAGCTTTGGATTTCGTCAGGATTAATGGTGTCCTTGATGCTGAAAAATACTGAGCAATACTTATCCATCATGCAATACCATCGGGGAGGCTCTTGACTGGCTGTAGATTTCATTCTGCAGCAGGAAAACAACCCTAAACATCCAGCCAATATCATTAAAAACTATTTTGTGTGTAAAGAAGAACAAGGAGACCTGGAAGTGTTGATATTGCCCCCACAGAGCCCTGATCTGAACATCATCTAGTATCTCTGGGATTTCATAAAGAGAATCATAGAATGGTAGAGTAGGAAGGAACCTCCAGGGTCATCGGGTCCAACCCCCTGCTCAGTGCAGGATTTACTAAATAATCCTAGACAGATGTCTGTGCAGCCTCTGTTTGAACACTTCCATTGAAGGAGAACTCACCACATCCTGTAGCAATATTTTCCACTCATTACTCACCTTTACTATCAAAGTTTTTTCTAATATGTAATCCGTGTCTCCTCCTGTTCAGTTTCATTCCATTACTTCTTGTCTTTCCTTGTGCAAATGAGAATAGGGCTGATTCCTCTGTAATGTGACAACTAGAGATGAGCGAGCACCAAAATGCTCGAGTGCTTGTTACTTGAGTCAAACTTTCAGTGATGCTCGAGAGTTCGTTTCGAGTAACGAACCCCAGCTGAATGACAGCTGAGAGCTGCCCCTGATTGGTCCCTGCGCTGAGCCAATCAGAGGCAGCACTCACCCATTCATGAATTCATGAATGGGTGTGAGTGAGAGCTGCCTCTGATTGGTGAGGCTGTGACCAATCAGAGGCAGCTCATTCAGCAGGCGGGGATTTTAAATCCTCGGCTGCTGAATACTACTCAGAGCAGTTCAGGAGAACTGCCGGCCAGACGCGGCTGAACTCCGGCTGCAGCGGAAAGGTGAGTATACATTTTTTTTATTATTTTTACACATTTTAGGATGATTTTCAGGTAAGGGCTTATATTTCCCGAAAATTCATCCTGCGCTCGCCGGCAGCCCATTGCTTTCAATGGAGCTGGTTGTATTGCCGGCTCCATTGAATTCAATGGTCAGTGCTTGTTTAATCGAGACAAGTACCGCGTGGTGCTCGTCTCGAGTAACGAGCATCTCGGACGAGTATGCTCGCTCATCTCTAGTGACAACCCTTCAGATATTTGTAGACCGCTATTAAGTCTCCTCTCAGCCTTCTTTTTCTAAGCTAAACATTCCTAGATCCTTTAACCGTTCTTCAGAGAACATGATTTGCAGACTGCTCACCATCTTGGTAACTCTTCTCTGAACTTGATCCAGTTTGTCTGTATTTTTAAAATTGGGATGCCCAGTACTGGACACAGTATTCCAGATGAGGTCTAACTAAGGAGGTCTGACCTCACGTGATCTAGACTCTATGCTTCTCTTAATACATCCCAGAATTGTGTTTGCTTTTTTTGCTACTGCATCACACTGTTGACTCATGTTCATCTGTGATCTATTCATATACCCAAGTCTTTTTCACATGTGCTGCTGCTTAGTTCAATTCCTCTCATTCTGTAAGTGCCTTTTTCAGTTTTCTTGGCCAAATGTAGGACCTTGCATTTATCCTTGTTAAAATACCATTCTTTTAGTTGCCATCCACTGTTCAAGCTTGTCTAGATCTTTTTGAATCATCTCTCTTATCTAGTGTTGGCTACACTTCCTAGTTTTGTGTTGTCGGTAAATTTGATCAATTCACTGACAATTCCCTCCTGCAGATCATTTATAAAAGTGTTAAACAACACTGGGCCCAGGGCAGAGAAGTCAGGCTCACAGGCCTGTAGTTTCCTGGGGTCCACCTTTTTCCCTTTTTTGAAGATAGGGACAACATTTGCCCTTTTCTAATCTTCTGGGACTTTCTGGGAATTTCTGTTCTCCAGGAATTTTCAAAAATTATGGCGAGTGGTTCAGCAATTACCTCCGCTGCTTCCTTTAGTATCCTAAGATGTAATTCATCTGGACCTTGAGACTTGAAATCATTTAGGTTAGCTATGTGTTCCCTCACAATCTCTCTGCTTATAGATAGCCTGCATTCTTATATTTCTTCAACAGCACAGGGAAGATCAGTTGACGTTCCACCTACTTTCTGCGAGAAAACAGATACAAAATAGGAATTTAAAGTTCGGCTTACTCCCCATCATTTGTAACTAATTCACTATTTTCATCCTGTAAACATCCTATAGCATCTTTGACTTTTCTTTTGCTTTTGACATCGCAAAGAAAAAGGATTTAGGCCTCGGTCACACGGGCGTTTTTTCCCGCGATTTGCGGATCACATGACGGATGCGCATCCGCAAATCACGTGACCGTGGCCGAAAAATTGCCTGAAAAATCTGCTCCTAGCCGCGTTTCATTAGAAATGGGCCGGAGCAGTGCAGCGCTGTCCAGCGCATTGAATTCAATGGAGCCGGCAATACAGCCGGCTCCATTGAAAGCAATGGGCTGCGGGCGATCTAACGATGAATTTTCGGGAAGGGCTTAAAAATATAAGCCCTTCCCTGAAATTCATCCAGAAATGTGAAAAAAGTAAAAAAAAAATACGTACTCACCTTTTCCCGGCAGACGGAGTTCAGCCGCGGCCGGCCGGCAGTTCTCCTGAACTGTTGTGAGTAGTATTCAGCAGCCTGGGATTTAAAATCCCCGCCTGCTGAATGAGCTGCCTCTGATTGGTCACAGCCTCACCAATAAGAGGCAGCTCTCACTCACACCCATTCATGAATTCATGAATGGGTGAGTGCTGCCTCTGATTGGCTCAGCGCAGGGACCAATCAAGGGCAGCTCTCAGCTGTCATTCAGCTGGGGTTCGTTACTCGAAACGAACTCTCGAGCATCACTGAAAGTTTGACTCAAGTAACAAGCACTCGAGCATTTTGGTGCTCGCTCATCTCTAGTTGTCACATTACAGAGGAATCAGCCCTATTCTCATTTGCACAAGGAAAGACAAGAAGTAATGGAATGAAACTGAACAGGAGGAGACACGGATTACATATTAGAAAAAACTTTGATAGTAAAGGTGAGTAATGAGTGGAAAATATTGCTACAGGATGTGGTGAGTTCTCCTTCAATGGAAGTGTTCAAACAGAGGCTGCACAGACATCTGTCTAGGATGATTTAGTGAATCCTGCACTGAGCAGGGGGTTGGACCCGATGACCCTGGAGGTTCCTTCCTACTCTACCATTCTATGATTCTCTTTATGAAATCCCAGAGATACTAGATGATGTTCAGATCAGGGCTCTGTGGGGGCAATATCAACACTTCCAGGTCTCCTTGTTCTTCTTTACACACAAAATAGTTTTTAATGATATTGGCTGGATGTTTAGGGTTGTTTTCCTGCTGCAGAATGAAATCTACAGCCAGTCAAGCGCCTCCCCGATGGTATTGCATGATGGATAAGTATTGCTCAGTATTTTTCAGCATCAAGGACACTATTAATCCTGACGAAATCCAAAGCTGTCTTTGCTGAAATGTAGCCCCAAACTTGCAAGGAACCTCCACTATGCTTCACTGTTGGCTGCAGACACTCATTATTCTACCTCCCTCCAGCCCTTCAGCAAACAAACTTCTTTCTGTTACAGCCAAATATTTCAAATTTTGACATATCAGTCCACAGGACCTGCTGCCAATTTTCATGCATAGCTGAGTCATTTGGCCTTGCTTCTACCTCAAATGTATGGCTTTTTGGGCGCAATTCTTCCATGAAGAATATGGGTGTACCTGGGTCTCACTGGTTTCCATTAGTTCTGAGCTGATGGCATTGCTGGATATTTTCCAATTACAAAGGGAAGTATGCATGATGTGTTTTTATTTGTAACACTAAGTTTCCTTGAACAACCACTTTGCTTCTTCAAAAGAGATTGAACAGCACATCTTGAAACCCCAGTCTACTTTGAAATCTTTGCCTAAGAGAGACCTTGCTGATTCAGTATAACTACCTTGTGCCTTGCTGTGCTCAATTTTGCTATGGTGTATGACCTGTGACATGGAACTGTCTTCCATAGCCTCACCTTTGTAGCAGAGTTTGGCTGTTCCTTACCCAGTTTTAAGTCTCCCACATAACTGTTTTGGTTTGAGTTAATGACTGTGGGCTTCAACCTACGCTAGGTCACATTAACCTTTCAAGCCTTGGGTTCCAAATCAATTCGTATCCGGTGCACCATGGAGGCCAAGAACCACACAAGGAGTCGGTTTCTAGTTCTCTTCAGATACGTAGAGAGATCCCCGGCAAGTATATAGCTCACTCTGCTTAAGGCGTACGTACTCTGAGCGTTTATTGACTGAGTATAGTTCTAATACAGGAAAGGAATACGTCATTAGTCATGGGGTTAATCTCATTGGGTTAGAAAAACATTAAGAATCGTGTATTGTTCAACAATCAGCACAGTGAGAATATCTATGTGAAATGTCCTTCAAATGATTATTCCTCCCTTGTGAGTTTGGATGATCGCAGCGTCTTATCAGCACGATTTGCTCTTTTCCCAAAGCTCAGGACGTGGGGGAGTCTCTTCTGATAGCGACTGTACCAGGCAAATGTTCTCGGATGAATAGAAAAAAAAATCATTAGACATTGCACCGAATGTCATGCTCTAAAGTTATTTCTGCTTTAATTATTGTTTCACTACACACAAGCTTATTTAAATCTTATAATGCTCCATTTTGTATCTAGCGGCCATTTTGAGACAGATTCTTCCATTTTATGGACCTGTACCTTCTCAAACCCCCCTAGAAACTGTCTCAAAATAAACAATACTTTATAACTTCTACAGGACGGGGTAAGGTTTGCTTTCCCTATCTCTAGCTTATGATCTATGCCCTACCTATCATTGTTGGTCAGCTGTCCAAGGGCTAATCCCTTCCCCAACAACTAATCCTAGCTAACTAAACGCGAAGACCTAATAGACACAGAAGGGATCTACAACACACATGCTACTCTATTCTAATGGCTGGGAGACTAGAGTGGTCACCCCTGTTTCTGCTGAGACAGATCCATAAGGGGACAAATCGCTCTGTTGTATTATAGGCATATAGCCATCGCCTGGGGTTTCCGCATCAACATACACGGGAGCAACAGGCACCATCTGATCTGTAAGCTTAGCACAGGAGCGTCTTATGCAGGGTGCAATACAGGCAGAAAGTAGCAGGAGTATGATAAGAGTAACCAGAATCCCTATTCCTATCTGCATTAAGAATTGTTTCCATTGTCCAGTCCATGCAAACCACTCATCCCAGGGGTTAGTTATCCCAGAATTACGCTTCAGCTCTTCTGACAATGTGGCCAATTTCTTTATTGCGATAGTCACTTTACCTGAGGGCCCTGTGTTATCTGGAATATACGTACAGCAAGTTTCACCAATCATTTTACAAACACCACCTTTCTCGGCTAGTATCATATCCAGAGCCATTCGGTTCTGGAAAGTCATGGTGGCTGTGGGGCCTAATTGATCAGCAAGCCCTTGAAGTGCATCTCTTGTATAGTTCACGAACCTTTGTTGGTTGTAATATATATAGTTAATCCAGTCAACATTCTTATTGATGGTTACTATTCCAAACAGGGACTCAAATCCGGCCTTAACTTGATCCCTGGCTTTAAACTCATCTGGCACCCCCCTTGGCACTCCTATCGCATCTATATATATATATGTGGGTCAAAACTGCCCCCGGGGTTAGTAACTTCTCTCATCCTACGGTGGACTGGGGGAGCTTCGGTGACAGAATGATTAATATGTAGAATGTGCAGAGGCATCAGGGCTTTGGCTGGGGCGCATTCTCCTGTCCAGTTTCCCATTAATCTGGTTCGGATTTTCCCGTCCCCACATATCCAGTAGATGTCTCCCAAGGACTGTACCTGTCCCCGGGCTAGTGAGCCGTCCTTTCTACTACCACAATATCCGTCAGTGAAGTTCCCCAGGAACCTGTCCGACCCATAATTAGTGAAACATGTATAGTTGCCAGGATAAATTGTAATCAGAGCAGAAGACTTGGCTTTACCAGCCATCAAGGGGTATTCCGTTTTCCACTCCTCACATGCAGTAGCATTGGTTGTGGTGTTGGTGTATAGACTGAGAAAACAATCCCAGTCATCCTCAGGGATATTCAGAGGGACCGTGCCCAAATGGGGCCTAGCACTCCCACAGACAAAGCAGTTACTTCGATTGTGTGTTTCAGCATTATACTTCATCCATTCTAACCACAAATTGTGGTCAGAAAAGCCTGCCTCTATTGCCATTGTGTCTTCAAATGTGGGGTTAGCTATCGCCCATACTTGATCTATTCTTTTTAACTTGGGTGCGAGGGGATTGGGTGGCGTAGGCGTTGGTGACACTTTCCACCTGGTGTTATTGTACATGTCTGCAATTTTAAATTTGCCAAGAGTGCACGTTTTATAGCCTGCCATCCAGGTCCCTATTATATACGTCCCTTGGTCCTGTGGGCCAGGGTTCTCAATGGTCAGAGCGAATGACATAGTAGGTGCATCATTTATACAGGTGCCTATCTTGGTCAGAGTCATGCGGCTGATGAGGGATTTCCCGTTCTTATCCTTTCTATCTAAAGCACTTTTTGGTCTGTACCCCCAATCATTGCCCGTGTTCCACCCCACAGCTCCCCAATATCCACAGTCCTGTCCCCAGTAGTCATCTGTCACACATATGTATGTACTTCTGCATTCTGGTGTATTCCTGTACGTTACATTGCCATTCGGCGTTAGGGCAGACTCTTACTACTACACAGTAGTCAAAGGTGTATGTCACTACGTGGGCGTTGGATGAGTTGTACCAGAATGTGATCATCCCCCCTTTTTCCTGGGTTATAGCTACTTGTGACCCTGAACCTCTTACAGTATTCCTTTCCCTTGAGGAGTACGCGCCCCTTTGTACCAAGCTGCTTAGTAATAGGAAAACAGGTAAGACCAAGGCCTTAATCATCATCATTATGATTGTAGGCTTTCTTACAGTGTGAGGCGTGTATCCAGGAACCTTTCCCTGCTACCTTGACCGCAGTGGGCGTGATCAGGACCACCTGGAACGGCCCCTCGTATCTCACGTCTAGGGCTCCTTTCCTGATGTGCTTCTTTACATATACCCAATCCCCTGGTTGGATGGAGTGGGTGGTCTCATCTGTGGAGGGATCTGGAATGAAAGAGGACACTGTAGCATGCAGGTTAGACATCTCCTTAGCCAGAGTAATCACATACTGCACATTTCTATCATGCATTTTTGACAGTTCTTGCTTGTTGTGTTCAAAGTCAATGAAATTGGCCCTTGCCCCTACCCCAAACAGTATCTCATATGGGGTCAACCCTGAGTGAGTGAGGGGGGTGTGTCTGACGTGGTACAGGGCTATTGGTAAGAGTTCAGTCCATGGCAGGGAATTTTCTTGCATTAGTTTTGTCAATTTGTTTTTTAATGTGCAGTTCATTCTCTCCACTTTGCCTCTGCTTTGTGGATGGTACGGAGTGTGTAGACCCTGTCCAGCCCCCAACATCTTGAGAAGATCTCCAAAGATTTGTGCTGTAAATGCAGGTCCTTGGTCGCTTTCAATCACTTCCGGGATTCCATATCGGCATACAACCTCTGTTATTAATTTCTTGGCCGTTACAGTGGCCGTGATGCTTGAAACTGGATAAGCTTCCGGCCAAGACGTGAACATGTCCACCACCACCAGCACATATTCGTATTTGCCTGATTTGGGCAACTGTATGTGATCAATTTGAAGTCTCTGGAACGGGTATTCAGGTTTTGCCAGATGCTTGGCTGGAACGTGTACTGGCTTTCCCGGATTGCAGCGTTGACAGACATCACAAGCCTTATTCATGGCCTTCAGGGTTTTCCTAATGCTCGGAGCGTAGTACACCTTCTGGATCACTGCCCAAGCTTGATTGTGTCCTCTGTGCGTTGGGCCATGCGCCCATGCTGCTACGGCAGTATACATTGATAGGGGTAGACATAGGAGGCCATTCATTTTCCAGAGGCCATCTTGTTTGGACTTGACAGCCCCTCCCCTTCTCCAGATTTCCTTCACTTCTTCTTGTACTTGCTCTTGTCGCTCTCGTAGTTTCTTCAGCCCAGGGGTAAGTTCTTCTTCTTCCTTGCTTTCCTTCTTCATCTGTCTGGTGACCACTGGCATTGTAACCAGCGGCTCTGATGCCAATTTCTCCGGGACTCTCCCCATGGGTCTCAGGGCTGCTGCTTTTGCTTCCCTGTCAGCTCTATCATTTCCTTGCGCTTCTTGTGTATCCAGTTTGCCGTGTGCCTTGACTTTGATGACTGCCAGTTGAGCAGGAAGCTTCAGAGCCAGCATAAGTCCTTTTATTCTGTCAGCATGCTTTACTGGTGTTCCAGCAGAAGTAATAAAGCCACGTTGTTGCCAAATCCGCCCGAAGTCATGTGCCACTCCAAAGGCATACCTGGAGTCTGTGTAAATGTTTGCCCTCAGTCCACTCGCTATTGTGCATGCCACTTCAAGAGCCACCAGTTCTGCCGCCTGCACTGACATAGAGGGGGGTAGGGCTCCGGATTGTATGGTTTCTTCATCACTGACCACTGCATACCCTGTGTGAAACTGTCCATCCGGACCCATAAACCGGGATCCGTCGGTGTATAAGTTCAGTTCTGGGCTGCGTAGTGGGGTCTGTGACAGTAAGAGGCCCTCCATGGCCTGTGACTTGATTTCTTCAACACAATCATGCGTCCTTTGCTCTTCTTGCGACTTGTCTTCTTCATCTTCACCTCCCCCCCTAGAAATTGGCAGCAGAGACGCTGGGTTAAGGGTGGTACACCTCTTGAGGGTGACGTGGTCAGGGACCAAAAGGGCGTGTTGCAGACGAAGGAGACGTTGGGCAGTAATAGCCTTGGAGTGGTGGAACGTAAGAATGGCGGTGATATCATGTGGGGACTGGATGGTGAGCGGATGGCCTAGAACAATATCTTCCACCTTAATGAGAATAACATAGGCTGCTTGGACTGCTTGGAAACAGATGGGGATGGAACTTGCAACTGGGTCGAGTTTTGCGGAGTAGTATCCCAAAGGACGATCCTTGGAGGCATGCTGCTGACACAGAACGCCTGAAGCAAAAGAGTCCTGATTGCTGACGTATAAGGTGAAGGGGAGGTTGTAGTCTGGAAGGCCCAAAGCTGGGGCAGAGGTGATGGCGTCTTTGAGGGTCACAAATGCCTGGCCTGCCTGTGTGTGTGGGCTGGAGACGTGAGCAAATGTCAGAATCTGGGTGGTGGAGGAGTTCATAGAGAGGAGCCATGTGGCATGAAGCATCTGGGATCCATTCTCTGCAGTAGGTGATCAATCCAAGAAAACTCTGGAGTTGCTTGATGGTGCGTGGAAAAGGCGTGTCCTTGATGGTTTGGATGCGTGCTTGGGTGTGGTGACGTTTACCTGGTGTGATGCAGTGGCCAAGGAACAGGACATGATCTTTGCAAAATTGGACCTTCTGTAGAGATACCTTCGCCTGAATGGAGGACAGGAAGAGCATGAGAGAGATGGAGGCAGAGGTAGCATCTTGCATGTTATCAGCACAGAGGAGGAGATCATCCACGTAGATGAGGAGGGCAACATTCTGGTGAGTCTGCATCCAGGGGTCCAGGCAGTAGAGGATGGCTTGTGCAAACTGATTGGGACTGTTCTGTGCCCCTTGAGGTGTGACAGTCCAGGTGTATTGGCGGCCTCTGTAGGTGAATGCAAACAGGTATCTGGAGTCCGGATGTAAGGGAATTGAGAAAAAGGCGTTGGACAAATCTAGAACTGTGAAAACTGTTGCAGTGGGTGGGATCTGAGCCAGAAGAGTGTAGGGGTTCGGGACATTGGGGGTCTCGAGGATGGTTGCAGCATTAACAGCCCGTAAGTCCTGAACAAGCCTGTACTTGGGAGGTTCTCCTTTGGCGGTTTTCTTCTTGACTGGGAACAGTGGAGTGTTGCAAGGGGAGATACAAGGAATAAGGGCTCCACTCGCTTTAAGAGCCTCTATTTGAGGTTCAATTGCGGCTTCTGGCGCTGACTTGAGAGGATACTGTGGGACCCGTGGAAGTTGGACTCCAGGTTTAAGATAGACATGAACTGCAGGAACTGGCAAGCGTCCAATATCATCTGGGCCTTTTGACCACAAAGAGTCAGGAATTTGAGCCATTACTTCGGGAGGCAGGCCGTATTCAGGCTCATCCTGCACAAGGTGATTAAGGAGGATGGGCAGCGCGGCAAGGCAGCAGGAGGCCTGAGGGTCTTGTGGTGCTTTGGGATCATGTACCTGGACTGTCAGACCAACTTCAGTGTACTCAAGGGTGGCCCGTAGATGTGACAGGAGGTCTGCACCTAACAGATTAACTGGGCAAGTAGGGGACACCAAGAGGCGGACCATGACGTCAGGGAACGGTCCCACGGGGACAGGGACTGACAAGGGAACTCGGACAGGTTGGCCTGTGACACCTATGCATGAGAGAAAGTCAGAGGTCACTGTGACTGTAGGGGGTAGGGAAGAGGCAGATATGACTGTACGGGCCGCCCCCGTATCCACCATGAAAGGAAGTTCAGTGCCGTCAACATTTAGAGAGATTATGGATCCGGGCTTCCTATGCACCGCCGCCATGGTGGGAACGGGTTGGCCTGAACTTCACTGGCGGTATTGAGACTGCTGTGGTTGGTCCGCAGGCGGAGGTGGGAGGGGAGGGATATCCTGGTAGCAGCGAGTGTCATAACGTTGCTCCTGTTGCCTGGGGCAGTTGTCTCTTTGGCGTGTGCCTCTCTGGTCACGGTCCTGTCTGCGGAAATCACGTCTCTTTTCTTCACAATTTCTGGCAATATGGCCCCTCTGTCCACAGTAGTAACAGCAGCCAACACGGGAACGGTTGCTGAGCTTGGGGGTATACTTGGTGAGGCTGATAGACTTGTTGTGGGTAGTATACGGGAGGCGCGCTCGCGACAGACGGGGTCATATGGGCTGGAGGCGGCAGGGGGGCCATTGGTGCTACAACCGGTGCCGTGTACATGACAGCGGTGGTCTGGGATGGTGTCTCAGGTAGGACTGATGGTGATGGCGCACACACGTCAGTAAGAAGGGTGGTAACAGCGGGCTGAGCAGCTAAAGTCTTGTTATATGCTTTGATTATGGCTAAAGCATCGCCCCAAGAAGCATTGTACACCTCTGGTCGGGTTTTGAGGACAGATGCCTTCAAGTCAGGTTTTAACCCGTCAATTAGGGCAGAGACAAGCATGCCACATTTCAGCGTCTTTCAATAAACCAGCATCAAGCTCTCACTCACCCATTCATGAATTCATGAATGGGTGAGTGAGAGCTGCCCCTGATTGGTCCCTGCGCTGAGCCAGGGAACTTTGGTTGCCAGTGTATCTCTCCAAAATTGAAAAATATAATTCTCTGTGATTGTTGAAACCAACTGGGCAAACTCTACCGTATTCTAGTTTAAACCACTGTTCAGTGGTTTAAGTTCAGTGAGAAGTGTAGATTAAAAAAAAAAAAAGCAAGGCTTGTGCCAAAATTTACGGCTTTTTATGCCACTTTATATCTTGTAAAATACTGTACCTCGTCTTTTAATATGGCCATACACTAGCTGTATGCCAGAGAAGCGGTCTGTTCCTCCATAGGCATGCCCGCTTGGCTTGTCCAAGTGTACCTCTGTGTGTGTGTTGGGGGAGCGAGTTGGGAGAGGAGTAGCTGTTGACTAAACGAGCGTTTGGCCAACAACTATCTAATCAAGCCCTTGTATTCCTTATAGTTTATGCACAAACTTTCTCCAATTGATATTTGTAGATATTGTATTTGTGAATGGTGGTGTACTGTAGCTTTTTTTTTCTTTAACTTTTTCTGACTCTGCTGGCATGTGTTACATTTATAACATCCCTACGTACATGTAGTAATCATCACAGCCAATAATACCGCAGAATGATGAATGCCTGATGCTGAGCACCTGTTTAAAGTAAATCCTCTTTTAGTGGGTTTCCACTAACATGAGCGTACAACAAAGCCGTGCCATAATAATGTTTTATCCCTACACTGCTTAGAATTCTCTTTATTAAAAAACTTGAACAAAAATTTCGGCTTGACTTTTTTTCATTGATTCATTTGTAACATATCAATTTGATTTACTGGTATTTATAAGATTCTGTGACCATATAAATATTTTAACTATAATCCAAATAAAATTTCTGTAAGGCCAAGGGAAATGCAGAATATGTAACTATGTAATCTTGGGTTAAAGGGGTTTTGATGATACTATTGATGACCTAACCTCCAAATAGTTTGGTCGTCTGCTGTCCGCTGCTGTGTGAACAACCCACTGGACGGCTGCAGCTGAAGTAAAGTGTTGCGGAATATGTTGGAGCTATATAAATAAAGATTATTATTATTAATGAATAGAAGACTGAAGGACTGGAGCGAGCGTTAGGAAAGCATCGTTGCAGTGCAGAGGTTACTACTGGGTTTGTGTATTTTTATATAAAATGCATCCCTCCTCACTGTCACCAATATAATAATTACCGTATATACTCGAGTATTGGCCAACCCGAGTATAAGCCGAGTCAATAAGTTTTACCACAAAAAACTGGTAGAACTTATTGACTCGAGTATAAGCCTACCTATACTTGAGTATATACTAGGTTAAAAAAAAAGTAATACTTACCTCCCAGCCATTGTCTCTGTTCCCGGCGCGATGCTCTCCCCGGCGGTGCGGCAAGCTGCTTCAGACTTCTCCCTGCTGTCATCTCCCTGGCTTGGTTTTGAATTCCCCCACTGTCAGCTCTGTGATTGGATCGAGTGCCAGCCTATCACAGCCGGCGCTCGATAAACCAATCACAACCATTCAGTGATGTCATTCACTGAATGGCTGTCACTGATTGAGCGCTGGCTGTGATTGGTACTCAGTAATTAAGGCTATGCTCACATGGAATGGATATGCTGTGGAATTTCCACAGGGCAGTTGATAAACTGCCCAGACATCTGCAAGACATAAAATTTTACCGCGTATTACCTATAATATAGCGCTATTGTTCTCTATGAACATGTAATAACTGCTGGACATACGAAATTACATTGTATATATGCGGCATTTATATACAATGTCGCTAAGCGACAGAGTGGGAAATTTAAAGAAAAAAAAAGGAAGACTCTGCATTGCAGCGTGCGTGAGATACGCTGTCATTCACAGTTCAAAACCACTTACGTGGCGATATATCGTGCTCACACTGCGGTAAAATGCTGCGTTATACAGATAGCGTTTTACCACGCATTCGTGTGAGCCCGGCCTAACTCAGAACTTCTCAAAAGGATATTTGAAAATAGGCTTTCTGAACTGTGGAGTGCATCGCTAGTGAAAGTACGTGTAGAGATTATAGATAATTACTGTGCTGCTAGAGGCAGAATTTTATATAATGAATGTATATATGAAAGAATGTTCCCCTTACTGTAAATTATAAAAATATTACCAATCACTCCCATTATGAAAAAAAATAAGGATTTGTGTAATATTCTTAATTATTTATGTAATCCCCTGCAGCAGAAACTCTTTGAAGATTCCTGTCTATCACTGATTGAAATGAAAAACCCTCATCCTTTACATGAAGAAGGCTAAGATGTGTATAATGATGTTCTGCAGAAGCTGGGATGCATAACTGTATGATACATGCTGCTGCTGCTGAAGAACCTCTTATTTTAAATCGAGAATTTCAATCAGTTGGGGGTTGGCACAGCAGAAGAAACTACTTACAAAAGTGATCTGCGACACATGCTTCTGCAGGAAGGTATAACAGAATGTGACATTTCTACAATAATTTATAGTCAATTGTTTTTTTTTCGTTTTTTTTCATATATATTTTTGATTAAAGGGAACCTTTCACAAACTATAAGCACCATAAACTAAGTTATTGTGCTGATAGTTTAGGTGACGAGGAGTCCAGGGAACTTTTTTTCAAACTAACCCGGTCTCCTGTTCCTTCAGTCTCCAATGGCAAAGTTAGCGCGCACGTAGCTTGTTTTTTTAGAATTTTATGCATATGCACTGCCATAGAATGGGGAGTCGGGTGAGTCTGAAAAGAGACTCCGCGTCAATTAAACTATCAGCGTCATAACTTAATTTATAGCACTTACAGTTGATGACAGGTTATTTAAAAAATAAGGATTAAAGGAGCTTCCTATTAATTAATTAATTTTATATATATAGTGCAGTACTTATTATAAATAATAATCTTTATTTGTATAGCGCCAACTTATTCCGCAGCACTTAAAAACGCAGGGGAACACAGATGATATAACAGTTGCATGAAGTATTCAATTAGTAGGAAACAATAGTAGTGGGGGCCTGTACCAGCGAGCTTACATACAACAAGGAAGGGGTGATGCAGGAGTTACAGTGGAAGGAGATGTACATGGTAGGCAAAGGGGAGAATGGTAGTCTAGGCGTGTAGTGTGAAGGGCAGAGAGCATGATGTAGGGGTGAGGGGAGGGACTTATTCTGGAGATTTGATATGTTTCTTTGAAAAGGTGTGTTTTTAAGGCGCATCTGAAGTTCTGTGCGCCGGGGATTGTCCGGATGTTTTGGGGTAGTGCATTCCAGAGGACCGATGCTGCTCAGGAGAGATCCTGGAGGCGATAATGAGAGGTTTGTATTAGATGGGCATTTTGTCTAAATGAGTTAGCGGATCAGAGTGTGTGGGATGGGTGATGTATGGACAGAAGGAAAGCGATATATGGTGACGCAGTGCCATGGAGCGCTTTGTGAGTAAGTATCCATTTAGTATGGATTGGAGAGGGGAGAGACTGATGCGGGAAAGGCCGGTTAGCAGCGAGTTGCAGTAGTCGAGCCGAGAATGGATGAGGGCAACAATGAGTGTCTTTAGCAAGTTCATGGTGAGAAAAACACTGCCAGGAATCATTTCAAAGCATTGCTATCACATTTAAACAGGATGTGCTGGATCTGTAACCTGAACTACTACTGCAAATGCACACCCAGCAGTGGTAAACAATAAAGACAACCTCAACGAGGGAAATGCTGTCCCTAAAGAACCTACACAGGAGAGGGACCTGCATAAATGCAGGTAACCCGCCATTAGAAGGGCGAACCTGACCTCATAACTATGACACTAGCTGACCCTACTCTCGCAAGACCACTTACCCCATGAATTCTGCCTACGAGTGGGGTGATGGTCCCAATAGGGACGGACCCACGCTGGAACCTAAGGACTAACTCGCCCTAGATGGTAAATGATCCAAGCTGAACAGGACACCATTCGCTCCAAAACACAAGGGAATGCATACCACATAAAGCAGGACTGTTCCTACCACATGTCCGGTCACCTGCACAGACACACAGAACATGTCACTGCTCTCACTTGCACAACAACAACCATTAATGCAAACACCAGGGTATTGGGAAACCACAACCCTCAGCTCAATTCTCCCACACCTGTGGCAGTGTGCATCCATAGAAGTACAGGCTCCAGGAGCACAACCTAACAATTGCATTTCTCTAATAGACCCTTGAAGAACCCACCAAACATGATTCTCACAGTATATCACAGCCTGGCAGGTTCTTGACTCAACAGGTCTTATAGGACAGTTTCCAGATGTCTCAAAAGAGAAGAAGCAGTACACGGCAGAACACAATGAATGATGTTGGCTTATCTGTAGTTTTCTGTGGTCTACTTAGTTTAATTGCCCTGGTTATACTATAGATAGGTATTAGTGATGCAGTAGCAGTAGTAGCGAATTTGGTTAATCGACCTAACAGGAATTTTCAAAAGTTCGCTCAGCACTATTCTATACAGTGGTCTACATGTTATGTTGATTATTGGTATCTATATTAGTATATTGGCCTTTCCAATCCCTTTTATATTGTGTTATAGCAGTAACAATATTTTCATGGCACTACTCATTAAGGTCCTTTTAGACGGGACGAATGTCAGGCAAATGATGCCCGACACTTGCCCCCGTACATACTCGCTCCCGTACTATTGCACAGGAGCTAGTAGCGCTGACTCGCTCACAGAGCGGCCAGCAGGAGGGTAAGGAGGCTGCAGGAGATTTCTCGTGCTCCCCTGCTCCTCTCTATTGACTAAACAAAGTGGCTGTTCAGTACTGAACAGCTGCTATTTACACTCAGCGATCATCGCTCAGCTCATCGTCCATCGTTCAGTGTAAATAGCAGTCATGCAGTCCTGAAGTCCGCTATGTTAAGTCAATGGAGAGGGGCGGGGGATCGCGAGGAGAGAACTCTCTAGCCTCATCACTGTGAGCCAGCGATACTAGCTCCCATGTAGCAATGTGCAGGGACGAGTGTTGGGCATCATTTGCCCGACATTTGTCCAGTCTAAATGGGCCTTTAATCACTTCAAAGGAGTTGTTGATCCAGGGACTATTCTGATTGCCAGATTGGAGTCGGGAAGGAATTTCTTTCCCTTTTAAATGGGGAAAATTGGCTTCTACCTCATTGGGGTTTTTTGCCTTCCTCTGGATCAACATTAGATGTAATAGGCTGAACTGGACGGACATATGTATTTTTTCGGTCTTACATACTATTTTACTATGCTTTACTGTATTGTCTTTCCAGTAATCCTTTCTGCACAACATTATTGACCCATATGCCATACCATAGCCTTCCTGAAATAGTAAATATAGCATAACTGGCTTAGAAAGGAAATTAATGAAGTCCTGAGCAATCTTCAAAGCACCAATTATCTTGTGGTTTCTAAGTAATCTGAATCTGGCTTTCTCTCTCACAAAGCTTGACATTATAAACTACTGGTTTTATGCAGCGTGTGGCATGTAGTTACCTGTATGCAGAGGTTATAATGACGGCATTTAGTCACCGCTTTGCAATGGGTGAACTATTAATGGTTATTACAATGTTTTCTAGGCTCAGATTTTAGTACAAGATGTAGCATGTTTGTACGAGGACACAATGATTCTTTTAAAGGCATGGCTAGCTACGGTAATATAACTAACATAATGTGCCTTGATACAATTGTACCAAGAAAATGCTGTTAAGGGAATTACAATTAGGTTCTTATCCAAAGTCCCCTTCATGCACAAAGAGAAATTGTGTCCACGAAGTTATGTCACATAGGCTTGCCACATAGGATGCATAAATCAGAACAACAATATAATAACAGCAGCACATAGCATTTTAGCACGATCTTGGTCCCTTTGTGAATACTAGTCTGTGTTCTCATAAAAAGTAGACATGAAGCATTTGTCAGGAACAAGGCTATAATGCTATATGTGCATGCAGAGGAATCTGGAGGGCGAGTCAGACCATGATAACTCCCGTAGCATGCACAGTACTGTACAAAACGTTTAGGCTGGTGTTGAAAAAATGTTACAAAGTAATCATTTAAAAAATAGAAATGTTAATAGTTTATTTTTGTTAGTTAGCATAATGCAAAGTGAATGAACAAAAGGGAAATGCAAATCAATCAATATTTGGAGTGCCCACCTCATAAACTGGCAGAGTTGGAAGGGACCTCCAGTGTCATTGGGTCCAACCCCCTGCTCAGTGCAGGATTCACTAAATCATCCCAGACAGATATTTGTCCAGCCTTTGTTTGAACACTTCCATTGAAGGAGAACCCACCACCTCCCATGGTAACCTGTTCCACTCATTGATCCCCCTCACTGTCAGAAAGTTTTTTCTAATATCTAATTTGTGTCTACTCCCTTTCAGTTTCATCCCATTGCTTCTAGTCTTTCCTTGTACAGATGTGAATAGGGATGATCCCTTTGCACTGTGACAGTCCTTCAGATATTTGTAGACTGCTATTAAGTCTCCTCTCAGCCTTCTGTTTCTAAGCTAAACATTTCCAGATCCTCTAACTATTCCTCACAGGACATGATTTGCAGACTGTGCACCATCTTGGTAATTCTTCTCTAAACTGGCTCTAGTTTGTCTATGTCTTTTTTTTAAAGTGGGTTGCCCAGAACTGGACACAGTATTCCAGATAAGGTCTGACTAAGGAAGAGTAGAGGGGGATAATTACCTCACGTGATCTAGACTCTATGCTTTTCTTAATACATCCCAGAATTGTGTTTGCCTTTTTGGCTGCTGCATCACATTGTTGACTCATGTTCAGTCTATGATCTATTACTATACCCGTCTTTTTCACATGTGCTGCTGCTTAGCCCAATGCCTCCCATTCTGTAAGTGCTTTTTTCATTTTTCTTGCCCAGATGTAGGACTTTGCATTTCTTCTTGTTAAATACCATTTTGTTAGTCGCCGCCCACTGTTCAAGCTTTTCTAGATCTTTTCGAATACCCTCTCTTCCCTAGTGTTAGCTATCCCTCCTAGCTTTGTGTCGTCTGCAACTTTGATCAGTTTCCCATCAATTCTCTCTTCTAGATCATTTATAAAAATGTTGAACAACACTGGGCCTAGGACAGAGCTTTGTGGTACCACACGATACATTCTTCCACTTACACGTGCAGCCATTCATGACCACTCTTTGAGTACGATCACTCAGCCAGTTGGGAATCGACCTAAGAGTTGCCTTGTCAATCCCATATTTGGTCATTTTTTTCAATAAGTATAGTATGAGATACTTTGTCAAATGCTTTACTAAGGTCAAGAAAAACTATTTCTACCGCATTCAACCCCTGATCAACACAGTCGGTGATTCTGTCATAGAAGGAAATTAGATTAATCTGGCATGACTTGTTTGTTACAAACCCATGCTGGCTCTGTTTAATGGCTCCATTCTCATCCAAGTACTTGCATATATGCTGTTTAATAATTTGTTCAAAGATCTTTCCCGGTATAGAAGTCAGGCTCACAGGCCTGTAGTTTCCTTCTTCCCTTTTTTGTAGATATGGACAACATTTGCCCTTTTCCAATCTTCTGGGACTTCTCCTGTTCTCCAGGAATTGTCAAAGATTATGGCAAGTGGTTTAGCAATTACCTCCGCTGCTTCCTTTAGTATCCTAAGATGTAATTCATCTGGACCTTGAAACTTGAATTCATTTAAGTTAGCTATGTGTTCCCTCACAATCTCTCTGCTTATAGGTAGACTACATTCTTATATTTATTCAACAGCACAGGGAAGATCAGTTGCTTTTCCATCTACTTTCTAAGAAAAAACAGATACAAAATAGGAATTTAAAAGTTTGGCCTTCTCAACATCATTCTTAACCAATTCACCATTTTCATCTTGTAAGCATCCAATAGCATCTTTGACTCTTCTTTTGCTTTTGACATACCCCCAAAATCCTGTTTTACTGCTTTTGACCTCTGTTGCAAGCCTCAATTCATTATTAGCTTTAGCTTTTCTAACACTTGCCCTAGTTTCTGCAGACCGCATTATATTCTTCTTTAGATATTCCCCCCGCTTTCCATTTGATAAACATATTTTTCTTCGTTTTTAACATGTGTGCAAGTTCTGTGCTCATCCATCCTGATTTCTTTTAATGCTTCCCATTCTTCTTTATTTTAGGGATTGTTAATGATTGTGCTTTGAGAATCTCATTTTGTAATATTTCCCAACTATCTTGAACATTTTTGTCCTTAAAGGGGTTCTGACACGAATCAGATTTTTATGCTTTAGCAGCCATTGTTCTCTGGTCTGCCTAATGCACACAGGGAACCCACGATTAATGGCATGCTAAACCATACAAATCTTATACTTACCTTTTTTCCTTTTGTTGCTGTGCAGCGGGGTCATCTCCCAGCAGGCTCTTCTTCTTCCTCCGACAAGCGGCCCCCCTCCAGGAATCCCCGCATGCGCAGAAGACAGGTGCCCTCTGACAGGAGTCAAGACGGGCTGCCTCTCCACTGTGCATGTGCAGCACCCAGGAGTTCAGCCAGGATGGGCGGGCCACCCACAGCAAGCACTGCTTGTGACGTGCTTGCTGTGGGCGGCCTGTCCGTTCACCTCGAAAGTGGCTGACAGACGGAGCAGAGCGGGAAGTGGTCATTTTGACCACTCCAGCTCTGCTTCTAGAAGCCACAGAAGGAGATGCATGATGGAGGGGATATGCCTGGCGATTGGTCCTGGCCAGGCAAGGTAAGTAAAAAATTTTTTTTTTCATGTCAGAATCCCTTTAAGAACATCCAGCCATTGGATTCCTCCTACCCTCTTTTTGAGTCCTTTGAAATCTGCCTTTCTGAAATCCAACCTCGAGGTCTGAGTTTTCTCAGGCCTTCCTTCCCTTTTTATCCAAAATTCAAGGATAGCATGATCACTGCCTCCTAAGGTCCCAGCCACCCGTACTTCCTCAACCATTTCCTCTCTGTTGGTAAGAAGATAGCAGATCTCCTCAACCATTTCCTCTCTGTTGGTCCAAGATAGCAGATCCCCTTTGCCTTCAAAACTGCATCAATTCTTCTAGGTACACTTGCACAAAGTCGGGGGTTTTGTAGGATTATAGTCAGGTGTATCAATAACCAATTATACCAAACAGGTGATAATGATCATAATTTTCATATGTAGGCTGAAACATCATCATTAACTGAAACAGACACTGCTGTGTAGGAGGTTTATAAGTGGGTGAGGAACAGCCAAACTCTGCTACAAAAGTAAGGTTATGGAAGACAGTTTCATGTTACAGGTCATACACCATGGCAAGACTGAGCACAGCAACAAGACACAAGGTAGTTATACTGCATCATGCTTTCTATTTTTAAAAGCAATCTTACTTTGCAGCTTTTTTCCATACCTGCCTAAAACCTTTGCACTGCACAGTTCTGTATGTAGCTGTACATGTACTTTCATGTAGTAGCATTAAGATTTGTGGCCATATACTGTAGATGAACCCTATGATAGATTTATCGTATAGATGCAGGCATATCCATCTTGTAGCAATATTAGTCATGTGGCTGTCCTAAGATATTTATTAAGTGACCCAAATTGCCATGTAATAATAATCAAACTACTAACGACCACTTGTCTGTCAAATTTGTGCGTGTGAGTTACATGCAGAGCCTGACAGCACCTGTAATGTTAGTTACCGGCTCTTAGCTCCACCCCCTGATCAAATGACAGTGACATCATCACAGGTCCTTTATCCTCCTTCTGCACTGAATGAGGAATTATGGGCAGACTACATCCCCCACAAACCCCTGCGGCCTCTATCTGCCGGTTTGTACCTGCTTGTGAGACATCTGGACACCTGTGTGTAGATTCCAATAAATGACACCTCACAAATTTACACATACATAGTTGGTGTGCTGACAGGACCTGCAATGATGTCACTGTCATATGATCAGTCACATGGTCTATGAGCTGAATGAAGGATTATGGGCGGACTACATCCCCTACAAACTCCCATGGCCTCAGTTGCTATGGATACACCAGTACTCAGTCGGTAGTTTGTATGTTGTGACACAGCTGGGTGCCTGTGTGGAGACTCCAATAAATGACACCTCATAAATGTACACATACATAGCTGGTGGTGCATATTGACCAACAACAGTGAAGCATAGTCCTTCCCCACTATCTTCACATCTCCTAAATGTGATATCATGTCATCTCAAGTGCTGATGCTGCCAACACCAGTCCAGCCTTCATCCAATTGTAAAGCATTGTTCAACGCCGCCATGAAGCTAATGCAGCTTACATGACACAGTGACAAGCCATGATTTCACCTCAGCCACCAGCTGAGCTTCGTAAAACGCATGCAGCTCATATACGAGGGGTGAGTGAAACGAGCCAGGAGGGGAGATCATGGCCAGCCGTTCTCCTGCGCAGCCAACAAATTTGGGGCGTTGCTTGTGGGCGTGCATCTTGTCTCCACCCATTCTTCTGGTGGTGACAAGATACAACAATACCCCATACAGCTACATTGGGGCCCTTGGAGATGAACCCATTCTTGGTTGGTCCAATCTCCTTTGCTGTTAGATGGCAAGAACCTGTGCAGATTTCCCCTTTCCAAAGAAGCTGCATTGTTCATAAACAAGGGGATGGAGAATTTGCCTTATGAAATGCGGAAGCAAACACCAGGCCCTTCTGTCCTAGGTGGTGACAAAACCTAGCAACATAATGGGAGGGGAACCATCTTTGCTATAGAGCCCCTGTTCTTCTATGGCATGTGACATAGATGGCTGCATATTGATTCTATAAATTTGGCTTAAATCATGTAATTTTTTTCATGGCACTGGAAAACTAGTTGAGATCTATTTTGCACCTATGTCCTTTCATACTTTACTATCATTAATCAACTTTGCTTCTTTGCTTCATAAATCAAGAATAATGTATTTACAGTTGAAGGTCTGCTTTCCCTGCAAATGCACAGTCGATTTTTCAGCTCTGCCTCTTGCAGTCTATTGACCACAAATGGTATTCTAAATCACTTAAGCTTATTTTCCTTACATCATGCAGTAGCTGCACTTTGTCAGTTCATTATTTCCTGTCCACAGGATAAAAATACTAAAGTCATCATCTTATTAATCGCTTATAATCTTTGTCTCTATTTATATCGGTTACGGTCATCCTCTTAATATATTGCATTTGACTCAGCCTTTCCAGCATTTTATGTCATATCATAGGCATAAGTAATAATACCACTAGATTACTGGCAAAAAAGTGTGTGTCTCGCTCTGGAGGACCCTGCATGTCTATGGGTTACAAGGATAGCCTATTGATTTCAATGGGATACCCTGTAATTCTTAATTACTCCTGAGGTGGCACTGCAGGGGAATTAAACACTTCCTGCCAGTTGCTCTAGGAATTGGAAGACAAGTACTGTTTTCTAGTCCATTAACAGACATCTACTGTTGATAGAATATGATGTCCAATGTGCTGTACATTTCCAATATCTGAGTGGAGTTGAAAACCAATAGCCACTTTTATGCACTAGAAAGGTTTTGTGACTTTCCCACCCTGATTCAAGTAATAAAGTGGCTTAAGTAGTAGGGTGCAAGATTAAGCCCAGCGAGATCTATGCTCCGTTGTAGCCCCTTGTGGAATAGCAGAATAATAAAAAATGTACTTGCCCTTTAATTTAAAAACGCAGAACCCAATAACAGTGATGTTAATATCTAGCGGAGTTTCTCTTTAAATGTCAAGGCAGGTAATATGAGAACTGGAGTATCAGGGTTAGATAACTTCTTTGTTTTCTTTGGAAAAAGGACACCTTAGTGGTGACCTAATTACTACAGCCGCTAGCATTGTAAACTGCACGGTATCTAGGAGAAAGGACAGCCAAGTTGAATTTCTCCATCACTGTAATACGTTACGGTCATCTACGGTTTACACTGATATAACAGGGGTTTGGGTGCGTTAATTCGTAACCTTATATTGAGGCTAACTGCAACTGTCACCAGGGTTGGATTTACCTATACTACGGCAGGCCGGTATCTGTAGTTGGCTCTGGGGGTAAGGCACCTACTAAATGTAAGATGTACATATGGAAGATACACTGAATAGTGTGTATTCATATGTAAATTATGTGTACTTCTAAGTTAAGCTGCTCATATTGCTGTGAGAGTCAAAGGAGGACACCAAAGGAGAGACAAGGGTAATGGCCTTTTTTACACAACAGAAATGCACGATTCTCCTTTGCCTGATTGAACAAGCTGGTGATGTCATCACAGCTTGTTTGCGACGGTGCAGCCTGTTTAGACAGGCAGATCATCATTGAGAACCATTCAGTTCTCATTCACTTCTTCTTCAGTGTTTCACATTTCTACATAAATGCAACGACAAGTGAATAAGCCAACGATAATTTGATTGAAGAGCAAAAGCAAACCATTCTCGCCCATCGTTCAGTCTTTGGCTCGAGTTTAAAGTGAACGATTATCGATCACTTTCGTTTGTTTGAACGATGATTTTGAATGATAATTGTTACATTTAAACACACTTTAAGGGCTCTTTCCCACGAGCGTAGTGTTTTTACGTGTCCCCGCTGGCGCTGTAAAAACGCGTGAACAGGCGCACAAATTTAACGTTTGTGCACCCATTCACAAGGCACGGGCACGGCGCATATATGCCGAGGTCACAATGCTGTTGCTTCCCCTTCCCTCCCCCTTCCCAGCTCACCTCCTCTCTCCTTCCCTCTGGCTGTTTGCAATTGGAGTGGGCGGAGCTAACCAACCGCCGCCTCCCCGCACTATGTCCGCAGCCAGCAATGGGAGGGAATTACTGAGTGGGAGCCTATAGGGAGCATTACTACTGAGTGGGGGCTTATTTGGGGCATAATTATTGACTGGAGGCACACTGTGTGAGACATGAAAAGTGTCACTTACTATATGGGGCCTACAGAGAGCACAAAAAAAGGAATACTATTGCTGTGTGGATTACCTTACTATTATCTGGAGCACTATGAATAGGCAGATTATGTAGAAGTTTGTAAAACAAAGCTGGAAAGTTGAGGAGTCAAAGATGTCTGTGTCAAATTCTGCAGAAACAAGTTGTGACCTAGAGAAGTCATCATGACAGTCTGGGTCAGATGAAGGAAAAGGGAAAGTGAACGACTCCAATCAGAGGAGATGTCACCTGCAATCACTAGACATAACAGTACTGTAATCATTATATACTGCTATAAGGTCACTGTATTGGGGAGGTGGGGGGGGGGGGGATATTGGCCTTTGTATAGTATTGTTTTTTTTTTTTTAAAGTAACCCTATGATAGTATTATGTAGTTATAGTCTGGGGATATTATTTGGTCCTCATATAGTGTTAGGAGTTAATACTAATCTTTGCAGTGGTCTTTAGTCAGTGACAGTTTGTTGGCATTATATATGGTAAATTGGTAAGTAAATGAGCCATGGTAATTACAGTGATACTGTATAGGATTTATTTTTCTTTGCCTCTACAAAACAATGTTGTTGGGGTTCTTTTTGCAAATTGTATAATTTTTTTTAAATAAACCTTATTAACATTTGTTCTGTTATTTAATTAGACCCACTAGGGAAATCACAATGTAATCTTTGGTATACCCACGTGCGTCTACAACAGCAAAGCAATCTATTAGGCTGCTCTAAAGGCGTATCCTAATATTCATACAGCTGTGGCATGGCTGTAGGCATTTCCTAGGCTTCTAGCTGCCATGGTTACCCAGCAGCATCCTGGTATTGCATTGTGGGGGGCGATGGGGACAGAGGGAGCTCCATCCCGCTGTCTAATCACCTAGATACCATGGACACTATTGACCGTGGCATCTAGGCAGTTAAATAACAGGGATCAGAGCCTTTCTGATCCCTGCCATTACAGTAAGAGCTCGGATATCTGTCAACACAGGGGCCATGTGGGCGCAGGACACATGACACATAAACGTCTGTCATAGAAGCTAAAGACACGCCAATCTATGATGTTTCATTACATCATGGAGGCTTACCGGGCTATAATTAGGCAGCACCTGAATATATACCTCCCGTTCTAACATGTTCTATGCTTCACAGTAAATTTGAAGCGGGGAGCTATGTATGCCATATAGGCTTCTATCTCCCTACAACCTGCCTACTTGTATTCGCCCTATTTGCTGCTGGTTTGGGCCCACCTACAACATGAGGCAACTTTGTATTTTTTTTCCAGAGCCAGTTTGCTCCTGCATCTACACTATGGCAAAGTCTAAAACAAAAGTGCAGGATATTATGCTTGCATTCACGCTGGTCTGCTATGCTAAGATAGGGCACATGGAACCCAGAAGTTAACTTGGTTATGGGTGCTTACAACTCTGCTAACTCCTCATTGCTGCCACCCAGAGGTTAGCCTGTTCTTTAAAGTTGGTTTTGAAGCATCATCTCTACAGAGTCATGGTCTAATCCGGAGCGACCAATCACTGCACTGCTGCATGTCCCATATATGAGGGGAGCCTAGGATCGGATGTTCCCTTCGGAGCATCCCTGGTTTTATCCATGCCACTCAGACTGTTGCCTCCACTACCACCTCCATCTGGCTGGCCTATGTCCTGAACTTCTAATATTTTCAGAAGCACACTGCAATGCTCAACTTTATTTTGTAAGGACAAGTATCTGGAGGCGTATGTAGTATAAAGAAATTGTACACTCCATAAGTTAACTTTAGATTTCAAGGGTGGTCGATATGTGTGATAATGTGTATTTGTAACTTTAATGTTCTGTTGGTCAACCACGCTATGTCTAGACTATCACAGCCTTGTTAAGAGGGAGAGACTGTCTAGGATAGGAGTAAGGGTCCTATGCATGGGTTGGTTGATAGCAGCTAGTGTAAAGAAAAGAGGAGTTAGTCTAGTAAGTTTGGTATGGTCTAGGGGGGTCTGTAGAAGTGCACTATGCAGAAAGGACAAGAGGAGGTTGCTGAACAGAGTTCCAGAGAAAGAGAAAAGGTACTAACCAGTGTAGTGGGAAGAAGGACAAAAAGTGTGAGTAGTAGTACCCAAAGTTGTGTAATCTCTATTGAGAAAAGGAAAGGGAAGTAATAGATAAAATTCTGCAAGGACCTAAAGAAACTTTAATGCACTAGAAATGCCAAGGAACAAAAGAAATTTGACAGTAAAGATAATAGATAAAACTAAAGAGGGAAAAGCAGAATGGCAAAGCATAGAGGACATAAAGGAATCCCGTGCTTTATTACTGTCAACGAGCTTGTTTGTGTCCAGATAGAAAGTCTGTACTTCATACCTGCATGTGTTCTAATTGTACTGAGCATTGTTCGAAGAAAATACACGCTACAATACAAAGTAAAGTTAATCTAAAACTGCACTGAAAAAGCTGAAGACTCTTGTTGCTATAAAGAAATAAACTGTTTGATGTTTTCACCTTTAATTGTGCCTCATGGAGTCCATTCCCACCATTTAACAGCTGCACTGAGGTACCACACTACATTCCAGGGGAGTGAAACATTTTATTTTTCCCATTTTTATATTATTACTTTGTCTGGCACAGGCCTTGGCCTTTATACAGACTGGCATCATGAACTTGACAGCTACCCTTTTACCCTGTGGAGAGCCGCACTAGAACCGCCTATCTTCCTGAGAAGGAAGCAGCGACGTCACTGTGACAACCAGCTGCTTTTCTACTGCACTCCCTCCTAGGTCTGGTCCGGCTCGCTGCAGGTAATTTGAAGTTCATGGGCTCCAAAGCAAAGCCTAGAATAGGACCACCACTTTGCATGTATCATTTGCAATACTGGTAGCTTTTTATGTGGTAAAAAGGCTTTTAGGCCCTTCGATCACTAGGGCCTAGTTGAAGCTGTTACTTTAGAACTCCTTATAGCTATGTTCATGTTTAAAACCACACTTTACTTAAAGGGATTGTGCAAGATTACAAATACATGGCTGCATTCCTTTAGAAACTGTGCTGCACCTGTCTATAAAGTGCCTGGTATTGCAGCTCAGGTTCATGGAAGTGAATAAAGTTGAACTGCAATACTAGACATAACCTGAGGGCAGGTGTGGCACTATTTTTTTTAAAAGAAACTAAGTTTTTTTCCCGACCTTGTACATATCCTTTATGGTGTGGCTCACTTGTTGGTTCGAGACTAATGGTCCATTTACATGAGACGACTTGTTGTGTGCAGATGCCAGATAGGTTATCCCAGTGATAATCGCTCCTGTGCTTTTACACAGGAATGAGCATCGCTAGTGAATGGAGTTGGAGCGGGCCGAGGATCGATTGTCGTTCAGTCGGGGCATGCATTTACACTGAACGATAATTATCATCCCGTGTAAAAGTGACCTAAGCTACAGGATAATTTGTGCTTGCAGGCTCCTGAGATGCAATCAGTTCAACAAAACATTTAAAGTCATGTATTCTAATACACTGAATGGTCACTGCATTAGGAATAGCTGGCTCATAACATCTTGTGATCCGTAATGCAGTATAATATGATGGCCGGCTCACGATCTTCTCTCAAATGAATGTGCTGACCTCTGCTTTGTGAAGCAGAAGGGAACATTTGGTAGTCATGGGTCAATGAGGTGACTTGAGTGACTTTGACCATGCACAGTTTGTTGGTGCCCAGAGATGTGATGCCAGTATTTCTGAAACAGTCTCACTATTAGCTTTTCCTTAACCATGGTATCAAGAGTGTACCAAGACTGGTTGAATAATAGACATCCAACAGAAGATCACACAGCGATAGGCCATATGTGTTGGATCCCAGAGGCGAGAGTCAGGTGGCACATCTAGTATCTTGGCAATGACGTGCCAAAGTGCAACAATTGACCCAGCGCTACAAGAGCATGGAAGTTAGACAAATTTTCACAATGATCATGTAGCGTATCTTGTGTCGACTAGGGTTCAAAAGCCAAAGACCGACAAGGGTGCCTTTGATGACCATGTGTCATTAACAACAATGCTTTGCATGAGCTAAGAAAAGATGTCAATGGATCTTGGACGTATGGCAGGAGGGTGTCTGGAGTGATGTGTCCAGTTTCCTGCTGAACCATATAGATGGTTGGGTCTGCATTTGGCATAAACAGCATGTAGCCGTATCCCATGGGTATACTATTGGTGCATGATAAGAACAGGAAGAGGTTTGCATTGGATCACATCATCCAAGAGGAAGGTTGATGAGGTCAATCTGTTTTCATTCAAAAGAGCCTTGATCAGCACTCTGGCTTCCTGGTGGTGAATAAAGAAATCGTTCCAACAACTGCTTTCAAAGAATCTCAACGCTTGCGATTTTTTGAAACTTGTTTCTATGAGACCTATAGTAGTTGTACCAGGCGAGTCCTTAGAAATATTTGGGCCTTATATAATACAATTTTCTGGGGTCACAGGCATGTCTTTTGGATTCCAGCTTTTTAAGAAATTGGCCAAGGGGAAATAATTTATAAAATTCACTTCTATGGTAGTAAGTTACACTATTTGAACGGGCCTCTGAGGGCCATACCACCTTATAGTGCCCTGATGGCAATCCTGCACTGTAGAGGCTACCACTGCTGTAAATATGTTCTTAGATTTCCTTACACGTGCAGTAGCCATATGTAACATATATCTGAAGTCTGTCAGGTCTTTTCACCAAGTGGGCAAGATCTTTTATAAATTTTGTTGACTTTCTAAACATCTGATTATAGAGACATGCATTTTTATTTCCCTGTAACTTTGCCCCATTCTAAAATACAATAGGGTTCCTGTCAAGTGCTATGATTTCCCCTTTGTGAAAATGATTATTCTCTTAAGGTGCAGTATGTGAAGGATATTGGTTCGGGAGTTGTCAGGTCATGTTGGCACTTAGAATGAGAACCGTTTTGGCTTATATAGAAGGGATAAAGTGTTTTTCCAACACATTACTTACTTAATAAAAAAAGAAATTGAAGAGCAAGAAGACCAAATTCAAAGACCTTCCAGAAACATGTTAAGACATAAAACTGAAGAAAAGAATTTAATGAATTAAAGCTTTAGATTTGAAACTTGTATACCCCCCTTTGTAAAGAGCAAGAGACGAAGAATTTAAGCGGCAAGAACATTCTATAGTACCTGATGTATTAAATTGAAAGGTGCAAATCCTCTTGCAGGTGGGAAATGGGTCATCTCATCTGCCACAACATAAATGTTTTTTCTACTAATTTCCCACACAAACAAATTTATTAATTTCCATATTAGAGAGAGAGAGAGAGATCTCTCTCTTCCCCCCCCCCCCCCCCCTCCCGTTCACCCCGCTCTCCCCCACCGCCCCTGAATCTTTTTGGTCGAGTAGGCAGTTACTCGAAAATGCCAATGCTCAAGTAATTTCCTTAACCGAGCATGCCCGCTCATCTCTATCTAGGACCCTGTTGTACCGCCTCTAGCTTGGATACAAAAAAAATGTACAAAGACATGACTCCACAGAAAAAGAAGCCAAATATGCAGCAACTGATACTGCAGGGCGGGCCTAATCACCATTTTCTCTAGTAGCATGCAGAAATCCAAATTGAACTATGAGGGAGCTGAATGTTCAGTGCAGACTAATGTGCAGCCAATCAACTCAACCCAAGATTGGGGGACGGGTGACTGCAGACAACATAGTCTGCACATGTGAACTGATACCAAGGATGCCAACCACAGATAAGTGTGACACACCATACAGGAATACAAACCCTACTGGCAAAGCAGTGGATTGTATCCTGGGCTCCCCCAGCAACTTTAGCACACTGCATGCAAAAAACACTGATAAATGCTAGTGAGAAAAAATATATACAAAGACATAGCGTAGGTTCTGACGTACGTGTGGTGGCCTTGCCCATCGTCTTACGTGTTTTAGTCAAAATGCAAACTAACACCCGCATTTATCAGTGTTGTTTTTTTTTTGTTAAATGTGCTCTCTCCCTGTACAAATACGCAGAAAAATAGAGCATGTTGTGTATTTTCTTGTGCAAACAAAATGTGCGTTCAAAATTTGAAACATATTTAAATCAATGGGATCTATTTAATGCATATTGAAAGTGCAACTTTTTTGTGCGTAATACGCTGCAAAAAAATTCATTCATGTGAATTTGGCCAAAAAAGATTTTCAGCAGACAAACGATGATTTTTAGGTCTGCATTAGAGATGAGCGAACGTGTTCTTCCGAGCTTGATATTCGTGCGAATATTAGGGTGTTCGGGATGTTCGTTATTCGTAACGAACACCATGCGGTGTTCTGGTTACTTTCACTTCCTTCCCTGAGACGTTAGCGCGCTTTTCTGGCCAATTGAAAGACAGGGAAGGCATTACAACTTCCCCCTGTGACATTCAAGCCCTATACCACCCCCCTGCTGTGAGTGGCTGGGAAGATCAGGTGTCACCCGAACATAAAAGTCGGCCCCTCCCGCGGTTCGCCTCAGATGCCGTGTGAGTTAGATGAGGGACAGTGCTGTTTGTACCGGAGCTGCTGTAGGGAAAGAATTGGTAGTTAGTGTAGGCTTCAAGACCCCCCAAAGGTCCTTATTAGGGCCACTGATAGCTGTGTGTTGGCTGCTGTTAGCAGTGGCAATTTTTTTTTTCCTCAAAATCGGCTCTGCAGAGCGTTGCACCTGGCATTAGGGACAGAAGTGCTGCATAGGCAGGGAGAGTGTTAGGAGTGAGTGTAGCCTTCAAGAACCTCAACGGTCCTTTCTAGGGCCATATTTAACCGTGTGCAGTACTGTCCAGGCTGCTGTTAGCTGTGCTGCATTTTTTTTTGCTTCTCAAAATCGCCTCTGCAGACCATTGCACCCTCCATTGATACTGCAGGGAAAGAATTGTATAGGCAGGGCCACAACACAGTTATTATTCATAGAATATACGCAGTGCTGCCTTTTGCTTGTAAAACAAGTGAAAATAATTCTATTTGTCCTGCCTCTGTCCGTCCTAAGGGAGGTGGACACGTGTCGGCTGCGTGTGCAACCTGTAAAAATCAGACGCACCCAGCTACGTTTTACTCCTGGCTTCGCCATTTGCTTTCCTTAATTGGGAAAAAAAATACCTGCTCTGCCACAGTTAATAACTCTGCTACCCTCATGTTCTGTGACACATTAGCAGGAAAACAGCACAGTTATTAAACTTCTCATGTTCATAGAATATACGCAGTGCTGCCTTTTGGTGCAAAAAAACGGAAAATAATTCTATTTGTCCTGCCTCTGTCCGTCCTAAGGGCGGTGGACACGTGTCGGCTGCGTGTGCAACCTGTAAAAATCAGACGCACCCAGCTACGTTTTACTCCTGGCTTCGCCATTTGCTTTCCTTAATTGGGAAAAAAAATACCTGCTCTGCCACAGTTAATAACTCTGCTACCCTCACGTTCTGTGACACATTAGCAGGAAAACAGCACAGTTATTAAACTTCTCATGTTCATAGAATATACGCAGTGCTGCCTTTTGGTGCAAAAAAACGGAAAATAATTCTATTTGTCCTGCCTCTGTCCGTCCTAAGGGCGGTGGACACGTGTCGGCTGCGTGTGCAACCTGTAAAAATCAGACGTACCCAGCTACGTTTTACTCCTGGCTTCGCCATTTGCTTTCCTTAATTGGGAAAAAAAATACCTGCTCTGCCACAGTTAATAACTCTGCTACCCTCACGTTCTGTGACACATTAGCAGGAAAACAGCACAGTTATTAAACTTCTCATGTTCATAGAATATACGCAGTGCTGCCTTTTGGTGCAAAAAAACGGAAAATAATTCTATTTGTCCTGCCTCTGTCCGTCCTAAGGGCGGTGGACACGTGTCGGCTGCGTGTGCAACCTGTAAAAATCAGACGCACCCAGCTACGTTTTACTCCTGGCTTTGCCATTTGCTTTCCTTAATTGGGAAAAAAAATACCTGCTCTGCCACAGTTAATAACTCTGCTACCCTCACGTTCTGTGACACATTAGCAGGAAAACAGCACAGTTATTAAACTTCTCATGTTCATAGAATATACGCAGTGCTGCCTTTTGGTGCAAAAAAACGGAAAATAATTCTATTTGTCCTGCCTCTGTCCGTCCTAAGGGCGGTGGACATGTGTCGGCTGCGTGTGCAACCTTTAAAAATCAGACGCACCCAGCTATGTTTTACTCCTGGCTTTGCCATTTGCTTTCCTTAATTGGGAAAAAAAATACCTGCTCTGCCACAGTTAATAACTCTGCTACCCTCACGTTCTGTGACACATTAGCAGGAAAACAGCACAGTTATTAAACTTCTCATGTTCATAGAATATACGCAGTGCTGCCTTTTGGTGCAAAAAAACGGAAAATAATTCTATTTGTCCTGCCTCTGTCCATCCTAAGTGCGGTGGACACGTGTCGGCTGCGTGTGCAACCTGTAAAAATCAGACGCACCCAGCTACGTTTTACTCCTGGCTTCGCCATTTGCTTTCCTTAATTGGGAAAAAAAATACCTGCTCTGCCACAGTTAATAACTCTGCTACCCTCACGTTCTGTGACACATTAGCGGGAAAACAGCACAGTTATTAAACTTCTCATGTTCATAGAATATACGCAGTGCTGCCTTTTGGTGCAAAAAAACGGAAAATAATTCTATTTGTACTGCCTCTGTCCGTCCTAAGGGCGGTGGACACGTGTCGGCTGCGTGTGCAACCTGTAAAAATCAGACGCACCCAGCTACGTTTTACTCCTGGCTTCGCCATTTGCTTTCCTTAATTGGGAAAAAAAATACCTGCTCTGCCACAGTTAATAACTCTGCTACCCTCACGTTCTGTGACACATTAGCAGGAAAACAGCACAGTTATTAAACTTAGATTATTCATTCACTAGAGGCAGTGGGGCCTTTCGTTTTCAAAAAAGGGAAAAAATTATATTTGGCCTGCAGTCTTGCGCCAATTTATTAGCTGCCTGTGAAATCAAATCACTGGTAATACAGCATGCTGAGGGGTAGGGGTAGGCCTAGAGGACGTGGACGCGGCCGAGGACGCGGAGGGCCAAGTCAGGGTGTGGGCACAGGCCAAGCTCCTGATCCAGGTGTGTCGCAGCCGACTGCTGCGCGATTAGGAGAGAGGCACGTTTCTGGTGTCCCCACATTCATCGCCCAATTAATGGGTCCACGCGGGAGACGGTTATTAGAAAATGAGCAGTGTGAGCAGGTCCTGTCCTGGATGGCAGAAAGTGCTTCGAGCAACCTATCGTCTACCCGCAGTTCTGCGCCGTCCACTGCTGCCAATCCGAATCCTCTGTCTGCTGCTCCTCCTTCCTCCCAGCCTCCTCACTCCACTACAATAACACCTGCTCAGGAGCGGGAACACTCCCAGGAACTGTTCTCGGGCCCCTGCTTAGATTGGGCAGCAGCGGTTCCTCTCCCACCAGAGGAGTTTATCGTCACTGATGCCCAACCATTCGAAAGTTCCCGGGGTCCGGGGGAAGAGGCTGGGGACTTCCGCCAACTGTCTCAACAACTTTCTGTGGGTGAGGAGGACGATGACGATCAGACACAGTTGTCTTGCAGTGAGGTAGTAGTAAGGGCAGTAAGTCCGAGGGAGCAGCGCACAGAGGATTCGGAGGAAGAGCAGCAGGACGATGAGATGACTGACCCCACCTGGTGTGCAACGCTTACTCAGGAGGTCAGGTCTTCAGAGGGGGAGTCAAGGGCATCAGCAGGGCAGGTTGCAAGAGGCAGTGCGGTGGCCAGGGGTAGAGGCAGGGCCAGACCGAATAATCCACCAAGTGTTTCCCACAATAGTGTGTGGCACATAGGTTCCCCATTGCTATGCCCACGTGTGCAGCTCCTGATGGCGGTGGCACAGGATTCTATTTCTCATTGCTTCTGTACAGCATTGTGGGCTATCGCTCCGCCACTTTTAAAGAGGGTCGCTGCCTAGCCGTGCCAACCTCTGCAGTGTGTGCCTGCGGTCCCTCGTCATGGCAGACGCAATTCTAAATAGACATGAGCGTGGTGTGGCATGAGGGCAGCTGAAGGCTGCCCAGGGACACTTTGGTGTGCGCTGTGGGGGGGAGGGGGGGGCGGTTGGGCAGCATGTAACCCAGGAGAAGTGTCAGTGGAGTGTCATGCAGGCAGTGATTGTGCTTTGTTGGAGGTAGTGTGGTGCTTAGCAAAGGTATGCCATGCTAATGAGGGCTTTTCAGAAGTAAAAGTTGTTGGGGGGGGGGGGCCCACTCTTGCCGGTATTGTGGCTTAATAATGGGACCTGTGAACTTGAGATGCAGCCCAACATGTAGCCCCTCGCCTGCCCTATCCGTTGCTGTGTCGTTCCCATCACTTTCTTGAATTGCCCAGATTTTCACACATGAAAACCTTAGCGAGCATCAGCGAAATACAAAAATGCTCTGGTCGCCCATTGACTTCAATGGGGTTCGTTGTTCGAAACGAACCCTCGAACATCGCGGGAAGTTCGTTCCGAATAACGAACACCCGAACATTTTGGTGTTCGCTCATCTCTAGTCTGCATGAAAGAACCAATCATCAATAATCTAACGATTAATCACAGATTCTTCACTCACTGCATGCGTTTACACCTAACATTTAGCGTGCAAGTCTCTCGATCCAACAATTATTTGCACAATAATCATGGGCCCTTATACCCCATTTACACTGACAGATGATTACTCAAAAGTCGTTGAAACGACAGTACGAGTGACAGTTTTTAGCGATCATCTTTGCATAATTTATAGTAGCTGATTAGCTACTATACAGCTATGCAGGCGCAGTGGGACACCACCGCTATCTCTTGCCGATCATTACAGCTGTTTTTCACAAGAAAGCAGCTGTAGTGTTCTCCATGCTTACCGCCCATGCCCCGTTGTGAATTCACAGCAGGACACAGGCACAGAGAATCTTACCCCTGCAACCAGCTGATAACAGCCTGCTATACTGATAACAGTTGATTGCTCAATTCTAGCAAGCTAGAATTCAGCAATCAACAACTCGTGCACCAAAACCGCACTATGTCAGTGCATTTAGACAGAACGAGAATCACTCAAAAGATTCTTTCGAGCGAATTTTGAACGATTCTCGTTGTGTCTAAATCAGCCTTCTTAAGATGGATTTTCTTTGGCAACAGTAGATCAAATACACCAAAAAGAGTACCTAAGTGTAAAAGTAAACAATAGTAAACTTTACAAATTACTATTCAAGTTGACATTTTATTAGTTAAGATGTTTCTTAACACAGTCAAATCCAATAATGGAGACATTAAAAACATTTTAGTTGCCTAATCCAAATCTAACTGCTATTGTCCTGACTTGCCAAGAAGATAAAGTTTATAGAAACCCATATATGAGCCTGTGGTTTCAATTTAGTAGGTACTCAAAAACATAAACTAGCAATGTAATAAAAAAAAAATCCCAACCGTGGGCATTGGGTATGAAGGAGTGTGGAACAGAAAATAATATATTATTTTCAGAGAATGCCAGAAAGTCTCTACTGTTGGGTGGCGTCCATTTTTTTAAAGCATTCTAGGACTATATTTAGATGCATGTGAAAAGTTCCATTGACACATAACGGGAACGCTCGATGAATATCCTGTTGCTTTCTCAAGAACTGTACAATCGTGCTCCTGGTCTCTCGTTTTTGCATTGAGCTGCCAATGCTCCTGAGTAACAAAAGAGGAAATTCTTATCCCTCATGTCCAGTCGTTGAAGCTAATTGTGAGCCTTCGTGGTTTTGTTTATAAGGAATGCAAGCATGAAAGTGTTTTTGGAAGATTCTTGAGGAATGTAGGAGACTGTTTGCCAATTACAGGACATGTGTTTCCTGTCATTTTGTTTTTCAGGAGGGAAGTGCGTCCGATTGGGGAGATATTATTTAAGCAGACAATCCTAGGCTGCAGACTTATTCTCAGACCGAGCCGTAGCCCTCCCTCAGCCATATAACAATGCAGCTCTGCTATCGTAAAATGTCATCGTGCAATATTGATAATGTTGACTTGAAAAAGTTTAAAGGTCACCTGCAGTGGGATTTTGACCTTATAACACAATGTAAATCTCCCCTTGGTTGACTTTCACCAAATCTCTATCCTATAGTGTGTGGTTTTGTTTTTTTTTATTTTTGTTTTTTCTTAAACTAGATTTTTTTAATCATATTTGCAATAACATCTGAGTCATTTCCTGGAAGTTTAATTAACTCAGGTCCCAAGTACTCAATGTACCGGAGGTGACAGAAGAGCTTCAAAGGGGATTCCCTATATTGGAGCAGATGTAGTTGTGATGATATAAAACCTTGTTATTTACTTTACAGGGTTTGCCAAGAATAGAAATTCCATTTTCACATACCCTGTTAGGAATACTGGGGTAATAGAGGGGTTCTCTGTTTAGGGTTCATTTCTTGGCCAAGGGGGAGGGAAGGGTTCCAAGGAGTATCTCTCGCTCTGGAGGACTTGTCCTGTATGTCACACTCACAATCTATTGATTTGGATGAACGCTGTTAATGCTTAATTCCACCTGTGGTGGCGCTGCAGGGAAATGAAACACTTTACTGTCAGGGTTACAGTTGATAGTTGGGTGGACCCAGCAGGAAAAAAACTGCTTATTGTCAAGGGATCCCTCTAGTAAGTAGGGATGGTACAATGCAGATAACCTTTTATACTAGTATATTCTACCTATGATATTGGGTAATTCAGAAACCCAAAAGTGGATTTTAACAACAAAGGAGCCTTTCTGGACTAGTTGGACTAAGTAAGCCTTCTGGTAGTTCTTCAATTTCTCTAAGTAAATCTACTTTTTACAATATTGCATCTATTCATCTTCAATAGACCATATACAATGTAGGTATAGCTTACGCAAGAGTTGTGTAATTGAGCTATTAAGTTGCATCATTTACTGAAGGACCCACCATACATCATTACCAAAAAGACACTTCAACAAGAACATGCTACCAAGTCGCTAATCTTTTAGATTTAAAGTTGCACACAATGTTCAGCCAAATCTAAAGATTACATTAACCCATTCAAGATCAGAGATGTTAAATTTTTTTTGTTTTCATCTCTTTGTCTTTCTAAGAGCCATAACCTTTTTATTTTTCAATCTACATAGCTGTATGAAGGCTTGTTTTTTGTGGGACAAGTTATATTTTTTAATGGTACTATCTAATGTGTCATTTTAAAGTAGAGTGAAGTGAAACAAAAATGCAATTGTGCCTTTTTTTTGTATTTAGGGCACGTCAATTATTCAAAGAGTTTTTATGTTTTATTATTATTTTTTTTTTAAATATATAATTTTTATTTTTTTTTTTAAACAAAGTTTTCTGTCCGTTGCCGTATTCTGAGACGCATGACTATCTTATTTTGTTTCTCAATTGACCTGTGTGAGGGCTTGTTTCTTATGGGGTGACCTGTAGTTCTTGGTAGTACCATTTTGGGGCACATGTACTATTTTCATCAATTTTTATTAAGGGAGGAAAGATAACAAAAAGTAAACAATTTTGGCATTCTGCACTTTTTCTAACATTATATTTTAATAGTTCAGACCTCTATGTACATAGTGATACCAAATCTGTACCAAAACAAAAAACACTTTATCAAACCTTTTTCTTAGCTGCCTTCACTCCCATTGAAATCAATGAGAGCTGAAACTGGGTATTATGTTTTCAACATTTCTGCTTCCGAAACCAGGGTTGGACGCAGACGTTTAACCCCTTAAGGACATGGCCTTTTTTTAGGCATAAGGATGCAATGATTTTTGGCGGATTTACATCTCCATTTTTCAAAAGCCATAACTTTTTTTATTTTTCCGTCGATGTGGCTGTATATGGGCTTGTTTTTTGCATGGCGAGCTGTAGTTTTTATTGGTGCCATTTTTGGGTATTGTAAAACTTTTATTAATTTTTTTATGACAGCAGGGAGAGAAAACGCATCAATTCTGCCATAGTTTTTTTTTCACAGCATTAATCATGCAGCACAAATGGCACAATACATTTTTTCTGCGGCTCTGTACGATTACAACAATACCAAAATTCTTTTTTTTTTTTTTAGGTTTTTCCACTTTTCAGCAATAAAAACCCTTTTTCTGGAAATTATTATTTTCTTCTAAATCGCTGCATTCAAAGTCCTATAACTTTTTTAAATTTTCCATGGACGGAGCTCTATGAGGGCGTTTTTTTTCGCCAGACAAGCTGTAATTTTTATTGGTACCATTTTGGGTGCATAAAGCTTTTTTGATCACTTTTATTACGTTTTTTGGGAGGCAAATTTTTTTACGCTCTTTGCTGTGCAGGATAAAAAGCATGTTCAATTTATTGTATGCATCTTAACAGATACGACTATACCAACTATGTTACATTTTCGAAACAATTTTTTATGCTAATATGGGAAAAAGCACAAAAAAGTTGTTTTTTTTTTTACATTTTTCTTTAGTTTACATTATTTAAATTTTTTTTTACACTTTTTATGTCCCTGTAGGGGACTTGTAAAATCACACCTATGGTCGCTATGCTAAAGCTTTGCAGGACTTCTATCCTGCAATGCCTTATTGCTTGGTGTCCTGTTGCCATGGCAACCCGTCTGGTTTTCAGCTATTTCATCGCGAGAGTCCAATGACATCACAAATGGAGCGCGCTCCCTCTGTGAAACTTTTACATGCCGCGATCTGCATAGATCGAGGCGGGGAAGGGGTTAACAGCAGGGGTTATTCTCCCAATGCACCCCTGCTGTTGCAATGGGTGGCAGGCTATAGGTGACAGACGGCTCCCACTTCTGGATAGTGCGGGATCTCCCCTGATCTTGCGCTATCCACAGTATGTAAGTGTTCGTCCTGTTGCGTTAAGTACCCTGCTACTATGACGTACATTTACATTTACCGTGGCGGGAAGGGGTTAACAGGAGGCTCCAGCTCTCATTGATTTAAATTTTTGCAACAATACATTCGTATGAACCTGGCTTAATGGGTTTGTTCACATTTACATATTTTGCGCACACACTTAGGTTGCACAAGAAGAATTGTACATACTCTATCTTGCTGCGCACCAAAGGTCCCCATAGAAGTCAATGGGGGCTGTGCAAATGTGCATGCAATAGGCACAGAGATGCACGCAACACTGCGTCATTCCACTAGAAAAAGAACACATCTAGAACTGATTAGCCCTTTCAATTGGTGTGCTTGGGTGTAGCACGCTAATGAACATGTCCTACGGGCAGAAAAAGTACAGTAAAATGTGCACAAAAGCCTTTTTCAGTGTGCATGAATGCAGCGCTGAGGAGCATGCAGATGCGCTTACACTTGTGTGAAGCCGGCCTTACGGACATAATACGTACAGCATATTACACCATTGATTAGCATTGGTGTATTGTGATATGTGGTTTTTTAAATGCGTAAAAAAAATTGCAGCATGTCCTATTCGCCGACCTAAGTCGCCCAGGAAAGTCTATGGGAGTGTTAAAAAAACCCCGCAGTGAATATGCATGTCGCATGCGTCTTTTATGCATGAAGCCCGGAGACAGTGTACAAAAAAAGAAAAAGGCACCCAGTTGGTGTAGGCCCAATGGCTATTACCCCATTTGGCTCTGTATACTCTGGCATTGTATGTTACATGCAAAGTTGAATGTAGCAACAAAAACCAAGCAGACGATACGGATAGCTGCATCATACACTATTCCAGGGCCATTTTCAAAGTCTTGGAACAATTGGTAGCTTGTCTTCTAATGAAAAAATAATACTCTGTACTTTTCCCTCCAAAGGTACAGAGAGATGTTTTTGTATAAGATCAGCTGGTTGCTGTCCGGGCAGCCGCCTGCTTGTTTCAACGCATACTGCTGTTAATGCCCACCTAAGCATCTATTGTCTATTCTTTTCCTGTGAGAAAGAGAACATGAAATGTGCTTGTATAGGGGAGACTTGAGAACAAGCAATCACTCTGAGGGTGTTACGGAAATTATATCACGTACTGAACCTTTGCCAGAAGTTCAGGCTAAGTTTGTAATGTTCTGTATCTAACCTTGGCTTGTGGAAGGTTATATAGGATGCGAATGGAGGGTCACATGATACGTCCACAAAGGAAAAAAAGTGCTATTATGGATTCAGTAGCAGTAAATAGTTTGTGCTGTGCTTATTCTCATGATCCACGGATTTGATTATTGTACAACCGTGTCAATTTTATTATGTGAAATTAAAGTATTTATTCACTACTTTCTTAGATTGAAGTGACTCAACAACTCCTTGCTGTGTCCAATTTCTAGCATTGAAACGTTATCATTGACCAGTTACAAATGATGACCGTATTCCTACTGCAAAACCTTGTTTGGGGCATCCAGAATCAAGGAGGGAAGGCTGTCTTATCATCATGTAGCAGCCTTCACCTGCTGGAATCTGTGTTAGACGGAATGATTAGCGCTCCAAAAATCGTTTAAACTGAGCGATTATCGTTCACTTTCATTCGTTTGAACGCGAGCCAATGACTGAGCAAAGAACGAGAATCGTGTGCCTCTCATTTGTCATTCAGTTTCAGCCGGCTCGTTGGCTTCTCGTTGCGTTTTAACTCTGATTGTTGAGTGTTTCACATAGGAACGTAAAACACTGAATGATAAGGGAATGAGATGTTCACAATTTCCAAGGATAATTGGCCTGTCTAAATAGGTTCTCCGAGTGCGAACGCGTTGGTGATGACGTCACCAGCTTTTACGCTCGGCAAATGAGAATTGTGAGGTTCTCGGTGGCACTTATCTCATTATGAGGTTGGAAATTCTTGCGATACTATACTTAAAGGGTTTTTCAGGGACTCAAAAAAATTCTTTAAACAGAGAATGGGTTGAAATAACAAAAAAAATATGGACCCCTGGTCCAGTTCAGCTACTCGAGTTCTGGAAGCTCCTGCAGCATACTAGTCATTGTTCATATGACTGCTGCAGGCTATCACTGGCTTCAGTGGTCACATGTTCTTTATGGCATATGTCTGTTAAACGTACGTAAGCACTGCAGGAGCTTACGGAACATTTTACAGACGTGTAATGCTTCTTTTTTTTTCTTGTATAGACTATTTACTGCATATAAAATGTTTTTTAGTCTTGAAAAACCCTTTTAAAGGAATTCTGTCATCAGGTTCATTCTGCCGGAACCAAGGTCAACATGAACCTGGGACAGGTATACTCATTAGCCCTGTGTATGTTTCAGTATCTTATTCTGCAGCATTTGCTGTTATAGAATTTGGCATACATTGTTTTTTCACAATGTTGTCTTTTTTCCATAATGCCCATAACCAACAGTTCAACATAAAAAGCTTAGTAACTTCTACAAGCTTCACAGCTTAAAGGGGTTGTCTCGCGGCAAACCTCAAAATTTAACATTACCCCATTCCCCCTGTCACCCCCCTGGCCTAAAATAGCAATTTAAAGCGGTTTTTAAACCGCTTGCTACTCACCGATCCGACGAAATATGGAGTTATAAAATTCTTCTCCAAAGATGGCTGCCGGTCCTTTCCCAGGGATGCACTGTGGTTTTCTCCCATGGTGCACCGCGGGTCTTCTCCCATGGTGCACCAGGGGCTCTGTGCGTTCCATTGCCGATTCCAGGCTCCTGATTGGCTGGAATCGGCACACGTGATGGGGCGGAGCTACGCGCTGACGCATAGAAGGGGCGGGGCCAGAACGCCGCTCGTGCCCGGGCCAAACAAGAAGCAGAAGACCGCACAGCGCAAGCGCGTCTAAAAATGCCAGAAGACATCAGAATTAGACGGATCCATGGCGACGGGGACGCTAGCAACGGAGCAGGTAAGTGAATAACTTCTGTATGGCTCATATTTAATGCATGATGTACATTACAAAGTGCATTAATATGGCCATACAGAAGTGTATAACCCCACTTGCTGCCGCGAGACAACCCCTTTAAATTTTCCTCTATAACCTGTTTGTTCTGTTTCTACACATTTTGACCTGGAACATAAATATATCATGAAGCTGCTGAGCCACAATGCAAAATTTGCTAGCCAGCCCCGGCCATATTCTTTCCATAATACCACCAATATTCTTATGTGACAGGCTTTCAGGACCCCTCAGGCTCCAGGGCCTTGGTGCACATGCTACATCTGCACCCCTTATAGCTACAATTCCTCGGATAATTTCCATTGTGGTGTCATCCTTAGGGTGGACACCCACTGGCGATATTTTCTTTCTTGCGCTGCGAGAGCACAGAAAAATTCTCGCCCCGCAAGAAAGACGCCGGAATAGAACCGGCATATCGCTAGTGCTTTCAATGGGGCCAGCGGCAGCAGTGCTAGCCCCATTGAAAACATAGGGAGAATGCCGCGGACTTCTGCCACAGCTGTGACAGCTGTGGCAGGAGTTTCCTTCATCCCAGCGGGGACCGCGGGGATGAAGAGATCCTCTGCCACAGCTGTGACAGCTGTGGCAGAAGTCCGCAGCATGTTATCCTATTGCTTTCAATGGGATATCTGTCATTGGCTGAGCGCTCAGCCAATAGCTAAGCAGTAGCTGCTATTGGCTGAGCCCTCAGCCAATCAGCACAGCCCTTTCAGGAGGCGGGGATTTTTAAATCCCCACCTGCTGAAAGAGCTTAACAGCAGTGCAGGGGAGCCAGCCGGAGGACGCGTCTGAGCGGCGTAGAGGCGAGTAATTTTTTTTTTTTTTTACCACTTACCCGCGGGGATGAAGGAAAATCCTGCCACAGCTGTCACAGCTGTGGCAGAAGTTCGTGGCATTCTCCATCTCTTTCAATGGGGCTAGCGCTGCTGCCGCTGGCCCCATTGAAAAGACTGGCGATATCCCGGCGTGATGCCGTTTTTTTTCTGACACTGCACTGCTAGACTTTTCCTTTACTCTCGCAGCGCAGTGGAGAAAAAAACGCCAGTGGATGTGAGCCCTTACTCTGCGCATCTCTCCTGCTATGTGAACAGTGTTAGGGGTGTCAGTCAACAAGTGTGTGCACTCTTTCCAATTGTAACTACTAGAATTGTGAGTACTGATCTTTGCCACAACACAGACAGTTGCTCAGAGTCAATGCAGGATAAGTAATGCAATTTAATTAAAGATTACTCTGCTACCCAACATTGAAGTAACCTTCCGGACAAAATACTGTCTTGGGACCACAGGAGGGGGAATGTATTACCTGTAGTTGTTCTACTCTGTTGTCCTTCCATTCCGTCAGTTCTAGGTCCTCTGTTTGGTTGTTCAAAATGGCTGACACAATCTTCAGACTACAAAATCCCCACAGTGCATTGGCAGTGTTAGACTACTAATTCACTACTTCTGCTCTCTGATTGGCCAGATCAGCACTAGCCAATCAGCAAGCAGTCCACAGTGTGCATTAGGTACAGTTGTTAGAAAATTGCTGCACCTACCTTGGATGGCTGACCAAAGGGCCACGAATCATAGGGGCGACAGAAAACAACAACAGCAAATAATATTCTTCCCTGCCCCTCCTGTTCTGGGACAGAAAACACACCAGTGTGAGCGAACCTTAACTATAAATTGGTATATAAAGGTCCCTTGTAATGGCGTTTCTCTAGTCAACTTGCAGCCCAAGCATAGCTGCAGGGAGGAATAGTTGAGTCATGGGAAGTGATGAAGAATATAAAGAAATCAAAGTATCTATGGTAATAAACTGATGGGAAGTACAATATATTAAAACTAAGACACTATTTACACTGCCCCTTTAAGAATGTAGTAGCATCATACATGGCGCAGGGTCCAATAAGGATGCGCTCAACCAATTACATTACAACAAGCAATCATGGAATCATTGAAAGATGGATAGCTTTATAATTAACAATTAATGTGCTGTGTAACTGAGAGAACAGTACCCCCATCCCTCATCTGCTCTCTCTAAGGTATTTCTTTCCATCTACTTAACACCATTCTGTTTCAAGAAGCCCACCTGTCTCTAGCAGGAGGGGGGCTGAGGTTTATGAGGCAGCTGCTCGAAAGCAGAAGAATACTTTCACTGAAGACACCGACCCCATGTTATACTAGAACTGGGTGTATTGGGAAAATATATATATATACTTGTATAATAATATATACTGTAGCTACGATCTTTTATCTAGCCAGCCAGCCTACATCTGTTCCCATTAATCTCCATTAAACATCTTTTGCCCTACTGTAAAAGATGAGGGTACATGAATAAGACAAGCCATAGATGTCTCTTACGTCGTAGGACCCCACCTATAGGGATCTTCTGGTTACCGCAGCTGCTGCATCCAGACTAAAAGCCCTTTAACATGGGCCGATAATTATAAGAATGATTATAAACATTCGGATTCCTGCAATCCATAGGGAATTTGACCAATTATCGTTTGGTGTGAATGCCCAGACTGATCCAAAGATCGGTCCGTCTAAACAGGCAGTTGTTTGCTTACGACGAATGCTTGCTTACTGTGAATGGAGGCAGGCTGGCCCCCATTAACTAGCGATGGTCGTTCCTCTGTAAAAGTACATAATCGATTATCGCTGGGACAACCTGTGCCCGGCAGATCATCCCATGTAAAAGCACACTTAGATTGCTTGGGCATGCATTTGTGTGGCTCCCTCCATTCAAGTCTATGTGAGTTACAGAAACCACCAACCTGCTTCTATAACTATAATAGACATGAAATGACTTAGATGCTCACTAGGGTCCTCCATTCTCCTAAAAGATGAAGATCCCAAACCCAAATGTCTATGATGGGAAAACCACATGTAGTATCCTCTGCCAACTTACTCATCTACATCTACCAGTACACAAGGAGCTTATGGCATACCATCGCAGTGGAGTTGAAAAGCTGAGATGATAATTAGCAATATGCTGTAGTCACGAGTTCCCCTATAGTGTGCCATTATAAAGTCAGCATACCCTTCTCTTCATAATGGTTAAAGGGGAATCCAGAGCTATGAATCGTAGGCCCATTCAGCTGATCTATCAGATTTCTATTGGAATTAGAGCCTCACTGACCAGATATTGATGAAGTAGTGGCAGTGATTCAATGACTTTTACGCCCTCTTTAATGTTTACCAGGCATAATGCCGTACATTTGATTGTGGCAGTTAAAGGGGTTATCTGAGACTTTGAGAATTTTTCTATTAATGACCTATCCTCAGGACAAGTCATCGATAGATGATCTGTGGCGGTCTACCACTCAGGATCCAGCTGATCAGACGATTGCTGACACCACTGTCCATACAGACAATATGGGAAGCAGATCCTGCTGTTCATATTGCAGCAGCCTAGTTTGCTAGTGCCATTGAATTCAACGGGAGCTGTGCCTGCACTACCAAACCAGACCAATGCAGTACGGGCAATGCAATCTGCTTAGTGCTCTGTCATACTGACAGCAGTGCTTGAAATCAGCTGATTGACAGGGATACTGAGCGGTAGACCCCTGCTGAAAATGTATTGATAGAAAAGCTCAAAGTCCCAGACAACTTCTTTAAGTCCTGTTGAGCCACTAACATTGTACAGCACTGTGTCTGAGTGCCATACCCCTTAGTTCATCTGATCAGCTGGAATGCCAGGAGTTAAGGCCCATTTAGACACACAGATGATTGCTCAAGAGATGGCTTTTGAGCGATCATTTTGCATAATCTGCTAATTGGTACTAATACCTATTAGTACCAATTAGCAGCATGTGAGCCACTGGGAGCTGAATTTATTCAGAGGACCACCCGCTGTTCTCTGAATACATTCCCTTTGTTGTGCCGCGGAGCTGACAGCTGAGACAATGCAATCAGCTGTTATCAGCTCTCCCCGGGCAGAGCACAGTGCGTGGTCCGTCTTATCAGCTGTTCTGTCGAACAATGGTTTTCAAACCAAACTGAAAACTGTATTTCAGCAGAAAACTGAAAGATGGGCACATTTAGACAATGATTATCTTTTGAGCGAATTTTTAACGCTAATCGTTGTGTCTAAATGGGCCTTTAGACTCTCACTGTTGAAGTACCGATTGCCTATCCTAACAAAAGGCTATCAGTATGAAAACCCTAGAAATCCCCTTTAAATGAGCAATGACCATCACTTTTATATTCTATATAAAAGAATTATATTTACAAAATGAATAAATCCACTATTGAGCGTCCATGATTTGGTATAAATGCATCTTTTCATAGTTCTGACAGTTGTTAGCACACTTTTAATTGTACTTTTGGCCTGGCCAAGCATTTCAGAATCTAACTTCTTATAGTCGTACAATGAATACCTGAACATGGAGAACGTACTTTGGAAATTCCAGTGACGTCTAAGCAAAAGACTTGCATGGCTTTCTCCATTCACATCTATGTGAGTTACAGAAACTGCCAAATGTTGCAGGAATTCGTATGCATTTCTCAAGCATGTGTCTCACATTATCTAGTCTAATTGCTACAGTCATATTTGGAGATCACAGAATTCGAAAAAGCGTTGGTTAACAAGGTTGTCCAGGACTACAGGGTAAGCCAATAGTCTCTATACAGGGGTGTTTTGCATGTCCATCTAAGTAAGTCATCTGACAACGGAGGAATGGATTGATGTGATACTGCTAGCAGAGTTGGGGTCAACACGTTATATGGCTTATACATTCAATGTAACACATGCCACACAAGTTAGCATGACTGTGTGTTGTGAAGCTGATCCAAAAGTTTAAGAGGATGGGACATGTGGATAATGCAGTACGATCAGGACACCCTTAAATTGCTACAGATAAAGAAATGGCCACCACGGTCCTGGCGACTCTTAACAAGAGCCACAGGAAGAGCTTTGTATAGGAATAAACCTGTGCAGGCTGTATGGAGACTTTTGACTCACCCTATTGATAAAGATTTATGCATTTTCCTAAAACAGTGCCACACCTGTCTGCAGGTTGTGTCTAGTATTGCAGGCCAGCTGCATTAAAGAGTATGGGGTTGAGTTGCTTATAGGTATATCTGTGTATAGGTGTGGCGCTGTTTTAAGAAGAAAGCAGCCATGTTTTTCTAATCCCAGACAACCTCTTTGATTTGAATGTCTACAAAACATTCATAATTCATGTTCGCTTTGTGGTTAAAAGAAAACAGAAAATGTTTGCTGCTTACTTGGACTCGCTCATCAATGACTTTGAGCTTCTGATGTTAATCAATGAGTCAATCGATGTTAATCAAATTTAGTCAGTTTTTTATTTCATAGTCTTGTGTATAAAACATTCACACAACTGAGGCCAAAATCTAATATAAATAAGCCTACATGCTTTTTCTTGCACCACACTTTGACCCCTTTGCTGTAACTTTGGTGGCTGATGTTGGTGTCTTTAGATGAGGCACATGCTCACCACTGATGTTAAATCATTAAACTTGAGGTTATTAGGTTTAGTGAGTAGTCAGGTGAGTTCAAAGTTACAATGTTAAGTCTATGGCTGCTCTGCTATATCAGCGCCAGAGAGTGAAGGGTAGACGGCAAACAGTGAGGCTGCAGGGGGGAGATAGAGAGACAGAGAGAGACACACACACACAGAATCAGAGAGAGAGAGAGGTGCAGAGAGAAACACACACAGATAGAGAGAGAGAGAGAGAGACACACACACACACACAGAGAGACAAACACAGCAGACAGAGAGAGACACAGAGACAGAGATACACTCATGCACAGAGAAAGAGACAAACACAGCAGACAGATAGAGACACATACGGCAGACAGAGAGAGAGAGTCACAGACAGAAGATAAGAAAGTTGCTAGCAGCACTCACTTTACTCCCATATGGGCATGACCCGGAAATTATGCAAAGCCACAACAACAGAAACCTGGTCCGTCGTTCCCAAAGAGGTACACATAGCAAATCAAAACGCATGGCAGCATAAGTAGATGCAAAAAATAGTTTCAAACTTTTATTCCTCAATTGTAAATGCATGCAACGTTTCGACCTGCATATAGGTCTTTGTCAATCATAATGCACCACCCACAGCATCCATACTACATATAGCAAGACAATACACCCCTTCACCCATAGCAGCAATAATCAAACAGCCGAAAGCAATATACATAATTAATACAACACACATAGACATACCCACCAACAATTAAAAGATATGTCTTGCAGATGTGTCTAATCTGTCTCTCTATGCACTTGGCTCAATACCACAATGGTGCTAGGAGACGGTGTCCTTATTGTTCACTGCGCATGTGCGAGCATACACACGGTGCCGCGATAGTCACATGCAAGAGGGTTACTGCGTCACCGCCAATGAACAGTGCATGCACACAAGTAATAGACACAGGCAAAGACACACATGGCAAACAGAGAGAGCGAAAGAGAGACACCCACACACGGCACAGAGAGGCACAGATAGAGAGACATATGCAAAGAGAGACAGAGAGAGAGAGACATATGGCAGAGAGAGAGAGACACACGGCAGACAAAGAGAGAGACACACACACAGCAAACAGAGAGAGACAGAGAGATAGACACACGGCAGACAAAGAGAGAGACACAGAGACAGATACACATGTGGCAGACAGAGAGTGAGACACACACAAAAGAGAAAGCGAGAGAGAGAGAGAGAGACACACACACATGGCACAGAGAGAGATGCATGCACAGAAAGAGAGACACAGAGAGACCGAAACAGACAGAGATAGACACACATAGCAGACAGAGAGACACACACGGCAGACTGAGAGAGACAGAGACACACACACAGCAGACACAGAGAGAGACACACACACAGCAAACAGAGAGAGACAGATACACAAAAAAGACAAAGAAAGAGAAAGACAGAGAGAGACACACACACGGCACAGAGATAGAGCGAGAGATACATGCACAGAGAGAGAGACACACACGCAGAGAGACAGACACAGACAGAGACAGACACATGGCAGACAGAGAGACACACACAGCAGAAAGAGACAGAGAGAGAGACACACACACACAACAGAGAAAGAGAGACAGAGAGAGAGACACACAGAGAGACACACACAGCAGACAAAGAGAGAGACACAGATGGCAGGCAAAGAGAGAGAGACACAGAGAGACAGATACACATATGGCAAACAGAGAGTGAGACACACATGAGAGGCAAAGAGAGAGAGAAAGAGAGAAAGACACACGGCTCAGAGATAGAGATATATGCACAGAGAGAGAGAGAGACACACACACGGCAGACACAGAGAGAGAAACACAGCAGACAAAGAGAGATACACACACATTTCAGACAGAGAAAGAGAGAGAGAGAGAGAAACACATACATGGCACAGAGTGAGAGATGCATGCACAGAAAGAGAGACACAGAGAGACCGAAACAGGCAGAGATAGACACACACGGCAGACTGAGAGACACACACGGCAGACTGAGAGACAGAGACACACACAGCAGACACAGAGAGAGGCACAGAGAGAGAGACACACACAGCAAACAGAGAGAGGCACACACACGGAAGACCGAGAGAGACGGATACACACAAAAGACAAAGAGAGAGAGAGAGAGACACACACACGGCAGAGAGAGAGAGAGATACATGCACAGAGAGAGAGAGAGAGAGATACATGCACAGAGAGAGAGAGAGAGACACATAGCAGACAGGGAAACACACACACAACAGACAGAGAGAGACACATACGGAAGACAGAGAGAGAGATGCACATGGCAGACAGAGAGACACACATGGCAGGCAAAGAGAGAGAGACACAGAGAGACAGATACACACATGGCAGACAGAGAATGAGACACACATGAGAGGCAAAGAGAAAGAGAGACAGACACACAGCACAGAGAGAGACACACGCAGAGAGAGAGAGACGCACACGGCAGACACAGAGAGAGACACACACATTTCAGACAGAGAGAGAAACACATACATGGCACAGAATGAGAGATGCATGTACAGAAAGAGAGACACAGAGAGACCGAAACAGACAGAGATAGACACACACGGCAGACTGAGAGACACACACGGCAGACTGAGAGAGACAGAGACACACAGCAGACACAGAGAGAGAGAGACACACACAGCAAACAGAGAGAGGCACACACACGGAAGACAGAGAGAGACGGATACACACAAAAGACAAAGAGAGAGAGACAGAGCGAGACACACACGGCACAGAGAGAGAGATACATGCACAGAGAGAGAGACACGCAGAGAGACACATGGCAGACAGAGAGACACACACAGCAGAAAGAGACACAGAGAGAGACACACACGGAAGACAGAGAGAGAGACGCACATGGAAGACAGAGAGAGAGACACAGAGAGAGAGACGCACATGGCAGACAAAGAGAGACACACATGGCAGGCAAAGAGAGACACACACACATTTCAGACAGAGAGTGAGACACAAACAAGAGGCAAAGAGAGAGAGAAAGAGAGACATAGACAGACACACGGCACAGAGAGAGACACGCAGAGAGAGAGAGATGCACACAGCAGACACAGAGAGACACACACAGCAGAGAAAGAGAGAGATACAGACAGAAGACAGAGAGAGACACACACACACACAGAGAAACAGATACACACTTGGCAGACAGAGAGTGAGACACACATGAGAGAAAGAGACACAGAGACAGACACAGACTGAGATAGACACACATGGCAGACAGAGAGAGAGACACACACAGAAAGACAGAGACACACATTGCATACAGAGAGAGAGACTCACACAGCCGACAGAGAGAGACACAGAGAGAAAGATGCACACGGCGGATAAAGAGACACACATGGCAAACAGAGAGAAACACACACATGGCACACAGAGAGAGGGAGACACACGAGAGGCACACAGAGAGACACAGATACACACATGGCAGACAGAGAATGAGACACACACGAGAGACAAAGAGAAAGAGATACAGACAGAGAAATACAGACAGACAGAGAGACAGAAACCCAGAGAGGGATAGAGAGAAAGAAAGAGAGAGAGATACAAGATATTACTGCAGGATACACCGAATATACTGGGGGCTCCACAGTAACACATACTATACTAAGTGGTCTAATATACCGACATGTAATATACACTAATTGACTGTTGCCATGTCCCCAAAACGTGGAAGACCAAGCCGTAGACTGCGGATTGCGAACTGTTCAGGAAGAATCCTTGGCTTGACAGTTCTTTAAAACATCTACAACCATTTTTTCCAAGTGTTTTATGTTTGCATAGTGAACATCGAGTCAATCTAGTAATGTATTAGTACTTTTCACTGCAAAATTTCCCATAAAACTTAACTTTTAATGTTGCATCAGATAAAATAGTGAAGCTAAAAGGACAAACACACACATAAAAGAGGATTACTATCTGTCAGGGGTCATAGTATATGGAGAAATAAATGGTTTGTATATTAGCCAATTTCTTCATTCAGTGTGCAATTGAGAGCCGCTAGAAAAGAACGGTCTACAAGAATACTCAAGAATTTAGTTTTTTAAGGTTTATAATGAAAAAACCCCACCAAATAATGCAGACCACAGAATAAATAGTGTTAGAAAAATAAACTGACTAGAAGGATTTTCTATCTCCATAGATTGCTGGCCCCCATGATATCCCCTATCTAGGAGGGAACCTTATAATTGTTCCATCCAGACCTAAGGGATTCTTCTTCCCAATCAATCGGACTTTTTATCCCTAGTTATAGGTAGGCATTAGAGATGAGCGAACCTACTTGACCACGCCCCTTTTTCGCCCGAGCGCCGAGATTTTCGATTACTTCCGTACTCGGGCGAAAAGATTCGGGGGGCGCTGTGGGTGAGTGGGGGGTTGCAGCGGGGAGTGGGGGGGAGAGGGAGAGAGAGAGGGCTCCCCCCTGTTCCCCGCTGCTACCCCCTGCTCCGCCACGCCTCCCCCGCCCCCCCGAATCTTTTCACCCGAATACGGAAGTACTCGAAAATCGCGGTGCTCGATCGAGTAATTACTCGAAACGAGTACGTTCGCTCATCTCTAGTAGGCATCTATTCCATGGGGATATTATTCTCCACCTCCCTAAACATTAGCCAAACCAATTTTTAGGACAATTAATCTTTCTAGCCTTTATTTTAGAGCGGTTAAGTTTACTTAGTAATAATCTTGCTCCTTGACACTCAAACTTGTCTAGCAGCATTGCAGGACTATGTACTTTGGTTCACTCAGGCTTCTGAAGAGCCGGTAATACGGTAGAAGTGCATCGAGCCAGTGAACAATAAACCTAGTGACAAGTAAGAGGCTAGGTTTATTTGAGGTTTAGTCAGCACCACTAATCATTTTATGACATATATTGACTACTGAATGCTGGGTATTTGACTCACCATTAGTCAGTTTATTTTCTGACACTATTTATTCTATGGCCTGCATTTTTGGTGGGGTTTTTCATTACAAACCTCGAAAAACTCCATGTCTGAGTATTCTTGTAGACCGTTCTTTTCTAGCGGATCTCAATTGCACACTGAATGGAGAAAGTGGCTAATATATAAACCATTTATTTTTGCAGTGAAAAGTACTCTAAATCTAAGCCTATTCCTCTGCTGCTGAAGAGTAGTAATGTAAAAGAAAGCACAAGAGACTTCGACAACCTATACAGCAAGCCTCCACAAGAAAAAGTATGCCATCTTTTGTGCATTGTGGACAATGGCTGAGGTATGGCACTGTATGTCTTTTTTTTATTTTAAAGCATGGGAACCTATCATGATGGAATGGATGGCCAACAAATGGCATCCATGGACGAATATGTTTCTGTTTGTGGTTTTTTCATTTTCTGACACATTGTGGAATATGTTGAGTCAAGGGTCAAGTTAACAGACGACAAATATGTATAGGACAGGGAATACTCCCAACATGTATCCCCCTGGAAATATGAACAATATGGACAACATTTTACCATTTTGTATAGTCTCATGTTATATAGAAACATAGAAAATTGGCATCAGAAAACACCCCCTGGTCCATCTAGTCCACACTTTATGTTATTGCCTTTTTATTTTTCTCTTAGGATAGATCTATACTTACTCCAGGTTTGCTTGAATTCACTTATCGTTGATTTTCGAACCACGTCTGCTGAAGGTTTATTCCAAACATCTACCACTCTTTTAGTAAATAATATTTTCTGACATCGCTTTAGATTTTTGCCCCAACTAATCTCAGATTACCATATATCTAACTTTAAAATTTGGGTGCAAAATTACTGTATAATAAGTATTGTCTACTTAGAGCAGATCAACAGAGAAAGGATCCGCAGGCCACATACTTTTAGCATGTGTTGTACTTCAAAACTATTATTGACATTAGTCCGACAAGACCTCCTGAAAGAGGACCTGATGTGTAAGCAGGGCTGACTGCATAGCTACGCAGCCACAGTTGCGCTGACTCCAACTTGGTCTCTCTTTTACTTACACTCCCTCCCATTCTTCTGTATGGGCTCTTCTTAGTTTTGGTGTGAATGTGTCAAGTGGGGAGTGAACATGGCTCACCATCAATCAGGTCTGACATCACCCATTCACAGTGAGCAGTGGGGACCACCCACTTGCACACCCACAGCTCTGAGAACCGCAACTAAGAGGAGACTTTATGATGAGAAAGTAGAGGGAAAAGAGAGACCTTGTTGGAGTCAGCAGTGGCGCAGGTGCAAAGCTATGCAGCCAGCCCTACCAACACAAAAACATGACTGGTTCTCTTCGAGCACTGAAAGAACTTAGCTTATAAAATGATTAGTTTACTTAGTTTACAAAACAGTTTACTTCACTATTGCCCTATTTCTTACCATGCTTTTTGACTGAACTACCACTTCTCGGCTTTTACCCCACTCTATGTAACCTCCACCCTGTTCTTATCAGTCTGTACTCTTCGGAGATCTGCAGCTGTCATCCCCTCTGAATGTCAATAGGCAAAACATAGCCACACTCTATTTATCAAATTTTGTTTAGCGCAAACTTCAATAATGTACTGATTGTTCCAAAAATGAAGAAAAAAGCAAATACATGGTGAAACTTTTTTCTGACCTACTTCATTTCTTTAGAGTGGGATTTTATTTCCTTCAAATTTGTAGGTTAGAGACAACCTGATACAACCTTGTGTATAGGATCTTTGCCTCCTGGCACTAAGCGAGGTCTTAAATAATTAACGAGTTTCATGAACTCCAATCAATTTTGTCATTTTCACTTCCTGTTCATAATAAATGGAATTTTTGCTTGTAGACATTCTACGGTTGTCTGAAAGCTGCAGAATGATGCATAGCAAATTTATATCAATTTTAATATACCAAGTCTATTACAATTAATTATTCATGACTCATTACTTCACATAAAAACTTATGTCTTCTATGACTTTTACTAGTGTAGATGCCGTATAGCTAGGTGATATGTTATCACAATTGTTAGGCTTACATAGAGAATAGAGATGAGTGAGCACTAGAGATGAGCGAGCATACTCGCTAAGGACAATTACTCGATCGAGCATTGTCCTTAGCGAGTACCTGCCCGCTCGGAAGAAAAGGTTCGGCTGCCGGCGCGGGTGAGAGGTGAGTTGCGGCAGTGAGCAAGGGGGAGCAGGGGGGGGGGGGGAGAGGGAGAGAGAGATCTCCCCTCTGTTCCGCCGCCGGCAGCCGAATCTTTTCTTCCGAGCGGGCAGGTACTCGCTAAGGGCAATGCTCGATTGAGTAATTGGCCTTAGAGAGTATGCTTTCTCATCTCTAGTGAGCACCAAAATGCTTGGGTCCTGGTTATTCGAGTCGAGCTTTTCGTAAAATTCGAGAGCTCTATTCGAGTAACGAACCCCATTGACTTCAATGGGAGACTCGAGCATTATCGTATGGTCTCTCTCTCTCTCTCTCTCTCTCTCGTAGACAGTCAATCAGGGTACATAATTTAAGCCTTTTTGAGTTAAGGCTAGAACACCTTTAGGAGGCAATTTTTTTTTCACTTAAAGGGGTTGTCCCGCGGCAGCAAGTGGGTCTATACACTTCTGTATGGCCATATTAATGCACTTTGTAATGTACATTGTGCATTAATTATGAGCCATACAGAAGTTATAAAAAGTTTTATACTTACCTGCTCCGTTGCTGGTGTCCTCGTTCCCATGGAGCCGACTAATTTTCGCCCTCCGATGGCCAAATTAGCCGCGCTTGCGCAGTCCGGGTCTTCTGCAGTCTTCTATGGGGCCGCTCGTGTAGAATGCCGGCTCCGTGTAGCTCCGCCCCGTCACGTGCCGATTCCAGCCAATCAGGAGGCTGGAATCGGCAATGGACCGCACAGAAGCCCTGCGGTCCACGGAGACAGAGGATCCCGGCGGCCATCTTCAGCAGGTAAGTATGAAGATGCCGGGCCGCCGGGATTCAGGTAAGCGCTGTGTGGGTTGTTTTTTTAACCCCTGCATCGGGGTTGTCTCGCGCCGAACTGGGGGGGGGGGTTAAAAAAAAAAAAAAAAAACCCGTTTCGGTGCGGGACAACCCCTTTAAGTAATTTAGACAGAAATTTGGGCAATGGGCTTTTTTTTTAAATTACACCATTTGAGCAGTGGAAAGGCACCAGGAGAGCTCCCACCTGCTTGTTAGCTTGTTTTTCTACCTTAGGTGGTGTTTTTAACTCTGTGCAGGCTGCCTTACTGGTCCCCGGGGCCTTTGGTTGTGATGCACCATGGTTCCTGTTGCGGGGGCGCAGAAGAGCAGAGAACCAGAGGGGCAGTGATAGCGGAGGCTGGTTTCTTGTGAAGTGTCTGTCATTAGACAAGTTGTGATCACGAGGAGGAAAGAAACAGGTGGTGCACGCATGCTTCATTATAGCACTCAGGCGCAGGTAGATATCTGCAAACACTATTGCAAATACTTTGCAGCATGAGGCTGTTTGTACAACATTGGAGGCAATGGAGAATATTGAGCGGGGTGATCATGCGGAATGCGCGGAACACTTTGACCATTCTGATTGCTTTACTGAGAAATGCCACAAAGTGGCAAACAAGTTGGCGGAATTTGCTTGTTCAACATCTCCTGCAATCCCAGTAAGAAATTCTCATGAAACATCTGCAGTTGTATCTGCCTCCTCTGATGGGACTTTTAAAGCATTATGTCACTTTTTAATTGATGAGAGTAAGCATGGCCCTCTTTTATATACTTCATCTGCCTCTGTGAATGCTCTTATGCAGGCTATTTTAGCACAAACTAGTGGTGTGAATATGCAAAATGGCGATTTTTATAATAAATCTGTCCAAACTGGCAACTTTGCACGCTAATTAATGGAATTGGGTTTACGTGATTTGTGGAGGTTGATAAATCCAGAATTTCAGTAATCTTGTTATTCCAGTTCACATAATACACTTTCTAGAATAGATCCCCCAATGGGTGCTCCATCTATGCTTCCTTCTGCTTGCAAAGTGGAATATCTACCACGAACTGTATCTGATCACTCTCCACTTTATTTGACATTGATTTTGAGTGGTGGAGGATTTGGTTGGGATAGAGTTTGGAGATTAAATCCCTTTTGGTTGAAGCTGCTTGATGGTAATGCAAGAACGGAGTAGGATTTATTAGAATGCTTTCAGATTACTATTGTCGATTCCTCAGTTCTGTGGAAGTTATCCCTCACTCTTCCATAGTGTTGGATGTTATGAAGGCATTTATACAGGATCATTATATACAGAAGATTAGCTTACATGAGTCTAAATCTCGGGATGTCATTAGGTCCCTTCAGTGAAAAGCTTTGGATGCAGAGCAAAAGTATATATATTTTCTCTTACTATCAGGGGGAAATCAATTGAAAAAAAGGCACAGTCTCAACTTGCAAATCATCTGAAAGGTGTTGCAAAAAATAATCGTCTTTTTATGAAGAAGACCTTTAAGGAGGCAGAAGCAGGGGTCATTTTTTTGGCTTCTATAATTAAGGCACAGGAATCATCTTCTTATGTTGCAGCATTGAGAAGACCTGATAATTCTTTGGTTATAAAGGAGGGTGAAAGTTTGTAGACGTTTTTTCTCTATTTTAAAAACTTGCATGCTTCTAAGTTAAGTGTGGATTGTGGAGATCTTTATGAATATTTGGCTCGGGTGCAATTGCCAATTTTGTCTGATGATCAGAGAGGGATGTTAGAGGCTCTTTTGATGCTGAATGAGTCAAGTGATACAGTAGCCACACTTTCTAATGAGAAGTCGTCTGGGTTGGATGGTCTTACAAATGAATTTTGTAAGCGCTACCAGTATATGCTTCTGTCACATTTGTTGAAGGTGTTTAATGATTTCATCAAGGCATACTTCCACCTTCTATGACAGATCCTAAAGCGGGAAAGGATTTCTGATTGCTACCATCCAATATCTCTATTCACAAGTACCTTCACTAAGATTTTAACATCAATGGTCAACAGAGTACTTTTAGTATTGACTTATTTAATACATGAGGATTAGTCTGGCTTTATGCAAAATACATTAACTGCTATCAATTTAAGGAGGTTATATCTGAATCTTCAGACGGATCATCGAGTTTGCGAGAGCAGGGCTGTTTTTTCACTTGGCACTGTCCAAAGCTTTTGACAGTGTCGAGTGAAACTATTTGTATCTTCATAGGATGGGTTTCAGAGAGAAATTTGTAGCATGAGTTAAACTTCTCAATTCAGTGCCAGGGGGCAAGAGTGAGGGTAAATGGTCATATTTTGAGATGGATGGTGTTAAAGAGGGGAATAAGGCAGGGGTGCCTCCTATCCCCTCTTTTCTGTGCCTTATCAAACCATTCAGGGGCTCCATTGCCAAAGCAATTGCCTGATATACTTGGATTGCAGTATGGAAAAATTGAGGAACTTATCTCACTATATGCAGATGGTCTTTTGTTGTATATGTGGGATGTAAGTACATCAATTAGTCTTATGTCCATGTTTGATTATATTTGGTACAGTGTCAGGAAATCTGTCATTCTTCCTTTAGATCCCTTACTGGTGGACTATTCATTGAAGTATACACAATTTTAAATAGTATATTTCTGCCAATCTGCTTTCATTGGTATGAAAGTTTGAGGATAAGGTCAAGGTCTGGAATCGTTTCCCATTGTTGATAATTGGCAGGAGAAATCTTATTAAAATGGTTCTGATGCCACAACTCCTTTATATACTTTAAAAAAAATGTGATGGAATCCAAACCGGAGAGTTTTGGACTTCAAATGATATTTAAGAGTTTATCCCCTTTGAAGGGTCTCCAATTTAATTCTAGCAGATTTCTAATACCATAATAAACGCAAGTGAGATGCCAAAACCTATATCCAAACATTTGGAATTGCTAAACCTTTAGATCAACAGTTGAAGGGATGGGGAGAAAGAAACAGTGTGGGGTTGAATGGTAGATTAGTTTCCAAAAAGACAGGTTATAGCCCCCTATAGTAGCATGTGAGATAGGGATGCAAAGAGGAAAAAGGGGACTATATCACACAATGATGTTACTAATTACATTTATGGAATAAATTTAAGCATATATTGCCATTAGATGGATTTACTATGCACCCCTCCCCTCTTCCTTCTGGAGCATCCCTAAGTTGCCAGAGGTTTTTTTTCTCAGTTTGGAGAGATTTTGGCTATGGGAGATAAGAGGTGTAATCTTTTTGGAACAGGTACATTCTGGGGGTCTTTTCATATAGTTTGGACCAGCTTAGATGGCTTTATGATGTTCCCCATAGTTATTTGGAGATGAGGGAGATTATGCTTTGTTTAAATATAGTTATGATTAATTGTATTTGTTTCAGTGGGGTAAATGAAATGTTGAATGTATATTATGCTTATGCCCATGGTTTCCAATAGGTTTTTTCACATGAGAGATGTTTTGTAGCCTGAAAGAACCCATTGGAAACCATGAGCTTCACATACTTGCGTTTTGTAGCGATGTTGCATCGCTACAAAATCTCGCGATTTTGTAGCCTGTATGAAAGAGGCCTAAATCTGAATGGTGGTGGGTGGCTGAAAGAGGTCTCCGGCACACTTCACCTCAATTCACTTAATGACTATCAGGTGTTTAAGCACTCAACAGTCGTCCTGTGCAAAAGTACCCTTAGGCTTCATTTCCACGAGCGTATATCACGGCTGGACGATACACGCTACCATCTGGGGTGTAAAAGCTTGTGAACGGGCACACAAATCTAATGTTTGTACGCCCGGGCATATATACGCCGAGGCTGCAATGCCGTTGAGCCATCCCCTTCCCTCCCTGGCTCACCTCTTCTCTCCCCTCCATCAGCTGATTACAATGGGAGGGGGCGGAGCTAAGTGCTGCCCCTTCCTGCTTCCTCCCATTGCTGGCTGTGGACAAGGGGAGGGAGCTTAGCTCCGCCCCTTGTCCACAGCCAGCAATAGGAGGAGGCAGAACGGGGTGGTGCCTAGCTCTGCCCCCTCCAGTTGAAATCAGCCGAAGGGGAGAAGAGAAGAGGGAGGGAGTTTAGCAGTCACGCTGCTAAACTCCCTCCCACCTCCCTTCTCCAACTGCTGTCATTGGCTCCCGTGGGAGCCCATGCAGTGGCCGAAGTATTTCAGCCCAAAAGATAGCTTCAGGACTATCTTTTGGGCTCGACTTAAAAACACCCGGCGTTATATTGGCCGGCCGGGCACTTTTATGTTACAGGAATACAATGCATCAGATCACAGCGTATATAAGCCGGCCATTAAAATGGCGGTCCGATATACGCTCGTGGGAAAGAGGCCTTACACTGCAATGTTCATATATAGTGATACGTAGAAGCTGCAGAAAACCAATGCAACATTTTTAACTCACCCCATCACAAAAATGATTGTCACCCCAAACTACATGTGTTTAAATAACTTTTGTGGATATAATCATTTTTATTTATAGCCAATAAGCAAAATCGAAAGAGTGAGACATTAGTCCTAGGGCTTTCCTACTGGCCATCTCTGATTTATGTGGCAACAGTAGGGATCATGGGATTTTATTCAAATGTAATTTCATAGTATACTTTTATTCAAGAACTTCCTTTTACAGCATATTTTAGAGGAGGTGAAGGGAAGGCCGATACGTCAAATGTAACCCATTGGGCCCGAAGAACTTGGCATATGCCAAAAATGTCCATGCTGCCCCAGAGTGAATCAGCATAATCTTTTCTTTACTGTATAGAAGAGATACTTTCTTTTTCTGTGTTTTTTACTTTTAACAATGGATTTCAATGAGCAACATATGCTTATATCCCTATCCGGAATACTATGATAGAAGGGAAAATAAGATGTAAACAGAACCTAAGACCACGTTGTATTATGCCATATATTGGCCCAAAACGCTATAAGAAACCGTTGAGTCCTTCTGAGCTTTGAAAACTTCCTTGTATATTACTGAGGATTTTTAAAGGTGTCGTAAAATCTTGTTACCTGCATGCAATTGGCCAGAGCGCAGCAAAGGTTTCAAGAACAGGAGAAACTCTGGTGATGGTGAGACCTTACACTGTAAATTACATATATACAGTGAATTAAGGCTTTAAATCCAAAGATACTCACAGCACAATAGGTCCTGCTTGACTACATGTGTGCACTGATACTTTACAAAGTAAGGTTATTATAAGTTCATATTCCTTCATTTATACTTCAGTGTATCAAAACGGAGTCAGACGCCGCTATCACACATAACGAATATATCTTAAGTAGAATCATAGTTATACGGGGCTCTCCAAGGTCATCAAGTCCAACCCCCTTCTGAATGCAGGATTCATTAAAGCATCCCAGACAGATGTCTGTCCAGACTTTGTTTGAAGACTTGCATTGTATAACTCACCAACTCCTGTGGTAACCTGTTCCACACATTGATCACCCTCACTGTCAAAGGTTTTTTTTTTTCTAACCTCTAATCTGTGTCTCCTTTGGTTCTGTTTCATTGTTTAGATCTTTTTGAATACTCTATTCTCTAGTGTTAGCTATCCCTCCTAGCTTTGTGTCCTTGGCAAATTTGATCAGTTTCCCATCAATTTCCTCATCTAAATGATTTAGAAAAATGTTGAATAATGCTAGGCCTAGGACAGAGCCTTGTGGTACTCCACTTGATACATTCTTCCACTTGGATGTGCAGCCATTTATGACCACTCTTTGAGTATGATCACTCAACTGGTTGTGAATCCACCTAACAGTTGCTTTGTCAATCCCATATTTAGTGTTTTTTCAAGAAGCATGGTATGAGATACTTTGTCAAATGCTTTACTTAAGTCAAGATATATTATATCTGCCACATTTCCCTGATCAATCCAGTCGGTGATTCTGTCATAGAAGGAAATTAGATTCATCAGGCATCTCCTCTCTTTAGAAATAGAGCTTCATCACTCCAAACGAATGTATGTGAATCCCATGGTTTCTTTCAGGCTACAAAACATCTCATGTGAAAGAACCCATTGGAAACCATGGGCTTGAGGCTGCATTTGCAAGTGCTACACAATCTCGCTACAACGTGAAGCCCATGGTTTCCAATGGGTTCTTTCACATGATGTTTTGTAGCCTGTGCGGATGCCGCTTCGTATACATGCATTTTGTAGTGATGTTGCATTGCTACAAAATCTTGCGATTTTGTGGCCTGTGTGAAAGAGGGCTAACTGCTGAGCAGGTATGGAGTTTCAGTGCTGGGGCCAGATAATGCATACAGATCATCCGTCACTGGATGGAGCTGGAAGCCCACAGCTCTGTATACATTGCAGGGGCCTGGCCGAGGAGGCTCAGACCCCCCTCTAATCAGCTATTGAGGAGCTTTTCCAAGGATAGGTGATAAATTTTCAGAACTGGACAATCCTTTGGAGGAGATGGCCTTAGCCATTACCCTAAATCTAAGGTCCATATATTATAGTCTACTATTATTATATATTTAATAAATCCACTTTGAAGACACCGCTGGGACTGTAGCCCTGTTCTTCCCCCATCTACCTACTTTTCTCTTTCACAGCTGACTTGGCTTAGGGATGCACTCAGAGGCACCCCTGTCAAGCAAGCTTTTAAGTAATTACATTGGGAAACCTGTGGTCACTGGGGCTTTTTTTTTTTTAGCTTAGGCTTACATCCATATACCTTTTGTTTCCGGTATATATACATATAGTCAGAGTCCCCCATGAAGCTCTCTGTATATAGATGTCTTACGGACCAGTGATGCCTGGATTGTCCTCCCTGTCAGATTTCCCCATTGATGCATCTGAACCCACCGCTTTCAAGGAACACCTCCATATCTTGGAGACTGGATCCATCTACTGCCCACCCGGATTTTTGATGCATCGGTATTCCTTAGGGTAATCCGGTGTGTCAGGGTGAGTTAATTGTTTTCCACCTATTGCCATTACAACCCTGAATGATCCTCCATACCCTGGAGGACTGCCTCTGTTTATTTCTTATCTCATATTTGGAGAGATAGAGGGCGGGGCCAGAGATCTTCTCCGAGAGCAGGGGCGAGGCTAGAAGGGGGTTCTCATACTGATTCTGCTCTAGCCAAGAGGGGGTGGGGCTAGATGGATCCACCCTCTAGCTCCCCCCACTCCCAGCTAGAGAGTAATCACTATGAGAACCCCCTCTAGCCTTGCCCCCCCCTCTCTCCAAATATGGGAAGATCTCTAGGGGATCCCCTGTAGCTCAGCCTTCCTCCTTTCCTCTCTTTGCTATGGGGAATTCATTCAGCCTCACAGTGATGCAATGTGAAAACACCTCGCATCCAGGGGTTTTCAGAAGAACTGCGAGGGCGATATCAGGCCGTCAATCACGGCCCGATATCACCCTCACCAGTGTGCAGAAGCCCTTAGGGCCCCTGTCTATGGGCGATCTTCCATTGCGTTACTCATGGCGATGATCCGGCCACGAGTAATGTAATGCACGCATTCCATAGCGTTTCTATGGGGAGCGCAGCCCCCTGTCCATGAGCGGAGAATCATAGTGATTCTCCGCTCAAGTGACTCAATCGCAGCATGCTGCGATTTGCCGCGATTCTCCGCAGTGAGGCAATCTGTCAGATAGGCTCACCGCAGAGAACTAGCGATATTCCGCCTCGCCCGTGGACAGGAGCTTTTACACTTCTAGGCTACCCCAGCAATCACAGCCTGCTGCAGCCAATGACGAAGCTCAGCATTCAATTGCTGGACTCAGTCATTGACAATGGGAATAGAAACCGTCCATTAATTCTCAGGGTGGACAGAGGAACAGCACAACACCATTCAAAAAAAAAAAAAGGCTTGATAAAAATTGTTATTTCATGGGAAATACAAGCATTTGCTAAAACAAAATGCCACACCCAATTTAATGCTATTTGTCATTACGAATGAAAATGTGGTAACCCTGGTATATTTTGTATGCATTGGTAGATCTCAAACATCAGTTGAACATATAAAATGCTGCATGGGTAAACTAAACAGTGATGCTCCTCTTGCTTAAATAACTTTAGCTAAACAATACTTCTGCAAAATATTACAGTTCTAGGGACATGAAAAATAGCTTCACATACATGATTGAATATACAGAGCTGAAAAACTCCTGGCAATGGAAAATTCCCCTGATGGTTGTAGTGATAGAAGATCAACATGAATGTGGAAAATCCAAATCCATGTGATTATCCGGCTGGATTTGGAAAACGTAAATCCTTCTGACCTCTATACTCTGGAGAGAGGTTGACCTTGTTAGTTTCAATCAAATGAGTGACAATGTAGTTGGAATGTATCTGAATAAATATTTCCCGTCAATATGGTCCTTTTGAAACTATGCATTAAGTAATCGGCTAGTGTGCAAACGTGTATTTTATCCATACAGGAGAATTGTATAAGAGACCACAAGGCTTCATACACACAATTGTATTATAGATCTGTAATATGGCACCAATATTGTGCGCAAATTTTGGTCATGTTCTAACAGATGCCACGGGTATTCCCACAAATGCTTCTAGGCGAGTATATGGTGGCAAATACCATTCCAAGTACTAACTTATCAATTCAGGGAAAAAAAAGTGATGCAAAACCCATACAATTGTGATAGTTAAAAAGGAAAATGCAAGAACCGTGAGGGTTCTGATGGCTCCAAAAAGTAGAGGCACCACCACATGAGTGGGCATGAGTGAACGGGAGGATAAGACTAAAAACTGGTGGTAATGGTGCAACACTAAATGTGAAAGAAATATTAAAGGTGTAGTGCAAAACTCCTCATTTCTTAAATATGCGTAGCCAGCATTGGAAAACACGTTTCAGGGCAAAACCCCTTCATCAGTTCAGCTGGTTGAAATACACCGACAATTGGAGACTTAGGGTTCCCCTCAACTTTTGGGACTCCCAATATCCCTAACAACCTGTGTGAAGTGGAACAACCAGGACCAGTCCAAATTGTCTGTATATCTTAACCAGCTGAACTGATGAAGGGGTTGTGCCCCCAAACTTGTTTTGCCATACTTGCTATGCACGTTATTTAATAAGACGTTTGGTACTAAATCTTTAAAAGAACTAGTAGGAATGGCGTAACACTCCAATATTTCTTTCACATTTTAGTGTTCTCCTCCCAAGTACTAACTTACAGCACTGGGTACTTTAGACCTAGACCATGTGATTAGAGCAAGTCATCAATTCATAAATGTGCTGCATTAAAAAGGAGTATTTTGGGCCTTTTTTGACGTATCCGTAGGATAGGTCATCATAAGTTGATTGGCAAGGATACATAACTCTGGCTCCCCGCCAATCATCCAGCCCGCCATCAGTGCAGTGTGCCAGTCATCAGTAAATCGGGCTAGAAGTATAACAGAACGCTTTGCTCACTGAAATCAATGCCTTCCTTTATACTTTTGGCTCTGACCACAATGCGGAGCTAGCAATGTAATAGGAGGCATTATTCCAATTGATTTCACTGACCACTGGTGACTAAAGTTTAGCCGTACTGTGCTGAAAAATCAGCTGATCAGTGGAGATCCTGAGCAGTTGATCCTGGAATACCGCTATATTTAATGTATTGCATTACAGTATAAGCGTGACTATACACTAGGTGCCGTTTTCTGTCCACTATCCTAAAATTATATATTTTATGAGAATGGACATGCTAATAAAGAAAAATCCTAAGATTTGCTCGTATACAGGTAACCTAGGTACATAGGCATATGGTCATTTAGTTTTGACAGTTTTTAGCAAATATTTATTCCCCATGAAATTAGCATTTTTCTCCCCATAACTCTGCATTGTTCAAATCCTATTATTAATTTAGAAATAAATTGACTACTAGATGTTGCCATTTGGCTTGTCAAAATCATGTATTCATACATTGATACTGTCCAATGAGTGCTGAGAAACAGACTGTGCAGGGACACCCCCCAACCGCCCCCCCTTCCCCAACTGGTAACACCCAATTGTCATATTCATAAATCTCATATGAGTAGCACAAGCATTATGGGAAAAGATAGTAGAAACAATCTGGGCACTCAAACACATTAATAAAATTCTTATTGCTTCATTATTTTATTAAAACAGCTTTACAGGTTTAAAAGCTTCAGCTTGCCTACTAGTTTCGAACAAGAACAACTACCTTGTTCAAAACTAGTAGGCAAGCTGAAGCTTTTAAGCCTGTAAAGCCCCTTTTAATGTGAGGTAATAAATGGGGATGAATGAAATCTTTTAAGTGCCTGGATTGTTGTTGCCATTTTTCAAATGCTAATGATCTACATTTCCTCATGGAACACCAGTGATTGGATTATTTGGTTTTACACGCCTTGTCATGTAGAGGAGCACCATTTGAATCAGTTTTGCACATTGATATGGGAAGAGGTTCCAAAATGGTTATTCATGGGGAAATACAAGTATTTACTACAACAGCCATGTCCGGAGAGCCAACACATACTTTTCAATCTTGACCTAGAACTGACCACCTAATAAGAGTGTAGATATTTTAATTGAAACAAAAAAAAAAACCTAAAAACTATATTGTGTATGGTTTTTACCTCTCCATAAAAAAATAAGCCACAAGTAAGAGACAGATTAACATTGTTATAAAATGCTTTAATAAATAGTTTTTCTGAAACATTTTAAGAACATGTCAACCAAAATGCACTAAACAGAACAAGATCCTGCTAAGCAATTCTTGCATTCTTGTATAAAATAATTTTCAAGCATTGACGGTCATTGGCCAGAGTTTACACTTTCAGATAACCCATCTCCCCTCCCCCAACCCACCTCTCGCTGGTAATCTGTCAGTAAGGATGTTGCTTTTATACTGATACTACCATTAGAGGAGAGAAATTAAGCAGCTTGACATACTATGTAATAAAGCCTTTAAAAAAAATAAATAAAAAAATAACTGCTGAAGCCTTATTTATGAACAGCCATGTTTTTGTGAGGTAATTCCACCCATTGTGTTTGCTGCCTTTGCCTATTTTTGAGAAAACAAAACCGAACAGAAGAAAAAAAAAAATTTGTTCCCTTCATTAGGCTTGTCACTTAAACGAAAGAACATAACGTATCACCACAACTAACGAACTGGTTCACAAAAAAGGAAATGCTTGCTCAGAACATGTATGATAACGTCAGAGAGAGATCAAGTCCACCCATGTCCTTTAAGAACCAGATTCCTCGGGCTCACAAAATGTTTCTATGTTATACACCAATCTAACTGTGTCACAGCATAGGCACAACAGACCCAACTTCGACTAAAGCTTTAAGAGTACCCGTACTTTTGCTTTGGAGTGTGCCTGCTCCGTTGGCTGAAGATGGCCCCATATAGTGATTACATAGTAATATATGGGGCTGCCTTCACCTGCCTGAAGAAGGCAAAAACGGCTGACTGCTCAGGAGCTCTGCAAAGTGAAAGTGCAGGTATTCTAAATTCACATACACCTAAAAATTCTGGAGCAACTCCAATGGACCCCAGGAATCCCCTCCCATGCCACACTAGCAGGGATGGAAGCCAATATATGGTTTGTTGTAGGAGACAAGGAAAAAAGAAGGATTTGACTTTTTCCATCTCCAGAAACAGCACCACTAATGTACATAGGACACTTCTAGTATTGCAGCTTTTGCATCATCCAAGTAACTAGAGCAGGGCTGAGCTGCAATCCCAGACATGTTCCAAAGACAAGAGTGGCATAGGTTCTGAAACAAAAACAACCCTGAGCCCTTTCTCATACAACCCATTTATATAGGTCATACACCCAAGAAATATGACCATGCATACTTTATTAGGTGAGAAGAAAAAAAAAATAAAATCAAAAAAGGTGACCATTTTGACAGTGTGGGGACCCTAACAAAACATATCCCAGACCTCATTTAAAGCTGCAGGTTTGGCTAAGGGAGTGGGATTCTGGGGTTCAAGGGTTTGTCCCCACTTCTAGCCATTTTGCAGCAGGAAGCAGAAAGTGCCGTACATTGTACAGTGGTCCAGGGTGATACTGCAAGATGAATCTTATTGAAGTAAATGGGACTCAGCCTGCAATACCAACACAGGCCACTGTGTAATGTACAGAGCTGTCTGCTTCCTGCAGCAAAACAGCTAGAAGTTGGGCAACCCCTCTAAAAGGATATTGTACAGGTTTAGAAAACATGGCTACTTTCTTACAGTGTCACACATGCCCACAGGTTGCGTATTGTAGTGGCAGCTCAGCCCCATTCACTTCAATAGAGCTGAACTGCAATAAGCATACAACCCATGGTCAGATTGCTGCATTCTTCCAGAATCAGCAGCACGTGTTTATTCTAATCCTGAACAACCCCTTTAAAAATGCAGTAAAAACTTGAATTTTTAGGCTTGAAGTCAAGTTAGGTTTTAATCCTCCTTACTGAATCTGGACATTTAAAAATAAAAAAAAATAAAAAAATAATCCTCATAAAACCTCCCTTCCGAAACATAAATTAAAAAGGAATGGCATGACAAGAACAGAAGAAATTCTGAAATATTGTTAATAAATCAAATATACAGAGCGATTCCTTCAATATATACATATTTACAAAACATGTTTACAATGAGAAAATAAATGTCTCTATAAAGGAGGACCCTAGCACTCTGCCCGTAATATACGATATATATACATTAAAGCAGAAGGTAGTCTTTGACAGTTGCTAAAGAAAAAGTTTAATCTCAAGGCACTTGTCACATACATCAATACTGCAATCCAAAAATAAAAATACAAAATAAAATTAACCAGAATTTAAAAAAAAAAACAAAAAGAACAAAAAAACAAGACACTTAAGTCATAGATCGCTGTGTCGCATTAATGCTGTGCCTGTTAAGAGAGTCGTAAGGCAAAAAGTTTGTCGGGATCAGTGCTGGAAGCAAAGATAATGAACACCTATGCAAGAACTGGGCACGGAATTTTGTGTCTAAGAGACATTGCAAAAACTCTGGACAAAGACAGGAAAGAGTTGGAAGGAGGGGGCTTGGGTTAAGAAAAAAAAGTTTAAGTCACTTGTTTTCCTCAACCTGGAGGGCTGGACATTGTCATTAAATTATAAACATTAATAAAACAAAAATACATCTTGTAAACAACTGTACAGTCTTTGCATAAGAAACTTTACATGACAATGAAAATACAGAGAACCTTTTGTCTCCTCCTGACTTAAGAGGATTTAAAGCAAACTTTATAAAAATAGCAACTATCAAAGAACTGTTTTTTTTTGCCTTTTTTATATAGTCAAATAATTTATAGAAATACTACAGCAACAAATAGAAAAAAAACCTTGTAACATTTTTACATTACATAAAGAAATTGGGAGTCCAGACTTTAGTTCTGAACCACTCGTCCAGAGAGGAAAAAACAAAACAAAAAAGACCTGGCAATTATTGCCAAGAAAGATGCCCAAGTGGTAAAAGGGCCATTCTACTGGAGATGAATTCTGTGTGTCTCCTCGTCCCATTCTCAGCATAGGTACACAGTCCTTTCCACGTATATAGATACGTCTTTGCTTCCTTCAGTGGGGTGCGTTCACATTTTTAACACATCTGTTATCCACTTTGTCAAGACTTGTCCGATGTGGTTTACTCTTTGAGCAGTCACTATCCCCTATGCTTGTGTAAGCCTTTGTATAGGACTGGGGGAGGCAATCGTCCTCCTCCAAGTCCTCCTCCTTGTCCACCATGTCCTCTTTCACTCCCTCTTCTGCAGCAGAAGTTCTTTTTTGAGTATGAAGGAGATTTTTGCATTCATACTGAATGTCTCTATAAGGCACCCTTATTGGGTTCCATATTGGATTTAAAGGTTGGCGCTGGTTATTTGCTTCTTCTTCTTGGCGAGCCTCTCGCCTTCTCTCTCGCTCTTTTCTTCGCTTTCGCATCCACCAGACACATATGATTATACATGTAATCCAGACAATGCCAAAAACAACACAGAGCACCGGGACGAGGTAATCTAAAAAGAAAGTATTTAAAACTATGTTAAAACTGTTGTAATCAATAGGAGTCAAACGGGTGAGGTCATGAGGGAGTGTAATCTTATTAGATGGGAATGACAGATGCACTTGTGATATCAGTAAAGAAGAATGCAATATTAAGGGTATGTTTACATGGGGTGAAAATTCTGTGGAATGTCTGGCGGGTATTCCGCAGCATTTCTGCATCCAAAAACGCTATCAAAATCTGCCCCATTGGCGCAGCTATTAACTCGAAATAAGCTGTGTGCCGACAGCAAATTTCAGAAGATCCAGCGCACACCTCCGTAGGCTTCGGCTGTCAGCACTTTTTTCATCCAATGCTCAGTGGCCTCTAGTGAGCGCAGTGCCGCTGGCAGGTGAAGTGGAAGTGACCAGCAGCGCTGTGTTCCTTATAGCCCATTGGGTATTGAGTGAAGGAGTACGCCGACAGCCGAAGACTTCGGAGGTGAGCTCTGTATCAAACACAAAACAGATTGAAAAGCACGTTACACTGCAAATCATGTCCTGGCGAATAACGTAAAACACCAGTGTGAAAAACGCCACAAGACCCATGACTCAGATTCTGCAAAAAGCATGCCATTGACCCAAAAAGCTACGATTAAGGACAATACGTCTGAAACGCGCCAGGGTTATTTTGCAGGTTTGCTGAAGCTGTTATTTTAATAGGATGGAAAAAATTCCAAAACTTTATTCAATCACTTGCACACTGGACTGGAACACTGGTTGGCTAAGTTTACCATTGTTGGAGTGGTGTCCCTGTGGGCTTGTCTACTGGATGTTTCCTATGCAGCATTGAAGCTGGCTTTCTCCCCTTTACACTGACCAAAAATGCCATAATATAAAATACATTGTGCTTCGCTATAAAAACTTTAGGATAACATGCCACTTTTTTTGTGGTCAGATATTTGTTTTAATGCCATAATTAGTTGTATGTGAAACAAGCCTAGAGGACAAGTTCTTGGTGGCCATTATAGAAAGTACTATACAAAGAAGGGAGATTACATACCTGAACTGGAGCCATCTACCACTACTGTTTCAACTTTGACTCCCGTGACTGCCAACATGATCGTACTGTTTTGTCGCTTGGTGATGGCATTGACAATTATATTGGCGCCGTTCTGAATGAGGCTGGCATCTTGATTATCCACTTGTGAGATGAGTGCCTGAAAGACAAAAAAGACCACAATTGTCAGACAGCAAGCGCAGGTCGGCTTAACCACTGCTGTGACTGCCATAGACTTGAATGGAGAAGTGGTGGCCACTTGCAGTCACTTTTCTTCATCTCCATCTATATGTCGTTGCCTCCTCAACAGGCATGACTCCTATTCTCCCAACACATAGGGATCTGGGATCTCCAGCTATATATGGAATGTAGTCTTTGGCAAGAAATTTTTTGGCAAGCTGCAGTTTTTTTGTTTCAGCCACAGAAAGAAGTGGATAAGGCCAAGAGAAGTCCTTACTTTAGATTTCCCATCCATTCCTTTCAACTCTACTACTTGCTTTGCCCCCCCAAAAAAATTATATAGAACCATCCTAAAGACAAGTCATGAACCTCTCCTCATTTTAGCTTAGCTTGTGTCAGTAATGGGTTATTACTGCTAAGCTGGTAAAGTGAACGAGGCAAAAAACCCACAAAGACCAGAGCTAAATTTTTAGAGTTATGCCATTAGTCTGCCAAGGAACCATGTTAATGGCCCAGTGATTAGCTTTGCAGGTTACTGTTCAGTTGGAAAGTGTAATTTTTGCTTTTGGACAGCATAATCTAATGACCAACGTAATGACTGTGATGCACTAACAATGGGGCTGCAATATTTCTCACTTAAGAGGGGTTAATCATCATTGCACAACAGTACACAATGACTATGTACAACTTAGTAATTCATCTTTATTCCAACTTGTTCACCATTCTCTTTACTACTGAAGCCACCCATACACCCCATCAGCTGGCCAGTGTCCCGTCCACACAGAGCTCACAGGCGCAGTTTCCAATCCAGAGGATTTGGTGCCCACTTTCAGTGCCACAACACATGGGTATGATAGGTTGGGGTTCTGAGTGGCAGATCCCAGCTGATCAACTATTGATATCCAGAGCATAGTCATTAAAGAGTTTTTCCAAGAAAGTTTTGAGTGGAAAACCAGCAAGAGATTGGAGCATCTGCCTAATCCCGTCCATCAAGATTTGTGGTGCCAGAAGCATCAGAATCCTGTTTATCTCAAGAGATTCCCCAAGATCAGCTAATCGCTTGAGTTCCAGCTTCTCTAGACCCCCACAAATCAGTCATCCAAGTGAATGAGCTAAAGCAGAGGTCTCAATGGGTATCTTGCATTAGTTAGAGTGGTGACAACCCCGATGTTATTAATATGTTCTAATAGAGCGTATGCACGCACAGGGGCTGTCACCATGAGACAACACTTTTAAAATACAAAGTTACTCTGTATCCTACAAGCTCTACTTACCACTGTAACCTCCACTGCTTTTTCGGCAGAGTACATTTCGTCACATAAGATAATGAGTGGTTGGTCTTTAGAGACAGTCCTGATGGAAGGTAAATATCGAATTTCTGAGCAGATATTTTCAACTGTAGTTCCCTTAGACAAGCACAAAACATCAGTTAGTATAAAAAGTGGACATCTTAAGTGATCGTCAAATGTTTCATCTCTACTAAGAACTGGATTCAAGTTATATAAAACATAAGCCTAAAGAAAAGTGAACGTCCAGGGTGTGAGGGGGTGGAGCATGACATTCTCTCTGGTGTTCCTGCTCCACCCATTCTAGCTCTACACAAGGCATAACAGTATCAGAATTACCCAGAGTGTTCCTTTAAGGAATGACTTACAGCAATCATATACGAGGGGCGTTCATTTAAGATTTCCGCTGATCACCTTCTATCTATCGCAGGATGCTGAACCTGCACATGTGTAATGATATAAGTCTCTATAGGTTATGTGCTAATTTACAACACTAAACTGATAACTGTCTTTATATTACAGATGCTGAAGTGGTGCGAGGTCTGATAATGGATCAAGTGGAAGACAGAGCAGTCATCAAGTTCCAATACTTGAAGGGCCGCACACCAAGGGAGACGTTAGATGAGATGAAAGAGGTTTATGGGGAGGATTCCCCATTATATGATGTAGTCAAGAACTGGCATAATCAATTCAAATATGGTCGGACTTCGGTGGAAATTACTCCAATTCGAGGGAGACCCCACCTCTGCATTCAACATCCAGGAAGTAGAGGCTGCCATTTTAGAACATCACCGTATAACCATTCACAACCTAGCCCAAAATGTGAAGATTAATGTGGGGTCCTAGAAAAAAAAAAATTACCCAAGACCATCTTCATATGCATAAGGTATCCGCTCGCTGGGTTCCCTGGTTGCTCACACCTTTCCAGAAGCAGGAACAAATCAAATGCTCTTTGGCTCTTTTGATGATGTGCCATGGAACCCGGGAGGACTTTTTCAACAGGCTGATCGCATAGGATGAAAGCTGGGACCATTACTATGATCCGGAGACTAAAGTTCAGTCAATGTAATGGAAGTTTCCAGACTCGCTGCCTCCAAAGGCGGCACGTGCCCAACCCCTGGCAGGGAAGGTCATGCTCACAGTCTTTTGTGATCAGCATGGAGTAGATTTTAGTAGACCATAATTACTAAGGCATACCATGCTTCACTGCTGCGGAAATTGTGAGAGGCCATCAAAACCAAGAGACGTGGCATGCTCACCAAAGGTATCCGCCTTCTGCAAGATATGTTGCCCAGATGGAAGTACACTGCTGTGGGTATGAAATTCTACTGCATCCCCCCTTATTCATCTGACCTCACACCATCGGACTTCCACCTCTTTCCAATAATGAAGTCATTTTTGAAGGGCAAGCATTTTCCAGATGAGACTGATCCAAAAGCCATGAAGTGACTTCGGAAATCAATCTGTTGACTTCTACAAGCGAGGTGTTTACAGTTGCATATAAGAGATAGGAGAAGTGTATCCCCCTAGGTGGCACCTATGTAGAGAAGGACTAATAACTGTGCCAAGTTTCGTTGCTCTCAGTCCACAGGAAGTGGATCCGGGGAAACCTTTAATGAACGCCCCTTGTAGAACCAAGCTCCTAAAAATTAGGCTGCAGTATCATGTAGATCTGAATTTTGAACACCTAGTAATAGCGCATCTAGACTTCTACTAAAACAAAAATTACATTTCTAAGAAGCCAGTCCAAAATGAGAATTAATACCTTTGGAATTTTTTCTGGATTGAATGTCAGTGTAATCCGGGCACAGTTATTATCGAGGTATCCCGAATTGGGTAGACATTTGATCATATGAGATCTCTCAGGCGCACTGCACTCTCCCCATTCACGGCATGGTGGTTGGAAGCACTTTACAGAAGAGAGTGTTGGCTCACATTCCTGATCCTGGGGACACTGGCTCTTATCTTGGTGTCTTTCCACTAGACATGGCTTTTTGCCACACCAGACCTGAAGAGACAACAGGGGTTAAACTACATGAAATTAAACTTACAATTGCATTACAGTAGTGAGACTGTTCTAAATAATTTGTTCAAATATGAAAGCATCTTTACTCTGCTCCCCAACTCCCCTTCTTTGGGTACAATGTTATTTATTCAAAGTGCACCACGTAACGTGATGCCATATTACAGGAACCTTACAAGACTGGAAGCAGAAGAGTGAGAAGCTTATCTAATTGGATAGGTTACTATACCTATTAGATAACCATCACCAACTGCTTTTATTTGAGACTGTGCATCATTTTTGCAGGACCTTCACTCTTTGAAAAAAAATGTCCTTACTTTTCCACGTCCCTCCAATTATGTGACATTTCTAAGGTTTAGGTTATTTCCTGTTGCTTATATAGCACCAACATAATCCACAGATCTGTACAGAGACTCACTAACTCAGATCTCTAGCCAATGAAATTCACAAGTTAAAATTCTCTCATCAACTTTTCCACAAGTGCTCTGAAAACTAATAGGTCCTAGTGGGAGAGTCCCACAAACATACTTCATGCAGATAAATGCCCAGCGGTTAGCAGGACCGGGGTCCTGACTTTGAATGAAACCAAGGGAAAATTAGTCCCTTGGCTATAGCGCTCCAGATAACAGCAAATTAGGTTTATCGACATGGGGAAAAGAAGCAAACGCAAAATGCCCAAGAGCAAAGCAAGAATTTTAGCAGCACCATTTTGCAGCGAATGCAAAAATTCAACAAACCGTTTGATGAAAATATCAGGAAAAACAAGAGTCTCCATTTGTTTCCACAAGCGCTACAAAACCTTAACCCTAATGCAATGGATTACAAAAGGATGAGCATTATAATCCATACTTTGGTACAGTCGACCACTCCATCCAGACAGTGACAGCTATTGCATTCTTCATCCCATTTGCTTCCATGAGGGTACTGCATTCCTTTCAGCCAGCAAGATCTCCCCGAGCCAATCACTAGTAGAAGGCAAAAAAGAAAAAAAACAAAACACTTAATTCATTTGCCAAACAGTCCATAAAAATTGCTTACAAGTGTCTTGAGCCATTATGTGAATACAACACACTAATTACCTTCCTGGCAACGTGGACCGGCTCGTCCTGAAGGGCAGATGCACCTGTAGCCATTTATTTCATCTATACAAGTGGCACCATATGCACACGGGGAAGACTGGCACTCATCAATGTCTACAAAAAAACAAAACAAAGCTGATGCTTGGTGGGACTTTCAGGTCTACATAATAAAACCGTAATCAACGATGGCAGAGGCAGCTTAGTTAACAACAAAGTGCACAATGCACAAAGTTTTTTTTTTATTTTAAAGTGCTAAAAAACTGCTTGCCGTTGTCATTTAATCCATTCTCTACTATTAATTCATGAATTGTATAGAATTCAAATAATGGCAAGTGACCATTCTTCTGATCTGGACGTAGAAGGAAAAAAAAAAAAAAAAAAAAAAACACACTAGAAGGGGGTTATCCCACTTCTTGCCGTTTTGCTGCAAGCCGAGTCGCATTCACTTCAATAGACTCATCCTGCAGTACCAACCCGGGCCACCGCACAATGTACAGGGCTGTGCTTCTATTTTCTAAATGTTTTGCTGCAGGGACAACTCGTTTAATGTTCCGTATGTAGCCAATGGATAAAATAACTTTCCAGTAGAATAGTAATAATGCATCACTTTAAAATAAATGTTATTTTATTAATAAGTTAACATCTTACTGATTCTGCAGTCCGGTCCAGCAAATCCAGGCGCACATTCACAACGAAACCAGTTGACCCCATCAACACAAATTCCTCCATTGTAGCTGTATAGGAAAGACAGATGAAGCAATTACATAAGGATCTTTACAATACACCAATATGGCTAGCTACACCCCCACTCCAGCCATTGATTGCCCGTCTATTACTATGTATATAGTCGCCAGACAGCAATCATTGGCTGGAGGGTGGAGTGGGTGTGGCTATCCTGCAGCTCATGAATATGCAGGACTAGTACCACATCTGGCTGCTACTCATAAAATGTATGGATCTGTACAGTAGTTTAGGAGAAACATCTATATGTGAGGGCTGCAAAGAGATGGCGAGATAGATTCCCTTTGAGTGCGAAACTGTCGCATGGAACATGTGATCTGACCTGTATGCAGTATGTTATAAGGCAAAAGAAGCCGAGCAGCTAGAGAAAACTATATAACCAGGCTGAGAAAACGATATAATCATCCTGTTCTACAACATACTGCTTGCATACACCTTTATAATATTATTAAGTGTATCCAAGAAACAAACTATGGATTGTATTAGAAGGCTGAACATATGGATTTTGCATAATCTGTCTAAAATCTCGATCTATATTTTATTGTTACTAAACTGGATTATTGAAGATCTATTTCTGCTTAAAAACTGATCCTAGTGCCAGCTTCCACGTTCCCCTAAAAGCCTGTTAAGGAAAACCAACCATATGCAGGACCACCAAGTTACTAATGGTCTTCTAATGAAAAATGTATGCTTAAAATAAAAAATAAAAAAAATAAAAAAGCACATGAACACTTACCAAGGATATGGATTGCAGTCATTTGTATCTATAAAAAAAAAAAACAACAAACAAAAAATTTAATTGTACACCTAGTTTTAATTAAATGGATTGCTTAATTAAGCATAAGTGTTACAGAAGGCCAGACTGCTCCATGGCTGGTGACCTAATCCCTCAATCCACCGGCAGCTCTGCAGGAGAGCACTACTTAAGACGATAATGGGTATATGTATTCAAGATAGAATTGTCATCTACACAGTAGATACTGCTGTCGTATTTCCTAGCATATTCATTACCTCCCTCCACTGCAACACGCTGCCCAGACACATAAGCCCTAGCAGGTTTCTTAAAACAGGGGTTTCTCATGACAAACATTTAGAGGAGTTGTAGTGTTATTGGACAATATTACTCCCATAGTGCCAAACATTTTAACAAAGATCTGTACTTACTCTGCTGCGGGGATCCTACAATCTTGCCCCACCTTCCTCCTGGTGACCGCTGAGGAAGAGGACACCAGCAGAAATCAACGGACTACTGCAGAGTCTCTGTTCTGAACTCCTGGCATCATGGCACCCAGGATGTGAGCACAGGTGCCAGAATGAGCAGTGACCCTACCGTGGTCAGGTGACTTCTGAAGACATCTTCTGCAGCAATCACCAGGAGGACAGTGGGGCAACAGCACTGGATCCCCACGGGTAAGGACAGATAGGCGCCATACCCCCTGAGATTTTATGACCTGTAAGGATGCTGAGATTGTTGGCTATAACCATCAGTAATTTTGAATGTTGGGGACTGGACAAACCAATTTTCTGGACTTTAACCTCACAGACAAAAATAATGGCGCATCTCAAGTTATGCCATAGAAACCCATAGGAAGAACTGGACAGTATTTAGTATCGTTATATGTGTTAAGAAAGGAAGCTGAAGTAGTACAGTGAAGGGGGAGGGGGGGGGGGCATACAGCACACATTGGTGGAATATCCCAATATCCCTTTAGATTTGGTGGTTGGAAACACCCTTCACACATTGTTAGCCCCAACGCATAGTTATGGATGAAGCCAACCTAGGCATGGTGAAATTGCATGGGTACCGCAAAACTATTACAGTTGTGACTAGAAAAGAAAAAGTTGAAAAGAAAGAAGCCGTGTGTATTTAGCTGATCTATACATTGGGACTGCAGGGGTAAGTAAGCTTTTGCCAATAACATTAGAAGTTACTTATGAATGCACCACATAATGCATTTTAGACATAAATTGGAAAACAAGTCAAGTTTATTGGAGCTGTTGCAAAACTTTAGACCAGAGGCAATCGTTTGCATACACTTAAAAGTTTTCTATAAATACAGTTCATCTACATCTCTAGTCTTCGTGTATTCTTAAGACACACACAAGCTTCTTTTTTTTCATGGCCTCCGGTTATTTCCCATCCCAAATGAGTCAAGTATGTTGGCAAATAAATGAAAGGATAAAACATGTTACGAGGCACACCCTATATCCTAAAGGAACGAAAAAAAAAAAAATTTGCAAAGGCTTACTCTGTGTGCAGGTACGTCCCTCCCATCCTTCTTTACACATGCACGAGAAGGAATCTCCATTGCCCACGCACGTCCCGCCATTAGCACAGGGGTTGGGGAGACAGCTGCTGTTCTTAGCTGTAGACAAAAAGAAGAAAACAAGACATTTTATGTATCCACTGTTTCAGAAAGTTAAAATTATGAACGGATCGAAATATGATAGGAGCTTCTGATTATGTGATGTTGTGAACTATTCTATAAGTTTCAGCAGAACCACCCCCAGAAACAGCACCACCCTTGTGTATGAGCTACGTTTCGTACTGCAGTATTCACTTGACTGGTTGAGTTGGAATGCAAGAAATAGCCCATGGACATGAGTGGTGCCAGTTTTTAGTGGAGGTGGGGATGTCACACCATTACAGATTCCAATCCAGGACAACCTTTTTAAAAACTATCAACATGGAACTGATTTGGAACTGGTTCACCCTCTATTATCCTAGGGTTATAGAGGCACTTTTGGACAAAGGACAGACAGGGCGATATGTGGGCAACGTCAACCGTAGTTCACTTCCAGAGTTAAGGTGCACATGGAAATCGCTATAGGACATCCATATCACAAAGCATAGGTTGGAGCGTTCTGAGCTAGGTCTATGAACCATGGTGGCTGGCTCTACGGTATGCACCCTTGGGCATGTGGGATATTTAGAATCCCAACCAAAAATTCAATTTTCTGGATTGACAAGTCATTCTTAACATTACTAGTTCATTATCATTTATTTATTCAGAAACATGGCTATTGCCGTTTTTACAGCAGTGACTCCCCAGTTATGGTGAAAAACTCCCAGCATGCCCTGACAACCAAAATATATACAAAATATTCATGAAATGATGAAAAAAAAAATATTACAGTGAAATACGCAACAACAGCAAGACATCACATCAGTAACTGCACGTCACAAGTCATACCAACTTCAAAAGAACTACTATACAGAGGGCTGCACGGTACATACATCAATTAAAGAAATATTAAATACCAGCAATTGCCAAGCGGTTCTTCCTGTGCACTTTGGCCATTGATGGAATTAGGCAAGAATTAGGAAAAATAAGTATATATATTTAATAATGTATACAATGTAGAGAAAATACCAAGATCCTAGCCTAGTCTATTCTAGGCCATAGACATAGATTACTGCACAAGTGAGAAAATACTTGACTGACTTGAGTGCAAATTTCAGAAACCTGATAAAATCTTATGGTTCAAAGCCCATTTACTAGACAAGTCGACCAGTGTTCCTCCAACATGTAGGCTCTGAAGCTGCTGCATAGCTACATTTTCCAGAATGCATGGAGCTGTAGTTTTGCAGTAGTTGGATAGCCATAGGCTGGAGACCACTGATGAAGACTATACTGCATGAAAGCAATACTGACTGAGAACACTGTAGTTTCATAGTCAAACTGGGCTGCACCAAAACGTAGAGTTCTAGGATATATTTGATTATACTCACCAATGTTACAAGTGGCTCCTTCCCATCCAGATAAGCAGAGGCAGCGGAAAGTGTCACCTGTATCGTAGCACGTCCCCCCATTACTGCAAGTGTTGGCGTCGCACTGATATTCACCTGTTGAGAGTGATCATATACAGCTATAATTCCTGACTATAGGATAGGCTTACGCTGTACACACGGAAGGACAGCTTACTACTTACGCGAGTGACAGGTTTTGCCTTTCCATCCGTTTTCACACTGGCAAACAAAATCATTCACCAGATCTATGCAACGGCCCCCATTCTGGCAAGGATTTGGATTACAATCGTTGTAGTCTGCGGAAAGTAGAGTTGGAAAATGGCCTTTAATACATTACACATAACAGGCCAACAGTTAGGATATGGTCAAAGAAAGGGGTCAACTTACTGATGTCACATAATTCTCCTCCCCAGCCACTTGGGCAAAAGCATTTAAAAGAGTCGATCTCATCGGTGCATGTGCCGCCATTTCTACACGGATTACCAAGGCAGTCGTTAATATCTAGAATACAGAATTAAAAATCTTTAGAAAGAACTAAGATACATTATATCCTAATAAGAATCTAGAAATCACACTAGAAGAAATAAGGTATTCTTGCACAATACGCAATTTCGTTAAACCGGCTTACTTTCATGGCAATAGGCACCAGTGAAGCCTCGACTGCAGGAACAGGTGAAATTCCCACCAGGCAGACTAATGCAACGTCCGTGAGGCCCGCAGACATTAGAGGAGATGTAACGGATATCTTCCTGGGTGGCATTAGTAGAAATCGCTATTGTACAGCTGTCTATGACTAAAAATAAAGAGGGACACATTAGTGACACTGAGACGCTATCAGCTGCATAAAGAGAGTGTGCTGACAAAAAAAAAACCCTCAGGAAAGGGGCTCAACTTTACACATGAAGTAGCAGCCAACGACAAACATTTATACAATGCATTGTGCACAGTGGTTTATGGCCGTTTTCTCTCCATGCACCTACAAATATAGACATGAGCAGTATGCAGGAACACACGACAGATCATTCCTGACCAGTTAAACAGTATGGCAGACTCGGCTTACCTTTACATAAGCCATTTTTGCAGTGGTCTTTAAGATGAGAACAGTTCTTGCCGTCATAATCGTCCGAGCATGCACAGTAATAATCGCCTCCTACATTGTAGCAGGGAGCTTTATTCTGACACGGATTGGGATCACAGAAATCAATGTCTACCTAAAAAAGGATAAAAAATAAATAGGACTTTCATATAGTCTTCATCATTGCCATATCAGCAGTAAAAACGATAATACATATTCTGCTATGCAGTTGCACGGAAATATCTGGCTTCTTGAGAGAATTGCACAGGTAAGAGTTTGAGTGACCGTCATTTAAAAGGGGTATGTTAGGCATAGAGTGTCTTTTAGTACTGATGACCTAGCCGACTCCAATGTGAAGGTTTGTCACTCACTGCAATGGGCCGGATGTTGACGGCTCAGTCCAGATTGGAGTTGGCTCAGACCCCAATGTGAATGCCCAGCCCTGTTGCAGCAAGTACAGGGGCTGAGATCATGTGATCGCAGGGGTCCCAAGCTTCAAACCCCTGATCAATTATTGATTACCTATACTGCGCATAGGTCATTCATACTGCAAGGGTTGAATGCAGTGAATACCCCTTTAATGGCAGGCATTATTGTGCATTTAGTGGCCAACACCCAATTTTCCAAAATTTAAAAGGATGTGCTCCAGGTATTTGAGTAAGGGAGATCAAAATGCACAAAGACGCACATACAGGCTAACTAAAAAGCATTGTGCAACATCAGATGTGTGTTGGGTATATTGCTCTGTATTCGTGTAATTGCTTGCTAAAGCCTGCTCCGCCCTCGCATACACAGGCCAATACAAGTACCGATATATCATGATAAGCAGGGTTTCTAAACTGGATCTATAGCGCAACAAACAAGCTGAAAGTCCCTACAAGTCAATCAGCGCACTCCCACACTTAGAGGGGCATTTCCAAGAGCAATATATTATGTAGATACTAATTATGTAATCCCCCAGAAAATCTATGATTCATAGGAGGTGGAACTTATTAAAAAGGCTAGCAAAAAAGACAACTAAAAGGGTAGAGCTGGATCCCGATAAGGATCTAGTAGCGGACATGGGAAACTGGATTACCCTAAAAGCCAGACCTAAAACAAGTCAGAACTATGCATTCCCTTAACCCTGTACGTTCCACGCTGGATCACATTTCATTATATGCCAATGTGCAAAGCGACGCAGACAATAAAACAGTTGCTGACGCATCATCAGGTGACTTGCTGCAATTCATACACAACATATTGTACACACAGTCACTTTCGTGCATCTTACAAATTTTTCGAAGAGAGAAGAGACAACTGCAGAGAAGCAGAAACACTCACTAGACTGTACTTTCTACAGGTTGAAAGCTTCTCGGCAGTCACTACTAGAAAAAAAGCCCAATTTAAACAAATGTTAAAGCCATGTAAACCTTTAGGCAGTTATGGCCTTTTAAGGTACTCCGTCCCACTATAACGGCTTTGACTTGTCTTGACTGTCGTTATTAAAACCAGACAAATTTTTATCGTAAACCTAAAATACAACACTTTCCAGTCTGAAACAAATTGTACCTAGAATCTGTTCGTTTCAATGGACTTTTAGTGTTTTACATTTAATAGCTCAAGTTAAATGTACCTGAGGAGAACTAAACATTTGTATGCATTAAAAACGTGCAAACCCACAAAAACCTGGCAACGCTGTAGGCTTCAGCTTACAAAATGAGATTCAAGACTTTGCAGGCAACTGGGACATCTAGAAGGATAAATGCATACAATTCCAGCGCTTCCTTAAAAAACGTAACCTGTTTGCATTTTTAAGGAAATGCTGGAATATTATGCATTTATTCTGGAGTAACACAATTACCAGCAGTCCACTTGGGTTTTCCTGGCACTCCTGTGAATTGAACCGGCTGAATTAAGAATGTGCGAGCTCATTTCTATATGTGAAAGTCAATAGATCAAGTAGGAGGATACATTTTTACATTGCAGAAGCTTCCAACTGTACAAATGACAGACATCTCCGTCACAGACAAACCTAAACTGCTCGCCTGGCCAAGAGACTTTAAAAGAGGAGGCAATGTTGGCCAAATCCCTGGAAGTTCAAAGAATCTTAAACTAGGCGAGGGAAGCCTGTCTGCCACCTCCCTGATATAAAGCAGGCCACTAAATCCACTGGGAATAATAATACACCCAAGGTTTGTGACGAGATTTGGCCGAGGACTGGCAGACAGTTGCCTCTCGCAAACAACTCTGCTAGGTTACAATACAGGGAGATCTAAAGAGAAGAGATATAAAAGTTGTTTGACTGCATTATTGGACAGTGTTCATTCCCATACAAGAGGGGTTGGTTCTATTGGGATACATACATTATCTTACACCATTCCCATAACTAATAAATGAGTGAAAGAACATTTAAGTAGGATGGAAAACACGGACCACCAGGATCGTTACAGCTATTGCTTTAAAGGGATTTCCCAGGAAAATACTATCGATGACCTATCCTGAGTTTAGGTCATCAGTAAGTTGATCCGATGGGTTTTGCACTTGGGACCACTGTGTACTGGACAGCACTGGTAACTGCAGGCACAGCTGTCAGATTTTTAATAAGTTACACCTGCAATTACCAGTGCCAGCCACTACACAGGGGTCGGAGCCGTATGCTTCCACTCCGTACCATGTAAGTTGTGGTGCTGACAGTGGGTTGCCAAACTATTGAGGACTTATCCTGGGGATACTGTAGGTATTTACCCCTTTAAAATTAAATCCACCTAGAGAAGAGTAAGTAAACTCTTAAATGTAGAGGACTTCTCGATAATTAGCTATAGGCTTTAAATATCTGACTGCAGATGCAGATTCTCCGCCGTGAAAAATCCTCACCAAAAAGACATCAGAAATACATGGATTAGTGCAGATTTTGACAGTTTGTGATGCGGATCCGTAGCAGATTTCACCCTCTTTAAATTGAAAGGGTGAATTCTGCTGTGAACTTGTGTCAAAATCCAAAACATCTGCCCATTTCTGCTATATGTGAACATATCCTTAAGAGCATCAGAGAAAATATTGTGCAAAACACTGAATCCAGCCCTAAAAAAGGGTCTGCCCTTGGGACACCTATAAAAATAAGCTCGTGTCCACAGCCTTGAAATACAAAACACACATGGCAACAAGAATCAGAAAACAACGAATAGAAAAAAATAAATATTTTAAGTTGGGAGTGGTGAAAAAATTATACAAATCAAAATTTGCAAAGACACGATTACTGATCCAAGAGACATCATGCCAAGAGAGGAATGTTATATGTGTATGAGCACGTCCGATGGAGGTTAGGAGCGGAGAGGAAGAAGAAACACGCCACAGCACACTTGTGCAGAGCTCAAGGACAAGGATACATGTCTGACTACAAGAAGAACCTTCAAAATCTCAGCCCTAACAGAGCCTGGGAGACTATAGCCTTCTTTAGATGTCCCCTATCAGTGGCATACACATGTTTCCTCCTGCTAGTATAAATTTCCCTTTCCAGTTCAAGTTTAATAGTATGTAGTGAGGATATAGTTAAGTGGGGACAACACTTCCTGCAATTCATATAGTTTCTATCCTGGCTCCTTGATCTTCTACTTCTACAACTTTTTTAATACAAAAATGCAATAAACTCTGGGCAAAAAATTTTGACAGTCCCCCTACAGAATTCCAGGCGGGTAGCGCAAATGTCATTCGCTATATAGATTGTTAATCTTATAAACACTTTGCTTCATCTTGTAAAAAGTTGTTCTCAACAGCAGAAGACCAGCAATGTTCTGAATTGAGCTTTGGTGGTGAACAGAGGTCACATGACTTAGCAATGCTGACGAATTACAGTCTTTTCAAGGAGCATTTCCCTTTTCCGTTGGATGCAAATGCAGAAAGAAAACGCAATACAGAGCAAAAGTAGTGTAAAAAAACACAAGGAGTGTTTGCAAATGTAGTCAACTACTGGGAAATGCTATATTAAATTACAGCGTCACAAGAGACGCCTCAAGAATGATTGCACACAGTGGTCCTATATGGCCAAAGCATGTGCACCAGGGTGGCAGCCCATATAGCTGCAGAAGGAGCCCAGGTCAGGTTAGCCTCAGATGCTATGGCACATAGATCTTTCAGCCCTAGGTGGTTAGACGTGTGGTGGTATTAACTTGACCTAAACAGGGACCTTCCGACCTTCACTAAAAAGGGGCTCTAGGCACACCCCTGCATATAGCTTTGCCATACAAGACACTGCTGATGCTAAATCATTAACCAATTACTTACCCCTTAAAACCGCCAAAACAAAAAACGATTGCTGCCTGACATTAGACAGGATGTCTGTAAAACATACAACCCAACCCTAATATGCTATAAAACTCTAGGAGTGCAGGAACATAATTAAACTATGAGCTGCTAACTTGTTTGAGACATTTCTCCAGGGTATGAAGAAGCTACACATCTCTCTGGAATTTTAATGATCCAGAAATTCAATTTGCTAATAAAACAGACGTAGAAACCAGAGTTTAAAAAAAAAAAAAAGTACCAAAAACAACTTCAACTGAGAACACCATGCCTTTGTATGTCCTTCACGTTTAAAACACCGTACAAGTCTTCTTATGCATGTGAAGTATCGTGTAGGTCTACATCAGTACGTAATGTTCTAGTCCCCGGAGATCTAATGCTTAATACAGAGATGGATTTCCCAGCCCTGTCCCATAAAGGATGGCACAACCACTCGGAAACACTTACCTCGCATGTGGTGCCAGCAAAGCCAGGGAGACATCGGCAGTGGAAACCATTGACCAGGTCGTCACACACCCCTCCATTCTGGCATGGATTGCTTGCACACTCGTTCACTTCTATCTCACAGTTCTTGCCAATAAATCCACGAGGACACAAGCAGCGATATCCGTTTACTTTACCCTGGAGCAATAATTAAAACAAGAGCAAGGTTTAGACTTCTATTCTGTAATTACTTGGTTGCCTGTTCTTTGGAAAGCTGGCCGAGACACTACATGGCTGATGTGCAGATCCCCAAGGGATTGCCACACAGATACCTGCACTTTTCGCAAAATACACTATCCTACCAAAAGGACTTGGACACCCTTATCAGTAGAATGGGGGTCTTATTAGCAGGTCATGTGTCCTAAACCATGCGTCATAAGATGCAGGCCCTTGGAGGTGTCAGCCGTAGTTTGTGGTGGGAAGCACACACTATTGGATATACGTGTTATGTCACTGAACAGGAGCCAACTATTACAAAGTGCAATGCATTGGTCAGTCTACAATGGTGTGTCACTGGACAGTTGAGCCATGGAAGAATCATACTATGCCATCTTCAAATCAGATGGAGATACCTGGGTATGGAGGATTGCCCAGAGAACGCCCTTTAGCCAAGTGGGTTGTACCAACAGTTAAAGGGGCACTGTTACCAAGGAATAGCACCATAAACTAAGTTATGATGCAGTTTTGGGTGGTGACTGGGACCTGGGGGTGCGAGTTTTTGTTTTTTATATACCCACCCACTGCTGAGTTCCAGTGGTGTTCCTCTGAAGTCCACACGCGACCTGAAGATTTGACTCAAACACAGCTGTGTGCATACAATCCTATCAAAGTTTATGGGGGTAAACTTGCAGTGGTCTGAGAAGAGTGAAATCTTCAGGTCAGACCTGGTCTTCACGGATGGACACAGCAGTAGAGTATATAAAAGAAAAGCGCACACACAATTCTTCCTCAGCCCTACAACAGCACCATAACTTTGTTTATAGTGCTATTCTGTGGCTTAAATACAGCAGAGGTTCTGCTAGAGTCTGGGGAGGTTTTACATGGCATGGACTAGATCCATTGGTTGTAGTGGCAAGAACTATAAACACAGAAGTGTACCACCTTGACATTCTAGACAATAATGTGCTGCTAACAATGTGACAATACTCTGGTAATAGTCAGCAATACTTCCAGCAAGACAATGTGCCTTGTCACAAATCCAATGCAGTTTTCAGTTTTGAGGCTATGGATGTTCCATGATTGGACCGGATGCACAGAGACCCGACCTGAACCTACTGGACATCTCTGGGACAAACTGGAATGTCCGGTCAGGAAATACGAACAGCGTCCATTTTCTCGGAGAGAATTTGCCATAAATCCTACTTTTATTCTTGCGCAGGTGTCCAAATGACTTCATCTCACTACAAGACTACCCCATGTAAAAAGTAGCAAAGAAATATGGTAACCACCACCACCACCATACAACTCTTCAGCCATTTAATTGGTATGGTGGAGTTTAAAGAGACAGCAAGGCAATTTTATGCCTGCTTTAGCTCTACTTGCTGTGCAGCTGAATGCAATCTAGTCATTTTAGGCTAGGCTGATGTAGTCTGCTCCAGTTACTGAAAGAAATACATAGCTGAGAATATTGACAAGTCATGACTGATACAAGGTTCCAATTAACGAGTAGGGTCCGCAGGCTGACAGTTTTTGATGGCAAGAAAAATACAGCAGACTGCTCCATTACTGGCATCAAAAATACCAGAGCAGCTGACAAAGAAAAAAAAAAATCCCAAAATATGGTAAATCTGACAAGTCTTACTAAAGGATCAGAGACTGAATACTTTAGTATGTCTATGTGCATAACCAATTGAGTTGTAAGCAATCACGGAGAGCGGCATCATTAATATATAGTGTAGAAACACAACTCGCCTTGCAAATGCCTCCATTCTGACACTGACCACGACAGTCATTGATATCTAGAAGGGAAAAAAAATACATAAAAAAAGTAAATAAAAAGTTTGTCTTAACTTTTGTGCAATGTATTTTGTACAGAATTTAAGCATGAGGATGACTCAATGTTTAAAGAGCTTACTCATTACATTAGAGAGGTTTTTACAACAATAGTAACTCAACGTGTGAATTGGACCTTTATTGAAACTAACATTTTCATTTTTCAGCAAGAGTTAAAATGTACATGTTCTTTAGAAAGCTAGAAATCTATTGGTTTATTGCGTGTTTTGTGGTGTTTGAAGGCACCTTTGCAAGAGTTACTGCAGAAAGTTCAGTGACTGAAATTCCATCCTATATATACACATTGGAACACGGCTGTTTCTCTGTTCATGGATGAATGGGGCAGTCGCCAAACTTCCTGCAACAAGTCTGCCAGGCATGAATATATGTACCCTTGAAAAACCAAGTTGGCGGTGAGATAATGCTGTTTAAGAGTGGATAGGAAGAGTCAGCTTAGAATTAACCATTCAATACTAACTGATGTGACAGTTTTTTCCTGTCCATCCTGGTTTGCAGTCACAGTAATATCCACCAATGAGATCTCTGCAAGAATAAGCATTAACACAGGGCTTTCCCTCACACTCATTAGCATCTGCGAAACAAGACAAAAGAAAAAAAAAAAAAGTACACACCATTACACAGATTCCCAGGCACCAAGCAGAATACACCAACATATTAATAGACTAGTAGCAAATATATGTCATGCAGATCATACAAATAGAACATGCCTATCTACTGGATTAGTCATATGCAATAACTAGTAACTTCATGCAATGTTAATATCCAACCCAAAAAGTAAGAGGTTATCAATTACTACTTTGCACTCAAACGTAGGAAAGTTATGAGCGGGAGCAGCCATTGTGGGCAAAAATAAAGTTGGCATTTAAAAAAACTAAATGCAAATAGATCTATACACGATTAAGGTTTGCAAATGGGCAATGTTCCTAAAAGGGCATTCTAGAACCAAAAGAATAAAAAAGTAGCCAATGACTTAGGGCACGCGGACCGTCGGTTTGTCAATATCTGGAGAACTGGAGGAGGGAGAACACTGTACTCCATGATCAAAGCCATCATATGGTTCTGAGTGCTACAATTCCCTCTCAAATTTTGAAGTAAGGGGGTGCTGAAAATTGGTGCTCCGAGCACAAAGCTTCACTTCTCTCTATACCAGTGGCCCAGGAGACCATCCAGTCAAAGTTTTGACCAAAACAAGTATTTAAAAAAAATAAATTTTAATATAATCTCTTATCAGTAATTTTAGAAAATTACTAATAAATTAACAAAACTAGTAAAATTACAGGATCTAGTTATCCCTGTGGTATACTAAAAATACGTCTTCCCTACACAGTAGTTACAGCTGTTTTAATTTGGTATGTGTAGGGAATAGATTAAATTCAAAAATTTTCCACATAAACAAAAATAAAAAACTCCATTTTATTACCAGCCACACGGAAAGCTCCATCACCAGTTAAAGTTTGATAAAAACCCATCACCATTAATAAAAAACACTTCCGTTAGATAAACATAAATACATGATTAATTAAGAAAAAAAATCTCAAACTGCATTACGGATTGGACTTTGGAAAAAAAATGTAAACCTTAGCAAAAAGTTCAGTAAAGTAAAATAACCTTACAAAATGTCAATGATTAAAGGCTACCCCTAAGTGTGTTGTCAGATGTATTGTTTCAAGTACATACTTGTCCTTCTAGAGAAATATTACCGCCAAGTTTGCAAGTGACTTACCCAGCTGACAGGTGGTCCCAACCCACTGCGGAGGACAAATGCACTCAAAGCCATTTATAAGGTTTTTACAAATTCCTCCACTAGCACAGGGGTTAGAGGCACATTCATCAATGTCTGTAAAAGGATAGGAGGAAGGAAGGGAGGAATTAAAAAAAATAGAACTTAGTAAATTCATGCAAACAATATAAAGGTCGATATATTTCGTAAATATTGGCTACAACCTTGTAGCTATATAATTCTATACAAACAAGAAACTCTAAAGTGTGGTTTAAAAAGAATACACTGCAGAAAAGTGCACGCTTGACAGTAGATCAACTGGAAACCAGTTAGTCACCATGGGCAACAATATCTGGTATTGTAGTAGGCCACTGGATCTCAATAGTACAGGACTAGCCTCCTAAACCACCTTACACTCCTGCCAACATTCAAGAAGCCGATTGGTTAAACCTGAAGATTTCTCCACCCTTCTCAAGAAAAAAAAAAAAAAACACAAACTAGAAGACTGACTAATAACAGTTCTGACCTTAAACAATGTGACATGTCCTCTAAAGTTCCTTTGACTAACTTACCGACTGCGCAGGTTGGACCTGTCCATCCTGGTGGACAATGGCATTCGAACCCAGAGGAGACTTCATGACAGACCCCATCATTTGCACATGGGTTGGAAGCACAGGCATGTTCAGCTAGGAAACATACATTAAATTAGAAGGTTTGGCGGACAGCAAACCAAGAGATTATTTTTCTTAGGCTGGGTTCACAGGTGGTATAACAATGCAGCACAAAATCTACAAATCCTACAGCAAAAAAAAAAAAAAAAATGCGAACAGAGTTTGCTATCAATTTTGTGGTGTATTCGTTGCAGAGGTCTGGCAGATTATAGCAAATAGCTAGAAGTGGGACAACTCATTTTAAGTACTGTTTTTAGACTGCTACATACATTGTGCAGTGGCTCAGGTTGGTACTGCAGGCCAAGTCCCATTCACTTCAATGGGATTCAACCTGCAGTACCAGCCTGAGCCACTGCGCACTATCTAGAGCGGTTTGAAAACAGCTAGAAATGGGACAACCCCTTTAAGTCTAATGAAATTTTGCCACATGGTATCTAGCGAAAACATGTGTGTAATAATTTACACCAAGTACATGTGGTGAATTTTTCGACCCATTAGAAATTCATGGTACAAGTTTCTGAAAACATGCCACATGCGATTTCAGCCTTAGGGTCACAGGATATTTTCTTGATGAACAGAATATTTCTGGTCAACGTAGTAGATATCAGAGGTCTTTCAAGCTTGAGTCCCAAACTAAAAACTATAGTAACTTTTAGAAACACTACATGAACCCATTGGGTGAAATGAATATATAGATCATTCCCACTAAACAAAAGGGTGTATTCGCTTTTAAGTGGAACAGAATGGTGAAGATCCAAATTTAGGCTACCTATTTCACAGTTCTTTCCAGAGTAGCCATCAGCACAGGCACAGTGATACTTGTCAGGTTCGGTGTTCATGCAGGTTCCACCGTTTAGACATGGATGATGGGTTCCACAATAGTTCAGATCTTTAAAAAGAGACAAAAGGAATACAGACAATATGAATAACTACAGACTGCTGAGAGGAAGTTTTATCAGTAGCATTTACTTCTTGCAGGCTCCAGCCACACCATCACCATCAGCTCATTGACACGAGTTGCCATCTCCCTCTATACTATATGTGCACACAAAAAGAAGCTGCAAAAAGAGAATGGCGAAGGAGGAAAGGTTGACAAATGCTTAGCATTATAGTCTGAAGGATTCTAGAGTTAGAAGATAACTTGGCAATGTTCTTCAAGCTACTTCCCTAGGAATCAAGGCAACACTGTGGAAAAAAAAATCAGCAAATCCCACTGAAGAAAATCTGTCAAATTCTGCACCACTTTAGTGGATTTTGTTGTGGATTCACAGCAGATTTTACCCCTTCATTTAAAAGGGCGAGATCTGCTACAGATCCAAGTCAAAGTCTGCACCAAATGGTCCAGATTTTGATGTGGATCAGATTTAATTGATGTTCAACTTAAATAAAAAGTTAGACTGGTTATATAAAACTTCACAAAAGATTCTACACATCTGAGGGATATTTGATACCTGGGACCCATTTGGAGTGGGCAAAACACACACAAGGACTGATTAAAAAGTACCTTCGCGCGGAGTAACTAATATTTATAGTCTCTCAAAAAAAGTTTACTTGTACGAATGATAGTCGTTAGTTTGCTTTCACGCAGAGCAATTATTGTTCATTAGTTCTTTGCCAAGATATTGTCCATAGAGGAGAGGGGGGGGGGGGCGGGATCTCCATGCAAATCTGATCACAAGTCGTCATCCAAACACAAACGACTGACACTAGAGCAAACTACTAGCTACTTCTCACTGGTCACCTTGCCCAAATATTTAGACCATGGGTAGGAATCTAAGGATTCTGAGATCAAACTTCACAACCACAGGGAAAACCTGCCTGAAAACATGTCGACTAGAAAGGAATAAAAGCTGAGGTCTAAAAACCCAAAGTTATAGGAGTCGTGGGTCAGGATAGCAATAATGTTGTATTCAGGGACACCAGAGTACAAGACAGCCAGCAAAGATGATCCCCTTCAAATTTACCTTTATCACAGAGAAGTCCACCCCAGTTGGTCTCGCATTTACACTCCCACGGCAAGCGACAACTGCCATGGAGGCAGCCAGGATATGACAGACACTTGTTGCAATATTCACCCTGCCATCCATAGTGGCACCTAGGAAGAAAAGGCAGTTTAGAAAACAAAACAAAACCAAAAAAGAAAGAAAACCACGATGACTGTGTTTAGATGCAACGATTATCGCACACTTCCGTTGAAAAGAATTTTGAGCACTCGTTACATATAAAAATCGGCCATACGGATGCAGGCAAGTTCCCTTTAGAATAAGGGATCAACTATTTCACGAAATTTGTGGAGACTAATAGAATTTGCCTGAACACAAAAAGCATTCCCTACCCCAAAGGGCGGCTGTTGCGCACCGGCGCAGAATACAGGGAGAGCTCAGTGTTCAAAAAACAGAATTTAAAGACGTAATAGCATGCTAGAATATACATTTCTGCGGATGCTTTTGGGCAGGATTGGCAAGAGGTTAGCCAATTTGTTTTTCTAAAGAGTGGAAGTGTTATTTCAAGGCCTGGGGGTGGGTGAAGGCACAGCTGTCTTGTCAGTTTTAACTGCAGTTATTTTAGGAACCCTTTCCATACAATGAGTGTTATGTATTCACGCAGCACTTGTATACTGTACATTCTCAGCACTAAAACCCCGTTATTGCTTCAGCGCTAGACTTTCTTTTAAACAGAACACATCAAAATGATTAAAAGAGAGCATTCCCTACTCACAAGATGTACCACAGATGTAGCAGAGCTGAATTGGTTCCAGCATAGTTTTCTTCTGTTCATCCTGAGCTACAATGAGAGTGTGTTCACATGTGGCGGTTTTTGGTGCGTATCTGCACTCATTTAAGGCAGATCCATAGGAAAATAAGGTTACCATTTTACTTGGAGGTGTCAGAAATGCAATCATTTTCTTCTTAGGGAGAGCACCTAAACAGTGAGTGAGGAGACTTAAGGCCATTTACACTCCTCTGGGTAATATGCAAATGAGGGAGATGGAACAATGGAAAAAAAAAAAAAGGTATTCTTTATTCGGACACACTGTCCTAAGTGCAACGCGTTTCGTCTTATACAGACTTTATCAAGCACAAAAATGACATAAGAAATGCAAAGCTACATCACCTCTCATATCTATCTATCTATCTATCTATCTATCTATCTATCTACACACATACATACATACACACGTTTATAAAGTACATGTACAAATGCCTGCCCATTAAGTTGTATGGCCGCCGCCAAGATTGAAAGGTCACATGGGGTCCGCGTGATGGCAACGTAGTGATGAGTGTGTGAAAGTGTGAAATATGCATCAAAATCCAGACCTTTTGGTGTGGATTATCCAATGTAGAAAACCTGCAACAAGTCCAGTATGTCTGAAAGTACCCTAAAGAAATCTTTGGGACTCTCCTTAAATGCATTTACAGATGTTGCAGAGCTCCATATCTGATATCACCATGTACTGTGCCAAAGGGCAAACGTAAGCTTGCTGTATTTTCAGACCGATTGAGTGTTGCCATATTTCTGAAGCCTAATCCCCTTTACTTCTATAGCGCATGCATATTATGCAGCACTTTACATCACTAGTTATTTATTTTGGCCCCATTGGAGCCCACAATCTATATTCACCTCTGTAGATTTTTGGAGTGCGGAAAGAGACTGGAAGGCCCGGAGAAACCCAAACACAAGGAGAACATACAAACTCCATGTGGATGTTGTCCTTGATGTAATTTGAGCCTAGGACCCCAGTGCTATCCACTTAGACCGTGTGTTACAACTCTAAGAGCAGCAATTCTGGGGGGGACTACCTCTCCTCTGTACATACGTTTCACATTTGTATGGAATTTGAAAGAAGAAATCCAAAGTATGCAAGTATCCACATAGGAGTGGTGGCTCCATGCATTTGAATGGGAGGGTATAATCACACCTAGATTAGTTGCAGAAATCTCAGCAGACGCTAAGTGCATGAATGGGACAGTTGCAGCAGTTACATGACAAAATCTGCCACATGTGAATATACATTCTTGGCTCCACACAAGTCTGAGCACTAATCAGGTGACAATATACTAGATTTCCTGATCCAAATTTTGTTTTTGGACTCCAAACAAACACATAATATATGATCACTTCTCAAAACCTTTTCAACTTCTGCACTGCAAAACAAGTCTAAAAATACCAAAAAGAATATACCATATATGCTCGGGTATAAGCCTAGTTTTTCAGCACATTTTTTTATGCTGAAAAAGTTCCCCATCCCCCTCAGCTTATACTCGAGTGAGGTTAAAAAAAAATGTAAAAAAAAAACAAAAAAAAACCTGCAATACTCACCTCCCAGCCTGCGTCTGTCCCCGGCGCAATGGTCTCCCCGGCGGTGCAGCAAGCTACTTGAGAATTCTCCCCGCCGTCATCTCCATGCTCAGCTTTGAATTCCCCCACAGTCAGCGCTGTGTAGGTAAGTGCTGTGATTGGATCCAGCGCCAGCCAATCACTGCTGGCGCTCGATCATTCACAGCCATTCAGTGGAGGACATCAATAAATGGCTGTGATTGGCTGGCGCTCAATCCAATCACAGCACTTACGCAGCACTGATGGCGGGGGAAGTTAAAGCCGATCGGGGAGATGAGAGCGGTGAGTATTCTAAAGCAGCTTGCCACACCGCCGGGGAGACCATCGCGCTGGGGACACAGACGCCGGCTGGGAGGTGAGTATTGCATTTTTCTTTACCTAGTATATACTAGAGAGTATGGTTTGGCTTATATTGGAGTCAATAAGTTTTACCAGTTTTTTGTGGTAAAACTTATTGACTCGGCTTGGCTAATACTCGAGTATATACGGTAACTAAATAAAAATATAGGCATGAAAACACAAACAGTTATCTGAAGTGCAAACACAAAGTCTCTGGTTTGGGTAGCGCACTCGCAGCGGTGCAGATTCCAGCATTCCTCAGTGTCACAACATTTTTTATTTTTAGAGGAACCCGATGTTTATGAATCAAAAGGGTCACTACGTGTTAAGTCCGGTTGTTTTACCATTATCTAGGAAGAGTAAATGTGGATTTCCTTTTGCACAGGAAGTCTGCTGTGTCCTAATTTTACAGGTGATGGGCCAGCTTTAATTTGACTTCCTTATCGGAAACCAAGTGATTTACAGAAATCCTATGTCACAGTATAGAGACCATCAGTAGGAGATAGAACCGGGTTTTTCTTTTTCACTGTCCTCCAACATCCTATTGTTGTGGTGACGTCTTGAAACATACTGTCTCTAAAGACACAGGCACAAAATTAAACAGAAGACGCCATCACTTTTTAACGTGACCTCAACTCACACTTCCACACCGGATCCGTCACAAAAAAAAAAAAAAAGCAGTCAGTGACATGCCAGGAGCTTAGCCATCTTCCAAGTTAAAGGAACAAGCTGATGAAAACACATTTTTCCCCATCCTTGCCCCCCCCTCTCCCCGACTCACCCAATTGTCACTCTTGACGTCTATGTATCCTATCAGGCACTATGTTGATATTGGTCTCTGCTTTCCCTTTCACTATTCTGTGCTGTGCCATTAATGCCATGATGCAACAGCACAACATCACGTGAGGAGCTAGAACCTGTACCATCTCAGTCTGCAGGGAGGACAAGGTCATGAACACTGCTGTGCATACTTATAGCCAGAAGCTGGTCCCCTCCTGACTCTGTACTTCTGCACTTTTCTTCTAGCTTCCAAGTCACATTACCACCACTCTGACATAAAAGCTGATCCATTAACTGCAAAACACCGTGTGGGCAATGAAAAACGCCCATAGTAACCACTCTCGTCTTGAAGAGCAAAAAACAAAAAGTGAAAGCCTCACTGTAATTGGCTACCATGGACACCCCCCCCCCCCCCCCCAAAAAAAAAAAAAATTCTTTATGACTGTTATAAATCTGCCCTATTAACTGCAGGGCTTGAAGCACTGTCAGAGTAGCAGTCATGTGACCTGGAGGCAGAAGAAAAAAGGTCTAGGCTACACAGCCCATTTTGCTTTTATAAGTTCTGATTTTCAGGTGGTCTTGCATTTTTCTGTGGCCCTGCTGTTTGCAATTCACTTTAATGGAATAAGTCTAACATTCTGCCAGTAGTTTACTGTCCTGACTTCATTGACTTAACATCCCCTGTTGCATTTCATAGTCTGTGGTTTAATAAACAGCGGCAATATCAATGCCCACCCCTCTGCTGTCCCAGGACGATTCAAGTATTCTAGCTAAAACTGAGTAGACCCACTATAATAGCCAAAGATTGTGGAGATCCTCAGTGTCTGCAGATCTTTCAGCCTGAAGTACACAGGAGCACCCCTATGAAATAGTTACAAGGAAATGGGGAGGTCCTTGGCAATGGTTGGAGGAGTTAAGAAACTCTGTACCCAAGGAGCTGTACGGGAGACAGCTTGTGGCAGCCACCTCAAACATGATTTACATTGTTAAAACATTTTTAATTTAGGTAAAATTACAGAAATAAGACTTAACACAGGCTAGTAGGGGAACATAAGCTGTCTGAAAAGTTAGTATCCCTTTTATACAACCCATGAATTAGCCATAGTGCTTTTTGGGGGAAGAAAGCAGACCAGTCTTTTTAATCCTGAACAACCCCTTTAGGCAGACCTTTGCCAAAAATGAACTGAAGGTTTCCCTATGGGGACAAAAAGGCTGCAACTGCCACTACCAACATTATACTTTTCTGACATAAGGATAAGGGAGATGCAATCACTAGAGATTTTAGGTCTACGCTACATCTCAACTTCATTCATATACCTGCAGAATTGGCGCTGAGTCCGCTGGATGGGTTTTGTCCTATTGCCAATGTATATTATAGCTCCCTGAGCTGCATACATTGCCAAATACTGGTTCCTAAAGTCTACATGCTAATGCATTGAGAACCCCTGTAGACAAGCAAGGACACTTTTTGGAGGCACTGGCTATTTGAGACTGGAAATTTCTCTGGCCCTGTAGTAACAATGATCAGCAGAAACCAAAGTGAGCACAGTTAAAATAGACTATCAAAAACATGGAAGGACATGAAAAACTATTCAACCTGGGACTCAGATGATACAAGTAGTGCACTGGAGTGGGAGCATGGCGGTGGGTGGAGTGCAACTCTATGCATGATAACGTAGAGTTATAGGCCACTACAAGCGTGGGTGACAACCGTATAAGAAGTGCAATGGCTGCCATTGCATCGAGACAAACCAGCACTGAACAAAAAGTTACTTTTGCCAAAGTACATTAATTAAAAGAGTACATAGTGGTATGGGAACAAACAGAAGTTTGGAGCCCGACAAGGTCACACAGACTACACAAATGCCATGTCTGCACCAAAAGCAATTGTTAGATGTAGGATATGGAGACCTTGTAGCAGAGAGGAAGAGGCTTTGAGACGGAATTTCATGGGGGTACAAAGTCATTCTTTACATTGCATCCTTAGAACCAGCTGGCACCTTGAATACAAGGAAGGTACTGAAACAAGGGAAGGAAATGGAGCAGAATAGGGTTCTGAGGATTAAACACAATGTGTACTTTATTTTCCTTTCTTATATTCTAGATAAGCAAAATCCAGAGTGGACATATTATGGATAGCCTTTTCAAAGTCTAGTCAGCCATTTTTCCCCATAGGGGGACATCACACAGCTTTCTGTGATTTCTTAATTACATGACTGCATAGAGTTCATATCAAACAAATTTATTGCAGTTTTCCAAAGCACTGAGGTACAATCTGTATGAGAACTATAAAATATGCAAAGCTTCAAGACATTAACTTCACAAATGTTCCCCCCCTCCCTTTCCCTTCCTCAAATTGTAGGGAACAAGAATGCACAATACTACATACTATAAAGTATGCCGATTGTCTAAGGCGCAATAAACGCTAACTGTAAGTTGCAACCAAGAGACTGGCACCACTTGCATCGGGCAGTATACAGACAGACAACCACTCATGTGCCACCCAAGGATATAATGGGCGGTGCACTCAGTGGTATTAGACAGCACAAGGTCCCAAAATACAATGTGTATTAAAGGGGTTGTCTTGCGAAAGCAAGTGGGGGTATACACTTCTGTATGGCCATATTAATGCACTTTGTAATATACATCGTGCATTAAATATGAGCCATACAGAAGTTATTCACTTACCTTCCCTGCGCTGGCATCCCCGTCTCCATGGCTCCGTCTAACTTCAGCGTCTAATCGCCCGATTAGACGCGCTTGCCCAAAAGGGTCTTCTGCCTTCGGCTCGGTCTGGCACGAGCGGTGTTCTGGCTCCGCCCCTTCTACGCGTCATCGTGTAGCGCCGCCCCGTCACGTGTGCCGATTCCAGCCAATCAGGAGGCTGGAATCGGCACACGTGACAGGGCGTAGCTACGCGATGATGCATAGAAGGGGGCGGAGCCAGAACGCCACTGCTGCCGGACAGACCCGCAGGCAGAAGACCCTTCTGCGCAAGCGCGTCTAATCGGGCGATTAGACGCTGAAGTTAGATGGAGCCATGGAGACGGGGGACACCAGCGCAGGGAAGGTAAGTGAATAACTTCTGTATGGCTCATATTTAATGCACGATGTACATTACAAAGTGCATTAATATGGCCATACAGAAGTGTATAACCCCACTTGCTTTCGCGAGACAACCCCTTTAAGCTAGGTACAAACCAGTGTAAGGGATGTACAAGATCTGAAGGACACAAATAGGAAATGCTCCTACCGTGTTTCCCCGAAAATAAGACAGTGTCTTATATTAATTTTTGTTCAAAAAGGTTTAACTTTTTTACATGTATAGCTGCCTGGACACTATTTAAATTGACTTTTTAAATTAACTGTTAGCAGGGCTTAATTTTGGAGTAGGGCTTATATTTCAAGCATCCTCAAAAAGCTGGAAAAATCATTTTGCATCCTCAAAAATTCAGGAAAATCATGCTATGTCTTATTTTCAGGGGATGTCTTATTTTCAGGGAAACAGGGTACATACAATTCTTACATCAGCAACACAAAGTAAACAGCAACAAACCGTGGCCAGACAGTGGATAGTAATGAGTAGACATTCACCGCCAGCATGCCAGTCATAAGTAGTTCACACACTAGTCAACCATATTTGGAGCAATTAAAATCTGTAATAGAATAACTTTCTGCATACATTTTTCTCTAGCTCCCCCTCTGGATACACATATGTGTGAAATTATATATATATTATACACCCCCCACCGTGAGGGACTACACAAACCTAGCAGTCTTGGAGCAGAAGATTAATGAGATACAGCATTCACCTCCCTTCTAGTTAATTAACAGGCTCCGGCTATGAAGTGGCAAGATAAGCCTGGCCAATACTACACTTGTGGCTGCAATGAGCCAGATGTTAATCTACTGGGGGAAGAGTCAATAGCCAGATCAAAGCAATGCTGACTAATATGGTCTTGAGTAGTTGGATTCAGGATCCTCTCGATAAGCAGTCTTTAAAGACAATGTTGGCCAACCCTAGGCTCATAGGTGTAACAGATCTGAAGGGTGATCACTGAGTGAAATATTGATTCATTTTCCTTACTTTCAACGATTCGAGTTAAAATGACTACATTTATTTACATTCCACTGTAACGTGCGCCCTCACATGAGGTGTTAAAATGGTAAACCACAAACAATGGCTAGTAATGGTTGCAAAAGTGTGCATTTAGAGTAGCCAACATCTGTAAGTCACCACTTCTAGTTATGTACAAAGGAACAGATGTGTAGGCATTTCATACTGTATATCACAAATATGACAGTCCGTCTAATTGTAACACTATATAGATGTTTATTTTAATTAAAATATGTTAAAGTCCCTTTATGAACACTCCATCAAAAAATATACAGAATGGCACTCTTTGGGGCAACACCACCGAATCCTCTTCAGAACAGGGTTGAATAGCAATATTTATTGGACCTTACATGATCAAAAAAGAAAAACCCCCAAAAACTGTTCTTTTGAACAATATATAAAAAAAAAAAAAAAAAAAAAAAAAAAAAAAAATCGGGTTAATGGAAACAGACGAATACATAAGAGCAACTCACAAGCCCAATCAAAATGGTGAATGGCCAATATACAACTAGAGCATAAAAGGACTACAAATCTTAAAAGAAAGCTAGCACAAGAAGGTCAATATGAACTATGGTCGTCCTTCACAACCTCATTAGACAATTTTGAGGTTTCATCTGATAAACAAGAAGTGGCAATGATCCAGGAATCCATATCAGGGGAATAGGATGCAATTATGGGACTGCGGCAAAACAAAGCATGAATCACAGTCTAGCACATCCCAGACCATAAAACAACATTGTCCAATTCTAACCAAGAAAGTCAGATCACAGGCACAAAAATATAGATGCTGCAACGTACAGATATTTCATTATGCTTAAAAGATGCAATGTGAACCACCAAAACAAAAACTTACTTGCATTCTCCAGGAACAGAGCATCCACCATGGAGTAAGTCGCATCCTTGCTTGCATATTGCTGGAAAAAAAATTAAAATAAAAATTAGTTAAATCGTATTTTAGGCTGAAAAAACACAAACACCCCAATGAGGCAAAAGCCAAATTTTCCTTATTTTAAGGAAAGATTTCTTACTGACTCAGATTTGACCATCAGAATGATTCCCAAATCACCAAGCCTTCTGAAGTAATCAGTGACTATAACCTGTTAATAGTATTGCACTCAAGAAAGGAGTCCAGGACCCTTGAACTCTTTTTAGAGAGGGCCTTTTTTTTAACCCTTCTGTACGCACCCGGACTTCTCAACGTTGTTATGCACCTGGGTACCCATACGTGTTACAGCTGCTCTGGAAAGTGTAAACAGATTGCATGCATGACCCCCGAATTCTCTCTCGCTCAGAGAGGTCTGTGAGTAACGGACATTCATTGTATTTCACATTTTCACAAGTTAATCAGAAATTATGAAGCCAAATTGGCAGTTGAGAGCGGTCTTGGGTGATTGATTTCCACAGTTTCACTACCTTCGACATCTTAGTCACAGTTAGAGCGAACTGGTCGAAAAGTTTGGTTGGTTCTTGCCATGTTTGCAGAAACTCAGCTCCCGCCCCCTCTGCACTATTTGCAATGAGAGGAGGTGAAACGGGGGCGGGGCTAAGTTTCAGTAATTAGCCCCACCCCTGTTCCGCCTCTCCCCATTGCAAATAGTGCAGAGGGGTGGAGAGAAGGCAGAGAGGGGGCGGGAGCTGAGTTTCTGCTCCTGGGCTCTTCCAGCCTCCCCCCCCCCCCCCTGCACATGAGGACAACGTATATCGGCTCGGCGTGAAAACCGAGCCGATATACGTTCGTGTGAACGCACCCTAAAAATGTACATGGCCACTAAATCAGACTAAATGAACTAACCTTGCTTACACTCTTCCCCCATCCAGCCATCCATACAGGCTTTGTTTCCATTGTGGTCACAGGTATAATGACCGACAAAGTCATCCCTGGGGCGGCACAGCTTGTTACACATAACTCCATAGTAATTTTCGTCACATTTCACTCTAATTTTAACATCAAAGTGGGCAACATGGCCATTTAAAACCAATGGTGTCCACTGGTCGTCCGGGTTGATGACTCCAGCGTAGGGAACACGATCAATCAGAAGAGATTCGTCTGAAAATAAATAAATAAAAAATTATCTAAGAGTTCTACAGGAAATTCTTCTATGCTTGTAAACAGGATTAGATCCTTGAGCAAATTGGATAAACTCAACTGAACTGCAAGAAATGCCATGTGATGAGATGAGATTACAGCTGTGATCTGGCACACCTCTATCGTCTTACCCCTCAACCACTGCATTTGATAGTTATCAGTATCACAATTATCGGTCATGTTGACTAGGAGTGTATTAATGCACCTTAGCACAGTCAAGTGAATAGAGCTGACCTTAGGGCTTACTATAGAGGCAGCCCGTGTGGCAAGCTACAGGGCCCCTGATGGAACTTGCACAGGGTAGATTTACTAATAGACAAAAAAGTTTAGAAAAAAAAAAAAAGTGTCTAAAAACACATCATAAATGTAGCGTAAAGCATGCAAGACAGATTTGGTGCAGTCCATGTCAGAAAACCAAGACATGTTAAAATCTTAAATCTTCCCCAGTATGTTGTCTATTCAGATGCTGCAAATGTTAGAGAACAAAACCAAATGTACTCTAGTCACAAAAACGGCATGGGGTCACCAGGACCTCTTGTTACAGGTGGTTGGGAGTGGGCTGGTGTGTTGCTATGGGTTGCCATCCTCCATGTACCCCACTGAACCAAGAAGCCACACCAGATACAGCCAATGGTCAAGAGCTGCACTATTTTTGGGGGTGGGGGGGGGGGGAATAAGAAAACCCCTTTACGGTACATTGTTATGGTTGTTCTAAAGGTCTAGTCCACAAATTTTCTTTCACTTGTTGATAAGGTTAACATGTACTTAAAAAAATGTAGAATTCCTTTTTTTGGCCTTTTAAAAGGCATTTCCTAGTCAACATGAACAGGATACAGACTGTATACCTCATCCCTGCATTCTCAGACTGTTCCGTTTCCCATCTCAACATCCCCTTGTACAGATGAAACCTCCACGATGAAGACCAATTGGGGGGGGGGGGGGGGGGGGGGGATCTAACTCAATTGGCTTTATTTAGATCTTTTTTTTTTTTGGCCAAGCAAGTAAAGACGCATTAAGATAAAAAAAAAATGGGGATAAGGAATAAAAAGAGAAGTGCAGTCAATTCACATCAGCAACTGTGGCCAAACAGGTGTTGGAGCTGCCAAAAAGACAACCAACCAGGATGTGAGCCTAAGAGATGCTTGTAAGTAAACTTGTAGGAAATAAAAGAAATAAATGTTTACTGCCCGCTATCTCATAATTCATGCAATCATTGCCCCCATGCAGGAACAGCAGGTCCGTCTCATTTATGAAGTAGATACGAACGAGCTCCAAGTTCCATTAGGAGCCTTAGATTCTTAACCCCCCCCCCCCCCCATATGAGGTCTGTTAAGCAGCCTTTGTGTTACATATATGGCACTTCCAAAAACCTCAGTTTCTTTCTGCTTTATTAGAAGGTCAGACTAAGGAAATTAATGTTGGAATAGCGTCAAAAATCACCGATGAAAACGTAGCCTTACAGAGCAGACCTAAAAGGGGTGCAGTGCATAAGGCAAGACCTACGAGCTTCCAATAACTCCTACACAAAACGGATGAGGCAACCCAAACTAGAGGCATGAGTTTCATGTAGGCCCTTCAAAGTGACAACTATAACCTACTCGGCTGCGGTGTTCACTGCCTCATCAAGTTTCCTGCAAAATCCAGCCCAGCACAGCTGACACAATGAGGATCTCAGAAGAGACGTCCCCAAATGAGAGGGTTGAGAGGAACATGGAGGAAATGGTCATATCCTGTGTTGTGTCAGACCTCTACGTCCTACCCCTCTGACGACAGCAATAGGCGATCACTTTTAGCTGGAAAACCTTAAAAAAAAAACCTTTTAGCTGGAAACTATCTGAAGACTGCATATATAGCGAGTAGCTAGGGTTACTCACATACAAGGAGATCAACTGGAATCAAAACAGACCCGGCTATTATGGTAACAAAATCTGAAGGGAATTTACAGGCGCGACAAATTGCAGTTTGCAGCATTACCACAATCACTGATTTTTAGCTCCTTGATTATATCCGTAAATAAAACACATCCCATACGTGGTGTGAACAGAATAGGAACAGGTTAGGATTGGCTGGTTGACGTCTTACCAAGACACCAGGGCTCCAGTCACGTAGGGAGCAGACAGACAATCTAATTGAGAAAATAACATTCTGAGCAGACTGGTAATTAACTTAGTGTAAAATGTGACACTCAGAAGAGGCTAAATCCGTACTGCTGCTGGATATATCCAGACCAACGTTTGAGGAAACCTTTACGGGAGCCAGGGAAGATATGAGAAGTTGGTGGTGGGTACCCTACCTCCCTCTTCTGTAGGACAAGACATGATATAAAAACTTGGGGTCTCCTTCATTAGTGCATTTCAGTCATTAAAGTTGGAAGTGTCACTGACTTTGCATGGGGGGGGGGGGGGGGATGTATTAAAAATGAAGGTGTCTTGGAACCTACAACTACAAATATGGAAATACTCACAAGTTACAAGACAGCCATGAGTGAGAAGTCTTACGGCCCTTTTAACCAGGACAATTTGCCCCCCTGTCGTTTAATTTGGCTAATCGGTGGCTTTGTCACGCAGAACCCACAGCAATAAGGAACAAGCTGTAGATTTTAAAATCTGCATAAAACATTATTCCACACAGTTTTCTTTTCCACTGAATGTGAATAGGGTATAATATCTTATAATAGTGGATAGCAATATCCTCTACTAGTGTACAACCAACCCATGGAATTAGCCATTTATGTATCCGTAGTGGATAGCATTGGTTGTTCTCTACAGCATGACACTATAACAAATAGGTATTCCAATTAAGACCTTTACTAATGGATCAGACATATCACACGGTATTGTAGCTCTGCAATACAAAGTACAGCATCATGTAGTATGGGGCAATGTAACTAATGAAGTCGCATTATTCTTGATCAGTGATGTGGCCCCTTTAATACAACGTATTGCCACAATTTTAAAACCTAAAATAGCCTCTTTAAGCAGTCATTTCAAAATTTATTTGATACCAATTGCTCCCATATGGTGGTCTTGTCATCCAAATTCCCAACGTAACCAGTAGGACATGTCCAATTGTTCCATTAAAAGTCATATTAGGAATACCTCTGTGGTGTCATCATACTATAGATAATCTGTATTGGATAGCTTTGGTTGTTAAGAGGTCAGTTTCACGGGTTGGTCATATACTAGTATGTTAAACTATATAGTAAACAGAGCATTTACCAAATTTGAGAATGGCAACTTTGCAAAGGTGTTAACCATTTCATAATGTACAAACACACCAACACATTACAACATGTCGATTTGTACTTGTATATTGGATAGTTACAGCAATAACCCCATTCCTGTTTATGCCCTTTCAAGAAGCTAAAGAAATATGTATTGTCACATTGGGAAGGGGGGGGGGGTAAAGTATCCTGACACAGCGCATCCTTTAGGAGCTCTAGTGCCAAGAATATACCACTTTGCTCTGTCAAAAATAAAAAAGTTATATACAAGTTTAATAACAAGTGTGATAACAATCAAAAATGCAAAAATCACTTAAAATTTTCCTAAAATGCTGAATTTAGTGCTGAATTTAAAAGTGCTGCCCACCGAGCAGGGAGTTGGGTCCTTTACTCTTAAACTGGTGTCCACTGTCTACTTCCTGTTCTCAGTCTGCTACTAGAGTGAGCATGTTACAAATGACAAAAGGAGGGTGATGCCTCATGCTGCTCATAGAAGTGTACAGAAAGAAGAGCAAAAGGAGAGGATGAAGAGTGAGGGCACTAACAGATGTGCAGTTAGAACTAATGGCCAGCTTTTTATTCACATCTACACTGTTCTGTACGTTTATAGGTGTACTCCATGATGTGCCTGTACCTTACAGACACTTGGGGCTTATGCAAATTTCAGCCCATAAAAGAAAAAAACCACGCAACATGGATGCTAATGCATATTTCACTTTTTTTTTCTTTTTTTTTTTAATATATAAAACATAGCCATAGATTTTAATGAGAGAGTCTGGTCCATGAATTTGGAGCAAAACAGGACATTCTGCCTTTTTTTTTCCTTTATTTTTCTTATCACATATGCACCATCGATCTGTGTAAAAAACGCACATCACAATATACCAAATTTAGGTCTCTGTCTACAGTCAGTAAAAAAAATAGACTGAATATTGATTGAAAATACACCAGTGTGAATGGGAACTAAGAGCAGAATCTGCAATTTTCTTTCTGCATGTTGTGTAGAAGACATCACATCCCAGCAGTCTCCTCCCACCAGCCCAGAGAGAACCGAGTATAAGATATACAGCATACAAAGGAGAAAACTGGTGATAAGTGCAGGATACAAGTCATATACTGGCCAGATATAGGTTATTCTTCACACACTCATGGCAGCTTATTCTGAAATCTCAGCTAGGTTTTAAAATGGACACAAGTCTAAAGCAATTGTTCTCAGATGCCCCAATATACAGTAGATCTGAAAACAGACAGAACAGCAATAAAGCACCCTGTAGCTCTTATTCTAAAGAAATACATTGTTAACTTGGCAGAGGCGCATCATGTTGGATCTACAGAGGCTTTGGGAAATTTAAAAAGTTTTGAAAAAGAAAGTCCAAGTCCGTAAAATGGCTACTATTTTCCCACCACACAGATTACACTCTAGGTGACTAGTTAGCGCCTCAAATACGGAGCGACAAGAAAAGAAAAATATTTCATGAAGATCGTTCACAGCAAACACTGGCAGCTGCAATATTCCCATGGAAAGAAACAAGCTGACCCGATTACAAATAGCAGTTAGGAAGAGAAAGAAGTTACATTACAGCAGGTGATCAGCAGTAGGTCGGACACAGTCAATTCACCCAAACACATACTTCTACTGGGATCCAATCCCATTTTTTGGGAAGGTAAAGTCTCATTTCCACCATGTAAATAAGCAGCTACACTATATATATATATATATATATATATATATATATATATATATATATATATATATATATATATATATATATATATATATATATATATATTAGTATTCCTCATACTGTATATGAAGTATGTAGAGCAAGAATGGACATTTAAAGAGACAGTCCATGATTAGAAGTAAAGGGCTGCTTTTATTCCCCAGGAAGGCCTCATGTCCACGGGGAAAATCAGGCCCGCTACGGATTCTCCATGGAGAATCCGTAGCGGGTCCCTCCTGCCCCACGGATATGAGCGCTTAAAATAATAAACTTACCGTTCGCACGCTCCGGATCTTCCCATCGCCGCGGCTTCATCTTCTCTCCGTCGCGGCCGGATCTTCTTTTTTCGGCTCGGCGGATGCACAGGGCACATCAGTTGCGTGCCCCGCGCATGCGCCGGCCCGAAGAAAAAAGATCCGGCCGCGACGGAGAGAAGATGAAGCCGCGGCGAAGGGAAGATCCGGAGCAGGTGAGTAAATTCCGATTTTGGTCTCCCGCGGATCCGGACGGCTTCCATAGGCTTCAATAGAAGCCCGCGGGAGCCGTCCCCGCGGGAGACCCGCACGAAAATGGAGCATGGTCCAGATTTTTTCATGCTCCATTTTTTTTTAAATCACTTTTATTGACCATCCGCGGGTATTTATCTACCCGCGGGTGGTCAATGCATCCCTATGGGATGCAGCTCCGTGGGCAGGAGAAGAGTTAAAATCCGCTGCGGATTTTAATTCTTCTTTTGCCCGTGGACATGAGGCCGAAGTGTTACCGTTGTCCAAGGGCTGTATGGGGAATTGCTGCTCAGCCCTATTAAGAGAATGAGGATACACTGCAATACCCAACACCATGCCAATGGAGCCCTCTAAGCTGGAGCAAAGTGAGAAGGGCAACAACATAGGAGTGGGCTTCCTAAACATAGTGGCAATGGTGTCAGGAAGTACCAATTTCTTCTCCCCAAATCCTATTTTGACATTAAGCATTTGGATAATTTATCATGGAGATCCAAGCAACACGTTGCGAGTCTTTGAATCCTAAAAGGAGGAAGGAGCCCTTTTCATTGTTTGGATTGTAATGATTGCACAAGTATCAAGAAGGAGTTGAGTGCTGGGGTGGGGCAAACTTAACCAAGAATTGACCTGAAAATCAGAGGTCAACATATTGCTACTAGTACAGTAGCATCCTACGGTCTGCCTACCAGAAGTCCGGTCCAAATAAAGCTAGTTTAGCAAAAAGTCACTGCAGTTTTGGATACCAGAGCCAGAAGTGGATCCAGCAGAAGTCTTTCCTTTATATTTCCCAATTCATTTCTGGCCGTGGAGGAAAGTAAAAAAAAAAAAAAAAAGCTTTTTTGCAAAAAAACAACTTACGAAATTGCCGTAAGGCCACATACACACACACAGCAGAATTTTGGTCAATAGTTTGCTTCAGTATTTGCAAGCCTAAACCAGAACCCAAGTCCAAAATACGGAGGTACAAATGTTTCCATTACAATTTGTGGAGGTTCCACTCCTGGGTTTTAGTTTACAACTACTATTGCAAGATACAAACCAACACACTGGTGTTTGAAAGTGGCCTACACAGATATCACCTGTCAATGACAAGTATTGTAGAAGAGTCCATGAAGCAGATCATATTGCACTCCATTGATGCTTAGAAAATGGGCAAACAACCACACATTCATCTTTAGGATAGGGAGCGTGGTAGAATTCGTGAAAGCCTAATGAAAAATGTAGATTAAACTACATAGTCTCCTTAGATACGTCCAGTTGTGCTAGCAGTGGGGATTCATTTGGGGGTTCATTTGCACTTTGCTATATTCCATAGGCAGGTTCCAACAAAATGAAAAAAAATAAAAAAATAAAACCGGGCTAGTGCTCAAAATTAATTAACACACACGAAATGATACAATCAGATCTTGATAAATGGAAAACTCAAGCTGAATATCTGATATAAAATAGTGTTCTGCATTGAGAACAAAATTACATCAACAGTGAATGGAAACTAAAAATCAGTTAATTGAGGGCTGGATTTCAAGTCACAAAAAAAATAAAAATAAGATCAATTTGCGCAAATTTTACCACAGCAACTTATGTGATTCCCAAGTATGCATGGCCTCCACATGCCATTATGTATTCCAGACAAGATCTGTGCAAGTTCCTGATGAAACATAGTGTCCTAGATTAAGGCATCAGCGAGCTACAGGTCAGTTCGTGGCGCTACCTGGTCACATAGGATGTGCTGATACAGAATGTCCCAGGGGCTCTCAGTTAGACTCAAGCCTGGGGAATGTAAGGGCTTTTGACATCCAAGAACTATACACACTGGCCACTGCCTTACAATGGGACAAACCAGGGCCCACCACGCCAACTCAAGGTCTGGCAAGGACTAAGGATTTCATCTCAGTTCCTAACAGCAGTCAGGGTACCATTGGCTATCAAGTGGATTTTTTTTGCGGCTCTCCAAGGATGTGCCTTCCTAGACTATCACTAACCAGCCACCAAAATGGTCATGGTAGATGTTGCTGCAGTGGGCATAAAATTCACCATGTGTCTCCAGACTTTCACATGTGCCTAGTGTGAACCTGATCTCATCTGAGGAGAACACCATACCCATGGCAGACCTGCCAACTCTGGTGTTCGAATGCCAACTGAGCTGCACAGTGCTTGGTTGTGAACACAAGTCCCACAAAAGGACGTCTGGCCTTAACAGAGCATGTTCCTGACAGCTTGGGAGGAAACATGAAAACCAGTAAGCTGCTGGAGGTTATTTTGTAGGGGTCTGCCAGTGCTACTCCTGTTCTTCCTTGCACAATGGAGTAGATACTAGTCCAGAACCTGGGTTGATGCCCTTCTGTGGCCACATGCAACAAGCCTGAGTCCTGCCATCTGCTTCATGCTCTTGAGACTGTGCTGGGAGACACAGTAAACCACCTTGCAATGGCATGTATGAATCCTCGAGGAGCACAATTATCTATGCAATCTGACTGGTACAACTTTATGCTGCCAATAGGGACAAAGACACCAGCAAAAACAGGAGAGGAATCATTAAGGAAAGTAGAAATTTACCTACTCCTGAAAAATATTGCCCACATTGACCAATAGTTTCTGCACTTTTTACTGATCTTAGCAAAAAGGAAACATCAGTAAGGCATTTTATCTTTGTCAGCCCCATTTAGGGGATGGTTACTACACACAGACAAGAAAAAAAAAGTTCTAAAAATGTAGTTGGTTTTTCAAACAAAAAAAAAAAAAAAACAAAAAAAAAAAAACACTTCCCAGTTGGACTGAAAATACCTGCATTTAAAGGCTAGCAAGCCAGCTTTATACACAGTTACATGTAAATCATTAGTACCATCCCCGGAGATCTTATTAGTTGTGCATGTGCTATAAGCTTGGGAGAAGTGCTTTGGCATCAGATACAGTCATTATGGCAAAGATTTTAAAAAGTTACTTTTTAATGATTTGGAGGGGGAGGCGGAGGGGGCGGGGGAGATGATTGAGAGACTAATTTCTACTTTTCTACCCTCTGCATAAGTACACATCATAATGCAAGTACTACTTACCAACTTTGGTGTCATTATCCCAGTCCCAAGCCTCCAAAATTAAAGTGAAAGATCTCTGAAAAGAAAGAATAGAAATGGAATAAGTCACCCGTATTAAAAATGTATATATTCCATAAAGTTACATGCTACAAGCAAGTCTGCTTCACCTGCAGAAAACAGAAGTATGCAGCTGCAAGAAAAAGAAATGGCACAAAGTAAACAAATGTACAACGGAGTATTTAGTAGACTAATGTATATTTTATTTCCTACAGCACTTATGCTCATTGTTCAGTGGGTGCACATGGGTGACCGTGTTGCAGCAATGTTGCTCTCCAGTGAGGGAAGACTCAAACTATAAAGGGTCTTCCTACGAAACAGGAAAGTTTGGATGCAGCCAGGTTCTAGGACAATGCACCATGTTAGAAGGGTTATTATGCCCAAGGAAGTCTCTATGTTGCAGCAAAATGGCTCATGAGGTTCTAATCACAAAAGTAATAATTGCCGACCTGGTTTCCTGGACAGACACAAACCTTGCAATAAGAACCTAGCAAGAAGAGCAGCCTTGGGGCCCATTCATTCTACCATTTTAGGTTTGTCTAGCCAAACAAAAGGGTACAAAAAGGAAAAGCAGTCCACACTTCCGCTCTGTTGTAGAAATAGAAATTTGACAGTAAGATTGAAACTGAAAGACTTCATTTTCAAACATGTTTAGAAGCAGAAAAACGGAGCATTCTTTTTTATTTAGGTGCTCCAGTGAAAAAAAAACAAAAACAAAAAAAAAAACGGCTAGATGGTAACAAATAAAGCTGTAAATTGAGCCTTAGCGTTATCGAACAAGACACAGACACAAGGTCCGTTTAGACGAGCAGATTTCTCGCTTGAATGAGCAACTGATGCCAGAGACCACTTGGGCAGCCCGTTTACAAAGAAATCATTCAGCCGCTCATATTTCGCTGTCTAAGGTCCAATGCCCATGGGCAAATTTGACTTGCGGAATCTGCACAGGGCACCTGTGTGGTGAGATTGGTCCATCTGATTGGATGTGCCGCCAAATCAGATGGAAGCCATCTGATTGGCGGCACATCCACAGTTGACACTGTCTATGCCGCGAGAAAGCAGGAGATTTAAAAGAAACAAAAACTGTGCTGCGTATGTCCAACGGCAAACCGTGAGGAGCATGCGCAATACAGTGAACTCAGAAGTGGAGGGATCCGTGTAGACGCCGCTGCCGGGGAAATGCAAGTAAGCAGGGATACCTGGCTGCAGCAGTGCCGATTTCCCAGTACGGAATCTGCACGTGCCGTGGACATGAGGCCCAAGTGAATGAGAACGACTGAACGATTGGTATTTAATCCGAACAATTAGTGAACGAGCCATAGATTTTAATGCCTGCATAAAATAAACGATGAATGAAAAGCGAATGATTTATCGTTCAATGAGAAGCTGCGTTTACACTGAATCATCATCATTTATTTTCACTTGTTTGAACGATATCGTTCCGTGTAAAAGGGCATTAGGTGGGCAAGTGGAAACATCCCTGCTCTAGCCTACGAGACCGCAACATTACAAATGGGAAACCATGCCAGGTTTAGAATCAATCGCTGCAAAAGGCATCAAAAATTACATTCTAGCATTGTATCACTAATGAAACCAAGTTGTGGTACGAGAACTGATAGTTCTGCACTTAAAAAAACAAAAAAACATCACACATACATGTACGTAGGAGGTAGTAAGTGAATCCCAGGACTACCCCGATGAGCAGTACTAGGCTGCGCTCGGGGATCCGTTTTCTTGCTGTTATGGGAGCAGGAAAGGGGAATCCCCTGGCTGAACGGATCTGTCTTATAATGGACCTGAACAGCACTGAATAGACCCAGTTTACTATAATGGGGCCCATTTGCTTTCTGCACAGTTGTCCAGCACTTAAACAAAAAAAGCGCTGTATGCAGTGCTTTTTTTCTTCTGGTATTTTATGCCAAATGGCGGTTCCAGCACAGATGTGAAGATTCCAGCCAGCAAACCCATCTGAAAAGATTTATATAGGATGCCTGTATGAATTACAAAAGGAGCCAGTTTGGCCATCTACCCAGTTGCCCTGAAGAAAAAAAGGGGAAGAAAAAAAAAAGCGCCAGGGTACTTTTCAGCCCTGCAATACAAGAACAGACAAGCTTTGCCAGGATGTTCTACATAGAGCAGTGGTCTGCAACCAGTCATAGAACTGAGACAGACATCAGGCAATGCTAAGGGTAGTTTTAGACAAAACGATTATTGTAAAAAAAAAAAAAAAAAAAAAAAAAAAAAGTTATAAGGGGCGAAAAAGTGAATGCTAACTGTTTGGTCTAAACGAGAGCCAACAACTACACAACTAATGAGAATAGTTTGCTTTTTGTTCAGTCCTTCAGTTTATCCAGGCATTGGAAAAAAAACAAAAACCAAAAAGAAACACCACTCGTCGGCTCGTTCACTTCTCGTTCGGTCTAACCAGCGCTCGTTCAATCCGAGCCAACGATGTATCTGCTGTATGAGCAGGCTGCCGAGAGCCGACGAGTTTGTGATGACGTTCAAACAAGAATTGGCTCATCTAAAAAAGGACCCTTCGTAGAAGCTGGAAGGTCATGATTTAGACAGGCCAGAACGCACGTTTCTTGGTAGCTGTCATGTTTCTTTTTGAATGACAAATGAGAGCCATTAAGCAGAACTAAAAAGCTAATTCTTAACATTAAGAAACTCCTTGGTGGCCATCATTATACGATTATGGAGCCCATCTGAGCAGATATCCCGTATTATTGGTTTATTGATGCAAAAAAAAACACTACCGGCTACAACTATGAAGGCTTAACCGCTACCTGGGACCATGAAGACAAACAAAGTAGTAATATACCATAATAAACTAGATCAATTGCTGCACGTCTGTTCAATTGCTGCACGTCTGTTCTATAGCATACTACATAGGACAGAAGATAGTCGCATACAGATTCTGAACCATGTTGTAAATGGTCACAGAAGAGGATTGGGCTATAAATTTATACACAAAACTACAGCAAAAGTTTTCTTGCAAAGTAAAGAGAAATGTTCCAAGAATGGTCAGATTTTGCACACTGCAAGACACTATATAGAATCTACTATACACAATAGTTCACTGTGCCTTCTAGTTAAACATGTGCCCTGATATCTGTCTACATCCCAATAACTCAGATATTCATCAGCACAACTGGATAATTCTCGAGTCAGAGGAAGACGAGACAGCAGAACGCGACAACTGTGCCTGCGGCAGCTGCGCTTCCACCCCGACACCATATCCCAACTTCCCTCTCGCTGTAGGCCAGTCAGCCTTTCAAATCCTATACTCAAAATGCAAGCAATTGCATCTCTACTTACAGGTAACTTAAGTGTTGACACAATGAAACGGTTTCTTAATTTATTAATTTTTTTTTTTACTTTGTACAATAGGGACTAAATAGTTGGCAAGAAGAAGAGTGTGGGCAAACCTGACAGTAATCCCTTCAAGTAGAAACTTGACTGAAAAGTTTCTGTTGAGTAAATGAAGTGTGACCAGGTCTAACTCTGAATACTTGTGGTTTCCTCAATGTGTGTCTTGTACCTTTACTTGTGGCTTATTCTTAAGAAGAAAAATTGAATGATACTACTTGGGCAACCAAGGGTAAATAGCTCTGGTCTAAACACAGACACGTTGGCTGGAAGTAGACACCAAGGTGGTAGTTTGGCTCACATTTAATATGCATGCGCCACATTTCACACTTCCCTTGAGAAGGCAGGAACCTTAAATCAGATCATAATGGTAAAGCTGTAATCAAAAGAAATTATGGCATATACCGCAGAGACAGGAAATCTGTGGTCTCTAGCTACAACATCCAGCACGCCATTCAAAAAGGTGTAGAGACCTTTTGCACTTCTAAGTTACAGGCTGACCCAATAGGCTACACCCTCAAGGGTCATAAAGGTTTTAGAAGAGAGATGTATTAAACCTGTAGTTTAGGTCCATATTTCACCCATTATTCAAATGACAGATCTTAGCATAACGTTGCAACTACAGACTAGCTAGAAGAATATGCGTGTAAAGGTCGGAAGACGTCTACTTAGTGTGATCTTCGTGAAGGCCAATACACAGACATTGGTCATAGAACCACCATCTTTTGGGGTCTGGTTCTTTAGAAGTCAGATGAACCACATGAGCTGTCCTGACTTTAGAAGTCTACAGTGTTTGCCCATATCCGAAGTAAAGCCAGATTTAGGCTATTGAGGTTCCATGGGAGCCGTAGCCTTTAAACTCAATATATAGAAGCATATGTTTGGCCTCAGAGGAAAGTAAAGACGTTGCCTAAATCACTGTCACAGCAGTTTATTCAGGCTAAGTTTACACTACAATTTTTCATTTCCATTGTCCCACTCAGTTCTCTGAGCCGAGCAACAAAGAGAGGAGACCAATTGGCTGGACCTGGACGTTTAGGAACATTTGATCAATTCAGCTTGTCCGGTACTTCATGCTGGATCTAAGCTTGAGGCTCCAACGTAAACGTTAACTTAGCCTTATGTGTCCCAAGTTAAGAGCAACCATCAAAAATATTTGATAGAGATAAGCAAATCGTTGAGTCCAGTCTTCTCAATCTCCAATGCACGACAATTTGCCTATTATGCCCTTTCTCAAACCTGACAAATTAAAATCAACCAATGCCCCTAATGGCTTACAAGTCGGAAACGTTTCAACCAAGTGAGACCAAAACCCCCAAGTCACCAAACCTAATGTCAATATATGAACCAAATCTAACAGATACCATGGATATAGGTATGCCAAACTGCACCATATTACAGACTACACAGTTATATAAAGCTGAAGTCAAATAGTATGATGGATAATTCACCATTTATATAAAACTGAAAGTGGACTCCAATGGAAAAGTGCACCTACTCTAACTCATTTGGAGCCCACATGTAGGGCACCATAGGCTAACAAAGTCCGGGGTATTCATGGGTCTGTCAGTGGAACACTCCTTCACGATTGGTCAGACTGAGATCCTAAAATGACTATGAGAGTTGAACCACAATTCTGTTTGGCCCAGTGACATTAGGTAGATTAGTTTTATATTTCACCACTCCAAAATAACTAAAGTGCAAAATAGATTCCACAGCAAAAAAGGCATTTTCTTAGGGCCAATTCACATAACCAAGATTTTGGCACATATTGCAGCTGCGGTGACACATGGTGAATGGGGTCAATGAAAGCAAATGGACCTTCATTGATCCACTTACATTAGTGTGTGGGCAAAAAAAAAAAATTGCAGCATGCTCCATTTCTCCATGTACCATGCAGTGTGATCCCTATTTTGTATGGGCAGTATACGCAACACTGTCCATACGCAATACATTGTATGGGCAACAATACATAAGCAACCCCGCTATGAGACAGCAGGGGATTTAAAAGAGTCACACTGTGCGTGAGATACGTGGTCATGCGCAGTGCACTCACTGCCATACGCCGTCTCCACCGGCATCACACAGTGAGGTAAACCGCTGCAGGCAATGTTTTATGGGTACGGTCATGTTAATAAGTCCTTAAACTGGCCACATTCTGATTTAATTTTTTAATGAACCTTTCAAGACCCCAAAATAAAGGAAGGGAAACAAAAACCTACACAATTGACAGAATCTCTCCATAGAATCCAATTTTCTAGGTGGCATCTAGAATTAGTCAAAGTTTGACTAAATCCCCAAACACTTTGATGTAGACGGAGAAACCTACTATAGGTCAAGGGTACATAACCTGCAGCCTGGAACCCACATGTGCCTGCGATGCCGTTGTGTGGCCCCTGACCATCTAGCCACAGAAATAGAAACTACATGAGAGCAGAGGAACAGCACATAGCTCGGGAGCAGGGACAGGAAAATACTAACGGTGGACTGCATCTAGCCATATTCGGGTCCCCCAGATATCAGGAGAATGGGGTCACTTGATCTATGTGGCACGCCAGAAAGTGTATAATTTAGACCTGTTGATTTAAGCATGCAACTTTCTATAGTTTAATGTCATCGCAAAATGCTAGACTGTTACCACAACATCCATAATCTACAGTGGAGAAATTCTGTAATTGGTGGTCTCCTTTCTGGAGTGTTGAGACAGAAGGCCTCCTCCCCAATCTCCTGATAGATGGCAGACCCGGAAGTGGAACCTGCACCTACCACATATTTAGGACATAGTTTTGATACGCCATAAAGGTCTCAAGACTGTAAATAACCCCCTTTTTTTTATTATGGCCCTTGGAAGCAGGTCAACAATGACAATGTGGCCCTTGGATGAGAAACGTTTGTGCAGCCATGCTCTAGACCATTCCATGAAGCAGTCCGAATAAGACCATAGGCATCGACAGAAACCAAGCAGCAAGAAGTTTTTGAGTCCATAGCTCACTAGCTCGAGCCAAAAAAAAATAAACTGAGTAGAGGAAAACCAGTATAGTCACTTTTTTTCTTTGACTAGGTCTCAAACTGAGGTATGGACAACTATTTAGGCTAGGGTCACACCTGCATTTCCATCTTTTTCTATCATTTTCAGATCAGTCACATGCGGACAATAGCGCATGACCAGACCCCACTGATTACGGTAGGGTTGGTTGTGCTTCCCGCTAAAGACAGCGCAGCAAGCAAAGTTGCTTTATTCAACAGAACACGGATGCAGGCATCACTTTTGTAATTCATTCATATTCCTTCCACGTGTTCAATCTTTCCGACCATCCAAAGGATCAGTGAATCATCTTTTTATGGCCAGTCAAGTTGCAGTGCCAAGTACGTAGTGCAATGATGCAACATAACTATCCCTGGATAGAACCACCAGGTCCCATTATCTTGCGCCTCCTTTGTATTAAGTTCATGGAGCAGACTCTGAAAACACACATCTCCCTTTGCTGATGCGGATATTTCACCATATCATATATTTTCCACCTGCAAAAGCAGCGGCATGACAGAGCTGAGAACAACAGGCACGGCAGAACAGCGCTTAGTCTCAAGGTTAAATTGTCATTCCTACTGGTATGCGTTTCCTCGCTCTAGTTTCTAACAGCTTGCAGTCTCCAGTGTAGTTGGATCCCACCAGTATCAAATAACATTGCTTATTCCTGGCAACCTTTAGAAGAAAATGACGCTTTCATGTCATACATTCACAGAGTCCCTTTGATTGCTTCACTTCAAATCTTTCAGCTCATTTACACATCCCAAAATTAAAAGGGGTGGGGGTTAGAAATCGGGTCAATGAGTTAACTAACCCTATTAGGAACAAGTTAATGTATAATGAGCTATTAATTATATTGTCACACAGGTTTGTAAACAGTCGCTGGGGAGTAGATACAAGTGGGGGCTGCAACTTGCCAATGTGTTCTATTCAGTGGTCCGCCAATCCTCGCTGTTTTAAGAAGGGGGAGATAGAGGCAAATACAGTTCAACAGCAAAAGCTTCCGGGTCTCACAGCAAAATCTTGGCCCCCCACCTGCCATGTCCTGAGGTCCGTTTCAGGCATCAGGGCCTGAAATGCGTTGCTTTTTTTTTTTTTGCACACCCCCAGACAAACATTGGCATTTTCACCTTTAATGATCTTATACTGCATGTTCTTAATTATCTAAAATCTGTAGCAAAGCATGATGGGAGTCTAGAATAGTAACAGACATCTATAATAATTGCACCGCAGGACAGAAAAAGTGCATATCGCCTACACAACGGTAGCTACGATTTTGTAGGTTGAATCAATATTTATGAGAACACGGAGTATCAATTTAAAGGCGGTATTATCTGGAGAAGTGTTTTATTGTCACCGCTTGCTAGGCATGCATAAATATTTCACACGTCTCCTTGGGTTGATTAAGGTTACATCTTACAGTTTATTTCCAACATGTTACAATAGCTTCAAGACAACTATGTCAAGTACATTAGCTTGTTTACTGATACATTAAACGAACATTACTACCTAAAAATTGCAAAAAAATATAAACGTCAACAGCAACTATAGGTCCGAGTTGTCATCTTCTGTAAACCCCTTACAAAAAAATGGTGCAGCGTGTGCTTACATTTGAATATACATGCTCCTAAGACCTTCCAGCTTTGACCCAATCGGGAGCTGGGGGTGTAAGGGGGCGTTCCTCCTGTCAAACCCCTAGCTTCCGGTGGCGTCAAGATACACTAATACCTATAAAAATATTCTATTTTATAAGTTGCTCAAAAAAAATAAATACGGATGGATATTAATATAGTTACAAGTAAAGTTTTTACAGGGGCTGTAAATTACAGCTATGGATGACTAGGGATGCATAAATATAAAAGAGTAGGTGAACGTACCATAACATGATAACTAGGCAGATTTGCATTTTAGGAGACATCCACCTATTGTCCAGGTCAGTGGTAATCAACACAGCATATTGAGAATGCAAAATACATACACTTTGATGGGCATAGGCATTAAATCGCTTATGCTAAAATACATACAAGTTTTGGGAGTTTGGAAAAGATACCACAGCGGCCCCATAAGAAGAGCTTTTTTGCTGTACAGAAGTGCTCATGTCCGATCATGAGGGGGCGGGGGGAGAACAATATCCCCATATAAATTGGCCTTTGCACAGATTTAACCATCATTGATTTAGTAGTAAGGTATTCAAGAGATTAGAAAACTTGGTTGTCACCCAGTTTTTTTTTTCTGCAAGTCTATATCATGGCTACAGCAGCCAAGACATCTCCCACAAGAAACATCCCATTCCTCCAAGATACAAGTTTGCCAATGCCCATCCACATTAGATACTTCATCTCAGAGAGAAAGCAAAAAGAGGAAGAAAAATGCCCCAGGAGGCACCTTGCAACCCCACATCTGCACACCAGTACATATGATTACTGACTAGAGATGAGCGAGTATACTCGCTAAGGGCAATTGCTCGAGCGAGCATTGCCCTTAGCGAGTACCTGCCCGCTCAGGAGCAAAGACCCCCCCCCCCCCCCCGCTGACTGCCACAACTCACCTGTCACCCGCGCCGGCAGCCGAACCTTCTCTGCCAAGCAGGGAGATACTCGCTAAGGACAATGCTTAATCGAGCAATTGTCCTTAGCGAGTATACTCGCTCATCTCTATTACTGACCATCCATAACCTCTAGCTTTGTTTTCAATTCCCAGTCATCGTTATAAGGCTTGTATAAAGAGTCTAACATCAGCTTGCAGAAATGCTGCCTTTCAATAGGTGGCAGAGGTATTTTTCCATCTTCCTTATTTGCATATTTCCCAGTGGAGCACAGCTGGCCTTATAAGTCTTCTCACTGACCTAGGTGCTCTCATTAAGGATCCTTCCCAATCCACAAAAAACAAAATATACAAAAGAGACCGAGCTCTACCAAGCAGCACATATTTTCTTATGACATTTCCAGTCAGTTTGTAGTAAAAAAAAAAAAAAAAAAAAGTATATATATATATATATATATATATATATATATATATATATATATATATATATATATATATATATATATCTCCCAACGAAAATCCCTACGTGAACCCTGAATACAGTGGTGAACTTATTAGGACTAGCTCACCTACCTGACCTCATTAACTTGCCTGTACAAAGCAAGGACAGATCCTCAACATGCTACAACTTCTTTGAAGACCTTTTTTTACAGTTTGAGCAAGAAACAACCAATTACAATATTCCCTTATGTTCTTTTGTGAAGACATTTGGGAAGGGGGGGGGGGGGGTTTATGGGATTAGAACAGACAGATTAGCTGTAACAAAAATCTACATATCCCATCATAAAATTGATCATAGGAAAATAAAAAATTAATAAATAAAAAGAACTACACATGTGTTCTATGACATTGAGATAAAGAATACACAGAGTACAAGTGAAAGGGTCTTGAATCTGGTTCTCACTGCAATGTCCTATAAATAACTGCGTCTTACAGTATGCAAGCCAGAGCGGCACCAATCCAGAAGCCAGGCCTATAAACACTATCAAGCGGCAAAACACTTCTGTGCACTTCGTTCTATGTATTACATTCCTACGTCATGCCGTGTCAGGAAAGTTGTAATGAGAGAACACTGAAGTCGGCACACACACAAAAACAGCAAAATTAACATTCAAGGCTACAAAAACAGCCGTTTCAGAGACATCAATAAGTCAAGGAGTCACTTAACTTATTGCATCTTAGGGGCATTACAGTTCCATCAGTCTAGAAGCTAAATGGACAACAAACCACCCAACGAGTTAGTGGGACAAGCAGAAGGGCATCAGATGGAATGTGATCCTCAAAAACTGAAGAAAGGCTCCCAAGGACTGCAGCAACTGTAGGAAGCAGCCAAGATGTCTAGGTGACCTGGACTGGGAAGATCATGTCATCGTTGGAGGAAGACTGCTAGGAAAACCCTTATTCCAAGACGTATTTGGAGTAGGGGCTTCCTTACCAGACCCCAAGGCTTGGTCAGTTTTCCATTGGACCGGAAGGAGGAAGACAATATCTTTTATTTCCCAGTTTCTTGGATCAAACCCAGTTCTTTTAAACAATGATGCATATGTTGGGCTCCTAAAAAAGGCAGAAATTCTACATGACTGCAGAGCTTCCCAGAACATCCATCATTTGCATCATGGTTAATAACCTACATGAAAAAGGTCTATAACACCAGTCTGCCATTATGCATATGGCCAATGGAGAAAAGCTCAGTCTGTGCTCAATACCAGAGAAGAGTCACACAGTACAATACCAGCAGCATGGACCAAAGAACTGCAGGGGTAATGTGGGCAAGATCAGCTGCTGCAGCGGTCAGAGGGACTGGGGAGGCGCAAGCGAACAACCGCCTAATTTATAGCAGACACTGAAGTTGTTGAAATCGAACCTCTCAGTGTGATTGTAACATTAATACAAGTAAGTGATTACAATATCAGAGCAAAAGGAGAATTTATTACAGAAAACTGAACACTTGAAGGGAGACTATAGTACCCTGTTGTACCGCCTGTAGCTTGGATGCAAGATGTGATACGGATGGTCATGGAGGCTCTAGTACCCTGTTGTACCGCCTCTAGCTTGCGTACAAGATGTGATACAGGTGGACATGGAGGCTCTAGTACCCTGTTGTACCACCTCTAGCTTGTGTACAAGATGTGATACAGGCAGGCATGGAGGCTCTAGTACCCTGTTGTACAGCCTCTAGCTTTGATAAAAGATGTGATATGGACAGGCATGGAGGCATACAGGTTCCATACCGTATCCTGTGGTGTAGTACTCACATTTGCGGTAACTGAGCCTTGAAATCATGCACGCTCATAAGCTGTTGGGAGTTGGTGTTCTAAATGGTCCCATACATGTTCTATTGGCAATAAATCTGGTGACCGGGCAGCCATGAAATGTGACAATGTTGCGGGGACATTCCTGTGACCCCCTTGCTGTGTGCGGCTGAGCATTATCCTGCTGGAAAATACCTCCTGGAAGTCGCCATGAGAGGAACACATGTGGCTGCAGGATGTCCTGAACATATCACTAAGCTGTCATTGTCCCTCATACCAGCCCATCACACCAGCAGTGGGGACAGTGTAGGATATTGAGGCGCTCACCCCTAGGTCTTCAGACACAAAACACACTTGCCGTTAGAACTCAAAGTAAACCTGGTTAAGGATGGTCCCACCCGTCTCTGGATAGCGGACAACATAACAGTTGAAGCTGCTCGTGCTTGTTGGACGATCAGATGATTCTCTCTACTAGTGGTCTAGTCACCTTGTGTGTGTCCTGACCAAACTGGTAGGAGGTATTGGGACCAGTGGATGTGTGAGAACGGCCCAAGTGGCAACAATTCATCGATATGACCATCCAGCGTCTCACATCCCAATAATGCACCTCTCTCAGACTCTGGTAACGGGGTGAAATTTCTTCTCTACGTCAGAGGAGTCTAGTGGTCAACCAGCTCTACACAAGGAGCCTTCGACAGCCTTTTTATAGGTCAAGGGTAGAACCACTTAGGGCCTCAGATGGCAAAACAATTAATCTAATCATGCGACAACTCTAATCATTTGCATATCTGCCCGAGATGTAACTGCATGCAGAGTTTTGTAGCAAAACGACAAATTCTTTTAGGGGCTTGATTTTTTCTTACAAAGAGTACATTAAGAGAATCAAGGCTTTACTTGCAGCTGATCTGCTTTTCATCAATGTGTTTCATTTGTGATATCACAGCTCATCCTACATACCACAGCGCACTCTCAACATGACTTGCAAAAGAAGAACGAAATCCATAGAGAATATTGAACATTTTCAAAAAGGGTCTGATGTTCAGTTTATGGTTACAGGTAGACAGAGGTTCGGATGGGCAACCAATCAGAAGACTGCTAATATATTTTCATGAGGTGGACAACACACTACAGGCCTTAGGAGGCAACTTGAAGAAGAGGTCAACAATAAGACACTTGAGACTTAAAGGAGTTGACCTGTTCAGAAAATCTATTAACTCAAAGTCCTAAAAAGGTATATGTAAATGGAAGTGGGTCTTCTCTCTCAGGACCCTCATTACTTGGCTTGAGTGGAGAGAGCTTACAATGAATCTCTTTAGTTCTAGAGCAGCGGTTCTGTATTAAACATGCAGACAACCCATTGATTTGAATGAATAATGCAATGCTCCGTTTTCCCTGTGGAGGCACTGCAGGGAGATCAAACCCTTACTGCCAGGTTCCTCCCAGATTACAGCGGACCAGTAGAGTACCAACAGGAGGAGGTTTTGCAATAGGGCTCTTAATAATAAGCATTTATAAGAAGTAGGAAAAGGCCAAACTGGTATGAAGCCCTTTAAGGGTGTGCTCACTGCTGAGACCCCTACCATCTTGGGAATGGTATCCCATTTCCCTGTTACTGTGAAAGTCGCTTCTTCCCCCGCAGTGACGTTGCTTTGAATGGACTGCTCGCTGGGCATGAGTGGTCCGCGCTCCATTCACTTTCAATGGGACTGCCAAGATACCTGACTGACGACCGCTCAGGTATTTTTGTCACTCGCACTGAAAACTTAATTTTTAGGCACGTTGGTTACCTGGCTCAAGAAATTTGTGCAACTCAGATCAAATGAATACTGCCAAGATCAGAGCTTGATTGTACAACGGACCAATGTTCCTGTAGAGCTTCTCGATCATAGTAAAAATATTAGTAATTTCAGGCTTACAAAACGAAAAGGTTTGGTTGATGACGGATTCTTCAGATACATCCACTAAACTTTGAGATGAAGTATTCTCTATTGATCTCCCTATTCTATCCAATCTCTACTGCAGAATATAACCAGTCTCAACCAATAGCTTTGGAGTCACGTATGGCTCTGAGATTCTGCAATTGGCTCTCCAGATGTCGGCAGCTCTAGAACCTACTGTGCGGTAGTTGCATGAGTAGAACATACTAGAGTCAAACCCACATCAGTGTCAGCTGCTACTAGATTATATTTTGGCTGTCGTTTTGGATCCACAATACAGAAGTGCATCCTGGCCTGATTGCGAGTCTCCTGACCTGAACTCTGAGCAATGCAAGATAACTGGTCTCCTACCCGAATTAGAGTATCAGGCGGGATCACACTTCCATATTACGGATGCAAAACAGCAGCAGAAATACAAAGAGTGCTCTCGGACTAGAGTCTGACCACCCTGTGAGGTACAGTACATATAATATCGCAGGAATTCTATTAGTTGAAGTAGTGACTTCATGATAGAATAATAAATATAATCTGGTGGTCACATGACCCACCTTCAAAAAAGGAAACAAAAGAATTTAGACAAAAAAAAAAAAGCGCTACAACAAGGTTACACTAGCAAACATATACAGAAACAAAAAGGGACTAGTTATATAGTGAAAGGATATAGATAAAAATTAAATAAAAATTTTTTTTTTTAAGTAGCCCTTTAAGAGAACAGTTTTCCCAGGACACTCCAATGTTTATAGACCCACTTTGAAAGGATGACACTATACATGCGTGTTTAAATATATGTTCTAGTCTACTGGTGAAACACATTTAGCAAATATTATAGAGAAGACAACATCTATGTAACCACCAAATTCAAGGAGGCTGCCTACTTTGGACAATCACTGATAACAGCCCATTCTACTGGTAGCCCCAGTGATCAGTGTGGGTAAACCATAAGCATATGTCCAATTCCCCCACAGCGCCACCACAGGGGAAATTAAGCATTACACAATACGGACATATCAGGTCCTCCACAGTGAGACATGCTATATGTTGCAGTTCCCCTAGTAGTGTGGGGGGGGGGGGGCTCTTGTTCTAGAACAGGCCATCGCCTTAGAATCAAGCCCCCCCTTCAGGGGAAGGTCAAGGCATAAAGCGGCCACTAAGAGTGTCTTTGGGTGGGTTTCTATCTGGCCCGAAAACATTAACCCATAGTCACATGGCGCCAATATTAACTCATTTCTGTATCCAAAATAAAGTCTATATGAGGCCAATACAACCATAGTACATTGGCAGAATATGACTGACTAGAAAGTCTACACAAGATTCGTCTATATGGCCCATTTGTAGTAATTAGGCCATTAAACAGTATAATTGTGTTCTACTATACAGGGGAACGCAGTTAGCAGTGTCTAAAATGGGACAAGTAGTGTCCTTGAGAGCATGAGAAATGCCAATACTCGGGGGTATATGGAGATGAGCGGTGAACAGCACATACAGCACTACACACATACAAGCCTCCATTCTGTCCATTGTGATTGCCCTTTGTATAGATGCTGATGATATTTCACACCCTTAGAAGTCCTTCTGTTAAGTTGTCTAAAATCCTACTCCAGCTCTCCCCGGAATAGACAAGGGTGTCGTTCTAGCCGACACGGACGTTACTGTAGCAGGTCAGCCTGCCATGTGCCAAAGCACAGACAGAGGATACATCACGGCATAATTATATGTACATACCCGGCAATAGCCTGCAAGCAGGAAAGAGTAAGATTCTATATAACATAGATTAGAGGTAGAGAACCCTTTAAAAGTCAGTTTAGGGGAACCACTGTTTAGATTGCAGGTGTCACTATTTTCATCCCGTGAATGGACACTAGTGGAGGTACAGAGGTCAGTCATGATCATATAAAAGGGTGGGGTGGGGAGATTTTACAACAGTAGTACAGTGTAGATCTTTGTAGGGGTTGGCTAGTTGGAAACTATGGATAATCTATCATCACAAGTCATCAATAGTAGATTGGCAGTTGCCCTGGGCAACAAACACCTGCTAATCAGTTGTTCTCCAGGCTGATGCACTTATGTACTGAACTTTTAAGGAATTGGACAGCTCCGTTCTTACTGTAGTGGCCAGGCTTGGTATTGCAGACCGAGTTCCATTGAAATGAATGGGAACTTTGTTTGCAATTCCAAGCTTGGCCATTGCAGTGGGAATGGAGCTGTCTGCTTTCTGCAGAATTCAGTTTAGTGTACAAGCATACCACCCTGGCAGGCAGCTAATTGGTGGGGGTCCCAGTCAAGAGACCCCTGTCAATCAACTATTGAGGACTTTTCCTGAGAACAGGCCATCCATAGTTTGCAGCTGGACAACTCCTTCGAGTAGGAAAGCCTTGGGAAGGGACCCACAACTTTCAGAACCTTTACAGCCAATTACATAAATAGCCTCTCATGCAAACACAGAGCAAAATACAGAGAACCTGAGAGGAACAGGTTTACATAAGCATGCAAGGTCTATTGAATTTTAATGAACCTCTTAACACATAATGTGGTCGGAGACACTTGACCAATGCTGTAAGAAAACATTACCACTGGAGCCAGGCAGCCACTGCATCTAAAAAGGAGTTACAGGTGTCTACCTTTTTAGGTAGTATGAAAAGGGGAGACCGTCAGCTTGACTAGTGGGTCCAGACGGCAGGCAGCATGATATATAGTTTTATGGGGATGTATTATTTTCCATTTATATCTCTGCACATTCTGAGCTGAACAGTCCAATGGGCGGTCCTGAGTATGACAGTACATACAGGAGTAGCTGTCAATCACTAATAGGACCGCCCATTGGACTGTTCAGCTCAGAATGAGCAGGGATGTAAATGAATAAAGCACAAGTTCTACTAAATCTTTCTCCATAAAACTATATATCATCCTGCTCTATAACATGTTGCCTGCAATTCGGACAGACTGCCTTTAAAAGGGTTCATATACAGTCAGTAAAAAATACGCCTGTGAAAGGACCCTTATTCGTAGGCCACTGAAGGGTCACTGCTATAGAGGCAACATATAAGCCACTAGAGGTGGGGCAGGTGACTACGGTACTACATTAGTGTGTCCTACCGCTGCTGAGCGATGCGCACACATGAATGGATCCCGACACTTAGGACTGACTGTCTTGTTCGTTCATATTGCACTGCTATACGTGCTTTAAAAGCTCCTGTAGTCTCAGCATAGCAGTGCTGTCAAAACGTCCATGGGGGACAAGTTTCATCCTAGCACAAAATACGGCATGTACTCATGGAGAAGAGTACTAACAAGAGTCAAGAACACAACCTGCTAGTCAGCTGTACACTTCTACAGGTCACAATCAGCCATTCACTGCCAACGAAAGACATGCAGTGAAATCAGACAGTAATGCCCCGGCTGTGTGAACGAGCCCTTAGGAGCCGAGTGCACCATCACTGGAGGCGTATTCGCTGCCGCCATTACAGTTGCATGTAGAGGTGCCATTTGTACTCAACAGCCCAATCTCATCTATACACCCTATTGCCAGTCTTATCTAGAGATTAGAAATTAAAAAAAATATAAGTCTTTATGTAATGGATGTCGTCTGCAGCATAGGCCAGATAGACTAAACCTGGGAAGTAGTCATTTTGTATCCTCAACAGTATAGGGAAGATCTCCTCACCTACTGCATTCAAGTTCTAGAATACTTTGCCGGCTTTTGTATCTTTAACCAACCAAGATGGCTGCCCCCATTGTCCAACCCCAAGTAACCTGGAGGGGGAAGGGAGGTATACATGCCAAATAGAAAATGTAACGTGCAAGTGTAAAACATAATGCATACACCGTCTATATCATAAGCTGGACCTCGCTTCAATCTTTTCAGCATTTGGCTTTAAATACCAGCACCTACTCCGTTGCCTAGCAACCTTTCAACCTAATCATTGACGAAGTAATGAAGGATTTGGCGCACCCTTCTCTTCAATGTCAACATGTGACAAGCCTGCAAGCATGAACGCCTACGGTAGTAATAGAGGACCAAAAATAAATATAAAATATTATATAAATATTTATATTCTAGCTAGGTTTATAGTCTTTTATACATATTAAAGGCCTGGCTCTTGCGGCCATAATTTGTTGCATGTGATGCGTGAGAGACGTGCAGAAGTACACAATGATATGAGTATTTAGTGCAGGAGATTGAAGACACGCAAATATGTATGTGTAATATGTTCCAAGACAGAACCTGCTGCGATTATTTTTTTTGCATTTCACGTAATTTCTGTGAGCGACATGGGAGCGTATGGAAAAATTGGTATACCGCATTACATGCGCAAAACCTGCAAGTAGGGTGGGACGGCTGCTGTGACTGAAATTAAAGAAAAAAAAAAAAGTTGATAAATCACAGGAGGAGAAAAAAATATATATATATATATTATATAAATAAAAACCCACTTAATCACATACTATAAATCTATACGCATCTATATGCAAATCTATATGCAAATAACGATCAGTAATATAAAGAGCCACTAAAACTCCATGCTATGTGTGCTGCACATATACAAATAATGAATGAATAATTATAGATGACTTGGAATTCTCAATGGTTCACAGATGGTGACATAGTTGGGGGAAAAAAAAAAAAAAAAAAAAAACAGATCCGCTTTCCCAGAAGGAAAGAAAAAAAAACAAAAATAAAATAAAATTCTGAAACCGAAAAGTGCAAAAGCAAAATATTGATTTAGTATTTATCATTAAAAAGCGGGGGAGGGACGGCGATCAGGGAGCGGTATGTTTTATAAAACTCTTTACAAGTCTTATCCCAGGTGAAACTTGAACAGGTGTTTAGTTTCTGAAGCGTCTGTCCGCAGGGCATAAAAATTGGTGACTTCTAGCCTGTTGCTAAGGAACAGCGCGCTCGTCGTGTAAGCTGCGAGGATGACGGAGAGGGACACTTAGCCTGGAAATCCTGTTCCTCCGCTGCAGAAGGGAAGAGGTTTTCTTTTTTTTTTTTTTTTTGAAAGTCATTAAGGAAAAGCCAGAATGACAACAGAAGATGCAAGAACCTGATCTGTGTAGAGGTTCCCACAGTGGTAGATCACATAGTAGACAGAGGTATAGCTATGGGGGGCACACAGGCAACCGGCGGCACCGCTACAGGGGGCGCACACAGGCAACTAAGGCCACAGCTACAGGGGGGCGCACACAGGCAACCGGCGGCACCGCATATCTGAGGGAATCATAAAGGTCTTTGTGCAGCAAGATGGGATATAGGTTTGCCATAAGGCATACTACCGCAACATTGTGAACCCATCCCGACAGCTGGTAAGGGCATGAGCCACAAGATGTGGCGGCAGATGTAGTACTCCTGTCTAGGGCCAATTCTATCATGCAAGTTTTGCGCATCTTGCATGGAAACAGAAGCCATTATTTGCAATAGGTCTACTAAAAGGTGACTTTACACGGGACAACCTGTCGGATGCAGCGAACACTTCTCGTTCAGTCGGAGCATACATATTACTGAACAGTAATCGTTCACATTCTTGCTGGGAATCCAAGTTAGCCTGTGTAAAAGCACCTATACAGTGCTGCGAGATAGGACATGCTTAACATTTCTATTTTTCAGCAATTCTGCAGAAAACTCACCTATTATTTCTTATGGACGAGTTAAAAAAAAAAAAAAAATTATTCTATTCCCGTGCTATTTTCATGCTAATGATGATTTTTAATATATTAAATGAAGCGTGTGATTTCACGCACATGAGCAATATGTATTCTGAGGTTATTCTCACAAAAGCACATTGCACAAGAAGAAAAAATAAAAAAGTATCACAGGTTTACAAGTGCCATATTGCACTCGTGTCAATGCACCCTTTTATTTAGAAGGGTCAACCTAGATTAGACCATCTGAAAATGACCAAGTTTATCAGTGACTTGTACAGTATGTAAAATTTGGTGAATCATTGGACAGTTTTGTTTACACCACCCATTGGTTGACGACAAAGTTTTGGCACATGTACTTTAAGACATGGCCTTCCCCACAATGCCCAGCCCCATTATTGGAGGAAGCACTGAAAGGGTCCAAAAATCAAATAAGTATGGAATATTGCTTTTTTTTGTGCCGTCAGATCAACAAAATACTGGCACCAAAGAGACCCCATTATAGTCAATGAGGTCCATGCAGCACCCTTCAGTCCTGTGCACACCAAGGTTAAAAAAAAAAAAAAAAAAAAATGGAAACCTTAGTTTCTGTTTGTCATCCATTTATGAGTTTGTAGACGGAAGCATTAAAAACAAAAACCCAATCACAGATGTGTGCAGAGCCTTACAGAGTGGAGATAAGCTGCCGCCTATTTCCACAGGCAGAATTTTGAAAGTGCCGCAAATGGAAAAGACAACTCAATGACCGTAAAGCAATTTCCAAAGTTTTCAATTAAGACTACGACCACTTAGCGACCAAAGATCAAGTACTGCTGTGAAAGATCACAACTTAATGGGGTTTTCTGAGAATATACCGTTGATGTCCTCCACATAGGTAATCGACAGTTAATTAGTGGGGATCCTGAGCGGCAGGCCCCCACCAATCAGCTGATCTTCAAGCAACAGCAGCTGATTAGCAGGAATCCCGAGCGTCAGAACCTGGCCAATCAGCTTTTGATGGCCTATCCCAGGAATAGGTCATCAATAGTTAAATTCCCAGCAAACCCCTTTAAGGCACCGCATAAAGCATTCAGTTACAACGGGTTGTGATTTTGTGCTAATCCTCCAATCATTGGCCATGTGAAGTGTTATACCCAAAGTCACATTGAAATAGTCACAAGTTGCCCTATAAAGGGATTGTTTGGTTACCCACATTTTCACCTAAGCGCTATTGCTCAATCGGCAGTTTTTGGCTCCCTCTGGCAGTAGAAGATGGCCCCATATAGTGCTATACGGGACCATCTTCAGCTACCGGAAGGAGCAGAAGTGCTCCGAAGGTGAAAGTGCGGTTTTACCCAAAGATTACAACTCAGCAAGGAAGACAATAGCAATCCTGCCATTCCCTGCAAGAACTACCTTCCAGGCTATATACATAATTATATGTTGAACTGTATATAATCCCAGTATATAATTATGGGTGCTATGCTACAACATAACAAGCCAATACAATTTTAAACACATTAAGCTGACAAGTTCATAAACGAGGCATCTACCGAGCCGCCGTCTGACCATTACTAAACCCATAATCACATCACCAATTGTTTTCTTTAGCTCAAGTAGATGTTCATCATGATATGAGGAAGGCAAGCACAAAGAAAGAACTCCTGTGGATACCGTCAAGTCAGCGGTGATGTAAAATACAAGAGATCTCAAAGGAGGCAGCCCAGGAAAACGTCAACCATGACTCCAAAGAAATACCACTAAAAGGGTCTGTGCGCACATGGCAGATTAGGCAGGATGGTAAAGATGGAGCCGCTCTGGGTAATCATTCCTTTATATCAGAGCCCCACTGCAGGCGACTGAGACCCCCCCCCCCCCCCCAATCCCCAGGGAACAAGCCGAAGCTTTAGAGCCCAACCGGAGGACACACGGACAACTATATGCCCCAATAGGTAGAAGTGTTTGAGAGGAGCTAACCCCTCTCCTTCCCAGTAAGAGGACCTGTCACATTCCTGCCTTAGTAAATACCTACCCATGAAATAAGATAGTATGAAACTGTAGGATGCCATCTTACTGGACAAGTACAGATAGTGTAGGGATGGCTTTTTTGGGACTAAACTACCCATCCTCCACTTGGGATTCACCATCGATCAGCTGTTTGAAGAGGTCCTTCGAGTATTGCTGCTTCTTCCCAGGCATGAGAGAGCAAATCGGTTCCATTCACTTGAATGGGACCGAGCTGCAATACAAGGCACAGCCACTATACAATAAACGGCGCTATGCCTGCTATGGACTGAAGTGGCCACAGCACTTACCTGAGCACCACTGTCACTTGATGGGTAGGGATCCTGACCAGCAGGAGTCTGCCTGAACCAGTAATGATCTATTCTGGGATTAGTCCTTGAAAACTCCCTTTAAACAGGAAAGTATTTAATCCTGCTGTAAATGTATATTTGGGAGGTATACAGAGTGAGCTCAGGAGCCAAGCCAGCTCTATACCCAAAGTGTGCCAGCTGCTTCAGACAGCCAACACATGCCTGCAACAACCGATTGGCTGCAGTTGGAGCTATTGCCATTTAACTCCTTGGATGTGGTGGTCAACACTGACTGCTGCAACCAAGCAGCTAGCTGGAGGACCCCTACTCTACTCCTATTGTCTCTCAGTGACAATTGTAGGGTGCCGATCAGGTCACATGACAGCTTGGAGCCTGGTGAAGGCTCTCAGGGCAGCCATATATTGCAGTTTATTAAGTCCTGCCTATGGCAGAGCTTAATAGACTAACATTAAAATGCAGTACATAGCACAAGCGATCAAGTCATCACAAAATCAAGTCCTTCTATGGGGGACTTGGAGGGAAAGACTAATATTTCTATATTTGAAAAAAATGCATTTTTTTTTTATTACCAAGCACAACCTTATCCTAGTTTTCACATTACTGCCATCATGTCCATCAAGGTTCAAACTATTAGAATTTGGCAGTAAGAAAAAAAAAAAAGCAATAACTTGTCTTTCAAAGACCACACAACAAGCCCTCATGCAGCCATGTTGACAGAAAATTGGAACTTCTAGAACTTGAATAAAGTCCATTCAGTGTGGCTTCCAGCAGCATCATGGCTGCTATGAGGACAGTCAGTGTGCCCTTACTGTAATGCACTTGGAACATTTCAGCTGATCTTGGAAAGCAGCTAAGCGGGCCAATAGCTTACAAGGTGATGCTTTCTAGCACCCCCTGCTTGCTCAGTGTCTGCAGAGAGATGGCTCCAGGAGATGCTGTCCTAACAGCAGACACCGTGCAGTAGGGAAGATTAAAAAGCACCATATTATAGAAGCTTTGATATTAGCTTTGTCACCATATCAGTGGCAACCTATCAAATTGTGACTCCAGTACTGGACTATAATACACAATGTGATAAATAATGCAGGCTGTTTAAAAATTTACTCAGATACTTATGACAGACATTACAGTAAAACAACGCAGCGTCAGATCCAGTGTATGATATACCACCGATACCCGACGTCTGTCACGGCGTGCGCCGTCTTTGCTGGGAAGACTAGAACTGCACGCATCATACCTGACAGAACAGCCCCTCCAATGCAGATGTGAACAGCGCCTGAGAGAGTCAATAATCCGATTATGATACCTTGTACCCGCCAACTGACATCATATCCAGTATCCCCCACACACCCATTGTTGGCCAGTCTTCACACGTTTACCATGAAGTCATAATAAGGAAATAAATGAATCATCCTTCCTGGAATCCTGAACATTTCCTAAAATATATATAATTCCTTAGCTCATAAATTGAGAACATGCTGGAACTTGTGGTTCCGCAACAGCTTCAGGGCCCTAAGGGAGTCTAACGTGGCAAGTCTCCAGGTGGTAATATCATACAATGCCAACAATCACAAGGCTTTGAAGAAAGCTGGGAGAGCCAAGTGACAACCAATATGGATACTTATACAGGTTGGGTCATGAAAAAAAGTACCCACATAGCAATGCTTATGAAAAGTAATAGCAACCAATCACAGAGCAGCTTTCATTTCACCCTAGTGGTATAAGGATTGAAAGCTGAGCTGTGATTGGTTGCTATGGGCAACACAGACTGATTTTCTTTTTAGGCCACTTTCATCAGAGTGTGGCGCCGGGATACTTTTCCGTGCCCACCCCTTCCCCCCTGTACGTTCCATGAGGACTGTCACTACTCTTTCCTTGTCATACAGTGACCTACAACACATAGGTAGTGAAGTTTTCCATTTAGGGCTCTGAAAAAGTGGAGCGCCTGTTTCACATTGAGACGACTGTAAATGTGCATCCAGTTCTTAAATTCCTAAAAACGTATGTTCCTGCAAACCTGCTTCAACAAGAAGCTCTTAATATAGTTAATTGTCTCATTTTATGCATATATTAAAAAAGAAATCTAAAAGCAAAGCGCCTGACAGCCAAGATGCTAAACCAATACACAACGCATGGGATTAGAAAAAAAACACGTCCGAATTTCCCACAGAATCAGCACCACTCTTCTGCACAGGCAATGTCTGGTATTGCAGCATTCAAGCAAATGGTTGTGGGCTACAATACTGGAGACATTGGCTTTGAACAAGACCATCACCGTTTCTGGGAGAAAGCAGACCCAATTTTTAAGAGGGTTTTCCAGTTATAAACCATTGATAGTCTAACCCTAGTAAATCGGCGGAGGTCTGTGACTTGGGCCCCACACTGATCAGCTGTTCATTACACATTAAGCGGAGTTTTGCAGGAAGCAGACAGCACTGTACTCACTGCAGTGGCCAGATTTGGTATTACAAGCAAAGGTTCCCATTGAAGTGAATGAGAGAGGTCTGCAATAACAAGCATGGCCACTGCAGTGAGAACAGAGCTGTCTACTTTCTGCAGAAACACAGCTTTGCTGGTAAACTAACTGGTGCACCGAAGAGCTGATCAGTGGGGGTCCCATGTGGCAGACCTCCACCGATCTACTATTGATGGTCTAGCCTTAATATAGGACAGCAATAGTTTAAAACTGGACACCACCATTTATCCCCTCCGAACTAGCAAAGGACACAGACAGAACTCCACATCTATTCTTTAAACTGGCTCCACAGCAGTCATTGCGGCAAATGCAGACGTTTTAGCAACACTTAAGGGATAAATTTAGAGCAGCGGATTTTTGTAAAGGGGTCCAAAGGCTGCATGTGATTGGCAGCAGAGTACACCTGTCTCCGTCAAAGAAGAAGGGGTGTGCGAGAAGGGGGGAGCACGAGAGACTGGGAAAGGGTGGGGGTCAGTTATATGAGCCACTGGTGAAACCCGTGTGTTTAATGCACTTTAATCTCACACAGAGCCAGCACTACTGATATGCCTCAGACTCACACTTGGATTGGGTTTCTAACAGCTAGATGGGAACAGGAGACTGGTCATCTCCATGTGCAATAATGGACCGATGACCGCGTGCAATGGCATTCCGCAGCCCTACGTACAGGTCTGACCTCCCCCAATTAATAACGTCAAATATAAAAATCATATCCATCATACACGTAAAATAGAAGAAAAAAAAAACATAAACCAACCAAGCAAATCTCTATATCCACCATTAGAATACAGAAATAATATCAATCACATCCACAAAATTCTCCGTTTCGCAGGACTGGAATGTGAACTAGTCGCAGGCCTGTTTAACATGAAGCTACAGCTTGTGTCTAACCGTGTCATGTGCCCGTGTCCCAATCCTCCCCTCTTTTGCAGAGCCTCACGCTGGCTCAGTGCCAACTGCGCAACACACCCCCAAGGTGACAATGCATTCCCCGGAGGAGTCTCCAGCCCCGAGCCAGCCTCTCTCCAGGCAGCGTGCGCCCCGTCTGTCTGTAATATCAGCTTAACATTTGCCAGGTAAACACATTTGTCCCATTGTACAGTCACTTGGCCTCACCCCATTACACTCCCTGTGTACCAGCAACAACATAAAAGCACCCAGCCGGCTGCCTCATAAAAAGCAGCATACACAGTATCAAACTAAAAAGGTCCAATGCATGCACAAAAACACTAAGCAAGCAATGCAAAGAAAGTGTCCCTGTATAGAAATATACAGGAGGTATTCAGATATAGCAGAGCTGAGTGTGCCATTTGGAAGCAACTCAGATTACCTTTTTGCATCAAGCCTATATAATAACTTTGCTTTGTTCCAAACTGTGCAACATAAAACACATATCAGCTCTATTTGTAAACAAACAGATTACATAAACAGAAGCGGTGGTCACTAGCAGCCGTCCTATACATCAGGTACAGTTAATAGACAACCTCCAGTTTGCAAGACTCCAGCGTCCTATAGTAGTAAGCTTGGCCAACAATGTACGCTCAACTGCTGCACCCTGTGCAAATCCATATAATCTGCAAACCAGTGTTACAAGACACCCAGGTGGCTCTGGTAGCCATGCAAACGCAGGTGAAATGATTGCTACAATTTCCTTCCAAGTGCAGATCAACCAGGGTCTGTCTACCTGCAAGCAAACAAAGGGAGGGGAAAGATATAGATTTTTTCTTGGCCAGGAAGGAGAAAAATATGACAAAAGGCACATCAGTATAAACTGTATAGCGAGGGGCTGCTGGAGCCTCTAGTGCTATACAGAAGAGGGGCGAGAAACTGGAGCTGAACTAGAAGGGACGCCCAACCACCGTCCCATCCACTATGCTCTTTATTAGCAGTCAGATATGAACGAACTAGAGGGAGGAGCAGCATCACTGAATATGCAGGCAATACCTGGCGTGGTCTATTGGAAAATAGCAGCGCCAATCCTATGGTCATTCCCCAAAATATTGCATCTATGAAGAGCGAACATCACGATAGACCTGACAAATGGCGCCACCATCACCCTTCAATATTTAGCCAGCAATCAAAGAGATAAAAAGGAACAGCGACACCACTAGAGCAATGATTATACTGCCCTCTATGGAAGCGATCACAGCATGGCACCCAGGCATACAGTACCAACACAAGCCGTTAAAAGAAAAAGCAAAAATAATAGTAAGTTACGTACCGGCCATGCAAACTGAAAAGGGATAACAATCCTGCCGTTCTCGCCGGCGGCGTTTTTACCCTGTAGACTCAATTTGTTGCCCATATATATAGTATTTCCACCAAGCACCGAAGTATGTCCGGAGCCATAGTTACAGGGTCCAGTCATGGTGATCTTGGCCTGAAACTCCTTGAGGCACACTCTGAGATAGGTGTCACACTCATCCTTGCTGCAGTCCTGGTTCTGGGAGCTCTTCATATCATCGCAGCATTCCCCGTTCAACAATTCTCCGTTGACATTCTTCAGCGAGTTCAGCTGCAGCTCGAAATAACCCGTGGACTGGGAAGCCTAAATATAACACATCAAACGGAGGGAGACATCATTATGGTGCCCTGGTTGGAGCTGCCCGGGGGGTAAGGGAGGGGAAGGAGAAGAAGGGGGGACCAGATTACATGTTGCCCCCATAAGAGCAGAACAAATGCAGATTAATTGCTGCTGGTCATAAAATGTATTGATTGCATGGGGGAAATGCAAGCAGGGATGATCGGAGCGCACCCACATCGATCTGCAGGAGGGATCACTTACAGCAGGAGAGGGTGCATTATGGGGATATGGTGTAGCAGCATATATACAATAATAGGCATCCTGTAGTATACAGCTATATACTAATAGTCCCAGCTGACACACTTGCAAAAAAAGACCCCTGAAAAAAAAACTTTATGCAATGTTCCAGAACAGATTATACTGCGAGGATTTAATCCTAATCTTTTATTATAGTGCAGATATAGGTTTACGACATGCAATTAAATCCCCGTCCTCATGGATGCATCGTGTAATAATCCACTTCGGTGAATTATATTGTCATTATTAGGCACAGCAGGGCTCTCCGGCCATTCTAATTAATTATAATCCAATGCTCGCTTATATTATACCCATAAGAAATAAATTAAAAAAAATATAAAAAAATTACTATAAAGAAAAAAAAAAAAAAACATTGGGAGAGGTGACTGCCCTGCACTGTACTCCGATCACACCCAGAGCTGCAAATAGATCATCAAATTATGCAAAAATAGTAAATGCATAAATTCTTCTAAAAGCAAATAAAGAATCTAAAAGTTATTGGGGTGTCAATAGTGGATTGTAGGGGTCCCTGGAGGGGTGCAGGGGGCACAGAAGTGGCATGCAGGATTAGGGGTGTTGCAGCAGAGGTTGGGCATGTGGCAGCATTTGGGGGGCATTGCTAGAGGTGACCACCTTACCTGAACCCATAAAGTTAGCAGGATGAATCCCACCGCTGTCAGGTGGCGGCTCCCCGCTCTCTCCCGCATGGCCAGCGAGCTCAGAGCTGCCGCAAGGGATGACAGGAGGGCACAGGAGGCAGCGGCAGGCGGGCAGCCATGGAGTGAAGGCATCAGGCGGCTAGCAGCGCAGATACATGGGTTGGATGTCAGGGCAGCAGCTCCCGGCCAACTCCTCACATCACCCTGCTGCTCTCCCAGCCCCGGCTAACCACAATGCGCGGCTGACTGACAGCCCGGCCAACCACTAGCGAACGCGCTGCGTCATTCATATTCATGAGGAGGCGGAGCGCGGGGCGGGGCCGGGCTGCAGGTGGTGTCAGCGCCGCTCCACGGGCTGCTGCCGCCGCCGCGATTGTTATGGAGACGCGCAGTGTGTAGTGTGAGAGCGGATGCGCCGGGAAGCTCGTGCCAAGTGCGCCAAGAAATGGCGCCGCACGCCCTATGTGCTGCCCGGGGTGTTCCCGACCAGATGCCGGCCCTGGTCTGAATAGTACCGGGCAGGGCTTCCCTAGACCAACGTCTGCGTACACATGCTCGGCGTATTCGCGCATGAACTTGGTTTTGAGATGGCAATACTCCAGGTGATGCGCGTGCAATTTTGCGCGTGAGATACCAGTTCGCACGGGCGCCTTACGCTTGTTCCGTGTAATACTACGGCTGTTTACGCCTAATTATTAGGGGTAGCTCCACCCCGTTTCCCGCAGCTCAAGGCCTCATGTCCGCGGGTGGATCGGATTCCGCATGCGGGAGCCCGCAGCGGCTGAGGACACTGCTTACCCATCTGAGTCTTCTGCGTGCCCGTCCGGGTCTTCTATTCACTGCGGAAGCGCCAGCCGGCTCACCGCCGCACATGCGCAGTGGAGTTTTAGTTTTTTTATGTAAACTGCTTTCCCGTAGAATCTGTGGCCCATCCGCAATTCGATTGCGGACAGGCCGCGGATCGGACGGCTTCCATTGACTTCAATGGAAGCCGTCCGTGAGGGATTCGCACTGAAATGCTGCGATTTGTTTTCCAGAACCAAAGATTTTCGCAAATCCTATCCACATGCTTTAATCCAGCTGTGGGCGCCCATGTTTCTCTACAGGCGGCTTGATTTGCGGATTTTGCGAATCCGATCTGCCCTTCTACATTGAGCCTTTCTCTCTCCACCTCCTTTTCTTAAACTGCCGTAGACTTCTATAGGCGTAGGAATTGCGTGCTGTGAACACACTTGTGAGAACAGATCCATTGAAATCAATGGCTTCACTTTGTCAGGTTTCACGCGCGCAAAAACCTGCGCAAACACGTTCATCTATTTAAGACCTAAATCGGTGTATTTAGACGTGCCTTCGTCAGGACGTAAACTGATGGGCGTGATTTCAATGGTTGTGATCCTCGGGCGTTAATACTAAGTGCGAGAAGAATAGGGCAGGGCCGATCTATCGCCTGTTTTTTTCATACTTGTGCGCAATAGTGCAGAGTTTGAAATTAAAGAAAAAAAGTTTACCTCGCTCATGCGCAAATCTGCCCCGCAGCGTATACGTAATGAAGAAGCTGTTACGCTGCGCATAAAAAAAAATTTGTACAATGGCTCGGTGCACACGTGACTCGTCCGTGTTCCATCTGCATGCAGACTGCGTGTCAGGTTTTTTACTTCCGTGCGCCATCTGTTCTTTACATCCGCAAAAAAATACCGCACACGGATGTTACCAGAGCGCTGTCCGTTTATCTTCTATTCCCATTGACATGCATGGCCGAGTCTCGTCCGTAAAATAGATCTGAATAGTGCATGCAATGAGTTTTTTCATGCAGTCCGGCTGTGGATGTGGTGTGTATTACGCCGCAGAATAACACGCGTCCGTGTGCTGGGGGCCTCTATGGCCATGATATATACGGGGTGTGGAAATTCTATACATGGACCCCCAGACACAATGAATTTTGGTTCAGCATAAAATCCATTCGGCCTGCAGCCATTGTTTTCAGCTGCTGTCCTGGGGAAGGGGAGGGGGGGAAGAACAATGGAGCTGTATGCAGATAACCGACCACCTGCTGTTATCTGCACACAGCAAAGGGAGCCTCATTTACATGCAAATGAAGCTACTAATAGGTATTAGTGCCCATTAGTAGTTTATACCAAATAATCGCTCAAACTGTCAATCAAACCATCTTTTGAATTAATTTTGAGCAATCATCTTTCCTGTAAATGGGGCTTTAGTCACTTTATTTCAAACACAATGGTAACAATCCACTCCATTTGGAGATCCCCGTCTCTTGATTGTCCTGCTAGGCACTCGGCGCCTTATCGCACTGAATAAGAGCAGGCACGATCTGTCGGAGAGGCACTCAGGTATGGGAATATCTGGCAGCTCTTTGAATACCTGCATCAAATAAAAAATAAAACTTGGTATTTGTATAGCGCCAACTTATTTCACACCTCTTTAAGGTAATTTATTTACCCACCAAGCTGGGTACTCATTTTACTGACCTTGGAAGGATGAGTCAACCTGGAGCCGGCTACCTGAACCATGCAGGGATTGAACTTGCAACCTTCAGGTCGTGAGCGAGAGCTTAGGACTGCATTTCTGCGCAACATTGGGAAGTAGCTCCCTTACGCACCATATTGTGTCCCTTTCTTTACCTAACACATCATGGTGCCACTGCCATTCTGCTTCTGGTACCTCAGTGGCCCCACCAGCATTTTAAAGTAGCACACCGATACATAATATATAGACGGGTGCACCCTGTTACATACCCTTTGAACTTTGACTATAATGGACGTTTAGAGAAAACTGTGTGGAGCCTGTAGGAGACAAAGTAGTATGCTGATCCGATATTGCTAGGTTATGTCTCTCTAGGGTCATGATACAGAGCTGGTGCCTTCTATTGCCAATGCCTCGTAAACTAAATATGTAGCATGCACTAAATTACACTCTATACCACCGGTATAGATTAACCAGCTTATTTATAAGAAATCTAAGCCAATCTTCTGTACCATATCTGAAAAACGTAGCGGACAATGATTAGAATTCTTTGCCGGCACTTACATAGGAGATACATATTATGTTCAACTACAAAGTGGATTTCTAATCCATTGAGCTCCCCCTTCTGCTTAAATAATGCAGAACATTGTGATGAGACGCACATACCACCCGGGTGCTTAGTCATCTGCATCGTGGATCAGACTGAGCGAGACGTACACAGGACCACGCTCAGAGACTTCTACTTACCTAAAAAGTCATAAGAAATCCGAACAAACTCAGTGAAACTTTTTCAAAAGTGATACGGAGTATGTGACTGCTTGTATGTGACTGCTTGTATGAGACTGCTTGTATGAGACTGCTTGTATGAGACTGCTTGTATGAGACTGCTTGTATGAGACTGTTTGTATGTGACTGTTTGTATGTGACTGCTTGTATGTGACTGTGTGTATGTGACTGCTTGTATGTGACTGTATGTATGTGACTGTGTGTATGTGACTGTGTGTATGTGACTGTGTGTATGTGACTGCTTGTATGTGACTGCTTGTATGTGACTGCTTGTATGTGACTGTGTGTATGTGACGTGACTGTGTGTATGTGACTGCTTGTATGTGACTGCTTGTATGTGACTGTGTGTATGTGACTGTGTGTATGTGACTGTGTATGTGACTGCTTGTATGTGACTGCTTGTATGTGACTGTATGTATGTGACTGTTTGTATGTGACTGTGTGTATGTGACTGTGTGTATGTGACTGTGTGTATGTGACTGCTTGTATGTGACTGTTTGTATGTGACTGCTTGTATGTGACTGTGTGTATGTGACTGTGTGTATGTGACTGTGTGTATGTGACTGCTTGTATGTGACTGTGTGTATGTGACTGTTTGTATGAGACTGCTTGTATATGACTGCTTGTATATGACTGCTTGTATGTGACTGCTTGTATGTGACTGCTTGTATGTGACTGCTTTCTGGGATTGCTAATAAAAATAAAAGTAAGAATGCCGCATATCTTTACTAGCATGCTAAGGCTGTGTTCACACTCTGGGTGCAGTGGACATTTATAAGAAATCTGTCCAGAAGGGCTTATTCACAGTGCCGTAGGCGCAACTATGCTTGGCAGCATGGAGCATAATCGTGCCTGAACGAGGGAGATTTCTTCTCCCTCGCCGGCAGTTCAAACTCCGCGGCAGGTCCTATCGTCTCCCGGCTATACAAGTCATGGCCGGGAAAAGAGGTGGTCATGGCCGTATAAGGGGACATGGGTACGTTCTTCTGAATCCGCCGCATCCTTTCTGTATCTGCCGGGAAGGTGTGCACCAAATAAGGGCTTAAGGCCTCATGTCCACGGGGAAAATCAGGCCCGCTACGGATTCTCCATGGAGAATCTGCAGCGGGTCCCTCCTGCCCAGCGGACATGAGTGCTGAAAATAAGAATAAACTTACCCACAGCGGACTGTGCAGATCTTCTCTTCTTCGCGGCCGGATCTTCTTTCTTCGGCTGGTGGATGTGCTCAGCACGTTGGCAGCGTGCTGCGCACATGCGCCAGGCACATCCGCCAGGCCGAAGAAAGAAGATCCGGCCGCGAAGAAGGGAAGATCTGCCCGGTCTGCTGCGGGTAAGTTATTCTTATTTTAGGATCCGGACAGCTTCCATAGGCTTCAATAGAAGCCCGCGGGAGCCGTCCCCGCGGGAGACCCACACAAAAATGGAGCATGTCCATTTTTTTTCATGCTCCATATTTTTTTTAATTCACTTTTATTGACCATCCGCGGGTATTTATCTACCCGCGGGTGGTCAATGCATCCCTATGGGGTGCGGATCCGCGTGCGGGTGATCCGCTGCGGATTTTAATTCTTCTTTTCCCCGTGGACATGAGGCCTAAGCAGATGGCCGTGTTTTCTTAACATTTTGTGGGCATGAAAATCACTCCCGCAAGACATGACGAAATTTACCCATTGCCCTATTCTTTTTGCATTTAGGTATTATATTACGAGAAAAGATGGGGCAGAATACATCTTTCTGCTTTTATTTTTTTAACCTGCACAATAGCGAGAAGTTTAAACAATAGAAGAAAGACTTTGGACTGGTTAACGCGAAAATATGCTCCATAGCAGCAAACGTATTTGCGCCTGTCTGAAGAAGCTCTAACTTATCCTAAACTTTGTAGGATAGTGTTTTCTGCCTCCTTTTCACTGACGACCTATCCTCTGCACAGACCAACAATAGTCGATGGACGTAGGTCCGCCGCTCAGGACCCTCTTCCATTAGTTGGTCATCCGGCCTGCTGTCCAGTGCAGTGGGCTGGAAGTTGTCATAAGCAAACAGGGGAGGAAGCGCATCCAATGGCTTTACTCCCATTGAAGTCAATGGGAGAGCCATGATGCTACAGCACTACCTGCTTCTCTCCTTATCAGGATTGCCATAGTAACACGGTTCTCCCATTGATTTCAATGGGAGTGAAGTTGGCGCACACACTGCTTGTGCTGACGACTAATGACAACGTCCGACCTGCTGCACTAACAGCGGGCTGGAGGATCAGATGATGGACAGGGGTCTCAAGTGGCAGACCCCTGTCCATCAACTACTGATGGCCTATCCAGAGGATACTTTTACATATTACATGTTCCAATTATGATTTATAGGGCATAATATACAATAAATGCTGAAAATTTTAGCCATTTGAGTACTTTAAAACCAGTTTTCTGTGTGAGATTGTCCATGTTGTTACTCGTATAACCAATACGGTGAAGGATAGGAAGCGGGAAACACTTTATAGTAGGAGACTCAGCAGGGATTCCAGCACTACAGGTTGGGCTCAGTACGAACAATCATGGATGGCTTTTCTTCTAGTTAGCTCTGAGGATCAGATTGATAACCAATAGCAGGGCAGCGCTTAGTGGGGACACAGAGGAAGTTAGTACAGAGCAGGAAATTGTAATAAATGTAGTTTTAAGCTGCATATCAGTAGGGATGTGGTGGCCATCTTGGAAAAATAGTAATGTGGGGAAACATAAAAAATGAAAGCCAGGATAAGAAGGTAATGGTTGCGCAATTTATACCCATAACCAGCTGTGCATAAACATGGCTCAAACACCTTTCATATCTGATGGTTGCAAGTTCAATCTCCGAATGGTTCAGGTAGCCGGCCAAGGTCAACTCAGCCTTCCATCCTTCTGAGGTCGGTAAAATGAGCACCCAGCTAGGTGGGGGGTAATAAATAATAATTACCTGAAAGCGCTGCGTAATAAGTTGGTGCTATAGAAATAACAAGATTTAAGATTTTTTTTTTTTTTAAATAGGGCATACTAATAGACCTAAATGCGTCATTAGACGATTGAAGTAGGATGCAATGGGTTCTAAGCGAAATAAGACACACATGCATACACTCAGACAAACAATTCTAAGCTAATAGTCCTAGATAGGAGCTATTTCCATTTATCACATGGTACAGGTAAATGTAGAGATTTGCCACACATGGGAACTGTGAGATAAAGATGCTAGGTCACATGTATGGTAAGTGTTAGATAGCTTAGTATAAAGATCTGCATATCATTAGAATGGTGGACCAGTAGTATATTTTCAGTGGAGTTACCAACTCCTGATATGTGGGTAGATTCACTACTAGAAACTAGAAAGGAGGTTCTAAATAGAGAGAATACCAAGAATGGGAAACACCTTGTCACCACGAGAAAAAAAAAGGTTTGGTACTGTGTTAGCCAGTAGAGCAAAGCATGATTGTTCTCAGTAAGAGAAACCAAGTACAGATGGTCCCCGACTTGCGAACAGGTTCTGTTCCAGGAGCCTGTTCGCAAGTCCATTTGTTCACAAGTCTGAACAAATGGTTGTATGGAGCGAGATCGCGGGTGGATCCCGCTCCATACAACGTCGGGTGCCGGCTGTTCTTACAGCGGACACCCAACGGCAGCAGTTCCGACAAGCAGCGCCGCTTGTTGGAACTGTTAACACTTTAAATACCGCTCTGACAGCGGTATTTAAAGTGTTAACGGTTCTGACGAGCGGCGCGGCTCGTCGGAACTGCTGCCGCCGTGTGCCCGCTGTAAGAAACAGCCTGCACCCGACGTTTAGGGGGGCCCATACAGCGTCCCACGATGAGATCGCGGGACGCTGTGCGGTTGCTAGGCAGCCGGGGACCTCCTGAAAGTCCCCAGGGCTGCCTATGCAGAGTGCCTATCAAGGGCAAGGCTTGATAGGCGCTCTGCATAGACAGCCCTAGGGCCTTTCAGAAGGCCCCTGGCTGCCTAGCAACCGCACAGTGTCCCGCGATCTGACCGGACAGGCTTCTATCAGGCTTGATAGAAGCCTACCTGGTCCATGCACAGTATGATGTAATGCCATAGCATTACATCATACTGTGCAGAACAGATTGTTTGCATCTTGCGAAATTCGTAAATCGAATGTTCGCAAGTTGGGGACTATCTGTAATCTTGTAGATATGATACCTTTTAATGGCTAACAAAGATACATGATGTTAATGCGAGCTTTCGGACCTCACAGGGTCCTTTATTTTGCCTTGATGAAGGACCCTGTGAAGTCTAAAAGCTGGCTACAACATAATGTATTTTTGTTAGTCATTAAAAGGTATCATATCTACAAGATTACTTGGTTTCTCTTAAGGCCCATTTACACGTAGCGATAATCGCAAAAAAATCGCCAAAAGGGGATTGTTTTAGCAATAATCATTGCGTCTAAATGCGCGCCCTTCGTGCACTTTTTGTGCACTACTAGTTGATCGTTAAATTCAGTCCAACTTAAAAATCGTCATTCAGCCTTATCAGCAGTTCTCCACGGGGAGTGCTGATAGCATTGTTTCCCGCTGGAGAACAAAGGATCTAAATGCAGATAATAGCCCTAGTGCTGAAAGACAACAATGAGCCTTATCAGGGATTCACAGCAGGATACAGCTGATACTACTGTTTCAGCTGTATCCCGCTCCCTGATCACAGGCTGGGTATGAAGAACAGAGCTCTGTTCTTCATACCCCACACGGAACGCTTGACTGTATAACAGCCGGACGCTCCGTGCAGAAAACAGCTGGATGCAGAAGACAAGTGGGGACACACCATTTGTCTTCTGTATCCTCCGCTCGCAGCACAAGGTGATAGCTCATCTTGAGCGATCTTCTTGCGCTGTAAATGACACAACGATTATCACTCAAAGGACATCTTTTGAGCGATAATAGTTGTGTCTAAATGGTCCTTAAAGCTTCATTTGCACACCTAATTGGTACTAAAGTAGCTGAGTAGCTACTTAATAGTTTATGCAAAATGATCGCTCAAAGCTGTCACCCAAACTGTCATTTGAGCGATTTTTGAACAATCATCGCACCGTGTGAATGGGCCTTTACTGAGAACAATCACACCTTGTCACTGCATAACATAAACAAAGCACATAAGATTGATGGCAGAAAAGACCACCTAAAATATCTAGTCTGCCTTTCAATCATTTCCTTTCTATTTTATGATAGACATGCATAAATTCGCTAAATTCGCCTGCTAGGAATTTGTTCCAAGCATCAACTACTCTTTCAGTAATTCATTTTTTCTGACTTTGCTTCTCATCTTCTTCCCAACTGATTTCAGTTCTTGTGTTTAATTTCTTATGGATATCCCTCCTGAACCTTATTTTAACTTTTGAAGGGGTTGTCCAGTTGTAAAGTACTGAAAGCATATCCTCAGGATAGACCATCGATAGTAAATTGACATGGTCTGTGGCCTGGGACTCCCATTCACTGGGCTATTGTGTTCATGCATGCAGCTGATTTCTACAGAGAGCAAACAGCTCTGTTCCCACCACAGTGGTGAGGCTTGGTATTACAGACAAAGTTTCCATTTACTTTAATTGCATTGCTAGGGATCCTGGGCAACAGACCATGCTGATCTACTGCTGATGGTCAATCCTGCAGGTAAGCCATCAATAGTTTGCCACTAGACAACCCTTTTAACATATTTAAAGGTTTTGATCATGCACCCCTCTCCTTTCCTCAAACCTATACGAATTCAATAGATTAGCCATCTTAGATTCTGCATTGATTCAATTTATGAAAATAACAGAAATTCCATCACCACGTGGTGTTAAGAATTACTGTGAAACTTCCAACTGGCACCGTGTCCCTTTAGCCATTTCCTTCAAATAATACATGGTTATGTACCTGCTTTGGAAGACCAGACTGAAGAATATCATGTAATCATATGTTTGAAAAAGGCTTGTTTGAGAGCCGAAACGCGTTGCTGTTCATGTTAATAAAACTGCTATACGGAACAACTGGAATTGATCTGATACATCTGGTGAACGGGAACCCTCAGGGGGATTTAATTTCCTTACTGGATTAGGGGTGCACTCTGTGGAGGCACCCCTGTGAAGTAAATACGTCACTTACAATTTATGGTTTTTCTACCTGGAGCACTGGGATTTTTTATATGGTTAGTCCATACCTTTTACTTGTTCCTTCCGATTCTATGTTCAGACCCCCATTGATGCTCTCCATTGTTGGATGTCCGGAGGACCAGGGTTGTTAACCAACGTTATCGCACACCAGGACTATGGATGTACCCGAGCTCCCAGTAAGGGTGAGTCATTGTTGAATTATTTCTCACCAACATCCTGAGTAGTTCACTATAGAGCTTTCTCTAAAATTCTTCCTTTCTCTGGAACGCTGCCTCAGTTAAAGTTTATAGATGGTGGTTCCACACTCAGATCTCTCGCTCTGGAAGACCCAGCATATCTGTTCACTATGGGGACTGTCCATTGATTTTAATGAGAACTGTGTAATGCTTCATTTCTCCTGCGGAGGTGCTGCAGGGAAATGTAACACTTAATGTTCGTACGGCTGGTCAAGGAAAACCCTTTTAAGCCAGACACTTAAATGTAATTCTATAGTTGTTACTTTAAAAGCATGCACGGAACCATTGAGTCATAATGGAGAAAGCTGTGCACTACACCCTACTCATTGTCTGTGTAGCCTCAGAATAATACTCTAGTTATCTACATTATGATCTGTAAATTGTATTAAAGTATCTGATATGCAAATTTTTGAAGAAGGGCTTAATAAAGAATACTTAATTGAGATTTAGGCTCTAGGCATATTACAGTGCCAGCTGTGAACTGCTATGTATATTTGCACACTTTGTATGCAATATCCTAATTGCATTCATTATCAGAATTGCAGCTTGTATTTTCATACAATTATATGTAATTTGCAGCTAGTACTACACAGTTATATGACATGTAATACAAAATTACATAGATGTGGTTGAAAATAAACTACGCTTTAAGACAGCCATTATAAGAACTAAGCCTATATATATGCACATATATTTCGCAGCAATGTGCCATCCTATATGGTTTATGCTTCATGGATCCATCATTTGTTTTTCAACAAGGTAAATGACCCCCAAACACACCTCCAGGCTACTTCATGTAAGGGGTATTGACCAAGAAGGAGTTCCGCATCAGATGACATGGCCTCCACAGTCACAATATATAGCTTTGATTATTATGCCCTTGATATTATAAAATGGAGCTGTAATATCATTGGCTGTGTAGGTTAGAAACCTAGTTTTTAAATACCTTATTATGGCCTATAGGTAATAAAGGGGATCTCTTGTTCACATCCTCCATCAATTAGCCTAAGTAAAGAATACTCTGGACGAGTTGGTATAGTCATATTTTGCAAAGACAGCTCACTGATCTTAAAAAGTATCATGCAATGCTTAATTTTCGCTGTGCTGCTACTGCAGGAGGAAGTTAAAGGGGTTTTCCAGTTGTAAATTATTGGTGGTCTGGCCTTATCAATAGTAGATCAGCAGGGGTCTATCACTTGGGACCAATCAGTTGTTTGCCAGGCTTGTGCACTCATGCACTAAGCTAATTTCTGCAGGAAGCAGACTGCTGTGTTCTTACTGTAGTGGCTAGACTTGGTATTGCAGGCCAAGTTTCTATTGAAATTAATGGGAACTTCGTTTGCAATACCAATCCTGGCCACTGCAGTAGTAATAAAGCTGTCTGCCATCTAAAGAAATCAGTTTAGTGCATCGGGCCAGCAAACAGCTGATTAGATGGGCTCCCATGCATCTGCTATTGATGGCCTATCCTAAGAATAGGCCATCAGTAGTTTACAAATAGACAACCCCTTTAACACCTGCTAGGGTGATAACTGGGTTTCCCAACTTATCACTAAGGGTCTTTTCTAGCAACAGTGATTGGCCAGTGTGGACAAACATTTTGAAGAGAACCTATCACATCCTCTGACTGCAAACCTTTACAGCCGCATCTCCACTATTTCTTCTGGTGTCTTTATTTTTGTTGTAGCCATGCCCCCCCCCCCCTCCCAGTTGCCCCCAATGACTCCTGTTACACTCAAAGCATGATACTAGTTTATTGTAAAAGAACTCCTGGGTCTCCACCACCCAGTGTCAATCAAAGGTCACTTCAGCCATTGACACAGTGTTGTGGACTGTCCACTTGACAATGGAATAGAGTCAGGCTCTGGAAGTAATGGAGCCAATGCAGGGAATCACTGTTGATGCTGCTATAAAGATATGCAGCCTGTCTAATTTTTCAAAGGCGGTGACACGTCCTCTTTAAGATTGTGTACTGCTATGTTCTGTATGGAACCAACGCAGTGCGTTCAACTGCAATGGCAGTTCTTGTGAGGCATTTTGTCGAAACATGGAAATCCAAAATTAAAATTAGAAACACGAATGGCTCACATGAAAGAGCTAATTTAATAATTTATTACATTTTTGTGTTTCTTGTTGGCTTCTATTTATGTGTAGCCTAGAGGGAATTAATCACTGGTTTAATTAACAATATAACAAAAATACTGCCAAAAATATTCAGTGAATTCAACACAAACTTGCTTATTGTCTGCAGATTCCAAGTACTAGGAATATCTATCTATCTATCTATCTATCTATCTATCTATCTATCTATCTATCTATCTATCTATCTATCTATCTATCTATCTATCTATCTAATGTGCAGCTTTCACATGGGCTATGCAAGGTAAGGAGCCTACTGTTAAAGGTAAAAATATGATAATAGATCCTTCTCTCTATCCATATCCCACAATTACTGGTGAATTTGTACATTGGTAAGGCAAAAATAAGAGAATGGTTGGCATCACAATGAATAGTAAGTTGGGGCGCTGCACATGTATCACACCCAAAGTTGCATGTACAAAAGAAAGAGTTGATACATCATGAATTCACTCACACCCAAAAAAATATATAATAAATATTACATTTTATTATATTGTAGACAAAGCAAATAACACAATTATGTAAAACCATTTTAAATCAAAGGAAACAACAAAACTGCACAGAGCTGAGGGATTTTCTGTTGGGTAATCGGCTGTGACATCACAAGTGGATTTCAGTCCATGAATTAGCATTGGCTCCAAAGGGGACACATGGAAGCAAAGGATGGAAATAAAGGTATTTTTTATGCTAGGAACACTGCAGATTGTCACATCCAACCTGGATGCCCTGGCTCTGGAACCTGAAATTGTGACGCAAATGCACACATGGAACACCAAAAGATAGTGAACTGTGAACTAGGCTCATGGGCATACATACACAATGGCTGACAAACACTCAAATCACTCACCTAGCATACCTGAATGCATCAACAGTTGGAATAGATAAGGTACAAGGAATTGGTTTATATTTTGGCCAAGACACTTAAGCTCACGAGCTCCCAACAAGGATCCTTGTTGTCTCTTGGATCCCTACTCTCACAAGACAACATACCCCAGGAGTCCTGCCTGCAAACAAGACAATCATGCCAATAAGGATGGCCCCATGCTGGAACCTAAGGATCTGCCTCGCCCTAGGTGGTAAACAATCTAAGCAGACAGGACACAGTTCACACCAACACACCAGCAAATGCACACTACGCAGAACAGAACTGTTCATACACCATGTCCGACCACCTCCACAGACACACAGGACATGTCACTGTTCACACCATACAGAATACCATGCATGGAAGCAAACACCAGGGTGTTGGGAAACCAGCATCCTCTAGCCAGAGGGCCTGGTACATATGTGCAATAGACAGTGGGGCTTGGCTGGCTGGAGAAACTCTACACCCAGCCAGCTCAATTACCCAACACCCATGAAAGTGTGCTCCTGGAAACCCATAGTTCCCAAAATGCTGAATTTTACACAGTATTGCATAAACCCCGCCCTTTTTGAGGTCCGATTACCTGGACTGCTGACTGATATTCTTCTGCTCTCCTCCAATTGTTCTCATACTAAAACCATACTACTACCACATTACAAAAATAGATGTGGTTTTAGCACAATCAGCTGCTGTGTACTTTAGTATCTTAGTTTTTATTTATGTTTTTCATGTCCGGTGGTTTTCCGTATTTAGACACTTTTTGTGCCTACCTTGTGGTGCACCACATATACATGTACAATGATGTTTGAAAGTTTGGGTACCCTTAAGATTTTTCTTTAGATTTGAAGTAAAACTACATCAGATTTTCAAACAAGTCCTAAAAGTAGATAAAGATAACCAAATTAAGCAAATGAGTCCAAAATATTAGACTTGGTAATTTATTTATTCAGAAAAATAATCCATTATCACATGTTTGTGAGTGGCAAAAGTATGTGAACCTTTGCTTCAGTATCTGGTGTGTCATCTTGTGCAGCAATGACTGCATCTAAACTTTTCCGGTCATTGTTGATTAGTCCTACGCATCGGCTTAGAGCAGTGATGGGCAACCTTTTGAGCTTGGTGTGTCAAAATTCGCCAAAAAACTGAGCATAACTCGAGTGGTGTGTCACTTCGAAAACCCCCCCCCATAAATGTGCGATATTTATAGCTTAAATAACAAAAATGCATAATTGTAACATATAACTGTATTTAATAAACCCAAAACACCGATAGCACAGGCCCTCGCCTCTCCCAGCCTCCCCCTCACTTATCTCAGTAATGATGAGCCCTCAGCAGTGACAGTGCCCCCCACAACGGCCCCAGCAGTGACAGTGCCCCCCACAGCGGCCCCCCAATAGTGACAGTGCCTCCCACAGCGGCCCCCCAGCAATGACAGTGCCCCCACTGTGGCCCCCCGGCAGTGACAGTGCCCCCCGAGACCCATATACTTACCCCTCCACATCCTGCAAGCTCCGGGCCTCCTCTGCCCTCTGCGCTGCTAGGAGCGATGATCTCCGGTGCACACTGTGACGTCAGTGTGCTGCCGTACGCCTCCTCCCCCGGACGCTCTCGCAGAACCAAAATAGTGGGAGACGTTAGGGGAGGGGGGAGGAGGATCGGCGGGACCAGCGCTGCTTAGTGAATACCAGCGACCATGGCTACGCGTGTCAGTGCTGACACACGTGTCATAGGTTCGCCATCATGGGCTTAGAGGAATGTTAGCCCATTACTCCTTATAAACAGCTTCAACTCTGATATGTTGGTGGGTTTCCTCCCATGAACTGCTTGCTTCAGGTCCTTCCACAACATTTCCATAGGATTAAGGTCATGACTTTGACTTGGCTATTCCAAAACTTTAACTTTACTCTTTTTTAACCACTCGTTTGTCCGACAACCTGTGTGCTTTGGGTTGTTGTCTTGCTGTATGATCCATATTCTCTTGAGATTCAACTCACAGATGGACCTCCTGACATTTTATTTGAGAATTTACTAGTATAAATCAGAATTCATTGTTCCATCAATGACGGCAAGCTGTACTGGCTCAGATGCAGCAAAACAGACCCAAACCCACATACTACCACAACCATATTTCAGAGACAGTATGAGGTTTTTATGATATAATGCAGTGGTTTTCTGCTTTTAGGTTAAATATAACAGAAATATGGAAAATTCTGAAGGGTTCACAAACAAAGAGGTAAAAACATGGATGTGTCTAATATGCTTAGCAAGGTATGCCTTTGGAAATCCTGTACAGGATCTGACCACCTGTTTCTAAAAGGGATGTGACCAAATTAGCCTCTCTCCAAGTGCCCCAAGCAGCCATATAGTCTGTCTATCTCTATCTATGAGGGTCGTCCCAAAGGTTCTTAACCTAACTATAAAACAAATAGATTTAATTTTTACTTTTCATTTATTTTTCAACATAGTCTCCTGTCATCTCGACAAACTTGGCCCACCGATGTTACAAAACTAAGATACCGGTGCCATAGAAGCTTTTGTCAAAGCATTGAAAAACCTCCTTCACTGTACAAGTGACATCATCATCTTTCTTGAAATGCATCCCTTCCAACCCTTATTAGATTTGCGAAGAGATGAAAGTCTACCTGGGGGAAGAGGATACCTTCTGACAACTTTTTGCATTACTTCTGATTGATGACTCACACAATTGTCCAAGAAGATTGGCCAAGTATGCCCCATCACAGTTTGCCCCTTTGGAAGGTAGCCCACCACCACCATGCTCTTAGAGTCTCAAAAACACGCTGCCATGACCTTACCAGCTGAGGGCACTGAGTTGACCTTCTTTGGTGGAGGGGATGAGGGGCATTTGCATTGTATGGAGCTCTGTTTGGACTCCAGCTGGAAGTGGTGTGCCCAGATCTCGTTGATGGTTATGAACCATATCAAGAACGCATCTGGATCAGCTGTGAACAGCTTGAGTTTCTCCCTTGATGTGTTGCACCTCACCATCTTATGCTCAACCGTCAAAAACTTTGTAACACGACTCGCTGAAACCTTCTTCATCCCAAGGGTGTTAGTGAGAACACAATCAATGGTTGTCTTAGGCAAGCCTGCAGTCTCAGAAATGTGTCTAACAACAAATCTGTTGTTTGTGAAAATTTTGTGGATTTTTAAAAAAACTTTCTGGGGTAGCTCCATCAACAGGTCATCCAGGGTGGATCTTTTCCTCTTGAGTTCCGCCACCAACTTTTTCACTGTCACATATGAAGAGGCATGGTCCTCAAGTGTTGCCACCATGTTAGTATAGATGTCTTTCTGTGCTAAACCTTTCTTATTCAGGTACTCAATTACGGCTCACTGTTTGAATTTTTTTAATTTTTCAAATTTGTCAAACTTTCCGATATTTAAATGTCTGTAAAATTTCATGATTGTATGTCAATTACAACATATGAAAGCTAAGAACCTTTTGGATGATCCACATACCTACTGTATACTGAACAATCGTGATATAAAACTATCTACATCTCTAGAACAATGTAGACCCTTCCTGTTTTCTTGTGTAGACTTGGCCCACATGGACAAACAGCACTGACACTGACTGATATCATTTATAGTTTCTGCTTTCGTTGTCTGGTTTTCTTGTGAATGGAGATACCAGCAGATATTTTCCCTAAATACTTGTACTGGACTCGAGTTCTGTTCATCAAATGACACAAATAGCCCTTAAAAGTATGAGGATATCACATTATGACTTTCATTAGAGAACATATAGCAGAAAGTGAGGTATCTGCTGCCCTATTGATTATTCATGCTGCAATACAGCATATAAAATACATAAGCTTTCCTCATTTTGCAGATATTGTTTTGGATCTGAACATATTGCCATGGATTATGAGGGTAATGTAACTAGAGCTTACATTCCAGTTAAGAGAGTTCCGTCTAGACAGAAAAGCAGAGGAACAGTCACCTGAGTTAAAGCTGATTTAGCAGCCTAGTTTCTGGCTCTGATTAAGAAAAAAAATGAATGGGGTCAACAACTTGTGTGAGGCCACTGGTTGTGGAGAATTGACAATACAGATGTAGCAGACAGGAGCGTAGCTAAAGACCCATGGGCCCTTGTGCAAAGGTTCAGCTTAGACCTCCACTTTCTGTGTGCAACCTCTTTTCATGTCCACCAGCCCTGTACCTTACAGTTGCATCACTGGGCCTCTTAAATGACCTTTCAATGCAACACAAACAGCCAGGGGCATTGATAGGGTTTTACAGATGCAGGTTTTCAGTGAACAATGTGTAGTGGCCCAGAGTTAACAGGCCCCTCCATAGTGTATACATGTATTTGTCTTGTGCCTATGTGTTGTCAGTGTCTTCTATGTTGCATGAATATGATGTGTATTGCATAGCTGCAGCACTGAATGGGTTAACTGATATGTGAGATGTCTGGAAAATGTATCTTGTTGTTTGTCATGTGACTGTGCTTTGTATATATGTTTCTCCAAGGTGTCTGCAAGTTCGTTAGAGTCTGTTCTGGTCTTGCAAGAGGAGCGCTTGGAGTTCTGCAAGTGAACCACACAGACACTAACTGTTCTGTGTGGGCCAGAATGGAAGAGGCTGAGTGATATCCATTAGCCTTCCCTGGGCCTGCTTCACCCAACTTTGCTCCTTAAATGTTTCCCTGTGTGTAGAACACTTATTTCACCATCTGGATTCACCGCGGAAGAAGGAACAGTGACGTCATGAGCGACAGAACGTTTAAGCTAATCTACCTATTGGGTTACCCCTGTAAAAGTTTCCCCAGGGGTAACTTGGACGGGTTCCATGCTAACCCTTGGGGAGGAGATGGTAGAACCCCGTTACAAGGCCTCAATCTACCAGCTCCTCAGACGCTGCAAATGATCTCTTCAACTGGACAGAGATAATCTTGCTGCACTTTGCTAAGAAATTATTGTATCCATGCATAGTAAATAAGAATTATGAACACAAATGACAAAGAACCTAGATCAGGTGGACAGTACTGGAAGCCAAAGAGTTATAGTCTTAACAAACCCAATGGGTTCACAAAAGAGTACTCCATTACCATCATTTTCTGTCCTAGCTTCCAGGGAGAGGAAGATGGCAACCACTGTCCACATGATTCTCCCCTCCTCATGTTTCATATGTAGGGGAAGTATCAGCAGAGGTGGATTTAGTCTCCCATGAGTCCTGGGCTATAAAAGGATGTGGGATTACCATCAGAATTAAGCTTTAAAAAGATTTCACACTTATTACGGTACATATATATCTGAACTAAGCTTACTGAATAGATGCAGTACTAGAACAAAGCTTACGGCATAGATACAGTAACGAAACCAGGTTTACTGCATAGATACAGCAACAGAATCAAGCTTTTTATACAGATACAAGAACAAGACCCATCTTAGTATATAGATACAGTACCAGAAGCAATCTTACTACGAAGATACAGTATCAAAACCAAGCTCTGTGCATTGACACTGTTGAAGTGTTAGAAAAAAATGTGCTGCTTGGAAATTGCATGTTATCTTCATAAAGGTGTTGTATTCATCCAAAAGCATGCATTGTGCCTTAAAGACCGTGAATGCTGCATGTGGGTATGGCCACTTGAGGCAGATCTGCTGCATATTTTCCACTGTGGAAAATCTACAGAAAATCGGCAATTTAAATTGACTGCAGGATAATTTTATGCTGGGGATTACTCCTTAGATGACACAAATTTACCAAAATAAAATAAATAAAAGATTAATAAGTTGTTTTGCCTTTTAATGCAGCTGACCAATATTCGAATTCTACAATTTTGTTGTTGCTGTTTGATTAGACTTGTTCCATCCTTGGCCTATGTGTGTAGTAATGACCTCTTCTTCCGCTTGTGTAGAGCTTATTGACCACTAGATGCCTCTACGGTGCAATCAAAGAGATTTCACCCAGTTTGAGAGGGGCGCGTCATTGGAATGCAAGAAGCTGGATGGTTGTATCGACGAACTGCTCACCACCTGGAGTGTTCTGCCCAGACTGTTAGATGTTGTTGGGACCTGTGGATGAGGGAAGGCCCACAAACAAGGCAACTGGGCTCAGGACGCTATTGACAGACCACCAGTAAAAAGGGGCTTCTGCTTGTCCAACAAGCACGAGCAGCTCCAACTGTTTCATTATCCACCATCCAGGCCCACGTGGCCCCTGTTTCTGTGTGAACTATTTGCAGCTGCTTGGCCCATTATGTGTACTGCCTTTACACTGACTCACTATGGGTGGGTGACACTATGCATGCAGAGTCGTTTAAAAAGAGTCATGTTTTCAGACCATGCTTAAACCTCAAGGGAGAACACCACAGGAGCCGTGCAGCAAGTGAGTATAAGGGCAGCTTCAGACGAGCATATGCACAAATATGCTCACCTCAACACAACATATTTGCTCAGTGAACGAGGTTGATTTGCCTGCGTATCAATGCATTGTACTGTAAATAATAATCTTTATTTGTATAGCACCAACTTATTCTGCAGCGCTTACTGCTCTTTTTTGCACACATAGGACCTGTTCATACCTGAATTAAAAGGCTATTTAGCCTAAAGAGGTCCAGATGTGTTCTATTTTTCACAGAACTGCACATTTGCGCTCCTCCCATAGACTTCTATAGGACCCTTGATATGCAGAAAGATAGAGCAGGTAGTATTTTTTTGCGCACGACCAAAGTGCAAGCAAAAAAAACGTTAATGAGAACCAACCCATTGACAGTACATTGCCAAAGGTATCTGTAACACATTGAGCACACTGATGTCTCGGGAGCTAAGAGCTAGAATACAGGTCACAATAATTATATAAAGCATCTCCCTGGGCCACCCCATCCCCTCACCCTTGAGCACCATAACGTAGTTTATGGGGCTCAAGGGTGATAACAAAGGCCCTTTAACAGTATAATAACAAAACGTCTGTATCACCCTTCTACATATCTGTGACATTTTTACCTCCCAACATTTGAACAACAAAGAGGACAGCAATTTAGTTTTTTTCATGTTGGCCCATACCCCTTTTACATTAAGCCACACCCTTTGCGCCCTCTCAGAATAACAGTGCCTGTTCGTAAACCCCTCAAAGTTCTCTAGTATACTTCTAAATAATACAGTCATCAAATAATAGTCATATGTAATAGGACCCTCAGATGGAGGAGGGGCCACCAGCTGGTTCGCAGATGGGGGGCCTGCACTGCCACCTCGTCAGGTCGCTACTATAAGACTCACTGTGAGTTCTGTCCCATAACAGCCACAGTGAGCTCGGTCAGGGGGCCGGCATAGGGTGGACAAACGCTTCCTTCGGGACGCAGACAGACAGAGGTTTGAAACAGTTTGTAGCAAAATAAACAATGGTCTATTGAGCTGGTTATATTCTGCAACAATGTAAACAATAGTCCCTCAACCTGGCTGAAATCTTTAGCACCACATACAGTAGTCTCTCAACCAGGTTTACATACTGGATGTAGCTGCCTGACTTTGGGATGGCTGCTGAGGTTCAACAGCATGCCGAAGTTGAAGTCTAAAAAGGTGAAGACTAGCCTTGCGTTGTTTTGCTTTGTGGTTGCCCCTGTGTAGTTACATATAGGTATGGGATCGTGACGCAGTTTAGTGGACAACGAGTCTGGTACAGGGTCTTTACTGCTATGCTCGGCTCCCCACTCACGCTCTTTCAATGCAGACATCACACCGTCACTTATAAGGTGTGTCGCCATCCTCAATGCCTGTGTACCCCTCCACGTGACAATTTTTCAACATTCACATAGTAACAGAACAAATAAACAAGCAAGGATAAAACAATTCTCTTCTTGACTACTAGCCACTAGGCTCGACCCTTAAATCAGCATGATAATAAAAGGATTAACCTGAACTGGGGCAATATTTATAGCCCAACTAACGCTAGGAGGGGTATCTCTGTTTGGCTTGTGGACACATTAACTAATACTGTTCTATCTGTGGCCTTACTAATAGTGGCCCATCTGTGATGTCACTTAATAATATGACCTCTGTATGATCTTAAAGGGGTTGTCCCGCGGCAGCAAGTGGGTCTATACACTTCTGTATGGCCATAATAATGCACTTTGTAATGTACATTGTGCATTAATTATGAGCCATACAGAAGTTATAAAAAGTTTTATACTTACCTGCTCCGTTGCTGGCGTCCTCGTTCCCATGGAGCCGACTAATTTTCGCCCTCCGATGGCCAAATTAGCCGCGCTTGCGCAGTCCGGGTCTTCTGCAGTCTTCTATGGGGCCGCTCGTGTAGAATGCCGGCTCCGTGTAGCTCCGCCCTGTCACATGCCGATTCCAGCCAATCAGGAGGCTGGAATCGGCAATGGACCGCACAGAAGCCCTGCGGTCCACGGAGACAGAGGATCCCGGCGGCCATCTTCAGCAGGTAAGTATGAAGACGCCGGACCGCCGGGATTCAGGTAAGCGCTGTGCGGGTTGTTTTTTTAACCCCTGCATCGGGGTTGTCTCGCGCCGAACGGGGGGGGGGGGGTTAAAAAAAAAAAAAAAACCCGTTTTGGCGCGGGACAACCCCTTTAATAGTGCACCTTTGTATAGCCACAGCTCCTGAACCAGCATACAGGTACCTGATGCTTGACCCTACACTCAATATAGTGTGTGCTGTAGAGCAGAAGGGAGAAGCCACGTTATGCTGTTGAGGCCCGGTGATAGGTCAGAGAGGTGTGGGACATGTAGCAGGTCTCCTAGGACAGCCCCCCAAATTTAGGACTGTTCTGCCAAATCTGGGATGGTTGAGAGTCCTGATCATCTTAAGACCATTTAGGCCCAATGCCCATGGCCGTATTTGCACTGCGGGATCCAGAGCGAGCGTTAGCCCCATAGGGCATGCTATGTAAAACGCTTTTCCATGCCCATGAGCAGAAATCAACTGCGATTTTTCGCTCACAGGGGAAAATTGCAGCATGTCCTAATCTAGTGTGAGCCTTGCACGGACAGCTTCCATCGCAGTGGATCTGCCAGCATGGCTCTCTGCAGTGCGCATGTATGGCGGCATGAGAGCCGGCACATCCACAGAGCAGAGAGAAGTCTTCAAGACAGCTACGCGGGGCTCAATGCTGGGGCACAGGGTCTGATTCCGCTGTGAGATTTCACGTGGGCATTTGGCCTAAAACCGGATTCTCACTTAAGCAATTAGCAATTTATTCTATAAACAAAATAAATATATGTTGCATATAATCAGTTTTGCACATGTTTAATCATTGACTAAATACGCTGAAACTGCTACAATAAAATTTGTCATGTAGCCAATTCTTCCTGGTCTATGCAGCATTATACAGACCTCTAAGGTGGACTGGACTATAGTCATTCAACAAGCAACATAAGCAAGCAGCGCTCAGCCTAATATGGCAACTGGGAGACAGTGTTTACATGCAATAATTTACAGGGTTTGTCGGGGGCAAAGAAGTAAAGTTGATTTATGTTGCAACAATTCGGGTAAATCTCTGTGCTGAAAGCTAGAGCTCTCCAGGAAATGGTAAGATAAATCTATGAAGGGTGGTCAGTAAGACGGACTTGGCCCACACAGTGGTTTTATTATTTATGTCTATTTAAATGACCAGCAGGTATATGACTCACCATCACAGACACTTGTTTCCTGGACTGGTTCCTTAACCCTCTAATTACAAAAGTCAGCTAGTACAGTAATGCATAGGGGCATAGCTATGAGGGATACAAAGGTAGCAGTTTCACCCAGAGCCTGAGGGGAGCTGAAGGTTCCTCCATCATATTAGAAGACACAACTTTCTGATAACAGGGAGGCCCTGTTAGAGATTTTGCACTGGAGCCCAGAAGCTTCAAGTTACACTGCTGGTGATGCAGCTACCACTATACAACATATGTTTTGGGAATTATGGCCAAAAAGTTCAACCTTGGTCTCATCAGACCATAACACGTTCTCCCACATACTTTTGGAAGACTTGATGTAGGTTTTGGCAAAACATAGCCAGGCTTGAATGTTTTTCTTTGTTAGAAAAGACTTCTGTCTTGTACCCATACTCCTCAGGCCAGACATATGAAGAATACGGGAGATGGTTGTCACATGCACTACCCAACCAGTGCTTGCCAGAAACTCCTGCAGCTCCTTTAAGGTTGCTGTAGGCCTCTTGGCAGCCTCCTGGACCAATTTTCTTCTGGTCTTTTCATCAGATTTTGAGGGACGTCCAGTGGTAATGTCACTGCTGTGCCAAATGTAATCCATATCTTGATGCCTGTATTCACTGTGTTCCATGGTATATGTAATGCCTTGGAGATGTTTTGGCCCCCTTCTCCAGACTGATACCTTCCAACAATCAGATCCCTTTGATGTGCTGTAAGCTCTTTACGGACCAAGTAAGAAAATGTCAGGAAAATCCTCCTAGAAGAGCTGAACGTTTTATGGGGTAAATCAGAATCCCTGTAAATAATGGCAGCCATGAACTGGCTACTACTTATCATGAGTTATGCAGCCACATTATTTTACTTTTGTTATTTTTATTTTTCTACCCTAAATTATTTCAGTTTGTACTTTAATGGAAGTGTACAGATAACGGGTCACATTGAAGGTGGAAATAAATCTGAGATGATTAATTTTTGTGGGATTTTTTTCCATGACAAAAACATGGCAATTTAACAGGGGAGTGTAGACCTCTTATATCCACTGTAGCTTCTCCACCTTCTCACTTCCAGGTGTTTCCCACTCAGCACACCGTTCCTTCGTTCCCGCCCCCTCTTAATGAGCTAGTACCATTAAAAGAAAGCACATCACGCTAACATTAAACAGCAATAAACTGCCCCCCATACAAGATTGCCCCTAGATGCGGCAGTATTTTTCACATATAACAAGACCACAGACAAGGAATGCATACACAGAATTCTGTTTGCATAGCTTATACCTATTCACTAGATGCCCTGGACTTAAACACACAAACTCAGTTACTGCAGTCATGGTCCCTAAGATTAGAACTTGGGGACCAAATAGATACATAAGCTCATAGGCGTGACATGAAGCTCCCATGCCCAATACAAAATAGGTAATGGACTCCTTACATACATATGCCATTTATAATAGAGTTGTCTTCTTATGTGGCAAACGGGCCTTTGGGACTTTTGAGGCACATAGTTAGGGCATATCTTTTAGATAGCCGGTGGCCAAAGGAGCATATTTATTGCCATATGAGGGGAAAGTCTTGGAATAACCACAGGTTGGAGACCAATGTCCTAGAGAAACAAAGGATAAAGCTGCTACCAAAGACATTAGATTTTATGGGATTCCCATCGAAATTGGAGTTAGCTTCTGGCAATGGTCTGACGCATGGGCCAGATATACAATATTTCACAATGTTCTACACTGTGTGAGTATTAGAATTCTCAGTTCAGCAAACTGTAGTGTGATCTGGAGAAACCCTCTAATCAGCATGTCTACAGTTATCTACAATATCTGTGATATGGAAAGCACAGGCAATGAAGAGTTAAATTACATTATTTAAAACTGCATGTTCCGGATGTTAAATGGATCTGCAAACAGCATTATGGAATTTAATAATTGACATGCTGTTTTGTTGCAAGTTTCTATTAAAATCCAGACCTTGGAAGAATCCTAAAATATATTCTGAAAAATATTAGAGATCCTGTAGAATATAGATCTGATATTTTTCCTTACTGAGATGTGCTGAGGTTATCCTTACCGTATGTCTTGTCCTTGATGAGATTACACAGAAAAGAAGAATATCTGGGTCAAGTACCAAGATCAGTCTTATTATGTTCCTAAATAGTTCAAAAACAAGAAGGGTCTGGGTAGTGGTATAAATAGACTCATTTCAGCATAATACATAGAATAGGGATTGTGGATTATTGCGCTATATCAGGGTGATAAGAGATAGGAGAATATTATAGCAGTAATCATGTTTTGGGGCAGTAATGAAGAGCAATTCTAGGTATAGACGTTCAGTCAATCAAGGTTCTGGAAATCCAAGAGAGCTCCAGGAATAAAGTGCAGCACAAGAGAAGTCCTGGTGGTATATAAAGAAATCCAGGAAGAACTGAAAGACATATCACTATATTATAATGCATGTGAAGCAGATCTATAATGTTCTAGAACAGTAACAGTCTGTTAAAAGGACGCACACTGGAGAAGTTAGAGTACAGGGACAATCAAGTTGAGTAACCATAAACACCAGTAATACATGTGAACAATGCTGTGTCAGTTGATGAAAGTTTCCAATGTGTACAGTAGAAATATTCCCAAACTACATCTATATATATTATCCACAATGGACTAGGGGGGCATTTCGAGTTCACACGGGTGTTTTTTCAGTGCTGTCCATGCTTTTGGCTGTATACAGACAGCACACAGACGCCTTAACTCCTAAAGGACGTAGTTTTTTTTTAAGTTTTTTCCTCCACACTTCCATAATATCATAACTCTATTTCTTTAACCATCAACGTAGCTGTCTAAGGGTTTGTTTCTTGCGAGGAGATATGTATTTTTCAATGGTACTATTTAATATACTGAAGGTACTGAAAAACGTTTAAAAAATGTGTGGAATAAGGTGGAATAAGTGGAAAAAAATTGAAATTTCGCCATCTTTGGGGGTTTTGTTTTTATGGCGTACATACTGCAGCAAAAATGACATGACAACTTTATTCTAGGGGACCGTACGATTACGATGATTCCAAATGTCTATTGTTTTTTTGCTGCACTACTTAAAAAAAAATATATATCTTTGTAAAAACATAAAATTACTTTCTTTCACCATCTTCTGACAGCCATAACTTTTTCATTTTAATGTCAAAATAATTGTGTAAGGAGTGAGGACTGGTTTTTTGTAGTACATTCTGCGGATTCTATTGATACTAAATTATAGTTCTTATGGCCTTTTGATTGCTTTTTAGTACATTTTTTCTTGGCAATGGGAGAAAACAACACCATTCTGGCATTCTGTATTTTATTTCCATACGACATTCACCGTGTGGGATCAATAATTTGTAACTTTGATAGATTGGACGTTTACGGACACAGCAATACCAAATATGTTTTTTTTTCTTCAGATTTTTTTATTATAAATATAGGAAAAGGTTTTTTGTGTACTTACGGTATATTACATTTTTTCTAATAATTAATGAAACTTTTTCAAACTCATTTTTACATTTCCTTTTAGACTCCATAGGGGACTTGAACTTTGATACCTTGATCTGAAAGACAGTCTATCAAGTACAGCACAGACATGGCTTATAATCAATCAGCCATGGCAGCCCTGGGGGCCTTTAAAGGACCCAGGCAACTATGGCAACCGACTGGCACCTCGCAATCTTATTTCAGAGGGGCCTTTCAGTAACCCACAAAACCGATCGGGGGATTTACATACATGATTGACAGGGTTTAAATACTGAGTTTACAGGGTTAACAGCCAGGATCAGCGTTTATCAGCTGTGAGAAAAGCCAACACCCACACTGTAAGGAGCAGAATCAGCTCCCGATCCCAATCCATACAAACCCCAAACACATAGGAAATAACTTGATGTCCTGTGTCATTAGGGGGTTTACGCAAATTGGTGTATTCAGAGTTGCGTTTTTTATACGGATCCATGTTGCGTGTAAAAACATTAGCACTTCCTATTTTGGTCTGTAGTCATGGACCAAAATTGCCCATGAAAGTCTTTTGCAGCATAAAAAAGCTGTGAATATGGATGTTACATGAATGTGCTCTGTATTTTTTTACTCATGTTCCCAGGAGTCCATACAAAGTATATGTGAGATAGGTCCATAAAGAGATAAAAAGTAGCTATATATGTATCATACAGCCACCTCCAAAAAGGCTTAGCTCCACCCCTGCTTAAAGGCTTCTGAGATCAGCCCTTATAATGAAAAATGTTCACTACTGATATTAAAAAGGAAATCCTGAAATATTCCAGTTTTCACACTGAGCACTTGGAGTAATAATAATAATAATAATAATAATCTTTATTTGTATAGCGCCAACATATTCCGCAGCGCTTACATAGACAGGGGAAATACAGAAAGACAAAAGTACAAAAAATTACAGAACCACGGTTACAATCGTAATCAGCTGATGGAAACAATAGGGGTGAGGGTCCTGCTCCAACGAGCTTACATACTACAAGTAATGGGGTGATACAGAAGGTAAAATGGCTGGAGGTGTGCACAGTATCGCGTGCTGGAGAGTGATGGATGCTATATACAGACAACAGTCAGACATTTAGCTATGCGACGGCAGGATCAATATGACTACAGGAGCGGTTTATGATGGCTAGCAGGGATTGCAGTCAGTAGGTCAGGAAACATGTTATCAGGCGGAGTACAGAAGGGTTTGTTTAGGGAATGCGGTATGCATCCCTGAAGAGGTGCGTCTTTAGAGCACGCCTGAAGTTTTTCGAGTCCTGGATTGCCCGGATGTTCTTTGGTAGTGCGTTCCAGAGGACCGGTGCTGCTCTGGAGAAGTCTTGGAGGCGGGAGTGAGAAGTTCGAATTAGAGGGGTGTGCAGTCTAGTTTCGTTTGCCGAGCGGAGAGCCCGGGCTGGGTGATGGATTGAGATGAGGGAGGCGATATAGGGGGGCGCTGCACTGTGGAGGGCTTTGTGGATGAAGGTAATAAGTTTAAATTGAATTCTGTATTTAACTGGCAGCCAGTGCAATGACTGGCACAGGGCAGAGGCATCTGAGTAGCGGCTGGACAGTAATATGAGCCTGGCTGCCGCATTCAGGATGGATTGTAGAGGGTAGAGTCTGGTGCAGGGGAGGCCGACCAGCAAGGAGTTGCAATAGTCGAGCCGTGAGTGGATGAGGGCAACAACAAGCGTTTTCAGCGTGTCTATGGTGAGAAAGGAGCGGATTCTTGAGATGTTCTTTAGGTGCAGCCGACATGTTCGGGCCACTGACTGGATGTAGGGAGTAAATGAGAGATCTGAGTCGAATATGACCCCAAGGCAGCGGGCATGTTGTCTAGGAGTTATGGTGACGCCACACACTGAGATGGAGATGTCAGGAGGAGGTCGGTTGGTGGAAGGAGGAAACACCAGTAAGTCAGTTTTAGAGAGGTTTAGTTTTAGGTAGAGAGAGGACATGGTGTTAGAGACAGCAGACAGACAGTTGGTGATGTTTTGGAGGAAAGGTGCAGAGATGTCACGGGAAGAGGTGTATAACTGGGTGTCATCAGCATAGAGGTGGTAATGGAGGCCAAAGCTCCTGATGGTTTGTCCAACAGGGGCTGTGTAGATAGAGAAAAGGAGGGGGCCAAGGACCGAGCCTTGGGGGACCCCAACAGCAAGGGGAAGAGAAGGAGAGGTAGAGCCAGCAAAGGAGACACTGAAAAAGCGGTCAGATAGGTAGGAGGAGAACCAGGAGAGAGCAGTGTCCTTTAGGCCGATGGAGCGAAGCATACGGAGGAGGAGTTTGTGGTCAACTGTGTCAAATGCTGCAGAGAGATCGAGGAGGATCAGTAGGGAGTAGTCACCCCTCGATTTGGCTGACAGTAGGTCGTTTGATACCCTTGTAAGGGCAGTTTCTGTGGAGTGTTGGGGTCGGAAGCCAGACTGTAGGGGGTCGAGGAGAGAGTTCTCTGATAGATAGCTTACAAGGCGGGAGTAAACCAGCCGTTCTAGTAATTTGGAGATGAAGGGGAGGTTTGAGATGGGTCGGTAATTGGCAACGTCAGTTGCGTCAAGAGTCGGCTTCTTTAGCAATGGGGATATGATGGCATGTTTGAAAGAAGAGGGAAAGATGCCAGAGGCCAGAGAGAGGTTGAATATAGTGGTGAGATGCGAGATGACCACTGGGGAGAGGGATCGGAGGAGGTGTGAGGGGAGAGGGTCGCTAGCGCAGGTGGTGGGGCGAGCAGAGAAGAGCAGTTTGGAGACTTCTTCCTCTGTTGCTGGTCTGAGTACAGACAGTGAGCAGGAGCTAGCTGCAGTGCTGACAAGACTAAGGTCAGGGCTAGTCTGGGATTGGGAGGTTATTTCTTGACGGATGTCATCAATTTTCTTTTTGAAATAGGCAGCCAGTTCAACAGCACTGAGATCCATCACCGGGGGCTGCGGTTTAGGGCTGAGAAGGGAGTGAAAAGTATCAAAGAGCTGTTTAGGGTTGTGCGATAGTGAGGAGACGAGAGAGGTAAAGTAGACTTGTTTGGCGTGGTGGAGGGCGAAGTTGTAGGTTTTGAGCATGAATTTGTAGTGGAGAAAGTCTGCAGACGTTTGCGACTTCCTCCACAGCCGTTCGGCACTTCTAGAGCACCGCCGGATGAAGCGCGTTTGAGGTGTGAGCCAGGGTTGCCATGGTCTACATCGGATGGCTCGGGTCCTGGGGGGCGCCGCTTCTTCCAGGGCATGTTTGAGAGCGGTGTTGTAGTGAGCGGCAGCCAGGTTGGGGCAGGAGAGGAGAGAGATGGGGGACAGAGAGGACTGTAGGGATTCAGCAAAGTCTTGTGTGTGGATGGCCTCTAAGTTCCTGTAGGTACGATAGGTAGGTGGGTGTGGAGAGATGTTAGGGAGTGTGACAGAGAAAGAGAGGATGTTATGATCTGAGAGTGGGAGAGGGGAGTTAGTGAAGTTGGAAGCAGAGCAAAGCCGGAGGAAGACCAGATCCAGAGTATTGCCATCCCTGTGAGTGGGAGAGGCTGTGAGTTGAGAGAGACCAAGGGAGGAGGTGAGCGAAAGAAGCTGAGAGGCAGATGGGGAGATAGGGTCATTAGTGGGGATGTTAAAATCGCCTAAGATGAGGGTTGGGATTTCGCAGGATAGGAAGTGGGGGAGCCAGGCAGCAAAGTGGTCCAAAAACAGGAGTAAGATGACACTCCCTGCTTTGTACAGATGACTTTTCCACTTGTGCTGTGTACACTTGGGCGGTGTCAGCTGTCATCTCATTATCATCAAAAGGTAGCCTATCAATGAAATGATGGAAAAGGGAGAAGGAGATAAGACATTATCAAACCACTTACCTTAACAGACTGAGACACCTGCTCCCTCCTCTCCCCTGTTGAAAAGTGACTACTACATCTGACACAGAGCATGCTCACAACACAAAAGTCATTAATTATTTTCTAACTTTAAAGGGGTTGTCTAGGGTTCCTAAAACCCGATTTCTGTCGACAGAGTGTGTGTCGTATTGCATCTCAGCCCCATTCACCTCAATAGAACTGAGCTGCAATACCAGACACAACCTATCGACAGGCGTGGACAGTTTTTATAAGAAGCAGCCATGTTTTCCTAACCCTGTACAACCTCTTTAAGACAAAGAAATGTAGTATGTATTTTCTGAAATGCATGACCAACAGTGTTTTGGATGGTTTAGGCTAATACAGTCTACTATAATAGTAAATATGTAGAAAAAACCTTAAATTTGAAAATCGGAGTATCCAGTTCAGCAGTTCCCATATGCGTGTCTAAAACCCATCATATCTTGATTTTATGTAATCCAAAGTATCCTACTTTCTTACAGATGCCTGGTCTGTTCAGACCACTATTTGGGTGGCTACCTTAGTATACATTAGTAAAATAAAGTGTTTATGTATGGTGATAGGTTACATAGAATCAGAAGGAGCAGCCAAGAAGTGGAAGGTTGTGTAGTGATTTATTGTCCGAGACTTTCTGGTCAGAAGAAAAAAAAAAAGAAGAAAAGATTAAAGATTATGCTGCCTCGGTAATCCCTCCGGCTGGCATCTGTCCTTGTTTTCTTTAGAACATATACAAATGTGCAGACACTAGTTAAGGAAATAGGATCTACGATTCTTCTGCGTTTTTACAAGAAAAGAGACACTTTACCTTTTATGGGGTGTTTCAAGGTTTCTTCCACTTATGTGTAACCATAAACCACAGCTTGATGTATTTTATGTCTGAACACTCAACTCCACGTGTAGTTCGGGCAATATTTATTTCAGAGCATACTTACACTTTGGATTTTTTTTGCAATAAAATAGAATACCTTAATTTTGAAATTTTCTACTAAAAGCGGAACTTTAGTCCCAAACACATTGTAAACGTATACGTTTTTTTTTAATTCTTAGATTAAAATACAGTAATCAGGATGGATTTTAAAGTGGTTATATTCTTTTTTAACTCATGAAATGGGTTCTCCTCCACAAAGGACATGTATTATCTATGTATGTATGATAGTTGCGATCCCACCAATCATGAGACTAGGGGTCATAAGTCATTCCCCTTCACTTCACAACTGCAGTGAACAGAAGTTTGGATGGGGAGTGGCAATTAAATGTCCATTTTGGGACAATAACCTTAAGAACCAGTGTCTCATGAAAACAGACCATATGGACATAAAAGATAAGGCTTCCTCACTATGTTACCCCCTTTTTTTTTATAAAGAAGAGAGCCACAAACAAACAGCTCTTCTTACATGTTTTTACAATTTAGCCTTTGGATACCATCATAATGGATATGAAGCGAGCTAAAGTCAGCAAGTGTAACCTGACGGGATTGTTCTGATTCAGGCTCTGTCACAGTGGTTGTTACTCTGCCTGCAACAAGGGCCCGTGCTCACACAAATATGGTCAATGACCACAATAACAGAAGTTCTTTGTGACGCCAGTGCCTCTGAGTATGATGTAACATCAGGACAAAATAAAGAGTCAGTAGTCAAAGTGTTGTTTGCATCATCATTTCCTGGTCCAGTATGGCCAGTTACCTGATTATTTCATGACAAATTAAGGAGGTAAAAAATTGAATTTGCATTTGATAGCTTTTATGAGAGATTTCGATATGTTGTACAACGAAGTGTCAATCTAAATCAAGGAGGCTATCATCAGACAGAAAAAAATCTATCAGAGAGATAGTGGAAAAATATAGAAAGCACTGGAGAGCTCAGCAACACCGAAAGACCTGGAAAAGCATGGAAGACAACCAAAATGGATGATTGCATAACTATTTCCTTGGTAAAGAAATATACCTTCATAATGTCTACTCAAGAACACTCATAAGGAGGTAGGCATATTATTGTCTAAAGGCACCTTTACAGGGGCGATTAGCACCTAAATAATTGCTGGAAATAGTGATTTTGAGACATTGCCATCTCTTGTACTCAGTGCCACTGACAGGGCACTGAACGAGAAATCACTCACTTGTCGGGGTCGCTTGGTTTTTAGCTCACTCAAAAACCAAGCGTCTAGCAGCCCAGGTAAACAAGCAGACGTTCATCTATGAATGACTGCCTGTTTGTAGCGAATGGAGGTGGCTTTCTGGAATAGATCTCTGGCACGCTCTGCCTCTATTCCCTTATACGTTAGACAGTTGTCACATGAATGCTTAACTAAAGTTTACAATCAAGAGATGCCTTTATAAATTCAAATACAGAGGCTTTATCTTAGGATGCAAACTACTGGTAGCACTCAAGAACAGAAAGGCATAAAACTTTACTAGAAGACATGTAAAATAAAGCCGCCGAGTTCTGGAACAAGATTCTTTGGAGAAATGACACCAAAATGAACTTGTACCAGAGTCATGGGTAGAGAACAGTATAAAGAAGGAAAGGAACATTATATTTATGAAGGCGTCTCATGGTTGTAGACTTTGACAACAATAATCCTACTGTAGCTTCTCAAGTGTTTATCTTTACTAAGGAAATAATCCTACAGTCATCCACTTTGGTTGTCTTCCGTGCTCTTCCATGCCTTTTGGTGTTGCTGACCTCACCTGTGTTCCTTTTTTTAAGGAACCATTTCACCACTTCTAAAGTATCTGCTATCTTTCTGATACATGTGTTTTGTAACTTTTACCATAAAAACCGCCTCTTTCAATTGTATTGACACTTTTTTGGACTACATATTTAGAATTCCTATAAACAGCCATTGTTATGTCCGTGCAGGCCGTGGGAACAATGACCTACAGGGACGCAACCCAAACAAGGGCTGGAGAGAGGAAAAGAGAAAATGACATACATGCAAACAACAACAACAGACAGCAGGTAACAGCCGCCCAAATACTTACCAATGTACCACAACACCCAGACAGATTGAAGTATCTAATAAGTTAGTACATACAAGGTTTTGGCTGTATTTTGACCAGAATACATAAGCCCACGTCAAAGGTCATTGTTGTCTTGTGAGTCCCTACTCTAACAAGACAACTAAAATCCAAGGGGAGTACTGACTACAAGCAGGGCAATCGTTCCAATAGGGACGGCCCCACACTGGAACCTAGGAGCCTGCCTTGCCCTAGATGCTAACTGGCAGAAACAAGACAAGGGAAAACAGCACAGAGACTGAACAGGACAGTTTACAACCAATGTCTGAACACCTACAAACAGGCACTGAAAACATCACTGTTCACACCAACAAATGGACAATAGAATCCCATCCAGAACCTCATGCATGCAACTTACACCAAAGCAGAACATGCATGACTCCAAGCACCGAAGTTCTGAAAGGGAATGAGATATAATGAATATATGACCAGTACCCTCTAGTAAGATGGGATAGTATTTATGTGCAGAAGACTTGTGGTGATTGGCTGGCTGGATCAATACAAACCCAGCCAGCTCAATCACTCCACACCTGTAATAGTGTGCTCCTGGAAACCGATAGAACTACAGGTCCCAGAAGCACAACGTGACAGCTACTCCAGGGGCTGGCTGCGGCAGCCAACTTTCCCCGCCCTCTCCCACCGATGGTTTCAGTCCCCTTCCTCTTACATCTCTTATCGTCAGCAGACCCCACATTTACCTCTGTCCCAGGCTGTCTATCTCTGTACCCTATACGGTGCATGCATGAGTCCCGCCCATCACCTTTAAAGAGACAGTCAATGCAACCAGCTTTCCTGCTACAGCTAGCCCTGATAGGTCTTTGACTTTTTAGGGCTACTTCTCCCACTAAAGGGTTCTTGAGCAATCAGTCGCCTTTATCTGCAAAGGTGTCTAGTTGTACTGTTAGTTCTCTTAGTTTTTGATCTCTGCCTGTTCCACTCAGCTTTTCCCAGATCTTTTCCATTTCTGATCTCAGCTTGTTAACAGACCATACTTCTGTCTGCTGCCTGCCCTCACCCTTAGCCTGTTTCATCAATACAAACATATTCTACTTGCCCTGACCTCAGCCATTTTTTTCTTTGACCACGTCTTTCTACATCCTCTGGTAACGTCTACCAGTTTGCATCAGCTGCCTTATAATCAAGATTATTTCTGGGGTAAAGGTCTATGGTATCCAACAGCGGAGACCAGATTCTGCTTAGTGCGAATAAAGGGTGAAAGCCAGGGAAACCCCAGATGCAGCCTCCAAATTTAACCGCAAGCCAAATCCATTTTGTGGCACAGCAGATCCACGTATGCTGCCGTGACGCTACCAAATATAGATTATGCCACTGACTCTTTTGGACCGGCAGACTAATAAGCTTAAAATTAAAATGTAACTTTCATTTATTCACTTAAAAAGTATGAAATAGACAAACAAACATACACATATATGTAGTGGATACTGTCTCACTTAGAGATCTCAATTCCTCAATTGAAGATTTCGGACAACTAGTGTGTCCAATTACTAGCAAGCTAATATAGTGCGTATATTTTACGCGTGCCCTCGGGTAGAGTGGCAATTTTGAATAATTCACAGGCTCTCCCGGCCAAAAACACACCAGTGGCGGTCGATTTGTATGATATATTTTTTGACCGCAACAAGTGTTTAATAAGTTCCCTACGCGTTTCACCCCCAACCACACAGGGGCTCCTCAGAGGCCAATAGTTGTACCAGGAATCAGTTTCTGGCAAGTGGTTATGGAGAACAAGAATGTCGTACGAAGCTCAAATCACCTCCCTCACGTACGTATTCGTTAGTGATCGGCTAGTATGTTTCAAAATTATTTGTTAGTGATTAGCTGGTATAATCTTCCCACAAAAACAATCGTGGACAAAAAAATTATCTTTTTGGGAGTTACCCTCAGGGGTATTGTTATTATAGGTAGGGAAACCCCAATAGATATTAATACGTCCCTCTATGGTTTCCACTGCCTTGTCCTCTAAGGAGCTAATCCCTCACTGGTGACTCACTACAGGGAAGGTAGTAGCATCCAACGAGCAGTTGTTCTCCTTGGATATCTAATGCATCTACCTAACCTTCTCTCAGGAGTCAATAATGACAACCCACAATCGGTTATTCACCCTCTGTTTCTAAGATAAGAGACAGCGTTTAAAAGCAGATATTAGAGAATAAATGAACAGAGATGCAGCATGTCAGTCCTGATGGTGGGCTAACAGCGATAGTGAGGAAAAATAAATGAACAGAGATGCAGCATGTCAGCCCTGATGGTGGGCTAACAGCAATAGTGAGGAAAAATGAATGAGCAGAGATGCAGCATGTCAGCCCTGATGGTGGGCTAACAGCAAAAGCAAATATAGATTATGCAAAATGGCTAGAAATCCTAAATTAATGCAATATTTTTGTTAAAACCCTTGACTTAAAGCTGAAAATCTACTCTTTGCTCACATATTGATGGCTTTGTTTCAAATCCATTGTGGTGGCTAAAATATGAAAATTGTGCAACTGTCATAATGCTTCTGAACCCAAGTGTATGTCTTAATATTTTCAGCCAAGGCTTGTTCTATAGGATGGGAGAATTGTTTGATTTATTATATTCATTTTTTATTATTTGTTTCCTGTGTAATCCTATAGTTTATGCTCTAGGTCTCAAGACATGTAACAGTGGGTGAGATCATGTTTCACACTGTAGCAACTGTTAATTTTAGGAGATCAAACGGAGGGGACATTGTTTTTCCACCTGCAAGTCAAATACAATTCTCGATTTCCAATGCATGTTGTTTTCCTAGACTATAAAGAGACTTATGGCTTCAATTACTGCATATGCACTATAGCAGAAATCAGTGTTTATTTCTTGGATATTTCTTGGAAATGTTATACGATGTCCAATTCTCAAGCAATGCATTAACAATGTCAACGGATTAGAAATAAGATCTAAGATACTGCAGGGGGCACAGATAAAAATGCCATTTATAAGGCAAAATGCAACTAAATGGATCAGTCCTGCAGAGTAGCAGCAGATATGTTGCACTTGACATCCATTATACAATGTATTTCTTGTAACAGAAAATCTAAATATGTCTCAGGTACCTTAGGAGGTTGTCCTCTTTGCTAGCAGGGTCTTTAGATGATAAGTGGATCACAGGTTGTGTCCCTAGTCATCTGTAATCTCTAGAGGAACCCAGCAGTAAGTGTTCAATTTCCCTGCAGTGCCACTAGAGGAGAAAGCAGACATTACATGGTGCTTATTAAAACGAATGGGCCTTCTGCATAATGCATGTACATGTTGCATCCTCCAGACAGTCTTTGTAGATACTCTCTGCTCCGGCTAATTGATAGAGACCTTGAATAATGGTCCTACTCTACTATCTGGAAGTTTCCCAATCAAGTTATAAAAAGTGGCATTTCTAAACCAAACAACCCCCTTAAGGTATTCATGTTACATAGATTCTTATGTGAGCCCTATGGGTGACGCGACAAACATCAATGGGGTAAATGAACTCCTGACAAACTGTGTCTAAAATATCTGGCATCACAGTGTCTGCGGCTTCCTGAATTCTTAATGTAACTTTACACAGTGCGAATATTGCCTGAATTCTCACTGGAAACAGGGAATTCAGGCAATAACCGTGCTGTGTACATGTAAGTGCCAACAGGGCACTGAACGAGAAATCGCTCACCTGTCAAAGTCACTTGTTTTTTAGCAGAACTAAAAAAACAAGTGACTATTGGGTCACGCATTGGTTCATCGAGCGCTGCATTAATTTGGCTGAGCAGCGCTCGAGATCCAATCAGAGCCATCGCTTCCTGGAGGCGGGATTTATGAATCCCCTAACCAGGAAGTGACCTTCTCTGGGCATCCAAGAACTGCAAGAAGCGCGTCGGAGCTCCGGAGACTAGCATGGGGCCTGGACCGAATCTGCTGGGTAAGTATTAGAGATGAGCGAACGCGTTCGTCCGAGCTTGATATTCGTGCGAATATTAGGGTGTTCGGGATGTTTGTTATTCGTAACGAACACCATGCGGTGTTCTGGTTACTTTCACTTCCTTCCCTGAGACGTTAGCGCGCTTTTCTGGCCAATTGAAAGACAGGGAAGGCATTACAACTTCCCCCTGCAACGTTTAAGCCCTATACCACCCCCCTGCTGTGAGTGGCTGGCGAGATCAGGTGTTCGCCTAATATAAAAGTCGGCCCCTCCCGCGGCTTGCCTCAGATGCCTGGTGAGTTAGATGAGGGACAGTGCTGTTTATACCGGAGCTGCTGTAGGGAAAGAATTGGTAGTTAGTGTAGGTTTCAAGACCCCCCAAAGGTCCTTATTAGGGCCACTGATAGCTGTGTGTTGGCTGCTGTTAGCAGTGGCATTTTTTTTTTCTCAAAATCGGCTCTGCAGAGCGTTGCACCTGGCATTAGGGACAGAAGTGCTGCATAGGCAGGGAGAGTGTTAGGAGTGAGTGTAGCCTTCAAGAACCTCAACGGTCCTTTCTAGGGCCATATTTATCCGTGTGCAGTACTGTCCAGGCTGCTGTTAGCTGTGCTGCATTTTTTTTGGGCTTCTCAAAATCGCCTCTGCAGAGCATTCCACCCTCCATTGATACTGCAGGGAAAGAATTGTATAGGCAGGGCCACAACACAGTTATTATTCATTGAATATACGCAGTGCTGCCTTTTGGTGGAAAAACAAGTGAAAACAAATCTATTTGTCCAGCCTCTGTCCGTCCTTACGGGCGGTGGACACGTGTGAGCTGCGTGAAAAACATTGCTAAATCATACGCACCCAGCTACGCTTTACTGCTGGCTTCGCCATTTGCTTTCCTTAATTGGGAAAAAAAATACCTGCTCTGCCAGAGTTATAATAACTCTGCTACCCTCACGTTCTGTGACACATTAGCAGGGACACAGCACAGTTATTAAACTTCTCATGTTCATTGAATATACGCAGTGCTGCCTTTTGGTGGAAAAACAAGTGGAAACAAATCTATTTGTCCAGCCTCTGTCCGTCCTTACGGGCGGTGGACACGTGTGAGCTGCGTGAAAAACATTGCTAAATCATACGCACCCAGCTACGCTTTACTGCTGGCTTCGCCATTTGCTTTCCTTAATTGGGAAAAAAAATACCTGCTCTGCCAGAGTTATAATAACGCTGCTACCCTCACGTTCTGTGACACATTAGCAGGGACACAGCACAGTTATTAAACTTCTCATGTTCATTGAATATACGCAGTGCTGCCTTTTGGTGGAAAAACAAGTGAAAACAAATCTATTTGTCCAGCCTCTGTCCGTCCTTACGGGCGGTGGACACGTGTGAGCTGCGTGAAAAACATTGCTAAATCATGCGCACCCAGCTACGCTTTACTGCTGGCTTCGCCATTTGCTTTCCTTAATTGGGAAGAAAAATACCTGCTCTGCCAGAGTTATAATAACTCTGCTACCCTCACGTTCTGTGACACATTAGCAGGGACACAGCACAGTTATTAAACTTAGATTATTCATTCACTAGAGGCAGTGGGGCCTTTCGTTTTCCAAAAAGGGAAAAAATTATATTTGGCCTGCAGTCTTGCGCCAATTTATTTCCTGCCTGTGAAATCAAATCACTGGTAATACAGCATGCTGAGGGGTAGGGGTAGGCCTAGAGGACGTGGACGCGGCCGAGGACGCGGAGGGCCAAGTCAGGGTGTGGGCACAGGCCGAGCTCCTGATCCCGGTGTGTCGCAGCCGACTGCTGCGTGATTAGGAGAGAGGCACGTTTCTGGCGTCCCCACATTCATCGCCCAATTAATGGGTCCACGCGGGAGACGGTTATTGGAAAATGAGCAGTGTGAGCAGGTCCTGTCCTGGATGGCAGAAAGTGCTTCGAGCAACCTATCGTCAACACGCAGTTCTGCGCCGTCCACTGCTGCAAATCCGAATCCTCTGTCTGCTGCTCCTCCTTCCTCCCAGCCTCCTCACTCCACTACAATGACACCTGCTCAGGAGCGGGAACACTCCCAGGAACTGTTCTCGGGCCCCTGCTTAGATTGGGCAGCAGCGGTTCCTCTCCCACCAGAGGAGTTTATCGTCACTGATGCCCAACCATTCGAAAGTTCCCGGGGTCCGAGGGAAGAGGCTGGGGACTTCCGCCAACTGTCTCAACAACTTTCTGTGGGTGAGGAGGACGATGACGATCAGACACAGTTGTCTTGCAGTGAGGTAGTAGTAAGGGCAGTAAGTCCGAGGGAGCAGCGCACAGAGGATTCGGAGGAAGAGCAGCAGGACGATGAGGTGACTGACCCCACCTGGTGTGCAACGCTTACTCAGGAGGACAGGTCTTCAGAGGGGGAGTCAAGGGCATCAGCAGGGCAGGTTGCAAGAGGCAGTGCGGTGGCCAGGGCCAGGGGTAGAGGCAGGGCCAGACCGAATAATCCACCAAGTGTTTCCCAAAGCGCCCTCTCGCGCCATGCCACCCTGCAGAGGCCGAGGTGCTCTAAGGTCTGGCAGTTTTTCACAGAGACGCCTGACGACCGACGAACAGTGGTGTGCAACCTTTGTTGCGCAAAGCTCAGCCGGGGAGCCAACACCAACAGCCTCACCACCACCACCATGCGCAGACATATGATGGCCAAGCACCCCACAAGGTGGGACGAAGGCCGTTCACCGCCTCCGGTTTGCACCCCTGCCTCTCCCCCTGTGCCCCAACCTGCCACTGAGATGCAACCCCCCTCTCAGGACACAGGCACTACCGCCTCATGGCCTGCACCCACACCCTCATCTCCGCTGTCCTCGGCCCCATCCAGCAGTGTAGTTCAGCGCACCGTTCAGCCGTCGCTTGCGCAAGTGTTCGAGCGCAAGCGCAAGTACGCCGCCACGCACCCGCACGCTCAAACGTTAACCGTCCGCATAGCAAAATTCATCAGCCTTGAGATGCTGCCGTATAGGGTTGTGGAAACTGAGTCCTTCAAAAGTATCATGGAGGCGGCGGCCCCGCGCTACTCAGTTCCCAGTCACCACTACTTTTCCCGATGTGCCGTCCCAGCCCTGCACGACCACGTCTCCCGCAACATTGTGCGCGCCCTCACCAACGCGGTTACTGCCACGGTCCACTTAACTACGGACACGTGGACAAGCACAGGCGGGCAGGGCCACTACATCTCCCTGACGGCACATTGGGTGAATTTAGTGGAGGCTGGGACAGAGTCAGAGCCCGGGACCGCTCACGTCCTACCCACCCCCAGAATTGCGGGCCCCAGCTCGGTGGTGGTATCTGCGGAGGTGTATGCTTCCTCCACTAAAGCACCCTCCTCCTCCTCCTCCTCCTCTGTCTCGCAATCAAGATGTGTTAGCAGCAGCATGTCGCCAGCAGTCGGTGTCGCGCGGTGTGGCAGCACAGCGGTGGGCAAGCGTCAGCAGGCCGTGCTGAAACTACTCAGCTTAGGCGATAAGAGGCACACGGCCCACGAACTGCTGCAGGGTCTGACACAGCAGACCGACCGCTGGCTTGCGCCGCTGAGCCTCCAACCGGGCATGGTCGTGTGTGACAACGGCCGTAACCTGGTGGCGGCTCTGCAGCTCGGCAGCCTCACGAACGTGCCATGCCTGGCCCACGTCTTTAATTTGGTGGTTCAGCGCTTTCTGAAAAGCTACCCACGCTTGTCAGACCTGCTCGTAAAGGCGCGCCGGCTCTGCGCACATTTCCGCAAGTCCCACACGGACGCTGCCACCCTGCGCACCCTGCAACATCACTTTAAGCTGCCAGTGCACCGACTGCTGTGCGACGTGCCCACACGGTGGAACTCTACGCTCCACATGTTGGCCAGGCTCTATGAACAACGTAGAGCTATAGTCGAATACCAACTCCAACATGGGCGGCGCAGTGGGAGTCAGCCTCCTCAATTCCTTTCAGAAGAGTGGGCCTGGTTGGCAGACATCTGCCATGTCCTTGGTAATTTTGAGGAGTCTACCCAGGTGGTGAGCGGCGATGCTACAATCATTAGCGTCACCATTCCTCTGCTATGCATCTTGAGAAATTCCCTGCAAACCATAAAGGCAGCTGCTTTGCGCTCGGAAACGGGGGCGGGGGAAGACAGTATGCCGCTGGATAGTCAGGGCACCCTCCTGTCTATTTCTCAGCGCGTACAGGAGGAGGAGGAGGAGCATGAGGAGGATGAGGAGGAGGGGGAAGAGACAGCTTGGGCCGCTGCTGACGGTACACCGGCTGATTGCCTGTCATCCTTTCAGCGTGTATGGCCTGAGGAGGAGGAGGAGGAGGAGGAGGAGGATCCTGAAAGTGATCTTCCTAGTGAAGACAGCCATGTGTTGCGTACAGGTACCCTGGCACACATGGCTGACTTCATGTTAGGATGCCTTTCTCGTGACCCTCGCGTTGCACGCATTCTGGCCACTACGGATTACTGGGTGTACACACTGCTCGATCCACGGTATAAGGAGAACCTGCCCACTCTGATTCCCGAAGAGGAAAGGGGTTCGAGAGTGTTGCTATACCACAGGACCCTTGCGGACAAGCTGATGGTAAAATTCCCAGCCGACAGCGCTAGTGGCAGAAGGCGCAGTACCGAGGGCAAGGTAGCAGGGGATGTGCGTAGATCGAGCAGCATGTACATCCCAGGCAGTGCAACAGTCTTTAAGGGCCTGGCCAGCTTTATGGCTCCCCACCAAGACTGTGTCACCGCTCCCCAGTCACGGCGGAGTCGGCGGGAGCACTGTAAAAGGATGGTGAGGGAGTACGTAGCGGATCGCACGACCATCCTTGGTGACGCCTCTGCCCCCTACAACTACTGGGTGTCGAAGCTGGACATGTGGCCTGAACTAGCGCTGTATGCCCTGGAGGTGCTTGCTTGTCCTGCGGCTAGCGTGTTGTCGGAGAGGGTGTTTAGTGCGGCTGGGGGAATCATCACAGATAAGCGTAGCCGCTTGTCAACCGACAGTGCCGACAGGCTAACACTCATCAAGATGAACAAAGGCTGGATTTCCCCAGACTTCTGTTCTCCACCAGCGGACAGCAGCGATACGTAAGCAATACGTAGGCTGCACCCGCGGATGGAAGCTACGTTCTCTCTCACCATCCAAAACGGGGACATTTCTGCTTCATCAATCTGTGTCTAATATTCCTCCTCCTCCTCCTCCTGCTCCTCCTCCTGAAACCTCACGTAATCACGCTGAACGGGCAATTTTTCTTAGGGCCACAAGGCTCACTCAAATAATTTTTCAGAACAATTTTTATAAGTTTCAATGCGCTTAAAAGCATTGGAACTTTAACTTGAACCAATTTTTCGTTACACTGGGCTGCCTCCAGGCCTAGTTACCACTTAAGCCACATTAACCAAAGCGATTAATGGGTTTCACCTGCCCTCTTGGCTGGCCATGGCCAATTTTTGGGATGTACATTAGTACTGTTGATACAGCAATTTTTGTGGGCCCTCGCCTACAGTGTAATCAAATTAATTTTTAGGCCACCTGCATTACAGCTGACGTTACCTCAGCTGTGTTGGGCAATGCAATGGGATATTTTTGTGTACCGCCGGTGGGTTCCAGGGAGCCACCCATGCTGTAGGTGCACACTGAGTTTTTAATACATCTGTACACTTCTAAAGAACCCGTCTGACTGGGGCATGCAGTGTGGGCTGAAGCCCACCTGTATTACGCACGACATTACTACCTCAGCTGTGTTGGGCAATGCAATGGGATATTTCTATGTACCGCCGGTGGCTTCCTGGCACCCACCCAGGCAGTGGGTCCACAGGGAGTTTAACCTACATGTGTCCACTTGTAAAGAACCCCAGTCTGACTGGGGCATGCAGTGTGGGCCGAAGCCCACCTGCATTAAGCACGACATTACTACCTCAGCTGTGTTGGGCAATGCAATGGGATATTTTTGTGTACCGCCGGTGGGTTCCAGGGAGCCACCCATGCTGTAGGTGCACACTGAGTTTTTAATACATCTGTACACTTCTAAAGAACCCGTCTGACTGGGGCATGCAGTGTGGGCCGAAGCCCACCTGTATTACGCACGACATTACTACCTCAGCTGTGTTGGGCAATGCAATGGGATATTTCTATGTACCACCGGTGGCTTCCTGGCACCCACCCAGGCAGTGGGTCCACAGGGAGTTTAACCTACATGTGTCCACTTGTAAAGAACCCCAGTCTGACTGGGGCATGCAGTGTGGGCCGAAGCCCACCTGCATTAAGCACGACATTACTACCTCAGCTGTGTTGGGCAATGCAATGGGATATTTTTGTGTACCGCCGGTGGGTTCCAGGGAGCCACCCATGCTGTAGGTGCACACTGAGTTTTTAATACATCTGTACACTTCTAAAGAACCCGTCTGACTGGGGCATGCAGTGTGGGCCGAAGCCCACCTGTATTACGCACGACATTACTACCTCAGCTGTGTTGGGCAATGCAATGGGATATTTCTATGTACCGCCGGTGGCTTCCTGGCACCCACCCAGGCAGTGGGTCCACAGGGAGTTTAACCTACATGTGTCCACTTGTAAAGAACCCCAGTCTGACTGGGGCATGCAGTGTGGGCCGAAACCCACCTGCATTAACCCTTTCCAGTCCACTGTGTGACCTGTGAAGACATTAGGGTTTAAGGCTGTACAGCTCCGTTGTTGGTAGACGTCCGTCGGGGTTCTCTTACTGTATATTGCCAGCCTCTCTGCTGTCGGAGCCTATCCTACGTGTCAGCTCATGCAGTACTGGCTTTAGCCAGCATATAGCGCCGTTGTATAACAGCAGAAAAAGAGTAAGCCCCCTAGGAAAACCATATACAAATTGGATTGGAAAGGGTTAAGCACAACATTACTACCTCAGCTGTGTTGGGCAATGCAATGGGATATTTCTATGTACCGCCGGTGGCTTCCTGGCACCCACCCATGCTGTAGGTGCACACGGAGTTTTTACTACATCTGTACACTTATAAAGAACCCCAGTCAGACTGGGGCATACAGTGTGGGCCGAAGCCCACCTGCATTAAGCACGACATTACTACCTCAGCTGTGTTGGGCAATGCAATGGGATATTTCTGTGTACCGCCGGTGGGTTCCAGGGAGCCACCCATGCTGTGGGTCGACAGGGACTTCACAATAGGGAGTTGTACCTGCCTGTGTCTATGAATTAAAAAGCCCGGTCTGACTGGGGCATGCAGACACCTTGACAGAATGAATAGTGTGTGGCACATAGGTTCCCCATTGCTATGCCCACGTGTGCAGCTCCTGATGGCGGTGGCACAGGATTCTATTCATTGCTTCTGTACAGCATTGTGGGCTATCGCTCCGCCACTTTTAAAGAGGGTCGCTGCCTAGCCGTGCCAACCTCTGCAGTGTGTGCCTGCGGTCCCTCGTCATGGCAGACACAATTCTAAATAGACATGAGCGTGGTGTGGCATGAGGGCAGCTGAAGGCTGCCCAGGGACACTTTGGTGTGCGCTGTGGGGGGGGAGGGGGGGCGGTTGGGCAGCATGTAACCCAGGAGAAGTGTCAGTGGAGTGTCATGCAGGCAGTGATTGTGCTTTGTTGGAGGTAGTGTGGTGCTTAGCAAAGGTATGCCATGCTAATGAGGGTTTTTCAGAAGTAAAAGTTGTTGGGAGGGGGGGGGGCCACTCTTGCCGGTATTGTGGCTTAATAGTGGGACCTGTGAACTTGAGATGCAGCCCAACACGTAGCCCCTCGCCTGCCCTATCCGTCACTGTGTCATTCCCATCACTTTCCTGAATTGCCCAGATTTTCACACATGAAAACCTTAGCGAGCATCGGCGAAATACAAAAATGTTCTGGTCGCCCATTGACTTCAATGGGGTTCGTTGTTCGAAACGAACCCTCGAGCATCACGGGAAGTTCGTTCCGAATAACGAACACCCGAACATTTTGGTGTTCGCTCATCTCTAGTAAGTATAGTAAAACATCCCCCCCAAAATAAGACCTAGCGTCTCCTTTGGGGCAAAAATTAATAAAAGACAGGGTCTTATTTTTGAAAAAAAAGCAGTATTTTTATGCAATTCATATGCAAGAATGGGTCTTGCAATGTGGGTGTCTTGCACATTGCACAGCACACGTCCATGTGCAAGTTGCGCTCTAGATTCTCAGACCAAATCGCTATTGGCCATGTATATATGGCATTTTTAAAGGAATTAGAAATTAAAAATTCTACTTAATTAATTGAGCAACACATTCATAAAGGCACATATTTGATGGGCTTTGTTAGTAAACGAAGGTCTATAGAATATACTGTCTTACGCAGTATAGGATTTTTTTTTATCGAGCAGCTGCCAACGCTGTTTTCCTAAGCTCAAGTAGCAAACCACTTGCTTTGAACTAACACGTTTGATAGTGATGAACCCCTGTTTATTTAGTGAGGTGTGTGCGCTCTGCGGGCCGCGTACGTTGCTATAAAAAGTTTACACAGACATCTAGAAAATTCAATCAGTACTACTCGTGTGTCACGTGGACATTGAATCCCCTCCTGGAAGTTTATTTTTTTTAGTAATACAGTATGTCTGCCACTCGACCTAAATATAGACGTAGAGGAGCACATTCTGGCATCTCCTGTTACAGATTCACACACACGATTATGGGGCCTTCCAAGATAGAACAACCAAAAGGTCCAATTCTTTCATTGCTGCTCAGCGAAATAGCTGAGTAATCCTTGGTGTAATATTATTCTTTAGGAAGATAATATTTCTATATGCTGACTATATTATTTTGTATAGGATAATGAGCTTTTACAAATACATTATATATACTGAAGATGTACATCATATTTGTTTGTTTTTTAATACAATTTTATCATGTGACTTTAGCCAACCGGCTGTAATGTCATTGCGCGTCGCACGTTCAATTATCCCATGATGCTAACAGCCCGTTGATTTGTATTGGGCCATTCACACCTGCAATTTTTTTTTTCGTGAACTTGTTATTTACACAAAACCCCCCCCCCCCCCCAAACCATCTATTATTTTGGCGCTTATTACGCATGCTTACACACCAATATAGTGTATGGGAATTGGCAGCACACAGCAAATACGCATATCATTACGTACTTTTTGCATGCTCACGCGTGGCACAGCAGCACACACGTTCATGTGAGCCCTTTTTTATTACATTGACCACATTACAGCCCTTCTCTAAAATTTCACATCATAAAATAATGAAAGCTACAGAACACAGCCTACAATGGAACACATGGCATATCTGTTGTCAAAACTGGCACGCACTGTACCAATGCTAAATGCACAAAGTTTGGTATAGGAATTTGGTGCCGGTAATATATGTTGGCGTTTACTGTAACCTAATACGTTGCAAAAGAAATAGAATGTTGCTTTTACGATGTATGTCTAGTCTGAGCTGTTTTTAGACCTAGAAAAGTTTGCTAAGCATCAACCAACAGGGACATGGTTAGAAAAGGTGACAGATTAGCAGTTGTGCCTGGGCAATGTTGCCACAGGAAAAGACACCAGAAGTCTAAATGGTATATGGTAATTGGAGGACACAATTTTCTATTTGGGACCAGGAGCTTCTACCAAATCTGTGTTGCTATGTTATGTGTATCCACAAAGGCATAATTGGAAGATTCTAATGCAAAATCAGTAATGGGGATCTCCTGAATCTGGTTCCTTTATCCATCACTATCCCCCTATTACACCATGAGCTCAAAGGTACTTCATATCTGTAGATATACAGATGCTGGTTGGTGAGCAACTCATGCAGCTGTATGTGAATTACAGTATTTAGTAAAGGCTAGCTGGATAATTGTACAGAACAAGCATTTTTACCTCTTGTGTCACCTCTATCTTCTCATAGATTGTAAGCTCTTGTTGATCAAGGCCGTTACTATCGCAGGGGGAACCCAACCAATCCCGCCTCTATCACCGATTTGCCACAGATCGACTGTTTCGAGCGCTACACCACTAAGACCATTTGTCACGGCAGAGCCTCGATTGATCACTCTAGTAGGATTGCAAGCATGGAGTTATTAAAATACAGGTGGATCTATACCTAGCTTTTCCTGGCTTCTGCACGCATGCAGCCTGAAAGTTCAGATCACTCCCTGCTCCGTTCTAATGACCAAGCGCCCTGCAATACCCCCCCCCCCCGCCCCCACACACACGCTGCCATCACCAGCTGTTAAGGGAAGCTGGGACTCAGACTATGAATTATGGACACAATTTTCAAAGTTATGATTCGTTTTAAAATGGACAAGGCTTGACTAATAAATTACACATTTATTCTAAAAAGACTAGCAGTGCAAATATATATATATATATATACACATATATATATATATATATATACACACACAAAAGGTTGTTACACCAGAGTATAAAGGTATACAGGTATACACAACAAGACAGAATTTTAAAATACAACAAGTAGAAACAAAAGATACCAGATTTGGGCTATCCGGCCAAAGGTTCTGATTGGCAGAGTTCCTGGAAACAAAACAATACAGTCCATATGCCGCAGCATATCTCAGTGTTCTGGCAACAGGGGCCTGTGGAGCCCCAAATTATAAAGGATCGCTAAGAACACAGCTTTCCCCGCCCCCTGTGAAGTCATTTGGAAAGAGGTGGGTTGGATTCGTACGAGCTCTGAAAAATCATAATTCCCCATTTTGGCCATATCTCCGCACGAGATACTCAGATTGGGAATATACGCCTGGCATATTCCTGGTCATGATTTTGTCTATTCAGTGACATTAAGCATGACATGTAAATTATAACCAGATACAGGGATATGCCGTTCAGGGGTGATACTGAGCTAGTTTTGCAACATAGGTAGCAACATAGGTAGCTGTTTTATTTAGCTGGTCTGCTTGATTCCAAAAATATAACTCATATCGGGATAGGACCTTTGCACGACTAATAACCCTTTTTAAAAAATTCTACATTAAACTGGCTTTCCATGACAGGGAGTCTGCGTGAACTAACCAAGGTACTAAGCCTCACTGGTAGGGGGTCAATTAACATCCACCTGTCACTGGCTAATTTTATTGCCATCATGATCAAAAGACTGCGTGAGGGGAAATTAAAACATTAAATTCATCTTTTCCAGTATCCTGAGCGGCAAGTTGCTATGGATATTTGGGCAACGCTTTATCAATATCTCTAATGCCCCCTGCACATGAGCGGAAATTCCGCGGCGGGATTTCCCGCAGAATTTCTGCCCATGCTCGTCTGCATTAGATAATGCAATCCTAGGCAGACGGACGTGATTTGTCCGCATGAAAACACGCGGAAAACAAGTCGTGGCATGTTCTATTTCTGTGCAGGTCTCGCAGAGGCCTGCACAGAAATGTCAGTGGGGACGGGCCGGCTCCGCTCTGTGCATGCGCCGGCTAAGCGGCAGCAGGCACACAGCACAGAGAGGAGACGCCGGGAGCAGATAAGCCGCAGGGCTGTGCAGGGGCACGGGTCTGCATCCTGCTGCGAGAATTCTGCAGGCGGCCTATATCACACTCACCCCTATTGTTCAAAATTTTTATTGGTTTAATAATGTACAGTGGATATAAAAAGTCTATGCACCCCTGCTAAAATGCCATGTTTTTTTCATATTGAAAAATGTAACAAAGATGAATCATTTCAGATTTATTTCTACCTTCAATGTGACCCGGTATCTGTACAATTCCATTGAAGAACAAACTGCAATCTTTAGAGTGGAAAAAAACTCAAATTGGTTACATAAATATGCACACCCTAAAACTAATAATTTGCTGATGTACCCTTTGACTTTATGACAGCATTCAGTCTTTTTGGGTGAGGTCTATCAGCTTGGAACATGTTGATTTACCAATCTTTGCCCACTCTTTTTTACAAAAGCGCTCTAAATCTGTCAGATTGCGAGGGCATCTCATATGTACCACCTTCTTCGGGTCAACCTACAGATCTTCAATGGGATTCAAGTCTGGGCTTTGCTTGGCCCATTACAAAGCTGTCATCTTCTTCTGGCGAAGCCATACTGTAGGTGATTTGGAGGTCTGCTTTTGGTTATTGTCGTGCTAACAGGTGAAATTCCTCTTCATCTTCAGCTTTGTAGCCGAGGCCTGAAGGTTTTGCGCAAAAAACGACTGATATTTGGAACTGTCCATAATTCCCTCCAGCTTGACTAAAGCCCCAGTTCTAGCAGCAGAAAAACAGCCCCAATAAATAATTCTGCCTCCACCATCTTCACTGTGGGTATAGTGTGTGTGCCAAATATACCTTTTGGAATTATTGCCAAAAGTTCAACATTGGTCTCATCAGAGCATAACACGTTCTCCCACATACTTTTGGCAGACTTGATGTAGGTTTGGGCTAAACATAGCCAAGCTTTGATGTTTTTTCTTTGTTAGCAAAGGCTTCTGTCTTGCCTCCCTCCCCCACAGTCCAGACATATGAAGAACACAGGAGATGGTTGTCACATTCAAAACACAACCAGTACTTGCCAGAAACTCCTGCAGCTCCTTTAATGTTGCTGTAGGCCTCTTGGCAGCCTCCTGGATCAATTTTCTTCTGGTGTTGTCATCAGTTTTTGAGGAACATCTAGTTCTTGCTATTGTCACTTTTTTGTCCAATTTAACCCACTTCTTGATGACAGTCTTCACTATATTCATGGTATATGTAATGCCTTGGAAATGTTTTGGCCCCCTTCTCCAGACTAATACCTTCCAACAATTAGACCCTTTGATGTATTGTAAGCTCTCTATGGACCATGGCTTTTTGCTGAAAAATGCAACTGAAATTTTGCTGAAAATGTCAGGAAAATCATATTAGAACAGCTGAACTTTATATGGGGTAAATCGGAATCACTGTTGATAATAGTAGTGGAGTGCTCACTACTACTTAACATGAGTGTAAATATGATTGGCTAATTCTGAACACAACCACATCCCCAAATATAAGCAGGTGTTCACACTTATGTAACCATATTATTTTAGTTTTGTTATTTTTACCACCCTAAATGATTTCAGTTGGTTTTTCAATGGAATTGCACAGATTTATCAAAGTCATGTATTTTTTGTGTGACAGAGGAGACTGGGTTCAAGCGCTACTTCTACTACTCATCCCATTATGTATTCATATTTGTTTTGCGCAGTAGCCCGGATTGGTGCTACAGTCCTATTTACTTTATAGGTCAGAGTCAGGTGCGTAACTGTAGAGGATGCAGGGGATGCGGTTGCACCCGGCCCAGAAGCCTTAGGGGCCCCCAAGGCCTCCTCTCTCCATGTAGGGTGCTCAGTACTATGAATAAAGCATTATAGTTGGGGGCCCCGTTACAGCTTTTGCACTGGGGCCCAGAAGCTTCAAGTTACACATCTGGTCAGAGTGTAATGTATGGAGCCGTCTGCAGTAGCTAGAAGTGGGAAGATTTTATGAAAAATTCTGCAGCGAATTCCGCCGTGTGAACATACTTTTTAAGGGATTTTCTAACCACAACCTGATCCAAAAGACTAAAATTAAACTTACCATTTATATTTTACTATGTTCCCTTGCTACCTATACTGTGGTCCCATCGGTATGAATGGCATATAACTGCTGCAGGCAGTTCATTTATGATACGTCATTGCGCTGAAGAAGTAGACAAGACATGGCAGGTTGTCATGGTGCCGGCTGTATGGGAACGGCGAGGCATTAAAGAGGTAACTATTTTTAGTCATTTGGAGCAGCTTGGGGTTTATTGTTAGACTTGACAGAAAACCTCTTTAAACAGTGTTCCTTTAGGCCTGGGTCAGATGAGCGTGTTATTTTGCACGCACACAAAAAATTGCGTCTATTAGAAGCATTGGTTTACTATGAAGTGTTTACATGTCCGTTTTTTTAGAGGCGCAAAATACTTGCACCAGCAAAAGATAGGACATGCGTGCCCAGAATGTGCGCCTGCAAGGTCAGTGCTGCGCGTTAAAGATAGAACCGCACTCTGTATAGCTGCGAGCTCCGCATAATTACACTATTTTGCGCATATGTAAAAAAAAAAGCACAGAGCTTTGTTCACGCACATTTTTTTCACGTGCGCAAAATAACACGCTCGTCTGACCGAGGCCTTAATAATAATTATTTCTCATTCTCAAAATGACCAATGATCTTAATAAAAATTCTATTGTTTTAATATTAGTTGATCACTCAATTCAAAAATAGTAAAAAAAAAACAATAATTCTATCTTTTTTCGACTTTGACTATGGCTCAGGGACGGGATATATTTATGTTCTATGTCTGAGGACAGACGGGCGAAGAACAATGTCTTTGATAGTAGGGGGCAATCATGGGCACAGTTCTTTTGTCAAAACGTTGTCTTATTATGCAAAATAGTTGTTTTGAAATAACTTAACTGTGTTGCCCTGCCAAGTGGAATTGAAAAACTGTTGTTTTAGAAAAGGGGCCTTTGTATGTTTCAGGAAGCGTGACACCAAGATCCTAAACTATTACCACTGAAACATTCCTTTGTCAAATGAAATTAAAAAAAATCCACAGGAAAATGTAACAATACTCTGCATAAATCAATGCATTTTTGAAATTATTCTTAACAATAAACATTAATGTAAAAGAACTGAACCCATAATTGAACTTAAGAAAAATGTTACAATGGAAAGAAACAACACAAGACAAGATCAGGCTACTTGTTGCACCAAGGGTTATATATGGTTCCGTCACAGGGCGGCTGTGTTGGTTTCACTTGTGGCCGCAGATCGCAAAGATCTTAAAGTTTAGCAGTAAGAGCATTCCTTATTGATAGGTTTTTTCCCCTTTATCCTCTGCATTATGTGTAAGCTAAAACCCATGGTCTTAGATTACCCTTATTGAGTTTCAACCTAAGGGACATGTTGTCGGGAAAGGTTGATGTTATATAGCTTGTGTTCTAAAGCTACATGAAAGCAAACAGTGAAGGTAGGTGGCCTATTCTTCTATGACTGCTGTCATAGTAGAAGATCCAAGATACAAGTTATGCTAGGAGAACACTGGAGAGATATAAAATATACAAGGTGTAGTCAAAAAGACTGATCCAGCGTTATACCTCATTACTTGTGTCCTATATTGAAATGACAAAAGCGAACTTGAATAGGAAAGCATTGATGCTCTACACGATGGTATGGAACATGGATTTCAATTTTGTGTTGCGGCCCCTTAAAGAGACAAAGAGTAAAACCCAATTTTAAAGCTGAAGAGTAGCATGTGAGAAGCAGAAATCTACTCTCCATGTCTCTCTAAGTCCTGTGAGACCGTGGCTATGACTGAAGTAAGGAAAACATACCTGAAGTGGCCTCCTTTTCCTACGATACATGCATAGAGCCGTTGGACAGGGCAGTCCAGGGCTGACACTATCATCGTGGGTCCATGTTGGCGAAGCACCGATTCAGTGCAGATGCAAAGCAAATTGCTAGCAAGAGCACAAGCAAATCAGAAGACAATGCAAATTTCAGTGTGAGCATGTGGGTTGGAATTTGGTAGGATTGCCTGGTTGGACCTGTGTTAATCCCAGGGACTCTTAAGCTGTGACAGTACCTAAATCTACTGCAAACAATGGTGGATGACTTCCTGGATGATTTTCCCCTATCGTAGCACAAGGAGGCCACTTTAAAGTAGGGAAAGTGTACTCGATCATAGCAGCGGTCCCCCAGGACTTGGAAAGGCACAACATTTTTTTTTTTGCTTCTCACATGCTACTCTTCAACTTAACAATTAGGTTTTACCCTCTATCTCTTACAGGGTCTAGAAGGTCAAGTTGAAATCCATGTTCTGCGGCCCCCAGAGGCCTGTGCACCATACCATCGTGTAGCGCATCTATGCCTTCCTTCAGGGAAGGAAAAAAGGGATTCAGCGCTCGCCGGATCCGGAATCCTGCGAACGCTGAATCCCTTTTTTCCTTCCCTAGTCCCTGGCTATGTGAAGACTCTCGGCTGGTGAAGTCTCTGTTGATTCGAGCTGGCTCTCTAGTTTCCCACTGGATCGTGGATCAGGGTCATTGTTATATGCGATCTTGGATGTTAGGTGTCGGTGGGTCCCCTTGAGTAAGGTATGTCCCACCTGGCACCAGGTAAGTCCATCTATCACCTCCTTTTTTACTTTATTTAAGTTTTAAACAACGGAGCACTGTTTCATTTTGTGTTTTAATCGATGCCTTCCTGTTCAAGTACGCTATTGTTATATCAGTATAGGACACATAGTATTGAGATATAGCGCTGGATCAGAGTTTTTGACTACACCCTGTACTTTGTATGATTCTCCACTTATGAAAAAACTGTAATCATTTACCTGGCACTATAGATTTTAGGCTCTTGAAGATCCAAGATCTTCATAAATGCACCACTCTTTTTCTTATCTGGTCATCAGGGTTAAAATTGAGATCCACAAAATGTCTCCATACATACAATGGTCCTTATGATCAGGAGTGTAATATAAGATGGTTCATAGAGTCCTGAAGCCTGAGTGAGCCTAAAACATCCCTTTGCTCCATATGAAAACTAACAATATAATTGAGGCGTGAGAGTCAAGGTGTTCAGAGCTTTACGTTATGCTTCTGCTTTTGACAGTACTGACCATTGGGACTTGAAAACCTGAAGTTTGTCATTAGGATTAGAAGGACTATAATGCTTTGATTTTCAAGCTGTAATTTCTTGGACCGCATGAAAGTAGTTCCAAACATTTTTTGCATGAAAACAATATAACATATAGTGCCCATTGGAAAGTCCTTATAAGTGCTTAAAGGGTTTTTTCCCACCACTTAAAATTTCTTCACTGCCACTCTGTACTTCCTGGTTGCTGCTCACGAGGACATGTGACTGCTGAAGTCAATCACTGGCTATAGAAGGCCACTGCTGTGGTCAGTAATTGGCTGCAGCAGTCACATGTCCTGATCAGCAGCAACCAGGAAGTACAGACTGGCTGTGAAGCAATTTTAAATCATGCGAAAATCCCTTTAAGCTGGTCTTTTCTAGGAAGTTGTTAAAAATCTGCCTAATGTGCCCATAAACTACATTTTGTGAAATGCATGCCAAAAGGTGTGTCCCTTTAACATATACTTGGCCAGAATTCTTGGAATTTGCTTTAACTGCATTGAAAAGCATACAGATGCAGCAGAGTTCAACTTGACCGATAATACGTAAAATAAAACCGTGATACAGATATTTTTCTTGCTGTTTCAATAGCTTTTATTGTGTTAGGATAACTGTAACAACTTTCTGCAACAAGTTAAACTTTGCTACATCTGTAGTTTTATACATTGTTTAGTGAGACCCAATGGCCTACACATATAGAGGCATACAATTTAAGACATTCGGGGCATACATTGAGAAGAATGTCTCAGCCAAACTCTCTGAACATCATGGCAAAGTATGATATGCACCTCGTCTTACATATGAGTAGTCACACAACTTCCCAATGGCAAATCAGCTTTGTAGTGTAGTAATACATTCCCCTATTTCATATGGTTCCATAACTAGACAGATTTAGCATTCAGTACTCTAGGAAAGAAGCCTTTGGACAGGTTTAAAGGACGGTTACCAACTCATATTTACTTATGATTTTCTTGAAGTTCGGGGGAATCACTCTTTTAAGAAGTGCAGGCTTGCTTCCATCTACAGGCACACCTTAAGCACCTTCTTGTAAGTATTTAACTTTGACTAACGCCACGATGGATATATACTGTAATTCCTGGATGACCTTGATCAAAAGCAAACAAGGGCCACATGCTGGAGCAGGTGCAATAGATATGATACTATGATAACATTCGTGCATAACAAAACCTTTAATTTTGATTCCAGAGCAGTTTTTTTGCCAACTGGCGTTGAATGCAGCTGGGTGTGGTCTAAGGAGATCTATGACTCTTTGTCCTTCTTTACAATGTTAAACAGAGTATTACAAATAGGTAATTTGTAACCAGGATGAATGGGATTGAAGCAACAAGTCCTCTGCCACATTTACGCATACAGTAAACAGAATGTTACGATTAAGCAACATAGTGTATCCATGATGTAGCTGTGACTTCTCAAGCACTCGTGGTAGATCAGTAATCAGCCTGAGGGACTATGGGTCTTCACATGTAGTCCCAACATCATCAAAGGCCTACACCAGGGGCGTAACTATAGAGGATGCAGGGGATGCGGTTGCACCCGGGCCCAGGAGCCTTGGGGGGCCCATAAGGCCCCTCTTCTCCATATAAGGAGCCCAGTACTATGAATAAAGCGTAATAGTTGGAGGCACTGTTACAGGTTTTGCATTGGGGCCCAGGAGCTTCAAGTTACGCCTCTGGTCTACACAATTTACTTTCAGAAACTGAACTAAAAAAGTACATTGAAGTAAATAATGAATAAGAATTTGTAGTTATTCTAAAGGGCTGCTGTGATCTAATGATCACTATGTTGTTCATAATGTTATGGAATGTTTAAGTCTTGTGCCCTCTGTGTGCTGAGAGATGCCTGCAATCAGCGCTATGCGCATGAGCCTCCATTGCTGGAGGAGTATATGAGGGCGCTTCCCGCTCTTTCACGGAGAGACGCCAGAATTGAAGCGAAAGGGAAAGTGTTCAGTGCAAGGTACAGGCTGATCATGGGATTTGTGATGACTTTATAGGATGGAGACAGAGGCATTTGTAGTATAAAAAAGAAGGCTCACCAGCAACACAAGCTTCACTCCAGCTTTGGTAGGACTTGTAAAGATGCAACAGCCACTAGGGAATATGAACCGCAAATCCCCAATAGAGTCCAGAACAGCAAACGAATAAGTGGCAGCATGTCAAGGTACAAAAATTCATGTGACTTTTATTCCACCATGCCAAAAAACAAACGCTACGTTTCGACCGTAGTGGTCTTTGTCAAGCTTGTGAGCCCACAGCCATAGTGAGCCCTCAGGCAAACCAGTGTGTAGCAAGGCAGATGCACCTGTCTAATAGAACCTTCTGCTGAGTAATGCATTGGGTTGGTTTGATTAGTATCAATGTTAGATACCATGATATGTTTTATCTAACATACTCTTTAAGGGTATCATTACTTTGCGCATATCAGTGCTGGTCTAATCAGACCTTAGGACAGTGTTTCACAACCATTTCTGCCTTGGGGCACCCCTGGGAAAAAAATTTTACAGCGCGGCACCCCTACCAAAAGGGTGTGTGGCTTATTACGACATATGATTTTTACCTCCATTTTTATAAAAAGGACAGGGCTGTTTAAAAAAACACACAGGGAGGAACGCTGGAGCGCTGAATGGGCTACTGATATACATTATATTTAAAATTAACATGTTGTGGAATTAAATCCCGCACCACATGGCAAAATCAACACGGGTTTTGTGCAGATTGTTTCCACACCGTGTGGATGATTTTCAAAATCTCATCCACTTTGCTGCTATAGCTACTATTAATTTCACTACTAATCTGCCCCGTGTGGTAATAGTGCCCCCCCCACCATGTTGGTGGCCCCAGAAGTAATAGCGACCCCCTACATTACTGGACCCAGTAGTAATGGCAACCCCCTGTATTGCTGGCCCCTGTAGTAATAGCGACCCCCTATATTGATGGCTCCAATAGTAATAGCGACCCCCTATATAAGTGGCCCCAGTAGTAATAGCGACCAGTATATTAGCCCCAGTAGTAATGGTGACCCTTGCAGGGGCTCCAGTAGTAATTGTGACCCCCACAGTGGCCTCGGTAGTAGTTATTGTGGCCCCGGTAGTAATAGGTGATCCCTGTTGTGGCCCCGGTAGTAATAGGTGACCCCTATTACGGCCCCAGTAGTAATAGGTGACCCCTATTACGGCCCCAGTAGTAATAGGTGATCCCTATTACGGCCCCGGTAGTAATAAGTGATCACTATTACGGCCCCGGTAGTAATAGGTGACCCCTATTACGGCCCCGTTAGTAATAGGTGACCTGTATTGGGGTCCCGGTAGTAATAGCGACCCCTATTGTGGCCCTGGCAGTAAGAGCAACCACTATTGTGGTCCCGGTAGTAATAGGTGACCCCTTTTGCAGCCCTGGTAGTAATAGCGGCCCCCTCTTGCGGCCCAGTAGTAATAGGTGATCCCAGTAGTAAAGCAAATCCTATTGCGACTCCAGTAGTAATAGCTAAACCTATTGTGGCCCCAGTAGAAATAGGAACCCCTATTGCGGCCCCAGTAGTAATAGCAACCCCTATTGCGGCCTCGGTAGTAATAGCAACCCCTATTGCGGCCCCAGTAGTAATAGGGACCCCAGTAATTATAGCAACCTCTATTGGGCCCCAGTAGTAATAGTGACCCCTTGTTACGGTATCCTACCCGATGATACGCCAGCCCGGGTTGCCCTAGAACTTACCCGCAACCCCTGTCCATGCCTACTTGCCTCCACTCCTGGCTAACCCCAGGCGGGCAACTGGGCGGCGGTCCCTGCACTCGCTAGGGACCGAGGAGGGACGCTGGCATACCAAGATGGAACAGGGTAGAATACCGACAGGAAGGGCAGATGAATAAACCAACAGAAAATATAAACAGACCAAGGCAGTTGGATAACCTGGCAGATATAGCAAAAGCTGAGAACAGGAGACTGTCAGAGGCAGGAAGCTAGCACACTGAAACAGAAACCAATAACTGGCAGTGAATGGACCTCACTGCCAGCCTTATAAACAGGAGCCTCCTCCCAGGGGTGGAGAGGGGGAGGTGACACCTCCCAGCAGAATCCAATAACAGAAACTCGTGCATAGAGCTGCACTCACAGGCGCCAGCGCACGCCGCCGCCTGGACCCACGAGTGCGCGCACCGCACCAAACAACCACCCGTGGCCCTGGCAGCCGCCGCATGGTAACATTACCCCCCCTCTGACGGGGGACCTCCGGGACACCGCCACCATATGCAGGCCTATCTGGAAACAGACGGTGGAAACGCCACACCAAAACTGGAGCATAAACATGTGCGGCCACCCAGGAATGATCCTCTGGTTCAAAGCCCTTCCAGGCCACCAAATATTGTAAGGTTCCCCGACACAGATGAGAATCCAGGATCTCCTGGACCTCATATTCAACTTCATCCCGGACCAGGGTGGGCGGAGGTGGGCATCACCGAAGGGACGAAAGGTTTCAATAAAGACTTATGGAACACCCTGTGAACCCTCCATGTAGCTGGCAAGCCCAGTTCGTAGGCGAGCGGGTTCACCACACGTGTGATGACAAAGGGACAGACGTAACGCAGCGCCAGCTTCAAGGATGGGACCCTAAATTTGAGATTTTTAGAGGACAGGTATACCTTCTGTCCCACCCTGTAAGGTTCAGATACAGACAGACTCTTCCCACTACGCAACTGCATACGAGCCCCTGCTGCTTCCAAGTTTTTCTGTACCTCTTTCCATACTCCCTGCAGCGTATCTGTGGCGACATCACCTGCAGGACAGACAGATGGAGTAGGGATCGCTGTAAGGAAGCGAGGATGCTGACCGTATGCACAAAAGAATGGAGATACCCCAGAGGAAGAACAAGTGAGGTTGTAAAGTGCAAACTCTGCCAATGGCAGGAACTCTGCCCACTGATGAGCCTTTTCGCCAGCAAACAACCATAAATATTGCATTAAATCTTGGTTCTTCCGCTCAGTCTGACCATTAGTTTGCGGCTGGAACGCTGACGAGAAGGAAAGCGACGTTCCCAGGTTTCTGCAGAAGGCACGCCAAAACTGCGACACAAACTGAACCCCGCGATCAGATACATTGTTTTGGGGAACCCCATGTAGGCAAATTATTTCTTTTACAAAAATCTTGGCAAATTCTTTTGCCGAAGGTAGCTTCTTTAACGCCACAAAATGTGCCATCTTTGAGAACCGGGCAACAACCACTAAGATAGTGGTGAACTTCTAGGATTCCGGTAGGTCAGTGATAAAATCTACCGATAACTGCGACCACGGACTAGAAGGTACCGGTAACGGTCTCAGAGGACCCTCCGGAGGACGCCGCTGACTCTTATTGCATGCACAGACAGAGCATCCCTTAACAAAGTCGCGGATCTCCTGAGACATGCCTGGCCACCAGAAGCGTCTAGAACAAAGATCCAGGGTTCCCTGAAACCCCGGATGACCTGCGAGAATCGACGAGTGAGATTCATCCATGACTCTAAGACGTAAGGTCTCTGGCACAAACCATCTGCCCTCCGGCACCCCGAAGGAGCGTCCTGCTGACCATTCTGTAGTTGAGGGACGAAGTTAGATTCTACAGCTGCCACCACCATGCCAGGTGCCAAGATATTCTCGGGAGTCATAGTCTCACTTTCCGGCACCCCGAAACTCCATGACAGAGCGTCCGCCTTCACGTTCTTCTCTCCTGGGATATATATCACGACGAAATTAAACCTGGCGAAAAACAACGCCCACCTGGCCTGACGAGCTGTGAGTCTTTTAGCATTGGCGAGATATACAAAATTCTTGTGATCAATATACACGGTAATAGGGTGTCTAGCACCCTCAAGATGGTGTCGCCACTCTTCTAAAGCCCATTTGATCGCCAGTAACTCACGGTTACCCACGTCAGTTACCCACTGAGCCATTTCAGAAAAAAACATACTTTAAAAAGCTGACTGGTATAGGCAGAAGAGTCATTGAAGTGCTCCCCTTTAGAAGCTGGCTGGCAAATCGTAGCCTTGGGGCAAGCACTTAGCACTGGCCCATAAGCAGCAGCCCATCCATAGCCCAATTACATCCACCCTCCATAATATAAAACAGCATCAAAACCAACCTCAATACATAAATACAGTACCAGAACTGAACTTATAAATCTGATAACAGAACCAAGATCAGTACATAAATACAGCCCCAGAAACAAATACAGTAAAGAGAGCAATTGCAAAGTCAGGTTTACAGCTAACATAAATTTGTAGCGTGAAACTACAACACTGAGTATAACTTTAACAATGGTAAGGGTATGCTGGGAGTTGTTTTTTCGGTAACAAAAGTATTACCGTTCATCATTCTGGCCATCAAACACAGAGGAAGAATAAACATTTATATTATAGTGACTCAAAGGTCTTCTCAAATTGGAGCCCTTCTCTTTTTCTTCTTCACCCGCCATGACGACTTCTCCTAGCCATCACTTCTCTTTGCGGAGTTTGACATCCAGATGTCTTCTGCTCCTTCCTTTTACAACACATCTTCACACTGCCCTTTAATAAAGTGTTCCATACAGTTCTCCAGGTATAAAAGTATGCCCCATACTGTGGCCCTCAATGAAATGAGCCACAGACTGTGCCTTCACAATAAGAAAACTTGCCCTGAAGATGCTGAATGAAGGTATGTCCCACAGTGTGCCCACTGAATAAATGTGCCCCATAATGTGTAACAAATCCTCCAGTACAGAATACTTATACGCCATTTGTGTGTGTTCACAAATGACAGATTTGGTGTGGATCTTCCGCAGTGGAAAAATCTGCGCCACAGCATTTGGTGAGGATTTTGATGCGGATGCACAGCAGAATGCATCCTAAATGGTGCAAATTTTTGCATGGATTTTTCTGCAGTAGAAAATCCAACCCAAATTTGTTGTGTGTGAATGCACCCTAAGGCCTCGTTCTCATGAACTTCATTTTAGCATTTCGTTTTTCGCGTGAACGAAAAATAGCCGTGACCAAGTTGCAGTTGTTCAGTTTGTGCAGGCATAAAAATCAAACAACAATCTGCCTGTGTAAACAGGCAGCTGTTCATCTATGAATGACTGCCTATTTACTATGATGGAGGTGAGTGACCCGCTTTCCTTCCATCCACTTAGTGATCGTCGCTCCTGTGTAAAAGCACAGGAGCCATTATCGCCAGGATGACTGTCAGGATCTTAGCACCCGACAGTAGTGTGTAAAAGGGTCATCAAGCCCCCTAGCTGCAACTAAAAACCATTGTGTTCCACAACCTTCTACTCCCTTGTTCAAGACTTTTCCTCAACTGCACTAGTTCTCTGGAGAGAGCTGCACCAGACAATTAGGCTAATCACCAATATCCACAAGTGAGACCTATTACAATCCCTAATCTAACTCTTTTTCGTCTACTTGTTTTCTACATTTTCCCTCAGAACCTGAACCCTTCAGCTAAGGGCTTCGACAGATGAATGTATGCACAAATAAGCTCGCAGCAACGGAACTTATTTGCGTCTGTTTAAGAGTCGTATGCCGGGTCACAACTTTCTCTTGCTTTTTTTAACCTATCATAGACTTTTACGGCAGCTTTTCACAAGGTTAGGGCAGGACCTATCTTTTCTCGCGTGCAATTCTTGCTCATGCTCATGAGAACGAACCCATTAAAATCAATAAATTTACTTTGTCACATTTTGTGGGTGTTAGTATCACGCGCACAAAAATGGGCGCAAACACATTCGTCTGTTTAGGCCTTAACAGTATCCCCCACAATCCGCTCAAAGGCAGTTCATACTGTATCTGTACAAACACAGATACTTGCTGGTGACCAGCTCATGTTAAAGGGGTATTCTGGGCATTTACCCCCTTGCAGTATTGATAACCTATCCTCAAGATAGGTCCCAAATAGTGAATTGGCACGGGCCGCTCAGGACCCCTAGCGATCAACTAATCTTAAGACCCTTTTACACTCAACAATTATCGTTTAAACGACCAAAGGACTAAACAAATTAACGACTTGTTTGCATAAAATGCTGAACATTTAAACACACAGATTATCATCTGAAATCCTCTCCATTTCCCTCATTAGCTAAGGTAACTACTGTATATGTTGCTTGCTCATGTGGGTGTGTGTTTATGCCAGGAATTTCTGGCATGGAGGATTTTAATTTGTGTGTAGATAAGACATTGTCTACTGCTAGCATGACTATACAAGTAGTCATTGTATTTGTTAAGTTCGTCTCCTGGGATCTGTGGTACTACAGATGATCTGTACTTCTTCTGCTCAGGTGTGGGGATTGTGCTTGCTGGGCGTGTGTGTGTCAGCCAGCCAGCCAATCACTCCAGGTCAGTACACATAAAGCTGTCTTCCCAGGTGTGGGTGTGACTCTCTGTTCTCATTATGTCTCTGTTTGTGGTGAGAGCAGGGTGGTGGCTCCTGGTTAGTGTAGCGGTATTGCCAGGAGCCATGACGTGGCCCACTAGCTTCCATGTTTTGATCAAAATGTCAACTAATACCTGGCTTTTAGAGCATTTACATCTGCTACTAGTGTTTGTGTTTTAGCTGCTGTATGGTGTGATTATGGCTCTGTGTGTCTTCTTACTCTGTCCAGTTTTCTGCTGGTCAGCCTATCTGTCAGATAGGCTGACCGGTGGAGATCCGTCTGCCGGCTTCTGCTCCCGGGTGATGGACATCCATCGCAGGATACTGCAACGCCTGTGGACAGACAGCCTAATCCACCTATCCATTGCCAGACCACCACCAATCAATTATTGGCCATAAGAACTGCAAGGGGGGTTAAATGTCAAGAATATCCCTTTAAAGTTGGTGTACCATTGTACAGAACAAGCACTTGTGTCCCCCCCTATTTCCTTGTGGACTTTCAGCTCTCGAGCAAGGTTCTCACTCCTATTGTTCAAACTGTTTATTAGTTGTTTAGTACTGTATGTAATGTCTACTTTTGCCTGTTCATGTACCCTCTGATTTGTGCAGCACATTTTGTTGTCAATATATAAGGATCATTACTAGAGATGAGCGAGCACCAAAATGCTCGGGTGCTCGTTACTCGGGACGAAATTATGCTCGAGGGTTCGTTTCGAGTAACGAACCCCATTGCAGTCAATAGGCGACCCGAGCATTTTTGTATATCGCCGATGCTCGCTAAGGTTTTCATTTGTGAAAATCTGGGCAGTTCAAGAAAGTGATGGGAACGACACAGCAACGGATAGGGCAGGCGAGGGGCTACATGTTGGGCTGCATCTCAAGTTTCCAGGTCCCACTATTAAGCCACAATAGCGGCAAGAGTGCCCCCCCCCCCAACAACATTTACTTCTGAAAAGCCCTCATTAGCAATGCATACCTTAGCTAAGCACCACACTATCTCCAACAAAGCACAATCACTGCCTGCATGACACTCCGCTGCCACTTCTCCTGGGTTACATGCTGCCCAACCCCCCCCCCCCCCCCGCACGACCCAGTGTCCACAGCGCACACCAAAGTGTCCCTGCGCAGCCTTCAGCTGCACTCATGCCACACCACCCTCATGTCTATTTATAAGTGCGTCTGCCATGAGGAGGAACCGCAGGCACACACTGCAGAGGGTTGGCACGGCTAGGCAGCGACCCTCTTTAAAAGGGGCGGGGCGATAGCCCACAATGCTGTACAGCATTGGCGACGTGCTGCTGCTGCTGACACATCTTGATTGCGAGACAGAGGTTGCGTTGGAGGAGGAGGAGGAGGGTGGTTTAGTGGAGGAAGCATACACTGCCGCAGATACCAGCACCGAGCTGGGGCCCGCAATTCTGGGGGTGGGTAGGACGTGAGCGGTCCCAGGCTCTGACTCTGTCCCAGCCTCCACTAAATTCACCCAATGTGCCGTCAGGGAGATATAGTGGCCCTGCCCGCCTGTGCTTGTCCACGTGTCCGTTGTTAAGTGGACCTTGGCAGTAACCGCGTTGGTGAGGGCACGTACAATGTTGCGGGAGACGTGGTCGTGCAGGGCTGGGACGGCACATCGGGAAAAGTAGTGGCGACTGGGAATCGAGTAGCGCGGGGCCACCGCCGCCATCATGCTTTTGAAAGCCTCCGTTTCCACAAGCCTATACGGCAGCATCTCCAGGCTGATCAATTTGGCTATGTGCACGTTTAACGCTTGAGCGTGCGGGTGCGTGGCGGCGTACTTGCGCTTGCGCTCAAACAGTTGCGCTAGCGACGTCTGGACGCTGCGCTGAGAGACATTGCTGGATGGGGCCGAGGACAGCGGAGGTGAGGGTGTGGGTGCAGGCCGGTAGGCACTCGTGCCTGTGTCCTCAGAGGGGGGTTGGATCTCAGTGGCAGGTTGGGGCACAGAGGGAGAGGCAGTGGTGCAAACTGGAGGCGGTGAACGGCCTTCGTCCCACCTTGTGGGGTGCTTGGCCATCATATGCCTGCGCATGTTGGTGGTGGTAGCTCCCCAGCTGATCTTGGCACGACAAAGGTTGCACACCACTGTTCGTCGGTCGTCAGGCGTCTCTGTGAAAAACTGCCACACCTTAGAGCACCTTGGCCTTTGCAGGGTGGTATGGCACGAGGGGGCGCTTTGGGAAACAGTTGGTGGATTATTCGGTCTGGCCCTGCCTCTACCCCTGGCCACCGCATTGGCTCGGCCTGTGCCCACACCCTGACTTGGGCCTCCGCGTCCTCGCCCGCGTCCACGTCTTCTAGGCCTACCCCTACCCCTCAGCATGCTGTATTACCAGTAGTGCAGAAACAGAACGCTGTAATTAAATGTGCCGCTTATTGGCCTGTGGTTGGAGGCTGACTCCGCTTACGGAACCCACAGCAGAGCCAGGAAAGAATTTTGCGCAAGCCTGCTGTAACACTTAGCTGGCTGCGTATGAATTAGGACAACTACCCCCAGCAGAGACCCTGTACACTGAGGACGGTCAGAGGCAGCCCAAATAGATTTTTTTTCCCAAATGTTTTTGGAAAGGCCCACTGCCTATATACACTAAATATGTCTTCTGTCCCTGCCTCACCACTACTGGCCCTGGACAATGTAAAATTACTGCAGACTGTTTCACTGTGGACAGGAATACAGCGGTGATGTAACAGGCAACACAGAGGCAGGAAAGAATTTTGCGCAAGCCTGCTGTAACAGTTAGCTGGCTGCGTATGAATTAGGACAACTACCCCCAGCAGAGACCCAGTACACTTGTGGACAGGAATACAGCGGTGATGTAAGAGGCAACACAGAGGCAGGAAAGAATTTTGCGCAAGCCTGCTGTAACACTTAGCTGGCTGCGTATGAATTAGGACAACTACCCCCAGCAGAGACCCAGTACACAGAGGACGGTCACAGGCAGCCCAAATAGATTTTTTTTCCCAAATGTTTTTGGAAAGGCCCACTGCCTATATACACTAAATATGTCTTCTGTCCCTGCCTCACCACTACTGGCCCTGGACAATGTAAAATTACTGCAGACTGTTTCACTGTGGACAGGAATACAGCGGTGATGTAACAGGCAACACAGAGGCAGGAAAGAATTTTGCGCAAGCCTGCTGTAACAGTTAGCTGGCTGCGTATGAATTAGGACAACTACCCCCAGCAGAGACCCAGTACACTTGTGGACAGGAATACAGCGGTGATGTAAGAGGCAACACAGAGGCAGGAAAGAATTTTGCGCAAGCCTGCTGTAACACTTAGCTGGCTGCGTATGAATTAGGACAACTACCCCCAGCAGAGACCCAGTACACAGAGGACGGTCACAGGCAGCCCAAATAGATTTTTTTTCCCAAATGTTTTTGGAAAGGCCCACTGCCTATATACACTAAATATGTCTTCTGTCCCTGCCTCACCACTACTGGCCCTGGACAATGTAAAATTACTGCAGACTGTTTCACTGTGGACAGGAATACAGCGGTGATGTAACAGGCAACACAGAGGCAGGAAAGAATTTTGCGCAAGCCTGCTGTAACAGTTAGCTGGCTGCGTATGAATTAGGACAACTACCCCCAGCAGAGACCCAGTACACTTGTGGACAGGAATACAGCGGTGATGTAAGAGGCAACACAGAGGCAGGAAAGAATTTTGCGCAAGCCTGCTGTAACACTTAGCTGGCTGCGTATGAATTAGGACAACTACCCCCAGCAGAGACCCAGTACACAGAGGACGGTCACAGGCAGCCCAAATAGATTTTTTTTCCCAAATGTTTTTGGAAAGGCCCACTGCCTATATACACTAAATATGTCTTCTGTCCCTGCCTCACCACTACTGGCCCTGGACAATGTAAAATTACTGCAGGACGCAATGCTCTGCACGGCCGATATACAAAAAAAAAAAAAAAGTGCAACACTGCAAAAAGCAGCCTCCACACTACTGCACACAGTTAGATGTGGCCCTAAGAAGGACCGTTGGGGTTCTTCAAGCCTAAAATAACTCCTAACGCTCTCCCTATAGCAGCTCCGGCACCAGCAGCACTGTCCCTGATCTCTGTCAGAATGCATCCCTGGCGAGCCGCGGGAGGGGCCGATTTATATACTCGGGTGACACCTGATCTCGCCGGCCACTCACTGCAGGGGGGTGGTATAGGGCTTGAACGTCGCAGGGGGAAGTTGTAATGCCTTCCCTGTCTTTCTATTGGCCAGAAAAGCGCGCTAACGTCTCAGAGATGAAAGTGAAAGTAACTCAAACACCACGTGGTACTCGTCTCGAGTAACGAGCATCTCGAACACCCTAATACTCGAACGAGTATCAAGCTCGGACGAGTACGTTCGCTCATCTCTAATCATTACTAATTTGATATTCTTTACTTGATCTAATGAAAAATGTTTGTGTTTTCCATAAATAATGGTAAATAAAAGATGTTACTAATCATAATAAGAAAATGTTACTATGTTAAATAATTTTGATTCCATATAATACCTTAAAAATTCCTCCCAATCCCTCCATTAATATAGATAGCCCTTGTTCCCTTTCCTAAATCACCTTCTCGCATAGCATGTTTCCACATCAAACTTACAAGTAACTTTGGTAAAGTCTTTGCCAAGTATGGTCTTTCACTATGTCCTTTTATGGTCAATGTTATTAGGTCTTATTGATCCTTATGTCAATGTTAAGGATAGCCGTTAAGTGTCATATTGCCAGACGCTGGGGGGCTGCCTGACTTTTGGAAACATGCCAGATGTCCAGAGATGGGTCAAACTCTATTAACTGACAAGTAAACCCCCAGAAAAAAGCATCCAGCACTTGACAGGTCTCGTACGCTCTGTCGTATGATATGCTTCACCAAATCCTTGTTTAAACAGTCTTGCAATTACTAGTGGCACAACCGCACAGGCTGTGTATAGAGGCCAGGTTAACAGAGGTCAGCTCTGGCAGGCGGCACGGTCTGCTGTCAGACCTAAACACTTTATAAAATTGTATAAGTTAAATAAAGGGTTTAAAACACATAAAAGCAGACAGGCATAAAAAAGATCTATATGTTTAATATTTACATTACACTGTTTGGAGGGCTTGCTGACTGTGTGAGGTATCCTCTAATGTGAAGGTGAAGGCACCGATCCAGGACAGGTGATTGAAGTTATATGTATTGTGATGGACTCATAAGTAATATTCACTAGTATATACCAATGTTGATGGTAAAGGGGTTGTGCCATCAACCCCTTTCAGAACGTGGGGCCAGGGACTGCCTCAGAGAAACTGTAGTGTTACATGATGGTCATTCAGATGAATGGCCATCTTATAATAAAAAGATGGCACACAGTCAAATAAGCTCTAATAAGAGCCACTTCTACAGAGCAACTTTCTGTTTCAGCCGTAGAGGGGGTTCCCGAGCAAGGGACGCTGCTTTATGACATTCACATACGCTAATAGGCCAAAAGTGATTGTGTGTGAAGCCAAACTAAGGTTAAAAATATGCCCCTATGACGTGTTAACAGGGGTTGTGTACTTGGTACACCCCATTTAGTACAGACAAAAGGGGGATCGTAAAGCTCCTGGGTCCCATTTATAGCATGGTCCCTACCTACCATTTGTCTTTTATAATACTGATATCTACTTTGATACCTCTGCACACCCCTATAGTTATGACACTTATATAGGCTATAATTATAAGCATTGGAGTTTTAGCATATGTAGTGGCCCAGAGTTAGTAGGGACCCTCCATAATGTTATATGTCTGTCTCGGGCCATTGTCTTGTCAGTGCCTTGTTTGTGGAGTGCATTCGATTTATGTGGATTGGATGGTTGCAGGACTGAGAGGGTTAATGTCTGGTATGTTCTGAACTATCTGGAAAATGTATTATACTCAGTGTATCGTTTTGTGGTCAAGTGAGGATGTTATATGTATATTTTTGCAAGAATGCAGAGAGAAGAAGTCTATCAGTCAGAGAGGAAGAGTGAGGTCTGACAGTGAGTGAGCCACACAGACACCGGACATCGGTCTGTGTGTGGAGAGAATGGAGGAAGCCAAGTGACTTCCTTTTGCTGGGCCTGAGCCCATTCTATCCAGGAGACCTCGGTGCTGCTACTGAGCACTGAGAGTAGGACAAGCAGCTTCACAGCGAGAGGAGGACAACGAGAGTGAGTATTGATCGGTAGAGAGAGTTGCCAGGAGCGGGATTACACAGATAACTTGGATTTTGGATTATCCGAATACCCCGAAAATCCTCCCTGTTGGACAACTCTGGCTTGTTATATCTGTACCAAGACTGTTTGTTTGGATTGGAGTTTAAAAGGTTACAGTAAACAGACAGAATAGACCGCTCCCGGTTCCTGTTCAGAAAGTTGCCATGTGTGTGGACTACTTTATTTCATCTGGAAGATCCATCGCAGAGGATGGAATGGTGGCATCACGAGTGACAATTGGGTTTAAGGTAACCCCTGGTTACAACCCCTGTGATCTCCCCCAGCAGTAATGTGGTCAGGTCCTGAGCTGCCCCCAGGAGAGGAGATGGTAGAGACCCGTGACAAGGTCTTTCTCTACCACGCTGTCCCTCGGCTGTGAGTTTGCTCCTTGGATGCTGCACATATTTTCCCCATTAAAGCCAAAATGAAATGTGACAACTTTAGAAATTATGCTGCCTTTACCTGAATGGTATGATCTGAATTATCATGAAATCCCTTTCACTAGTAAATAACTGTGGTATAAAATGCCTGTGCTCAGAATCATGTCTAGAAGCAAGATCTGCACTATTCTCCATGCACACATGCGTAGTTCCACAATTAAATGTGGGGTGCAAAACTCAGACCAAGTTTTCCTTAGATGGACTGAAGACAGCCATTCCCCATACAGTACTGCGGAGTACTGAATGAGAAGTGGACGATGCTCAATGATGATCTGCCTGTTTAAGTAGGCTGAACGAGTGCAAACGAGAAGGGGCATGAGGTTAAAAATATGTAACTAATGTACAGTACTCTATTTAATGGATTCTTGCATCAGATGCCTCGGTAATGAGACGATTGTTGCAGGTCCTGCTCCTGGCAAATACATGATATAGCTGGGGGAACCCACAGGCATCCAGGCAAATGTAGTATTACATGGCAGCTATTCAGATGAATGATCGTGCTCAGTGTGAGAAAAATAGTCCCATGCCAGATTAGTGAAGGAGTTAAATTAAAGGTCTGGTACTTAATGGCCTCAGTGGTGAGTCCATTACTTCCATGATGGTGAGTCCATTGCTTCCATGATAACAAGTCCGCGACATGACTTCCTCTACATTGACACATGCTGGTGCTGATACATTCAGCACATTCACTAATGTAAAAAAACAGACATACTTAAATGACCTTTAACTGGATTAAATCTAGAGAATGCATATATGGGTATCAGTATGGGATTGAGATCTGTTAATTTGCGCTTAACCCCAGTTGTGGACACAAAGCGAATGAGTAGAGTACTGTACTGCTAAAGATCATTGATGAGCCACAATGGACCACAACCCAACAGTAGACTGTATTCGCATGTAGCAGCTTTGTGGTATTTTGGCTTTTGTGGTATGTCAGACAAGAGTCAAATCCCATTCACAAAGAACCAGGGGCATGTCTTAGTACTGCCAGTGTTTTTATGGTGTTTTGCCTGTAGCAGGAAAAAGAACAGTCATTATGGTACAACTACAATTGTGAAATTCTATGAAAATGGTTTAGAGAAATTTCCTAGTACTGCATATTGGAAAAGAGAAATAGCCGCTAATTAATTCCTTTGATGCAGTAATAGTGAAGCTGCTGCACCGCCACTGGGAGATGTGAATTTACCCTTATATCAACCTTCATACAATAATCTGGGCACCATTTTTCTGTGTAATTATTTAGGCACTGTTTTTACTGCCTGGGTTCTTGGTTACAGAGATAATGTTATCAGTCTGCCAGAGTTGCCAACATTTTCAAGTAATTTCCAAGAACACTTTTCCGCTGTGCCAATGCCTTACAACTCAACAAGTGTCACTTTTTCCCATGGGTTTTGGTGTATTATAAAGCACAGTACGCCATATCTAACAGGTTTCGATAAAGTATTTAGTGTTTTAAAAGTTTGTTTTCGGTGAATATTGATATAATTATGGAGGAAAATAGTTAGGAAATTTCTAGGCATGAAAAGTTGCAAGGGACATTGTTTGTCTCGACCCTACTTTCAGAACTGTGCTCTGATTTAACAGACAAAAGACAAAACTTTGAAATAGTCAATTGCCAAAAGCAACATGATTTCTATTTTCTACATTAAAACCTGATTGTATCCAGAGGGGTGTTTCTATCTCCTTCCCTTGTTTTAAATATGCCACCAAGCCAGGATGTTTTAAAGCGACCCTTCAGTTTTGGGATTGGAGAGAGAGAAGGGTATATTACTTGCAGCTGTTTTTCTCTGCTGTCCCTCTGATTTGCCTATTCCCAATACTGTTTTTGGCCGGTGAAGATGGCTGACACAATCTGCAGACTTCCTAATTCCCTCAGTGTACTGGTAGTGTTAGACTACCAATGCATTATACCTGCTTTATGATTGGACAGAGCTACTCATGTGATCAACAATGGCTAATCAGAGAGCAGTGCACATTGTGCATTAGGTAGTGAAAAAACTGTTGCAGCCATCTTGGACATTTAAAAACAGGGCCGGAGACTGGTGGATCAGAAGGGTGGTAGAGAAGAACAACTGCAGGTAATATACCCCTTGTCCCTCCTGTCCTGGAGCAGAGGTTTGTCCTGAAACCAGAGGATTGCTTTAAGATATATTGAAATGTATCACTAATCTATTTGACAATAATAATTTTTGGGTGATTGTCCCACAGACTGGACTGTGAGATAGCCAGGGTTAATACTAATTTGCATGATTTGTATTCATAGGATCACTTCTTGTCTGTTTAGAGGTGTTCCTTGGCAGAGTGAAAAGAACTTTATCCCCCCTCCGTCTCCTTGAGGTATAGGTACATCACAGAGGTGTGTCGTGGTTATGAAGATGGCTCGGCAGTGGAATTTGCTGCATAGCTAACAGACACATTTGAAGCTAGCTCTGACCATTGCTGTTTGACAGCTTACATGAGCAGTCAATCCTGACCGTGGCATGTAAACTGTCCGACACTCCTCCAACTCACCATCAGCCCCCCCGTAATGTAATCATTAACTGTTGGTTGCCATGGTAGCGCCGGCCATCATGAAGGCACGTGCCATATATTCAACCATATTAATTCAACCACATTAAGTCCTGCCTATGGCAGGGCTTAATATGTGATCCCTAAAATTACAACATACTGCAATACTGAAGTATTGCAGTATATGGAAGAAATGATCAAGCAATCCCAAGTTCAAGTCCCCTAAGTTGACAAAAAAATGTACAATTAAAAGTCAAATACAATTTTTAAAAGTAAAAACAATTGAAAATATGAAACATTTTAATTCCCCCTTTTCTCATGTAAATGCTGTTGAAAAAATAATGCATAATGCTAGAATTTTGTTTTTTTAGTCACTCTGTCTCCCAATGAAAACTGAATAAAAAGTGGTCAAAAAGGGTAACAATAAAATGGTGACAATAAAAACTACAGCTTACCCTGCAAAAAATAAGCCCTCGCGCATCCCCATCGACGGAGAAATTAAAATAGTTATGGGGCTCAGAATATGACAAAAAACATTTTTTTAATAACATTTTTTTTTAACATAGTAAAACATAAAAAACCTATAAACATAGTAGTCATGATGGTACTGACCCATAAAATGAAGTTAACATGTCATTTTTATAGCACAATGAAGGCCGCAAAAATTAAACCTCTTGAAAAAAGCCATAGTTACGTTTTCTAAAATTTCACTCCATTTAAACATTTTTAAAAATTTTTCAGTACATTGCTTGGTATATTAATTGGTACTCTTAAAACATACAACTTGTCCTGCAAAAAGGAAGCCTTTATAGGTCTATGTTGTTGGAAAAATAAAAAAAAGGTATAGCTTTTGGAACACTGGGATGAAAAAAATGAAAATAAAAATCGGAAAAATGACTGGTAGTTAAAGGGTTGTCTGGTTACTAAACAACATCCCTTTAATAGTGCTCACAGTTGTAAAATAATAGACTGATCACTTACCCCTGTATTGGACCAAAGTTTGGGGTCCCCTCTGAGACTTGAGAATACATGTTATATGTATGTCTCATGTCATTGTCATAAGTGTTGAATGAATCAATGTTATGTGTATTAGCAAGCAAGAAGGGGTTAACGTTTGCTAATGTCTGAAAATTGTATCATTTTGTCTAGTCATGGATTGGTTGATGGACACGTGATGTGTTGTGGGTGAGATGTGTAGAAGAGAGTTGAGAGTTGGAAGTTGAAGAGAGTAGAGAGCTGGGAGTTGGAGCTGGAGGAATGGAGGAGAAGGAGAGATGGGCTGTTGCTCCTGCCAGAGCTTAGCCATGCTTAGAACACTCCTTGTGAGAAGCCTGCCCTTACAGGGTTTGAGAATCCAGGACATGTCGAGTAGGCGTGGGTGTGAGAGCGCAAGAACTGCATGCACCTAGTCAGCAAAAACCGCAAGCCAAGTGAGAAGTAGTGAGTAACTGCCTGATGTTCAAGTCAAGTGTGAAAGACTTCCATCCAGTTAAGAGAGTTTCGACCAAGAGAGTGAGATCCAACAGATAACTGAGACTTGTGGATGTAATACCTTGGGAAACCCAAACTGCACGAGTGAAAGAAAGCAGGCGAGGAATGTAAGCCTACTTCTACTAATAATGCAATGTGAATTTTAGTAAAAAGAAAGTCCGCCTTCATAGGTATGGAAAAAATCTTTAGCCTTTATTAATAATCAGTACCACAGCATAATAAAAACTTTGAACGCATTTCGGTCAGCGTCCGACCTTGTTCATCCGATAGGATATCGTGAAGGACTACACGAACTGCCTAGGATGGATACATAGCCGAGCCACAAGGATCAAGTGTATGCAGGAAAGAGGGTGAGCGTTTGTTTATTCTTGTTATAGTTTCTAATAATGCAATGTGTGCAAGTTATTTTTCTGTAAATTTACAAAACGTTGAAGTAAAGGAATAGGACCGAACGTTTCTGGTTCTTGTTTGAAAAGTACTCTCTGTGTGTGGACTACTTTATTCCAGTTGGGTGATCCACCGCAAAAGAAAGAACGGTGGCATCACAGTTACAAAACAGGTCTTAAGGTATCCCAAGTTACCAAACATGATCTTCTCCGGTTAGTAACGAGGTCAGGTTCTTGACCACCCCTAGGGAGGAGATGGTAGAGCTCCGTGACAAGGTTAATTCTCTACCCTGCTGTCTCCTCGGCTGAAAGCCTGCGCCATGGATGCTGCACCCCCTCCTTTGCAGCCTTGCCGTGGTCCCAGTGTTTGTTGACAGTAAACATCTCTGGAAGTCAGGTGACTGCTGTTGCCAATCTGAGGCTGCAGCATCACTGTTCATCCTCCTGCCATCAGCATTACCATACTGGGCACCATGATGCCAGAAAAGTAAAATGATGAAGCTGCAGCCTTTGATTGGGAATGGCGCGTCGGCTCTCTACTCTCTTCAACTTCCAACTCTCAACTCTCTTCTACACATCTCACCCACAACACATCACGTGTGCATCAACCAATCCATGACTAGACAAAACGATACAATTTCCAGACACCACCAGGCATTAGCAGACATTAACCCCTTCTTGCCTGCAGGTGCTAATACACATAACATTGACTCATTCAACACTTATGACAATGGCATGAGACATACATATAACATGCATTCCCAAGTTCTGGAGGGGACCCCAAACTTTGGTCCAATACAGGGGTAAGTACTGATCAGTCTATTATTTTACAACAGTGAGCACTATTAAAGGGATATTATTTAGTAACCGGACAACCCCTTAACTACCAGTAATTTTTCCGATTTTCATTTTTATTTTTTTCATCCTGGTGTTCCAAAAGCGAACAGGTAAGTACTGATTGCAGCGTCCCGTAGGGTGAACCCAGACACAAGGCCCAGGTTAAGGAGCTGGGAAGGTAGAGTGGTCACTTGTCACGGTGGCACTTACCAGGCTCCCTCCCGGAGGGATACACGTAGCCTCAGCCGCAGCAGCGCTGGGCCTCTTCCGGACACCCCTAGGATAGGGATGCCCGATAAACTGTGAAACAGGGATAGCAGATGTCACGGGTGACGCCACCATTCCGTTACCCACTAGTATGACCTTCGGCGGTAAATAATGGAGCCGCAGACAAAAGTAACGTACCTCAGGTCCCTTGGAACGGTCCGGGCCTGGCAAAACTTTACTTAACATTTGTTCCAGCAGATCGTACAAATTATTCAAATTGGCAGTGCAGGAAAAGAAGCAGACTTGAGAGTACCTCCAACTGGTGATTCTAGACTTCAGGACGGCTGGGTGTGCAAAGCAAATGGGTGTATCTCTACGCATTGATCCCCTAGACCAGGATGGCCGCATAGGAAAAATGATCACGTAGTACCTTTGCACTACGCCTGGCTGTATGCACGTTCTCTTGCTCACGCTTGCTCTCTCTCTCAAGGGACTCACTCTGCCACGGTTGCTGTCACACAGGATGTTAGGACCAACTCTTCCTCCCCCATTCTTCACCACATGAGGGTTGAAGGTACCCCCATGTGGCTGGCACTCTCAGGAACCCAGAAGAGATGGACTAGAGAACTCTTTCCCTCTCTCACACACACCTATTTATATCCTCACTCATACCATGTGACAGGACATAAATTGACACATTACAAGCACCTCCCAGTCTCATACAAACACTTAACTCCTCACTTGCTGCAGCTATGCAATACACATAACACAACACTAGACACTTTTGCACAGCACACCAATAAAGACATGACATGTATGACATTATGGAGGGGGGCCAGGATAGATGTACTGGGCCACTACACTGATCAGTTTGTTATTTTACTACAGTGAGTGCTATTAAAAGCATGTTGTCCAGTGACTGGACAACCCCTTTAAATGATCTGTTTACTGGTTTCAAATATTGGTGAGTATATACATTGCAGACCACAAGGTAGTAGTCTCTTAAAGGGGTTTCTTTCTAATTAAAAGGGTATTCCAGGCCCAGATTAACATCTTAAAATTTAATATACATCATTGCAATAAGTCATTTAGTATTAGGCTCACTGTACCCGATCTAGCTACTTTCTTCATTTTCTATCTATGTCATGTAACCCTCTGCCTGAAAAATATCTCCACTTCCTCTGACATCTTGTCCGTATTTTCTACTTCCCCCCCGGTCCATAGCCCCAACATCCTGTGAGCAGGGCATGATGGGAGGACAGGAGTGGAAGCACTCTGCTGTATTGCTCATGTGCAGTTCAGAGTGGTGGAAGCTCCTGTCTATCTGCTTCCGGCTTTCTCTGCCCTCTGAGTGGGAGGGAGGTTGGTGCTAGTAAGTTGTAGGACCTGTAAGCTGTGGGCGGAGCTACAGCGCTGGTCAGTAAACAAGCTCTATGCATGCTGGGAGTTGTAGATAACAGTCTGTTGCTGTGTTTAATGTGGAAGTGATGCATGTAAGCACAGTGGCAGATTGGCGGCTGCATGGGTTGAAAAAGAGGGTGCAGAGTGGCAGATAAAAGGTACAGGCTGCCGCTACTTAGCTGTACCTCCTAGATTTCACTTCAGGATTATAGGTTGATGTAGATTAATATATGTTTCTTTCAACCTGTGTTACTATGCAGACAACCTCTTTGATGCTGATAATCTATGAGTAATCTAGACGCAGGCATCTATAGTAATGTCTTCATTATAAATAAGACAATGCATTCCGCTTGAAAGTAGGTTTGCCATTTCAACATAAAGGTTATTCTGCAGAGTTTACTTGTGGAGGCAATTATCTAGAACACAGATAAGGAATAGTTGCCATTCTATCCGTTGTTAAGATACTAAATGTCTCCATGTTGTCATAATGCTCGGCCACTCTCGGGATAGAGCCAAAGATCTGTGATAAGACTGAGATGGACATCATGTGAGCTACTGCGAAAGAATCAAGAGACCAAGTGCTGACAACTGCATATTGCAGAAACTAACTTTCTACAGCACGTTTGTCGGACACAAGGACCCCTATTAATTTGTTAAATATGTGCCGAAGACAAGACATTTCTTCACTAAAAACAGCTACCCTCCCAATCAGATGATTGCCATGAGTCCAACTCCTGGGACCCCAGCAATCATCATTGTAGATTCCGGGAGCTAGACCTATAGCCATATTCTATTGGCCCTAGCAGTTGTTTGTCTGGCCATCTTGTATTTTCACTGCAGTGACTACTGCAGCTGAAAATGGAGGACTACATGACACCAGTTCACATGAATTGGCTACATAGCGTGGCCAAGTCAACCAGAGCAGGAGACATTTTACACTGTCCGAATTCTCACCTCAATGTAACAAGCAACGCTTGACAAGCATGGCTAGGGGCATGTTTCATTTCATTTTACATGAACTGAGAATTCGCTTATGGGGAGGAATAATCATAATTAATAGCACTCGTTCCCATAGACTGGCTACAAGGAGATGTACCATATAGCTGATCAGCAAGCATTTTAAGCTTGCTCAAAGTCACTGAACAGCTGATGAATGAGCATTCAGAAAGCTGATGACCAGTGCCCCAAGGACTTTAATTAATTCCTGATTTTATGACCTATTACATAGACACTTCATACCAACATCACTGACTCCAGATCCCAAGTCATCACCTTTCAACTTTCCATTCATACACAATGATAATTTTAATTGCTTATCTCAATGATGTTTCACCCCATATACAATATCTTGATTCAATATTTTAACGCTTTTGCTTTGTGTTAGCCTGACGAAGGGGCCTCTGTGCTCTAAAAGCTCGCAAATATACCAATTAACCAAGTTAACCAATAAATCTATCACCTCTATAATACTTTTGTCTTTTTATACAAAAGTATTTACCATTTAATAGTATGGGGAGAAATTCTATGTAACAGCGACTGAGGGTGGTACAATGCCCCAAAACGAACACATTGCAGAACGTGCCTTAAAATAACAGGAGGAAAACTAGACCCTTTATAGAATTGTAGGGCATTCATCCGAACAATGGTTAAAGCTGTTTAAATATTGCCATTCTTTATCAACATTTATATTTTATTTGAATGACAAAACCCCATAAAACTTTGATGACCAAACATTATAAAATAAAAGTCCTACAGTTGGTAGATGGAATAGGACGCTGCCAAATATCATTTTATGACACTGAATAGCTCTGCCCGCTGCCATCTCACCAGATGCTGTTGTGAGCAACCTCAATAGCTTTTTATTGTAAGGGAGGGATGTTACACTGTCGTGGACCTGAATAAAAGGGCTGGTTCAAAAACAGGTTATGGATGGAGGAGGAAATTATTTGGTGAAACTGACACAGATCTCATTCTTCAATATCGCTGCGGTACATTTGATATCCTATTACAATGAATTGTGCTGTACTGGGTTACAGTGTATACTATAATATATACAGAGCAACCCACAGAATTTCCGGGCCACCTAACACAAAATTTTGGTACACCCACTTCAGCAATCAGAGGGGCTTAGGAGCTTTTTTTCATGGGATGACAATTTGAGCGATAATCGCTTCTGTGCTTTTCACAGTAAACAGGCAGTTGTTCATAGGTGAATGACTATCTGTTCATGAAGGGCGATTGTCGTTCAGTTTTTATGTGTGCATTATCTTTCATTGATGCATGCATTCACACTGAATGATCATCATTTAGATTCCCATGATCCAGCAGGAATCTGTACGATGATCAGCCCATGTAAAAGCGCCCTTAGGCCTTAGTCAGACGGGCGTTTTTAGCCGTGATTTGCGCATGCGCATGCGTCCGGCGATTTTATAAAACCATTGCTTTGCAATGGTATCGGACACATGAGCGCTTTTTATGCGCTCGTCCGATAAATTATAGAACAAAAAAATCGCAGATCGCACCTATCTGCGATCTGCGATTCCTGTTCTCTTCTGTATATGCGCTCAATGGGGCCGGCGGCAGCAGCGCCGACCCCATTGAGAACATATAGAAGACAAATCATTCTTCTCTGCCACAGCTGTAACAGCTGTGGCAGAGAAGAACGATGTTTGCCCATTGAATTCAATGGAGCTGCAATACAGCCTGCCCCCTGATTGGCTCAGCGCTGAGCCAATCAGGGGGCAGGTCTGACTCACACCCCCTTCACACCCACTGCAGGACGGCCACGCGGAGCTCCGGCTGCCGGGAGAAGGTGAGTATACAATTTTTTTTTATTTTAACACATTTTAGGATGAATTGCAGGGAAGGGCTTATATATTTAAGCCCTTACCGACAATTCATCCCAGGCTCGCCCGCAGCGCATTGCTTTAAATGGAGGCGGCTCTATTGCCGTCTCCATTGAATGCAATGCGCTGGACAGCTCCGGCCCGTTTCTAATGAAACGCGGCTAGGAGCAGATTTTCGGGCGATTTGCGGGCGACTTGCGCGCAACGGTCACGCGATTTGCGGATGCGCATCCGTCATGCGATCCGCAAATCGCGCGAAAAAACGCCCGTCTGACTAAGGCCTTACAGTGGAGAGTGTGCTCCAGAAAATGTTATAGGATTACTGTACCTTAGGGTGCATTCACACGAGCGAGTGCGTGTGCCGTACATACGGTAGGTGCGCACAAAACTGTGCAATCACGTACGTGCACAAACACGCGTGAATGCAGGTCCATGCAGCATTGCTTTCAATGGGACCGCGGCTTTACATATAAGCCCTTACCTGAAAATCATCCCTAACTTGTGTAATACACTAAAAAAATATATACTCACCTCTGGCGCTGTCAGTGCTCAGCTCCCCTGCATTGTTCTGAAGCTTTTTCAGCAGGCGGGGATTTAAAATCTCCGCCTCCTGAAAGGGCTGTGTCTGATTGGCTTCATTGAATGACAGCTGAGCGCTGCCTGTGATTGGCCACAGCACTCGGCCAATCACAGGCAGCGCCCAGCCATTCATTCAATTTAACAGCAAAAGAGAGGTGAGTATATATTTTTTTATTTTTTTACAGAAGTCCTATGTAAAGCCCTTCCCCGAAAATCACTACAGTGGCTGCCGGCATCTCTATGCTTTCAATGGGGCTGCCGATAGCAGCAGTGGCCCCATTGAAAGCCATGGGCAAGGACCTTCGTTTACGCGTTTTTTGCACATCCATGCAGCGCTGTTTTTTGCGCACATATGTGCATGCAAAACAACGCTCGTGTGAACGAGGCCTAACAGGCAAGTGGAGCTTGATCAAACGGTGCTGTGGAGCAGAATAATCATGCACTGAGGAAATGGCAGGGCCATGTTTTTATAGGTAGTGCAGTCAAGAACAGAGGTGGGCTCAGCACCAGGAACCAGATAACTGGGATCAGGGAACAAGGCTGAGAGTCATGCAAGGGAACTGTCCACAGGCTGGATAGCTCAGTAGTGAGAGCCACTGGCTGGAGTGCAGGAGGTTTCCGGTCCAATTCCTGACACTAACTTATTAAGGTGAATATAGAACATAGAGATAATTAGTGTCCTCCCTGTAGGCAGAGATGGCACTGGCTGTAGCTGACCATGTGATGCTGTACTGATGCATCATCAAATTGCTAACACGACATAATGGAAGAAAAATTAGGAAGAAATCTAAACATCAAGATAGTGCCTGATAAGTATCAGACAGGAGGCTGTTCTGCATGGAAGTGAGTGCAATATATATAGCAGATGTTTAGAGCATCACAGGCAATCAGGTGAGGGATGCAGGGATGAAAAATATGTTTTCTCCAGAGTAGCCCTTCAAATTATACTAGAAATCTATTCCAGCTCATGGCTAGTGTAGATTTCTGCTTAGATGCACAGATGGCCAGAGATGCACCAATGTATGAAGAAACATGTACCTCTTCATACATTGGGTGCATTTTATTCCACTTAATGGAGTTTTCTACACAAATACAGGAAAGGACATCAATAGCTGATTAGCTGGAATCTGCTGTTCAGGATCCCACCCGATCCTGAGGGGGAGGTGCAGGTCTACATCAATGGTCTTGCAGTAGCAGCAGGATCATAGATGGTCATAACCATATGAGGAGAAAGCAGCTAGAGGGGGTCATGTATTACTACACATATGTGGGGATTTAGTGCTAATAAAATCAGTGTTTAACATGCCAGCTGGAGATGTGTGTGCATGCATGTATGTAGCAGAGCTGTGTGTGTGTGCGCATGTAGCAGAGCTGTTTGTGTGTATGTGGATGCTGCAAAGCTGTGTGTGTATATAGCAGAGTTGTGTATGCTGCAGAGCTATGTGTATATGTAGCAGAGCTGTGTGTGTGTATATAGCAGAGTTGTGTGTGTATGTAGCAGATGTATGTACTGTCAGGGAGCTGGGGTCCGGGTGGCTGGGAGTCCCTAAAACTACCCGCAACCCCTGTCCCTACCTACTAGCCCCCCTAGGCTAGGCCCCAGGGCGACAACTGGGTGACAGTCCCTAGACGCGCTAGGGATGCGGGGCAGGAGCCAGACTCACAGACAAATACAAGAAACAAACAAACACAAAGGCAGGTCAGGCAGTCTGGGTCGGCAACAGAGAAGACCGAGGTAGAAGGGGTCAGGCGAAGGGAAAGTCAGGTCCGGAGCAAGCAAGTCAAACCTGGGAATCAAATGCAGGAAACACGTGTGTAGCTGGAGACCAAACATACACTGGCAAAACTGACAGGAACTGAGCAGTTTAAATGCTGTCAGAACTCTTGCCCCAGCAGCTGATTGGGGCAAGGAGCCTGACAGCAGCAGGAGCTAAAACCCGGACGCTGGAAGAGACAGCCTTCGGCACCTGCTAAAGTCAGGCAGGTACATCCGGGACTCATGGCAACAGGAACGCGGTATGGGGCGGTAACCTACCCCGCCCCCAGCAACCCGGCTAAGTAGGCGCATGCCCCCTGTGCACGGGAGCGTGCGCACGGAGCCAGCATACCGGATCATGGCGACCAGGAGAGATTACAAAGACTGGGGCTCCCCTGCTCCACAGCCCAGGTATTAGGACCGGTAGTGCGGGCACAGAGACCCCCAGTACCTCCAGACCTGACATGTATGCTACAGAGCTATGTGTGTATGTAGCAGAGCTGTATGAGCTTTGAGTGTGTGCATGCATATATGTAGCAGAGCTGTGCACATGTAGCAGAGCTGTTTGTGTGTATGTGAATGCTGCAGAGCTTTGTGTATATGTAGCAGAGTTGTGTATGCTGCAGAGCTGTGTGTGTATGTAGCACAGTTGTGTGTGTATGTAGCAGGTGTGTGTATGCTGCAGAGCTGTGTGTGTTGTGCACATGTACACTGTGCGTGCATCAGCGCTGTGTATGTGTGTAATGCGAACTTATGTGTTTGCTCCATTGTTTGAATAGACGCACTAGGTTTAATAGGAGCTAACTGTTCACTATTAACTCCATTTTCTACTAGAACACCAAAGTTAATGACGGTAGCCCCTCCACTTTTATTTTCTCCTGTTTTCTGTTGTCTAAATGTGGGGTGCGCCTTATAGTCAGAAACATACATTATATATTTTCATGCTTTTATTCTGAATATATTCTAAATTTTTCAGATATTTAACTTTTTTTCCACAATTTCATTTTTTGGCCTTGTTATTGTTGTTAGAATATATTTTTTTGTCTTTATTTCCTTTCTCACTTCATTGATTTAAATACATGCAAATTGGAATATAGAATGATTTCTACTTAATGTGCTCCCCTGACTCATTAGAATATATGAATATGTAGATTTACTTTTTAATTGCTTTAAAACTAAGAATTGTTAAATAAAAGGAAATGCAAATTATTACTTTTTTTCTCTTTCTTGGGATGACGTTTTTGTTTTATGTGTCACAGAGTTTCATCATTAACATTCTTTTGTAGACTGAATGTTTACATGTAGAGTTACTGCACAGGGCAGAATAGTCTCTCCAAGCTGTCTGCCTGTACAGGACTTGTTTTATGGCTGTCATAGTACAATGTTGACCAGAAATTCTGTTAGTAGGTTTGGCTGGCTCAGCGTTCCCCTTTCTTCACACAGGCAGGTGGAGCAGCTGCGGATTTGAAGACAGACAGTTGGATTTCATCTTCTCCCGTGGAGAGAGCGTGCACAGGGGCCAGGACACTATCAAAGCCGCCCAACTAGATTGAAAACAACTGGTTGGGGGTGACAGCCAAGACAAAGTGCCATGCACTGCACCTGCCAGAGGTTCTAGAGTGCTTGTGAAGATGGCAGATGGTGCGCCTCACCTCTGAGTTACTAATGGCAAACTTGGAGCTGAATCTGCACTATACAACTATCTAATAGAAAATACTATTTCACATCTATCTATTCCATAGTATCCAAGCCCGTGTCTGTCTGCAGTTTTCTATCTATCTCATATCTATCTATCTCTCTCATATTTATCTATCTATCTATCTCATATCTATCCCATATCTATCTATCTTCTATCTATCTATCTATCTTATATCTATCTATCTATCTAATATCTATCCCATATCTATCTATCTATCTATCTATCTATCTATCTATCTCCTCTATCTATCTATCTATCTATCTATCTATCTATCTATCTATCTATCTCTCTCATATCTATCTATCTATCTATCTATCTATCTATCTATCTATCTATCTATCTATCTATCTATCTATCTCTCTCTCTCTCTCTCTCATATTTATCTATCTATCTCTCTATCTCATATCTATCTGTCAATCTATCTCATATCTATCTATCTATCTATCTATCTATCTATCTATCTATCTATCTATCTATCTATCTCAGATCTATCTATCTCATATCTATCTATCGATCTATCTATCCTGTATAGATATCATCCATTTATCTATCTTATGTCTGTCTGTTGTAACAAATGATGTGGTTCCCAGTACAGAAAGCATGACCCCATTAAAGTGCAATACCAACATAATTGGTTTCTTTATAATACAGATCCTCAATCCGGTCATATTTATAATACTTAACATAGGTTTCAAAGCCATGAAAGCTTAAGTTGAAGTTAAATTTTAGGCCTGGTTGTCTCTTTATCACCACAAATCAACCAACCAAAGAGCTCCGTCAGACAGGTGTATTTGCACACATTTTTGCGCACGGAAATACGCTCACACAAACCGCAGACAATAGAATCCATTATTGCAATTGGCTCGCTCACATTACTCGTTTTTGCGTGTGCATTTCCGTTGGGCAAAAAAATACACCACATGCTCTATTTTTGTACGCATTTGCACACCAAATGTCCAATAGGAGTCTATGGGGGTGCGTAAATGTGCAAGAACTCCACACAAACGTGCCTAAAAAAAAACATAATTGCGCAGCCACCTGTTAGAACCTTATAAAGTTTGCAGCTATTTGCAGGGAAGGCACGGCAGCCATTTTGGAGACTGTTGGGATAATCTCACTTTAGAAGCATGCTCAACAGTGTCGCGATGGAGATGTTCATCCATTTAGTTAGCTGAGCGGAGGTCGGCACTTTGGGACACCAGAGGATGAACCTCGAACTGCTGACTCCTCCTTGTGGATCAACCTCCACCATCCCACATGACTGCCCAAATCTGCGTGACAGCAACTAAGACAAAAGAACATCCTAGTCATCAGAAGACGTCTCCACCCTCAGCTACTCACTGCCAAACCCAGAAAGTACCAGAAGCACCGCAGGACGTCGTCACGCCGCACATGCTGACTATTTATGGGTGATTACAGTGGGCTGGGTCAATGATGACAGCATGATGTATTGCTAGCGGGATTTTATGCATGCGCAAATGCATAGCTATTGTGAAAAAAAAAATTTAATATATGCCATTACGTGCACAACAAAAAAAAAACATTGCGCAGAAGCAAGCATATTCGCGCTTATGCTCGTCTGCAGGAGCCCTAAGTGTCTGATGCTTTGCTCATTGTAGGAGCAGATTAAGTTGTATAATCATATACTTTTATGCATTTGCCCTATTTCTTTCCCTTGGAAGGAGACCGGCTGGCTGCACAGACCTGTTGTGACTTCATCAGCTTGGTTCAGCTGTTATACACGAAAAAGTAGGTGTATTCATCCATGCACCCATGAGATGTCCTATTGTTCTACAATGGCAATTGATCTCTTGTGACAATGCGGAGCTGCTGAGAGCCTCTCCGGTACACCTGCTCTTGTTATATATTAAAGTATCTGCTGAAAAATATGGTTAAATAATTACTAATTCCGTTCTTGTCGTAGTGACCAGTCTGTGCACTTCTTGCAATGTATACTTGTTGCAGATAATGAGTCTCGGTTTACTTCTGCACGAGACAATGGGAGACATAGCCTGTGCTGGGTTTGACATTTGAGCCCTTGATGCTATGTTTATCATTTTAATCTCATTAAAATAGCTGGTCCTAGAGTTTTCTGCAAGGTCTCTATAAGCAACCATACGATCACAGCTGGAATTTGTTCCTTTCCACAATACGTCATTAGGGCTATTTCTGAAACAGACCCTGAATCTCAATACAGTATTTTGCAGGCTTTTAAATGGATCTCATTGCTGTCACACTTTATTCCAAGGCTCATAATGCACTTATTAAAATTTATAGAGGCCCTATAATCCCTCACGACGGGAGGCTTGCTAAACAGGATAATCCCAGATTTATTTAACTACTTTGGAGAAGACAAATAATAAAAAAATAGGGAAGGGAATTTATTTGTGAATGCTTTTTACATATATGATGAATACAAAAAGTATATAGGCATATAAAGTGAGGAGGGAGCAGCCCTGGTGGGTCCAATCTCCTTGCTATCCAGGTCAGTCTAAATTGAAAAAAAAAACAAAAAACATGCAATAATGTATGGATACCTTAGTTGAATAAATGTTACGCCCCCTCACTTAGATTCTAACGTAATTATAGTAAATTTGTTGGTCAAGAGGGTTGTCATCTCTCCTTAAGGAGAGCATTCAAAAAGTGTGTGGAGACACCTAGGGGTGAGTGAGTCAGGGGATGCCATCATCTGTCCCCAAGGAGAGCACCCAGAAGGAGTGTGGGGAGACACCTGAAAAGTGAGTGAGAAGACTTACAAGGCCATGCACTCTCCTCTGGGTAATTTATGCAAATAAGCCAAGGAGAGCATTTGCAGTAAATTTGCCAGAACGCTAGTGGCCCATCCCTTCTACTAAGCCTCTTCCACTTAAAAAAAAGCAGAAAAGAGGCCTGCAGCCAGGTCTGCATTTAAAGGGGGTGCTGCCCTAGGCACGGACTCTGAATGTGCCCCATACCAGGCTGGCTTCACACTTTACTGTGACCCAGCCTTTCCATCCCACGGTTCAGTCTGAATCACCGAAAATGGTATTCCGAATCCCGAAGATTTAAATTAGTCAAATGGAGTACGAAGGTGTCTCCATTTGACATTGTTTCTAATCTACTTTTGAGTATGCACATCAGGGACATTCGGAAAATATGCATAAAGTGGTGCACTTTATGCTCCACCTATTTATATACAATATACCCGACCAGCCTAGGATATTTGACAAAAACTCCTAATCAAATCCAGTCTCAACCATCTAAATACTGACCTTAAACCAGACCCCTAAAATATGGTTTCCAGATCCCATAAATACAGACTCTCAGATCTGACTCCCCCTTACTACAGACCCCTGCAGTGCAGTACAAAGAAGCTAGACAGTAAAGGAGGTCCTGAGTTCTTCTCTGCTGCCCTTTGGATATTATCAGAAAACATAATAGACCATTAATTATAGCTGTAGCATGATGTCCTCTTCCTTCTGGACGTCCTAGGCACTTGCCCTTATTATAAATATGGCCCTGCCTGCTATGTGGCTAGGTTGGTTCAGTTCAGTGATAGTGGACTGAATGCCAATCCTAAGAGGGCTCGGTTGAGATGGGTCCTCAAGAATAAGTAGTAGTGACTCTCCTCCTATTCACCTACAAAACATTGTACAGATAGTCCCCGACTTGCGAACATTCGAGTTACGAATTTCGCTAGATACGAACTATCTGTTCTGCACAGTATGATGTAATGCTATGGCATTACATCATACTGTGCAGGGACCGGGCAGGCTTCTATCAAGCCTGATAGAAGCCTGTCCGGTCACATCGCGGTTGCTGGGCAGCCGGGGGCCTTCTGAAAGGCCCTAGGGCTGTCTATGCAGAGCGCCTATCAAGCCATGCGCTCTATGGGCACTCTGCATAGACAGCCCTGGGGCCTTTCAGAAGGTCCCCGGCTGCCTAGCAACCACACAGCGTCCCGCGATCTCATCGTGGGACGCTGTACGGGCCCCCTGAACGTCGGGTGCAGGCTGTTTCTTACAGCGGGCACCCGGCGGCAGCAGTTCCGACGAGCCGCGCCGCTCGTCAGAACTGTTAACACTTTAAATACCGCTGTCAGAGCGGCATTTAAAGTGTTAACAGTTCCGACAAGCGGGCGGCTCGTCGGAACTGCTGCCGCCGGGTGCCCGCTGTAAGAACAGCCGGCACCCGACGTTGTATGGAGTGGGATCCACCCGCGATCCCCTCCATACAACCATTTGTTCGACTTGCGAACAAAACGGACTTGCGAACGGGCTCCCGGAACGGAACCTGTTCGCAAGTCGGGGAGCACCTGTATTGCAAAGTTGAAGGGGCTGGTCATTTTGTATAAAATTTCTACTATACCATAAACAATTATGTTTAATGCAAGGACCTTGATACCAGAAGAGAGTTTACTCTATTCTTCATTACAAGGCCCCCTGCTGCCTATGCAAACATTAGATATGGTGATTTCCCCATCTGTAGCAAAAAATATATCATATTTACACTATTTAACCACGTGACCACTTTGCTAACTGTTCTCCCAGCTTCTTCGCTTTACAAAGAAAAGTTATGCAGTTATTACTTAGTATCTTCTCATGGTTTTCAAGATCTGTGTTTGCTTCAGTGAATAAGATCCTTGATGGATTATTTCCAAAAAAAGGAAAAATCTGTCCTGGTCATGTGATGATTATACAGGTGCTGCTTACAAGACACATCTTTGATAACTTCATTGTAACGGCATCTCCACATCACCAGTGCAGGTTTTTACCCTATAGAATTCTCATTGGTTGTTTGGATCTTCTGATATGTATCTTACATAAAATAAGGCTCTTTGGGTATTTTATTGCTAGCCACATGGTCATAGAATATATTTGCTGATTTTAAGCAATGGAAAGTTTAGGTGGTTGAGCACGGGAAGGTAGGAGAGAGCAAAGTCTCGCCATGCAATCTCTCATAAGTACACAGAGATATAGTATCACACAGCTGAAAGGGCCTTCAAGAAGTTAGCCAAAGAAAATGATTACCACACAGACTTAGACTTGGCAACTCTTATCAACAGTCCTTTGTAAATTTCCCATTTTACAAGTTCTACATATCCTAACAATTCATAGCCTGTCACCATGAAAAAATGGCCCAAAACTACTATGTGTATATAGCTGAAGAGGTACAGATTCCAAGGATGTAATTACTATCTGTGAACTCACCGCCTGCAGGAAAGCCCCATTTACACGAAAGGATTATCGCTCAAAATTTGTTCAAACGATGGCATATGAGCTATAATCGTTGTGTCTAAATGCTACTATTGTTCACTCTTCAGCTGAATGATAATTTTAAGGTGAGCTTAAAATCCATCGTTCAGCCGGAGAGTAGATAACACGACCGCAAGCTGTGTTCTTCACGGAAGCGCTGATTACATTGTATTCAGCTGACAGTCCATGCAAGAACAAGGAGCTGATTGTAGAGCTCAGACCACCTGCTGTGTTCTGCAAGCAGCTCCTGAAGGCTCATTTACATGTAAATGAAGCTCCATGATGAAGCTAAATGATCGCTAGGACTGTCAATCTTTCAATCTTTTAAAAGATTGTCTTCGCATGTAAATAAGCCTTAAGCCAGAAAAGTCTATGCTCTTCATTGTAATGTGCTCTCTGACCCCTAAGTTTTCACAACCAGTACAGCAGGACTCCTAGATGCTTCATTAGCACACAGAGAATGGGCACTTTGCATGCTCTTAGGAAGTGAAAGTAAATACAGAGATAAGAAATACATCCTTGGAATCTGTGTATCTTCAGCTCTCCACATATTATACTGTAGAAGTTCAGGGATGTTTTTCATGGTGACAGATTCCCTGTAACACCTCGGCGCCATCTTCTGTATACTTATGGTGGATGACATAGGAAGTGTATGCAGGATGAAAAGCTGAGTCTAGTCCATACTCAGTGGGTGTCAACTGTGTGTTTCAGCTGACACTCTTCAACAACAGTGTCATGATTACAAGGTATCATTGGGTTGTCCTTGCAACAGGAAACCTAATGAAGGAACCAAGATATATCATCTTCTAACTACTATTCAGCCCGACTGGAGGCCAGTCATACATCCAGGGGGGCTTCATTTAACTTTGCTAAGGGAATCTCTGTTATCAGGGTGCCTTCTGTTTCACCACATAGCTTGCTTTTGATCAAGGTCAGATTTGTATACCACCAGAGAATTAATTTAAGTGGTTCACCACATACAATGCCTTTGGAAAGTCTTAAGGCCTTTTCATTTTTTTACATTTTGTTGCGTTGTGGCCTTGTGCTAGTTTAAAAAAAATCAAGGTTTTCCCTGACGACACTTGAAATTTAGCTCTTGGGGCCTCCTAATTCTTAAATGGAATAAGTTTGGAATAACCAGGACTCTTCCTAGAGCTGCTGAATCACCAAACTAATCAGGGGAGAATGGCCTCGGTAAGAAAAGTGACCAAAAACCCAATGGTCAGTCTGTTTGAGCTCCAAAGATCCTGTGTGCAAATGGGAGAAACTTCCAGAAGGTCAACCATTACTGTAGCCATCAACCACTCTGGCCTTTATGGCAGAGTGGCCAGAAATAAATCTTTCCTTGGTAAAAGACACATGAAAGCCCATCTGGAGTTTGCCAAAAGGCACCTAAAGGACTCTTAGGCTGTGAGAAAGACAGTTTTCTGGTCTGAGGAAAGCCAGGCGGAACTTTTTGCCTCAATTCTATGCATTACGTCTGGAGGAAACCAGGCACTGCTCATCACCTGCCCAATACCATCCCTGAAGCCTGGTGGTGGCAGCATCATGCTTGTGGAGGTGTTTTTCAGCTGGGCATGGAGACTGGTCAGAGTTGATGGAAAGCTGAATGGAGCAAAGTACAGAGATAATCTTAATAAAAACCTGATCCAGAGAATAAAGGACCTCACACTGGGCAGAAGGTTCATCTTCCAATAAGACAATGACCCTAAGCACACAGCCAAGACAACATGGGAGTGCCTTAGGGACTACTATGTGAATGTCCTTGAGTGGCCAAGCCAGAGCCTTGACTTAAACCCAATTGAAAATCTCTGGAGAGACCTGAAAACAGAGGATCTTCAAAGAAGAATGGCAAAAACATCCCCCAATCTAGGTGTGTAAACCTTGAGGCATCATACCCAAGAAGAATGGAGGCTACAATTGCTGCCAAAGGTGCTTCAACTAAGTACTGAGTACAGGGTGCGAATACTTATGTCAATGCAAAATGTTTATTTTATTATTTTTTTTTAATCTACAAAGATTTCTAGCTTTCTGCTTTCACTTTGACATTATGGGATATTGAGTACAGAATGATGTGGAAAAACCTGATTTTTTTAAAATTCGCACAAGGCCACAACATAACAAACTGTAAAAAAAACGAGGAAGGGTCTGAAGACTTTCCAAATGCATTGTAACTATACAGAACAAATGCTATTGTGCATTTCTACTTTTGATTGCATTTAATGACTTACAGTCACTAAGGGGTTACAATTCTCTTCTGTCAGTACCTGCCTGGCATTGCACAGCAGCAGACACGCTGAGATACAGAACTAATGACATGATAAAATAGCAGCGTCCTAGAGTGACACGACACATTGTATAATAAAGATCCTTTGGTCAGTGGAACAGGAAACAACATTTGCTCACATTGACAGCTGTTGATTTGAATTTATGAGAAATGCATGACAGAATCTTGTTTGACATTGTGGTCAGGCTGGGCATAAAAAAAGAGCCATTGTCCTTTTGCTGAGGCTTAATGCTGCATGTTCCCACTTTAAAGCAGATGCTTTTTATCTGTTTTGCATGCAGAGTAGAATTATCTAATAGCAGAAGTTTCCTATGCAGTTTATTGTGCTGGATGTAAAAGGAGTAATGCAGTTTTACCCTATAAATATTCTATGTGCAGTCAAGCATAATGTGTGCAGCAAGGCAATGATATGTATATCATATAGTAAAAATGCCAAGCTTCTATTGTGGAGATATCTCAGGTATCACTTCCTATTTCCTCTTCACCTCCTGAAGTACTTCTCCACCCAAATTGTAAAAAGGTGCATGTAATAATGAATGTCCTAGTTTCCTTGGCCTGTACAGTACATCACCCGTTAGAGCAGCAATGCTGAGACATATTTCAGAGGCTATAACAACTCATTTGTTTCTTACTCAATCATCCAAACGTACACTGAATTTGTATATTTTTTCAACCTATAGAACTATGTTGGTCTATCTTTGTACCATATTCCTCCCAGTCATTTGAAACTTGGTCTAGTACACAAAGGAAAGCTGTACTACACCGACATTGGGAAGTCCTGATCACAGCCCACATGCCCCCTGGAAGCTAGCAATGCAAACCCCAGCAGAGATTTATAAGCATTCCCACTAGGGATGTTAATACTGATTTCTAAACTACTCTGAACCACCAGGAATATTATGTATTGACCGTGCAATAAACCTAGAGTACCAGTAATATTAATACGCTATCCTACCAAAAGTAATCAAACACTTGAGCAAGAATCAAAAGTAGTATTTCTTTATATATGTTAATACTTAGTGGGGCTCCTTTGTCCCTAATGACATCGGATACTCTCCATGGCATACTTTCTACTAACATCTGATACACTTCAGCTGCTATTTCCCTCCATTCATCCTGCGAATGTCCAGTGAATTTCTTCGTATTTCCTCACCTGATGTTCAAGTTTGCCCCAAAGATATTCAATAGGGTTCAGGTTGGGACTCTGTGCAGGCCAGTCCATTCGTGGAACATCCTTATCATCAATCCAAACAGTGTAGGATTAGTAACAAGGCGCGTTGCCTTGTTGGAAGCATTGCTGACCATTCCCAGAGTATTACCACATTGTCAGCAGCACTTTTTATCTCGATTGGCTCTGTGAGGGCAGAGTTGTGATCTGTGACTACAGTTTATCATCTAACGTGTATTTAAGGGAGCCTAAGACACACCTCCTGTCTCATGATTAGTTCAGGCTGCTGCTTTCACCTTTGCCCTGCATCTTTGCCTCCTCTAATTGGCTGCTGTGCATAACAAAAGGGTATCACAGGGTTCTCTGGAATCAGCGCATGGAGAGCCGATTTTTATTTGATTAGAAAGTACAGATTGAGGAAAAGATGATCAAATAACTGCAACACATATACTGAAGTGAATGAGCCTTAGTAAAGGAAAGCTTTGAAAGTCACTTTCCAAGCCCAATATGGATATGTTTTTTTAAACCAAATGACCACGCATATTAGTTATTGACATCTACACCACAGGGATAATGAAGCTTGGTACGGAAAAATGGGAGGAATGAGGGGGAGTAGACACAAAATACAAGAAAGCACTCGAGTCAGCAGGGGCGAGGCTGCAAAGGTATACAGCCAACCCTGCTGACAGGTCTTCTTTAATAATTCATTTAATAATCAGATAACCCCAGACATTAAATATGGCATTTGGTCAAACAGCCGATTTAAATAATCACTTCTCCCAGAGATATAACCTATACCTCATTTAAATCTACATGGATACAGTTCTATTTACTTGGGATGAATCCAAGGAAGGCCCAATAAATGAAAGCAAGAAATGCTGACCACTAGATAGACACTGTATCCACTGACCCTTCAAATATTTCTTTTAATATTAATCCATTTGACTATCAGGGATATTATAATTGTCATTACAAGTATGATTTCCTGAGACCACCGGATGTGTTTTATTATTCAATAATTAGACCAGCCTTAGGGTGCCTTTACATTGGGCGACTGTCGGGTGATGAAGTGCCCAACAGCCGTCCCAATGACTATTGCTCTTCTGCTTTCAGACAGGAGTGATAGTTGTTCAGTGAATGGAGGCAGAGCTCGCCAGAGATCTCTTCCAGCTGTTGGCTTCCATTAATGTGAGCTGGCAGTCGTTTAACGATGAACAACTGTTTACACTGAGAAAAAAGTCGCTCATTAGTCGCTTTACTTCAGTGAGCTGAAATGCTCAGCATCCTGTTGTGTCCCGCTTTTACACACAATGACTATCATTGGTAATCGCTTGTTTTAGCCAATAGTCAGCCTGTGTAAAACTACCCTTAGTTGTGTATAACCCAGGGGTGTAACTATAGGGAATGCAGGGGAGCCTTAGGGGGCCCATAAGGCCTCTTTTCTCCATATAAGGAGCCCAGTACTATGAATAAAGCATTATAGTTGGGGGCCCTGTTATAGATTTTGCATTGGGGCCCAGAAGCTTAAAGTTACGCCTCTGGTATAACATATACAATGTCCTGCTAAAAGGAGTTGCACAGAAGGCTTAGCACTTGGAACTTTTATATATGTCACTGTATGTGGGTATTATTTGGTCCCTGCATGGTGGTATTTACTTTATGCTGACACTGCTACTTAGACACTTTACAGTATACCGTTTGCAATGCATAGTGGTGTCAGTGCTTTATAGTACTGTTACTCAGGGAAGTGCATGGAAATGTGATTTGACCATAGTATGACACTACTATTTGGGCACAACACTTATAATTAGGCAGTTATTTAGAGTACCACATGACAGCACGCCAGAAGATAGATACTGGCCTGGAAGATAGATATTAACCCAGGCCCCATCCAACATAAGAACAGACCTGAATGTGGATAAACAAAAGGTTAAATAAGCACACTCATGAGATTTTTTTTTAAAGATTTTTTTTACATGTCATACAGACTATAACATTTTAGAATTTGAGAATAATATTTATAGATCAGCCCATTACACCATGGAGAAAAGCTGAATTAGTTTAATGCACATCCATCTGAGGCCAGAACATCCATTACAGTAATGTTGATGATGGCAAATGCATCTCGCAGAGAATCAATAGTTATTTGTAATAGGCTAGAACAATTATCAAGCTTCAGGCTACAACGACCCATCTAGACTGTGCTGGAAGAACTGGGAAGAGAGCCCAAAACTCAACCAGCTCTAAGTACTTAATGGCAAGGATAAAAAGGTCAAAGAGGGAAGATGTGCGTTCAGCCTCCGTCACTTTGCTTTATACAGAGGCAGGTTATAAGATACAGGCCAAGGGAAGGATGCAATACATCTTAGAATGTAAACAGCTGTATAATGTAATGCAGCCCTCTACATAAAACATAGGCCTGAATACTAGCCGTATAGGAAGCCGCATGTTAAGAGATGTGCAAAGATGCAAGAGCACTTACATATTTTTTTGCATAAAAGTCAAATTGAGAGATGTCCATTTAATTAGAGGGTAAATCATGAATTTAAGAAAAGTATATTATAAGCCTCTTGTGGCACAGAGTTTTAAGGCAACAAAATGCAGTCCTAACCTCTTGCTCATGACCTGAAGGTTGCAGGTTCAATCCCCGTGTGGTTCAGGTAGCTGGCTCAAGGTTGACTCAGCCTCCCATCCTTCCGAGGTCAGTAAAATGAGTACCCAGCTTGCAAGGGGGTAAAACATGACTGGGGAAGGCGATTGCAAACCACCCCACAAAAACAGTCTGCCTAGAAAATGTCACAATGGTACATTACGCAAGGAGTCAGTCATGACTTGGTGCTTGCACCAGGGGACTTTACCTTTACTATAAAATTTAGGGGCACTTTTGTGGCCATAGTTTTCAGATGGTACTGATATGGGAATTTTCAAATTCTAGTGTATATGCTCCATCAGTGTGCAGTTTTCATTAAAGGGTAAAATACACATTTTTAGCATGCAGTTTCCAAGAGCTTGTATTAGCTGTCATGCAGTTATTGGTTTGTTGATCTTTGTAGCAACATAGGTATCCGGGCTCTACGGTGATCTAAGTTCAGTTCAGTATAGCTGAACAGGAAAAAAGGTATTGTTGCTGTAATACAGACATAAAAAGGCCTTAGTGATGCATATAACAAGTTAAAGGGGTTTTCTTGGTCTGGGCTTGCAGTACCATTCTGGAGCACTACACAGTCTATAAAGCTGTGCCAGTTGCTGCTCACAACACCTCTTGGATTTGTATACTGTCTCCAGAAAACTGCTGATCAATTGGGGTCCACCATCTGATACATCCTCAGGTCATCAATATTATAATTCTGGAAAATAGTTTTAAAGTGTACCTAACTTGCAGACAACTTCCGCTCATTTAATAGTCCTTCTTCTGTGAGAACAACACATCATTTCCCTGAGGCCCTGTAGTGTCTGTTCCAGCACAGGCAGTCAACAGAGATGGTCATACTGATCAGTGCGTCATCATGACTGGCCATTTTGGTTGCTTCCTTAATGCAGGTTAAAACGACACACGCATCTTTGATCTGTAGCTACTCTACAGGCGGCAAGTGACCGACCTCCATGCGGTGCCTGCTAATGGAATACACCATCTGGTATCATGGTGGCTCTCTGCTGCTGACTTAGCCTCTGCAACATAAATTCCACCGCATAGGCACTTCAAAGATGAGACGGTTGGGTGGTAGACAGAAATTTCACTGCACCTCTGCCAGACGAGAATGGGCTGTGTGTAAATGCCAAAAGTGCGAGCACAGTTTACTAGCATTTTCCAGCACTGGATGTAAACCTGGGTAATATTTAGGAAGCTCTGCACTTCCAGGTTCATCACATGACCCAGGCAAGGTACATGTGAGATTACTAAGGCAAAGGGCTGCCAACTGATTTACCCCATTGTCAAACATGACCTTACCTGGCCTCAATGTTTTAAATACTTACTGCAGATCTTACAGATAACCACTCTTCTGTCATTACATGCAGTGTCAAAGAATGCCCAGGCTGCACAACTCCTTTGAGCTACCCAGCAGTTGGCCTGATGATTATTAGTACCTCATGGTGGTGGCACTGCTCTTTTGTTTTTCTGTGACACCCTACTTGCTGCCTTGGCAGGGTGCCGCTCCATAAAGTCCACCTTTTCCTCCTATCCCTGCGAGCTGCTATGTTGACTCTACCTGCCTTCATGGTAGATGAGTACTTCATCCTATTCCGCCTCCTCCTCCTTCTTCTGAGTGGACTTTATGTCACAATGAGCACTGGGAGTTGGCACCTCCGTTTCCACATCCCCCTGAGTACATATTGCCTGTGAAGGGCTGACCATGTGCAGTGACCCACCCTTGTCTTCCTCTTCAGAGGAAAGAATTTTGGGGCATCAGTGCATTCAATGTCTTGATCTTCTCTCTCTGGTTGTTTGGACTGCCTGATTGAGATTCACGACACTGAATGATCAAACAGCTCCTCAGACTGATCCATATGGACTGCATTAGAGGGTGCGGGGGGGGGGGGGAATTGGCACAGGGTGAAGTAGAGTTGGTATGCTAATGACCTACTGGTGGAGACTGACTGCTGTGTGCCTGCGACTGGGAGGAAGAGGAGGTAGTGATACTTGAGACATGCTGTGTCATCCACTCTACAACCTGTGCTGCAGATGTAATGCACAGGTAGAACCTCTTCTAAGGAATAGCAGCGGGCTTGCCTCGTCTCCTGCAAAACATGGAGCAGTTGCTTTAAGTGCCAACTTGGCCCGTTATCTACCACCAACCACCACTACCCATGCAAAGTCCCCTACTCTTTGCTTTCTTTATGTTTTCTTTTTATCTATTTTATTAAGTTTGTTGGGGGTCAACTCTTTAATGTAGTTTTATGTAACTTCTCAGCTTACTTAGAAGTTCACATAAAACCATGGGTAGTTGCATATGGGCCTGCAAGTAATTCATAGTGGCTGTACTGGTGACATTGAATGATGCCTGAGGCCTAACACACATTTGCTGTTTCCCTGTTTAGTTTTCCTTTTTTGCTTTATATTAAGGAAACAATCACTGCCAATTAAATAAGCCACAATCTCTGGAAGGTACGATATGTGAGAACAGGAGGCCACAGCATATAGCATGTATTTTTTGAACTGTCCCTGTTTGGTGCAGCATCATTGAATTCTCCAAACCACACCACACTGCTAGCGCTGAAAGGTCCACAAATAATTAGTAGTGGCAAAACCAGTGACTTTGAACGACGTCTGAGGCCACTGACACACACTATGTGTGTATTTGCTGTTTCCCTGTTTGTTTGTTTGTTTTTTTGTTTTAGATTAAGGCTGGGTTCACACAGGGCATAATTGCTTCGGAATGTCCATGCAGACTTTCTGCATGGACATTCCGTCCGCGGCTTTTTATCCCAGGATAGCCAGCAAAGTGAACGATATTTGAAAAAATGTCGTCCACACACTGCGGCCAAGCCGCACTGAAATTGACATGCTACGTGGAGTTCAAAACCATCGTATGTCAATTCTTTCCCCGTTTCCACGGTGGCCACTCTCCTCTCTATGGGGAGAGATGGCTGTAGCGTAATGCAGGCGGTGAAGCCGCTTCGAAATCTGTAGCAAAAGCCACAGGTTTTGAAGCTGCATTTCTCCCACAGAAATCTCACTGTATTTTCGTGCAGTCATTCCGCGATATTTCCGCTGGATTTCGGTCCCGTGTGACCTCAGCCTAACAAAAAAAGTACCACCAATTAAATAAGCCAAAACCCCTTGGAGACACAATAAGTAAGAACAGAAGGCCACAGAGTACAGATTGTATGTTTGTTAGCTGTCCCTGTTTGGTGCTGCATAATTGATTTCCCCAAATTCCACTGCTAACTGCATAAGATCTGCAAATAATTCATAGTGGCCGGACTGAAGATTGAGCAACGTCTGAGGCCACAAACACAGAACTGCAATATTCCCAGGCCAAAGCATATTTTGTCTGCATGCTTTGCTGCTATATACGTTGACAGTAGCAGAAATATACCCTCTCCCAATGTACAAGCCATGTTTCATATAGGCATATAAATGTGATGCAGCAACTTTTTCTGCTCTCTCCAATAGAATCCTGTTTAATTTCTCTGCTGGTATACAAGCTTTCACACCAGCAGCAACACATCTTCTCTAAAATATCTGTCTCTATTAACAGACCAAGTGTTATATAGGCATATAAACATGATGCAGCTTCTTTCTCTGTTTCCTCTAATACTCGTATAGCCCTGTTGTATAAGCTTTCACACCCAGCAGCAATAAATCCTCTGTAGAAATACTGTCCTTACAACAGACCACATTATATGGGCATATAAACGTAATGCTGTTGCTGTCCTTTGCTCAACTCTAAAATAGCCGCTGGTTACACTATGCATATGTTATATATGCAAGATGGAGGACACATTTGGTGACATCAGCAGGACGCTCTGACTACTGATTGGCTGCACACTCACCTTTGCAGCAGGCATTATGGCAAATTCGATTTTCCTGTGATTTTCACCAAAAATCGGTTCGGACTAACCCGATGAGCAACATTACTAACAACAAGCACTGGATTGCAGAGAAGTTGCATGTTAGTCTTGATTTACAATGGCAAAACTAAATTTTTAATGAAAATATATTTCAAGATTGATGAAACACACAGGAAATTAAGTAAGCATAAATTATCTGAGAAGCTATCTACGCTTTAAGTTAAAAAAAAAAAAAAAACTCCTTAAGGGTGGCTTCCCACGAGCGTGTTTATGTGCGTGCATACGCGCGCACAAAAACACGCGTCTATTGCAACCAATGCATTCCTTATGGTGTGTTTACATGTGTGCATTTTAAAGGCATGCGCCTGTAAAGATAGGACATGTGTGCACCATAGGGAATGCACGCATTGCCTACAATGGAGCTGCGGCTGCTGCCGGCAAATCCATTAAAGACAATGGTCTGCCGGCACCCCGTAATTGTTTTTCATGGAAGAGCTTTAAATTTAAACTCTTCCCTGAAAAACAAGCCAAACTAGTGTTAAAAAAAATAACAAATTAAAAAAAAAAAAAAAAATATATATATATATATATATATATATATACATACTTACCCTTCCGCCGCTGCCGTGTCCCCCACGGGGATGAAGAATACATCTACCAAATTCGGCAGATGTTTTCTTTATCCCCGTGGGGAATAAAGAATTCCCTGCTGCACCTGCCACAGATGACAGCTGCACTAGAGAATCCAGCTGCCAGCACCCCTTAATTGTTTTTCAGGGAAGGGCTTTAAATATAAGCTGTGTCCACAGCTCTGCTATGAAGTTCTTTGAGCAGGTGGGGAATTAAAAGTATTGAATCAACATTAAAAATGCATTTTGGGGCAAAAGGAGCCATTTCTTCAGTTTTGTAGAGAGGGCGCGCTGCTCTGACTCTAGGAGAGAATCACTGCTTTTCTAGAGCCCAAGCAGGTTTCCCTTTCTCAGCACAACTGAGGAAGGGGCTCCTTTTTCCCTGAAACGTAGCTTTGTTGCTGGGCCAATAATTAATAAAAATAGAAGTCGGCTGTCATGTTTGCCCTAAGCATAAGACACCCAGGATGAACGTAGGGTTGTGTTCACACAGTAGGGTTGTGTTCACACAGGGAGCTGACTGATAAACTGAGTAAAATATCATATAATCTAAACAAAAGGAGGAAGGAACAACCTCACCTTGACTACTAGAACAAGAACTGCCCTGCCTAAAAACGAGGTTATCGCCTCGATAAAGGCAGCCCCTTTCTTGTGCCTCGGCCACTGACTCTAGCAACTAAAAGAAGGAAAAGACTAATGAACAAACCAAATGTAGAAAGAAAGGCAGCGTCTACACTGCCCAATAAAGTAAAAGTAGACTTTATTCCCCCTAGTCCATGGTGGCATAGAGATTGCAGGACTCATCATAGGTGTGAGGTGTTTCATGTCTGGTAGATAACCCCCTTGGTTTAGGAATATTCAGGACTGGGTATACCGACAAAAGTGTGAGGTCAGCATATAGCACGACCTAAAGCGGTTAAACCCCTAGTCTGAGAAGCCAACTCCAAATGGAGATAAGGAAAAGGTTTGAGTGGCGAATCGAATTTTTGGTTCAAACTCAACATGGATGATGGGTTCAGTGAGTAGGACCAGCAAGTCGGTTCGCTAAAGGGTTCAGATTTGATTACAAAATTTAATTCATATTCAGATCTCGGTTCAGTTCGTGGTTCCACGCGTTTCGTCGCGAGAGCGATTCATCAGGAACCCATGAAAAAATAGAACCTTTGGAAAGTTTTACAAATAATGACTGAGGCAATACAATTGGACAAAGTTCCGCAAACACCATGTTTTTTATTTTGAAAACCAATGATTTTATAAAAGGTTTCTGGAGAAAGCAATAAACAGATATTTATGTAAGTGTAAAGCTTTATCTTCTGATAACTTCATACTGTTCAGCATATTAACCTCATTAACAATCAGGATCCTTATTAGCTTGCATATATGTGAGTAGTAATGAATGTTGCTTTGGAAGCTATGCATTTCAGCAGCACTGCTCAGTGTGAAGTCATAGGTCCTTGTAACCTTGTCAGGGCTCATAAGTGAGGATCAGATCTATGCAAAAAGCACAAGGGAAAACTCATCTCTTGTAATATTTCACTTGCAAATATATATTCTAAGAAGACTAACTGAAGCTTCCCATGGGATTTAGGGCTCTGGAATAGAACAAATTGCAGATTTGCCTAAGATTCCTTTAGCATATAGTGAGCCTGTATTAGTTATCACAACCATCCCTGTACTGTATTAATATGATACTCTTCATGATAGCAAATTATCTCATAACTTCTAGCAGGTAGGATATATACACTGCACAACTGGAATTCAGATTTCTTTTATTACCGACATTGGACAATAGTCTCTTATTTACAAGGCCTGTCTATGCATTTATGAACAGTTGTGAACAGTGAAAAACAGAGGTAAGAAGTTGTTTGTAACCACATCATAAAGTGGTTGTCACCCTAAAGCTTTGCTTTGGAGGGCTCTGTAATTTGTAAATATTAACCATTTAAAGACCAGAGTGTTTCGGTCCTAAACGGACAGACATTTTTTAGTGGTTTTTACATGTGGTGGTTTTATGACTATTCTTTTTCTCGGCTGCTAAAATTATTTTTTCAGCCTTTTTTTTTGCAACATATAGGGCTACTTTTAATACGTTTTTTTTTAGTGGTAATGTGTATGAAAAAGATTTTTTTTAAATTTTAGTTCTTTATTTTTAATATTAGTATATTTACACTAATATAATGTACAACAATGGGTTTCCCATTTCATTTGGATATTTTGATATATAAATTGTAGTCTCAGATTACAGGATGGATATGGCGACGGTTTAGGTTGGCATGGATAGTGTATGTTTTTTATTTCAATATATTTGTTTCTTATTTTGTAAAAAAAATTTTTACAATTTTTTTTAACATCTATGTCACCCATATAAGACCTCATATATGACCACTTACACTTTCATTTTTTTTGCCTATTTCACATAGGAGCAGCATCAATGGGAGTCCCAGTTACAGGGAAAAACATCCCCCTATAGTGACAGAAATCAGTAGCAAAGCTGGCCTTGGGTCTGCCAAGACACAGAAGCTCTGCTATGCTGGGAGTTGCTGTTGATCACATGATCACCATGTACAATAGAGGAAAAGACACTGACACTTCCTCTATTCATTGCATAGTGCTCATTGAGTGCTATGTAGATTCAATATGTCCTGCTCAATAAGTGTTATCTAGGCTGGAAAAGAAAAAGCAAAAGCAGTTATAAACTGCTTCTGACTTCTTCTCTGGATCCTTGGCTGTTTCTGGAAGCTAAGAACCCAACTAGCTCCTGACAGATTGTAGTTTTAATTATACATAAATGTTACAGTAGAAAATCCACCTATTATATTGGAAGAATGATCTTACATAATGCACAGCTCATGGGTCCTAATTAGAGATGAGCGAACGTACTCGTCCGAGCTTGATATTCGTGCGAATATTAGGGTGTTCGGGATGCTCGTTACTTGTAACGAGCACCACGCGGTGTTCGGGTTACTTTCACTTTCCTCTGTGAGACGTTAGCGCGCTTTTCTGGCCAATTGAAAGACAGGGAAGGCATTACAACTTCCCCCTGCAACGTTTAAGCCCTATACCACCCCCCTGCTGTGAGTGGCTGGGGAGATAAGGTGTCACCCGAGTATTGAAATCTGCCCTTCCCGCGGCTCGCTACGGATGTATTCTGACATTAGTTCAGGGAAAGTGGTATCGTGTTGGAGCTGCTATAGGGAGAGTGTTAGGTGTATTGTAGGCTTCAAGAACCCCAACGGTCCTTCTAAAGGCCATAAATCGTCTCTATATGCGCTCAGTGGGGCCGGCGGCAGCAGCGCCGACCCCATTGAGAACATATAGAAGACAAATCCTTCTTTTCTGCCACAGCTGTAACAGCTGTGGCAGAGAAGAACGATGTTTGCCCATTAAATTCAATGGAACCAGCAATACAGCAGGTTCCACTGAATGCAATGGGCTGTCGGCGATCGCAGGATGAATGGTCGGGAAGGGGTTAAATATATAACCCCTTCCCTGCAATTCATCCAGAAATGTGATACACTAAAAATATATACCGGCGTATAAGGCGACGGGGCGTATAAGACGACCCCCCAACTGTCACCTTATACGCCGGCAATACAGTGGAGCAAAGAATAAAAAGCATTACTCACTTCTTCAGACGATCTGCGCCGCTCCTGTAGACTGTCACTCCTTCCTGGTGTTCTGCGGTGCTCCTGCAGGCTGTCGCTCCCTCCTGGTTCCCGGCAGAGCATTGCTTTCTCTACGAAAGGCTTTAAATCCACGCCTCCAGAAACACACGTGCCTTCAGCCAATCACAGCCAATGACAGTGATGTCATTGAATTGCTGTGATTGGCTGTGTTTCTGGAGGCGGTGATTTCAAGCCTTTCATAGAGAAAGCTTTAGTCCGTGGACCAGGAAGGAGTGACAGTCTGCAGGAGCGGCGCAGATCGTCTGAAGAAGTAAGTAATGCTTTTTATTCTTTGCTCCACTGTATTGCCGGAGTATAAGGTGACAGTTGGGGGGTCGTCTTATACGCCCCGTCGCCTTATACGCCGGTATATATTTTTAGTGTATCACATTTCTGGATGAATTGCAGGGAAGGGGTTATATATTTAACCCCTTCCCGACCATTCATCCTGCGATCGCCGGCAGCCCATTGCATTCAGTGGAACCTGCTGTAATGCTGGTTCCATTGAATTCAATGGGCTAACATCGTTCTTCTCTGCTACAGCTGTTACAGCTGTGCCAGAGGAGAACGATCTTTACGCTGACAGTGCAGGGGGGGGGGGCCACTCTTGCCGCTATTGTGGCTTAATAGTGGGACCTGTGAACTTGAGATGCAGCCCAACATGTAGCCCCTCGCCTGCCCTATCCGTTGCTGTGTCGTTCCCATCACTTTCTTGAATTGCCCAGATTTTCACACATGAAAACCTTAGCGAGCATCGGCGAAATACAAAAATGCTCCGGTCGCCCATTGACTTCAATGGGGTTCGTTACTCGAAACGAACCCTCGAGCATTGCGAAAATTTCGTGCCGAGTAACGAGCACCCGAGCATTTTGGTGTTCGCTCATCTCTAGTCCTAATGATAAAACCTGTTATAAAGCTCCGAACATCACACCTATTTTTAGTAATGGTCTCCTCATATGGGTCAGAAGGACATTTTGGGTCTCTTCTGGTTTCAGGTGCCACCAAAATCTCTGAAGCCCTGGTCTTGAGCAAAAACATGGCCACGAAACAGCAGTGCCCAAATCACACCCCAACATCAGCTTGATATAAATTTGGCATGATGTTCCAAGGAGCAAGTTTAGAGCAGATTGCATAGGATTAGGTTGGAGAGGTAGAGACACCTAAACAGTGGAGATCCCCAGGGCATTTATGCCATTTTACATGCAATAATCAAGCCATTAGTGTCTCAAAATAAAATAGTTCACATAATTGTTGTCATTGCTATGGTTTTGCATCATTTTCAGTGCTGCAATATGATAATTGTCCCACCTTGTTTCCAATTTCAATAATCTTGGGAAGGAATAAAAGCAATGCATGGTGGCATCAGGTGCTGGGGACCAGGATAGGTGCAACATCATAATCTGCCTTCACCGGGGCATTTACATAGAGGGCTAGGGCAGTAAACTGAATCTCTGCTCTGGGTGAAGACAAGCTTAAATTTTGACACAGAAAGTATTTCCCACTGGAGAAAAAACATCCAGGAACTGACATGCCAATACAGTGATTTGTCTAAGTAAATATGCTCTCAATTTTAGTTTGCCTGAGGGCTCAACTCTAAACTTGACAGCTCATCCTGACAGTAACTAATACATTGTAAGGGGAGTAACATCTCTGCACACAAAATACTGTATTATAATATTACAGTTGTGTAAAAGTATCAGGAGAGTTAGGGCTAAAGTTAAGGACTCAATATGATACAGTATTATAAGACATTGAATAATATACTAATGGCTGGACTCAAATTAAAGGAATGCTTAAAAAACTATAGGATGACAATTGTATGGCATGGTACAAAAATGAGGAAAATGTAAAGTCCAATCCAACAGATGAATTTTATGACTATTGTATTTATTCTGTATAAGGTGTAAAAGAGACAATTTCATCCCCTGACTTACCAATGACTAAAAGACTACTGGTGTAGATGAAGTTACCATAGCAGAACAGTTCAGACTGTTATTTCTTAAGTAGCTGAAGTACACTCATTGTGAGAAAAAAATCAAGCACCTGAAAGGAGTTTTCAGAATCCAGTGAAACTTTCTATGTATGATTGTAATATTAATATTAGTAAGTGATTACAATATCTGTCACGTCCAATCTGGATGCGCTGCATTCGAAAACCTGAAAGACTCACGGGCTGTTAACAAACAGATTGCAACTGCACACAAGACAGTGGTAAACAATAAAGAAAACAGACATCAGGGAAACACTGTCCCTATAAACCCTTTACCCAGGAAAGGGACCTGCATATATGCAGAGAACCCGCCATGACAAGGGCGAACCTGACCATGTACCTAGGCCACTAGCAGACACTACAGAGAAGAGGAGAAAACCACAGAGAACAAGATATCAACAATAGAAACCTCAGTAGTTAGCTTTGTAAAGAATCAAGAAAACAGGAGAGCCAGCAACAAACTTTGACTTCCACCACAGTCAGAGGAAGACTGTATTAAACAGCAATAAGCTAAGCACAAGATCAGGTTAAATAGTTCTCCAAATTACCCCCACAGGTGAAAAGTCTCACCTAAAACCACTCCAAACAGAGCCAGAAGATGAGGAGAAACAAATACAAGACCTAAACCAGATTACTAGAAAGGAACAGATCCCGGAACCACCGCAACATCATCCGAGCAAAAGCATAATTTATTGCAGAAAACTGACCCTTTGAAGGGAGGCTCTAGTACCCTGTTGGGCGACCTCTAGCTTGGATGCAAGATGTGATAAGGGCGGGCATGGAGGCATACAGGTTTCGTATATATGGTATCTTGGGGCATATCGCTTCACATTTGCTGTAACTAAGCCTCTGGATCGTGCAAACTCATAGGCTGTAGAAGTTGGCATCTCAGATGATCCCATACATGTTCTATTGGCAATAAATCTGGTGACCAGGCAGGCCATGGAAGTGTGGTAATGTTGTGGAGGCATTCCTGTGACACCCTTACTGTGTGCGGCAGAGCATTATCCTGCTGAAAGCCTCTTGGAAGCCCTGCTATGAGAAGAACACATGTGGCTGCAGGAGGTCCTGAACATATTGCTGATCCGTCATTGTCCCTTGTACCACTACTAGAAGTTATTGACTGTTGTATGCGGAGGCCCCACCAGACCATCATACCAGCAGTGGGGGCAGTGTACCATTCCACAACAAAGTCAGCATTGAGGTGTATTCCCCTAGGTCTCCAGACATGAACACAGCCATCGTCACTACCCAAACTAAACCTGGATTGGTCTCTGAAGACAACTCGATTCGACTCAATAGCAGTCTAGTTTCGTCATTCACAACACCACTGCAAACAGAGGTGATGGTGGTTGAGTGTCAAAGGCAGTATATATAATGGGCACTATGAGACCAAATGTCCTTCAGCCTAGCACCTGGAAATGGTTCCGATAGACACGGGACTATAACTATGGTACCACCTGTCTCTGGATGGTGAACAACGAAACAGTTGGAGTTGCTTGTGACAATCCTCTCTACTGCTGGTCTGTCAAGGTCATCCGGACCGCAGTCTCCTTGTGTGCATGCCCTCATGCATCCACTGGTCCCAGCATCTTTTAACAGTCTGATCAGAATAGCTCTGATGGCGGGCAATTCGTCAATACGGTCATTCAGCTTCACACATTCCCATAATGCACCCCCTCTGTTAACTGGACAATTGTTAACACAAATAACAATTAGGCGTAAACAATTTTGTGGAAGAAAGAGTTATAGTGTCTCATCTTAATTAAGTGCCTTGGAGACATGCTTTGAGAAACATTCCTGTCTCAAATTTTTCAATATGTATAGAAAATATAACAAATTAAAGCTAAATGCAATGCAAGGGGAAAGGAATAACAAGGAGGGAAAGGAAGGGAGGGGAAAAGGCAGGACATGGCCTTGGTCCAAGGCCACTAATAAGGCTAATCTATCATGGGATCTATCGCTATATGTCTCCTATGGCCTAAACCTTAAGATCCAATTTTCAAATCTCAGAGACGTCCAGATGGACATCCAAGCTTGCCAGATATTTACTCACTTTTGAGCTAATTAAAAGGGTTGTTAAGTTAGAAAAGCATGATTGCTTTCTTGTAGAAACAGTGCCACACTTGCCCAAACTTTGTGGATGGTATTGCTCAGCCGCCGCATACAAACTATGCACAGTTCTGTTGATGTTTTTTGCTAAAGCAGCCACGTATTTCTCGACAATCTCTTCAAGTATACATCCAGTAATTTAGAAATACAGTGTAAAGGCCAATTTACACCAGCAGATGATCGCTCAAAGATCGCTCAAACGACAGTTTGGGTGACAGCTTTGAGCGATCATTTTGCATAAACTATTAAGTAGCTACTCAGCTACTTAAGAGCAATTAAGTGTGCAAATGAAGCCTTCTCTGAATGCAGTATTATCTGCGCTCAGATCCTTTGTTCTCCATGGAAAAACAATGCTATCAGCACTCCCCATGGAGAACTGCTGATAAGAGTGAAATACGATTTTTAGGTAAGACTGAATTTAACGATCAGCTAGCAGTGCCCAAAAAGCGCATGATGGGCGCGCATTTAGATGCGCAGATGATCGCTAAAACGATCACCGATTAGCGATTTTTTTAGCGATCATCGGCTGGTGTAAATGGGCCTTAATAATACAGCAACGATCAAGTGTAGATTATTATTGGATATCAATAAATATATATCTGTTATCTAGAACACTGTATGCCAATCACCCAAAAAAACATTGCTGCTCTTGGCGTACATACTCAATGCTTTTCATCCCTTCTCATTCCAGAATGAAGCACAAACTCAGCTGCAAAACACTTAGCACAGAAAAAGGAGCTCCTAATAAATCTCAAGTGTTCTTAACATGCCTCCTTCAATATTGGGTTCCTTTATATTTGCAATCCATTGCCTAAAGGTTATTCCATTGAATATAGATAACCAATTAGTAAACATGAACAGGATTCAATTATAGTCTCGGTCACTGATGTTCAGAGACATAATCTTGGGGAATTACTATTTAAGGTACTTGGATTGTTTGCTATCAATTAAAGTGCTTAATGGAAAAAGATAATTTGCCCACTTTTATTAGTCTATTAACATACATTGCAAACTATTCAAAATACCACCTCTTCAATAAGACGAACCCTGAACGACACCAGATTCTTCTGTCACTCATTTCCTTTTCCTTTATTTCCTATGTATTTTCTTCTTCTTTAGAAAACCATTTTTCTGAAAAATAATGTGGCCATCTCAAAGAAGGAGGGGGGGGGGGGGGGGAACTTATTCCGCAGAACTATCAGATAATTTGTTTATTACAAGCTGGGTACTCATTTTACTAACCTCGGGAGGATGGAAGGCTGAGTCAACCTTCAGCCGGCTGCCTGAATCACGCAGAGATTGAACCCGCAACCTTCAGGTCATGAGCGAGAGCTTAGGACTGCATCCTTTGCTGCCTTAAAATTCTGTAGCACACAAGGCCCATAACTTTCATTGTATTTGCCAACACAAAATTACACCTGTACAGGGGTTGTCTGATCAGTCCCTTGGTCCTCTTGTCATTTGCCACCCTGGTACCTCTTGAGGAGTTCGAAATACGTTTTGAGCATATGTTAAATGTATCCCAAAAATGTGTCACAAAAATGTTAAAATGTATGCAAATGTATATCTTTTTTGAAGTTTACGTAATCTGTTTCCATCTAAACACGTATGTCTTATTACGTTTTACGTATACAGCTCTACTTATACGCTAAAGTATACATTTATATACTTTTAAAGATGTATGTGTTTAATGCACACACAAAACACAGTGTGAACGCTCCCTTAGGCCTCCTTCCCACGAACGGATTTCCGCCGCGTAATTCGCGGCGAAAATCCGCTGCGTTGCCCGCTGCTATTAGGTTCTATTGAACCTAATAGCACAATGCTCACGATGCGTAATTCCACCGCGGAATTACGCACCGCGATTTCTCCCGTCCTCACCCGCAGCATGCTCTATTTTCTGCGGGTGAGGACGGGCTGTACGCACTGACGGCTTCCATTGCAGTCAATGGAAGCCGTCCATTCACGCTATCTCCCGCTGTAACCAGCGGGAGATAGCGTGAAAAAACGCTTTCCCGCCCACCGCCGCGCGTCATCTGACGCCACATGACGCGGCCGGCCGCGTCACGTGACACGCTCGGTGACGCGGCGGTGGTGGGCGGTGACGGGCGGTGACGCGCGGCGGTGGGCGGGGAAGCGATTTCACGCTATCTCCCGCAGGTAAGTATAGGGGCTCTGGGGGGCGCCGTGACGGGCTTCACAGCGGAATATTACGCTGCGGAGCCCGTCACGCTCGTGGGAAGGAGGCCTTAGTGCCTTGGCTATATCTGGCTCTGAATATTGTTATTGTGGCCAGTTAAATTATGTGGCATATAGAATAGGAAAATCAGAGCCTTCTTATCTCTGTAACACAATGTAAGAGCTAAATAATAATTAACAGAGTAAATATTTATTCATTTACAATGAGACGATTACCGGAATGGATCCTGTAGGTCTGCCACTGTTTAACAGTACACAATAAAGGATAAGGTTAAGTGTAAAAGTTACATAACGACTTCAGTTTATTTGACAATTTGATATTTTTATGTCAATATTTTCTTTATTTGCAAAGAACAAACCCTTGTGCCGGAAAAGAATGGAAAGAAGGGATTCTTGTGACACAGCTCCTCATAGACCATGTGCTTACTGAAGAAGCTGGACACAGAGTAGCCACATAACCTTGTATGTCGTTGAAATAGTTGGCAAATACTGCTAATGGTACCTTTATACTGGCCGATTATCACTGGAAACAGCGAATTCAGACGATAGTTGTCCTGTGTACAAGAGGCCACCAACACGGCACTGAGCGCAAATCATTCACTTGTCGGAGTGATTTGGTTTTTAGCTTATCTAAAAACCAAGCGACTATCGACCCGTGTAAACAGGCAGGTGTTCATCTATGAACGACTACCTGTTTACAGTGAATGGAAGTTAATGGAAGTTGGTAGCCAGAAGCGATCTCCAGCTCACTCCAACTCCATTTACAGAACAATTATCACTCCAGCAATAGACGGGGGGACAGGTGTCGGGCACTTACGCACCTGACAATCATCCTGTATAGAGATACCTTAACTTATGCTCTCTGTACTTGCTTTCTAAACAGTTTTCTAAAAACAAGACAAAAAATCCTACTCATGTTAAAGTGATGGGCCTCGATTTTCAACCTTGGAAGGACTTTCCAAGGAATTGGTCCACCATTTTATAGTAAAGCATACAAATATAAACACTATGCAACACTTGAAGAGAGGAAGCCCTAGCATTGATTGGTCAGCTCCCTATTTCTTTCTTGGGTGGTAATTACATGTGCAGAACTCCTTTTGAAGGAGGAACTGCATTGGTAGAAACCAAGCAGGTGGGAAACTGGCTTAATAGTGATGGAAAGAGAATAGAGACAAAAAAACAGCAACTGCTGTGTGGCAAAAATTGGCACCATAATTAGGAGGCAGTTTGGTATTTCTTATTGGGATTCCTCTTCTGTCTCTCGGTGTCAAAAATCTTTGGCAACTGTAGTGATTTGCAAACAACACTGTGTCAGCTGATTGAGACTGTTTAAAGAGCATTTGGGGCTTTTCGAACTGATGTCCTATCCTTTGGATGAGTCATTAGTAGTTGATGGATGGGGGTACATCGCTCAGAATCTCCACCCATCAGTTGATGGCCTGGCCAGCTCTCAGTGCCAGTTGGCCATATGTTGTCATCAGTGGTCACAGCAGGAAGTTGAAATCAATGGGAGAGCCACGCTTCTCTTACACTTCCTGCTTCTCTTATGGACACAACATGATGTCCGGACCATAAGAACGGAAGGGAATTTAGGAGAAGCGGAACACTCCCTCTTCCTGCCGATTGGATGTTAGGCCTCTCCTCTGCATAGTGTAAAATACATAGGTAGAAGAGAGCTCCAATGTCAGACCTCTCTTCTTCAAAGTGTTAGAAACTTGGCCCAACATGGGAGCTATGCAGAAAAATTTCTATGTCGGACAAAGCCCAACACTGGATCGGAAAGCATTAACATCACGTCGTTTTTAGGTCTATAATTCAGTGTTGATTAATTTCATAATTTCTTTATAGTGATTGAATCTGTCTCTGATAAAATTCTGGCCATGACTAGAGGGAGCCTACTGCAAAGTCTTATTATTGAGTTCAACTGTATGCAGTAAAGCCCCATTTACACGCAACAATTATCACTCAAAATTCTCTCAAACAATGTCTTTAGAGCGATAATCGTTGTGTGTAAATGCTACCAACGTTTGCTTTTCAGCCGAACGATGATTTTTAGTGGAGTTTAAAATCGATCATTTGGCCACACAGCTGATAGCAGGCACAACACTGTATTTCTCCATGGGAGCGCTGATAACATTGTATTCAGTTGCAGTCTAAGGGTGCATTCACACGAGCGTAGGCGTATTTACGTTCGCACGTGCGCAGCGTTTAATCGCCGGAAAGAACGTTTTTCGTCGATCATGACCAGAGCTAGAAAGCGTATTATCGTTTGTTCCTACTTTGCAAACTATATTTTCGGCCATCGAATATGCGTTGGCGCGTATTTCGGTCGCATGTGTTCCGTTTTTTTTTCGGGTTGTCGTTTTTACGCGCCGTAAAATCGCCCGTGCGAACGAATACATTCGAAACCAACGCCTCAGATGGTCACGTATATACGATTGGGCGCAAAAACGCGCCGTTTATGCGCTCGTGTGAACGCACCCTTAGGGAAAACAAAGGGGCTGTCTGCAGATAATGTATGCAGTGATCTGCATATAGTGAAGGGAGGCTCATTTACATGCAAATGAAGCTAATTGAGCATTAGTGCCCAATAGCAGCTTATGCAAAATGGTCACTCAAACTGTTAATCATCCTATCTTTTGAATGAATTTTGAGCAATAATTTTTGCGTGTAAATGGGGCTCAAGCTCCTGAGCTCCCGCTAGTGGCAACTGAAGGCTGACAGAATTTAATCATTTAATGTATATCTACAAGGAGATTTGCATATATATATATATATATATATATATATATATATATACACTACCGTTCAAAAGTTTGGGGTCACCCAAACAATTTTGTGTTTTCCATGAAAAGTCACACTTATTCACCACCATGCGTTGTGAAATGAATAGAAAATAGAGTCAAGACATTGACAAGGTTAGAAATAATGATTTGTATTTGAAATAACATTGTTTTTACATCAAACTTTGCTTTCGTCAAAGAATCCTCCTTTTGCAGCAATTACAGCATTGCACACCTTTGACATTCTAGCTGTTAATTTGTTGAGGTAAGCTTGTGAAATTGCACCCCACGCTTCTAGAAGCATCTCCCACAAGTTGGATTGGTTGGATGGGCACTTCTGGCGTACCATACGGTCAAGCTGCTCCCACAACAGCTCAATGGGGTTCAGATCTGGTGACTGCGCTGGCCACTCCATTACCGATAGAATACCAGCTGCCTGCTTCTGCTGTAAATAGTTCTTGCACAATTTGGAGGTGTGTTTAGGGTCATTGTCCTGTTGTAGGATGAAATTGGTTCCAATCAAGCGCTGTCCACTGGGTATGGCATGCCGTTGCAAAATGGAGTGATAGCCTTCCTTATTCAGAATCCCTTTTACCCTGTACAAATCTCCCACCTTACCAGCACCAAAGCAACCCCAGACCATCACATTACCTCCACCATGCTTAACAGATGGCGTCAGGCATTCTTCCAGCATCTTTTCATTTGTTCTGCGTCTCACAAACGTTCTTCTTTGTGATCCAAACACCTCAAACTTGGATTCATCCGTCCACAACACTTTTTTCCAGTCTTCCTCTGTCCAATGTCTGTGTTCTTTTGCCCATCTTAATCTTTTTCTTTTATTGGCCAGTCTCAGATATGGCTTTTTCTTTGCCACTCTGCCCTGAAGCCCAAAATCCCGCAGCCGCCTCTTCACTGTAGATGTTGACACTGGTGTTTTGCGGGTACTATTTAATGAAGATGCCAGTTGGGTACCTGTGAGGCGTCTGTTTCTCAAACTAGAGACTGTAATGTGCTTATCTTCTTGCTTAGTTGTGCAACGCGGCCTCCCACTTCTTTTTCTACTCTGGTTAGAGCCTGTTTGTGCTGTCCTCTGAAGGGAGTAGTACACACCGTTGTAGGAAATCTTCAATTTCTTAGCAATTTCTCGCATGGAATAGCCTTCATTTCTAAGAACAAGAATAGACTGTCGAGTTTCAGATGAAAGTTCTCTTTTTCTGGCCATTTTGAGCGTTTAATTGACCCCACAAATGTGATGCTCCAGAAACTCAATCTGCTCACAGGAAGGTCAGTTTTGTAGCTTCTGTAACGAGCTAGACTGTTTTCAGATGTGTGAACATGATTGCACAAGGGTTTTCTAATCATCAATTAGCCTTCTGAGCCAATGAGCAAACACATTGTACCATTAGAACACTGGAGTGATAGTTGCTGGAAATGGGCCTCTATTCACCTTTGTAGATATTGCACAAAAAACCAGGCATTTGCAGCTAGAATAGTCATTTACCACATTAGCAATGTATAGAGTGCATTTGTTTAAAGTTAGGACTAGTTTAAAGTTATCTTCATTGAAAAGTACAGTGCTTTTCCTTCAAAAATAAGGACATTTCAATGTGACCCCAAACTTTTGAACGGTAGTGTATATATATATATATATATATATATATATATTAGAGATGAGCGAACCTACTCGTCCGAGCTTGATACTCGTTCGAGTATTAGCGTGTTCGAGATGCTCGTTACTAGAGGCGAGTACCACGCGATGTTCGAGTTACTTTCACTTTCATCTCTGAGACGTTAGCGCGCTTTTCTGGCCAATAGAAAGACAGGGAAGGCATTACAACTTCCCCCTGCGACGTTCAAGCCCTATACCACCCCCCTGCAGTGAGTGGCTGGCGAAATCAGGTGTCACCCGAGTATATAAATCGGCCCCTCCCGCGGCTCGCCACAGATGCATTCTGACAGAGATCAGGGAAAGTGCTGCTGGTGCCGGAGCTGCTATATGGAGAGCGTTAGGAGTTATTTTAGGCTTCAAGAACCCCAACGGTCCTTCTTAGGGCCACATCTGACCGTGTGCAGTACTGTTGAGGTAGCTTTTAGCAGTGCTGCACAATTTTTTTTTTTTGTATATCGGCCGTGCAGAGCATTGTATCCGCAGTCTGCAGTCATTGTACAGAGTATAGGGCCAGTACTGGTGAGGCAGGGAAAGAGATATTCAGGCTATATAGGCAGTGGGCTTTTTCCAAAAAATTGGGGAAAAATACTATATTTGGGCTGCCTGTGACCATCTTCAGTTTACTGCGTGTCTGCTGGGGGTAGTAGTCCTAATTAATACGCAGCTAAGCGTTACAGCAGGCTTGCGCAAAATTGTTTCCTGGACCTGCTGTCTCTGTTACATCAGCGCTGTCATCCCGCCAGAGGGAAAGAGTATACATAATATTATACACTGCCTACAGTATCTATCTGCTGGGGGTAGTAGTTGTAATTAATACGCAGCTAAGCCTTACAGCAGGCTTGCGCAAAATTGTTTCCTGGATATGCTGTCTGTTACATGATCGCCGTCATCCCGCCAGAGGGAAACAGTATACATAATATTATACGCTGCCTACAGTATCTATCTGCTGGGGGTAGTAGTCGTAATTAATACGCAGCTAAGCGTTACAGCAGGCTTGCGCAAAATTGTTTCCTGGATCTGCTGTCTCTGTTACATGATCGCCGTCATCCCGCCAGAGGGAAAGAGTATACATAATATTATACGCTGCCTACAGTATCTATCTGCTGGGGGTAGTAGTCGTAATTAATACGCAGCTAAGCGTTACAGCAGGCTTGCGCAAAATTGTTTCCTGGATCTGCTGTCTCTGTTACATTATCGCCATCATCCCGCCAGAGGGAAAGAGTATACATAATATTATACGCTGCCTACAGTATCTATCTGCTGGGGGTAGTAGTCGTAATTAATACGCAGCTAAGCGTTACAGCAGGCTTGCGCAAAATTGTTTCCTGGATCTGCTGTCTCTGTTACATGATCGCCGTCATCCCGCCAGAGGGAAAGAGTATACATAATATTATACGCTGCCTACAGTATCTGTCTGCTGTATCAGCTCAGCATTTTAAAAAAATAGAAGCAAAATACTTATGGCCTACTACTGGTCTTTGGCCACTTGACTGCTTCTGCGCTGTGAATTCCACTAGCTCAGTCACACGCACCTACGTCTCACTATAGACGTGCGCAAAATTGTTTCCTGGCTCTGCTGTGCGTTCTGTAAGGGAAGTCAGCCTCCAAACACAGGCCAATAAGCGGCACATTTAATTACAGCGTTCTGTTTCTGCACTACTGGTAATACAGCATGCTGAGGGGTAGGGGTAGGCCTAGAGGACGTGGACGCGGGCGAGGACGCGGAGGCCCAAGTGAGGGTGTGGGCACAGGCCGAGCTCCTGATCCAGGTGTATCGCAGCCGACTGCTGCGGGATTAGGAGAGAGGCACGTTTCTGGCGTCCCCAGATTAATCTCACAATTAATGGGTCCACGTGGTAGACCTTTATCAGAAAATGAGCAGTGTGAGCAGGTCCTGTCGTGGATGGCAAAAAGTGCATCCAGCAATCTATCGACCACCCAGAGTTCTACGCCGTCCACAGCTGCAACTCTGAATCCTCTGGCTGCTGCTCCTCCTTCCTCCCTGCCTCCTCACTCCATTACAATGACACAGTCTGAGGAGCAGGCAGACTCCCAGGAACTGTTCTCGGGCCCCTGCCCAGAATGGGCAGCAATGGTTCCGAATCCTCTCCCACTGGAGGAGTTTGTCGTGACCAATGCCCAACCTTTGGAAAGTTCCCGGGGTCCGGGGGATGAGGCTGGGGACTTCTGGCAACTGTCTCAAGAGCTTTCAGTGGGTGAGGAGGACGATGACGATGAGACACAGTTGTCTATCACTCAGGCAGTAGTAATTGGAGTAAGTCCGAGGGAGGAGCGCACAGAGGATTCGGAGGAAGAGCAGCAGGACGATGAGGTGACTGACCCCACCTGGTTTGCTACGCCTACTGAGGACAGGTCTTCAGAGGGGGAGGCAAGTGCAGCAGCAGGGCAGGTTGGAAGAGGCAGTGCGGTGGCCAGGGGTAGAGGCAGGGCCAGACTGAATAATCCACCAACTGTTTCCCAAAGCGCCCCCTCGCGCCATGCCACCCTGCAGAGGCCGAGGTGCTCAAAGGTCTGGCAGTTTTTCACAGAGACGCCTGACGACCGACGAACAGTGGTGTGCAACCTTTGTCGCGCCAAGATCAGCCGGGGAGCCACCACCACCAGCCTCACCACCACCAGCATGCGCAGACATATGATGGCCAAGCACCCGACGAGGTGGGACGAAGGCCGTGCACCGCCTCCGGTTTGCACCGCCACTGAGATCCAACCCCCCTCTCAGGACACAGGCACTACCGTCTCCTGGCCTGCACCCACACCCTCACCTCCGCTGTCCTTGGCCCCATCCACCAATGTCTCTTAGCGCACCGTCCAGCCGTCGCTAACGCAAGTGTTGGAGCACAAGCGCAAGTACGCCGCCACACACCCGCATGCTCAAACGTTAAACGTGCAGATAGCCAAATTTATCAGCCTGGAGATGCTGCCGTATAGGGTTGTGGAAACGGAGGCTTTCAAAGGTATGATGGCGGCGGCGGCCCCGCGCTACTCAGTTCCCAGTCGCCACTACTTTTCCCGATGTGCCGTCCCAGTTTAGTGGAGGCTGGGACAGAGTCAGAGCCTGGGACCGCTCACGTCCTACCCACCCCCAGAATTGTGGGCCCCAGCTCGGTGGTGGTATCTGCGGCGGTGTATGCTTCCTCCACTAAACCACCCTCCTCCTCCTCCTCCTACGCAACCTCTGTCTCGCAATCAAGATGTGTCAGCAGCAGCACGTCGCCAGCAGTCGGTGTCGCGCGGCGTGGCAGCACAGCGGTGGGCAAGCGTCAGCAGGCCGTGCTGAAACTACTCAGCTTAGGAGAGAAGAGGCACATGGCCCACGAACTGCTGCAGGGTCTGACAGAGCAGACCGACCGCTGGCTTGCGCCACTGAGCCTCCAACCGGGCATGGTTGTGTGTGACAACGGCCGTAACCTGGTGGTGGCTCTGCAGCTCGGCAGCCTCACGCACGTGCCATGCCTGGCCCACGTCTTTAATTTGGTGGTTCAGCGCTTTCTGAAAAGCTACCCATGCTTGTCAGACCTACTCGTAAAGGTGCGCCGGCTCTGCGCACATTTCCGCAAGTCCCACATGGACGCTGCCACCCTGCGCACCCTGCAACATCGGTTTCATCTGCCAGTGCACCGACTGCTGTGCGACGTGCCCAGGAGGTGCTTGCTTGTCCTGCGGCTAGCGTCTTGTCAGAGAGGGTGTTTAGTGCGGCTGGGGGAATCATCACAGATAAGTGTACCCGCCTGTCAACCGACAGTACCGACAGGCTTACACTCATCAAGATGAACAAAGCCTGGATTTCCCCAGACTTCTCTTCTCCACCAGCGGACAGCAGCGATACCTAAACAATACGTAGCTGCACCCGCGGATGGAAGCACTGTTCCCTATCACCATCAAAAACGTGGACCTTTTAGCTTCATCAATCTGTGTATAATATTCATCCTCCTCCTCCTGCTCCTCCTCCTGAAACCTCACGTAATCACGCCAAGCGGGCAATTTTTCTTAGGCCCACAAGGCTCAGTCATATAATTTTTGTAAACAATTTTTATACATTTCAATGCTCATTAAAGCGTTGAAACTTTCACCTGAACCAATTTTTATTTTAACTGGGCTGCCTCCAGGCCTAGTTACCAATTAAGCCACATTAACCAAAGCCATTAATGGGTTTCACCTGCCCTCTTGGTTGGGCATGAGCAATTTTTCTGACGTACATTAGTACTGTTGGTACACCAATTTTTTGGGGCCCTCGCCTACAGTGTAATCCAATTAATTTTTTGCCCACCTGCATTAAAGCTGACGTTACATCAGCTGTGCTGGGCACTGCAATGGGATATATTTATGTACCGCCGGTGGGTTCCAGGGAGCCACCCATGCTGTGGGTCCACAGGGAATTGTAACTGCATGTGTCCACTTCTAAAGAACCCCAGTCTGACTGGGGCATGCAGTGTGGGCCGAAGCCCACCTGCATTTAATCGGACGTTACCTCAGCTGTGATGGGCACTGCAATGGGATACATTTATGTACAGCCGGTGGGTTCCAGGGAGCCACCCATGCTGTGGGTCCACAGGGAGTTGTAACTGCATGTGTCCACTTCAAAAGAACCCCAGTCTGACTGGGCCATGCAGTGTGGGCCAAAGCCCACCTGCATTAAACATGACATTACCTCAGCTGTGATGGGCAATGCAATGGGATATATTTATGTACCGCCGGTGGCTTCCTGGCACCCACCCATGCTGTCGGTCCACACGGAGTTCTAACTGCATGTGTCCACTTCTAAAGAACCCCAGTCTGACTGGGGCATGCAGTGTGGGCCGAAGCCCACCTGCATTTAATCGGACGTTACCTCAGCTGTGATGGGCACTGCAATGGGATACATTTATGTACAGCCGGTGGGTTCCAGGGAGCCACCCATGCTGTGGGTCCACAGGGAGTTGTAACTGCATGTGTCCACTTCAAAAGAACCCCAGTCTGACTGGGCCATGCAGTGTGGGCCAAAGCCCACCTGCATTAAACATGACATTACCTCAGCTGTGATGGGCAATGCAATGGGATATATTTATGTACCGCCGGTGGCTTCCTGGCACCCACCCATGCTGTTGGTCCACACGGAGTTGTAACTGCATGTGTCCACTTCTAAAGAACCCCAGTCTGACTGGGCCATGCAGTGTGGGCCGAAGCCCACCTGCATTAAACATGACATTACCTCAGCTGTGATGGGCAATGCAATGGGATATATATTTATGTACCGCCGGTGGCTTCCTGGCACCCACCCATGCTGTGGGTCCACACGGACTTCACAATAGGGAGTTGTACCTGCCTGTGTCTATGAATTAAAAACCCCGGTCAGGTTGGGGCATGCAGTGTGGGCCGAAGCCCACCGGCATTTAATCGGACGTTACCTCAGCTGTGATGGGCACTGCAATGGGATACATTAATGTACAGCCGGTGGGTTCCAGGGAGCCACCCATGCTGTGGGTGCACACGGAATTCCCATTGCGGAGTTGTACCTGCCTGTGACTATTTATAAAAAACCGCGGTCTGACTGGGGCATGCAGACACCTTGACAGAATGAATAGTGGGTGGCACATAGGTTCCCAATTGCTAAGCCCACGTGTGCAGCTCCTGATGGCGGTGGCACAGGATTATATTTCTCATTGCTTCTGTACAGCATTGTGGGCTATCGCCCCGCCCCTTTTAAAGAGGGTTGCTGCCTAGCCGTTGCAACCCTCTGCAGTGTGTGCCTGCGGTTCCTCCTCATGGCAGACACACTTATAAATAGACATGAGGGTGGTGTGGCATGAGTGCAGCTGAAGGCTGCGCAGGGACACTTTGGTGTGCGCTGTGGACACTGCGTCGTGCGGGGGGGGGGGGGGGGTTGGGCAGCATGTAACCCAGGAGAAGTGGCAGCGGAGTGTCATGCAGGCAGTGATTGTGCTTTGTTGGAGGTAGTGTGGTGCTTAGCTAAGTTATGCATTGCTAATGAGGGCTTTTCAGAAGTAAAAGTTGTTGGGAGGGGGGGAGCCCACTCTTGCCGCTATTGTGGCTTAATAGTGGGACCTGGGAACTTGAGATGCAGCCCAACATGTAGCCCCTCGCCTGCCCTATCCGTTGCTGTGTCGTTCCCATCACTTTCTTGAATTGCCCAGATTTTCACAAATGGAAACCTTAGCGAGCATCGGCGATATACAAAAATGTTCGAGTCGCCCATTTACTTCAATGGGGTTCGTTACTCGAAACAAACCCTCGAGCATTGCGATAATTTCGGCCCGAGTAACGAGCACCCGAGCATTTTGGTGTTCGCTCATCTCTAATATATATATATATATATATATACATATATATATATATATATATATATAAAATATGCTCATTCTATCTGGACTCCAACATTACTCTATCAATGCTTTGTTGCATCTGTTGAGACACATAGCAGTTATCCAGACTAGATTTGTTAAGCTCAGGAACACACAGACTGAAGGAGATTTATAATGGGACAAAATACTAAAATGAACTGCATACTAACAAAGAAAAGGTAATCAGCTTAACAGATAAGCCTCTGCAGTATATAATCCATCAAAACTGGATAAAACACTTTTTGGCAACGGTATAAACTTTGCAAATAGCTGCATGGAAATTGGTGATTTCCTGGATATCAGCAGGTAGTCATTAGACATAAAATCTACCACCTTTGTACTATTTATTTCCCCTTTTTGTTGTTTTACACTTTAGAGTTTTTCTGTTGTTACAAGTGGTGGCGTATTGATAGGATATGCCATAGCTTGGTGATAGGTTGGGCTTAGACTGCTGAGAACCCCATTGACCCAAGAATGAAGGGGCTGGAGCACTGTACTTACATTTATAGCCCTTTCAAAGTTGTTTCTTGCACATCAATGATCATTTCCTTACTGGGCGTTCCAAAGGTCAGACCCTTGCCAATGCTAATGTTATGGAATATACTAGGGACATGCCATAACATTATGTGTTGAGAATAGCCCCTTAGGCTATGGTGCCATGGAAGCACAGTTTTGCCTGCAAGTTTAGGAATAATTACCATTCGGGATCCCTGCCAATCAGGTGATGCTCCAGCCCTTGGTCAATGCAGTGGGGCTGGACGTCTGTATTGGGGTCAGAGATGGAAGTTTAATAGAAAAGCTTTGCACGCATTGAAAACAATAGGAGCCATGCCTCCTATTACACTTCTAGCTCCAACTTTGCTCTGTATTGATTTCAATAAGAGTGAAGCCTTTCTACTACACTGTGGCTCTGACCCCAAAGCAGAGATCCGGCCTTGTTGGATTGACAGCAGCTTGGAGGATCAGCTGATCGGTGGGGATTGTGAGCCGTGGATCCCTGCGAATCAACTAGTAAATGTCCAGGAAACCCCTTTAAGTGGCGAAAATGTTGCAAGTGACCACTGCAAACAAATCTGAACAAGTCAACTGTCATCTGGTGGGCCAGTTCAAGCTTGCTGTTGGGCAGTACCATGAAGCCTTATTCTTTCATTATCTGCAATGTGCAATCTGTTGCTACCTGCAAACATTCAACAAACAATTTAGCTGCTAATGGCAGGTCTTATATGGCTTTGTCTTTACTATTAATACACATTGATTTTCGTTTTATTTACATCCAAATAGGCTGACAAACATATGATCATGAACATATACCAAGTATTCAGGTGTTATTGTACCTGGCTCCAGTGGTTACTGATGTCTTTATGAGTCACTACAACCAACAGTTCATTCACAGGAGAATACCATTATGCACTGAAGTTACTAAATATTGACAAGTGCGTCAACAGCAAATAGTGTAGCAACAAGATTTATTTTTACTGAAAAATAAGTGCAAACATCAAATGTGTCATGAATATATCTTACTAAGACGCTACATATTACATTAGTTGAGCATCTTTGGAGAGCCAAAGATGATCCAATTCTATATTATGGGAATGCATATATTACTACTCCCTAATATACTGAACTTAAAGTGCCCCTTTGGGCCTGGAGAAACAGAGATTTTTCTCAAAATTTTGGATCTTTTTCTAAACAAATGCAAAACATATCAACCAAAATTTTCCATGGGTATAAAATAAAATGTGTCATGAAAGAATCAATCTGAAAATCACCTGAATAAATAATAGCATTCCAAAGTTATTACCACACTTTTTACAGGTTTGAAAAATTGGGCTTGATCACATTGGCTGGGGAGCAAGTGGTTAAAGGGATTTCCCCAGTAAAGTATGTGGCAGCATAGCACTAGGATAAGCCATCACTTACTTATGCAGATCCTACTGTCAGAACGCCCACCGATCCTTCACCCCAACTTCTGTACTGATTTACCCCTACAGAGATGCATCCGGCTGCCACACAACTGCCATACAACCCCATTCACTTGAATGGAGCTGTGTTGAAGTTTCCTGCACAGCAGATATCCAAGGAGCACTGGCCCCCAATGATCATAATGTTAGCAATATACCATGATAGTACATCAAGACAATACACTTTTAAAGTTTTCTGGAAAAGCTACCTCAAGTGATTGACACTTGAGTCAGGTTATCGTTCTATGCAGACTCCCATGCAACCCAGATAAATGCCTCTTGGTAGTTACGCTCCAGAGCACGTGTCAAAATCAACCAAATATCATTTCTTTTCTTCCATCCAAGCGTGGTACGACTGCTCCTTGAGTCATGAATGGAGATTATTGCTATATAATAGACTCTATAATATAGATCTAACATCTGTCCATGACTCAAGGAGCAGTCTTACCAAGCACAGGTGGAAGAAATGATATTCGTCCCGCAGGCCACAAGTTTGACACCCCTACTCTAGAGTAACCAAGTAGGATAGCGTTGGAGGCCATCTGAATTTAGATTTAGGGATGGGAGAAGACGTAGGATTCGCCAAAAGTTTAACCTTTTTTTTGTTACATTTATGATGATATATAAAATTTTTGTATTTTTGTTTGTTTCTAAAACCAGGAGTAGGTCCAAAATAGAAGTGTGCCATGTGTGCTTATAGACTTCATGGGACACTGTAGAGCAGCACACAAAGTCCATAAGAGTTTACATTACAGACCTGTGGTACCTCTGACTCAGCATGAGATGCAAAAATGGGTATAAAATGTAATTAAAAAGCAATACAAATGCAGATATTTCCTATCAAATTCACTCCTTAGTTGAATTGTATATGTAATCCTGAGAACAGCCATATTTTGGAATCTATGGTAAAATGAGGCTATATTCCTGCTGGTACAGAATCTTTTACTGCAAGAAAGTTATACTTCCAGTTGAAATCTCGTATGAAGTCATCACACATTCCAGGGAACTGTTCAGGTCTGCAGTCGGAAAGAAATTAAGAAAGCAGCTGTTGGAGATTCTAAACTTCAAGTGACAAATGTTATAAGACCGGAGATAAATGGCATGACATGTGGCACGACCCCTTATGAAAACCGCTGTCTAACAACTGAAACTAGACAACACACAAGTCTTAACTTCGCGTCATGTCAACATTTGTTAAAAAATAAAGCATTTAACGACTACAATTAAAACAAATGTAAAAAACAAGTATTTCTGGCATAATTTTTATTGTAAGTCAGGAACATTTAATTAATTAATAAGAATCTTGAGACATACTATAGAACAACCTGACAGTTAAATGAATAAGTATATGAAGCACATATCAACACTAGCATACAATGAAAAAGTATGAACTCACCAATAGATGGAAAAACTCTTTCACACAGAACGATGATTTAGAAAAATCGTTCAGATGAGCTAAAATGAACGATAATCCTTTAGTATAAATGCAGCCAACGATCGAATGATGAATTATAAGTCATTCACTTTTTGTCCATCGTTCTTTTTATGGAGGCATAAAAATCATTGTTGTCACGATCACTAAATTGATGGTTATAAATACCGATCGTACACTCGTTCTCATTCACTTATATAATGTGGTCAGCTGACCCACTCTAATGGAGCACTTACATAGCCACTGCCCCACCAACAAACTAGAAGACAGGTGACAATACAGCAATAGAATTCCTGTTGATACATGTCTCATATCTATCTATCTCATATCTATCTTCTATCTATCTATCTCATATCTATCTATCTATCTATCTATCTGTCTATCTTTCTCATATCTATATATCTGATATCTATCTCTCTATCACTATCTATCTCATATCTATCTATCTATCTCACATCTATCTAACTATCTATCTATCTATCTCATATCTATCTATCTATCTATCTATCTATCTATCTATCTATTTATCTATCTATCTGATATCTATCTATCTTATATCTGTCTATCTATCTCATATCTATCTATCTTTCTCATATCTATATATCTGATATCTATCTCTCTATCACTATCTATCTCATATGTATCTATCTATCTATCTATCTATCTATCTATCTATCTATCTATCTATCTATCTCATATCTATTTATCTATCTATCTATCTCATATCTATTTATCTATCTGTCTATCTATCTCTCACTATCTATCTCATATATATCTATCTATTTATCTATCTACCTATCTCTCACTATCTCATATCTATCTATCTATCTATCTATCTATCTATCTATCTATCTATCTATCTATCTATCTATCTATCTATCTCCTATCTATCTCATATCTATCTATCTATCTATCTATCTATCTATCTATCTATCTATCTATCTCCTATCTATCTCATATCTATCTATCTATCTCATATCTATCTATCTATCTATCTATCTATCTATCTATCTATCTCATATCTATCTATCTGTCTGTCTCATATCTATCTATCTATATACTATCTATCTATCTATCTATCTATCTCATATCTATCTATCTATCTAAATATTTTACTATGATATACTTGCCTAATATGTCCAAAATAAAGTGAAAAGATGCAACAGTTATATAATTTTTATCATTAGAACTATTTGATTTTGCGTATAAAGCATGAGGTAAATTTTATAATGGGAAAATACAAGTAAAATGCAGCAATACTCTTTAGAAAACACAAGGACCTCATTGGTGGTTCTCCAAATTTTCTTTATTTATAAAAGAGTTTTAAGTGTTATCTAATTAATTGCATGTTCATCTTGTCATAGAATGGCTCCTCCAGGTTAAATAATTTAACCCTTTGCAATCCAATTTTGAAATTAGGGTTTCCTAGGGGGCTTTCTCTTTCCGCCATTATACAATGTTGCCATCTGCTGGCTAGAGCCAGTACTGCGGTATGGGACATGCTGGAGAGGCCCCCGACAACAGAGCCGCCAGTAATCTACAGTAAGAATACCCTGCCGGACGTCTTTCGACATCGGAGCTGTACAGCCATCAATCAGAATGTCTTTAGACGTCAGACAGTGGATTGGAAAGGGTTAAAGAACTCTACAATAAACAACATCTTATTTGTGTTACCCCCTTTCTGTAAATGCACAACGTAGTAGGTGAATATCATCTGGGACCCCAGTTGCATTAAGCCAATATTTGTACCGTGCTGTTTTAAAGAGAATAGCCACAGCAGATTAGTTAGAATAAGTGAACGTACGTCCACTATGATTAGGTATTGATGATAATGATGACAGTCTCACCTACTGACTGACAACAAGAAATATTTAAGTGTAACTAAAGGGCTTTTCCAGGCAAAAAAAATTGATGACCTATCCTCAGGAGCTATGGGTTGTCATGGCAACTGGTGACATTGCCTGGCGTCCGTGTTTGCCATGGCATATGATCGCTAATAACAGATGAACTGCAATTTATTATCATAGTGATCATACTTTCACAGGTTAAAGTCCCATACTGGAACATAAAAAAGATAAAAATAGTAAAAAAAACAGCATTAAAAACAAGTTTTTTACCCACTTTCCCCAAGATAAAAAAATGTACATCTTTGGTATCACCATGTATGTAATGACCTGTACAATAAATTAAAGACACTATTTATCCTGCATGGCAAAAACAGTTTGAAAATAACATAAAAAACTGAGCCAAAAAACCTATTTTGTTCATTTAACTTCTCAAAAAGCACAACAAAAGTGAGCAAAAAAAGTCATATATACCGCAAAATGCTACCAAAAGGGCTTTTATTATGCAAAAGTTGAAAAACCTAAAAAATATAATATTTTTGTATTGTCGTAATTGTACAACAATCTATCATGTCAATAATGCTGCATGATTAATGCTGTAAAAAAAAAGCGTTAAAAACAATTGCAGAATTGAAATGTTTTTTCTTCATCCCATTTCAAAAAAATCCCAAAGAAATATTGTCTCCTTAAGCCCAAAATAAGTTGTTTCCTTCACAAACTTGTATTTTGTAATTTAAACCTTTGCTCTTTCTGAACTAAGAAGTCCAGTGGGCGGTCCTATCAATGATTGACTGCTATTTCTGTATAGACAGATAGCTGTCAGTCACTGATATGACCGCCTACTGGACTTCTAAACTCAGAATGAGCAGGGATTAAATTGAATAAAGTACAAGTTATACTAAATCTTTCCCCATAAACTATATATGTATCTGCTCAGATCCTCCTGCTCTGTAACATGCTGCCTGCAGACTAGACAGAATGTTCAAGCTGACAGGTTCACTGTAAAAGTTTTGGGGGAATTTATCAGTGTGGGCCTCCCGATTCTTTGTTTGAGTAGCAGGTAAAGCTGCTGCCTGGGGTGTCTGACTGCTGTATACCCCACTCTTTACACTGAAACACACATGCAAGCTGAACTGAAAGAAACTTTAATGCTTATAGTGGAATAGAAACATAGAAAATTGACAACAGAAAAGACCCCCCGGTCCATCTAGTCGGCCCTTATATTATCTTCTTTTTATGTCTCTCTTAGATTAGATCTATGATTATTCCACGCAGCTTGAATTCATTTATTCATGATTTTGCAATCACGTCTGCTAGAAGTTTGTTCCAAGAATCTACTTCTCTTTTAGTAAAATTATATTTTCTGTTATTGCTTCTTATTTTAACCCCAGTAATCTCAAATTGTGCCCCCTTGTTCTAGTGTTTATCTTCCTAATAAAAACACTTCCTTTCTGAATCTTATCTCATCTGGTCCCCCCTCTCCCTTCTTTGCTCCAGGCTATGCAGGTTAAGTTTTTCAAATCTTTCCTGATACATTTTGTTCCTGACTTCCACCATTTTTGTAGCCCATCTTTGAACTCGTTCTATATTATCAGTGCCTTTCTATAGATGAGTATCCAGAAAGGAGAAAAAAGCAAAAAGATTCCCCGCGCTCCGAGACTATAGGACATAAAGGCCAAATGGTCTCAAGCATGCTTGAAAAACGGTGAAATGTGTTGTATTACCGGAGGGCAAAATAAAGCAAGGTTTATACAACCACGAGAGCATTTGGTCTTTATGTCCTATAGTTTCAGAGCACGGGGAATCTTTTTTCTTCTTTTTCCTCTCTGGATATTTGTGTTAGCCACCATTTATACAGGGGTTAAAAATTCCCCCAGCCGCTCCTCCGGATACCTCTGGATTTGGGACAAGGATTATTGTAATATTCAGACCTGGACACTGGGTGCCGGTGGATTCTCAGGGACGTATGGGAAATCCACCGCGCACCAGGTGAGTGTACTACCATTGTGCACCTATTTATATGAAACTAGGCGCTGATATATGTCTACCTTTTCTTTATTTTTTATAGATGAGGTCTGCAGAACTGAACACAGTATTGCAGATGTGGTCTCACCAGAGCTCTATACAGCGGGATCACAATCTCCCTGTAAGGGATCAAATCCAGGACCTCCTGTACACCAGTCAGCAGCTCTTCCTGCTGAGCCATCCTGCCGTCTAGACAGCTCCCCTGCTGAGCTTAGCCATGATCCTGTACTTCTGGTATCGTTCCCTGTCCTGGGCCCGCCCTGCTTCTGTTTAGGCAAACTATAAAAACCTGGCCCTGCCACTGCACCAGTGTGTGATTATTGTGTTTCACAGCCATAGTCAAGCTCCACTACCAGCCTGATTCTCTGCAACCAAACTGAGACCTATGTTACCAACCTCTGGCATTCCTCCTGACAATGTTACCTGCTTTCTGCCTTGTACTGCGAACTGAGACCTACTGTTACCAACCTCTGGCATTCCTCCTGACAACATTACCCGCTTGCTCCCTTGTACTTCAGACTGAGACCTACTATTACCGACTAATGGCTCTCCTTTGACTACACTCTCAGGCTACAACACCAAAGGCTCTAACCAAGAACCAGACTGGTTACACTCCCTCTTTCTACTGGTTATACCTCTAGCTATGCAGCCAAGCATCCTACTTGCTTTCTTTGCTGCCTGACCGCACTGTTGACTCATTCTGAAGCTTTCAGAAATCAGATCCCCTCAATCCTTCTCTTCTGAAGTCATGGATAACACAGAACAGCCAATATCACTCAGTCTAATGATTGCTTCTCCCAAAGTGCACTATTTTACATTTGGAAACATTGAACTGCAGTTTCCATTGTTCTGACCATTTATCTAGTAAGACTACATCGTTCTCTATGTTCAAGACACCACCAGGAACATAAACCCTATTGCATACCTGCCAAACAGGCAAACTTTACCTATTAAACCTTCTCCTGTTGCCGACAAGTATATTAAAAATAATAGGACGCAGGACAGACCCTTGTGGTCTCCGTTCATAATACACTTACTTCACAACAACACTTTGTCTTATAGCCAGCTGTGAATCCACCAGACTACAAAAGGACTAAGTTAAATTTTAATAACTTATGTATAAGGTCTTTATGTGGAATATATCAAAAGCTTTACTAAAATCCAGATAGGTGATATCCATAGCATCACCTCCATCCCTCACTTTTGTAGCTATAGTCATAGAAATCAAGAGATTAATTTGACATGATCTTATTGCCCTTTTTGCTAAACAAGGTTATTTGCAACCTGTCTTCATACTTAGAATAGTGGTTAGGATCACTAAACGACCATTTGGAAAAAGGTGTGTTGCGTGGTTGAGGTTCTCTAGGTCCAGAAGGTGATGAAGACCATTGGGCACATGCCCCATGTACCCTTCCTATAAGCCATCCCTGACTAAGAATAGCTGGACCACCTTTTGTAGTGCATTATGTCAGGGATTGTGAGTAATCAACCTCAATGGGATTTTGGAGCTTTGTAAAGTGCCATAGCCATATCTTCCTGAGAGCTATTTCGAGTTTCCGTTTATGAATTCTTAATAATGTTATTTTCAAACGAGTTCATTACGGAGCCACTTACCTATTCCTACTAACAGATCTCATTGTCTGCCATAGCAATCCTACATATTGACATATGGCTGCAGGCAGATCATGATGGAGGTCTTAACAAAGCAAGAAAAAAATCTACTGTGTGGATAGCATGGGAGCTATCCATGCAAATTGTTCAATAGTATCTTGGAATATCATCAAACAAATTACTATTTGCCATCACTTATTTTGACGGTTCAATGACTTCTACCCACCTTACGCTCTGTTTACACTACCAATAGCCATGACAGCTTATTCCAGACCCATTTTCAACAGATACAGTAATGCTGAATCCCAACTGTAATGCGGTCCCTCAGGGCTCTGGCATTTCTGACAGCAAAAGTAGAGTTGCTGAAAGCACATGTGAACAGAGCCTTAGTCTTCACCTTTAAAGACATGCGTCCATGCCAATTGTCCATGCGAGAAATAAATACTTTACAATAGAAGCTGTCACTCTGTTTGTTGTAGCGCTGGCATTAAATTAGTATTGGCATTAATCCATGGTGTCCTGACTCACACGTATTGAAATTATATTCTTCTGACAGCTCTACAAAATACTTGTCATCTAGCGTGGTTGGACAAGCCCCGTGTCAGATCTAATTGTTGACCTTTAAAGTATACATCACTTTAGAGTGATTATCAGTAGCAAACATTGTGTGGGAAGTAGCATTGATGCAGTGTTTGTGATTGCATCTAGAAATAATATTGTTTTCTGTGTCTGAGGAGCATTTCTTTAGCACACGCGGTTATCCGTTCAATGCAGGATAACCACATGACAATCCACACGCACCCTGGGAGGTAGCAGAGAAAGCTTTCCCACCCCTCCTCAATATTTGAAATGCTATGCCTTCTTTCACAGCCAAATTAATTTGAGAACCCAATTCATGTAAAACAAAAAAAAGCAACTTTGTATATATTCTCAATTAAAAATCTCCTACCATTTTGGACATACAGCAGCTACGCAGGCATATGTGTATCCATGGTAACTGACTACAAACAAACCCTGCGTAGTCTGGCAATCATACTCTCTTCTGTTTGTGGTCTATATTTTAATAATATAAATTCAGTAGGTTGGTAAGAAGTAGGGAACAGCTGGCAGACACTATGGGGGCAATTTATCAACCCCTCTATGTCCAAAGTCTGGTGTACAAAAGTTGCATGGTTTTTTTTGAGTAAGTCCTACTTCTACAAAAATGACTTTTTATTTTTTGTGCCCCACTCTGCACTTTTAGAAAAGTAGGTGGGGCTTACAAAAGAGAGTGGAGCCTCAAAGATCTGTTGTATGAACTGTAATGAATAGCAAAATCTGGCAAAAATTGTAACTGAAATCTATGCCAGCTCACAGATTTCAGTCTGGCGCATGGACCAACCAGACATGCACCAGGTTTATTAATAAGTTTGTGTGTGTGCAGTAGAGAGGCTCCGACAGCAGAGTGGCTGGCAATAGACGGTAAGAATAACCTGTCGGATGTCTTCTGATATTGTAGCTGTACAAGCTTCAATCAGAATGTAGGAAGAAGTCAGACAGTGGATTGGAAAGGGCTAACATATGCCACCAGAAGTTCAACTTATTTTTTACATCGCAAAATCGGATGTCTGGTTAGTGAAAAACTGCTCTGTTGCTGCTATCACCTTCAAGTCATTCAAAAATGTGTGTTAGTTTTTTTGTAGGTTTAGGAATAGGTAATAGTCTGATGGAGCAAGATCTGGTGAATCCCCAAATCCTTCTAAAGATCTATTGTCTTGGCAGCCTTGTGTGAAGGAGCATAGTCCTGAAGACGAAGCACACCTTTTTTCTTTAAGTGTGGCCTTTAATTTACCCAACAAGTGACAGTATTATTATGAATGAATGACTTAGTGCTTATGAAGATTTTTTTTAATAAAATACCCATGCTATCCCAAATAATCGTAGCCATGATCTTTCTAGCTGACCTTTGTGTCTTAAAGACTTCACCCATCTGGTCTTACAATACCAAATGGCCCAGACTCTAAGTTTGTTCTTGCTCACAACAACCAAATGGACCAAGGACTCCACCAAATCAAGGAATAAGCTATTATGGCTTGACAAAAGCCAGTACACATTAGGGCTCGTTCACATCTGCGTTAGGGCTTTCTATCTCTTTGTTCCAATTTTGGAGCAGAGAAATGGAATTAAAAGTGAAATAAGCATTTTAATTTCTTTCCTCATTGATTTCAATATATGAAAAAAAAAATCAGAAAGCGTTCAGTTGCTTCCGTTATTTCAATTAAACAAATAGCTCAACCTGCAGCGCTATCTGTTTTGTTAAAAAGGCGGAAACCCAAAGTTTTTTTGAAACTCGATTGAAATCAATGGGGAAAAAATGTTTATTTCAGTATTAATTCTGTTCCTTTCCTCAAAAAATGGAACAGAGAGACAGAAAGCCTTAATGGAGCCTTAACGCAGATGCAAACGAGATGTTTATGGCATCAAAGACCTCAAAGCTTGTGATATAGCATGGTATATATTGGCAATAGACTAAGTTAACCTGGGCAAAATGCCTGCCTTGATACTGTGTGCCTTGAACAGAGAATGATAATTATTAATAGCAATGTAAATAGTTACTAAGGGTTTCCCTAGTGCCTTATGTACATAATGTAAAGCTTGGAGCATACCTAGACCAGTATAAATTACGTATTTCTCCCAGTGTTTAAAACTGAATGCACAATGTTTAAGAATGACGTATATTTATTTAGACCGGGGTTTCATATAAGTAAAGTTTGCACCAGTGTAAATGCAACAAATGTATTAAATAGTGCAAGCCTCCTAATACATTTGCCTCATCTATGGGGGCACCATGCACCAAATCTGAAATCTATGCCATCTAGGAGCTGGTGTAGGGCTTAATGATAATCTATGCCAGTTTCTGGTATAAATTATAGTAAATGTAACAGGTCATACACAGCTGCACCCCTCACATTAAGGCTTCAGTCACACGGGCGCTTCTGCACCCGTACACCGGCGCCGATGCACCCGTGTGACTGCAGGAAGGAGACGGACGTACCTGAAGACGGCCGTCTCTCTGCAGCGCTGGAGGAAAGAACACATGACTGGCAATGAAGCCGGTCACATGTTCTTTCCTTCGGTGCTGCAGAGAGACGGCCGTCTTCAGGTACGTCCTTCTGCTGGTGTGAGTCACACGGGCGCATCGGCGTCGGTCTACGGATGCTGATGCACCCATGTGACTGAGCCCTAAGTCCCACCCACGTTTTTTTAAAATATGGCAGGGGCCAGTATAAACCCTTAAAAAAAAATTGCAAGTTTGGCATCTGCGCCCAAATTACTGCTTTTTAACACCTCAATTCTGACTCAATCTGGATAATACTCATATCCTCCAATATGTGTAATATCCTCCATAGCCCAACACTGCCTTGCAAATCTATTAGTAATCTGCAGTTAAAGGGAGGATGCAGAGAATATATTGTACTACTGAAAGAAACAATTCCAATTACATTATATTATGGAGCTGCTATATAAGTAATTCCCAAATTCAGGCTCTCTTCACATTAGTTCAGAAATACTTTCTGTTCCTTGGTTGCCAACTTTAAATTGATCCCAACCTAAGCCTTTTGGGATTCCTTCGTATCCCTTTATTTTTTCCGCTGTAGACTACTCTATTCTTGTCATAAAAAGACAGAAATTTGACAGAACTGAGCCTTAATCTGATGTTCATCAATGATTAGCCTACTATCACAGAAAAAATCTATCACTTATCAAGGTTATCGAACTGAAAGATCACAGCAACATGACCAAAAATCCCAACACTTAAAACATAGCTTTTAATAATTATATTAAAATCCAATAAAAATATGCATCATGGAACGTCACCCAATATCAAACACAGACCATATGGCCAATATGGTAAATTTGAAAAACATAAGCAGCTAAACAGCAGACCAAATGAATATTACACAAGAATAAAATATCACAATATAAAGTGCTAAAAAACAATACCACAAATGCATAAATACATATGATGAATACCAACATCCACGGTATTGTGTTATAACTAGAGATGAGCGAGCATACTCACTAAGGGCGATTGCTCGAGCGAGCACTGCCCTTAGCGAGAACCTGCCCGCTCGAGAGAAAACGTTTGGGTGCTGGCGCGGGTGACAGGTGAGTTGCGGCAGTCAGCACGGGGGAGCGGGGGGGAGAAAGGGAGAGAGAGATCTCCCCTCCGTTCCTCCTCACTCTCCCCCGCAGCTCCCTGCCCGCCGCCAGCAGCCGAACCTTTTCTCTCGAGCGGGCAGGTACTCGCTAAGAGCAATGCTCTCTCGAGCCACATTAATCCTCTAGAGTGAGGAGTCAGTAGGTGGAGATCATATGAACTGGTGTTCTCACCATAATCTCATACTACTGCTCACTGTCTACAGGAAGAACACCTGCTCTCAACTGTCCACTATAAAGCCATAAAGACATCCAATTCTACATCACCATCCACATATTCCAATGCGATTCACCATCATTTAAATGGTTTATCACGGTGTCACAGTTATACATGAGTAAGCTTGGCCAATGATTAGCCTACATTGTAGAAGGACATATTTTTTGGCCCATAGAGATAAATACAATTTTCTGCATTCCCTGACTCTACCCTCTTCTATCTTAACTTGTCGATATAGGTATATGTCTTTTTTCAACCATGCCACTGATGTCTTAGCTGAAGGAACCCAAAGGCGCACAGGCAGAATTCACACATGGGCCCTGGTGACCATTCTTCTACTATATACATAAAAGACGTCACTATTATAAAGGGTACCTGGTAAATGGGGGCCATGAAACAGATTTTGCTCTAGTATTTCAAGTTATGCTTCTGATTATAGGGTTCAAAGTTTGACACAAACTAGTCAAAGGCAGTGGTCCCATGTTTTTTTTCACTCAGACTGTTGGTTCTTGTGAAAAAACTCATCCCATGTCCTATTCCTGTCCATATCACGGACCAAAAATGCATGTCAATGGATTGTGTTCATGCAAATCAGACAGCACACGGACAGGAGTTTCTCCTAAGGGCAGCTTTAGATGAGTGTATATGCACGTGCATTGCGCAGAGAATAGTACCCATTGTTTTCAATGGGTTCCTTATCACTGTTTTCAAGAATAGAATGAACCTCAGAGTGGCGTTTTTGCATCAGTGGAGAACATGAAAGGTCTGAAGGAGATCAAGAGGGGTGTGTTTAAGGAGAGCACCCAGGGTGTGTGTGGAGACACCTAGGGGGTTAGTGGGTTGAGAGATGGCTTTGTCTCTCCTCAAGCAGAGCACCCAAAAGGGGTGCTTTTCCCAATCAAGGTTTTTCAGACTTGGTAAAAAGTCACACATTGATTTGAAGGAATGCTGCCATCCAAAAGGTGGCGCTGCAGGGGTATTGTTCCCTCTTCCTTATTTGCAGGTCTGAAGGAGAGATAACACACAGGCCTGTGACCCCCTCACACCAATTGAGAGATCATAAAACTGTCACATTCCTTAACAGTGGACTGATTGAGTATTTACGTCTCTGCTCATCTTGCCTGGTATTGTTTTAAGTACAAATTAGTCTCGCTATGTCTGTGCCTTTTCATGTGGGTACATTTGTATATATATGCCCCATTCAGATCTATTTCATCATGCCTAAGGAAGGATCCTGAGAGGTCCAAAAGCTTGCTGTAACATCATGTATTTTTGTTAGCCATTAAAAGGTATCATATATACAAGATTACTTGGTTTCTCTTACTGAGAGCAATCACATTTCGTTCTTTTTTGTGCACGCATTATGCTCGTGCGGAAAAAAACATGCTCTATTTTTGTCCACATTTGTGCACCAAAGGTCCCTATAGGAGTCCATGAGAGTGCACAAATGAGCACATATATATGCGTCGGTATGAACAAAACACTGCGCATACCTGTGGACATCAGCACCCAATTTGGCTTAATAGGAAATGCGCACAGTATTTGTGCAGGCACACACGCAAAAATATTCCTTCACAGCGTAAAATCGTTGAGCAGAAGTGAGCATTTTGGCACTTAAAGTGGTTGTCTCGCGCCGAAACGGGTTTTTTTTTTTCCATAGGCCCCCCGTTCGGCGCAGGACAACCCCAAGGGATGTGTTAAAAAAATATATATATATTACTTACCCGAATTCCCGCTCTGCGATGTCTTCCTTCTTCCTACTTCTTCCTTCACCAAGATGGCCGCCGGGATCTTCACCTACGATGCACCGCGGGTCTTCTCCCATGGTGCTCTGTGGGCTCTGTGCGGTCCATTGCCGATTCCAGCCTCCTGATTGGCTGGAATCGGCACACGTGACGGGGCGGAGCTACGATGACCAGCTCTCCGGCACGAGCAGCCCCATTCACCAGGGAGAAGACCGGACTGCGCAAGCGCGTCTAAAAACGCCAGAAGAAAGCGAAATTAGACGGAGCCATGAAGACGGGGACGCTAGCAACGGAGCAGGTAAGTGAATAACTTCTGTATGGCTCATAATTAATGCACGATGTACATTACAAAGTTCATTAATATGGCCATACAGAAGTGTATAACCCCACTTGCTGCCGCGAGACAACCCCTTTAAGCTCATCTGAAGCCACCCTAAGCCTCACAGGCACAACTCGCATTTATAGCTAGTGTGCGCCTAAGGGCGGCTTTACACTAGTGTATGCAGAAAAACACTCACCGCAGCGCTGCGTATGTACACATGAACGAGGTTTGAAGAGGTACATAATCTATGTGTTGTGCGCGTGTATGCACATAGTACTGCAATTTTTGCGCATGCCAGGCCAGTTCACACGTGCATGTGAGACACCCATTACGTGGATTTAATGGCTAGACAACACCTTTTCCATGGATTTCATGGCTATTTAAAGCTGAATGATCACCAGATCTGCTCATTTCCTTGCATTTTGTGCAGTCACACCCTTCCCCTTGCGTATTTTCGCACCTCACATAGAATTCTATGAGACTTTTGCTGCGCAGGAAAATAGAGCAGGTCCTACTTTTTCACCGCACAAGCACGTAAAACGTGCTTATGAAAACAAACCCTATTCTCATGTTTAGCATGTTCAGATTTTGTGTGCGCAAGAATATGCGCAAACACGCTCGCATGAAAAAGCTCTAAAGCCCAGTTTATGTATTTTATATATAGAGCCATTATAGTGCAGGTATACAGAGTCAAAGTAACAACAACAACAATATCCACGAAATAATATCTGCAGCCACTCCGGTAGGTAAAGGACTGACAACCCCAAAGGGGATCTAAATTCCAATTAAAACGGAGTGCTGATAGTAAGATGTGAACAAGACAACATAAAACAAGAAGAGGCTCAGCAACCAGTTCAAAGTTTAATTACAATGGTATCACATTACTTCCACTGGATTCAGTTCCACATGGCGGCTCACAAGACTTCACACATTGCGACCAAGAAGCCGCATCCACATAAGGGAACTCGGTTTGGATGCTGCGAGTTGTTTTCGCTGTGAGGATGTGACAACAGTTCTTTAATAGCCGTGTTATTATGTGTACGAGGTTTACAAGGTCGCTTCCAATGCAGACTTCCTAAAAGCCACACTCCGTGTAATTAACCTTCGGGCTTCCTTATTAATGCGCTCATCCAGCCTGTTGTTGTTAGCAGATAAAGGAATTCCTCAATACATGGGATCCATGCAAAACACAAGGAATAAAAACTACAAAAAAGGAAAAAAAACATTCACATGCTTGAAACATTAATTTGCCATGTAATCATTTTTATTATGCCCCTAGGGGCAGATTCAGATGCACACAAATACGCAGAGAATAGAACACATTGATGTCATTGGGTTCTTTCGCATTATTTGCACGCATTTCAGTTGTGCGCAAAAAATAGGATCTGCTCTATTTTGCTGTGTATTTGTGCATCAAAGAGCCCCATAGAAGTCTATGGGAGGTGGCCAATGTGTGTGCAATACACAAGGACACGCGCAATACGCTGCACAAAACTGTAGTGGAGAGCAGAGGGATGTTCTCGGCTAGGTTATGTCTGACTGTGCAGAGAGAGTGCTACCACCCGACCAGTGGTGGCAATCTGAATTATTTTTTACTGGCAATTAACATTGTCAATAAAAAGTACATACCGGCACCAGCATTTGGACCTAATTACCGACCAGGCTGATGACGACCCTAGCTGAAGCCCTGGAGGATAGTATGAGATAATCACTAGATGGATGGATTTACTTGTCAATGTCGAGCAGTGTGAGATAATATGCTGGTTGGGTGCGGCTCCTGCGAGTCTAATAGAAACCAGGTTGCAAGTGATACAGTTTAGATTCGTATCTACTGTTCTGTAATGTTCTGCAACTTTCAAGTATAGTGCCACCTCGCGTGCTCTGAAACCAATGATCTTATGAGCCACTTGATGACTGTAACCACTAATTTACTTTGTCACTGTAACTATAGTTGTGCTCAGTAAGGGCTCGTTCACACAAGTGCGCATTTCACGCTTGAGTAGCATTGCAAAAAAAAAATCGCATCACACAAAAAGGGCACTTTCTTTTTTTTTACATTATAGTCAATGGATTACGGAACTGAATGGAAATGTTTTTGCTTTGTCCAATCTTTGGTGTCCATTTAGCCGATCCGTTTATAAATGAATATGCACGGAAAGTTAGAAAGGCAAAAGAATACAAAACATATCCGTTAAAAACTAATGTAAACGGAAACAAACTTACAGAAACTGTTAGTTTGTTTTGGTGGATCTGTCTACCACATCCGTTAAAAATGGAAACTAAAGTTTCCTTTTAAATTCTATTTTGCTATGCGCTCCATTAAAAAAAAAAAAGATCCTTTTAAAATGGAAATCCAAACACTGATATGAACAAGATTTAAGTTTTTTTTCACTGAATCCAGCCTGCGATTGTCTTCCTTTTTAGGGGCTTCTTCAGACAAGTGTATTTTAGCGTGTTTAACCCTTTCCAATCCAATTTGTATCCTCATTTTCCTAGGGGGCTTACTCTTTTTCTGACGTTATACAATGGCGCTATATGCTGGCTAAAGCCAGTACTGCATGAGGTGACATGTTAGATAGGCTCCAACAGCAGAGAGGCTGGCAATATACAGTAAGAGAACCCCGACTGACGGTCTTCCAACATCGGAGCTGTATAGTCTTAAATCATTATGTCTTCAGACGTCAGACAGTGGATTGGAAAGGGTTAAGCGCACGGAAAAATCCCGCACGCAAAATGTGGAGAATAGAACCCATTGATCTCAATGGGTTCATTCTCATTTTTTGTTTCTGTGCGTGTGGTTCTCGTGGGCACAAAACAATAGGATCTGCTCTATTTTGTGCACATTTGCGCACCAAAGAGGCCTGTAGAGGCTATGGGAGGTGTGAACATATGTACGGGTGGATATGCACAAAATGCTGGACATACCTGCAAACATCGGCACCTTGTTTGGCTTAATGTTAAACTATTACTGCCCATGTTAGCTAGCAGTAACAGTATTTGCACAATGTGATTGCTCCCAGTAAGAGAAACCAAATAATCTTGTAGATATGATACCTTTTAATGGCTAACAAAAATACATGATGTTATAGCGAGCTTTGGGATCCTCTCAAAATCTTGAAATGAAACAGATTTGGACGGGGCACATATAAATACAAATGTACACAGATGAAAAAGCACAGAGACTAATTTGAACCAGAGAAGATGAGCAGAGAAGTAAATACCTAATAAGTCCACTGGCAAGGAATGTGACAGTTTTATGATCTCCACATTGGTGCTAGGATGTGACAAGCCTGTGTGTTATCTCTGCACATAAGGAAGATGATACAATACCACCTACAGCGCAACCTATTGGATGGCAGCATTCCTTTAAATCAATGTATGAATTTTTACGAAGTCTTTAAAACGATGATTGGGAAAAGCACCCCTTCTGTGTTCCCCACCGGGAAAGGAATGATGCCAACCCTCGACCCACCCACCCCCTAACTGATCCCACACCCTCCCCCTGGGGCCCTCCCCAAGGACACCTCTCCTGACCTCCTTCAGACCTTTCATATTCTCCACTGATGCAAGAACCCCACTCCGAGGTTTATTCTATTCTTGAAGGTATTCAAAATGGTCATAAATTTATATTCCCAAATTCTTCTGTGACGCTGCGACTTGAAGTTGCCCTTCAGTATGATAACATTCATCTGTTCTACAGGCACACACGCAGAGTACAATCATTATCTGCACAAAAACGTTGCACAGAAGCGAGTGTATTTTGGAATACGCTCATCTGAAGGAGCCCTAAAAGAGAACCCTCTTTTAGGGTATCTTCTTTGAGCCCATACCCGCTATACTGTGCTGAAGACTAATCAGTCCCTCCCATGTATACTGTAATCTGCAATGCATACTACGTACATTCTCCATTTAGAATATTTGGTTTGTGCAAAACCTTATCACAAATGAAAAAAATAAAGAATAAAAGCGGAGGCGAGGACACACAGATTTTCCACACTATGTTGTGCAACTGGAACAGTACAGAATGATGTATTGAATGACTTGCTCAAGCCTAGACTTGTCCAACAAAGTAGAACGTTTCCTTCCCGTCTCCTTTTGTTGCATGAATAGTTACGTGCCATTTCTTTCACATTATGCACAGCGCACATTTCATTCCTCTTTAGCTATTTTGCAGCCCTTTAAAGCGGATGTCCCCTGATCTTGATAACATGTGCTTTCAAATCGTAAATCTTTACAACTATGAATGCAGATTTTGGCTCCACTGTTGGCATTATTTAAGTTAGAAATATATATATGAGTTAGAGGACGTCCTTCAAAGTTATGTGCACTTTGTTATTGTTCTAATGTATCTAAAACACTTTCTAAATAGTTTTGATTAAAAATATTCCCTGTCTTTCCCAGCTTCCATGCAGACCTATGCATCTCCATGGTTTCGGACTACAGCAGATCCCATCTATAGTCTGATCGTGTAGTCATGAGGGGGCAGATAGTGCATGACTGCAGGTAATCTCTAACCATGCAGACACATACTGTAGGTCTGCAAAGGAGTTGTGAACACAGAACAGTAGTGTTTTTTATTTAAACTAGATGCCTACTCTTTTATATTAGATGTATTGGTGCAATAAAAATGGTTGCAAATGTGTTTTATTAACCCCTTAAGGACCAGGGTGTTTTGGTCCCCAAAAACCAGACTCTTTTTAGTGATTTTACCCATGTGGTGGTTTTACTGCCCTATTTTTTTTTCTTCACCTTCCAAAATTATTTTTTAGCCCGTGACATATAGGGCTAGTTTTGTATCTTTTTTTAATGACTTTTTAGTGGAGTTTTTTTTAGTTTTATTGGAGGTAAAAAACTTTATTTTTTTATAGTTCTTTATTTTTAAAATTACTATATTTCCGTTAAAATAAAGTACATGAATAGGTTTCTCTTTTTGTTTTGGATGTTGTTTTGATATATACAGTAATTTGTAGTGTTTTGGATTACGGAGCACATATTGCGACAGTTTTGGTTGGCGCCGGCGGTGGGTCATTTTCTTTATTCTGTATATATTTTAGGGCTTATTCATACAGGCGTCTGCGTTTTTACGCTAAGCTCGCAATGTTGTTGGGCGGGGGTAGACAGTTTAGCTCTGCTAAACTGTCTCCCCCTTCCCTCCCCCACGCCATCTCTCAGCAAGGGGAGGAGGTGGGATGGGGCGGGAGCTGGTGTGCTAAGCTGCCGCCCTCTCTCCACCCCTTGTCAGCAGCTAGCAATTGGAGGGGGCGGGACAGGGACGGAGCTTAGCAACTAGCTCCACCCCCGTCCGGCACTCCCATTGCAAGGGGCAGAGCGGAGGAGAGAAGGGTAAGGGAGTTTAGCAGTCACACTACTAAATTCCCTCCCACCTCCCTTCTTCAGCAGCTGTCATAGGCTCCCATAGGAGTCTATGCAGCCGCCGACATATTCCGGCAAGGAAGCTAGTTCCAGGACTATCTTTTCTGCCCAGGGCAAAAGCGCCCAGTGCTATATTCGCTGGCTTGGCGCTTTTGGGTTGTGGCAATACGCCCATCTGATCTAATGCATTGGAATCGAGGGTAGTGTATATTGGCCGGCCGTAAAAACGGCGGCCAATATACACTCGTGTGAATCCAGCCTTATTCTGTAAATTTTTTAAACATATTTTTATGTTACGTTTTTGCAACATATTTTTTAACATCTCTGCCCTCCATGATGTGATATATAAAACATCTGGGGGTCTTTCACATTGCCTTTTTTTCTAACACTTTTCCACTGTAGCTGAAACATCCATAGGAGCCCCAGTTACAGGAGAAAACATCCCGCTGTAGTGAAAATAGTCACTGACAGAGCTGATCTGGGTCTGCTAGGACCCTGCAGCTCTGTCAGTGGTTACATAATCAACGGGTCGCTTCTGCTTTCTTCCTGCACTACATAACAGTTCTGCATCCTCCTCTGGGTCCTCAACTGTGACTAATTGCAGGAGCAGGAACTTTATTCCCGTCCTGTACTTTTACTATTGGCTGAGATTAAAGCCCAAGACCAAGCACTGTAAATTTACCACAAAATTAAAGAGTCAAGCATATGAGACTCCTGAACTGTGATGATGATGGCTGGCAGTATATACTTTTTAAAGAAGAAGGAACTGTTCATAGAAGTGCCTCTTATGTTACAACATGCATAAGGCCCCCTGTTCACGGGCGTTGCGATATCCCCCAGCGGATTTTCACTGCGGGGGCTGCCGCCTGGGAGCAGGAGCCAGCTCACAGATCTCTACGGTGAGGATATCAGACAGATAGGCTCACCATGGAGAATCGCGTCAATTCGCAGCATGCTGCGATTTGCTAACAGCGAGCAGAGAATCGCTATGATTCTCCGATCATGGACAGGGGGCTGCGCTTTCCATAGCAACCAGTGATCTCTTCTCACCCTCCTCCGTTCACTGTAAACAGGCAGTTGATCAATGCTCAGTGCCGATCACCACATCAGCATCAGACTCTGCATGGACCTGTGCTGATGCCTGATACCTATTGGTCCTGCAATCTAGTGTAACAGGGGTACTCTTTTGTGGTTGACTATTGTTGTTCTGTTGTATAGGGCTCTGTAATATTGTGGCCGTACCTTTAAATGGTGGGTAGTGGAGTAACTGAGTCTCTGCCCAGCAACAGGAAGTTAGTGAGTGTGAGACAGCAATGCTGCATGGTCAAGAGCAAGGGATACTCCCTGGAGAACCTGTGAGTGTAAGGCTGTTGCCCTACAGGCATAGGACTCCTGGGTTATTACATACTGGTGGTGACAGTAAAGGTTATATTCTTGGGCAGAGATTTGAGTTTTGCTGTGCTCCCTCCCTCACTGTCTCCAGCAAGGAACATTTTTATCGGTAACCGCCATTTCTTCATCAGACCAGAATCGGGCATACAAACTTTCCTGAGTAAACTATTTCCTTTAAAGTGGGACATACAAGGACATTTCTTTCTTTGCTCAACAGGCCTACTGGTATCCCAATACCCGGGAAGATCCATAGACATTTGTTTCAATCAGAAATTGCTTGTTACCGCCTATTGTTTGTTGATCGTTTCAAAACATCAATGGCCTCTCTGGATTATGTCACCTATGGTCACTGCCTCCAGGTCCCTAAATTATCCAGGGCCCAATTTGCCTATATGCGTCCATTTCCCCCACCTTACGTGGATCAGCAAACCTTGATTAACTTACAGGATCTAGGCCTATTACTGCTGGTATCTCCCCAGGTTGCCCCAACTCCTTTGGAGTTAGGGAAAATTCCAACGCCTGACCCCCCTATCTACACTAGCAGCAACTAAATCATGTTTCCCAGTGCGCAACAACTCTGTCATGCTCAGCAACCCACCAGCCCTTTCCAACATCAGGACAACAGAAGCACAATATACTCTATATGGGACACAATACAAGATGGCACATAGAACCTCCACAACAACATTTAAAGTGGTACACACAATTTTAACATAAAAGTGGGTAATATGAGTTAGCCCCTCCCCTTACAAGTGTGAAGTGCTTAATTTACCCTTTGTTGGCACTGCAACAAAATTAAAAATTTGGTAGCTGTATTTCCCCACTGATTACAGTTGATTGATGGAGGTCTCATTAGCATAAATCCATCTAAATAAAAGGGATTATAGAAAACCCCTTTAATAAGGTTTATTTACTGCTCATGGGACCGATGACATAAAAATGTAGAAAACTAATTTTGGCATTCTTGATAAAATAAATGAAGCAAAGCAAAAAAAAAAAAATCCCATGGTAGTTCCTAAAAAAATGGTGTAGGTGATGTTTTCAGTACTCCTATTGACTATGTGCCCCACAGAGAAGCACAGGTTACGTTTCCCAGTCATTACATGTTTGTCACTGCCTTGGGAAACATAAAGTTAATTAGGACTGTAGAAAAAAACAGGTATTTGTTCAAGTCTAATGAAGCTCATCTCTATAAGAGAATTTACTGAAACAACAGACAAGAAAAGTCACTTTTTAACTAGTCTCTCCATAAAGGCCACTGGAGTGCTGCAAAGATAATAAAACTGCCTTTTAAATCCACACAGGTCTGGAGAAAAACCTCAGTGATTTACTAAGAAGATTTAACCCAGTCAGCAAAAACACTGGAATTTCATTTTTTATTTCATGGATATATCTTTGACTTTGTTTTTTGTTAATTGTGGGTCTTTTCTGCCCATATGTTATGAACGGAGTATATATTGTACAGATAGCTTCTGGCAATGTTAGTTCTTGCTGGAAGACAACTTACAAATAACTTGTTAGCCATTTCTGTTGTCTTAAGTATGTGTGAATATGCTTTTGTTTTGTATTACCTAGCTGGCTATTTATATTGCTCCTCCTGCCCAATTGAAGCTTATTGACAGTTTTCTCCCTATTACTTTGCATAGGGAGAAAGTTGTCAATCAGTGGCCAGTGGGCAGAGCGAGCCTATATCTCATGAATACAAAATGCTGGCATCATCCTGCAACTTATAACCTTTACATTCTAAGCAACTAAGATATATGTCCACATTTGACACATCAGTAAAATCAGTGAATCTGTCGCTCATGTATGATCAAAAGGGGGCAGCATAAATGGGCTATGCAAACGTTTTATGCTGACATGGAAAAATGTTGCAAAATAAGATTTTTTTCAAAAATAGAAGGCATCTGATTGGCTCCAAATTATATTCAGTAGCAGGACAACGACCCCAAATATAGAGCCAATGGGCTTATTCAAACGGGTGTATATCAGCCAGGTTTTCACACCCTGGCCGATATATGCTGACCCTCTGATACATTGGTTTATAATGCAGCGCACGGGGGCGTATCTCTGCAGCACAAAAGCGCCCGACCGGCAGTGGCAGCTGCATTGACTCCTATGGGAGCCAATGACAGCTGCAGGAGAAGGGAGGTGGGAGAGAGTTTAGCAGCGTGACTGCTAAACTCCGTTCCCCTTCTCTTCTCCTCTCCGCCCCTTGCCGCTGTTTGCAATGGGAGGGGCAAGGTGGCGCTAGACCCCGCCCCTCTCATTGCAAACAGCGGCAAGGAGCAGAGAGGGGCAGGAGCTCAGCATAATGCTCCCTCCCCATTTTGCCTTGTCCCTTTGTAGAAGGCTGGTGAGGCGGAAGAAAAGGCTGTCCCCCCCCCCCCCCCCCCCGCCCGATGGCGTATACGCCGCCCCGTGCATCACACGGTAGCATATATCGGCCGATATACGCTCGTGGGAATAGGCCCAATATCATTGAAAACTATCTTCAGTGTAAAGAAGAACAAGGAGTCCTGGAAGTGATGTTATGGCCTCACAGAGCCCTGATCTCACCATCATCCAGTCTGTTTGGGGATAACATGAGGAGACAGAGCAAGCCTACATAGACAGAAGATCTGTGATTAATTCTCCAAGATGTTTCAAACAAACCTTCCTGCCGAGTTCCTTTAAAATGTTTGTGCAAGTGTACCTAGAAGAATTGATGCTGGTCTCTTTTGTGCATTCATTTTGTATTTTGTTAATTGACAAAATAAACTATAAACATTTCTATTTTTTAAAGTGTTATTACTTTGTCTAAAACTTTTACACAGTGCTGTATATGTCACGGAGTTGAAAGCGATTCTCTCTCTCGTGATGGATATATGTCATTGAGCGTGAAGGGGTTAAACTGAAACTGAGGCCGGGCTCACATAATTGGGATGGATTCTGTGTGCCGATATCCTCTGAAGAACTAAAAATGATCAGGGAAACGAATTGCGTATGGTCGCATATACGTGCAGTGTTCCGCGTAGATGTGTATAGACAGAGTTTTGTCTGCTCTGAAGAATGATTGCAAGCAGGGAATGATATCAGAAAGTAGCTCTACCCCCTGGAAACACCCTTCTATCGCTCAGGTGACATTCTCTTGTGCTGTCGTAGTGAGAGCTGTTCTGAGAGCCTTCAGAACAAGATACTGTTCTCTGGGCTTGGCTGGTTTTTACTACTTATTTTGGAAGTAGTATAAACCATTAACAAAAAAAACCCACTTATTCTTGTGGAGGAAGAGCCCAGAAGAACAAGCGGAGGTTGCAGACAGCAGTCTGGATGGTGTGTTGCTCTGTCCTGCGCACAAATTTCTGCTTTCTTTATTCCATTTGTATCTGGTCTTCTAGGAACCTGAGAGTGAATTAGCGCCCATACGCAATGTAGTTACGTAAGCACTGCAGATCTAACGCATCCATAGAGATCACTGGACCTCATACGCGCAGAATCTGTGGTAAAATAGAGAGTGCTGTGATTTTTCTTCTGCCCGAGGAATCCGCAATTCCTACCCACAAGTATTAGCGAAACAGCGAAAGTCCATACCTTTTCAATGTTCACGTATTATCATGTAACGCGGACGGTGATTGGGGAATCCACAATTCAAATCCGCTTCTGCGAGACCTCCCCAAAGAAAAGTTCAGTTTGTGTTCTTGAGCTGCTGTTACCCAGAGAGGCAAACAACACTGCAGATGTAGATATACAATATCAACAATGACCCCATGTCACAGATATAACTCAATACATACTGATAATTATAAAAGCGACCCTCCGATCCTGGACAAACAAAGATGGCCGCACTTCTTCTCTGACTGCCTGATCCACACTGTGCACTAGTATACATCATTTGTGTCAAAGACACTATACACTGCTCTGATTGGCTAGTGCTGCCCATGTGGACAGTATTGGCCAGTCAGATCAGCCTGTAGTGTCTTAGAGCTTTTACCCACTAGCGATATTTTTCCCTGCGATGCGAAAGCGATGATTATGAAAACAATGATTTTCAATGGTTTCATACTCTTTTTTGATTTTTCACTCCAACCTTACATCGCAGAGAAGGAATCTGCGATATTGCTCAGTGTTTTCAATGGGGCCAGCGGCAGCAGCACTAGCCCCATTGAAAACATAGGGAGTACATCGCTGACTTTTGCCAAAGCTGTGACAGCTGTGGCAGGCGTTTCCTTCATCCCCGCCTCCTGAAAGGGCTGTGCTGATTGGCTGAACACTCAGCCAATTACAGGCAGCGCTTAGCTATTCATTGATGAATTGTCAATTACAGGCAGCGCTTAGCCATTCATTGATAAATAGCTAAGCGCTGCCTGTAATTGGCTGAGTGCTCAGCCAATCAGCACAGCCCTTTCAGGAGGTGGAGATGTTTAAATCCCCGCCTGCTGAAAGAGCTTGAGAGCAGTGCAGGGGAGCCAGCTGGAGGACACACCTGAGTGGCAGAGAGGTGAGTATTTATTTATTTTTTCACCAGCTAGGGATGATTTCCAGGGAAGAGCTTATATTTCAAGCCCTTCCCTGAAAATCATGCTGCGGGGGTTGCCTGCAACCCACAGTTTTCAACAGGGTCAGCAGCAGCAGCGCCGAGAGCATTGAAAGCAATGGTATAATACCACTGACTTCTGCCACAGCTGTGACAGCTGTGGCAGAGGATTTCTTCATTCCCGCGGTCCCCGCAGGGATGAAGAAAACCCCTGCCACAGCTGTGACAGCTGTGGCAGAAGTCAGCGATATACTCCCTATGTTTTCAATAGGGCTAGAGCTTCTGCCACTGGCCGCAGTAAAAACACTGGGGGATATTGCAGCGTTTTTCTTGTGCTGCGAGACGAGTGTTTTCACTGGCTTTCGCAACGCAAGAAAAAAAAACACTAGTGGGTAAAAGCCCTTAGACTACTAATGCACAGTGTGTTTCAGGTAGCGGTGCGGCCATATTGGTTTGTCTAGGATCGGAGGGTTGCTTTAATGAAGTGTTTGAAGGTCTGTTGATTTCCTCTTCTACATAACAGCATTTTATTTGGATTCAAGTTTAGATAAGGCAATGTAAAGGAAACCTGCTTCCTCACATTTTTCTGTGATACTTAAAATATAAATACACAATGCAAGAATTTCTTAAATACTTGCCATTTTTTACAATTAACAATGCTGATACAACAAAACACAACAAACAAACTGCATACCATCTCTTCTTTGTCCTCAGCATGCATCGCTGGGTCTTTCCAGGGTTCACTTAAGGAATTGCACTTACACAGTTAGAGGAAAGTTGAAGAATCAATCCAAGGTCTTAAACAGATGAATGTGTTTGTGGAGGGTTTTTCCCCGTGAAACTCAAGTCATTGATTTCAATGGTTTTGTTCTCTATACTTTTTGCGTACGCGAGTTTTACATGTATGCGCAACAAACTCCTTCCATGAAGACTATGTAGCCTAATGAGGTTTTTGTGCACTGTTTCACACATTTCCTTGCATATTTGCGCAACTCCCAAGTCGAGCGTGAGTGAGTGTATAAAGTGCTCGTTGGATTCAAGACGAGAGAAACTAAAAACAGAAAGACTGACTGTCTATTTTCCCTGCCATGCTGATAGCACTCGTTCAGGCAATCTACAGTCAGATAACTGAGACTGATGGCACGTGTGTTTATGGGAAGGCGTATTAGCAAACAAAAAGTGGTTGGCGACTGTCATGGGAAAGATGGTTCAGATCTGTTGTTTACTAAGACTGTTACCACATGTACTGAAAAAAAACCATGTTACCAATGTTAAGTAACTCAGGTCCCTTCGGTTTAACCAACGATTGGATTATTGACTCTTTATTCGATTTGTCTGTTTCATTACTTTAAAGGGGCACTGGCGTCACGTGAACATTTTCAACTTAGACTGTTATCATCCTGCTTTCATTTTTTACCACTGTGAGTTGTCAGGCTGGGCCAGGACAGAGTGCTCTAGGGAGAGATAGTAGAGTTGCCGTTAACAACAACATCTTTATCCCTGCTGTCTCTTCCCGAAGGCCTGCGCTCGGCTGCCACACATGGCACTGTGCTGCGGGAAACAAATTGCGGCATGTTCTATCCTTGTGCGTACTCTCACATCACATCTCCCATTGTTTTCAATGGGGCTGGCGGCAACATTGCACCACACGCTGGGTGCATGCGGTGCCGTGTGATGCAATGCGAGGTTTCCCTTATTGAAAATAATGGGAGAAACTCCGCGATCCTCCACAGCGGCCCGTTGTGTTACAAGAACGCCTTGTAACCGCGGGGATTTCACATGTTGGAAAGTATAATATCAGGGCGCGATGCATGCCCCGATATCACACTCGCCAGTGTGAAGTTAGCCTCAGGATGCATTCACACATATCCACAGCAAAATCCGCAGCCTATTTTGAGCTGCCTATTTTGATGTGGATGAGCAGCAAATTCTACTTCAAAATCCATACTATTTGGTGCAGATTTTGACCCTTTGTTTTTGTTTTTTCTTACAGAGCTGCAGCAGATTTCACCCTTCGAATTGAAGGGGTCAAGTTTGCTGTGGATCCGCATTAAAATCTGAATCAAAATCCACATCAATGTTGCTGATTTTGATGTGGTTCTTGGAGAGGATTTTCCACTATGGAAAATCAACACCGATTTCGAAATGCGTGAACACACTGTAATATTGTAATCACTTACATATACCATCATTACATTCACACTTGTAAAGTTTCATCCAATTCCAACAACTTCTTGATGCCTTATTTTTTTGTCAACGGGTGTATTTTAGCAGTTTTTCTTTTCTTCTTGCAACTACTCCTCATTGCTCATCTCATCTAAAATCCTATTTCCTGCCCTATTCATGAAGATCAGCAACCTGGAGTTTGACTGATTACTGACACACTTTTCCCATGCCCTCATCACCTCTAACCCTCCCCCTGAATTGCCCGGCTTTCATTGTCTATCATCTGCTCTCTCCTGCTGCAAACTGATGTCAGATGCTCATTTACCCCTAATCTTACACTTGCTGCCTTTTAATATTCTTTCTAATCCAGCAACTTGTCAACTGGTGCGTCAGCCCGTGTCCAGGCCAGCTGCTGTGTCACAGCCACCCAACGTATTCTCCCAGCTTTGTATTTAAGGAGAAAAAAAGTTTCCCCCACCAACTACTATAGGACGTCCAGTAATAATTAATGCTTCGGTGTGTGATTAGCCCATCTGTGGGACCGCCGTTGAACACTGGAGATAACGTACATGTCCATTAACCTCTGATAATATTAACTTCACTTTTATTTTAGGTTGGTGTAATTTTAACACTATACAGGTTATTGGGTACATGTGTTAAACATCAGAAGGTAGAGCATTAACACTTGTGAGGGGTTATATATTACAGAGGGCATCTTAGATGATACCTTGCTATTTCTTATTCCATGGGAAAAAAGAGAAGGAAATGTGTACCATGCCTTGTGAGGATAGCATGAAATAGAACATACAGCCACTTTTTCTTCTGTCGGATTCATATAAATGTAGTGGGCGAGGGCATGCGACCCGGGTTCTAGCCTACGATGCAGACAATGGAGTTACAAAAATATCAAACTTTTATTTAAGGGTAGAAGAATGGTAAGCAGAACAGTTTAGGAACCCAATAGATTTTACAGTATCAGTACTCGCCCCAGTTTAACTGAATAGTAATATTATTACCTTATGCGCAAATAGCAATGAACATGCTTCACATTTTGCATAAGGTAGTTACAATGCTGACAACACACAATCTTACTAAGGCCTCATGTCCACAGGCATATGGGTAAAACCCTGAGAGTGTCCCGCAATGTTTTACTGGTCTGTGTGATGCCGGCAGAGACCGAGTATAGCAGTGAGTGTACTGTGCATAACCGTGTATCTCATGCACGTGGTCATGCACAGTGTGATTTTTACCCTTTTTTTAAAAATTCCTCGCTCTGTTTTATAGCAGGGTTGCGTATGAATCGCCGCCCATATGCAATATATTGCGTATGAACAGCGTTGCATATGCTGCCCATAGAAAAGAATCGGGCTCACACTGCGTGATATGCAGTGAAATAGAGCATGCTTTGATCTTTTTCTTCCGCATATCTACACGCAGTGTTTACACGCTCATGTGAATGGATCAACAAAAGCCCATTTACTTTCATTGACTCCATTCACCATGCGTCACATGGTCGTATATCGCGTACGTAATACGTTATGAAAACACGCCCACACACATGAGCCTTTAGGCAACTTGAACTTTATCACAGGTTAGTGGAACAGTAAATTGCAACTTAATGCGCATAGTATTCTAATTATTCACAAACTATCTGCCCTGCAGAACACTCAAAGAGTTTTAAGAAACTCCAATATTAGCATCCATAGGTTTCTAGGTTCGATCCTCTTTAAATTTCAGTCACAGGTGTCTGCTAAGTATTCAAGCCTTCTTACAAGTACAATTGTTCCCAAAGAATAGTGTTCCTCTTGCTACAATAACAGCAGGCTGGCTTAGTCCATCAAAAGTTGCTTTTAATGTGCAGACTATTTGACTTTTAATGAGGCCAGACTCACTTACGAAACATTCCACAATGAAGAATCTTGAAAATCCAGATGATGTCCATAGCAGCTGATTACTCCTCTTAGATGCTCTCTCTCACTACCGTTCATTGCACCTGGACCGATGACTAATCCAGAGATGAAGGACACTGCTGCCAAGTAGTTTCCCAGTCCTCACTTGGTGGCTGGTGCCCAAAGCATCCTCCTGAACAGCTCCTGCTACTCCTTTCACTGGTCCCTGAACTTTCTACATACTATCAATTCTCAGCGTCTTTCCCAGCCACACTGCACTTCTGCACACACTGTTGTTCCCTGCTTCTTCTCCTCCTGTGATGCAGCTCGAATTGCTTTTTATATGGTGCTAGTAACACTGGATACCTTCCTGAACATGTGCGAATGGGACTTTACCTTAGCGCTAAGATCGCCCAAATATTCGAGCATGTGTGCACAAAGCTTTGCATTTGCGCCTAAATATTTGTATATGTGTTTGCATGGATCCCCTCTTACACAGAATGTGACAGACAATAGTCTTTGTATGGTACTGGATGCACTAAAAGATACAGTAAGGCCTCATGAACTTCTATACTCATAGGGGCCCCATAACAGCTGTGTACAATACAGAGCCGTAATACAGCCATGTACATGAGGCCTTAGGCTAGGGATCCATGATGGCACAGGGTCTCCTGCAAGTCACAGTAAAATTGCAGCATTACAGTAGCATGCAAGAAACCTCAATATTGTCCAATGTAGGAAAAAATTGTGGGTGCTGAATTGCCAAATGAGATGTTTTTTTCAGATCCATATATAGGGTGCAGTTCCTGCAGGTTCTCTGCGGAATTTTCAGCTGCTAATTGGTATCTGATCATGCATGCTGCACTGTTATTTCAGTAGCATCCAATCTACATGAGTCCTTGCAGATAAATGTCCATGTGAAATGAACCATTATAGGGTCAATGTGTGGAGAGCATTGCGGTCGTTAGACTAGGATATAAAATGGAGATAAATAATAGCCATGTGAATTAGCCTAGGAAGACCTGTGGTTGTGTGCCAGTCGTGATAATGCCACAATTCTATAGCATAGCTAACGCCTATCATAGATTTCCTTACAGGATCCGCAAGTAGTATTACATTACCAGCTATTCAAATGAATAGCCAAACATAATACTACATAGACTAGCCCGGTATGCTAGAGCAAGACACTTCTTGTTAGACCAGTGTCAAAAGAGCATAATATGGGCGCATTTTTAGAAGATCCTTATGATGCTGTTAGTGGGGTTTGGGGGATTCAATTATGCCGCACCAAACAAGGACAGATACAAGCCATACTCTGTGGCCTTCTGTTCGTTACGTTCGTGTGGGCAATTATGCGCAGGGCCCATACGAACGTGCCCAAAACAGGCTGGGTATAACACAAACAAGGTAACCTAACGGATTTCAAACTGGACATGGTGACGGAAACATCAACAGGACAGAGCACAGCATACTGCAGACTGGACTGACGGACAGACACAACTTAGGGACTGACAATTGACCACAACTCTCGCCATGCATACCTGTACACATAAGCAGATGATATAGCTATAAAAGTACGAGTTATTGGAGAAGGCCCGAGCTTAGCTGTTGTGTTCACCTGGTAGAACTTGTCATTTGTAAACTTTATGACATTGATTTTAAAACAAGCACCACAGCTGTTGTCTCCTTTAGGGCTCGTTCAGATGAGCGCTGTTTTTGCGCTCTTAGCAGCACACAGAACGCGCTTCCAATAGAAACCAATAGGTTCCTATAGAGGCGTTCACATGAGAGAATGTTAGGCGCGCTAAAATAGCGTACCTAACAAAAGATAGGACATGCGAGTGCAAACTCGCATGCCGGCTCCGAGGTGCGTGCAAAGATAGGGCATGTCCTATCTTTGCTGTGTGTTTTCCATGGGCTCCTAAGGGAGCCTTGAAAGCACGCTACATGCACCTCGGATCGTGTGAACAGGCTACTTCAAGTAGCTTGAAGTAGCCCATTGACAGGATCTTTACAGCACTATAGTCACAGCTATAGTGCGCAAAAACAGTGCTTGTCTAAACAAGCCCTTAGTGTAATTTCCGGTGACTCTACTACTTTTCCTTGGAGGAAGAGCAGCAGGGCCAGCTGCATAGCTTTGCAGAAATGGTCTGCTGACTTTGGCTACTTTCACACAAACGTGAATCTCGCAGGAGTTTTGCAATAGATCATCAGTGAAAAAATGGACAGAAAACCCCTTTAAAAGGGGCACAAGCTATTTAATATGTATTTTAAGCTAGTTTCACACAAGCGTTTTACAGACACAGAGAGTAGCTCATGGCAAAGTGGCCATATAGACACTGGCGTAACTATAGGGGATGCGGTTGCACTCGGGACCACAAGCCTTAAGGGACCCATAAGGCCTCTATTCTCCATCTAGGGAGCCTAGTAGTATGAATGAAGCATTATAGTTGGGGGCCCTGTTACAGGTTTTGTATTGGGACCCAGGAATTTGTTAAGAGAAGTTGGGGGGCCCAAAGATTAACCCTTTTCAATCCACTGTCTGACATCTAAAGACATTCTGATTGAAGGCTGTACAACTTCCAATGCCAGAAGACGTCCGGCAGGGTATGCTAACCTTATATTACTGGCCACTCTGTTGTCGGGGGCCTCTCCAACATGTCCAATACCACAGTACTGGCTCTAGCTAGCATGTGATTCCATTGTAAAATGGCAGAAAGACAAAGCCCCCAAGGAAACCCTGAATCCAAAATTGGATTGCAAAGGGTTAAACTTTGCACCAGGGCCCATGAGCCTTTAGCTACACCCCTGCATATAGAGCTTGTTTTCGTTTTGACCACTTGACATCGCAATCAGTTTTTTTATTCACGTCTTCTGCAGTAACTTTCTGCTTTTACTCTTATTTTTTAGTCGCTTGTTTTTTGTGGGACCAGCTATATTTTTTTATCTCCCTTCCACTACAGCCCTTTTTTAATTTTAGCATTTTCATTTTTTTCTCTCTGCTTTCAAAAAAATAATAACTTTTTTATTTTTCTGGCAACATATCTACATGAGGGCTTGTTTTTTGTGGGACAAGTTGTGTTTTCCATTGGTACCATTTATCATATCCCACCATTTTGAGAGGAGTGTTGCTTTTATGGTGCCCACTCCATACTCAGATACCCAGCATGCACTGTATATGTATGGTACACATCGAAAAGTGGTTACTGACACCATTTAACCCCTTGAGTGCCGGGTTTCTTACCCCCCTGTCAGACCCACCAGGGCAGGTTTTTTAAACGGTCTAATCATTGAATTTCAACTAATTTTGCAGTCGTGTTCCAAGAGCCATAACTTTTTCATTTTTCCATTGACACGGCCATATGAGGGCTTGTTTTTTGTGGGACAAGTTGTACTTTTTGATGGCATCCTTTTTGGGTATATATAATGTATTGCATAACATTTGTAAAATTGGGGGAAAAAAAAGAAATTCTGCCATTTGTTTTTTGGATTTCATTTTTTCGACGTTCAGCGTGCAGAATAAATAATGTGATTACATTATTCTCTGAGTCACACGATTCCGGTGATACCAAGTTTATACAGGTTTTAGGTTTTGCTATTTTTGTACATTTTAAGCATTTTTTTTTAAAGGTTTGCTTTTGTGTCACCATATTCCAAGAGCCGTATTAATTTTATTTTTCCATTGCCAGAGCTCTAGAAGGCCTTGTTTTTTGCAGGATGAACTCTAGTCTTCATTTATCTATTTTTTTGGAACATGTGAAATTTTGATCGCTTTTTATTCCATTTTTTCTAGTGGCAAGATTAACAAAATCTGTAATTCTGGCATGTTTTTTATTTTTATTTTTCACTGCATTCTCTGAGCAGTATAAATAATGCATTGAAGTAATTATACAGGCCGGTACGATTATGTAAATACCAAATTGTAATAGTTATTTTTCTTTTTCATGACGTTTTCACACAAAAAAGTTATAAAAGTTTAAATCACCCTCCTTTTGCCATATCTATAATAAAAAAATGTAAATCCTAAAAGAAAAATGCATATTTGGTATCGCCGCGTCTATAAATGTCCGATCTATCAAAGTAGTGCATTATTTACCCCGCACGGTGAATGTAGTCCGCAAAAAAATAAAGAACACCACAAATACACTTTTTCAGTCACCCTGTTTCCCAGAAAAAATGCAATAAAAAGCGAACAAAAAGTCGTATGTATTCCGGATTGGTACCAATGTAAACTACAGGACATTCTGCAAAAAATGAGCCCTCGCTTAAAGGGGTTGTCTCACGCCGAAACGGGTTTTTTTAAAATTCAATAGGCCCCCCGTTCGGCGCGAGACAAACCCGATGCATGTGTTAAAAAAAAAACAACGGGTAGTACTTACCCGAATCCCCGCGCTGCGGCGACTTCTTCCTTCTTCTTACTTACTTAGTAAGATGGCCCCCGGGATCTTCACTGTGCAGTCCATTGCCGATTCCAGCCTCCTGATTGGCTGGAATCGACACACGTGACGGGGCGGAGCTACGAGGAGCCGCTCTCCGGCACGAGCGGCCCCATTCAGAAGACAGAAGACCGCACAGCGCCTCTTCTGGCGATTTTAGACGGATCCATGGAGACGAGGACGCCAGCAACGGAGCAGGTAAGTGAATAACTTCTGTATGGCTCATAATTAATGTACAATGTATATTACAAAGTGCATTAATATGGCCATACAGAAGTATATAACCCCACATGCTTTCATGAGACAACCCCTTTAACTACGTCAACGGAAATATAAAAAAGTTATTGCGCGCAGAATATGCAGCAGAAAATAATTTTAAATAATTAAATGTCTTTGAAAAAAATACAAGCACTACTGCAAAAAAAAAAACTATACAAGTTTGATATCTTAGTAATCGTACCGACCCATAGAATAAAGTTATCAGGTCATTTTTGTTGCAGTTTGTGCGCTGTAGAAACAAAACGCACTGAAAGATGGTGGAATGTCATTTTTTTTTTCATTTTACTCCACTTAGAATTTTGTAAAAGTTTTTCAGTACATTATATGGTACTTTAAATGGCACCATTGAAAAATACAACTCGTCCCGCAAAAAACAAGCCCTCATACAGCGACATTGATGGATAAATAAAGGAGTTATGATTTTGTAAACGGGGGAGGAAAAAAAGAAATAGGGAAAAAAGAAAAAAAGGGGCCATGTCATTAAGGGGTTAAATAATGTACTAACTTCCTTCTCTGGGTCATTACGATGCAGGGATACCATATGTGTAATGTTATTTTTAATTTTTTACAAAGTAAAGGGAGACAAGTTTTTTTGTTTTTATTTATTTTTTAAATAATTGTTAACTTTTTTTTTTTTAACTATTTTTATTGTCACTTTAGGGGACTTCAACAAAGAACCCATCAGTACCCCCTGATCACATTCCGGGGGTCCAATGGTGACAGCCCTTTACATGCTGCAGTCACATAGACTGCAGCATGTAAAGGGTTAACACAGCAGAGATCAGAGGTTTTCTCTGATCTCTGTTGTAAGAGCTGGTGCCTGGCTGTCCTCTGACAGCCAAGCACCAGCTCTCCCTGCCACAGAGACCGTGGCTTGCTTCTGACAAGCCGATGGTCTCTATAGCAACTTGTAAACAAAGCAGGACATTAGAAGCAGGAGATTCCCGGCATATCGGCAATATCTTCTGCTTCTGTTGTTCAAAGCCCTTGCTTTGTTCTCTGTGGGACTGTGCAGGCAGAGCACACTGCCACAGCTTGTGGCATTGTGCTCTGCAGCTCCCATAGTGATACATAGCCCGGAAATCTTCCGGGCTATAGCACTATCGGCAGTGGAGCTTGTCCCGGAAAATTTCCGGGCGTGCCACTCAAGGGGTTAATGTACCATATAAGGGGGAAGTGTTTATCTGTTCTTTGTTGCATTCTTATGAATTTTTCCAGCAAAATAGCTGTATTTTTATTTCCCGGGTGACACCCGGTACTTTTTTAATGAGATTTTGAGAAACATAATGAATTGAATACGTTTTATAAATTTCTTTTGCCATATATATCGATCACCCCACACTTTAGATGTCTCCCCACACAGTATGCAAACCCCTACAGCAATATTTTCTCTCTCCCCCCACACTATATAACAATGTCTATATCACTCCCCTCACAAGCACGGAACAACAATATCCTCAAGCCAACGTAAAACAGCGTTGGATTTGTGACAAGGCGCATTTCTTGTTGGAAGTATTTTTGACTATTCCTAGATTACTGCCACGTTGTTGGCAGCACATTATTGTCAAGGTCTATTTTAATGATTCTTGCCACTATAACCAATGAACTGAGACCATGAGATGTAAAACAGCCCCAGACCATAACGGAACCTCCACCATAGTTAAAGGGCTATGACAAAGTGAATGACAAATATTATTAAGGCCTGCAATGTGGTTCTGCTTTGGATTAATGACTGGGGCTCTATAAACCATCACCTTCTCCCGGCAGAAGTGTTTATTCCCAGGTTGCCCCTGGATACGACCTGTAGGCATTCCAGTGCTACTAGTCGGGCTTGCTCAGAAGGGATGGCTTTTTTTCTCTTCAGCTCTCGGAGCAGATTGCTGACCAATAGAGATGAGCGAACACCAAAATGTTCGGGTGTTCGTTATTCGGAACGAACTTCCCACGATGTTCGAGGGTTCGTTTCGAACAACGAACCCCATTGAAGTCAATGGGCGACCAGAGCATTTTTGTATTTCGCCGATGCTCGCTAAGGTTTTCATGTGTGAAAATCTGGGCAATTCAAGAAAGTGATGGGAATGACACAGAAACGGATAGGGCAGGCGAGGGGCTACATGTTGGGCTGCATCTCAAGTTCACAGGTCCCACTATTAAGCCACAATACCGGCAAGAGTGGCCCCCCCCCTCCCAACAACTTTTACTTCTGAAAAGCCCTCATTAGCATGGCATACCTTTGCTAAGCACCACACTAGCTACAACAAAGCACAATCACTGCCTGGATGACACTCCGCTGCCACTTCTCCTGGGTTACATGCTGACCAACCGCCCCCCCTCCCCCCCACAGCGCACACCAAAGTGTCCCTGCGCAGCCTTCAGCTGCCCTCATGCCACGCCACACTCATGTCTATTTAGAAGTGCGTCTGCCATGAGGAGGAACCGCAGGCACACACTGCAGAGGGTTGGCATGGCTAGGCAGCGGCCCTCTTTAAAAGGGGCGGGGCGATAGCCCACAATGCTGTACAGAAGCAATGAGAAATAGAATCCTGTGCCACCGCCATCAGGAGCTGCACACGTAGGCATAGCAATGGGGAACCTATGTGCCACACACTATTCATTCTGTCAAGGTGTCTGCATGCCCCAGTTAGACCGGGCTTTTTAATTCATAGACACAGGCAGGTACAACTCCCTATTGTGAAGTCCCTGTTGACCCACAGCATGGGTGGGTGCCAGGAAGCCACCGGCGGTACATAGAAATATCCCATTGCATTGCCCAACACAGCTGAGGTAGTAATGTCGTGCGTAATGCAGGTGGGCTTCGGCCCACACTGCATGCCCCAGTCAGACTGGGGTTCTTTAGAAGTGTACAGATGTATTAAAAACTCCGTGTGCACCTACAGCATTGGTGGCTCCCTGGAACCCACCGGCGGTACATAAAAATATCCCATTGCATTGCCCAACACAGCTGAGGTAACGTCAGCTGTAATGCAGGTGGGCTAAAAATTAATTTGATTACACTGTAGGCGAGGGCCCACAAAAATTGCTGTATCAACAGTACTAATGTACATCCCAAAAATTGGCCATGGCCAGCCAAGAGGGCAGGTGAAACCCATTAATCGCTTTGGTTAATGTGGCTTAAGTGGTAACTAGGCCTGGAGGCAGCCCAGTGTAACGAAAAATTGGTTCAAGTTAAAGTTCCAACGCTTTTAAGCGCATTGAAACTTATAAAAATTGTTCAGAAAAATTATTTGAGTGAGCCTTGTGGCCCTAAGAAAAATTGCCCGTTCAGCGTGATTGCGTGAGGTTTCAGGAGGAGGAGCAGGAGGAGGAGGAGGAGGAATATTAGACACAGATTGATGAAGCAGAAATGTCCCCGTTTTGGATGGTGAGAGAGAACGTAGCTTCCATCCGCGGGTGCAGCCTACGTATTGCTTACGTATCGCTGCTGTCCGCTGGTGGAGAACAGAAGTCTGGCGAAATCCAGCCTTTGTTCATCTTGATGAGTGTTAGCCTCTCGGCACTGTCGGTTGACAAGTGGCTACGCTTATCTGTGATGATTCCCCCAGCCGCACTAAACACCCTCTCCGACAAGACGCTAGCCGCAGGACAAGCAAGCACCTCCAGGGCATACAGCGCTAGTTCAGGCCACGTGTCCAGCTTCGACACCCAGTAGTTGTAGGGGGCAGAGGCGTCACCAAGGATGGTCGTGCGATCCGCTACGTACTCCCTCACCATCCTTTTACAGTGCTCCCGCCGACTCAGCCGTGACTGGGGAGCGGTGACACAGTCTTGGTGGGGAGCCATAAAGCTGGCCAGGCCCTTAAAGACTGTTGCACTGCCTGGGATGTACATGCTGCTCGATCTACGCACATCCCCTGCTACCTTGCCCTCGGTACTGCGCCTTCTGCCACTAGCGCTGTCGGCTGGGAATTTTACCATCAGCTTGTCCGCAAGGGTCCTGTGGTATAGCAACACTCTCGAACCCCTTTCCTCTTCGGGAATCAGAGTGGGCAGGTTATCCTTATACCGTGGATCGAGCAGTGTGTACACCCAGTAATCCGTCGTGGCCAGAATGCGTGCAACGCGAGGGTCACGAGAAAGGCATCCTAACATGAAGTCAGCCATGTGTGCCAGGGTACCTGTACGCAACACATGGCTGTCTTCACTAGGAAGATCACTTTCAGGATCCTCCTCCTCCTCCTCAGGCCATACACGCTGAAAGGATGACAGGCAATCAGCCGGTGTACCGTCAGCAGCGGCCCAAGCTGTCTCTTCCCCCTCCTCCTCATCCTCCTCATGCTCCTCCTCCTCCTCCTGTACGCGCTGAGAAATAGACAGGAGGGTGCCCTGACTATCCAGCGGCATACTGTCTTCCCCCGCCCCCGTTTCCGAGCGCAAAGCAGCTGCCTTTATGGTTTGCAGGGAATTTCTCAAGATGCATAGCAGAGGAATGGTGACGCTAATGATTGTAGCATCGCCGCTCACCACCTGGGTAGACTCCTCAAAATTACCAAGGACATGGCAGATGTCTGCCAACCAGGCCCACTCTTCTGAAAAGAATTGAGGAGGCTGACTCCCACTGCGCCGCCCATGTTGGAGTTGGTATTCGACTATAGCTCTACGTTGTTCATAGAGCCTGGCCAACATGTGGAGCGTAGAGTTCCACCGTGTGGGCACGTCGCACAGCAGTCGGTGCACTGGCAGCTTAAAGTGATGTTGCAGGGTGCGCAGGGTGGCAGCGTCCGTGTGGGACTTGCGAAAATGTGCGCAGAGCCGGCGCGCCTTTACGAGCAGGTCTGACAAGCGTGGGTAGCTTTTCAGAAAGCGCTGAACCACCAAATTAAAGACGTGGGCCAGGCATGGCACGTGCGTGAGGCTGCCGAGCTGCAGAGCCGCCACCAGGTTACGGCCGTTGTCACACACGACCATGCCCGGTTGGAGGCTCAGCGGCGCAAGCCAACGGTCGGTCTGCTGTGTCATACCCTGCAGCAGTTCGTGGGCCGTGTGCCTCTTATCGCCTAAGCTGAGTAGTTTCAGCACGGCCTGCTGACGCTTGCCCACCGCTGTGCTGCCACACCGCGCGACACCGACTGCTGGCGACATGCTGCTGCTAACAGATCTTGATTGCGAGACAGAGAAGGAGGAGGAGGAGGGTGCTTTAGTGGAGGAAGCATACACCTCCGCAGATACCACCACCGAGCTGGGGCCCGCAATTCTGGGGGTGGGTAGGACATGAGCGGTCCCAGGCTCTGACTCTGTCCCAGCCTCCACTAAATTCACCCAATGTGCCGTCAGGGAGATGTAGTGGCCCTGCCCGCCTGTGCTTGTCCACGTGTCCGTAGTTAAGTGGACCGTGGCAGTAACCGCGTTGGTGAGGGCGCGTACAATGTTGCGGGAGACGTGGTCGTGCAGGGCTGGGACGGCACATCGGGAAAAGTAGTGGCGACTGGGAACTGAGTAGCGCGGGGCCGCCGCCTCCATGATACTTTTGAAGGACTCCGTTTCCACAACCCTATACGGCAGCATCTCAAGGCTGATGAATTTTGCTATGCGGACGGTTAACGTTTGAGCGTGCGGGTGCGTGGCGGCGTACTTGCGCTTGCGCTCCAACAGTTGCGCAAGCGACGGCTGGACGGTGCGCTGAACTACACTGCTGGATGGGGCCGAGGACAGCGGAGGTGAGGGTGTGGGTGCAGGCCAGGAGACGGTAGTGCCTGTGTCCTGAGAGGGGGGTTGCATCTCAGTGGCAGGTTGGGGCACAGGGGGAGAGGCAGGGGTGCAAACCGGAGGCGCTGAACGGCCTTCGTCCCACCTTGCGGGGTGCTTGGCCATCATATGTCTGCGCATGGTGGTGGTGGTGAGGCTGTTGGTGTTGGCTCCCCGGCTGAGCTTTGCGCGACAAAGGTTGCACACCACTGTTCGTCGGTCGTCAGGCGTCTCTGTGAAAAACTGCCAGACCTTAGAGCACCTCGGCCTCTGCAGGGTGGCATGGCGCGAGGGGGCGCTTTGGGAAACACTTGGTGGATTATTCGGTCTGGCCCTGCCTCTAACCCTGGCCACCGCACTGCCTCTTGCAACCTGCCCTGCTGATGCCCTTGACTCCCCCTCTGAAGACCTGTCCTCCTGAGTAAGCGTTGCACACCAGGTGGGGTCAGTCACCTCATCGTCCTGCTGCTCTTCCTCCGAATCCTCTGTGCGCTGCTCCCTCGGACTTACTGCCCTTACTGCTACCTCACTGCAAGACAACTGTGTCTGATCGTCATCGTCCTCCTCACCCACAGAAAGTTGTTGAGACAGTTGGCGGAAGTCCCCAGCCTCATCCCCCGGACCCCGGGAACTTTCGAATGGTTGGGCATCAGTGACGATAAACTCCTCTGGTGGGAGAGGAACCGCTGCTGCCCAATCTAAGCAGGGGCCCGAGAACAGTTCCTGGGAGTGTTCCCGCTCCTGAGCAGGTGTCATTGTAGTGGAGTGAGGAGGCTGGGAGGAAGGAGGAGCAGCAGACAGAGGATTCGGATTTGCAGCAGTGGACGGCGCAGAACTGCGGGTAGACGATAGGTTGCTCGAAGCACTTTCTGCCATCCAGGACAGGACCTGCTCACACTGCTCATTTTCTAATAACCGTCTCCCGCGTGGACCCATTAATTGGGCGATGAATGTGGGGACACCAGAAACGTGCCTCTCTCCTAATCGCGCAGCAGTCGGCTGCGACACACCTGGATCAGGAGCTCGGCCTGTGCCCACACCCTGACTTGGCCCTCCGCGTCCTCGGCCGCGTCCACGTCCTCTAGGCCTACCCCTACCCCTCAGCATGCTGTATTACCAGTGATTTGATTTCACAGGCAGCTAATAAATTGGCGCAAGACTGCAGGCCAAATATAATTTTTTCCCTTTTTTGAAAACGAAAGGCCCCACTGCCTCTAGTGAATGTATAATCTAAGTTTAATAACTGTGCTGTTTTCCTGCTAATGTGTCACAGAACGTGAGGGTAGCAGAGTTATTAACTGTGGCAGAGCAGGTATTTTTTTTCCCAATTAAGGAAAGCAAATGGCGAAGCCAGGAGTAAAACGTAGCTGGGTGCGTCTGATTTTTACAGGTTGCACACGCAGCCGACACGTGTCCACCGCCCTTAGGACGGACAGAGGCAGGACAAATAGAATTATTTTCCGTTTTTTTGCACCAAAAGGCAGCACTGCGTATATTCTATGAACATGAGAAGTTTAATAACTGTGCTGTTTTCCTGCTAATGTGTCACAGAACGTGAGGGTAGCAGAGTTATTAACTGTGGCAGAGCAGGTATTTTTTTTCCCAATTAAGGAAAGCAAATGGCGAAGCCAGGAGTAAAACGTAGCTGGGTGCGTCTGATTTTTACAGGTTGCACACGCAGCCGACACGTGTCCACCGCCCTTAGGACGAACAGAGGCAGGACAAATAGAATTATTTTCCGTTTTTTTGCACCAAAAGGCAGCACTGCGTATATTCTATGAACATGAGAAGTTTAATAACTGTGCTGTTTTCCTGCTAATGTGTCACAGAACGTGAGGGTAGCAGAGTTATTAACTGTGGCAGAGCAGGTATTTTTTTTCCCCAATTAAGGAAAGCAAATGGCGAAGCCAGGAGTAAAACGTAGCTGGGTGCGTCTGATTTTTACAGGTTGCACACGCAGCCGACACGTGTCCACCGCCCTTAGGACGGACAGAGGCAGGACAAATAGAATTATTTTCCGTTTTTTTGCACCAAAAGGCAGCACTGCGTATATTCTATGAACATGAGAAGTTTAATAACTGTGCTGTTTTCCTGCTAATGTGTCACAGAACGTGAGGGTAGCAGAGTTATTAACTGTGGCAGAGCAGCTATTTTTTTTCCCAATTAAGGAAAGCAAATGGCGAAGCCAGGAGTAAAACGTAGCTGGGTGCGTCTGATTTTTACAGGTTGCACACGCAGCCGACACGTGTCCACCGCCCTTAGGACGGACAGAGGCAGGACAAATAGAATTATTTTCCGTTTTTTTGCACCAAAAGGCAGCACTGCGTATATTCTATGAACATGAGAAGTTTAATAACTGTGCTGTTTTCCTGCTAATGTGTCACAGAACGTGAGGGTAGCAGAGTTATTAACTGTGGCAGAGCAGCTATTTTTTTTCCCAATTAAGGAAAGCAAATGGCGAAGCCAGGAGTAAAACGTAGCTGGGTGCGTCTGATTTTTACAGGTTGCACACGCAGCCGACACGTGTCCACAGCCCTTAGGACGGACAGAGGCAGGACAAATAGAATTATTTTCTGTTTTTTTGCACCAAAAGGCAGCACTGCGTATATTCTATGAACATGAAAAGTTTAATAACTGTGCTGTTTTCCTGCTAATGTGTCACAGAACGTGAGGGTAGCAGAGTTATTAACTGTGGCAGAGCAGCTATTTTTTTTCCCAATTAAGGAAAGCAAATGGCGAAGCCAGGAGTAAAACGTAGCTGGGTGCGTCTGATTTTTAAAGGTTGCACACGCAGCCGACACGTGTCCACCGCCCTTAGGACGGACAGAGGCAGGACAAATAGAATTATTTTCACTTGTTTTACAAGCAAAAGGCAGCACTGCGTATATTCAATGAATAATAACTGTGTTGTGGCCCTGCCTATACAATTCTTTCCCTGCAGTATCAATGGAGGGTGCAATGCTCTGCAGAGGCGATTTTGAGAAGCAAAAAAAAATGCAGCACAGCTAACAGCAGCCTGGACAGTACTGCACACGGTTAAATATGGCCCTAGAAAGGACCGTTGAGGTTCTTGAAGGCTACACTCACTCCTAACACTCTCCCTGCCTATGCAGCACTTCTGTCCCTAATGCCAGGTGCAACGCTCTGCAGAGCCTAATAAGGACCTTTGGGGGGTCTTGAAGCCTACACTAACTACCAATTCTTTCCCTACAGCAGCTCCGGTACAAACAGCACTGTCCCTCATCTAACTCACACGGCATCTGAGGCGAACCGCGGGAGGGGCCAACTTTTATGTTCGGGTGACACCTGATCTTCCCAGCCACTCACAGCAGGGGGGTGGTATAGGGCTTGAATGTCACAGGGGGAAGTTGTAATGCCTTCCCTGTCTTTCAATTGGCCAGAAAAGCGCGCTAACGTCTCAGGGAAGGAAGTGAAAGTAACCAGAACACCGCATGGTGTTCGTTACGAATAACGAACATCCCGAACACCCTAATATTCGCACGAATATCAAGCTCGGAAGAACACGTTCGCTCATCTCTACTGACCAACAGCAAGGAAGTACTTAGTGGGGACATGCAGAGGAAGGGAATAAAGTATGGGGAATGTATGAAATGTAGTTTCAAGCTACATATCAGCTAGGATATATCAGCAGGCCATCTTGGAAAATAGTGGTGTAGGAAAAATCCAAAACGGAGGCTAGGATAAGAAGGCAATGGCTGCTTGATTTACACCCATAATCAGCTGTCATAAACATGATGCAAACACCTTTCCATATCTGGAATTTTTGAAAATTTTTGCTTCACAACTGAAATACCTCAATAGTTGTTGGCACAACACACTCAGGCAACGGGTGTCTCTTATGTATCCTCCACACGCTGGTACATCTATTGAATTTGAAGGTGGACTAGCAGCATTTCATTGCTAAGCTATCCAATGACTACACTCTTCTTTACCCTATTGTAGATGGGTCGATGCATCTTTTTTGACATTTGCAGAATGACTGCAAGAAATGCCAGCTAAAATGTATCAAATATTACTAGAAAGTATGCCAAGTAGAGTATCCAATGTCATTGGGACCAAAAGGAGCCCCATTAAAGGGGTTGTCCCGAGGCAGCAAGTGGGTCTGTACACTTCTGCATGGCCATAATAATGCACTTTGTAATGTACATTGTGCATTAATTATGAGCCATGCAGAAGTTATAAAAAGTTTTATACTTACCTGTTCCGTTGCTGGCGTCCTCGTCTCCATGGTGCCGACTAATTTTCGCCCTCCGATGGCCAAATTAGCCGCGCTTGCGCAGTCCGGGTCTTCTGCAGTCTTCTATGGGGCTCCGTGTAGCTCCGTGTAGCTCCGCCCCGTCACGTGCCGATTCCAGCCAATCAGGAGGCTGGAATCGGCAGTGGACCGCACAGAAGAGCTGCGGTCCACGGAGGAAGAGGCCATCTTCAGCGGTGAGTAGAGAAGTCACCGGAGCGCGGGGATTCAGGTAAGCGCTCCGGTGAGCTTTCTTTACCTCCCTGCATCGGGGTTGTCTCGCGCCGAACGGGGGGGGGGTTGAAAAAAAAAAAAACCCGTTTCGGCGCGGGACAACCCCTTTAAGTATTAACATATGGAATTTATACTATTTTTGATTTTTGCTCAGGTGTCCAATTACTCAGTACATAGGTGGCTCAAGTCTGCCAGAGCGAAAACCAAGCTCAGGCTTTTAGGGTCTATTTACACATTGCAATCAAATTGTGACAGAATTAAAAAAGAAAAAACATTTTTGGGTAATTTATAAAGATCTTATGAAATCGTATATGTAAAGATTAGAGATGAGCGAACGTACTCGTCCGAGCTTGATATTCGTGCGAATATTAGGGTGTTCGGGATGCTCGTTACTCGTAACGAGCACCACGCGGTGTTCCGGTTACTTTCAGTTTCCTCTCTGAGACGTTAGCGCGCTTTTCTGGCCAATTGAAAGACAGGGAAGGCATTACAACTTCCCCCTGTGACGTTCAAGCCCTATACCACCCCCCTGCTGTGAGTGGCTGGGGCGATCAGATGTCACCCGAGTATAAAAATCGGCCCCTCCTGCGGCTCGCCACACATGCCTTGTGACTTAGCTGAGGGAAAGTGCTGCTGCTGGTGCTGCTGTAGGGAGAGCGTTAGGAGTCAGTGTAGGCTTCAAGAACCCCAACGGCCCTTCTCAGGGCCACATCTACTAGTGTGCAGTACTGTGTTAGCACAGTATTTTTTTTTTTTTTTTGTCCAAAATTGGATCTGCAGAGCATTGCGCCCTGCAATAGGGACAGAAGTGGGGGTTAGGCAGGGAGAGTGTTAGGAGTTAGTGTAGGCTTCAAGAACCCCAACGGTCCTTTCTAGGGCCACTTCTATCCGTGTGCAGTACTGTCCAGGCTGCTGTTAGCAGTGTTGCATATTTTTTTTTCTTTCTCAAAACCGGCTGTGCAGACCATTGCACCCGGCATTAATACTACAGGGATAGAATTGTGTAGGCAGGGCCAGAAGACATTTATTATTCATTGAATACACGCAGTGGGGTCTTCCCTTTGCTAAAAAGGAAAAAAATTATATTTTGCCTGCCTGTGTCAGTCCTAAGGTCTCCGTGTACGTGTGTGCTGCGTGTACAACGTACAAAAATCAGACGCAACCAGCTACGCTTTACTGCAGCCTAGCGCCATTGTCTTTCCTGACTGGCAAATACCTGCTCTGCTAGAGTTAATAACTCTGCTACACTATAGTTGTGTGACACTTTTTGAGGGCCACACCACAGATATTAAACTTCTTGTTCATTGAATATACGCAGTGGGTCCTTCCCTAAGCTAAAAAGGAAAAAAATTATATTTTGCCTGCCTGTGTCAGTCCTAAGGTCTCCGTGTACGTGTGTGCTGCGTGGACAACGTACAAAAATCAGACGCAACCAGCTACGCTTTACTGCAGCCTAGTGCCATTGTCTTTCCTGACTGGCAAATACCTGCTCTGCTAGAGTTAATAACTCTGCTACACTATAGTTGTGTGACACTTTTTGAGGGCCACACCACAGATATTAAACTTCTTGTTCATTGAATATACGCAGTGGGGTCTTCCCTTTGCAAAAAAGCGAAAACATTATATTTGGCCTGCAGGCTTGCGCCAATTTATTTCCTGCCTGGGAAATCAAATCACTGGTAATACAGCATGCTGAGGGGTAGGGGTAAGCCTAGAGGACGTGGACGTGGACGTGGCCGAGGACGCGGAGGGCCAAGTGAGGGTGTGGGCACAGGCCGAGCTCCTGATCCAGGTGTGTCGCAGCCGACTGCTGCGCGATTAGGAGAGAGGCACGTTTCTGGCGTCCCCACATTCATCGCCCAATTAATGGGTCCACGCGGGAGACCTTTATTAGAAAATGAGCAGTGTGAGCAGGTCCTGTCCTGGATGGCAGAAAGTGCTTCGAGCAAGCTATCATCCACCCACAGTTCTGCGCCGTCCAGTGCTGCAAATCCGAATCCTCTGTCTGCTGCTCCTCCTTCCTCCCAGCCTCCTCACTCCACTACAATGACACCTGCTCAGGAGCGGGAACACTCCCAGGAACTGTTCTCGGGCCCCTGCTTAGATTGGGCAGCAGTGGTTCCTCTCCCACCAGAGGAGTTTATCGTCACTGATGCCCAACCATTCGAAAGTTCCCGGGGTCCGGGGGAAGAGGCTGGGGACTTCCGCCAACTGTCTCAAGAACTTTCTGTGGGTGAGGAGGACGATGACGATGAGACACAGTTGTCTTGCAGTGAGGTAGTAGTAAGGGCAGTAAGTCCAAGGGAGCAGCGCACAGAGGATTCGGAGGAAGAGCAGCAGGACGATGAGGTGACTGACCCCACCTGGTGTGCAACGCCTACTCAGGACAGGTCTTCAGAGGGGGAGGCAAGGGCATCAGCAGGGCAGGTTGCAAGAGGCAGTGCGGTGGCCAGGGGTAGAGGCAGGGCCAGACCGAATAATCCACCAAGTGTTTCCCAAAGCACACCCTCGCGCCATGCCACCCTGCAGAGGCCGAGGTGCTCTAAGGTCTGGCAGTTTTTCACAGAGACGCCTGACGACCGATGAACAGTGGTGTGCAACCTTTGTCGTGCCAAGATCAGCCGGGGAGCCACCACCAACAGCCTCACCACCACCAGCATGCGCAGACATATGATGGCCAAGCACCCCACAAGGTGGGACGAAGGCCGTTCACCGCCTCCGGTTTGCACCGCTGCCTCTCCCCCTGTGCCCCAACCTGCCACTGAGATCCAACCTCCCTCTCAGGACACAGGCACAACCGTCTCATGGCCTGCACCCACAGCCTCACCTCCGCTGTCCTCGGCCCCATACACCAATGTCTCGCACCGCACAGTCCAGCCGTCGCTAGCGCAAGTGTTGGAGCGCAAGCGCAAGTACGCCACCACGCACCCGCACGCTCAATCGTTAACCATCCACATAGCCAAATTTATCAGCCTTGAGATGCTGCCGTATAGGGTTGTGGAAACGGAGTCCTTCAAAGCTATGATGGCGGCGGCGGCCCCGCGCTACTCTGTATCCAGTCGCCACTACTTTTCCCGATGTGCCGTCCCAGCCCTGCACGACCACGTCTCCCGCAATATTGTACGCGCCCTCACCAATGCGGTTAGTGGCAAGGTCCACTTAACTACGGACACGTGGACAAGCACAGGCGGGCAGGGCCACTACATCTCCCTGACGGCACATTGGGTGAATTTAGTGGAGGCTGGGACAGAGTCAGAGCTTGGGACCGCTCACGTCCTACGCACCCCCAGAATTGCGGGCCCCAGCTCGGTGGTGGTATCTGCGGCGGTGTATGCTTCTTCCACTAAAGCACCCTCCTCCTCCTCCTCAACCTCTGTCTCGCAATCTAGATGTGTCAGCAGCAGCAGGACGTCGCCAGCAGTCGGTGTCGCGCGGCGTGGCAGCACAGCGGTGGGCAAGCGTCAGCAGGCCGTGCTGAAACTACTCAGCTTAGGAGATAGGAGGCACACGGCCCACGAACTGCTGCAGGGTCTGACAGAGCAGACCGACCGTTGGCTTGCGCCGCTGAGCCTCCAACCGGGCATGGTCGTGTGTGACAACGGCCGTAACCTGGTGGCGGCTCTGCAGCTCGGCAGCCTCATGCACGTGCCATGCCTGGCCCACGTCTTTAATTTGGTGGTTCAGCGCTTTCTGAAAAGCTACCCACGCTTGTCAGACCTGCTCGTAAAGGTGCGCCGGCTCTGCGCACATTTCCGCAAGTCCCACACGGACGCTGCCACCCTGCGCACCCTGCAACATCGGTTTAATCTGCCAGTGCATCGACTGCTGTGCGACGTGCCCACACGGTGGAACTCTACGCTCCACATGTTGGCTAGGCTCTATGAGCAGCGTAGAGCTATAGTGGAATACCAACTCCAACATGGGCGGCGCAGTGGGAGTCAGCCTCCTCAATTCTTTTCAGAAGAGTGGGCCTGGTTGGCAGACATCTGCCAGGTCCTTCGAAACTTTGATCAGTCTACCCAGGTGGTGAGCGGCGATGCTGCAATCATTAGCGTCACCATTCCTCTGCTATGCATCTTGAGAAGTTCCCTGCAAACCATAAAGGCAGCCGCTTTGCGCTCGGAAACAGAGCCGGGGGAAGACAGTATGTCGCTGGTTGGTCAGAGCACCCTCCTGTCTATATCTCAGCGCGTTGAGGAGGAGGAGGAGGAGGATGAGGAGGATGAGGAGGAGGGGGAAGAGACAGCTTGGCCCACTGCTGACGGTACCCATGCTGCTTGCCTGTCATCATTTCAGCGTGTATGGCCTGAGGAGGAGGAGGATCCTGAAAGTGATCTTCCTAGTGCGGACAGCCATGTGTTGCGTACAGGTACCCTGGCACACATGGCTGACTTCATGTTAGGATGCCTTTCTCGTGACCCTCGCATTCAACGCATTCTGGCCACTACGGATTACTGGGTGTATACACTGCTCGACCCACGCTATAAGGAGAACCTTCCCAGTCTCATTCCCGAAGAGGAAAGGGGTTCGAGAGTGTTGCTATACCACAGGACCCTGGCGGACAAGCTGATGGTAAAATTCCCAGCCGACAGCGCTAGTGGCAGAAGGCGCAGTTCCGAGGGCCATGTAGCAGGGGAGGTGCGAAGATCGAGCAGCATGTACAGCCCAGACAGTGCAACAGTCTTTAAGGGCCTGGCCAGCTTTATGGCTCCCCAGCAAGACTGTGTCACCGCTCCCCAGTCAAGGCTGAGTCGGCGGGAGCACTGTAAAAGGATGGTGAGGGAGTACGTAGCCGATCGCACGACCATCCTCGGTGACGCCTCTGCCCCCTACAACTACTGGGTGTCGAAGCTGGACACGTGGCCTGAACTAGCGCTGTATGCCCTGGAGGTGCTTGCTTGTCCTGCGGCTAGCGTCTTGTCGGAGAGGGTGTTTAGTGCGGCTGGGGGAATCATCACAGATAAGCGTACCCGCCTGTCAACCGACAGTGCCGAGAGGCTAACACTCATCAAGATGAACAAAGCCTGGATTTCCCCAGACTTCTCTTCTCCACCAGCGGACAGCAGCGATACGTAAGCAATACGTAGGCTGCACCCACGGATGGAAGCTACGTTCTCTCTCACCATCCAAAACGGGGACATTTCTGCTTCATCAATCTGTGTCTAATATTCCTCCTCCTCCTCCTGCTCCTCCTCCTGAAACCTCACGTAATCACGCTGAACGGGCAATTTTTCTTAGGGCCACAAGGCTCACTCATAATTTTTCTAAACAATTTTTAGATGTTTCAATGCTCTGAAAAGCGTTGGAACTTTAACTTGAACCAATTTTTCGTTACACTGGGCTGCCTCCAGGCCTAGTTACCACTTAAGCCACATTAACCAAAGCGATTAATGGGTTTCACCTGCCGTCTTGGTTGGCCATGGCCAATTTTTTTCAGGTACATTAGTACTGTTGATACAGCAATTTTTGTGGGCCCTCGCCTACAGTGTAATCAAATAAATTTTTAGCCCACCTGCATTAAGCACGACATTACTACCTCAGCTGTGTTGGGCAATGCAATGGGATATTTCTATGTACCGCCGGTGGCTTCCTGGCACCCACCCATGCTGTAGATGCACACGGAGTTTTTACTACATCTGTACACTTGAAAAGAACCCCAGTCTGACTGGGGCATGCAGTGTGGGCCGAAGCCCACCTGCATTAAGCACGACATTACTACCTCAGCTGTGTTGGGCAATGCAATGGGATATTTCTATGTACCGCCGGTGGGTTCCAGGGAGCCACCCATGCTGTAGGTGCACACGGAGTTTTTACTACATCTGTACACTTGAAAAGAACCCCAGTCAGACTGGGGCATGCAGTGTGGGCCGAAGCCCACCTGCATTAAGCACGACATTACTACCTCAGCTGTGTTGGGCAATGCAATGGGATATTTCTATGTACCCCCGGTGGGTTCCAGGGAGCCACCCATGCTGTAGGTGCACACAGAGTTTTTACTACATCTGTACACTTGAAAAGAACCCCAGTCAGACTGGGGCATGCAGTGTGGGCCGAAGCCCACCTGCATTAAGCACGACATTACTACCTCAGCTGTGTTGGGCAATGCAATGGGATATTTCTATGTACCGCCGGTGGCTTCCTGGCACCCACCCATGCTGTAGGTGCACACGGAGTTTTTACTACATCTGTACACTTGAAAAGAACCCCAGTCAGACTGGGGCATGCAGTGTGGGCCGAAGCCCACCTGCATTAAGCACGACATTACTACCTCAGCTGTGTTGGGCAATGCAATGTGATATTTCTATGTACCGCCGGTGGGTTCCAGGGAGCCACCCATGCTGTAGGTGCACACGGAGTTTTTACTACATCTGTACACTTGAAAAGAACCCCAGTCAGACTGGGGCATGCAGTGTGGGCCGAAGCCCACCTGCATTAAGCACGACATTACTACCTCAGCTGTGTTGGGCAATGCAATGGGATATTTCTATGTACCGCCGGTGGGTTCCAGGGAGCCACCCATGCTGTAGGTGCACACGGAGTTTTTACTACATCTGTACACTTGAAAAGAACCCCAGTCAGACTGGGGCATGCAGTGTGGGCCGAAGCCCACCTGCATTAAGCACGACATTACTACCTCAGCTGTGTTGGGCAATGCAATGGGATATTTCTATGTACTGCCGGTGGCTTCCTGGCACCCACCCATGCTGTGGGTCCACAGGGAATTATAAATGCATCTGTGTCCACTTGTAAAGAACCCCAGTCTGACTGGGGCATGCAGAGACACCTTGACAGAATGAATAGTGTGTGACACATAGGTTCCCCATTGCTATGCCCACGTGTGCAGCTCCTGATGGCGGTGGCACAGGATTCTATTTCTCATTGCTTCTGTACAGCATTGTGGGCTATCGCCCCGCCCCTTTTAAAGAGGGTCGCTGCCTAGCCGTGCCAACCTCTGCAGTGTGTGCCTGCGGTTCCTCCTCATGGCAGACGCACTTCTAAATAGACATGAGGGTGGTGAGGCATTAGGGCAGCTGAAGGCTGCGCAGGGACACTTTGGTGTGCGCTGTGGGGGGGAGGGGGGGCGGTTGGGCAGCATGTAACACAGGAGAAGTGGCAGTGGAGTGTCATGCAGGCAGTGATTGTGCTTTGTTGGAGGTAGTGTGGTGCTTAGCTAAGTTATGCCATGCTAATGAGGGCTTTTCAGAAGTAAAAGTTTTTGGGAGGGGGGGGGCCCACTCTTGCCACTATTGTGGCTTAATAGTGGGACCTGTGAACTTGAGATGCAGCCCAACATGTAGCCCCTCGCCTGCCCTATCCGTTGCTGTGTCGTTCCCATCACTTTCTTGAATTGCCCAGATTTTCACACAAGGAAACCTTAGCGAGCATCGGCGAAATACAAAAATGCTCCGGTCGCCCATTGACTTCAATGGGGTTCGTTACTCGAAACGAACCCTCGAGCATCGCAATAATTTCGTCCCGAGTAACGAGCACCCGAGCATTTTGGTGCTCGCTCATCTCTAGTAAAGATGTAACTTTTTGCCCTTTTTCTGAAAGGGAGAAGATGATGAAATAAGTAAATGGAGTCAGTAGTAAAGCAAGGGGGCGGGTCTGTGGTTCTCTAGGGAGGGTGAATTATCCCATCACCCCCATAAATCTGCCAGTGTCTCCATCATAACCATAAATATAACGATGAAATAAAAGCATTTGTTATATTGACATCTGGTATATTGGGAGTAGTAGAGGTGGTTAATTTTTACTACTTAGCACTTAGCACACTATGAGCTGTACAGTTTTACTCCATGCACCTGAAAGCTCTGCGTACTCGTCAGCCCAACGTCATTACTTGCCTGTGGCAGCTGGGACAATACACAGCCCGAGCTCAGGAGTTTCCTGTTGCCCGCTCGCTGGGTGCCCTGTGTCTAATTTTCCCACCCAATGTAGTTGAGCGCTGGTGCCGAGACTCAGCACAATGTACAGAGGAGGAGCTGACGGTGCGACCTGCGCCCGGACAAAGACGCCTTTATTTACTCAGCCTGCGCAGGAATGTAAGAAAAGTCACTTTGTCAAAAGTAAATTTATTTTTTCTTTTGCAAAAAAGTCAATATTGAACTCTGGTCTCACTTATTTACCTTCCACACACAAGCAACGGATCCATCCAGCTGTTGTGGCTCCATAGAACTGGAGTATGTTTCATAGTTATAATACACGGTAATAATTTTCACTGTGGTCATAATATGGCATAATATATCACACACACTCCAGATTTGGGTGCAGGTTTACACTAGTGTCCCGACTTTCTGTTGTTCAACTTTGTCCATGGAGCTGAGTAACAGAAAAAACAGAAATGCCAGATCGAGCATATGCTGGGCTCAGATAGCATGAACAGACCCCATTGACAATAAAGGCGTCTGTCTGGCTTCCAGTTGGCAGTTTTGAAATACTGATCCTGGTTAATCTAGCACTGATGACCAGGACTCGTTCAAAGTCACTCAGATCACTCAGATCACTGGATTTTCCAAATATAATGTGGATTCACACTAAAACTGGTCTATGGAAAACTTGTTCACTTGATTTCATGGTGCACTTTGGAGTCACATGTGTAATTTCCATACAGGGAAGCTCCAGTCATGAAAGTGCCAGTGTCTCTAATAGGGTGACCATTCAGTTTACATCAGGAAATAATCCCGGCGGACAGAGGCGTAACTTGAAGCTCCTGGGCCCCGATGCAAAACTTGTAACAGGGCCCCCAACTATAATGCTTTACTCAAAGTACTGGGTTCCCTATATTGAGAAGAGAGGCCTTATGGGCCCCCTAAGGCTCCTGGGCCCGGGTGCAACCGAATCCACTGCATCCTCTATAGTTACGCCCCTGCTGACAGAAGGCAAAAGGGATTTCTCAACAGAGGCTAATTTGCATGAAAATTGCAGTTATCTATGCTAGCACAGCAGTACGTAGGAGGTTGTATCATGGATGGCTGAGAAGCTACAGGCAGGCTTTGACTGGCCCACAGTGGAACGGGTGAAACCCCTGGTGGGTCCTGAACCAGGGTGGGCCCTTAATCCCAGCACGACCTACACACAGGATTTGTACATATTGAGTAAATGGGAGTCTATCAATTCTTGCCAATTCTCCATTTACTTCAGGGCAGAGAAAGCTGCCCGCAAACGCAGCTATCTTTCTATTGAAGTATATAAAGAACATAGCGGCAAGAAATTTGGAAATGAGGATCAGGTAATATTTACATGTAGCTATACAGTGGGCCTCCAGAATTAATTTTATTGGTAGGCCCTGGGCACCCTAGTCCAACATTGGCTACAGGGACCATGTTTGCCACTGCATGGTACTTTGGTGCACCAGTGAATTACAAGGTTGTCCCCTAGAAGCATTTTATGGAATAAGCTGGTCTTAGGAATCCAACAGAAGAACGCTCCATCTGCCACTATATAAAATTAGAGGAATTCAGAAGCACAATAGGGCCCCATAAAGTGCCATATTACTGTAACATAGTATATAAAGCCACAAAAAGACATATGTCCATCCAGTTCAACCTATTACCCGCCCAATGTTAATCCAGAAGAAGGCAAAAAAAAGTCATAAGCTACACGTTTCTGCAATTTTATATAAACAAAGCTAAAAAGTTCTGCAACTTTCTTTGTCGACATTGGCTTTCTTCCATCAGTTTTCATATGCTTTTTGATGGTCACAATTGAATTGAAACCTGAGAAATCCATCATAAGTCAATGAGTGAAAGAATACACATAATAATGGATCAGTCAACCGGTTCATAATAGAGGGCAACTGGTTTGCTATAGCTGTAATGAATCTTGTAAAAAAGGAAAGCATGATGCTGTTGTGCACATTGCCTAATTTACTTTGCTTGTTAATTTCTCGCTGTATTCAAGGTATCTGCTTGCTGCCAGTAAATAGAAACATTCTCTGTTTACATTCAGAGACATAAAACCTGTCCTGATTATGTCCTACTAACACAAGTACATGGTTCATTACAAGAGAGATTAAACAAGTCATGCACCTGTATAGGCAGCGCATACTTGTAGGCCACCTTCACACCTTCAGCTGGAAATGCTGCGAAAGTTCCATTCCACGGCAGAATTCCGCAGCAATCTAATCATCTCCGGGATGAACTGTCACACATCAACTCCCGACTGTCAGAACCGGCAACTCTCGGGGCCGCCGTGCCCGCACCACCGGTCCGGCCACCCGGGGTACAGGAGCACGGCGCAGAGGTACCCCGGTTCTTGTGATCTCCCCGGGCCGCTGTAAGACTGGTCGCCGCCGGGTTGCTAGGGAGCCAGCTGGTGCTTCTAGTCGCTTGACTACCAGGCTGGCTTCCCTGGTAACTGTCGGTGCAGTGAGACTGGGGGCGTGCCCCCAGCACCGCCCTGATTAGCCCTGCTGCTGTCAGGCTCCCCGCCCCAATCAGCTTCTGGGGCGGGAGCGCTGACAGCATTTAAATAGGTGTGTTTTCCTCTCAGGCCTTGCCAGTGTTAGTTTGGTCTTCCAGCTGCACCCGCGTATTCTTTGACTCCTGTTTGTGACCCCGGCTTTCCTGACCTCTGCTTTTGGACCTTGACTACGTTTTTGCCTGACCCCCCTGTACTGCGTACCCTCCTGTTGCCGACCCGGATTGTCTGACCATTCTACCGTTGTTTGTCTTCAGTGTCTGTTTGTCTTCCCGTGTCCCGCTTCCCTAGTGAGGGTAGGGACCGCCGCCCAGTTGTCGCCCTGGGGGTTAGCCCAGGGGGGCAAGTAGGCAGGGACAGGGGTTGCGGGATATCTCAGGGACCCCCATATCCCGGACACTGTCCTGACAGTAACACTGGCCGAAGGTAGGTCAGACTCGTGCATCCGCCCGGCTACTTTGAATCCCTCGATGGAGGCCGTGGCTGCGTTAGCGAACCAGGTCCAGGTCCTTACTAACCTGGTCCAGGACCTAACCGCCCGCACGCAGCTACAGGAACAAGTGGCGGCTGCAGGTCCCATGCAGCCCCCTTCCGCTCCCGGGACTATGTCAGAACCCCGAGCCACGCTGCCGGACTGCTTCTCTGGAGAGAGAGGTCAGTTCTTTGCATTTAGAGAGAGCTGCAAGCTCTACTTTGATCTCCGACCCCACTCCTCTGGTACTGAATACCAGAAAGTGGGAATTGTAATTACCCGCCTGAGGGGGGACCCCCAAAATTGGGCTTTCTCGCTACCAGCAGGCTCTCCAGCCCGACTATCCCTTGACGTTTTTTTTTCCGCCCTGGGTCAAATTTATGACGAACCCGACCGGGCGGGCTACGCAGTCTCCAAACTTCTGGCCCTGCGCCAGGGTTGTAAAATGGCGGAGGACTACTGTTCCCAATTCCGTCAACATTGTACGGAATCCGGGTGGAACGATGCCGCCCTAAAAGACTTATTTTTGACCGGTCTGTCTGAGGGTCTCAAGGACCTACTTGTGGCCCACCCAGAGCCTAGAACCCTGGAGCAAGCCATGACGCTTGCTATTCGGGCCGACCGACGTTTGAGGGGCCGACACGCCGCTCGGACCACTCCACTCCCCACGCCCACTTCTTCTACTGACCCGACTTTTCCACCTCCCACCACCGAGGCCATGGAGCTGGGAGCCATGAACCCCAAGCAGCGACGGGAAAATCGCCTGAAGAAGAACCTCTGCTTCTACTGTGGGGAGCCGGGTCACCGCATTGCAACCTGCGCCAAGAAGCCATGGCAGGGAAAACGTCCGCTCCTAGGCAGTTGTCCAGAGGACTGTCTAGGAGCCAAGGTACTCCCTGTGTTGTCCAAAATGTTATTGCCTTGCACCCTAGAATTCCATGCTTTCCACCGTACTGGGCAAGCCTTCGTTGATTCTGGGGCTGCTGCTAATTTCGTTAACTTTAATTTCGTTGCTCAACTGTCCGGGGTTCTGTTACGTTTAGAGACTCCGATTCTTGTTTCAGGAGTGGACTCCACTCCACTGCAAGCAGGGGTAGTTAATCTGGTTACCCCTGAAGTAAGGTTTACGATAGGAGCCTTACACGTGGAAACCTGCACCTTTCTAGTGATGAGAGATTTGTCTGTGGACGTCGTCCTAGGCCTCCCCTGGCTCCGGGAGCACAACCCGGTAGTAAATTGGGACACGTTGGAACTGGTAAAGTGGGGTCCCCGCTGTGCCAACCACCTTTGTGCGGTGAAGGTGGGAATCTCCACCTGCGAGGGGACCCCCCTACCAGATTACCTCTCCGAGTTTTCTGACGTGTTCTCCAAACAATTATCTGAAGCTCTGCCCCCTCATAGGGAATGGGACTGTAAAATAGACTTGATTCCTGGGGCCAAACTTCCTAAGGGCCGCATTTATAACGTTACGGTTCCTGAGAGAGAATCCATGAGGGACTATATCCAGGACAGCCTGGCCAAGGGGCACATCCGGCCCTCAGAATCCCCGGTGGGTGCCGGGTTTTTCTTCGTTGAGAAGAAGGATGGGGGCCTCCGGCCCTGTATTGACTATAGAGAGCTAAACAAAATCACAGTACGAAACCAGTATGCCCTTCCACTCATTCCTGACCTCCTCAACCAGGTCGCTGGTGCCCGATGGTTTTCTAAACTTGATCTCAGGGGAGCATACAACCTCATCCGCATTCGGGAGGGGGATGAGTGGAAAACCGCCTTCAATACGCCCCTCGGGCATTTTGAATACCTAGTTATGCCTTTTGGATTGTGTAACGCCCCCGCCATTTTTCAGGGGTACATGAACTCAGTGTTTCAGGATATCATGGGGGTGTTCGTGGTTGTATATCTAGACGACATTTTGATTTTTTCCTCCGACTTGCCAAGTCACCATACTCACGTTCAGACTGTACTAGCTCGACTCAGACATAACAAGCTGTTTGCTAAACTCGAGAAATGTGTGTTCGGGGTACAAAAGATATCATTTTTGGGGTATATCATCACGCCATGCGACTTCCAGATGGATCCTGAAAAGGTGAAAGCCATCACGGAGTGGGCCCAGCCAGGGTCGTTGAAAGCCCTTCAACGCTTCCTCGGCTTCGCCAACTACTATCGCAAATTCATCAAAGACTTCTCCGTGGTGGCTAAACCTCTAACGGACCTCACCAGAAAGGGGGCAGATGTGAGGACCTGGTCTTCTGAGGCTCTGAGGGCCTTCGATACCTTAAAGGCGGCGTTCTCTTCTGCACCTGTCCTAGTACAACCAGATCTGTCCAGCCCTTTTTTGGTGGAAGTAGATGCCTCTGAGTTTGGTGTGGGAGCGGTACTGTCCCAAGGTCCCTCCACTCTCACCAACCTTAGACCGTGTGCCTATTTTTCTAGGAAGTTTTCTTCCACCGAACGGAACTATGATATAGGCAACCGGGAATTGCTGGCGATTAAGTGGGCTTTCGAAGAGTGGAGGCATTTTTTGGAAGGAGCCCATCACCAGATCACGGTACTCACAGACCATAAAAACCTCACCTATCTAGATTCCGCTAAGAGGTTAAATGCTCGGCAAGCCCGCTGGGCCTTGTTCTTCTCTCGGTTCAATTTTGTGGTTACCTATAGACCCGGTTCTAAGAATGTCAAGGCTGATGCCCTGTCTAGGAGCTTTGGTTCTCCGGAACCTGCCGAGCCGGAGCCTGAGAGCATTCTCTCCCCTGGGGTGGTCCTCGCTGCTGTCTCCTCCGACCTTTCACCTCTCATTCACGCCGCTCAACAATCTGCTCCTGAAGCCCTTCCGGAAGGCAAATTATTTGTCCCATCGTCACTGAGATTGAAAGTGTTAGAGGAGACACACGCTTCTGTCCTAGCTGGACACCCCGGCATCAGGGGTACGCTGGAGTTAGTATCCAGACTCTATTGGTGGCCGCACATGGCCAAGGAGGTACGGGTATTTGTGTCCGCGTGCCCGGTTTGCGCAAGGGGGAAGAATCTCAGGAGACGTCCTGAGGGTCCTCTTCTTCCCTTGCCCATTCCGTCCAGGCCATGGTCCCATTTGTCCATGGATTTTATTACTGATCTGCCATCCTCGCTGGGGAATACGGTCATCTGGGTAATAGTAGACCGTTTCTCTAAAATGTCACATTTTGTTCCGCTTTGCAAGTTGCCTAACGCCAAACTTCTGTCTGAAATGTTCATCAAGGAGATTGTTCGGTTACATGGGATCCCCGAGGACATTGTGTCAGATAGAGGGGTTCAGTTCGTCGCTCGCTTCTGGCGAGCCTTCTGTAAAAATCTAAACGTAAATTTGTCCTTCTCCTCCGCTTTCCATCCCGAGAGTAACGGACAAACGGAACGAATGAACCAAGAACTTATCCAGTATCTGCGACTGTTTGTCTCTGATAACCAGTATCAGTGGGCCAACTACTTACCTCTCGCCGAATTTGCTATCAACAACCATGTTAACTCGTCGACCCAATTGTCACCTTTTTTTTGTAACTATGGGTTTCATCCCCGGTTCTCGCTTTCCACTCCTGTGGTCTCGAACAATCCGGCCGCCGACATATCCTCTGAGGAACTGTGCACAGTTTGGGCCCAGGTTCGTAAGAACCTTCAGGGTTCCCAAGAGAAACTGCGTAAATACGCAAATAAAAGATGTACCATCTCTGCACCTTTTGTAGTCGGGGAGCAAGTTTTGTTGTCCTCCAAGAATCTGAGACTCAAGGTTCCCTCCCTGAAACTTGCTCCTCGGTTCATTGGCCCATTTACTGTTTCTCAGGTCATCAACCCGGTGTCATATAAGTTGGCACTTCCTGACCCCTGGAAGGTCCACAAGGTGTTTCACAAAAGCTTACTTAAGAAGTATGTGACTCCAGTTCTACCCACCCAGAACCCGCCTCCTCCTTCTCTGGTACAGGGGGAACTGGAGTATGAAGTAGAAAGGCTGGTGGATGCCCGACGGGTTAGAGGTGTGCTGCAGTACCTGGTCCACTGGAGAGGATTTGGCCCTGAGGATAGGACGTGGGTCCCTGCCAGGGACGTTCATGCGCCACGCCTAGTCCAGGCATTCCACAGGGCTTTCCCGCTTAAGCCCGCACCTGGCCATGGGGGTCCGGTGTCCCCCCGTAGAAGGGGGGGTACTGTCAGAACCGGCAACTCTCGGGGCCGCCGTGCCCGCACCACCGGTCCGGCCACCCGGGGTACAGGAGCACGGCGCAGAGGTACCCCGGTTCTTGTGATCTCCCCGGGCCGCTGTAAGACTGGTCGCCGCCGGGTTGCTAGGGAGCCAGCTGGTGCTTCTAGTCGCTTGACTACCAGGCTGGCTTCCCTGGTAACTGTCGGTGCAGTGAGACTGGGGGCGTGCCCCCAGCACCGCCCTGATTAGCCCTGCTGCTGTCAGGCTCCCCGCCCCAATCAGCTTCTGGGGCGGGAGCGCTGACAGCATTTAAATAGGTGTGTTTTCCTCTCAGGCCTTGCCAGTGTTAGTTTGGTCTTCCAGCTGCACCCGCGTATTCTTTGACTCCTGTTTGTGACCCCGGCTTTCCTGACCTCTGCTTTTGGACCTTGACTACGTTTTTGCCTGACCCCCCTGTACTGCGTACCCTCCTGTTGCCGACCCGGATTGTCTGACCATTCTACCGTTGTTTGTCTTCAGTGTCTGTTTGTCTTCCCGTGTCCCGCTTCCCTAGTGAGGGTAGGGACCGCCGCCCAGTTGTCGCCCTGGGGGTTAGCCCAGGGGGGCAAGTAGGCAGGGACAGGGGTTGCGGGATATCTCAGGGACCCCCATATCCCGGACACTGTCCTGACACCGACAGGTCTTCCTGTGTAAAAGGGCCCTTAGGGTATGAACACCTAGGAGCCCCGATGCACAGACACTGACCGAACATTCAATATTACTGCAAATTAATGCTGTTTTCCGGTAAAGTTAATGTACACCTTTTTTTGTAGGCAAAATTGCAAACAATAGCATTAGAAGATAGCATGGTTAGAAGATATTAACAAGCAGTATAGCAAATGGGAAGATGGAACAATGCCTATAGAGTGCCACCTATTGGAAGGAAGAGGAAAGAAAGTCAAAAGGATAGTACCCTGTAAGGTGAAAAAAATGATGTAAAATATATATATGAAGGACTCACCTAGTGTAGACAACTAGCCTAAAAAAGGACAGCCGCCACACCTTGAATCCTGGTAGGCTGGAAACTGTGCCACACTTCTTATGCATTAAACGCACCCAAGGAACAGGAGAGTGTCAGGGTAGAATCCAAAAACGAGAAGCAAAAAGAAGGCAGCATTCTTGCAAGTCAATGTCTGACCTTTTTACAAGCCTTGTAACAATGATTGGGAATATAAGCCAAATTCTTCTCCAGGAGGAAAAGAGTATCATGGCTATGGTTTTCGTTTCCTTCTGGAGAAAACTCTGGCATTGGCTTACATTCAACAAGGTCAGACATTGACTTGCAAGAATACTGTTTTCTACTAGGTGGTGCTGTAGAGGCATTGTTCCATCCTCCTATTTGCATAAATTTCCCAGAGGAGAATGCATGGCCTTATAAGTCTGCTTTAAAGTGCTCTCCTTAAGAAGAAACTTTACCCCTCCCAACAAGCACTATAGTAGCATGCAAGTGGTTTAATCCCAAACTCTAGGGACAGTTCCCTTTTAGTGAGCCCATTATATTGGGATGTGTACGAATAACATAGAAAGCTGTGATGGGTTTGTTTAGCATTGAAAGAAGCACAAACACTCTTCTCAGAGTGTAGGAAGTATACATTTACCTGAAAACCCCAATATGTACTCAGAGCACTTCTGAGGTTTACTTTTTCACCTGTGTTTACCTTGGTTTTAGAGTGAAGATTTACACCATTGATCACGACACTACAGCAGGAAATGACAGTTTAGTTGTGTAATATCCCTTTAACTGGAATCTGTTCTACTAGACGACTTTCAAGTATGTCTTCATTATTAAAAACCTCACCGACACCACTGTATGACACCATGTTGAACATATCATGGGATTTTATTTGTACGGTGCAAACAGTGACTCAGTGAGCAGTAAGAGTCATATTTCAAAGCACCTGTATTAGATAAGGTCGCAAATGATGTGACAAATCATTATATTTGTCTATGTCTACTTAAAAAAAACAAAACAAAACATGAATTTCAAGTGTTTTTGATGGCATTGCTTTTTTATATGGTAACATGTAGGTCGGTGGAGATGGCACGTCCATGTATAAAGAGTCTAACGTTGACTTGCAGGAAACCTGCCTTCTAATAAGTGGTGCTGCCGAGGTATTGTTCCATCCACCTTATTTGCATATTACCCAGAGGAGTATGAATGGCCTTATAAGCCTCCTCACTCACCTTCTAGGTGCTCTCCCTAAGGAGAAAAGATAACGTACCTGACCCATGTAGGTCGGTGACACACGAGAGTATTCCAGCCATATTTATGTGCCTCCTGACCTGAACTCAATGCACCCACCTTTTCCAGAATTATGAATGGCATCATTATGCAGTAAAATTATCACTGCACAATTAGGCAGATTAGCCATTTAATATATATCTTATTACATACTTATATATAAGTCTAATCTTTTTTCTTTGCTCACATGCTGATCCTATAATCCCCAGATCATGCTAGAGTCTAGCAATCTTTACATCGCAATTCTGTTTCTCCCACACATATTCTAATAACATGCAGCACATGTGCACACTACAGCGCTAGAGAAAAAGAGGAAAATTACAATTGTACAGGCTGATTTTGTAATGAATATCCTTTTAAATGTTTCTTTTTTTTTGTTGCTACCGTGCAATTATTCCTTATTGTGCTTCTTTATATGTTCTTGGAAATGGTATATATGCTCACATATTATTTTGTAGTTATACATAATAAGGAACAGGATAGTTGTACTACCTGCTTGGTAAATGTGTATTCATTAAGCTGTTTGTCTCCATGGAAACAGTAATGACACATTACTGGCAGTTATGTAGTCCTTTGTCTAGTGTAAAGACTGGTCTCTTTGCCTTAGCATTCGTTGTCTGTTGCAGGGAAGAAAAGCTTAAAAAAAAATCTGCAGAATAGGTAATCTATCATTGTAAAGAAGAAATAGTCTTCAGTATTACAGCACTTCCTTATTGCCGATCCCAAAATAACATTTTAAATAAATGGCCTATTAAACATATCTACTCTTATTGTTCTACAAGTAGTATTATAATGCTGGCTGTGGACATGTCAGACGGTTGACAGATCGGTCAACTTAGAGCTTATTCACATGGACAATTTTAATTTTCGAGTTTGAAACCCACAGCAAATAGGCAGAACTCGGACCCTTGGTCCGTATAACAAGATTACAGCATGTTCTATTCTGGTTCAATTCTCGGACCAGAGTTGCCCATTCAAGTCAATGAGTGCGTAAAAAAACCCGTGAAATCCACTCACATGGCATGTGAGCTCGTTCCATTTTTTTAACGCACTCATTGATTCAATAGGAGCTTTAAAGGCTATCAAATGGGCCACAGTGGTTTTTCACATGTGTGTATAACAGATCGCAATCAAATGGCACTCGCGCTTTAAAGGGATTCTGTCATCAGAATTATGCAGGGGCCAAATGACCCAGGGACAGCATTGCAGAATAAATACACTTTGAAGTTTGACTCGGAGCTAAGTTTTGAGTCCAAGTTCAAAGTGTATTTATTCTGAAACGCTACAGAGTTTCAGAACAAAACACTCACGAGGGTAATAGGCATTGCTGAATTGAATTCATGCTGCTCATGGTACGGGTAGCATGAATCTGATGACAGAATTCCTTTAAAAGTACAAAAACTGATGAAAAATGCACACTTGCAGTTAGTTCTTCACTTACCAAAATCACACTCATTCATGTGACCTAAAGGTACTTTTTGCTGATACCAGTTAAATATTTATAAGAATGTAAATTTAAAGGGGTATTCCAATGCTAGATATCTATGTTATATCTATAGGATATGCCATATATGCTGGATTGTTGTAAACCCAACTTTGGTACCCTTGCTTCTTGGGATAAAGAGGTTCCCCAGATCCCCAATCTGCAATTCATGCAGGCTGAAGGCTTAATAAATATAAATGATGTGTATACCAATTTATTACCTGAAGTGTAGAAATAGAAAGCATTCTTCATATAAGCTCTGATCAACTGTTTGACAGATTGCACCTTGCAACTTCATAACTACAGATGAGCGAGCATACTCGATAAGGCAAACTACTCGAGCGAGTAGTGCCTTATTCGAGTACCTTCCCGCTCGTCTCTAAAGATTCGGCTGCCAGCGCAGGTGACAGGTGGGAGCGAGGGGGGGGGGGGGGGGGGAGAGGAAGAGAGGGATCTCCCCTCCGTTCCTTCCCCGCTCTCCCCCACCACTCCCCGTCCCCTGCCGGCACCCGATTCTTTAGAGACAAGGGGGCAGGTACTGGAATAAGGCACTACTCGCTCATCCCTATTCAAAACCCTTTTTAGGTTTCCCAAAATTAATAATATAAATAAAGCACTAATGAATATGTAACCTAAAACGGTGCCTAAGAAGTCAATGAAAAAGGTCAGAATGTGGGGAAACCGAAAAATTATTTTTGTCCTGAGGGCCAAAATTTACTGCATCCTTAAAGGGCAACTCCAGCGAAAACACATTTTTCCATCCCTGTTCCCTCTTACCTGATTGTGTGTCACATTCTAGGCATCTCTTTTGTATATGTATACCACAGTCATTCCCATGCAATGCAGCCTCCTTTCTGATGCTTATCAGCACCATCTTGATGCTGAGATTTCTCACGGCACGCTTTTCTCTATGCTAACACTTCCATAATGCATCAGTACATGACATGACTAACTAGAGTCAGTACCATTTCAGCCTGCTGGGAGAAGTACGGGAGAGATTTATTAAGCAAGGTGCTGCCGGCCTAGTATGTTGAATGACCTGTGGCCAAAGAAAGCGTTCTTTTAGAAGTGGTGAGGAAATAAAAGGTAGGACTCCTAATTTACTGTATATTTAGAGATGAGCGAGCACCCAAATGCTCGGGTCAGCGTTATTCAAGCTTTTCATAAAGTTCGAGAGCTCTACTCGAGTAACGAACCCCATTGACTACAATGGGATACTCAAGTATTTTTGTATGTGGGACGCCGGGTGCCGAGCTTTTTTTTTTCTTTTTTAGGTTTCTCTCTCTCTCTCTCTCTCTCTCTCTCTCTCTCTCCTGCCTGCCAGACAAAAAATTTGTCATTGACGCGCTGCGTCGCGGCGGAGAGGGTCCAAAACAGACACGTCACAGCGGGGAGGAGCCAAAAACTGGGGCGGGGTCGAACATGACTTGATGCTCATTCGAGTAACGAGCACCATCGAGTACGCTACTACTCGGCAAAGTATGTTCGCTCAACTCTATGTATATTGCTAAATGTTTCCTATACCTGCCATAATGGTCGTTTCATGTTTAGTAACATTTTTACTACATTAGCAACTTTTTCTGGCATCCATATATCTAGTATTATATAGCTTTATATTTTATTATATATTGATTATCATTTAAAAAATACCTTGACATTTTAATTATTTCGTTTTTTAGCATATGGAGTTTATATATCCTGCTAATTTCAGTCTTTTTAATATGTAATAAATCTAACCCACACTGACTTGTCAGTTTTCACACTTGCTACTATTGCTTAAATAGTTTTAACTCAAAATGACACTTGATTATATATTTGTCTTCTTTGGAACCATTGCTAACTATCACTTAATTTGAGTTTTTGGTCATTTCAATTTACTTATTTTACTATCTTTTATTTCCTCTGCTCTTGTTCTGCTTTGGGTATTTTCTTGCACTGTTAACACTAGAATGTTCCCAGCTGTCTGATGAAGAGTTCTGCGAATCTCGAAACGCGTTACAATGCTGGTTTTCATTTGAAAATTAAAACCTTTTTGGATCCTGCACTACTTCACTTTATTGGCAACACCACCTACGACTGATTATACTTATTGGCTGCACCAGAGTCTTAGGTTATTTCCTCTCCACGTCTTTATATATTAGGGGGAATAGTAACATAATGAATGACAAAAAGTTTCCCAACTAATAGCATCTATCACCTAGCGACAGGATAGTTGCTTGGCCCCTGGAAGAGTATTGTAGTCATGTTATTCCCACTTTTTAGAGAGCCTCATCTGATAATTTCACCATTTCAATCCTTAGTGCTACTGTGTCTTGGCCCTTCCCAAAGTTTTCTCTTGGTCATTCTCTTGTCAGTGCCCATGAGGTGGTTCCATCTTCCAGGACTCTATTGAAACCTGCAGTGGTTTTCATGAGCTGCCTGAGAATCTACAGAACAAATGCTTTCACCTTCTTGAGATTTTGATCAGATGCTGGTGGACTATAGAATTTTCACAGTATTTGTTTTTGCTGGGGTGATTGCCTATTGCTTTTTGTTATGGAAACCTCCTTATCCTGTCTTTGTTTTCTTACAAAAACCTGAATGTGACTCCTCCTATGATAGAATTGTACTGAAAAAATGTTCCTCGTTAAAAAAGGCATTTCCTTGTTATTAGCTCACATTTTTCAGTGGCATTTGAAATGCGCTGTAATGACAGATATCTAAAGAACATGCAGGGACCGTGGTAGAAATATTTGACAAATATAAACATGGTCTTTAGAATGAGTGCTTCATATAAGTATACCATGTAAGGATAAAACAAGGATTAGCATTGGTGACAATGACACTGAAAGAAACACATTGTGTGCCTTCCAAATTGCATGTAATGTATAGAAAAACATGACTTTTATTAAACGTTAAAAATCCATATGCTAAAAAAAATATAGCAAGCTGCCAGAAGTAATCGCTGTACAATAATAAGCTGAAAGGGCCAAAAATAGAAAAACTGGAACAATTTTACCACTGGGGTAAAGGATCTATATTTCCATATTATGCTGATCTCAGTACTCCTTCACTGGTGCAAAATATATCCAATGTTTGTTCTGAGTAGAACTCCATAGATTCCAACATATGCAAAAGCAGTCAGTTACTTCAAAATAATGAAGTGATGATAAAACAATACACTCACTCTACACAACCCTAATGGCTACTTTGGCCTAACATTAAATATGGAGACCCTGCCTTGAAAAAGACAACCCTGTCCAGGTCTAGCCCCAGTGTAAAAGCCCTAACAGACCCTATAAAAGCATGTCAGTTTCCTACATGTTTCACCTATGACTTTGGGATCATCATGCATTAATACGTTGAATATGACATAGGATAGGGGATTACTTTATGATCCAATCGCTGGGGCCCAACTGATTGAGAGAACAGGGTTCTGGTCAGTCTGTGAGTGAATGGACTTTAAGTCATGCATGTGCGCCACTGCTCTGTTCACTTTAGTCACAGCGCCAGAGACTGCCTAAGCACTTCAACTCAGTAATCTATGGCACAGTCATTGAAGTGGATGGTGTGGTGGTCAGACCTCCAGCTGTCATAAAGTTATCCCCTATCCTATGGGTATGGATAGAGGATAGCTTTATAACTTAGTGCAACCCCTTTAACTTGCTTCTACAGAAGACCAGCTCTGTAATGGTTCCAATGGAGTATCATACTATGTTTTTTTCTGCGGGACTCATAAGAAACAGCCTGCTTCCAGATAAAATCAGGGACATATGGAGATTAGACCGCACAAAAATCTGTGTCTGCCATATTACGGCACCATACAAATCTTAGGGTGTACGTAGGGATGTATTTACCAGACTTGTTGCCCTGGGTACTAAGCCCGAATTCACCCTCATTTAAGGTACATTGAAAGCAGTGGTTACTGCATGGCTGGTTTGTGGGGGCGATGTGTCTGACAATCTTGTCAGTGATGCAAATCCATGCAACTTGCTAACGATTTAAAGGGGTATGCTGGAGAATGGGATGCATTTTTAAAATTTCCCTAACATTTCTAATTATTACCAATATTCCAAATATCCATCTAAATTGTCAAACTGAACTTCAGTGCCTTTCTTTGCTGACCTGCATCCCAGCCAACTTCAAATTGCCACGTTGCTATTCAAAGTGGCCACAGAGGAGTTCAAAAACTACATCTCCTGCAATGCCCCATTACCAGTTACTGATGAGTTCACATTCACAACTGCATAAATGGTGTCATCATTACAGAATGGGAAGGCACTGAGCATACCTAAATCATAAAACAGTGGAGCCTACAGTTCGGAACCATTGGATATCAATGGAGAACTAGGTAAGGGGAGACCACAAATAAAGCAATATCTCAGTAACTTTGTAAAACAAGTTATTACATTGCAAAATTACATGTTATTGCCTTAGGAAGTATATAGCTTTCACTTTGAATCACCGGAATATCCCTTTAAGTGGCCATTAACTAACTGTCAGTTGTTAATGGCCATTAATGTCCGTTGTTAATGGCCATTAATGTCAGTTGTAGAGATGAGCAAACGTGCTCGGCCACGCCCCTTTTTCGCCCGAATACCGCGACTTCCGAGTACTTCCGTACTCGGGCGAAAAAATTCGGGGGGCGCCGTGGCGGCACGGGGGGTAGCAGTGGGGAGTGGGGGGGGAGAGGGAGAGAGAGAGGGCTCCCCCCTGTTCCCCGCTGCTATCCCCCGCACCGCCACGCCTCTCCCCGCCCCCCGGCGCCCCCCGAATCTTTTCACCCGAGTACTGAAGTACTCGAAAATGGCGGTACTCGGGTGCGTAAGTACTCGAAACGAGTACGTTCGCTCATCTCTAGTCAGTTGTTAATGGCCAGTACCAACTAACAGCAAGGAGCCACTCTAGGCACTGGGCCTCCAGCGCTTACGGGTAAATGAATCCCTGTACATAGGAGGTCTATAATAAAATCATGCAAAAGCCATAATAACATCACAAATCATCAGGCACGTGACTGAGACACTAGAGTGTAAACTATGTTTCACCACTCTACCGTATAATGTAACAATTATTTAATCACTATTCATGTCGCAGTATACATATACAACAAAGTATCATTTCTCCAAATGTCATTATGTACATAATTAAAAAGAAAGCGGTATGCTGTATATGGTTTAGCGTGTCATCATTACCTATTTTTGTAAGTCTACAATTTCAAACAACAGCTGTCTATTACAAACCTATGATTAGTATGTGTCCGTAAAAAGAAAGGATTAATATTAATATAAAAGCTCGGGTGTTAGCTTGATCAGCAAGAATGTAAGAGAACCCAAGTGGTAAAGTCAAACATTGGAATCATGCCAACCAGAAAATACAAATGTCAATTGTGCATTTATGTATGTCCGTAAATACATACTAATGCTTTGAAATATAATATGCTTGCAGGTTGGATTTATCATGTTTATTATTACAGCTATAGAACATAATAAATATAGGGGATTTATAAAACGTAATTATTAGTAGGATACACATAGCATGCAAATCGACCGATTGCTTGCAGCCAGCTACTGTAAAACAAATGGCTTTCTAAGAATATGTATTGCCATAAAACTTTATTACTATTCAGAATAATATTGCTCGGGGACCCAACGGGCTTTAGTGCTGTTGCTCTTTTATCTATGCAACTAGACATAAGCTTTAGCTCTGTGTCTTCTACAGCAAATTTAAAGTGTCAATCGAGAGAATTCATTATGTAGCTAGTCCCCCAGTGCATACAAGTCGGCTAGTATTACCTTGGTTAGTTATTGCTTTCTATCTAAAACTCCTGGAGTCCTTCTCACGTGGTCATGTGATCTCAATTCTGACTAGCTAAGATTTACTTTGCTTTATGTGTTCTCAAATTAGTCAGTTTTTCAGACAGCATACAGACTCATTAAAATCAATGGGAGCTGTGCCTGCATTTACAAGCACCAGCCACTACACAGGGGTCAGAGCAGTAGCTTCCGCTCCGACTCCAGTGTCTAGTAGTGCTGTCATATGGCTGTATCAACAAGTTATGGCTCTTGCAATGTGACCTTGAAAATCGTTTGATCCTTAAGGCATAGCCTGGTTACTAAGGCGTTAACAAATACTACACCAAAGCTTACCTCAGTACATATCTACAGCACCAGAACCAAGTTCATAACATAAACATAGCACCAAAACAAACCAAACACGACAGGCTTTGGTGACTGAGCTCTGTATATAATAGTATAGCCCTAATAATGTTGTTACTATACAGTATAATAGTCCGATAGCACTTCTAAACAGAGATAGTATTTACAGTGCAGGTACCTCAAGTGATCACAGGTGACATCTGCTCTGATTGGAGTTGTTCATAGTCCCTTTTCTTTTCTATCCAGTCACAGGGGCGGAGGAAGTCCCAATGGGTTGTGTACAGTGTCACGGGAGAGGACCCCTTTAAAATATAACCTTTATTAAATACAATTTAAAAACTTTAAATATGTTTTTTTAGGACCAGTAGCAAAAGACAAACAAACATGTATCAGGTGAGGCTGATGCAAGAAAAATGCATCAGCCACGTGCATATACACTAGCGGCAGGCTATGTAATATCTTGAGCACCTACAATAAAGGTGCTGAGAATAGCCTACAGAACTCTCCCCTTGCCCCTATGTAATAATGACTACGGTGCCAGCGTGAAGTTGTTTCTGGCAGCGTAAAAGAGGTGACCAATATATATGTCTCCACGACCTAAAGCGGTTTAACCCCTAGTCTGAGAAGCCAACTCCAAATGGAGATAAGGAAAGGGTTTAAGTGGCAAATCGAATTTCTGGTTCAAACTCAACATGGATGATGGGTTCAGTGAGTAGGACCAGCAAGTCGGTTCGCTAAAGGGTTCAGATTTGGTTACAAAATCTAATTCATATTCAGATTTCGGTTCAGTTCGTGGTTCAAAACCACAGATGAGCCGAGATCTGAAAATGAATTAACTTTCCTTATCTCCATTTGGAGTTGGCTTCTCAGACTAGAGGTTAAACCGCTTTAGGTCGTGTTATATGCTGACCCAACACTTTTGTCGGTATACCCAGTCCTGAATATTCCTAAACAAAGGGGGTTATCTACCAGACCTCCAATGCCCCTATTTAAGCATTGCAACACCTCACACCTATGATGAGTCGTGCAGTCTCTATATGCGATTGCTGTGTAATATCCTCCCACATTGCCGGTTTTTACCCGGCGGGGTGGTTAATCACGATTTTGCACTTTTAGAGAGGTGGAGACATATATATTGATCACCTCTTTTATGCTGCCAGAAACAAGTTTACACTGGCACTGTAGTCATTATTACATAGGTGCAAGAGGAGAGTTCTGTAGGCTACTGTCAGCACCTTTATTGTAGGTGCTCAAGATAGTACATAGCCTACCGCTAGTGTATATGCAGGTGGGTGATGCATTTTTCTTGCATCAGCCTCACTTGATACATGTTTGTTTGTTTTTTTGCTACTGGTCCTAAAAAAACATATTTAAAGTTTTTAAATTGTATTTAATAAAGGTTATATTTTAAAGGGGTCCTCTCCCGTGACACCTCCTTTTCTATCCAGGTCATCATGAAGACTGTTTTCAGCTGTAAGGCCAGTTTCACGGGGGCGATAAAATCACAGGATGCGAGAGCACGTGAAATCGCCGTAATATGAAGCCCATACAACGTCTTTCTTCACGTGAGATCTTTTCACTCATGAGATGTAGCATGAAGAAGAAATCACGGCATGTGCTATCTTGCTGCAATAAGCCTTATTTTCTTGCTCATGTTTTCCTATGGGGCCTCCAAAATATTGCATCACAATTCACGAACTTGTGATGCTCGTACGATGCTATGCATTTTTAACATAAGCAACTCCTCTTGTCTATTTAAAGGGGTTTTCCCTGCAAAATACTATTGATGACCCATCCTCAGGATAGGTCATCAATAGTTGAGTAGCCGAGTTCTGTCACTTGAGATCCTAGCCGATCAGCTGATCTGGCATCCCCTGTCAGTGCCACCATACACAGTTGTTGGAGCAGAAGCTGCTGCTCTGACCCCTGTGTAGTGGCTGATCCTTGTAAGTGCAGGCACCACTCCCACTGATGTTAATGAGAGCTGCACCTGCAATTACAAGCACTGTCCACTATACAGGTGTCAGAGCTGCAGCTTCTGCTCTGACCTCAATATATCCTTGCGCTAACAGCAGGTGCCCAATCAGTTGATCGGCTGGGGTCTTGAATAGTAGACCCCAGCCGATCAATTATTGATGACCCCCTTTTGCGTGGAAAACCCCTTTAAGTTAGTAGAGCTGAACTGTAGTACCAGACACATCCTTAGTACAGGCGTGGTGCTGTTTCTTAACAAAAAAAAGGCAGACTCTTTTTCAAATCCTGGACCACCCTTCTAAATTTTCTACTGACCACAAGTGAAAAGGGGATAATTGCCTCACCGGCCACCACATGTGAGCTTGCATGTAGAATAGCAATCCCCAGGGACCATGTACTGAATATGACGGAAGATGAACACTGTTGCTGTAGGGTGAGTACTATGTGGAGTGGGGTATTCCCATCTTGGCTTTTCATAGCCAAGATGGGAATCTACTTCTATTGCCACTGGTCACACAGCCGAGCGCTTCAGCGCGTCGCTGTTTGCATTGAAGCGAATGTGAGCAGCTTCCATTGAAGTGAATGGGAGTTACTGAAACAGTGTAGCACAGCGCACTATGCTGTTTCCATATCTTCGGGGGTCTAAATAGACTTGATTTATATAATACAAGCCTGTTGAGCAATAAAAACATAAAAGTACTACATTCAACATGTAACAATCTACATGCAAAAAAAGGAAGGTTCAGAAGTCTATGAAAATGAGCCTTCTCCTTCAGGGACAAATGCCCCATAAAATGAATTTTCTGATGTTTCTGATACAGCTCCGTTGTTCACAAGGAAATAAGGGGTGTAGGCTTCGGGAAAGATTTTTTAAACATTTTCCATACTTTGTTCATAAATTCAATCTCAAGATCTCACAGTTATGTAGATGACTGTACACAATACCAGACTTTATCTCGTAGACTGCCTGGCTCCATACACCCCTTTTACTCACTGATTTCTCAGGACTAAACTTAACTTGTGCCTAGAGACAAAATAAACACTGCAGATACAGCATAAAGCCATTTTTCCCGTTGACCCTGGTTCGGTAACACCTTGTTCCCCAAACCTCCAATTGTCAATTATTTTTAGGCTAAGTAATAGAAAGAACAATCCATGAAATCATTATGTGACTTGACTGTCCATGACTTCAGCAGATGTACATTCCTGTAACTAACTTTCCTGTATGATAAACCAATTCACTTAAAAGGGGATTTCTATCTTGGATATTTATGGTATATTGGTAATGGAGATGGGGTAACCCTCATTCCAATGATTGTTTGTTCTACTTTCTACTGCCCGTGTAAAGTTGGTATTTCAAGATGCTGTGCCCTTTAAGTGTCCTGATGCCGGTTCCCGCACCAAATGGGAGTCCCATGTCAATGAATATATAATGGGAGGAGCTTGACTCGGGTCTGCACACTGCGTACTACACTTCTGGCATGAGGGTTTCGGTAAAACAGATTCAACCCCTACAGGGCAGAGAGCTAGACCTGCTGCAATTTCTGCAAAATGTTTAAGGAGACGTAGACAGACAGTAAGTGGGCTCAACTCTATAATGGGAATCAGAGGGTGAGGTGCCGGAGTGAATTGTACAAGGATTTGTTCAGTAAAGTTTAAGTTAAAGCATGCAACCAGATGTGGGCCAGTGATTTATCTCATGGGTTCCAAATTATGTGGATCCAAAGCAGCCTCAGTCACTTCTGTCTCAGGCCAGTGTGTATCTGGCTGTCCTTGTACCCAGCCACCCAATGCAATCCTACGGCTTCCCCTTTCTCTGCCTCCTTATCAGAAGGATGATCCTCTGACCCTCTTGAGTGGGTTCTGTTCATATCTACAGGATATGCCATAAATGACATATACACTACCGTTCAAAAGTTTGGGGTCACATTGAAATGTCCTTATTTTTGAAGGAAAAGCACTGTACTTTTCAATGAAGATAACTTTAAACTAGTCCTAACTTTAAACAAATGCACTCTATACATTGCTAATGTGGTAAATGACTATTCTAGCTGCAAATGCCTGTTTTTTTGTGCAAAATCTACAAAGGTGAATAGAGGCCCATTTCTAGCAACTATCACTCCAGTGTTCTAATGGTACAATGTGTTTGCTCATTGGCTCAGAAGGCTAATTGATGATTAGAAAACCCTTGTGCAATCATGTTCACACATCTGAAAACAGTCTAGCTCGTTACAGAAGCTACAAAACTGACCTTCCTGTGAGCAGATTGAGTTTCTGGAGCATCACATTTGTGGGGTCAATTAAACGCTCAAAATGGCCAGAAAAAGAGAACTTTCATCTGAAACTCGACAGTCTATTCTTGTTCTTAGAAATGAAGGCTATTCCATGCGAGAAATTGCTAAGAAATTGAAGATTTCCTACAACGGTGTGTACTACTCCCTTCAGAGGACAGCACAAACAGGCTCTAACCAGAGTAGAAAAAGAAGTGGGAGGCCGCGTTGCACAACTAAGCAAGAAGATAAGCACATTAGAGTCTCTAGTTTGAGAAACAGATGCCTCACAGGTACCCAACTGGCATCTTCATTAAATAGTACCCGCAAAACACCAGTGTCAACATCAACAGTGAAGAGACGGCTGCAGGATTTTGGGCTTCAGGGCAGAGTGGCAAAGAAAAAGCCATATCTGAGACTGGCCAATAAAAGAAAAAGATTAAGATGGGCAAAAGAACACAGACATTGGACAGAGGAAGACTGGAAAAAAGTGTTGTGGACGGATGAATCCAAGTTTGAGGTGTTTGGATCACAAAGAAGAACGTTTGTGAGACGCAGAACAAATGAAAAGATGCTGGAAGAATGCCTGACGCCATCTGTTAAGCATGGTGGAGGTAATGTGATGGTCTGGGGTTGCTTTGGTGCTGGTAAGGTGGGAGATTTGTACAGGGTAAAAGGGATTCTGAATAAGGAAGGCTATCACTTCGTTTTGCCACGCCATGCCATACCCAGTGGACAGCGCTTGATTGGAACCAATTTCATCCTACAACAGGACAATGACCCTAAACACACCTCCAAATTGTGCAAGAACTATTTACAGCAGAAGCAGGCAGCTGGTATTCTATCGGTAATGGAGTGGCCAGCGCAGTCACCAGATCTGAACCCCATTGAGCTGTTGTGGGAGCAGCTTGACCGTATGGTACGCCAGAAGTGCCCATCCAACCAATCCAACTTGTGGGAGATGCTTCTAGAAGCGTGGGGTGCAATTTCACAAGCTTACCTCAACAAATTAACAGCTAGAATGTCAAAGGTGTGCAATGCTGTAATTGCTGCAAAAGGAGGATTCTTTGACGAAAGCAAAGTTTGATGTAAAAACAATGTTATTTCAAATACAAATCATTATTTCTAACCTTGTCAATGTCTTGACTCTATTTTCTATTCATTTCACAACGCATGGTGGTGAATAAGTGTGACTTTTCATGGAAAACACAAAATTGTTTGGGTGACCCCAAACTTTTGAACGGTAGTGTAGATCCAGTTTCCACTTCTGGGACCTGCACCTATCACCAGAATGGGGGTCCCCCACCCTGGCTTAGCCTAACTGGCTGTTGTACACGGTTTCCATAAGTCTTATAGAAATGAATGGGAGTTATGGAAACAACACAGCGAGCTACAATGTTTCAGCAGGACTTGTAGATCAGTATAGCTTGCTGTACTCTTTTCGTAACTCCCAATCACTTCTATGCAAGTTACAGAAGCAGCGTAGAACTGTCAGTTCAGCTGTTTCTGTCCCCCCACCCCAGTCGCCACATGCAGAGGGCCATGATTGACTGAGAGGGGAATATCCCATTAATGGGGCTGGCTTTATACTTTTGAACCGCTTGAGTAATAACTGTACAAATGTATCATGTGAATTTAGCGATAATAATTCTAGTGCCTGGAGGTAAGGCGGGTATGTTAGAAAAGATGTGTATGGGCAATGTGCTAGAATACATAACTGCTTATGATGCGAGGATTATTTCAACTCAAATATTTTCATATTGCTTCATGCTGAATATTTTATCATTCGGTGTAATTTGTATTGCCTAACTCCATCGGATTGGGAAATCAACTGTAAACAATCAATATACAGAAAATACATTTTATTATCTATTACAAATGAGCCTGTAGCAAGAATGGTAACTTCTATTTATACGTTGGGGTTGTTGATTTAGTATATTGATACTTAGAGATGTATGCGGGTGTGTTCATGCTAGCATTAGGGCTTTCCAGCTCTTTACTCTGCTTTTGGAAATGTCTAAGGCCTCATGTCCACTTGCACGCATGGGTTCTACTGCTGAATCCCGCAGCGGAATCAATGCGTGCCCGTGGCCATGGATATAAAAAGACAGTTTCTTACCTCTCCAGATCCAGCGTGGGTCTCCTCCGTGTTGAGCAGATCTTCTTTCTTCAGCACGGTGGCTGGTGTGCCTAGCGCATGTGCAGTGCCTTTTTTCTGTTTTTGAATCTCCTGCTTTCCTGCAGATCCGTGGCATGTCCGCAGTGACAGGTGCGGGTGTGCTGCGGATTGGACGGCTTCCATGGACTTAAATGGAAGCTGTTCCTGCGGGATCCACAGGAAAATGGAGCATGCTGCTATTTCTTCCGGCGAGTGTGATCCGCGCGCCAGAAAAAAATCACATCCGTTTGCTTTTAGCTGTTTTGCAGGGGCCCATGTCTCCCTATGGGTGGCTTGATTTGTGAATCTCCCACGTGAATGCCGAAAATCAAATCTACCCGTGGACATGGGGCCTTAGGGCTGGAGACACTGTGAGAATAGAGTGCCTGCCGGTAATCGATGTGCAACAAAAAGATTGGTGCATTGCAAACAAGGACAATTTTGTTGTCACTAAATTCAGCTTTTAGCAGACGCTGTTGAGAGGACGCTATTAACCCTTTCCAATCCACTATCTGACGTCTAAAGACATTCTGATTAAAGGCCATACAGCACTGGCTCTAGCCAGCAGATGGCGCCATTGTATAAAGGCAGAAAGAGAAAGCCCCCTAAGAAACACTGAATCCAAAATTGGATTGCAAAGAGTTAACTGTTCAGTAAAAGTTCAGTCCTTGTCAACTTCGCTCATGATTCCCTCCTCCCCCCCCCCCCCCCCGCAATAGCTGGTGTCACCAAAGATTTGAGGATGTAAAGGGTCAAAGGATATATACTGTGTATAATTTACAAATGTATACACCGTGTAGCTAAACCTGACCCTGTTTATACATTTCATAATGTATGAAACAGTGAAATTTGTCATCTTAGGCCTCCCTCACACAGACATTTTTGTACAGCGTTTAGTGCTGCTTTGTACGTTGTACAACACTCCAATTCATTTCAATGGGGCCGCTCTCACAAGTGTCAAAATGCAGCATCTTCAACACTACACCTTGACAGCGCTGCATGTTCTATCTTTGGCCGTTTTCAGCCCTGCGTCGCCCATTGAAAAGAATAGGCAGCAGTTTCTGGCAGGGCAAAATGCAAGCGCTAGCTACACTACCTAAAAAAAAAGGAATAGTCACCTAAGCATGATGTGTCTTTCAAGTTTCCTTGGCCGACCACTGCGTCTATTTCAAAAGAGCTTAGCACATCTTGAAACCCCAGTCTGCTTTGAAATCTTTGTCTGGTAGAGACCTTGCTGACACAGTACAACTACTTTGTGTCTTGTTGCTGTTCTCAGCTAGCCATGGTGTATGACCTATAACATGAAACTGTCTTCCACAACCTCTCCTTTGTATCAGAATTTGGCTATTCCTCACACAGTGGTTTCTGTTTTAGTCAACGATTGTGTTTCAACCTACATATGAAAATGGTGATCATTGTCACCTGTTGATATAATTGGTTAATCATACACCTGCCTACAACATGCCTAGGACATGGTTTCCTACGAGAACTGTTTTGTGTCTAGTAGAATCAGTTGTGACACTGGACTGCTCACTGTGCCTAACAGAAAAACATTGCATGCAGCATTTTTATGTCTGGCTATGGACACTGGATTTGTGCACAAAGTTCTTAACTTTGTCATCAACTTTGTCATCAGTTGTTTTCAGCTCAGGCATAGAACAACTGACTGTATGTGAACGGATGGAATTAATATATATGAACCCAGCCTAAGGGCTCCTGCAGATGAGTGCATGTGTAGATATGCTCGCGATAGCATGATGTAATGGTGCTATGAAGGGAGCACTACAGCGGATATCCGTGCATTCTACTGTACTTTTCTACGTTCCCGGGCCCATTCACATCGGCATGCGACACCCCTGCGCCATGATTGGACAAGCTGAGCAGCCTAATTAGTTCGCGGTGTTGTCAATTAATACCGCAAAATCACACAGTTCAGTGCGCGATTTCATGTGGACAAGTTGCGCTTTTGAAGTCAATGGGTTCTACTCTCTGCAGTTTGCGCAAGTGAAAACGCACGCAAAATCGCTCGTCCACAGAAGCCCTAAGGAGAGTTTAACACAAGCGTATTGTAACACATCCATAATACGGATCTGTAATATGGACATTATAATTTGATATTAAAACTGTGTGTAATCAGTATTTGATCTGTATTTGCTATCCTTGAGTTTATTTTCTACTGGACAAATATTGATCCCTTTTTGCCTAAAGGAAAATATTACCAATGAAAGCAAAAGCGGAGACATGTACAAATCAAGTACTACTAAACTGTAGAAAAACACACATCCACAGATTTGAAATCTTTTTGCTTCTCAGCATATTTAACACAGAACACGAGGTGCTTAGTAACATTTTGATCAAACTGTATAAGCCCACTAGCCACATCATGGCGACCTCTATTAGTGGGTCCCTACACTACTGGGTGCAGCACCACACAGCGACCCCTGCTACCACAACAACACAGCAGCCCAGAAGGAGCAACTCAACTGCCCAACAGCACCACCGCTGCCAGGGTAAGCCCAATGGTTTTGCTTCATGCGTCCCACGGATACCACATCACTATAACAGGTATCTAGAGCTTCTTAGTAACATTTTGATCAAACTGTATAAGCCCACTAGCCACGTCAAGGCGGCCTTTATTAGTGGGTCCCTACACTACTGGGCGCAGCAGAACACAGCGACTCCAGCCTCTACAACACAGCAGCAGGAGGAGCAACCCAGCTGCCCAACAGCAACACCGCTGCAACGCTAAGCCACTTAGCTCTGGGTCACTCATCTCACAGATCTTTTTCCCACATCACATTGCAGTGCGATTCTTATTCATGCAAGATTTGTGTGTCTCAAAATACACCCATCTTGCGCGAGAATCTTGAGCGTGGAAACAGCGGAGCGCGTCTGTGCAAGTTTCACACAAAGTCCACAGAAATCCACCATCAGAGCAACAGAGAATTGGACATCCTGTGGCCGACTGGGAAAGATTCTGTGCAAACGTTTGTGATATTATCCCTACTATTCCAATTGTTACAGTGATTCCAAGGATATTAGTAAACTACAGTATTTTGTCATAATCAGCTTATTTTTCCTATTTTATGTTAAAATGATGCATATTTGTACACACCATTCAAGCCCACATTATTATCACTGCATATATCGCTCTGAGCTACAGCGAAATGTGTTTATAATTATGTTGGTGTGCCTTTCAGTAAAAGTGCAATGAGACATAATAGCGGGTGCTACTGGCAGTCAGGCCACTGCATATCTCTCAGCTTCAGTCGACTTCTAGCAGCTTCCTGACAATGTTCCTTGCCATTATAACGTAGGCAGGAAATTACATTTTTATGAGTGATGTAGGTCTTTTTGAACAAACAACGGTCAAAGAAAACAATATGTTATTCAATTCTGACATTGGCTTTTTAAGTAGAAAGGCTACAACAGCTGTTTGAGCTGATACCACCTATGATAAAAATGTTGACTGAGTTATTAGTCACCTCAGCATAAACCAGCGTCCTGCAATAAAGCTTTAACCGAAGTTGTTAAAACAAGTGCCTTTTTTTTTTTTTTTTAAATAAATAAGGGGTTTCCTTTTTGTTCCATTTACTTTTTTTCCCCTTTTCCTGGCATCACAAAATAAGGGGTTAAAACATTAATATTGCAAGTTAGTTCAGACAAGATGTTTGCTTTACTTTCTGGAAAGTAGATATATTATGGCTTCCTTTTTGTCCTGAAGAGTGGTGTTAGAAACAAAGTGAAGTTGTAGCCACAAAGACCCAAACTGCCTTTGTATTGTTATCAGAAAGAAGATTATTAAAGAGGTGAAATAAAACTTTTTTTGCAAAAATGGCACCCTTAGGGAAAAAAAGTAATAAAGAACTTATATTCTCCTCTCCTGGCTCCTCGCAAGTTCCCTGCTGCAAGGACACTAAGGCCTCCTTCCCACGAACGGATTTCCGTCGCGTAATTCGCCGCGGAAATCCGCTGCGTTGCCCGCTGCTATTAGGTTCTATTGAACCTAATAGCTCAGTGCTCACGGTGCGGAATTCCACCGCGGAATTCCGCACCGTGAAATCTCCCGTCCTCACCCGCGGCATGCTCTATTTGCTGCAGGTGTACGCGCGGCCGGCTTCCATTGCAGTCAATGGGAGCTGTCCCCTCACGCTATCTTCCTCTGTAGCACAGCGGAAGATAGCGTGAAGACACTTCCCCGCCTACGGCTGCCGCGTCACATGACATGGCTGGCCGCGTCATGTGACGCGGTGGGCGTGTCATGTGACACGGCGGGCGTGTCACATGACGCGGTGGTGGTGGGCGGGGAAGCGTCTTGCGGGAGCGAGGACGCCGGATCCGCTGGTAAGTATGGGGTCTCTGGGGGGCGCCGTGATGGGCTTCGCCGCGGAATATTCCGCGGCGGAGCCCGTCACGGCCGTGTGCAGCCGGCCTAACGGAACTTATTGACCTGTAATGGAGTCTCTCTGGTTGTGCCAAGGTGTTTTGATGGGAAAAAAAATAGAATTGCATGCAAATGTTGCATCTCATGTGCTTTACAAGGCATTTTCGACACGCCAAAAGAAAATGCACATTTTATAGTTAAAAATAAAATAAATCTTGTATAGCGCCAACTTACTCCATAGCGCTTTCAAGTCATTTATTTATTACCCCACCACCACCACCAAGCTGGGTAATCATCTTACCGACCTTGGGCCGGCTACCTGAACCAAGTGGGGATTGAACTTGCAACCTTCAGGTCATCAGCATGAGCTTAGGACTGCATTTCTGCAGTTGAGTTAATTTTGTATTTGCATATTGGCTTACAGCTAACATCTGACCACAAAACGTTTCTTGAAAGATAGTCTGGTTGCACACGACCGTGACGGGCTCCGCCTTGGAATTCTGCGGCAGAGCCCGTCACGGCGCCCCCCAGAGACCCCAATATTTACCTGCGTATCCGGCGTCCTACGTCCCGCAAGACGCTTCGGCGTGACGTGCCGCAGTGTCATGTGACACGCTGGCCACATCACATGACACATCCACAGCGTCACATGACACGGCCGGCCGTGTCAAATGACGCGGCGGCGGTAGGAGGGGAAGCGGTTTCACGCTATCTTCCGCTGTGCTACAGCGGAAGATAGCGTGACGGACGGCTTCCATTGACTGCAATGGAAGCCGTCCGCGCGTACACCCGCGACAAATAGAGCATGCCGCGGGTGAGGTCGGGTGATTTCACGGTGTGGAATTCCGCACCGTGAGCATTGAGCTATTAGGTTCAATAGAACCTAATAGCTGCAGGCAACGCAGCGGATATCCGCTTCATATTACCCGGCGGAAATCCGTCAGTAATGCCTGGTGATTCCGTCAATAAAGACCAATGAAATTAGAAATTGAGTAGTTTACTGGCAGTTAAGTACACTAGGGGTTTATAGATTTAACATTAATAAATACTTAGTTTTTTCTTTGAATAGAATATAATTTGGATTACTTGTACTGTTGTTTTAATTGTTGTACTGGTAATTAATACTAGGTATTGAGCCAAGAATCTGGGACTGGAAGGGAAGGGCAAGGAAGTGGCCAAATAATTTGAGGATGGAGCTAAGCCATGTTTTTTGGCTATTAAACTTTACATGGTGCCCCATATGTGCCAAAAACTGTTGTGCCCCAGATTCTTGTTCTATTCCAGGAGTGTTACTGGAATCCTAATCTTTTGTTGCTGTTTTGTATGCATTTAGCAAATTGAAAAAAATAAAATCACATAAATAATTGGAAAACTCCACATTTGATCAGCACAAATGGGATGCACGTTGTGACCTATTTAAGGTCCGCACACAGAGAGCTGTGGAATGAGACCTTGGGAGGCTGACAGTTGTAATAATATGTGTCATGCGTCAAAGGCCCCATTACATTATGACAATCTCCTGGATAAGCTGAAACTAAAAGTGAGAATTGATACGGCTATTTAAGTGCAGGTTCTACCAAAATACAACAGAGAATCGACTTCTGCTGAGAACTTGCAATGTGCGGAAGCAGTGGCTCACTTTGTTTGCATGTGATCCTTACTTCCTGTAACCTCGCCAATAAAATGCACATATCCTATTCATATGCTTTGTAAAATTCATTTGTGCTATTGAGCAGGTTCAGCAGCAGCAGTGAGGATCTGCAAATATATAACTGTTGGTCGTTTTAACTAAGGGTTCTTTAAATGGGACAACTGTAAGTCATTTAAACGCCGGACAACTGTGCCAACGATTGCCACTCTTCTGCTTTTACACAGGAGCAATAGTTGGTCAGTGAATGGAAGTGAAGCGCGCCAGAGATCTATTCTATCTATCCGCCTCCATTTACTGGGAACAAGCGGTCATTCGAAGATGAATGGCTGCCTATTTAGACTGAGCGAGAAGTTGATCACCAGTCGCTTTGGTTCAGTGAATGAGTGATTTTTAGTCAATACCCTATCTGGGTCCTATGTTTTCAGAGGACAACTATTGGTCATAATTAGAGATGAGCGAGCACCAAAATGCTCGGGTGCTCGTTACTTGGGACAAAATTTTCGCAACGCTCGAGGGTTCGTTTCGAGTAACGAACCCCATTGAAGTCAATGGGCGACCCGAGCATTTTTGTATTTCGCCGATGCTCGCTAAGGTTTTCATTTGTGAAAATCTGGGCAATTCAAGAAAGTGATGGGAACGACACAGCAACGGATAGGGCAGGCGAGGGGCTACATGTTGGGCTGCATCTCAAGTTCACAGGTCCCAATATTAAGCCACAATACCGGCAAGAGTGGGCCCCCCCCCCTCCCAACAACTTTTACTTCTGAAAAGCCCTCATTAGCATGGCATACCTTAGCTAAGCACCACACTACCTCCAACAAAGCACAATCACTGCCTGCATGACACTCCGCTGCCACTTCTCCTGGGTTACATGCTGCCCAACCCCCCCCCCCCCCGCACGACAGTGTCCACAGCGTACACCAAAGTGTCCCTGCCCAGCCTTCAGCTGCCCTCATACCACACCACCCTCATGTCTATTTATAAGTGCGTCTGCCACAGGAAAAGTAGGCACACACTGCAGAGGGTTGGCATGGCTAGGCAGCGACCCCCCCATAAAAGGGGCGGGGCGATAGTCCACAATGCTGTACAGAAGCAATGAGAAATCCAATCCTGTGCCACCTCCACCTGGAGCTGCACACGTGGGCATAGCAATGGGGAACCTATGTGCCACACACTATTCATTCTGTCAAGGTGTCTGCATGCCCCAGTCAGACCGCGTTTTTTTATAAATAGTCACAGGCAGGTACAACTCCGCAATGGGAATTCCGTGTGCACCCACAGCATGGGTGGCTCCCTGGAACCCACCCGCTGTACATAAATGTATCCCATTGCAGTGCCCATCACAGCTGAGGTAATGTCGTGGTTAATGCAGGTGGGCTTCGGCCCACACTGCATGCCCCAGTCAGACTGGGGTTCTTTACAAGTGGACAGATGTAGTAACAACTCCCTGTGGACCCACAGCATGGGTGGGTGCCAGGAAGCCACCGGCGGTACATAAAAATATCCCATTGCATTGCCCATCACAGCTGAGGTAATGTCGTGCTTAATACAGGTGGGCTTCGGCCCACACTGCATGCCCCAGTCTGACTGGGGTTCTTTACAAGTGGACAGATGTAGGTTAAACTCCGTGTGCACCTACAGCATGGGTGGCTTCCTGGAACCCACCGGTAGTACATAAAAATATCCCATTGCATCGCCCAACACAGCTGAGGTAGTAATGTCGTGCTTAATGCAGGTGGGCTTCGGCCCACACTGCATGCCCCAGTCTGACTGGGGTTCTTTACCAGTGGACAGATGCAGTTACAACTCCGTGTGGACCCACAGCATGGGTGGCTCCCTGGAACCCACCGGTGGTACATAAATATATCCCATTGCAGTGCCCTACTCAGCAGAGCTAACGTCAGATACAATACAGGTGGGCTTCGGCCCACACTGCATGCCCCAGTCAGACTGGTAATATGTACCTTAACAGTAACCTCGTTGGTGGTAATGTGGTGGTGATTGCGGACCTGGTAGCACGGTTTTATGTAGTTGGTTTTCGGAATGTGGCCAGGATTAAGTGGGCCGTGGCGGGGGGATGGTGGTGGTGCTCTCTTGTTGTGTCGTTAAAGGTGAAATTCTTGGACTGCCACCAGACAGACCAATGCAAAGGTATTTGCCAAGAATGTTTTCATTGTTGGAGGAGGAGGGGGATGTTTTGGAGGCACTATGTGTCCTCTACACGTGTCCGTGGTTATATGCACCTTAACAGTAACAGCGTTGGTGGGAAATGGCCTCGCCGCCATCATGTCTTTGTGAAGCCTCTGTTTCCACACCCCAGTGACATACCATTAGCAGCGGTATAGGCAGAGCCCAGAATTATTAACATTTCAGCAGTAGCATTAGGGACAGGCCCCACTAACATATTTCTAGCAGCAGTATAGGGGGAGCGCAGTCTTAGTTCCATTTCAGTAATAGTAGCACTCAAGACAGGCCCCAGTAACATTCCCATTGCAGCAGTTTAGGGAGATAACAGTCTCTTTCACATTTCAGTAGCTGCAGTATAGACAAGGCCCCAGTTACATTTATGTAGCTAAAGTGTAGGCCAACCCCACACACCTTTCTGTACCATTAGTGCAGGCGAAGAACATAGAAATTACTATGATTACACTGTAGGTGAAGGCCCAAAAAAATTGGTGTACCAACAGTACTAATGTACCTCAGAAAAAATTGGCCATGCCCAACCAAGATGGCAGGTGAAACCCATTAATCGCTTTGGTTAATGTGGCTTAAGTGGTAACTAGGCCTGGAGGCAGCCCAGTTTAATGAAAAATTGGTTCAAGTTAAAGTTTCAACGCTTTTAAGAGCATTGAAACGTATAAAAATTGTTTAGAAAAATTATATGAGTGAGCCTTGTGGCCCTAAGAAAAATTGCCCATTCGGCGTGATTACGTGAGGTTTCAGGAGGAGGAGGAGGAATATTATACACAGATTGATGAAGCAGAAATGTCCCCGTTTTGGATGGTGAGAGAGAACGATGCTTCCATCCGTGGGTGCAGCCTACGTATTGCTTAGGTATCGCTGCTGTCCGCTGGTGGAGAAGAGAAGTCTGGTGAAATCCAGGCTTTGTTCATCTTGATGAGTGTAAGCCTGTCGGCACTGTCGGTTGACAGGTGGTTACGCTTATCCGTGATGATTCCCCCAGCCACACTAAACACACTCTCTGACAAGACGCTAGCCGCAGGACAAGCAAGCACCTCCAGGGCATACAGCGCGAGTTCAGGCCACGTGTCCAGCTTCAACACCCAGTAGTTGTAGGGGGCAGAGGCGTCACCGAGGACGGTGCTGCAATCGGCTACGTTCTCCCTCACCATCCTTTTACAGTGCCCCCGCCAACTCAGCCTTGACTGGGGACTGGTGACACAGTCTTGCTTGGGAGCCATAAAGCTCTCAAAGGCCTTAGAGAGTGTTCCCCTGCCTGCGCTGTACATGCTGCCTGATCTCTGCGCCTCCCCTGCTACCTGGGCCGCGGAAATGCGCCTTCGGCCACTAGCGCTGTCGGATGGGAAGCTTACCATCAGTTTGTCCACCAGCGCCCTGTGGTATAGCATCATTCTCGAACCTCTTTCCTCTTCCGGAATGAGAGTGCAAAGGCTCTCCTTATACCGTGGATCGAGCAGTGTGTACACCCAGTAATCCGTAGTGGCCAGAATGCGTGTAACGCGAGGGTCTCGAGAAAGGCATCCTAACATGAAGTCAGCCATGTGTGCCAGGGTACCTGTACGCAACACATGGCTGTCCTCACTTGGAAGATCACTTTCAGGATCCTCCTCCTCCTCCTCCTCCTCCTCCTCTGGCCATACACGCTGAAAGGATAACAGGCAAGCTGCATCTGTACCCTCAGCAGTGGGCCAAGCTGTCTCATCCCCCTCCTCCTCATGCTCCTCCCCCTCCTCCTCCTCCTCCTCCTCTGGCCATACACGCTGAAAGGATGACAGGCAAGCAGCATCTGTCCCCTCAGCAGTGGGCCAAGCTGTCTCTTCCCCCTCCTCCTCATGCTCCTCCCCCTCCTCCTCAATGCGCTGAGATATAGACATGAGGTTCCTCTGACTATCCAGCGACATACTGTCTTCCCCTGCCTCCGTTTCTGATTCCAAAGCGTCTGCCTTTATGCTTTGCAGGGAACTTCTCAAGAGGCATAGTAGAGGAATGGTGACGCTAATGATTGCAGCATCCCCGCTCACCATCTGGGTAGACTCCTCAAATTTGCCAAGGACCTGGCAGATGGCTGCCAACCAGGCCCACTCTTCTGTAAATAATTGAGGAGGCTGACTCCCACTGCGCCGCGCAAGTTGGAGTTTGTATTCCACTATAGCTCTAAGCTGCTCATAGAGTCTGGCCAACATGTGGAGCGTAGAGTTCCACTGTGTGGGCACGTCGCACAGCAGTCGGTGCGCTGGCAGATTAAACCGATGTTGCAGGGTCCGCAGGGTGGCAGCGTCCGTCTTGGAGTTGCGGAAATGTGCGCTAACTCGGCGCACCTTTCCGAGCAGGTATGGCAAGTATGGGTAGCTTTTCAGAAAGCGCTGAACCACCAAATTAAAGACATGGGCCAGGCATGGCACGTGCGTGAGGCTGCCGAGCTGCAGAGCCGCCACCAAGTTACGGCCGTTGTCACACACGACCATGCCCGGTTGGAGGCTCAGCGGCGCAAGCCAGCGGTCGGTCTGCTCTGTCAGACCCTGCAGCAGTTCGTGGGCCGTGTGCCTCTTCTCTCCTAAGCTGAGTAGTTTCAGCACGGCCTGCTGACGCTTGGCCACCGCTGTGCTGCCACGCCGCGTGACACCGACTGCTGGCGACGTGCTGCTGCTGACACATCTTGATTGCGAGACAGAGGTTGCGTAGGAGGAGGAGGAGGGTGGTTTAGTGGATGAAGCATACACCCCCGCAGATACCACCACCGAGCTGGGGCACGCAATTCGGGGGGTGGGTAGGACATGAGCGGTCCCAGGCTCTGACTCTGTCCCAGCCTCCACTAAATTCACCCAATGTGCCGTCAGGGAGATATAGTGGCCCTGCCCGCCTGTGCTTGTCCACGTGTCTGTTGTTAAGTGGACCTTGGCAGTAACCGCGTTGGTGAGGGCGCGTACAATGTTGCGGGAGACGTGGTCGTGCAGGCCTGGGACGGCACATCGGGAAAAGTAGTGGCGACTGGGAACCGAGTAGCGCGGGGCCGCCGCCGCCATCATGCTTTTGAAAGCCTCCGTTTCCACAAGCCTATACGGCAGCATCTCTAGGCTGATCAATTTTGCAATGTGCACGTTTAACGCTTGAGCGTGCGGGTGCGTGGCGTCGTACTTGCGCTTGCACTCAAACTGTGGCGCTAGCGACGTCTGGACGCTACGCTGAGAGACATTGCTGGATGGGGCCGAGGACAGCGGAGGTGAGGGTGTGGGTGCAGGCCAGGAGACGGTACTGCCTGTGTCCTCAGAGGGGGGTTGGATCTCAGTGGCAGGTTGGGGCACAGGGGGAGAGGCAGTGGTGCAAACCGGAGGCGGTGAACGGCCTTCGTCCCACCTTGTGGGGTGCTTGCCCATCATATGCCTGTGCATGCTGGTGGTGGTGCCTCCCCAGCTGATCTTGGCGCGACAAAGGTTGCACACCACTGTTCGTCGGTCGTCAGGCGTCTCTGTGAAAAACTGCCACACCGTAGAGCACCTTGACCTCTGCAGGGTGGCATGGCGCGAGGGGGCGCTTTGGGAACCAGTTGGTGGATTATTCGGTCTGGCCCTGCCTCTACCCCTGGCCACCGCACTGGCTCGGCCTGTGCCCACACCCTGACTTGGGCCTCCGCGTCCTCGCCCGCGTCCACGTCCTATAGGCCTACCCCTACCCCTCAGCATGGTGTATTACCAGTGATTTGATTTCCCAGCCAGGAAATAAATTGGCGCAAGCCTGCAGGCCAAATAGAATTTTTGCCCTTTTTTTTAAAGGAAAGGCCCACTGACTATATTCAATCAATAGTAAATGTGTTCTGTGGCCCTGCTGTGTGTCACAGAGGTGCAGTGTTATTAACTGCAGCAGAGCGGTGATTTCCCAGCCAGGAAATAAATTGGCGCAAGCCTGCAGGCCAAATAGAATTTTTGCCCTGTTTTTTAAAGGAAAGGCCCACTGACTATATTCAATCAAGTAACAAATGTGTTCTGTGGCCCTGCTGTGTGTCACAGAACTGCAGTGCTATTAACTGCAGCAGAGCGGTGATTTCCCAGCCAGGAATTAAATTGGCGCAAGCCTGCTGTTAAACTTAGCTGGCTGCGTATGATTTTTTTGACGTTCTCCACCCACCACACACGTACCCAGAACGCTGAGGACTATCAGAGGCAAGCCAAATAGAATTTTTTCCCCCTTTTTTTTAAAAAGGAAAGCCCACTGACTATATTCAATCAAGTAACAAATGTGTTCTGTGGCCCTGCTGTGTGTCACAGAAGTGCAGTGTTATTAACTGCAGCAGAGCGGTGATTTCCCAGCCAGGAAATAAATTGGCGCAAGCCTGCTGTTAAACTTAGCTGGCTGCGTATGATTTTTTTGACGTTCTCCACCCACCACACACGTACCCAGAACGCTGAAGACTGTCAGAGGCAGGCCAAATAGAATTTTTTCCCTCTTTTTTTAAAAAGGAAAGGCCCACTGACTATATTCAATCAAGTAACAAATGTGTTCTGTGGCCCTGCTGTGTGTCACAGAAGTGCAGTGTTATTAACTGCAGCAGAGCGGTGATTTCCCAACCAGGAAATAAATTGGCGCAAGCCTGCAGGCCAAATAGAATGTTTGCCCTTTTTTTTTTAAGGAAAGGCCCACTGACTATATTCAATCAATAATATATGTCTTCTGGCCCTGCCTACACAATTCTGTCCCTGTAGTATTACTGGAGGGCGCAATGCTCTGCACGGCCGATTTGGAAAAAAAAAAAAAGTGCAACACTGCTAACAGCAGCCTGCACAGTACTGCACACGGTTAGATGTGGCCCTAAGAAGGACCGTTGGGGTTCTTGAAGCCTACACTCACTCCTAACACTCTCCCTGCCTAACCACTTCTGTCCCTGTAGTATTACTGCAGGGCGCAATGCTCTGCACGGCCGATTTGGAAAAAAAAAATGTGCACCACTGCAAAAGGCAGCCTCCACAATACTGCACACGGTTAAATGTGGCCCTAAGAAGGACCGTTGGGGTTCTTGAAGCCTACACTCACTCCTAACACTCTCCCTACAGCAGCTCCAACACAATAGCACTTTCCCTCAGCTAACTCACAACGCATCTGAGGCGAGCCGCGGGAGGGGCCGATTTTTATACTCGGGTGACATCTGATCTCGCCAGCCACTCACAGCAGGGGGGTGGTATAGGGCTGGAACGTCACAGGGGGAAGTTGTAATGCCTTCCCTGTCTTTCTATTGGCCAGAAAAGCGCGCTAACGTCTTAGAGATGAAAGTGAAAGTAACCCGAACATCACGTGGTGCTCGTTAAGAGTAACGAGCATCCCGAACACCCTAATATTCGCCCGAGCATCAAGCTCGGACGAGTACGTTCGCTCATCTCTAGTCATAATTAATCATTTCAGCGATTTTTTTAAATTTTATTTACCATATATACTCGAGTATTAGCCGACCCGAGTATAAGTCGAGTCAACAAGTTTTACCACAAAAAACTGGTAAAACTTATTGACTCGAGTATAAGCCTAGCTATATTCGAGTATATACTGGGTAAAAAAAAAACTCCATACTCACCTCCGAACTGGCGTCTGTGTCTGTGTGGCAAGCTGCTTGAATTCTCCCTGCTGTCATCTCCCTGCTCGACTTTCAAATCCCCCGCCACCAGCGCTGTGTAAGTAAATGCTGTGATTGGATCGAGCACCAGCCAATCACAGCCGGGCCTTGATCATTCACAGCCAATCAGTGAATGTCATTCATTGATTGGCTGTGAATGATTGAGTGTTGGCTGTGATTGACTGGTGCTAGATCCAATCACAGCATTAATGGCAGTGGATGACAGAGCCGAGCAGAGAGGATGCTGGGAAATGACAGCGGGGAGAATTCAAGTAGCTTGCCGCATCGCCGCTGGGAACACAGGAATTCAAGCAGCTTTCTGCACCACCGCCGGGACACAGACGCCAGCTGGGAGGTGAGTATAAAGTTTTTTAGTTTTTTTTATTATCGTAGTGACAACTCTTGGCTTGTAAACAAACACGATCAATATGCTTTTTTGATGAGTGCTGATTACATCAGACAAAGAATTGGAACGTGTAAAAGTATCTATTGCTGGTAAAGCTGGTTAACAACCAATAAGGCCACCATTACTGGGATTATCTCCTATGTTACTACAACAGGTGCAGAATAGGACGCTGGTTACGGAGAGGCTTTACACTAGTTCAGTTGAATAAACATTGCTTTACAAAAAAACAATAATATAGCAATAACATACAAGAGTATTATTTGGATACCATGCAAACAGTTTACGATTGTTCAATTAATGCTATAACTCTGTCCTTACCCGGTGAACAGGGTGTCTGAAACACTGTGCACACAACATCGAATTATCACAGTCAATAAATGATTTACCTCAACAAATTATTAGCACAGTACATTTGGTACTCACGGTTACACATGACCGAAACTTATATACCCAGATACTCTCAGGCTATCTTCTCTTGCTGGTGAAGGCTTAGCTCTCGCAGTTGGTGAGTGCTGACATTCAGCAGACCTCCCTCTGGCACTCTCGCTGCATCAACTGGGTAGTGCCAAGTGCCACTCCAGGGATCTGAGTTGTATGTTCTCCCTCTCTCTCTCTTTGGTACAGGAAAACCCAGCTTTCCAGTAGCACTAGGGCAGCTCACACCTCACAAGGCTCTCTGCTCTCCATAAGAACTGCTGAGTCACACCACAGCCCAGGAACAGGACTTGCCTTTTATACCTAGTTCAATTTAAGGTCGGCTCAGGTCCTGTTAATCCTGCTAATCCACAGCAAGAAAGTTAGAGTAAAAAAACACAGTTGTGTGATGTGTCTGATGGATCTAGAAGGAACATATATGAAGATGAGCAATAATATACATAGATATATACCGTATGCATGGGTATTTAACTCTTTTATATTACCATTAATCTTGAATGGCCTCTTTGCCTAATTATGCATCCACAGCTTCCATATCACTGCATAATTAAAATGGGATTGTTCTCGACAAGAGAAACAAAGTAATCTTGTAGATATGATACCTTTTAATGGCTAACAAAAATACATGATGTTACGGTGAGCTTTTGAAACTACTTAGGGGTCTTCTTCATGCATAATGGAATAGATCCGAAGATATATATATATATTGTGAGGGACTAGCGTTTAGGATCGGTAGCAACCTGGGCATAAGCAGTCAGAGACAGTGACACATAGGATAAAGTCTTTAGTCCAGGCTTTGCCTGGGTTTATTTCCAAGCAAACAAAGCAAAATACAGGCCTTAACGTCAGGCAAACATAACATAAATCCTGCTCGTCTGAGCACTTACTATACATGTAGCGTCCCTGTCTACGTACTGGTAAACAAATGGCTCCTGCACACCGCCAGCCAGGACTCTCAGACCTGCAAAGGTCTCAGCTCTCTTCCTGGCCCTGTAGGCCCAGGCTTTATAAGGCCTGGTACCAGCCCCACCTGGTACGTGGGAGTGACCATCCCACCCTTCACTTTGGTCACTCCAGGAAAAGCCGGCCCTGATTATGCGGCTTGGAGCCACTTACTTGCTACAACGTGTCAGTAACTTAGTGTTACTGACACCATACTGCCGGCTTCCTCCACCGAGCCCAGGCTGCTCGGTGGCACGTATCTGCCCAAGCGCTCCCCAAAGCAGCATAGGAGAGCATCCTAGGCGAAATATACCTGCCCTCCAGCACCTTGCCGGTCACCGTCTCACAATATATATATATATATATATATATATATAAGCTTTGACATCTTGTAGGTCCTGTGGCATAGAAGACGTTAAGAAAGAGGAAAGGACTGGAGAAAGTTTGCACTAGGTACTGCATATTAAATCTGGGTATGCGGATGGTATGAACTTCAAAAATGACTTGCTCTACATTTATTAATATGTAAATTAATATATATTAATGTGTTTATATTCAGACACATTTTTGCAATTTCATGAATCCAATTTTAAATGTATTAGAAGAGAATTTGCAAGGGGGGAAGGGCTGCAGATTTCAACTGTCTAGAGGCCTCCACTGGGTTTAATTTAGCACTGTATATTCCTATTGTATCACTAAACCAAACAAATGTTCACATTACACAGCTTGCTGCAATAAATCTGCTGTTGTCAGATGTACAAGTATTAATCCATCTAATCTTGCTTCTATTGTATTATATTTATTATGTTGTTGGCTTAGGGCCACTATATGGCCGGTGTCCACCAATGATTGTATCCCGTAAATGTTAGTGGATATTCCATTACATGTGTTATATAAGAGGTCATTCCTCTTCCGAATGAAGACTATACTATGGGTTCATGTAGAATATAGATGACTATGTTAGCGCACTGAATGTTGGTATAAAGGACTGTGAGCGGCATGTCAGGTAAACAGAACGGCATCAAACAAAAGCCCTTAAGAACACGTCAGTCCCTAAACAAACCATGTAAAGAGATCATTATACCCATACCGTGCTCATGTTACCTGTTCTGTAGCCTCCAGTTCCATACAGCTAAATTGTATTAAGATAATCAATAGCTGTAATATTAAAGTCTTAGGCTGCTTTCACAACTGCTGTGGGGCTCCGTTTGGGGAGCAGGAAAGAATCTGCAACGGAACATCCGAATGGAGGACTTGTTTTTTTGCATGATGTCCTGTATAGAGATGAGCGAGCATAGCCGTTATGGCGATTTACTCGAGAAAGCATCGCCTTTTTCGAGTACCTGCTGGCTCGTCCCTGAAGATTCGGGGGGGCTGCGAGGGGGCCGGGGGTGGCGTGGGGCAGTGGAGGGGAGCAGGGTGGAGAGTGAGAGAGACCTCTCTCTCTCCCTCCTGATGCCCTCCGCAACCCCCTGCTTACCCCCGCGGCCCCCCGAATCTTCAGGGACGAGCCACCAGGTACTCGAAAAAGGCAATGCTCTCTCGAGTAAATCGCCTTAACGAGTATGCTCACTCATCTCTAGTCCTGTAGTTTTTGTTGGTACCATTTTGGGGTGCATATAGCTTTTTGATCACTTTTATTGCATTTTTTGGAAGGCAAAACAAACAAAATAAGCAGGTCGTTACAGATACGATGAGACCAAGTATGTGTGATTTTTTTAAAACAGGGGAAAGTGCACAAAAAAGATTTTTTTTACAATTTTTTTATGTGGAATAGAATAAACGCACAGGTGCACCATTTTTTGTTGTGTTTTGTACTTATGTTGATTATGATGGAGCAAAAATGACACATTAACTTTATTCAGTGGGTCAGCACAAATTTTGTCATTTGAACCAAAGTTTTAGAGCTTTTTAAAATTGTGTTATTACTTTAAAAATAAAAATTAGAAAAAAAAAGTTACTTACTGTCACCATATTCTGAGACCCACAATTTTTTTATTTTTCCATCAATGGGCTGTGTGAGGGCTTGTTTTCTGTGGGGTAATTTTTATTGGTATCATGTTGCGGTATATATGACTTTTTAATTACTTTTTATTCAATTTATTTAGAATACAAGTTGTTTTTAAAAACACAATTCTGCATGATTAATTATATATTTTAACAGCTCAGAAGTTTTCCAATTATGTATAATTAAATTATTTTATATGAGAAATGGAAAAAAAAAGGGGGTTTGAACGTTTAATTTTTTTCAATATTTTTAAAAATTTTATTTAACTTATTTTTATGGGGGGTTTTTTAGTCCCTGGGAGGGGGTATTTTACTTGATTTAGAATAGTTTGCTTTACCAAATACTGCAATACTTCATTAGGGCTCAGTCACACGGGCGCAACCGGGCGCCGATGCACCCGTGTTACTGCAGGAAGAAGGCGGCCGCACTGCAAGTGCGGACGACTCTCTGCACCGCCGGAAGAAAGAACACATGACCGGCAATGGAGCTAGTTAGCTACTAATAAAAATGAAGCTAGTTAGCTACCAATAGGCTAATTAGCCCATTAATAGCTAATGCAAAGTGATCGCTCAAAACTGTCAGTTTCTGACGAATTTTGAGCGATCATCTTTGCGTGTAAATGGGTCTGTATTGTGCTTGGCCTTTCACACATCTAGTGAATGATAAATACATATATCCTGTAGAAGAGTTTTGTTTCGTTCCACCAACCAGTGCACTTTTCTTTGACAGCTCCTGCGGCTCCCTTACTATATATGAATAATGAAACTGATGTGTCATTCTGTGTATGATTAGTAAAAAGGAACCTAGTATGTATCCAAGTCGTTCAGATGCATGTAACTGCTCTATTGAAAGAAGCCTCCACTCCTCTCTAAATAAACACTACTTTTTATGCTCCTTGTTTACTACCTTTGCCAGTATAGAGTAGAACACGTTCCACATAGGTAAGATACCGGTGAACCATGTCTATGGAACGTTTATATCAAAGAGATCCATTGTCTTTCTGCAGGGCATTTTCAGTACATATGCCCTCAGTTTACATGCAGCATTGTGCCTTTCTACGAACTCTAGAGGACAACTTGCAGAAAGATGAATACAGTTAATTGCAGTAAGCCAAGTCTAATCTACCTTCTAATGGAGATTAAGTGCAAGACTCTTAACAGCTCTCATTTGTGACTACATTATACTGCAGGACCAGGCTTTTGTTAAAGATCTTTTCTTTGGCCAACGGGAGTTTCGTAACAAGAGAGCAAACATAAAATATAATCTCATTAATTATACAGTTAAGAGAAGCGCCATATCTACATGAATGCCTATTTTATGCTCTCTGATTTTAGACATTTATCATCTGTAGTTTGTTTTGTTGGCTTTTCTTTCACAATGGTCCTATGCTCTAGATCATATTTTGTTGGTCCATGCACTTTGACTTTATGCAGTTATAGGCTAGGGCTTTATTGTGATATTACATCTTCCATGAGCCATGATAAAATACTATAAATGCCAGAATAAGGCCGGCTGTACACGATCCAGTTGGATGCGGAATCTGGGTCTGGCGGCCGGCGACCCTGGGTACCTGCTTTCACCTGCATTGCGGATGCCCGCAGCAGCTCGCTGTTGGTCATGTGCTGTACAGGGTTTTTAAAAAAATCTTTTTTTCCCCGTGCCTTTGCTAGGCGATGACATGGGTACCCGTGGCCTATCCACAATGTCAATTGCATAAATGGTGTGGGTCAAACAGCTTAACTTGACTTCAATGGAAGCCGTCTGTGCGGAATCCGCAGAAAACTAGAAGATGCTGTGATTTTGAATCCACTCATGGAAATCACAATCACTGTCTGCTCATGTGGGAGGACATGCAAATGTTCTATTCTTTCAATGTCTGTGGAACACCGTGGATCGTCGGCGCGATTCCGCAACTCAAATCCGATTGTGTCCGAAGATTTAAACTTGTCTCCTATCCACAGTCCATACTGAATTTATCTTTAATAGCAGCTTTACTATCTATTGTGTGTTTGCATGGTCATAACATATATATACAGTTTTCTATATATGCTGTATATATCATGTGACCATACAAACACACAAGACCTAGTAAAGCAGCTGATACAAATCAATAAAAATTATGCTGCTTTGTCCACAGCAAACTGGAGACACTATATATAACTGCACACACCAGGTTAGGTAAATCTGACATCCAGGAGATGCAGATATTGTCTGCACGGTGACTGCAGATCTGAGAGCAGTGTGAGTGTGGGAACCTGAGCCTTCCCAACAGCTAAGACAATGTCCTAATATCCTAGTTACTATAGAAGCTTAATGCCTAATGACAAGCAGTGGATTGCGAAGGGGATGCACTTCAGTCTTGATTTACAGCAGTAAAGCAAAAAGAAATTTAATTAATATGAATTGCTAGAATGATGAAGCAAACACATGCTATTAAATGAGCATACGTAGTCTGAAAAGTCATGTACGCTATAATGGGGGTTTCCCAAATTATGGCATATTTGTAGGATATACTATAACTGACTGATGGCTGGAGGTCTGATTGCCCAAATTATTCTTGTTTTTAATCATTTAATGGCCATCTCAAGTGGTGGTGAAGAAAACTCATTTTGCTGCAGGTCTGGTTTCTCTGGCTTTTATCCTCAGCTGTTATTACTGGGGTCCGCCAAAGGGAGAGTCATTTTTTGTAAGCATTTTTCTGCATTGGCTCATCGAGAAGGGGCCCTAAACAGGGACCATCCTCTATAATGTCTATGTGCCATAACGGGACATATGAAAAAAAAGTTTGTCTTCATGAGATAAGTCCTACAACTTTAGGGCGAGCACCCACTGGCGTTTGCGTTTTCCGCGGGAAAAAAATGCAGCGTTTTCGCCGCGTTCCCCGCGGTGTTTCCGCCCGTTTTCCGCGGCGTTTTTCGCGGCGTTTTCGCGGCGTTTTCGCGGCTTTTCCATTAATTTCCATGGAGAAAAATAAGGACACATATGCAACTGACAGCTCCTATGTTAAAAACGCAAACGCAACGCAAAAAAAACGCCAGTGGACAGGAACACATGTTATCTCTATGCCTGTGCAGGAAAAACGCAAAACGCAAAACGCAAAACGCAGGTAAAAAAACGCCAGTGGGTGCTCGCCCTTAAACCTACCTATATGCATATATAACTAAAATACTTGGACTGTTATATCACATAGGGGACATTATTATGCAAAAAGCAAAGTTATCCTCCAGTTAAACTGCAATAAAAGGTAACATAATCCCAAAGACCCCATTGATGTTTGTGTGTTGGTATTAGATGCTTAGAAAAATACATTTGATGACCTGTACTGTTACTTTTACAGTAGAGCTCTTGAGAGCTCTTGCAGTGTATGTCATTGACTGGAATCAAGATGTTGTCATTGAGGATCTTGAAATGGTCTGTAGAAAAGAAGCAGTTATAGCAGAAAGCAAACAAAACAGTCTTTGGATCATAATATCAAAGCTGCACAATGAAACAGTAAATGATACATCATTGAGGTTATGCAGCATGGACCATGATAAAGTAGCCAAAAATGTTTTGCCCTTCTTGCCTATAACAACCAATCGCAGCGTAGCCTTCATTTGACCTCAGCAGTAGAAGAAATGAAAGATGCGCTGTGAATGGTTGCTTTAGATAACAAAGACAGATTTTCTTTTAGGGCTAATGTCCATGGACAGATTGTCCTGCTGCGAATTCCGCAGCAATGTCCGTCCATAGACATACTGTGGTAAACAATTCTCCCCTGCCCACCATTGGAAATCAACTGTGATTTTCTACTTGCAGGGAAGAATCGCAGCATGTTCTATACTATGCGGAAAATCACGCGGACAGATTCCATTGCAGTCAATGGAAGCCGTCCGTTCTGCAATACTTCCGCTGTGAGCACAGCGGAAGTACCACGAGAATCTGTGTCACTGCCCAGTGCCGCTGCGACACTCGTGGCGGATCCAGAGAGGTGAGTATAGGGTCTCTGAGGAGCACGGAGTCTGATTCTGCTGCGATATTTCGTAGGCGGAATCCAACCCGGTTGTGGGCATGAGGCCTTAGACACCTTTCAGAAGACTGTGGTGTGGACTGCTTTTCCATGGCCCATCCTGTACATCAACAGGTTCTTACACAGAACATGTACATAATTTTCTTTATACAGTAACATTTATATACATTGCATATGGCTTTCCCTTTCAATCTATGTGTAACTCAGTTCCTAAATGGGTTTTCCTGGAATTTTACTACTGATGTGATGACCTATACTCAGGATAGACCACCAATAGTTGATCAGCAGGGATTTGCCTTTCAGGATCCCCACTCATCACTGAGTCCGCTGTTAGTGCGGACAGCACTGGAAGCAGACAGCGCTGTCTGTATTGCAGTGGCCCGGTTTGGTACTGCAGACACAGCTGCCATTGAATTCAATGGGAGCTGTGCCTGTAGTACCAAACTGGGCCCCTGTAATGTTCAAAGTGCAATCTGCTTTCAGTGCTGTCTGCATTAACCCGGTGATCAGTTGATTGGTGGGTATCCTAAACAGCAGAAACTTGCCAATCCTGAGGATAGGTCATCAGTATGACCCTTTAAGCTTTTCAGATAATTATCTATACATTGGCCGCCTGCAGACGGCCGGGTCAGATCACGCTGCGAGAATCCTTGCAGCGGGATGTGGACCTGTGCCCCTGCACAGCCATGGGGCTCACCCACTCCCGGCATCTCCTCTGCTCTGTGATGCGCCGGCTGCCGCCCAGACTGTGCGGGCGCTGAGCGGAGCCGGCGCGTGACTAGAGACATTTCTGTGCGGGTCTCTGCAAGATCCACACAGAAATAATCGCGGCTGTGTGCATAGGATTTCATTATCTAATGCAATCCTATGCAAGTGGGCACTGGCAGAAATTCTGCGGGAAATCCCGCCGCGGAATTTCCGCCCGTGTGCAGTGGGCCATTGAAAGAGTAACATTTTCATTCATGCGGAACAATCTGCCTTATGAATGTGATGATAAATGTAATGGTAATCATAGACAAAGTACTGTAAAAAGACAGGTAAGATATTCCAGGTAGCTAACAAAGTAAGCTTCTTAAATCTATGTAGTCCTATGAAGATGGCCGCCCATCACGGATAGGATCCAACTTCTCTCCTTCCCTTTATTCCCAAATGAAATATTAGGCAATGTTCACACATGATGCATATAGAGTCGATTTTAGGTACAGATTCCACATTGAAAAGACACAACAAAAGTACAGAACACTTGGAGTGCAAATGCAATCTACAATGCAAAGGGTGAAATCTGCTACAAAATCAGCACGTAATATTTCTACAGTATTGTGCATATGGACTTGCAGTCAATAGAGAGTTGACACCTCCTGTTAGCAAATGTAGTGGGGAGATCTCACAACAGATGATACATTATGCATGTTGAAAAAAAATGACACAAAGAAAAGTTCCCCTCCCTCCAGAAATTGTGTCTAAAACCGTCTATAAACACAATACTATGTGAATTCAGTGGTTGTCAAAACGGCCAAGCATACAACTCATTGTTTAAGGAGTCACAGCACATTCTGGGAGAAGAGCCTTGTGAAGTTTAGTTAGTGTTTACTTAACACTTGTTACAATGTATCAAAGCTCGCATCCCATATGGTAATATGGAGACATTATTTGAAGTGGCAAATGTTCACATATCTAACTTGAATCTTGTTTGCACATCTGTAGTCGGTTACGAAGGTAAACTCATTTAATAGGTATAACGCTGGAACGGTCCATACGTCGCCTCAACTTGCTAGGATACTTAGAGAGGCAACACTGCAGCTCAGTCTGTGTTTGTTTTGTCACACATGTAACCAAAATTGTAACTGTAGGTTCACGTTTTTATAGGATTTTGCACTTTAAGCTCAACATGAATAAAAAGGAGGTCCTTGTAAGGTGACACCTTGTGTGCTCTCCAATACTTGTAACGTTGCATGAGCTATAGGTAATCCATTTTTGGGAAACACCCTAAGGCCAGATTTGCGCATTTTTATGAAATGGGGGTTATGTATTTGAACACGCAACAGTTTTTTTTTCCTGTACTCTCAAAATCGTGCGCATTTCCACATGCAAATAAAACCACGCAACAATGCTCTTAGCTACAGATGAGCGAGCGTACTCGCTAAGGCAAACTACTCGAGCGAGTAAAGATTCGGGTGCCGGCGGGGGAGAGTGGTGAGTTGCGGGAGTGAGCAGGGAGGAGCGGGGGGGAGAGAGTGAGATCTCCCCCCCCCCCCCGTTCCTCCCCGCTCTCCTTCGCCGCTCCCCGCCCCCCGCCGTCACCGGAATCTTTAGAGATGAGCGGGCAGGTACTCGCATAAGGCACTACTTGCTCGAGTAGTTTGCTTTAGTGAGTACGCTCGCTCATCTCTACTCTTAGCCATTCAAATGGCCAATTAGTTTAATGAGTTCCATATGTTCTCTTTTCCTGCAAAAATGCACTGGAAAATAGAGCATGCTGAATTTTTTGCGCGACCAAAATGTGCACGCAAAATATGCGCATGTGAATGAAGCCATTGAAATCAATGGGTTCTATTCTCTGCGTATTGCACACAAATACACCCCTGTGAATCCGGCTTAATTATGTTGTAATACATAGGGTTCTTTTGTATTATACCAGAGCACTGTGCATGGTGCCACTTTTGGGTGTGCTACATATATACATGCGGGTGTAATTAAAGGCAGGCTTCACACAGGTGATAAAATTGTGCAAGGTCTGCACACAAGTCTCGCACAAACATGAACCCAATTCTTTCGAATAGGGTCATACACATGAGCAATGTTTTCCTGCAAGACACCGTGATGCGATGCTGTGCGGGAAACAAATCACGGCATGCCCTAGCTTTATGCGTGCTCTCGCATTGCACTGTGAGATCTCCCATTGAAAACAATGGAAGAAACTCCACGAACTTCCAATGTGGCTGTCACTGCTGCGTGGAGGCTCCCTTCATCCCCAAGGTGATGCGAGGCTGTTTTGCCATGAAAACGTCTTGCATCCATAGGAAATTCACATGCATAGTGAGTGTGATATGGGGGCTGGATTCACGACCCGATATCACCCTCGCCCGGGTGAAGTTAGCCTAAAGCCTAATGCACAAGAGCGATTTTTGCTGCAGAATCTGAAGCGGCGTCTGCTTCCAGATTCCGCAGCAATATCCTTCCTTAGCATGCTATGGAAAATATTATTCTTCATGCACACGAGTAGAAACCAATTGCTGTTTCCAGTCGCGGATGAAAAATCACAGCATGCTCCATTTTCCTGCTATTCCCGTTGAAGTCAATGAAAGCCGCCTGATCCGCGGTACACGTGCAATTGACATTGCAGATGGACCACGGATTCTTGGGAAAATTAGGAGTTTAAAAAAAAAAAATCTGCACTGCGCATGTCCGACGGTGCGGATTCCGTGAACAATTTCCCATGCGGAATCCGTGCATGCCCATGTGCATTCAGCTGAAGGGCTTATTCACATGGGCTTCGGCGTTTTTACTTTTACCCACTGGCAACATAAAAACGTGTGAACGGGCACACAAATCTAACTTTGTGCGCCCAGTCAGATGATCCTGTCCTGGCGCATATACACCGAGCTCGCAATACCGTTGGGCAGCTCTGCTAAACTGTCTCGCCCTCGCCATCTCTCAGCAAGGGGAGGAGGCGGGGCAGGAGCTAGTGTACTAGCCAGCAATGGGAGGGGCGGGGCAGGGCTGGAGCCTAGCAATTAGCTCTGCCCCATCCTGCCCCCTCCCATTGCAAACAGCTGGCAAGAGGTGGAGAGGAGCTGGGAGGGGGGGTGGGAGTTTAGCAGTCACGCTGCTAAACTCCCTCCCACCTGCCTTTGTCCGGCAGCTGTCATAGGCTCCCATAGGAGTCTATGCAGCCGGCGGCGGCGTAAAAGCGCCCAGCCGAAATACGCCCATGTGAACTGATGCATTATAAACCAATGCATCAGAGGGGCAGCGTATATCGGCTTAACGTGAAAACCCGGCCGATATACGTCTGTGTGAAACCTAAAGGATAGATCAGCTCCGTAATGGCTGGAAGGAGGGAAAGTTACATTTTGACAGTTTTCCAGCTTCGCCTTGAGCAACAAAGCAACTTGAACAACTTCTTATTCAAGCAGAGGAAAATGTTGATAAAATAGGTGACATTGTAGATGCAATTTGTGTCTGTAAAGAACTTTACAAAGCATAACGAATATAAAAGATCCTTGCTGTCTACATACTCGTACACACCAAATGAACTTGAGTTTATTAGATACAGCATTATAAGTTGACACATGCACTATACTTGTGCGTGGGTGGATAATCCTGACTTTTCTCACGCACCAATTTTTTTGGAATAGCTGGAAACAAAAACACTCTTCTTAGCCTTCCACTTACTTGTCCTGATTTGTTCCTCAAATGCTTAAAATATTTATGGATATAATAATCTGCAGAAACAGGTAACTCTGTGTGAGGCAAATCCGCTCTCTTCCGAAGTGAAGTTGTCAAGGGTTTTATTTTTCCTAGCCGCCTTTCGGAAATACTAATCTATATTTATTTAGCGCAACATTTTCTGACGCACTTTACAAATCAGAAGGTGCAGTACTTGTACAGGCAGAATCAAACATTACATGCAGTATTACACTAATAAACAGTTTGAACAGTAGGAGTGAGGGTGCTGGACACAAGAGCTTACAATCTACAAGAAAATAGGAGAGAAACATGGGGTGTAAATGCTTCAGACATTTTATATACAGTGCTGTAGGCACAGCTATGATCAACCTTCTCTCTCGCTGGCAGTTTAAACTCCATGCCAGAACACAGGAGTTTGAAAAAAGAGGCGGGAAGATAGAGGCTGTCCGATCTTTCCTGCATGTAGTTTAACTACGTGCTGGAAAGATAGATCAGGTCCTATCTTTTCCGCACCATACAAATCACATCCAGGAAAAGAGGTGGTAAAACACAACCACTTAAATCCCATAGAGATTAATGAATACTAGGATACTAATGAAAGAAGGGATCAGATTTTGAGGAAGATTGTAGTGGAGGGTTAAGTGGAGAAGAATTAGATTAGGAAATACGGTTGACCTACTTAAAGAGATGTGTTTTAGAGCATGCTGAAAACTGTGGACATTGAGGGTTCACCTGCTTGTCTGGAGTAGCGCATTTTAGAGAACTGGTGCAGCTCAAGAAGAATCTTGGAGACAGGAATAAGAAATTTGGACTATGGAGGATGTTAGCAGAATGGAGAACACAGGTAGGGTGGTAGACAAAAATGAGGGAGGAGATGTAAGGCAGTGCAGCACTGTGGAGAGCTTTATGGATGGGAGTCTTTTATTGAAATTCTCTTCTATATTGTACTGGCAGCCAGTGCAGTGACTGGCACAGGTTGGAGGCATCAGTGTAGCAGCTGGGCACTAAAAGAAGCCAAGCTGCTACATTCAAGATTGACTGCAGAGATGGGATAGTTAATGAGGAAGAGAATGGTTACTAGTGAGTTGAAGAAGTCAAGACAAGAATGGATCATGGCAAAAATAAGACTATTTACTGTTTGCACTGTAAGAAAAGAGCGTGCGAGTTTGAAAAAAGCGGGAAGGTAGGTCCTGCCCCAACTTTCTCGCACGTAGTATTAATATGTGAGAATCCCGATTTTTCCATGATTTTTGTTGCGACATAGGGGGGCTAAAACACACCCATCTGTTTAAGCCCTAAAATGTGCAGACACGTGCAAATACATATACGCCCGTGTGAAGGAGCAATAAGACCACCTTTACATGTAGCATAAATGCTGCAGAATTTCTGAAGCAGTTTTGACTATGGAAATTCTGCAGCATTTGCAGCGCCAGCCATCTATGGTATTAATACTGTGGATTTCTGCTGTGGAATTCAACCCTTGAAATATAAAGGCTGACCCCCACAACAGATCTGCTAAAAGAAATCTGCACCAGTAGGGCTCCTTCAGATGGGGATGTTTGCGCACGTTTTTGTACATGCAAAATCTGCATTCAAATTGATTTCCATGGGTTCGTTCTCATATTCATATTTTACGGACACAAAAAAATAGGGCCTGCTCTATTTTGCTGTGCTTTGCGCAGCAAAACTATTATAGATGTCTACGGCAGGGGCAAAATTACGTAGGAAGAAGGGTGTGCCACTGCGCAAAATGCAGGAAAAGAAGAGTGCTCAGCCAAACACAGCCAGCGCTCAGCCATTCATTGAATGACAGTTGAGCGCTGCCTGTGATTGGTCACAGCGCTCAGCCAATCACAGGCAGCGCTCAGACAAGTTTTACTACACCTAGGGATGATTTTCAGGGAACGCCTTATATTTCAAGCCCTTCCCCGAAAATCACTGCAGGGGTGCCAACATCCTATTGCTTTCGGCGTTGGCCCCATTGAAATCAATGGGAGAGCTTCGCGATCCTCTGCCACAGCTGTCACAGCTGTGGCAGGGGATTCTTTACTCACTGAACACAGTGACAAGGGGACTTCCCGCGGGGAATATTGACGCGCAGCACAGACCTATGGTGCACACATGTCCTATGTTTTGCAGGTATGTGCATTTGCACGCCTGTAAAACACAAACATGTGAACACACCATAGGGAACCAATGGTTCTAATAGACACGCGGTTTTGTGTGCACTGATGTACGCACATAAACTTGCTCGTCTGAACGAGGCCTTAGGCTGGGTTCATACAGGACCTTGCAGAAATCTCACAGCTTGACCGCATGGAAATGCTGCGAGATTTTCATGGGAGAAATGCAGCTTCAAAATCCAAAGCCTTTCGCCGCGGATCTTGGAGTGGCTTCGCCACTTGCATTCTGCTGCAGCCATCTCTCCCCATGGAGAGGAGAGAGGCTGCCGCAGAAACAGGGGAAGAATTGACATGCTGCGTCTTTAAATTCCGCACAGCATGTCAATTACAGCACGGCTTAGCCGCAATGGATCGGCCACAGCGTGTGGATGAGATTTTTGCAAATCTCATTCACTTTGCTGGCCAATCCTAGGATTAAAATCGAGGGGGAATTCCCATGCAGAAAGTATGCAAGGAAATTCCGCGCCAATTACGCCCCGCGTGAATCCCGCCTTAACGGCCAGTTCACATACGTGTACAGTACCGACAGCTTATTGCAAAAACAATAAGAGAAACTGATCTGAAAACCGATCTCAGCTGAGTGGTATCAGTTCTGTACAGATTTTAAACCTGGGTGCTAAGAATGTTCACAACTACTGTCACAGGTAAGATCTTAGGGAATTGCTACGCACAGTATTTTACAAAGTTGTATAGTATTTCAGTAATCAACGATTACATGTAGAAATCTCCTTAATTTATAATGCAGTTCTCTTTCAGGTATAGCTGTTGGCAGTTTTATGGGTTAATTTTAACAAAATGACATAAGTCAGTGCAAATTACCTGACAGCATGCGTTCAGGCATTGTAATAAAATTTGGAATGTACCTGTGGATTTAGATAGGTGGTAATTATTTCACCTGCTTTAAATTGTTGCCAAATGAAGTATATAACCTTGGAACTTGATGCTTTCCCGCTGCCAGTTATCTAACAGGATGGCCCGTAGCAGTTGATCTTAACTTGTTTGGCAGCAAATCTTTCCTTGTGTTCCAAATCCTGTTTTCCAATGAACATTTTCCTTTTTCACCCTTGTTTCATGCTTTTTATTTTAAAATGAGTATTTGTAAGCAGGTATTAAAATAAAATGACTGAATGTTGTTTAAGAGCCATGGGTGAACCGAAATTGTCCTTGACTCTAGCTGGCATAGGCATCACCACCGCTCCCAGCCTGCTGACATCACAATATGTTAGGCACTCCACTAATCCAAAACCTGAGCAGGAAACAGCGTAAACTACTCCACTGACTGCTGTTTTTATACTACTTTTTTAGAAAGTAGTATAAACCACTTTAAAAAACCCACTTACTCTTGTGGAGGAAGAGTCCAGAAGAAGAAGAGGAGTTTGCAGACAGTAGTCTGGATGGGTATGTTACTCTGTCCTGCATTGTCTGCCCACAAATTCCTGCTTTCTTTATACTATTTGTTATCTGGTCTCCTAGCAAGGTGCATGCGAATCCGCATCCATACGCGAAGTAATTGCGTATGCACTGCAGATCAAATGCATCCATAGAGATCAATGGAGCTCATACACACGTAATCCGCTATACAATAGAGCATGCTGCGATTTTTCTTCCACTCGCAGAATCCGCAATTCCTGCCTGCAAGTGTGAGCGAACCGTCGAAAGTCAATGCATTTCAATGCCCGCGTATTACCGCATACTACATGTGCAGACGCAATTCAAATCTGTTCATGTGAGACCGGCCACAATCTCTCAGTATTGCAGATCCAAGAAGAGGCAGTATGGAGTACACAAGCCAAAATACCTTTTAGCAATGTGCATATTTCCTAAATATGTAATTCTAGAGGGAGGGTTTGCTCAATTAGATCTGTGTGTTTTAACGGAGGAAGGGTGGCACACAGGCAGTTTAGTGCCACTTATCACCCTCGTAAACAGAACAACTGAGCAGTAAAAATCAATCCCATCAAAACCAGTGTGACGCTCTTTTGGAGTGACTACCAGGCTGCTCAGATATTGGATTGTGGGTATATTCTGCTCACGTTAGCAAATCTAAGGTTTGTAGGCAGTTTTAGGCATAATTCACACAGGGATGTGATTCACGGCTCAATATCGCACTCGCCCGTGTGAAGTTATCCTAATAGCGACGTTAGAAAAAAATGTCCTTTATTACAAAACTCCTAAAAAAGATTGATCTTTTCTAATTTAATGAAAAAATGTATTTTTCACAGTTTTGAGTTATATATAACCCATGAGGCTGAAAACTAGTTGGAATTAAAAAGAACTCACATTGTAGTTAGGCCGCCTTCACACGGGTGAGAAAATCCCACGAGATTTGTGCGTTTACATATGGTCATAATGTCATCTGCAACACGTCTGTCCTATGGACATGTTAACATACAATAGCTCATCTGAAACCAATCCTAAGTTTCATCAAACACAGAAAAAGTAGCATATACTGTGTTTTTAAAACCTGGCCATGAAGAATATGCCCATGAAAATAGCTTCATGGGTCTTCATTAGCTCCTCATAATGGTCCACAAAACACAGAGCAAACATGGATGAAAATTCTCTTGTCTAAAAGCAGCCAAAGATAGAAGACTCTCCCAACAATTGTTCATTATTACAGAGAAACAGGAAAGACTTCATGGTACAAAATGCTTCTAGCATTACCTGATTAAAAAAAAGTACCCTGGATGTAAGAAAGAATGGAACAGGCTTAACCCTTTCCAATCCACTGTCTGACGTCTTCCTACATTCTGATTGAAGCTTGTATAGCTCTAATGTCAGAAGACGTCCAATAGGGTATTCTTACCGTCTATTGCCAGCCACTCTGCTGTCGGAGCCTCTCTGGTGCACACACACTGGCTTTAGCCAGCAGATGACACTATTGTATAACAGCAAAAAGAGAAAGCCTTTTAGGAAAGCCTGAATCCAAAATTGGATTGGAAAGGGTTAATGGTAGGGATGAGCGAGCGTACTCGGAAAAGCACTACTCGCTCGAGTAATTTGCTTTATCCGAGTATCGCTGTGCTCGTCCCTGAAGATTCGGGTGCCGGCACGGAGCGGGGAGCGGGGAGGAACGGAGGGGAGATCTTTCTCTCCCTCTCTCCCGCCCGCTCTCCCCTGCTCCCCGCTGCGACTCACCTGTCAGCCGCTGCGGCACCCGAATCTTCAGGGACGAGCACAGCGATACTCGGATAAAGCAAATTACTCGAGCGAGTAGTGCTTTTCCGAGTACGCTCGCTCATCTCTAGTTAATGGGCATTTCTATGATAACCAAGAAATTAATTAAAGCACATAAATTTACCCTTCTTCTGATAACACTGCGCTTTTTTAATACAGGTTTTCTTTGGGACCTGCCACATGGACAGAATTACACCACAGGATGCTGCCAAATCTGCAGTGGCGGGATTCAACACCAAGATTCACAGGTCTAACTGCGGATTTTGATGCAGAACTGCAGACGGGTTTTAAGTCATTTTCAACTCCACATCAAAATCAACAGATTACCTGTGGGTTTTGATGCAGAATTTACCGCAGTTTGTGGTGCATCATGTGGTCTATTCAATCCCATGTGAAAGGCCCCTTTGTGCTTTCTATTCTTCCTTAAGTTCATACATACACGGCTAATGTACAGCTTTCTCCCAAAACAGCTTTGCCATTTTGAATTAAATTGTAATCTTTGGCGCCCTCTAGAGGAAAAAAACAACATTAGGCAAAACTTTCCAGTATGAAAGTCACCGAGTCGCCTTCTGCTGCCAAGTGAAAAATTCTTATTTATAAATTCAGTTTCTGAGAGCTCTATGTGACCAGTATAGGCACCAGTCTCCAAATATACAGCACTCACCCCTTCAGTAGTTTATTGTAGACAGCTATACCATAAGCAAAATGAAACACAATGACCTTGTGTGCAGGAGATAAATCTAAGGTTGTATTTACATGACCGATATTCTTGCGTACGTTTTGTGCATTGTGAGACAGAAAAAACGTGCACGAAAATAGACCCTGTTGTTTGCAATGGGTCTACTTACATGGGCGATTTTTCCCTTCCAGCGATGCATGCTAGACGGAAAAATTGCAGCATGTCCCATCCTCATGCGAGTCTCACATGAGACTAGTACATGCACACATGTGGTGGCCTGCGCATCACAAAGAACACGGTTGCAGTGTCCGTGTTCTGTGTGGCACGAGTCAGCTGTGTAAATACGGCCTTAGGCTACATGCACAGGAACTGAAAAAAAATTGCGCCCAAGATTCTTGGCCAGACCTCTGATCGGACAGCAGACAGATATCCCGTCCCTGTGCAGTCCAATGTGCAGGAGACCACTCATTAGCATGTGCTATTCTCGCCCGAAAATTGGACAAGAATAAGACATGCTGCAATTTTTATGTTTTACTCGGACTATTCGTCTAAGTAAAAAAAAAAAAACATATACATACGCTTATTCAAATGAATGGGGGCTATTTCTGTCTGATTTTTGGCTCAAAATCGGATGGAAAAAAGGCTACTGATTTAGGTACCCTAAATCAGTGTTCCCCAACTCCAGTCTTCAGGACCGCCAACAGGTCTTGTTTTCTGGATTTTCTCAGTGTTGCACAGGTGATGTAATTATTGTTGGTGCCTCAGACATTGCCACAGGTGTTCTTACTATAGGATATTCTGAAAACATGACCTGTTGGTGGTCCCTGAGGACTGGAGTTGGGGACCCCGGCCCTAAATGACTGGAAAATGCTCTCTCTAGAACATAGACTTTTAAAAGTACTTTTGGTAAACAACTGAAAGATTGAAAGATTTTGTGATCTATTTGCATAAAGTGTTAATGGTCACACTTTATCATACTCATTTGCATGTAAAAGGACCTCTATGAGTTGTTTGCAGGGCCTAGCCTGTGTATAAACATGCTCCCAGCTGTGCAAACAGCTGCTGCCACATTCCATTGTTCTCATGGCTCTTGTAAACATGCTGAGGGGAGAACATCCTGCAGTCTATTGAAAGATGAGCGAAATGCAATCAAATGGAATGTATTTGCTCAGTCTTTCAGTGGCAAAACAATGGATTTTAAGTAAACTAAAATCCATCGTTCAAGCGAAAAGTGCACGATGCCCGCGTTTACATGTGACAATTACCGCTCACTAGGCCATTTGGACGAATTTAGAGCGATAATCATTGCGTGTAAAGGGGCCTTAAGAAATAAGGATCAAAGGGTTTTGCTTTTGTTAGTATTCCATTGCTTTAGTAAATAATGTTACAAAATTGGTAGTGCTGCACGTGGAATCATCCCTTCTTGTAACAATGTCGCGGGTGGTGGGAATTCAGGATACAATGTAGCAGATGGAGAGATCAAAATACACAATATTTATTTGGAAGCACAGAAATAAAAAATATACAATGGAGTAATAAGCAACTGAATTTATACCTTAGAATACTTAGGAGCTGCTAGCATAGGAATAATAATGCGTTTTGAGCAAACCATAATAATTGCTGCAGTCTTGTGAACAATACGAAGAACATTTGACTATTAACTATGCCGTCTCAAAGAAATACAAAACACAGAATATAATGCACAGCTTCCCTTTGGTGTTTACACCCTAAAACAGTCTTTCAGAAAGAACTATAAAATAAATAACATAATATGCTACGCTGAAAAAAGAAAAATGTCCATCTAGGCCTGTTCAGCCTGTTTCCACCCCCCCCCCCCTCCCCTGTTGATCCAGAGGAAGGGAAAAAAAAACCCAGTGAGGCAGAAGTCAATTTACCTCCATTTTTGGGGGGAAAAATCCTTCCTGACTCCATAACAACAGTCAGAATAATTCCTGAATCAACATTAGAGATCAACCGCACTGCTGGTCACCTAATGTCTATATCCTGTAATATCATAGTGCTCTAGAAAGACGTCTAGTCCCCTCTTGAACACCTGTATGGATATTGCCATCACTATGTCCTCAGGCAGAGAGTTCCATAGTCTCACTGCTCTTACAGTAAAGAACCCTTTTCTGTGTTGGTGATGAAATCGGCTTTCCTCTAAACCAGGGGTCCCCAACTCCAGTCCTCAGGGACCACCAACAGGTCATGTTTTCAGGATATCCAATGGTAAGAACACCTGGGGCAATGTGTGAGCCACCAACAATAATTACATCACCTGTGCAACACTGAGGAAATCCTGAAAACATGACCTGTTGGCGGTCCCTGAGGACTGGACTTGGGGAACACTGCTCTAAACGTAGCAGATGTCCTCGTGTTACCGTCGCAATCCTGGGTATAAACAGATCATGGGAGAGATCCTGGTATTGTCCCCTCATGTATTTATACATAGTTATTTGGTCGCCCCTTTTACTAGGGTGAATAATCTCAATTTTAATAGCCTCTCTGGGTATTCCAGTCCTCCTATTTTGTTTATTTGCTAAATTCTAGCTAAATCAGGCATATATGGTAAAGGCCTGAGTTTGCTGCTGCCACTTTAAAGAATGACACATATTGTAGGTAGCAGTTTAAATTTCAGTGAATGCATAGTTTCTGCCATTTTCGACAAACCAAGGAATGTAATGTTATGATACAGCGTTCAGGTATTTTCACCCTCCTATGCAGGGCTGTATTTACAGCTTGTGCTGCCCTAGACTGAATTTGCCCCATTAAATGCTCATTTACACTGTTATTGTTATGATTTGTGCATTTTTGGGTGCACAATAATTGCTCAATATCAAAGAAAATGATCAGTGATAATAAAATCATTATTTAACTTCAAATCTTCAATCATGTTATTACATATATACAGTACCAGATCTGCACATACTACATAGATGTGATACCAGAACCAAGCTTACTACATACATATGGTCCCAGAACCAAGCTTGCTACATAGTAAATTTGCCCATGTTATCGTATTTATATAGATACAGTAACAGCACCAAGTTCGCCTCTGTCCAAATAATAATTCCACTACCAGTATTAGGCTGGACTCACATGGACATATGCACAAAAACCCGTGTTTCTCTGTGCTTGACTCTTTATTGTAAGTGGTTTTGTGCAGATTATTGTACTTTTTGTGCTGACGGGTCGACTTTACATGGGCGCCGTACACAGCCGTGCACCCATTTAAAAAGCTATTTGCCTAATTAGTTTCAGATGTGTTCTTTTCTCTGTGAAATTGTGCAGCATAATGCGCAATTACGAAGGTATTTGGTACGCAATTACGTATCCCTCTAAGGTGCAAATGCACGCTAAAATAGAGCACGCTGTGATTTTCTCACGCACGTAATGCGCACACAAAAATGAAAAATTGAAATCAATCGGTTCTATTCTCTGCATATTGCACATGCAAATTTTGTGCGTGCAGATCCGCACACAAACACACCCGCGTGAGTCCGGCCTTAAAGAAAAAAACAAAACTGATCCAAATGGTGTGGATTTTTCTACTACTTAAAATCCGCACCAAATCAGCTACGTGTACATGGTCCCTTAGGAACGCATGGAAGGTGAGCAATACGCTGCGCAGGTATGTGAAAAAAGAACGCATCTGGAACTCGTTAGGCTATTTTTGCAGATTTTTGCAGCGGAATAAGTGTAAGATCATCATTAGGAAATTCCAACATGGATCTGACATGTATTTAAAAGGCTATTCTGAAACTTTATTAATAGAGATGAGCGAACCTACTCGTTTTGAGTAATTACTGGATCGAGCACCGCGATTTTCGAGTACGTCAGTACTCGGGTGAAAAGATTCGGGGGGCGCCGGGGGGCGGGGGGAGGCGTGGCGGCGTGGGGGGTAGCAGCGGGGAACAGGGGGGAGCCCTCTCCCCCCCCCCACTCCCCGCTGCAACCCCCCACTCACCCACGGCGCCCCCCGAATCTTTTCGCCCGAGTACGGAAGTACTCGAAAATCATGGTATTCGGGTGAAAAAGGGGCATGGCCGAGTAGGTTCGCTCATCTCTATTTATTAACTTTTTCTATTGATGACCATTCAACTCATTGGGAGCTGCCCAGCCTAGAGGGAACGAGATGGCCAGGAGAAGAGAAGCTGCGTGTGTCTGCGCCTTCTGAACTAACGAATGTTCGCTTCTCTCTCCCTCCAGAGCAGCTCTGTGTGAATGGCTGACTGGCTGCTTTTGAGTATTGCCAGCTAGCGAGCAGTTGGCAGATCGGGACCTCCCCCCTCAACCCCCTTCCTGCCTGGATGCCCTACATATCTTACTGTACAATGTATATATTATATCATTTATGTTTCAGCAAAGATTGTTTATTGCTGCAACAAACTATCTCCGTTGGTCATCACCATCACAACATCCACCTGTTACACTTTCATGACCTTGCACCAAGGAGATTCTCTCAATTCTGTTTCTTCTATATGTAGTGGTCTGATCATGCACCATAAATGTCTGTAGAGCTGCCGGAAAATGTAACACTTGTTATCAGTTTTTCCCACACGTTACAGCTAATTGGTGGGGGTTTCACCAGCAGGTTACCTGATGATCGTGTTATTTCAGGGGACCCTTTTAATCCAGAAGGGTATGTCCACATGGGACAGGTCTGCTGCATATCTGCTGAATATCCATAGCCGCAGATGGTGCCCTTATGTTGCGGTATTTCTAGCAGAATTTGCTGCAGAAGTCACCCTATGGAAAGCAAAAGATGAAATCCTGCTGTGAAAATCCACAACATACATTATCATGCTATGGATTTAAAACCTGCATCACAAGTCAAATTCTTCACATATTCTATATGAATTTTTTCTCGGTTTCACACGGCCGTGAATCTCGCGCAAGTTTGGTGCATTACGAGACTCACAAAACATGTGTCTATATGAACACCATTCTTTTGAATGGAGTCATATACATGAGCGATTAAAAAAATTGGGTTATGCCCTATATTTTCGTGTTCCTTGGAACGCATCGCCTATTCTTTTCAATAGGACATTGCACAGCAAGCGATGTGCACGTGAGTTCGGTGTGAGGCTTCCCTTTGAAAACAATGTAAAACACTTGCCGATCCTCTAATGAGCCTGAAAGCCGCACCAGAGAACTTCTGCTTCACAGAAGTGATGCAAGGGTTTTTGCTAGAAAAATGCCTTGCAATGGCGTGAAAACGCACGTCAGCGAGAGAGATATCAGGCTGAGTTTCTCGACTCAAGATCGTGCTTGCCCATGAGCAGGTACTAGCCTAAGTAGATGAGATTTGTTTAAAGTGTCTATCTGGTTTCAGGAAAAAAATTCTGTCTCAGGACCAGAAAGGTGGAAGGGTTTTATTACCTGTAGTTGATCGCCTTGGCAGTTTTTCTGTTCCGCAGGCTCAGGGTGTCATCTTTGGGTGGCCAAAATGGCCACCACCATCTTTAGATTACTTAATCACACATAGCGCACTGGTGGTGTTAGGACTACCAAAGAACTATACTTGCTCTGTGCTCATATGATCAGCACTGGACAATCACAGAGCTGTGCATAGTGTGGTTAGAAATAGTGCATGGCGCTCCGTCATTGGACAGGTGAGCAATGGAAGAATAATCACACTAGTCCATCTTGAGATAAGATGGATGTACCTGGGTGTACCAACAGTTAAGTACGGCGGAGGTTCCATTATGGTCTGCGAATATTTTACGTGGCATGGTCTCATCCGTTGGTTGTAGTGGCAAGAACCATGAATGCAGATGTATACCCTGACATTCTAGACAATAATGTGCTACTGAAACTACTCTGAGAATGGTCAGTAATACTTCCAACAAGACAACACACCTTGTCACAAATCCAACACTGTTTTCTATTGGTTTGAGGATATGGATGTTCCACAATTGGACTGGCTACACAGAGTTCCAACCTGAACCCTACTGAACATCTTTGGGATAAACTGGATTGTTGGTTTAGGAAATAGGAACACATCCATCTTCTCTGAGAGAATTTGTCAGTTATTTGCAGGATGAGTGGAGGGAAATACCAGCTGAAGTGTATCAGATATTAGTAGAAAGTATGCTACGGAGATGATCTAAGGTCATTAGGGTCAAAGGAGGTCGCACTAGGTATGAACATATGGAAATGCATGCTACGTCTGATTGTTGCTCGGGTGTCTTAATTACTTTTGGTAGGATAGTGTATATCCCCTCCATCCTCCGGTCTAGGGACAGAATTTTGTCCTGAAACTTAGGATAAGGATGACTTTTTTTGTAGAGGATCACATATATGTCCCATTATATAGAACAAAATAGGTCTTGGATAAATGGGACCATTAAAAAAAATTTAAAGTTGGATTCTACAAGTAAGAAGAATGGGTCCAGCACGCACGGCAGTTCTCTCTGGCACTTATGTACTAGGCAGCTGCATTAATTTTCTGCTATCACGCTTATAAATAAGTAACTGAAGTGCCCGCTTGATGCACCTCTGTGAGCCAAGGCTCTCCAAGCAGGTTTTAAATCCAATATTGATGCCGGAAAAGTCTGCTAATCTTTTCCATAAAATATCAAACAGAAACACGATCAATATCACTTACTGCACAACGGCAAGGTTTTCTTAATTATATTGTGCATTAGGCATTTTTCTTAAACTGTGAATCGCTTGCAGAGATGTTATTACAGAGTCTGAGACCCATATATATGGCATCTCCTTGGCCAATCTAAATGCCCTCTAATGTATGGAGAGTTATGGCTGATCACTAGCTGCATATGAGACCAGGGAAGAAATGCAGTAAATATTTTAAGTAACGTTGCATATATATTGGTTAATTAATTCTCATCTCGGCTTTCACTAGTGTTACTTCATTTCTTTCTAGGCTCTGTTACTTTTTGACTGCAGGAATAACATAGTTTGCATTGCTCTTGTTCTTGCCATCAGAAATACTGGAAACCTAATAGAGTTGACAAACCCATTACAGATCAATGTGATCTATTAGAATTCATTGGGATCCGTTTAAAAACAGATCTGCCATAATGGTCTTAGCCAGGGGCGTAACTATAGGGGACACAGGGGATGTGGTTGCACCCATGCCCAGAAGCATTAGGGGGCCCATAAGGCCTCTTCTGTCCATATAGGGAGGCCAGTACTATGAGTAAAGCATTATAGTTGGGGACTCTGTTACAGGTTTTGCATTGGGGCCCAGGAGCTTCAAGTTACGCCTCTGGTCTTAGCTCTGTTATAAATTGGAGGCATGAAGCTACAACGTAGGCTTTTTTTTAAGGGATGCTAAGATCAAAATTGCAGAATTTTGATTTAGAATTCCTGGAATACACAATTGGTAACTGTGCAAACATCAGGTAATAAATGTTTTTAGGCAAACCACACAGACATTGACAACTTACGGCTAGTGAACACTGAATTTACAGTATTAGCAAGCTCCATGGACCTGCATCATGGGCAAGGTTGGCACTGTATTGCAGCCATTTGGCGACCACTACATGGGACTGAAAGCTGGTCGAGTGGTGCAGGCTGAGGTTCCCCTTTTTAGCCAGTTGAGTCTCGGGAGGCACCTCTAAAAGTGAGAGACCAAGCTCCTAGAGAGCTATCATGGACCCTGGTGGAAATGGGTGAGAGCTGGTGCCTGCAATGCCTCATGACCCGGCTCTGGGCAGACCAGAGGTAGGCCCAGAGTATGGCGGTGTTTTGGAGGTTTTGGTGAAACATATTAAACAAACCTGGGCTGGACTTTTAATAACTAATTTATAGAGGAACAGTTTCCAGCGTTCAGTCTAAAGTAAAAGTCAAACTTCCACCCATATCTTGAGTACAATAAGAACAATAGTCCCTGTTCCCCAGGAGGAACATTTGTCAAAATAAAATGTCTCATAAACCACCATCCTCTTACAACCGTCTGGTCTGTAACTGGGTACCCGGTCTATATCACAGTTTCTGTGCCACAGATGCCTACTGGTTTGTTCTTGCAATTGCTAGCTCAGCTGAGGCAGAAGGGCAGGAAGAAACTTCTGGCTCCAAAATTATTCACGATTCCACCCAAAGGGCCTCTGTATCTCGCCGTCAACTACAACTCAGGAGGTTCTCTGTATACATCTGCTCAGCTCTCTGGTCTACCCACTCTGCACACCTTTTGGGTTCCAGTTGGGGATTGCATGCCCGATGCCACCCTACCCACACATAACAGGCAAATAACAGAACAATAAAACAATAGCTCCGGCATACCCCCTTTACAAGACCATACCTTAAATAGTGCAGATGCTGTCTCCATGTTCCATGCCAGACATTATAGAATGCTTTCCTCCTTTTACATAGTCTACTCCATTTAGATCAATCATGCTTATGCGACCAGCCAGCTCCCATTTATCTCCTAGTTCAAGAATAACCCAGCGGTAGACGAAATTGCTAAATATAATGCTGTACATTTCTATTTGCTGATACTTGATGTGATGCATAGCAAAACTTTTCTAATACGATGTAGGGTGTGTAGAAAACTTGCTTCTCTGATGCTACGTTTGGGTAGAAGAACAAAAGCAGAAGACACGAGTTCATAGGTTAAGTGGAAGATAGTAAAGGAATTACAGTAAAACCTCTTTGAGACAGCCACCCAAAATTGCAGTGAAAAATGTCTTTCTAGAGAAGCAGTCCTTTCAAAGTATACAATCAATGTACATAGGATATGAGGGAACTGAAAATTTGGTCTTGGTCATGGATGGCCATCTTAACGCTTTCCAATCCACTGTCTGACATCTGAAGACATTCTGATTGAAAGCTATACAACTCCGATGTCAGAAGACGTCCGGCAGGGTATTTTTACTGTATATTACTGGCTACTCTGTTGTCAGGGACCTCTCCAGCATGTCCCATACCGCAGTACTGGCTCTAGCCAGCAGACGGCGCCATTGTATAATGGCAGAAAGAGAAAGCCCCCTAGGAAATCCTGAATCCAAAATTGGATTGCAAAGGGTTAAAGAGAGAGTCTGTTGGATTGGATTTACTTTACCTAAAACCCCTTAGCAACAGTAAACACCAACCACGTATCTGCTTAGTTAAACAGAGCCTGCTTCCTATGTCCCCCAATGCCTTCGCTGCAACGCAATCATTGGTTGCTGAGGGGTTGTGATGGCAGCCAGAAGCCTAGTGAAAGCCTCCAAGCCTGCTACTCTAAAGGGACACTAACCTTTTAGATAATTTATGCTTGTCTACAAGCTTGTGTCAGTCTCATCATTTCTCTAATATAATTGCATTAAAACCGTTGTTGCTGTACTGCTGTAAATCATATCGGAAGTGGACGCCACTAGGGGTCTCCCTTCTAAAATCTACTGTGTCATTAGGTACAGAACTTCCATAGTAACAAGGACACAGGGAGGTTTCCATAGCAACAGGGGAGAGTCTTAACAGGTGGCTCCCCTGCGCTTACAAGCTGCAGGCTGACAGATCTGCAGACACTGTGATAATATCTACAGTCTCTGCCAGTCCTGCTGTTATAGTGTGTGGTTTTGCTAATAATTTGGCCAGAATGTCTCTAAATGCCTGATTGTCCTGGAAAAGCAGAGGGGTGGACATTCACATACTGCCAGATACAGTGCAATGCAGCATGGGAAGAGCAAGGAAATCAGGACAGGAACTGCTGGCAGAATAGTAGGCTCGCTACATGACTCCTCCATGAAAGTGTATTGCAAACAGCAGAGCAACTGAAAAAAGAGGAAGGCCACCTGAAAATCAGAACTTAAACATGAAACAGGATGTAAGCAGCAGCAATTGAGAGGGTAAGGAGAACCTGGTACATTTTAGAAAACTTTTTGAAAACTCATTTCCACTTTAATACTTCCATTACACCCTGCCAGAGGCAAGTTGTAATTGAAAGATGCTACAGACACAATACACTGCAATACAGAAACAATATGATTGCATTTCCAAGTTCCAATAGGGGACAAAAAGAAAGTTAAAAAGTTAATAAAGTTTTTAAAAATATATAAATAAGCAAATATTAAAAGTTCAGAAAAACACCTTTTCCTATTTAGGCTAGGACTACACGACGACTTCAGCCATGATACTGGTCGCTCGTCAAAATATCACACTGTTGCTCTGCAAAGTAACAAAATTCAATGCGGTGACATTGCGGCCTGCAAGTTACCATGACTACCGACCGCCGATCTTAAGAAATTCAGTGCATTTGGACTTCTTACAATATTTGGGTCACAGCAACTTGCAAGCTAACTACTAACATATCACATTATTTATCCCACATGGTGAACCCTGCAAAAAGTAATCACACTGCCTGATTTTATTTTTTAGCGGTAGTAAAACCTGGCGAAAACTATCCCAATGTGGCATCGCCGTAATCAGAATGGTCAGCGGAATAAAGTCCACGTGTCATTTTTACTGCATAGTGCACGGCGTAACAACAAAATCCAAAGAACAATGGCAGAATTCAGGGTTTTTTTCTCAGTTGCACCCCACAAATAGCGGAGATGCTATGGAGAGGAAGGAATGATAGGGATGTGAAAATGAATGTATTTTTATTACCTAGTAGAAGGGGGGACACACGCACGTTTTTTAGTAGTAACCTGCTGTGGGGATGCCTGGGGGTCACTCCTGCTTAGGGCCCTCCCGGGGATTGACTTGTTCCTCTGTGGGCCAGCCTGAGCCTAGGTGACTGCATTCTATAGAGGTCAACTAGAGCTGGGATGTTGTATCTCAGACCGCAACGATGCAAAAGTTGTTGTATAGAACTTACGTTTTTTTAGAAGGAGAAGGGGGATTTGGGTGATATAACAGTAAAATGACATGCTATGTTCAGCCACGCTCCTAAACCCTAAGCCACACCTGGGTAGCATTTTCTGGGGAAAAAGATGGTAACCCTATGCTCACTGTAGGGGTGTGTTGAGCTTACAGTATGGAGGAGAGGGGAGAGACCGGTCGCTTGTTCTAGGAATCGATGGGGGTCTCAGCATTGAGACTCCCACTGATCAGACATTTATCATCTATCCTATGGATAAGTGATAAAAGTATATTTTGGGATAACCCCTTCAAACTTCAGTTCAATAATGCCATACTGATTCTACATGATGATGGCACAAATTGCGTATCCTTAATTTATACCAAAACACAATGCAACATATCTGAAAGTAGAATGGGAGGTTTCACCAGCGGGTACGGATAGTGCTGCCAATACTGCAGGGATCATGAGCTGGAAGGTGACTGTCAAAACAATGCCTGCTTCTATGTACATAGAACTGAAAAACCACTTTAACTGCAGAGGGATATGAGATTTATTTATCTTACTATTTGGCGCTACGCTGGTTACTGTTTATAAAGGCCTATAAGAATATACTGTGTTACAAAAAGGACCCAATGGGATAAAGTTGTGTGACAATCACTCTCCAAGTGCAATGGTGAATTTAACTAAATTGCTCATTGTATTACATGCAATATTACATCTTACCACAAGGTGGAGCTGTTTACATAATTTTATGAATACTGCACTATATGACCAAAGATGTTCTATATTTCAACATTGAATACTACATCATATGTGATGTGAAGTTTGTATAAGGATTATGTCCTGTCTTTGCTGGTTTAACAAGCCTCTAACGATTTAACATGGATGTGAACCTTGATGTCTGTTGATATAAGCTATTCCAAGTTGAAGGAAACCACTCAGGATCTGGGGAAAGAAGTGGAAAAAAAGCAAAGTTGCAATTTAGTGTAGTATTCCAAAAGGCATAGAAGTGCTAAGTGCCTAATCAAAATACTTGAAGGAGGCTTGAAGGAATGCTGCCTTCCAATAGGTTACATTACATGTGATGATGTCACCGTCATTTGATCAGTCACTAGGGCTCTGAGCTCTACCCCTGAACACATGATGGTGACATCATCACAGGTCCTAAAACATGCAGAGCCTGACAGCAGCCGTGTTCTTACAGGACCTGTGATGATGTCACCGTCATGTGATCAAATATAAATGAGTGTGGCAGCATAAACTGGTGCGAATAGTTGTTAATGGCAAAAAATCAATACTTTATTATTCCACGGAGCAAGTATCAGGCAACGTTTCGGCCAATAATTGGCCTTTATCAAGCCTAAAATCAATGATAATATCATCGTCACTACAATTATATACAAACAAACATTAACAGACAAAGTTGGTTAAAAATCAAGTAAAAACACAGGTAAGTATAATACATACCACTTATCCTGCATGATCATGCAGGGAGTCCATGCTTTTCCCTCGGCTTCTTTCTGCTCAAGTCCTAAGGAAAACTCTGGGGTCATAAAGTAGCTGTATTTTCAAAGTCCTTTATAGTGGAATCCATCTTGACCTTTACTGGACGTCTGTAAGCAGTGCTAACTTTTGTGCAGGGTCCATACATCCATGCAGACTATTCCAAGTGATTTGATGGGTTTGGGGATCAGAATGCTAAACAATCCAGTAAATTCCCTACTTAGCAAGCTGGGAAAAGCAATTCTGGGAACTTCACTTTGTTTACATATGGTACCCAGGGCCATATTAAGGCTGCCCACAGTATGGAGCAGTCAATTATGATGACGCCCCCTCAGTACCCTCCCCCCACCATATGTTAACAGTTGCCAGCTCAGAAATTTTGGGGTGCGCTAGCACCCCACGCCATGTTTTTAGGGCACACCCCTTTTACACTGAGCTATGCCCTTTAAATCCCTTCACAATAATAGTACTAACTAGTGACCCGTTCATAGTAATAGATCTCTAAATAATAGTCACTTACCAGCTCTACATAATGACATTGATTACAGTGCAGGTACTTCCAGTGATCACAGGTGGCATCATCACTGGTGTCATTCTCTCTCCCTTTTCTTCTCCTGCACCCAGACCATCACAATGACTCCTTCCGGCCACAATTTGTCTCTGCAGAATTATACAAACAGAAATCTTTGGCTCCTTGCTTTTCTATCACCCTCCTCATGCATCATGTCTCTGGAAGAAGGGTGCTTGGACTGTTGTGGTAGTTTATAATGTTATGGCTTAATCTACAGAGCCCAGCTGTGAGGAGTTTGCTGTATACCAGTTTAGCTAGAGTGTCTTAGAGACGAATACATGGAGAAACCTTAATTATCGCCTGCATTTTCAATTGTAAGGGTCCTTTTACACGGAACATTAATCGTTCACATTATTGCTTGATTGCGCAAATCTGAACGATAATTGTTCAGCATACACACTGTCAGTGACTAAACAATGAATGATAATTCATTTGCTTATTATTCAGCATTCAGTTTATGCAGGCATAAAAATGGATAATAGTGATCATGTAAAGTAAAAAAAGTGTAAAAAAAAGTTTAAAAAGTTTAAATTTCATCTCATATTCATGAGGGGAGATAAAATTACATACCTAAGGCCCCCGGATTTATCCGCAGACCTTACAGCAACTTCTGCGCATGCACCCATCACCAAAATGGCCCAAAAATCGAGCATTACCAGGGTAATTTAAAATTTCCCTGCTCCTTGCTACCAAACAAAGCCGAGAGCCTGGGATCTCACTGGGGGCCGCGGTATGCGATTCCCGGTCGCATAATGACCGTTATCCAATGGATAATGGCAATCATGTAAAAGTAAAAAAAAGTTAAAGTTTCACATCCCATCACGGATCCAATTCGTGAGGGGAGGTGAAATTACATACCTGAGGCCTCCAGTGAAGTTCCCTGACGGAATCTTTACCCACAGACCTTACCCCAGCTTCTGCGCATGCGCCAGTTGGCAAAATGTCGGACACAAGTGCAGAAGCTGGGGAAGGCCCGGGAAATTTAAAAACTCCTTGCTCCTGGCTACTAAAGGTAGCCGAAAGCCTAGAGCAGTTTCTGAGGGCCGCGGTGCGTGGTCTCTGGTCACGTGATCACCATTATCCACTGAATAGAGGCGATCACATAAAAGTAAAAAAAAAGTTGATATTTAATCTCCCCTCACCGATGCAATCAGTGAAAAGAGATGAAACTTCTTACCAATGCCTTTGCATTTGAACCCCAACGTGATCATCCTCCATGGACCTTCCTGGCTTCTGTAAATGTGCCCACCGGCAAAATGACAGACAAATGCGCATAAGCCGGGGAGGGACCAGGAAATGTAAAATCTCCTTGCTCCAAAGGTAGCCGAGAGCCTGGAACAGTGACCATTGGCCTCGTGGAGCGGTCCCCAGTCACATGATAAAAAGTTGGCAATATACCTTAGGTCACTCTCACACAATCGGATAGGAATTGCGGATTCCGCATGCGTCTGATCCGCGGCAATACACGGATCAATTAAATGCATTGGATTACATAATTCAGCTCACATTAGTGGGTTGGAATTACATAATCCACTTGCAGAAAATAGGACGCAGCGTGTTCCATTTTACCACGGATATCCGCAACATAAAGTCCATTGTGCTCCATGGTTGTGGATATACCCGCAGCCCATACATAACTACATTGTAATTGACAACTGTGGGGACAAAATACTCTTGACACCCCTCAGTGAATATATTAAGGGGTGTAGTTTTTAAAAAGGGGTCATTTGTGGAGGTATCTATCATTCTGACACGTATGAGCCTTTGCAATCTTGGCTTGGTGTAGGAAAACAAAGTGTTCCTCAAAATGTTATCAATTATTATCATTTATAATTATTAAATAAATTATAATTAATGCTAAATTTGTACGTCTCCTAAATGGTTAAAAAAACTAAAGTTTTTCCAATGTGCTTCCAGAATAAAGTAAACAGATGGAAATATATATCTTATTAAAAATTTGTATGGTATGTTTGCACATATTTGTCATATTGCAGTTGAAAATGTGAAGAAAATGACAAGTTTCCCAATTTTGGCTCTTATATACACAAATTCTATTGGTCTATTTTTACCACCTAAATGAAGTACAATATGTGGTGAAACTACAATGCCAGAGTTACTTGGATGTGCAAAACCTTTACGGAGTTATTCTATGTTAAAGTAAAACATGTCAGATTTCCAAAATTTGGTCTGGTCATAAAGGTGCAAACAGGTTTAGTCACTAAGGGGTTAGTATATTGGGACACACAAAAAAACCAACAACAAAAAAAACTAACTCTTCTCCACCTTTTCACATCTCCCCCTCTAAATCCCAGCTTACTCAATGTAAGCTATCCATTATATTTACCCGACCATCTTCCCCAAATTTCCTCAAACTTTGACAGTCAAACGGACGCTTTTTTGATATATCCTCCTTTCCAAAGATATAACCTCTCTTACCTTTGCAACAAAATCCCCTACTGTCGGGGGATGGAGCAGACAGCAACCAACGGGCAGTAATCAGCTTCTGTGCCTGATACAATGCTCTCTGAATTCCCAAAGAGTGCACCCATCCACAATACCCAGTACAAAAGTCTGGGATTAAGACCAAGGTTGACAAGATATTTTTATTATTATCTCTAGCACCCAATTTAAAGTTAATGCAATTGTACACAATCCCAGACCATATGCATTACATCTGCACCATCCATGAAACAATTCGGACGGTCTGAGTTTAATCTAATATCCAAGTTAAACAGCTGTAAGGCCCCCAGTCCACAGCCGTTGCGAAATATCACCAGTGATATTCTACCATGGGGGAGGAGGGGGGGAGGGTGGCGCTGTCAGTTCTCTGCGGGGAGCCTAACTGACAGATAGGTTTACCACAGATTATCATGGCAAATCACGGCATGCCGTGATTTGGATCCCGCGAGTGGAGAATCTCTATGATTCTCTGCTCGTGGACACCGTGGCTGCGCTTTCCATAGCAACGCAATGGAAAGCATTCATTGCGTTACTTGGGCTGGATAATCGCTGCAGTTAACGCAATGAACAATCGCCCGTGGACAGGCAGCCTAATGGTGTACGATACACTCTATATACCAAATACAATTGCGATACTTGTTGACTTTCAGATTCCACCAACCTGTTTGCCACATTGCTGCATTTATCAAAGTCATCAGAATGCTCAAAACGTTCCTGCACAATATTCAATATTGCCTCCAATGTTGCACAGGCAGCCTCCCGATGCAAAGTATTTGCAGATGCTTGCACTTGAGTGCCATCATGAAGCGCACGTGCACCGCCAGCTTGTTTTTTATTCGCCATCACAGCTCGTTTAAAGGACAAACAGGCCTCACAACAGCCTCTGCTATCGATGCTCCTCCACACCAGGAATCGTGGTGCAGCACAACCAAAGTCCCAGGGACCAGCAAGACAGCGAGCACTACAGGGTCAAAAACACAGTCTCCAGAAGAAAACCAAACTAGCAAGCTGCCGTCGCAGCAGGGAGCTCTCCTGGTGTGTCCTCCCTGTTCACATCACGCTGTAGTCTACACTGGAGGCGTATGTTGATGCTTCTGGGCCCCAATGCAAAATCTATATTGGGGTCCTGAAATATAATACGTTATTCATAGTCATGGGCTCCCTATATGGAGAAGAGAGGCCTTATGGGCCCCCTAAGGCTCCTGGGCCCTGGTGCAACTGCATCCTCTGCATCCCCTATAGTTAGGCCCCTGGTCTACACCCCGATCAGCGCTTGTTTAATTTTCTGTTACACAAGCCAAGAAACAGTTTATGGGGACAAATGATCTCTAATATGATTGTTCATCCACCCAAGCCGGCTGTACTTCTCCCTGCCCACACTGAGATGTACCGCCGGTCAGTGAGCATTTTCTACTTGCATAAACGAGGCAATTAGCTAATGATGCTCTACAAGTGTGATAACCATGGTTGTCCCTAAAATGTTGTCAGTCACAGATCTCCTATAACAGCGTGTCATCCAGAGAAGCCTTTATAATTGTGTCAGGGAGGTTTCACACCTGCGTTGTGGATTCCGCTTTCCTGCTCCATTCGGCAAGCATGGAAGGGGAATCCCCATAGCCGAATGGTTCCATCTCTGGACAGAACCGAACAGCACCAAACGGACCCTATTGACTATAATGGGGTCCATCCGCTTTCCGCCCAGCTGCCTGGCTTTTGATTGAAGAAAATGCTCTGCCGCGCTTTTTCTCCCCTTACTTTCAGCCGGATATGTGAAACCGGCCTCAGCCACACCTTCTGCTGCTTGATAGGAGTGTTTGCACTGTTGTGTAAAACTTGCAGTTCAAATGGATACATTTTCTAACAACTGGTTGACAAAATATCAAGAACAAAAGACAGTGAAAAAATATAATCTATAAAATACATTCTGCAGCCACAAGGAAAGACTAGAATGGGGTGAAACTGAAAGGGAGGAGAGACAGATTAGATAGTAGAACAAACTTTCTGACAGTGAGGGTAATCAATAAGTGGAACAGGTTGCCACGGGAGGTGGTGAGTTCTCCTCCAATGCAAGTGTTTAAACAGAGGTTGGACAAATATTGGTCTGGGATGATTTAGTGATCCTGCATTGAGCAGGGGGTTGGACCCGATGACCCTGGAGGTCCCTTCCAACTCTACCATCCTATGATTTGTTCGTGTTTAAGTTTTTAATGACATGTTAGGGTTCTAGTAAGAAAAAAAAAAAGAAGAGGGTGAACTATATGCTCTCCATTTTAACAGAATATGGATTGCAGTTGCATCCTTTACAGTTTGTTGCCTATTTCTTCTGCTCAGTAATTTTTTTGAAACTGTGTGATTTCATTCTATGATACTGTTGTAGGTTGTCTGGAAAGCAGATAGTCACGATGCCCTGCAGCGCTGCCATGATAAGTTGCAGTGGCAGGGAGTAGGTGCAGTAAAACCTAGTCCTAAGGGGCTCCCACACACTTGCGTTTTTCTAACGCTGTGTTTTTCAACGCAAGTGTCAATGGGACATTTTTTACTCACTCTTGCATCACACAATTTTATCACCCGTGTGAAACCACCCTAATGAGGAAGATGGGCAGGGGGTGATTGTTCTCAGTAAGAATCACACTTTGCTCTACTGCTACTAAACTCTTCTCGATTTAGAAGATGGGCAAGGTGACACCAGAATGTGGTGACATTGTAACCTGCAATTACCACAAGGGGGAGCTAAAGGGTTGTCTATCTGTGGCTGAGAAAGTCACTGTGCTCCAGGAAGAGGTGCTTTCTGAAAGCGCAAAAACTGCAAGTCAAGTTGCTGTGAGAACAGATACATGGTGAGAAATAGCTGGAAATTGCCTGTGTGCAACGGCCGAAAGTGGCCCTCAGTTATCTTTTGTGGTGCACAGGGGTCAATGCTGGGACTGTGCTGCAGAGAGTGAACCAGATCAGGGCAGCTACTCTGGGGTGGAGGTGGCCACGTGTCGGAGACCGAGCAGGTCTGCTAACGGAAGATCAGGTGCAATGCCAAGTCAGAGTGAACTTAGCAAGTCAAGTCTTATGTAAGAAACAACCAGCAGAGAAAATACAGATGCAGTTAGCATTAGTTAGAGAACCTCACCTGCATTTACTATATATGAGTACTGCATAACATATTTGTAGTAACACCTTGGGAATTATTCACTCAAATTCAGGATTGTTGGCATACATGTATGAATTTAGTCTCCAATACAATGGATTTCTTCTTCAAGGGGTTGTCCAAGTATAATTATATAATACGGCCAGGCATGCTAATCATAGTCTACAAGGTCACCTTTCTGAGCTCCTGGCATCATAGTGCCTAGGATGTGAACGTGATGCCAGGAGGATTGGCAGTGACACTGTAGAGGTCACCTGCCTTCCAGTCTGTACTGACAGCATGATCTTCAGTGGAGCCGCTCTGCTGTTTCCTATGAGGAGGGAGGTAAGTACAACTTCTTTAGGTTTTTTTTCACATGCCCGGCCATTTAAAGGGGTTTTCCCACCAATTAAAATTACTCCACAGCCACTCTGTACTTCCTGGTTGCTGTTGACCAGGACATGTGACAGCTTGCAGCCAATCACAGGCCACAGCAGTGATCTTCTATAGGCAGTTATTGGCTGCAATAGTCACATGTCCTGGTTAGAAGCAGCCAGGAAGTACAGACGAATTGTGAGGCATACAGGTTCCATATAGTATCCTGTGGAATATCGGTCCACATTTATTGTAACTGAGCCTCTAGATTGTGCAAACTTGTAGGCTGTTAAAGTTGGCATCCGAGATGGTCCCATACGTGTTCTATTAGCGGAAGTGTGACAATGTTGTATGGACATTCCTGTGACCCGCTTGTTGTGTGTGGCTGAGCATTATCCTGCTGGAAGCCTCTTGGAAGACACCATGAGAGGAACACATGTGGCTGCAGGATGTCCTGAACATATCGCTGAGGTGTCATTGTCCCTCGTACCACTACTAGGGGTCATCGACTATCGTATGTGACCATCACACCAGCAGTGGGGGCAGTGTGTCGCTCCACAGTAAAGACAGGATTGAGGCGCTCACCCTTAGGTCTCCAGACACAAAGACAGCTGTCATCACTGCCCAAACTAAACCTGGATTTGTCTCTGTAGGCAAATGGGAAACCAAATGTCCTTCAGCCAAGCACCTGGAAATTGTTCCAGCAGACTCAGGGGCCTGTAATGATGGCACCCCCTATCTCTGGATGACAGAAAACAAAACAGTTGGAGCTGCTCGTGCTTGTCAGACGATCCTCTCTACTGATAGTCTTTTGAGGGCGTCCTGAGCCTGGTTGGTTTTTGTGTGTGCCCTCATGTATCCACTGGACCCAACACCTCCTAACGGTCTGGTCAAAACGGCTCAGGTGGCGGAAATTCGTCAATACGACCATCCAGCTTCTTGCATTCCAGTAATGCATCCCTCTCAAACTCTGTTAACTGGGCGAAACCTCTTTGATTGCATCGTAGAAGCGTCTAATGGTCAACAAGCTCTACACAAGTAGAAAAACAGGTCCATTACACACAAGTAGCCTCTGAGAGCGCCTTTATAGGCCAAGGATATATATATATATATATATATATATATATATATATATATATATATATATATATATATCGCAAATTTGTACAGTTGCAATGAAAACTATTCAACCCCCATTGCAAATTGGGTTTATTTGCCAGATTTACAAACGGCCAGCTGTTTGCAGAAAACATGAACAATTGGAATAGCTAATCACAACTAATATAACGAGTGGTATTCCAGCAATCAAGAGCATAGCTTACTTGAAAAGGAACAAATTTCTGTGGCGGTGGATCGAGTTGAAGTGATGCAATTGTGGTCCAAGAATAGCTGTGCAGAGGGTTGCTTGATGCGAGGAGGTAGGTTTGTTCCATCAAGCCAGACCAACCTATCACATCAGTAGACAGGGAAGCACATGGGTAGCACCGCTCTACTTATAAAACTTGACCCTTCTTATTTAATTAAGGTGTAATCATTCAGAGTACATTTTTTTCCAAGAGCCTGAAGTATAGCTTTAATTACAAGATGCTTATGATGCAGCAGTAATTGGCTTTTCAAGATTTTGTAGCAAAGAAATGTAAAATCTTCAGGAAAGCTTGCTTGAAATTCTAATCTATGCAGGCGCTGTGTGCTTCCCATGGCTTCCAGATGTTCTGAGAGGGAATGAATGTATTTTGCAATTGTAGAACACATCATAAGTGCAATGGGATTGAACCTTCCCATGCACCATGACGGTCTGGGTACTGTAATATACACAGTCGAATCACATTATTATGAACACTTCCTACTTTTAATGTCGGCAGGACATAGTCCATGAAGGAAGTGATGTGCCGTATTGTGGCTTACTGGGTATATAAGGTGTGCGATAGGCTGTCTGCTCACATATCACTCGTTGTTGTCATGGGTGATAAGGGCAGTTTATAAGAGTTGCAAAATGGGATCATTATTGGCTTTCAGGCCAAGGGTGACAGTATTACTCAAACAGCGCAGTTTGTGAATTGTTCGCATGCTGCTGCAGTGAAAGTGTATTATGAGAGGACAATTGGCACCATTGGGAATAACCGATGTGGATCCTGCGGAGTACCACGTGCCATTGATGTGAGACGTGAACGTCGGCTACGAAGATGTGCGAGGGCCAAGCAATATGCTGCAGTGGAGCAGATCACCATGAAAATGAACCAGGGGGCTACCAGACAGATGTCTAAAACAGCTCAGCGAACCCTACTGAGTATGGGGCTCCGAAGCAGACAGATGGTCACTGCACCTATGCTAACAAGAGTGCATCGGAAGAAAAGGCTTCAATTTGCACAGTAGTATCGGAATGGGACCACCTCTGATTGGCAAAAGGTTGACTTTTCCTTTGAGTCATGTTTTCTACTTCATTGAACGGATGGACGCTGGCGGGTCAGGTGAGAAACATCAGAGAACAAAGACCCTGCAGCCATTGCTAGAAGAACACAAGCTGGTAGCAGTGGTGTTTTGGTGTGATGAATTTTTTCATGGCATTCTCTGGGCTCTCTCATCCATGTGGAAGGCACTTTGAACCAATATGGTTATGAATCTAGCCTTGCAGATAATGCAGTGTCCCCTAGGGTGACCCAGACACAAGACATGACATGTATGACATTTATGAAGGGGGCTAGGAATAGATGTACTGGGCCACTACAATAACGTACACCAATATGTGATGATTGTCTTCCCTGGGACAATGGTTTGAAGAGCACAACCAAGACATCCACGTACCTCCCTAGCCCCCTAATTATCTAGACTTGAACCCAATTGAGCATCTGGGGAACCACCTCAATCATCATGTTTGCTCTATGGATCTGCGCCCCCACACCCTCCAGCAACTGTAGGAGATACTGCGGTCAGCATGCTCCAGCTACCTGAGACAACCTACCAGCACCTCCATTGAGTCACTCCCAACCTGTCTAGCTGCTGTCCATGTGCCAAATGGCAGTTATTGTGGATTTCAGCTAATGGTCCTAATAATGTGACTCAACACAGGTAAATTACATAAGTATGGAGAGAATAGAGTGCTAATTGTAAAATCTACACATGTGTAAGACGGAGAGCGATGCCCCTCTCTCGCTGTAGGTGCTATTGATGTGGTAGGCTCCGCGCCCTATCAGGCAGGGCAGGAAAGCAAAATGAGGCAAAAGGCTGACCGAGTGCCAGAATCAGGTGCACAGCAACAGATTGTGGCACATGAAGTCCCCCAGACTCCACCCCTTTTGGTCTCCTGCAGGCGCCCTACGAGAGTGCAGTTTCATGCTGCACCACAGGGAGAGTGCAGCGACTGTGTAGGTAAGCTGGAGGTGCTGCTGCGGAGCTGCTAAGGAAGGTGCAATAGTCTGCAGTGAAGCTGTGGTAGGGCAAACTGAGATGAGCAGATGCAGGGATGCAGGAAAGGAGGCCACCTGGAAAACTGCGAGGAACGTCTGGAGATCTGCTGTCAGCATCTGGAGCCAGGAGCAAGAGAGCAGCTAGGTTATATCACAAACCCAGAGGGGCAGTAGAGCTGCTACAGGAATCCAAGAGAACCCTGGTAGAGTCATCCTCCTCACTGTGGACTAACTTGGGCTGGTGGTAGCACCAATCCCCATGCGATCGGACTATAAGTGAAGCCAGCCTCAGTCCACACAAAGACTAGGTGTCCACACCGATAGGGACAGTACGTTAACAGGCTAATATTACGGACACTAACATTGCACGAATTTCTAGTGCTCCAAACTGGGTCTTGGACTGTGTCATTTAATGTTTATACGGGAACTAAGTTTTCTGAAGGACTGCGTATTCTACCATCTATAGTGCTTCCGGTACTATTCTATATTATGCAAAAAGTATTGTTAATTCTAGGATCTATTATGTTCATTTTAGACAAGCCAATTCTCGTTTGAACGAGCCAGTGACGTCATTGCAAACTTGTTCACACTTGTGCAGTATGTTTAGACAGGCAGAGACATCGCTGGCTCGTTCAAACCAGAATTGTTCAGTCCTTTGTATAGCGAATGAGACGGACTGAACGATAAGTGAACAGTAGAGATGAGCGAGCACCAAAATGCTCGGGTGCTCGTTATTCGGGACGAAATTATCGCGATGCTTGAGGGTTCGTTTCGAATAACGAACCCCATTGAAGTCAATGGGCGACCCGAGCATTTTTGTATTTCGCCGATGCTCGCTAAGGTTTTCATGTGTGAAAATCTGGGCAATTCAAGAAAGTGATGGGAACGACACAGCAATGGATAGGGCAGGCGAGGGGCTACGTGTTGGGCTGCATCTCAAGTTCACAGGTCCCACTATTAAGCCACAATACCGGCAAGAGTGCCCCCCCCCCCTCCCAACAACTTTTACTTCTGAAAAGCCCTCATTAGCATCGCATACCTTAGCTAAGCACCACACTACCTACAACAAAGCACAATCACTGCCTGGATGACACTCCGCTGCCACTTCTCCTGGGTTACATGCTGCCCAACCCCCCTCACACGACGCAGTGTCCACAGCGCACAACAAACTGTACCTGCGCAGCCTTCAGCTGCCCTCATGCCACACCACCCTCATGTCTATTTATAAGTGTGTCTACCATGAGGAGGAACCGCAGGCACACACTGCAGAGGGTTGGCACGGCTAGGCAGTGACCCTCTTTAAAAGTGGTGGGGCGATAGCCCACAATGCTGTACAGAAGCAATGAGAAATAGAATTCTGTGCCACCGCCATCAGGAGCTGCACACGTGGGCATAGCAAAGGGGAACCTATGTGCCACACACTATTCATTCTGTAAAGGTGTCTGCATGCCCCAGTCAGACTGGTAATATGTACCTTAACAGTAACCGCGTTGGTGGTAATGTGGTGGTGACTGCGGACCTAGTAGCGCGGTTTTATTTTGTTGGTTTTCGGAATGGGGCCCGGATTAAGTGGGCCGTGGCGGGGGGATGTTTTTGAGGCACTACGTGTCCTCTCCACGTGTCCGTGGTTATATGCACCTTAACAGTAACCGCGTTGGTGGTAATGTGGTGGTGACTGCGGACCTAGTAGCGCGGTTTTATTTTGTTGGTTTTCAGAATGTGGCCAGGATTAAGTGGGCCGTGGAGGGGGGATGGTGGGGGGGCTCTCTTGTAGTGTCGGTAAAGGTGAAATTCTTGGACTGCCACCAGACGAACCAATGCAAAGGCATTTGGCAAGAATGTTTTCCCTGTTGGAGGAGGAGGGGGATGTTTTTGAGGCACTACGTGTCCTCTCCACGTGTCCGTGGTTATATGCACCTTAACAGTAACCGCGTTGGTGGTAATGTGGTGGTGACTGCGGACCTAGTAGCGCGGTTTTATTTTGTTGGTTTTCGGAATGTGGCCAGGATTAAGTGGGCCGTGGCGGGGGGATGGTGGGGGGGCTCTCTTGTAGTGTCGGTAAAGGTGAAATTCTTGGACTGCCACCAAACGAACCAATGCAAAGGCATTTGGCAAGAATGTTTTCCCTGTTGGAGGAGGAGGGGGATGTTTTTGAGGCACTACGTGTCCTCTCCACGTGTCCGTGGTTATATGCACCTTAACAGTAACCGCGTTGGTGGTAATGTGGTGGTGACTGCGGACCTAGTAGCGCGGTTTTATTTTGTTGGTTTTCGGAATGTGGCCAGGATTAAGTGGGCCGTGGCGGGGGGATGGTGGGGGGGCTCTCTTGTAGTGTCGGTAAAGATGAAATTCTTGGACTGCCACCAGACGAACCAATGCAAAGGCATTTGGCAAGAATGTTTTCCCTGTTGGAGGAGGAGGGGGATGTTTTTGAGGCACTACGTGTCCTCTCCACGTGTCCGTGGTTATATGCACCTTAACAGTAACCGCGTTGGTGGGAAATGGCCTCGCCGCCATCATGTCTTTGGGAAGCCTCTGTTTCCACACCCCAGAGACATACCATTAGCAGCGGTATAGGCAGAGCCCAGAATTCGTAACATTTCAGCCGTAGCATTAGGACAGGCCCCACTAACATATCACTAGCAGCATTATAGGAGGAGCGCAGTCTTCGTTCCATGTCAGCAATAGTAGCACTCAAGACAGGCCCCAGTAACAATTCCGAAGCAGCAGTATAGCGGGAGCGCAGTCTTCGTTCCATGTCAGCAATAGTAGCACTCAAGACAGGCCCCAGTAACAATTCCGAAGCAGCAGTATAGGGGGAGCGCAGTCTTCGTTCCATGTCAGCAATAGTAGCACTCAAGACAGGCCCCAGTAACAATTCCGAAGCAGCAGTATAGTGGGAGCGCAGTCTTCGTTCCATGTCAGTAATAGTAGCACTCAAGACAGGCCCCAGTAACAATTCCGAAGCAGCAGTATAGTGGGAGCGCAGTCTTCGTTCCATATCAGCAATAGTAGCACTCAAGACAGGCCCCAGTAACAATTCCGAAGCAGCAGTATAGTGGGAGCGCAGTCTTAGTTCCATTTCAGTAGCTGCAGTATAGCCAAGGCCCAAGTTACATTTATGTAGCTAAAGTGTAGGCCAACCCCACACACACTTCTGTACCATGAGTGCAGGCGAAGAACATACAAATTGCTATGATTACACTGTAGGCGAGGGTCCCAAAAAATTGGTGTACCAACAGTACTAATGTACCTCAGTAAAAATTGGCCATGCCCAACCAAGATGGCAGGTGAAACCCATTAATCGCTTTGGTTAATGTGGCTTAAGTGGTAACTAGGCCTGGAGGCAGCCCAGCTTAACGAAAAATTGGTTCAAGTTAAAGTTTCAACGCTTTTAAGAGCATTGAAACATATAAAAATTGTTTAGAAAAATTAGATGAGTGAGCCTTGTGGCCCTAAGAAAAATTGCCCATTCAGCGTGATTACGTGAGGTTTCAGGAGGAGGAGCAGGAGGAGCAGGAGGAGGAATATTAGACACAGATTGATGAAGCAGAAATGTCCCCGTTTTGGATGGTGAGAGAGAACGTAGCTTCCATCCGCGGGTGCAGCCTACGTATTGCTTACATATCGCTGCTGTGGAGAAGAGAAGTCTGGGGAAATCCAGGCTTTGTTCATCTTGATGAGTGTTAGCCTGTCGGCACTGTCGGTTGACAGGCGGGTACGCTTATCTGTGATGATTCCCCCAGCCACACTAAACACCCTCTCCGACAAGACGCTAGCCGCAGGACAAGCAAGCAGCTCCAGGGCATACAGCGCTAGTTCAGGCCACGTGTCCAGCTTCAACACCCAGTAGTTGTAGGTGGCAGAGGCGTCACGGAGGACGGTCGTGCGATCCGCTACGTACTCCCTCACCATCCTTTTACAGTGCTCCCGCCGACTCAGCCTTGACTGGGGAGCGGTGACACAGTCTTGGTGGGGAGCCATAAAGCTGTCCAGGCCCTTAAAGACTGTTGCACTGCCTGGGCTGTACATGCTGCTCGATCTCCGCACCTCCCCTGCTACCTGGCCCTCGGAACTGCGCCTTCTGCCACTAGCGCTGTCGGATGGGAATTTTACCATCAGCTTGTCCGCCAGGGTCCTGTGGTATAGCAACACTCTCGAACCCCTTTCCTCTTCGGGAATGAGACTGGGAAGGTTCTCCTTATAGCGTGGGTCGAGCAGTGTGTACACCCAGTAAGCCGTAGTGACCAGAATGCGTGCAACGCGAGGGTCACGAGAAAGGCATCCTAACATGAAGTCAGCCATGTGTGCCAGGGTACCCGTACACAACACATGGCTGTCTTCACTAGGAAGATCACTTTCAGGATCCTCCTCCTCCTCCTCATCCTCCTCATCCTCCTCAGGCCATACACGCTGAAAGGATGACAGGCAAGCAGCAGGGGCACCGTCAGCAGTGGGCCAAGCTGTCTCTTCCCCCTCCTCCTCCTCATCCTCCTCATGCTCCTCCTCCTCCTCCTCCTGAATGCGCTGAGATATAGACAGGAGGGTGCTCTGACTATCCAGCGACATACTGTCTTCCCCCGCCTCCGTTTCCGAGCGCAAAGCGGCTGCCTTTATGGTTTGCAGGGAACTTCTCAAGATGCATAGCAGAGGAATGGTGACGCTAATGATTGCAGCATCGCCGCTCACCACCTGGGTAGACTGCTCAAAGTTTCCAAGGACCTGGCAGATGTCTGCCAACCATGCCCACTCTTCTGAAAAGAATTGAGGAGGCTGACTCCCACTGCGCCGCCCATGTTGGAGTTGGTATTCCACGATAGCTCTACGCTGCTCATAGAGCCTGGCCAACATGTGGAGTGTAGAGTTCCACCGTGTGGGCACGTCGCACAGCAGTCGGTGCACTGGCAGATTAAAGCGATGTTGCAGGGTGCGCAGGGTGGCAGCGTCCGTGTGGGACTTGCGGAAATGTGCGCAGAGCCGGCGCACCTTTACGAGCAGGTCTGACAAGCGTGGATAGCTTTTCAGAAAGCGCTGAACCACCAAATTAAAGACGTGGGCCAGGCATGGCACGTGCGTGAGGCTGCCGAGCTGCAGAGCCGCCACCAGGTTACGGCCGTTGTCACACACGACCATGCCCGGTTGGAGGCTCAGCGGAGCAAGCCAGCGGTCGGTCTGCTCTGTCAGACCCTGCAGCAGTTCGTGGGCCGTGTGCCTCCTATCTCCTAAGCTGAGTAGTTTCAGCACGGCCTGCTGACGCTTGCCCACCGCTGTGCTGCCACGCCACGCGACACCGACTGCTGGCGACGTCCTGCTGCTGCTGACACATCTAGATTGCGAGACAGAGGTTGAGGAGGAGGAGGAGGAGGGTGCTTTAGTGGAGGAAGCATACACCGCCGAACGTACCACCACCGAGCTGTGGCCCGCAATTCTGGGGGTGGGTAGGACGTGAGCGGTCCCAGGCTCTGACTCTGTCCCAGCCTCCACTAAATTCACCCAATGTGCCGTCAGGGAGATGTAGTGGCCCTGCCCGCCTGTGCTTCTCCACGTGTCCGTAGTTAAGTGGACCTTGCCACTAACCGCATTGGTGAGGGCGCGTACAATGTTGCGGGAGACGTGGTCGTGCAGGGCTGAGACGGCACATCGGGAAAAGTAGTGTCGACTGGGAACTGAGTAGCGCGGGGCCGCCGCCGCCATCATAGCTTTGAAAGCCTCCGTTTCCACAACCCTATACGGCAGCATCTCAAGGCTGATAAATTTGGCTATGTGGATGGTTAACGCTTGAGCGTGCGGGTGCGTGGCGGCGTACTTGCGCTTGCGCTCCAACAGTTGCGCTAGCGACGGCTGGACGGTGCGCTGACAGACATTGGTGGATGGGGCCGAGGACAGCGGAGGTGAGGGTGTGGGTGCAGGCCAGGAGACGGTAGTGCCTGTGTCCTGAGAGGGGGGTTGGATCTCAGTGGCAGGTTGGGGCACAGGGGGAGAGGCAGCGGTGCAAACCGGAGGCGGTGAATGGCCTTCGTCCCACCTTGTGGGGTGCTTGGCCATCATATGTTTGCGCATGCTGGTGGTGGTGAGGCTGTTAGTGGTGGCTCCCCGGCTGATCTTGGCGCGACAAAGGTTGCACAGCACTGTTCGTCGGTCGTCAGGCGTCTCTGTGAAAAACTGCCAGACCTTAGAGCACCTCGGCCTCTGCAGGGTGGCATGGCGCGAGGGTGCGCTTTGGGAAACAGTTGGTGGATTATTCGGTCTGGCCCTGCCTCTACCCCTGGCCACCGCACTGCCTCTTGCAACCTGCCCTGCTGCTGCCCTTGCCTCCCCCTCTGAAGACCTGTCCTGAGTAGGCGTTGCACACCAGGTGGGGTCAGTCACCTCATCGTCCTGCTGCTCTTCCTCAGAATCCTCTGTGCGCTCCTCCCTCGGACTTACTGCCCTCACTACTACCTGACTGCAAGACAACTGTGTCTCATCGTCATCGTCCTCCTCACCCACAGAAAGTTCTTGAGACAGTTGGCGGAAGTCCCCAGCCTCATCCCCCGGACCCCGGGAACTTTGCAATGGTTGGGCATCAGTGACGATAAACTCCTCTGGTGGGAGAGGAACCACTGCTGCCCAATCTGAGCAGGGGCCCGAGAACAGTTCCTGGGAGTCTTCCCGCTCCTGAGCATGTGTCATTGTAGTGGAGTGAGGAGGCTGGGAGGAAGGAGGAGCAGCAGACAGAGGATTCGGATTTGCAGCAGTGGATGGCGCAATACTGTGGGTGGACGATAGGTTGCTCGAAGCACTTTCTGCCATCCACGACAGGACCTGCTCACACTGCTCATTTTCTAATAAAGGTCTCCCGCGTGGACCCATGAATTGTGCGATTAATGTCGGGACGCCAGAAACGTGCCTCTCTCCTAATCGCGCAGCAGTCGGCTGCGATACACCTGGATCAGGCGTTCGGCCTGTGCCCACACCCTCACTTGGCCCTCCGCGTCCTCGGCCGCGTCCACGTCCTCTAGGCCTACCCCTACCCCTCAGCATGCTGTATTACTAGTGATTTGATTTCCCAGGCAGGAAATAAATTGGCGCAAGCCTGCAGGCCAAATATAATTTTTTCCCTTTTTTTTAAAAGGAAAGGCCCACTGCGTCTATTCAATGAATAATAACTGTGTTGTGGCCCTGCAAATGTGTCACAGAACTGAAGTGTTGCAGAGTTATTAACTACAGCAGAGCAGGGATTTCCCAGGCAGGAAAGAAATTGGCGCAAGCCTGCAGTAAAACGTAGCTGGCTGCGTCTGATTTTTTTTACGTTCTCCACGCAGCACACGTACCCAGAGCCCTGAGGACTGTCAGAGGCAGGCCAAATATAATTTTTTCCCTTTTTTTTAAAAGGAAAGGCCCACTGCGTCTATTCAATGAATAATAAGTTTAATAACTGTGTTGTGGCCCTGCAAATGTGTCACAGAACTGCAGTGTTGCAGAGTTATTAACTACAGCAGAGCAGGGATTTCCCAGGCAGGAAAGAAATTGGCGCAAGCCTGCAGTAAAACGTAGCTGGCTGTGTCTGATTTTTTTTACGTTCTCCACGCAGCACACACGTACCCAGAGCCCTGAGGACTGTCAGAGGCAGGCCAAATATAATTTTTTCCCTTTTTTTTAAAAGGAAAGGCCCACTGCGTCTATTCAATGAATAATAACTGTGTTGTGGCCCTGCCTACACAATTCTGTCCCTGTAGTATTAATGCAGGGTGCAATGCTCTGCACAGCCGATTTTGAGAAGAAAAAAAAATATGCAACACTGCGAACAGCAGCCTGCACAGTACTGCACACGGTTAAATGTGGCCCTAGAAAGGACCGTTGAGGTTCTTGAAGCCTACACTCACTCCTAACACTCTCCCTGCCTAACCACCACTTCTGTCCCTAATGCAGGGTGCAATGCTCTGCACAGCCGATTTTGAAAAAAAAATAAAAAAATACACTGCTAACAGCAGCCTCCACACGGATAGATGTGGCCCTAAGAAGGACCGTTGGGGTTCTTGAAGCCTACACTCACTACAAACACTCTCCCTACAGCAACTCCAACACAACTGCACTTTCCCTCAGCTAACTCACAAGGCATCTGAGGCGAGCTGCGGGAGGGGCCGATTTTTATACTCGGGTGACATCTGATCTCCCCAGCCACTCACAGCAGGGAAGTGGTATAGGGCTGGAACAACACAGGAGGAAGTTGTAATGCCTTCCCTGTCTTTCAATTGGCCAGAAAAGCGCGCTAATGTCTCAGAGATGAAAGTGAAAGTAACCCGAACATCGTGTGGTGCTCGTTATGAGTAACGAGCATCCCGAACACGCTAATATTCGCCCGAGCATCAAGCTCGGACGAGTACGTTCGCTCATCTCTAACAAGGAGCACACTGTACTATATCTATAGGAACATGTACAAGGAGCACATTGTACCATATCTATAGGAACATATACAAGGAGCACATTGTACCATATCTATAGGAACATATACAAGGAGCGCACATTGTTCCATATCTATAGGAACATGTACAAGGAGAGCATATTGTACCATATCTACAGGAACATGTACAAGGAGCACATTGTACCATATCTATAGGAACATGTACAAGGAGCACACTGTACTATATCTATAGGAACATGTACAAGGAGCACATTGTACCATATCTATAGGAACATGTACAAGGAGCGCACATTGTACCATATCTATAGGGACATGTACAAGGAGCGCACATTGTTCCATATCTATGGGAACATGTACAAGGAGCACATTGTACCATATCTATAGGAACATATACACAGAGCACATTGTACCATATCTATAGGAACATGTACAAGGAGAACACATTGTACCATATCTATAGGAACATGTACAAGGAGAGCACATTGTACCATATCTATAGGGACATGTACAAGGAGCGCACATTGTTCCATATCTATAGGAACATGTACAAGGAGAGCACACTGTACCATATCTATAGGAACATGTACAAGGAGAGCACATTTTACCATATCTATAGGAACATGTACAAGGAGCACATTGTACCATATCTATAGGAACATGCACAAGGAGCGCATTGTACCATATCTATAGGAACATGTACAAGGAGCGCACATTGTACCATATCTATAGGAACATGTACAAGGAGCACATTGAACCGTAGCTGTAAGAACATGTACAAGGAGCGCACATTGAACCGTAGCTATAAGAACATGTACAAGGAGCGCACATTGAACCATGTCTATAGGTTTTTCCGTGTGATTGTTCTCTGTGAGAGAAACCAAGTAATCTTGTAGATATGATACCTTTTAATGGCTAACAAAAATGCATGATGTTACAGCAAGCAAGCTTTTGGGGATATCTCGCCCCCTTCGTCAGGCTGATGAATGAAACTAGTTTGGATGGCACACAATTATAACATACAGATGAAGAGGGGAGGGGAACAAATTGCTATTAATCTAAATAAATGTTCACACACTGAAATTAGAGACTGTTTTGCACTCAGAACTTAAAACAGCAGAAAAACAGAGCTAAGACATACATTGTAAATCAGTCCACTGAGCTCAGGACAGTTTTATGATGTGTCTTATCTCTCCTTCAACCTGCTCATGGAAAGAGATGCAGCACCACCTAGTGGATGGCAACATTGTTACAAGTCAAGATCTGAATTTATATGAAGTTTTAAAACAACAAAAAAAAAATGATTATGATTCGGAGGAGGACATTCCTCTTGACCTCCTTCAGACCTTTCATATTTTCCACTTATGCAAAAATCCTGGGCTGAGGTTCAATCCATTCTTGAGGGTATCAAACATGACCATAAATTTGTACTCCCAAATTCTTCTGTAATGCAGTGACTTGAAATTGCCCTTCAGTATAAAAACTCTCATCTGTTCTATACTGTGTCCATGACCACAAAAATGTTTTGCCACAGGTAATTCAGTCTTTCCCTCTGTAATTGAGTGGCGATGAGATCTCATCCTGGCTCTCAGTTTTTGTCCTGTTTCCCCAAAATAAAGCCCCCAAACAGTACATTTACTGCACATGATCAGGTACACAACATTGGAATTAGAACATGTGAATGTCCCTGGGGTCTTATACTCCTGCTGTGTGTTGGGGATCCATATTCTGTCTGCAGTCAGTATATGTGAGCAGGTCTTGCAGCTCCTTACCTTACAGGGATACGTTCCTTTTTGTGTGTCAGAGGGCAATGCACACCTGATTATACAGTTACTCAAATTTGGAGGTTGCCTGTAACACAGAAGCGGAGGGTCCGGGAATATGGTTTTCAGACAGTAATCCTTGTGTAGGGTATGATGGAGTTTCTTTGCAGTCTTCCTTAGTACCTCTACCTGTGAGTTGTTGGTCACTACTAGAGGTACACGTCCATTTTTTTCTTTCTCCTTGTATAGGAGTAGCTGATTTCTTGGTATCCTGGTGGCTCTGGTAATTTGGTCATCAATTGAGGTGGGATGGTAGCCCTGATTTAAAAATGTCTTTTTGAAATGGTGTAAATGTTCCTCTCTGTCTGTTGAGCAAATCTGGTTGTATCTGATGGCCTGGCTGTAGACAATAGACTTTTTGATATGTTTAGGGTGGGAACTGTCCCATCTGAGGTATGTGGGCCGATCAATCGGTTTCCGGTATAGGGATGTCTGTATTGAGTTGTTCGAGATTTTTATGGTGGTGTCCAAAACATTGATTTCTGTATATGAGCAGCTTAATGTCAGGTTTATGGTGGGGTGGAATGCATTGAATCTCTCATGGAATTTTATTAGTTCTTGTTCGGTGTTGGTCCAGATGATTATGATGTCATAAATGTAGCGGAAGTAGGCCAATGGTTTGTTGGGGCAGGAGGCCAGAAAGTCACTCTCCAGTTTTGACATGAAAAGGTTGGCATATTGCGGTGCCATTTTACTGCCCATGGCGGTCCCGGTAAGTTACAAGAATATCTCTTTGTCAAAGGAGAATTAGTTGTGTGTGAGGATGAATCTAGTGAGTTGTAACACAGATTCAGAGGCAGCCCCATTGGCTTCAAGGTGCGCCTGGCAGGCGATCAGTCCATCCTCGTGTGGGATGTTCGAGTATAAGGACTCCACATCCATGGTGGCCAGGATTATGCCATCTGGGAGGGGATCTATGGTTGACAATTTGTTCAGTAGTTCTGTGGTGTCCTGCAAGTAGCTGGTTCTATTCCTCACTATAGGTTTTTCCAATATGACAAATCCCTGAGCCATCATACAGTAAAACATCATCCTGTCCCAAACCACAATGGATGGTCCCTAACAATTAATTGTGACATTCTCCTATATCCCACATACTCCTATATCCCACACTTTAACAGTGCCAAATAATCCCCTGGTGGCAACATTTGATACCATTTTTCAAATGCGGCAAAGCAAGATGTCAATGTTGCTCATATATCACTCACAAAAGAAGAGAAGTCCATTTGGACCACAAAGTAATCCCATTGAAGCAGAGAATGAACTGTGATATTAAAAATGTCATCTATTTATTAGAGTGCCCCTGTAATAAAAAGTATATTGTTAGAACCAAAAACATGTTTTTCACAGCACAAATGTAATATAAAAATGGTATTACCAATTATAGCATTCCCCGTCATTTTTTAGAGTCACATAAAGCCGAAACGCATTGCAATAAAGTATGGTATATAAATATACCAATTCTTGGAACTTTGCCTGACTTTTCCCGGACCCAGTGAGCGCGGAATCTCCTTTTTTACTCTGATTTCTTGAATCCCCAACTGAGTATACACACCAACTATTATTGCGTTCTACCCCACAGTTGTTTTTGCTAGAGATATCTGAACATCTCTAGTTTAAAGCATGATCCCCCTGTATATTAGCTAATATTTTTTACTACTATCAGTTTTCCTTAATGGTTCTGTTTGCATCCATAGATGGTGTAGAAGCAGTAGTGCCTGCCGCTCGGTATCCATCACTTTTACTTTGGATCCCAGGCAACATGCCCTATACCATAAGAGTATCGTTACTACAGGTAGCAAGAACAGGCAGCAGAAGAGTGGCCCTAAACTGATGGCCAAATAACATTTCTTTGTCTTTTGTGTTGTTGTGTGAGCAGATATGTGCAATTCCCTAATATTTAATCAAAAGATCCTCCAAAACCAAACTGTTGCCATAAAAAATATCAATACCTTCACATAAAGCACAGTGTTTAAAAATACTATGCAAACAAATGAAACTCCACATAAATGGCTGCATCAATATTCTCCGTAAATGTTCCCTATAGTCAGTAAGCCGTGCAGCTCTGCATAACAATCATGATCACTGCATAAACTTCTAACTTAGGCTTACATGTGTGGCAATTACACAATATAAATACACTGTTCAAGGGCACAATGAGCCTGCACCGACTGATATAAAAGTGCAATGACTGTAAATCAGACTCGCTTACATTTTATTTAAACTGAAAATGTACCTATAATGAGATTATAAACTTGACTGAGAGCATAATTTCCATTAATAATTATATTCATAAGACTACTAACATTTCAGCAATTATTTATTCAGCTGCAAGCAAAACAATTGGTTTGTCTGGATGCACCGGTAATCAAAGTCAGCATGATAAATATAAGTAATTTTAGCAGCATTGCAGAACCTTCTCTCAGCTCAGTGCAGAAAACAGTAGAAGAAAGTAATATGGATAGATATTGTTCTAACCATGGGAGTAGTAAGGAATCATGGGGCTCCATAGCCAACCTTGTAAGAAGACTCCATTCCGCAATGGCTACCATCAGCCATAAAAACATTCAAGAGATGCAAAGGTTATAATTCTTATGGTCATTTCTCTGTCCCTGGACTTTTGGTGGAGTCATTCTCTTTATCCTAACCTTGATCAGCTGCTCTTCCGTTTCAATGTTGGTCACTGAGAGGGTACTCCCTGCCACAGTCTGCTCATCTTGGAGTCCATGGTGGGGTTGCAGCGGTCATATCAAATGGATAAGCCCTGAACGTCCATAAATCCTCGTGACCACTACACCACTTCCTTCCTTATTGCATGTGTTAAAAATGGATCAAATTCACATCATATGAGTGCAATCCATTTTTTAACACACCCATTGACTACTAGACAAAAAATAGGACATGCTGCATTTTTTTACTTGGACTTCTAGCCATAAAACGCCCATTGTAATATCTCCACTCAAATCAATGTGTTCTATTTCCATGCGATTTCAGTTTGATTTTGTTCTACGTTTAATGCATCCTTTCTAGTGACAGATTTTCTTTCATCTATCAGACAAGAAAATACATGTACAGAAATGTATAATAATGATATTTTCAATTGTAAGCACAATGTTCTCCATGAGATATTGCCCTCATGTATCTTTCCATTTTTCTATTTGTGAACCTTTCACAACAATTATCTCTATAGTGAAAAATACCAGAACAGGAATAGTGCGATGAGAAAAAATAGAGCTCACCCTTTATAGCAGGGAACCCATAGCCAGGCGATGATAGTAGACGGAGCACAAACCAGAAAAAAAACGTCAGCTTCAGCGGATGACAATGCAAATGTAAGAAGAGGTAGGTAGGCTTCTATGTCTAAAACCATCTCTATTCTCAGGGAACAGACATCATGACAGACAAGTTGTCAAGGAGCTGGACGCGTTTCGGCTAGTCCTGCAGCCTTTCTCAACACTAGCTCTTTTTTACATTTGCAGAACAGGAATAGAACTTTTCATCCACACCTCTCCAATCTTTCTACTTGGCAACCTTTCTATCCAATTACACTACAGTACATTTTTTCTTTATAATTCATTGACATCGATGCTTTATTTCTTCCCTTTAGAGCAAAGAGGGTCTCGAAATTCTGACACCTGCTTCCTTCTCCAAGTGTCCCATTCCATACTGCATGTAGCATAGAAGGAGTCATATGGTGAGTGGGTATAAAACACAGCTCAATAATTGGGCTAATGGATGTTCAGACAAACATTTGTATCTGATAATTTGGGCCGTGTAAAAGGACCTTAAGGCTGGAATCACGCAGGCTGTTTTTGTGTCAGCTTTTGGTACGGTATTTGATGTACAGATCTAGCATGAGCCAAACTAATGTTTCTCTTACAGACCCAGATAATTCGGCTAACGAATGTGTAGACAAATGTTCGTATCTGATAATAGAGCCGTGTAAAAGGACCTTAAGGCACTATTTGATATACAGTAGGTTTTGAGCCAAAGCAAGAAGTGGATTTAAAAGATGTGAGAAATATAAAGGATGGACTTATCTTTCTCCTTCCTGCTGGGTCCATTTCTGTATTTGGCACAAAAACTTCACGGGTGATATAAGCCTTATGCAAACTTGCTTAAGTGGGGAGGTTTTCTGTGATCTTGGCATAAAAAAAGGAACGCTCACTTTAAAAGTGATTGAAGTACCGTCCTGGTCACCAATGGTTACAGTTAAATTAATTAACTTCTGTATTTCTTTATAATTTTGCAGCTTCATGAACATACATCTGAAGATAAATTGAGAACAAAGTCTTTTTTGGGCAAAGAGTCTCAAGGAGTCTAATTAGCAAAAAAATATGCATTTTATTGACTTCTCAATCAGCCTGAGCGGAGCGAAAACTGGAGCAGCCTGTTAACATCACATGTAAAACAATTTTTACAAGTAATCCACCGAGCTTTAACTCCGTGGAGCACTGCCAGTCAAGGCAAGATTTACATATTTGTTGCCTACAGCTAAAGAAATTAGAAGATAGAGAAGTATATTGAAATATTAAGCTGATTCTAGGCTTCACTCCGCACTTTCACAAATTAGGTTAACAATGTGAAATTTAACTTTGCCCATTGTGAGGTAAAGTAATTCTGAAGTTGAGTTCAACTCGAGCATTTCTTAAGCTGAAACCAACCATTTCTTTGCATCAGATTCCATCACCTTTGTAAATCCATCACCCATTAATCTCACATTGGTGTTATGTCTTCTAATGGTGTTATGTCTTCTATTATCAGTCAGATCTAATATCGCTGCTAAGATAAATTGTGCTACATTCACACTGAATAATAATGGCCAGCTTCCCATTTTTTAAATACAGGCAAGAGTAATGCAGCAAGGGAGTCAATTCTAGCTTTCAGACGGTAGCAGAAAACAAAGTGGCGGCACCTCAACTCGTTAAACCCCCAACATGGACCTGCATCCAAAGTCATAATGAACATATATATATGAATGAATATTTTTTAAGTGTGTTGAGGTAAGCCACAGCATTTTATTATTGTGCTTGATAAGAACATTGCTCGGAACCTGAGTAAAAACCAGAAGCAGAGTGCACCAATATGCCCGCGGCCGTTCCTTTAGCAGGCATGTGCTGGATATGATGTCTTGGGGACTCTTGTGGAGAACTCCACTAACTAGCAAGGTCTTTCCATCTGTGATATTTCTGATAAGAAATTGAAAGTGGCAATATAACCAATCGTATTCACATCTTGCTATAACGAATTACCACAATCAAGACTTACAATGATATCCCCCAAAAAATGGGAGTGAAGGAAAAATAACACACTGGTGTAAAAGGCTCTGAGAATCAGCGAGGATCCAAAGAAGAAATCCTGCTTTTAGACTGATGTTTGTATGCAACCATAGCACTCACCCTATACCAGGAGAATCAACCAGTAGGTGTAGAAAAGGGGCCAGCATCCAGATACCCCCCTGGCTTTTACAACCGGGTAGCGTGCAGACGGAATGGAGCCTAGCACCAATGTGAGGCTTAGGCACTCTTTTCTGTTGTAGTAGTCTGAAAGTTTTGCCGCTGCTCAACAACTCTCAAACATTCTTTACTTGTAAAGTCAATCATGTTTCTCAATTATATTTGTCTTATAAAGCTCAGTTTTATGTGTTTTTTTCTTTCACAAAGCACCAGTTTTGTAAGAGGCATGTGGAATCACAGAACATTGGTGGGAAGCCCATAGCAGTGGCATTTAAACTTCCCCAGAGCTAGTTAGAAATTCTTGTCACTGGATATCCCATCTACAATTGTACAGCATTACATTATTCAGCCGTGCTGTATAGCAGTTGTCATCTTTTAGTTCTTGTCCCCAATGGGGCTCGGATTGAGAATTTTATTTCACTGTAAGGGTTCAACTTTTCTCTAAAAGATAACTTTTAATAAATAAATATTAAAAAAGACTTGTCAAGCAAGTCTTAGGTGGGACACGCAAAAAGGAAAAAAAAACAAACGAAACAAAAATCCTCCTTAACTAAAGTCCCCAACCCATGTATGGGGAATTAGACAGGAGATGAGAACTGAATGTTAATTCAAGTTTCTCTTTGAAAGTAGCCAGATTTATATAGAGGAAGTGCCAGATATATAAAATAACTCCATAATCTGGATGTCATTATATGGTCAGCCTTATCAAAAAATAGGCGTTCCCAAAAGTGGATAAGTGGATCTATTAGTATCCACCTTTTAGTTCCAAAAAGAACAAATGGGTCCAGAACCAGACTGATACCAATCCTCTATATAGCAGGAGGATTTGTAGGCGGCGTGATGGTTAGGTCTGATTCGGAGCTAAGAACTTTACAAGGAGTGAATACTCCAGAGAATACAGCTTTATAGGATTTAGAAAAGATCAAATTCGAAGGTTCGACGCGTTTCCGCTACTTGTAATGTAGCATCATCAGGAATCAAGATTAAGGTCTGTGCAACTCTAGGATACAAAGTCCCAGAATCAATCTTGAGTTGGATTTGATATAATAATAGATCAAAAACAGCTTAAATCCTATAGACTGGATCTAGTGCGGTTATACATTGCTTGAAATGATCCTAGGTTAGATCAACTAGACTAGTCAGAACTTCAGGTGAGGGATAGACGATCCTATCATTTTAGGCTTTTCTATGTCTAAGCTCCAAGTAAATCCCCACCCCAATCCCAACAGGAACAGAAAACAAAAAAAGGCAGCAGCACCAGCCCTTATGGCTCTGTGTGACAAAAATCATGGCATCTACTATTCTTATCTATATCACGGACAAGAATTAGGACATACAGTGTATCGTATGGTGTCCGATACCAGTTGCACCCAAACCTCTCAGGCGCAACTCACACATGGCAAGTGTGCACCCAGCCTATGGTATAATCAACTATAAAACCCATAGTGGCAACAACTATCAAATCAGCACTGATCTAACCTGTGTATATGAGCTCATGTCATTAATAGCCCTTGTTGGTGGCTAAATCAGCCTAGATGCCTCAGTGTGATCCTTGACAATGATATTTCTTGCACTGCATAATAATAAGAATATTTAAACAGACATCACTTTTCATTTCTTTTATTTGTAAGTCATTTTAAAACTCGGAACAGTGCATGCATTAACTTGCAAAATACATTTCCACCTGGAAGTAGGCTGTGAAGGAGTGAAGTAATGTACTTCTGCAGAATGACCTTCCTCCATACACAATAACTCTTGAATATCCCTAGGTGCAGTTGTTGCTGTTTATTTAATGTTCTCCATCTTCTTACTATTGTATAGACTTTGATCTGGTATGAGGGTCTGCGGATCAATTGTCTGAGGTGAAGCTGGGATGAGTCACTGTGTTAGACTGCCCTTGACTTTCCTCTTCTGTGCCTCCTCCACTTATCTGTCTCAGCTCTGTTGTTGCCTGCCCTCAGGCGCTTCTCAGTTATTACTGTCGATAGCATCTCCCTATCTGTCTAGTTTATAGAAGACGCTTCTTAAAAAGTGGAAGTATTCCTGTAGCCTGTGGACTTATAGGGAATTCCATTTTTTTCTCCATGTTTTTAATGTACATCCCCCGAGTATATAGCCTAATCAGAATAATAATAAGACTTGTAAATCATTGTTACTATATTTTCTGCTGCCTTCTTTTGGGAATTAATTATCTACATTAGTCGCTGAAATATAAAGGTGCTTTCACACATGGTAAAAAATTCTGCCACATTAACCCTTTCCAATCCAATTTGTATCCTGGTTTTCCTAGGGGGCTTACTCTTTTTCTGCCGTTATACAATGGCGCTATATGCTGGCTAAAGCCAGTACTGCATGAGGTGACACGTTGGATAGGCTCTGACAGCAGAGAGGCTGGCAATATACAGTAAGAGAACCCCCAATGGATGTCTTCCAACATCAGAGCTGCATAGCCCCAAATCATAATGTCTTCAGAGGTCAGATAGTGGATTGGAAAGAGTTAACTCGGAAAACCACTTTAAGTTAAAGGGAATCTGTTGCCTACGTTTAGCCCTATAAGCTAATGTTATGGACTAAAAGTAGTTGACTCGCTGAGTCCGAGGATGTAAGTGTTATATTTACCTCCCCCATTTTTTCCTTGGTGTCCACGCTCAATAAGTAAAATTTAATGCTATCATACAAAATTCGGATTTGCAGTTTGGAAAATTCATTATTCACTGTCTGTAATGGACTTCATTTATTTATGACAATAGCGTTTTATTTAATTCAGGAAACATCTTTCAATCGTGAACAATTCTCCTGACCTCCCGTTGAGATAATCTATGAGACAAGTCCACTCACAAACACAGCTCATTTGTGAAATCACTGAACTTTGCAACTTAATTTTAGCAGGCAAATGTCAATCTTCCCTTTGCTTTGATAATGCCTGAGGTTGGCAATTCTCTATCAGAGCTTAACATAATAATAATTATATTTTCAAACTCCGGCACAAAAATCTCCCAGGGTGAGATTAATATGTTCTCATTCTAGTTCAGACTCTGATCTGTCTGTGGGAAAAAAGACCTGACTGTTGTAATATGCTTTTAGTGCTGAGGTGAATAGTAGGAAGTCGTTCTGTACCAATTCCCAGGGTGTCTATTGTATAGCTAGGATATTACTGGATAGACCTCACTTTATTGGAAATCACTAGTTATTTTCTCCTCCTTTCCTGTCTTGGTGTTTTTGTAACGCACCCAAAAAATAATTGCTAAATGACAAATATTCAAAACAATGGTACATTTCAACTGGGAAGTGCACATAGTCACATTCACAATTCTTATATTTGCAGGAAATTGTTTAAAAGTGTTGTCACATCACAGACATTGGTAGCAAATAGTAATGAAAAGACCAACAATGTCCAATTGGAATGGGTTGGAGCTGAAAGTGACAGTGCTTTTCTAGTGTTATTGGCACGTCCCTCTAGAAATCAGCAAGAAACAAAGTTGTCAGACCTCTGCCAGTCTGAAACACAATGATGGTAATGCTTATGATCAGACAACCCCTTTAAATGGACACTAACTTTTCACACAATGTATGCTCATCTAACAGCTTGCGTGTGTATGATCAATCTGATCAGGGGCAAAAACCCCGAAACAGCTGTCTGTGTATGGTTTTCTGGCTTTTGGTCTTTAATTCCCAATCATTGTTATAAAGACTTGTATAAAGGGTCTGACATTGATTTGCAGGAATGCTGCTATCCAATAGGTGGGGTTGCAGAAGTATTGTTCTATCTTATTTGCATATTTCCCAGAGAAACAACATGGTCTTATAAGTCTCCTTATTCACCTACTAGGTTTCTCCTCACACACATTCTAGGTGTTTTTTTTTAAGGAGAAGTGATACCCTTCCCAACCCATGTCGTAGGCCTCTCACTAGCCAAGCCAGAAACCTACTGCACACTGATGAGGTACAAACACCCCGAAACAGCTGCCTGTGTATGATTTTCTAATTTTTAGTCTTCAATTCACAATCATTGTTATAAAGACTCATTCATCAATCTTATAATATAGTTGCATTAAAATCTATTTGTTATTCTACTAAAAATCAAGTTTAAATGCCTACCACTAGGGGTCTCACCTTCCGGCATCTTTGCAATCCACTGCCTTACGTTAGGAATTTGGCTTCTCTAGTAACAGAGATATAAGGACACTGCTAGTTAGTACATGCAACAGAGGTATTCAGATGCTACAGCTGTTCCAAGCAAGGCAATGCAAGGCAGCATGGGAAGTGTGGGAGAGGAAGAAGAAAAATAGTAAAACCTACATGGGAAAAGGAATTGATAGAGCTCAAACTAGGTGCGAAACAGCAGCCAATAAGGACCTGGGCTGCTTTTGAAAGTTTTTCGAAAACTCAGGAACGCTTTAATGGCCTTATCATCTATCATGTATGTTCATTATAAACCTGTACATATTACCTGTTCTACCAGGCAGACAAACCCTGCATATTTTTTTTAAATTCAACTAAATTTGTCAGATTCCAATATAAACATATAATTATGCAAATATTACAAATTCTTGGGTACTATTCATCCTCTAAGGCCACTTTCACATCAGTTTAAAGGGGTTGTCCCGCGCCGAAACGTTTTTTTTTTTTTTTTCAACCCCCCCCCCTGTTCGGCGCGAGACAACCCCGATGCAGGGACCTAAAGAAAAATCCGCACAGCGCTTACCTGAATCCCCGCGCTCCGGTGACTTCTTACTTACCGGCTGAAGATGGCCGCCGGCATCTTCTCCCTCCGTGGACCGGAGGGCTTCTGTGCGGTCCATTGCCGATTCCAGCCTCCTGATTGGCTGGAATCGGCACGTGACGGGGCGGAGCTACACGGAGCTACACGGAGCCCCATTGAGAACAGAAGAAGACCCGGACTGTGCAAGCGCGGCTAATTTGGCCATTAGACGGCGAAAATTAGTCGGCTCCATGGGAACGAGGACGCTAGCAACGGAGCAGGTAAGTGAAAAACTTCTTATAACTTCTGTATGGCTCATAATTAATGCACAATGTACATTACAAAGTGCATTAATATGGCCATACAGAAGTGTATAGACCCACTTGCTGCCGCGGGACAACCCCTTTAATATAAGCACATTTTTGTGTCCATGATAACTGTCCTGATTTGACTGTAGGTCTACTGACCTGAACTCAGAACATCATAGATTCCAATGATGATTTAAATTCGGGTCAGTAGACTCGTGGGCCCAGGACACACGTCCATTATACAGGCGGAATAAATACACCCATATTACACTGATGTGAAAGGAATCACTCATAAATTCTCATTTATTAATGTCTGAGCAGATCCTTCAATTATAAGTTTTAGAACGCCTCAATTTTTTCTGTTTTATTGATATTTATACCATTTAATGTAGCAAATGTAATTTGAAACAAAAGCATAGAATACAAAAACAAATTAGGATGAATAAAAGTAATAGATTAACTTTAGAGATGAGCGAGCATGCTCGGATAAGGCAGTTACTCGAGCGAGCATGGCTCTTCTCGAGAAACTGCATTCTGGTCCGAGCAGGCTCGGGGGGGGGGGGGGGGGGCGGCAGGGGGAGCAGGGGGAGAGTGAGAGAGTTATTCTGCAGTACTTTCAGGTAATTTATTTATTACCCCCCAGCAAGCTGTGTACTCATTTTACTGACCTTGGAAGGATGGAAGGGCCAACCTTAAGCTGGCTATCTGAACCATGTGGGGATTGAGTTTGCAACCTTCAGGTCGTGAGCAAGAGCTTAGGGCTGCATACTGCTGCCTTAACATTCTGCACCACACAAGGCCTTTCTTTCTACAATTGCATTAAGATAGTGTTCCGAAATTTTTTCCCAACATTGTTGTAGAAGTTTACTCAAATCTGCTGCACTTGTAGGTTGCTTCTATTTCAAACTTCTGTCATGTTCATCTCAAACAAGCTCAATGGGCTTTAAGTTTGAAGACGGTGTAAGGCCATTCTATTCTTCGTAGCCTACCAGCTTCTGCTTGTAGTTCTGACATACTGTAACCTAGAAGTACGTTTTGGATCATTGTCTTGCTGTAATTTCCTGACCAACTAGGGTATTGCATGATGTACCAAAATGCTGCGTTAGCCCTTTTGTCTAGAGTGCCAGTCACCCTGTACAAGTTGTCAACTCTGGATCCAACAAAATAGCCCCAGACCATGTTTGACAGTCGGTGTCACACACTCAGGAACCATCCTTTCACCTACTTAACGGTGTACAAAAACCGTGCATGATCTATCAAAGATGTAAAGTTTTGATTGATCGGTCCATAAGACCCTCTTTCACTCTTCAGTAGTCCACTAGAGGTGCTGCTTGGCCCAGGGAAGTTTTTTTATTTTCCAATCTTAGCAGTGGCTTTCTTACTGATATTGTTGCTTTCTTACTGATATTCTACCTGTAAAACCTGCAGATAGAAGCTTTCTCTTCACAGTTGAATTAAAAACTTTATTTTTGGCTGTATAAAGCTGTGCTTGAAGGTTTTGTGCTGGGAGGTGCCGATCATGCAAACTGTTGACTCTAAAAACTTGCCATCTGATTTTCTAGTGGTCTTTGGTCTATCAGTCCTCTTCCTGTCAAAGTTGTCTCCAGGTTCCAAGTGCCTTTTGGTTAACAAAGTTTTTCATTCCTTTTTAAACAGGCAAAACATATTAATCAAGAAATTCAACATTACATTCATGTGTGATGTCCGGGGGTTACAAAATTGCGTACATTGACTAAAGATTTCATAGCCAAATATTTTTCATTATAAAAGTAAAATGTACAAGGTACTATTTCCTCAATAGCTTAACCTTTAATAAAATAAAGTAGTATAAACGTGAGTGTCGCAGCTTGTCGGTCGTAACAGTGTCGGGGCATGGTGGCCTTGACACAGGCCAAGACCTGTCACCTTGTAATGCAGGATAAGGGTTAATGCACCATTTGCAGAGTCTGCTGGTGCTGTCTTTCTTTGCTACATGGATGCATCTGGATTAATCATGCCTTGGAGTAGGGTGCAGGTGTGGTTTTCTATTCACTCAGTCCCCAGGTGTGGAGTGGCTTTATATTCTCACCCCTCCCTTTGCTCAGTGCTGCCTATTCTGTTCCATGGTGGAGTACTTGAAGTTTAGAGCTCTTCTGTGCTGGGTGTATTGCTACTTGCAGATAAGTTGTTACGGGTTGCTTTTCAGTTGTATTTCTGCTTTTCATTTCTGTTTTGCTTTGCTGTGTGGTTTATCTCTCCAGGGGTTCCTATAGGGACAATCAGGGCCCAGGATGAAGACCATGGGGCTGTCTCTATCGAGACGATTACTCCGCTTCTAGGCAGGGACCCTTCACCCCCCCTGCTAGGTTAGGGCCAGGCTTCCTTCTCCCTGGAATGGTGCTTTTGTTTAGCATAGCGTTGTGTGTGGCTATTTCCAACAGTGTGTACGTTACCTATCGCGGTGCTGAGTGTAGTACTCTGGTGTCGCACAGGCTCTACATGTGGGTTACGTATTTCAGTGGTGCACACTGTTCTTCAGTGCATAAATCTATTTACTACAGTAGTTGTGAACATCACCCTGCGTCCTGCCGCACGGACGTGACAGTGAATATGACCGAACATGAAAATAGTGGTTGGGGGAAGACTAAGTAGGTAGGGAAAACACATAAGGTGATGAGCAGGAGGGGGGGGGGGGGGGTAAGGCTGTGTATATTGCCATATTGATATGCTTTTGCTGAAAAGGTTAGGACAGACTCCTCTATTGACCCAATGGGAGGGTGTGTTCCTTCATATGTTTGTTGCTGGGGTAGAGGATATGCTTGATGGTAAGCTAGATTCCCCTGGAAGAGTCAGAGATCTAGTTGTAGGATTCCATAGACGCATGGTAAGAGAATATTGGTGCCAGGATGACCATGTTTTTTCATATGACATTTCACGATCCATAAGGATAGCTGCCAACTTCTCATTGATCATGATCCACGATAATTTTGTTTCCACAAAGTCGATGCTAACCGAAGTTTTCCTCCAGGAGCGAGCGATTGCTTTACATGCGGCTAGGATGCAATAAGATATCCATAGGGGTTAATTGAGCTGGCGGGGTGTGGTATTCTCCCCCAGCCAATCCCCCTCATCTGCGGCAGATAAATACCTGCAACTCTTGTAAAAGAGATTTCTGGTCAATCGTTGTATGTATTTCTGTCTATGCACACTGTGTTACCCCACTCAGAGCTGGTGTTATGCATGTCTGATCTGTAGTGTGTCTCTCACTTCCCCTGATGGTGATCTGGACACCTGTAGTCTCGTTCTTCATAATATGCAGACCCCCTCTTCCTTTCCCTTTGGCAGGTGCGGCCTCCAGACGTCTTATGTCTTGTTCGTGTGTGAGGTGGGTGATGCCTGACACTGTTCCCTGTATCTCAGCATGGTGGCTGACTCTCTTTCCTCATGGAGTAAGAACACTGGGATTAGCTATGGTTTACTATCTGTATGCATGTGAGCTCTGGGTGGGGTTTCTGTTATATATTGTATGCACAACTATGTGTGTTGGTGTGAATAGCGACGTGCTTGATATGTCTGTGTAAGTGGCCAGACATGTGCTTTATGTGCAGTCCTGTTCTATGTAATATGTGTAACCTGGCCTGTTGGTATGAACAGTGACTTGTTCTGTCTGTGCAGGTTGCCAAACATGACAGTGAACTGTCATGTTCTGTGTTCAGTGTGTGTGAACAGTGTTGTCTCCTGTATTTAATGCATCTCTCCAGGCTCCTAATCAGGGATAGCCAGGTCACCACATGAGGACAGTGGGGCTGTTCTTATCAGGACAATCACCCCACTTTTAGGCAGGGGTGTCCCAATTTCCCTGATTAGTATGGGACTGCTGTCCTTTCATCTTTGCCTAGAGAGGTGTAGTTTGTAAGTGCAAATACTATATAAGTGTGTTTGCAGGTTTTAAATGGACACGCTTGCATCCTTTTTGAGGAGTGGCAATTTAGTGCGCTGAGCGGATGTAACAGGTACCCTCACCTCCACATTCTCTGAAACATAGGCCTGACGTCCTTGGGAATATGCTGGAAATTCTTTTAGGAACCACGTACCAAAGCATTAGGATTTTATACCAGGGGGGAGGTCGGGGATACCAAATATACTGGATTTAGAAAGGTGTCTTTTAGAAAGTCTATCCCAAAGCACCAGGGAGGAAGACAGGGTAGGGCTTATGATTGCTTTTTTATGTTCCGTTCTATGCTAAAAGACACCTTCGAGTGACTAGGGGGTAACTGTTTGTGCCTCTATCGCTACCCATTGGGGTTTATCATGACAAGAGAAAATGGAGGTTAATTATGCTAGTTGTGCTGCATGATAATATTTTAGGATGTTAGGGACCCCCAGGCCTCCTACACTCTGAGGTGCATATAGGGTAGACTGTTGGCTATGTCTGGATTTGTGGACCAGATGAAGATCAACAGTTTGAGTCTACTGCTAGGATAGGAATGGGCAAAGCATGGAAGCAATATAGAATTTTTGGAAGCCATGACATTTTGATGGAATGGATTCTGCCTAGCCAGGATAGATTGTAGGATGTGCATGTAATCCAGTCTTGTTCTAAGATTTTAATCAAAGGGGGATAGTTAGCTCGGTATAGTTTCTCAAAAGAGTTTGTAAGATGTATGCCCAAGTAATGAAGACTCTTTATGACCCATTGAAAATTAAAATTAAGTTTCAAAGGCTTAAGCATGGGGGCACGTAAATTTAGATTTAGAGCTAGCGATTTGGTATTGTTAGGTCGGTGACCCGTGTCTGATGCCCTCTTGCTCCTCCAGTATGAATGGACTCTTTGCTTCTACTTTCTATCAGCACTGCAGGAGTTAACCCTCCTCAGTGCTCTCAGTCCAGCTACAGGGTAAATGGCTATTACCTGCCTATTTAGCTGAGCTGGGGATCCCTCCCTCTTTGCTTGAGTGTTGTTGTGTGATTGTCTCAGGCACCCAGCATACATAGGTCCCTTGTCTCTGACTTTATTGTCTGCTTGAGGCCTTAGTCACACGGGCGTTTTTTCACGCGATTTGCGCATCGCATGACGGATGCGCATGCGCAAATCGCGTGACCGGCGCCGAAAAATCGGCCCAAAAATCGCCCGAAAATCTGCTCCTAGCCGCGTTTCATTAGAAACGGGCCGGAGCTGTCCAGCGCATTGCATTCAATGGAGCCGGCAATACAGCGGCTCCATTGAATGCAAGCGCTGCGGGCGTGCGCGGGGTTAATTGTCGGGAAGGGGTTAAATATATAACCCCTTACCTGCAATGCATCCTTAAATGTGAAAAAATAAAAAAAAAGGATGTACTCACCTGCTCCCGGCAGCTGGAGATCCCGGCGGTCGGCCTGCAGTGGGTGTGAAGGAGGTGTGACTCAGGCTTGCCCCTGATTGGCTCAGCGCTGAGCCAATCAGAAGCAAGTCTCAGTCACACCCATTCATGAATTCATGAATGGGTGTGACTGAGCTCAGCCTCTGATTGGCTCAGGCTGAGCCAATCAGGGGCAAGCCTGAGTCACACCTCCTTCACACCCACTGCAGGCCGACCGCCGGGATCTCCAGCTGCCGGGAGCAGGTGAGAACATCCTTTTTTTTTATTTTTTCACATTTAAGGATGCATTGCAGGTAAGGGGTTATATATTTAACCCCTTCCCGACAATTAACCCCGCGCACGCCGGCAGCCCATTGCTTTCAATGGAGCGGCTGTATTGCCGCTCCATTGAATTCAATGGGCAAACATCGTTCTTCTCTGCCACAGCTGTTCCAGCTGTGGAAGAGAAGAATGATTTGTCTTCTATATGTTCTCAATGGGGTCGGCGCTGCTGCCGCCGGCCCCGTTGAGCGCATATAGAGAAGAGAACAGGAATCGCAGATCGCAGATAGGTGCGATCTGCGATTTCTGTTCTCTAATTTATCGGACGAGCGCATAAAAAGCGCTCATGTGTCCGATACCATTGCAAAGCAATGGTTTTAAAAAGTCGCCGGACGCATGCGCATGCGCAAATCGCGGCAATAAACGCCCGTGTGACTAAGCCCTGATCCTGTACTTATATTTGTATATCGTTTGTTTGCTGCCTTCCTGACTTTTCATCAGATCATGTTTATGTGTTTGTCTCTTCCATCCAGCATAGCTTTCCTATCTCTGACTTCACTGTCTGCTCTTTTTCCTATATGTTTGCTGCCTTCCTGACTTTGCATCTTATCCTGTTTATGTTTTTGTCTCTGTCACCCAGCATAGCTTTCCCATCTCTGACTTTGCTGTCTGCTTTTTATCCTACTTGCAGTCTGGCCTGTTTCATGGTGCCTTGCACTGGTGCTTCTGAATCTCAGGGGTCAGCAGCCAACCACACCAAGACTATTCCAAGAGGTAGCAGCCTGCTCGGTGTCCCACAGCAGAGTCCAGATCCCTGTACAGAGGTTAAAGGGTGAATACTGGTGAACCAGCAGGACAACACCCTTAGACTTCATTCATACGAGCGTGGATCGGCAGCACTTTCACACCCAGCCGATATACACTGCGCATCTAATGTATTGTTTTACAAAGCATCGGTTCAGATGGGCGTAAAAAAAGACCGACTGGCCAATTTAGCACATAGGAGCTCATTTCGGCTGAGCGCTTTTATGTCGGCCAAGAAAGATAGTTCAGGAATTATCTTTCCCAGACAGAATACGGCTGCTGCCATAGACTCCTATGGGAGCCTATGACAACTGCTGGAAAAGGGACGTGGGAGGAAGTTTAGCAGCATGTCTTCTCTCCGCCCCCTGCCAGCTGTTTACAATAGGAGGCAGTGGGATGGGGTGGTAGCTAGTTGCTAAGCTCCCACCCTGCCCCTTCCCATTGCTGGCAGCTGACAAGGAGTGAAGAGGGGGCAGGAGCTTAGCACAGTAGCTCCCACCCTTTCCCACCCCCTTCCCTTGCCAAGAGTCAGCAAGGGGGCGGAAAGGGGGAAGGCAGTTTAGTAGAGCGGGACAGGGAGCTAGTTGCTAAGTTTAGCAAATCGTTAGACAGGGACTGTAGGGGGAATGAGTTTAGATTTATCCAAATTCGATTTGTCAAGGGAAACATCCAAATCTAGATTAGAATCTCCACCCACAATAATTGGACTTTCAAAGTGGGGAAGCCAAGTTGATAGAAGGTTATGCAGAAATGGGAGTTGTTTAGTGTTGGAGCCTTAATAATTAAAAAGAGTGACTTGTGAGCCCTTAAATGCGCCTGAGACTATTAGAAAACCTACCCTCAGGGTCTTGGTGGATCTTTTGTAGAAGCAAAAGGAGTTTGTCTAGATTTCTAGATCCTCACACCTCTCTTTTTCTTCCATGCGAAGGCCAGGTAGTGTGTTGGGTAGTTGCGGTGGAAGAATGTCAGAGTGGAGGCAGGGCAAAGTGGGTCTCGTGGAGGAAAACAATGTCTGCCCATGTTCTATTGTAGTATTCAAAGGCTTTGCATCTTTTGGTAGCAGAGTTAAGCCCATGGACATTATGTCAAACAAAACAAATAGGTTTATTAGACATATTTGAACAACATATAAAAATGCCTTTTAAGATACATGGTAGAGGTCAGAACAGCCCTGAAGGAATCTATCTGGATTACCCATCCATAAAGGAAAGTGTATAAAGCCCTGTGAAGGAAGGGGAAGGGGTGTAAACAAGAGGAAAGGAAACAGACATGAGGGGCGATGGGGATCTCATCCTTGCTTTAAGTTTTTTGTCCTGTTTCTCTAACATAAAGCTCCCTAACAGTACATTTACTGCACAGGATCAGGTACGGAACATTGGATGTGGAGCATGTGAATGTCACCGGGATCTTATAGTCCTGCTGTGTGTTGGGCTTATGTATCATGTCAGAACATGTGAGCAGGTCTTGCAGTTCCTTACACTGTAAGGATAAGTTCCTTTTTGTGTGTCAGAGGGCAATGCAGTACTGATTATACAGTTCCTCAAATTTGGAGAAGCAGGACAAAAACTTAAAGCGAGGATGAGGTCTCATCGCCACACAATTAAAGTGAGAAAGACAGAATTACCTGTGGAGGAGCATTTTTCTAGTCACGGACATAACATAGAACATATGCAAGTTACTATACTAAAAGGCAACTTCAAATCTTTATGTCATAGAAGAATTTAGAAGTACAAGTTTATAACCATCTTTGACACTTTCAACAAAGGCCTGCATTTTTCAAGAGGGTTCATGCGTTACTGGCGATTTTGAGAAATATATAGCGCAGATAACACTCTGGCCTGGTGACCCTCCAACACAATTTAAGGACCATAAAACGTTCACATCTCTTATCAGTGGACTAATTAAGTATTTAATCCTCTACTCATCCTGTTCTGGTATTGTTCTAAGTACAAACTATTCCATTATGCCTGAGGAAGGACTCTAGGGAGGTTCGAAAGCTCGCTATAACATCATGTATTTTTGTTAGCCATTAAAAGGTATCATATCTACAAGATTCCTTGGTTTCTCTTGCTGAGAGCAATCACAAATGAAAACATATTGACTTACAGCAAATTTGGATGGAGTTGCTCATCCCAAATGAGTAAAATACATACAGAACTGGCATAGTAATGTTTTCTGTGTGATGTTAAATATTCCTGTATGAAAAAAACTGAAGTTTTATGGAAGTGATACTTTTATTGGCTAAAGAAAAATAATATATATATGTATATATATCTGCGAGGCTATTTAATGCCTCTTCATCGGGATAAAATATAGACTGATGACTATAAATTAAGTAGCCTCAATAGTTTGCATGTATAACTTTTTATTAGCCAATAAAGGTATTACCTCTATAACACTTTTTTCTTTTTTACACAAGAATATTTAACATCATATAGATTTTTCTGGTTAACATGGTACCACACAATTTTTTCTCTACCATTTTCTGGATAGTCAGTTTTCTTATTTCACACATATGAACGATCCAGGATGGTATTTACACATAGGCAAAGAGGACTTCCATTTCAGGTGACCGGTGTGAAATGTGTCAGTTCCATATATGGTATCTGGAGAGTAGAAAAACATGTGAGACATCCACGTAATCAATGATTTCAATCAATTATCATTCCCAGAAGGTTTATTACAGTACATATAAAGTAAACCACATATTGGTGATGATATTATGGACAAGTTTTAGCTATATTACTGCTTTCAACATGCTTAGTTACTATACATCAGGTCAAGTGAGTTTGAGTCCATTCCACTATATTAGTTACCTACTCCAAGACTACTCATGTAACCACCGCCATTATGAAGTTCTGTACTACATTCATTATTAATACACCTAAATGCATTCAGAGTCCAAGTGTAAACATAATCAATAAACACAGCCATGTGTGCACTAGGTAGTTTAGGTGTATGAAGTATTTCCTATTTGAGAACCGATCACATTGACCTCTAATGTTACACTTTACAACTGTCTTTTTTTTGCAGAAGATACCTGGTACTTATAAGACAATGTAATTCCACAGTATCCCTGAACACTCTGGCGTAACTATAGGGAATGCAGGAGAGGCGGTTGCACCCGGGCCCAGGAGACTTGGGAATCCCATAAGGCCTCTCTTCTCCACATAGAGGTAGCCCAGTACTATGAATAAAGCATTATAGTTGGAGGCCCTGTTACAGGTTTTGCATTGGGGTTCAGGAACTTCAAGTTCTGCCTCTGCGTTAAGGGGTTAAGAGAAGTTGGGGGGCCCAAGGCAAACTTTTGCAGCCGGGTCGATGAGCCTTTACCTACGCCCTTGCCTGAACAAGTTTATTTTTAATTACAGTGGGATCCAGAAGTATTTGAAAATTGATTTTCCTAATGTATCATAATTCAGCATCTACACCATCATTATGGATTTGAAACATGGATTTGAAACTTCACTGAACAGCACCATCACCCTGATTATGGTGCTGTTCGGTGGTGACGGGTTCCCTGTAATTAGCCATTGTTGTAATTATAACCTGGTGTGATACAATATTTGTTCTTAAAGGGGTTGTCTAGGATTTCAGGAATGTTTTCTATTGATGACCTATCTTCAGGATAGCTCAACAAGAGATGATTGGCAGGGATACACTGTTGGGATCCCTACAAATCAGCTGATTCCCAGGACAGCTGTTATTACTGTCCATACTGCAGCGACCCAGCTTGGTAGTGCAGATGCAGCTCCTATTCAATTCAATAGGAGCAACACCTGTACTACTAAACTGGACCACTGTAGTATGGATGGAACAATCTGCTTCCTGCACTGTCCATACTGAAAGCGGTGCAAGGAATCAGCTGATTAGTGGGGATAGGTCATCAATAAAAAAAATGCCCGCAGTTCCGGGATGTTCGGTATTTCATGCTAGGTAGTGCATGCTATATAACTAATGATGTAGGGTACACTGCCCTGCAGAAAGTAAAATGTGGTAAATGGATGCTACATCACCGGAAAGAGAAGATTTGGCTGACTTGCGGTGACGTGACCTAGGGACCTGGAGGAGAAGATCAGTGGAGAGAAGATCTGGTAAGAAGACTGCCTGAGAAGGAATAGGTAAGTATAGAATTTTTTTATTCTAATGACAAAACCCCTTTAATGGGCATCCAAGGGAAATACAGCAAAATACACCCCCTCTTTCTTTGCAAATGTATCTGGCCTTGTGTTTTACTCTCCAGTAGAGATGAGCGAGCACCAAAATGCTCGGGTGCTCGTTACTCGGAACGAACTTTTCGCGATGCTCGAGGGTTCGTTTCGAATAACGAACCCCATTGAAGTCAATGGGCGACTCGAGCATTTTTGTATATCGCCGATGCTCGCTAAGGTTTTCATGTGTGAAAATCTGGGCAATTCAAGAAAGTGATGGGAACGACACAGCAACGGATAGGGCAGGCGAGGGGCTACGTGTTGGGCTGCATCTGAAGTTCACAGGTCCCACTATTAAGCCACAATAGCGGCAAGAGTGGGCCCCCCCCTCCCAACAACTTTTACTTCTGAAAAGCCCTCATTAGCAATGCATACCTCAGCTAAGCACCACACTACCTCCAACAAAGAACAATCACTGCCTGCATGACACTCCACAGCCACTTCTCCTGGGTTACATGCTGACCAACCGCCCCCCCTCCCCCCCACAGCGCACACCAAAGTGTCCCTGCGCAGTCTTCAGCTGCCCTCATGCCACACCACCCTCATGTCTATTTAGAAGTGCGTCTGCCATGAGGAGGAACCGCAGGCACACACTGCAGAGGGGTTGGCACGGCTAGGCAGCGACCCTCTTTAAAAGTGGTGGGGCGATAGCCCACAATGCTGTACAGAAGCAATGAGAAATAGAATCCTGTGCCACCGCCATCAGGAGCTGCACACGTGGGCATAGCAATGGGGAACCTATGTGACACACACTATTCATTCTGTCAAGGTGTCTCTGCATGCCCCAGTCAGACTGGTAATATGTACCTTAACAGTAACCGCGTTGGTGGTAATGTGGTGGTGACTGCGGACCTAGTAGCGCGGTTTTATTTTGTTGGTTTTCGGAATGTGGCCAGGATTAAGTGGGCCGTGGCGGGGGGATGGTGGGGGGGGCTCTCTTGTAGTGTCGGTAAAGGTGAAATTCTTGGACTGCCACCAGACGAACTAATGCAAAGGCATTTGGCAAGAATGTTTTCCCTGTTGGAAGAGGAGGGGGATGTTTTTGAGGCACTACATGTCCTCTCCACGTGTCCGTGGTTATATGCACCTTAACAGTAACCGCGTTGGTGGTAATGTGGTGGTGACTGCGGACCTAGTAGCGCGGTTTTATTTTGTTGGTTTTCGGAATGTGGCCAGGATTAAGTGGGCCGTGGCGGGGGGATGGTGGGGGGGCTCTCTTGTAGTGTCGGTAAAGGTGAAATTCTTGGACTGCCACCAGACGAACCAATGCAAAGGCATTTGCCAAGAATGTTTTCCCTGTTGGAGGAGGAGGGGGATGTTTTTGAGGCACTACGTGTCCTCTCCACGTGTCCGTGGTTATATGCACCTTAACAGTAACCGCGTTGGTGGGAAATGGCCTCGCCGCCATCATGTCTTTGGGAAGCCTCTGTTTCCACACCCCAGAGACATACCATTAGCAGCGGTATAGGCAGAGCCCAGAATTCGTAACATTTCAGCCGTAGCATTAGGACAGGCCCCACTAACATATCACTAGCAGCATTATAGCGGGAGTGCAGTCTTCATTCCATGTCAGCAATAGTAGCACTCAAGACAGGTCCCAGTAACAATTCCGAAGCAGCAGTATAGTGGGAGCGCAGTCTTAGTTCCATTTCAGTAGCTGCAGTATAGCCAAGGCCCAAGTTACATTTATGTAGCGAAAGTGTAGGCCAACCCCACACACACTTCTGTACCATGAGTGCAGGCGAAGAACATACAAATTGCTATGATTACACTGTAGGTGAGGGCCCCAAAAAATTGGTGTACCAACAGTACTAATGTACCTCAGTAAAAATTGGCCATGCCCAACCAAGATGGCAGGTGAAACCCATTAATCGCTTTGGTTAATGTGGCTTAAGTGGTAACTAGGCCTGGAGGCAGCCCAGTTTAACGAAAACTTGGTTCAAGTTAAAGTTGCAACGCTTTTAAGAGCATTGAAACATATAAAAATTGTTTCGAAAAATTAGATGAGTGAGCCTTGTGGCCCTAAGAAAAATTGCCCGTTCAGCGTGATTACGTGAGGTTTCAGGAGGAGGAGCAGGAGGAGGAGGAGGAATATTAGACACAGATTGATGAAGCAGAAATGTCCCCGTTTTGGATGGTGAGAGAGAACGTAGCTTCCATCCGCGGGTGCAGCCTACGTATTGCTTACGTATCGCTGCTGTCCGCTGGTGGAGAAGAGAAGTCTGGGGAAATCCAGGCTTTGTTCATCTTGATGAGTGTTAGCCTGTCGGCACTGTCGGTTGACAGGCGGGTACGCTTATCTGTGATGATTCCCCCAGCCGCACTAAACACCCTCTCCGAGAAGACGCTAGCCGCAGGACAAGCAAGCACCTCCAGGGCATACAGCGCTAGTTCAGGCCACGTGTCCAGCTTCGACACCCAGTAGTTGTAGGGGGCAGAGGCGTCACCGAGGATGGTCGTGCGATCGGCTACGTACTCCCTCACCATCCTTTTACAGTGCTCCCGCCAACTCAGCCTTGACTGGGGAGCGGTGACACAGTCTTGCTGGGGAGCCATAAAGCTGGCCAGGCCCTTAAAGACTGTTGCACTGTCTGGGCTGTACATGCTGCTCGATCTCTGCACCTCCCCTGCTACCTGGCCCTCGGAACTGCGCCTTCTGCCACTAGCGCTGTCGGATGGGAATTTTACCATCAGCTTGTCCGCCAGGGTCCTGTGGTATAGCAACACTCTCGAACCCCTTTCCTCTTCGGGAATGAGACTGGGAAGGTTCTCCTTATAGCGTGGGTCGAGCAGTGTGTACACCCAGTAATCCGTAGTGGCCAGAATGCGTTGAATGCGAGGGTCACGAGAAACGCATCCTAACATGAAGTCAGCCATGTGTGCCAGGGTACCTGTACGCAACACATGGCTGTCCGCACTAGGAAGATCACTTTCAGGATCCTCCTCCTCCTCCTCCTCCTCCTCCTCAGGCCATACACGCTGAAATGATGACAGGCAAGCAGCATGGGTACCGTCAGCAGTGGGCCAAGCTGTCTCTTCCCCCTCCTCCTCATCCTCCTCCTCCTCCTCCTCCTGAACGCGCTGAGATATAGACAGGAGGGTGCTCTGACTATCCAGCGACATACTGTCTTCCCCCGGCTCTGTTTCCGAGCGCAAAGCGGCTGCCTTTATGGTTTGCAGGGAACTTCTCAAGATGCATAGCAGAGGAATGGTGACGCTAATGATTGCAGCATCGCCGCTCACCACCTGGGTAGACTGATCAAAGTTTCGAAGGACCTGGCAGATGTCTGCCAACCAGGCCCACTCTTCTGAAAAGAATTGAGGAGGCTGACTCCCACTGCGCCGCCCATGTTGGAGTTGGTATTCCACTATAGCTCTACGCTGCTCATAGAGCCTAGCCAACATGTGGAGCGTAGAGTTCCACCGTGTGGGCACGTCGCACAGCAGTCGGTGCACTGGCAGATTAAAGCGATGTTGCAGGGTGCGCAGGGTGGCAGCGTCCGTGTGGGACTTGCGGAAATGTGCGCAGAGCCGGCGCACCTTTACGAGCAGGTCTGACAAGCGTGGGTAGCTTTTCAGAAAGCGCTGAACCACCAAATTAAAGACGTGGGCCAGGCATGGCACGTGCGTGAGGCTGCCGAGCTGCAGAGCCGCCACCAGGTTACGGCAGTTGTCACACACGACCATGCCCGGTTGGAGGCTCAGCGGCGCAAGCCAACGGTCGGTCTGCTCTGTCAGACCCTGCAGCAGTTCGTGGGCCGTGTGCCTCCTATCTCCTAAGCTGAGTAGTTTCAGCACGGCCTGCTGACGCTTGCCCACCGCTGTGCTGCCACGCCGCGCGACACCGACTGCTGGCGACGTCCTGCTGCTGCTAACACATCTCTGCGAGACAGAGGTTGAGGAGGAGGAGGAGGAGGAGGAGGGTGCTTTAGTGGAGGAAGCATACACCGCCGAACATACCACCACCGAGCTGGGGCCCGCAATTCTGGGGGTGGGTAGGACGTGAGCGGTCCCAGGCTCTGACTCTGTCCCAGCCTCCACTAAATTCACCCAATGTGCCGTCAGGGAGATGTAGTGGCCCTGCCCGCCTGTGCTTGTCCACGTGTCCGTAGTTAAGTGGACCTTGCCACTAACCGCATTGGTGAGGGCGCGTACAATGTTGTGGGAGACATGGTCGTGCAGGGCTGGGACGGCACATCGGGAAAAGTAGTGGCGACTGGGAACTGAGTAGCGCGAGGCCGCCGCCGCCATCATAGCTTTGAAGGACTCCGTTTCCACAACCCTATACGGCAGCATCTCCAGGCTGATAAATTTGGCTATGTGGACGGTTAACGATTGAGCGTGCGGGTGCGTGGCGGCGTACTTGCGCTTGCGCTCCAACACTTGCGCTAGCGACGGCTGGACTGTGCGGTGCGAGACATTGCTGGATGGGGCCGAGGACAGCGGAGGTGAGGGTGTGGGTGCAGGCCATGAGACGGTTGTGCCTGTGTCCTGAGAGGGAGGTTGGATCTCAGTGGCAGGTTGGGGCACAGGGGGAGAGGCAGCGGTGCAAACCGGAGGCGGTGAACGGCCTTCGTCCCACCTTGTGGGGTGCTTGGCCATCATATGTCTGCGCATGCTGGTGGTGGTGAGGCTGTTGGTGGTGGCTCCCCGGCTGATCTTGGCGCGACAAAGGTTGCACACCACTGTTCGTCGGTCGTCAGGCGTCTGTGAAAAACTGCCCTATACGGCAGCATCTCCAGGCTGATAAATTTGGCTATGTGGACGGTTAACGATTGAGCGTGCGGGTGCGTGGCGGCGTACTTGCGCTTGCGCTCCAACACTTGCGCTAGCGACGGCTGGACTGTGCGGTGCGAGACATTGCTGGATGGGGCCGAGGACAGCGGAGGTGAGGGTGTGGGTGCAGGCCATGAGACGGTTGTGCCTGTGTCCTGAGAGGGAGGTTGGATCTCAGTGGCAGGTTGGGGCACAGGGGGAGAGGCAGCGGTGCAAACCGGAGGCGGTGAACGGCCTTCGTCCCACCTTGTGGGGTGCTTGGCCATCATATGTCTGCGCATGCTGGTGGTGGTGAGGCTGTTGGTGGTGGCTCCCCGGCTGATCTTGGCGCGACAAAGGTTGCACACCACTGTTCGTCGGTCGTCAGGCGTCTGTGAAAAACTGCCAGACCTTAGAGCACCTCGGCCTCTGCAGGGTGGCATGGCGCGAGGGTGTGCTTTGGGAAACACTTGGTGGATTATTCGGTCTGGCCCTGCCTCTACCCCTGGCCACCGCACTGCCTCTTGCAACCTGCACTGCTGATGCCCTTGCCTCCCCCTCTGAAGACCTGTCCTGAGTAGGCGTTGCACACCAGGTGGGGTCAGTCACCTCATCGTCCTGCTGCTCTTCCTCCGAATCCTCTGTGCGCTGCTCCCTTGGACTTACTGCCCTTACTACTACCTCACTGCAAGACAACTGTGTCTCATCGTCATCGTCCTCCTCACCCACAGAAACTTCTTGAGACAGTTGGCGGAAGTCCCCAGCCTCTTCCCCCGGACCCCGGGAACTTTCGAATGGTTGGGCATCAGTGACGATAAACTCCTCTGGTGGGAGAGGAACCACTGCTGCCCAATCTGAGCAGGGGCCCGAGAACAGTTCCTGGGAGTGTTCCCGCTCCTGAGCATGTGTCATTGTAGTGGAGTGAGGAGGCTGGGAGGAAGGAGGAGCAGCAGACAGAGGATTCGGATTTGCAGCAGTGGACGGCGCAGAACTGTGGCTGGACGATAGGTTGCTCGAAGCACTTTCTGTCATCCAGGACAGGACCTGCTCACACTGCTCATTTTCTAATAAACGTCTCCCGCGTAGACCCATTAATTGGGCGATGAATGTGGGGACGCCAGAAACGTGCCTCTCTCCTAATCGCGCAGCAGTCGGCTGTGACACACCTGGATCAGGAGCTCGGCCTGTGCCCACACCCTCACTTGGGCCTACGCGTCCTCGGCCACGTCCACGTCCACATCCTCTAGGCTTACCCCTACCCCTCAGCATGCAATCAGTGATTTGATTTCCCAGGCAGGAAATAAATTGGCGCAAGCCTGCAGGCCAAATATAATGTTTTCGCTTTTTTGCAAAGGGAAGGACCCACTGCGTATATTCAATGAACAATAACTTTTAGAACTGTAGTGTGGCCCTGAAAAAGTGACACACAACTTTAGTGTAGCAGAGTTATTAACTCTAGCAGAGCAGGTATTTGCCAGTCAGGAAAGACAATGGCGCAAGCCTGCAGTAAACCGTAGCTGGTTGCGTCTGATTTTTGTACGTTGTCCACGCAGCACACACGTACACGGAGACCTTAGGACTGACACAGGCAGGCCAAATATAATTTCTTTTCCTTTTTTGCAAAGGGAAGGACCCACTGCGTATATTCAATGAACAATAACTTTTAGAACTGTAGTGTGGCCCTGAAAAAGTGACACACAACTTTAGTGTAGCAGAGTTATTAACTCTAGCAGAGCAGGTATTTGCCAGTCAGGAAAGACAATGGCGCAAGCCTGCAGTAAACCATAGCTGGTTGCGTCTGATTTTTGTACGTTGTCCACGCAGCACACACGTACACGGAGACCTTAGGACTGACACAGGCAGGCCAAATATAATTTCTTTTCCTTTTTTGCAAAGGGAAGGACCCACTGCGTATATTCAATGAACAATAACTTTTAGAACTGTAGTGTGGCCCTGAAAAAGTGACACACAACTTTAGTGTAGCAGAGTTATTAACTCTAGCAGAGCAGGTATTTGCCAGTCAGGAAAGACAATGGCGCAAGCCTGCAGTAAACCGTAGCTGGTTGCGTCTGATTTTTGTACGTTGTCCACGCAGCACACACGTACACGGAGACCTTAGGACTGACACAGGCAGGCCAAATATAATTTCTTTTCCTTTTTTGCAAAGGGAAGGACCCACTGCGTATATTCAATGAACAATAACTTTTAGAACTGTAGTGTGGCCCTGAAAAAGTGACACACAACTTTAGTGTAGCAGAGTTATTAACTCTAGCAGAGCAGGTATTTGCCAGTCAGGAAAGACAATGGCGCAAGCCTGCAGTAAACCGTAGCTGGTTGCGTCTGATTTTTGTACGTTGTCCACGCAGCACACACGTACACGGAGACCTTAGGACTGACACAGGCAGGCCAAATATAATTTCTTTTCCTTTTTTGCAAAGGGAAGGACCCAATGCGTATATTCAATGAACAATAACTGTGTTGTGGCCCTGCCTACACAATTCTGTCCCTGTAGTATCATTGGAGGGTGCAATGCTCTGCACAGACGATTTTTAGAAAAAAAAAAAAAATGCAACACTGCTATCAGCAGCCAGCACAGTACTGCACACGCTTAAATTTGGCCCTAGAAAGGACCGTTGAGGTGCTTGAAGGCTACACTCACTCCTAACACTCTCCCTGCCTATGCACCACTTCTGTCCCTAATGCCGGGTGCAATGCTCTGCACTGCCGATTTTGAGAGAAAAAAAAAAAAAAACACTGCTAGCAGCAGCCTGCACACAGGTAGATGTGGCCCTAAGAAGGACCTTTGGGGTTCTTGAAGCCTACACTGACTCCTAACGCTCTCCCTACAGCAGCACCAGCACAATAGTAGTTTCCCTCAGCTAACTCACAAGGCATGTGTGGCGAGCCGCGGGAGGGGCCGACTTTTATACTCGGGTGACATCTGATCGCCCCAGCCACTCACTGCAGGGGGGTGGTATAGGGCTTGAACGTCACAGGGGGAAGTTGTAATGCCTTCCCTGTCTTTCAATTGGCCAGAAAAGCGCGCTAACGTCTCAGAGAGGAAACTGAAAGTAACCAGAACACCGCGAGGTGCTCGTTACGAGTAACGAGCATCCCGAACACCCTAATATTCGCACGAATATCAAGCTCAGGTGACAAGACCTTTCATCTAGTCACGCCACAACTGTAAGCCAAAGCCAGGAGTGACTCCAAAATATGGATGAGGTGCAGATCTTTGTTCCACTCCTAGTTTTCACTTACAAATACAGATGCAAAATACTGACCAGAATACATGAAAGAGACCTAAGTGTTTTGCTAGACTGAAACTTGAAAAGTTTCCTACTAACATTCAGTTTGTGCTGATTCATACAGCCCTACAGAAATGAAGTCAGCTCTAGAATACTAAGATCTAGGTCTGCTAATCAAAAAGCCATTAAAAATATGAAGGATTAAGCTGATTGCAAGACATCACAATTCTTCTTGGCTAGTGAAGAAAATGCTTTTTGGACACAATTTAGTAAAGGCTAAGTCCTTTTTGTGCAGGAAAATGTATTAAATGAGATACCTATTTAAGAGATCAAAGGAGCTGGAAGATTAGTTTGATAGATCTGGAAATTAAATGTAGTATTTTATGGCCTGTGGTGTAACTAGGTCAGGACATTTGACTGATGAAATGACATTATTAATAATCTCATGATTTGCACTGTATGCTTACCATTTTCTAAACGCACTAAAACATAGGGGACTTATTACAGGCTTTACACCAATTTCGTAGTGTAAAAAAGTTGCAAATCACTGTATGTCGCACACCACATTTGTGCAATAGTTAGTGATTTTCTGCAGTTTTGTGCTTCTCTCACCACTTTTCAAAAGTGTCAAGAAAAGTGAATAGGGTTTAGCAGGAGGGGCATAGCCTCCTATGGACTGACAGATTTATTGGAATTTATGCAGGAACCAAAGTAAATTATAGCACAAATCGACGACAGCTCATCACAGACATACATTTAAATTTCCAGCATGTGGTAGTCAAGGATTTGCCAAATTTATTAAGAAGCCTATGCTCTAGCCAATACTGTGCTGATGCAAAATGGGATTTATGTGGAAGTGAAGGAAAAAATCTCACCAACAAGATGATGCCAGATAAGTATCAGACAGGAAGCTGCACTGCATGGAAGTAAATGCAATATATGGCTGCATTCACACGAACGTATATCGGCTCAATTTTCACGCCGAGCTGATATACGTCGTTCTCCTCTGCAGGGGGGGAGGATGAAAGAGCCAGGAGCAGGAACTGAGCTCCCGCCCCCTCTCTGCCTCCTCTCCGCCCCTCTGCACTATTTGCAATGGGGAGAGGTGGGACAGGGGCGGGGCTAATTCTTGGAACTTAGCCCAACCCCCGTCCCGCCTCCTTCCACTGCAAATAGTGCAGAGGGGCGGAGAGGAGGCAGAGAGGGGGCGGGAGCTCTGTTCCTGCTCCTGGCTCTTCCATCCTCCCCCCCTGCAGATGAGAACGACATATATCGCCTCGGCGTGAAAACCGAGCCGATATACGTTCGTCTGAATGCAGCCTAAAGAGGAGGCCTCCAGAGTGTGACAGGCAATCAGCTGAGGAGGCAGAAATGGAAAAATGCATTTTGGCCAAAGTGGACCTTCAAATTTTTGTTCCCCTATTTTTCAACAATGAGGTGGAGATTAAAATAATCATTCAATTGCCTACTTCAATTAATCTTTTATAGAAAATAAAAACAGGATGTATCAATTCAAGAATTATTTTAACTGTGGATCAAACTACACTCGTAAAAAAAAAAAAAGCCCTCCCCTAGAAGGAGTTATCGGAATCGAGTTAAACTTTCTCAGTGTGATTGTAATGTTGTGTGATTATAAGTAAGTAATTACAATATCAGAGCAAAAGGATAATTTATTGTGGAAAACTGAACACTTGAATGGAGGCTCTAGTACCCTGTTGTACCGCCTCTAACTTGGATGCAAGATGTGATATCAGTGGGTATGGAGGTTCTAGTACCCTGTTGTACAGCCTCTAACTTGGATACAAGATGTGAAACGGGTGGGCATGGAGGCTCTAGTACCCTATTGTACTGCCTCTAGCTTGGATGTAAGATGTGATACAGGTGGGCATGCAGGCTCAAGTACCCTGTTTGGCTACCTCTAGCTTGGATGTAAGATGTGATACAGGTGGGCATGGAGGCTTTAGTACCCTGTTTGGCCACCTCTAGCTTGGATGTAAGATGTGATACAGGTGGGCATGGAGGCTCTAGTATCCTGTTTGGCCACCTCTAGCTTGGATACAAGATGTGATACAGGTGGGCATGGTGGCTCTAGTACCCTGTTGGGCTGACTCTAGCTTACACACAAGACGTGATACGGGCAGGCATGTAAACATACAGGTTCTGTATGGTATCCTGCAGCATATTGATTCACATTTGCAGTAAATTTTTCTCTAGATTGTGCAAACTTGTAGGCTGTTTAAGTTGTTGTCTCAGATGCTCCCATACATGTTCTATTAGCAATAAATCTGGAGATCGGGCAGGCTATGGAAGTGTTGCATTTTTGTGGAGGTATTTCTGTGATACCCTTGCTGTGTGTGGCCGAGCATTATTCTTCTGGAAAATGACTATTTGAAGGTGCCATGAGAGGAACACATGTGGCTGCAAGATGTCCTGAATATATCGCTGAGCTGTCATAGTCCCTCAAAGTACTACTAGGGGTGACTAGTGTCGTATGCTATGGCCTCCTAGACTGTCACACCAGCAGTGGGGGCAGTGTGCCGCACAAACAACGCCACTGCAAACAGAGACGACGGTGGGTGGGTGTCAAAGGCAGTACACGAAATGGGTGCTGTGAGACCGAATGTCCTTCAGCCTAGCACCTGGAAATGGTTCTGACAGACACAGGAGCCTGTAACGATGGTGCTACCTGGATGGTGGACAATGATACAGTTGGAGCTGCTTGTGCTTGACAGACAATCAAATGATCCTCCCTACTAGTAGTCTGTTGAGGGCGTCCTGAGCTCGGTCGCTTTGTGTCTTTGCTCTCATGCTTCTACTGGTCCAAACACTTCCTAACAGTCTGGTAAGAAGGGTCCAGGAGGCAGGCAATTCATCAATATCACTATATAGCTATTTAAATTCCAATAATGTGCCCCTCTCAAACTCTATTAACTAGGTGAAATCTCTTTGATTGCATCATAGAGTCATGTTTAGTGGTTAACAAGCTCTACACAAGCGGAAAAAGAGGTCACTACACACAAGTAGCCATTGAGAGCCTATTCATAGACCAAGGGTGGGACCACTTTTAGGGGCTCAGGTGACAAGACCTTTCATCTAGTCACGCCACAACTGTAATCATTTGTATATCTGCCTGAGATGTAACTGCATGCTGAGTTTTGCAACACAACGTCAACTCCTTCTAGGTGCTAGATTTTTTTGTACAAAGAGTATATATACAGTCGTTTATTTACTTGTCTGCCCATGTGGGTTGAAATATATATAGGGAGAACTATTAACACATTTAGAATTAGGGTTAATAAATACTGTTCAAACATTTTGAATAGCTTTTTAAAGCATAGTGTTTCAAGTCCATTCTTTAGCCCATCACAATAAAGATCCCTCCCTTAAAGGGGTTGTCCCGCGAAAGCAAGTGGGGTTATACACTTCTGTATGGCCATATTAATGCACTTTGTAATGTACATTGTGCATTAATTATGAGCCATACAGAAGTTATTCACTTACCTGTTCCGTTGCTAGCGTCCCCGTCTCCATTGTGCCGTCTAATCTTCAGCGTCTAATCGCCTGATTAGACGCGCTTGCGCAGTCCTGTCTTCTGTCTTCTGAATGGGGCCGCTCGTGCCAGAGAGCGGCTCCTCGTAGCTCCGCCCCGTCACGTGTGCCGATTCCAGCCAATCAGGAGGCTGGAATCGGCAATGGACCGCACAGAAGACCTGCGGTCCACCGAGGGTGAAGATCCCGGCGGCCATCTTCACAAGGTAAGTAAGAAGTCACCGGAGCGCGGGGATTCGGGTAAGTACTACCCGTTTTTTTTTTTTTATCCCTGCATCGGGTTTGTCTCGCACCAAACGGGGAGGCTATTGAAAAAAAAAAAACCCCGTTTCGGCGCGGGACAACCCCTTTAAGCACCTCAACCCCCTGAAAACAGGTTCTTTATGGATAATTATTAAGACTGCGGAGGAAGGAAATGTTCTGAATTTACAGATGTGACACTTTAGTACTGAAAGGTCTTAATGAAATGTTAGAGTGTAGTCCTGTCCCTCCTTTCCCATTGTATTCCTTACTCTTTACATTTTCTTAGTTTAGTTCAGTTATTTTATTTTTCCATGTGTTCTGTAATTTTATGGGTGAATTTTGATTGCTAATCCACTTGTGACCCGTTTTTGTATTTTATTTGTAAAAAAAAAATTAAAAAATAATGCTATTTTGTTATCTTAGCATCGTTAACACTCGATGGCCCTTGATTGGGCATCACTTTCTCTTGATATTGTGTGTATGGATTATTCAATAAATCATAATGTTGTGTACACAGTACATCATTACAACAAAGTTTTTTGATATTGCACTACAATGCAAGAAGAGATAGAAAAACACAGACGCTACATTCACAGCTTTTATAAGTCATTTAGAATCACTTTGTGCCAAGCGCTTCCTTTTCTTTGGTTTAATATCCATGATATGCAGCCCTTGAGAGCTTAAATTGTACTGATGTAATGCAAGTTGTTTCATCTTCACAGAAATGCTCCAGTCTATGGATTAGGCAATCTCCGCTGCCAAAAAAATTTGATAACTATTGTTCATTGTGCAGTGAACTTGCTACAGATTTTCTTCTCTTTTGGAAAAGACTTATTGTATTCCGCTTTTACTTCCCGAATTTAACTTGAAAAATTATGACCTATTGAGCTGATAATTTTAATGTCAAAAGTATGAATTTGATCCATATGGTGAAAACATCTGGTGTGTTATTTATGCCACCAAGATTTTCATCGGCACACATATAAAGCCTGTTTAATTATACAGAACCATAGATAGACCTACTAAAAGTTACATGAGATGTTGCCTAAGCAACTGTAAGTAGATCACTAAGGGAACAAAATATTTGCAATTAATTTACAAATGAAATAATTAAGCTCATGTTTTGTGGACAGCCTATTACAAAAATACTCATACCTTGACATAGCTTTGTGTTATACAAGCTGTTCCCCCGGTTAGGTATTTCCATACTAGAAAACATTTATAAAATTTAAAGTGTATCAAGTGGACATAGAGAACCATATTAATAAGGCATGAGGTGTACAGTGGCTCACAATGGCTTTACTCATCTTACTGATTACTAGTCAATTCCTTAGTTGTAGAGGTCCCTCTTGTGTGTATACAGCTACGGGTGTTTTTAAGATCAGTTTGTTGGGTGAGAGAAAATTGCAAATACTTGAGGGTAGGAACTCATGTAGAAAACACGAGATGTGGCCATGAGCCCCACAGTGAAGCAAGTTGATGTGGCTTGCAAGTGCATTGAGTTTAAACTATAAGGCCATTAACAAACAATAGACAGTTAACACTTAATGGATTTAGTTGGGATCAGTGGACATAGAGCCATTGGGGTACACACTGTTTTTTTAGGGCCAAACCCAGAGACAACACCTTAGATACTGAATGGTCTTCATGGCAGGGAAGACATCAGACAGATCTGATCATCGATCTACTACAGGGAAGACCGCTGAACACTCTATAGCAACTGGATGCAGCATAATCAGAATCGGCTATCTCTAGACGAAGGCCTTTCACAAACTTTCCAGGGCACCTTGCAGCGCAGGTGCATCACTAGTCTTTAAAGGCCCATTTGCACACACACAGATATCTTTTTTAAAAGATTGAAAGATCAGTGATCATTTTGGATAAAGTACTAATAGATTTTAATTGCTATTAGTACTTTATTAGCTTCATTTGCATGCAAATGAGTTACAGAACTTAGCAGGAGGTCTGAGCTGTGTAATTAGCTCCATTGTTCAGCCACGAGCTCCCTGTGGAGAATTCAGCACCATGAACAGCAGACACAGTGTGCGGTACAACTTATCAGCTGTTCTGCTGGCAGGGCTGAGAACTGAGAACAGCTATAACAATGTTATCAGCTGCAGTCAGATCGCTGCGTGCAGAACACAGTATGTGGTCCTGCTTATCAACTGTTCTGCTAAACAATGGTTTTCAAGCAGAACTGAAAAACATTGTTCGGCCGAACAGTGAAATATGGGCACATTTACACGCAACGATTATTGCTCAAAAGATGGCTAAAAAGATCGTCTAAATGGGCCTTAAGATGACATTTCATCCAATCTTGCTTGAATAATTCACAGGAGTTTTTCTTATTAGGGAAAGTGGTGACTTTGTCTTACATTTTTGAATGCACAACCCCACAAGTCCAACACTGTTTTACATTGGTTTGGGGATATGGATGTTCCACTAGTGGACTGGCCTATATAGAGTCCTAACATGAACAATAGTGAATAACTTTGGGATCAACAGGAATGTTGGGTCAGGAAATATGAACAGAGTCCATCTTCTTTGAGAGAACTCACCAGACGTTTGTAGGATAAACGGAGGGAAATACCAGCAGAAGTGTATTAGACATTAGTAGAAAGTATGCCATGGCAAGTGTCCAATGTCATTAGGGCTAAAGAAAGCCTCGCTAATAGAGATGAGCGAGCAGGCTCGTTTAAGGCTGATCTTCGAGAGAGCATCGGTCTTTTCAAGTAACTGCTTACTCGTCTGAGATCTCTCATTCTCCCCCCCCCCACTCCCCCCACCAAGTAGTTACTTGAAAAGACCGATGCTCCCTCGAGCATCAGCCTTAAACGAGCGTGCTAGCTCATCTCTACTCGCTAAGTATTAACATATGTACACATTTACTTTTGATAGGATAGCATATGCCCAAGAAAACCCCTTTAATTTATTTGCAAACTGCACTAGCTTTTGGGCACATTATGAACTCATTTCAGACGTGTGACGAATGCCATGTGAGACTAAACACTTACGATAAGCAGAAACTGGCTATTTCATAATTATAGGTGCAAACAGCTTTCAACCTCTTTCTGATGGCTCCTACATATCATTACAGGGGTTATCTAGTTTAGAAAAAGCTATTTTTAAATCCTCTATGAAGTCTCTCATTTGGGTACTCCATCAATTAGCAAAAGCTAATTGGGTGACCTCATATTGCTGTGTGTAAGCCTTAGGCCTATATCACCAAAAACAAATCAATCAAGGTTCTCCGACCTAGCTGAACCAGACAGTTGCAGGAATATACTAAAAAAGTCATTTTCCATAGCAATATGAAATATTCTGTTTGTTGATTGCCGCTGATTAGGATCTAAAAAGGCAAATACAAGTCATCTGTGTATCTTTTAATTAATTGCAGCTTGCTGCTGGGTAATTCAGGCCTGGTAGAAGCTCTGCAGTCATTTAACAGCAATGAAATTCCCTCATTCTGCCCACTTGCTGAGGCTTCAAGCAACTTAATATATGAACTGCTACTAGTGTGACACATTCATTAGGAAGCCCTGAGGCAACTGCTCTGGAAACTTGATTCGTGTATCATGGAGTAACAGGGCTATCGGTCATAAACAAGGGTTCTGCCACCAGCAAAAGTTAAAGATTTATCCTGTTCTGTCATTTTCACTGAAGAGAGAGCCTTACTCAGTAATAGTTTACTAGGAAACATAAGACTACAGAATGGAAACATAAAGCTGAACATACTGTAGAAAGACCTGCAATTTCTAGACAGGAATTGTACTTGTAGCAACTTCCTAATATTTGCTCATTAAGTTGGTACTAATGTAGTATGTCTCCACGAGAAGACATGGGTTGGCCGGGCTGAGCTACAGGTAACGCCCAGGTCACACCCACAGCTCCCGAATGGCTCCCGCACACACACCTTCACAGATTTCCCACGTCCGAGCGAGCTCCAAGCTGAGCATCTTTCTCCCAGTACCTGTGTGATCTGCAGAGCATCTCCCGTGGACAGGACATCTGTGCAACGGAGAGAGGAGACTTATAGCCCAGAGAGGAGAGGGGGCGCGGCATGGACGGTGAAAGTGGGGCCGGTGGGGGACATGGGGAGCGGAGATGTGTGAGCTGTCAGGGGGATGGCCGGCGTGTATGGGGAGACATGTACGAGATGTACGGACGTGGGAATGGGAATCCGTGAAGGTGTGTGTGTGGGAGTCAATCAGCAGCTGTGGGCATGACCTGGGCGTTACCTGTAGCTCAGCCCGGCCAACCCATGTCTTCCTGTGGAGACATACTACACTAGTACCCATTAAGTCTACAAGCAGGAGTAATCTATCTAATAGCCAGGATATTGTAATAATTATTATCAACTTTAAAGGGGTCTAAGCATGTGAAAGTTGCAAGAAAAGGGGTGGAGTTTAGTGGTTAATTTGCATAAATTATAGCTCAAATATATACCTGTTCATAGTTTTTCAATTGTGATTTTAATGTGATATTTAACCGCACCTCAATGCAAATTCTGAATATAGCACAAGGCATCTATAGGGTGATTACTGTAGTGCAGCATGCAAAGCTAAAGCCTACTATTAATGATGACCATACTATTACATCCAATAGGCTGTCCTGCACCATCTATGTGTAACATGCAAAGCACTACTGGCACACCAGGCTGCTCCAGCATCTCAAGACCAGACTCATTCTGCAAAAATAAGGTTTTAGTTGATATTTTGGTCCCAAAACACAAGCTTACAACTTATACTAACATTACAAGCAAATTACAGAAAACCAGATCAAATGTACTTGAAGAGTAACAGAACTTACATTTTTCCATAAAATGTACAGAATAGGCAATTCTAAGCATTTTTGGAATATGTTTTATCAACCTATACTGTCCTTTTTGACACAAACCCCCTCTTCATCTTTTCAGCTTTTTGAAGATGGTGATGAGAAATATGCCTTCAGCTAGCCATTTCATAACTGAACAGGGAAGGAATTTTCCCCCCAAATGGACTAATTGGTTTCTGCCTCATTGGTTTTTTTTTGCCTTCCTCTGGATCAAGAAACGGGAGTGGAAACAGGCTGAAATAGATGGACATTGTCTCCCTTCAGCATAACATACTATGTTACTACGGTATGTAGCTCTGCCTACAATATTTTATTGATTTTTAAATATGCTTGGTCCTCCTGAGTCCCCATAGTCTGTTCCCCAACACTGCTTTTATTAGTTTTATGTCTCCACGCATCAGTCTCCCAGCACTGTGTAAGAAGAAGCCATTCCATGCTGCAGATGGCTTCTCCCCTTCACAGCACGCCTGTTCTCTGCCAGAGTCCATACACTGTCAGGGTCTCAATGTATTAGGTCTATACCTTACTGTGTGTCACAACCCAATGCACTGAGACCTTAAGGGCCTGTCAGTCATTCTGTGTGTGTCTCAGCATCCATTGTTCTGTTACCCCATGTAGGAGGACGCGGCTACCATAATCCCACATGATTTTGCAACACTGCGGTGTAGTTTGTGTAGTGGCTTGTCGGTGACGACAGTGTCGTGGCATAGTGGCTTCGATGCAGGCCAAGACCTGTCGCCTTGTTATGCAGGACAAGGGTTAATGCACCATGTGCAGAGACTGCTGGGTGCTGTCTCTCTTTGCTGCATGGATACATGCTGATGATTAGTCATTCTTGGGAGAGGGTTTGGGGGTGTGGTTCTCTAATTGCTCTGCTAGGCCTCAGGTGTGGAGAGCTTTGTAGTCTTACCCTTTCCTTTTGCTCACTGCTGCTTATTCAGTTCATAGAAGAGTTGTTGGAGTGTGCTGTTCCTCTGTGTTGGGTGTCTTGCTACTATTTCCAGATAAGTGCTGTGGTTTCCTTTTCAGTTGAATTTCTGTTTTCATTTGTATTGCTTGGTGTGTCAGTTTATCTCTCCAGGGACTCCTATAGGGACAATCAGGGCCCAGAAAGAAGACTGTGGGGCTGCCTCCAGGCGATGACTCCGCTTCTAGGCAGGGACCCTTCACTCCCCTGCTAGGTTAGGGCCAGGCTTCCTTCTCCCTGGAGTGGTGCTACTTTTCAGCATAGCATAGTGTGCTTCTATTTCCAGCCGTGTATAGTACCTGATGCCGTGCTGAGCGTACTACTTTTGTATCGCACGGGCTTTACATTCTGGTTTACGTGCTCCTGCTGTGATGCACACTGTTCTACAGTGCATAGTATTATCAACTGCAGTAGTAGTGAACATCACCCTGTGTCCGTGCTGAGCATGGTGCTTGTGTGCCACAATGACATGACAGTTTGGAGGTAGAAGAGTTAAATGTTTTTCAGCATCCAGGAAAGCTGAGTGCTGTGGGAAGCTTGGAAGCAGCAGATTTCAGGAAGACTGTCACATCCTCAGGGGGTCTCTGATGTCCTACAGCCCTGCTGAAGCCAGAGCTAGAAAATGTTTATATTAGAAGATAAGAGCAGGAACAGGCTTCACATCCCAGTGAGCTTCTCCACCCCATTTCTTGAAGGCCATAGCCAGAACTGATAACTTTTGGAGCCAAAAGTTAACAAAGAAAGACAAAGAAAAACTGTAATTTGGAAATTATGGCTGATCTATACATTGCAGCCCGCTGACAATGATATTTTGCAAAATGTTGCATCACAGCAAATAAGATGCAGAGATTTCCATCCTTGTGCGATGCCCAGAGACTCCAGACCACATGTCTTGTTAAATATATATGTCAACATAGTGGTTTGGGGGCTCAAAACACATGTAAAATCATGAGAGGAAATGTTGTGGACATATTTTCGTGGTGAGTCACACCCACACAAAGTTATGCAGAAAATATGGATTCCACGGATTATGTGCTCCAAGGTAAGCCAGACCCCCACGGGGGCTGGAAGGAGCTAAATGAGAGTTACCTCACTGAGAGTTTAAAAATCCCATACGGACGTGTGCTCATAGTCAGCCCCCTGGAGTGCACCCTGCGTGCAGACTGGCCGGATTCTCCTTTCTGTGTGCTCCACACATAAGAATGGTAACACTTTAATCCCTGTTATTTTACTGTCCGTGTATATAATATAATAAGTCTCTTGCTGATTATCTTGTAACATTATTTTTGTATTTTTCTGTAAATAAGCACTGCTCCTTCTTGAGAATTAAACTTTCAATTAATTAGTGAACTTTGTTCATGTTGACACAAAACATATATGATTGTATTCATAATTCTTAAATTGGGTTCCAGTTTACTGTTAAGGACTTGGTGGTGGCAGCATTTTTGTGCGAGCATTGTAGAGCCGTGGAGTGCATTAGAACAGATCAGGTGGATGATTTGAGCTTTCGCTTTGCAAGCGTGCAGGAGTGCGGGAAAGCTGGGTACAAATCAGCCTGTATTCTAACGACTTCAAGCTTGCAATACTACTCCTCCCGTCCAGTACAGACAAATTGGTTTGCAGTACAGGGCCAGGCGAATAGCTGTAGAGTTGTGGCAGAAGGTGATGGTCGCTTGTCTGGGTGACAGTAGAGTCCCGGAAAGTTGGGTACGAGTCACTCCACAATCTACCTCTTTCCCTCACCTGTACATGACAATACACGTTAACTATATTTTTCCCAGATCTTTTTTAGAAATACAGCAAGACATATTTTTGTGTTTTTGCCTCCAATGACAGTAAATACAGGGTGAATACAGATCAAACAATGAAGAAATACTTGATATATGGTTGGACATAGGACATATGGTGGTAATGTCATCTATAGTATGTCCATAATACAGATCAGTATTACAGACGTGTTACAATATACTCATCTGGACATGGCCTGCAGATTTTTCACACTAAAAATTTGAAGCATTTAGCGTACATGATTTTTTATAACTCTAGAACTAGTACATTGCATTAGACTATAGAGAGACTTGTAGGTGGACGTAGTTTATATCATGTCACTCCTGTTATCGTCTAATGTTACTATGAAATATTCATAAACCTAAACCAACTAACTAACCTTCTGGGCACCAAGGTCATTTTACCACTCTCTGCACTCAATATTATACATGAATATTGGTGTTCTAAATAGAAAATTTGCCTGTTATTGGTATGAAGTTTTTATGCAAAGAGATTTATAAAAAATCTCGTCCACATACTGCAGATACATTTTGAATAAAATCCGTAGCAGAATGGTCATGCAGTACAGATTATAAATCCGCAGAATGTCAATTTAGGCTGTATATTTTAAGTGAGGATTCCCCCTCTTCACATGAGAGGGTGAGATCTTTGTCAAATTCTGCAGCATTTCTGACTCATAGGAACATATCCTTAGGGTGCTATTACATGAATGTTTCTCCCCTGCAGGCCAAGCTACTCTGATCTCAGCCAGCAACTGGACTTGTCAGTTCAAACACTTTGAAGAGTCTAGTTGCCTGCAGCAATCAGGGTTTCTCTGCCTGCATTTAGCGGTGGAGACCTGCTGTTGTGTAACAGCACTAGAGATGAGCGAGCACCAAAATGCTCGGGTGCTCGTTACTCGGGACGAACTTTTCGCGATGCTCGAGGGTTCGTTTCGAGTAACGAACCCCATTGAATTCAATGGGCGACCCGAGCATTTTTGTATATCGCCGATGCTCGCTAAGGTTTTCATTTGTGAAAATCTGGGCAATTCAAGAAAGTGATGGGAACGACACAGAAACGGATAGGGCAGGCGAGGGGCTACATGTTGGGGTGCACCTCAAGTTCCCAGGTCCCACTATTAAGCCACAATAGCGGCAAGAGTGCCCCCCCCCTCCCAACAACTTTTACTTCTGAAAAGCCCTCATTAGCAATGCATACCTTAGCTAAGCACCACACTACCTCCAACAAAGCACAATCACTGCCTGCATGACACTCCGCTGCCACTTCTCCTGGGTTACATGCTGCCCAACCCCCCCCCCGCGCGCTCGACCCAGTGTCCACAGCGCACACCAAACTGTCCCTGCCCAGCCTTCAGCTGCCCTCATGCCACGCCACCCTCATGTCTATTTATAAGTGCGTCTGCCAGAGGAAAAGCAGGCACACACTGCAGAGGGTTGGCACGGCTAGGCAGCGACCCTCTTTAAAAGGGGCGGGCGATAGTCCACAATGCTGTACAGAAGCAATGAGAAATCCAATCCTGTGCCACCTCCATCTGGAGCTGCACACGTGGGCATAGCAATGGGGAACCTATGTGCCACACACTATTCATTCTGTCAAGGTGTCTGCATGCCCCAGTCAGACCGCGTTTTTTTATAAATAGTCACAGGCAGGTACAACTCCGCAATGGGAGATCTGTGTGCAACCACAGCATGGGTGGCTCCCTGGAACCCACCGGCTGTACATAAATGTATCCCATTGCATTGCCCATCACAGCTGAGGTAATGTCGTGTTTAATGCAGGTGGGCTTCGGCCCACACTGCATGCCCCAGTCAGACTGGGGTTCTTTAGAAGTGGACAGATGCAGTTACAACTCCCTGTGGACCCACAGCATGGGTGGCTCCCAGGAACCCACCGGCGGTACATAAATATATCCCATTGCATTGCCCATCACAGCTGAGGTAATGTCATGTTTAATGCAGGTGGGCTTCGGCCCACACTGCATGCCCCAGTCAGAATGGGGTTCTTTAGAAGTGGACAGATGCAGTTACAACTCCCTGTGGACCCACAGCATGGGTGGCTCCCTGGAACCCACCGGCTGTACATAAATATATCCCATTGCATTGCCCATCATAGCTGAGGTAATGTCATGTTTAATGCAGGTGGGCTTCGGCCCACACTGCATGCCCCAGTCAGACTGGGGTTCTTTAGAAGTGGACAGATGCAGTTACAACTCCCTGTGGACCCACAGCATGGGTGGCTCCCTGGAACCCACCGGCGGTACATAAATATATCCCATTGCAGTGCCCAACACAGCTGATGTAACGTCAGCTGTAATGCAGGTGGGCTAAAAATTAATTTGATTACACTGTAGGCGAGGGCCCCCAAAAATTGGTGTACCAACAGTACTAATGTACCTGAGAAAAATTGCCCATGCCCAACCAAGAGGGCAGGTGAAACCCATTAATTGCTTTGGTTAATGTGGCTTAATTGGTAACTGGGCCTGGAGGCAGCCCAGTTAAAATAAAAATTGGTTGAGGTGAAAGTTTCAACGCCTTAATGCGCATTGAAACGTATAAAAATTGTTTAGAAAAATTAGATGACTGAGCCTTGTGGGCCTAAGAAAAATTGCCCGTTCGGCGTGATTATGTGAGGTTTCAGGAGGAGGAGCAGGAGAAGGAGGAGGAATATTATACACAGATTGATGAAGCAAAAAGGTCCCCGTTTTTGATGGTGATAGAGAACGATGCTTCCATCCGCGGGTGCAGCCTACGTATTGCTTAGGTATCGCTGCTGTCCTCTGGTGCAGAAGAGAAGTCTGGGGAAATCCAGGCTTTGTTCATCTTGATGAGTGTAAGCCTGTCGGCACTGTCGGTTGACAGGTGGGTACGCTTATCCGTGATGATTCGCCCAGCCACACTAAACACACTCTCTGACAAGACGCTAGCCGCAGGACAAGCAAGCACCTCCAGGGCATACAGCGCGAGTTCAGGCCACGTGTCCAGCTTCGACACCCAGTAGTTGTAGGGGGCAGAGGCGTCACCGAGGACGGTCGTGCGATCGGCTAAGTACTCCCCCACCATCCTTTTACAGTGCTCCCGCCAACTCAGCCTTGACTGGGGACCGGTGACACAGTCTTGCTGGGGAGCCAGAAAGCTGGCAAAGGCCTTGGAGAATGGTCCCCTGCCTGTGCTGTACATGCTGCCTGATCTCTGCGCCTCCCCTGCTACCTGGCCCTCGGAACTGCGCCTTCTGCCACTAGCGCTGTCGGATGGGAAGTTTACCATCAGTTTGTCCACCAGCGCCCTGTGGTATAGCCTCATTCTCGAACCCCTTTCCTCTTTGGGAATGAGAGTGGAAAGCTTCTCCTTATACCGTGGGTCGAGCAGTGTGTACACCCAGTAATCCGTAGTGGCCAGAATGCGTGTAACGCGAGGGTCACGAGAAAGGCATCCTAACATGAAGTCAGCCATGTGTGCCAGGGTACCTGTACGCAACACATGGCTGTCCTCACTAGGAAGATCACTTTCAGGATCCTCCTCCTCCTCCTCCTCCTCCTCTGGCCATACACTCTGAAAGGATGACAGGCAAGCAGCATGTGTACCCTCAGCAGTGAGCCAAGCTGTCTCTTCCCCCTCCACCTCATGCTCCTCCCCCTCCTCCTCCTCCTCCTCTGGCCATACACGCAGAAAGGATGACAGGCAAGCAGCATGTGTACCCTCAGCAGTGGGCCAAGCTGTCTCTTCCCCCTCCTCCTCCTCCTCAACGCACTGAGATATAGACATGAGGGTGCTCTGACTATCCAGCGACATACTGTCTTCCCCCGCCTCTGTTTCCGAGTGCAAAGCGTCTGCCTTTATGCTTTGCAGGGAACTTCTCAAGAGGCATAGCAGAGGAATGGTGACGCTAATGATTGCAGCATCCCGGCTCAGCATCTGGGTAGACTCCTTAAAGTTTCCAAGGACCTGGCAGATGGCTGCCAAGCAGGCCCACTCTTCTGTAAATAATTGAGGAGGCTGACTCCCACTACGCCGCCCATGTTGGAGTTGGTATTCCGCAATAGCTCTACGCTGCTCATAGTGCCTGGCCAACATGTGGAGCGTAGAGTTCCACTGTGTGGGCACGTCGCACAGCAATCGGTGCACTGGCAGATGAAACCGATGTTGCAGGGTCCGCAGGGTGGCAGCGTTCGTCTTGGAGTTGCGGAAATGTGCGCTGACCCGGCGCACCTTTCCGAGCAGGTATGACAAGTGTGGGTAGCTTTTCAGAAAGCGCTGAACCACCAAATTAAAGACATGGGCCAGGCATGGCACGTGCGTGAGGCTGCCGAGCTGCAGAGCCGCCACCAGGTTACGGCCGTTGTCACACACGACCATGCCCGGTTGGAGGTTCAGCGGCGCAAGGCAGCGGTCAGTCTGCTCTGTCAGACCCTGCAGCAGTTCGTGGGCCGTCTGCCTCTTCTCTCCTAAGCTGAGTAGTTTCAGCACGGCCTGCTGACGCTTGCCCACCGCTGTGCTGCCACGCCGCGCGACACCGACTGCTGGCGACGTGCTGCTGCTGACACATCTTGATTGCGAGACAGAGGTTGCGTAGGAGGAGGAGGAGGGTGGTTTAGTGGAGGAAGCATACACCGCCGCAGATACCACCACCGAGCTGGGGCACGCAATTTGGGGGGTGGGTAGGACGTGAGCGGTCCCAGGCTCTGACTCTGTCCCAGCCTCCACTAAATTCACCCAATGTGCCGTCAGGGAGATATAGTTGCCCTGCCCGCCTGTGCTTGTCCACGTGTGTGTTGTTAAGTGGACCTTGGCAGCAACCGCGTTGGTGAGGGCGCGTACAATGTTGCGGGAGACGTGGTCGTTCAGGGCTGGGACGGCACATCGGGAAAAGTAGTGGCGACTGGGAACCGAGTAGCGTGGGGCCGCCGCCACCATCATGCTTTTGAAAGCCTCCGTTTCCACAAGCCTATACGGCAGCATCTCCAGGCTGATCAATTTGGCAATGTGCACGTTTAACGCTTGAGCGTGCGGGTGCGTGGCGGCGTACTTGCGCTCGCGCTCAAACAGTGGCGCTAGCGACGTCTGGACGCTGCGCTGAGAGACATTGGTGGATGGGGCCGAGGACAGCGGAGGTGAGGGTGTGGGTGCAGGCCAGGAGACGGTAGTGCCTGTGTCCTCAGAGGGGGGTTGGATCTCAGTGGCAGGTTGGGGCACAGGGGGAGAGGCAGTGGTGCAAACCGGAGGCGGTGAACGGCCTTCGTCCCACCTTGTGGGGTGCTTGGCCATCATATGCCTGCGCATGCTGGTGGTGGTGCCTCCCCAGCTGATCTTGGCGCGACAAAGGTTGCACACCACTGTTCGTCGGTCGTCAGGCGTCTCTGTGAAAAACTGCCACACCGTAGAGCACCTTGACCTCTGCAGGGTGGCATGGCGCGAGGGGGCGCTTTGGGAAACAGTGGATTATTCGGTCTGGCCCTGCCTCTACCCCTGGCCACCGCACTGGCTCGGCCTGTGCCCACACCCTGACTTGGGCCTCTGCGTCCTCGCCCGCGTCCACGTCCTCTAGGCCTACCCCTACCCCTCAGCATGGTGTATTACCAGTAGTGCAGAAGGCCCTGGAGTATGTCAAAGAACTGCAGAGTGTTGCACTGTGGACTGCAATACAGCGGTGATTTAACAGCCCAGACAGAGCCAGGAAATAATTTTGCGCAAGCCTGCTGTAACACTTAGCTGGCTGCGTATGAATTTGGAGAACTACTACACCCAGCAGAGACCCAGAACACTGAGGACACTCACAGGCAGCCCAAATAGATTTTTTTCCCCAAATTTTTTTGCAAAGGCCCACTGCCTATATTCAATCAATATGTCTTCTGTCCCTGCCTAAGCGCTTCTGGCCCTGGAGTATTACTGCAGGGTGCAATGCTCTGCACGGGCGATATACCAAAAAAAAAATGTGCAACACTGCAAAAAGCAGCCTCCACAGTACTGCACACGGTTAGATGTGGCCCTAAGAAGGACCATTGGGGTTCTTGAAGCCTAAAATACTCCTAACACTCTCCCTATAGCAGCTCCACCAAGACAGCACTTTCCCTCATCTATGTCAGAATAAATCTGTGGCGAGCCGCGGGAGGGGCCGATTTTTATACTCGGGTGACACCTGATCTCGCCAGCCACTCACTGCAGGGGGGTGGTATAGGGCTTGAACGTCGCAGGGGGAAGTTGTAATGCCTTCTCTGTCTTTCTATTGCCCAGAAAAGCGCGCTAACGTCTCAGAGATGAAAGTGAAAGTAACCCGAACATCGCGTGGTACTCGTTACGAGTAATGAGCATCTCGAACACGCTAATACTCGAACGAGTATCAAGCTCGGACGAGTACGTTCGCTCATCTCTAAACAGCACCCTTAGGGCCAGCATCATAAAAACGCATCAACAGGGTGCACAAATCTGCCGTTTGTGTACCCGCTCAGATGGCCTGGTGCCTATACGCTAAGCTCAGATTGCCGTTGGGCAGGGGGAGACAGTTTAGCTTTAGGCAAGGGAAGGGGGCGGGGCAGGAGCTATTGTGCTAAGCTCCTGTCCCCTCTCCGCCCCTTGTCGGCTAGCAGCAATGCTTAGCAACTAGCTCCCACCCCATCCCACTGCCTCCCATTGCAAACAGCCGACAAGGGGCAGGGAGAAGGAGGAAAGGGGGTGGGAGTTTAGCAGACAAGCTGCTAAACTCCCTCCCATCTCTCTTCTCCGGCAGCTGTCATAGGCTCCTATAGGAGTCTATGGCACCAGCCGTATTCCGGCCAGGAAAGATAGTTCCTGAACTATCTTTCCTTGCTGGCGTAAAAGCGCCCGGTCAAAATGCGCTCCTATACACTATCTTGGCCGGGCGGCGGCTTTTACGCAGCGGAAAATCTCGCATCTGATCTGATGCATTGGAATCCAATGCACCAGATGGTAGTGTATAATGGCTGGCCATGAAAAGGACGGGTGATATATGCTCGTGTGAATAAAGCCTTAAGGGGCTTTTAGACAGAACAATTATCGTTCAAACGAGTGAAAGTGAACAATAATTCAGTGTTAACATGAGCCAATGACTGAACCGTGAATGATAATTGGTCATTTTTCATCCATGTTATGCAGGCATAAAAACCATCGTTGGCTCGTTCACTTATAGTTTGGTTTAACCACCGCTGGTTCAGTCCTTCTCATTCATTTATACAGCAAATGCGAAAGACTTAAAGGGGTTGTCCCGCGGCAGCAAGTGGGTCTATACACTTCTGTATGGCCATATTAATGCACTTTGTAATGTACATTGTGCATTAATTATGAGCCATACAGAAGTTATAAAAAGTTTTTTACTTACCTGCGCCGTTGCTAGCGTCCTCGTTCCCATGGAGCCGACTAATTTTCGCCCTCCGATGGCCAAATTAGCCGCGCTTGCGCAGTCCGGGTCTTCTGCTCTCTTCAATGGAGCCGCTCGTGCAGAATGCCGGCTCCGTGTAGCTCCGCCCCGTCACGTGCCGATTCCAGCCAATCAGGAGGCTGGAATCGGCAATGGACCGCACAGAAGAGCTGCGGTCCACGGAGGGAGCAGACCCCGGCGGCCATCTTCAGCAGGTAAGTATGAAGACGCCGGACCGCCGGGATTCAGGTAAGCGCTGAGCGGTTTGTTTTTTTAACCCCTGCATCGGGGTTGTCTCGCGCCGAACGGGGGGGGGGGGGGTGTTAAAAAAAAAAAAAACCCGTTTCGGCGCGGGACAACCCCTTTAATGATTCTGAATGAGCCAATGATGTGTTTGCCTGTATAAACAGACTGCACAAGAGCGCACAAACTCCCGATGACATTACTCGCTTGTCCAAGAGAGAATCGTTTCGTCTTAAAGGACCCTTAGGGCAGTTTCACACGAGCGTTTTAACCCCACATTAACAGGCTATTGGCTTTATAGCATGTTATCTTTATGTAATTCTTTGCACAGTATCAAACACTGCAATCTATGCAAGACATATAACAATGTTCATCCTGATCTTCCTGGTCCGTAAATTGAATGACATAATTACAGTGGTGATTGACATTTAAACAGACAGAGGAAAGAAAGAAAGAGAGGAAGCAATGTACTATTGTAGTGTTACAACCCCTGTGGGCACTGTAATAGCTGCCATTGGTAGTTGTCACCTGCCATCTGTTACACCAATATAAGTCAGTAATGTCTGACTAGAATATTAAACACAATAGTCATGCAAGAAAACAACCAGGGACTTATAATTAATTACATTCATTTATCCAGGTTGATGCTGTCTGTTAGGTATTTATCGTGATACATATGTAAATATCTTATTTATAGAATTTCAACCTAGCAAAATAATGACATTCAATACTAATTAAGATTTTGTTTTCCAAGATACTATTTCCTGGTAATTACTTCTAATGATGATCATCATTATTAATAATTTGCCTAAATATGTAAACATGTTTTCTGTCAGTGATACTGCATATATTCAAGTTTGTTATCAGGGAGAAGATTTTAAGGCCTGGAATAGTTGACATATTAAGGCCTCTTTCCCATGAGCGTATATCGGCCCGCCGTTTTCATGGTTGGCCGATATAACCTGTGATCTGATGCACTGGATTCCAATGCATCAGATCACATGGGCGTATTCCCGCGATGTAAAAGCGCACAGCCGGCCAATATAGCGCCGGGCGTTTTTACATCAGGCCCAAAAGATAGTCCTGGAACTATCTTGTGGGTTGGAATACGTTGGCCGCTGCATATTCTCCTATGGGAGCCAATGACATCGGCCGAAGAAGGGAGGTGGGAGGGAGTTTAGCAGCGTGATTGCTAAACTCCCTCCCTCTTCTCTCCTCCCCTCTGGCTGATTCCAATGGGAGGGGGCAGGACAGGGCAGAGCTAAGCTCTAGCCCCCTCCTCACCCATTGTCCGCAGCTAGTAATGGGAGAAGGCAGGATGGGGTGGTGCTTAGCTCCACCCCTGCCCCACCATCTCCCATTGCAGTCAGCCAGAGGGGAGGAGAGAAGAGGTGAGCCGGCGAGGGGAAGGGAAGGGGAAGGCTCAACGCATGGCAGCCTCGGCGCATATGTGCCAGGGTCCATGTGATGTGAACAGGCGCACAAACGTTAGATTTGAGCACCCATTCACAAGCTTTCATGCCCCAGATGGTAGTGTATATTGGCTGGCCAAGAAAATGGTGGCCGATATACGATCGTGGGAATGAAACCTAAATGTGATAGCTTTTAAGGCTGCATTCACACCAACATTCAGCTTCTCGTTTTCCTGTTCCATCATGCAAGCAGGAAAACGGAATGTCAGATACGTCTTATGAGGGGAAAAAATGGTGCCAGACGAACCCCCTTGACTATATTGAGTTCCATCTGGCTGCCGTCTTGTCCTCCGATATTTATGCACTGCAAAATGGCAGAGCATTCTGCGCTATTTTGTCTTACATTTTATGCCAGATGGGTCTGAAGGCTCTGAATGAAGCCTCTGATGCACCTATGAACAAAGCCAGAGACCACATTCAGACAGCAGTATTTGGTCTGTATTTTGCACCAGTATTTGTAAGGCAAGAAGAAGAGCGGGTCCAAAATATGGAAGAGATGCAAAGCTTTCCATTCTACTTTTCTCTGCAGGTTCCACTCTTCGTTTCGGCTTCCAAATACTAATGCAAAACTGGGGTGCAGAGTATAAGGCCACCCCACACAAGCGGGTCAGATTCTGTCCCGAAGCAGAGTACGTCTATCAGCCCTGCCCGTAACTCTGCATACCTCCCTTAATTGTACTGTGGATGACCATGGAGGCTCACAGGCAGCCATGCGCAGTACGTTTTTGTTTATTTGTATTTCCTGCACCGTTGTTTAGCAATGATGCAGATATCCACAGCCCATATGCAATGTTAATTGCGTATGGGCTGCAGGTTGGCCGCCTCCATTGACATCAATGAAGGCTGTCTGCGCCGATTCACTGGCAAAATAGAGCATGCTGTGATTTTTCTTCCGCTCGTTGAATATGCAATTCATATCCACAAGTGTGAACGAAAAATCGAAAATCCCCCGGTTGTGGTCTCAAGAATCTTCGGCGCTGCTGAATGGCAATGCAAATATGTTATAAGGAGAAAACAGGTACAGAATAGAAGTCGTCACCAGAAAAGCAGTTTAAACAGTATATACATATCACCCAATGGTAAGACAGGGATGTAGTTGGGAGTTGTCAGGGTCAGAGCCAAAAGTAGGACTTCATATGTCAGCTAGGTATCCTAAGGGCAATTCAAGAGCGTTGTTTTCAACTAGTTCTCTCTCACAATTTCAGCAATTCAACAAGTCGTAGACTGGAGCTTCTACAAAGATCCAGTCACACTTTTCTTTAGACGGGAGGCTCAAGGAATATTTTCAGCTTTCTCAAGCTACACCCAACCTCTCTTTACTCAGCAGTCATCCATGGCTCCTCTCATCCTCACGACTAGGTCACATTCACTCCTCTGCTGGGACCCTGCTCATTCTCTTGCGCTCTTCATCAATGTGGAAAACAATCAACTCATTGCGCACCACACCCTACTTCTTATACCACTGAGGACACTGTGGGGCCAAACATACCCTCCAATTTATCTGATGCACTTCTCATAAACAAGTAAGAAACGCATCCAGCTACTTGCAGGACACCATTGACCTAACTAAAAACTATCATCCATAGGTCCCCTCCCGGATGGAGCCATCCTAGCCACCATGGATGTGGAATCCTTATATTCCAACATTCCACATGAGCGTGGACTAACCACCTGCTAGGTGCACCTTGAGGATAACCGGTTTGCCTCAGAATCTGTGCTACAACTTGCAAGATTTATCTCACACACAAATATTTATCTTCTGTTGAAGAGATATATCTTCAACTCACTGGAACCGCCATGGGCAGTAAAATGGCACCGCACTACGCCAACCTTTTCATGGCAAAACTGGACAGTGACCTCCTGCTCCATCAAACCATTGGTTTACCTTCCATTACATTGATGGCATCACAATCATCTGGACTGATTCTGAACAAGAACTAATAAAATTCAATGAAAGATTCATACTCACATACAGAAATCAACTTTTTGGATACCAATAAAAATGTTAAACAACTCAACACAAACATCCTTGTACAGAAAACCCATTGATCGGCACACATACCTCAGATTGGACAAACACCTCAAACACATTAAAAAGTCTATCAACTACGGCCAGGCTAACAGATTTAACCAAATCTGCTCTACTCCAACAAAGAGGATTTAAAGATGGCCTTTGAGGATGTTATAAATATTCAACACTACCATCCCACTTCAATTGATTATCAAATCACCAGAGCCACCAGGATACCCAGAAGTCAAATACTCCAATATAGAGAAAAAGAAGAAATAAATAAAGTGTACCTCTAGTGATGACCAACAATCCACAGCTAGAGGTGCTAGAGAAAACTGCAAAGAAACTCCATTATGATAAGGATGACTGCCCAGACCCTTCCCTCCTATGTTACAGGCAACCTTCAAATTTGAGGAACCTTACGATCAGGAGTGCATTACACACAAAAAGGAACTTATACCTGCAATTTAGGGAGTTACCTGCTCACAGACAGGATCACAGGCAGGATACAGATCCCCAACACATAGCAGGACTATAAGATCCCTGGGATATTCACATTTTCTACATTCAATGATGTGTACTTGGTTCTGGACACTAAATGGTGGTCTGCATATTGGAATACCAAGACAAAAACGTAAAGCAAGAATTGCAACACAATTAAAGAAAGACCTGTGGCTGAACATTTTTGGTAGCCAAGGACAAATTAAGGTTATCATATTAAAATGCAACTTCTGACCAATAAAGTAGACGAACTAGATGTAATAATGTTTGAGCAAAAATACGACATAGTGGGAATAACAGAGACCTGGTTGCATGAAAGCTGTGACTGGGCGGTGAATTTATAGGATTACACTCTGATCAGAATAGATCGTAAAAAGCTAAAAGGGGGAGGGGTTTGTCTTTATGTAAAATCCTGTTTAAAGCTCACACTATGGTAATAAATATGGGAGGGAAAAAAACATGTGAAATCTCTATGGGTGGAAATACATGGAGGGAAAAACAACAATAAAATCCTCATAGGGGTTTTCTATAGACCACCAAATATAACAGAAGCTACTGATAATCTATTAGTAAAGCAAATTGATGAAGCAGCAAATCACAATGAGGTAATTATTTGGGGGGACTTTAACTATCTGGATATAGACTGGGAAGCCGAAACCTGCGGCTCTCATAAAGGTAACAACTTTCTGTCAATTACTAAAGATAATTAATTTTCCCAACTTGTACAGGACCTGACTAGAGCGATGGATATTTGCACTTATTATTAATCAACAGACCTGAAAGAATATTGCTCGTGTGAATATGCTATAACTGCACAGTTATTATTATTGCATGGATGCACCGGTGGTCATACATATTCAGGCTAAATACTAATGTTAGTCATGATTACATGAATAAATTGACAGCTAGATGTTATCATTCACCTTGTCCATGGTGCATGTCACCACCCAATCTAACACTGGACTGATTGGACAGTCGTGTTCCATTAACAAGATAAATGGTAACACCCTGTTGTCACAAGAGAGTTCTAATAAAAGATGCTCCAGAAAAAAATATTTTGTCAGGAATAAGGTAATAAACGTAAACAAATATTTCAAGAAAAGTGGTAGGTGCTCCTTAAGGTCTTAGTCAGACGGGCGTTTTTAGCCGCGATTTGCGCATGCGCATGTGTCCGGCGATTTTATAAAACTATTGCTTTGCAATGGTATCGGACACATGAGCGCTTTTTATGCGCTCGTCCGATAAATTATAGAACAAAAAATCGCAGATCGCACCTATCTGCGATCTGCGATTCCTGTTCTCTTCTGTATATGCGCTCAATGGGGCCGGCGGCAGCAGCGCCGACCCCATTGAGAACATATAGAAGACAAATCATTCTTCTCTGCCACAGCTGTAACAGCTGTGGCAGAGAAGAATGATGTTTGCCCATTGAATTCAATGGAGCGGCAATACAGCCGCTCCATTGAAAGCAATGGGCTGCCGGCGTGCGCGGGGTGAATTGTCGGGAAGGGGTTAAATATATAAGCCCTTCCCTGCAATTCATCCTAAAATGTGTTAAAATAAAAAAAAATTGTATACTCACCTTTCCGCTGGCCGCTGTCAGTTCTCCGCGGCCGCTGTCAGTTCTCCTGAACTGCTTCTTGGCACTATTCAGCCGGCGGGGCTTTAAAATCCCCGCCTGCTGAATGATCTGCCTCTGATTGGTCACAGCCCTGACCAATCAGAGGCCGGTTTCACTCACACACCCATTCATGAATTCATGAATGGGTGAGTGACTGCTGCCTCTCAGCGCTGAGCCAATCAGGGGCAGGTCTGACTCACATCCATTCATGAATTCATGAATGGGTGTGAGTGAGGCATGCCTCTGATTGGCTCAGCGCTGAGCCAATCAGGGGGCAGGTCTGACTCACACCCCCTTCACACCCACTGCAGGACGGCCGCGCGGAGCTCCGGCTGCCGGGAGAAGGTGAGTATACAATTTTTTTTTATTTTAACACATTTTAGGATGAATTGCAGGGAAGGGCTTATATATTTAAGCCCTTACCGACAATTCATCCCGGGCTCGCCCGCAGCGCATTGCTTTAAATGGAGGTGGCTCTATTGCCGTCTCCATTGAATGCAATGCGCTGGGCAGCTCCGGCCCATTTCTAATGAAACGCGGCTAGGAGCAGATTTTCGGGCGATTTGCGGGCGACTTGCGCGCACCGGTCACGCGATTTGCGGATGCGCATCCGTCATGCGATCCGCAAATCGCGCGAAAAAACGCCCGTCTGACTAAGGCCTAAAAAAGTAGTTCTGTTTCACATGAGTAATGAAAGTGTTTGATAACTGTATCGGGAGTCGTTTCAAATACTTTGATGTTATCTAAGGTTTCATTTACCATATGTTACAGCTCCTGTAAAGATCAGAAACCATTCATTGTGACAAATCCTATTTCACAGCATTATACTCTTCTTTCTCATTGCTTTTGCTTTATTGATCATGATGTAGCTCGTATTATGATCATGATGAAAGTGACAAAATAATACATTTTTCCAGGCTGCTCTGTATATAGTGTGATTTTAAGTCTACTTATTACTCCATTGAGATCATTGATCTGTGCACTTTAGGCTAGGATGAGAAACAGAACACACCTGGGGCAAAAGAAAAGTACGTGTGTACATTCTCCCTAATTGTGTTTTTATGTTCTCCATGCCATATATTATGTATAATCATGTTGCACATCACCATGTCTAGGTATATTGATTCCTTAGGCTGGAACTAACAATGTAACCCTCCTGTAAATCATTCACTTCTGAGTGTAACTCACTGCATGAAATGCCATAAATTTCCACATCCACATAAGATGTGTTATATATCTCTTCATACAAGATCAGAACTGGTAGATGGAACTACTACTGTGTTTCCCTGAAAATAAGACCCTGTCATATTACTTTTAGTCTCAAAAGTGGCGCTAGGTCTTATTTTTTTGGGATGTCTTATTATACTTACCTAGGAGGCTCGGTCCAGATCCCTCCTACTGCTCTCCGGAGCTCTAACGCACTCCTTCAATCCTAGGACACCTACAGAACATCACTTCCTGGTTACGAGATTCATGAATCCCGACTTCAGAAAGTGATGGCTCTGATTGGCTCTCTAGCACTACTCAGCCAAGCAATGCAGTGTTCCAGAACCAATCAGAGCCATCGCTTCCTGGAGGTGGGATTTATGAATCCCATGACCAGGAAGTGATCTTCTGTAGGCAGCAAGAAGTGCATTGGCACTCCAGAGAGCAGCAGGAGAGACCTGGATCGAGCCTGCTATGTAATACATACCTTTTTTTTATTTCTCACGTAATGCAGCTAGGGCTTATTTTCAGGGTAGGGCTTATATTTCATGCCACACCGAAAATCCCCCCAAAATCTGGGTAGGGCTTATTTTCAGGGCAGGTCTTGTTTTTGGGGAAACAGGATAGTTATTTGTTTATTTTACTGTTATCTAGTTGCAGTTTTATTCCTTACTGCTTACCTAATGTTTCTTGGTATATGCTAACTATCCTAGCTAAGCCCCCTTAGGCAAGCTAATTGGTTATCCTGCTCTTGGAAACTCTGCAATCTGCTTGACAAATCTATTGGTACTAGATAAAACTGTCCATATACATTATAAAGAGGTCATCCATACAGCACTGGTTGTCAGTGTCGGGATACACCGGGGTGCGAGTGGAAGCTGTTGCTTTGACTCATGTAGTGGCCAGCGCTTCTAATTGCAGGTGCTCTAATTAAAATCAGTGGGATCTATAGTTATAATTGCAGGCTGGAGTCCCATTGATTTCAATCAGAACTGAGGGACTTCTCAGCGGTCTCTGTGAGAAGAGCTGCTGTTAGAAATGTCTAGCGGCTTGCCTCCCTCACCTCAAAAAAATAAACACGTGTATTCTATATATTTAGGGGATGGTAAGGGAAGATAATTATGAGTAAGAGAAAAGGTGTTTTTACAGGGGATGACGATTATCTGAATAGTCACTCAAAATAACTGCTAAAACATACAAGTGACTGTTGTTTACACAGAGTGATTGTTGTTCAACCTCACATGCTCTGAACGAATTATTTGGGAACACTTACACAGGCTGAAATTTTGTTCATTGACTACTTTGGGGTCATGAGGGTCTTTGGCGCACATGTATTTGAAATTTTAATCCTCCCTAATGCACACTCATTGGTTGCCGAGTCCACTGAACACACATAAATATGTGAGTAGTCTTTGAGTATATGCTCACAACTGTGAGAGGCCACAGCACCTAGGGTTCCGTCAAAGGCCAAACCAACAAGAGACTGTGATAGCAAGGGGTATCTTCAAAGTCCAAAATCAGCCAGAGACTGCAGCAGCAAGTGTTCTTTCGAAGACCAGCAGGAACTGTTCAGTTGAGGATTACTCGCACATACTCATGTGTTTTCAGGAATCAAGGAGCATTAAGTGTGAGAGTAAAATGTTCAAAAAAGGCGGGATACAATCAGTGTTCGATGGGAGGCACATATTGAACTAGCATACACCTTCTTGCAAAGTTGTTGGCTCGTCAGTGAAAGACAATGATTACCTGTTTACTCCAGATAATAATTACAGGGGTTGTCCGGAAGTTTGGGTGCTTTTTCTATTGATTCCCTATCCTCAGGATAGGCCATCAATAAAAAATGACAGGGCTTTGCCGCTTGAGACCCCCAACCATCAGCTGCTTTCTTAATACCACTGTGAATGTGGTCAGCACTGGATGCAGACAGTGCTGCCACCTTGGAGTGGCCCAATTCGGTAGTGCAGGCACAGCTCAATTGAATTCAATGGGAGCTGTGCCTGCAATACCAATCCGGGCCACTGCTCTACGGACAGCATGGTCTGCTTGCAGTGCTGTCGATGCTGAGAGCAGCACTGGGAATTAGCCGATCGGTGGGGATCCCGAGTAGTAGTCCCTTGCTGATTAATAGAAAAAATGCCTGAAGTCCCAGGTAACCCTTTAATCAACTAGTGACTATTTTTAGGTGAGCTGAAATTAAGCAATTAGTGAACGAATTCTCACACGTTGGGGGCTGTGTTTATATGGAACAACTGTTGCTTACATTTGTTCAATCGAGCGACTATTTGGACAGTAGTTTTCACATGTAAAGCTACCTTAAGTGCTTGGCCAACAACAATCTTGTGTGTATGCCCAGCCTAATAGATGGCGATCAATAGCTAAAGCCCTTCCTTTATTAGCATATCATGTTCTAATTGGACAAATAACAATACATCGTCTAAACCAGACAACTTCTTTACTGATCTTTTAAGTGCCCAATGACTTTATATCCTATTTGTATGTACCTATATCAAGTTTATGTTCTTTGCTGTCTAGACTGTTCAGTTAATATACTTATCCGCACAAAACATTGGGAGTAGGTAAAGGGGTTATTCAGGGACATGGTTCTGTTCAAAAATCTCTGCAGTCTGTGGTACTAAAATAGCAGAGCTCTTACTTACTGTTCCATGCTCCCTAACCGCTGCCATCTTGCCGATTCACCCGGCTGAACTTCACTGCCTGGAGGGGAGTGATGATAACCTGGCATTGAGTCGCTTGAGTGCCGCAGCTATTCACCGACTGAAGGGCTGCAGAGGTCACATGCCCTTTTTGTCAGGGACATAATTGCCGGCTCCCTACACCTTAAAGTGAAGTTCAATGGGGTCTGGAGAGCCGGCAGTGGCAGCAAAGGTGAGTAAGAGCTCTGTTATTTTAACATTGGGCATAATAGGCTGAACTGGATGGACATATGTCTTTTTTTGGCCTTACATACCATGTTACTACTGCAGACTAAAGAGGTTATTGAACAGAGGTATGTCCCTGGATAACCCCTTTAAGTAACAGTACACAAATCTAGATTATTGGACATATAAGTGTGATGATGACCATAACTAGTCCTTCACAGTTTCTCAATATCGTCTAGGGGCAGAAATCCTTCTATCTTTAATATTTTAACACAATATCATTAACAAATTTGTACATAGGTGGTGTACACTGCAAATACAATATTTAATTGTATTTTTAAGTTTATGAACAGAGTTGCAGCCACAAGCTAGAAACATAGTATAATGTACTGGTAGGCAGATGAAATTGGATCTGTATGTAGGAGTGAATGACCTACTTATTTAACTATTCTTTCTGGGCCTCAGTCACTGTTAAGTGTAGAATCATAAAATGGTAGAGTTGGAAGGGACCTCCAGGGTCATCTGGTCCAACACCCTGCTGAATGCAGGATTCACTAAATCATCCCAGACAGATATTTTCCCAGCCTTTGTTTGAACACTTCCATAGAAGGAGAACTCACCACCTCCTGTGGTAACCTGTTCCACTCATTGATCACCCTCACTGTCAGAAAGTTTTTTCTAATATCTAATCTGTGTCTCCTCCCTTTCAGTTTCATCCCATTGCTTCTAGTCTTTCATTGTACAAATGAGAATAGGGCTGATCCCTCTGCACTGTGACAGCCCTTCAAATATTTGTAGACAACTATTAAAGGGGTTGTCCCGCGCCGAAACGGGTTTTTTTTTTTTTAAACCCCCCCCCCCCCGTTCGGCGCGAGACAACCCCGATGCAGGGGTTAAAAAAACCACCCGCACAGCGCTTACCTGAATCCCGGCGGTCCGGCGTCTTCATACTCACCTGCTGAAGATGGCCGCCGGGATCCTCTGTCTTCATGGACCGCAGGGCTTCTGTGCGGTCCATTGCCGATTCCAGCCTCCTGATTGGCTGGAATCGGCACGTGACGGGGCGGAGCTACACGGAGCTACACGGAGCCCCATTCAGAAAAGAAGAAGACCCGGACTGCGCAAGCGCGGCTAATTTGGCCATCGGAGGGCGAAAATTAGTCGGCACCATGGAGACGAGGACGCCAGCAACGGAGCAGGTAAGTATAAAACTTTTTATAACTTCTGTATGGCTCATAATTAATGCACAATGTACATTACAAAGTGCATTATTATGGCCATGCAGAAGTGTATAGACCCACTTGCTGCCTCGGGACAACCCCTTTAAGTCTCAGCCTTCTATTTTGCAAGCTAAACATTCCCAGAACCTTTAACTGTTCCTCATAGGACATGATTTGCAGACCACTCACTATCTCGGTAACTCTTCTCTGAACTTGCTCCAGTTTGTCTATGTCTTTTTTAAAGTGGGGTGCCCAGAACTGGACACAATATTCTAGATGAGGTCTGACTAAGGAAGAGTAGAGTGGGATAATGACTCGAGATGAGCGAGCGTACTCGTCCGAGCTTGATACTCGTTCTAGTATTAGGGTGTTCGAGATGCTCGTTACTCAAGACGAGTACCACGCGATGTTCGAGTTACTTTCACTTTCATCTCTGAGACGTTAGCGCGCTTTTCTGGCCAATAGAAAGACAGGGAAGGCATAACAACTTCCCCCTGCGACGTTCAAGCCCTATACCACCCCCCTGCAGTGAGTGGCTGGCGAGATCAGGTGTCACCCAAGTATTAAAATCTGCCCGCCCACGGCTCGCCACAGATGCATTCTGACATAGTTCAGGGAAAGTGCTGTTGATGCCGGAGCTCCTATAGGGAGAGCGTTAGGAGTGATTTTAGGCTTCAAGAACCCCAACGGTCCTTCTTAGGCCATAGAAATCGCAGATCGCACCTATCTGCGATTCCTGTTCTCTTCCCTCCTCCAGAAAGCTACTGTGATTAGCTAACACACGCCATTAGCCAATCACAGCCATTCAATGACATCATTGTCATTGGCTGTGATTGGCTGAAGGCACGTGTGTTTTCTGGAGGCGGGGATTTCAAGCCCTGCGTCCAGAAAGCAATACTCTGCCGGGGACCAGGAGGGAGCGACATCCTGCAGCAGCGCCGCAGAACGCCGGGGGAAGTGAGTAATGATTTTTATTTTTTGCTCCGCTGTATTCCCGGCGTATAAGGTGACAGTTGGGGGGTCGTCTTATACGCCGGTATATACGGTATATTTTTTTTTTATTTTTACACATTTCTGGATGAATTGCAGGGAAGGGCTTCTATATTTAAGCCCTTCCCGACAATTCATCCCACGCACGCTGGCAGCCCATTGCTTTCAGTGGAACCTGCTGTATTGCCGGCTCCATTGAATTCAATGGGCTAACATCGTTCTTCTCTGCCACAGCTGTTACAGCTGTGGCAGAGGAGAACGATCTTTATGCTGACAGTGGGGGGGGGGGGGGGTGGGAGCACTCTTGCCGCTATTGTGGCTTAATAGTGGGACCTGGGAACTTGAGATGCAGCCCAACATGTAGCCCCTCGCCTGCCCTATCCGTTGCTGTGTCGTTCCCATCACTTTCTTGAATTGCCCCGATTTTCACAAATGAAAACCTTAGCGAGCATCGGCGATATACAAAAATGCTCGGGTCGCCCATTGACTTCAATGGGGTTCGTTACTCGAAACGAACCCTCGAGCATCGCGATAATTTCGTCCCGAGTAACGAGCACCCGAGCATTTTGGTGCTCGCTCATCTCTATTAATGACCTCACGTGATCTAGAATCTATGTTTCTCCTAAAACATCCCAGAATTGTGTTTGCCTTTTTGGCTGCTGCATCACATTGTTGACTCATGTTCAGTCTATGATCTATTAGTATACTCAAGTCTTTTTCACATGTGCTGCTGCTTAGCCCAATTCCTCCCATTCTGTATGTGGTTTTTTTTTTTTTGACCAGAAGTACGACTTTGCATTTCTCTTTGTTAAATACCATTCTGTTAGTTGCCGCCCACTGTTCAAACTTTTCTAGATCTTTTTGATCCACTTGATACATTCTTCTACTTGGATGTGCAGCCATTTATAACCACTCTTTGAGTACGATCACTCAGCCAGTTGTGAATTCACCTAACAGTTGCCTTGGCAATCCCATATTTGGTCATTTTTTCAATAAGTATGGTACTTTTTCAAATGCTTTACTAAAGTCAAGTTATACTATATCCACCACATTTCCCTGATCAACCCAGTTGGTGATTCTGTCATAGAAGCAAATTAGATTGGTCTGGCATGACTTGTTTGTTACCAACCCATGCTGGCTCTGGTTAATTATTCCATTATCATCCAAGTACTTGCATACATGCTGTTTAGTAATTTGTTCAAAGATTTTTCCTGATATAGAAGTTAGGCTCACAGGCCTGTAGTTTCCTGGATCCACCTTCTTCCCTTTTTTGAAGATAGGGACAACATTTGCCCTTTTCCAATCTTCTGGGACTTCTCCTGTTCTCCAGGAATTATCAAAGATTATGGCGAGTGGCTCAGCAATTCCTTAGACATCTCCAATGGTAGGAGGATACCTAAAATAGCAGATGCTGGATATTAGGGGAGTATGGAGAGGGGAACACGTGCTGGCCCTTAAAGAGGGGGGGGGGGTGGAAGCATGTGCGAGCCCTATGGGCAGCATAGCAGTGCACTATGTGACTGGCTGCAGTGTCCAACTGCAACTTTAAAGGTGTTGTGCCGCGCCGAAACGGGTTTTTTTTTTTTTTCAATAGCCCCCCCGTTCGGCGCGAGACAAACCGGATGCAGGGGTAAAAAAAAAAAGTCCAGTACTTACCCAAATCCCCGCGCTCCCGCGACTTCTTACTTACCTTAGTAAGATGGCCGCCGGGATCTTCACCCACGATGCACCGCGGGTCTTCTCCCATGGTGCACCGTGGGCTCTGTGCGCTCCATTGCCGATTCCAGCCTCCTGATTGGCTGGAATCGGCACACGTGATGGGGCAGAGCTACAAGAAGCAGCTCTCCGGCACGAGCGGCCCCATTCGGAAGGGAGAAGATCGGACTGCGCAAGCGCGTCTAATCGGGCGATTAGACGCTGAAATTAGACGGCACCATGGAGATGGGGACGCTAGCAACGGAACAGGTAAGTGAATAACTTCTGTATGGCTCATATTTAATGCACAATGTACATTACAAAGTGCATTAATATGGCCATACAGAAGTGTATAACCCCACTTGCTTTCACGGGACAACCCCTTTAAGAGCAGGTGAGCAGCAGCAACGTGCCATGACAGTGTACATAATGAGTAGCACTATTTTTAGATATATAACTTATATGTGAAATTTTTCACCATTTTTCCTTTCTGTAGGCTCCATTTCTAATTGTTAGTTTTCCCAGAAATAGTGGATGGAGACTAGCTGCTATGATGTCTCCAGTACACTGCATAGAGAAAGTAGAGGAGATCCTGCTTCCCTATCTCTCTGTAGTATACCATCAGAAGCAGCTGCAGCAGCATAGAGGACATTATACAGCAATACTGAGCAGTGTAGTTGTGAATCCTGGAATCGGGTGAGAAAAAATACCGCTAGATCCTACAGCAATAGTGACTCTGTCTATCTGCCTCTCTCACTGTAGCAGCTCCCTCCTCCTCCTCCTCTCCTTCCCCTTTCTATCGACTTCCATGGGCAGCATATAAAATCTGATCTTCCATTAGCTGATTGATCTGGAAATTGATTTTAGTATTTTTTCAGAGTGAATGTTCAGTTCAGGAGTAGGAAGAAGCGTCTTATAAGTGGTGAAAGGGGCATTTTTCTCTAATAAGATATACTGGAAAGTGTCTTACATTCGCTTGTATTATTGATTTATACAGTGCCTTAAGCCCCCCTTGTCTTTTACTTTTGGAAATTCATATTTCTGTCACAGACGGAGAACAAATAAAAGATAATAGCACTTCTAATAACAAGCTAGTACTGGACAGCAAATTCAAAAAAATGTTAACAAAAACATAACAAATCAATTAAAGATTTCAAATAAAACAAACTAAATAGGTCTCAGAACTTACCGAATGCAACAATATTATGATTCCTCGAGTATAGTGCTTGAAATGTACAGAAATTAAAATGTTATATTTGTGAATTTATTTCCTACACGAAACTCCATACTTGGCCACTTCTCAGCCTTTCGAATATTTAATGCAGAACATATTTTAAGCCATCGCTCTTCGTGAGTTGGCTGATATTCACTGATGTTGGCTGATATCAACCTCTATATATAGAGAATGATACTCCAAAACCGAAATAATGTGAAACTTAGCATTTTACCGTTAATTCCAGCTTGAAGTAAACAGGATAACATTCATCATGCAGTCACTTGTCATAAAGAGGATGTCATAATGTATACTAATATCAGATTATCATTCACTAGTTATTAATATCCATGCCATTTATTGGTTTGTTCACATGTGACTTTTTATGTTAGAGATTCACCCTGCATTTTGCGGAAAAAATAAAGCAGAAATTAATCTCAGAGTGAATAAATCTAGACATTACCAAAGAAAATCAAAGAAAAAGCTGCAATTAGAATGTAATATGAACTATCGTGAATTCATTGATCCTTTGATGGTGTTGCTCTACTGAAAATCCACAAGTTACATTTCATTACATTCTTATTACAGAAATGAATGCCCCAGTGTGCATTAATTAATTTGACAGCATATGGTAATCAAGTTCTCTGCTCTGTTTCTTTCATACAGAGGTTCTTTCTATTCTATATTTCCTAAATACGAGGAACATACATTCATGAAGTAGAAGGCTGACACTAGAGAGAGCACTGTGATCTAGAGATTTTTTACAGCCTCATAGACTTCAATGGGGATTATATAAATCCATATTCAGTTTGCTTCTTTATATGGAATTCTTTAACAAATCTGTGCAAATATAGAAGTTATGGAGCAGAGGATTCTATTGAAGTAGTGTATTAAAAGGATATTCTGGGCATTTACTATTGAGGACCTCTCCTCAAGATAGGTCCTCAATAATTGATCCACGGTGGTCCGCCAGTTTGGTTCAACAGCAATCAGCTGACCCTCCGACCCGCTATTAGTGCAACTGAGCCAGACGCGCACATGGCTGGTCAGAGTGGGAAGTGTTATAGGAAAGTTTTGCTTCCCTTGAGGAACCGGAAGTGTGATGGAAGACATTGCTCACTTTGATTTCTGCACCCAACAGTCATCCCATATAAAAGGACTCTTAGTCACAGTCCATCAACAAAAGGAATGTTGTTTCTGGAACAACAATGTCATTTTTCAATCTCGGACAACTCCTTTAATTAGTGAAAGTTGGGACATTCATTTAATAAAAATATAGTGATATTTAAAAGTGTTGTCCAGTGGGATTATTCTTTTATTTTTCCTTTAGGGCTCGTTCACACTAGCAGTATCATTTATGTTTCATGGATGTGAGACACGTACATAAAAAAACACGTAAAAACAAATTATTTTTAAAACATATGTTTTAGTTTTTAAATCATATGTGGGGTTTATGTATCCTCCTATTTGCTGTGCTTTGATACATATTAAACACGTATACATTTTAACTGTAACCTGTTTAAACCTGTCAATAAAGTGTTGGAATTCATTTGTAGAAAAGCTTGAACAAACAGCATCAATCCCCTGGATGTCGGTAGCGCAGTACAAAATAATTAGTTTTATAGTAGCAACATAGCCCCTCCTATTACCTGTTGTGGAAATCGCTAGAGTTGTCATGTATGCAAATATAAATGCATTTCAATATGTTTTCCATTAACTTTAGTACCATAAAAGACCGCCTGCAGACAGCTAGGTCGGATCCCGCTGCGAGAATTCTCACATCGGGAAGCATAGCCCTGCAGCTCACCCGCTCCTAGCGTCTCCTCTTCTCTGTGATGTGCCGGCTGCCGGCCAACCGGCGCATGCGCAGAGCGGAGCCAGCAGTTATCCACTGACATTTCTCTGTGGGCCTCTGTGAGACCCACACAGAAATAGAGCATACCATGATTTGTTTTCCGCATGTGTTTTTACACGGACAAATCATAGCCGTGTGCATAGGATTGCGTGCATACATGCAATCCTATGCAGGCGAGCATGAGTGGAAATTCTGCGGGAAATCCTGCCGCAGAATTTCTGCCCGTGTGCAGGGTGCCTAAATCATATAACTTTTTCTCCACTTTTTTTGGTGGAAAGGTATACAAAGTTAAACGTAGTCAAACATATGCACTTTTTAAACTACAGTTAAAACTCTTTAACCTATGGGTCCGTGAAATGTTATATATTCATCCAATTTTTTACCGAAGAAACTTATACATTTTTTGGATGACAGTACTCCAGTGTGCGCAGTCCGCTAATGTTCACTCTTATATTAGCATTTCACAAATTGACATATAAGGACAAGATATTAGCAAAGAAACCATTGCAATGTTCACACTTCAGAATTTTGTCAGGATTCAGGGTTTAACCCCTTAGTGACCAAGCCTGTTTGCGCCTTAACGACCAAGCCAAATTTTTGACATCTGATACGTGTCACTTTAACATAGAATAACTCCGTAAAGGTTTTGCATATCCAAGTAATTCGGACACACATTTTTTTTGCCACATATTGTACTTCATTTAGGCGTTAAAAATAGTCTGCTAGGATTTGTGTAGATTTATTAAAAGTGCCAAAATTGGGAAAGTTTTTAAAAAATTTTCATTTTTTTCACATTTTCAATTGTAATATATCAAATATGTGCAAACATACTGTACAAATTTTGGATAAGATATATATTTCCATCTGTTTACTTTATTTTGGATGCATTTAAAAAGCTTTAGTTTTTTAACTATTTACAAATTTAACATTGAACATTTTGAGGAACACTTTGTTTTTCTACACGAAGCCAAGATTGCAAAAGTTCATGGGTGTCAAATTGATAGATACCCCTACAAATGACCACATTTTAAAAACTACACCCCTTAATGTATTGCCCTGCTTACAGCCGCATAATGTACTGTGCATAACTGCATACTAACACAGGTGGTGATGCGCAGTATGCATTTTTTTATTTGCATTTCCTGCACTGTCGCTTAGCGATAATGCGGGTACCCGCAGCCCGTACACAATAAAGTTATGTATGGGCTGTGGGTATATCCATGACCATACAGCACAATGGGATCTATGTTGTGGATATCAGCGGTAAAATAGAACATGCTCCGTTCTGTTTTCTGCGAGTGGATTATGTAATTCTGAACCGCTAATGTGAGCAGAATTGTGTAATCCAATGCAATGGATCTACGTATTACCGCTGATCAAATGCATACGAAATCCACAATTTATATCCGGTTGTGCAAGACTGGCCTAATGGTAGATCGCTGACTGGGGACGGCTCAACGAGGCCACCGGTCACTGCTCCAGGCACTGGTCACCGGGATCAAGGAGATTTAAAATTTCCTTGGCTCCCCGCCTCCTGCGCATGTGTCTGGCGTTTTGCCTATGGGTGCATGCGTAGAATCCGGGTAAGGTCCATGGAGGAGGATCGCGTCGGGGTTCAAATACAGTAGCCTCTGGTAGAAAGTTTCATCTCCTCTCACCGATTGCATCGGTGAGGGGAGGTGAAAATTCAACTTTTTAAAAAACTTTTACATGATTGCCATTATGTGAGGGTATATATATATATTGCCATATGTGTTTTTTATGTTTTATACCTATATGCAAGTTTTATTCAATTCCAAATGAGAGAAAAAACTTATATGTCGCCTTACATCAGATATCCCAAGGCTTTGCAAGAGATGTTCTAGAAACACAGCAAAAAAGAACCAGACATGAAGGACGCATGTACTTGGCCGTTTTCCCAGAAACAAGATATCAAGATGTTCAAATGTACATAACTTTCACTGTCTTAGGCCGAAATCCGGACTTCTTAGAATTGAGTGGGTGATTCTTTGTACTGGAGTTAATTGAATACGTGATTTTCTGTACGTAAGCCAGAGGCGCCAGTATCAAGATAATGACTGTTATATGATTTTCACTGTCTCAGTCCGCAAATCCGGACTTCCCATATATGGTTATGAGCCCATCACCCCCTAGTGGGGATGGGACAAAGGGTATAAGATCTCATGTAATCTGTAATAAAGTACGGCGACGTGGGCACAGCTGAGAGCCATGTCCCGTGTGAGAAACTATACCAGACCTCTGTGTGGTGTCTATTCTTACGGCCGGCAACGGGGCAAGTGGGGTGGGCCCGATTGGTGCTGTACTTAGAAATTTTACCCTGATAATTATCTATTGGATATCGGCGATCACGTGACCAGGAACCACATACCGTGGCACCCTATGACATCTTCAGGCTCTTGACTGCCTGTTAAATTTCCCGGACTTTTGCACATGTGTGCGCCATTATGCTGACGTGCGCATGAGCCAGGGTAAGGCTCACGGATAAAGATCCCATCGGGGGACAAATCCGAGGACCTTGGGTATGTCATATCATCTCCCCTCATGGATACAATTCGTAAGGGGAGATGAAACTTTAACTTTTTAATTTTTTTTTTACACTTTTTAACTTTCCATGATCACTGTTATCTGATGTATAACGGTGATCATGTGACCGGGAACCGCATCCAGCAGATTTTTAATTTGCCAGGCTCTCCGGGCTTCTGCGCATGAGCAGAAACCCGTGGCAGGTCCCGATCGCTGGGGGACATCTCCTGCCTCCCGGCTACCTTCAGGGCCCGGGAGCCAGGAGATTTAAAATTTGCCAGGGCTCCTGGCCTTCTGCACATAATGCCGCCTGGTGCGCATGTGCAAAAGGCCGGCGTCAGGTCTCGGAGGACCAGATCACCCCGGGACATTGCGGAGGACACGGGTGAGTACTCTCAGCTGCCCCCATATTTTCCGATCCATGAGGGCAGCTTAATCTTTAACTTTTTAAAAACTTTTTTGCACTCCATTGGATAGGGATGATTGCATTGCCGGGGGCCCGGGATGACAGCTCCATATTGTCAGATACTTCCGGGAACTGACAGTATGGAGCTGTCACGTCCTCAGCCTACGTGGCTTTAATTCCCGCATGAAGCATGTTTTTAAGTCCTCTGGGATTAAAGCCCACTTTGGCAGGACGAAAAAACACAACGGGGTGGTCACTAAAGGGTTAAACACATGGCCGTGTGTTAGTCCCGTTATGCGGCTGTGAAAATCATGGCCATAGAAAGGGACAAAACGAAAATCATTGATTTCAATGGCTTCATTTTTGCTGTCAGGATTCTCGTGAGTTATTACTACGTGCAAGAAAAAAGATAGGACTTTTCTCAAACTTGCGTGCAATAGCACAGAGTTTGAATAGTCAAATAAAAAAAAAAAAACTGTTCATACGCTAATACTCTCCGTAGTGATGAGCATATTAGCGCATACCCCATGTGTTTCTGTGCACCAAAGGTTATCATAGCAGTCTATGGGAGTGTGCAAATGTGCACATATGTATGCACGGGTATGTGCAAAACCCTGTACATACCTGTGAACACCAGCACCTCGAGAGGCTAAAATTGTGTCCTAAAACCAGTTGGTCACTTTAATTATTATGTCATTCAACCCAAAGCCATATTTTTCAGAGTATTTACACCAGAAAACTGGTGCAAATACATGGATAAATCTATCATAATGCATATATATGAAAATACTAACTAGCTGTCCGTCCGTACGTGAGTGAGTTACATGGTCCGCCCCTGATCATAGGTCCTGCACGTACATAGGTGCTGTCTGGCTAGGTGTTCATTAGTATTCTATAGCAACTAAGGCCGCAGGGGTTTGTAGGGGATGGAATACTAACAAGTACCTACAGCAGCCGTGTGCTTACAGGACCTGTGATGATGTCACTATCATGTAATCAGTCACTTGTGTGGGAGAAATCCGGGGTCACATGACCAGAGGTTGATCAGAGTGTGCAGGACACTGCTGAGCTGCTTTTGATCCCTGTTGTATGAAGAATGTATGCAGCAGAGCTGTATGTGATGTACATGTAGCAGTGCTGTGTGTGTGTGACGTGCATGTAGCAGAGCTGTATGTGATGTACATGTAGCAGCGCTGTGTGTGTGTGACATGCATGCAGCAGTGCTGTGTGGCGCATTGCGCCACCAGAAACACTGGTACTATAATTTCCTAATAATTACTAGTATATTAATATATAGTAACATTTTTCTTCCTTTACAAGTATTGCTCAATGACAGGATATATTTACTTTAGTAGAAAAGTATACAAACTCATTTGAGTTTGTTCTTTTCTGTAATAATTACATCAGACTGAGAAACATGAAATGCACATGAAAGAACAGCAGCAATAATACTGTAACAAGCAGTTATGATTTAGATACATCAACCACCTTTTATGAACCTTCTCTCTGCACACAGTTTATCAAGTTTATTTAGCTTATTTTGGTGTCCTTGTAATAGTCTGACACGTCTCCTCTGACAGACAGCCGCAGGGAAGCTGGTAATTTCTTTGGTGCAGGCACTCAGCTTTATTGGCTCATTAAACATCACTAGAAAGAAACAAACTCATACAGCCTGTTAAAGTGTTTCTATATACACCCAGCATGAAAGTTCCCTACAATATTTAAAAGACAGCACTCAAAGCTGATCACAGCGGGTTGCCAAGGAGGAATAAATAACGCACTTAAAAATATAGCAAAATCTAATGCATCTCTATCCTAATCCATTTACTGCCATAGCAGCCTTTTATGCCCCATTTAGTAATAGAGAAATTTTGGTATTTTTGGTATATTCTTTGGTATACTAATGCAACTAATGTTGCTAGTCTGTCATTTGGAATCCCCACATTACCATATACACTTGGTATAGATACATGCTGCACTATGACTATGGGGTTTATGAAGGAAGTGTTGAGGCTAAAAATGTCCATCAAGCATTGGAGGCATAAAATAAATAAATCTTGTTATTTGTATAGCACCAACTTATTCTGCAGCACTTTCAGGTCATTTATTCATTACCCCCCACCAAGCTGGGTACTCATTTTACCCATCTCAAAAGTATGGAAGGCTGAGTCAACCTTGAGCCAGCTAACCTGAACTACGTAGGGATTGTACCCACAACCTTCAGGTCGTGAGCGAGAGTTTAGGACTGCATTTCTGCTGCCTTAACGCTCTGCTCCACACAAGGATTGTTTGGAAACACGAAAAGGTGCCTATACAGCTTCAGCTGTTGGCTGATTGATTATTCTGCTGCCAGCTGTTTCTCCGACACCCCTATGCACATGAATGCTTGGCTTTGCTTTAGGGAGGTAAGTCAAAGCGAGACACCTCTAGCAGCGGCTTTTCTTACATAGAACAAAAAGACCAGATGTTGAAATTCCATGTGCCTCATCCTATTTTTCCCCAACATCATCTGTCGTTGGAAAGTTGAGTGACTCCCATAAACATTAAGGTGGCTTTACATGGCATGACTGTCAGACACATAAATGTCCGACAGTTGTCCTAAAACGCATCACTCCTGTGCTTTTACACAGGAGCGATAGTTTTTCAGTGAATGGAGCTTGAGCATGTGCAAGATCTCTTCTGGCTGCCTGCCTCCATTCACTGTGAACAGGCAGTGGTTCAAAGATGAGCGACTGCCTGTTTACACTTGTCCACTAGTTGTTTTGATTCATTGAGCTGAAGCAAAGCAACTACTGAGCAATCTGTTCCCCGATGCCCTGTCAGATCATGTGTTTACACGGGACAACTATCGCTGAAAATCACTCAATTGAGTGATTTTTCAGCCGTTAGCTGTTCCATGTGAAGCCATTCTTAGAGAGTCAAGCAACTCTGCAAAAATCCTCAAATTCAATTGGCTAAAAATGAATGCATATGGAGACCTTAAAAGGGTTGTCTGTTTACCGGCCAGCATTCTCCCTAGAGTGCCCACTGTGCTAAAAAAAAACAAAAGAAGCAGTACTTGTACGTCCTTTGCCACTGTGATCCAGCGCTGCAGCCCCTCCGAAGTCCCAGTGTTTGTTGTGGCAGATGATGTCACCGGAAGCCCCCTGACTGCTTCAGTCAATCAGAGGCTGCAGCATCACCGTTCTGAACTCCTGGCATCATGGCACCCAGGATGTGAGTGCTGATGGAGGAGAGCGGGTGGTGGCACTGTAGCCTCTAATTTTAGGACAATGGGTGGTATAGAGGGAATGTTGTCTGGTAACCAGACAGGTCATTTAAGTGTAATTGTCTTTTACAGTGATTTAGATCTTCTCATTAAACATGTAAGATTGAAATTCAATTTGTTCCTTACTATATTTTTCCTCTTCCTGCTAGAATCACTGCTCTTTGTAGATGATGTCTATTGGCAAGGTGTTATTCAGGGGCATCATTAGCACTAGAGATCCAGGGCATAGGCCCTGAACCTCTAGGCCAGTGCCCAAATCCCGGCAACTACCAATTTCATAACATTTCTTTTTGCCAAACGAGCTATCCCCTATAGCCTTGGTTTTTTTGCGAGATAAGCTGTAGTTCCCTTATGCCCCATTCTGGTGTATATGTGAGTTTTTGGTCACTTTTGAATTGTATTTTTTGGGAGGCAAATAAATGAAAAATATCAATTTTCGCATTATTTTTTACATTTTGGCTTTCTTTCTACGCTGTTTCCCGTGCTGGATAACAAACATAATATTTTTATAGGATGGGTCATTACGAACTCAGCGATATGTAATATGTTTATTTTTAGACATGAGCGAACGTACTCATTTCGAGTAATTACTCAATCGAGCACTGCGATTTTCGAGTACTTCCGTACTTGGGTGAAAAGATTCGGAGGGCACGGGGGGAGGCGTGGCGGAGCAGGGGGTAGCAGCGGGGAACAGGGGGGAGCCCTCTCTCTCTCCCTCTCCCCCCCCCATTCCCCGCTGCAACCCCCCACTCACCCACGGCGCCCCCCCGAATCTTTTCGCCCGAGTACGGAAGTACTCGAAAATCGCGGCGCTCGGGTGAAAAAGGGGCGTGGCCGAGTAGGTTTGCTCATCTCTATTTATTTTATAAAAAGGGGCTTTATAGGAAAAAAAAGTGTTTTTTTTTTTTTTTTAAATAAACTTTATTTCACTTTATTAAACTTTTTTAACTATCATCTGAACGTGCTGGTGGGCATTTGATCTACTTTGCAGCCAGAATCAAGACTATATCTAATGGATGCATGCACACTATGACTTCAATAGAACAGAACCTTTACATGATGGATGTGATATATCGAGACACGTAACTATCATGTGAGTCCTACATTTATGAAACTTTCTATAGTTGTGTATGAGTACCAATTATGAAATATCAATGTTTTCTCAGGTATACACAATGATACTATAGAATATAACTCACCGAAAAACTGAGGATTTAGTTAACAGCCCAGGCAAATGCATTGGAGGATATAGATTGTTTGTATTTGAAGCGATAATATTGTTCACATATGTAGAGCAACGGACTTTTTCAAAGAAGACCTGGGGCATATTGGTTGAGATGCGCTGCTAAAGTGGGCTAATTTGATGAAATATTGGACACCTGTATCCTAAGAGATATGTTGAGGTCATGAGATGAAACACCAGGTATGTGTTCTATACACGTATATTGGTGATTGGATATATAACCAGCTGGTTATGTATAAGATACTTGATGGTCTAACTGACAAATTCTTGATATAAGTAGCATGTTCGGGTGGATAACTTTGGAGTGGGCCACCAGTTACACGTGATATGCATCTGACATGAATAATTGTTGATAAATTGAATGATTTAAACTCATATAAAGTATCTACATGGATTATTACAGTACATAAGTTCCAAGTTGCAGGTGATTTTGATGTGTAATTAAAACCTTGAAGCATCCTTTTCACAATCAGACTGATATACATTTGGATATTGAATTGGTAATAAGAGATATTTACTTTATTTCCTGAATATAGGGTGCAACAGAACTTATACTGGAGGTTCCTGTTAGGATTGCCCTCATCAGGGGGCTTTCTCAAGATTGATAGGGAGGGCTGTTTTTGATGAATGAAGTGTCAGAATAGAGGTAGTTTGACTTTGCTCCCTGTCTTCCTCCCTCTTTCTTTTTATAGGATTATATAGTAGAGAATTTAGTATTTTAATTTTAGAATACGGTTAAAGGGGTTGTCTCGTGAGAGCAAGTGGTGTTAAGCACTTCTGTATGGCCATATTAATGCACTTTGTAATATACATCGTCCATTAAATATTGGCCATACAGAAGTTATACACTTACCCCTCCGGTGCTGGCGTCCCCGTCTCCATGGCGCCGACTAAAGCTGCCATCTGCCAGGATTAGACGCGCTTGCGCTGTCTGCTCTCTTCTGTCCGGCTCCGGCGTGCTCGCGCTGCGGAGGTCTTCTGCGCATGCGCAGAAGACCTCCGCAGCGCGAGCATGCCGGAGCCGGACAGAAGAGGGGAGACAGCGCAAGCGCAGAAGACCTCTGCAGCGCAAGCATGCCGGAGCCAGACAGAAGAGGGGAGACAGCGCAAGTGCGTCTAATCCCGGCAGAAGGCAGCTTTAGTCGGCGCCATGGAGGCGGGGACGCCAGCACCGGAGGGGTAAGTGTATAACTTCTGTACTGCCAATATTTAATGCACGATGTATATTACAAAGTGCATTAATATGGCCATACAGAAGTGCTTAACAACACTTGCTCTCACGGGACAACCCCTTTAAGTATTAATGGTAGTCCATCTTGCAAACAGTCACCAAATAGATACCAGTTCTGTGCCTACACAAGGATAATTCCCATTTGTACTTCCACAAAGTAATCATGCCCCCTTAGTGCCACATAGTTATACTGCCCTTCTTTGTGCCGCACACAGTAAAAAACTCCCGTTGTGCCTTCCATAGAGTAACAATGCCCATTTAGAGCCCAACAGTTATAGTGTCAACACAAGGTAATAAACCCCCTTTTGTGCCCCCATAAGGTTATAGTGCTCCCTTTGTGCCCCTATATAATATTATTACCCAATAAGGTAATAGTGCTCCCATAAGGTAATATTGTTATCTTTGTGCCCCTATGAGGTAATAGTGTCCCCTTTATGTCTACAAGTCCCTCCTGTAGCACTGTTGCTTGTTTTCTAGTCTTCCTGCATGCAGCAACTTCTTGTGTAGCTAAATGACTCTTCCACCTCTCGCCCCATCTTGTTCCCTCTGATTCCTCAGAATATCAGAGGGGAGGAGCCAGAACCAGAAATGAGAACAAGTCATCTAGATACACAAGAAGCTGCTGTACACCACACTGGGAAAGTAATAAGAATAGGAAACAGCTGATTTGGGCTGGGTGGATGTAGGGGGTGATTGCCCCCATCCTGCCAAAATCCACCAATGCAAGAAAATAAGTCCACCCCATTGTGTGGTCAACACGACACAAAGTTTATGAAGAAGTTCTTCAAGATGTGATTTATGTATATGGTTTGACCATTGGACTGAGGAGGGTTAGCCAAGGAAAAAGTTACTTAATTTCAAGTAATTTTCAGAGTGTTTTCTAGATCTTAGAAGAAAATTGATTCCTTTGTTGGCATAGATGTGCATAGGGAGCTTGTTGAGGCAGAATACATATCTGTTGAACAGAATAAAGTTGCCACTGAAGGAAAAACACTTAAAGTAATAGAATTATGCAATTTGAAGAAATAGTTGATGACCACCCAAATAACAGTTGAACTAGAAGAGTTTGGCAAACTGTAATGAAGTTCATGGAGATGTGGTTCCATGCAGTGTCATGAATAGGTAACAGTAGTAATGCTGTAGTTTATCGGTGTGACCCCTTGTTTTGAGAACAGGATGCTACAAAGCCCAATGCATCACAGGGAAGAGATCCAGAATCTTCTCATATGACCTGTTAGCTTGGAAGAATGTCCCAAAAAGAGTATCTGTCCTCCTGGAAACGTGGCAGAGGCATTAGGAAGTCTAAAAGGCATGTTAGGGAAATTCAATGGTTTCCTGATATGCTGTCAGGCTCCAAATTAAAGTGATATGCCCGGTCATGAGAACACAGAGACATGCAGGCATGATGCTATGTGAAACACTTTCTGGTTTATTACGCAATACACTCAATCTTTATAGGATTTTACAAAGCGAGTGGCTTTATGCCAAATACAATTAAAAATACAATTAATATGCACATATAGCAGTTTAATACATATCAGTTCCTTATCTCTGCAGATGCCAAAAACATTACTGATGTCTGCATATACTTTAGGCGCACTAGACAAGGGCAAATCCACTCGATGAAGAGAAGGTAGGCAGATGGCTGGTAGACAATGTAGTTGTCAGGAATCTACCAAATGGATAATCTCTGTATTTTTCCAGTTAGTGACAAGAGTGTCCTTTGGAAGACCCAGAAGTGTTGGATTGATAGATTTTTCTATACCAGAAAAAAACATTGTCCACGATAGAGTGCAGCACCTTGCAGATTCAGATGTACAATAATAAAGTGGATAGTCTCTGGAAAAGAGCACCGCTATGCACAGAATAGATGAAGAGTGGCTGAGAATTGTGATGAGAATTCATTGGAATCTGGTACTGGAAGACCAAAGACTGATAAATGAAAGTGTCTGCAGAACCTGAGGCCAAAAAGTTTTGTACACGAAAATAAGACCCTTGATAAAGAAAGTAAATCTCAGTCTGCCTATTAGTTTTGGATATGACATGTAATATCCTCGGCCCAGGATTCTTGCATAAGGGGAGAATATGAAAGGTTTGAAGGAAGTCAAGAGGGATGTCCTCTTCCCAATCGTTTTTTTTGTTTTTTAAACTTCATAAAAATTCAAAACTTGACTTGTAAGAATGTTGCCATCCAATAGGTGGTGCTGCATCTCCTTCCAGGTTAAAGGAGAGATAAAACACATAATGAAAACTGAGCTCAGTGTACTGATTAAGTATTTATCTCTCAGCTCAGTTTGTCTGTTGTTTTAAGTGCAAAACAGTCTCCAATTTTTTGTGTGTGTCATCATTTGTACTTCAATCAAGAGGGGTGTCCTGTCTGCATTTGTATATTATATATGTGCCCCATCCAAACCAGTTTCATTTTAGCTTGATGAAGGGTCGATAGAAGAACCGAAAGCTTGCTGTAACATCATGTATTTTTGTTAGCCATTAAAAGGTATTATATCTACAAGATGATTTTGTTTCTCTCACTGGGAACAATCACACATATCCTCCTTAAACATAGCGGCTGGGGCCTCATTGTTCTATTTAAATTTGGAAGTCAGGGTATGATATTAAATGGTGTATTTGCTTACTGTAAAGGTACCTTGGTGCAGTTGAGGGCAGAAAAAGCTCGTCCAGGTTCTTCAAAAGGTTCCTTTAAAGTAGTCAGGAAGTAGGTAGCTTTACCATGATCAGCTCATTTTGTTCCCAAAGAGAGGCCTAGGCCAGAGCTTCACTGAACAACAATTATATAAGCAATCTATGTTCAATCTATGAAAAACCAACGGGCCATAACTTTGAAGTTTAGGTTTTGTAGATACTTACATATTGTGGAGGTGTAGGCAGATGAACACTCAAACTGCTAGGAATTGTTATAGGAGGAACAGGCTGGACTAGTGGAAAGAGAGGTGCAGTGGGAGGAGGTAAGACAGGGAAGAACTCTTAGATGCCTGCGGAACTTGGGCATTGGCTGAAGTCAGGGGCAATTAGTCTTTAAGAGGCTAGATGCTGGCGAAGGCATGCAAATCCACCAGCAGAGTGCAAAGCAGGAGTAGATTAACTTCCTAGAGAACACCAGGCACCCCGAGAGGTGAGCTGGCGAATTGTGACATTAATCCTTTATATGCCCTAGATATATTCTAAACAATATCCACAGTCATGTCCTTAATGCAGTTACGGAACTAAGAATGTTTGGGATTCATGAGCAATGCAGCAAAGACCATACATCCTTGAGAGGATTAAGGATGAGAACCAGGATTTTGATTCAATTGGTCTACTACCAAATATACGATACTGGGCTTGTATTCAAGTGGGAAGTTAGGTTTGATCTGGGCATAGAGCCATTAGTTTGTTTTTCATGCTCTGAAAGGTCTTCGCCAACATCAATGTTCAAAGCATGAATACTTGTTTTCTGGTTTTCATATTGTCCAACTTTGACAACATTTTGTAAATCTGTCCTGAAGACCTGAACAGAAGACAGGTCACTCTGAAACAACACTATTTATATGGTCACTAAGATGCAAAATTGAATAACATCTATCAGCAATAATATCTTTCTTGGATCCAGCCATGTGCTTGTCTAAAAAAACACCATTTCTTCCAAGTCCGAAAATCCTCAGTTCCATTATATGCCAGGTATACTTTTTCCAATGTGCATTGCTTATATAGAAAATCTAAACATATCACTGCACTGCATGGAAGTTGGCATGTAAATCCCTAAATACGATTAAAAAATAAAGGATTGCTTTACCTGTTGTCATCTTATATACTTAAATCATTGGGATGGAAGAATAAAGTTTCATAGCTCCTGCCATCATAATAACTTGATACTTTTTAAAAAAAAACTCATTCTTATTTCGACTGCAAGGAAGCGTGCGTGACTGGAAGTGACACTGAGCCGTGTGCATCTGCTGCTTATTTGCACTGAGCATTAATCTTCTGAGCAGATGGCAACTCTGATCACTTAAGGCTTAAAAAAAATCTAAAAAGTTAAATTTATTTTAAAGTTAGTGGCTCAAACAGAAAAAAAAACACCTGCTAACTTGTCTACTGCTTTCAGGCCTATAATTATTTCTCTGTTAATGTCGCATTAATACAGATTACAGGGGATTAGGAGAACAGAAATCCTGTTGCTTTACAAAGTACCTGGTTAAACTTCACAGACTGCTAAAGACAACGTATAGGTCAAAAAGACTTTTCAATGCATAGATTTAAGTCACGTCTATGGGAGCATGCAGTATTTCATAATGCGTTTTGGAATACCAGCCACAATACAACTTCCTAGACCAGGTGTACTCAGCTGGTTTTATTGAAGGTTTGCTTATTGGTGTCTGTGGTCTAGTGAAGGTCCAAGGTGAGCAGTAAGTAAGTAAATACATTCAATTCAGTGTGGTATAGTAACATAGTTGGTAAGGTTGAAAGTCACAGGTTCACAGGAAGGCAGAAAATCCATGAGACGAATGCCAAATGTTCCATTTTATGGGGGAAAATTCCCTCCTGACTCTAAATATGGCAATCAGAATACATCCCTGGATCAATGTGTCATCTCCATATTTCTAGTATCCAAGGATGCATTCTTGTTAGTGTTTTACAAATTTTGTAGACCAATTTACCTGAAAAGTCATTATTTGTTAGTAGGTAAAGCAGACCAGGTTTTTAAATTCATTCAACCCAGACTTCAAAATAAATTAGGACCCCAGACTCCGTAACTCATTCAAAAAGGAGACACTTAAAAGGGGTTTTCCAGGGAGAATACTATTGATGACTTATCCTTAAGACAGGTCATCAATAGTTTTTTTTAAACATTCTTTTTTTATTGAAAAGTATTGCAGGAAAAGCAATTTAAAACAGTTGGGTCACGCAGGACCTCAATAGAACCTGCACAATAACATAATCATTCAGCCAGTAGGACCAGAAAACAACCAAAAATAATTCTGCAAGTTATATGGATCCTCTAGCAGCATTTCTAAAAATAAAGAAAACACAGTTGAAAGGGTAAGACTAGGAAAGGACATACAGCGAGTGCGCTTGTTTACTCTTCACATAAAGGCAGAGAGGCGTAGGTCTAGTAATTCTTGTACAATACTAGACAACTCAGAAGGTTGTTAGGGAGGGTTGTCCCTTTTACCTCGGTATCCAATCCAAGGGGCCCATAGGGTTGTAAATTCGTCTCTTGAGCCCAATTCCCACGCAAAAACCTTCTTGAATCTGAAAATTTGCTCAACCCTTTCCAACCAATGGGAAATTTGTGGGGGTTCCTTTTCCCTCCAACAGAGGGGAAGGAGGAGCTTAGCTGCTGAGATTAAGATTGTCGGTAGGCATTTTCTTGATAGTTTGATTCGTAGGTAGTCAAATCAAAATCTCTTCAGGCGAGAAGGAAAAGGAAGTGTTGCAGATGGTATTGATGAGATTAGTGATCGAGTCCCAGAAGGGTCTGAAACTTGGGACATTGCCACCAGAGGTGTAAGAAGGTTCCCCTTTCTGACTCGCATCTCCAGCATTTGTCTGGGATACCTGCATTTACTTTTGACATTGCTGCTGGGGTCCTGTACCACCTAGTCAAGATTTTATATGATATTTTCTGAATGCGAACACATCTAGAGAAACCATGTGAGTTTCGTAGCACCTGAAGGGTTTCGACTTTGTTGAGATCAACTCCCAGGTCTCTCTCCCACTCTCTAAGGAACCAAGGTTTCTCAGATGAGGACTGCAAGAGGAGGCCTTTGTATAAATGTTTTACCATTTTCCTAGGGCAGGAGGGGAGTGCAAGGTAGGTCTCGAACCATAGGGGGTCTCTCAGAACACTAAAACAGGAGCTCCGGAACCTCGTCAAGGAGCGATAAAGCCCCATCCTGCTAAGAAAATCCAGCTGGGTGTTGGCAAAAAGGGTGTCAAGCTGGGCCAGGTTTTCTACCGTCTGATCTTTGACAATATCATAGGTCATCAATAGTTGATCGACTGGGGTCTGTCGCCCCGGGACCTTGATCGATCAGTTGAGCTTGTTCATGCTGTCAGCGCTGCAAATAAACAGAGGTCGAAGCAGAAGCAGCGTTGATTTCAATGAGATCCATGCCTGCAGTTAGAAGCGCTGGCCTCTACACAGAGGTCGGCGCAGTGATTTCTGCTGCTTTGCACTCTGACCTCTGTGTATTTGTGGCACTGACAGCATGTGCCCACTCAGCTGGTCGGAAGGGGTCCTGAGCGACGTACCCTAGTCGATCAACTACTGATGACCTATCCTCAAGTCATCAGTATTTTTCTCCCTGGAAAACAACTTTAAACTTCTTTACACTCTAGATTAGAGATGAGCAAATGTACTCGTCCGAGCTTGATACTCGTTCGAGTATTAGCGTGTTCGAGATGCTCGTTACTCGAGACGAGTACCACGCGATGTTCGAGTTACTTTCACTTTCATCTCTGAGACGTTAGCGTGCTTTTCTGGCCAATAGAAAGACAGGGAAGGCATTACAACTTCCCCCTGCGACGTTCAAGCCCTATACCACCCCCCTGCAGTGAGTGGCTGGCGAGATCAGGTGTCACCCGAGTATATAAATCGGCCCCTCCCGCGGCTCGCCACAGATGCATTCTGACATAGTTCAGGGAAAGTGCTGCTGGTGCTGGAGCTGCTATAGGGAGAGCGTTAGGAGTTATTTTAGGCTTCAAGAACCCCAACGGTCCTTCTTAGGGCCACATCTAATAGTGTGCAGTAGTGTGGAGGCTGCTTTTTGCAGTGTTGCACTTTTTTTTTTTTTGTACAGTATATCGACCGTGCAGAGCATTGCATCCTGCAGTAATTTTACATTGTCCAGGGCCAGTAGTGGTGAGGCAGGGACAGAAGACATATTTAGTGTATATAGGCAGTGGGCCTTTCCAAAAACATTTGGGAAAAAAAATCTATTTGGGCTGCGTGTGACCGTCCTCAGTGTACTGGGTCTCTGCTGGGGGTAGTTGTCCTAATTCATACGCAGCCAGCTAAGTGTTACAGCAGGCTTGCACAAAATTCTTTCCTGCCTCTGTGTTGCCTCTTACATCACCGCTGTATTCCTGTCCACAAGTGTACTGGGTCTCTGCTGGGGGTAGTTATCCTAATTCATACGCAGCCAGCTAAGTGTTACAGCAGGCTTGCGCAAAATTCTTTCCTGCCTCTGTGTTGCCTCTTACATCACCGCTGTATTCCTGTCCACAAGTGTACTGGGTCTCTGCTGGGGGTAGTTGTCCTAATGCATACGCAGCCAGCTAAGTGTTACAGCAGGCTTGCGCAAAATTCTTTCCTGCCTCTGCTGTGCGTTCCGTAAGCGAAGTCAGCCTCCAACCACAGGCCAATAAGCGGCACATTTAATTACAGCGTTCTGTTTCTGCACTACTGGTAATACAGCATGCTGAGGGGTAGGGGTAGGCCTAGAGGATGTGGACGCGGGCGAGGACGCGGAGGCCCAAGTCAGGGTGTGGGCACAGGCCGAGCCAGTGCGGTGGCCAGGGGTAGAGGCAGGGCCAGACCGAATAATCCACCAACTGTTTCCCAAAGCGCCCCCTCGCGCCATGCCACCCTGCAGAGGCCAAGGTGCTCTAAGGTGTGGCAGTTTTTCACAGAGACGCCTGACGACCGACGAACAGTGGTGTGCAACCTTTGTCGCGCCAAGATCAGCTGGGGAGCCACCACCACCAGCATGCGCAGGCATATGATGGCCAAGCACCCCACAAGGTGGGACGAAGGCCGTTCACCGCCTCCGGTTTGCACCACTGCCTCTCCCCCTGTGCCCCAACCTGCCACTGAGATCCAACCCCCCTCTGAGGACACAGGCACGAGTGCCTACCGGCCTGCACCCACACCCTCACCTCCGCTGTCCTCGGCCCCATCCAGCAATGTCTCTCAGCGCAGCGTCCAGACGTCGCTAGCGCAACTGTTTGAGCGCAAGCGCAAGTACGCCACCACGCACCTGCACGCTCAAGCGTTAAACGTGCACATAGCCAAATTGATCAGCCTGGAGATGCTGCTGTATAGGCTTGTGGAAACGGAGGCTTTCAAAAGCATGATGACGGCGGCGGCCCCGCGCTACTCAGTTCCCAGTCGCCACTACTTTTCCCGATGTGCCGTCCCAGCCCTGCACGACCACGTCTCCCGCAACATTGTACGCGCCCTCACCAACGCGGTTACTGCCAAGGTCCACTTAACAACGGACACGTGGACAAGCACAGGCGGGCAGGGCCACTATATCTCCCTGACAGCACATTGGGTGAATTTAGTGGAGGCTGGGACTGAGTCAGAGCCTGGGACCGCTCACGTCCTACCCACCCCCAGAATTGCGGGCCCCAGCTCAGTGCTGGTATCTGCGGCGGTGTATGCTTCCTCCACTAAACCACCCTCCTCCTCCTCCTCCAACGCAACCTCTGTCTCGCAATCAAGATGTGTCAGCAGCAGCAGCACGTCGCCAGCAGTCGGGGTGTCGCGCGGCGTGGCAGCACAGCGGTGGGCAAGCGTCAGCAGGCCGTGCTGAAACTACTCAGCTTAGGAGAGATGAGGCACACAGCCCACGAACTGCTGCAGGGTCTGACAGAGCAGACCAACCGCTGGCTTTCGCCGCTGAGCCTCCAACCGGGCATGGTCGTGTGTGACAACGGCCGTAACCTGGTGGCGGCTCTGCAGCTCGGCAGCCTAACGCATGTGCCATGCCTGGCCCATGTCTTTAATTTGGTGGTTCAGCGCTTTCTGAAAAGCTACCCACACTTGTCATACCTGCTCGGAAAGGTGCGCCGGGTCAGCGCACATTTCCGCAAGTCCAAGACGGACGCTGCCACCCTGCGGACCCTGCAACATCGGTTTAATCTGCCAGTGCACCGACTGCTGTGCGACGTGCCCACACGGTGGAACTCTACGCTCCACATGTTGGCCAGACTCTATGAGCAGCGTAGAGCTATAGTGGAATACCAACTCCAACATGGGCGACGTAGTGGGAGTCAGCCTCCTCAATTCTTTACAGAAGAGTGGGCCTGCTTGGCAACCATCTGCCAGGTCCTTGGAAACTTTGAGGAGTCTACCCAGATGGTGAGCGGGGATGCTGCAATCATTAGCGTCACCATTCCTCTGCTATGCCTCTTGAGAAGTTCCCTGCAAAGCATAAAGGCAGACGCTTTGCGCTTGGAAACGGAGGCGGGGGAAGACAGTATGTCGCTGGATAGTCAGAGCACCCTCATGTCTATATCTCAGCGCGTTGAGGAGGAGGGGGAGGAGCATAAGGAGGAGGGGGAAGAGACAGCTTGGCCCACTGCTGAGGGTACCCATGCTGCTTACCTGTCATCCTTTCAGCGTGTATGGCCGGAGGAGGAGGAGGAGGAGGATCCTGAAAGTGATCTTCCTAGTGAGGACAGCCATGTGTTGCGTATAGGTACCCTGGCACACATGGCTGATTTCATGTTAGGATGCCTTTCTCAAGACCCTCGCGTTACACGCATTCTGGCCACTACGGATTACTGGGTGTACACACTGCTCGACCCACGGTATAAGGAGAACCTTTCCACTCTCATACCCGAAGAGGAAAGGGGTTCGAGAGTGATGCTATACCACAGGACCCTGGCGGACAAACTGATGGTAACATTCCCATCCGACAGCGCTAGTGGCAGAAGGTGCAGTTCCGAGGGCCAGGTAGCAGGGGAGGCGCAGAGATCAGGCAGCATGTACAGCGCAGGCAGGGGAACATTCTCCAAGGCCTTTGCCAGCTTTATGGCTCCCCAGCAAGACTGTGTCACCGCTCCCCAGTCAAGGCTGAGTCGGCGGGAGCACTGTAAAAGGATGGTGAGGGAGTACGTAGCCGATCGCACGACCGTCCTCCGTGACGCCTCTGCCCCCTACAACTACTGGGTGTCGAAGCTGGACACGTGGCCTGAACTCGCGCTGTATGCCCTGGAGGTGCTTGCTTGTCCTGCGGCTAGCGTCTTGTCAGAGAGGGTGTTTAGTGCGGCTGGGGGAATCATCACGGATAAGCGTACCCGTCTGTCAACCGACAGTGCCGACAGGCTTACACTCATCAAGAAGAACAAAGCCTGGATTTCACCAGACTTCTCTTCTCCACCAGCGGACAGCAGCGATGCCTAAGCAATACGTAGGCTGCACCCGCGGATGGAAGCATCGTTCTCTATCACCATCAAAAACGGGGACCTTTTTGCTTCATCAATCTGTGTATAATATTCCTCCTCCTCCTCCTCCTGCTCCTCCTCCTGAAACCTCACGTAATCACGTCAAACGGGCAATTTTTCTTAGGCCCACAAGGCTCAGTCATATAATTTTTGTAAACAATTTTTATACGTTTCAATGCTCATTAAAGCGTTGAAACTTTCACCTGAACCAATTTTTATTTTAACTGGGCTGCCTCCAGGCCTAGTTACAAATTAAGCCACATTAACCAAAGCGATTAATGGGTTTCACCTGCCCTCTTGGTTGGGCATGGGCAATGAGGTACATTAGTACTGTTGGTACACCAATTTTTTGGGGCCCTAGCCTACAGTGTAATCCAATTAATTTTTTGCCCACCTGCATTAAAGCTGACGTTACATCAGCTGTGATGGGCAATGCAATGGGATATATTTATGTACCGCCGGTGGCTTCCTGGCACCCACCCATGCTGTGGGTCCACAGGGAGTTGTAACTGCATGTGTCCACTTCTAAAGAACCCCAGTCTGACTGGGGCATGCAGTGTGGGCCGAAGCCCACCTGCATTTAATCGGACGTTACCTCAGCTGTGATGGGCACTGCAATGGGATACATTTATGTACAGCCGGTGGGTTCCAGGGAGCCACCCATGCTGTGGGTGCACACGGAACTCCCATTGCGGAGTTGTACCTGCCTGTGACTATTTATAAAAAAACGCGGTCTGACTGGGGCAGACACCTTGACAGAATGAATAGTGTGTGGCACATAGGTTCCCCATTGCTATGCCCACGTGTGCAGCTCCTGATGGCGGTGGCACAGGATTATATTTCTCATTGCTTCTGTGCAGCATTGTGGGCTATCGCCCCGCCCCTTTTAAAGAGGGTCGCTGCCTAGCCATGCCAACCCTCTGCAGTGTGTGCCTGCGGTTCCTCCTCATGGCAGACGCACTTATAAATAGACATGAGGGTGGTGTGGCATGAGTGCAGCTGAAGGCTGCGCAGGGACACTTTGGTGTGCGTTGTGGACACTGGGTCGTGCGGGGGGGGGGTTGGGCAGCATGTAACCCAGGAGAAGTGGCAGCGGAGTGTCATGCAGGCAGTGATTGTGCTTTGTTGGAGGTAGTGTGGTGCTTAGCAAAGGTATGCATTGCTAATGAGGGCTTTTCAGAAGTAAAAGTTGTTGGGAGGGGGGGGGGGGGGCACTCTTGCCGCTATTGTGGCTTAATAGTGGGACCTGGGAACTTGAGATGCAGCCCAACATGTAGCCCCTCGCCTGCCCTATCCGTTGCTGTGTCGTTCCCATCACTTTCTTGAATTGCCCAGATTTTCACAAATATAAACCTTAGCGAGCATCGGCGATATACAAAAATGCTCGGGTCGCCCATTGACTTCAATAGGGTTTGTTACTCGAAACGAACCCTCGAGCATCACGATAATTTCGTCCCGAGTAACGAGCACCCGAGCATTTTGGTGCTCACTCATCTCTACTCCAGATAAGACCTCTACACTCATTCAAACCACGCAAATTAATTCAGACCTTATACAAATATCTAAAATTAATCACATCCCTAAAATTTATTTAGAACCCAAACCAGACCCCTAAAACTAATCAGACCTCGGACTAGACCAAATAACAAAAAAACGATATACTTAACTCTTCTGGGTCTTCTTCACTTTCAAGTGCCACCGTCACAATCTTTTGACGCCAGTCCACCCAGTTGCTGCTGTCACTGTCCCTTGCTCTCCGCTGTCCGTCTCCCTTTTCCCAGTAACCTCCCGCTGCTGCTGTCACTGTCCCTGCCTCCCTGCTGTCTGTCTCTCTTTTTCCAGCCCTCAGCTCACCTCCCCGCTGCTTGGCTTGCTGCCCACTCTTCCGCTGTCCGTCTCCATGCCCGCTGCTTTCACTTGTCAGGCGGTCTGCCTTCTCCCCCCTCTCCTCTGCCGCTGTGCAGTTCCCCAGAGCTGACCCCACATCAGCGCTGACTGCGGAAGAAAAAAAAATCAGTCAGCGCTGATGTGAGGTCGCCAGCGGGGACACTCAATGCCGGAGATGGAGAGCGGCAGAGTGGGTAGCCGACGCATTGCAAGCCCTAGCAGTGTGGGGACAGAACTTTGCCTTGGATGGAGGGTTAGGGTGGGGGTTTGTTTAAGTGTTATGGTTAAATTATTAGTTGTAAATGTTTTCATTCTGGACCATATACAGCTAATAATGTAAGCCTAACACCTAAACAAACTCAGCTTAACCCTCCATCCAAGGCAGACCTCAGTCCCTCAGCTGCTAGGACCTTCTTGCAGGCAGCCAATCAGGACCTTTTGGGGTGTACCCTAGCCCTAAGCTGTCACTTTAGGTCTCCACCCATTATTGTGGTGGTGACAAGGTACAATAATACCGGGACTATGTGTGGCACTGTGATTATTTTGCAGGGGCAGTATTTGTGTCACCGATTCTACAGGGGGCACTATGTGTGACACTGTGTTTGTTGGAGGGACAGTATCTGTAACACTGACTCTATTGGGATACTGTGCAGCACTGATTTTTTTTGGAGGGGCAACTCTTGTTGAATTTATGGCGCATTATATGTGGCACTGTTATATTCAGGAGGCATAGCCTGTCTGACTAGTATACTCAGTATGCGGTGCTATTATATTCATGGCATGCAACGTGTGTGGTGGTGTTATATTCAGGTGACACAGCCTGTGATACCATTATATACAGGGGGCAGAGTATAAGTAGCACTATTACATTTACTGATACAGTGTGTGATGCAGCAAGCACATGGATTTCTGCAATTCCCATTCAGATGAATGGGATGCTCACAGAAATTCCTACTATAAATCTGTAGCATGTAAGCATACCCTAAGGCTAGTTTCACACCGGCATTAGCAATTTTGTCGCAAGAAAATTGTGGCAAAATCACATCTTTGTTCCCATGATTTTTGGGTGTCAGCAATGCCTTTTTTTTAAGAATAATCTCGCATCGCATTGCTGCCAGCCGCCATAAAATCATGCAATAAAAACACACGAGTTATTATTGCGAAAGTCAATAGGACTTAATAATGTTAAAATCACATCACAATGTAAGTTTGCTGCAGTGCTATGCGATTAAAAAGGAGGCTCCATAGGGAAATATGAGAGATATTAAAAATAAATAAATTTTTTAAAATGCTCATCGCAGAAAGATAGAGAATGCCGTGATTTTTTGTTCTCTCGACATCGCATCAGTGAAAACATTGCAGATGGGAAGAAAACCATTGAAAATCATTGGTTTCATAATCTGCTTTTTTACTGGCTCTCGCATCACGCGAAAATCGCACGATTTTCTTGACTGTGTGAAACAACCCAAAACTGAATTGTATTTACCATAAATTGTTGCTAATGTACCAGGTTAAAGCTTCAGGAGCCTCAATGCCCTTTCCGAATGACCCTTGGCTCCACCATTTATAGAGGTCCCAAATTTTCTTCTGGTCCATTCTTCCTTTCGTTGGCCTCTCACCCAACCAAGTCCTTTATCTGCTTCATGTAGTGAAGTTGTGTTTGTTTTCCCATCATCTGCAACAAAAAGAAGAGGAACATTTTATTGCAGGGTCTAAACCAAAACAATAAAAGGCACATATGTTTCTCTCGCGCTCTCTCTGTCTTTATTGAGTTCCTTGGCAAGGAAAATCAGAAGTAAAACACATTTTACCAGAAAAGCTCTCCCATCGCATTGCCAGTAATTCGCAGAAGCTGCTTCCTAACCCTCAGTTAAAGATTAAATTCCCCTTCCAATTGCAAATAAAGCTACACAAAACTAAATCATATACTATAAGCTTGGCAAGGATGCTGAAACCTGAGCAGCTAAAATGTGTTTTAAGTGTATATTACAGTAAGGAACAAAGCAAGCTCCCCTTTTAATACACATTAAGACTTTATAGACTATATCATTTTGACTATACAAAACCCAGTACATTGAGATGGTGTACACTAAATATTATGTTAATAGTCCTTTATACAGCATATATACCGCTGATACATATCTGTTGTGTGGAACCCATTGTATGACCCTATACAGTTGTAGAGGAGCCGCTAACAGGTGGCTTGGCAATGATAGGCTCACTGGACCAGGTTGGTTCAACCGCCCATTACTCAGGCTTACCTTTGCTGCTTGGCACAGGTCTGTCCTTCATGAATGGTAACGCTGCCAAGTATAGCTCCATTCTGTGCACAGGTCATGTTGGATCAGATGGAGGTTGCATGAGGAAAAGAGCCCGGCTACACGGAATTCAGTGAAGGGTCCGTGGAAAAGTCACATATTCAGGCTAAAAAGTCATGTTGATAATATGTGAACTTCTTTTATTAGAATGACAATAATAGTCTTGTATAGGCAAAACTTGGTTTACCCATTTACCAATACACATCAACAAAAACAGAAACGGTGTTGTCATATGCGCCTTTAAGGTTCAAGAGTTTATGATATTGTGTCAACCGTTGGCTTTTCAGAAATTGCTTTTCTAGCTTTTTCACAGGGCAATGATTTGTAGAACCTTCAGCTCACTATGCTGCACCGCGTTCCTCCTGGGAGAAACTTCAAGATCACATAGGGTAATCTTCAAAGAAGTGAGAAAGAACTCAGGTGTTAAAAACAAACAAAAAGAACACCACAAGACTCAATAATCTGCAAAAGCATTCTATTCATGTGTTCACTACTTTGAAAAAAACTGAAGAATGATGTTCATAAAAAGACACCACAAAATAACCTGCTGCTGTCCAAGAAAAACATTGTGGCTCGTCTCAAGTTTCCTTGACTACCTGGATGTTTCATAATGTTTCTTGGAAAATGTTCTACGGAAAGAAGAGACAAAAGTGAAGTTTCGTAGCCAAATATGACAACGCTATGTATGGAGGAAAAAACACTCCACAGCAACACCAAAACCTCATCCCAATTGTGAAGCATGGTGGAGGGTGCATCATAATTCAGGTTCTTTGCTGCCTCAGGACCTCAAAGCTTTGTGATCATTGAAGGAACAATAAATTCTAAGATGAACAAAATATTTTACAGGAGACGTAAGGACAACTGTCCATAGCATCAAATCACACAAGTAGATGAATTAAAGAATTGTTATAAATTAAGATGATTTGTGTTTTGAATTTTGTGTTTAGCCAAATCAGAGTCCTGACTTTAACTCAATCTGAACAGGAGTGGAACACTGGAGTGACACGGATCCTGTTACTTTGTGCTTGAGAAAAAAGCGCCCAAGCTCCGAAACACGTTGCACTGTTACCTAGAGCTCTGTTTAATAAATAAATGTTTATATTATCACAGAGGGCTCTGTCACCGTTTATCATGGCCTACCGACCACATCATTCCATACACTCACTCGAGTCTTCTAGGCAGTCAGACTTGGTACTACACGGGTCACTCTGAGCGCAGGAGTCATCCTTTTTTCCTCTATTTAACCCAATATAAATGCTGTGGCAACCTGAAGAAGGCTGTACACACAAGGCACTCCAGAAATAATGATGAACTTAAAGACATTTTCAGGGAGAAATTGTTCAATATTCCTACTTAAAGTTGTGCAAATTTGATTTGGTTGATGCCCAACCATAAGAACATGTCATCTATCCACAGATGCCCCACTGAAAGAACTTATCACCTATGCTGTCGTCCTCTTGGATGCCAGCAGTTTCTCAGCAGCCACAGCTCCTCGGTCCCTCACCTGCGGCTGCTTTGCAGCCTGGTCATCTTATTAGCTGGCGTCTGATCCACTCTGGTCAAGTGGGAAGACATACTTTCTCACCTCCCACACGGCACTCTTGGTGGGCCACATGGTCATCTTCGCCCATCTGTAGCTCACCACAGCTATGCCTTCTGCACATACTGGTATTGGTCTTCAGGCCTACACCCTTCTGCTAGTTACTGGGCCACAGCTCTTTACAAAGCCTTGCTTGGCCGCACTTCAATTTCACCTGCAGCAGGAGTAATCATTGAATGGTGGTTCAACTTCTGAGCATCCTACAAGAGGGTGATGTTTCCGAGTTGTATTAGGAGCAGCACTGTAGCAGGAGCATTACTAGCATTTTCCAAAAGGGAGATTCTTTGTTCCCTTACAGGATAGCCCCTTTAAGCCAATTACAACACCTCCCAGTCTGATAATCAGGCACTATAGGCCCATTTACACGAGCAGATAATCGCTCAAAGATCACTATTATCTGCGCTCAGATCCTTTGTTTTTCATGGGAAACAATGATATCAGCACTCCCCATGGAGAACTACTAACAAAAGTGAGGGATGACTTTTAGATTAGCTTGTTTTTAACGATCAGCTAAAAGTACCCGAAAAGCGGGTGCCCTGCGCCCATTTACACGCACCAATTATCGCTAAAACGATTGCTGATTAGTGAATTTTTAGCGATAATCGTTCAGTGTACATGGGCCTTATGTGATTTTGTCTCATTTCAACACGAGGGCTTATTCATAGAGGCGTCAAAATCACACAGAAGTTAGTCGCACAAAAAAAAATTGCGGCTAACCGAACTAAAAAATGCATAAATAGGCTATTTTCCATGAGCCCCATTTGTGTTATTCACATGCTCTTGAGCAGCGTGTTGCTGAAAAAAATGCACTGCTGAGAGAGACAGATTTTTCTTTTTTCTGGCCTCACACAACCTTCACTACCCTATATGCAGTACATATAATGGGATGTTTATCTTAACACTGCTAATCTCTCTTCCTCTCCCATTCCCATTGTTTAGCAGCTCCCATAGGAGTCTATGGAAACTCTTGCAATTTGCGCATCAAAGACAGGTCAGGTCTTATCTTTTCATGCAGCAGGGAATTTCAGTTGCTAAATTTCGCTCATGTCCTATCTGTATAGGTGCAATTTTTTTTTTTTATTGCATGGCTAAAATTCTTGCATCTGAATGTTTTCATAGGAAACTTTTGGTTGTAATATTCACGTTTTTTTGCGCATGTAAGTTAGCTGCGCAAATTTCCTCGTCTGAATGAGCCCTAAGCCTGTGATCACTCCTGCCTTCCGGCCAACTGGGCCAGCAGGTGCCCTATTTATTATACAGCTTGCTACTTTGAGCGGTGCCCTTAATGGGAGCTTGTACACTGAGTAAATTACCATGAACATTTTTAGGTGCTCTTTATTACACAGTGACAGGCATTTTCTACATCATTAACCGTAGTTATATTGTTATCTGTCTTCACCATGCAGGCATCCATTACAACCTAATGTCCATCAGAAAATAAGACTAAAGAACAATGTGGTTTTACAGCATAAAAATCAATCCAAGTTAGATGTAACGTCTCTTATGATTTAGGCTGGTTTGTCCTAGAGTTTTTTCTGAAAGACATAAATTATTTTGAGAGTCGTCCATTCATTAAGTGCAGTGGAAACGCTATTGATAGGGTTTAAGAATGTGCATAAATTATGCTTTAAGCTACATCCACACACTGCAGAACATCCACTATAGACTTTGATGCGGCTTTTGACATAGATTTGAAGAAGTGAAATACACTCTGAAAATCCACACTTTTTCTAACGCCGCGATTTTTGAGCGCTCTCTGCTCTATTTCACCACATTTAGCGCACCTCATCACCTATCAGAATGATAGGGTGTGCTAAATCCCGCTGTCGGAGACAGGAACCTGCTTTCGAAAACAAAAGTAAAATTCCAGCAAAACACAGCAATCAAAATTGGAGCATTCTGTCGGACGCATGTGTGAGAGTGGCCTTACAAGACCAAGTTTGAATTGCTGAATCAGCGATTCGCGGTATTTCATACACATTCAAACAAATAGAACATCTACATGTCCGCTCACATGTGCGGACAGAGATTGCATATATTGCTCATGGAGATTAAATCGCAGCAAGTTTTATTTTTACGCAGATTCCACGTGGACAGCGAGCCATCCAGACCATCCGCAGTACAGATAAATTCAGGTACGCATGGACCCCAGCCGGGCACAGTGTTGAATTCCTCGCAGGTTCTTGGATGTGGAATCCAACCCCTCTGTGTGAGACTGGCCCGTAAACACCACAAAAAACTACAGATGTAGCAGCACTTACAGATGATGCATGGCACACTATGTTAGCAGCTGTAGTGACAACTTTGGGTCACTGTATGTAGTTTTATAAAAAAAAAGTTATGTTCCTTTAATAAAAGTACCAGAATGGAATTGGTGATTGGAGGACCAACAAGTCTAAACCAGAGGGTAGACTAGACTTCTGTCTAGCCCCTCAACCAGCTGCTCATTGGAGGACCCAGAGTCCATAAATAGTCCCACCCATTTCTGGAAGGTTCAGTTGTTGTTTAGTTGGTTGTTGCTGTAAGTTAGGCCAGCTGCACAAGGCCGTGACGTGCTCCGCTGTGGAATTCCACACAGCTGGCTCGCACACGGATTGGCCAGCAGGGGGCCGGGGCAGTGCAGGAGATTTCTCTCCTCTCTCTCCCCCGCCCCTCTCCATTTAGATACACAGCCGCTGCCGCTCACAATGGAACGGCGGCATTTAAACTGCACGATCAGCAATGAGATTCATCGCTCATCTTTTATGCAGCATAAAAGATGAGCGATCATCTTCGCTCATCGCTCAGTTTAAAGAGCGGCTCTCCAATAGCGAGCGGCAGTGGCTGTGTATCTGAATGGAGAGGGGCGGGGGAGACACAGGAGAGAAATCTCTTGCACTGCCCTGCCAGATACCACGCATTAAACTGAGGGCGGTATCTCCAGTAGCAGATACCACATATTATACTGAGGGCGGTATCTCCAGTGCCAGATAACACCCATTATACTGAAGGCGGTATCTCCAGTGCCAGATACCACGCATTATACTGAGGGCGGTATCTCCAGTGACAGATACCATGCGTTATACTGAGGGCGGTATCTCCAGTGCCAGATACCACGCATTATGCTGATGGCGGCATCTCCAGTGCCAGACAACACGCATTATACTGACGGCGGCATCTCCAATGCCAGACACCACGCATTATACTGAGGGCGGTATCTCCAATGTCAGATACCATACATTATACTGAGGGTGGTATCTCCAGTGCCAGATACACGTGTTATACTGAGGGCGGTATCTCCAGTACCAGATAGCAAGCATTATACTGTGGGCGGTATCTCCAGTGCCAGATACCATGTATTATGCTGACGGCGGCATCTCCAGTGTCAGATACCACGCATTATACTGAGGGCGGTATCTCCAGTAGCAGATACCACGCATTATGCTGATGGCGGCATCTCCAGTGCCAGACACCACGCATTATACTGACGGCGGCATCTCCAGTGCCAGACACCACGCATTATACTGAGGGCGGTATCTCCAATGTCAGATACCATGCATTATACTGAGGGAGGTATCTCCAGTGCCAGATACACGTGTCATACTGTGGGCGGTATCTCCAGTACCAGATAGCACGCATTATACTGAGGGCGGTATCTCCAGTGCCAGATACCATGTATTATGCTGACGGCGGCATCTCCAGTGACAGATACCACGCATTATACTCAGGGCGGTATCTCCAGTGCAGATACCAAGTGTTAAACTGAGGGCGGTATCCTTAGTGCCAGATAGCACTCATTATACTGACGGTGGCATCTCCAGTGCAAGATACCACCCATTATACTGAGGGCGGTATCTCCAGTTCCAGATACCATGCGTTATACTGAGGGTGGTATCTCCAGTGCCAGATACCACGTATTATACTGAGGGCGGTATCTCCAGTACCAGATACCACGCATTATGCTGATGGCGGCATCTCCAGTGCCAGACACCACGCATTATACCGACGGCGGCATCTCCAGTGCCAGACACCACGCATTATACTGAGGGCAGTATCTCCGATGTCAGATATCATGCATTATACTGGGGGCGGTATCTCCAGTGCCAGATACACGTGTTATACTGAGGGCGGTATCTCCAGTACCAGATAGCACGCATTATACTGAGGGCGGTATCTCCAGTGCCAGATACCATGTATTATGCTGACGGCAGCATCTCCTGTCTCAGATACGATGCATTATACTGAGGGCGGTATCTCCAGTAGCAGATACCACGCCTTATGCTGACGGCAGCATCTCCAGTGCCAGACATCATGCATTATACTGACGGTGGCATCTCCAGTGCCAGACACCACGCATTTTACTGAGGGCGGTATCTCCAATGTCAGATACCATGCATTACACTGAGGGCGGTATCTCCAGTGCCAGATCCACGTGTTATACTAAGGGCGGTATCTCCAGTACCAGATAGCTCGCATTATACTGAGGGCGGTATCTCCAGTGCCAGATACCACCCATTATACTATGGGAGGTATCTCCAGTGCCAGATACCACGTATTATACTGAGGGCGGTATCTCCAGTGCCAGATACCACGCATTATACTGAGGGCGTTATCTCCAGTGCCAGATACCATGTACTATGCTGACGGCGGCATCTCCAGTGTCAGATACCACGCATTATACTGAGGGCGGTATCTCCAGTGCCAGATACCATGTGTAATACAGAGGGCGGTATCTCCAGTGCCAGATACCACGCATTATGCTGACGGTAGCATCTCTAGTGCCAGACACCACGCATTATACTGAGGGTGGTATCTCCAGTGCCAGATACACGTGTTATACTGAGGGCGGTATCTCCAGTACCAGATAGCACGCATTATACTGACGGCGGTATCTTCAGTGCCAGATACCATGTATTATGCTGACGGCGGCATCTCCAGTGTCAGATACCACGCATTATACTGAGGGCGGTATCTCCAGTAGCAGATACCACGCATTATGCTGATGGCGGTATCTCCAGTGCCAGACACCATGCATTATGCTGACGGTAGCATCTCTAGTGCCAGACATCACGCATTATACTGTGGGCGGCATCTCCAACGTCAGATACCATGCATTATACTGAGGGCGGTATCTCCAGTGCCAGATACACGTGTTATACTGAGGGCGGTATCTCCAGTACCAGATAGCACGCATTATACTGAGGGCGGTATCTCCAGTGCCAGATACCATGTGTTATGCTTACGGCGGCATCTCCAGTGTCAGATACCACGCATTTTACTGAAGGCAGTATCTCCAGTAGCAGATACCTCGCATTATGCTGATGGCGGCATCTCCAGTGCCAGACATCACGCATTATACTGACAGCGGCATCTACAGTGCCAGACACCACGCATTATACTGAGGGCGGTATCTCCAATGTCAGATACCATGCATTATACTGAGGGCGGTATCTCCAGTGCCAGATACACGTGTTATACTGAGGGCGGTATCTCCAGTACCAGATACAATGCGTTATACTGAGGGCGGCATCTCTAGTGCCAGATACCATGCGTTATACTGATGGCGGTATCTCCAGTGCCAGATACCACGTATTATACTGAGGGCGGTATCTCCAGTGCCAGATACCACGCATTATGCTGATGGCAGCATCTCCAGTGCCAGACACCACACATTATACTGACGGTGGCATCTCCAGTGCCAGATACCACCCATTATACTGAGGGCGGTATCTCCAGTTCCAGATACCATGCGTTATACTGAGGGTGGTATCTCCAGTGCCAGATACCACGTATTATACTGAGGGCGGTATCTCCAGTACCAGATACCACGCATTATGCTGATGGCGGCATCTCCAGTGCCAGACACCACGCATTATACTGACGGCGGCATCTCCAGTGCCAGACACCACGCATTATACTGAGGGCAGAATCTCCGATGTCAGATATCATGCATTATACTGGGGGCGGTATCTCCAGTGCCAGATACACGTGTTATACTGAGGGCGGTATCTCCAGTACCAGATAGCACGCATTATACTGAGGGCGGTATCTCCAGTGCCAGATACCATGTATTATGCTGACGGCAGCATCTCCAGTCTCAGATACGATGCATTATACTGAGGGCGGTATCTCCAGTAGCAGATACCACGCCTTATGCTGATGGCGGCATCTCCAGTGCTAGACATCATGCATTATACTGAGGGCGGCATCTCCAGTGCCAGACACCACGCATTTTACTGAGGGCGGTATCTCCAATGTCAGATACCATGCATTATACTGAGGGCGGTATCTCCAGTGCCAGATCCACGTGTTATACTAAGGGCGGTATCTCCAGTACCATATAGCTCGCATTATACTGAGGGCGGTATCTCCAGTGCCAGATACCACCCATTATACTATGGGAGGTATCTCCAGTGCCAGATACCACGTATTTTACTGAGGGCGGTATCTCCAGTGCCAGATACCACGCATTATACTGAGGGCGTTATCTCCAGTGCCAGATACCATGTACTATGCTGACGGCGGCATCTCCAGTGTCAGATACCACGCATTATACGGAGGGCGGTATCTCCAGTGCCAGATACCATGTGTAATACAGAGGGCGGTATCTCCAGTGCCAGATACCACGCATTATGCTGACGGTAGCATCTCTAGTGCCAGACACCACGCATTATACTGAGGGTGGTATCTCCAGTGCCAGATACACGTGTTATACTGAGGGCGGTATCTCCAGTACCAGATAGCACGCATTATACTGAGGGCGGTATCTTCAGTGCCAGATACCATGTATTATGCTGACGGCGGCATCTCCAGTGTCAGATACCACGCATTATACTGAGGGCGGTATCTCCAGTACCAGATACCACGCATTATGCTGATGGCGGTATCTCCAGTACCAGATACCACGCATTATGCTGATGGCGGTATCTCCAGTAGCAGATACCACGCATTATGCTGATGGCGGTATCTCCAGTGCCAGACACCACGCATTATGCTGACGGTAGCATCTCTAGTGCCAGACACCACGCATTATACTGAGGGCGGCATCTCCAACGTCAGATACCATGCATTATACTGAGGGCGGTATCTCCAGTGCCAGATACACGTGTTATACTGAGGGCGGTATCTCCAGTACCAGATAGCACGCATTATACTGAGGGCGGTATCTCCAGTGCCAGATACCACGCATTATACTGAGGGCGGTATCTCCAATGTCAGATACCATGCATTATACTGAGGGTGGTATCTCCAGTGCCAGATACACGTGTTATACTGAGGGCGGTATCTCCAGTACCAGATAGCACGCATTATACTGAGGGCGGTATCTCCAGTGCCAGATACCATGTATTATGCTGACGGCGGCATCTCCAGTGTCAGATACCACGCATTATACTGAGGGCGGTATATCCAGTAGCAGATGCCACGCATTATGCTGATGGCGGCATCTCCAGTGCCAGACACCACGCATTATACTGAGGGCGGCATCTCCAGTGCCAGACACCACGCATTATACTGAGGGCGGTATCTCCAATGTCAGACACCACGCATTATACTGAGGGCGGTATCTCCAATGTCAGATACCATGCATTATACTGAGGGAGGTATCTCCAGTGCCAGATACACGTGTCATACTGTGGGCGGTATCTCCAGTACCAGATAGCACGCATTATACTGAGGGCGGTATCTCCAGTGCCAGATACCATGTATTATGCTGACGGTGGCATCTCCAGTGTCAGATACCACGCATTATACTGAGGGCGGTATCTCCAGTAGCAGATACCACGCATTATGCTGTTGGCGGCATCTCCAGTGCCAGACACCACGCATTATACTGACGGCGGCATTTCCAGTGCCAGACACCACGCATTATACTGAGGGCGGTATCTCCAATGTCAGATACCATGCATTATACTGAGAGTGGTATCTCCAGTGCCAGATACACGTGTCATACTGTGGGCGGTATCTCCAGTACCAGATAGCACGCATTATACTGAGGGCGGTATCTCCAGTGGCAGATACCATGTATTATGCTGACGGCGGCATCTCCAGTGACAGATACCACGCATTATACTCAGGGCGGTATCTCCAGTGCCAGATACCAAGTGTTAAACTGAGGGCGGTATCTTCAGTGCCAGATAGCACGCATTATACTGACGGTGGCATCTCCAGTACCAGATACCATGCGTTATACTGAGGGTGGTATCTCCAGTGCCAGATACCACGTATTATACTGAGAGCGGTATCTCCAGTGCCAGATACCACGCATTATGCTGATGGCGGCATCTCCAGTGCCAGACACCACACATTATACTGACGGTGGCATCTCCAGTGCCAGACACCAGGCATTATACTGAGGGCAGTATCTCCAATGTCAGATACCATGCATTATACTGGGGGCGGTATCTCCAGTGCCAGATACATGTGTTATACTGAGGGCGGTATCTCCAGTACCAGATAGCACGCATTATACTGAGGGCGGTATCTCCAGTGCCAGATACCATGTATTATGCTGACGGCAGCATCTCCAGTCTCAGATACCATTCATTATACTGAGGGCGGTATCTCCAGTAGCAGATACCACGCATTATACTGACGGTGGCATCTCCAGTGCCAGACACCACGCATTTTACTGAGGGCGGTATCTCCAATGTCAGATACCATGCATTATACTGAGGGCGGTATCTCCAGTGCCAGATCCACGTGTTATACTGAGGGCGGTATCTCCAGTACCAGATAGCACGCATTATACTGTGGGCGGTATCTCCAGTGCCAGATACCACCCATTATACTGAGGTCGGTATCTCCAGTGCCAGATACCACGCATTATACTGAGGGCGGTATCTCCAGTGCCAGATCCACGTGTTATACTGAGGGCGGTATCTCCAGTACCAGATAGCACGCATTATACTGTGGGCGGTATCTCCAGTGCCAGATACCACCCATTATACTGAGGTCGGTATCTCCAGTGCCAGATACCACGCATTATACTGAGGGCGGTATCTCCAGTGCCAGATACCATGCGTTATACTGATGGTGGTATCTCCAGTGCCAGATACCACGTATTTTACTGAGGGCGGTATCTCCAGTGCCAGATACCACGCATTATGCTGATGGCGACATCTCCAGTGCCAGACACCACGCATTATACTGAGGGCGTTATCTCCAGTGCCAGATACCATGTACTATGCTGACGGCGGCATCTCCAGTGTCAGATACCACGCATTATACTGAGGGCGGTATCTCCAGTGCCAGATACCATGTGTAATACAGAGGGCGGTATCTCCAGTGCCAGATACCATGCATTATGCTGACGGTAGCATCTCTAGTGCCAGACACCACGCATTATACTGAGGGCGGCATCTCCAACGTCAGATACCATGCATTATACTGAGGGCGGTATCTCCAGTGCCAGATACCATGTGTTATGCTGACGGCGGCATCTCCAGTGTCAGATACCACGCATTTTACTGAGGGCGGTATCTCCAGTAGCAGATACCACGCATTATGCTGATGGCGGCATCTCCAGTGCCAGACACCACGCATTATACTGAGGGCGGTATCTCCAATGTCATATACCATGCATTATACTGAGGGCGGTATCTCCAGTGCCAGATACACGTGTTATACTGAGGGCGGTATCTCCAGTACCAGATAGCACGCATTATACTGAGGGCGGTATCTCCAGTGCCAGATACCATGCGTTATACTGAGGGCGGTATCTCTAGTGCCAGATACCATGCATTATACTGATGGCGGTATCTCCAGTGCCAGATACCACGTATTATACTGAGGGCGGTATCTCCAGTGCCAGATACCACACATTATGCTGATGGCGGCATCTCCAGTGCCAGACACCACGCATTATAGTGAGGGCGGTATCTCCAATGTCAGATACCATGCATTATACTGAGGGCGGTATCCCCAGTGCCAGATACACATGTTATACTGAGGGCGGTATCTCCAGTGTCAGATACCATGCATTATACTGAGGGTGATATCTCCAGTAGCAGATACCACGCATTATGCTGATGGCGGCATCTCCAGTGCCAGACACCACGCTTTATACTGACGGCGGCATCTCCAGTACCAGATAACACGCACTATACTGAGGGCGGTATCTCCAGTGCCAGATACCACGCATTATACTGAGGGCGGTATCTCCAGTTCCAGATACCACGCTTTATACTGAGGGCAGTATCTCCAGTGCCAGATACCATGCGTTATACTGAGGGTGGTATCTCCAGTGCCAGATACCATGCGTTATACTGATGGCGGTATCTCCAGTGCCAGATACCACGTATTATACTGATACCACGCATTATCCTGACGGCGGCATTTCCAGTTCCAGACACCACGCATTATACTGATGGCGGTATCTCCAATGTCAGATACCATGCATTATACTGATGGCGGCATCTCCAGTGCCTGACACCACGCATTATACTGACGGCGGCATCTCCAGTGCTAGACACCACGCATTTTACTGAGGGCGGTATCTCCAATGTCAGATACCATGCATTATACTGAGGGCGGTATCTCCAGTGCCAGATACACGTGTTATACTGAGGGCGGTATCTCCAGTACCAGACAGCACCCATTATACTGAGGGCGGTATCTCCAGTGCCAGATACCACCCATTATACTGAGGGCGGTATCTCCAGTGCCAGATACCACGCATTATAATGAGGGCGGTATCTCCAGTGCCAGATACCATGCGTTACACTGACGGCGGTATCTTCAGTGCCAGATACCATGCGTTATACTGATGGCGGTATCTCCAGTGCCAGATAGCACGCATTATGCTGAGGGCGGTATCTCCAGTGCCAGATACCATGTATTATGCTGACGGCGGCATCTCCAGTGTCATATACCACGCATTATACTGAGGGCGGTATCTCCAGTGCCAGATACCATGTGTTATACAGAGGGCGGTATCTCCAGTGCCAGATACCACGCATTATGCTGACGGCAGCATCTCTAATGCCAGACACCACACATTATACTGAGGGCGGCATCTCCAACGTCAGATACCATGCATTATACTTAGGGCGGTATCTCCAGTGCCAGATACCATGTATTATGCTGACGGAGGCATCTCCAGTGTCAGATACCATGCATTTTACTGAGGGCGGTATCTCCAGTAGCAGATACCACGCATTATGCTGATGGCGGCTTCTCCAGTGCCAGACACCATGCATTATACTGACAGCGACATCTCCAGTGCCAGACACCACGCATTATACTGAGGGCGGTATCTCCAATGTCAGATACCATGCATTATACTGAGGGCGGTATCTCCAGTGCCAGATACACGTGTTATACTGAGGGCGGTATCTCCAGTACCAGATAGCACGCATTATGCTGAGGGCGGTATCTCCAGTGCCAGATACCATGCGTTATACTGAGGGCGGTATCTCCAGTGCCACAAACACGTGTTATACTGAGGGCGGTATCTCCTGTACCAGATAGCACGCACTATACTGAGGGCGGTATCTCCAGTACCAGATACCATGTGTTATACTGAGGGCGGTATCTGCAGTGCCAGATACCGCTTGTTATAGTGAGGGCGGTATCTCCAGTGCCAGATACCATGCATTATACTGATGGCGGTATCTCCAGTGCCAGATACCACGTATTATACTGAGGGTGGTTCTCCAGTGACAGATACCACGCATTAAACTGAAGGCGGTATCTCCAGTGCCAGATACCATGTGTTATACTGAGGGCGGTATCTCCAGTGACAGATACCACGCATTATGCTGACGGTGGCATCTCTAGTGCCAGACACCACGCTTTATACTAAGGGCGGCATCTCCAATGTCAGATACCATGCATTATACTGAGGGCGGTATCTCCAGTGCTAGATACCATGTGTTATACTGAGGGCGGTATCTCCAGTGCCAGATACCATGCATTATAGTGAGGGCGGTATCTCCAGTGCCAGATACCATGTGTAATACTGAGGGCGGTATCTCCAGTGCCAGATACCATATTTTATACTGAGGGTGTTATCTCCAGTGACAGATACCCCACATTATTCTGAGGGTGGTATCTCCAGTACCAAATACTATGTGTTATACTGAGGGCGGTATCTCAAGTGCCAGATACCATGCATTATGCGGACGGCGGTATCTCTAGTGCCAAATACCACGCATTATACTGACGGCGGCATCTCCAGTGCCAGAAACCACGCATTATACTGATGGTTCCATCTCCATTGCTAGATACTATGCATTATACTGAGGGCAGTATCTCCAGTGCCAGATACCACGTGTTATACTGAGGGAAGTATCTCTAGTATCAGATACCACACATTATACTGAGAGTGGTATCTCCAGTGCCATATACTATGTATTATGCTGACGGCGGCATCTTCAGTGCCAGATAGCATGCATTATACTGACGGTGGCATCTCCAGTGCCAGATACCACCCATTATACCGATGGCCGCATCTCCAATGTCAGATACCACGCATTATACTGTGGGTGGTATCTCCAGTGCCAGATACCACGCATTATACTGACGGCGGTATCTCCAGTGCCAGATAACACGCATTACGCTGACGGCGGCATCTCTAGTGCCAAATACCACGCATTATACTGAGGGCGGTATCTCCAGTACTAGATACCATGCATTATACTGAGGGCGGCATCTTCAGTGCCAGAAACCACGCATTTTACTGACGGCGGCATCTCCAATGTCTGATACCATGCATTATACTGAGGGCGGTATCTCCAGTGCCAGATACCTTGTATAATGCTGACGGCGGTATCTCCAGTGCCAGATACCACGCATTATACAGAGGGCGGTATCTCCAGTGCCAGATACCACGCATTATACAGAGGGCGGTATCTCCAGTGCCAGATACCACGCATTATACTGAGGGCGGCATCTCCAAAGTCAGATACAACGCAATATACTGAGGGTGGTATCTCCAGTGCCAGATACCACGCATTATACTGACGGCGGTATCTCCAGTGCCCGAAACCACGCATTATACTGACGGCGATATCTCCAGTGCCAGATACCACGTGTTATATTGACCGCGGTATCTCCAGTGCCAGATACTGAGGGCGGTATCTCCAGTGCCAGATACCACGCATTATACTGAGGGCGGTATTTCCAGTGCCAGATACAACGCATTATACTGATGGTGGTATCTCCAATGCCAGATATCACACATTATACTGACGGTGGTATCTCCAGTGCCAGATACCCTGCAGTATTCTGAGAGTGGTATTTCCAGTGGCCAAATTCTGGATTCTGATGTATGGAAACTGGACGATTTTGAACGTCACCTTGTTTGCCTAGAACTGCAATAAAAGTGGGTTTTCCTGTTTCCGCCTTGCCCCGACTCCTGTAGCTCCTTCCCATTAGATAGCATCTGCACTACATAGCATACTGCACTGCCCTCCAGGAGAAGGGACCACAACCACCATCATCCGTAGACTTTCTAGCATGGAGGTATTTTACCCTAGAAGCCTTGCAGACTTATATAAACGTGGTATTGCTTACGTACAAGGTCCATGGGCATGGCAATCGTATGTTTGGGCCCTAAGGACACCTTCAGGTGGCGCGTATCCGCTGCATGCCTTCTGCAATGGAAAACATGCAAAAATATACTTTAAATGCGCACCTAAATACTGCAGATTTGGGCACATTTTTAGTTGTTTAAAAAACACAACGGAATCACCCCTTGCAACATTTCCACAAAGGCTGCAGCATCTGAAGAAAATTTTAGAAAACTCCTCCCTGTGGCTTGTACTGTAAGGGCTCATTCGCAGGACCGTGATTTCAGTGCATATTACATACGCGATGCACAGCAGCGTGACATGCGGTGAATGGAGTCAATGAAAGTAAATGGATTTTTGTTGATCTGTTCACATTGTCAATCAATAGGAAGCCTTATCAAGGAGCGACAAAGAAACTAAACTTTAGTAAAGCAAAATTTGATGAGCTTAGAACTACTATCGGTAACATTAATTGGGACAACATCCTCAAAAATAACGGTACAGAGGACAAATGGGAAAGGTTTAAAAGGATCCTAATCACCTCATGTGAGCAGTTCATTCCCTTTAAAAATAAAAGAAACTCAACTAAAAGGAAACCAATGTGGCTCGACAAGACGGTAAGAGGGGCGATAAATGAAAAAAAGAAAGCATTCAAACTACTAAAGCAAGAAGGCAGCGAAGAAGCGCTAAAATCATACAGGGAAAAAAACAAAATATGCAAAGATACGATCAAAACTGCCAAGGAGGAAGCACAAAGACGGATCGCCAAAGAGAGCAAAAACAACCCGAAGCTATTTTTCAACTATATCAACAGCAAAAGGATTTGCAGGGAGAGCGCTGGCCCTTTAAAAAACAATGCAGGAGAAATCATTGATGATCACGAAGGGAAAGCAAATCTACTAAACAGTTTCTTCTCAAGTGTATTCACAAACGAAAAGGAAATGCCACACGAGATGCAGGGGAATAAAACGAACCCCTCACAAAATATCTCATACCTAACGCAGGAGGAGGTGCGGAAGCGTCTAAAGAAAACTCAAATTGATAAATCGCGGGGCCCAGATGGATTACACCCAAGGATACTAAGGGAACTAAGTGACGAGATAGCTAGGCCGCTATACCTAATATTTCTGGACACTATCAAGACCGGTGTAGTACCATTGGATTGGCGCATTGCCAACGTGGTTCCAATTTACAAAAAAGGGAGCAAAAGTGAGCCTGGTAACTACAGGCCAGTAAGTCTCACTTCAGTAATGGGAAAAATTTTCGAGGGGATTCTGAGAGACGCCATCGATGAGTACTAGAGATGAGCGAACGTGTTCGTCCGAGCTTGATATTCGTGCGAATATTAGGGTGTTCGGTATGTTCGTTATCCGTAACGAACACCATGCGGTGTCCGGGTTACTTTAACTTTCTTCCCTGAGACGTTAGCGCTTTTTTTTGGCCAATATAAAGACAGGGAAGGCATTACAACTTCCCCCTGAGTGGCTGGGGAGATAAGGTGTCCGCCTGATATAAAAGTCTGCCCCTCCCGCGGTTCGCTATGGATGCATTCTATATGCGCTCAATGGGGCCAGCGGCAGCAGCGCTGACCCCATTGAGAACATATAGAAGACAAATCCTTCTTCTCTGGCACAGCTGTAACAGCTGTAGCAGAGAAGAACGATGTTTGCCCATTGAATTCAATGGAACCGGCAATACAGCCGACTCCACTGAATGCAATGGGCTGCCGGCGATCGCAGGATGAATGGTCGGAAAGGGGTTAAATATATAACCCCTTTCCTGCAATTCATCCAGAAATGTGTTACACTAAAAATATATACCGGCGTATAAGGCGACCGGGCGTATAAGACGACCCCCCAACTGTCACCTTATACGCCGGTAATACAGTGGAGCAAAGAATAAAAATCATTACTTACGTTTTTAGATGATCTGCGCCGCTCCTGCAGGCTGTCACTCCCTCCTAATCCACGGCAAAGTATTCCTTTCTCCACGAAAGGCTTGAAATCCCCGCCTCCAGAAACACAGCCAATCACAGCCATTCAATGACATCATTGTCATTGGCTGTGATTGGCTGAAGGCACGTGTCTTTCTGGAGGCAGGGATTTAAAGCCTTTCATAGAGAAAGCTTGTCTGCCGTGGATTAGGAGGGAGTGACAGCCTGCAGGAGCGCCGCAGATCATCTAAAAACGTAAGTAATGCTTTTTATTCTTTGCTCCACTGTATTGCCGGCGTATAAGGTGACAGTTGGGGGGTCGTCTTATACGCCCGGTCGCCTTATACGCCGGTATATATTTTTAGTGTAACACATTTCTGGATGAATTGCAGGAAAGGGGTTATATATTTAACCCCTTTCCGACCATTCATCCTGCGATCGCGGGCAGCCCATTGCATTCAGTGGAACCTGCTGTATTGCCGCTCCATTGAATTCAATGGGCAAACATTGTTCTTCTCTGCTACAGCTGTTACAGCTGTGGCAGAGGAGAACGATCTTTATGCTGACAGTGGGGGGGGGGGGGGCACTCTTGCCGCTATTGTGGCTTAATAGTGGGACCTGTGAACTTGAGATGCAGCCCACCATGTAGCCCCTCGCCTGCCCTATCCGTCACTGTGTCATTCCCATCACTTTCTTGAATTGCCCAGATTTTCACACATGAAAACCTTAGCGAGCATCGGCGAAATACAAAAATGTTCGGGTCGCCCATTGACTTCAATGGGGTTCGTTATTCGAAACGAACACCCGGACATCGCGGGAAGTTCGTTCCGGATAACGAACACCCGAACATTTTGGTGTTCGCTCATCTCTAATGAGTACCTTAAGGAGAATAAGGGAATAACTCCTCACCAGCATGGATTCATGAAGGGTCGCTCATGTCAGACAAATCTGATCAGTTTCTACGATGAAGTAAGCTCTAAGCTGGACCAGGGAGAATCTATTGATCTTGTATATCTGGACTTCTCTAAAGCCTTTGACACCGTGCCACATAATAGGCTAATATACAAAATGAGGCAGCTCAGACTGGGCGAAAACGTTTGTAAGTGGGTAAAAAATTGGCTCAATGATAGAAAGCAGAGGATGGTAATAAATGGTTCGTACTCTGATTGGACCACAGTCGCTAGCGGGGTGCCACAGGGTTCAGTATTAGGCCCTACTCTGTTCAACATATTTATCAATGACCTGATAGAGGGGCTGCACAGTAAAATATCAATATTTGCAGATGACACAAAATTATACAATATAATTAATGGAACGGAGGACAATGTGCGTCTACAAACGGACCTGGATAAGCTGGGGGCTTGGGCAGGAAAATGGCAAATGAAGTTCAATGTTGAAAAATGTAAGACTATGCACATGGGCAGGAGAAACGGATGTCACAAATATTCACTTAATGGGGTACCGCTGGGGAAAAGTGATATGGAAAAGGATCTGGGGGTATTAGTGGATAATAGACTAAACTGGAGTAACCAATGCAAGTCAGCTGCTGCAAAGGCAAATAAAGTCTTGGGGTGCATTAAAAGAGGTATAGGGGCGAAGGACGAGAACATTATCCTTCCATTATATAAGGCACTTGTCAGGCCTCACATGGAATACTGCGTACAATTCTGGTCACCGGTGCTCAGGAAAGATGTCACAGTGCTTGAGGGGGTTCAAAGAAGGGCAACTAAACTAATAAATGGAATGACGGGACTGGAATACCCAGAGAGGCTATCCAAATTGGGACTATTTACTCTAGAAAAAAGAAGGTTAAGAGGCGACCAAATAACTATGTATAAGTACATGAGGGAACAATACAAGGATCTCTCCCGTGATCTGTTTACACCCAGGACCATGACGGTAACAAGAGGACATCCGCTACGATTAGAGGAAAGTAGGTTTCATCACCAACATAGAAGGGGATTCTTTACTGTAAGAGCAGTTAGACTGTGGAACTCTCTACCGGAGGAAGTGGTGATGGCAAAATCCATAGAGGAGTTTAAAAGGGGACTTGATGTCTTTCTGGAGAAGAAGGATATTACAGGATATAAATCTTAGGTTAAGTGTCAATCCGGGTATATAGGAAGGTAGGAACTATTAGGGGTTGATCCAGGGAACAATCTGATTGCCATTAGGGAGTCGGGAAGGAATTTTTTCCCTAAAAGGTCTAATCGGCTTCTGGCCTTGGGGTTTTTTGCCTTCCTCTGGATCAACACAGTAGGATAGACAGGCTGGACTAGATGGACATTGTCTTCATTCAGCCTTACATACTATGTTACTGTGTTACATTAGCATTTGGGCACGCGTTTGAAAAAGATTGCAGCATGCTCTATTTCACCGCGTATTGTGCAGCATAAGCCCTATACATTTGTATAGGCTGCACATGCAATGCAGTCCATACACAATACATTGCATATAGGTGACAAATACATACGCCACCCCCACTATGAAACAGTCAAACTGCACATGACAGCGTGTGTGAGATACACGTTCATGCACAGTACACTTGCTGCCATACGTGGTGATTGCCGGCCCACACAGACCAGTAAAATGCTGCATGACCCCCGCAGTGGTTTACGAATGTGGTCGTGTGAATGAGCACTAAATGCTATGGCATTTACACTGCGATTTCGGCTTTAGAAATTTCACAGTATTTGCGCCGTCTGTGAAAATGGCCTTAGGCTACCTTCACATGGGTGAGTGTAATATCGAGCCTTGAAACTTCGTGATTTCGAGCAGCGTTTTTTAACGCATGTCACAGCGTTTGATAACATTTTTTAATGCACCTCCCCATCATTATGATGGGTAATGCAGTGCAATAAAAGTGTAAATGCACAAAAATACAACAGACAGCGCTCGGAGGTCTGCGATGCCGCTCTTAAATCAGTGGAAGCATTGTGCTGTGATTTAGCGAGGCGCTCGGATTGCTACGCTAATCACGGTAAAAAGCAGCCAGTGTTAAAGCAGCCTTATTTTCAAATACAGATGGTTGTACTGAGGTTTCATGATTTTAGGTCTCTTTTACACGGGCGACATGGCATCGCTGCGAGAAAATTGCAGGGATATCGCATCGCTGATCCGTGCGATATCGTTGTGTATTCTCGCCGCAATACTGCGATTTTATAGTGCTCCAAAGACGTATTAGACACTACAAAGTCATGCGACTTTGAACCACCACATGCAAGGATTTGCAGTGTGTGTGTGTGTGTGGGGGGGGGGGGGGGGGGGGGGTTGAAGTATAAGCCCTACCCTGAAAATAAGCCCTAGTTGCAGAAAAAAAGTATACATCATCTAGAAGCGCTGTCTGGGGCTCTGCTGCAGCTTCTTCTTGGTCCCCGGGCCGGGTCCTTATCTCTTCTGGCTGGGAATTGAAAAATTCCTGCCTTCTGGAAGCGCTGGCTGTGATTGGCTGACGCTTAGGCAATCAGAGCCAGCGCTCGATGAATGGCTGTGATTGGTTCATCGAGCGCTGGCTGTGATTGGCTAAGCGTCAGCCAATCAGAGGCAGCACTTTCAGGGGACGAGGACTTTTCAATCCCCGGCCAAAAGAGATGAAGGAGAATAGTGCCTGGGAGAAGATGCGGCCGGGCTGACAGCGCTTCTAAGGTGAGGTATACTGTTTTGTTTTTGTTTTTTTTCCTGCAGCCAGGACTTAGGTTATGGCTTTGACAGTAGGATTTCCTACTGAAAGAATTAGGTAGGAGAAGCAGCACTACCAGTTGATTTAAATCCAGGCATATAGCAGCCAATGGTGCACGATCCCAGTTGGTGATCCAGACCCTAGGATCAGAAAAGCAGTAATCCTACTAGATGTAGCCAGGCCAGCACTCAGGAGTTGTTTCTTTTAAATAAAAATCATCTTTATTCCGCAATACAATGAAAGCGACGTTTCGATCCTCAGACCTTTGACAAAGATCTGAGGATCGAAACGTCGCTTTCAATGTATTGAGGAATAAAGATGATTTTTATTTAATAGAAACAACTCCTGAGTGCTGGCCTGGCTACATCTAGTAGGATTTCCTACTGTCAAAGTTGCATCGCACTGCCCAAAAATCGTGTTTTCATGCGATGCAACAGAGTGGAAGGCTTCATAGGGAAACATGGGTTAAAAAACCTCACGAGTCGCGTGCATTTCGCGGGACCCACAAGGTTTTTGCAAGGGGTGGTGCATGCTACAAAACATTACATGTGTGAAGGAACCCATAGGAAAGCATGGACTTCACATACATGCGATGTGTAGCATTGCAGCAACGTGACTTTATCGCCCGTGTGAAGGAGGCCTTAACCCCTTAACGACCAGCCCATAGTGTTTTTACGTCCTGCCCAAGTGGGCTTTATTCTCTGAGGACGTAAAAACATGCGTCCTACAGAGAATAAAGCCCCGTGGGCTATGGACGTGACAGCTCCATGCTGTCGGTGCCCGCAGGTAGCCGACAGCATGGAGCTGTCATCCCGGGCTGCGGGGACCCCCCCGGCAATGCGATCGGCGCTATCCAATGGATAGCGCCGATCGCATAAAAGTTGCAAAAAGTACAAAAAAATTTGATATTCAGCTGCCCTGATGGATCGGATCCATCAGAGCAGCTGAAAATACTCACCCGCCTTCTCCGCGCTGCCAGCTGAAGATCTGGTCCTCCCGAACCCGCCGCTGGTCTTCTGCGCATGTGCGCCAGACGATGACATCACGCGCATGCATAGAAGCCCGGGAGCCCCCGGCAAATTCAAAATCTCCTGGCTCCCGGCTCCTGAAGGTAGCCGGGAACCAGGAGATGTTACCGGGGACCGCAGTGAGCGGTCCCTGGCCCCGTGATCGCCGCTATCCAATGTTTCAAAAAGTTAAAAAAAAGTTAAAGTTTCACCTCCCCTCATGGATCCGATCCATGAGGGGAGGTGAAAATACTCTTCTCAGGTCCGCCGATGTCCCCGGTATTCCGGGACCCGAAGTCCCCCTCTGCGCATGCACAGAGGGGCTCGAGCCCCGGGAAATTCAAAATCCCTCTGCTCCTGACTGCCATGTGTAGCCAGGAGGAGAGAGATTTTCCCGGGGACATGATCACTGTTATCCAATGGATGACAGTGATCATGTAAAGTTTAAAAAAAAGTGTAAAAGAGTTTTTAAAAAAAAGTTAAAGGGGTTGTCCCGCGGCAGCAAGTGGGTCTATACACTTCTGTATGGCCATATTAATGCACTTTGTAATATACATTGTGCATTAATTATGAGCCATACAGAAGTTATAAAAAGTTTTATACTTACCTGCTCCGTTGCTGGCGTCCTCGTCTCCATGGTGCCGACTAATTTTCGGCCTCTGATGGCCAAATTAGCCGCACTTGCGCAGTCCGGGTCTTCTGCTTTCTTCTATGGAGCCTCTCGTGCAGGATGCCGCCTCCGTGTAGCTCCGCCCCGTCACGTGCCGATTCCAGCCAATCAGGAGGCTGGAATCGGCAATGGACCGCACAGAAGAGCTGCGGTCCACGGAGGAAGAGGATCCCGGCGGCCATCTTCACCGGTAAGTATAGAAGTCACCGGAGCGCGGGGATTAAGGTAAGAGCTCCGGTAAGCTTTCTTTACGTCCCTGCATCGGGGTTGTCTCGCGCCGAACGGGGGGGGGTTGAAAAAAAAAAAACCCGTTTCAGCACGGGACAACCCCTTTAAGAAAAAATTTAAAAAGTTTTTAAAAAGTTTAAAAAGCGTACGTTTCATCTCCCCCTCACGGATCATATCCATGAGGGAGAATGAAAGTATGTACATAAGGCCCCTGGATTTATCCGCGGACCTTACCCCAGCTTCTGCGCACACGCCCGTCACCAAAATGGCGGACGCATGCGCAAAAGCTGTGGATTGCCAGGATAATTGAAATTCTCCCTGCACCTGGATACAAAACTGAGCCAAGAGCCTGGAGATTTCACGGGGGCCGCGGTGAGCGGTTCCTGGTCACGTGTTCGCCGTTATACAATGGATAATGGCGATCACGTAAAAGTTTTTTTAAAAATTGAAGTTTCATCTCCCCTCACCGATGCGATCAGTGAGAGGAGATGTAGCTTTTTACCAGAGGCCTCCGTATTTGAACCCCGACGCGATCCTCCTCCGTGAACTTACCCGGATTTTGCACATGCGACCGCAGGCAAAATGCCGGACACGTGCGCAGGAGTCGGGGAGCCCAGGAAACTTAAAATCTCGCCTGGAGCAGTGACGGGTGGCCTCATTAAGCGGTTCCCGGTCACGTAATAAAAAAGTAGCGATCTAACATAGGTCGGTCTCACATGACCGGATAGGAATTACGGATTCTGCATGCGTCTGATCCGCGGTAATACGCAGATCAATCGCATTGGATTACACAATTCCGCTCACATTAGTGGGTTGGAATTGTGTAATCCACTCGCAGAAAAGAGAACGCAGCAGGTTCTATTTTACCGTGGCTATCCGCAGCATAGAGCCCATTGTGCTCCATGGGCGTGGATATACCCGCTGCCCATACGCAACTACGGGTACCTGCGTCATCGCTAAACGACGGTGCGGGAAATATAAACAAAAAAAAGGTGTACTGCGCATGACCGCCTGTGTGAGTACGCAGTTATGCGCAGTACATTACGCGGCCGTACGCAGGGTCACAGCCGGGCTCATAGCTGGGATTCCACCTATGGCTGCCTGAGCCCGGCGTTATTCAGACCGCTACCTGTAATACGTATTTTATAAGAAGCCCCGGGAACGCTTGCCTTCCTGCAGTTCCAGGAGCAGCTTGTTGAGCGCCTTCTGTGCGAGAACGCCGCACCTCCGCAAGCTTACGAAGACTCACAAAAGGCTACTTTTTACACCCCATACCCGCCACTGAGGTCAAGAAATGACCCCCAAAAAGCATGAGAGGAGGGGGGATACCCGGTTTTATTTCCCCATATGCCCATTCCAACCAGCCGTAATTACCCCTGTCTTCGGAAATACCACACAGTTCACATTATTACTTTTATCTAAGATTTGGGGAAAGCCAAAAAGGGTGCAGAGGGGGGAGGGGATATTTTTAGGGAGTCAATTTTTATTCCGTACAAATAAGCAATGGGGCCTGGAATTTATTCAGTTGTACCCTGAAATCCAACGTGTGTTCCTTTCATTATAGGCCTAGCCATGTGTCCTGTAAGTAGATTAGGGCCACAATGGGTATGTTTCTAAACTCGGGACAAACGGGGATATCCATTTTGGGGTGAACGTCTTCATTCCTATGCACGCTGTACAAAAAAACTGTTTTTAAATTGAAAAAATTCTCAAAAAAATTGAAAATCGTAATTTTTTCCTTCTGCTTTGATAAGATTCAGTCAAATACTGTGGGGTCAAAATACGCAGTATAACCCTAGATGAATTTGTTAAGGGGTCTAGTTTTCAAAATGGGGTCATTTGAGGGGGTTCCTTATCGTTTTAGCTGCTCAATGGCTCTATATGTGGGCGATGGGACCTGGAATTTATTCAGTTGTACCCTGAAATCCAACGGGTGTTCCTTTAAATAAGTATGAAATTTTACTTTTTCTTCTCTAAATTGAATTAATTCCTGAAAAAAACTGTGGGGTCAAAATACTCATGACACCCCTCAGTGAATACATTAAGGGGTGTAGTTTTTAAAATAAGGTCATTTGTGGGGGTATCTATCATTCTGACACCTATGAGCCTTTGCTATCTTGGCTTGGTGCAGGAAAATAAAGTGTTCCTCAAAATGCTGAAAAGTAATGTTAAATTTGTACGTCTCCTAAATAGTTAAAAAAACAAAAGTTTTTCAAATGTGCATTCAGAATAAAGTAAATAGATGGAAATATATATCTTAGCAAAAGTTTGTACAGTGTGTTGGCACATATTTGATATATTACAATTCAAAATGTGAAAAAACGATATTTTTTAAAAAATTTTCCCAATATTGGCACTTTTAATAAATATACACAAATTATATCGGACTATTTTCACCACCTAAATGAAGTACAACATGTGGCGAAAAAACAGTGTCAGAATCACTTGGATATGCAAAACCTTTACAGAGCTATTCTATGTTAAAGTACACATGTCAGATTTCCAAAATTTGGCCTGGTCATTAAGGCGCAAACAGGCTTGGTCATTAAGGGGTTAATGAGCATCACCTGTGATACATGTGGAGCTGGGGTAAAACTGCATGCACAACCCCAAGATCTGAATATACCAAATTCACATAACACCCATAGAAGCAAATGAAGCTATTCTGTGCTAAGACCATAGGAATATACAGTAATGAAGAAACTGGAGCAGTTTCCTATAGCAACCATTCAGATTCCGGCTTTCATTCTGTAAAGGGCAGTTGTAAAATTAAACCAGCAAACTGATAGGTGGCTATTACCATTATACAAATCGTAATACAGTGCTCCCGTTCTATGATTTCCCAAGTGTTAGGGCTTATGGAGCTTGTCTAGAGGCAAACCATCCCTGGGGAGCCATAGGAGCGCCATGTGCTACTGTATGGCACCTCCATGGCATCTGATGGAACATAGCTTGATTTCTTTTTGCTGTCTGATTCTGTAAGAAATCAGGGGCATACAGAGGTGTATGAAGCCCCATACGATGCATTAGGAAAGTCTTCAGAGCCTTTCACTTTTTAACATTTTGTTATGTTGTGGCGTTGAAAAAAAGCAAGTTCTTACGCAATTACGTCCAGCGTTGTAATTCCTCCCTACATGAAAGGTTTCTATCACAGCATAAAAAGAAGTAGAAGGGAAAGTATTATCAGTAGGAACATGATAGGTAATAAAAACTGCAGACAGAGAAGCAGCTATTAGTTTGCTTTTAGTTTGTTTTGTATTGCTGGATCCTTGCACTCTGCCTTCCAGGTTAATGACTATAAAACAGAAGACAGAAATAGTATCTAAAGGCAAAACAGCGGCAACTTTGTGCTGTGATTGTCCTGCGTCCTCCCCTGACCCCATGTGCACATATGAGCCGAGGGCCACACAGCACTGGGATTGCTTTAACTGTAGTTCTGCAAGGACTGGGAAGACGAGACCCTGACGTGGCAGCTGGGGTCATAGAGCAACCATATGGAGGGTCAATTCATTTCTGCAGAGGCATAAAGTTTTCTCACCTTCTGCCACAGTCTGAAGAAAAGAATCTCACTTCTAATAAATGGGGCAGCTGCTGGCTTGTAGCTCTTTACTGCTGACTGCTAGTCCACAGACAGATATTTACCACCAGCCAAACGACAGAAACCACTCTACTTCAATATTGGAATGCCATCCCGTAACTAGGGGCTGACTGGCAGATTTTAATCTGGGGGCAAGCACATAGCAGTGGTCCATTAGTAGCAGCTCATTCTTAGAGGGGTATTCCCATCTAAGCACTTCTTGGCTGAGATAAGAAACCTCAAGTTGGTTTTACGACCACTTGCCAGTGTTACAGAAACAGTTTAGTGCGTCAGTCTTACATTGTTTCCGCAACTCCCATTGAAAATGAATAGATGTTACCCAAACAGCATACTTTAGCGCCATGCTATATTCATAAGACAGTTACCTCGGAGTTACACAAAGTGGGTAGCATGCGGTGCTATACTGTTTCCGTAACACCTATTCACTTTAATGGGAATTACAGAAACAACGAAAGACTGTTGTCACGGCTGTTTGCAGAGAGGTTGTCAGGAAACCAGCTACAGGTTTCTTACCTCAGCCAAGAAGGGCTGAGATGGGAATACCTCTTTAACCTGTTAACCTCCGCCTATCATAATATAAACACAGGGCCAGAAGCTCATTACATAAATACGGCACACAGAAGTGTTTAAGCACACAAAAGTTGTGTTCAATTGAGGTTGGGAGCCTAATAGAGCTGTCCCCTCTCCGCGACGCTGCTAATATACAAGTGGTCCCTCAGCATACAATAATAATTGGTTCTGGAATGGCCACTATATTTAGAAAATATTGTATGGTGAAACCATAAGCCTATGAAAAACTGCTAACGGGTTTCAGTAAGAACCCGACACAAAACCATAGGACAAGTGGAGACCAAAGGTGCAAGCTTTTATCTCCATTTCAGTAGGCTTCAGTTCACTTTCGGCATTTGTGCCGGACAGAATAGCACAGCAAACAGAAACCTGATTAAACCGAGATCAAAACTTGTACTTTTTAGTCCTTGACTAACAAAAGGTTATGGTCCAATCTAGGGTTCCACTTCGATGCTGTTTTCAGTAATGCAGATAGAACCCCGGGATGGAAAGGCTGGACCACAGCTAAAGCACAATGTGAACCCAACTACAATGGAATTTTGCCAATTCCAAGTGTTCTAAGGGAGCATTATCTATGCTGTGGCACTCCATCTGGAAGTTCCGTTACAGTTCCTGGAATCAGTGACTTATGACTAGAGATGAGTGAACCTACTCGGCCACACCCCTTTTTCGCCCGAGCGCCGCGATTTTCGAGTACTTCCGTACTCAGGCGAAAAGATTCGGGGGGGCGCCGTGGATGAGTGGGGGGTTGCAGCGGGGAGCGGGGGGGGGGGAGAGGGAGAGAGAGAGGGCTCCACCCTGTTCCCCGCTGCTACCCCCCCCCCCGCTCCGCCACACCTGCCCCCGCCCCCCGGCGCCCCCCGAATCTTTTCACCCGAGTACGGAAGTACTCGAAAATCGTGGTGCTCGATCGAGTAATTACTCGAAATGAGTAGGTTCGCTCATCTCTACTTATGACCCTTTTATCGTTCAAAAATCGTTAATCTGTGAGTTTGACCTATAATTGTCCAATGTGAACACAGCCAACAATTGAACGACAAACTAAAATTCATTCACTTCTTGTTCAACGTTCATTTTATGCAGGTAATAAAAATTATTCACTTGTTCGCACCTGGTTGCGTGTGAAGAGTGATCGGTTGATTGTTCACATTTACTGGTACACTGAATGTGAATGAATGAATGATTTGTGAATGCAATTCCAATCAACATTGTGAATGATTTATCAGTCTCTATAAGCAGGCTGCATGAGTAAACAAGTGAACTCTGTCATTGTTTGCCAGCATGAATGAGCTGGTGATGTCAACCCCAGCTGTTTGCGCTCCTGCAGGCAGATCATCATTGAGAATTGTTCACTTCTTGTTCAGTGTTTTATATTCCTATGTAAGACACTGAACGAGAAGTGTTTAAACGCAACAAGAAGCGAACGAGCCGACAAGGAATTTTAGTCCGGCATAAACTGAATGACGAACCAGAAGCAAACGATTCTTGTTCGTTGTTCGAGCTTTGGCTCGCGCTTAAACTGAACGATTATCATTCACTTTTGTTTGAACGATTCTTTGAACAATGGCTGACCATGGAAAGCAGCTGGGAAATCATTCATATGTGCAGTCAATCCTAATCTTCAGCCATGCAACTGGCTGGAAGGCTCTAAGAATGTGCATTGCTGCCAGAAAATGCATGTGATTGGCTGAATCTTCCAACCAATCATCTATGCTCAAGAACAGGACTGACAGAACACTCATTTAAAGCTTTCATGTACAGCAGCCCTATAGCTCTATTGGAAGACCGGCCCGGGGAAAACATGCCCTCTTACCCCCCAGCACAGTCTGCCCTTCCTATAACACCATATGATACAATAATACCTCCATTGTTATGGTTTTCCCATGAAATAGTGTTCCAAATGTAGAAAAAAAATGTGAATGGGTACCTGTTTTAGTAAACTGGGGTAGTGTGCTCTCTCTCTCTCTCTACTTTAAGGGACTCACTTCTTTCACATCTACCCTCCAGGCGCTACAGGAAGTCATTCTTCTTCTTCCATCTTCACCTACATGGAAGCTAAAGGTGCTTCCGTGTGGCTCTGTGTTAGACCTCTAGACCAAGACCTCTGACCACAGATTGAAGACCTCTCTTCCTGCTCTCAGACACTCACATTTATAATCTCACCTATACCACATGACACAGTAGAACAGATACATTTCGCAGACAGAGCTGACAGACAATGATTTTTTTACAGTTAACCCTTCAGATGCCGCAGCTGTGCAACACACATACAGAGATGACATGACAGCTTTGCACAGTGCATCCACATGAGACAATACATGTATGACATTTATGAAGGGGACCAGGATGTTGTTCTGGGACACTACAGTTCCCCCTTACTTAAAAATCAAGCTGCCCCCGGTGCCTCTAAAACAGAGTGTATAAATCTGGAGACATGCCATCTTAAGTGTCTGACTTTCATCCCCTTTGAGAACACAATGCTCAGTCACGGAGTGTGCAAGGCGAAACCTGTAAACACAACTCCTACCTCTGTCCATCTTTGTTTGTACTAACCAGAGGATTGCTTTAAGTGGTTCTGTTAAAGAGATAGTATCCCCGTTTATGGACTGTGGACTTGAACTGTGTTAACCAGGACCACTGTCTGTCAAATGCAAGTATGAATGCAGTGCATGGTAGTTATACGCAGTTGTAACTGGGAGGGAGATTCCAGAAGGTAGCAAAAAAACCTGGAGTCATCATGGCTTTGTATATAAAAGGCTGGTGCGATCTTGCAACCCTTTTTTTTATCGGGTATGCAATAGTAGGGGTAGACTCCCTTAGACCCAGAGTAATACAAAAAGTTCTCAGCAAGAGACGGTTAATTGCTGCTACTGTTCTGCTGTGTAAGAGAATTTGCCGCTTCAGGCCAGACTCACACAAGCGTGTCGGATTCCGCATGCGGGAGGCCTGCAACGTATTCCAGCTGTGAGTCCGACCGATGACCCTGCGTACCTCATTAAATTGTATTGTGGATAACTGTGGAGGTTCGCAGGCGCTCATGCGCACTACAGGTCTTTTTTCTTTGTATTTCTCGCACTGTCAGTTAGCGATGATACAGGTACCTGCAGCCGGTACACAATGTGATTGCGTATGGGTTGCTGGTTAGATGCTTGCATTGACTTCAATGGAGGCCATCTTTGCAGATTCCACGGCAAAAAAACCCAAAAACATAGCATTGCAGAATACGCAAATCGAAAGATGGAGAGTCCATGCCTTTTAATGTCCTCATTTTACCACGGATCGTCTGTGTGGATGACAATCGTGGAATCCGCAATACAAAGCTGGTTGTGTGAGACTGGCCTAAGGCCGAATGCACACGGCCGGGTCAGATTCTGTGTCTTCAGCATACCTGTCTGCAGTGTTTCATCATCTGTAATGCGGATGGGACGGTCAGCACATGCGCAGTACAGATGACGCTGATTCTAGAGTCCATCCGCAGCTCTTACTGCGGGGGGGTCGCTGATCGGACAGCTTCCATTGACTTCAATGGAAGCCGTCAGTGCGGAAATCACGCTAAAATAAGAGATGCTGTGATTTTTCCTCCGCAAGCGGAAAATCGTTACTGGTTTCCACTCATAGACATGGAAAAGCATTTTTGCATAGCATGTCTACAGTCAGTATTTGCTGGGGAATCCAGAGGTAGACGCCTGCTCCGGATTCTGCAAAGCAAATACCCCCGTGTGCATTGGGCTTTAGGGCTTTTTCCCATGAGCGCATACAAGGCGCATTTTGACACCCGGGCATATAAACGCTACCCATGTGAAACATTGGTTCCCAATGCATTCGTTCACAAGGGCTATTATACGGCGTGTAAATACGTCAGCACCGTGAAAGATAGAACATGATACGCCGAAATACGTCCAGTGTACATATGGTGGCCAAAAAGATAGTTCTGGAACTATCTTTTGGCCAATATACACCGGCGGGTCCTATAGACTCCTATGGGAGCAGGAAAAAAGAATGGAGGGGGGGCATTTTTGCAGCGTCTAACGCTGCGAAAAGCCTACAGATGCCTCTATATAGGCACTGGAAGGCATCCGAGGATTTTGGCAGAGGGTTTTCCGGGGTGTGGCATATTTTTTTGCTAAAAACGGCGGTCGTGTGAATGGACGAGAAAACTCTGGCCTTGATCACGGAGTGGGCGAGAAAACATAAGAACGCTGTTGCCGTATCATGGGAAAAAGCCCTGAGTGTGAAAGAAACTATCAGGCTATTGTACCGCTGCTGCAAACCTTGATCATTATGATTGTGTACTGTTTAGTGACAGTAACCGCCAAGAGTGTTGTGCCTCAATGTGAGAACAATAAATATTTCTTCTTGGCACCAAGATGTATCTGCGACTTTTTAGTGAGGCGCAATGATCCTTTCAAGTAGAACATGTGGCAGGGAAGTATTGTGAATGCATAGTACTTTCTACAAGGCAAACCTTATAGTACAGAGAGGCAAGAGTAGAGCTAAGGGCCATAGGTCGAGCCCTGGAGGACTACTGCCGCTAGTTGCCCACTAGTGACTTAATCGCTTTTTTACCAGGCTCTACACATGACACCTCTGTCTACAGGTACTGATGTGCACAACACCAGATATACAAATTAAACCAACTCTGTTCTGCGCCTAGACCCGTCCAATAATTCAACATATCCCAAGAAATATTATCCATACTTTGTGAGCCATTAACCTTCCACTGAGCTGAAGGCAACTTTCAGCGTATGAAATTGACTCTATAAATCCTCAGGCCTCTAAATGAATGAGTTTGTTCATGGGAAATTAAAGCTTTAAATAAAAACCTCCAAGTCTGCACTTGGTATCGTTGGGATTTCATCCACTTAAAATGATTGATAAATCCGTTTCCTCGCATTCTATTCTTCAGAGTTTTAATATGGAAATGTGAACTTTCCACACAGTAAACATCAGGAATCAATAGCATGGGGAGTTAATTATTCAATCATGCTTCCTACCGTGCAATTATTAGATTGATTCATAAACTGACCACTTCCTTCTGCAGCAGCTGGTACAAACTCTATGGTAAACATTGAGTATTATCCCCCCCCCCCCCCCCCCCCATGCTCCAAATGCATCATTCTTTACATCTGCTGCCCTCTCAACGGGAGAATCCTAGGAGAATGGTCAGCTTTGAATAATTAGGCAAATGAATTGGTTCTGAGTAATTGGAATCATTTCTGGCAAACTGGCTGGATTGCAAATGAGAGCTTTTGTTTCAGAGCGTTCGTCAGGCGCCAGACAGACTTTTTGCTTGATGTACAGCACGGAGGAATTTACAGGAGCTGGTTATATTACATACACCTTGGATATTAAGACAGTCACTGCCACGTGTCATATAAAGCCTGGTGCGTTAAAAGCCAAACATCTAACAATTAGCTTATTACTCAAAAAAAAAAATGTTAATAAAGTAGTTAGGCACTCAAGAAATATTGTTCTCCTCCAAGAAGTATAAAGGTGCTATTACACCAGCACTAGTGGCTGCCACCAGTGGTTTCCCGACAGCGGCTGGTTTGCACAACTCAACCAAGTGAGAGCACATCTACTCACTTGTCTTGTCCGATCAGTGTTCTGATACACATTGCATTTAGTACTCACTATACTGAGATAGCGCCCCCTTTCCCCTTTTTTCCTTTTCCATCCCCCTGGAAGGTCCCGCCCCTGCAGAGCCGTAACATGACAGCGTGCATTAGACTTTACAGCATGCACATATTCCATCAGTACATTAATTTTCTCTGAAGTGAGATCAGAAAAAGGTAGAAAATAAATGGTATTACAGTATTGTTTTTTTTTAGTAATGACACTGTAAATATAGCTATAAGGATTTATTACCATGAGCGTATATCAGCCATCCGTTTTCACACCTGGCAGATATACGCTGTGATCTGATGCATTGGATTCCAATGCATCAGATCACATGGCCATATTCCTGAGACATAAAAGCACCCGGCCGGCCAATATAGCGCCGGGCATTTTTACGTCTGGCCCAAAAGATAGTCCTGGAACTTTCTTTTGGGCTGGAATACGTCAGCCGCTGCATGGGCTCCTATTGGATCCAATGACAGCGGCTGGAGATGGAAGGGAGTTTAGCAGCGTGGCTGCTAAACTCCCTTTCTCTGCTCTCCTCCCCCCTCGGAGGCTCACCTCTGCTCTCCTCCCTGTTGGCTCTTTGCAATTGGAGGAGGCGGAGCTAGGCTCTGCCTCTCCCCACCCCTTGTCTGCAGCCAGCAATGGGAGAAGGCTGGACAGGGCAGCACTTAGCTCCACCCCCTCCCATTGCAAAGGACGAGCGGGGAGGAGAGCAGAGGTGAGCCTGCAAGGAGGAGGGAGGGGAAAGGGGTGACGGCATGGTGACCTTGTCGTATATGCACTAGGGCCCATGCCGTGTGAATGGGCGCACAAACAGTAGATTTGTGCGCTCGTTCAGGAGCTTTAACGCCCCAGATGGTAGCGTATATCGGCCAACCGTGAAAACGGCAACCGATATACGCTCGTGGGAAAGAGCCCTTAGATATGGGAAGTCAAAAAGTTTTGGAACATATAGCAAACTCTTCATTCTATTGACTGGTCTCATAATCAGTCTGCCCCCTCCATACCCCCTCCCCCCTTCAAACTATCTTCTGACTTGTCTCGATGCTAACATTTAATCAAATGAAGACAGAGGGTCAGCAATGTCAAATATGCTGATTTTATTCTTGATTAGGTATTCGCAGTTAATTTCTAAGGAAGTTCAAATCAGGTTATTTTGCATTCCAAGACGGAGAGCATTGGGTTTCTTTCTGACATTCATGCGGTTAGAAAGTGCAAGCTGTAAACAAGAATGAGTTCAGAAGTGTGTGAGGTCTGTGCCTTATTACATGTGCACAGATGTATGAGGCCAATGCATGCAATGTGGAATTCATCGGGGATAATTCAATGCACACGCTGTGATTATGCACTTCTCTTCTACATCTATAGGTGGTGCATTTGTTACTGTTGTGGCATTAACAAATCTGCTATCCGTAGGAACCTATTCTAGAATATTGCTGAAATCTTCTATCACATCGAGACATCGTTAGTCTGCTCTTTAATAGGACAGGTCATACATAGTTATTCACCAAGGACTAGCTGATCGCCTGGCCTACAGTCAGTGCAGTGGGGCGGATGTTCTTATTGGGGACAGGAGTGGAAGTGCCATAGAGGGCTTCATTGCCATGGAAATCAATGGAAGTTGAAGCCGCTATTACACTTCTGGCACTTCTATCTCCAACACTGGGGTCAAACACGAACGGGTAATAGGAGGCTTTAACTCCCATTTAGTTCAATGGGAATGAAGTCAGTTATGGCACTTCTGCTCCTGTCACTGATGCTGACATCCAGCCCCGCTGCACTGACAGCAGGCCAGGCAATCAACTAATCCTCGGGGATCCTGAGCAGCGATGAACTATTAATAGCCTAACCTGAGAATAGGTCAGACACGGAAAAACCTAGAAAAACCCTATAAATTGGAGTCTGTATTTGATAAGTGTTTAAATCTGAATTACTTTCTCTACCCAAAAGCTTTGGGAGAGAAAAAAATTACCTTCTTTACAGAATTTCTGCTTTGATGCATCCCGGGTCAGCAGTTTTTTTCCCTATGAACTAATAACTGCTTTATAAGTATGAAGCCTCCTTCTCTCCAACATGGTTATGACCGCAACCAAAAGCATACATGAGTTTTAGAACTTTGAAAATCTCCCACGTGGCATGTAAATGATGAGTAATCCAGTGGGTGGTCCGGATCTAAGTAAGTCTGGCCATCTTTTGCTCTAGGATGAATTAAGGCCATATAACTGAAAGTGAATCTTTCCATCTGATAGGAGAGAGCTCAAGATCCCCATTTTTCAGTTCTACTGATTTGGGGGATACTGGACTTGAGCTACAGTAGACACACAATCTCAGCACTGCTTCACCATCGGATTTTGCTGGTACCTTACACTGTGCCTTAGTGAGCGGTTTCAAGCATCAGACTGGGAGTCATGTGGTTATGACCTGTCAGGACTTGAACCCAGGAGCTCCTGTGCTCTGAGAACCTTGTTCTTGTCCCTAACTCCTGCCCCCCAATTGGCTCCACCCTGTTTCTTAATTGGACTTCCTATAAAAGCCTGGCCCTTCCTCCAGTTCCTAGCGTGATTATTGTGCTCCCAGCCTGTAGTCAAGCTCCTCTACCTACCTGCTCCTCCTCCTCCAATTGCTACTACCAGTGTAATGGCTGCCCCCGACTACGCTACCTGCCAGCTCCTTTGTACTGCAACCGATACTACCAGTTTACCAACCACTGGCTTCTCCTGACCATGGTACTGGCCCACACAGGACTCCGAACCTGCCTCAATACAAGACCCATCACTTCTCCCCTGTACATCCCTTACATTGAGACCCCAGCAACCGTGAGTTTGCTAAGAAACCCCCACTAATGTAATCACATCTGGAGGTGAGTGCCCATTCTTTGTTGTCCCCGCTGTCCTTCACCCATTGCCGGCCTATTCTACTGATAACAGGAGTACATATGTGGAGGCCTCCCCATCCTCTGCCTGCATGCGGCAGCCGCTCACCATGTGGGATGGGGTCCATGGGACTCCCATTTTGAACGTAGGTTTGGGTCTCAGAATAGCAAATCTGGTAAAGCCAAGTGACAACCTTTATAGGGGCTGTAATAACAGCCAGATGTGTTCCCTTGCACAAGGTTTTCATAAACTTATGCTTATTGTATTTACATTTCTTAGTCATTTCCCATGATCTTCGCAGACAGTTTGACATCTTGATGAATCAGTTCCCTCGTCGCTCATTGTTACGTGCTCACCAGAAATCCATTTGATTTAACTATAAACATTTATGTCAAGGTTCTTAAAATTCCTAAAAAGCATTGATCAGTTGAAATCTCCTCTTCTAGCGGCAGCAGAAATTTCGCATTTGGTAACCCAATAATATAATATCTATATCCGAGCAAATGAATAAATGATTTCACTAAAATGATATTTTATGACCAATAGCTGTATTAAAGTATGTGGAACACAATAAGGGGTGAGGAGGGCAGAGCAGGAATCAATATTCATATACAGCCTTGATTTATATGTGCATTACTGAAACAGATACTGAGAGGCTGTACTCCGAGTAATACTTAAAAGGTTATTTCAAGCTGTTTTACGGTATTTTGGTGGCTGATCCTGTTATAAAGTGTCTGCCCAGAGCACTTCTGCTATTCTGGGACTCCCTTTATGGATTCTGTATGGTAAATGGCAGTAATTTTTGATAACAAACATTGGTCTTTCGATAAACAGCAATTATAAGACTTCAGTAAATACAGTATATAGCTGGAAAGAAACATCAAGTCTGGAGTCAACATTTTACCTTGGAGTAATGCGGAGCGCAATTTTTGCACAGGGTAATGAAAATGGAAATAGTCGTACTGTATATAATGTGTAGAACCCAGGTATATATACGGATTTAGATATTTCGCTTTGTCTAATGTTTATATTCAGAATTAGCATTGAGCAAACCAAACCAGTAGAACACTGTTTCAGGTCGAACTTTGTTAACCAAACCCAAACTGAGCTTTCACCAAATTTCTACCCAAACAGGGTTCTACTGGTTCGGTTTCCTCAATACTTTTTATATTGATTTCAATTATGTAATTCACATGAGTGATTTTTCTTTCAGACTGATAGTCTGAGATAGAAAAGTTGCTGTATGTCCTATTTTTGGGTGATTTGTGTAAAAATTGCCCATCCTTTCCTGTGGCTGGCAAAAAAAAAAAAAAAGAAAAATCACATAGCATTTGCATGTAAATGCAAGTTTCCTGCAAGTGTAATGCGATTTTTGTATCTTTACTACTAAAAAAAATGCCATTTTCACACGCATTTGCTGCAATGCGTATTTACCACAAAAGGCATCATACTCGCTGGTGAAAATCACTGGTTAAAGAGTGCAATATTGGGCTGAGTGTCTTGGACTGATATCTCAGTCACCCATATGAAAGCCATAATTTTATGGCTCTCAGACAGTGTAAGGGGTTTTCGTGAACTAATTTAGACCAAAGCGGATTTTTCAAAAGTTTACTCATCACTGTTTACAATAGATTTTGAAAATAGCAAATCCAATCAAAAATGCTGAACTAGATGGACGTATGTCTTTTTTCAGCTTTACATATTATGTTACTATGTTATAATGGGATTATTCCAACTTTAGAAAGAGTTACAAATTTGACTAATTCCATAGAAGCCAGAAAATATTGAGTCCCATTTCTCCTAGTTTTGCAAAGTTGTGTGTATTTGGATAAAGTATGATGGTTTATTGACAACTTTGTTGCCTCACTAGTATTTTCGGATTGTTTTGGGATGGCTATGGAAAGGATAATGTCAGGATAAGTGAATAGTCATGGCATTCATTATTTCACTACACACATAGACCTAAGCTTTGCTTATGATTTCCACCAGATAGGGGATAACTATCTGATTGTTGGGGACCCCATAGACCAAGACAATGTGGGACCTACTACTTACTATTACATTCATGTCCATGGGATTGCTGATCATGGCGGAGTTGAAACATTCGGCTATCTCTGGCAGTCCCACTGAAATGGATAGAGCAGAAATTCTCATGCTCCACTGCTGCTCCATTTATTCAAAAACCTTCAAAACTCCTGTTCTCTGTGGGGGTCCCACAGGTTATTTTCACGAAAACACCCCATTTTTAGGTCACTGACACATCATCGTATTTCAGCCATGATTTTACTTCCGTAATACAGATGTGACCTGACCACAGGTCTCCTAACCTGAACTTCTTAGATTCCCATGATGCTTGGAGTTTGCGTTCAGTAGACCCATGGCGAGATAGAGATGCATGTCCATATTAAAGATGCAAAATCACTGCCAAAGTATGGCCGTGTGTCACTGGATTTAAAGAAAGCCTGTTTGGTGATTTATGCTACCCTGTCTGAAGGCATTATAGCATAGAAGGAGAGGAGCTGAGCTCTGTGTTATATAGCATTATGTAATTTGGGAAGTTTTTTTTAGTAAAAAGCAGAGGAAATCCTGACAGGACTCCTAGGAGAGACAGTGAGAGTCCTGCTTACCCCGTATATACAGGCTGATCAGCCTTCGCTGCACATACTGATAGAAGGACCGCTGTCAATCACTGTGTGGGCAGGTAAGCAAGGCTCTTGTATAACATGGTGTTTGAGCGGGCTGCTTTATCTTAAGGGATAGTCACAAATAAGGCGCAAACGGCAGGACCGGTCCTCTACAAAAGTCTTTAGTGGCCTGAACCAAATCAGCCTACACTGGGAATGGAGATAATATATTGATTCAGCCATTTAGAGACAGTCTTTATATTCACATAAAACTTAGGACAATGGAAAATGGTCTTCTCCCGCAGAAAAGACGCAGTACTTGCACTTCTACAACAAACTGATGAGAGCAGTGGTTCTTAAGGCAACAGCTTAGCTCATGCAATTACTTTCTCTCAAATTGGTGCTTGATTCGTGATCTCTCTCTGTACCCAACTTTTGCAGACATGCTCCTGTGGCTCCAGTCACCGTTCAGACTGATATAAACACTCACTGTTGCAGATCTACTTCTCGACTCGTCTACTGCACCACACTTACACTGGTACTCTGGGCATTATTGCTGAATCACTAGGCCCAACAAACGTCATCAGGAGTAACAACATATGGCAAGGGTATATGCCCAGTAGCAGCTAACTCTCCTACTTACCTTCTGTATCACAGTTGCTCCTCACTGCTCTTACACCCTGGCTACCCACTTGGTTGAAAAAATAACCCCCTGATATACTGTAGTCCCACCATAAATCCATGTGAGCAACATGGTGTATTTCCACCCTTGCATTCTCATGCTGGTTGAGATTCCCCACCTGTTATGTCATCTGGGGCTATTATTCCCCAGTTTAATAAAATCCACGTCACAGTTGCACTAACACACCAGAAAACTAGTGTACTCTACAGCATGACATTGGTCCTTCTCACAATAAATATTGCAACAGATGAAATACACATGTTAAAAATGTAAGGAATCCAAGGATTAGCTCCCGAACTCCACATCAAGCAAAATATGCATAACATAAGAAGGCCAGTCCCATATTTCCCTTAGAGGCTCCTCTACTCCTTACATCCTCCTAGGAGTCCTGCCTGGATTTATTCTGCCTTTTTACTCGGAAGTGTTGAATCAAATCACATAAACACGTACATCACAGAGCTAAGATCTTATCTAATCCCTGGTGATCAACTAGGGAGGCTTTGTCTCACCATACATTTCCTCTGCAACAGTCATTCCCATTCGGAGCACTATTCAAAAATATGGTGCTCTGAATGGAAATGATATACTAATTATGGTGCCTCCCAGTAGTTACAGCCATGGCACATGTGACTGCACATACCATTGAGTTTCTGGCAGACCAGTAAAACAAAAAAGTTTAGTACTAGAGATGAGCGAACACCAAAATGTTCGGGTGTTCGTTATTCGTAACGAACTTCCCGTGATGCTCGAGGGTTCGTTTCGAACAACGAACCCCATTGAAGTCAATGGGCGACCAGAACATTTTTGTATTTTGCCGATGCTCGCTAAGGTTTTCATGTGTGAAAATCTGGGCAATTCAGGAAAGTGATGGGAATGACACAGTGACGGATAGGGCAGGCGAGGGGCTACATGTTGGGCTGCATCCTAAGTTCACAGGTCCCACTATTAAGCCACAATAGCGGCAAGAGTGGGCCCCCCCCCCCTCCCAACAACTTTTACTTCTGAAAAGCGCTCATTAGCATGGCATACCTTTGCTAAGCACCACACTACCTCCAACAAAGCACAATCACTGCCTGCATGACACTCCACTGCCACTTCTCCTGAGTTACATGCTGCCCAACCGCACCCCCTCCCCCCCACAGCGCACACCAAAGTGTCCCTGCGCAGCCTTCAGCTGCCCTCATGCCACACCACGCTCATGTCTATTTAGAATTGCGTCTGCCATGACGAGGGACCGCAGGCATACACTGCAGAGGTTGGCACGGCTAGGCAGCGACCCTCTTTAAAAGTGGCGGAGCGATAGCCCACAATGCTGTACAGAAGCAATGAGAAATAGAATCCTGTGCCACCGCCATCTGGAGCTGCACACGTGGGCATAGCAATGGGGAACCTATGTGCCACACACTATTCATTCTGTCAAGGTGTCTGCATGCCCCAGTCAGACCGGGCTTTTTAATTCATAGACACAGGCAGGTACAACTCCCTATTGTGAAGTCCCTGTCGACCCACAGCATGGGTGGCTCCCTGGAACCCACCGGCGGTACACAAAAATATCCCATTGCATTGCCCAACACAGCTGAGGTAGTAATGTCGTGCGTAATACAGGTGGGCTTCGGCCCACACTGCATGCCCCAGTCAGACTGGGATTCTTTACAAGTGGACACATGTAGGTTTAACTCCCTGTGGACCCACTGCCTGGGTGGGTGCCAGGAAGCCACCGGCGGTACATAGAAATATCCCATTGCATTGCCCAACACAGCTGAGGTAGTAATGTCGTGCGTAATACAGGTGTGCTTCGGCCCACACTGCATGCCCCAGTCAGACTGGGATTCTTTACAAGTGGACACATGTAGGTTTAACTCCCTGTGGACCCACTGCCTGGGTGGGTGCCAGGAAGCCACCGGCGGTACATAGAAATATCCCATTGCATTGCCCAACACAGCTGAGGTAGTAATGTCGTGCGTAATACAGGTGGGCTTCGGCCCACACTGCATGCCCCGGTCAGACGGGTTCTTTAGAAGTGTACAGATGTATTAAAAACTCAGTGTGCACCTACAGCATGGGTGGCTCCCTGGAACCCACCGGCGGTACACAAAAATATCCCATTGCATTGCCCAACACAGCTGAGGTAACGTCAGCTGTAATGCAGGTGGGCTAAAAATTAATTTGATTACACTGTAGGCGAGGGCCCACACAAATTGCTGTATCAACAGTACTAATGTACATCCCAAAAATTGGCCATGGCCAGCCAAGAGGGCAGGTGAAACCCATTAATCGCTTTGGTTAATGTGGCTTAAGTGGTAACTAGGCCTGGAGGCAGCCCAGTGTAACGAAAAATTGGTTCAAGTTAAAGTTCCAATGCTTTTAAGCGCATTGAAACTTATAAAAATTGTTCTGAAAAATTATTTGAGTGAGCCTTGTGGCCCTAAGAAAAATTGCCCGTTCAGCGTGATTACGTGAGGTTTCAGGAGGTGGAGCAGGAGGAGGAGGAGGAGGAATATTAGACACAGATTGATGAAGCAGAAATGTCCCCGTTTTGGATGGTGAGAGAGAACGTAGCTTCCATCCGCGGGTGCAGCCTACGTATTGCTTACGTATCGCTGCTGTCCGCTGGTGGAGAACAGAAGTCTGGGGAAATCCAGCCTTTGTTCATCTTGATGAGTGTTAGCCTGTCGGCACTGTCGGTTGACAAGCGGCTACGCTTATCTGTGATGATTCCCCCAGCCGCACTAAACACCCTCTCCGACAACACGCTAGCCGCAGGACAAGCAAGCACCTCAAGGGCATACAGGGCTAGTTCAGGCCACGTGTCCAGCTTCGACACCCAGTAGTTGTAGGGGGCAGAGGCGTCACCAAGGATGGTCGTGCGATCCGCTACGTACTCCCTCACCATCCTTTTGCAGTGCTCCCGCCGACTCAGCCGTGACTGGGGAGCGGTGACACAGTCTTGGTGGGGAGCCATAAAGCTGGCCAGGCCCTTAAAGACTGTTGCACTGCCTGGGATGTACATGCTGCTCGATCTACGCACATCCCCTGCAACATGGCCCTCGGAACTGCGCCTTCTGCCACTAGCGCTGTCGGCTGGGAATTTTACCATCAGCTTGTCCGCAAGGGTCCTGTGGTATAGCAACACTCTCGAACCCCTTTCCTCTTCGGGAATCAGAGTGGGCAGGTTCTCCTTATACCGTGGATCGAGCAGTGTGTACACCCAGTAATCCGTCGTGGCCAGAATGCGTGCAACGCGAGGGTCACGAGAAAGGCATCCTAACATGAAGTCAGCCATGTGTGCCAGGGTACCTGTACGCAACACATGGCTGTCTTCACTAGGAAGATCACTTTCAGGATCCTCCTCCTCCTCCTCCTCCTCCTCAGGCCATACACGCTGAAAGGATGACAGGCAATCAGCCGGTGTACCGTCAGCAGCGGGCCAAGCTGTCTCTTCCCCCTCCTCCTCATCCTCCTCATGCTCCTCCTCCTCCTCCTGTACGCGCTGAGAAATAGACAGGAGGGTGCCCTGACTATCCAGCGGCATACTGTCTTCCCCCGCCCCCGTTTCCGAGCGCAAAGCAGCTGCCTTTATGGTTTGCAGGGAATTTCTCAAGATGCATAGCAGAGGAATGGTGACGCTAATGATTGTAGCATCGCCGCTCACCACCTGGGTAGACTCCTCAAAATTACCAAGGACATGGCAGATGTCTGCCAACCAGGCCCACTCTTCTGAAAGGAATTGAGGAGGCTGACTCCCACTGCGCCGCCCATGTTGGAGTTGGTATTCGACTATAGCTCTCCGTTGTTCATAGAGCCTGGCCAACATGTGGAGCGTAGAGTTCCACCGTGTGGGCACGTCGCACAGCAGTCGGTGCACTGGCAGCTTAAAGTGATGTTGCAGGGTGCGCAGGGTGGCAGCGTCCGTGTGGGACTTGCGGAAATGTGCGCAGAGCCGGCGCGCCTTTACGAGCAGGTCTGACAAGCGTGGGTAGCTTTTCAGAAACCGCTGAACCACCAAATTAAAGACGTGGGCCAGGCATGGCACGTGCGTGAGGCTGCCAAGCTGCAGAGCCGCCACCAGGTTACGGCCGTTGTCACACACGACCATGCCCGGTTGGAGGCTCAGCGGCGCAAGCCAGCGGTCGGTCTGCTGTGTCAGACCCTGCAGCAGTTCGTGGGCCGTGTGCCTCTTATCGCCTAAGCTGAGTAGTTTCAGCACGGCCTGCTGACGCTTGCCCACCGCTGTGCTGCCACACCGCGCGACACCGACTGCTGGCGACATGCTGCTGCTAACACATCTTGATTGTGAGACAGAGGAGGAGGAGGAGGAGGAGGGTGCTTTAGTGGAGGAAGCATACACCTCCGCAGATACCAGCACCGAGCTGGGGCCCGCAATTCTGGGGGTGGGTAGGACGTGAGCGGTCCCAGGCTCTGACTCTGTCCCAGCCTCCACTAAATTCACCCAATGTGCCGTCAGGGAGATGTAGTGGCCCTGCCCGCCTGTGCTTGTCCACGTGTCCGTAGTTAAGTGGACCGTGGCAGTAACCGCGTTGGTGAGGGCGCGCACAATGTTGCGGGAGACGTGGTCGTGCAGGGCTGGGACGGCACATCGGGAAAAGTAGTGGCGACTGGGAACTGAGTAGCGCGGGGCCGCCGCCTCCATGATACTTTTGAAGGACTCCGTTTCCACAACCCTATACGGCAGCATCTCAAGGCTGATGAATTTTGCGATGCGGACGGTTAACGTTTGAGCGTGCGGGTGCGTGGCGGCGTACTTGCGCTTGCGCTCGAACACTTGCGCAAGCGACGGCTGAACGGTGCGCTGAACTACACTGCTGGATGGGGCCGAGGACAGCGGAGATGAGGGTGTGGGTGCAGGCCATGAGGCGGTAGTGCCTGTGTCCTGAGAGGGGGGTTGCATCTCAGTGGCAGGTTGGGGCACAGGGGGAGAGGCAGGGGTGCAAACCGGAGACGGTGAACGGCCTTTGTCCCACCTTGCGGGGTGCTTGGCCATCATATGTCTGCGCATGGTGGTGGTGGTGAGGCTGTTGGTGTTGGCTCCCCGGCTGAGCTTTGCGCGACAAAGGTTGCACACCACTGTTCGTCGGTCGTCAGGCGTCTCTGTGAAAAACTGCCAGACCTTAGAGCACCTCGGCCTACGCAGGGTGGCATGGCGCGAGGGGGCGCTTTGGGAAACACTTGGTGGATTATTCGGTCTGGCCCTGCCTCTACCCCTGGCCACCGCACTGCCTCTTGCAACCTGCCCTGCTGATGCCCTTGACTCCCCCTCTGAAGACCTGTCCTCCTGAGTAAGCGTTGCACACCAGGTGGGGTCAGTCACCTCATCGTCCTGCTGCTCTTCCTCCGAATCCTCTGTGCGCTGCTCCCTGGGACTTACTGCCCTTACTACTACCTCACTGCAAGACAACTGTGTCTGATCGTCATCGTCCTCCTCACCCACAGAAAGTTGTTGAGACAGTTGGCGGAAGTCCCCAGCCTCTTCCCCCGGACCCCGGGAACTTTCGAATGGTTGGGCATCAGTGACGATAAACTCCTCTGGTGGGAGAGGAACCGCTGCTGCCCAATCTAAGCAGGGGCCCGAGAACAGTTCCTGGGAGTGTTCCCGCTCCTGAGCAGGTGTCATTGTAGTGGAGTGAGGAGGCTGGGAGGAAGGAGGAGCAGCAGACAGAGGATTCGGATTGGCAGCAGTGGACGGCGCAGAACTGCGGGTAGACGATAGGTTGCTCGAAGCACTTTCTGCCATCCAGGACAGGACCTGCTCACACTGCTCATTTTCTAATAACCGTCTCCCGCGTGGACCCATTAATTGGGCGATGAATGTGGGGACGCCAGAAACGTGCCTCTCTCCTAATCGCGCAGCAGACAGCTGCGACACACCTGGATCAGGAGCTTGGCCTGTGCCCACACCCTCACTTGGCCCTCCGCGTCCTCTGCCACGTCCACGTCCACGTCCTCTAGGCTTACCCCTACCCCTCAGCATGCTGTATTACCAGTGATTAGATTTCCCAGGCAGGAAATAAATTGGCGCAAGACTGCAGGCCAAATATAATTTTTGCCCTTTTTGGAAAACGAAAGGCCCCACTGCCTCTAGTGAATGAATTATCAAAGTTTAATAACTGTGCTGTGTCCCTGCTTATGTGTCACAGAACGTGAGGGTAGCAGCGTTATTAACTGTGGCAGAGCAGGTATTTTTTTTTCCCAATTAAGGAAAGCAAATGGCGAACCCAGCAGTAAAGCGTAGCTGGGTGCGTATGATTTAGCAATGTTTTTCACGCAGCTCACACGTGTCCACCGCCCTTAGGACGGACAGAGGCTGGACAAATAGATTTGTTTTCAGTTTTTTCCCACCAACAGGCAGCACTGCGTATATTCAATGAACCTGCGAAGTTTAATAACTGCGCTGTGTCCCTGCTTATGTGTCACAGAACGTGAGGGTAGCAGAGTTATTATAACTCTTGGAGAGCAGGTATTTTTTTTCCCAATTAAGGAAAGCAAATGGCGAACACAGCAGTAAAGCGTAGCTGGCTGCGTATGATTTAGCAATGTTTTTCACGCAGCTCACACGTGTCCACCGCCCTTAGGACGGACAGAGGCTGGACAAATAGATTTGTTTTCAGTTTTTTCCCACCAACAGGCAGCACTGCGTATATTCAATGAACCTGTGAAGTTTAATAACTGCGCTGTGTCCCTGCTTATGTGTCACAGAACGTGAGGGTAGCAGAGTTATTATAACTCTTGGAGAGCAGGTATTTTTTTTCCCCAATTAAGGAAAGCAAATGGCGAACCCAGCAGTAAAGCGTAGCTGGCTGCGTATGATTTAGCAATGTTTTTCACGCAGCTCACACGTCTCCACAGGCGTAAGGACGGACAGAGGCTGGACAAATAGATTTGTTTTCAGTTTTTTCCCACCAACAGGCAGCACTGCGTATATTCAATGAACCTGCGAAGTTTAATAACTGCGCTGTGTCCCTGCTTATGTGTCACAGAACGTGAGGGTAGCAGAGTTATTATAACTCTTGGAGAGCAGGTATTTTTTTTCCCAATTAAGGAAAGCAAATGGCGAACACAGCAGTAAAGCGTAGCTGGCTGCGTATGATTTAGCAATGTTTTTCACGCAGCTCACACGTGTCCACCGCCCTTAGGACGGACAGAGGCTGGACAAATAGATTTGTTTTCAGTTTTTTCCCACCAACAGGCAGCACTGCGTATATTCAATGAACCTGCGAAGTTTAATAACTGCGCTGTGTCCCTGCTTATGTGTCACAGAACGTGAGGGTAGCAGAGTTATTATAACTCTTGGAGAGCAGGTATTTTTTTTCCCAATTAAGGAAAGCAAATGGCGAACACAGCAGTAAAGCGTAGCTGGCTGCGTATGATTTAGCAATGTTTTTCACGCAGCTCACACGTGTCCACCGCCCTTAGGACGGACAGAGGCTGGACAAATAGATTTGTTTTCAGTTTTTTCCCACCAACAGGCAGCACTGCGTATATTCAATGAACCTGCGAAGTTTAATAACTGCGCTGTGTCCCTGCTTATGTGTCACAGAACGTGAGGGTAGCAGAGTTATTATAACTCTTGGAGAGCAGGTATTTTTTTTCCCAATTAAGGAAAGCAAATGGCGAACACAGCAGTAAAGCGTAGCTGGCTGCGTATGATTTAGCAATGTTTTTCACGCAGCTCACACGTGTCCACCGCCCTTAGGACGGACAGAGGCTGGACAAATAGATTTGTTTTCAGTTTTTTCCCACCAACAGGCAGCACTGCGTATATTCAATGAACCTGCGAAGTTTAATAACTGCGCTGTGTCCCTGCTTATGTGTCACAGAACGTGAGGGTAGCAGAGTTATTATAACTCTTGGAGAGCAGGTATTTTTTTTCCCCAATTAAGGAAAGCAAATGGCGAACCCAGCAGTAAAGCGTAGCTGGCTGCGTATGATTTAGCAATGTTTTTCACGCAGCTCACACGTCTCCACAGGCGTAAGGACGGACAGAGGCTGGACAAATAGATTTGTTTTCAGTTTTTTCCCACCAACAGGCAGCACTGCGTATATTCAATGAACCTGCGAAGTTTAATAACTGCGCTGTGTCCCTGCTTATGTGTCACAGAACGTGAGGGTAGCAGAGTTATTATAACTCTTGGAGAGCAGGTATTTTTTTTCCCAATTAAGGAAAGCAAATGGCGAACCCAGCAGTAAAGCGTAGCTGGCTGCGTATGATTTAGCAATGTTTTTCACGCAGCTCACACGTCTACACAGGCGTAAGGACGGACACAGGCTGGACAAATAGATTTGTTTTCAGTTTTTTCCCACCAACAGGCAGCACTGCGTATATTCTATGAATAATAACTGTGTTGTGGCCCTGCCTATACAATTCTTTCCCTGCAGTATCAATGGAGGGTGCAATGCTCTGCAGAGGCGATTTTGAGAAGCCCAAAAAAAATGCAGCACAGCCAACAGCAGCCTGGACAGTACTGCACACGGATAAATATGGCCCTAGAAAGGACCGTTGAGGTTCTTGAAGGCTACACTCACTCCTAACACTCTCCCTGCCTATGCAGCACTTCTGTCCCTAATGCCAGGTGCAACGGTCTGCAGAGGCGATTTTGAGAAAAAAAAAAAAATCCCACTGCTAACAGCAGCCAACACACAGCTATCAGTGGCCCTAATAAGGACCTTTGGGGGGTCTTGAAGCCTACACTAACTACCAATTCTTTCCCTACAGCAGCTCCGGTATAAACAGCACTGTCCCTCATCTAACTCACACCGCATCTGAGGCGAGCCGCGGGAGGGGCCGACTTTTATATTAGGCGAACACCTGATCTCGCCAGCCACTCACAGCAGGGGGGTGGTATAGGGCTTAAACGTTGCAGGGGGAAGTTGTAATGCCTTCCCTGTCTTTCAATTGGCCAGAAAAGCGCGCTAACGTCTCAGGGAAGGAAGTGAAAGTAACCAGAACACCGCATGGTGTTCGTCACGAATAACGAACATCCCGAACACCCTAATATTCGCACGAATATCAAGCTCGGACGAACGCGTTCGCTCATCTCTATTTAGTACCAGGTTAGCCAGTAGGGCATAGTGTGATTGTTCTCAGTAAGAAACCAAGTATTCTTGTAGCTATGATAACTTTTAATGGCCAACAAAACTACATGATGTTATAGCGTGCTTTCAAACCTCTCAGGGTTCTTCCTCAGGCTTAATGGAACAAATCTAAAGATGTATTTATATTTAAACATATACACACAATCACATGGGAGGACACAAGCATGGTGAACTTAACTTGTTTCCCCAAAAATAAGACAGGGTCTTACAGGGTATTTTTTTACATGTACAGCTGCCTGGACACTATCTAAAATGACTTTTTTTAATTAAATGTAACTATGGCTTATATTTGGAGTAGGGCTTATATTTAAAGCATCCTGAAAAATCACAGTAGGGCTTATTTTCAGGGTAGGTCTTGTTTTCAGTGAAACGGAGCAGTAAATAATTAGTCCAGTGACAAGGAATGAAAATTTATAGTCTCTAAATTGATGTTAGGCAGTCACCATTAGGTCAATGTGTTACCTCTGCTCGGGCTTTCTCATATCTCATAATCTCCACTGATGTAGAAACCTCCCTCCGAGATTCTTACTATTTCTGATAGTATCAAAAGTGGTTATAAACCTATATTCCCAAATTCTTCTGTTATGTTGTGACTTATAATTGCCTTTAAGTATAATAACTTTCATATGTTGTATGTTGTGTCCGTGACTAGAAAAATGCTTTGCTACAAGTAATTCTGTCTTTCTAATTGTGTGTCGATGAGACCTCATCCTTGCTTTCAGTTTTTATCCTGTTTCTCCAACATAAAGGGCCCCAACAGGACCAGTGTTACATGGCAGACCAGTGTTACATGTTTACATGTCTTATGCTTAGTTCCAATTTGCATCATGGTTTAGCCACATCTGTGGCACCCCATTGGCTTACATAGAACTAGTACAAGAGTACAAGGCTGTTTTAATACCCTTATGAGCCCAGTCCAAGGATATTAAAATAGGTCCCTCACCCATCATAGCCCCTCCCCCTTCTCACTATCGTCCTGCTTCTCAATCCTTGAAGTTTTTATAAGCTTAAAAAAATATATACTCACCTAATCCTGCAGGCTGCACTCCCTCATCCATAGTCCTGGGGTCTCCGCTCACTTCTAGCAGTCCTGTGTGTTCATCTAAGCACATGATATCTGCAGCCCAACACCGGCCTCAGTGAATGGCCACAGCAGTCATGCACTTAGACAGGCACGTGACTGCTGGACCCAGCGAAGACCACAGAAATGGAACCCCGGGTACTCAAGGTATTTTTTTCACTCTTCAATAGTTTTCAGCTGTATCTGTAACTATGGGACCCGGTGTAGATCTACTGTTTGCCCTATGGTTAAAGCAGCCCTGTAAGAGAAGAGAATTACAAAGTGAGAGCTCCTTACTTTGAAGAATGACTTCTGGGAAGGATGCCTGAGTGATGTAATGTTTTTCTGTCGTCCTTTAATAGGGCAGAATGTCATAGATTTTAGTTTTCTCAACTGTTTAATCTCATATTTTCCATATTTATTTTATATAGTGAAAAGCACTGGGGTGCAAGCAGACTGATAATTTGGAAAGATACAAAGTGAGAGAGACATCAGGGTTGCATGGAGATATATTGAAATTAGATTAAGTGTATATAAAAAAGGGACGAGTCAAGGTTCATGTCTCATCTGGTTTCCGATTTCCTTCCCGCAAGAACCTCTTGATACAAATGAGTAGCAAATTATCTAATGTGTCAGTTATGCAGCACCAATATTTATAAAGAAGTGGGCAGTCTTTTTTTTTTCGACATATAATCTTATCACGCCTACAGCAGCCGGTTAACTTTACATAACCCTTTTTGTGACTATGATTGCAGAGGGCAGCATGGTCTTCAGATGCTTGTCCCTCAGCTTACTGATGAAAGGGAATGTGTCATCAGAAAATAAACTATTGTATAAATTAATTTTTGGGGTTAAACATATTTTAAAAGAATTGTTGGCATTTTTTTTCTTATTTTTTGATGTCAGGATTTATTTTTAAAGCAGCCCTCCCGTCCTGGACAAACAAAAATGCCCGCAACCACTTCTTCGACTACCTGATGTACACTGCGTATAAGTTTCATCATTAGTCTAAGACACTATACCTGCTTTGGTTGGCCAGATGAGCAGAGCTGGCCAGTCAGAGCAGCATGCAGTGTCTAAGATTACTGATGTATGCTATTGCACAGTGTACATTAGTTAGTCAGGGAAGTGGTGCAGCCATCTTTGTCCAGAATCAGGGGTCACTTTAAAAAGAAATCCCCAAATCCTAAAATTATCACTGAATGCAGAGCCTAGTAGTAGTCTGATACTTCCTGTTCTGTGGAGAAAACTTTTCAGCAGTCATCTCATTATCATCACAGACAGGATTTCAATGAAAGCGAACACCTATATATAGATAACACAGGCTCCACCATTCACAATAGGTGATGGTCACAACTTATCTGCTCCCCTGTCTTGTACAATGACCTCTGCACAGCTTATAGAACATGCCTAGAACAGTCTCCCATACAAGTCATTGGGTCAGCTTCTGTCCATTGTATGAATGGCCCATGAGGCTGCTTTAAAGCATCTTTAAGAAGCCTTAAATGTTTTTAAAAGCAATTTGTGCAAGATGGCAGCCCCCATAGTTATGTGCTGTACATACAACAAAACTAAAATATCCACAGTCAGAAAATAAAAACAGATTATGTTTCACTGTCTGATTTTAAATAGTAAAAAAATATATATATGTGATATATTTCCTTTTTAAGTGTTAATGCTCACAGACGGATTATCACTGCGGACTTCACGGCCAGACACCCGACACAAATTCCGCAGCAATAACCATCCATAGACATGCTGTGTTAAAACATTCTTCCCTGCCCACGAGCGAAAATCAGCTGCGAAAATCACACAGACGGCTTCCATTACAGTCAATGGAATCTGTCCGTCCCGTGATATTCTGTGCAGTGGGCACTGGGAAAGTATCGCGGGAATCCGTGCCATAGCCTAGCGCGTCATGCCCTGCACTGCATGTGTGCGCCAGCTCGCCGGGCGAGACACCTGCGGCGGATCGGGACAGGTGAGTATAGGGTCTCTGGGGGTCACTGGGTCTGATTCCGCTGCAAGATTTTGCAGTTGGGATCCGACCTGGCTGCGGCCATGAGGCCTAAGACATTGGCCGCTCTTTAGAGCACATCTGTCTTGGAGTAATATTCGAAGAAACAAAAAGTGTATAGACATGCATCTAGTATTATTCACATTCTGGTTCTCAGGACTGGAAATCTTAGGAGGAGAACAGATACAGCCTCAACCTGGCCTGAAATGTGTGAATACTGGGAAGAATACATTGTACTCAGCTGTGCAGCAGCTAATTGTCAGGGCTCACTCGCAGAAGGGTACATAGCCATGTGTATTTTTTTGCGCGTAATACGCAGTGCTAAAAGTTTGTTGATTTGCATTGGGCCATTTAGTCCTATGTTTTTCATGTGTGCGTATGACATGCATGAGAAAAACTCAGCATGTCCTATTATGTGCCATTATTATAGTCTGATGCATAAAATAAGCAATAAATACACGTTATATGCGTATTTACTGCGTATTACACATGTAAAAAAATAGGTGCATAACACACAGACTAAATATGCTCATCTGAGTGAGTCCTTACACGGATCTTTTTTTAGGGTAGAGACAGGCACAGCGACACAGAGGCGATGCGGCCTAAAAACACTGGCGTGCAGTTGCTATTTTTAAATCAATTAAGTGGTCACACGATTTTGCTGGAAAACAGCTGTTCCACCCGCAAAGCCGTGAGCTGGTTGTAATGCATTGCCATTAGTCACACTGTTTTGCGGGTGAAACAGCTGTGACAAACTTATCATAAGTGGAATTCCATTTTAATGCTCCTATGACAAACAGAAAAATGGAATTTCTTTTTTTAAACAATCTTTTTTTTTTTAGAAAAATAAAATTTCTAATGCAGATGTTAGTATAGTCTAAAGCAGTTGGTTGAACCAATTAATACAGGGTGATTTAAGCGTCAGGGTGGCCTGGAATATCTACTGGATGCAAAATGATACAAGTTGGAAACTTTGTAGAACACTTAGAATGGGGAAGGAAAACCTTTTGGCACTATGGTGGTGTCTGTTGGATTCAGCTCAAGAAATCAGCACATACATTTCTTTAAGGCCGGTTTCACATGGGCAAGAAAAGTCAATGTTTAATTGAGAGAAAAGAAATCCAGTTTAAGGGCTTATTTACAAGAGCGTATATCGGTTGGGTTTTCACGCCCGTCCGATATACGCTTCCATCTAAGCAGTTCCCCCCTTCCCTCCCCCTCACTGGCTCTCTGCCTCTTTCCTCCAGTCCGGCGCTTGCAATGGGAGGGGGCGGGGGTGGAGCTATGCTCCGCCCTGTCCCACCCACTCCCATTGCTGCCTATGGACAAGGGGCGGGGAGGGAGCTTAGCTCCGCCCCTGCCCCACCCACTCCCATTGCCAACTGCTCGGAAGGGAGGAGAGAGGCAGAGAACCGTGAGTGGGAGGGAAGGGGGAAATGCTTAGATGGAAGTGTAAATCAGCCGGCCGTAAAAACACCAGTCGATATACGCTCGTGTAAAACAGCCCTAAAAAACACATTTTACCTCACAAAACCCCTTTTTAAATGGATAAAATACCCCCAACACATAGGTATTACGATATTCGTTAACAACCCAGACAATTAAATTTTTTTATTTATCTTGTATGGTGAACAATGTAAAAATAATTTTAAAAAAGTAATGCCAGTATTACTATTTTTCTTTTGTTCACCTCCCAAAAAATGTAATAAAAAGCAATCCAAATGTCGTATATACAGTACCAATAAAAAATACAACTCTTCCTGCAAAAAGACCCTGCATGGCCCTGTGGCCAGAAAAGTATGCTATGGATCTTACAATGCAGCGATGCAGATTCAATTGTTTTCTTTTAAAATGTGTTTTAATTGTGAAAAAGAAGTAAAAATGAAACAATCTCTCATCTGGATCAGCACAATTACTGCGATACCAAGTTTAGAGTTATTGTCACATTCACACCGGACATGCTGGATCCATAACCCTGAAATACCCACAGGTTGTGAACAAACAGACCACAAGTGAACACAAAACAGTGGTAATTAAACAATAATGAAAACTGACAGAAAGAAAATACTGTCCCTAAATACCCTTAATCCAGGGAAGGGACCTACCTATACACAGATAACCCGCCCTGACAAGGGTGAACCTGACCACGTACCTAGGTCACCAGCAGACCCTACATGGGATAGGACAAAACCACAGGAAACAAGCTGTAAATGATGATAACCACAGTACTTAGCTATGAGAAGAATCAGACAAACAGGAGATCCAGCACCAAGCTCTGACTTCCACCACAGTCAGAGGAAGACCGAAATTAAACAGCACCGAGCTAAGGCCAGGTTAAATAGTCCTCCCAAATTATCCACAGGTGAGACCAAGCAAGTCTCACCCATTACCACTCCCACCAGAGCCAGAAGATGGAGAAAGAAATACAAGACCTGAACCAGATTACTAAAAAGGAAGAGATCCCAGAACCGCAACAACAGTTATCTTGTTCTTTTTACCAAGTGGTGAATGCTGTAAAAATGAAACTCAAAAACATTGTCAGAGTTTCTGGACATTCATTCAATCCCCCCCCCCCCCACCTAAAAAAAAAAATTAAGTTATACAATTCATTAAAAGTACCCCAGAGTGGTGGCACTCATCTCCCCAAGAAAACAATCCCTGGTACGGCTATGTCATGGCTCTAGCAAATGATGATGGAAATCACTTTGTCCTTAAGGCGCAAAGTGTGTTTGTTATGAAGGGGTTAAATGACAAAATTGCATTTACATCCAAAAAAATGTTATAAGTGTTTCATTTATACTTTTTCAGCTTTGAAACTGCCAAGCGCTTTGTGGTCAAGTTTGTAATTATGTGTTTTCCATGCTTTTTATGCTTACCTTTTTGTTTTCTTAGTTCTTTTGTTTCATTTACTCCAACTTTGTGAGCTCCATTATAGACCTGTAATGTATTCTAAGGAATGGTTTATATATTCTCAATTCCCTGTGCAAATAAAATATCTTTTGCTGTGATATATAATATGAAAACCGTTTTGCAGAAACTGGTGACCTTGCATAGGAAGGAATCCCTTGCACTGAGTTGTGCATCTTGCCTTCTTTGTGCTATAAGTGAAATGAAGAGTTCAATCCACATAAATGAGCCACACAATACGTCAATGTTGTCCCTGCGGGATATGAAAATAATGTAGACAACTGAGGAATGCTTATAGTCTACAAAAGAAGAAAATCCAGCAAGCGATAACTGATACTATTTGTCATTGTGATAAATATTTCAGGCTGAGTCCCAACTGAGAAAATCATGAGATACAACTTGATGATAGCAGCACTCCTGTGTTAATACTGTAGTAAAGTCCAGCAAAAGAATATATAAAACCCATCCGCATCTAGATTACCTGCATTACCTTAAAGCATAATCCCATAAAGATCCTTTTAAGTAAATCTTTTGATAACACCCGAAACACTCACAGATAATGATTTCCTACATCTTCCTTACAGCTGGCATCGCTATTGCAAGATTGTGCAAACACTGAGCAGCAGCCTTGGAATTAGGTAGTGACTCGAACATGGATAGTAGATGAAAAACGATCTAGCATAATATATAACAGGATTATTTATTTTAACGTGGACCTATGTGAAACACGGAGCTCGGAGCGTGTAAACGTAGCCAGAATTGAGAAAGCCACCAATGATTTTTATGTAGGCTGAAGCTGAGCGACAAACGAAAAGTGCAGGATGGCTCGGATTTAGACATTCGAGCAAATTTCGAGCGACAATCGATACATGTAAATGGGCCTTTAGTTATCACTTTTGCCTTGCGACATGGCACTCTGTCATACTGGGATAAGCATTGTTCATCCCCAAATTGCTCCTTGATGGTTGGGAGAAGTTGCTCTTGGAGGATGTTTAGATATCATTCTTCATTCATGCTACTGTCAGCAAAAAAAAAATCTGCGCTCTTGGATTGTGCAGTAGTTCACCAGATACACTCAATCAGAAAATAAAGTGATGTAGACGGCACTTACTCAGAAGGAGGGGGGTATGACAAGCAAAAGCGCCCTTCTAGAAGTGACGACTCCTAGATGATATGGAGATATTCCTGCCCAAATGACTGGGTTTTTTTAAACACAATACAAGGAGTTTTTAGATGTAGCCTACCAAGATGTAAATGTTGCGCCTTGATCTTACATGGTAGAAAGGAAATCCCAATACCATCTAGTAAAAAGAGTCACAAAATTAGATCCTTGCTTAATTGTAGCACTAGGTATGTCATTTACCTTTTAGAGTGCCCATGTGGGCTCGGCTATTTAGACCACACAATTAATCCATAGCGCACACGTATATTAATAAACACTAGAGATGAGCGAGCACCAAAATGCTCGGGTGCTCGTTACTCGAGACGAACTTTTCGCGATGCTCGAGGGTTCGTTTCGAGTAACGAACCCCATTGAAGTCAATGGGCGACCCGAGCATTTTTGTATATCGCCGATGCTCGCTAAGGTTTTCATTTGTGAAAATCGGGGCAATTCAACAAAGTGATGGGAACGACACAGCAACGGATAGGGCAGGTGAGGGGCTACATGTTGGGCTGCATCTCAAGTTCACAGGTCCCACTATTAAGCCACAATAGCGGCAAGAGTGCCCCCCCCCCAACAACTTTTACTTCTGAAAAGCCCTCATTAGCAATGCATACCTTAGCTAAGCACCACACTACCCCCAACAAAGCACAATCACTGCCTGCATGACACTTCGCTGCCACTTCTCCTGGGTTACATGCTGCCCAACCCCCCCCTCCCCCCCGCACGACCCAGTGTCCACAGCACACAACAAATTGTCCCTGCACAGCCTTCAGCTGCACTCATGCCACGCCACACTCATGTCTATTTATAAGTGCGTCTGCCAGAGGAACCGCAGGCACACACTGCAGAGGGTTGGCACGGCTAGGCAGCGACCCTCTTTAAAAGGGGCGGGGCGATAGCCCACAATGCTGTACAAAAGCAATGAGAAATCCAATCCTATGCCACCTCCATCTGGAGCTGCACACGTGGGCATAGCAATGGGGAACCTATGTGCCACACACTATTCATTCTGTCAAGGTGTCTGCATGCCCCAGTCAGACCGCGGTTTTTTATAAATAGTCACAGGCAGGTACAACTGGGAATCCCCAACTCCGCAATGGGAATTCCGTGTGCACCCACAGCATGGGTGGCTCCCTGGAACCCACCCGCTGTACATAAATGTATCCCATTGCAGAGCCCTGGACAGCAGAGCTAACGTCAGATGAAATGCAGGTGGGCTTCGGCCCACACTGCATGCCCCAGTCAGACTGGGGTTCTTTAGAAGTGGACACAGATGCATTTACAACTCCCTGTGCACCCACAGCATGGGTGGGTGCCAGGAAGCCACCGGCGGTACATAAAAATATCCCATTGCATTGCCCATCACAGCTGAGGTAATAATGTCATGTTTAATGCAGGTGGGCTTTGGCCCACAGTGCATGCCCCAGTCAGACTGGGGTTCTTTAGAAGTGGACACATGTAGTTACAACTCCCTGTGGACCCACAGCATGGGTGGGTGCCAGGAAGCCACCGGCGGTACATAAATATATCCCATTGCATTGCCCATCACAGCTGAGGTAATGTCATGTTTAATGCAGGTGGGCTTCGGCCCACACTGCATGCCCCAGTCAGACTGGGGTTCTTTAGAAGTGGAAACAGATGCACTTACAACTCCCTGTGGACCCACAGCATGGGTGGCTCCCTGGAACCCACCGACGGTACACAAAAATATCCCATTGCATTGCCCATCACAGCTGAGGTAATAATGTCATGTTTAATGCAGGTGGGCTTCGGCCCACACTGCATGCCCCAGTCAGACTGGGGATCTTTAGAAGTGGACACAGATGCATTTACAACTCCCTGTGGACCGACAGCATGGGTGGGTGCCAGGAAGCCACCGGCGGTACATAAAAATATCCCATTGCATTGCCCATCACAGCTGAGGTAATAATGTCATGTTTAATGCAGGTGGGCTTCGGCCCACACTGCATGCCCCAGTCAGACTGGGGTTCTTTAGAAGTGGACACAGATGCATTTACAACTCCCTGTGGACCCACAGCATGGGTGGGTGCCAGGAAGCCACCGGCGGTACATAAAAATATCCCATTGCATTGCCCATCACAGCTGATGTTACGTCAGCTGTAATGCAGGTGGGCAAAAAATTAATTGGATTACACTGTAGGCGAGGGCCCACAAAAATTGGTGTACCAACAGTACTAATGTACCTGAGAAAAATTGCCCATGCCCAACCGAGAGGGCAGGTGAAACCCATTAATCGCTTTGGTTTATGTGGCTTAATTGGTAACTAGGCCTGGAGGCAGCCCAGTTAAAATAAAAATTGGTTGAGGTGAAAGTTTCAACGCTTTAATGAGCATTGAAACGTATAAAAATTGTTTAGAAAAATTATATGACTGAGCCTTGTGGGCCTAAGAAAAATTGCACGTTCGGCGTGATTACGCCAGGTTTCAGGAGGAGGAGCAGGAGGAGGAGGAGGAATATTATACACAGATTGATGAAGCAAAAAGGTCCCCGTTTTGGATGGTGATAGAGAACGATGCTTCCATCCGCGGGTGCAGCCTACGTATTGTTTATGTATCGCTGCTGTCCGCTGGTGGAGAAGAGAAGTCTGGGGAAATCCAGGCTTTGTTCATCTTGATGAGTGTAAGCCTGTCGGCACTGTCGGTTGACAGGTGGGTACGCTTATCCGTGATGATTCCCCCAGCCACACTAAACACACTCTCTGACAAGACGCTAGCCGCAGGACAAGCAAGCACCTCCAGGGCATACAGCGCGAGTTCAGGCCACGTGTCCAGCTTCAAGACCCAGTAGTTGTAGGGGGCAGAGGCGTCACCGAGGACGGTCGTGCGATCGGCTACGTACTCCCTCACCATCCTTTTACAGTGCTCCCGCCAACTCAGCCTTGACTGGGGACCGGTGACACAGTCTTGCTGGGAAGCCATAAAGCTGTCAAAGGCCTTAGAGATTGTTCCCCTGCCTGCGCTGTACATGCTGCCTGATCTCTGCGCCTCCCCTGCTACCTGGGCGGCGGAAATGTGCCTTCGGCCACTAGCGCTGTCGGATGGGAAGTTTACCATCAGTTTGTCCACCAGCGCCCTGTGGTATAGCATCATTCTCGAACCCCTTTCCTCTTCGGGAATGAGAGTGGAAAGGCTCTCCTTATACCGTGGGTCGAGCAGTGTGTACACCCAGTAATCCGTAGTGGCCAGAATGCATGTAACGCGAGGGTCACGAGAAAGGCATCCTAACATGAAGTCAGCCATGTGTGCCAGGGTACCTGTACGCAACACATGGCTGTCCTCACTAGGAAGATCACTTTCAGGATCCTCCTCCTCCTCCTCCTCCGGCCATACTCGCTGAAAGGATGACAGGCAAGCTGCATCTGTACCCTCAGCAGTGGGCCAAGCTGTCTCTTCCCCCTCCTCCTCATGCTCCTCCCCCTCCTCCTCCTCCTCCTCTGGCCATACACGCTGAAAGGATGACAGACAAGCAGCATCTGTCCCCTCAGTAGTGGGCCAAGCTGTCTCTTCCCCCTCCTCCTCATGCTCCTCCCCCTCCTCCTCAACGCGCTGAGATATAGACATCAGGTTGCTCTGACTATCCAGCGACATACTGTCTTCCCCCGCCTCCGTTTCTGATTCCAAAGCGTCTGCCTTTATGCTTTGCAGGGAACTTCTCAAGAGGCATAGCAGAGGAATGGTGACGCTAATGATTGCAGCATCCCCGCTCACCATCTGGGTAGACTCCTCAAAGTTTCCAAGGACCTGGCAGATGGCTGCCAACCAGGCCCACTCTTCTGTAAATAATTGAGGAGGCTGACTCCCACTGCGCCGCCCATGTTGGAGTTGGTATTCCACTATAGCTCTACGCTGCTCATAGAGTCTGGCCAACATGTGGAGCGTAGAGTTCCACCGTGTGGGCACGTCGCACAGCAGTCGGTGCACTGGCAGATTAAACCGATGTTGCAGTGTCCGCAGGGTGGCAGCGTGCGTGTGGGATTTGCGGAAATGTGCGCAGAGCTGGCGCACCTTTCCGAGCAGGTATGACAAGTGGGGGTAGCTTTTCAGAAAGCGCTGAACCACCAAATTAAAGACATGGGCCAGGCATGGCACGTGCGTGAGGCTGCCGAGCTGCAGAGCCGCCACCAGGTTACGGCCGTTGTCACACATGACCATGCCCGGTTGGAGGCTCAGCGGTGCAAGCCAGCGGTCGGTCTGCTCTGTCAGACCCTGCAGCAGTTCGTGGGCCGTGTGCCTCTTCTCTCCTAAGCTGAGTAGTTTCAGCACGGCCTGCTGACGCTTGCCCACCGCTGTGCTGCCACGCCGCGCGACACCGACTGCTGGCGACGTGCTGCTGCTGACACATCTTGATTGCGAGACAGAGGTTGCGTAGGAGGAGGAGGAGGGTGGTTTAGTGGAGGAAGCATACACCGCCGCAGATACCACCACCGAGCTGCGGCACGCAATTTGGGGGGTGGGTAGGACGTGAGCGGTCCCAGGCTCTGACTCTGTCCCAGCCTCCACTAAATTCACCCAATGTGCCGTCAGGGAGATATAGTGGCCCTGCCCGCCTGTGCTTGTCCACGTGTCTGTTGTTAAGTGGACCTTGGCAGTAACCACGTTGGTGAGGGCGCGTACAATGTTGCGGGAGACGTGGTCGTTCAGGGCTGGGACGGCACATCGGGAAAAGTAGTGGCGACTGGGAACCGAGTAGCGTGGGGCCGCCGCCACCATCATGCTTTTGAAAGCCTCCGTTTCCACAAGCCTATACGGCAGCATCTCCAGGCTGATCAATTTGGCAATGTGCACGTTTAACGCTTGAGCGTGCGGGTGCGTGGCGGCGTACTTGCGCTCGCGCTCAAACAGTGGCGCTAGCGACGTCTGGACGCTGCGCTGAGAGACATTGCTGGATGGGGCCGAGGACAGCGGAGGTGAGGGTGCAGGCCAGGAGACGGTAGTGCCTGTGTCCTCAGAGGGGGGTTGGATCTCAGTGGCAGGTTGGGGCACAGGGGGAGAGGCAGTGGTGCAAACCGGAGGTGGTGAACGGCCTTCGTCCCACCTTGTGGGGTGCTTGGCCATCATATGCCTGCGCATGCTGGTGGTGGTGCCTCCCCAGCTGATCTTGGCGCGACAAAGGTTGCACACCACTGTTCGTCGGTCGTCAGGCGTCTCTGTGAAAAACTGCCACACCGTAGAGCACCTTGACCTCTGCAGGGTGGCATGGCGCGAGGGGGCGCTTTGGGAAACAGTTGGTGGATTATTCGGTCTGGGCCTGCCTCTATCCCTGGCCACCGCACTGGCTCGGCCTGTGCCCACACCCTGACTTGGGCCTCTGCGTCCTCGCCCGCGTCCACGTCCTCTAGGCCTACCCCTACCCCTCAGCATGGTGTATTAGCAGTAGTGCAGAAACAGAACGCTGTAATTAAATGTGCCGCTTATTGGCCTGTGGTTGGAGGCTGACTTCGTTTACGGAACGCCAGGAAATAATTTGGCGCACGCCTGCTGTAACACTTAGCTGGCTGCGTATTTATTTGTAGAACTACTACACCCAGCACACACGGACCCAGAACACTGAGCACAGTGACAGGCAGGCCAAATAGATTTTTTGCCCAATATTTTTTTGAAAAGGACCACTGCGTATATTCAGTCAATAATATATGTCTTCTGGCCCTGCCTACACAATTCTGTCCCTGGAGTATTACTGCAGGGCGCAATGCTCTGCACGGCCGATATACCAAAAAAAAAAAAAAAGTGTAACACTGCAAAAAGCAGCCTCCACAGTACTGCACACGGTTAGATGTGGCCCTAAGAAGGACCGTTGGGGTTCTTGAAGCCTACACTAACTCCTAACACTCTCCCTATAGCAGCTCCGGCACCAATAGCACTGTCCCTCAGCTATGTCACAACGCATCTGAGGCGAGCCGCGGGAGGGGCCGATTTTTATACTCGGGTGACACCTGATCTCGCCAGCCACTCACTGCAGGGGGGTGGTCTAGGGCTTGAACGTCGCAGGGGGAAGTTGTAATGCCTTCCCTGTCTTTCAATTGGCCAGAAAAGCGCGCTAACGTCTCAGAGATGAAAGTGAAAGTAACCCGAACATCGCGTGGTGCTCGTTACGAGTAACGAGCATCTCGAACACGCTAATACTCGAACGAGTATCAAGCTCGGACGAGTACGTTCGCTCATCTCTAATAAACACCAAAATAATATAGTCAAGGGTTTTGTTAACCATAGTGTTTCCCGCCATTTCATGAGTATGCACAATAAAGATTTTACAGGTTTAAGGGTCACACCATTAGAGAAGGTGAAACCAGGTCTCTTCTCGTTGCTCAAAAGAGATCTTTTGGATATTCAAAATGAAAATACTCGTTCTCCATGGTTTGAATGAGGTCTTGGAAAAGAATCTTAAATTTTTATATATAAATAAAAAAAAATTATAAAGCCCAAATATTTGTTATGATTTTAGTTAATTTTAGCACCAATAATAATTTTTAACATCCAAATTATTTATTATTAGTGTTTGCATGTTTATTGACTTATTATATTTTTTGAGCTTTTATGTGTATATGGGAGTTTTGCATTTATTATAATGATATTAATCCTCCTATTGGGGATTGATGACGAAGATATATATGTTTTTTTGTCTCTGGAACTTGCCATATATATTTGGTTTTAGACACCCCGTTTTATGTTATCCCCGTTATGAATTCCTTGGATTGTATCACCTTTTTGGCCCTCATGTTTTCCCATCAACAGGGTGGAGCACAGATTGCGTTCCACTCAGGCCGCACAGAACGTTGCGCGTCACGTGGAGCCCGTCACATGATAGCTGCGATGACGTGGCGTTAGGACGTGTCTCGGCTATGCCTACCATACCGGCGCTGGAGGACGCCCATCTGAGTAATATAATGTGTTTTTATTATATATATGTTTATGTATCTTTGTATTTCTTAACTTTGGCTTGAAGAAGGTGCCCTTGAGCACAGAAACGCGTTGCCTCCTGTCCATTGTACTGTTCAATGGTTTTACCCCTTGGAATAAAGGATCTTCCTTTGTAATCACTCTGGGAGCGTGTTTGGGCATGAATATCTCCATATCTAGGAGTCGTCACTTCTAGGAGGGGGCTTTTGCTGGTCATACCCCCCTCCTTCGGAGTAAGTGCCGTCTACATTACTTTATTTTCTGATTGAGTGTATCTGGTGACCTACTGCACAGTCCAAGAGCATAGATTTTTTTCGCTGACAATATATTGCTTTCTTTTTGGGGGGAGACTCTCTATTTAGAGACTCCCCCTTTATCGTTTCTGCAGCTCTCCCTGGTCCCAGAGGATGTGATTGCACAGTTGGTAACCAGTAGAAGAACCCTGAGGCGCTTTCTGAACTCCCCTTTTTGTGATTTTTTATTCATGACACTCCTTTAGATGAAAAGCAACCCCTCCCATGAATAGTCTCATGATGCTATCTCATGGTAGCGCTCACCTTCTCTTCTCCAGACGATCATTCTTCCAGATGTCCCAAACAGTCTGAAAGAGGCTTCATCAAAGAAATTAACTGTTACGGTATACTACCCTTGATACGCCAGCCCAGGTGCCCTAGATCTCACACACAACCCCTGTCCCTGCCTACTTGCCTCCACTCCTGGCTAACCACAGGCGGGCAACTGGGGGGCGGTCCTTACTCTAACTAGGGACTAAAAAAGGGACGCTCGTGTACCTGGATGGAAAGGGTAGAATACCGGCAGAAAAGGCAGATGAAAAATAGTACGAGCAGTACCAAGCAGAACTGAGGCAGATAGAAAAACCTGGCGGATAATAGCAAAGTATAGCAGACAAGATGACAGAAGCAGGAGACCAACAGAGGTAGACTAGCTGACAATCACTGCCAGTTATTGGTTTACCTCAGTGTGCTAGTCTCTGCTGGACCTTTAAACAAAAGCCTCCGCCCAAGGGTGGAGAGAGGGAGACAGCCAACTCCCAACAGAACCTAATAAAAGGGAGCTCATGCACGGCAGCTGCACTCACAGATGCACGGGCACGACACCACGCGCCACCAGCACCACGCTGCCCACGCCAGCCAGGCACCCATGACCTTGGCAGCCGGATAACAAGCCGGGGGGATGCGCCCCGACTGCGGGACCCCGCACACCGCTGCCCTGGGAGGACCAGAAACCGCCGCATGGTAACAATAACTTTACCCGAGTCCTCTACAGTCCAATCCCTGTAAAATATTTTCTCTAATGAAGCCCTTTTCAGATGTTTTGGGACATCTATTATTCTATATTCCAAATAAAGCAGAAAGAAATGGAAACCTTGTAAAATGAACCCCGCAGAGGTGTCTGTTTCACAATAGAAGTGAATGGTTCCTCTTGTTTCCGTTGGGGGTTATGTTACCGCCCTGTTCATGGAGCCCTGAGCGTAGTCACACAGCATGTACAATAACGCTGTGTGAACATTCCCTTAGCCTAAATTCATCAATCTGTTTGACACTGGCTAGACTGGAGTAGAGTGTAAAGAATGCACTAGTTTTTACACTTTAAGGCCACAACTCCATTAGGCCTCATGCACAGTGAGTGGGTCTAAAAAGTAGTTGAGTCTAAAAAACAGAAAACGTGTAATGGAAAGAGTAATGTTTTTTTATTGCACTCCTGGTTTTAGTTTAAGAATATAGGTGCAGAATACTCAACAAATTGCATGAGGTCTTAGAATTTAAAAGTGAGAACCATACATGGAGTCACCTCTTCATGGGTTGATAGGCTTATCTGGCCATCAAGGAGAATGGTGAAGTCCCCAGGACACATGCTTCATCCGCCCTCTGATATTTGGTCTTTTGTCTCTGGCTGCTAGACAACTATGTAGTTAACTAAACTATTTTCAGCTGCAAAAAGAATTGAAGCAAATGGAAGCCATGTCAAATGGAGACCAAAATTTCCAACTTTGGTCTCCATTAGACTCCTTAAAGCCTATAATTCTGGGTTTCTGTCCAATTAGTTTTCAACTATTCAGTCAGGACCCCAATGTGGGGCTCAGCAAACACCATGGCGATGTGTAAACTTAAGGCCCTTTTTAATATCAACATAAATCGGAACAAGCAAGCAAGCAGCAGGGACGTGGCGATCGTATATTGTTTACAAGGCATGCAATGATAGGCTAATTTTGATCTTTCATTGTAGGAGTCAGGTAGGAACTTTCAAAACGTTGATCCAGGGATTATTCTAACTGCTATTATGGTCAGGAAGGAATTAAATCGGCTTCTGCCTCATTGGGTATTTTTTTGCCTTCCTCTGGATCAACAAGGGGGAGTGAAAACAGGCTGAACTGGATGGACATTGTCTCCCTTCAGCCTTGCATACTATCTTACTATGTATAACTATGCCTCTAGTAAACTCTTCTGCCATTGCTATTTGGCAAATCATACAATGGCTGTTTATACCAAACAATACAGTAGCAGACAAATGATTATTTTTAGGTCCATTTGAAAGATCTGATCAGTGATAATCTAATGATTTATCGCCGACTGATCGCTCTCTGCACGCATTTACACCTAATAGTTATCATGGAAACCACAGATTCTAACAATTATTTGCATGATAATTGTGTAAAATGGCCTTAGAGTACCTGCACTTTCCCCTTTGGAGCGCTTCTGCTCAGTCGGCTGTTTTCGAATTCTTCCGTCACCTAAATATGATCCTATATAGCACAATATAGCACTTATATAGCTCTATAAGGGGCCATCTTCAGCTGCTGGAAGGAGCCAAAAACAGCAAACGGAGCAGTAGAACTCTGAAGGGAAAGTGCAGGTACTCTTTAAGACTCACAGTGACTTTAATTGTAAAAATTCCATATTCCTTTGTATACTTTGTCAGTAAAACTCGCCAAAGATGAACAGGGCTATTGTGCATGCAGGAGCTGTTTGCAATGTCATAGGATTTGAGAAACTTTTAACGCCTGCACACAAGAACAGTGGTCGCGATCATGTGGTCTACCTTGGCCAATCGGGCTAAGAGGTACCATAATTAGAATGCAGCACTCACTGTTGCTGCTTTTGAATGGCGCTTTCTAAATTCAGTGACAGTCTCTTTTTAAGTCATGAACTAAGTGAATCTGATAAACATGACTTGAACCAGAATTTGGGGTACTGCACACTTCTTCCACTAAATAAAAAGATACTGCAAAAGTTCGCGATGAGAGATTGAAATTTGTCTCCAAGACCAGAATTTAGAATTGCTAGGTTCACAAGAAAAATATCAGGTACAGAAGGGGACGGGTGATTCGGAAAAATGTCAGCAGAAATATTAAAGCTGCCTAGGGATATCAGGTCTATTGGTACAGATTCCTTTGTCAGCATAAGCCTTTCATTTACACCTTAATATAAACCCTGACAGCTCTGGGCTAACTGTCAGATCAAATGAATCAAGAATACAAGCTCTAACCAAACGCACAAAAAATAATAATAAAAAAGTCTAAAATGTCAATTACAAAGGATCAAACACATTTTAACTATTAGCCTATTTTAGTTTTCTTTATGGAATGATTAAAATAAAGCATATATTTGATTTTTTTTGAGGAATTAAGCAGCCAACAAAAATAATGTGTTAATGCTAGAAGAGTGGCTTATTCATAGAATGGCCATCAGGCACCCATCAATCATGCATGATGTGGGAGGTTTGAAGGATTTGTGGTAAAAATCCAATGTAATAAAATAATAAATTTATATGGGAGCCTAGGGAAATTACAAGGTTGATGATATTTCAAAGAATAATGTTGACCTTTTTAGAATATCCTGCTACACGGACTGGTGTGGAAAGAGTGCATTAGTTACAGTAGGTCTGGGTGTGGGAGTAACCAGTATGAGGACACCGGTGAGATGTTGAAGTACATTGGCAAAAATTTTTACTATTTTTTTTTTTGTGTGGATCTGTAGCCCGACACAAGAATATAAAAAGGATTTACACAAAGCCAGTATTTTTTGTTGGGTCTGATATGTCTAATCAGTCAGGACATACGCAGGTTTTTTAGCTTAAGACACTTAGTTTCTTTTGTGCTGTGTTGTGGGCAGGTTCTAGCTGGCCCACCGATGAGCAGGTGGATTCCCCGTTGGCCCCTGAGCCAAAAAGCAAATCTCTCTAACACTGGTGCATGGTGCCTAGCGTTCTCCTCCGCCTCCATCCCGGACAACTCATGCTTGGTGGCTGTTGATGGGGGCCCTCTCTTCACTCCTTGGGCTTAGCCTGATGGACTTCTATGGGCTCTGCTGCCCACTTGCAGCTACCTGCCACCGCAGGAACGCGCTAATCAGGCAGCAGCTGGCAGTTCTGCACTCTTGGAGGAACTACAGTGAAGATCACTTTCAAGATCTTAAAGTTGCGGAAAGAACCCAAACAGCTGCTGCCAGAAGAACCACATGAAGTAGGCATGCATGTATATAGTTTTTCATGTGAGACCGGCTTAACAGTGTGAAAATTGGGTTATGATTGCTGATGATTTACCACTATGAAGGACAGATTCACTAAGTTTGTACTAAGCATCTGGCCTGGATGTGGTTTAATGGTGGGTGACCATCTGGTGGAGGAAAGATGGTGATCCAATGAGACAACAACCCCAAGTTCTCACAATATATGTGCAATATATATAGGCATGCCCTGGTGTTTATGTAAAACTAAGTTTACATTTCGTTTTCAGCTCCATCGCTAGCTTCCGCCCCATAATTCCATTAAAAAGCTCTGAAAACAGCATTGAGATGGAACCCTGAATGGAACTAGAGATTATAATTTGTAAAATGGAACTACACTTGTCTCTGTTTCACAAGGTTGCTGTCCCTTTCCGGATTTTTGGGAAAATAGAAAAGCATAGCTGGAAAGGGGTGGAAACCTTGTGCAACAGAGACCAAAGAGGTCGTTGTTTTACACATTATAACCTATGGTTCCTATGCCTATGGTTTGAGACTGAACCCTGAGACAGAAACATAGTAACATAGTATGCAAGGCTGAAAAAAGACAAATGTCCATCTAGTTCAGTCTGTTTCCACTCCCCCTCCCCCCTTCTTTGTTGATCCAGAGAAAGGCGAAAAAAAAACGAATGAGGCAGAAGCCAATTTACCCCATATGGGGGGAAAAAAATCCTTCCTGACTCCGCCAGCAATACCAAGAATGTGAGCCGAGTCCAAAAATGTATCACTGCGTGTGTATTTAAAAGTGTAAGTGAGCGTATATTCAGACGTCCGTATATCGGCTAGGTTTTCATGCCTTTCTGCAAGGAGAGGAAGCTAGGCCGGAAGCAGTGCACTGAGCTCCCGCCCACTCTCCGCCCCTCGCTACTATTTGCAATGGAAGGGGTCGGGGGCGGAACTTAGCTCCACCCCATCCTGGCCCTCCCATTCAAACAGTGGCGAGGGGCAGGAGCTCAGTGCACTGCTCCCGGCCTAGCTCACCTCCTCCTCCTGCAGAAAGGACACCGTATATCGGCCGGGCGTGAAAACCTGGCAGATATACGGACGTCAGAATAAGCCCTAAGTTTGCTACTGTGTGTAAAACTTTAAGGTAGTCTGTCAGCTCCTGTGAGCCCAATAGACTAAGCTTATAGGATCACAGGAGGTGAGATGCTGAATCCAGGGATGTGAGTAGACTTACCTTCCCTACCATATACCTGCTGTGTACTGTCAAATCTGCTGCTGCATTCAGCTGTCCTCTCATTCTACAGTATGCCCAACAAGATTCCCAACAAATGTCTGGATAGTTAAAATCTCCCATGATCACTATGCTGTACTTTTTTGAGAACTTGAACATTTGATGTAGAAAGAGGGTACTGCTAGGGAAAAGTGATATGGAAAAAGACCTGGGGGTAATAGTTGACTGTAGACTTAACTGTAGTAATCAATGCCAGTCAGCTGCTGCAAAAGCAAATAAAGTCTTGGGGTGCATTAAAAGAGGTATCGAGGCGAGGGATGAGAACATCATCCTTCCACTATATAAGGCACTTGTCAGGCCTCACATGGAATGCTGTGTACAATTCTGGACAACAGTACTCAGGAAAGATGTTGCAGTGTTGGGGAGGGTTCAAAGAAGGGCAACTAAATTAGTAAACTGAATGGGAGGACTAGAATGCGCAGAGAGGCTATCAAAATTGGGATTATTCACCCTGGAAAAAAGACGGTCACCCCTTAACCAAGTAACTATGTATAAATACATTAGGAGACAATACAAGGATCTCTCCCATGATCTGTTTATACCCAGGACTGTGACGGTAACAAGAGGGCATCCGCTACGTCTAGAAGAAAGCAGGTTTCATCACCAACACAGAAGGGGGTTCTTTACCGTAAGAGCAGTGAGACTGTGGAACCTGAGGACGTGGTGATGGTAAAATCCATAGAGGAGTTTAAGAGGGGACTAAATGTCTTTTTAGAGCGCTATGATATTATTAGGTGACCAGTGGGTTGTTGATCCGGGTCTTGGAGTCAGGTAGGAACTTTCAAACATTGATCCAGGGATTATTCTTACTGCCATTATGGAGTTGGGAAGGAACTTTTCCCCCAAAATGGGCTAAATTGGCTTCTGCCTCAATAGGTTTTTTTTTGCCTTCCTCTGGATCAACAAGGGAGGGTAGGGACAGTCTGAACTAGATGGACGTTGTCTTCTTTCAGCCTGACATACTATATTCCTATGTATATGTTGTGCTTGTCCAGGCGGCCTATAGTAAATGCTTAAAATGGTGTACTTTCTGTTCTCTCCTTGTATTCTTACCTAAACAGTTTCTACAGAACTACCATTCTCTAAATCTTGAGTCTCTGTGCAGATGTATGTTTTCCTAGCATAAAGCGTAACACCTACTCCTCTTTTTTAAGTCTGTTTCTTGTGAATAAGTTGTATCCTTCAAGCCTTGTATTCCAATCATGTGTATGATCCTACCAAGCTTCGGTGATGCCTATGACATCATATTTTTCTTCCTGTGTTAGCAGCTCCAATTCTCCCTGTTTGTTTCCCATGCTCTGTGCATTTGTTTAGTTTGTGATCGGTGTCTCTTGCTCCTCTACTTTTCTTCTGAATTTTTTGTCTTTGTTCTTTCTTTTCACTTCTAATAGCAAGGTTCTCAATTGTATTCATTAGCTGTATATTTTTAGCCTGGCCTTTTAGCTCTCTTGCCTTCCCATATTTTCTAGTTTAAAGCTGTGTGTGTATATATATATATATACACTGTATATAAAATTATACAACATTTCCTCATTTTTTATTTCCTATTTAATGTGGTGCTGTTTTTATTTCCTATATAAAATCCAGTCACATTCACCACTTGTTTTCTGGGAACTACAAAGATATGTTTATGATCTATAGTGTCTGCCACCCACCCGCAGAAATGACACTCTAATATATTTTCAACATGAGCTACAGTGTATAAAAATATTACATTATACTTCCAGCCTGTGAACTGTATATCTATCCAACTACTTTTCCACCATGTTTGCTTTGCAATAAATAAGGGCCAGAGCCTATTTCTCATCCCATTATGCGGCTGTACAGTGCAGTACTATGCTATGGAACTGTTAAGAAATCGAATATCTCTCTAAGAACGGCTTCCCTAACCTCATGGTCCGCTTGTTATATGTAATTATTGCATCACAAATGATATCCAGTAATTGGGAGCAACATGATGTAAATGAAGTGGGGAAATAATTCATGATGTAATAACATCCCTATATATTACTTGAAACCCTTAGCAAAACGTAATTGAGATTAACAGCACTGATCTTGGCAATTACCAGACTTGTGACATAGATCCTCTTAATCACGAGCAATGCTTAGCTTACAGGCTTTGCTCTAATTGACTGAATATTCATTTACTGGATGTGTATAGTTTCCGGTTTTACTGATACGGCTTTCTTGGTGTGGTCGGTGCAAAATCCCTGAGTAGCAAATACTTCATGAAGAGGTAGAGATATTGCTCAGTCTAAATTAATGATTCACCTCACTATTAGTGATGAGACAGTCAGTAGCTACAATTCAAACCAATTTGCATAACCAGTCTGTTGAACATATTAATCTAATGTGTTAGGGTGCTATTACATGAGCTTTAGCAGCCGCCACTTACTACTTAAGCCTGGCTGGCAATTGGTGGTAAAAAAGCAATACTCACCCATTGCTCCAGCGCCAATGCTCTTGTGCCTACTGCTGCTCTTTACTTGGCTGCAGCAGTGATGTGCCGTATACCCATGTGCACACTGGAAGCCAATCGGTGGCCTCTGTAGTGTACGGCGCAAGACCGCCAAGACCAGTGGTTGGCTGCAACGGTCATTTGGGCATATGGGCACGTCACTGCTGCAACTACATAAAAAAAAGCCCAGCAGGAGACTGGAGCAGCGGGGACTTAAACAGCGGAATATTGCTTATTTTGTTATTTTAGCACAGTACCTGCCATTCCTTTGAATTTTTGCATGCCTTGCAAAAACCTCAAACGGGTTATCTGAGCTTTTGAAAGCCAATCAACATTTGAAGGGTCCCTGGTGTTCATTCACTTGAATCGGATAAAGCTGCAATACTCAGAAAAGCCTGTATGAAGAGTGTGGCATTCTGAACCAGCCTGCAACCAGATGTAAATATTGAAGTATTGTACAGGCTGCAGCGATCATATGAATGCCACGGCCCTTTAAACAGCTGATTGGTGGGCCATTAATTTCTAAAGCCTGGATTGCCTCTTTAGGGCTCTTTCACATGCAGACTAATTTAGCGCTCAGATAGCCACGCTAAAACAGCACGGCTATCTGAGCATTAAATTGCGTGAATGAATAGCAGCCGCGAGCATGTCTTAGCTGCTATTAGAGAGATTGCCGTTCCCTCCCTCCCTTTGCCGGCCGGCTCGCATAGAAGTCTATAGGAGCCACCGGCGCTGTCAAAAGATAGGACATGGTCTATCTTTTGAGGTGAGAAATCTGAGCGTAAAAAAAACGCACCTACTGCACCTGGCGCAGACTTTGCCCCTGAACTTACTCCATATCGTCCCTGTGCACATCCGCTTTATATATAGTTAAGGGGATGTCACTAAAGGCTTAAAGGGGTTATCCCACAACTTAAAATTGCCTCACAACTACTCCAGGACATGTGACTGCTGCAGCCAATCTCTTGCTACAGCACTGACCTTCTATAGTCACCTGCAACAGTCAAGTATCAAAAGCAAGTAGGAAGGACATGGTGGTTGTGAAGTAATTTTAAGGCATGGGAAAACCTCTTTAACCCTCTCCAATCCACTGTCTGACGTCTAAAGACATTATGATTTAAGGCTGTACAGCTCTGATGTTGGAAGACGTCCATTGGGGTTCTCTTACTGTATATTGCCAGCCTCTCTGCTGTCAGAGCCTATCCAACGTGTCACCTCATGTAGTACTGGCTTTAGCCAGCATATAGCGCCATTGTATAACAGCAGAAAAAGAGTAAGACCCCGAGGAAAAGAAGAATATGAATTGGATTGGAAAGGGTTAATTTGTGTGAGCTGCAATACCAGTCACAGCCCATAGACCAGAGTGGCAATTTTTTTAAAATAACCCCTTTTTAGAATTCTAGACACCCTCTTTAAGCAGAGGAATTAGGATACTGAGGCTCCTAATGAGAAGATTGGAAGAAACACAGAAAAACTATTTTGCACAGTTGGGTAACCGAAAGAGAATTATTTTACTTAAAGTTATTAAGTAAAGTAGGTCACAGACAGTAAAGGAAATATCACTCAAGTACTCAGGCCAAAGTCTTGACAGAATCTTAGCAATTGTAAGATCTATCAAGCTTACAGTCTGACAGTAAACAAAACCAAAACATAAAAACGGAACAAAATCTTCAGAAGAAATGGAAACAGTTACTTATACTTCTAACTGCATCTCTATCAATCTAAAGAAGTACTTGGATTTCATTTAGTGCAGTAACTTCCCAGAGATCAGCGGCATGTTATCCTAACTTTTTTGTGCTATGCAATCGTCATTTTGTTAATGCATATTTGCATAAAAAAGGTCTCTTTGAGGCAAAAAGTTGTGGTACTTAAAGGGCACCTGTCACTGGGACCGGTATGCCTATTGCCCCATGTATATATTAGCCTAAAACACTGTGGTATTTCAGAGTAAAAACACCATGGAGTTTGAACGGAGCTCCGAGTCAGAGGCGCCCGCCTCTCCCCAGCTGCAGTAGCGTTTTAGAATTACACATACACAAGGTGATAAGCATACCTGTGCCAACTTCATGCTAGCTGTAGTTTGGGCAGCATGGAAGTTAAACGTATTATATATTTAGAATTTACTCACGTTTTGCAGTTCAACAAAATTAAGTTTTGTGTTTAGAACTAATTTAAAGTGTTTTTTTTTCACTTTTCTACACCATTATTGGTGTAACAAATCTACTTAAAGGGGTTGTCCCGAGGCAGCAAGTGGGTCTATACACTTCTGCATGGCCATAATAATGCACTTTGTAATGTACATTGTGCATTAATTATGAGCCATACAGAAGTTATAAAAAGTTTTATACTTACCTGCTCCGTTGCTGGCGTCCTCGTCTCCATGGTGCCGACTAATTTTCGCCCTCCGATGGCCAAATTAGCCGCGCTTGCGCAGTCCGGGTCTTCTTCTTTTATGAATGGGATCGCTCGTGCAGGATGCCGGCTCCGTGTAGCTCCGCCCCGTCACGTGCCGATTCCAGCCAATCAGGAGGCTGGAATCGGCAATGGACCGCACAGAAGCCCTGCGGTCCATGAAGACAGAGGATCCCGGCGGCCATCTTCAGCAGGTGAGTATGAAGACGCCGGACCGCCGGGATTCAGGTAAGCGCTGTGCGGGTGGTTTTTTTAACCCCTGCATCGGGGTTGTCTCGCGCCGAACGGGGGGGGGGGTTTAAAAAAAAAAAAACCCCGTTTCGGCGCGGGACAACCCCTTTAAGTGAGAAACTATGTAAATATATTGCATTACTTGTACTCATCCTGAACTATAGCCTGTATTATAACCCAAAGCTGAAGGCACAATTCTGTAGCCTTTAGAAATTAAATGAGTGAGTGAGTTACATGCTCCGCCCCTGATCGCCTGACAGTGACGTCATCACAGGTCCGGTAAGCACAGGGCTGCTGTCCGGCTAGGTGTTTGTTAGTATTCCCTAGCAACTGAGGCCACAGGGGGTTTGTAGGGGATGAAGTCAACCCTTAAACTGCACAGGGATGAAAGAACCTGTGATGACATCACTGTCGTGTGATGAGGGGTGGAGCATGACAGTGATGTCATCACAGGTCCTTCATCCCAAGTGCTGTGCTGCTTGTGATCCCTGTTGTATGGGATAAAGAATGTATGTAGCAGAGCTGTATGTGATGTACATGTAGCAGTGCTGTGTGTGTGACATGCATGTAGCAGTGCTGTGTGTGCGTGACATTCAAATAGCAGAGCTGTGTGGCGCATTGCATCACCAGAAACCCTGGTACTATAATATTCTAATAATTACTAGTACACATATATTGGATATAAAGAAAAATTTTGGGGAGTGTGTTTGTCCACAAGCTTGTCTACTGTTTCTAATTTCAGCTAGCAGAATTTTGAATGCTAGACTAGAATACTTCTAATAATTGTTACAAGCAATAGCCCTCCCTACTGTCTGCGGAGTGAAATGAGTGTTGATTGGAGGAGCAGCAGGGGCAGCTCTACTCTCTGCTACTCCACTAATCGGCACAGCTGTACTGCTGAGTATGCACCTAGCCAACAGCTTTCCCAAACCGCTGTCAGATATCTCTGGGGTGCTTTACCTCCCCTTAGAAAAGGATTGGACATGTTGAAGTCCAACTTGCCTGACTTTTCTCCCCCAAGGCATCTGTTATCGATGCAGAATCGAGAGGCCCTGTACATATTAGATAGTCAGTTAGTCCTACTGAAATTGGTGGCTTCAATCGACATCTATTCAATGTGTATGGCCACCTTAAGTCTATGTTCACACATAAGACATTTGTTGTAAATTTTCACTGCCAATTCTACACCGAACACCTGCAACACGGCACAGTTGATTGCATATGATTGGGATTTAGAAAACAAAATGCACATGTAGCGGAAAAAACCTAAGCAGATTTGAGGGAATGACTTTCAGATCCTCAGCGTGTCTTATCTGTTTTGATTTGCTTTGCAAAGGATGAGCTCTTTGGCAAAGTCCACAAGCAACATATTATACAGGTTTTGTCAGTTTTATGCTAGATTCTCACGCACAGCGTTGCAGTGTATTTAATGGCTGGTTTGTCAAGTATACTGCAGTAAGAGGTTTCTGAAAAGTCTGTATACACAGCGTTTCTGGTATATTTTTTTTCAGTTTTTGCCCAAAGCTGCATGCACAGGGTATGGCTTTTTTATCTATTTTTTCTATAGGAAATTTCACGTTTGAAATTTCACGAAATAAAAGTGCCACTAAAAATGGCATGAAAAACACATGAAAGTCGAGGCGCGTTTTATTTTTAGACATTTAAAGACACAGCAAAAATAATGTGTGTGTGTATGTGTGAAGCAGGCCTTAAAGGGGTTGTACCTGAATCAACTTTTATTACCTATCCGTAAGATAGGTGGTACATGTCTGATCAGTGGGGATCTCACCACTGAGACCTCCCACTGATCTCAAGAAAGGGGGTCCACTGTCCCCCTCTATTCCTTGCAGTGGGCTCACTGCAATACCCTGCAGTGAGGAAGAGATTGAATGAGTGATAGTTGCGCATGCGTATGCCTGGCCAAAAAAATCTCTGAAATATCCTCCTCAGAGGTTTTCGGGAAGCTCCAAATGGCAAATTAAAATATGACTAAGAGCCAGATCGAGAACAGTTCTCAAGGATAGGACCTTGGGAAAATTAACTGTCCCCTTTTGTATCTTTCCAGTACAGTAAATCATTTTTCAACATTATATACAAAAAAGTCAGATTAACATTAGATTCTATAGATACACCATTAATTACTCATATATTTTTCCTTGCCCTGGAAAGAGTAGTGTCTCTCAGTTGCTATTACTAGAAATCATCCTTTCTGACCTCCAGGTCCAGTAAAGAGAGGCTCGACACCCAGAACCCCCCAGTATCAGCCCCCGACATTGTCTCATCAGTTTCTCTGGACATAACAGAGAAAGGAAGAGTATGTTTATATCCTTCTGACATGTCCATCTTTCTTGACAATGAAGTAGCCTCATGCTTAGTTCCTTCATTGTCCCAAAAATGTGGAAAGTCTTTTCCCAGGATAACATCCTACATTAGAACTGGTACCAATCCTACTTTATGATGCACAGTGCCTTGGAAATACTGAATACACACAATAGCAGTAAGATATTGGTGAGCATCACAATGTACACATCTTAGTATATAGATCTGGTGTTCCCTCCAAATCCCCAACCAAGCTGGCTTTTACCAACCAAGCCAGCTTAGTTGGGGATGTGGAGAGAACACTCCTGGAATCCATTAACACAACAGCCTTTTTGTTGTTGATTGACAGTTCACATACATGTCTCTTGGAAGCACTGGCATAAGCTGCTGTACAGCCCACCTGTATGAACATAGTCGTGCGTTTCTCCATGCCAATAAAGCCACATTCCATAGGTTCTAACAAAATAGAACAATTGGCTGCCGTATAGCCGAAGTCCCGACAGCAGTAACATCTTACCGGGCTTTTATTTCTCATAACCATATGTCCTTGGTGTCTTACAGAACCTCCAACCTCATCCTCATGACTTAGACATATCTACCTTCCCGATACCCCTGCATACCAGCACAATCTTACCACGGATTCCCTGGCATCTTGGTCTCACATGGGCTGCTGTGTGGGTCCCAACAGTCCTTTAGCCACTGAATACTGTTCAACGATATCCACTTGCTAATCAGCCATTTTAGGGTCTCCATGACTAACCCACCTTTTTAGCTGTTGAGCTCTCAGGTATCAATTTGAGGACAACTCTTTATACAATTTTAGATGCCGTCAGTTTCCGATTTGTAGTAATTTTTTCATTAGATGGATCAGGTCGTATATTTATGACCTTGGTTGTCTGACTGACTGGTCCATTGGTGAACCTACAGGGCTCAAGCTGCTGCCATCACCCCTAAAGAAGCTATAACCTCATATCCATATCAAAATATGCTTTTTGTGCTCCTCCTGTCAGGAAGGGAGCGTTCAGGATGGCCCAGTGTGCTTCTGGCCATACTTCATGTGTCGTTATTCTCTCACATGTTGCAAGAAAGGCCTTGACATCATCAGCGATCATCTTCTGGATATATTGGCTCACATGTACAGCTTGTGGTTCCCTGACTACCTGCACTATGGGTTGTGCCTTAGCTAGTTCAGCCACGCTCTGTAGCAACTCCTGCAGGAGCTGTCAATTCTTACTAGCAGCTTCGCCTAATAACGACAGCTGATTCATCACCAGGTGATATTTCACTGCAGACTGCACTAGTACTTTCACCATGTCCTTCATGTTGCTGTTTATAGTGCATATGCCTGCATCCAAAACACCATCAATATGAAGAGGATTAGCTGGGGATTGCCCTAGGATAGGCACAACACATGATCCCTTTATTGCTAGCAGCCTGAACACAGATCTTCCAAACTAAAAATGACATTTATTTTCTTTAACTCGGCTGTAGAGATGAGCGAGCACCAAAATGCTCGGGTGCCCATTGCTCGAGTCGAACTTTCCGCGATGCTCGAGAGTTCGTTTCGAGTAACGAACCCCATTGAAGTCAATGGGCGACTCGAGCATTTTTGTATATGACCCATGCTCCGCTAAGGTTTTCATTTGTGAAAATCTGGAAAACCAAAGAAAGTGATGGAAACGACATAGATACGGATAGGGCAGGCGAGGGGCAACATGCTGGCCTGCATCTCAGGTTCCCAGGTCCCACTATTAAGCCACAATAGTGGCAAGAGTGCCCCCCCCCCTAACAATTTTTACTTCTGACAAACCCTCATTAGCAAGGCATACCTTAGCAAAGCACCACACTACCTCCAACTAAGCACAATCACTGCCTGCGGGACACACCCCTGCCTCTTCTCCTGGGTTACATGCTGCCCAACACCCCCCCCCCCCCCCCCCCCGCACGACCCTGCGTCCGCAGCGCACACTCCCTGCATAGCCTTCAGCTGCCCTCATGCCATACGCTGGCTGCATAGCCACACCACCCTCATGTCTATTTATAAGTGCGTCTGCCATGAGGAGGAACCGGAGGCACACACTGCAGAGGGTTGGCAGGGCCAGACACAGCGACCCTGTCATGTCTCATCTACCTGACTCTATTCATTGACATGTATAAGCTGTACTGTATCTGCAAGTGTTTGCCTTCTTTAGTTTGTCCCTTCTGGTTCTCTGTACCCCCTGTGTTGCATAACTCCTCCTTTTCCTCCTGCTAGGGAGTTTCCTGTCTATAGCCTATGTGTTAGGTCTCTACTCTGTGCTTTGGCTCATCATCATTCTTTTTACCTACTGCTGAGTGTGCATTCTACAAGATTTCTACCTAAATAAACCCTGGAATCTTCTCACATGCCTCTGCAGTCGAGTTGGATGCTGTCTGACAACATATACCTGGTGTGAGTACTGGTCCATAACTACAAGAGAAGTTATCTCAGCCGATACGCTTACAGCCATGTTATTGAGTCAGAATAGTAAAAAGAATGTATAAATACAGCCAGACACTGCTGTAAAGACTCCTCCAGCAGCTCCGCATACAACCACAGCTGCAGCTCATAATCTCCCACCAAGCTATAACTCTCCTCAGTGTTACCTCCATCCTGTGTGCTGCATCATGGCTGAAGAACACTCTGAGGCACAAGCTAGCATGGAGCCTAGTCTGCAGTCCAGTGAGAGAGACAGGCGCTCTAATAAGCCAACCTGGAAGGTTAGAGAGAACCTTGAAAGACTCAAGCAGGAACTTTCCTCTGACATTTTAAAACTGTGGGAAACATTACTGAGTCATGTCTCCAACATCTAGCAGAGTCTGTCTTCACTCCATGTGTCACCACTAGAGAGAGCCCTGCAACAGCTTCGTGCAATGTATGAACATTATAATATAAAAGTCCGGGAGTACGAAAACACTTTGAAAAGATTAAACACAGAGGATTCCATAGAGGAATTGCAAAGCTTCCAACATCTCAGTGTAGAAAGAGACGGCTTAGTACGCGACATTAAGTCTAAGACAGAAGCGAGAATTGCGCAACTTCAGAAGGGGTCATCTCACATTACTGACTCTACCAGGCACTCCAAGCGTACATCTAGGTCACGATCTTCAAAGCATTCCACCCTCAGTGAGCAGCTTCTAAAAGCACGCACAGAAGCGGAAGCGACTAAGATACAGGCCGTCTTTGCGCAGAAGAAAGCAGAAGTGGAAGCTGCACATAAGAAAGCGGAAGTGGAAGCTGCATATAGAAAAGCGGAAATAGAGGCTCTGGAGAAACAATGTGAACATGCTACAGCCGTAGCAAGGTTAAGAGTTTTAGAACAAGCCACGAGTCAGAGCGAAAGAGACAGCATTGACTTTAGCGGACTGGATGCAGAGGAACCTCTCGAGCGTACAAGAGACTATGTACTAAGCCAATGCTTCAATTCCCCATCTGCCACAAACATTCTAGACAAAACAGACGTCTCTCCAGAGCGACAGGCCGCACATTCCTCTACAGTACAAGGCATGCAAAGTCAGCACAGAGCTCCGCTCGTTCCTCACACCAACCTTCCGTCCTATATGGAACACCAAGGCTCTGCACCCCAGCAAGCTCAATATACCGGCATTCATGGACAATTCAAAATACCAGCGGTTCTCCAAACCTCTAGCAATTACATGGTTCCATATCCACATGTCACCAAACCTATGGACTTCAAACCAGCTCCCAGGCTGAACACCCTGACAGCCCCACATGTACCTACGTCTCTCACGCAAAACACCACAAATGATGTGATCAGCACCACTCAACCAATTTTACACCTGAAGTCAGAGAGAACTGACATGTCAGAGTTTGCAAGATATATGGTACGTCGTGAGCTCACCAAGACAGGACTGATAAGGTTCAACGACCAGCCTGAGAATTACAGAGGCTGGAAATGTGCCTTCAGAACTGCAACTCACGATCTCGGCATTACTGCTTCGGAAGAACTAGATCTACTGATCCGGTGGCTTGGCCCACAGTCTACAGAACGAATAAAGAGACTCAGGTCTGTCCACATTGAAAATCCAGCAGCAGGCCTTGCAGCCGCTTGGGAGAGACTGGAGAGAACCTATGGTAGTCCTGAAGCAATAGAAAATGCTCTGTTCAAACGTCTGCAAGCCTTTCCAAGGATATCTGGTAAAGACAATCAGAAATTCCAAGAGCTCTGTGACTTACTGCTAGAGCTACAGCTGGCCAAGGGAGACACTCACCTACCTGGCCTCAGTTACCTGGATACTGCTCGTGGAGTAAACCCAATGTGAAAGCTGCCATACAACCTTCAAGAGAAGTGGACCGCTCTGGGGTCAAGATATAAGAGAGAAAATCAAGTCTCTTTTCCGCTATTTTCCTACTTCTGTGAGTTCATCAAAAACATTGCAGAATCCAAGAATGACCCAAGCTTTTCCTATGAGGAATCCAACCCTGGTCCACATCCATTCAAGTCTGACAACTCACGCGTCGACTACAAAGGCCGCAGAGGTCCAGTGTCAGTAAAAAAGACTGATATTTTTCCCTCTACTTTGTCAGCTTCACAGGGAGTCAGTTACAAAAGCAATCAAGATGAAAAGGTTGAAAACCCTAATCGCCTGTGTCCCTTACATAAGAAGCCTCATCCCCTCAAGAAGTGCATCGGCTTCAGGAAGAAACCACTCCAAGAACGCAAGGAGCTTCTAAAGAAGTTTGGGGTATGTTTCAGATGTTGCGCTTCTACTGAACACAGTGCTAAAGACTGTAAAAATGCCATCAAATGCATTGAGTGTGGTTGTGAAGATCATGTACAAGCTCTTCACCTATCTCAACCTAGTACTGCACCAGCTACAAGTTTCCCTACCCCACCAACGTATGGCGGGGAGAACATAGATCAAGCAGCAAGTCCTACCACTGTATCTTCTTCATGCACAGAAGTCCGTGGAGAAGGCATTTGTGACCAGTCCTGTGCAAGGATATGCCTGGTCGATGTGTACCCCCAGGGTCAACCAGAAAGGACTATGGAGGTGTACACCATCCTCGATGACCAGAGCAACCGATCACTTGCAAGGCCAGAACTCTTTGATTTTTTTAACATAAAGGGAGATGTTTACCCATACACCTTGGGTACATGTAGTGGAGTGACAGAGGTCTCGGGGAGAAGAGCCAGCGGACTTGTAGTAGCCTCTCTTAAGGGCAATCTTGAGATACCCTTGCCCACACTTGTTGAATGTAATCAGATACCATCCAATAGGGGAGAGATCCCTACACCAGAGGCCGCTTTCCATCATCCCCACCTAAGGGCTATAGCTAACGAAATACCAGCCCTTGACAAGAGCGCAGAGACCCTACTTCTGCTGGGTAGAGACATTCTTAGGGTGCACAAAATACGTCAGCAAATTAATGGACCTCATGATGCACCATTTGCCCAGCGCCTTGACTTAGGATGGGTCATCATAGGCAATGTCTGTATAGACAAGATGAAAAAGCCAACCAAGATTTCCTCATTTAAAACACACATCTTGCCAAATGGTCGCAGTACTTATTTTCATCCATGCCCACACCATTATCGGGTGAAGGAGAAACTGACTAACAGTAAGTGACACCATGACCAACAAGACAGTAAAACACTTTCCTCTGGGATGACAGTCTTGGATCAACAGTGTTCAATACAACAAGTGACGATAACAAGTTGGCACCTGCTAGAGAAGACATTGAATTTCTCAAGGTCATGGAAAGGGAATTCACCCAAGATGACTCCAATAGCTGGGTAGCTCCCTTACCCTTCCGTTCTCCAAGAGTAAAGCTACCTAACAATAGGCAGCAAGCTACCACTAGATTCTCCTCTCTGAAACGCACTCTTGAGAGAAAACCAGTAATGGAAAAACATTTCGTAGACTTCATGCAGAAGGTATTCGATAGAGACCATGCAGAACCTGCACCACCGGTAAGGGAAGGAGAAGAATGCTGGTACCTTCCATCCTTTGGTGTGTATCACCCCCGCAAACCTAAACAAATCAGAGTTGTGTTTGATTCCAGTGCTCAGCATGAAGGTGTCTCTCTCAACAACCTTCTCCTCACAGGCCCTAACCTAAACAACAGCCTCATGGGCGTTCTAATTCGCTTCAGACAAGAACCCGTTGCGGTTATGGTCGACATCCAGCAGATGTTCCATTGCTTCATCGTTAAGGAAGACGGCAGAAACTATCTCAGGTTCCTATGGCACAAGGACAATGATGTCAGCAAAGAGGTCATAGATTACCGGATGAAGGTACATGTCTTTGGGAACACTCCATCACCTGCTGTAGCAATCTATGGACTGAGAAGGATAGCCCAAGAAGGTGAGAAGGAGTACGGATCAGATGCTCGTCAATTCGTCGAGAAGAACTTCTATGTAGACAATGGACTTAAATCCTTACCCACAAGTGCAGAGGCGATTGATCTCACTAGAACCAAGGAAATGCTGTCTGTCGTGAACCTTAGGCTTCACAAGATTACCTCCAACAGCAAGGAAGTAATGAAGGCCTTTCCATATGACGATCATGCAATCAACTTGCGGGACCTTGACCTCAGCTCTGAGGTTCTTCCTATACAACGCAGCCTAGGATTGCTCTGGAATATCGAACAAGATACATTTATATTTCAAGTGTTAGCTTGCGACAAACCTTTCACCAAGCGTGGAGTTTTAGCGGTCGTGAACAGTTTTTATGATCCTCTCGGGTTCATAGCCCCTATCACTATTCAGGGCAAGATACTTCTGAGACAGCTTACTACTGAGAATATGGATTGGGACGCTCCCTTACCTGTCGAGAAACAGCAAAGGTGGTAAAAATGGAAAAGGTCCTTGAAAGTATTAGAACAACTCCAAGTACCGCGCTGTTATGCTCCCAGTTCTCTTTCAGCTGCCGTCAAAAGGGAAATACACATCTTCTCTGATGCATCAATGAAATCCATAGCCGCAGTGGCCTATCTGAAGATCTCAGGAACCAACAATGAGCTACACTGTGGATTCGTACTAGGTAAGGCCAAACTAACCCCAAAACCTGCGCATTTCATACCAAGACTTGAACTCTGTGCAGCTGTGCTAGCAGTAGAGATTGCAGAAGTGATAAGGGATGAAATGGACGTCACATTTGATTCATTCACCTTTTATACAGACAGTAAGGTTGTTCTCGGTTACATACACAACCAAACAAAACAATTCTACGTGTATGTAGGACACCGAGTAGAAAGGATCAGAAGTTTCTCCACCCCTAACCAGTGGCATTATATCCCCACAGAACTTAATCCAGCCGACCGGGGAACAACAGCCGCACCAACATCAAATCTGCTAGACCACCTATGGTCTTCACCTCCAAGTTTTCTATATGAAGATCCTTGTTTGTTACCTACCAATGCCATCTATGATCTGGTGGACCCTGCATCTGACAAGGAAATCAGAGCCCTAAGTTCTACACTTCACACTTCTGTAACTTCTAAGGTAAAGCTGAAGTCACATCGCTTTGAACATTTCTCAACATGGAGATCTCTCGTGCGAGCCATTGGCAGACTAATTCACATTGCCCAGTCTTTTGCAAAGAACGCATCATTGGAGTGTGGTGGTTGGCATATGTGTAAGGCACACCCTACAGCCGCAGAATTTGAACTAGTGCTTCTTCTTCCAAGGAAGGAAGTCGCCTAAGGAAGCTATGATTATCCTACACAGCTCATGGCGGGGAGCATATCACCGTGGACTGCAACTGAGAGAACCCAAAGAAGTCCACCTGTGGATTACTTTTGCCACAACAGTTGATTTGTTCATTTATTATTGCTGTTGCATTTGTTTTCCTTGTCTTTTAGGTTGAACAAGAATTTCTGGACTTTGAAGGACATTATGTCAAAACAGTATTCAGTGAAATCTACAGATTTCAGACGGGGAGTCTGGGTCAGTCTGGGTAATTTTTTTTTGTGCCATGTACGTTGAACACCGCGATGGGAACACTTAGTGTACCCATAGTATGCACAGACCCCTGTAATACTCCTGTAGCAAAGGTATAAGCTGACCCCACTAACAGTTATGTTGCAGAAGTCGAGGGAGACCCTATTAACACTTCGGTAGTAACAGTATAGACGGACCCCAGTAATATTTCAGTAGCTGCAGTATAGGCAGAGCCCTGTAACATTTCCGTAACCGCAGTATAGGCATAGCCCAGTATTAGTGGGATTTCAGTAGTAAGAGTATAGACAGATAGACAACACCTATGTGGAAAAGCTAGTATTTTCTGAGACAAGAGAGGGGCATTTGATTGCAATGAAAAGGATATTCAAGGTACTGAAAGTCTGCACTCCTCCTCATCTCAAGCTGAAATATGGAAAGGCTTCATTCATATGTTTTCTGTTGTCCATTTCAAAGTGTTAGCAAATAGCAATCCAAGTTTCCGGCTACTACCACGCATCTTTCTTAGGAATTACCAAAGATGATCACAAGTAAAGGCCTCATCATCAGTCAGTCCAAAATCATTCAGGGAGTATGTGGTTCTCAGCTGGCCTTCCTCCACCAAGGATCGGTGCCTGCTGCTACTCTGTCCCTTGTTCTGCAGGGATGCTGTGTTCTATAGTCACCTGTATTCCGACCTCAGCTGTATGCTTATCTTTGGACTTAGCAGTACCAACAAGTTGGAAGCCACCATTGCTCTACCAGTCGGCTGAAAGCTTCAGCTAGGGATAACGAACTAGTTGGTTTTCGGAGTGTGGCCAGGATTAAGTGGACCATGGCGGGGGGGGGGGGGGGGTGGCAGGGGGCTTTCTTATTGTGTCGTTTAAGGTGAAATTCTTGGACTGCCGCCAGATGGATCACTGCGAAAGCATTTGCCAAGAATGTTTTCATTGCTGGAGGAGGAGGAGGGGGATGTTTTTGAGGCAGTACGTGTCCTGTGCACGTGTCCGTGGTTATATGCACCTTCCCAGTAACCGCGTAGCTGAAAAATTGTCGTGCCTGGGGACCTAGTAGTGCGGCCTCGCTGCTATCATGTCTTTGGGAAGCCTCCGTTTCCACAACCCTGTAACATAGCAGTAGCAGCAGTATAGGCAGAGCCCAGAATTAGTAACATTTCAGTGGTAAGAGTATGGACAGACCCCAGTAACATTTCCGTAGCAGCAGTATAGGGAGAGCCCAGTATTAGTAACATTTTAGTTGTAGCAGTATAGACAGGCCCCAGTAACATTTCCGTAGCAGCAGTATAGGGAGAGCCCAGTATTAGTAACGTTTTAGTTGTAGCAGTACAGACAGGCCCCAGTAACATTTCCGTAGCAGCAGTATAGGGAGAGCCCAGTATTAGTAACATTTTAGTAGTAGCAGTATAGACAGGCCCCAGTAACATTTCCGTAGCAGCAGTATAGGGAGAGCCCAGTATTAGTAACATTTCAGTAGTAGCAGTATACACAAACCAAGGTAACATTTCAGGTGCAGAAGTATCGGCAGACCGAAGTTACATTTCTGTTGCTGAAGTATAGTCAGACCCCTGTAGCATTACTGTAGCAGAAGTATAGGTAAAAAATGTTTAAATTCTTATTGGCGTGCAGTTGGACTGAGACAGCGCTTATGTAATGCAAACTGTAGCCAGGAAAAAAATTATTCAGAAGACTGCAAGCACACCTAGCTGTGCAATATGCAATGCTGATACTCCTGAGGTCACACCAGCCACGCAGTGAAATGCAGAGTCACAGCTAGCCATAATGATTTTCCTTTTTTTTTTTGGTAATTTTTGTGCAATGCAATGCAATGCAGGCTAGATTGCGCCAATGTGATATTCTCTGTATGGCGATCTGTCACTGTGCGTGCAGTTTACAGCAGACACACAGCGGTGTAAAAAATTTTTGAATTCTTATTGGCCTGCAGTTGGAGTGAGACACTGCAAACTGCAGCCAAGAAAAAAATTATTTGGAAGACTGCAAGCATGCCTAGCTGTGCAATAATGAGGTACTACAACTACCAGCAGCCACGGAGTTAAATGCAGACGGTCACAGATAGCCCTAAACAGGTGCTTTTTAGGGGTACCTGTTGACAGGATTCTACAGTAGCACTGTCCCTGCCTCACCAATACTGCCCCTATACTCTGTAGAATTGGCTGCAGACTGAGAGCGCAATAGTCTGCAGAGCCCAAGATGAAAGAAAAAATTTGGTGCAAAGCTACTTCTAGCAGCAACAACTGAAATTCACACCGTAAGATGTGGCCCTAAGAAGCACCGTTGGGGTTCAATACTGCCCCTATACTACGCAGTACAGACTGCAGCCTGAGAACGCTATGGCCTGCACGTCCGATATAACAAAAAAAATTATTGTGCAAAACTGCTCTCAGCACCGGCAACAGTAATGCACTAGGTGAGCTGTGGCCCTAAGAAGGACCGTTGGGGCTCTTGAAGACACTAACACTCTCCCTATAGCAGCAGCAGCACTGTCCCTAATCTCTGCCAGCGTGTGTCTGAGGTGAGCAGCAGGCAGGATGAATTTAAATACTCGGCGGTCACCTGATCTTGCCAGCCACTCACTGCAGGGGGTGGGATAGGGCTGGAACGTCACAGGAGGAAGTTGTAATGCCTTCCCTGCATGTCTATTGGCTAGAAAATTGCGCTAACATTTCAGGGAAGTAAATGTTATTGACTCGAGTGCCACATGGTGGTCGTCACGAGTAACGAGCATCTCGAACACCCTAATACTCGAACGAATATCAAGATCGGACGAGTATGCTCGCTCATCTCAACTCGGCTGCCTTTGCTATTAACCTGAAATAAAAGTCTGCTTGTCCGGCTCTAACTTAACATTAAAAGGCTCTAACTGCGTACTGGTGGGCTATCACCTGCCAGCCTAAACCACACAAGCAGGACAGGTGCAATTGTAAGTCCCATACTGCGAAAACTTGTGAGAACAACAACTCCAACAGCTTTGGGTGTCTGTGTCTCCAGAGGAGAGAGAGACTGCACAATTCATCTGCCTTTTTAACACACACCCACCGAAGCTGGCCATTAATTAATTAATTGAATTCATTATTATTGAGCCTGCTCCTTGCTGCTTCACAGAATGATAGGAGTCTAGGAGAAATATAACTCTCATCCACCATAACTCCTGTCCTCCTGTCGCATTTTCTATAGTAATACAATCATGCATCTAATGCATTGTATAACTTCACTCTATTGCATCCATAACCTTTTTTTGAGAGAGTGTCTCTGCTTTTGTTGAACTATGTTCACCCTGATATTTTATATCACAGTTCATATATTGGCAATTCCATTGTTTAGTTTATATTATAAAAATATTTTTTAATTTTGTTTTTTTTAACATAAAAGAGCAAATACTGCAGATGTTTTTGCTCAATTCATGTTCTAACACTTGTGATCTACAAATAGATTTTTTTGTACATGGTCTCAATTGGGGATCTTCACAGACACACACAAACCTTTTAACACAGCATGTTTCCTGAATCAGAATCTATGTAGTTACTTCTATACATTGAATCAGTTTAAGGCTGCATTCAGACGAACGTATATCGGCTCGGTTTTCATGCCGAGCCGATATACGTTGTCCTTGTGTGCGGGGGGGGAGGATGGAAGAGCCAGGAGCAGGAACTGAGCTCCCGCCCCCTCTCTGCTTCCTCTCCACCCCTCTGCACTATTTGCAATGGGGAGAGGCGGGGCGAAGTTCCGAGAATTAGCCTCGCCCCGCCTCTCCCTATTGCAAATAATGCAGAGGGGCGGAGAGGAGGCAGAGAGGGGGCGGGAGCTCAGTTCCTGTTCCTGGCTCTTCCACCCCCCTCCCCCCCTGCACACGAGGACAACGTATATCGGCTCGGGCTGAAAACCGAGTCGATATACGTTCGTGGGAATGCAGCCTTATTACCAGCATAGTTGATTGACCCCCTTATTACGAGAAATATCTGCATCATAGTAAAAATTCAACTTTAAGACCTCTGACACCTGAGTAGGAAATTAGAACAAATAATACACAGCACTGTTTTCTGCATAGTGCGCTCTTATCACCTAGCCATGAATTGCGAAAGTAGAGATCTTGAAAAATGTCTTTTAGGTTTCCAATGCAACAGATTCCCATGTCATTTAATTTTTCAAGCAGGGAAGAAAAAAAACTTTCTTTCTGAGGCATGAATATGATGCAACCTTCAAGAATAAATGCTTACAATTGGGTATTTGCCAAAAAGATTTCAGTTTATTATTAAAACCAGCTTGTAACTGCAATTCAAGGTACATATATGACCCTCTTCCTCAGTACTCGCTGCATTTACCTGCGTCGGCCACTACACATGGGTCGGCAGTATCTGCTTCTGCTCTGTACCCTGTGTATTTTGCCAGCGACAGTGGCTGTCTGAACAGTAGATTGTTTGGGATTCCAAGCAGCAGATTGAACCCGTTATTAATAACCTATCCTGGAGGACAGATCAATAAAAATTGCCTTGTAAACCCCCTTCAAAATACAGAATTACAAGGCAAAAGTACAGCACTAAGATAACTTCTACTATATGGTAAATGTGTATTCTAATAGTCTAAACCCAGCACTAAAAGGGTTTAAACTACTGGAATACACATAAGGCTACATCCATATTTCACTTTTTTTGTGCGTTCTTATGCATGTCTGAAACAATATGCATAAAAAAAAAATACATACATTTTATTTATTTTTTTTGCCCACAGTTTTTAACAATGTATGCATTTTTTTTTTGTTTAAAAGCATGTGCTATTTATTAAATGCTTTTTTTGTTGTGCTTCTGTTGCTGAACGCTGCCACACTGCTTTTTAGGGTAATTTGAAGGGTTTTGTTTGAAGGGCAATGTTAAAGCTGTATTCTGGGACTTACTACTGATGACTAGAGATGAGCGAGCGTACTCGGAAAAGCACTACCCGCTCGAGTAATTTGCTTTATCCGAGTATCGCTGTGCTCGTCCCTGAAGATTCGGATGCCGGCACGGAGCGGGGAGTTGCAGGGGAGAGCGGGGAGGAACGGAGGGGAGATCTTTCTCTCCCTCTCTCCCGCTCGCTCTCCCCTGCTCCCCGCTGCGACTCACCTGTCAGCCGCAGCGGCACCCGAATCTTCAGGGACGAGCACAGCGATACTCGGATAAAGCAAATTACTTGAGCGAGTAGTGCTTTTCCGAGTACGCTCGCTCATCTCTACTGATGACCTATCCTTGAGGATGGATCATGAATAGTTGCTTGGTGGGGCTCCCTGCTGATCAGCTGATCCTCTGGCCCAGTGTCAGTGTACCAGGGGTGAATATTTACATCAGAGATCAGGGCTGGAAGTGTAATAGACAGTGTAACTCCTATTGAAATAAATAGGAACAATGTCTTCTATTACACCTTCCAGCTCCTCATTGCAGTCAGAGCCAAAAGTCTAGTAAAAGGCTTCTGCCTTCCTCTGGATCAACATGGTGGGCGGGGGAGGGGGAGGGGGTAAAAAAAAGCTGAACTGGATGAACTTTTGTCTTTTTTCAGCCTACCATACTATGTTACTAAGTTACTCCTGTTGATTTCAATAGGAGTGAAGCTGTCTGTTCTAGTTCCAGCCCTGACCACCAATGCAGACAACTGGCCTCACTGCACTAACAGAGGGCCACAGGATCAGCTGACCAGTGGTGATCCCAAGCAGCAGAGCCCCACCAAGCAACTAGTGATCTATCCTGACAATAGGTCATTAGTAGTAAAAGTCCCCGAATACCCCATAACGACCACCCATACACCTTTTTCCAGCGCCCGTTAAGGGGATTTATTGTGATGCAATTGCCTTTTTACAGCGCTGCATCAGAAGCTGCTAGAGCGAGTGGGTGCTCTGCTGTTGGATAATAGCCTGGAACTTGCTCAAACAGCGAGGACTGGAGAGTCGTCCACACCCCGCTGTTTAAAGGGGTTGTCCCGCGCCGAAACGTTTTTTTTGTTTTTTTTTAACCCCCCCCCCCCGTTCGGCGCGAGACAACCCCGATGCAGGGGTTAAAAAAACAAACAGCACAGCGCTTACCTGAATCCCGGCGGTCCGGCGTCTTCATACTTACCTGCTGAAGATGGCCGCCGGGGTCTGCTTCCTCCGTGGACCGCAGCTCTTCTGTGCGGTCCATTGCCGATTCCAGCCTCCTGATTGGCTGGAATCGGCACGTGACGGGGCGGAGCTACACGGAGCCGGCATTCTGCACGAGCGGCTCCATTGAAGAGAGCAGAAGACCCGGACTGCGCAAGTGCGGCTAATTTGGCCATCGGAGGGCGAAAATTAGTCGGCTCCATGGGAACGAGGACGCCAGCAACGGAGCAGGTAAGTAAAAAACTTTTTATAACTTCTGTATGGCTCATAATTAATGCACAATGTACATTACAAAGTGCATTAATATGGCCATACAGAAGTGTATAGACCCACTTGCTGCCGCGGGACAACCCCTTTAAGACTTCACATGCCACGGTCAACAACCACAGCATATAAAAGGGCTGATAGAGGGAGCGCCCTTCCTCTGTCACACATCGGACCCCTCTGATATGATCACAGGGTCCCAATGGGTTGCTATGGCACCTGGGTACTTGATTATGGACTCTGGGCCTGCTAGCCATTTGGTTAGCCTGACCATGTGCCCAAACAGCAGTTTATATCCATCTAATAGGCATTTCCATGCTCGGGATAAATTGGGTAACACGTTGTGGAGTGCCTATTCTTCTTTTGTCCTTGGAAAAAATGCTTATAATCTGGGGCTAAACCTGCATATTACTGAAAAAAAATGGAATTTTTTTTAAATTTTAAATCTGAAAACAATTCACAACACACCGTAGGGGCCAAAAATAATTCCAGCAAAATAGCGCTCCTTCCCTTCTAAGCCGGCCATGTGCCTAAACAGCGATTTATGTCCACAAAAGGGACATTTCTAAAAGCTGCCTGCAATTGCCATATGATGTATTTTAAGGTCCCATTGCATTGAATACAATGAGGGAGGCGTTCTGAACGCCTAGAGATAAAGCGGGCTCTGAAGAAAAAAAATACAAAAACGCAAATCACTTGTGTAAATGAACCCATTCAAAAGAGTGGATGACACAAAACGTACATGATATCGTTCATGTGAATAAGCCCTTACAAGGAGAAAAGCAAAATGTGAAAATTGCAAATTTTTCTAAATTTTCAGTAAATATAGATTTTTATTAATAAAAGGCAAGATTTATTGTTGAACATTTACCACTAACAAGTAAAAGCATTCAAAAGTTATCAGCGTATTAAGTGACAGATGTCAGATTTGAAAAAGAAGTCTTAATTATTTTTTTAACCCCTTAAAGGGGTTGTGTCGAGGAAGCAGTGAAATTTTGCCCAGTCCCCCTTATTAAGCATACATTACTAAGCCCCCCTGTAAATGACTTTTCTAGCTGATTTGTACTTACAGTTCCAGCGTTTCAGCAACTTATAAAAAGTTTCCCCAAGATGGCCGCCGGCTCTTTTCCCGTCGCTTGCTGTAGCCCGACGTTGTTGGTTGTTCCCTGACAACCAGACGCCCCGCAGCCACCGACCGGACCCCGGGATTGAACGCGGCCGACCATTCCCCCTCCGCCAGGCAGCAGGTAACCGGCGCTAGGCCCTGGCTCCCCTGCGCCAGCCCCCGGCTTCCCCGCGCTAGCCCCGGCTTCCCCGCGCTAGCGCCGGCTCTCCAGCGGTAGGCCCCGGGGCCCAGCGGTAGGCTCCGGGGCCACAGCGGTAGGCTCCGGGGCCACAGCGGTAGGCTCCTCGGCCACAGCGGTAGGCTCCTCGGCCACAGCGGTAGGCTCCTCGGCCACAGTGGCAGTCCGTCACGCGTCACCCCCGTCAGTCCCTCACCCATCACTTACCTGGGCGGCTGGGCTGGGTGGCTGGGCTGGGCGGCTCTGCACCTACCTCTAAGAGAGGATAGTAGCAGAATGGCGGCTCCAGCGCGCTCCCGTGAGGATACAGCTCATCTGCGCATGCGCAGAAGAGCTGTAGCGGCGAGCACACTGAAGCGGCTCGTGCTCAGAGCAGAAGAGCGGACTGCGCAAGCGCGTCTAAAAAAGCAAGCCGCCAGCGAATTTAGACGGAACCATGGAGACGAGGACGCTAGCAACGGAGCAGGTAAGTGAATAACTTCTGTATGGTTCATATTTAATGCACGATGTATATTACAAAGTGCATTAATATGGCCATACAGAAGTGTATAACCCCACTTGATTTCGCGAGACAACCCCTTTAAGGACTAAGACTTAAACCACATGTTTGATATCACTGCATGTGTAACCACCAGTATAATACATTGAGCAATGTTTAACCTACAGGGAGAACAAAAAAAAAAGAGCCAAAATGCTTATTTTATTAATTTTGACTCAAAAACTATTTTGAAAAAAAGGGATCAAAAGAGCTGTATCCGCCCTAAAATAGTACCAATAAAAAATTACAGCTTGGATATAGAAGGAACAATAGGAGTTCCATCTTGCAGTTTTGCACAGATAACTGCAGCTACATATTGATCATCGCATCTCAATTACATTATTCACATTGGATAATTGCAGCTAAAATCCGCATGCCGCGCTGTTCAGTGTGGGGTGCAAATAATTACCGGGTAGTTTTGTGGATGAACTGACGTTTACCTGAAAAACAGCCTTTAAAGCTGAACAATATAGCAGCTTACCTAGAAAATCGTGCAGCCATTAACTACAACTGAAAACCACACAGAAGTGCAGGTCAGCAAGTTTAGGTGACAAGTGTGAACGCGGCCGGAGGTGGAGAACAAACTGGGTGGAAAAGCAAAGAAAACATCTAAAATAAAATTAAAGTCACATGTAAAACATCTGTGTTTTTTTTAAAAACTAACATGCGTTGTACGATTTCAGTCAATGATGATTATTACTGATCCTATTTAAAAAATGATTAAAAACACTGAGGGGCCGGACTATCGAAAGGCTTTGGATATCAACAGAATGCAGGTTTTTATTCTTTATCACTATGGTAAGCGAATGATATGGGCCCTATTATTCAGTGCTTCTGGGACAAGACATAATAAAGATAGGCCTCTGAACAGTGCAGAGCTGAAGTGGGCGGAGCCTAGAGTGGGCGGGGCTTAGAGTGGGCAGAGCCTGACATCATAATGCTTGAAGGACACAAGTGACAGTTGGTGAGTCAGGCGCCATCTTGAAGCATTGATGAGAACTGCTGCTGACATTGACAAGAAGTGAACCTGACTGGGTTAGATTTTGGCAGTAGCAGCCAGAAAAGCTAGAAGAGGAGGAATAGTGCCAGAGAGACGAAGAAATAAAAGGCAACAGCAAGTCCATCAGAGGATACAAGGAACTATATCCAGCAGTCAGAAGAGCCACAACGCAGACATATCCAAGGGCCAAGTGTGCTGTGATTGGGGGACTGAAGGAGCAGCACCATTATGGGTATTACCACCAGCGGGAGGGACCACCGTGAAGCGTAAGTGATCAATTCATGGAAAATGTTTACGTAATCAGCCATTTAAAGCAGAGTTTGAGGTCGTGGATTTTGTCTTGAAGTTTGGTATTTGTCGCAAATTTCACCCTTTTGGTTGTAAACAGTGAAATCTGCCGCAAACAGCCATCATGCTACAATTTTAAATATCCTGCACGCAATTTTTTCCCATACTATGTGGCAGATTTAAGAAACTGCCTACAAGATAAACAGGTCTTAGTTGCCCCTAGCAACCAATCACAGCGCAGCTTTCATTTTACCAGGACAGAATACAAAGCAAAAGCTGCACTGTGATTGGTTGCCAGGGGCAACTAAGACAGCTTTTCTTTTAGACATACTCATAGATGTAGTTGGGATTTATTAAAATCTCATCCATATGGCTTATATTGTAAATGGTGCGAATTCTCCATGTGGAAAGTCTGCACGAAATATCTGTAGCATTTTTTCCCCATGTGAAATGTACCCTAATCAGGAGGGGACTGGGATTAAAAAAAGACAGTCCTGGTGCACAACAATCAACACCCCAAATACAATATGAACCCCCTCGCTCCAAGCCACATTGCAGATATATAATATAATAGACCCTGTGCCGCTGAAATAGAAAAGATTTTTGCTATATGAACGCGCAATAAAAACCAAACAAGTTTTACCATTTTTACAGAAAATTGTATTTATATCGATACATCTGTAACACCCCAAATTCAAGCACCACCCAAGCTGCAGCCGTGTAAAGGAGCTCACACTAGCTATACAAAACAAATCACAATGTTAATTATCATCAATGTACTGGTGCACCACGCAGTGCTTATTTAGAGCACAAAATCAGAGAGCCCGCCCGAGCCGCACCTGGACCGTATGGATGGCCCCCGCCAGAGGGCCAGCCTGAGCTGCGCCTGGACCGGAGGGATGGCCCCCGCCAGAGGGCCCGCCCTAGCCGCGCCTGGACCGGAAGGATGGCACCCGCCAGAGGGCCCGCCCGAGCCGCGCCTGGACCGGAGGGATGGCCCCCGCCAGAGGGCCCACCCGAGCCGCGCCTGGACCGGAAGGATGGCCCCAGCCAGAGAGCCCGCCCGAGCCGCGCCTGGACCGGAAGGATGGCCCACGCCAGAGGGCCCGCCCGAGCCACGCCTGGATCGGAAGGATGGCCCCCGCCAGAGGGCCCGCCTGAGCCGCGCCTGGACCGGAAGGATGGCCCCCGCCAGAGGGCCCGCTCGAGCCGCGCCTGGACCGGAAGGATGGCCCCCGCCAGAGGGCCCGCCCGAGCCGCGCCTGGACGGGATGGATGGCCCCCGCCAGAGGGCCCGCCCGAGCCGCGCCTGGACCGGATGGATGGCCCCCACCAGAGGGCCCGCCCGAGCCGCGCCTGGACCGGATGGATGACCCCCACCAGAGGGCCCGCCTTAGCCGCGCCAGCGTGTGTCTGAGGTGAGCAGCAGGCGGGAAAGATTTAAATACTCGGCGGTCCCCTGATCTTGCCAGCCATTCCTTGCAGGGGGTGGGATAGGGCTGGAACGTCACAGGAGGAAGTTGTAATGCCTTCCCTGCATGTCTATTGGCCAGAAAATTGTGCTAACATTTCAGGGAAGTAAATGTTATTGACTCGAGTGCCGCGTGGTGGTCATCACGAGTAACGAGCATCTCGAACACCCTAATACTCGAACGAGTATCAAGCTCGGACGAGTATGCTCGCTCATCTCAACTCGGCTGCCTTTGCTATTAACCTGAAATAAAAGTCTGCTTGTCCGGCTCTAACTTAACATTAAAAGGCTCTAACTGCGTACTGGTGGGCTATCACCTGCCAGCCTAAACCACACAAGCAGGACAGGTGCAATTGTAAGTCCCATACTGCGAAAACTTGTGAGAACAACAACTCCAACAGCTTTGGGTGTCTGTGTCTCCAGAGGAGAGAGAGACTGCACAATTCATCTGCCTTTTTAACACACACCCACCGAAGCTGGCCATTAATTAATTAATTGAATTCATTATTATTGAGCCTGCTCCTTGCTGCTTCACAGAATGATAGGAGTCTAGGAGAAATATAACTCCCATCCACCATAACTCCTGTCCTCCTGTCGCATTTTCTATAGTAATACAATCATGCATCTAATGCATTGTATAACTTCACTCTATTGCATCCATAACCTTTTTTTGAGAGAGTGTCTCTGCTTTTGTTGAACTATGTTCACCCTGATATTTTATATCGCAGTTCATATATTGGCAATTCCATTGTTTAGTTTATATTATAAAAATATTTTTTAATTTTGTTTTTTTTTTTAACATAAAAGAGCAAATACTGCAGATGTTTTTGCTCAATTTATGTTCTAACACTTGTGATCTACAAATAGATTTTTTTGTACATGGTCTCAATTGGGGATCTTCAAAGACGCACACTAACCTTTTAACACAGCATGTTTCCTGAATCAGAATCTATGTAGTTACTTCTATACATTGAATTAGTTTAAGGCTGCATTCAGACGAACGTATATCGGCTCAGTTTTCATGCCGAGCCGATATATGTTGTCCTTGTGTGCAGGGGGGGGGGGAGGATGGAAGAGCCAGGAGCAGGAACTGAGCTCCCGCCCCCTCTCTGCCTCCTCTCCACCCCTCTGCACTATTTGCAATGGGGAGAGGCGGGGCGAAGTTCCGAGAATTAGCCTCGCCCCGCCTCTCCCTATTGCAAATAATGCAGAGGGGCGGAGAGGAGGCAGAGAGGGGGCAGGAGCTCAGTTCCTGTTCCTGGCTCTTCCACCCCCCTCCCCCCCTGCACACGAGGACAACGTATATCGGCTCGGGCTGAAAACCGAGCCGATATACGTTCGTGGGAATGCAGCCTTATTACCAGCATAGTTGATTGACCCCCTTATTACGAGAAATATCTGCATCATAGTAAAAATTCAACTTTAAGTCCCCTGACACCTGAGTAGGAAATTAGAACAAATAATACACAGCACTGCTTTCTGCATAGTGCACTCTTATCACCTAGCCATGAATTGCGAAAGTAGAGATCTTGAAAAATGTCTTTTAGGTTTCCAATGCAACAGATTCCCATGTCATTTAATTTTTCAAGCAAGGAAGAAAAAAAACTTTCTTTCTGAGGCATGAATATGATGCAACCTTCAAGAATAAATGCTTAAAATTGGGTATTTGCCAAAAAGATTTCAGTTTATTATTAAAACCAGCTTGTAACTGCAATTCAAGGTACATATATGACCCTCTTCCTCAGTACTCGCTGCATTTACCTGCGTCGGCCACTACACATGGGTCGGCAGTATCTGCTTCTGCTCTGTACCCTGTGTATTTTGCCAGCGACAGTGGCTGTCTGAACAGTTGATTGTTTGGGATTCCAAGCAGCAGATTGAACCCGTTATTAATAACCTATCCTGGAGGACAGATCAATAAAAATTGCCTTGTAAACCCCCTTCAAAATACAGAATTACAAGGCAAAAGTACAGCACTAAGATAACTTCTACTATATGGTAAATGTGTATTCTAATAGTCTAAACCCAGCACTAAAAGGGTTTAAACTACTGGAATACACATAAGGCTACATCCATATTTCACTTTTTTTGTGCGTTCTTATGCATTTCTGAAACAATATGCATAAAAACAAAATACATACATTTTATTTATTTTTTTTGCCCACAGTTTTTAACAATGTATGCATTTTTTTTTGTTTAAAAGCACGTGCTTTTTATTAAATGCTTTTTTTGTTGTGCTTCTGTTGCTGAACGCTGCCACACTGCTTTTTAGGGTAATTTGAAGGGTTTTGTTTGAAGGGCAATGTTAAAGCTGTATTCTGGGACTTACTACTGATGACTAGAGATGAGCGAGCGTACTCGGAAAAGCACTACCCGCTCGAGTAATTTGCTTTATCCGAGTATCGCTGTGCTCGTCCCTGAAGATTCGGATGCCGGCACGGAGCGGGGAGCTGCAGGGGAGAGCGGGGAGGAACGGAGGGGAGATCTTTCTCTCCCTCTCTCCCGCTCGCTCTCCCCTGCTCCCCGCTGCGACTCACCTGTCAGCCGCAGCGGCACCCGAATCTTCAGGGACGAGCACAGCGATACTCGGATAAAGCAAATTACTTGAGCGAGTAGTGCTTTTCCGAGTACGCTCGCTCATCTCTACTGATGACCTATCCTTGAGGATGGATCATGAATAGTTGCTTGGTGGGGCTCCCTGCTGATCAGCTGATCCTCTGGCCCAGTGTCAGTGTACCAGGGGTGAATATTCACATCAGAGATCAGGGCTGGAAGTGTAATAGACAGTGTAACTCCTATTGAAATAAATAGGAACAATGTCTTCTATTACACCTTCCAACTCCTCATTGCAGTCAGAGCCAAAAGTCTAGTAAAAGGCTTCTGCCTTCCTCTGGATCAACATGGTGGGCGGGGGGAGGGGGAGGGGGTTAAAAAAAAGCTGAACTGGATGAACTTTTGTCTTTTTTCAGCCTACCATACTATGTTACTAAGTTACTCCTATTGATTTCAATAGGAGTGAAGCTTTCTATTATAGTTCCAGCCCTGACCACCAATGCAGACAACTGGCCTCACTGCACTAACAGAGGGCCACAGGATCAGCTGACCAGTGGTGATCCCAAGCAGCAGAGCCCCACCAAGGAACTAGTGATCTATCCTGACAATAGGTCATTAGTAGTAAAAGTCCCCGAATACCCCATAACGACCACCCATACACCTTTTTCCAGCGCCCGTTAAGGGGATTTATTGTGATGCAATTGCCTTTTTACAGCGCTGCATCAGAAGCTGCTAGAGCGAGTGGGTGCTCTGCTGTTGGATAATAGCCTGGAACTTGCTCAAACAGCGAGGACTGGAGAGACGTCCACACCCCGCTGTTTAAAGGGGTTGTCCCGCGCCGAAACGGGTTTGTTTTTTTTTAACCCCCCCCCCCCCGTTCGGCGCGAGACAACCCCGATGCAGGGGTTAAAAAAACAAACAGCACAGCGCTTACCTGAATCCCGGCGGTCCGGCGTCTTCATACTTACCTGCTGAAGATGGCCGCCGGGGTCTGCTTCCTCCGTGGACCGCAGCTCTTCTGTGCGGTCCATTGCCGATTCCAGCCTCCTGATTGGCTGGAATCGGCACGTGACGGGGCGGAGCTACACGGAGCCGGCATTCTGCACGAGCGGCTCCATTGAAGAGAGCAGAAGACCCGGACTGCGCAAGCGCGGCTAATTTGGCCATCGGAGGGCGAAAATTAGTCGGCTCCATGGGAACGAGGACGCCAGCAACGGAGCAGGTAAGTAAAAAACTTTTTATAACTTCTGTATGGCTCATAATTAATGCACAATGTACATTACAAAGTGCATTAATATGGCCATACAGAAGTGTATAGACCCACTTGCTGCCGCGGGACAACCCCTTTAAGACTTCACATGCCACGGTCAACAACCACAGCATATAAAAGGGCTGATAGAGGGAGCGCCCTTCCTCTGTCACACATCGGACCCCTCTGATGTGATCACAGGGTCCCAATGGGTTGCTATGGCACCTGGGTACTTGAATATGGACTCTGGGCCTGCTAGCCATTTGGTTAGCCTGACCATGTGCCCAAACAGCAGTTTATATCCATCTAATAGGCATTTCCATGCTCGGGATAAATTGGGTAACACGTTGTGGAGTGCCTATTCTTCTTTTGTCCTTGGAAAAAATGCTTATAATCTGGGGCTAAACCTGCATATTACTGAAAAAAAATTGGAATTTTTTTTTTATTTTAAATCTGAAAACAATCCACAACACACCGTAGGGGCCAAAAATAATTCCAGCAAAATAGCGCTCCTTCCCTTCTAAGCCGGCCATGTGCCTAAACAGCGATTTATGTCCACAAAAGGGACATTTCTAAAAGCTGCCTGCAATTGCCATATGATGTATTTTAAGGTCCCATTGCATTGAATACAATGAGGGAGGCGTTCTGAACGCCTAGAGATAAAACGGGCTCGGAAGAAAAAAAATACAAAAACGCAAATCACTTGTGTAAATGAACCCATTCAAAAGAGTGGATGACACAAAACGTACATGATAATATCGTTCATGTGAATAAGCCCTTACAAGGAGAAAAGCAAAATGTGAAAATTGCAAATTTTTCTAAATTTTCAGTAAATATAGATTTTTATTAATAAAAGGCAAGATTTATTGTTGAACATTTACCACTAACAAGTAAAAGCATTCAAAAGTTATCAGCGTATTAAGTGACAGATGTCAGATTTGAAAAAGAAGTCTTAATTATTTTTTTAACCCCTTAAAGGGGTTGTGTCGAGGAAGCAGTGAAATTTTGCCCAGTCCCCCTTATTAAGCATACATTACTAAGCCCCCCTGTAAATGACTTTTCTAGCTGGTTTGTACTTACAGTTCCAGCGTTTCAGCAACTTATAAAAAGTTTCTCCAAGATGGCCGCCGGCTCTTTTCCCGTCACTTGCTGTAGCCCGACGTTGTTGGTTGTTCCCTGACAACCAGACGCCCCGCAGCCGCCGACCGGACCCCGGGAATGAACGCGGCCGACCAGTCACCCACCGCCAGGCAGCAGGTAACCGGCGCTAGGCCCCGGCTCCCCTGCGCTAGCCCCCGGCTTCCCCGCGCTAGCCCCGGCTCCCCAGCGGTAGGCCCCGGGCCCAGCGGTAGGCTCCGGGACCACAGCGGTAGGCTCCGCGGCCACAGCGGCAGTCCGTCACGCGTCACCCCCGTCAGTCCCTCACCCATCACTTATCTGGGCGGCTGGGCTGGGCGGCTCGGCTGGGCGGCTCTGCACCTACCTCTAAGAGAGGATGGTAGCAGAATGGCGGCTCCAGCGCGCTCCCGTGAGGATACAGCTCATCTGCGCATGCGCAGAAGAGCTGTAGCGGCGAGCACACTGAAGCGGCTCGTGCTCAGAGCAGAAGAGCGGACTGCGCAAGCGCGTCTAAAAAAGCAAGTCGCCAGCGAATTTAGACGGAACCATGGAGACGAGGACGCTAGCAACGGAGCAGGTAAGTGAATAACTTCTGTATGGTTCATATTTAATGCACGATGTATATTACAAAGTGCATTAATATGGCCATACGGAAGTGTATAACCCCACTTGATTTCGCGAGACAACCCCTTTAAGGACTAAGACTTAAACGACATGTTTGATATCACTGCATGTGTAACCACCAGTATAATACATTGAGCAATGTTTAACCTACAGGGAGAACAAAAAAAAAAGAGCCAAAATGCTTATTTTATTAATTTTGACTCAAAAACAATTTTGAAAAAAAGGGATCAAAAGAGCTGTATCCGCCCCAAAATAGTACCAATAAAAAACTACAGCTTGGATATAGAAGGAACAATAGGAGTTCCATCTTGCAGTTTTGCACAGATAACTGCAGCTACATATTGATCATCGCATCTCAATTACATTATTCACATTGGATAATTGCAGCTAAAATCCGCATGCCGCACTGTTCAGTGTGGGGTGCAAATAATTACCGGGTAGTTTTGTGGATGAACTGACGTTTACCTGAAAAACAGCCTTTAAAGCTGAACAATATAGCAGCTTACCTAGAAAATCGTGCAGCCATTAACTACAACTGAAAACCACACAGGAGTGCAGGTCAGCAAGTTTAGGCGACAAGCGTGAACGCGGCCAGAGGGGGAGAACAGAGTGGGTGCAAAAGCAAAGAAAACATCTAAAATAAAATTAAAGTCACATGTAAAACATCTGTGTTTTTTTTAAAAACTAACATGCGTTGTACGATTTCAGTCAATGATGATTATTACTGATCCTATTTAAAAAATGATTAAAAACACTGAGGGGCCGGACTATCGAAAGGCTTTGGATATCAACAGAATGCAGGTTTTTATTCTTTATCACTATGGTAAGCGGATGATATGGGCCCTATTATTCAGTGCTTCTGGGACAAGACATAATAATGATAGGCCTCTGAACAGCGCAGAGCTGAAGTGGGCGGAGCCTAGAGTGGGCAGAGCCTGACATCATAATGCTTGAAGGACACAAGTGACAGTTGGTGAGTCAGGCGCCATCTTGAAGCATTGATGAGAACTGCTGCTGACATTGACAGGAAGTGAACCTGACTGGGTTGGATTTTGGCAGTAGCAGCCAGAAAAGCTAGAAGAGGAGCAATAGTGCCAGAGAGATGAAGGAAGAAAAGACAACAGCAAGTCCTTCAGAGGATACAAGGAACTATATCCAGCAGTCAGAAGAGCCACAACGCAGACATATCCAAGGGCCAAGTGTGCTCTGATTGGGGGACTGAAGGAGCAGCACCATTATGGATATTACCACCAGCGGGAGGGACCACCGTGAAGCGTAAGTGATCAATTCATGGAAAATGTTTACGTAATCAGTCATTTAAAGCAGAGTTTGAGGTCGTGGATTTTGTCTTGAAGTTTGGTATTTGTCGCAAATTTCACCCTTTTGGTTGTAAACAGTGAAATCTGCAGCAAAGAGTCATCATGCTACAATTTTAAATATCCTGCACGCAATTTTTTCCCATACTATGTGGCAGATTTAAGAAACTGCCTACAAGATAAACAGGTCTTAGTTGCCCCTAGCAACCAATCACAGCGCAGCTTTCATTTTACCAGGACAGAATACAAAGCAAAAGCTGCACTGTGATTGGTTGCCAGGGGCAACTAAGACAGCTTTTCTTTTAGACATACTCATAGATGTAGTTGGGATTTATTAAAATCTCATCCATATGGCTTATATTGTAAATGGTGCGAATTCTCCATGTGGAAAGTCTGCACGAAATATCTGTAGCATTTTTTCCCCATGTGAAATGTACCCTAATCAGGAGCGGACTGGGATTAAAAAAAGACAGTCCTGGTGCACAACAATCAACACCCCAAATACAATATGAACCCCCTCGCTCCAAGCCACATTGCAGATATATAATATAATAGACCCTGTGCCGCTGAAATAGAAAAGATTTTTGCTATATGAACGCGCAATAAAAACCAAACAAGTTTTACCATTTTTACAGAAAATTGTATTTATATCGATACATCTGTAACACCCCAAATTCAAGCACCACCCAAGCTGCAGCCGTGTAAAGGAGCTCACACTAGCTATACAAAACAAATCACAATGTTAATTATCATCAATGTACTGGTGCACCACGCAGTGCTTATTTAGAGCACAAAATCAGAGAGCCCGCCCGAGCCGCGCCTGGACCGTATGGATGGCCCCCGCCGGAGGGCCAGCCTGAGCCGCGCCTGGACCGGATGGATGGCCCCCGCCAGAGGGCCCGCCCTAGCCGCGCCTGGACCGGAAGGATGGCACCCGCCAGAGGGCCCGCCCGAGCCGCGCCTGGACCAGAGGGATGGCCCCCGCCAGAGGGCCCACCCGAGCCGCGCCTGGACCGGAAGGATGGCCCCTGCCAGAGAGCCCGCCCGAGCCGCGCCTGGACCGGAAGGATGGCCCCCGCCAGAGGGCCCGCCCAAGCCGCGCCTGGACCGGAAGGATGGCCCCTGCCAGAGGGCCCGCCCGAGCCACGCCTGGATCGGAAGGATGGCCCCCGCCAGAGGGCCCGCCCGAGCCGCGCCTGGTCCGGAAGGATGGCCCCCGCCAGAGGGCCCGCCCGAGCCGCGCCTGGACCGGATGGATGGCCCCCTCCAGAGGAGAGAGAGACTGCACAATTCATCTACCTTTTTAACACACACCCACCGAAGCTGGCCATTAATTAATTAATTGAATTCATTATTATTGAGCCCGCTCCTTGCTGCTTCACAGAATGATAGGAGTCTAGGAGAAATATAACTCCCATCCACCATAACTCCTGTCCTCCTGTCGCATTTTCTATAGTAATACAATCATGCATCTAATGCATTGTATAACTTCACTCTATTGCATCCATAACCTTTTTTTTGAGAGAGTGTCTCTGCTTTTGTTGAACTATGTTCACCCTGATATTTTATATCGCAGTTCATATATTGGCAATTCCATTGTTTAGTTTATGTTATAAAAATATTTTTTAATTTTGTTTTTTTTTTAACATAAAAGAGCAAATACTGCAGATGTTTTTGCTCAATTCATGTTCTAACACTTGTGATCTACAAATAGATTTTTTTGTACATGGTCTCAATTGGGGATCTTCAAAGACGCACACAAACATTTTAACACAGCGTGTTTCCTGAATCAGAATCTATGTAGTTACTTCTATACATTGAATCAGTTTAAGGCTGCATTCAGACGAACGTATATCGGCTCGGTTTTCATGCCGAGCCGATATACGTTGTCCTTGTGTGCAGGGGGGGGGGGGGAGGATGGAAGAGCCAGGAGCAGGAACTGAGCTCCCGCCCCCTCTCTGCCTCCTCTCCACCCCTCTGCACTATTTGCAATGGGGAGAGGCGGGGCGGGGCTAAGTTCCGAGAATTAGCCTCGCCCCGCCTCTCCCTATTGCAAATAATGCAGAGGGGCGGAGAGGAGGCAGAGAGGGGGCGGGAGCTCAGTTCCTGTTCCTGGCTCTTCCACCCCCACCCCCTGCACACGAGGACAACGTATATCGGCTCGGGCTGAAATCCGAGCCGATATACGTTCGTGGGAATGCAGCCTTATTACCAGCATAGCTGATTGACCCCCTTATTACGAGAAATATCTGCATCATAGTAAAAATTCAACTTTAAGTCCCCTGACACCTGAGTAGGAAATTAGAACAAATAATACACAGCACTGCTTTCTGCATAGTGCGCTCTTATCACCTAGCCATGAATTGCGAAAGTAGAGATCTTGAAAAATGTCTTTTAGGTTTCCTAATGCAACAGATTCCCATGTCATTTAATTTTTCAAGCAAGGAAGAAAAAAAACTTTCTTTCTGAGGGATGAATATGATGCAACCTTCAAGAATAAATGCTTAAGATTAGGTATTTGCCAAAAAGATTTCAGTTTATTATTAAAACCAGCTTGTAACTGCAATTCAAGGTACATATATGACCCTCTTCCTCAGTACTCGCTGCATTTACCTGCGTTGGCCTCTACACATGGGTCGGCAGTATCTGCTTCTGCTCTGTACCCTGTGTATTTTGCCAGCGACAGTGGCTGTCTGAACAGTTGATTGTTTGGGATTCCAAGCAGCAGATTGAAACCGTTATTGATAACCTATCCTGGAGGACAGATCAATAAAAATTGCCTTGTAAACCCCCTTCAAAATGCAGAATTACAAGGCAGTACAGCACTAAGATAACTTCTACCATATGGTAAATGTGTATTCTAATAGTCTAAACCCAGCACTAAAAGGGTTTAAACTACTTGAATACACATAAGGCTACATCCATATTTCACTTTTTTTTGTGCGTTCTTATGCATTTCTGAAAAAATATGCATAAAAAAAAATACATACATTTTTTTTTTTTCGCCTACAGCTTTTAACAATGTATGCATTTTTTTTTGTTTAAAAACACGTGCTTTTTATTAAATGCTTTTTTTGTTGTGCTTCTGTTGCTGAACGCTGCCACACTGCTTTTTAGGGTAATTTGAAGGGTTTATTGAAGGGCAATGTTAAAGCTGTATTCTGGGACTTACTACTGATGACCTATCCTTGAGGATGGATCATGAATAGTTGCTTGGTGGGGCTTCCTGCTGATCAGCTGATCCTCTGGCCCAGTGTCAGTGTACCAGAGGCGAATATTCACATCAGAGATCAGGGCTGGAAGTGTAATAGACAGTGTAACTCCTATTGAAATAAATAGGAACAATGTCTTCTATCACACCTTCCAGCTCCTCATTGCAGTCAGAGCCGAAAGTCTAGTAGAAGGCTTCTGCCTTCCTCTGGATCAACATGGTGGGCGGGGGGGGGGGGGGGGGGAAGCTGAACTGGATGAACTTTTGTCTTTTTTCAGCCTACCATACTATGTTACTAAGTTAGGCCTTAGTCAGACGGGCGTTTTTAGCCGCGATTTGCGCATGCGTCTGGCGATTTAATAAAACCATTACTTTGCAATGGTATCGGACACATGAGTGCTTTTTATGCGCTCGTCCGATAAATTATAGAACCAAAAATCGCAGACCCCATTGAGAACATATAGAAGACAAATCATTCTTCTCTGCCACAGCTGTAACAGCTGTGGCAGAGAAGAACGATGTTTGCCCATTGAATTCAATGGAGTGGCAATACAGCCGCTCCATTGAAAGCAATGGGCTGCCGGCGTGCGCGGGATGAATTGTCGGGAAGGGGTTAAATATATAAGCCCTTCCCTGCAATTCATCCTAAAATGTGTTAAAATAAAAAAAAATTGTATACTCACCTTTCCGCTGCAGCCGGAGTCCAGCCGCGGCCGCTGTTAGTTCTCCTGAACTGCTTCTCGGCACTATTCAGCCGGCGGGGCTTTAAAATCCCCGCCTGCTGAATGATCTGCCTCTGATTGGTCACAGCCCTGACCAATCAGAGGCCGGTTTCACTCACACACCCATTCATGAATTCATGAATGGGTGAGTGACTGCTGCCTCTCAGCGCTGAGCCAATCAGGGGCAGGTCTGACTCACATGCATTCATGAATTCATGAATGGGTGTGAGTGAGGCATGCCTCTGATTGGCTCAGCGCTGAGCCAATCAGGGGGCAGGTCTGACTCACACCCCCTTCACACCCACTGCAGGACGGCCGCGTGGAGCTCCGGCTGCTGGGAGAAGGTGAGTATACAATTTTTTTTTATTTTAACACATTTTAGGATGAATTGCAGGGAAGGGCTTATATATTTAAGCCCTTACCGACAATTCATCCCGGGCTCACCCGCAGCGCATTGCTTTAAACAGAGGCGGCTCTATTGCCGTCTCCATTGAATGCAATGCGCTGGGCAGCTCCGGCCCGTTTCTAATGAAACGCGGCTAGGAGCACATTTTCGGGCGATTTGCGAGCGACTTGCGCGCACCGGTCACACGATTTGCGGATGCGCATCCGTCATGCGATCCGCAAATCGCGCGAAAAAACGCCCGTCTGACTAAGGCCTCAATCCTATTGATTTCAGCCCTGACCACCAATGCAGACAACTGGCCTCACTGCACTAACAGAGGGCCACAGGATCAGCTGACCAGTGGTGATCCCAAGCAGCAGAGCCCCACCAAGGAACTAGTGATCTATCCTGACAATAGGTCATTAGTAGTAAAAGTCCCGGAATACCCCATAACGACCACCCATACACCTTTTTCCAGCGCCCATTAAGGGGATTTATTGTGATGCAATTGCCTTTTTACAGCACTGCATCAGAAGCTGCCAGAGGGAGCTGGTGCTCTGCTGTTGGATAGTAGCCTGGAACTTGCTCAAACAGCGAGGACTGGAGAGACCTCCACACCCCGCTGTTTAAGACTTCACATGCCACGGTCAACAACCACAGCATATAAAAGGGCTGATAGAGGGAGCGCCCTTCCTCTGTCACACATCGGACCCCTCTGATATGATCACAGGGTCCCAATGGGTTGCTATGGCACCTGGGTACTTGAATATGGACTCTGGGCCTGCTAGCCATTTGGTTAGCCTGACCATGTGCCCAAACAGCAGTTTATATCCATCTAACAGGCATTTCCATGCTCGGGATAAATTGGGTAACACGTTGTGGAGTGCCTATTCTTCTTTTGTCCTTGGAAAAAATGCTTATAATCTGGGGCTAAACCTGCATATTAATGAAAAAAATTGGAATTTTTTTTTATTTTAAATCTGAAAACAATTCACAACACACCGTAGGGGCCAAAAATAATTCCAGCAAAATAGCACTCCTTCCCTTCTAAGCCGGCCATGTGCCTAAACAGCGATTTATGTCCACAAAAGGGACATTTCTAAAAGCTGCCTGCAATTGCCATTTGATGTATTTTAAGGTCCCATTGCATTGAATACAATGAGGGAGGCGTTCTGAACGCCTAGAGATAAAACGGGCTCGGAAGAAAAAAAATACAAAAACGCAAATCACTTGTGTAAATGAACCCATTCAAAAGAGTGGATGACACAAAACTTACATGATAATATCGTTCATGTGAATAAGCCCTTACAAGGAGAAAAGCAAAATGTGAAAATTGCAAATTTTTCAAAATTTTCTGCAAATATAGATTTTTATTAATAAAAGGCAAAATTTATTGTTGAACATTTACCAGTAACAAGTAAAAGCATTCAAAAGTTATCAGCGTATTAAGTGACAGATGTCAGATTTAAAAAAGAAGTCTTAATTTTTTTTTTAACCCCTTAAGGACTAAAACAAACCACATGTTTGATATCACTGCATGTGTAACCACCAGTATAATACATTGAGCAATGTTTAACCAGCAGGGAGAACAAAAAAAAAAGAGCCAAAATGCTTATTTTATGAATTTTGACTCAAAAACAATTAAAAAAAAAGTGATCAAAAGAGCCGTATCCGCCCTAAAATAGTACCAATAAAAAACTACAGCTTGGATATAGAAGGAACAATAGGAGTTCCATCTTGCAGTTTTGCACAGATAACTGCAGCTACATATTGATCATCGCATCTCAGTTACATTATTCACATTGGATAATTGCAGCTAAAATCTGCATGCCGCGCTGTTCAGTGTGGGGTGCAAATAATTACCGGGTAGTTTTGTGGATAAACTGCCAGTTCCCTGAAAAACAGCCTTTAAAGCTGAACAATATAGCAGCTTACCTAGAAAATCGTGCAGCCATTAACTACAACTGAAAACCACACAGGACTGCAGGTCAGCAAGTTTAGGCGACAAGTGTGAACGCAGCCGGAGGTGGAGAACAAACTGGGTGGAAAAGCGAAGAAAACATCTAAAATAAAATTAAAGTCACATGTAAAACATCTGTGTTTTTTTTAAAAACTAACATGCGTTGTACGATTTCAGTCAATGATGATTATTACTGATCCTATTAAAAAATGATTAAAAACACTGTGAGGGGCCGGACTATCGAAAGGCTTTGGATATCAACAAAATGCAGATTTTTATTCTTTATCACTATTGTAAGGGGGTGATATGGGCCTTTTATTCAGTGCTTCTGGAACAAGACATAATAATGATAGGCCTCTGAACAGTGCAGGGCTGGGTGGAGCCTAGAGTGGGTGGGGCTTAGAGTGGGCGGAGCCTGACATCATAATGCTTGAAGGACACAAGTGACAGTTGGTAAGTCAGGCGCCATCTTGAAGCATTGATGAGAACTGCTGCTGACATTGACAAGAAGTGAACCTGACTGGGTTGGATTTTGGCAGTAGCAGCCAGAAAAGCTAGAAGAGGAGAAATAGCGCCAGAGAGATGAAGAAAGAAAAGGCAACAGCAAGTCCTTCAGAGGATACAAGGAAATTTATCCGGCAGTCAGAAGAGCCACAACGCAGACATATCCAAGGGCCAAGTGTGCTCTGATTGGGGGACTGAAGGAGCAGCACCATTAAGGATATTACCACCAGCGGGAGATACCACCATGAAGCGTAAGTGATCAATTCATGGAAAATGTTTACGTAATCAGTCATTTTAATCACAGTTTGAGGTTGTGGATTTTGTCTTGAAGTTTGGTATTTGTCGCGAATTTCACCCTTTCGGTTGTAAACAGTGAAATCTGCAGCAAACAGTCATCATGCTACAATTTTAAATATCCTGCACGCAGTTTTTTCCCATACTATGTGGCAGATTTAAGAAACTGCCTACAAGATAAAGTCTTAGTTGCCCCTAGCAACCAATCACAGCACAGCTTTCATTTTACCAGGGCAGAATACAAAACAAAAGCTGCACTGTGATTGGTTGCCAGGGGCAACTAAGACAGCTTTTCTTTTAGACATACTCATAGATGTAGTTGGGATTTATTAAATCTCATCCATATTGCTTATATTGTAAATGCTGCGAATTCTCCATGTGAAAAAAATTCACGAAATATCTGTAGCATTTTTGCCCCATGTGAAATGTACCCCAATCAGGAGCGGGATTAGAATCAGAATCAGGATTAAAAAAAGACAGTCCTGGTGCACAACAATCAACACCCCAAATACAATATGAACCCCCTCGCTCCAAGCCACATTGCAGATATATAATATTATAGACGCTGTGCCGCTGAAATAGAAAAGATTTTTGCTATATGAACGCGCAATAAAAACAAAACAAGTTTTACCATTTTTACAGAAAATTGTATTTATATCGATACATCTGTAACACCCCAAATTCAAGCACCGCCCAAGCTGCAGCCGTGTAAAGAAGCTCACACTAGCTATACAAAACAAATCACAAAGTTAATTATCATCAATGTACTGGTGCACCATGTAGTGCTTATTTAGAGCACAAAATCAGAGAGCCCACCCGAGCCGAGCCTGGATCGGAAGGATGGCCCCCGCCAGAGGGCTCGCCCGAGCCGCACCTGGACCGGAAGGATGGCCACCACCAGAGGGCCCGCCGGAGCCGCGCCTGGACCGGAAGGATGGCCCCCGCCAGAGGGCCCGCCGAGCCGTGCCTAGACCGGAATGATGGCCCCCGCCAGAGGGCCCGCCTGAGCCGTGCCGGGACCGGAAGGATGGCGCCCGCCAGAGGGCCCGCCGGAGCCGCGCCTGGACCGGAAGGATAGCCCCTGTCAGAGGGCCCGCCCAAGCCGCGCCTGGACCTGAAGGATGGCCCCCGCCAGAGGGCCCGCCCGAGCCGCGCCTGGACCGGATAGATGGCCCCCGTTAGAGGGCCCGCCCGAGCCGTGCCTGGACCGGATGGATGGCCCCCGCAAGAGGGCCCGCCTGAGCCGCGCCTGGACCGGATGGATGGCCCCCACCAGAGGGCCCACCTGAGCCACGCCTGGACCGGATGGATGGCCCCCGCCAGAGGGCCCACCGGAACCGTGCCTGGACTGGAAGGATGGCCCCCGCCAGAGGGCCCGCCTGAGCCGAGCCAGGACCGGATGGCCCCCGCCAGAGGGCCCGCCTGAGCCGCGCCTGGACCGGATGGCCCCCGCCAGAGGGCCCGCCCGAGCCGCGCCTGGACCGGATGGATGGCCCCTGCCAGAGGGCTCGCCCTAGCCGCGCCTGGACCGGATGGATGTCCCCCGCCAGAGGGCCCGCCCGAGTCACGTCTGGACCGGATGGATGGCCCCCGCCAGAGGGACTGCCCGAACCGCGCCTGGAGCAGAAAAATGGCGCCCGCCAGAGGGCCCGCCTGAGCCGCGCTTGGACCGGATAGATGGCCCCCGCCAGAGGGCCCGCCCGAGCCGAGCCTGGACCGTAAGGATGGCCCCCGCCAGAGGGCACGCCCGAGCTGCACCTGGACCGGATGGCCCCCGCCAGAGGGCCCGCCCGAGCCGCGCCTGGACCAGATGGCCCCCGCCAGAGAGCCCGCCTGAGCCGCGCCTGGACCAGATGGATGGCCCCCGCCAGAGGGCTCGCCCTAGCCGCGCCTAGACCGGATGGATGGCCACCGCCAGAGGGCCCGCTTGAGCCGCGCCTGGACCGGATGGATGGCCCGCGCCAGAGGACCCACCCGAGCCGCGCCTGGACCGAATGGATGGCCCCCGCCAGAGGGCCCACCCAAGCCGCGCCTGGATCGGATGGATGGCCCCTACCAGATGGCCCGCCTAGCCGCGCCTGGACCGGATGGATGGCCCCCACCAGAGGGCCCGCCCAAGCCACGCCTGGACCGGATGGATGGCCCCCACCAGAGGGCCTGCCAGAGCCGCGTCTGAATCGGAATAGTGCCAGAGAGATGAAGAAAGAAAAGGCAACAGCAAGTCCTTCAGGGGATACAAGGAACTATATCCAGCAGTCAGAAGAGCCACAACGCAGACATATCCAAGGGCCAAGTGTGCTGTGATTGGGGGACTGAAGGAGCAGCACCATTATGGATATTACCACCAGCGAGAGGGACCACCGTGAATGGTAAGGGATCAATTCATGGAAAATGTTTACGTAATCAGTCATTTAAAGCAGAGTTTGAGGTCGTGGATTTTGTCTTGAAGTTTGGTATTTGTCGCAAATTTCACCCTTTTGGTTGTAAACAGTGAAATCTGCAGCAAACCGTCATCATGCTACAATTTTAAATATCCTGCACGCAATTTTTTCCCATACTTTGTGGCAGATTTAAGAAACTGCCTACAAGATAAACAGGTCTTAGTTGCCCCTAGCAACCAATCACAGCGCAGCTTTCATTTTACCAGGACAGAATACAAAGCAAAAGCTGCACTGTGATTGGTTGCCAGGGGCAACTAAGACAGCTTTTCTTTTAGACATACTCATAGATGTAGTTGGGATTTATTAAAATCTCATCCATATGGCTTATATTGTAAATGGTGCGAATTCTCCATGTGGAAAGTCTGCACGAAATATCTGTAGCATTTTTTCCCCATGTGAAATGTACCCTAATCAGGAGCGGACTGGGATTAAAAAAAGACAGTCCTGATGCACAACAATCAACACCCCAAATACAATATGAACCCCCTCGCTCCAAGCCACATTGCAGATATATAATATAATAAACGCTGTGCCGCAGAAATAGAAAAGATTTTTGCTATTTGAACGCGCAATAAAAACAAAACAAGTTTTACCATTTTTACAGAAAATTGTATTTATATCGATACATCTGTAACACCCCAAATTCAAGCACCGCCCAAGCTGAAGCCGTGTAAAGGAGCTCACACTAGCTATACAAAACAAATCACAAAGTTAATTATCATCAATGTACTGGTGCACCACGTAGTGCTTATTTAAAGCACAAAATCAGAGAGCCTGCCCGAGCTGCACCTGGACCGGATGGCCCCCGCCAGAGGGCCCGCCCGAGCCACGCCTGGACCGGATGGCCCCCGCCAGAGGGCTCACCCTAGCCGCGCCTGGACCGGATGGATGGCCCCCGCCAGAGGGCCCGCCCGAGTCGCGCCTGGAACGGATGGATGGCCCCCACCAGAGGGACCGCCCGAACCGCGCCTGGAGCGAATGAATGGCGCCCGCCAGAGGGCCCGCCCGAGCCGCGCTTGGACCGGATAGATGGCCCCCACCAGAGGGCCCGCCCGAGCCGAGCCTGGACCAGAAGGATGGCCCCCGCCAGAGGGCCCGCCCGAGCTGCACCTGGACCGGATGGCCCCCGCCAGAGGGCCCGCCCGAGCCTGGACCGGATGGCCCCCGCCAGAGGGCCCGCCCGAGCCGCGCCTGGAACGGATGGATGGCCCCCGCCAGAGGGCCCGCCTGAGCCGCGCCTGGACCGGATGGATGGCCACCGCCAGAGGGCCCGCCTGAGCCGCGCCTGGACCGGATGGATGGCCCCCGCCAGAGGGCCCACCCGAGCCGCGCCTGGACCGGATGGATGGCCCCCGCCAGAGGGCCCAACCGAGCCGCGCCTGGATTGGATGGATGGCCCCTACCAGAGGGCCCGCCTAGCCGCGCCTGGACCGGATGGATGGCCCCCACCAGAGGGCCTGCCCTGGCTACGCCTGGACCGGATGGATGGCCCCCACCAGAGGGCCTGCCAGAGCCGCGTCTGAATCGGAATAGTGCCAGAGAGATGAAGAAAGAAAAGGCAACAGCAAGTCCTTCAGAGGATACAAGGAACTATATCCAGCAGTCAGAAGAGCGACAACGCAGACATATCCAAGGGCCAAGTGTGCTGTGATTGGGGGACTGGGGGAGCAGCACAATTATGGATATTACCACCAGCGAGAGGGACCACCGTGAATGGTAAGGGATCAATTCATGGAAAATGTTTACGTAATCAGTCATTTAAAGCAGAGTTTGAGGTCGTGGATTTTGTCTTGAAGTTTGGTATTTGTCGCAAATTTCACCCTTTTGGTTGTAAACAGTGAAATCTGCAGCAAACCGTCATCATGCTACAATTTTAAATATCCTGCACGCAATTTTTTCCCATACTATGTGGCAGATTTAAGAAACTGCCTACAAGATAAACAGGTCTTAGTTGCCCCAAGCAACCAATTACAGCACAGCTTTCATTTTACCAGGACAGAATACAAAGCAAAAGCTGCACTGTGATTGGTTGCCAGGGGCAACTAAGACAGCTTTTCTTTTAGACATACTCATAGATGTAGTTGGGATGTATTAAAATCTCATCCATATGGCTTATATTGTAAATGCTGCGAATTCTCCATGTGGAAAGTCTGCACGAAATATCTGTAGCATTTTTTCCACATGTGAAATGTACCCTAATCAGGAGCGGACTGGGATTAAAGGAGATGTCCCGCGCCGAAACGGGTTTTTTTTTTTTTAAACCCCCCCCCCGTTCGGCGCGAGACAACCCCGATGCAGGGGTTAAAAAAACCACCCGCACAGCGCTTACCTGAATCCCGGCGGTCCGGTGACTTCAATACTTACCGCTGAAGATGGCCGCCGGGATCCTCTATCTTCGTGGACCGCAGCTCTTCTGTGCGGTCCACTGCCGATTCCAGCCTCCTGATTGGCTGGAATCGGCACGTGACGGGGCGGAGCTACACGGAGCTACACGGAGCCCCATAGAGAACAGCAGAAGACCCGGACTGCGCAAGCGCGGCTAATTTGGCCATCGGAGGCCAAAAATTAGTCGGCACCATGGAGACCAGGACGCTAGCAACGGAGCAGGTAAGTAAAAAACTTTTTATAACTTCTGTATGGCTCATAATTAATGCACAATGTATATTACAAAGTGCATTATTATGGCCATACAGAAGTGTATAGACCCACTTGCTGCCTCGGGACATCTCCTTTAAAAAAAGACAGTCCTGGTGCACAACAATCAACACCCCAAATACAATATGAACCCCCTCGCTCCAAGCCACATTGCAGATATATAATATAATAGACGCTGTGCCGCAGAAATAGAAAAGATTTTTAATATATGAACGCGCAATAAAAACAAAACAAGTTTTACCATTTTTACAGAAAATTGTATTTATATCGATACATCTGTAACACCCCAAATTCCAGCACCGCCCAAGCTGAAGCCGTATAAAGGAGCTCACACTAGCTATACAAAACAAATCACAAAGTTAATTATCATCAATGTACTGGTGCACCACGTAGTGCTTATTTAAAGCACAAAATCAGAGAGCCCGCCCGAGCCGCGCCTGGACCGGAAGGATGGCCCCCGCCAGAGGGCCCGCCCGAGCCACGCCTAGACCGGAAGGATGGCCCCCGCCACAGGGCCCACCCGAACGCTCCTGGATCGGAAGGATAGCCTCCACCAGAGGGCCTGCCGGAGCCGCGCCTGAATCGGAAGGATGGCCTCCGCCAGAGGGCCCGCCCGAGCCGCGCCTGGACCGGAAGGATGCCCCCCGCCAGAGGGCCGCCCGAGCCGTGCCTGGACCTGAAGGATGGCCCCCGCCAGAGGGCCCGCCCGAGCCGCGCCTTGACCGGATGTTTGGCCCCCACCAGAGGGACTGCCCGAACCGCGCCTGGACCGGATGAATGGCGCCAGCCGGAGGGCCCGCCCTAGCCGCGCTTGGACCGAATAGATGGCCCCCGCCAGAGGGCCAGCCTGAGCCGCGCCTGGACCGGAAGGATGGCCCCCGCCAGAGGGCCCGCCCGGGCCGCGCCTGGACCTGATGGATGGCCCCCGCCAGAGGGCCCGCCCGAGCCGCGCCTGGACCGGATGGTTGGCCCCCACCAGAGGGACCGCCCGAACCGCGCCTGGACCGGATGAATGGTGCCCGCTGGAGGGCCCGCCCTAGCCACGCTTGGACCGAATAGATGGCCCCCGCCAGAGGGTCCGCCTGAGCCGTGCCTGGAACGGATGGATGGTCCCCGCCAGAGGGCCCACCCGAGCCGCACGTGGACCGGATGGATGGCCCCCGCCAGAGGGCCCACCCGAGCCGCGCCTGGATCGGATGGATGGCCCCCACCAGAGGGACCACCTGAACCGCGCCTGGACCGGATGAATGGCGCCCGCCAGAGGGCCCGCCCCAGCCCCGCTTGGACCAGATAGATGGCCCCCGCCAGAGGCCCCGCCCGAGCTGCGCCTGGGCCGGATGGATAGTCCCAGCCAGAGGGCCTGCCAGAGTCGTGCCTGGACCGGATGGATGGCCCCCGCCAGAGGGCCCACCAGAGCCGCGCCTGGATCGGATGGATGGCCCCCGCCAGAGGGCCCACCCGAGCCGCGCCTGGACCGGATGGTTGGCCCCCACCAGAGGGACCACCCGAACCGCGCCTGGACCGGATGAATGGCGCCCGCCAGAGGGCCCGCCCTAGCCCCGCTTGGACCGGATAGATGGCCCCCGCCAGAGGCCCCGCCCGTGCTGCGCCTGGACCGGATGGATAGTCCCAGCCAGAGGGCCAGCCAGAGCCGCGCCTGGACCGTATGGATGGCCCCCGCCAGAGGGCCCACCGGAGCCGCGCCTGGATCGGATGGATGACCCCTACCAGAGGGCCCGCCTAGCCGCACCTGGACCGGATGGATGGCCCCCACCAGAGGGCCCGCCCTAGCCACGCCTGGACCGGATGGATGGCCCCCACCAGAGGGCCTGCCAGAGCCGCATCTGAATCGGAATAATGCCAGAGAGATGAAGAAAGAAAAGGCAACAGCAAGTCCTTCAGGGGATACAAGGAACTATATCCAGCAGTCAGAAGAGCCACAACGCAGACATATCCAAGGGCCAAGTGTGCTGTGATTGGGGGATTGAAGGAGCAGCACCATTATGGATATTACCACCAGTGAGAGGGACCACCGTGAATGGTAAGGGATCAATTCATGGAAAATGTTTACGTAATCAGTAGAGATGAGCGAGCGTACTCGGAAAAGCACTACTCGCTCGAGTAATTTGCTTTATCCGAGTATCGCTGTGCTCGGGTCTGAAGATTCGGGTGACAGCACGGAGCGGGGAGCTGCAGGGGAGAGCGGGGAGGAACGGAGGTGAGATCTTTCTCTCCCTCTCTCCCGCCCGCTCTCCCCTGCTCCCCGCTGCGACTCACCTGTCAGCCGCAGCGGCACCCGAATCTTCAGACCCGAGCACAGCGATACTGGGATAAAGCAAATTACTCGAGCGAGTAGTGCTTTTCCGAGTACGCTCGCTCATCTCTAGTAATCAGTCATTTAAAGCAGAGTTTGAGGTTGTGGATTTTGTCTTGAAGTTTGGTATTTGTCGCAAATTTCACCCTTTTGGTTGTAAACAGTGAAATCTGCAGCAAACCGTCATCATGCTACAATTTTAAATATCCTGCACGCAATTTTTTCCCATACTATGTGGCAGATTTAAGAAACTGCCTACAAGATAAACAGGTCTTAGTTGCCCCTAGCATCCAATCACAGCACAGCTTTCATTTTACCAGGACAGAATACAAAGCAAAAGCTGCACTGTGATTGGTTGCCAGGGGCAACTAAGACAGCTTTTCTTTTAGACATACTCATAGATGTAGTTGGGATTTATTAAAATCTCATCCATATGGCTTATATTGTAAATGCTGCGAATTCTCCATGTGGAAAGTCTGCACGAAATATCTGTAGCATTTTTTCCCCATGTGAAATGCACCCTAATCAGGAGCGGACTGGAATTAAAAAAAGACAGTCCTGGTGCACAACAATCAACACCCCAAATACAATATGAACCCCCTCGCTCCAAGCCACATTGCAGATATATAATATAATAGACGCTGTGCCGCTGAAATAGAAAAGATTTTTGCTATATGAACGCGCAATAAAAACAAAACAAGTTTTACCATTTTTACAGAAAATTGTATTTATATCGATACATCTGTAACACCCCAAATTCCAGCACCGCCCAAGCTGAAGCCGTATAAAGGAGCTCACACTAGCTATACAAAACAAATCACAAAGTTAATTATCATCAATGTACTGGTGCACCACGTAGTGCTTATTTAAAGCACAAAATCAGAGAGCCCGCCCGAGCAGCGCCTGGACCGGAAGGATGGCCCCCGCCAGAGGGCCCGCCCGAGCCGCGCCTGGACCGGAAGGATGGCCCCCGCCAGAGGGCCCACCCGAGCCGCGCCTGGACCGGAAGGATGGCCCCCGCCAGAGGGCCCACCCGAGCCGCGCCTGGACCGGATGGTTGGCCCCCACCAGAGGGACCACCCGAACCGCGCCTGGACCGGATGAATGGCGCCCGCCGGAGGGCCAGCCCTAGCCACGCTTGGACCGAGTAGATGGGCCCCGCCAGAGGGTCCGCCTGACCGAGCCTGGACCGGATGGATGGTCCCCGCCAGAGGGCCCGCCTGAGCCGCACCTGGACCGGATGGATGGCCCCCGCCAGAGGGCCCACCCGAGCCGCGCCTGGATCGGATGGATGGCCCCTACCAGAGGGCCCGCCTAGCTGCGCCTGGACCGGATGGATGGCCCCCACCAGAGGGCCCGCCCTAGCCACGCCTGGACCGGATGGATGGCCCCCACCAGAGGGCCTGCCAGAGCCGCGTCTGAATCGGAATAGTGCCAGACAGATGAAGAAAGAAAAGGCAACAGCAAGTCCTTCAGGGGATACAAGGAACTATATCCAGCAGTCAGAAGAGCCACAACGCAGACATATCCAAGGGCCAAGTGTGCTGTGATTGGGGGACTGAAGGAGCAGCACCATTATGGATATTACCACCAGCGAGAGGGACCACCGTGAATGGTAAGGGATCAATTCATGGAAAATGTTTACGTAATCAGTCATTTAAAGCAGAGTTTGAGGTCGTGGATTTTGTCTTGAAGTTTGGTATTTGTCGCAAATTTCACCCTTTTGGTCGTAAGCAGTGAAATATGCAGCAAACCGTCATCATGCTACAATTTTAAATATCCTGCACGCAATTTTTTCCTATACTATGTGGCAGATTTAAGAAACTGCCTACAAGATAAACAGGTCTTAGTTGCCCCTAGCAACCAATCACAGCACAGCTTTCATTTTACCAGGACAGAATACAAAGCAAAAGCTGCACTGTGATTGGTTGCCAGGGGCAACTAAGACAGCTTTTCTTTTAGACATACTCATAGATGTAGTTGGGATTTATTAAATCTCATCCATATTGCTTATATTGTAAATGCTGCCAATTCTCCATGTGAAAAAGATTCACGAAATATCTGTAGCATTTTTGCCCCATGTGAAATGTACCCCAATCAGGAGCGGACTGGGATTAAAAAAAGACAGTCCTGGTGCACAACAATCAACACCCCAAATACAATATGAACCCCCTCGCTCCAAGCCACATTGCAGATATATAATATAATAGACGCTGTGCCGCTGAAATAGAAAAGATTTTTGCTATATGAACGCGCAATAAAAACAAAACAAGTTTTACCATTTTTGCAGAAAATTGTATTTATATCGATACATCTGTAACACCCCAAATTCAAGCACCGCCCAAGCTGAAGCCGTATAAAGGAGCTCACACTAGCTATACAAAACAAATCACAAAGTTAATTATCATCAATGTACTGGTGCACCACGTAGTGCTTATTTAAAGCACAAAACCAGAGAGCCCGCCCGAGCCGCGCCTGGACCGGAAGGATGGCCCCCGCCAGAGGGCCCGCCCGAGCCACGCCTGGACCGGAAGGATGGCCCCCGCCACAGGGCCCACCCGAGCGCGCCTGGACCGGAAGGATGGCCCCCGCCAGAGGGCCTGCCGGAGCCGCGCCTGGACCGGAAGCATGGCCCCCGCCAGAGGGCCCGCCCGAGCCGCGCCTGGACCGGAAGGATGGCCCCCGCCAGAGGGCCCGCCCGAGCCGCGCCTGGACCGGAAGGATGGCCCCCGCCAGAGGGCCCGCCCGAGCCGCACCTGGACCTGAAGGATGGCCCCCGCCAGAGGGCCCGCCCGAGCCACGCCTGGACCGGATGGTTGGCCCCCACCAGAGGGACCGCCTGAACCGCGCCTGGACGATATGAATGGCGCCCGCCGGAGGGCCCGCCCTAGCCGCGCCTGGACTGGATGGATGGCCCCCACCAGAGGGCCAGCCAGAGCCGCGTCTGAATCGGAATAGTGCCAGAGAGATGAAGAAAGAAAAGGCATCAGCAAGTCCTTCAGGGGATACAAGGAACTATATCCAGCAGTCAGAAGAGCCACAACGCAGACATATCCAAGGGCCAAGTGTGCTGTGATTGGGGGACTGAAGGAGCAGCACCATTATGGATATTACCACCAGCGAGAGGGACCACCGTGAATGGTAAGGGATCAATTCATGGAAAATGTTTACGTAATCAGTCATTTAAAGCAGAGTTTGAGGTCGTGGATTTTGTCTTGAAGTTTGGTATTTGTCGCAAATTTCACCCTTTTGGTTGTAAACAGTGAAATCTGCAGCAAACCGTCATCATGCTACAATTTTAAATATCCTGCACGCAATTTTTTCCTATACTATGTGGCAGATTTAAGAAACTGCCTACAAGATAAACAGGTCTTAGTTGCCCCTAGCAACCAATCACAGCACAGCTTTCATTTTACCAGGACAGAATACAAAGCAAAAGCTGCACTGTGATTGGTTGCCAGGGGCAACTAAGACAGCTTTTCTTTTAGACATACTCATAGATGTAGTTGGGATTTATTAAATCTCATCCATATTGCTTATATTGTAAATGCTGCGAATTCTCCATGTGAAAAAAATTCACGAAATATCTGTAGCATTTTTGCCCCATGTGAAATGTACCCCAATCAGGAGCGGACTGGGATTAAAAAAAGACAGTCCTGGTGCACAACAATCAACACCCCAAATACAATATGAACCCCCTCGCTCCAAGCCACATTGCAGATATATAATATAATAGACGCTGTGCCGCTGAAATAGAAAAGATTTTTGCTATATGAACGCGCAATAAAAACAATACAAGTTTTACCATTTTTGCAGAAAATTGTATTTATATCGATACATCTGTAACACCCCAAATTCAAGCACCGCCCAAGCTGAAGCCGTATAAAGGAGCTCACACTAGCTATACAAAACAAATCACAAAGTTAATTATCATCAATGTACTGGTGCACCACGTAGTGCTTATTTAAAGCACAAAATCAGAGAGCCCGCCCGAGCCGCGCCTGGACCGGAAGGATGGCCCCCGCCACAGGGCCCACCCGAGCGCGCCTGGACCGGAAGGATGGCCCCCGCCGGAGGGCCTGCCGGAGCCGCGCCTGGACCGGAAGGATGGCCCCCGCCAGAGGGCCCGCCCGAGCCGCGCCTGGACCGGAAGGATGGCCCCCGCCAGAGGGCCCGCCCGAGCCGCACCTGGACCTGAAGGATGGCCCCCGCCAGAGGGCCCGCCCGAGCCACGCCTGGACCGGATGGTTGGCCCCCACCAGAGGGACCGCCTGAACCGCGCCTGGACGATATGAATGGCGCCCGCCGGAGGGCCCGCCGTAGCCGCGCCTGGACTGGATGGATGGCCCCCACCAGAGGGCCAGCCAGAGCCGCGTCTGAATTTGAATAGTGCCAGAGAGATGAAGAAAGAAAAGGCATCAGCAAGTCCTTCAGGGGATACAAGGAACTATATCCAGCAGTCAGAAGAGCCACAACGCAGACATATCCAAGGGCCAAGTGTGCTGTGATTGGGGGACTGAAGGAGCAGCACCATTATGGATATTACCACCAGCGAGAGGGACCACCGTGAATGGTAAGGGATCAATTCATGGAAAATGTTTACGTAATCAGTCATTTAAAGCAGAGTTTGAGGTCGTGGATTTTGTCTTGAAGTTTGGTATTTGTCGCAAATTTCACCCTTTTGGTTGTAAACAGTGAAATCTGCAGCAAACCGTCATCATGCTACAATTTTAAATATCCTGCACGCAATTTTTTCCTATACTATGTGGCAGATTTAAGAAACTGCCTACAAGATAAACAGGTCTTAGTTGCCCCTAGCAACCAATCACAGCACAGCTTTCATTTTACCAGGACAGAATACAAAGCAAAAGCTGCACTGTGATTGGTTGCCAGGGGCAACTAAGACAGCTTTTCTTTTAGACATACTCATAGATGTAGTTGGGATTTATTAAATCTCATCCATATTGCTTATATTGTAAATGCTGCGAATTCTCCATGTGAAAAAAATTCACGAAATATCTGTAGCATTTTTGCCCCATGTGAAATGTACCCCAATCAGGAGCGGACTGGGATTAAAAAAAGACAGTCCTGGTGCACAACAATCAACACCCCAAATACAATATGAACCCCCTCGCTCCAAGCCACATTGCAGATATATAATATAATAGACGCTGTGCCGCTGAAATAGAAAAGATTTTTGCTATATGAACGCGCAATAAAAACAAAACAAGTTTTACCATTTTTGCAGAAAATTGTATTTATATCGATACATCTGTAACACCCCAAATTCAAGCACCGCCCAAGCTGAAGCCGTATAAAGGAGCTCACACTAGCTATACAAAACAAATCACAAAGTTAATTATCATCAATGTACTGGTGCACCACGTAGTGCTTATTTAAAGCACAAAATCAGAGAGCCCGCCCGAGCCGCGCCTGGACCGGAAGGATGGCCCCCGCCAGAGGGCCCGCCCGAGCCACGCCTGGACCGGAAGGATGGCCCCCGCCACAGGGCCCACCCGAGCGCGCCTGGACCGGAAGGATGGCCCCCGCCAGAGGGCCTGCCGGAGCCGCGCCTGGACCAGAAGGATGGCCCCCGCCAGAGGGCCCGCCCGAGCCGCGCCTGGACCGGAAGGATGGCCCCCGCCAGAGGGCCCGCCAGAGCCGCACCTGGACCTGAAGGATGGCCCCCGCCAGAGGGCCCGCCCGAGCCACGCCTGGACCGGATGGTTGGCCCCCACCAGAGGGACCGCCTGAACCGCGCCTGGACGATATGAATGGCGCCGGCCGGAGGGCCCGCCCTAGCCGCGCCTGGACTGGATGGATGGCCCCCACCAGAGGGCCAGCCAGAGCCGCGTCTGAATTTGAATAGTGTCAGAGAGATGAAGAAAGAAAAGGCATCAGCAAGTCCTTCAGGGGATACAAGGAACTATATCCAGCAGTCAGAAGAGCCACAACGCAGACATATCCAAGGGCCAAGTGTGCTGTGATTGGGGGACTGAAGGAGCAGCACCATTATGGATATTACCACCAGCGAGAGGGACCACCGTGAATGGTAAGGGATCAATTCATGGAAAATGTTTACGTAATCAGTCATTTAAAGCAGAGTTTGAGGTCGTGGATTTTGTCTTGAAGTTTGGTATTTGTCGCAAATTTCACCCTTTTGGTTGTAAACAGTGAAATCTGCAGCAAACCGTCATCATGCTACAATTTTAAATATCCTGCACGCAGTTTTTTCCTATACTATGTGGCAGATTTAAGAAACTGCCTACAAGATAAACAGGTCTTAGTTGTCCCTAGCAACCAATCACAGCACAGCTTTCATTTTACCAGGACAGAATACAAAGCAAAAGCTGCACTGTGATTGGTTGCCAGGGGCAACTAAGACAGCTTTTCTTTTAGACATACTCATAGATGTAGTTGGGATTTATTAAATCTCATCCATATTGCTTATATTGTAAATGCTGCGAATTCTCCATGTGAAAAAAATTCACGAAATATCTGTAGCATTTTTGCCCCATGTGAAATGTACCCCAATCAGGAGCGGACTGGGATTAAAAAAAGACAGTCCTGGTGCACAACAATCAACACCCCAAATACAATATGAACCCCCTCGCTCCAAGCCACATTGCAGATATATAATATAATAGACGCTGTGCCGCTGAAATAGAAAAGATTTTTGCTATATGAACGCGCAATAAAAACAAAACAAGTTTTACCATTTTTGCAGAAAATTGTATTTATATCGATACATCTGTAACACCCCAAATTCAAGCACCGCCCAAGCTGAAGCCGTATAAAGGAGCTCACACTAGCTATACAAAACAAATCACAAAGTTAATTATCATCAATGTACTGGTGCACCACGTAGTGCTTATTTAAAGCACAAAATCAGAGAGCCCGCCCGAGCCGCGCCTGGACCGGAAGGATGGCCCCCGCCAGAGGGCCCGCCCGAGCCACGCCTGGACCGGAAGGATGGCCCCCGCCACAGGGCCCACCCGAGCGCGCCTGGACCGGAAGGATGGCCCCCGCCAGAGGGCCTGCCGGAGCCGCGCCTGGACCGGAAGGATGGCCCCCGCCAGAGGGCCCGCCCGAGCCGCGCCTGGACCGGAAGGATGGCCCCCGCCAGAGGGCCCGCCCGAGCCGCACCTGGACCTGAAGGATGGCCCCCGCCAGAGGGCCCGCCCGAGCCACGCCTGGACCGGATGGTTGGCCCCCACCAGAGGGACCGCCTGAACCGCGCCTGGACGATATGAATGGCGCCGGCCGGAGGGCCCGCCCTAGCCGCGCCTGGACTGGATGGATGGCCCCCACCAGAGGGCCAGCCAGAGCCGCGTCTGAATTTGAATAGTGCCAGAGAGATGAAGAAAGAAAAGGCATCAGCAAGTCCTTCAGGGGATACAAGGAACTATATCCAGCAGTCAGAAGAGCCACAACGCAGACATATCCAAGGGCCAAGTGTGCTGTGATTGGGGGACTGAAGGAGCAGCACCATTATGGATATTACCACCAGCGAGAGGGACCACCGTGAATGGTAAGGGATCAATTCATGGAAAATGTTTACGTAATCAGTCATTTAAAGCAGAGTTTGAGGTCGTGGATTTTGTCTTGAAGTTTGGTATTTGTCGCAAATTTCACCCTTTTGGTTGTAAACAGTGAAATCTGCAGCAAACCGTCATCATGCTACAATTTTAAATATCCTGCACGCAGTTTTTTCCTATACTATGTGGCAGATTTAAGAAACTGCCTACAAGATAAACAGGTCTTAGTTGTCCCTAGCAACCAATCACAGCACAGCTTTCATTTTACCAGGACAGAATACAAAGCAAAAGCTGCACTGTGATTGGTTGCCAGGGGCAACTAAGACAGCTTTTCTTTTAGACATACTCATAGATGTAGTTGGGATTTATTAAATCTCATCCATATTGCTTATATTGTAAATGCTGCGAATTCTCCATGTGAAAAAAATTCACGAAATATCTGTAGCATTTTTGCCCCATGTGAAATGTACCCCAATCAGGAGCGGACTGGGATTAAAAAAAGACAGTCCTGGTGCACAACAATCAACACCCCAAATACAATATGAACCCCCTCGCTCCAAGCCACATTGCAGATATATAATATAATAGACGCTGTGCCGCTGAAATAGAAAAGATTTTTGCTATATGAACGCGCAATAAAAACAAAACAAGTTTTACCATTTTTACAGAAAATTGTATTTATATCGATACATCTGTAACACCCCAAATTCAAGTACCGCCCAAGCTGAAGCCGTATAAAGGAGCTCACACTAGCTATACAAAACAAATCACAAAGTTAATTATCATCAATGTACTGGTGCACCACGTAGTGCTTATTTAAAGCACAAAATCAGAGAGCCCGCCCGAGCCGCGCCTGGACCGGAAGGATGGCCCCCGCCAGAGGGCCCGCCCGAGCCACGCCTGGACCGGAAGGATGGCCCCCGCCACAGGGCCCACCCGAGCGCGCCTGGACCTTAAGGATGGCCCCCGCCAGAGGGCCTGCCGGAGCCGCGCCTGGACCGGAAGGATGGCCCCCGCCAGAGGGCCCGCCCGAGCCGCGCCTGGACCGGAAGGATGGCCCCCGCCAGAGGGCCCGCCCGAGCCGCACCTGGACCGGAAGGATGGCCCCCGCCAGAGGGCCCACCCGAGCCGCACCTGGACCTGAAGGATGGCCCCTGCCAGAGGGCCCGCCCGAGCCACGCCTGGACCGGATGGTTGGCCCCCACCAGAGGGACCGCCTGAACCGCGCCTGGACGATATGAATGGTGCCCGCCGGAGTGCCCGCCCTAGCCGCGCTTGGACCGAATAGATGGCCCCCGCCAGAGGGCCCGCCTGAGCCGCACCTGGACTGGAAGGATGGCCCCCGCCAGAGGGCCTTCCCGAGCTGCGCCTGGACCGGATGGCCCCCACCAGAGGGCCCGCCTGAGCCGCACCTGGACCGGAAGGATGGCCCTCGCCAGAGGGCCCGCCCGAGCTGCGCCTGGACCGGATGGCCCCCACCAGACGGACCGCCCGAACCGCGCCTGGACCGGATGAATGGCGCCTGCCGGAGGGCCCGCCCTAGCCACGCTTGGACCGAGTAGATGGCCCCCGCCAGAGGGTCCGCCTGACCGCGCCTGGACCGGATGGATGGTCCCCGCCAGAGGGCCCGCCCGAGCCGCACCTGGACCGGATGGATGGCCCCCGCCAGAGGGCCCACCCGAGCCGCGCCTGGATCGGATGGATGGCCCCTACCAGAGGGCCCGCCTAGCTGCGCCTGGACCGGATGGATGGCCCCCACCAGAGGGCCCGCCCTATCCACGCCTGGACCGGATGGATGGCCCCCACCAGAGGGCCTGCCAGAGCCGCGTCTGAATCGGAATAGTGCCAGACAGATGAAGAAAGAAAAGGCAACAGCAAGTCCTTCAGGGGATACAAGGAACTATATCCAGCAGTCAGAAGAGCCACAACGCAGACATATCCAAGGGCCAAGTGTGCTGTGATTGGGGGACTGAAGGAGCAGCACCATTATGTATATTACCACCAGTGAGAGGGACCACCGTGAATGGTAAGGGATCAATTCATGGAAAATGTTACGTAATCAGTAGAGATGAGCGAGCGTACTCGGAAAAGCACTACTCGCTCGAGTAATTTGCTTTATCCGAGTATCGCTGTGCACGGGACTGAAGATTCAGGTGCAGGCACGGAGCGGGGAGCTGCAGGGGAGAGCGGGGAGGAACGGAGGTGAGATCTTTCTCTCCCTCTCTCCCGCCCGCTCTCCCCTGCTCCCCGCTGCGACTCACCTGTCAGCCGCAGCGGCACCCGAATCTTCAGACCCGAGCACAGCGATACTGGGATAAAGCAAATTACTCGAGCGAGTAGTGCTTTTCCGAGTACGCTCGCTCATCTCTAGTAATCAGTCATTTAAAGCAGAGTTTGAGGTCGTGGATTTTGTCTTGAAGTTTGGTATTTGTCGCAAATTTCACCCTTTTGGTTGTAAACAGTGAAATCTGCAGCAAACCGTCATCATGCTACAATTTTAAATATCCTGCACGCAATTTTTTCCCATACTATGTGGCAGATTTAAGAAACTGCCTACAAGATAAACAGGTCTTAGTTGTCCCTAGCAACCAATCACAGCACAGCTTTCATTTTACCAGGACAGAATACAAAGCAAAAGCTGCACTGTGATTGGTTGCCAGGGGCAACTAAGACAGCTTTTCTTTTAGACATACTCATAGATGTAGTTGGGATTTATTAAATCTCATCCATATTGCTTATATTGTAAATGCTGCGAATTCTCCATGTGAAAAAAATTCACGAAATATCTGTAGCATTTTTGCCCCATGTGAAATGTACCCCAATCAGGAGCGGACTGGGATTAAAAAAAGACAGTCCTGGTGCACAACAATCAACACCCCAAATACAATATGAACCCCCTCGCTCCAAGCCACATTGCAGATATATAATATAATAGACGCTGTGCCGCTGAAATAGAAAAGATTTTTGCTATATGAACGCGCAATAAAAACAAAACAAGTTTTACCATTTTTACAGAAAATTGTATTTATATCGATACATCTGTAACACCCCAAATTCAAGCACCGCGCAAGCTGAAGCCGTATAAAGGAGCTCACACTAGCTATACAAAACAAATCACAAAGTTAATTATCATCAATGTACTGGTGCACCACGTAGTGCTTATTTAAAGCACAAAATCAGAGAGCCCGCCCGAGCCGCGCCTGGACCGGAAGGATGGCCCCCGCCAGAGGGCCCGCCCGAGCCACGCCTGGACCGGAAGGATGGCCCCCGCCACAGGGCCCACCCGAGCGCGCCTGGACCGGAAGGATGGCCCCCGCCAGAGGGCCTGCCGGAGCCGCGCCTGGACCGGAAGGATGGCCCCCGCCAGAGGGCCCGCCCGAGCCGCGCCTGGACCGGAAGGATGGCCCCCGCCAGAGGGCCCGCCCGAGCCGCGCCTGGACCAGAAGGATGGCCCCCGCCAGAGGGCCTGCCCGAGCCGCACCTGGACCTGAAGGATGGCCCCCGCCAGAGGGCCCGCCCGAGCCACGCCTGGACCGGATGGTTGGCCCCCACCAGAGGGACCGCCTGAACCGCGCCTGGACGATATGAATGGTGCCCGCCGGAGGGCCCGCCCTAGCCGCGCTTGGACCGAATAGATGGCCCCCGCCAGAGGGCCCGCCTGAGCCGCACCTGGACCGGAAGGATGGCCCCCGCCAGAGGGCCCGCCCGAGCTGCGCCTGGACCGGATGGCCCCCACCAGAGGGACCGCCCGAACCGCGCCTGGACCGGATGAATGGCGCCCGCCGGAGGGCCAGCCCTAGCCACGCTTGGACCGAGTAGATGGCCCCTGCCAGAGGGCCCGCCTGACCGCGCCTGGACCGGATGGATGGTCCCCGCCAGAGGGCCCGCCTGAGCCGCACCTGGACCGGATGGATGGCCCCCGCCAGAGGGCCCACCCGAGCCGCGCCTGGATCGGATGGATGGCCCCTACCAGAGGGCCCGCCTAGCTGCGCCTGGACCGGATGGATGGCCCCCACCAGAGGGCCCGCCCTATCCACGCCTGGACCGGATGGATGGCCCCCACCAGAGGGCCTGCCAGAGCCGCGTCTGAATCGGAATAGTGCCAGACAGATGAAGAAAGAAAAGGCAACAGCAAGTCCTTCGGGGATACAAGGAACTATATCCAGCAGTCAGAAGAGCCACAACGCAGACATATCCAAGGGCCAAGTGTGCTGTGATTGGGGGACTGAAGGAGCAGCACCATTATGGATATTACCACCAGTGAGAGGGACCACCGTGAATGGTAAGGGATCAATTCATGGAAAATGTTTACGTAATCAGTAGAGATGAGCGAGCGTACTCGGAAAAGCAGTACTCGCTCGAGTAATTTGCTTTATCCGAGTATCGCTGTGCACGGGTCTGAAGATTCAGGTGCAGGCACGGAGCGGGGAGCTGCAGGGGAGAGCGGGGAGGAACGGAGGTGAGATCTTTCTCTCCCTCTCTCCTGCCCGCTCTCCCCTGCTCCCCGCTGCGACTCACCTGTCAGCCGCAGCGGCACCCGAATCTTCAGACCCGAGCACAGCGATACTGGGATAAAGCAAATTACTCGAGCGAGTAGTGCTTTTCCGAGTACGCTCGCTCATCTCTAGTAATCAGTCATTTAAAGCAGAGTTTGAGGTCGTGGATTTTGTCTTAAAGTTTGGTATTTGTCGCAAATTTCACCCTTTTGGTTGTAAACAGTGAAATCTGCAGCAAACCGTCATCATGCTACAATTTTAAATATCCTGCACGCAATTTTTTCCTATACTATGTGGCAGATTTAAGAAACTGCCTACAAGATAAACAGGTCTTAGTTGTCCCTAGCAACCAATCACAGCACAGCTTTCATTTTACCAGGACAGAATACAAAGCAAAAGCTGCACTGTGATTGGTTGCCAGGGGCAACTAAGACAGCTTTTCTTTTAGACATACTCATAGATGTAGTTGGGATTTATTAAAATCTCATCCATATGGCTTATATTGTAAATGCTGCGAATTCTCCATGTGGAAAGTCTGCACGAAATATCTGTAGCATCTTTTCCCCGTGTGAAATGTACCTTAATCAGGAGGGGACTGGGATTAAAAAAAGACAGTCCTGGTGCACAACAATCAACACCCCAAATACAATATGAACCCCCTCGCTCCAAGCCACATTGCAGATATATAATATAATAGACGCTGTGCCGCTGAAATAGAAAAGATTTTTGCTATATGAACGCGCAATAAAAACAAAACAAGTTTTACCATTTTTACAGAAAATTGTATTTATATCGATACATCTGTAACACCCCAAATTCAAGCACCGCCCAAGCTGAAGCCGTATAAAGGAGCTCACACTAGCTATACAAAACAAATCACAAAGTTAATTATCATCAATGTACTGGTGCACCACGTAGTGCTTATTTAAAGCACAAAATCAGAGAGCCCGCCCGAGCTGCGCCTGGACCGGAAGGATGGCCCCCGCCAGAGGGCCCGCCCGAGCCGCGCCTGGACTGGAAGGATGGCCCCCGCCAGAGGGCCCACCCGAGCCGCGCCTGGACCGGAAGGATGGCCCCCGCCAGAGGGCCCACTCGAGCCGCGCCTGGACCGGAAGGATGGCCCCCGCCAGAGGGCCCGTCTGAGCCGCGCCTGGACCCGATGGATGGCCCCCGCCAGAGGGCCCGCCCGAGCTGCACCTGGACCGGATGGCCCCCGCTAGATTGCCCGCCTGATCCGCGCCCGGACCAGATGGATGGCCCCCGCCAGAGGGCTCGCCCTAGCCACGCCTGGACCAGATGGATGGCCACCGCCAGAGGGCCCGCCTGAGCCGCGCCTGGACCGGATAGATGGCCTCCGCTGGAGGGCCCACCTAAGCCGCACCTGGACCGGATGGATGGCCCCCACCAGAGGGCCCGCCCTAGCCGCGCTTGGACCGGATAGATGGCCCCCGCCAGAGGGCCCGCCCAAACCGCGTCTGGACCGGATGGTCCCCTACCAGAGGGCCCGCCTAGCCGCGCCTGGACCGGATGGATGGCCCCCACCAGAGGGCCTGCCCTAGCCACGCCTGGACCGGATGGATGGCCCCCACCAGAGGGCCAGCCAGAGCCACGTCTGAATCGGAATAGTGCCAGAGAGATGAAGAAAGAAAAGGCATCAGCAAGTCCTTCAGGGGATACAAGGAACTATATCCAGCAGTCAGAAGAGCCACAACGCAGACATATCCAAGGGCCAAGTGTGCTGTGATTGGGGGACTGAAGGAGCAGCACCATTATGGATATTACCACCAGCGAGAGGGACCACCGTGAATGGTAAGGGATCAATTCATGGAAAATGTTTACGTAATCAGTCATTTAAAGCAGAGTTTGAGGTCGTGGATTTTGTCTTGAAGTTTGGTATTTGTCGCAAATTTCACCCTTTTGGTTGTAAACAGTGAAATCTGCAGCAAACCGTCATCATGCTACAATTTTAAATATCCTGCACGCAATTTTTTCCTATACTATGTGGCAGATTTAAGAAACTGCCTACAAGATAAACAGGTCTTAGTTGCCCCTAGCAACCAATCACAGCACAGCTTTCATTTTACCAGGACAGAATACAAAGCAAAAGCTGCACTGTGATTGGTTGCCAGGGGCAACTAAGACAGCTTTTCTTTTAGACATACTCATAGATGTAGTTGGGATTTATTAAATCTCATCCATATTGCTTATATTGTAAATGCTGCGAATTCTCCATGTGAAAAAAATTCACAAAATATCTGTAGCATTTTTGCCCCATGTGAAATGTACCCCAATCAGGAGCGGACTGGGATTAAAAAAAGACAGTCCTGGTGCACAACAATCAACACCCCAAATACAATATGAACCCCCTCGCTCCAAGCCACATTGCAGATCTATATATATAAAAATGAATGTATGTCTGTGTGCGTGCATGTCTGTTTGTCCTTTATGCGCTACTACACCATTCATCCGATCGCCATGAAACTTTGGGAAGTTGTTGAGTACACTCCTGGGAAGATTATAGGCATAGTACAACTATCCCACGATAAATGGCGCGCGCGAGCGTCGTCGACAGTTACCACCCCCCCACGTAGATCGAATAAGTAAGCCACCTGCTATTGTGATGTCATCACTAATGTCATCAACATCGGACGCCCTTGAACATGCCCCAACATGTTCTATAAAGCTGCATTGTGATGTCATTAAGGCTCTATTATGACACGTACAGCTTGGAACCACTAGAGCACGCCAGCCAATTACCATTGGAGTTGGAAGTGGGTAAACAAGTACTAGGATATCTTCCTAAGAAGCCACAGCAGCCGGATAAATTGTATGTTCCACCCAACGGCTATTTTATTCAGCCCGCAAGGGGGAAGCAGCGGCCTACAAAATCTCATTCAGGTAGGTAGGTTCAGTTCTTGGAGGTTGGGGAATGCTTATGGGCAAGGCCTTATGTCTCATCCCAACTCGATTATTCAATTCTAAGCGCAAAAGAATTAGCGTCCAAATTTTATGTACGGAATTTAATTCTCTCACTTCCCAATGTCATAGAAACTTGAAATTTGGCACGAGCATTGATTATGTCATAAATAGGAAAAGTTAATGGGTCCCAACTCGATTATTCAATTCAAAGCGCCAAAGAATTAGCGTTCAAATTTTACGTACGGAATCTAATTCTCTCATTTCCTGATGTCATAGATAGATAGATAGATAGATAGACTGTATGCAATAACCCTGATAGATAGATAGATAGATAGATAGATAGATAGATAGATAGATAGACTGTATGCAATGACACGTACAGCTTGAAACCATAAATACTAGAGCACGCCAGCCATTTACAGTCAGTCTCCATTGGAGTTGGAAGTGGGCAAACATGTACTAGGCTATCTTCCCAAGAAGCCACAGCAGCCGGATAAATTGGATGTTCCACACAACGGCTATTTTATTCAGCCTGCAAGGGGGAAGCAGCGGCCTACAAAACCTCAGTGGTCGCTGCTGCCATCATCTAGATATATAAAAACGAATGTATGTATGTATGTCTGTCTTCGCAGCAACGCGCGACGGGTACGCTAGTATATAATATAATAGACGCTGTGCCGCTGAAATAGAAAAGATTTTTGCTATATGAACCCGCAATAAAAACAAAACAAGTTTTACCATTTTTACAGAAAATTGTATTTATATCGATACATCTGTAACACCCCAAATTCAAGCACCGCCCAAGCTGCAGCCGTGTAAAGGAGCTCACACTAGCTATACAAAACAAATCACAAAGTTAATTATCATCAATGTACTGGTGCACCACGTAGTGCTTATTTAGAGCACAAAATCAGAGAGCCCACCTGAGCCGAGCCTGGACCGGAAGGATGGCCCCCGCCAGAGGGCCCGCCGAGCCGTGCCTGGACCGGAATGATGGCCCCCGCCAGAGGGCCCGCCTGAGCCGTGCCGGGACCGGAAGGATAGCGCCTGCCAGAGGGCCCGCCGGAGCCGCGCCTGGACCGGAAGGATGGCCCCTGTCAGAGGGCCCGCCGAAGCCGCGCCCGGACCTGAAGGATGGCCCCCGCCAGAGGGCCCACTCGAGCAGCGCCTGGACCGGATGGATGCCCCCGCCAGAGGGCCCGCCCGAGCCGCGCCTGGACCGGATAGATGGCCCCCGTTAGACGGCCCGCCCGAACCGTGCCTGGACCGGATGGATGGCCCCCGCCAGAGGGCCCACCTGAGCCACGCCTGGACCGGATGGATGGCCCCCGCCAGAGGGCCCACCGGAGCCTTGCCAGGACCGGAAGGATGGCCCCCGCCAGAGGGCCCACCTGAGCCGCGCCTGGACCGGATGGCCCCCGCCAGAGGGCCTGCCTGAGCCGCGCCTGGACCGGATGGATGGCCCCTGCCAGAGGGACCACCCGAAGCGCGCCTGGAGCGGAAGAATGGCGCCCGCCAAAGGGTCCGCCCGAGTCGCGTCTGGACCGGATGGAAGGCCCCCGCCAGAGGGACCGCCCGAGCCGAGCCTGGACCGTAAGGATGGCCCCCGCCAGAGGGCCCGCCCGAGCCGTGCCTGGACCGGAATGATGGCCCCCGCCAGAGGGCCCGCCTGAGCCGTGCCGGGACCGGATGGATGGCCCCTGCTAGAGGGCTCGCCCCAACCGCGCCTAGACCGGATGGATGGCCACCGCCAGAGGGCCCGCTTGAGCCGCGCCTGGACCGGATGGATGGCCCCCGCCAGAGGGCCCACCCGAGCCGCGCCTGGACCGGATGGATGGCCCCCGCCAGAGGGCCCACCCAAGCCGCGCCTGGATCGGATGGATGGCCCCTACCAGATAGCCCGCCTAGCCGCGCCTGGACCGGATGGATGGCCCCCACCAGAGGGCCCGCCCTAGCCACGCCTGGACCGGATGGATGGCCCCCACCAGAGGGCCCGCCCTAGCCACGCCTGGACCGGATGGATGGCCCCCACCAGAGGGCCTGCCAGAGCCGCGTCTGAATCGGAATAGTGCCAGAGAGATGAAGAAAGAAAAGGCAACAGCAAGTCCTTCAGGGGATACAAGGAACTATATCCAGCAGTCAGAAGAGCCACAACGCAGACATATCCAAGGGCCAAGTGTGCTGTGATTGGGGGACTGAAGGAGCAGCACCATTATGGATATTACCACCAGCGAGAGGGACCACCGTGAATGGTAAGGGATCAATTCATGGAAAATGTTTACGTAATCAGTCATTTAAAGCAGAGTTTGAGGTCGTGGATTTTGTCTTGAAGTTTGGTATTTGTCGCAAATTTCACCCTTTTGGTTGTAAACAGTGAAATCTGCAGCAAACCGTCATCATGCTACAATTTTAAATATCCTGCACGCAATTTTTTCCCATACTATGTGGCAGATTTAAGAAACTGCCTACAAGATAAACAGGTCTTAGTTGCCCCTAGCAACCAATCACAGCACAGCTTTCATTTTACCAGGACAGAATACAAAGCAAAAGCTGCACTGTGATTGGTTGCCAGGGGCAACTAAGACAGCTTTTCTTTTAGACATACTCATAGATGTAGTTGGGATTTATTAAATCTCATCCATATTGCTTATATTGTAAATGCTGCGAATTCTCCATGTGAAAAAAATTCACGAAATATCTGTAGCATTTTTGCCCCATGTGAAATGTACCCCAATCAGGAGCGGACTGGGATTAAAAAAAGACAGTCCTGGTGCACAACAATCAACACCCCAAATACAATATGAACCCCCTCGCTCCAAGCCACATTGCAGATATATAATATAATAGACGCTGTGCCGCTGAAATAGAAAAGATTTTTGCTATATGAACGCGCAATAAAAACAAAACAAGTTTTACCATTTTTACAGAAAATTGTATTTATATCGATACATCTGTAACACCCCAAATTCAAGCACCGCCCAAGCTGAAGCCGTATAAAGGAGCTCACACTAGCTATACAAAACAAATCACAAAGTTAATTATCATCAATGTACTGGTGCACCACGTAGTGCTTATTTAAAGCACAAAATCAGAGAGCCCGCCCGAGCCGCGCCTGGACCGGAAGGATGGCCCCCGCCAGAGGGCCCGCCCGAGCCACGCCTGGACCGAAAGGATGGCCCCCGCCACAGGGCCCACCCGAGCGCGCCTGGACCGGAAGGATGGCCCCCGCCAGAGGGCCTGCCGGAGCCGCGCCTGGACCGGAAGGATGGCCCCCGCCAGAGGGCCCGCCCGAGCCGCGCCTGGACCGGAAGGATGGCCCCCGCCAGAGGGCCCGCCCGAGCCGCGCCTGGACCGGAAGGATGGCCCCCGCCAGAGGGCCCGCCCGAGCCGCACCTGGACCTGAAGGATGGCCCCCGCCAGAGGGCCCGCCCGAGCCGCGCTTGGACCGAATAGATGGCCCCCGCCAGAGGGCCCGCCTGAGCCGCACCTGGACCGGAAGGATGGCCCTCGCGAGAGGGCCCGCCCGAGCTGCGCCTGGACCGGATGGCCCCCACCAGACGGACCGCCCGAACCGCGCCTGGACCGGATGAATGGCGCCCGCAGGAGGGCCCGCCCTAGCCACGCTTGGACCGAGTAGATGGCCCCCGCCAGAGGGTCCGCCTGACCGCGCCTGGACCGGATGGATGGTCCCCGCCAGAGGGCCCGCCCGAGCCGCACCTGGACCGGATGGATGGCCCCCGCCAGAGGGCCCACCCGAGCCGCGCCTGGATCGGATGGATGGCCCCTACCAGAGGGCCCGCCTAGCTGCGCCTGGACCGGATGGATGGCCCCCACCAGAGGGCCCGCCCTATCCACGCCTGGACCGGATGGATGGCCCCCACCAGAGGGCCTGCCAGAGCCGCGTCTGAATCGGAATAGTGCCAGACAGATGAAGAAAGAAAAGGCAACAGCAAGTCCTTCAGGGGATACAAGGAACTATATCCAGCAGTCAGAAGAGCCACAACGCAGACATATCCAAGGGCCAAGTGTGCTGTGATTGGGGGACTGAAGGAGCAGCACCATTATGTATATTACCACCAGTGAGAGGGACCACCGTGAATGGTAAGGGATCAATTCATGGAAAATGTTACGTAATCAGTAGAGATGAGCGAGCGTACTCGGAAAAGCACTACTCGCTCGAGTAATTTGCTTTATCCGAGTATCGCTGTGCACGGGTCTGAAGATTCAGGTGCAGGCACGGAGCGGGGAGCTGCAGGGGAGAGCGGGGAGGAACGGAGGTGAGATCTTTCTCTCCCTCTCTCCCGCCCGCTCTCCCCTGCTCCCCGCTGCGACTCACCTGTCAGCCGCAGCGGCACCCGAATCTTCAGACCCGAGCACAGCGATACTGGGATAAAGCAAATTACTCGAGCGAGTAGTGCTTTTCCGAGTACGCTCGCTCATCTCTAGTAATCAGTCATTTAAAGCAGAGTTTGAGGTCGTGGATTTTGTCTTGAAGTTTGGTATTTGTCGCAAATTTCACCCTTTTGGTTGTAAACAGTGAAATCTGCAGCAAACCGTCATCATGCTACAATTTTAAATATCCTGCACGCAATTTTTTCCCATACTATGTGGCAGATTTAAGAAACTGCCTACAAGATAAACAGGTCTTAGTTGTCCCTAGCAACCAATCACAGCACAGCTTTCATTTTACCAGGACAGAATACAAAGCAAAAGCTGCACTGTGATTGGTTGCCAGGGGCAACTAAGACAGCTTTTCTTTTAGACATACTCATAGATGTAGTTGGGATTTATTAAATCTCATCCATATTGCTTATATTGTAAATGCTGCGAATTCTCCATGTGAAAAAAATTCACGAAATATCTGTAGCATTTTTGCCCCATGTGAAATGTACCCCAATCAGGAGCGGACTGGGATTAAAAAAAGACAGTCCTGGTGTACAACAATCAACACCCCAAATACAATATGAACCCCCTCGCTCCAAGCCACATTGCAGATATATAATATAATAGACGCTGTGCCGCTGAAATAGAAAAGATTTTTGCTATATGAACGCGCAATAAAAACAAAACAAGTTTTACCATTTTTACAGGAAATTGTATTTATATCGATACATCTGTAACACCCCAAATTCAAGCACCGCCCAAGCTGAAGCCGTATAAAGGAGCTCACACTAGCTATACAAAACAAATCACAAAGTTAATTATCATCAATGTACTGGTGCACCACGTAGTGCTTATTTAAAGCACAAAATCAGAGAGCCCGCCCGAGCCGCGCCTGGACCGGAAGGATGGCCCCCGCCAGAGGGCCCGCCCGAGCCACGCCTGGACCGGAAGGATGGCCCCCGCCACAGGGCCCACCCGAGCGCGCCTGGACCGGAAGGATGGCCCCCGCCAGAGGGCCTGCCGGAGCCGCGCCTGGACCGGAAGGATGGCCCCCGCCAGAGGGCCCGCCCGAGCCGCGCCTGGACCGGAAGGATGGCCCCCGCCAGAGGGCCCGCCTGAGCCGCGCCTGGACCAGAAGGATGGCCCCCGCCAGAGGGCCCGCCCGAGCCGCACCTGGACCTGAAGGATGGCCCCCACCAGAGGGCCCGCCCGAGCCACGCCTGGACCGGATGGTTGGCCCCCACCAGAGGGACCGCCTGAACCGCGCCTGGACGATATGAATGGTGCCCGCCGGAGGGCCCGCCCTAGCCGCGCTTGGACCGAATAGATGGCCCCCGCCAGAGGGACCGCCTGAGCCGCACCTGGACCGGAAGGATGGCCCCCGCCAGAGGGCCCGCCCGAGCTGCGCCTGGACCGGATGGCCCCCACCAGAGGGACCGCCCGAACCGCGCCTGGACCGGATGAATGGCGCCCGCCGGAGGGCCAGCCCTAGCCACGCTTGGACCGAGTAGATGGCCCCTGCCAGAGGGCCCGCCTGACCGCGCCTGGACCGGATGGATGGTCCCCGCCAGAGGGCCCGCCCGAGCCGCACCTGGACCGGATGGATGGCCCCCGCCAGAGGGCCCACCCGAGCCGCGCCTGGATCGGATGGATGGCCCCTACCAGAGGGCCCGCCTAGCTGCGCCTGGACCGGATGGATGGCCCCCACCAGAGGGCCCGCCCTATCCACGCCTGGACCGGATGGATGGCCCCCACCAGAGGGCCTGCCAGAGCCGCGTCTGAATCGGAATAGTGCCAGACAGATGAAGAAAGAAAAGGCAACAGCAAGTCCTTCAGGGGATACAAGGAACTATATCCAGCAGTCAGAAGAGCCACAACGCAGACATATCCAAGGGCCAAGTGTGCTGTGATTGGGGGACTGAAGGAGCAGCACCATTATGGATATTACCACCAGTGAGAGGGACCACCGTGAATGGTAAGGGATCAATTCATGGAAAATGTTTACGTAATCAGTAGAGATGAGCGAGCGTACTCGGAAAAGCAGTACTCGCTCGAGTAATTTGCTTTATCCGAGTATCGCTGTGCACGGGTCTGAAGATTCAGGTGCAGGCACGGAGCGGGGAGCTGCAGGGGAGAGCGGGGAGGAACGGAGGTGAGATCTTTCTCTCCCTCTCTCCTGCCCGCTCTCCCCTGCTCCCCGCTGCGACTCACCTGTCAGCCGCAGCGGCACCCGAATCTTCAGACCCGAGCACAGCGATACTGGGATAAAGCAAATTACTCGAGCGAGTAGTGCTTTTCCGAGTACGCTCGCTCATCTCTAGTAATCAGTCATTTAAAGCAGAGTTTGAGGTCGTGGATTTTGTCTTGAAGTTTGGTATTTGTCGCAAATTTCACCCTTTTGGTTGTAAACAGTGAAATCTGCAGCAAACCGTCATCATGCTACAATTTTAAATATCCTGCACGCAATTTTTTCCCATACTATGTGGCAGATTTAAGAAACTGCCTACAAGATAAACAGGTCTTAGTTGTCCCTAGCAACCAATCACAGCACAGCTTTCATTTTACCAGGACAGAATACAAAGCAAAAGCTGCACTGTGATTGGTTGCCAGGGGCAACTAAGACAGCTTTTCTTTTAGACATACTCATAGATGTAGTTGGGATTTATTAAATCTCATCCATATTGCTTATATTGTAAATGCTGCGAATTCTCCATGTGAAAAAAATTCACGAAATATCTGTAGCATTTTTGCCCCATGTGAAATGTACCCCAATCAGGAGCGGACTGGGATTAAAAAAAGACAGTCCTGGTGCACAACAATCAACACCCCAAATACAATATGAACCCCCTCGCTCCAAGCCACATTGCAGATATATAATATAATAGACGCTGTGCCGCTGAAATAGAAAAGATTTTTGCTATATGAACGCGCAATAAAAACAAAACAAGTTTTACCATTTTTACAGAAAATTGTATTTATATCGATACATCTGTAACACCCCAAATTCAAGCACCGCCCAAGCTGAAGCCGTATAAAGGAGCTCACACTAGCTATACAAAACAAATCACAAAGTTAATTATCATCAATGTACTGGTGCACCACGTAGTGCTTATTTAAAGCACAAAATCAGAGAGCCCGCCCGAGCCGCGCCTGGACCGGAAGGATGGCCCCCGCCAGAGGGCCCGCCCGAGCCACGCCTGGACCGGAAGGATGGCCCCCGCCACAGGGCCCACCCGAGCGCGCCTGGACCGGAAGGATGGCCCCCGCCAGAGGGCCTGCCGGAGCCGCGCCTGGACCGGAAGGATGGCCCCCGCCAGAGGGCCCGCCCGATCCGCGCCTGGACCGGAAGGATGGCCCCCGCCAGAGGGCCCGCCCGAGCCGCGCCTGGACCAGAAGGATGGCCCCCGCCAGAGGGCCCGCCCGAGCCGCACCTGGACCTGAAGGATGGCCCCCACCAGAGGGCCCGCCCGAGCCACGCCTGGACCGGATGGTTGGCCCCCACCAGAGGGACCGCCTGAACCGCGCCTGGACGATATGAATGGTGCCCGCCGGAGGGCCCGCCCTAGCCGCGCTTGGACCGAATAGATGGCCCCCGCCAGAGGGACCGCCTGAGCCGCACCTGGACCGGAAGGATGGCCCCCGCCAGAGGGCCCGCCCGAGCTGCGCCTGGACCGGATGGCCCCCACCAGAGGGACCGCCCGAACCGCGCCTGGACCGGATGAATGGCGCCCGCCGGAGGGCCAGCCCTAGCCACGCTTGGACCGAGTAGATGGCCCCTGCCAGAGGGCCCGCCTGACCGCGCCTGGACCGGATGGATGGTCCCCGCCAGAGGGCCCGCCCGAGCCGCACCTGGACCGGATGGATGGCCCCCGCCAGAGGGCCCACCCGAGCCGCGCCTGGATCGGATGGATGGCCCCTACCAGAGGGCCCGCCTAGCTGCGCCTGGACCGGATGGATGGCCCCCACCAGAGGGCCCGCCCTATCCACGCCTGGACCGGATGGATGGCCCCCACCAGAGGGCCTGCCAGAGCCGCGTCTGAATCGGAATAGTGCCAGACAGATGAAGAAAGAAAAGGCAACAGCAAGTCCTTCAGGGGATACAAGGAACTATATCCAGCAGTCAGAAGAGCCACAACGCAGACATATCCAAGGGCCAAGTGTGCTGTGATTGGGGGACTGAAGGAGCAGCACCATTATGGATATTACCACCAGTGAGAGGGACCACCGTGAATGGTAAGGGATCAATTCATGGAAAATGTTTACGTAATCAGTAGAGATGAGCGAGCGTACTCGGAAAAGCAGTACTCGCTCGAGTAATTTGCTTTATCCGAGTATCGCTGTGCACGGGTCTGAAGATTCAGGTGCAGGCACGGAGCGGGGAGCTGCAGGGGAGAGCGGGGAGGAACGGAGGTGAGATCTTTCTCTCCCTCTCTCCTGCCCGCTCTCCCCTGCTCCCCGCTGCGACTCACCTGTCAGCCGCAGCGGCACCCGAATCTTCAGACCCGAGCACAGCGATACTCGGATAAAGCAAATTACTCGAGCGAGTAGTGCTTTTCCGAGTACGCTCGCTCATCTCTAGTAATCAGTCATTTAAAGCAGAGTTTGAGGTCGTGGATTTTGTCTTGAAGTTTGGTATTTGTCGCAAATTTCACCCTTTTGGTTGTAAACAGTGAAATCTGCAGCAAACCGTCATCATGCTACAATTTTAAATATCCTGCACGCAAGTTTTTCCTATACTATGTGGCAGATTTAAGAAACTGCCTACAAGATAAACAGGTCTTAGTTGTCCCTAGCAACCAATCACAGCACAGCTTTCATTTTACCAGGACAGAATACAAAGCAAAAGCTGCACTGTGATTGGTTGCCAGGGGCAACTAAGACAGCTTTTCTTTTAGACATACTCATAGATGTAGTTGGGATTTATTAAAATCTCATCCATATGGCTTATATTGTAAATGCTGCGAATTCTCCATGTGGAAAGTCTGCACGAAATATCTGTAGCATCTTTTCCCCGTGTGAAATGTACCTTAATCAGGAGGGGACTGGGATTAAAAAAAGACAGTCCTGGTGCACAACAATCAACACCCCAAATACAATATGAACCCCCTCGCTCCAAGCCACATTGCAGATATATAATATAATAGACGCTGTGCCGCTGAAATAGAAAAGATTTTTGCTATATGAACGCGCAATAAAAACCAAACAAGTTTTACCATTTTTACAGAAAATTGTATTTATATCGATACATCTGTAACACCCCAAATTCAAGCACCGCCCAAGCTGAAGCCGTATAAAGGAGCTCACACTAGCTATACAAAACAAATCACAAAGTTAATTATCATCAATGTACTGGTGCACCACGTAGTGCTTATTTAAAGCACAAAATCAGAGAGCCCGCCCGAGCTGCGCCTGGACCGGAAGGATGGCCCCCGCCAGAGGGCCCGCCCGAGCCGCGCCTGGACCGGAAGGATGGCCCCCGCCAGAGGGCCCACCCGAGCCGCGTCTGGACCGGAAGGATGGCCCCCGCCAGAGGGCCCACTCGAGCCGCGCCTGGACCGGATGGATGGCCCCCGCCAGAGGGCCCGTCTGAGCCGCGCCTGGACCCGATGGATGGCCCCCGCCAGAGGGCCCACCCGAGCTGCACCTGGACCGGATGGCCCCCGCTAGATTGCCCGCCTGATCCGCGCCCGGACCAGATGGATGGCCCCCGCCAGAGGGCTCGCCCTAGCCACGCCTGGACCAGATGGATGGCCACCGCCAGAGGGCCCGCCTGAGCCGCGCCTGGACCGGATGGATGGCCTCCGCTGGAGGGCCCACCTAAGCCGCACCTGGACCGGATGGATGGCCCCCACCAGAGGGCCCGCCCTAGCCGCGCTTGGACCGGATAGATGGCCCCCGCCAGAGGGCCCGCCCAAACCGCGTCTGGACCGGATGGTCCCCTACCAGAGGGCCCGCCTAGCCGCGCCTGGACCGGATGGATGGCCCCCACCAGAGGGCCCGCCCTAGCCACGCCTGGACCGGATGGATGGCCCCCACCAGAGGGCCAGCCAGAGCCGCGTCTGAATCGGAATAGTGCCAGAGAGATGAAGAAAGAAAAGGCATCAGCAAGTCCTTCAGGGGATACAAGGAACTATATCCAGCAGTCAGAAGAGCCACAACGCAGACATATCCAAGGGCCAAGTGTGCTGTGATTGGGGGACTGAAGGAGCAGCACCATTATGGATATTACCACCAGCGAGAGGGACCACCGTGAATGGTAAGGGATCAATTCATGGAAAATGTTTACGTAATCAGTCATTTAAAGCAGAGTTTGAGGTCGTGGATTTTGTCTTGAAGTTTGGTATTTGTCGCAAATTTCACCCTTTTGGTTGTAAACAGTGAAATCTGCAGCAAACCGTCATCATGCTACAATTTTAAATATCCTGCACGCAATTTTTTCCTATACTATGTGGCAGATTTAAGAAACTGCCTACAAGATAAACAGGTCTTAGTTGCCCCTAGCAACCAATCACAGCACAGCTTTCATTTTACCAGGACAGAATACAAAGCAAAAGCTGCACTGTGATTGGTTGCCAGGGGCAACTAAGACAGCTTTTCTTTTAGACATACTCATAGATGTAGTTGGGATTTATTAAATCTCATCCATATTGCTTATATTGTAAATGCTGCGAATTCTCCATGTGAAAAAAATTCACAAAATATCTGTAGCATTTTTGCCCCATGTGAAATGTACCCCAATCAGGAGCGGACTGGGATTAAAAAAAGACAGTCCTGGTGCACAACAATCAACACCCCAAATACAATATGAACCCCCTTGCTCCAAGCCACATTGCAGATCTATATATATAAAAATGAATGTATGTCTGTGTGCGTGCATGTCTGTTTGTCCTTTATGCGCTACTACACCATTCATCCGATCGCCATGAAACTTTGGGAAGTTGTTGAGTACACTCCTGGGAAGATTATAGGCATAGTACAACTATCCCACGATAAATGGCGCGCGCGAGCGTCGTCGACAGTTACCACCCCCCCACGTAGATCGAATAAGTAAGCCACCTGCTATTGTGATGTCATCACTAATGTCATCAACATCGGACGCCCTTGAACATGCCCCAACATGTTCTATAAAGCTGCATTGTGATGTCATTAAGGCTCTATTATGACACGTACAGCTTGGAACCACTAGAGCACGCCAGCCAATTACCATTGGAGTTGGAAGTGGGTAAACAAGTACTAGGATATCTTCCTAAGAAGCCACAGCAGCCGGATAAATTGTATGTTCCACCCAACGGCTATTTTATTCAGCCCGCAAGGGGGAAGCAGCGGCCTACAAAATCTCATTCAGGTAGGTAGGTTCAGTTCTTGGAGGTTGGGGAATGCTTATGGGCAAGGCCTTATGTCTCATCCCAACTCGATTATTCAATTCTAAGCGCAAAAGAATTAGCGTCCAAATTTTATGTACGGAATTTAATTCTCTCACTTCCCAATGTCATAGAAACTTGAAATTTGGCACGAGCATTGATTATGTCATAAATAGGAAAAGTTAATGGGTCCCAACTCGATTATTCAATTCAAAGCGCCAAAGAATTAGCGTTCAAATTTTACGTACGGAATCTAATTCTCTCATTTCCTGATGTCATAGATAGATAGATAGATAGATAGATAGATAGATAGACTGTATGCAATAACCCTGATAGATAGATAGATAGATAGATAGATAGATAGATAGATAGATAGATAGACTGTATGCAATGACACGTACAGCTTGAAACCATAAATACTAGAGCACGCCAGCCATTTACAGTCAGTCTCCATTGGAGTTGGAAGTGGGCAAACATGTACTAGGCTATCTTCCCAAGAAGCCACAGCAGCCGGATAAATTGGATGTTCCACACAACGGCTATTTTATTCAGCCTGCAAGGGGGAAGCAGCGGCCTACAAAACCTCAGTGGTCGCTGCTGCCATCATCTAGATATATAAAAACGAATGTATGTATGTATGTCTGTCTTCGCAGCAACGCGCGACGGGTACGCTAGTATATAATATAATAGACGCTGTGCCGCTGAAATAGAAAAGATTTTTGCTATATGAACCCGCAATAAAAACAAAACAAGTTTTACCATTTTTACAGAAAATTGTATTTATATCGATACATCTGTAACACCCCAAATTCAAGCACCGCCCAAGCTGCAGCCGTGTAAAGGAGCTCACACTAGCTATACAAAACAAATCACAAAGTTAATTATCATCAATGTACTGGTGCACCACGTAGTGCTTATTTAGAGCACAAAATCAGAGAGCCCACCTGAGCCGAGCCTGGACCGGAAGGATGGCCCCCGCCAGAGGGCCCGCCGAGCCGTGCCTGGACCGGAATGATGGCCCCCGCCAGAGGGCCCGCCTGAGCCGTGCCAGGACCGGAAGGATAGCGCCCGCCAGAGGGCCCGCCGGAGCCGCGCCTGGACCGGAAGGATGGCCCCTGTCAGAGGGCCCGCCGAAGCCGCGCCCGGACCTGAAGGATGGCCCCCGCCAGAGGGCCCGCTCGAGCAGCGCCTGGACCGGATGGATGCCCCCGCCAGAGGGCCCGCCCGAGCCGCGCCTGGACCGGATAGATGGCCCCCGTTAGACGGCCCGCCCGAACCGTGCCTGGACCGGATGGATGGCCCCCGCCAGAGGGCCCGCCTGAGCCGCGCCTGGACCGGATGGATGGCCCCCACCAGAGGGCCCACCTGAGCCACGCCTGGACCGGATGGATGGCCCCCGCCAGAGGGCCCACCGGAGCCTTGCCAGGACCGGAAGGATGGCCCCCGCCAGAGGGCCCACCTGAGCCGCGCCTGGACCGGATGGCCCCCGCCAGAGGGCCTGCCTGAGCCGCGCCTGGACCGGATGGATGGCCCCTGCCAGAGGGACCGCCCGAAGCGCGCCTGGAGCGGAAGAATGGCGCCCGCCAAAGGGTCCGCCCGAGTCGCGTCTGGACCGGATGGAAGGCCCCCGCCAGAGGGACCGCCCGAGCCGAGCCTGGACCGTAAGGATGGCCCCCGCCAGAGGGCCCGCCCGAGCCGTGCCTGGACCGGAATGATGGCCCCCGCCAGAGGGCCCGCCTGAGCCGTGCCGGGACCGGATGGATGGCCCCCGCTAGAGGGCTCGCCTCAACCGCGCCTAGACCGGATGGATGGCCACCGCCAGAGGGCCCGCTTGAGCCGCGCCTGGACCGGATGGATGGCCCCCGCCAGAGGGCCCACCCGAGCCGCGCCTGGACCGGATGGATGGCCCCCGCCAGAGGGCCCACCCAAGCCGCGCCTGGATCGGATGGATGGCCCCTACCAGATAGCCCGCCTAGCCGCGCCTGGACCGGATGGATGGCCCCCACCAGAGGGCCCGCCCTAGCCACGCCTGGACCGGATGGATGGCCCCCACCAGAGGGCCTGCCAGAGCCGCGTCTGAATCGGAATAGTGCCAGAGAGATGAAGAAAGAAAAGGCAACAGCAAGTCCTTCAGGGGATACAAGGAACTATATCCAGCAGTCAGAAGAGCCACAACGCAGACATATCCAAGGGCCAAGTGTGCTGTGATTGGGGGACTGAAGGAGCAGCACCATTATGGATATTACCACCAGCGAGAGGGACCACCGTGAATGGTAAGGGATCAATTCATGGAAAATGTTTACGTAATCAGTCATTTAAAGCAGAGTTTGAGGTCGTGGATTTTGTCTTGAAGTTTGGTATTTGTCGCAAATTTCACCCTTTTGGTTGTAAACAGTGAAATCTGCAGCAAACCGTCATCATGCTACAATTTTAAATATCCTGCACGCAATTTTTTCCCATACTATGTGGCAGATTTAAGAAACTGCCTACAAGATAAACAGGTCTTAGTTGCCCCTAGCAACCAATCACAGCACAGCTTTCATTTTACCAGGACAGAATACAAAGCAAAAGCTGCACTGTGATTGGTTGCCAGGGGCAACTAAGACAGCTTTTCTTTTAGACATACTCATAGATGTAGTTGGGATTTATTAAAATCTCATCCATATGGCTTATATTGTAAATGGTGCGAATTCTCCATGTGGAAAGTCTGCACGAAATATCTGTAGCATTTTTTCCCCATGTGAAATGTACCCTAATCAGGAGCGGACTGGGATTTAAAAAAGACAGTCCTGATGCACAACAATCAACACCCCAAATACAATATGAACCCCCTCGCTCCAAGCCACATTGCAGATATATAATATAATAAATGCTGTGCCGCAGAAATAGAAAAGATTTTTGCTATTTGAACGCGCAATAAAAACAAAACAAGGTTTACCATTTTTACAGAAAATTGTATTTATATCGATATATCTATAACACCCCAAATTCAAGCACCGCCCAAGCTGAAGCCGTGTAAAGGAGCTCACACTAGCTATACAAAACAAATCACAAAGTTAATTATCATCAATGTACTGGTGCACCACGTAGTGCTTATTTAAAGCACAAAATCAGAGAGCCCGCCCGAGCTGCGCCTGGACCGGAAGGATGGCCCCTGCCAGAGGGCCCGCCTGAGCCGATCCTGGACCGGAAGGATGGCCCCCGCCAGAGGGCCCGCCCGAGCTGCACCTGGACCGGATGGCCCCCGCCAGAGGGCCCGCCCGAGCCGCGCCTGGACCGGATGGCCCCTGCCAGAGGGCCCGCCTGAGCCGCGCCTGGACCGGATGGATGGCCCCCGCCAGAGGGCTCACCCTAGCCGCGCCTGGACCGGATGGATGGCCACCGCCAGAGGGCCCGCCCGAGTCGCGCCTGGACCGGATGGATGGCCCCCACCAGAGGGACCGCCCGAACCGCGCCTGGAGCGGATGAATGGCGCCCTCCAGAGGGCCCGCCCGAGCCGCGCTTGGACCGGATAGATGGCCCCCGCCAGAGGGCCCGCCCGAGCCGAGCCTGGACCAGAAGGATGGCCCCCGCCAGAGGGCCTGCCCGAGCTGCACCTGGACCGGATGGCCACCGCCAGAGGGCCCGCCCGAGCCGCGCCTGGACCGGATGGCCCCCGCCAGAGGGCCCGCCCGAGCCGCGCCTGGACCAGATGGATGGCCCCCGCCAGAGGGCCCGCCTGAGCCGCGCCTTGACCGGATGGATGGCCACCGCCAGAGGGCACGCCTGAGCCGCGCCTGGACCGGACGGATGGCCCCCGCCGAGGGCCCACCCGAGCCGCGCCTGGACCGGATGGATGGCCCCCGCCAGAGGGCCCACCCGAGCCGCGCCTGGATCGGATGGATGGCCCCTACCAGAGTGCCCGCCTAGATGCGCCTCGACCGGATGGATGGCCCCCACCAGAGGGCCCGCCCTAGCCACGCCTGGACCGGATGGATGGCCCCCACCAGAGGGCCTGCCAGAGCCGCGTCTGAATCGGAATAGTGCCAGAGAGATGAAGAAAGAAAAGGCAACAGCAAGTCCTTCAGAGGATACAAGGAACTATATCCAGCAGTCAGAAGAGCCACAACGCAGACATATCCAAGGGCCAAGTGTGCTGTGATTGGGGGACTGGGGGAGCAGCATCATTATGGATATTACCACCAGCGAGAGGGACCACCGTGAATAGTAAGGGATCAATTCATGGAAAATGTTTACGTAATCAGTCATTTAAAGCAGAGTTTGAGGTCGTGGATTTTGTCTTGAAGTTTCGTATTTGTCGCAAAATTCACCCTTTTGGTTGTAAACAGTGAAATCTGCAGCAAACCGTCATCATGCTACAATTACCACCAGTGAGAGGGACCACCGTGAATGGTAAGGGATCAATTCATGGAAAATGTTTACGTAATCAGTAGAGATGAGCGAGAGTACTCGGAAAAGCACTACTCGCTCGAGTAATTTGCTTTATCCGAGTATCACTGTGCACGGGTCTGAAGATTCAGGTGCTGGCACGGAGCGGGGAGCTGCAGGGGAGAGCGGGGAGGAACGGAGGTGAGATCTTTCTCTCCCTCTCTCCCGCCCGCTCTCCCCTGCTCCCCGCTGCGACTCACCTGTCAGCCGCAGCGGCACCCGAATCTTCAGACCCGAGCACAGTGATACTGGGATAAAGCAAATTACTCGAGCGAGTAGTGCTTTTCCGAGTACGCTCGCTCATCTCTAGTAATCAGTCATTTAAAGCAGAGTTTGAGGTTGTGGATTTTGTCTTGAAGTTTGGTATTTGTCGCAAATTTCACCCTTTTGGTTGTAAACAGTGAAATCTGCAGCAAACCGTCATCATGCTACAATTTTAAATATCCTGCACGCAATTTTTTCCCATACTATGTGGCAGATTTAAGAAACTGCCTACAAGATAAACAGGTCTTAGTTGCCCCTAGCAACCAATCACAGCACAGCTTTCATTTTACCAGGACAGAATACAAAGCAAAAGCTGCACTGTGATTGGTTGCCAGGGGCAACTAAGACAGCTTTTCTTTTAGACATACTCATAGATGTAGTTGGGATTTATTAAAATCTCATCCATATGGCTTATATTGTAAATGGTGCGAATTCTCCATGTGGAAAGTCTGCACGAAATATCTGTAGCATTTTTTCCCCATGTGAAATGCACCCTAATCAGGAGCGGACTGGGATTAAAAAAAGACAGTCCTGGTGCACAACAATCAACACCCCAAATACAATATGAACCCCCTCGCTCCAAGCCACATTGCAGATATATAATATAATAGACGCTGTGCCGCTGAAATAGAAAAGATTTTTGCTATATGAACGCGCAATAAAAACAAAACAAGTTTTACCATTTTTACAGAAAATTGTATTTATATCGATACATCTGTAACACCCCAAATTCAAGCACCGCCCAAGCTGAAGCCGTGTAAAGGAGCTCACACTAGCTATACAAAACAAATCACAAAGTTAATTATCATCAATGTACTGGTGCACCACGTAGTGCTTATTTAAAGCACAAAATCAGAGAGCCCGCCCGAGCCGCGCCTGGACCGGAAGGATGGCCCCCTCCAGAGGGCCCGCCCGAGCCACGCCTGGACCGGAAGGATGGCCCCCGCCAGAGGGCCCGCCCGAGCCACGCCTGGACCGGAAGGATGGCCCCCGCCACAGGGCCCACCCGAGCGCGCCTGGACCGGAAGGATGGCCCCCGCCAGAGGGCCTGCCGGAGCCGCGCCTGGACCGGAAGGATGGCCCCCGCCAGAGGGCCCGCCCGAGCCGCTCCTGGACCGGAAGGATGGCCCCCGCCAGAGGGCCCGCCCGAGCCGCACCTGGACCTGAAGGATGGCCCCCGCCAGAGGGCCCGCCCGAGCCACGCCTGGACCGGATGGTTGGCCCCCACCAGAGGGACCGCCTGAACTGCGCCTGGACGATATGAATGGCGCCCGCCGGAGGGCCCGCCCTAGCCGCGCTTGGACCGAATAGATGGCCCCCGCTAGAGGGCCCGCCTGAGCCGCACCTGGACCGGAAGGATGGCCCCCGCCAGAGGGCCCGCCCGAGCTGCACCTGGACCGGATGGCCCCCACCAGAGGGACCGCCCGAACCGCGCCTGGACCGGATGAATGGCACCCGCCGGAGGGCCCGCCCTAGCCACGCTTGGACCGAATAGATGGCCCCCGCCAGAGGGCCCGCCTGAGCGCCTTGACCGCATGGATGGTCCCCGCCAGAGGGCCCGCCCGAGCCGCACCTGGACCAGATGGATGGCCCCCGCCAGAGGGCCCACCCGAGCCGCGCCTGGATCGGATGGATGGCCCCTACCAGAGGGCCCGCCTAGCCGCGCCTGGACCGGATGGATGGCCCCCACCAGAGGGCCCGCCCTAGCCACGCCTGGACCGGATAAATGGCCCCCACCAGAGGGCCTGCCAGAGCCGCGTCTGAATCGGAATAGTGCCAGACAGATGAAGAAAGAAAAGGCAACAGCAAGTCCTTCAGGGGATACAAGGAACTATATCCAGCAGTCAGAAGAGCCACAACGCAGACATATCCAAGGGCCAAGTGTGCTGTGATTGGGGGACTGAAGGAGCAGCACCATTATGGATATTACCACCAGTGAGAGGGACCACCGTGAATGGTAAGGGATCAATTCATGGAAAATGTTTACGTAATCAGTAGAGATGAGCGAGCGTACTCGGAAAAGCACTACTCGCTCGAGTAATTTGCTTTATCCGAGTATCGCTGTGCACGGGTCTGAAGATTCAGGTGCTGGCACGGAGCGGGGAGCTGCAGGGGAGAGCGGGGAGGAACGGCGGTGAGATCTTTCTCTCCCTCTCTCCCGCCCGCTCTCCCCTGCTCCCCGCTGCGACTCACCTGTCAGCCGCGGCGGCACCCAAATCTTCAGACCCGAGCACAGCGATACTGGGATAAAGCAAATTACTCGAGCGTGTAGTGCTTTTCCGAGTACGCTCGCTCATCTCTAGTAATCAGTCATTTAAAGCAGAGTTTGAGGTCGTGGATTTTGTCTTGAAGTTTGGTATTTGTCGCAAATTTCACCCTTTTGGTTGTAAACAGTGAAATCTGCAGCAAACCGTCATCATGCTACAATTTTAAATATCCTGCACGCAATTTTTTCCCATACTATGTGGCAGATTTAAGAAACTGCCTACAAGATAAACAGGTCTTAGTTGTCCCTAGCAACCAATCACAGCACAGCTTTCATTTTACCAGGACAGAATACAAAGCAAAAGCTGCACTGTGATTGGTTGCCAGGGGCAACTAAGACAGCTTTTCTTTTAGACATACTCATAGATGTAGTTGGGATTTATTAAAATCTCATCCATATGGCTTATATTGTAAATGCTGCAAATTCTCCATGTGGAAAGTCTGCACGAAATATCTGTAGCATCTTTTCCCCGTGTGAAATGTACCTTAATCAGGAGGGGACTGGGATTAAAAAAAGACAGTCCTGGTGCACAACAATCAACACCCCAAATACAATATGAACCCCCTCGCTCCAAGCCACATTGCAGATATATAATATAATAGACCCTGTGCCGCTGAAATAGAAAAGATTTTTGCTATATGAACGCGCAATAAAAACAAAACAAGTTTTACCACTTTTACAGAAAATTGTATTTATATCGATACATCTGTAACACCCCAAATTCAAGCACCGCCCAAGCTGAAGCCGTGTAAAGGAGCTCACACTAGCTATACAAAACAAATCACAAAGTTAATTATCATCAATGTACTGGTGCACCACGTAGTGCTTATTTAAAGCACAAAATCAGAGAGCCCGCCCGAGCTGCGCCTGGACCGGAAGGATGGCCCCCGCCAGAGGGCCCGCCCGAGCCGCGCCTGGACCGGAAGGATGGCCCCCGCCAGAGGGCCCACCCGAGCCGCGCCTGGACCGGAAGGATGGCCCCCGCCAGAGGGCCCACCCGAGCCGCGCCTGGACCGGAAGGATGGCCCCCGCCAGAGGGCCCGTCTCAGCCGCGCTTGGACCCGATGGATGGCCCCCGCCAGAGGGCCCGCCCGAGCTGCACCTGGACCGGATGGCCCCCGCCAGATTGCCCGCCTGATCCGCGCCCGGAACAGATGGATGGCCCCCGCCAGAGGGCTCGCCCTACCCACACCTGGACCGGAGGGATGGCCTCCGCCAGAGGGCCCGCCTGAGCCGCGCCTGGACCGGATGGATGGCCTCCGCTGGAGGGCCCACCTAAGCCGCACCTGGACCGGATGGATGGCCCCCACCAGAGGGCCCGCCCTAGCCGCGCTTGGACCGGATAGATGGCCCCCGCCAGAGGGCCCGCCCAAACCGCATCTGGACCGGATAGTCCCCGCCAGAGTGCCCGCCCGAGCCGCGCCTGGACCGGATGGATGGCCCCCACCAGAGGGCCCACCCGAGCCGCGCCTGGACCGGATGGATGGCCCCCGCCAGAGGGCCCGCCTGAGCCACGCCTAGACCAGACGGATGGCCCCCGCCAGAGGGCTCGCCTGAGCCGCGCCAGGACCGGATGGATGGCCCCCGCAAGAGGGCCCGCTTGAGCCGCGCCTGGAGCGGATGGATGGCCCCCACCAGGGGGACCGCCTGAGCCGTGCCTGGACCTGATGGATGGCCCCCGCCAGAGGGCCCACCCGAGCCGCGCCTGGACCGGATGGCCCCCGCCAGAGGGCTCGCCCTAGCAGCGCCTGGATCGGATGGATGGCCATCGCCAGAGGGCCCGCCTGAGCCGCGCCTGGAGCGGACGGATGGCCCCCGCCAGAGGGCCCGCCCGAGCCGCGCCTGGATCGGATGGCCCCTACCAGAGGGCCTGCCTAGCCGCGCCTGGACCGCATGGATGGCCCCCACCAGAGGGCCCACCCGAGCCACGCCTGGACCGGAATGATGGCCCCCGCCAGAGGGCCCGCCCGAGCTGCGCCTGGACCGGAAGTATGGCCCCCGCCAAAGGGCCCGCCTGAGCCGCGCCTGGATCAGATGGATGGCCCCCGCCTGAGCCGCGCCTGGACCGGATGGATGGCCCCCGCCAGAGGGCCCGCCTGAGCCGCGCCTGGACCGGATGGATGGCCCCCGCCAGAGGGCCCGCCCGAGCCGCGCCAGGACCGGATGGATGGCCATCGCCAGAGGGCTGCCCGAGCCACGACTGGACCTGAAGGATGGCCCCCGACAGAGGGCTCGCCCTAGCCACGCCTGGATCGGATGGATGGCCATCGCCAGAGGGCCCGCCTGAGCCGTGCCTGGAGCGGATGGATGGCCCCCGCCAGAGGGCCCGCCCGAGCCGCGCCTCGATCGGATGGATGGCCCCTACCAGAGGGCCCGCCTAGCCGTGCCTGGACCGGATGGATGGCCCCCACCAGAGGGCCCACCCGAGCAGCGCCTGGACCGGAGAGATGGCCCCCGCAAGAGGGCCCGCCTGAGCCGCGCCTGGACCGGATGGATGGCCCCCACCAGAGGGCCCGGCCGAGCTGTGCCTGGACCGGATGGATGGCGCCCGCCAGAGGGCCCGCCTGAGCTGCGCCTGGACCGGGTGGATGGCCCCCACCAGAGGGCCCGCCTGAGCCGCGCCTGAAGCGGATGGATGTCACCGGCCAGAGGGCCCGCCTGAGCCGCGCCTGGACCGGATGGATGGCCCCCGCCAGAGGGCCCGCCCGAGCCGCGCCTGGACCGGATGGATGGCCCCCGCCAGAGGGCCCGCCTGAGCCGCGCCTGGACCGGAAGGATGGCCCCCGCCAGAGGGCCCGCCCGAGCCGCACCTGGACCGGATGGATGGCCCCCGCCAGAGGGCCCGCCTAAGCTGCGCCTGGACCGGATGGATGGCGCCCGCCAGAGGGCCCGCCCGAGCCGCGCCTGGACCGGATTGATGGCCCCCGCCAGAGGGCCCACCCGAGCCACCCCTGGACCGGATGGATGGCCCCGCCACAGGGCCCACCTGAGCCGTGCCTGGACCGAATGGATGTCCCCCGCAAGAGGTCCCGCCCGAGCCGCGCCTGGACCGGATGGATGGCTCCCGCCAGGGGGCCCGCTTGAACCGCGCCTGGACCAAATGGATGGCCCCCGCCAGAGGGCCCGCCCGAGCCGCGCCTGGACCGGATGGCCCCAGCCAGAGGGCCCGCCTGACCGCACCTGTACCGGATGGCCCCCGCCAGAGGACCCGCCAGAGCTGTGCCTGGACCGGAGAATGGGCCCAAAAGATGGCCCGCCCGAGCCACGCCTGGACCGGATGGCCCCCGCCAGAGGGCCCGCCCTAGCCACACCTGGACTGGATGGATGGCCCCCACCAGAGGGCCCACCTGAGCCGCACCTGGACCAGATGGATGGCCCCCGCCAGAGGGCCGACCTGAGCCGCGCCTGGATCGGATCGATGGCCATCGCCAGAGGGCTGCCCGAGCCACGCCTGGACCTGAAGGATGGCCCCCGACAGAGGGCTCGCCCTAGCCACGCCTGGATCGGATGGATGGCCATCGCCAGAGGGCCCGCCTGAGCCGTGCCTGGAGCGGATGGATGGCCCCCGCCAGAGGGCCCGCCCGAGCCGCGCCTCGATCAGATGGATGGCCCCTACCAGAGGGCCCGCCTAGCCGTGCCTGGACCGGATGGATGGCCCCCACCAGAGGGCCCACCCGAGCCGCGCCTGGACCGGAGAGATGGCCCCCGCAAGAGGGCCCACCTGAGCCGCGCCTGGACCGGATGGATGGCCCCCACCAGAGGGCCCGGCCGAGCTGTGCCTGGACCGGATGGATGGCGCCCGCCAGAGGGCCCGCCTGAGCTGCGCCTGGACCGGGTGGATGGCCCCCACCAGAGGGCCCGCCTGAGTCGCGCCTGAAGTGGATGGATGTCACCCGCCAGAGGGCCCGCCCGAGCCGCGCCTGGACCGGATGGATGGCCCCCGCCAGAGGGCCCGCCTGAGCCGCGCCTGGACCGGAAGGATGGCCCCCGCCAGAGGGCCCGCCCGAGCCGCACCTGGACCGGATGGATGGCCCCCGCCAGAGGGCCCGCCTAAACTGCGCCTGGACCGGATGGATGGCGCCCGCCGGAGGGCCCGCCCGAGCCGCGCCTGGACTGGATTGATGGCCCCCGCCAGAGGGCCCACCCGAGCCACCCCTGGACCGTATGGATGGCCCCCGCCACAGGGCCCACCTGAGCCGTGCCTGGACCGAATGGATGTCCCCCTCAAGAGGTCCCGCCCGAGCCGCGCCTGGACCGGATGGATGGCTCCCCCCAGAGGGCCCGCTTGAACCGCGCCTGGACCAAATGGATGGCCCCCGCCAGAGGGCCCGCCCGAGCCGTGCCTGGACCGGATGGGCCCAGCCAGAGGGCCCGCCTGACCGCACCTGTACCGGATGGCCCCCGCCAGAGGACCCGCCCTAGCCACACCTGGACTGGATGGATGGCCCCCACCAGAGGGCCCACCTGAGCCGCACCTGGACCAGATGGATGGCCCCCGCCAGAGGGCCGACCTGAGCCGCGCCTGGATCAGATGGCACCAGCCAGAGGGCCCACCTGAGCCGCGCCTGGACCGGATGGCCCCCACCAGAGGGCCCGCCCGAGCCGTGCCCGGACCAGATGGCCCCCACCAGAGGGCCCGCCGGAGCCGCGCCTGGACCTGAAGGATGGCCCCTGCCAGAGGGCCCGCCCCAGCTGCGCCTGCACCGGATGGATGGCCCCGCCAGAGGGCCCGCCCCAGCCGCGACTGAACCGAATGGATGGCCCCCACCAGAGGGCCCGCCCTAGCCACGCCTGGACCGGATGGATGGCCCCCGCCAGAGGGCCCGCCTGAGCAGCGCCTGGACCGGATGGATGGCCCCTGCCCGAGGGCCCGCCCGAGCCGCACCTGGATGGGACGGATGGCCCCCGCCAGAGGGCCCGCCCGAGCTACGCCTGGACCGGATGGATGGACCCCGCCTGAGGGCCTGCCCGAGCCGCGCCTGGACCGGATGGATGGTCCCCACCAGATGGCCTCCCCGAGCCGCGCCTGGACTGGATGGATGGCCCCCGCCAGTGGACCCACCCTAGTCGCGCCTGGATCGGATGGATGGCCCCCACCAGAGGGAACGCCTAGCCACACGTGGACCGGATGGATGACCCCCACCAGAGGGCCCGCCAGAGCCGCGCCTGGATCGAAAGGATAGCCCCCGCCAGAGGGCCCGCCTGAGCCGCGCCTGGACCGGAAAGATGCCCCCCGCCAGAGGGCCCGCCCGAGCCGCGCCTGGACCGGAAGGATGGCCCCCGCCAGAGGGCCTGCCTGAGCTGCGCCTGGACCGGAAGGATAGCCCCCGCCAGAGGGCCCACCCGAGCCGCGCCCTGACCGGAAGGATGGCCCCCCCCAGAGGGCCCACCCGAGCCGCGCCTGGAGCAGAAGGATGGCCCCCGCCAGAGGGCCCGCCTGAGCCGCGCTTGGACCATATGGATGGCCCCTGCAGGAGGGCCCTCCGGAGCCGTGCCTGGACCGGATAGATGGCCCCCGCCAGAAGGCCCACCCTAGCCGCGCCTGCACCGGAAGTATGGCCCCCGCCAGAGGCCCCGCCCGAGCCGCACCTGGAGCGGATGGATGGCCCCCGCCAGAGGGCCCGCCTGATCCGCGGCTGGACCGGAAGGATGGCCCACGCCAGAGGGCCTGCCTGAGCCGCGCCTGGACCGGATGGATGGCCCCTGCAGGAGGGACCTCCCGGGCCGCGCCTGGACTGGATGGATGGCGCCCGCCAGAGGGCCCGCCTGAGCCGCGCCTGGACCAGATGGATGGCCCCCGCCAGAGGGTCCGCCCGAGTCGCGCCTGGATTGAATGGATGGCCCACGCCAGAAGGCCCCCCCGAGCCGCGCCAGGAACGGATGGCCCCCGCCAGAGGGCCCGCCCGAGCCACGCCTGGACCGGATGGCCCCCGCCAGAGGGCCTGCCCGAGCCGCGCCTGGACAAGATGGATGGCCCTCGCCATAAGGCCCGCCCGAGCCGCGCCTGGACCGTATGGATGGCCACCGCCAGAGGGCTCGCCCCAGCCGCGCCTGGAACGCATGGATGGCCATCGCCAGAGGGCCCGACTGAGCCGCGTCTGGAGCGCATGGATGGCCCCCGCCAGAGGGCCCACCCGAGCCACCCCTGGACCGGATGGATGGCCCATACCAGAGGGCCTGCCTAGCCGCGCCTGGACCGGATGGATGGCCCAGAGCAGAGGGCCCACCCGAGCCGCGCCTGGACCAGATGAATGGCCCCCGCCAGAGGGCCTGCCCGAGCCGCGCCTGGACCGTATGGATGGCCCCCGCCAAAAGGCTCGCCCGAGCCGCGCCGGGACCACATGGATGGCCCCTGCCAGAGGGCCCGCCCAAGCCGCGCCTGGACCGGATGGATGGCCCCCGCCAGAGGGCCCGCCAGAGCCGCGCCTGGACCAGATGGATGGCCCCCGCCAGAGGGCCCGCCTGAGTCGCGCCTGGACTGGACGGATGGCCCCCGCCAAAAGGCTCGCCCGAGCCGCGCCGGGACCACATGGATGGCCCCTGCCAGAGGGCCCGCCCGAGCCGCGCCTGGACCGGATGGATGGCTCCCGCCAGAGGGCCCGCCAGAGCCGCGCCTGGACCAGATGGATGGCCCCCGCCAGAGGGCCCGCCTGAGTCGCGCCTGGACTGGACGGATGGCCCTCGCCAGAGGGTCTGCCCGAGCCGCGCCTGGATTGGATGGATGGCCCCCGCCAGAGGGCCCGCCTGAGCCGCGCCTGGACCGGATGGATGGCCCCCGCCAGAGGGCCCGCCTGAGCCGCGCCTGGACCGGAAGGATGGCCCCCGCCAGAGGGGCCTCCCGAGCCGTGCCTGCACCGGATGGATGGGCCCGCCAGAGGGCCCGCCCGAGCCGCGCCTGGACCGGATGGATGGTCCCCACCAGATGGCCTGCCCGAGCCGCGCCTGGACTGGATGGATGGTCCCCGCCAGTGGACCCACCCTAGTCGCGCCTGGATCGGATGGATGGCCCCCACCAGAGGGAACGCCTAGCCACACGTGGACCGGATGGATGACCCCCACCAGAGGGCCCGCCAGAGCCGCGCCTGGATCGAAAGGATAGCCCCCGCCAGAGGGCCCGCCTGAGCCGCGCCTGGACCGGAAGGATGCCCCCCGCCTGAGGGCCCGCCCGAGCCGCGCCTGGACCGGAAGGATGGCCCCCGCCAGAGGGCCTGCCTGAGCTGCGCCTGGACCGGAAGGATAGCCCCCGCCAGAGGGCCCACCCGAGCCGCGCCCTGACCGGAAGGATGGCCCCCGCCAGAGGGCCCACCCGAGCCGCGCCTGGACCGGAAGGATGGCCCCCGCCAGAGGGCCCGCCTGAGCCGCGCTTGGACCATATGGATGGCCCCTGCAGGAGGGCCCTCCGGAGCCGTGCCTGGACCGGATAGATGGCCCCCGCCAGAAGGCCCACCCGAGCCGCGCCTGCATCGGAAGTATGGCCCCCGCCAGAGGGCCTGCCTGAGCCGCGCCTGGACCGGATGGATGGCCCCTGCAGGAGGGCCCTCCCGGGCCGCGCCTGGACCGGATGGATGGCGCCCGCCAGAGGGCCCGCCCGAGCCGCGCCTGGACCAGATGGATGGCCCCCGCGAGAGTGTTCGCCCGAGTCGCGCCTGGATTGAATGGATGGCCCACGCCAGAAGGCCCCCCCGAGCCGCGCCAGGACCGGATGGCCCCCGCCAGAGGGTCCGCCCGAGCCACGCCTGGACAAGATGGATGGCCCTCGCCATAAGGTCCGCCCGAACCGCGCCTGGACCGTATGGATGGCCCCCGCCAGAGGGCTCGCCCCAGCCGCGCCTAGAACGGATGGATGGCCATCGCCAGAGGGCCCGACTGAGCCGCGTCTGGAGCGGATGGATGGCCCCCGCCAGAGGGCCCACCCGAGCCACCCCTGGACCGGATGGATGGCCCATACCAGAGGGCCCGCCTAGCCGCGCCTGGACCGGATGGATGGCCCCCAGCAGAGAGCCCACCCGAGCCGCACCTGGACCAGATGAATGGCCCCCGCCAGAGGGCCTGCCTGAGCCGCGCCTGGACCGTATGGATGGCCCCCGCCAGAGGGCCTGCCCGAGCTGCGCCTGGACCGTATGGATGGCCCCCGCCAAAAGGCTCGCCCGAGCCGCGCCGGGATCACATGGATGGCCCCTGCCAGAGGGCCCGCCCGAGCCGCGCCTGGACCGGATGGATGGCCCCCGCCAGAGGGCCCGCCAGAGCCGCGCCTGGACCAGATGGATGGCCCCCGCCAGAGGGCCCGCCTGAGTCGCGCCTGGACTGGACGGATGGCCCTCGCCAGAGGGTCTACCCTAGCCGCGCCTGGATTGGATGGATGGCCCCCGCCAGAGGGCCCGCCTGAGCCGCGCCTGGACCGGATGGCCCCCGCCAGAGGGCCCGCCTGAGCCTCACCTGGACCGGATGGCCCCCGCCAGAGGGCCCGCCTGAGCCGTGCCTGGACAGGATGGATGCCCCCGCCATAAGGCCCGCCCAAGCAGCGCCTGGACCGGATGGCCCCCGCCAGAGGGCCCGCCCGAGCCGCGACTGGACCGGATGGATGGCCCCCGCCAGAGGGCCCGCCCGAGCCGCGCCTGGACCGTATGGATGGCCCCGCCAGAGGGCTCGCCCCAGCCGCGCCTGGACCGGATAGATGGCCATCGCCAGAGCGCCCGCCCGAGCCGCGCCTGGAGCGGATGGATGGCCCCCGCCAGAGGGCCCGCCCGAGCCACGCCTGAATCGGATGGATGGCCCCTACCAGAGGGCCCGCCTAGCCGCGCCTGGACCGGATGGATGGCCCCCACCAGAGGGCCCACCCGAGCCGCACCTGGACCGGATGGATGGCCCCCGCCAGAGGGCCCGCCTGAGCCACGCCTGGACCGGAAGGATGGCCCACGCCAGAGGGCCCGCAAGAGCCGCGCCTGGACCGGAAGGATGGCCCCCGCCAGAGGGCCCGCCTGAGCCGTGCCTGCACCGGATGGATGGGCCCGCCAGAGGGACCGCCGAGCCGCGCCTGGACCGGATGGCCCCAGCCAGAGGGCCCGCCTGAGCCGCACCTGGACCGCATGGCCCCCGCCAGAGGGCACGCCAGAGCCGTGCCTGCACCGGATGGATGGGCCCGCCAGAGGGACCGCCCGAGCCGCGCCTGGACCGGATGGCCCCAGCCAGAGGGCCCGCCCTAGCCACATCTGGACTGGATGGATGGCCCCCGCCAGAGGGCCCATCTGAGCCGCGCCTGGACCAGATGGATGGCCCCCACCAGAGGGCCCGCCTGAGCCGCGCCTGGACTGGATGGATGGCCCCCGCCATAGGGCCCGCCTGAGCCGTGCCTGGATCGGATGGCCCCAGCCAGAGGGCCCGCCTGAGCCGCGCCTGGACCGGATGGCCCCCACCAGAGGGCCCGCCTGTACCGTGCCTGGACCGGATGGACCCCACTAGAGGGCCCGCTGGATCCGCGCCTGGATCAGAAGGATATCCTCCGCCAGAGGGCCCGCCCGAGCCGCACCTGGACCGGAAGGATGGCCCCCGCCAGAGGGCCCGCCTGAGCCGCACCAGGACCGGATGGCCCCCGCAAGAGGGCTCGCCTGAGCCGCGCCTGGACAGGATGGATGGCCCCCGCCATAAGGCCCGCCCAAGCAGCGCCTGGACCGGATGGCCCCCGCCAGAGGGCCGTCCGAGCCGCGACTGGACCGGATGGATGGCCCCCGCCAGAGGGCCCGCCTGAGCCGCGCCTGGACCGTATGGATGGCCCTGCCAGAGGTCTCGCCCCAGCCGCGCCTGGACCGGATAGATGGCCATCGCCAGAGCGCCCGCCCGAGCCGCGCCTGCAGCGGATGGATGGCCCCCGCCAGAGGGCCCGCCCGAGCCGCGCCTGAATCGGATGGATGGCCCCTACCAGAGAACCCGACTAGCCGCGCCTGGACCGGATGGATGGCCCCCACCAGAGGGCCCACCCGAGCCGCACCTGGACCGGATGGATGGCCCCCGCCAGAGGGCCCGCCTGAGCCGCGCCTGGACCGGAAGGATGGCCCACGCCAGAGGGCCCGCCTGAGCCGTGCCTGCACCAGATGGATGGGCCCGCCAGAGGGACCGCCCGAGCCGCGCCTGGACCGGATGGCCCCAGCCAGAGGTCCCGCCCGAGCCGCACCTGGACCGCATGGCCCCCGCCAGAGGGCACGCCAGAGCCGTGCCTGCACCGGGTGGATGGGCCCGCCAGAGGGACCGCCCGAGCCGCGCCTGGACCGGATGGCCCCCGCCAGAGGGCCCGCCTGAGCCTCACCTGGACCGGATGGCCCCCGCCAGAGGGCCCGCCTGAGCCGTGACTGGACAGGATGGATGCCCCCGCCATAAGGCCCGCCCAAGCAGCGCCTGGACCGGATGGCCCCCGCCAGAGGGCCCGCCCGAGCCGCGACTGGACCGGATGGATGGCCCCCGCCAGAGGGCCCGCCCGAGCCGCGCCTGGACCGTATGGATGGCCCCGCCAGAGGGCTCGCCCCAGCCGCGCCTGGACCGGATAGATGGCCATCGCCAGAGCGCCCGCCCGAGCCGCGCCTGGAGCGGATGGATGGCCCCCGCCAGAGGGCCCGCCCGAGCCACGCCTGAATCGGATGGATGGCCCCTACCAGAGGGCCCGCCTAGCCGCGCCTGGACCGGATGGATGGCCCCCACCAGAGGGCCCACCCGAGCCGCACCTGGACCGGATGGATGGCCCCCGCCAGAGGGCCCGCCTGAGCCACGCCTGGACCGGAAGGATGGCCCACGCCAGAGGGCCCGCAAGAGCCGCGCCTGGACCGGAAGGATGGCCCCCGCCAGAGGGCCCGCCTGAGCCGTGCCTGCACCGGATGGATGGGCCCGCCAGAGGGACCGCCGAGCCGCGCCTGGACCGGATGGCCCCAGCCAGAGGGCCCGCCTGAGCCGCACCTGGACCGCATGGCCCCCGCCAGAGGGCACGCCAGAGCCGTGCCTGCACCGGATGGATGGGCCCGCCAGAGGGACCGCCCGAGCCGCGCCTGGACCGGATGGCCCCAGCCAGAGGGCCCGCCCTAGCCACATCTGGACTGGATGGATGGCCCCCGCCAGAGGGCCCATCTGAGCCGCGCCTGGACCAGATGGATGGCCCCCACCAGAGGGCCCGCCTGAGCCGCGCCTGGACTGGATGGATGGCCCCCGCCATAGGGCCCGCCTGAGCCGTGCCTGGATCGGATGGCCCCAGCCAGAGGGCCCGCCTGAGCCGCGCCTGGACCGGATGGCCCCCACCAGAGGGCCCGCCTGTACCGTGCCTGGACCGGATGGACCCCACTAGAGGGTCCGCTGGATCCGCGCCTGGATCAGAAGGATATCCTCCGCCAGAGGGCCCGCCCGAGCCGCACCTGGACCGGAAGGATGGCCCCCGCCAGAGGGCCCGCCTGAGCCGCACCAGGACCGGATGGCCCCCGCAAGAGGGCTCGCCTGAGCCGCGCCTGGACAGGATGGATGGCCCCCGCCATAAGGCCCGCCCAAGCAGCGCCTGGACCGGATGGCCCCCGCCAGAGGGCCGTCCGAGCCGCGACTGGACCGGATGGATGGCCCCCGCCAGAGGGCCCGCCTGAGCCGCGCCTGGACCGTATGGATGGCCCTGCCAGAGGTCTCGCCCCAGCCGCGCCTGGACCGGATAGATGGCCATCGCCAGAGCGCCCGCCCGAGCCGCGCCTGCAGCGGATGGATGGCCCCCGCCAGAGGGCCCGCCCGAGCCGCGCCTGAATCGGATGGATGGCCCCTACCAGAGAACCCGACTAGCCGCGCCTGGACCGGATGGATGGCCCCCACCAGAGGGCCCACCCGAGCCGCACCTGGACCGGATGGATGGCCCCCGCCAGAGGGCCCGCCTGAGCCGCGCCTGGACCGGAAGGATGGCCCACGCCAGAGGGCCCGCCTGAGCCGTGCCTGCACCAGATGGATGGGCCCGCCAGAGGGACCGCCCGAGCCGCGCCTGGACCGGATGGCCCCAGCCAGAGGTCCCGCCCGAGCCGCACCTGGACCGCATGGCCCCCGCCAGAGGGCACGCCAGAGCCGTGCCTGCACCGGGTGGATGGGCCCGCCAGAGGGACCGCCCGAGCCGCGCCTGGACCGGATGGCCCCAGCCAGAGGGCCCGCCTGAGCCGCACCTGGACCGCATGGCCCCCGCCAGAGGGCACGCCAGAGCCGTGCCTGCACCGGATGGATGGGCCCGCCAGAGGGACCGCCCGAGCCGCGCCTGGACCGGATGGCCCCAGACAGAGGGCCCGCCCTAGCCACACCTGGACTGGATGGATGGCCCCCGCCAGAGGGCCCACCTGAGCCGCGCCTGGACCAGATGGATGGCCCCCACCAGAGGGCCCGCCTGAGCCGCGCCTGGACTGGATGGATGGCCCTCGCCATAGGGCCCGCCTGAGCCGTGCCTGGATCGGATGGCCCCAGCCAGAGGGCCCGCCTGAGACGCGCCTGGACCGGATGGCCCCCACCAGAGGGCCCGCCTGTACCGTGCCTGGACCGGATGGACCCCACTAGAGGGCCCGCCGGATCCGCGCCTGGATCAGAAGGATATCCCCCGCCAGAGGGCCCGCCTGAGCCGCACCTGGACCGGAAGGATGGCCCCCGCCAGAGGGCCCGCCTGAGCCGCACCAGGACCGGATGGCCCCCGCCAGAGGGCCCGCCTGAGCCACGCCTGGACCGGATGGCCCCCGCCAGAGGGCCCGCCTGAGCCGCGCCTGGACAGGATGGATGGCCCCCGCCATAAGGCCCGCCCAAGCAGCGCCTGGACTGGATGGCCCCCGCCAGAGGGCCCGCCCGAGCCTCGACTGGACCGGATGGATGGCCCCCGCCAGAGGGCCCGCCTGAGCCGCGCCTGGACCGTATGGATGGCCCCGCCAGAGGGCTCGCCCCAGCCGCGCCTGGACCGGATGGATGGCCATCACCAGAGCGCCCGCCCGAGCCGCGCCTGGAGCGGATGGATGGCCCCCGCCAGAGGGCCTGCCCGAGCCGCGCCTGAATCGGATGGATGGCCCCTACCAGAGAGCCCGCCTAGCCGCGCCTGGACCGGATGGATGGCCCCCACCAGAGGGCCCACCCGAGCCGCACCTGGACCGGATGGATGGCCCCCGCCAGAGGGCCCGCCTGAGCCGCGCCTGGACCGGAAGGATGGCCCACACCAGAGGGCCCGCCTGAGCCGCGCCTGGGCCGGAAGGATGGCCCCCGCCAGAGGGCCCGCCTGAGCCGTGCCTGCACCGGATGGATGGGCCCGCCAGAGGGACCGCCCGAGCCGCGCCTGGACCGGATGGCCCCAGCCAGAGGGCCCGCCCGAGCCGCACCTGGACCGCATGGCCCCCGCCAGAGGGCACGCCAGAGCCGTGCCTGCACCGGATGGATGGGCCCGCCAGAGGGACCGCCCAAGCCGCGCCAGGACCGGATGGCCCCCGCCAGAGGGCCCGCCCTAGCCACACCTGGACTGGATGGATGGCCCCCGCCAGAGGGCCCACCTGAGCCGCGCCTGGACCAGATGGATGGCCCCCACCAGAGGGCCCGCCTGAGCCGCGCCTGGACTGGATGGATGGCCCCCGCCATAGGGCCCGCCTGAGCCATGCCTGGATCGGATGGCCCCCGCCAGAGGGCCCGCCTGAGCCGTGCCTGGACCGGATGGACCCCACTAGAGGGCCCGCCGGAGCCGCGCCTTGATCGGAAGGATATCCCCCGCAAGAGGGCCCGCCTGAGCCGCACCTGGACCGGAAGGATGGCCCCCGCCAGAGGGCACGCCTGAGCCGCACCAGAATCGGAAGCTTGGCCCCCGCCGGAGGGCCCACCAGAGCTGCGCCTGGACCGGAAGGATGGCCCCCGCCAGAGGGCTCGCCTGAGCCGAACCTGGACCAGAAGGATGGCCCCCGCCAGAGGGCCCACCCGAGTCGCGCCCGGACCGGAAGGATGGCCCCCCCCAGAGGGCCCGCCCGAGCCGTGCCTGGACCGGATAGATGGCCCCTGCCAGAAGGCCCACCCGAGCCGTGCCTGGACCGGATGGATGGCCCCAGCCAGAGGGCCTGCCCGAGCCGCGCCTGGACCAGATGGCCCCCGCCAGAGGGCCCGCCTGAGCCGCACCTGGACCGGATGGCCCCCGCCAGAGGGCCCGCCCGAGCCGCGCCTGGACCGGAAGGATGGCCCCGATAGAGGGCCCCTTCTAACCGTGCCTGGCCCGGATGGATGGCCCCCGCCTGAGGGCCCGCCTGAGCCGCACCTGGACCGGAAGGATGGCCCCCGCCAGAAGGCCCGCCCGAGCAGCGCCCGGACCGGATGCATGCCCCCCCCCCCAGAGGGCCCGCCCGAGCCGCGCCTGGACCGGAAGGATGGCCCCCACCAGAGGGCCCGCCTGAGGGACGCCTGGACCAGATGGATGGCCCCTGCCAGAGGGCCCGCCCTAGCCGCGCCTGGACCGGATGGATGGTCCCCGCCAGAGGGCCCACCCAAGCCGCGCCTGGACCGGATGGATGGCCCCAACCAGAGGGCCCGCCCGAGCCACGCCTGGAGCGGATGGATGGCCCCCAGCAGAGGGCCCACCCGAGCCGCGCCTGGACCAGATGAATGGCCCCCGCCAGAGGGCCTGCCTGAGCCGCGCAAGGACCATATGGATGGCCCCCGCCAGAGGGCCTGCCCGAGCTGCGCCTGGACCGTATGGATGGCCCCCGCCAAAAGGCTCGCCCGAGCCGCGCCGGGACCACATGGATGGCCCCTGCCAGAGGGCCCGCCCGAGCCGCGCCTGGACCGGATGGATGGCCCCCGCCAGAGGGCCCGCCAGAGCCACGCCTGGACTAGATGGATGGCCCCCGCCAGAGGGCCCGCCTGAGTCGCGCCTGGACTGGACGGATGGCCCTCGCCAGAGGGTCTGCCCGAGCCGCGCCTGGATTGGATGGATGGCCACCGCCAGAGGGCCCGCCTGAGCCGCGCCTGGACTGGATGGCCCCCGCCAGAGGGCCCGCCTGAGACGCGCCTGGACAGGATGGATGGCCCCCGCCATAAGGCCCGCCCAAGCAGCGCCTGGACCGGATGGCCCCCGCCAGAGGGCCCGCCCGAGCCGCGACTGGACCGGATGGATGGCCCCCGCCAGAGGGCCCGCCCGAGCCGCGCCTGGACCGTATGGATGGCCCCGCCAGAGGGCTCGCCCCAGCCGCGCCTGGACCGGATAGATGGCCATCGCCAGAGCGCCCGCCCGAGCCGCGCCTGGAGCGGATGGATGGCCCCCGCCAGAGGGCCTGCCCGAGCCACGCCTGAATCGGAAGGATGGCCCCTACCAGAGGGCCCGCCTAGCCGCGCCTGGACCGGATGGATGGCCCCCACCAGAGGGCCCACCCGAGCCGCACCTGAACCGGATGGATGGCCCCCGCCAGAGGGCCCGCCTGAGCCGCGCCTGGACCGGAAGCATGGCCCACACCAGAGGGCCCGCAAGAGCCGCGCCTGGACCGGAAGGATGGCCCCCGCCAGAGGGACCGCCCGAGCCGCGCCTGGACCGGATGGCCCCAGCCAGAGGGCCCGCCTGAGCCGCACCTGGACCGCATGGCCCCCGCCAGAGGGCACGCCAGAGCCGTGCCTGCACCGGATGGATGGGCCCACCAGAGGGACCGCCCGAGCCGCGCCTGGACCGGATGGCCCCAGCCAGAGGGCCCGCCCTAGCCACACCTGGACTGGATGGATGGCCCCCGCCAGAGGGCCCACCTGAGCCGCGCCTGGACCAGATGGATGGCCCCCACCAGAGGGCCCGCCTGAGCCGCGCCTGCACTGGATGGATGGCCCCCGCCATAGGGCCCGCCTGAGCCGTGCCTGGATCGGATGGCCCCAGCCAGAGGGCCCGCCTGAGCCGCGCCTGGACCGGATGGCCCCCACCAAAGGGCCCGCCTGTACCGTGCCTGGACCGGATGGACCCCACTAGAGGGCCCGCCGGATCCGCGCCTGGATCAGAAGGATATCCCCCGCCAGAGGGCCCGCCTGAGCCGCACCTGGACCGGAAGGATGGCCCCCGCCAGAGGGCCCGCCTGAGCCACGCCTGGACCGGATGGCCCCCGCCAGAGGGCCCGCCCGAGCCACGCCTGGACAGGATGGAAGGCCCCCGCCATAAGGCCCGCCCAAGCACCGCCTGGACCGGATGGCCCCCGCCACAGGGCCCGCCTGAGCCGCGACTGGACCGGATGGATGGCCCCCGCCAGAGGGCCTGCCTGAGCCGCGCCTGGACCGTATGGATGGCCCCGCCAGAGGGCTCGCCCCAGCTGCGCCTGGACCGGATGGATGTCCATCGCCAGAGCGCCCGCCCGAGCCGCGCCTGGAGCGGATGGATGGCCCCCGCCAGAGGGCCCGCCCGAGCCGCGCCTGAATCGGATGGATGGCCCCTACCAGAGAGCCCGCCTAGCCGCGCCTGGACCGGATGGATGGCCCCCACCAGAGGGCCCACCCGAGCCGCACCTGGACCGGATGGATGGCCCCCGCCAGAGGGCCCGCCTGAGCCGCGCCTGGACCGGAAGGATGGCCCACACCAGAGGGCCCGCCTGAGCCGTGCCTGCACCGGATGGATGGGCCCACCAGAGGGACCGCCCGAGCCGCGCCTGGACCGGATGGCCCCAGGCAGAGGGCCCGCCCGAGCCGCACCTGGACCGCATGGCCCCCGCCAGAGGGCACGCCAGAGCCGTGCCTGCACCGGATGGATGGGCCCGCCAGAGGGACCGCCCGAGCCGCGCCTGGACCGGATGGCCCCCGCCAGAGGGCCCGCCCTAGCCACACCTGGACTGGATGGATGGCCCCCGCCAGAGGGCCCACCTGAGCCGCGCCTGGACCAGATGGATGGCCCCCACCAGAGGGCCCGCCTGAGCCGCGCCTGGACTGGATGGATGGCCCCCGCCATAGGGCCCGCCTGAGCCGTGCCTGGATCGGATGGCCCCAGCCAGAGGGCCGCCTGAGCCGCGCCTGGACCAGATGGCCCCCACCAGAGGGCCCGCCTGAGCCGTGCCTGGACCGGAAGCACCCCACTAGAGGGCCCGCCGGATCCGCGCCTTGATCGGAAGGATATCCCCCGCCAGAGGGCCCGCCTGAGCCGCACCTGGACCGGAAGGATGGCCCCCGCCAGAGGGCACGCCTGAGCCGCACCAGAACCGGAAGCTTGGCCCCCGCCAGAGGGCCCACCAGAGCTGCGCCTGGACCGGAAGGATGGCCCCCGCCAGAGGGCTCGCCTGAGCCGAACCTGGACCGGAAGGATGGCCCCCGCAAGAGGGCCCACCCGAGTCGCGCCCGGACCGGAAGGATGGCCCCCCCCAGAGGGCCCGCCCGAGCCGTGCCTGGACCGGATAGATGGCCCCTGCCAGAAGTCCCCCCCGAGCCGCGCCTGGACCGGATGGATGGCCCCAGCCAGAGGGCCTGCCCGAGCCGCGCCTGGACCAGATGGCCCCCGCCAGAGGGCCCGCCTGAGCCACGCCTGGACCGGATGGCCCCCGCCAGAGGGCCCGCCCGAGCCGCGCCTGGACCGGAAGGATGGCCCCGACAGAGGGGCCCTTCTAACCGTGCCTGGCCCGGATGGATGGCCCCCGCCTGAGGGCCCGCCTGAGCCGCACCTGGAGAGGATGGATGGCCCCAGCCAGAAGGCCCGCCCGAGCCGCACCTGGACCGCATGGCCCCCGCCAGAGGGCACGCCAGAGCCGTGCCTGCACCGGATGGATGGGCCCGCCAGAGGGACCGCCCGAGCCGCGCCTGGACCGGATGGCCCCCGCCAGAGGGCCCGCCCTAGCCACACCTGGACTGGATGGATGGCCCCCGCCAGAGGGCCCACCTGAGCCGCGCCTGGACCAGATGGATGGCCCCCACCAGAGGGCCCGCCTGAGCCGCGCCTGCACTGGATGGATGGCCCCCGCCATAGGGCCCGCCTGAGCCGTGCCTGGATCGGATGGCCCCAGCCAGAGGGCCGCCTGAGCCGCGCCTGGACCGGATGGCCCCCACCAGAGGGCCCGCCTGAGCCGTGCCTGGACCGGAAGCACCCCACTAGAGGGCCCGCCGGATCCGCGCCTTGATCGGAAGGATATCCCCCGCCAGAGGGCCCGCCTGAGCCGCACCTGGACCGGAAGGATGGCCCCCGCCAGAGGGCACGCCTGAGCCGCACCAGAACCGGAAGCTTGGCCCCCGCCAGAGGGCCCACCAGAGCTGCGCCTGGACCGGAAGGATGGCCCCAGCCAGAGGGCTCGCCTGAGCCGAACCTGGACCGGAAGGATGGCCCCCGCAAGAGGGCCCACCCGAGTCGTGCCCGGACCGGAAGGATGGCCCCCCCCAGAGGGCCCGCCCGAGCCGTGCCTGGACCGGATAGATGGCCCCTGCCAGAAGGCCCCCCCGAGCCGCGCCTGGACCGGATGGATGGCCCCAGCCAGAGGGCCTGCCCGAGCCGCGCCTGGACCAGATGGCCCCCGCCAGAGGGCCCGCCTGAGCCACGCCTGGACCGGATGGCCCCCGCCAGAGGGCCCGCCCGAGCCGCGCCTGGACCGGAAGGATGGCCCCGACAGAGGGCCCCTTCTAACCGTGCCTGGCCCGGATGGATGGCCCCCGCCTGAGGGCCCACCTGAGCCGCACCTGGAGAGGATGGATGGCCCCAGCCAGAAGGCCCGCCCGAGCAGCGCCCGGACCGGATACATGCCCCCCCCCAGAGGGCCCGCCCGAGCCGCGCCTGGACCGGAAGGATGGCCCCCACCAGAGGGCCCGCCCGAGGGACGCCTGGACCGGATGGATGGCCCCTGCCAGAGGGCCCGCCCTAGCCGCGCCTGGACCGGATGGATGGTCCCCGCAAGAGGGCCCGCCTGAGCCGTGCCTGGATCGGATGGATGGACCCGCCAGAGGGACCGCCCGAGCCGCGCCTGGACCGGATGGCCCCCGCCAGAGGGCCCGCCCTAGCCACACCTGGACTGGATGGATGGCCCCCGCCAGAGGGCCCACCTGAGCCGCGCCCGGACCGGAAGGATGGCCCCCCCCAGAGGGCCCGCCCGAGCCGTGCCTGGACCGGATAGATGGCCCCTGCCAGAAGTCCCCCCCGAGCCGCGCCTGGACCGGATGGATGGCCCCAGCCAGAGGGCCTGCCCGAGCCGCGCCTGGACCAGATGGCCCCCGCCAGAGGGCCCGCCTGAGCCACGCCTGGACCGGATGGCCCCCGCCAGAGGGCCCGCCCGAGCCGCGCCTGGACCGGAAGGATGGCCCCGACAGAGGGCCCCTTCTAACCGTGCCTGGCCCGGATGGATGGCCCCCGCCTGAGGGCCCGCCTGAGCCGCACCTGGAGAGGATGGATGGCCCCAGCCAGAAGGCCCGCCCGAGCAGCGCCCGGACCGGATACATGCCCCCCCCCCAGAGGGCCCGCCCGAGCCGCGCCTGGACCGGAAGGATGGCCCCCACCAGAGGGCCCGCCCGAGGGACGCCTGGACCGGATGGATGGCCCCTGCCAGAGGGCCCGCCCTAGCCGCGCCTGGACCGGATGGATGGTCCCCGCAAGAGGGCCCGCCCGAGCCGCGCCTGGACCGGATGGATGGCCCCAACCAGAGGGCCCGCCCGAGCCACACCTGGACCGGATGGATGGCCCCTGCCAGAGGGCCCGCCCTAGCCGCGCCTGGACCGGATGGATGGACCCCGCCAGAGGGCCCGCCTGAGCCGCGCCTGGACCGGATGGATGGCCCCTGCCAGAGGGCCCACCCGAGCCGCTCCTGGACCGGAAGGATGGCCCCCGCCAGAGGGCCTGCGTGGACCGGATGGATGGCCCCCGCCAGAGGGCCCGCCCTAGCCGTGCCTGGACCGGATGGATGGCCCCGCCAGAGTGCCCGCCCAAGCCGCGCCTGGACCTGATGGATGGCCCCCGCCAGAGGGCCCACCCGAGCCGCGCCTGGACCGGAAGGATGGCCCCCGCCAGAGGGCCTGCGTGGACCGGATGGATGGCCCCCGCCAGAGAGCCCGCCCGAGCCGCGCCTGGACCAGAAGGATGGCCCCCGCCAGACGTCCCGCCAGACGGCCCGCCAGACGGCCCGCCAGAGCCACGCCTGGAGCGGATGGATGGCCCCCACCAGAGGGCCTGCCCGAGCCACGCCTGTACTGGATGGATGGCCCCCACCAGAGGGCCCGCCCTAGCCAAGCCTGGACCGGATGGATGGCCCCCGCCAGAGGCCCCGCCCTAGCCGCGCCTGGACCGGATAGCCCCCGCCAGAGGGCTCGCCCGAGCCGCGCCTGGACCGGATGGATGGCCCCCACCAGAGGGCCTGCCCTGCCCGCGCCTGGACCGGATGGATGGCACCCACCAGAGGGCCCGCCTGAGCCGCGCCTGTACCGGATGGATGGCCTCCACCAGAGGGCCCGCGTGAGCCACGCCTGGCCTGGATGGATGGCCCCTGCCAGAGGGCCCGCCCGAGCCGTGCCTGGACCGGAAGGATGGCCCCCGCCAGAGGGCTCGCATGGACCGGATGAATGGCGCCCGCCAGAGAGCCCGCCCGAGCCGCGCCTGGACCAGAGGGATGGCCCTCGCAAGAGGGCCCGCCCGAGCCGCACCTGGACCGGAAGGATGGCCCCCGCCAGAGGGCCCGCCCGAGCCGCGCCTGGCCCGGATGGATGGCCCCTGCCAGAGGGCTCGCCTTAGCCGCGCTAGCGTGTGTCTGAGGTGAGCAGCAGGCGGGAAAGATTTAAATACTCGGCGGTCACCTGATCTTGCCAGCCATTCTTTGCAGGGGGTGGGATAGGGCTGGAACGTCACAGGAGGAAGTTGTAATGCCTTCCCTGCATGTCTATTGGCCAGAAAATTGCGCTAACATTTCAGGGAAGTAAATGTTATTGACTCGAGTGCCGCGTGGTGGTCGTCACGAGTAACGAGCATCTCGAACACCCTAATACTCGAACGAGTATCAAGCTCGGACGAGTATGCTCGCTCATCTCAACTCGGCTGCCTTTGCTATTAACCTGAAATAAAAGTCTGCTTGTCCGGCTCTAACTTAACATTAAAAGGCTCTAACTGCGTACTGGTGGGCTATCACCTGCCAGCCTAAACCACACAAGCAGGACAGGTGCAATTGTAAGTCCTATACTGCGAAAACTTGTGAGAACAACAACTCCAACAGCTTTGGGTGTCTGTGTCTCCAGAGGAGAGAGAGACTGCACAATTCATCTGCCTTTTTAACACACACCCACCGAAGCTGGCCATTAATTAATTAATTGAATTCATTATTATTGAGCCTGCTCCTTGCTGCTTCACAGAATGATAGGAGTCCAGGAGAAATATAACTCCCATCCACCATAACTCCTGTCCTCCTGTCGCATTTTCTATAGTAATACAATCATGCATCTAATGCATTGTATAACTTCCCTCTATTGCATCCATAACCGTTTTTTGAGAGAGTGTCTCTGCTTTTGTTGAACTATGTTCACCCTGATATTTTATATCGCAGTTCATATATTGGCAATTCCATTGTTTAGTTTATATTATAAAAATATTTTTTAATTTTGTTTTTTTTAACATAAAAGAGCAAATACTGCAGATGTTTTTGCTCAATTCATGTTCTAACACTTGTGATCTACAAATAGATTTTTTTGTACATGGTCTCAATTGGGGATCTTCAAAGACGCACACTAACCTTTTAACACAGCATGTTTCCTGAATCAGAATCTATGTAGTTACTTCTATACATTGAATCAGTTTAATTACCAGCATAGTTGATTTGACCCCCTTATTACGAGAAATATCTGCATCATAGTAAAAATTCAACTTAAAGTCCCCTGACATCTGAGTAGGAAATTAGAACAAATAATACACAGCACTGCTTTCTGCATAGTGCGATCTTATCAGTTGGCCATGAATTGCGAAAGTAGAGATCTTGAAAAATGTCTTTTAGGTTTCCTAATGCAACAGAAACAAACTTTCTTTCTGAGGGATGAATATGATGCAACCTTCAAGAATAAATGCTTAAAATTGGGTATTTGCCAAAAAGATTTCAGTTTATTATTAAAACCAGCTTGTAATTGCGATTCAAGGTAATAATAATAATCTTTATTTGTATAGCGCCAACTTATTCCGCAGCGCTTTCAGGCATGGATAAATGCAAAACAATACAACAATTACAATATCAGATACATTGGGTTAGACACAAATGGGTTGAGGGTGGTACAGGAGGTGCAGGGGGTGGGGAACACAGGCAATAGGAAATTTTATGTACAGATCATTTATCAGAAGGCAAACAGGGTGGAGCACCATAGGGAGGTGCGAGGGACTAGGTCAGGAGATTTGGTATGCTTCCCTGAAGAGGTGCGTTTTTAAGGCACGTCTGAAATTTCGTGCATCGGGAATTGTCCGGATGCCTTGGGGTAGAGCATTCCAGAGGATGGGTGCTGCTCTAGTGAAGTCCTGTAGGCGAGCATGAGAGGTTTGTATTACAGGGGTGTTTAGTCTGAGGGTGTTATCCGATCGGAGTGTGCTGGGTGGTGTACTGACAGTAGGGAGGCGATGTATGGTGGCGCAGCGCCATGCAGAGCTTTGTGAGTGAGGTAGAGGAGTTTAAATTTAGTTCTGCAGTGGATGGGCAGCCAATGCAGCGACTGGCATAATGCAGAGGCGTCTGAATAACGACTGGATAGAAAAATGAGTCTAGCTGCTGCATTTAGTATGGATTGGAGTGGAGCGAGTCTAGTGCGGGGGAGGCCAATGAGTAGCGAGTTGCAGTAGTCAAGCCGGGAGTGGATGAGCGCAACCACGAGCGTCTTTAGCGTGTCCGTGGTTAGGAACGGACGTATTTTAGCAATATTTCTGAGGTGCATGTGGCATGTTTGGGCCAGAGATTGGATATGGAGGCAAAGGAGAGGTCAGAGTCCAGTGTGACCCCAAGGCATCGGGCATGCCGTCGGGGGGTTATGATGGTGCCAGACACTGGAATGGAGATGTTGAGGGGAGGTCGGTTAGAAGGTGGAAAGACAAGGAGGTCAGTTTTAGAGAGGTTTAGTTTGAGAAAAAGGGAGGACATAGTGTTAGAGACAGCGGACAGACAGTCGGTGATATTTTGGAGGAATGGTCCAGAGATCTCACGAGAGGAGGTGTATAGTTGGGTGTCGTCAGCATAGAGATGGTATTGGAGGCCGAATCTGTGGATGGTTTGTCCAATTGGGGCAGTATAGATAGAGAAGGGGACCAAGGACCGAGCCCTGGGGTACCCCGACAGCGAGAGGAAGTAGAGCAGAGATAGAACCAGCAAAGGAAACACTGAAAGAGCGGTCAGAGAGGTAGGAGGAGAACCAGGAGAGAGCAGTATCCTTTAGACCAATAGAGTGGAGCATAGTGAGAAGGAGATTATGGTCGACAGTGTCAAATATGACCCTCTTTCTCAGTACTCGCTGGGGATACACTACACAAATATGTGTAAAATAGAGATGAGCGAACGTACTCGGTAAGGGCGACTTCGCAATCGAGCACCGCGATTTTCGAGAACTTCACTACTCGGGTGAAAAGTACTCGGGTGCGCTGTGGGGCGGGGGGTTGCAGAGGGGAGCGGGGGGTAGCAGCGGGGAACAGGGGGGGGGCCCTCTCTCTCTCCCTCTCCCCCCCCCCCACACTCCCCGCTCACCCACAGCGCACCCGAGTACTTTTCACCCGAGTAGTGAAGTACTCGAAAATCGCAGTGCTCGATTGCGAAATCGCCCTTACCGAGTACGTTCGCTCATCTCTAGTGTAAAACCATTGTGGAATAGAAAATAACATCAACCATAATTGATGCAGAATAGAATATAGTTCAGAGAATGAACAAGTATAGGGAAGAGAATAACAAAAAAGGAAAAATGATAAATGAGTGCATGCATAATTACACATGAAAATATACAATATCACTTGTATCGCTAGCAGAAAAATACATGATAATCATAACACGTAAGCCTCATGCACATGGGCACGCACGGATTTAGCGTGGGAAATCCCACACAAAATCCTCCTGTGCCTGCTGCCTGCGTCTTCTTTCTGGATGCAAATGTGCCCCCCTGGCCCCGGAGCACATTTGCAGTACAGAGGACGTTGTGACGCCGCCTAGGTGATGACGTGCATCCGCGACACTTCTGCAATGCTCATTGCAGAAGTGGCACGGGAGGGACGGCTTCCATTGACGAAAAGTAGAGCATGCTGTGATTTTATTTCCGCACGTAGCGGCTGCAAATAAAATCCGTTGGTGTGCATGGAGAGACGAATCTACAAACACATCAAGGGGCACATTGAGCAGCGGATTGCCTGCGCCTGTTGACAAGCGCGGAATTCGCGGCTCAATTTACCCTGTGTGCATGAGGCTCAATGAAAAATATATAATCAATAGTAGACAGTAATTATTGCATTTCCTTCCTAGTTTAAAAAAAAAGAACAAAAAGTAAAAAAAAAAAATTGCTTTGCAATGCTTTATAGCCTGTTGCATGGCAAATAAACTTCCTAAAAATCATATTAGTATGAATATTGCCAGTAACTGTTTGTTTTCTAAATATCAGTTTAATGTTTCACAATAGTGGTTTAAGAAACATGTTTAATCATCTTTAGGCCTCCTGCACACGAGTGGGTCGGACCTCGCATGCGGGATTCCCGCTGTGGAGTTCGACCCAGTGCCCAGCTGGTGACCCCAGCTTACCTGTCCGGCGGCTTCTGCACACACTGCGGATGTGCCGGCTGGCACTCAGTCACACAGGCGCAGTAACCGCTGACGCTGTGGGGGGGCGCATATCACTGCGGAAGTGCCGCAGGACGGACAGCTTTCATAGAGTTCAATGGAAGCCAGCCGTGCGTGATCCGCACAAAGTTGCAGCATGCTGCGATTTACTCTTCGTGCGCGGAAAATCGCAATCGCTTTCCGCTCGTGGAGATAAAGTGACGGTTCTGCCATTGAATACTATGGGCTGTACTACCTGCAGAGTCCGGAGGCGGACGCCCCCCACCGACTCGGCAATGCAAATATGCCCATGTACAGGAGGCCTTAAAAGTAGTTCAGAAAGTGCATAAAATAAATGAGCATTGCATCAAGGCCCGTAATCTGAGACAAACTTGTGGTTGTTGGGGATGGTGTTTCCTTAGGGCTCATGCCCATATCGGCCTCCCCACAGCATTTTACCAATGTTTGTAAACACCAGTTCTGCTGGCAGAGACTGCTTAGGCTGGGAGTGCACTACACATGCCCGCATATCACACACACATGGACATGCGTAGAGTGACTTTTTTTTTATTGACATTTTTAAGGAAAAAACATTCTTGAGCAGGTCATAATAATTACACAATTTTTTTTTTATCACATAACACACATTTCTATTACAGTAGCATTACTACCTTTAGTTGTTAACATAAGCTTCCCTCTTAGTGTTTTTTGTGTATTGAACAAAGCTTAGCTCATGCATATACCCTCCATTTTTTGTTTTTCCCTTTGTCCCCCCTCCCTTAGGCCTAATTCACATGGATGGATTTATGCGGCGGAAATCTGTGGCGTTTCACTGCAGCTATTAAGTTCTATTGAACCTAAAAGCTCAATGTACATGCTGTGGAATTCTGCAGCATGAAATTACCCGCAGCATGTCCTATTTGCTGCGGGTATACGTGCGGACGGCTACCATTGTAGTCAATGGAAGCCGCCCGTCACGCTATACTTCTGCTGTAGCACAGCGGAAGTATATCGCGAATACGCGCCCTGCCTACCGCAGGCCGCGTCATATGACAGTACCGGCGCGTCATGCGCTGTACTGTGCATGCGCGCCGTCATGCGGGACTTCAAGCAACGGATCCGGAAGTAAGTATGGGGTCTTTGGGGTGGGCGCCGTGACGGACTCCGCTGCGGTATTCCACTTGCGGAGCCCGTCACGACCGTGTGCATAAGGTCTTAACCTCTAATGATTGTTATACCACGTTATAATATCTATTTAAAAAACACATAACTGATAATTTTTAAACTAAAGTAGCCTGCAGTGTATCCCCGCAGCGATCGCCTTTTTTCAAAAATTCCCCACTCTGTTTCAGAGTGGGGTTGCGTATGAAAACGCTGCCCATATGCAATGTATTACATGTGGACAGCATTTCATACATTGCCTATACCAATGTATAGGGCTCACGCTGTGTGGTATGCAGAGAAATAGAGCATGCTGCGATCTATTTCTCATGGACATCGATACGCAGTGTCCACACGCACATGTGCATGGATCAGTGAAAGTCCATTGACTCCATTTACCGCATATCACGCGACTGTGCAAAACACGTGTAACATGCGGTGAAAACACGGTTGTGTACATGAGCCCTTACAAAAAATTAAAGGGGTCAGTCAAGCAAAATCATTTACCACCTATCCAAATGATACATGATCGCTGGCAGTCTCACTGCTGGGACCCCCACTTATCAAGAGAATGAAGCATCCTGAGCTCCCTGGTGGAATGGTGCGCCTTTGTGATGACCTCTGCATTCACTTCAATAGAACTGAGAGAGATGTCCGAATGCACTGCTCAGCTAGCTCTATAGATAGTAAATGGAGCAGTGTCATGCATGCACACCCTCTACCCCATTCATTAGGGGGATTCTATGTGTGACATTCTAATGATCATGGGAGGATACAGAAGTCAGCCGTACAGCGATCATACCTGTATCGCCTATCTTGTAGATAAATGATAAATCATTTTAGTGAGATAACACCCTTAAAAGGCATTATCAGCATTTGAATCCCAAAATAGGAGTTATACGAATTCAAATTAGTTGTGTACCCTGTATGAAATCAAGGAGTAGGCAGTGGGAAAGAGGGATAAGAGCAGGGGAGGTTGACCCCCTAGAGGTCATCGCTCACCTAAGAATCGACGCTTTGAGACTAAGCTGCATGGCTTGGCCCTCTGCCCATGAAATAGGCCCAGTCACATGACCCTTGGTAGATACCACAATGGAATACCAACCCGCCGGAGAAATGCCAAATGAAACTTTAACTTTTTTTTTCAACATATTCAAGTAGGTTCGGGACTCCTGGTGCCAGCTCGCAGTAAACTGGAGATGCATGGTCTGTAGATCTCAATCACTAAGTTGCTGATCAACAATATACAGGCACGCTCACCAGATTTTTCTCCTTTGATAAGGTAGTTGCTTGATCAGTAAATGATTCGGCAATTTCAGCAGTTGCAGGAATCTGGCACAACTCCTTCAGCTTCCTGGATTGGTCGCGGCCCATTTGCTGAGCGCTCTGCGCTTAAACAGTTACACAAAAGTAAAAACATTGTCACATATTCCTTCATATATCCTTGGTAGTGATGAGCGAGCATACTCGCTAAGGGCAATTGCTCGAGCGAGCATTGCCCTTAGCGAGTACCTGCCCGCTCGAGAGAAAAGGTTCGGCTGCGGGCGGCAGGGGAGAGCGAGGAGGAACGGAGGGGAGATCTCTCTCTCCCTCTCTCTTCTTCCCCCCCCCCTTCTGCTCCCCCTGCTGACTGCCGCAACAAACCTGTCACCAGCTGAACCTTTTCTCTCGAGCAGGCAGGTACTCGCTAAGGGCAATGCTCGCTCGAGCAATTGCCCTTAGCGAGTATGCTCGCTCATCTCTAATCCTTGGCTATACAGGACTCTCCATACCCCTCTTACATTAGTACGGTATAAACTCTGCCCCTTTTATAGGACCGTCACGAAAGAATTGTGGACCGTTAGCATGCATGAAAAGGATGCAGTCACTTTAAAGAGCTGGTCTGCTTTATACAACCCTTTACCATATACTGTAATAGACCTTCTCACAGGACACCCTCAAGATTAACTAAAATCAATGGGTCGTCTATGTAACACATGGGCAGACTGGCTTCTTCAGTAACTCTGAAGTGGCTTGCCCCAGCTATTGAATCCATCCTCCCTAACGGGACACTTGGGTAGGACTTGTACAAGATATAAAAACTCTTTAAATAATAGATGGTGATTAGGAGTAGAAAGTGAATTTTAACTGATTCAGCCATAAAATATTTGTGTATAAAGTGCTTTTTATGAGGCTGCTGTTTTTAGACTCGCTGTAAGCACCAACTTTTCATGCCGCCCTGATGCTGCTTTCCTGATTATATTGGTTTACATTTTTGCAAGGAATGTACAGATTTAACATAGACTAATAATATGCGCCCTTATTGTAAGGTCTTGTACATACTGCGAATAAAGGTATGTTAGCGCTTGGTTTTGAAGCCATTTAACTGCTTTCTGACATCCGGACAAACAAAATATATGTAAATCTAATTAGTCAATATTTGCCTGCGTTTGTTTGAACCAGTTGGGTTGCTTTGTGCCATGCTGTGCAAGGAAAGCCAATGGGGGCTGCAATTAATGCAAGGCCTCATCTCCATACATCCAGCTGCCAGGTATCTTTTGGAAGCATTAAAATTGCTTTTCAAAGTAATAGTTTAATGTAAGCAGAATTTAATATGATTTATCGGGATTGATTTGCATATCAGTGCTATGGAAAACCTAATTAAATAGACATCTGAATGAATTCCTTGCTTTCTCACATACTTCAAGACTATAGAATAAGTGAAACTACTATAAATAGTGATGCAGGATTGGTATAGGGGTGTAAGAAGTAATCAAATGGCCCATAGAAAAACTTGTAAAAGGGCCCACTCCACCTTAACCACCTTCAGTAGCAAAAATTTATTATGGTTTCGGTTATTGGGGTTATTTAAGGACAGTTTTGTTTCTCAAAAACGGTCTCAGCCCGCAGTACAAACATAAGAGGGATATACTGTCCTTCCCCCTTCTCACCATTCCGCCAAAGCCCAAATTTAGCTGGTTTTCACTTCCGGGTGCAGGGAGCCATTGATGATGTCACCAACACAAGGGCTATGTGATTGCAACAGCCACTGGATCACTTCAGCTGGTGATTAGCTGCAGTAGTCACATGACATGGGTTGGGACAATACCACTCTGCACCCATAAGTAAAGACCAGTGGAGACAGAGCGCTGGCATAACGGGAGTAGCAAGGAGTGGGAAAGGTGAGTATATCTTTTTTCATGCTTGTGCTGCGGACTGAGCCGTTTTTTAAGAGGAAAAAAGTCCACTGATGACCCCTTTAATTACAGTGATAATGCACATAATGACATCACTGTGTAACAGTAATCTACTTAGTGATGTTACAGCACAGGGAATTTTACAAACAGCAATGTCACAGTACAGACTATATACACTGTGACATCACAGAATAGGAAAAAAATGGTGTCACATGCAGGAATTATGATGTCTCAATAGAGGGATATACCAGTGATATAGTACGGGAATAATTAAGAAAGTAATGCTGCAGAGAACATAGTATGTTATGCTGAAAAAAGACTTGTGTCCATCCCGTTCAGGCTATCAACACTCCCCACCATGTTGATCCAGAGAAAGCAAAAAAAAAACAATGAGATTTCCATCATGTCTTTCACTTCCCTTCTTCCTTCCAGGCTATACAAACTAATTTTTTTAGGCCTCCTTCACAAAGATGTTTTTTTCAGCTATCCGAGGCTTCCATTGTTTTCAGTGGAGCCTCTCACACAGCCTCAGACAGTGTTGGAAAGCACCACGATTTTTAAGCGGAGTCTGTTCTATTTTAGGGCGTTTAGTGCTCCTCATCAATGATCAGCAGTGCTAAAAGCCAGTGTTGACCGCAACATCGCTGCAACCAAAAACGAAAGTAAAACGTGGCAAAGCGCCGCAATTTAAATTGCAGCGCTTTCAGCAACATCTGTGTGAGGGAGGCTTAAGGCTTTTCTGATGAGTTTTGTTAAAGACCTTCCACCATTTTTGTAGCTTGTCCTTGGGCTTGTTCTATTTCATCAGTGTATTTCGGTAGATGAGGTATGATGTACACAGCAAGAGTAACAATGGGGCTGAATAGTAAAAACCTAGGCTGGGACCACATTCAGTTTTTCATACCCCATTCCATTGTCCATTTTAAACCACTAAACTTTAGGTGTCAGTGTAGATGGACCCCCTTAATTATCGGGCCAGCAATGCCTGCTACAACTGCAGTTACACCTATGAATTGGTAGGCCCACTTTCATTTCTGGACACTGCAGCATCAGGTTTGAGGTTTAAAGGTATTTTTTGGGTAAATACTATTGATGACTTCTTGTCCTCAGGACAGGTCATCAATAGTTGATCGCTGGGGACTCACGCTCGGGATCCCCAGTGATTAGCTGATCTCCCAGTCCACTATCATTGCAGCAAGGCTTGATGTTGTCATCGGGGTCGGAGGCAGAGGTGTCATAGAGGTCTTCATTCCTATTGAAATCAATGGGGGCTAAATTCTCCTATTACACTTCTAGCACTTCGGCTTTGACACAGACGTGGAAGTGCTAGAATTCCCATTGATTTCAGTGAGAGTCAAGCACTTTGACGCTTCTGCCTCCGGCCGCACTGAAATGACAGCAGGACGGGTGATTAGCTGATTGCTAGGGATCCCAAGCGGTGAGTCACCGGCAGTCAACTATTGACGAACTTATCTTGAGGATAGGTCATCAGTAGTATTTGCCTGGAAAGCCCCTTTTAATTGGTCACATTAGTAGTATTGCAGTAAGGTCCTCATTTTCAAATTAGGTTGGTGGAAAAAAAAAAATTTGTCAGCAATGACCATACGTTTTTGTATTGCATAAGAGTATAGCAGCTATAAAACAATAGTATATTCAACATTAATGTTGCTTAAAGTAGCATAGCTACATACAGCACATTATAAAACTGTATATATTAAAATTAATCCTTTAGGAAGTGGCCGGAAACAGTCGTCAAAAGGCAAGATCATTATAAAGTTTGGCAACACATATTGGCAGTGTGGGTGGAATACATCCAAAGATTCACTTCTTGCCAGAAAAGCTTGGAGAACTTTAATCCTCTATCCACAATTTGCAACAGGTCAATGATGACACATTAATTGCAGTCAGAATTTGTACAAGTCCTATCATTATGCATGTGTTAGGCCAACTGCCTGATACTGATAATGCGATGTTGAGCTTTGAGGCCCCAAGAATGCTCTTGCTAAGCTTTTAATCGCACTGAGTTTTTTTCTCCTGAGTTTCTCATCAGTTTCAGTTTCACAAAAAAGTTAATTGGGTTTCCATAGATATCATAACATTACAATGTCAGGTTTCCACATGCAAGGGGCAAATAATTACAGCACAATAAAATATTGTCACAAACCGCGATATCAGTACAGAAAGACTATAGTGTTGCAAAAATATTCCAAACAGATCTGCTGAAGGCATTACAATCTTATGGAAACACATTATTCTGTACAAGCCTACAACAGAATAGACTAAACAAAACATACATACGGATAGTGGCATACTAGAACAGAAAACTCTCAGGGTATATGTCAAAAGGTAGGGATTAAGGTAATCCCCCTCTGGAAGTAAGGGGTCGGGTACCCCCCATCAGTCCCAGATGAGCCATACAGGGATGCCATATTTTTCGGAAGCCTTCAATAGTGTTGGTTGTAATAGAACGCAATTTTTCATAAAGCAACATTCAAGATACTTGGTCCCATACTTCTTGTAAGGATAAGGAAAGATACTTCCATTGGGTTTCTATGTGGATCATGACCGCCATACAAATATGTTGAGCCAGCTTATGCGCTTGATTTTTAAGCTTGGGGGGGATTCATCTTCAGAAGGAAGACAGCGTGTGTTTTATGGAACAATAAATTTAGTACCCAGGAAATCAAGCCAACTACTCGATCCCAGAAGAAAGACTGCTGGTCATGACCACCAAATACGTAGATGGGTACCTAGGGTTTGGTAACCCCTAAAACAAAGTGAGGATGAGTCTGGGAACATAACATGAAATTGGACTTGGACCAAATAGGTTCTGTGAAGAATTTTAAGGGAAGTTTCTGCTCGATTTGTCTGATGGTTTTTCCTTAGACACTTATGCCGCAATGCTACCAAGTAAGGAGGGATAAGATAACATTGAAAATCCCATTTAGCCATGAATGGGAGTCTGGTCCATCCAACACTGAATCTCAAATTTGGTTTAAATGCTGCCTCTGGACTCCACATAGAATATTGACAAAATGAAGGATCTGCACCTTTCTCTTTGCCTCCCTTCAAGGTGACTGGACTATATCACTAAATTGTTGCCCTGTAAGGACCCTACTGCAGGATGTTAGGTTGTAGAAGGCTGACCTGACCAGGACAAAAATACTGGGTTGCCCAAAAAAGCATGCTAACTGTCTAGACTGGAGACCTAGTTTAATGATCTCCAAAGCACTAAGAAGTAGTAGACAGGCACAGCTGTCTTAATTAAATGAAGTATAGCGCTGAGCCAATCAGGGGGCAGGTCTGACTCACACCCCCTTCACACCCACTGCAGGCTGGCTGCGCGGAACTCCGGCTGCCGGGAGCAGGTGAGTATATATATATTTTTTATTTTAACACTTTTCTGGATGAATTGCAGGGAAGGGCTTATATATTTAAGCCCTTCCCGACAATTCATCCCACACTCGCCCGCAGCGCATTGCTTTCAATGGAGCCGGCTGTATTGCCGGCTCCATTGAATGCAATGCGCTGGACAGCTCCAGCCCGTTTCTAATGAAACGCAGCTAGGAGCAGATTTTCGGGCGATTTTCGGGCACCGGTCACGCGATTTGCGGATGCGCATCCGTCATGCGATCCGCAAATCGCGCGAAAAAACGCCCGTCTGACTAAGGCCTGAGTCTGTGTGTTGTATGTATTCAGTCAGTGAAAAATAGAAAATACGCCTATGTGAATGGGCTCTTAGGCTGGAGAAATAAAGGGGGACATCATTAAAGGGATTCTGTCATCAGGTTAACAGCAGCATGAACCTAGAACTGGTATGCTCATTGCCCTCTTGGGTGTTTTACTCTGAAACACTGCGGCATTTCAAAATAAATATACTGTGAAGTTTGACTCGGAGCTGAGTTCCCAGCCCCGGAGACAGGCTGCATTGGCTTCTCCCCGCTTGCTGCATGCAGAATAACAACGCTTTTCCCTTCTGCGTACAGGGAGACAGCTGTCACTGTGCATGATGTTGGCAAAGAGTAGCTGGATTGTATCGTTTATCATTCCGCAGGGCTATTGTTAATAATCAAGTATGATTAAGACTGTCTAGTCTAGGGGTACTTTTACACTGGACAATTATAGCTCCTATGCTTTCACAGGAGCAATCAATTGGTTGGGCTCACATGATCAAACCTTAAAGGGATTGTCCAGTTGTAAACTATTGATGGCCTATGTGCAGGATAGACCATGGATAGTGGATTAGTAGGGGTCTACCACCAGGGATCCCTGATGATCAGCTGTTCACCACTGACAGACGAAGAAAGTCTGGCACATCCAAAATTCAATAAAAACTTCTTGGTTTATTATATCGTGTTAAAATTAGTATGAGAGGTGCCATGGTACAGTGATTAATGTTATACGTTTCGGACCAACAGGGTGCTTAAAGGGGTTGTCCCGCGCTGAAACGTTTTGGGTTTTTTTCAATAGGCGCGAGACAAACCCGATGCATGTGTAAAAAAAAAAAAACCAGATAGTACTTACCCGAATCCCCGCACTCCGGTGACTTCTTACTTACCTTGCTAAGATGGCCGCCGGGATCTTCACCCACGGTGGACCGCAGGTCTTCTCCCATGGTGCACCGTGGGCTCTGTGCGTTCCATTGCCGATTCCAGCCTCCTGATTGGCTGGAATCGGCACACGTGACGGGGCGGAGCTACGAGGAGCAGCTCTCCGGCATGAGCAGCCCCATTCAGAAGGGAGAAGACCGGACTGCGCAAGCGCGTCTAATCGGGCGATTAAACGCTGAAATTAGACGGCACCATGGAGACGAGGACGCTAGCAACGGAGCAGGTAAGTGAATAACTTCTGTTTGGCTCATATTTAATGCACGATGTATATTACAAAGTGCATTAATATGGCCATACAGAAGTGTATACCCCCACTTGCTTTCGCGGGACAACCCCTTTAAGTCCTTTGGGAATTATGCTCCTGCATTGAGCTGATTTCTGCAGGAAGCAGACAGCTCCGTTCCAACTTCAGTGGCCAGGCTTGGTATTGCAGACTAAAGTGAATGGGAACTTTGCATGTGATACCAAGATTGCCTGCTACAGGAGGAATGGAGCTGTCTTCTTCCTGTAAAAATAAAATAAGGATAGTCCATAAGTAGTTTAGAACTGGGCAACCCCTTTAAAAGATATATCCTATTGATATTCCATCAGTATTTATGGTTGGAAAAGTGTTTTAAGTTGTGATCCATATATATTTGCAGAGTGTTACTGAAATTAGGGATATGTTGTGAGGTGTGCTGTCACTCTTAATGGTTGGCATAGAGGTACATATTAGAAAATAAGCTACAGCAATCTACTACTGTTATTGCTTGGGTATCACTGGTGCATACTGTACAACAATGTATACAGGGAAAACGAACCCACTCACCAGCAGGATGCACAGAGAGACTTGATCGGAATCAATTGCAGAAGAGAGCAAGAAATCCAGGGTCCATAAAATCACAGCTTTATTTTGACATTAGAATCCCAACAGGAAGAATATACAATGGTGCGATAACCTGACACATTTCAAGCAGTCACAGTAGCTCTTTGGCCTCATGTCCATGGGCGGGTCGGATTCCGCAGGAAAATCCAACCCTGCCCATGGCCGAGGACCCTGCGTACCTGTCCAGGTGTTCTTTTTTCTGTACTGTGGATGTGTGCAAAAGTGTTGGCTAGCAGGGTACAGTTTCATTTGTTTTCAAACTCCTGCTTTGCCACAGATTAGACGGCTCCCATTGACTTCAATGCTGGGGGCCACTTGAAAAAAAGCAATTTTAGCTTAGTGTTTTGGGTTCATTTTTATAGTATTTACCATACATGACAAATATTAAGATACCATTTATTCTACGGATCATTATAATTCTGACAACACAAAATTTAACAAGGGTTTATATTTTACTACTTTTTTACAATACAAGTCTTTGTAAAAAAAAACAAACAACAAAAACAAAAACTGAATCACCACATTCCAAGACCAGAGTAGTTTTATTGTTCCATGGACATAGCTGTATGAGGTCTTGTTTTTTGCAGGAGGACTTGTAGTTTTTATTGGTGTACTTTTGAAGTATATATAGCTTTTTGGATCATTTTTTATTCCTATTTTGGGGAATCAAGATGAACAGGAAATAGCTGTTTTGGCATTTTCTTTTTTAGTTTTTTTACGACATTTACCATGCTCGATAAATATTCTAATATCCAAAGGTATGTGTTATATGGATGTGGTGATACCAAATACATGTAGTTTTTTAAAATTATTATTTTTTTAAATATATACATTTTTTTTCTGTAAAAATATTTAGATGCCATGGTAAGCAATGACTGCAGCACATGCTGGGTTAAATGGCTGAAAGGAGTAATTAGATGAGCAAGTGCTCATCTTCTAATTTTTTTCTAGTTAAAAAAATAAAATCCCCATATGTGACAATCAGAGAGCAAATATACTCCAGAAAAACCCTGGCGCTTCAGTATCCGGGAGTGTATTGTATGAAAAGAGACCCGATGGTCCGCAGTAATATTTCAACCTTTTATTGGAGTTATATTATGCATTTCAGCGTATATAGATGCCTTTTTCAAGTATACAAAATTTCAAAAAAAAAAAATCACATATTTATACAGTAAAAACAGCTAGATACTCACTGTATAAATATGTGATGTTTTACTTGAAATTTTGTATATTTGAAAACGGCATCTATATACACTGAAAGGCATCTATATACGCCTAAATGCATAGTATAATTCCAATAAGTGGCTGAAATATTACTGTGGACCATCGTGTCTCTTTTCATACAATCCACCCCCGGATCCTAAAGCGCGAGGCTTTTTTCTGTACATATTTTAATTCTTCAATCAAGCCCCCTGGAATCCAGGAGGGATTGCTGACTCCTGGACACTTTACCAGACAATCTGGACACTGGATGGGGCGGACTATTATCACTACAAGTCTACATGGACATCAGGTGCAGGTGGGCTCCCATTTCCCAGTGGGATTTCTCACCTAGTGTCTTTAATTTCTTAACACATTACTTCCTTATTTAGACTTCTATATATGGGGATTTGAGGCGCTGCTGCTTGATAAGCGTGCTGATAACATGAACAAAAGTCGATGTTACACTTGGGACAGACAGGAGAATCACAGATCTGTTCTCTGCTGCTGCTCACCCCCCACTGCATCTTCTTTGCTCTGCACACAGACTGAAGTGACAGCTGTAAATTCAGTATTCCCAACTCCACTTCAAGCAGGTGTAACTCCAGTTCTGTTTAGACTACATACAAGCTTTTGGCGTCACTTTAAAGCCAAGAATTATCAGTAGCCATTTAAAGTAGCAGGAGCTCTGTTCGTCCAAAACTGTAATGTCCTTTTTTCCTGTACAACAAATAGAGTGGGGTAAATGGTTTGTGTTAGATTAGAAAAACATGGTTGCTTTCTTCCAGAAACAACATTGCTCCTGTCCTTAGGTTGTCTCTGTTATTAAAGCTCAGCTCCATGCACTTCGCTCCATCGGACTAAAGGACACTGCTCTCTCCTGTTTCTCCTTCTACCTATCTGACTGTTCCTTCAGCATCTCATTTTCTAGCTCCACCTCCTCCCCCTTCTTCCCCTTGCTATTGGGGTCCCCCAGGGCTCTGTCCTCAGCCCCCTCCTCTTCTCCATCTACACACCTCCTATTGGACAAACCATAAGGAGATTTGGTTTCCAGTGCCATCTCTATGCTGATGACACCCAGTTATACACCTCCTCCTGTGACATCACAGCAACATTCCTCCAGAACACCACCAACTGTCTGTCTGGTGTCTCTTACACTGTGTCCTCTCTCTAACTGAACCTCTCAAAAACTGACTTACTGGTGTTTCCGCCCTCTGCTAACCAATCTCATCCTGACATCTTCTTCTCAGTCTGTGGCACCACTATAACTCCCAGCACACCAGCTGCCTTGGGTTCATATTCGACTCCTTTATCCCCTAAATTCAATCTCTGGCCCAAACATGTCAGCTGCACTTCAAGAACTTCACAAGAATCTGCCTTTTTCTCACAATGGACACGCTAAAAATGCTCACTGTTGCCCTCATCCACTCTTGGCTCGATTACTGCAACTCGCTGCTGATCGGCCTCCCCCTTACCAGACTCTTACCTCTCCAATCCATCCTGAATGCGGCAGCCAGGCTCATCTTCCTGTCCAGCCGCTACTCGGACGCCTCTGCCCTGTGCCAGTCACTGCACTGGCTGCCCGTTAAATACAGAATTCAATTTAAACTCACTACCTTCATCCACAATGATATCCATAGCACCGCTCCGCCCTACATTGCTTCCCTCATCGCAATTCGCCACCCAGCCCGCGCCCTCCGCTCTGCTAACGAAATCAGACTAAGAGCCCCTTTAATTTGAACCTCTCATTCCTGCCTTCAAGACTTCTTCAGAGCAGCACCAGTCCTCTGGAAGCACTACCCAAAACTATCCGGGCAATCACTGACACACAAAATCTTAGGCGTGCTCTAAAAATGCACCACTTCAAGGAGGCATACCACATCCCATAAACCAAACCCCTCTGTACTCCCCCTGATAACATGCTCCCTGTCCCACTGACTGCAATCCCTGCTAGCTGTAATGAACCGCCCCCTGCAGTCAAACCGATTCGGCCACTATATGGCCCAATTTGATTATTGTCTATGTGTATAGCACCCTCACTATCCATCTCGTCATACTACGCACATCTCTAGCCCTTTTACCTTCTGTATCACCCCACTATTTGTAGTATGTAAGCTTGTTGGAGCAGGACCTTTACTCTGTTTACATCAATTGATTACTACATGTTTTTCTTTTTATTCCCTATCTTGTAAGCGCTGCGGAATATGTTGGCGCTATATAAAGATTATTATTATTATTAATACTAGATGCTGTTACGTCCATGCGGCACACTGAAGCGCCACGCCTACATACAGACACAAGATTATGTCCATTTAAAACCACAAAAACTCTGACAACATTTGCAAGGGCCAATTAAACCACTCCAAGGCAAGATGGAAGAACACCTGTCCCTTACTAATCAGGGAAAGTGGGGCACTAAAAGCAGGATAATCATCCTGATAAGGTCATCCCCACTGTCTTCAACTGGGACCTGGCTTTCCCTGATTAGGAACCTGGAGCGTGCACAAAACATGGGACACGACACTGTTCACACACACTATACACAGAACAGGACTGCACATAAAGCACATATCTGGCCACCTGTACAGACATAACATACGTCTCTGTTCACACCAACATACAGTGTAACACATACCACACAGAACATAACTGCACATAGAGCACATGTCTTGCCACTTGCACAGACATAACCCACACATCACTGTTCACACCAACACACAGAGCTCACATGCATGCCGATGGTAAACCAGAGATAACCCAACTGTCCTCACACCAAGGAAAAGAAAGGGGAAGAGACTTGTTATTTGTATAGTGCCAACTTATTCCACAGCGCTTTCAGTTCATTTTGTTTATCCCCCCCCCCCCCCCCCCCTTCCCAGCAAGCTAGGTACTCATTTTACCAACCTCGGAAGGATGGAAGTCTGAGTCAACCATGAGCCTGCTACCATGCAGAGATTGAACCCGCAACCTTCAGGTCGTAAGCAAGAGCTTAGGACTGCATACTGGTGCACCACACAAGGCACCAAGGGAATAGAGTCAGCCACTGTGCTGATATAGGGAACAGTTTCAGGCATCACACATCTGACACACACACACACAAGACATAAATGTCTGGAGGCTGCACCTGTCAAAGGGAAGGGAGGAAGGGGTCTGCATATGATACAGACAAGGACTACAGGTGTCCAGACTGTCTTCAGGGAAAGTGAGAGACACACAACAGAGTAGCATGCATAAAACTAACTCTGGGTGGGATTAACACAGAGATACAACGAAGTACTAAAATGACCAGCACAAGCACTACTAAGAGATGCTGGATTTTATATGCAGCAGACAAGAGGCGATTGGCTGGTAGAGAATACCACACTCAGCCAGCTCAATTAAGCCTCACCTGTGAAGCTGTGCTCATGGAAACTTGTAGAAACACAGGTCCCAGACACAGAACCTTAACAGATGCTCCCTGCATTTTTGTCACTGCCAAAAAATGCTATAGGAAAAAAGTATGTAGAAACATCAAGTGTAAGCTTGACCTTTTGCTTCTGTTTTGCATCTAAACCCACACAAACTGCGTTGTTTTTGCTTGTTCTGTAAGCAAGAGGATGTTAGGAATTAGAAAATTATGCAGAAAGCACTCAATTCATTGTTATTACATTGCTCTCTTTATCATAACTTTTATCTAGTTAATCTATAGGTGTAGGTGCCAAGGTCGTACATACTATAGTGACAACCAATGCAGCTCTTTTTGATTCCCTGGCCTGAGGGGTGCTATTTCAAGTTAGTATAGTCTACTTTTTAAAGGAGTTGTCCAAGTTATTGTTGTGGGTTTTTTTTGTTGGTTTTTTTTTAAATAAAATAAAATAGATACAGAAATCATGAGGTATTGCGGATAGTTGCTGCTTCGATGAATATCCCTTAGTTCTCCATTTGTGGCTATGTAAAGATGGGCTTAGTGATAATATGCTAATGGAGCTCTGATTGTATCTCTGGTTCAATTTGTGTTTTTTTTTTGTAATCTATGTTCACTCTGCACAAACATACCGTATATACTCGAGTATTAGCCGACCCGAGTATAGGTCGAGTCAATAAGTTTTACCACAAAAAACTTATTGACTCGAGTATAAGCCGAGCTATACTTGAGTATATACTAGGTAAAGAAAAAATGCAATATTCACCTCCCAGTCGGCATCTGTGTCCCCGGCGCGATGGTCTCCCAGGCGGTGCGGCAAGTTGCTTGAGAATTCTCCCTGCTCGGCTTTGAATTTCCTCGCCGCCAGCACTGTAAGCTCTGTCATTGGATCGAGCGCCAGCCAATCACAGCCGGTGCTCGATAAACCAATCACAACCATTCAGTGATGTCATCCACTGAATGGCTGTGAAGGATCGAGCGCCTGCTGTGATTGCCTGGCGCTCGATCCAATCACAGCACTTGCCTACACAGCGCTGTCGGCGGTGGAATTCAAAGCCGAGCAAGAAGATGACAGCGGGGAGAATTCTCAAACAGCTTGCCGCACTGCCGGGTAGACCATTGCGCTGGAGACACAGACACAGGTTGGGAGGGGAGTATTGCGGGTTTTTTGTTGTTGTTTTTTTTACCTCACTCGAGTATAAGCCGAGGGGGGGGCTTTTTCAGCATAAAAAAATGTGCTAAATAACTAGGCTTATACTCGAGTATATATGGTAATTTAAAAAATCCGATCTATACTCACCTCTCCTGACTCCCTGCATGTCCAGCACTACAGCTCTGTACTCCGTGCTGAATGTGTTTACAGGCAGCAGAGCCAGTCCATGAAAAGGATGCCACAGGCTGCTGTGGCCAATCACAAACCTCAGCACTCAAATGCTGCTGTCTGTAATTGATTGACCGAGCCTTTGATGTCACGTACACAGGCTGATTGCAGCCTCTAAACCCAACATGTGATGGAAGACCGAAACTGCAGGGACCTGGTAGAAGTGAATATAGGATCTTTTATTATGCTTAGGAATGTGGATCATGTTTTTAAAAAAACAGCAGAAAACCCGTTAACCTAATAAGGACCAAGTGCAGCAAAAATACAGCACTTGGTCCTCTGCATTAAACCTGCGCTATTGTAAATATATGGCGCCATAGTTTAAAGCTCCTGCTCTTGCAATGTAGTAGATCAGGTGCTCAGCTGTCTAAAGGCTCATTTACACGAGCCGATGATCGCTAAAAAAAAATTGTTAAAAGGCAATTGTTTTAGCGATAATCGTTGCATCTAAATATGCGACCATCGTGCACTTTTAGTGCACTGCTTGCTGATCGTTAAATTCAGTCCAACCTAAAAATCATCTGTCAGCCTTATCAGCAATTCTTCATGGGTAGTGCTGATAGCATTGTTTCCATCTGGAGAACAAAGGATCTGAACACAGATAAGAGTCCTTGGGCTATTAATTGCATTCAGTGAAGGCTTCATTTGCACACTTAATTGCTCTTAAGTAGCTGAGTGGCTACTTAAAAGTTTATGCAAAATGATCGCTCAAAGCTGTCACTCAAACTGTTGTTTGAGCAATCTTTAAGCGAACATCAGCCCGTGTAAATGGGCCTTAAGACCACTGAGGACCATGAGTAGAAGACTGCAGTGGTTTATAACCGCTTCTACCTTATCTTCTTCAGCCTGTGCTGTTTCCTCTACTGAATCTAGCAAACACGCCACCCCTGGCATGGCAAAGCAGCTGTCTTTAGCAGACCCAGATCAGTCCTGTCAGTGACCGAGTGCCAATTGTCATACTAGGGGGTGTTCTCCCCTGTAACTGGAGCTCCTGAGTGCCCCATTTACAGTGGAAAATTGAAATAAGAAAAAAAAAAAAGAAGACAGTGTGAATGTCCCCCAGAGGTCTCATATGATGTCACGGGGGACATAGATGTTATAAACGAAAAAAATTACAAAATTAAGGGAAAAAAACTGATTTAAATGCGAAAATATTTAAAAAAAAGAAAAACGCAACAACCCACCACACACCTAAAGGGTCACCATATTTAAAGGGTCACCATATCCTCCCTGTAATTTGACACTTTTACAAATTATATATGAAAATGTCCAAAACAAAATGTGGAACCCATTGATGTGTTTTATTTTAGCATAAATATACTAATGTTAAAAATATATAACTATATATTTTAAAAAAATCATTTTTTAACTTTTCATACACATTACCCCTAAATAAAATTTAAAAAATGGTTACAAAAATTTTTTTTTTAAAAATCACTAAAACACTATAGTCCTGAAGGGGTTAATGAGTGATGAGAACCTGCACAGGGATGCACCCTCTACAGATACTGTAATACTGGCAAACATGGAAGTAGAATATGTACTTAAAAGTCATGAAAATGGAATAGAGACACCGGGATCCCCTATAAGGCGTGGTTAGAAGTGTAGAGATCTTTGTATATATAATATAGAAATGCTTAGTCATCAACATGGGACATTAACCCCTTAACGACCAGCCCATAGTGTTTTTACGTCCTCCCGAAGTGGGCTCTATTCTCTGAGGACGTAAAAACATGCTTCCTGCAGAGAATAGTGCCCCTCGGGCTGTGGACGTGACAGCTCCATGCTGTCGGTGTCCGCAGGTAGCTGACAGCATGGAGCTGTCATCCCGGGCTGTTCGGAGCCCCCCCCGGCATTGCGATCGGCGCTATGCAATGTATAGCGCCGATCGCAAAAAAAGTAAATGAAAGTACATAAAAGTTAAAGATTCAGCTGCTCTGATGGATCGGATCCATCGGAGCAGCTGAAATTACTCACCCAGGTCCTGCACGCTGCTCCCCGCTCTCCTGCCGCTCCGGGGCCCGAAGCCGGTCTTCTGCGCATGAGCGCCAGGCGGCATTACGTCAGCCGCATGCGCAGAAGGCCCGGCGGCGCGGGAGATTTAAAATCTCCTGGCTCCCGGCTCCTGTAGGTAGCCGGGAGGCAGGAGATGTCAGCGGGGACTGCGGTGAGCGGTCCCCGGTACCGCGATCGCCGTTATCCAATGGTTAGCGGCGATCGCGAAAAAGTTAAAAAAAAGTTTTAAAAAAGTCAGTTTCACCTCCCCTCATGGATCGGATCCATGAGGGGAGGTGAAAATACTCACCCCCAGTCCTCAGCGGTGTCCCGATGTCCCGGGACCCGAATCCCCGTCTGCGCATGCGCGCCCGATGATTGACATCGGGCGCGTGCACAGACGGGCTCGAGCCCCGGGGAATTTAAAATCCCTCTGCTTCTGGCTGCCATGTGTAGCTAGGAGCAGAGAGATTATACCGGGGACATGATCACTGTCATCCAATGGATGACAGTGATCATGTAAAGTGAAAAAAAAGTGTAAAAAAGTAAAAAAAAAAAAAGTAAAAAAAAGTTTTTAAACGTTTAAAAAGCGTATGTTTCATCTCCCCTCATGGATCATATCCGTGAGGGAGGATGAAAGTACGTACCTAAGGCCCCCAGATTTATCCGCGGACCTTACCACAGCTTCTGCACACGCGCCCGTCGCCAAAATGGCGGGCGCATGCGCAAAAGCTGTGGATTGCCAGGATAATTTAAATTCTCCCTGCTCCTGGCTACAAAACGTAGCCAAGAGCATGGAGATTTAATGGGGGTCCGCGGTGAGCGGTTCCTGGTCACGTGTTCGCCATTATCCAATAATGGCGATCACGTAAAAGTAAAAAAAAAAATTTGAAGTTTCATCTCCCCTCACTGATGCGATCGGTGAGAGGAGATGAATCTTTTTACCGGAGGCCTGCGTATTTGAACCCCAACGCGATCTTCCTCCGTGGACCTTCCAGGATTCTGCACATGCGATTGCCGGCAAAAAGCCGGACACATGCGCAGGAGTCAGGGAGCCCAGGAAACTTAAAATCTCCTTGCTCCCAGCGACCAACGGTCGCCGAGAGCCTGGAGCAGTGACGGGTGGCCTCGTTGAGCGGTCCCCGGTCACGTGATAAAAAGGTAGCGATCTACCATAGGCCGGTCTCACATGACCGGATAGGAATGACGGATTCCGCATGCTTCTGATCCGCGGTAATACGCAGATCAATCGCATTGGATTACACAATTCCGCTCACATTAGCGGGTCAGAATTGCGTAATCCACTCGCAGAAAAGAGAACGCAGCAGGTTCTATTTTACTGCGGAATCGGCAACATAGAGCCCATTGTGCTCCATGGTCGCGGATATACCCGCTGCCCATACGCAACTACCTTGTATACGGGCTGCGGGTACCCGCATCATCACTAAGTGACGGTGCGGGAAATACAAACAAAGGTGTACTGTGCATGACCGCCTGTGTGAGTAGGCAGTTATGCGCAGTACATTACGCAGCCGTACGCAGGGTCACAGCCGGGCTCACAGATGGGATCCGCCGGGCCCTCCGCAAGCGGATTCCGCCTGCACCCGCGTGAACCCGGTGTTATTCAGACAGCTACCTGTGATACGTATTTTACAAGAAGCCCCGGGAACGCTCGCTTTCCTGCAGTTCCAGGAGCACCTTGTTGAGCGCCTTCTGTGTGAGACCGCCGCACCTCATCAAGCTTACGGAGACTCACGGAACGCCACTTTTTACACCCCATACCCGCCACTGAGGTCATGAAATACCCCCAAAAAGCATGAGAGGGGGGGGGGGATACCCGGTTTTATTGCCCCATGGGCCCATTCCAACCAGCCTCCGTAATTACCCCTGTCTTCGGAAATACTACACAGTTCACATTTTTACTTTTATCTAAGATTTGCGAATGCCAAAAAGGGCGTGGAGGGGGAGGGGGGGAATTTTTAGGGAGTCAATCTTTATTCTGTACAAATAAGCAATGGGGCCTGGAATGTATTCAGTTGTGCCCTAAAATCCAACGGGTGTTCCGTCCTTTATAGGCCTTGCCATGCGTCCTGTAAGTAGATTAGGGCCACAATGGGTATGTTTCTGAACTCGGGACAAACGGGGGTATCCATTTTGGGGTGAACGTCTTCATTCCTATGTACACTGTACAAAAAAACTGTTTTTAAATTGAAAAAATTGCCAAAAAAATTGAAAATCGTAACTTTTTCCTTCTGCTTTGCTTAGATTCATTCAAATACTGTGGGGTCAAAATACGCAGTACACCCCTAGATGAATTCGTTAAGGGGTCTAGTTTTCAAAATGGGGTCATTTGAGGGGGTTCTTTATAGTTTTGGCCGCTCAATGGCTCGATAAGTGGGCAATGGGGCCTGAAATTTATTCAGTGGTACCCTGAAATCCAACGGGTATTCCTTTCATTGTAGGCCTAGCCATGGGTCCTGTAAGTCTATTAGGGCCACAATGGGTATGTTTCTGAACACGGGACAAACAGGGGTATCCATTTTGGGGTGAAAGCCTTCATTTATATGTGTGCTGTACAAAAAAAACTGTTTTTAAATTGACACAATAGCCCAAAAAATGAAAATCCTATTTTTTTCCTTTTGCTTTGCTTGAATTTATTCAAAAACTGTGGAGTCAATATACACAGTACATCCCTAGATAAATTCGTTAAGGGGTCTAGTTTTCAAAATGGGGTCATTTGTGGGGGTTCTATATGGTTTTGGGCGCTCAAGAACTCTACAAGTGGGCAATGGGGCCTAAAAGGACTTCAAGCAAAATCTATGTTCTGAAAGCCACCGATTACTCCTTTTATTTTGGGCCCCGTTGTGCATGCGGACATAAGATTAGGGCCACAATGGGTATATTTCTGAAAACAGCACAAACAGGGGTATCCATTTTGGGGTGTAAGTCTTCCTTCATATGTGTGCTGTACAAAAAAAGCTGTTTTTAAAATGACAAAATTGCCAAAAAAACAAAAATCCAAATTTTTTCCTTTTGCTTTGCTTGAATTTATTCAAAAACTGTGGGGTCAAAATGCGCAGTACACCCCTAGATAAATTCGTTAAGGAGTCTAGTTTTCAAAATGGGGTCATTTGTGGGGGTTCTCTATGGTTTTGGGCGCTCAAGAACTCTACAAGTGGGCAATGGGGCCTAAAAGGACTTCAAGCAAAATTTGTGTTCCGAAAGCCACCGGTCGCTCCTTTCATTTTGGGCTCCGTTGTGTATCCAGACATAAGATTAGGGCCACAATGGGTATGTCTCTGAACACGGGACAAACAGGGGTATCCATTTTTGGGTGCAAGTCTTCCTTCATATGTGTGCTGTACAAAAAAAGCTGTTTTTAAAATGACAGAATTGCCGAAAAAACGAAAATCACAATTTTTTCCTTTTGCTTGATTTGAATTCATTCAAAAACTGTGGGGTCAAAATATGCAGTACACCCCTAGATAAATTCCTTAAGGGGTCTAGTTTTCAAAATGGGGTCATTTGTGGGGGTTTTCTATGGTTTTGGGCGCTCAAGAACTCTACATGTGTGCTATGGGGCCTAAAAGGACTTCAAGCAAAATTTCTGTTTTGAAAGACACTGACTACTCCTTTCATTTTGGGCCCCGTTGTGGACTCAGATATAACAATAGGGCCACAATGGGTATATTTCTGAACACGGGAGAAATAGGGGTATCCATTTTGGGGTGTAAATCCTGATTTTCATGTAAACTATAGGAAAAAAATATGTCTTTAAAATGACAGATTTGCAAAAATATGAAATTTTACTTTTTCTCCTCTAAATTGAATTAATTCCTGAAAAAAAACTGTGGGGTCAAAATACTCATGACACCACTCAGTTAATACATTAAGGGGTGTAGTTTTTAAAATGAGGTCATTTGGGGGGGTATCTATTATTCTGACACTCATGAGCCTTTCCAATCTCGGCTTGGTATAGGAAAACAAAGTGTTCCTCAAAATGCTAAAAAGTAATGTTAAATTTGTACGTCTCCTAAATAGTTAAAAAAAAACGAAAGTTTTTCCAATGTGCGCCCAAAATAAAGTAAACGGGTGGAAATATAAATCTTAGCAAAAATTTCTATATTATGTTTGCACATATTTAAGATATTGCAGTTGGAAATGTGAAAAAATGACGATTTTTTCAAAATTTTCCCAATTTTGGCGCTTTTAATAAATAAACACAATTTCTATCGGTCTATTTTTTCCGCCTAAATGAAGCACAACATGTGGCGAAAAAACAATGTCAGAATCGCTTGGATATGCAAAACCTTTCTGGTGTTTTTCCATGTTAAAGTGACACATGTCAGATTTGCAAAATTTGGCCTGGTCATTAAGGCGCAAACAGGCTTGGTCACTAAGGGGTTAATATAATTAAAAGTAATTATTATTTACCTAGACTAAATAAAGAAAAGGTGTAATATAATATAATATCTGCCTTTTATGGCTAGCCAGTGCCAATCAGAGAGATAAAGCAGACTACTAGAGATAATTACATTGCTCAGCCTATAGAATATGTTGAGGTAGACAGGTTGTGTCCTTTATAACACCAGGTAATTTAGCCATGCACTGAGAAGAATGGCCTGACCTCTAAAAGGTCTGTAGTAATCAAAGTCTTCCCATTTGCACTTCCTTACACTGCAGCGCTTGTAATGTGTGAAAAGACTCGGCAATTGGTCTTCTGGAAAGAGACAAGGGTGTGATTGCTTTCTCCAATAACATAAGCACTTATTAAAATTGCTGACCCGCACCAGAACCGTCTGGAAATGCATTGCTCTCTTACTAGATTTTATTATGTCAGGGATGCATGTACGGTAATATAAACCACTTTACTGCAGCATTTTTCCAGTTGTAGTTATACCAGAAGTAGTTTTTGCATTACTATTTTATTACTTTTTTTGTGCAAAGACTGGATTACTTTCAGTCAGTGCATAATCTTCCTTGATGATAGTTGCAGAATATGTAACAAAGTATAGCTACCTCTTCAGTGATTAATACACTTCCCTAATAGTTTTTATAATTCAGTTGCTCAAAATCAAATTAAGTTCCCCACTATAGCCTTATAAGTGGATTAGCTGGATATACTATAAACAAGGAAGAAATTCCAGCACCTCAAAAGGTGTGAAAATAACTTTATTCCTTGTGCATAATTATAGAGTAAAACTGTGCATAGTATATAACAGTCCTACGCATTTCAAGCAAAGCTCTTAAAGGGCCACTCTAGCTACAATACATGTTTATATCCCTTCCCCCCCCTCGCCTGATTACCTGTCATGCTCTAGAGGTCTCCTGTGTATTGCAGCCACTTCCATGTGTCGTAGCACTCCTTTGCAGAATCACGGCTTACTCAATTTGGAATGTTTACACCCTTCCATATTATTTCTGAATTGATAATGCGCATAAGAAGTTTTCACACTGACACGAGGTTCAGCATGCATAAGCTTCCTCAATTCTAACTTTAATGATCGGCGTGTAGCCTATTTTAAGAGTTTAACAAATCCGCCCATCTGGGCAGGTCAAAGATTACATAGATACAACGTATTGTTTAATTATTGGATAAGCATCTTGCAATTCTTCCATCCTCCGGTCATCTGTGATTGGCCATCAGGTGGTGGATGAAATGAGTGGGTTGTCTTGGAGCCACGTGGGGTTCCTTCGATATGATTGGATGTTACATCATGAACTATAAATTGCACAAACCTCCCATGTTATTTGCATACGTTTCCAGTAAAATTGCTTGGGTAATTTCTGCGGTTGTCCATGTCTGAGTTACTGTCCTCCAAAATTGCGAAACAGATGGAAAATGTAACGTGTTTATACTATATATTATCTTGTCAGCGTTTTGAGTACAGAAGTTTCCATGTCAGCAGAATTATAAAACAGATACTTTCATATGAGCGGAAGTACCTATTGCACAACTGCCAAGACAGAAAGCAAAATATGTATACAGAATGTTAAATTGACAACTGTCTACTGCCAAGGCCCACCGATCCAAAATATAGGAATACTGGACTTCCACCACACATGCAGTGTAGCCACCTGTCTGAGATGTATCAGGTGCCATCTTGAGAGTGAGATTTCTTTCTTTCAGTTTCAAATCTATCCCATGATACATCAGCACAGCATCAGGTAGAGGCTATACCATTTCTGCCTGTTGAGGGGACAGTTTATCATTACTTTCTATATTCACCTATATAAGCTATAGACAATATGTATATAATCAGGAGGGTGAGCCGTCATCTCCTCTATTATCACTGTATGAGAGGATCTGTGTGATAGTCATCAGTAACTGTAAGGACCGTATGTCCACTTCTGGGCAGTTTCTGTGGTAGGGCCCTTGTAACGGCATAGCACAAACTGTGAAATTGACTAGTTTCAGATAGCATAACCCCAAGTAAATCTGAGCTGGTCAAAATTGAGATCACATGACCATCTGAGAAGGAGGCCAGGAGTTTCAGATGAAAAGGAATAACTAACCAAGGTAATAGCTCACTTATACTGTGGAACATAGAGATGTCTGCACTGCAGAGGCAATCCAATTGCAATCTTCAGGTTCACATGTCTGCAATACTAGCATCACAGCCACGTGACCCTGAAAATCTCTGCCCAGACCCCTGTCTCCCCTTTACTTTATACTGTAACTGTTGCATCATCTTCCTATACAACAAGCCTGTTGTGTGACTAATCTCTCTCTGGTGGCATGCGCCCCTAAATGTAGTGTTTGAGGCTGGTCTCACTTAGGCCCTCACATGACCGGGCTGGATTTGGCATGCGGGAGCATGCAGCAGAATCTGACTCGGACCGCAGCCGGTGACTCCGCATACCTGATTTCTTCTGTATTGTGGATGACTGCGCCGGCTTGCTGTTGGTCATGCGCAGTGCAGTTTGTTTTTTTTTAAACTTTGTTTTTTCCAAGCTGTTGCTAGGCGATGACACGGGTACCCATCACCTATCTGCAATGTTATTTGCAGATGGGCCGTGAGTTGGACAGCTCCATTGACTTCAATAGAAGCCGTCCCTGCAGAGTCCACAGAAAAATAGAACATGCTGCAATTTTATTTCTGCCAAGATGCTTCCCTTCGCCAGTCTCCAGCTGATCAGTACAGTGGACATAGAGCCCCTCGTAACAGTGCTTACAGGTTTTGTCCTCTCTGCAGACCATTGCACTTTCAACCTACTGAGTGCGGTGGAGTGAAAGTAGCGCCCAATGCCTTTCTCTTACATATGCAGGCTTCTCAGATTCCGGGACGATGCCCAGACCTGTCTGCCTTCAGCTGGCAGCCACTGCTATACTGACAACGCATCTCCTAAAATGGTCCCTTCAAAAGCACCTTTAGCTCTGCATACTTAGTTCAAATTGTTGCAAAATTTGTCACACAGGCTGAATTGCTTCAACATTTGTTGCATCTCTTACCATTACCATGGTAACCTGTTGATCTTCTAGGGGAAGCCCCTTACACTGACACCCCTGCACCCTAAAAGCACTGCACCCTAGCTTAAATGCTACTGCACCCTAAGACTACTGGACCATGACCTTTGCACCTGAGTCCTCTGCCTACTGTTTTCTCTGCACCCTAATAGCCTTCTGCACCTTAAAGGGGTTGTCTCTCACACTTGCTGGGTGTTACCGAAACAGCCAAGGCAGCAGTCTTACTCTGTTTCTGTAACTTACATTGAGGTGAATGGGCATTATGGAAACGGTGTAGCACAGTTCTACACTGTTTCCATAACTCTCATTCACTTCAATGGGAGTTACGGAAGCAGTGCAAGGCTGTTCAATGATTGACAATTATTTCTGTATGCGCACTTATACACAGAGAGCTGTCAGTCACTCATAGGATTGCTGTCAGTCACTCTGACTTTTAAGGTGGCGCAGAGTGTTAAGGCAGCAGAAATGCAGTCCTAAGCTCTTGCTCATGACCTCAGGTTGCAAATTCAAGCCCCCACATGGTTCAAGTAGCCGGCTCAAGGTTGACTCAGCTTTCCATCCTTCCGAGGTCAGTAAAATGAGTACTCAGCTTTGTTGGGGGGGTAATAAATAAAATATACAGAAGTTGGCCAAATCTCAATCTCCTACTCTATAACATGATGCCTGCAGAATGGACAGCATGTTCAATGTCACAGCTTGCCTTGAAACTACCAGACTTGTGGGACTGGGACTCCAAACCACAATAGTAGCACAACACTTGTAGGCACATTTTGCCACTATTGCCTTGGATGGCAAAACAGTATTTGGCAGGTCTACATTTTATCTAAATGGATTTTACAGTAAGAAAACATTCTCCATTAACTTTGGGAAAGCAATAATGTCTGAATTGTAGAAGACAACCGTAATTCAGTAACAGCCAAAGAGACGTCCCAATGTGTTTCAGACGATGCACCTCAAACGCTCCATATCTGTAACAAGATAATTTATGAAAGCGATGTCCTTAAATAACTCGGCTTATGTTTTCTCATGGACTGTTCTCTCAGATCTGCTGAGCAGGGCATTGCTGGCACTTTCTAACTGATTTAAAATAAAATCCTTGTACTTTACTGATGGAGCTGTAGTATCCTAGTCAATCCCTTATCGTATATTCTGTAAAGCAATCATGAATATTTTATCTCTTCTAGATGAACTACAGATAAATGTTAAAACCTTTAAGTGGAAATCGTTATTTCCACAGCTGCAGAGCTGTTTTCATGGTCACTGCAGTGTATTATAGCAACATAGTAGCAGTGTATATTTTCCGCTTGATTTAGTTTAATGCGGAAACTATTGCACAGAAGGATAGTATGTCTTTTGCAGTAGCTATATGCAGACACCCGAGTAGTGAACAGGAAAAGCTGTAAGGCGCCACACAGTGGCATACATAGAAGAGAGGGGGCCCCATAGCAAATATAGAAAAGGGCCCCTTATCACGATGCTATATTTTGGCACGCAGAGCATACGTGTTTAGTGCTCATTTTCCCCTCCACTCTCTTTCCATGACCCTTGAGACAATTCCCAATCTCCTTGTTGTTCAGCCTTTCATTTTCTATGGAGACGGACGTCCTGCATCGCTTCCAGAAACCCAGTAGGAAAGGCAACAGGACCAAACATTGCTGGGCCCCCTCTCTCCATGAGCCCTATAGCAGCCGCGTGGTCTGCCTTTTATGGTATGTATGCTCTTGGCACCACATAAAGTCCTAATAGCACACAACAGAACACATATAATGTGTCACTTACTAGTTTTCTGGTTGTGGTAGGCCTATGGGTGGAGTTGTTTGTTGTAATTTTAGAACTTTTTTTTTAGTTTTTTGCATAACATCTCAAAAGATTATAAAGACCTTCAGGGTACATTTTAATACTGTATAGATTAGAGATGAGCGAGCACCAAAATGCTCGGGTGCTCGTTGCTCGAGTCGAACTTTCCGCGATGCTCGAGGGTTCGTTTCGAGTAACGAACCCCATTGAAGTCAATGGGCGACTCGAGCATTTTTGTATATCGCCGATGCTCTCTAAGGTTTTCATTGGTGAAAATCTGCAAAACCCAAGAAAGTGATGGAAACAACACAGAAACGGATAGGGCAGGCGAGGGGCAACATGCTGGGCTGCATTTCAGGTTCCCAGGTCCCACTATTAAGCCACAATAGCGGCAAAAGTGCCCCCCCCCCCTCCCCCCCTAACAATTTTTACTTCGGACAAACCCTCATTAGTAAGCCACACCTTAGCTAAGCACCACAATACCTCCAACTAAGCACAAGCACTGCCTGCGGGACACACCCCTGCCTCTTCTCCTGGGTTACATGCTGCCCAACCCCCCCGCACGACCCAGTGTCCACAGCGCACACCAAAGTGTCCCTGCGCAGCCTTCACCTGCCCTCATGCCACACGCTGGCCTCATAGCCACACCACCCTCATGTCTATTTATAAGTGCGTCTGCCATGAGGAGGAACCGGAGGCACACACTGCAGAGGGTTGGCAGGGCCAGCCAGCGACCCTCTTTAAAAGGGGCGGGGCGATAGCCCACAATGCTGTACAGAAGCAATGAGAAATCTAATCCTGTGCCACCTCCATCAGGAGCTGCACACGTGGGCATAGCAATGGATAACCCATGTGCCACACACTATTCATTCTGTCAAGGTGTCACATAGCTCAATCCACACTGCAAGGGGAAAGCCGTCAGCGCTCTGCCCCCTACCCAAGTCAGTCAGTGTCTTTGTGCCAGACAGGTCAAACACCGCGATGGGAACCAAGTTAGCACCAACAGCATAGGTGGGTCCTAGGAAACCGAAGACATGAACAAAAAATTGATCTGAGCGGCCAAACATGGCAGACTTGCACCACGCCCACGGCATAGGCCTCGGCCCACAGATTCAGCAATCCTAGGCAGGAAGCGGACTTTCACTGCACCCAGGACATAGGCCTCTGCACAAACCCTTAGCAATCGCGGGCCTACAGCGGACTCCAATGCTAGCGTAGCTGTGCACGTCTCATTAGCGCTGTATTGCTCCTGTAGTTTGTCCCAATGCAGTGCCACGGATAGTAGAGCTAACGTCAGATTAAATACAGGTGGGCTTCGGCCCACACTGCATGCCCCAGTCAGACTGGTTTTTTTTATAAGTATACACAGGCAGGTACAACTCCCTAATGTGAAGTCCGTGTGATCCCACAGCATGGGTGCGTCCCAGGAAGCCACCGGCGGTACATAAATAAATCCCATTGCATTGCCCAGCACAGCTGAGGTAACATCAGATTAAATGCAGGTGGGCTTCGGCCCACACTGCATGCCCCAGCCTGACCGGGGTTTTTAATACATAGACACAGGCAGGTACAAATTCCCTATGTGAAGTCCCTGTGGACCGACAGCATGGGTGGCTCCCTGGAACCCACCTGCGGTACATAAATAAATCCCATTGCATTGTCCAGCAGTCCCCGTGTCCGTGGTTATATGCACCTTACCAGTAACCGCGTTGGTGGGATAGTGGTCGCGACTGTGGACCTATTAGCGCAGTTTTATTCCGTTGGTTTTCGGAATGTGGCCAGGATTAAGTGGGCCGTGGTGGGGGGCTTTCTTATTGTGTCGTTTAAGGTGAAATTCTTGGACTGCCGCCAGACGGACCACTGCGAAAGCATTTGCCAAGAATGTTTTCATAGTTGGAGGAGGAGGACGGGGAAGTTTTTGAGGCAGTACGTGTCCTGTCCCCGTGTCCGTGGTTATATGCACCTTCCCAGTGACCGCATCGCTGAAAAGTTGTCGCGCCTGGGGAACCTAGTAGCGCGGCCTCGCCACCATCATGTCTTTGGGAAGCCTCCATTTCCACTACCCTGTAACATTGCAGTAGCAGCAGTTTAGGCAGAGCCGAGAATTAGTAACATTTCAGCGGTAAGAGTATGCACAAACCCCTGTAACATTTCATTGGCAACAGTGATGACAGACCCCACTAACATTTCATTTGCAGCAGTATACACAGACCCCAGTAACATTTCAGTAGTATCTGTATAGACAGACCCCAGTAACAGTTCAGTAGTATAAGTCTAGACAGACCCCAGTAACATTTCAGTTCCAGCAGTATTGACAGACACCAGTAACATTTCAGTAGTATCAGTTGCGACATGCCCCAGTCACATTTCAGTTCCAGCAGTGCACACAGACCCCAGTAACAGTAACGTTGAAGCAGTATGGGCAAAGCAGCAGATAAAGATTTCCCTGGCAGCAGTGTAGGGAGAGCAAAGTATTTGTAACATTTCAGTAGTAGCAGTATAGTCAGACGCCACTAACAGTAACGTAGAAGCAGTATGGGCAAAGCAGCAGATAAACATTTCACTGGTAGCAGTGTAGGGAGAGCAAAGTATTTGTAACATTTCAGTAGTAGCAGTATAGTCAGACCCCAGTAACATTAACGTAGAAGCAGTATGGGCAGAGCCCACTATTAGTTACATTTCTGTTATAGCAGTATAGACCTGCCCCAGTAACATTTCCGTTGAAGCATTATGGGCAGAGCCCAGTATTAGTAAAATTACAGTAGTAACAGTATACACCAACCAAGGTAACATTTCAGGAGCAGAAGTATCGGCAGATGGAAGTAACACTTCTGTTGCTGAAGTATAGTCAGACCCCTGTAGCATTACTGTGGCAGAAGTATAGGTAGGCAGAACAGAGTTACATTTCTGTAGCAAAAGTGTAGGCCAACCCCAGACACAGTGGTGTACCATGAGTGCAGGCGAAGCCCATAAAAATTACTTTGATTACATTGTAGGCGAGGGCCCGAAAAATTGGTGTACCGACAGTACAAATGTACCCCAGAAAAATTGCCCATGCCCAACCCAGAGGGCAGGTGAAACCCATTAATCGCTTAGCGTACTGTGGCTTAATTTTTATCTAGGCCTGGAGGCAGCCCAGTCTAAAAAACAATTGGTTCAGGTGGAAGTTTCAATGCTTTAATGAGAATTGAAACAGATAAATATTATTTAGAAGAGTTATATGAGCCTTTTGGCCCACAGAAAAATGCCCATTCGCGGTGATTACGAGAGGTTTCAGGAGGAGGAGCAGGAGGAGGACGACGAATATCATACACAGATTGACAAAGGTCATTAGGTAGCGCTGCTGTCCGCTGGTGGAGAAGAGAAGTCTGGGGAAATCCAGTCTTTGTTCATCTTTATGAGTGTAAGCCTGTCGGCGCTGTCAGTTGACAGGCGGGTACGCTTGTCCGTGATGATTCCCCCAGCCGCACTAAACACCCTCTCTGACAAGACGCTAGCCGCAGGGCAAGCCAACACCTCCAGGGCATACAGCGCAAGTTCGGGCCACGTGTCCAGCTTTGACACCCAGTAGTTGTACGGAGCAGAGGCGTCACGGAGGACGGTGGTACGATCGGCTGCGTACTCCCTCACCATCTTCTTACAGTGCTCCCGCCGACTCAGCCTGGACTGGGGAGGTGTGAGACAGTCTTGCTGGGGAGCCATAAAGCTGGCAAAGGCCTTGGAGAGTGTTCCCCTGCCTGCGCTGAACATGCTACCTGATCTCCGCGCCTCCCCTTCTTCTTGGCACTCGGAACTGCGCCTTCTGCCACTAGCGCTGTCAGATGGGAAGTTTGCCATCAGTTTGTCCACCAGGGCCCTGTGGTATTGCATCACTCTCAAACCCCTTTCCTCTTCGGGAATGAGAGTGGAAAGGGTATCCTTATACCGTGGGTCAAGCAGTGTGTACACCCAGTAATCCGTAGTGGCCAGAATGCGTCTAATGCGAGGGTCACGAGAAAGGCATGCTAACATTAAGTCAGCCATGTGTGCCAGGGTACCTGTACGCAACATATGGCTGTCCTCACTAGTAAGATCACTTTGAGTGTCCTCCTCCTCAGGCCATACACGCTGAATGGATGAGAGGCAAGCTGCATGGGCACCCTCTGCAGTGGGCCCAGCTGTCTCTTCCTCCTCAGGCTCCTCCTCCCCCTCCTCCTCCTCCACGCGCTGAGATATAGACAGGAGGGTGCTCTGACTATCCAGCGACATACTGTCTTCCCCACCTCTGTTTCCGAGTGCAAAGCATCAGCCTTTATGCTTTGCAGGGAACTTCTCAACAGGCATAGCAGGGGAATGGTGACGCTAATGATTGCAGCATCGCCGCTCACCATCAGAGTGGACTCCTCAAAGTTTCCAAGGACCTGGCAGATATCTGCCATCCAGGCCCACTCCTCTGTAAAGAATTGAGGAGGCTGACTCCCACTCCGCCGCCCATGTTGGAGTTGGTATTCCACTATAGCTCTACGCTGCTCAAACAGCCGGGACAATATGTGAAGCGTAGAGTTCCACCGTGTGGGCATGTCGCAAAGCAGTCGGTGCACTGGCAGATTAAACCGATTTTGCAGGGTGGCAGCGTCCGTGTTGGACTTGCGGAAATGGGCGCTGACCAGGCGCACCTTGCCAAGGAGGTCTGACAAGTGTGGGTAGCCTTTCAGAAACCAATGAACCACCAAATTAAAGACGTGGGCCAGGCATGGCATGTGCGTGAGGCTGCCGAGCTGCAGAGCCGCCACCAGGTTACAGCCGTTGTCACACACGACCATGCCCGGTTGGAGGCTCAGCGGCGAAAGCCAGCGGTCAGTCTGCTCTGTCAGACCGTGCAACAGTTCGTGGGCCGTGTGCCTCTTCTCTCCTAAGCTGAGTAGTTTCAGCACGGCCTGCTGACGCTTGCCCACCACTGTGCTGGCGCGCCGCGCGACACCGACTGCTGGCGACATGCTGCTGGTGACAAGTCTTGATTGCGAGGTAGAGGTTGCGTTGGAGGAGGAGGAGGAAGGTTTAGTGGAGGTGGCATACACCGCCGCAGATACCAGCACCGATCTGGGGCCTGCAATTCTGGGGGTGGGTAGTACATGAGCGGTCCCAGGCTCTGACTCAGTCCCAGCCTCCACTAAATTCACCCAATGTGCCGTCAGGGAGATATAGTGGCCCTGCCCGCCTGTGCTTGTCCACGTGTCCGTTGTTAAGTCGACCTTGGCAGTAACCGAGTTGGTGAGGGCGCGTACGATGTTGCGTGAGACGTGGTCGTGCAGGGCTGGGATGGCACACCGTGAAAAATAGTGGCGACAGGGGACCGAGTAGCGCGGGGCTGCCGCCGCCATCATGTTTTTGAATGCCTCAGTTTCCACCAGCCTGTCGGGGAGCATCTCCAGGCTGATCAATTTGGCTATGTGGACATTTAAAGCTTGAGCGTGCGGGTGCGTGGCGGCGTATTTGCGCTTTCGCTCCAACGATTCTCTTAGCGAAAGCTGGACGCTGCGTTGAGAGACATTGCTGGATGAGGCCGAGGACAGCGGAGGTGAGGGTGTGGGTCCAGGCCAGGAGACGGTCGTGCCTGTGTCCTGAGAGGGGGGTTGGATCTCAGTGGCAGGTTGGGGGCCAGGGGAAGAGGCAGTGGCGCAAGCTGGAGGCGGTGAACGGCCTTCGTCCCATCTTGTGGGGTGCTTGGCCTTCATATGCCTGCGCATGCTGGTGGTGGTGGCTCCCCGGCTGATCTTGGCGCGACAAAGGTTGCACACCACTGTTCGCCGGTCGTCCGCCGTCTCAGTGAAAAACTGCCACACCTTAGAGCACCTTGGCCTCTGCACGGTGGCTTGGCGCGAGGAGGTGCTTTGGAAACAGCTGGTGGATTATTCGCTCTTGCCCTGCCTCTACCCCTGGCCACCCCACTGCCTCTTCCAACCTGTCCTGCGGCTGCAATTGCCTCCCCCTCTGAAGACCTGTCCTCAGTTGGCTTATCACACCAGGTGGGGTCAGTCACCTCATCGTCCAGCGGCCCTTCCTCCGAATCCTCTGTGCGCTCCTCCCTCGGTCTTACTGCCCTCACTACTACCTCACTGATAGACAACTGTGTCTCATCGTCATCGTCCTCCTCACCCACTGAAAGCTCTTGAGACAGTTGCCGGAAGTCCCCAGCCTCATTCCCCGGACCCCGGGAACTTTCCAAAGGTTGGGCATCGGTCACGACAAACTCCTCCGGTGGGAGAGGAAGCATTGCTGCCCAATCTGGGCAGGGGCCCGAGAACAGTTCCTGGGAGTCTGCCTGCTCCTCAGAATGTGTCATTTTCATGGAGTGAGGAGGCTGGGAGGAAGGAGGAGCAGCAGCCAGAGGATTCAGAGTTGCAGCAGTGGACAGCGTAGGAGACTGGGTGGTCGATAGATTGCTGGATGCACTTTCTGCCATCCATGACAGGACCTGCTCACACTGCTCATTTTTTAATAAAGGTCTATGACGTGGACCCAAAAATTGCGATATGAAGCTGGTGACCCCAGAAACTGTCCTCTCTCCTACTCCCGCAGCAGCCGGCTGCGATTCACCTGGGCCAGGAACTCGTCCTATGCCCACACCCTTACTTGGGACTCCGCGTCCTCGTCCTCGATCGCCACCGCGTCCACGTCCACGTCCTCTGCCCCTACCCCTCAGCATGCTGGATTAAGAATCTAGCAGAGACAGAGCGGTGTAAAAATGTTCTTGAATTATTGCCGTGCAGTTGGTGGCTGCCAGCGGTAATATAACACTAAATGAAGCCAGAGATAAATTATAAGGAAGGCTCCACGCAGGCTAGGCTGTGAACTATGCAGTTTGGATGGGCGTGAAGTCCCACAGGCCACGCAAGCAAATGCACTGGGTAAGCGTTAGCCGTAAAAAGGAATTTTTTTTAAATCTCCTTATTTTACTCTGCAATGCAGGCTGAGGCTAGGCAGTGTGTATTGCACTTTCAATCTATGGGCGTTGGGAAGACCATGAACTTCTGAGACAGCACACGTATAACAGAGCGTTGTAGAAAATGTGTGGTTTCTTGGCGTACACTTAGAGGCAGACTGCAGTGAGGCTACACGAAGTATGGACAGAAAAATGTTTAAATGAAGGCTGCACGCAGGCTAGGCTGTGAACTATGCAGTTTGGATGGACGTGAAGTCCCACAGGCCACGCAGGCAAATGCACTGGCTAAGCGTTAGCCGTAAAAAGGAATTTAAAAAAAAAATCTCCTTATTTTACTCTGCAATGCAGGCTGAGGCTAGGCAGTGTGTATTGCACTCTCAATCTATGGGCGTCGGGCAGACTGAATTTCTGAGACAGCACACATATAACAGAGCGTTGTAGAAAATGTGTGGTTTCTTGGCGTACTCTTAGAGGCAGAGTGAACTGAGGCGACGCAAAGTGCGGACAGAAAAATGTTTAAATGAAGGCTGCACGCAGGGTAGGCTGTGCAATATAGAGGTACTACAAGTCCCAGCAACCACGGAGTTAAATGCACACAGTCGCAAGTTGCCCTAAGAAGAACCGTTGGGGTACTTGTAGACAGGATTCTACACTACTCCTGTCCCTGCCTGACCAATACTGCCCCTATACTCAAGTACAGACTGCAGCCTGAGAACGCTACAGCCTGCATGCCCGATATACATTAAAAAAAAAAATTGTGCAAAACTGCTCACAGCAGCCACAACAGTAATGCACTAGGTGAGCTGTGGCCCTAAGAAGGGACGTTGTGGTTCTTGAAGACGCTAACACTGTCCCTTTAACAGCACAAGCATCAGCAGCACTTTCCCTGATCTCTCTTAGCGTGTGTCTGTGGCGAGTTTTCCAACTTTGCTGCAGAACTAGTTCAGATAGTTCCAATAACACAGCAACAAAAATTCTGTATCATAACATTTATTATAATTGCAGATACCAGGATGAAGCAAGACCCAGCAGCAGATATAGTTAAGGACACCATGATCAGTCACTCAAGTCTTAGGAGTTACGTAGAGAATTGCACTTCCAATATTATATACAAAGTCTTTATTTAGCTCTATGCATGTAGCAATCAAGTAGAAGGAATAAGTTAAAAATTGATTCTGCCTTTTTTCTCTGGTGTCTGGATGTGACTTACATTCATTTAGCTGAGCCTGTCACTGCAGAATTGTCCATGCAGCCATTATTCCGTAGTGATGATCATAGTCAGTGAGAGGTCATTAACGTGTATTACAAAAAAAAAGTGATAACTGTTAGATTGCTGGCATTCCCCATACTTCCTCAATGGCATGAAAGAGGGCAGTTGATTTACCTCCTTTAAAGAAACAGTTGTAGACCAAAATTTATTAAAGCAAAAGGTTTCACATTTTCTATTTTTACAGATCAATGGTATAATATGCTTGTTGGTTGCATATCTCATAAGAGGCACAGAAGCTTGGTGCTTGCAGAAGACTTTGGTCGGGACTATTACTTGAACATTCCTGGACACAAATCGAGCAGTCTTTACTTCAGAGAACTAGTTAAAATTGAACTATAACTCCCAGTTCAACTGTAAAACACAATTCTGTACACAAGCTGAAGGAGGATCCAACGTTCTTGTGGCCCTGCCCCCCTAAAAGCCCTTTTTCAAATGACTCCTGTTTTATTCAGTCCACCACAAAACAGGACCAAAATGACCAGACCATACTATATATCTTAGGGTAGCTAGCCTTCTGTTATACACTGCTCACCATCTTCTCTAAAGGTGATGTCTCACCCAATGCTTCCTTGAGTCAGCTGTAGCCGTGCCCATATCTAACACCATCTAACCCACCTTGGCTTCTTCCTAGGCTGATGCCTCTCATTGCCTCAACAGACTTACCAAAACTAACTCCTTCCCGGCTAAAAATGTCCTCAGCCATGCCATCTGAGCAACAGCCCACACAGAGTTCTGCAAGCTGCTCACTTCTGCAGTTAGACTTTCCCCATTCCATGAACCTAAAGTGCCCAAGGTCAGCTCAATATCTGCTTTTCACAATGCTCTCCAGAACTTAGCAATGTTTAGATGACAACTCTCACATGTGGGTTTTCCAATAAAATGACGGATAACCCAATGTGTAGCAGCACATCATTTCATCCTCCAATCCTCTGCCTCTTTTCCATTGGATAAGCTGTATCACATTATAACATACTGATGTATTTTTCTTTGGCTTGACTTTTAACATGATATTGCGGTGTGCTGTGCTATCAGGGTGGTTTATTTATACTTTGAATTGCTTTACAATGGTATATGTTGTGTTAAAAAAAGAAAGCAATAGCTTTTTAATGGGTTAAGATAACTTTCGATACTGCTATCACATTCAAGTGAAAATTTGCTGCTTCTGTAAACATTTACATTGTGTTTTACAATGCATATACACGTAATATGTGTAAGACAATAAAAGTTGTTTTAAAATAGCTTAGTAGTCTCAGAGGCAAATAAAAAGATTGTTAAATTGAAACAAGTAGTGTTTACCTGAAAAAGACTTGGATATATGTAGTGACCCAGTAGTCAGGGAGACTATTACCATATGCATTTTATTGTACTGTATTTGATTATATGTCTGTATCTCTGCCTGACCTAAGTAACTGAAAAGATCTCTTTCTATTGGTCAGTCACTCTGTGGTACTTGAGCCCTGATTGGCTAAGAAGGGGTTGAGTTGGAAGATGCTAGAAACTTATGGAAGGGAAGGTTATATAAGGTCCTGAACCTCCTGTTGGAGGGCAGTTAGGCAGTCAGACAGATAGGGAGAGTAGAGAGAGTGTGGAGCAAGGGCAGAGCAGTGTGTGAAGTGATTTATCTGTTCTCCATGGATGCACCTAAAAACAGCAGGATTATTGCTAGCCCTAAAATGAGTCTCAACCTGTCTGTTTGGGTTCAGTCTAGGTATACTTTACTCCTGTTGGTTTCCACAAAGTGAACCTGGAGACTACAGGTCAATAAGTCTTCTATAGTGATAAATGTTAAGAAATATTACCCGGAGAACCTAAAAAAAATACCTGTATAACTCCATATCAGCATGGGTTTATGACAGATTGCTCCTGTCAAACCAACCTGATCAGCTTCTACTAGGAGATAAGTTCTAGACTGGACCGGGGAGAGTAATTTGATTCGTATATGAACTCTTCCAAAGAGTTTAATACTGTGCCGCATAAGAGGTTGGTATATAAAATGAGAATGCTTCGTTTGGGCAAGAATGTGTGTAAGTGGGTAAGTAACTGGTCAGTGATAGAAAGCAGAGGTTGGTAATAAATGGTACATACTCTGATTGGGTCACCACAGGGGTTTGTTTTGGGCCCTATTCTTTTTAATATTTATGACCTGATAGAAGGACTGCACAGTAAAATAGCAATATTACCAGATGATACAAAACTATGTAAAGTAATTAGCACACGAGAGGACAGAATGTGGTTGCAAATGGATCTGGATATGTTCGGGGCTTGGGCAGAAAAGTGGCAAATGAGGTTTAACACTGTTAAATATAAGGTTATGCATATGTGACCATTACACACTAAATGGGAAACCACTGGGTAACACCGACATGGTAAAGAATTTTAGTTAACTGTAAGCTTAACTCGAGCAGCCAGTGTCAGGCAGTTGCTGCCAAGGCAAATAGAATCATGGGGTGTAACAAAAAAAGGTCTAGGGGCACATGATGAGAACATTGTTCTTCCTCTTTACAAGTCACTGGTCAGACTATACATGGAATATTGTGTATATGGACAGGAGGGAGGCGATGTACGATAGTGTGGCGCCATGGAGAGCTTTGTGGGAGAGGGTAAGGAGTTTTGAGTTCTATAGTGGATGGGGCAGCCAGTGCAGTGACTGGCACAGGGAAGTGGCGTCTGAGAAGTGGCTGAACGGGAAGATGAGTCAAGCTACCACGTTTAATATGGATTGGAGAAAGAAGATTCTGGTGCGGGAAAAGCCGATTAGCAGCGAGTTGCAGTAGTCGAGTCGGGTATGGATGAGGCTGACTACAAGTGTCTTTAGACTGTCCATGGTGAGAAACTGCTGGATTTTTGCAATGTTCATGACATGCAGATGGCATGTTCAGGCCAGGTATTGGATGTAGGGGGGTAATGAAGAGCTCAGAATCTAGTGTGACCCCCAAGACAGCAGCCATACTGAGATGGAGATGTTGGGGGGAGATCAGCGGGCAGAGGACAGAAAGACGAGGAGGTCAGTTTTTGAGAGGTTAAGTCTGAGAAAGAGGGAGGATATGGTATGAGAGACATCAGACAGGTGCTGAGATGTTGCTGGAGGAGGTGTAAAGCTGGGTGTAGTCAGCATAGAGATGGTATTGGAGGCCAAATCTGCAGATAGTTCAACTGATTGGGGCTGTGTAGATAGAGAATAGAAGGGGGCCAAGGACTGAGCCCTAGGGGACTCCAACAGCAAGGGTAAGTGGGGAGGAGGTGGAGCCAGCAAAGGAGACACTGAATAAATGGTTGAAGAGGTAGGGGGAGAACCAAGAAAAAGCAGTGTCCTTTAGGCCGATGGAGTGAAAGATTGCGAGGAGAAGGTCATGGTCAACAGTGTCAAAAGGTCAAGGAGGATTAGTAGGAAGTAGTTGTCCCTTGATCTGCCCATCATGAGGTTGTTTGAGACTTTTGTGAGGACGGTTTTGGTCAAGTGCAGTGGGAGCAAGCCGGACTGTAGGTGGTCAAGAAGAGAGTTTTCGGAGAGAAAAAAAGAGTGTAGGACTGGACTAGATCAGGTATTCTAAAGGTTTGGAGATGAAGGGAAGATTTGAGATGGGTCGGTAGTTGGAAACGTCAGTTGGGCCAAGGGTCTTTTTTTTTTTCTTTTTAAGCGGAGGGGATATGATGGAGTGTTTGAATGAGGAGGGGAAGCTGCCTGAGGTTAGAGAGAGGTTGAAGATGGTGGTGAGGTAGGTAATGACAGCCGGGGAGAGGGACCGGAGGAGGTGTGAGGGTTGCTAGTACAGGTGGTGGGGCGAGCAGAGAAAAGTAATCTGGAGTCTTCTTCCTCATTTGTTGGTTGAGTAATGGCTAGCCCTGATCCCGATCTCTTCAGCCCTGTATCCATGTAGTGTCCGGTGACTTCTTTTCTGATATTTTCAATTTTTTCTTTCAAAAGGGCAGCTAGTTTTCCAGCACTGAGATCAATCACGGGGGCCTGTTCTTTGGGGTTGAGGAGGGAGTGGAAGGTGTCAAAAAGTTGTTTGGGATTATGGGATAGTGGGGAGACGATGGAGGTAAAATAGACTTGCTTGGCATGATGGAGGGCGAGGTTGTAAGTTTTGAGCATAAATTTGAAGTAAAGGAAGTCTGTGGGCTGTTTTGACTTTCTCCACAGCCATTCAGCACACCAAGAGCACTGCTGGATAAAGTATATTTGGAACATGAGGCAATATTTCCGCTGTCTGCAGTGGAAGGCTCGGGTCAGTGGAGGAAGGGGGTGCAGCTTTGTCCAGGGTGCATCTGAGGGTGGTGTGGTAGTGTGCAGCAGCCATAATAGGGCATGTGAGGTGAGAGATGGGGGGACAGAAAAGACTGTAAATCGTTGACGAATTGTTGGGTATGGACGGTCTGGAGATTCCTGTAGCTGCGAGGTCGGAGGGTCTGTGTAGGCTGCGGGAGTGTTCGCTGCAGAAGGAGAGGAAGTTGTGGTAAGAGAATGGGAGTGGGGAGTTGGAAAGTGCTGCAGAGGCGCAGGAAGATTAGGACGAGGGTATTGCTATCTCTGTGAGTGAGGGAGTCCGAGGGAGGAGGTGAGTATTAGAAGCTGGGAGGCAGATAGTGGTGTTAGTGGGGATGTTGAAATTGCCTATGATGAGGGTCGGGATTTTAAAAGATAGGAAGTGGGAGAGCAGGCGGCAAAGTGGTCCAGGAATAGGCGGGTGTGACCTGGGGCCTATTAAATAACTGCGACTAGCAGGGACCGTGGATGGAAGAGTCGCAGAGTACCAACTTCAAATGACTGGAAAATGAGTGAGGGAACCGGGAGATAATCTGGAAGGTGCAATTTGGCGAGAGTAGAATGCCTACTCCTCCACCACATCTGTGGTCCAGTCTAGGGGTATGAGAGATTTGTAGGCAATTGGAGGAGAGTGCGACAGGGGGAGCAGTGTCAAATTGCTGTATCCAGATTTTGGTGAGGGCAAGCAGGTTTAGGCGTTTGGTAGTGAAGAGGTCATGGATGGTTGGTAGTTTGTTGCACGCAGACTAGGAATTCCAGAGGGTGCATTGGAAGGGGCCAGGGGGAGGGTGTTTCAGTGTGGTTGGTGGAAAGTTGTGGTAGGGAGCAGTAAGGGGTGGGCCAGGATTGGAAGAAATGTCTCCTGCTGCTATAAGTACTAGGGTAAAGAGGGTGAGCAGGTGGTTGGGGGGGGGGGGGGGTGGAATTGTGAGGGTGGCTAATGTGTTTCCTAGTGGTGTCAGTAGGGTGGAGGTGTTAGAGGTAGGTGAATAGTGCGTGTGAGCTGTGCATGGCCATGGGCAAGGAGAGGAGAAAGGGGCTCATGTGGATGAAATGCATCAGTGGCAGGCATAGGAAGAAAGCGTTAAGGCTAGCAATGAGGATGGCAACAGAAGCTATAGCAGCGATGATGTATTTGATGTGTAAGGTGTTAGGGTGGTTAGTATAAACTACCTGTCTCCTGCCCAGTCAAGCTGCCATGTGTAGCAGCTTGGCTCGCTTGATTGAGCAGATGGATAGGAAGTCACGGTGTATTTGGAGCAGGCTATTGCGGGTGGTGGAGGGTAGGCAAAAGAGGGAGGAGTGGGTAACTGTTAATACAGATTAAAGGGGTTGTCCCGCGGCAGCAAGTGGGTCTATACACTTCTGTATGGCCATATTAATGCACTTTGTAATGTACATTGTGCATTAATTATGAGCCATACAGAAGTTATAAGAAGTTTTTCACTTACCTGCTCCGTTGCTAGCGTCCTCGTTTCCATGGAGCCGACTAATTTTCGCCGTCTAATGGCCAAATTAGCCGCGCTTGCGCAGTCCGGGTCTTCTACTTTTCTGAATGGGGCTCCGCCCCGTCACGTGCCGATTCCAGCCAATCAGGAGGCTGGAATCGGCAATGGACCGCACAGAAGCCCTGCGGTCCACCGAGTGAGAAGATCCCCGCGGCCATCTTCATCAGGTAAGTAAGAAGTCACCGGAGTGCGGGGATTCAGGTAAGCGCTGTCCGGTGTTCTTTTTTAACCCCTGCATCGGGGTTGTCTCGCGCCGAACGGGGGGGGGGGGGGGGGTTGAAAAAAAAACAAAAACCCGTTTCGGCGCGGGACAACCCCTTTAACCTCTTAAGGACCAGGCTGTTTTGTACCTTAAGGACCAGACACTTTTTAGGGATTTAACCCATGTGGCTGTTTTGTTGCCGTATTTTGTTTCCTATAGCTACCAAAATTATTTTTGCTGTATTTTTTTCCCCAGGACATATAGGGCGATTTTTTCAATATCTCTTTCACTGACTTTTTTCCCATTTTTTAGTTTTATTGTGGTAAATTTATAGTTATTTTTTTTATTTAGTATATTTATGCTAAAATAAAGTACAGGAACGGATTCCTCTATTTGCTTTGGACATTTTGATATATAATATGTATAGTTTTGGTTTACAGGGCGCGTACGGCGACTGTTTTGGTTGGCGTCGGCTTTGTGTTCTTCTCTTTCTTATGTATATATTGTTGTTTTATTTGGAATTTTGTTTTACTGATATATGGAATTATGTTTTTTTTTTACTATCTACCATATGTCCCCCATGACATCATATAAGACATCTGGGGGACACTTTTTTTTTTTTGACACTTTCCCACTGTAGCTGGGGCATCCATAGGAGCCCCAGCCCCAGTTGCAGCCGAAAACAACCCTTGTAGTGACATTAGTCACTGGCAGAGCTGGCCAGGGTCTAGTATGACCCTCCAGCTCTGCTGTAGCAGGGAACCCCGGCGGTCACATGACTCGCCCGGGTTTCCGTAGTGAAAGTTACACTTTTAGGCCGCCTGCAGACGGCCGGAAATTCCCGCGGAATTTCCGCCCTTGAAAGCTGCCATAGGATTGCGTTAGTAAACGCAATCCTAGGCAGACGGCTGCGGTTTGTCCGCGTGAAATCTCGCGCGGCAAACAAACCGCAGCATGTTCTATTTCTGTGCCGGGCTCGCAGAACCCCGCACAGAAACGTCCCTCACCGGCTGCCGGTTCCGGTCTGCGCGTGCGCCGGCTGCCCGGCAGCCGGCACATGAAAGATCTGGAGCTGCGGGGCGTGGGTGAGTATGTGCTGCTCTCTGCAGGCGCTCGGGTCGGGTCCCGTGGCGAGAATTCTCGCTGCCGTATCCGACCCGGCCGTCTGCAGGCAGCCTTACTTTCACTTTTGAGTACACAGTTCTCATTGAGCACTGTGTACTCGGAGAAGGAAAAGGCAGAAATGGTTAAAAACCCCTCCTGCCTTCTCCTCTGGGTTATCAGCTGTCACTAACAGCTGATAAACCATCCTGCTTCTTATTGATTGCAGAGCAGGAGGCTTACAACCCCACCGTAATTTTACTATCGGCAAGCTTTTAGGCCCAGGATCAGGTGCCGTATATTTACTGCGTCTGGTCCTTAATGGGTTAAGTAGCAAATACATAGGCATGAACAAAGCGGTGGAGTAGAGATGCAGGCCTTGCAGAATTATGAAGCACATGCAGTGGAGAGAAGAATCAGTCATTGCAGATTAGATAAGGGTGAATGATGTATAATGGGTAGGATGAAACAGTCAGTTCGGGTGATGAGACATGTATGAAATGGAGCAGGGAGGGAGCCTTTGGCAGGTCTTACCCCAGTGTCCAGTGGGCCTCAGTAGAAGTTCATCGCGGTGGAGTCTGTGGGAGGGCAGCAAGTACCATGTTAGGGGTAAGCAGAGCAGCGGTGCTGGTGTCTCCTCTTCTTGTGTTGGTTAAGCGGATCCTCTCTTCATTCCGGTGTGCGCGGAGGTGTCCAGGCATCCAACCCCAGTAAGATTTTGTCCTGGCGATTTAGTGGTGCTGGTGTTCCCTCTTCTCCTGGTGGCAAGGCAGGGCAGGGAAGCTGGGTGCCAGGGACGGCCCGACTAGCAGAAGGAGACTGCGCCTGAAGCTGGTGCGGCCATCTTTGTTTCTCCGAGCTTGAAGGGTCACTTTAAGTTTTGACCACTAAAATAATAAGCAGAAAGAAAAGGAGCCTTCATAGACACATGTGCTGTATCTTTATGGTTGTTCTTATGTGTTTTTATCATGCACCTAATTTTTATTAAAATGTCTGTTACCTGATTTGACATCTTTAAGATCAGTTCTTAATAATTAAATCATTTAAGATCGATGATGCATTCATAATTAAAACAAAATAAAATTTTTATCAGTGTGCTAATTACATAAATTATTTAGTGACTAAATTGATGAAGCATACAAAACGTCATGCGCCTGTTGTATTGTTCTGATGACTGCTCTGGTAATCAATTAAGAAATGCTTTTTAGTTCTCCCTGGCTCTGAGAAGGGCACATAGTTTGAACGTGACTGCACTTTCTATATGTACAGATGCAGCAAACGCATTATGATAACTTTCTGTGCTACACTTTCTTTTATCCTTTTAGCTGCTTTACAATCTATTAATTGTGTTCTTTTGTTGTGATCCGCTTCCACTCTGTACATTATGGGCTGTTATCAAATGCCTAAACAGCTATTGGTCGGAATCCCAAGCAGCAGACCCCCAGCTGATTAGCTATTGATGACCTATGCTGAAGGTAGTTCATTAAATACTGCTGGAAAAACCACGTTAAGGGCTTATTCAGACGTGCGTATATCAGCCGGGTTTTCACACCCGGACAATTTATGCTGTCCCTCTCTGCAGGGGGAGGAGGCGTGCGGGGCCAGGCGCAGTGCCCTGAGCTCCCGCCTCCTTCCCACTAGTTGCCATGGGAGGGGGCAGGGCTTAGCTTGGCCAATATACAGACATCTAAATAGGCCCTAAGATAGCAATAGCTTTTCAATGGTTTGAAGGGGTTGTCTAACTTAAGGCCCATTTACACATAACAATTATCGCTCAAAATTTGTTCAGTTAACCAAAAACGAGGGATAATAGTTATATGTAAATGCTGCCATCATGCACTTTTCTTCTGAACGATGATTTTGACGTGAACTTAAAATCTATCGTTCAGTTGCAGAAATAAAGTATCTCTCAACAGACCACAGTCTGTGTTCTAAGTGGGAGCCAGGATACAACATTGTAATCTGCCAGCAGCCCCGAGGAGAACAATGCAGTTGTGTGATTAGTCAGACGCTGTGCTCTGCAAACAGCTCCTGAAGGCCTATTTACAAGCAAATGAAAATGATAAAGTTTTAATGGACATTAGTGTCCATTAACTCTTTATGCAAAAAGATCACTAAATCTTTCAATCGTTTGAAAGATTATCTTTGCGTGTAATGGGCCTTTACAAAACGATTAAACAGCTACTCATGTAATAAAATAGCAAAAAGAAACAGTCACCTCTTTCCTCACAGTGGGAAACTGTGCGGCAGGTCCCGTTCTGTACTTACAGTGGAGGCCAAGTGACCGCTGCAGCTAATTAGAGACTGCAGAGTCCCTACCTGTTCTCCTGGCATTAGCGCTCCCATACTGGGTGCCATGATGCCAAGAGTTCGGAATGGTGTTGCTTTGAATTCCGATCGGCTGCAGTGGTCAACTAACTTCTGCTACCAGTGGGCTCTTTGCAGGAACTGCTGCAACATTTCCCAGGGAAAAATGGGATATTAAATTTATTTAAGTAGGTCAACCCCTTCATCCTAAAATAACTTGTTGCAGATCATTACCACACAAGTTAAATTTTGCTACATCTGTAGGTCTTATTTCTGTAAGAAAGTTGGGAACAGGGTGTATAAGAAATAAGAATATGTAGTATAGTTTTAGGTGAAGTAGGCTAAAAAGAATAACCAAAGAGGCTAAGGATTTCCATTTCTTTTTATTCAGGTTCTGTCTAATGTTGTGCGACGTCTGACCAATTACTATTTAGTGATGCGGATATCAAGGTTGGGAGACACTGTCAATTCATCATAAACCTTACCTTAGGGGTGCATTCAGACAACCGTATAGCGGCTGGGTTTTCACGCCCAGCCGATACAGTGTCTCTCTGCAGGGGGAGGAGGCTGGAAGAGCCGGGAGCAGTGCTCTGAGCTCCTCCCCCCCCCCCTCCCTCTGCACTATTTGCAATGACAGGAGACGGAACAGGGGGAGGGCCAAGTTCCAGGAATTAGCTCCACCCCCATCCCACCTCTCCTCATTGAAAATAGTGCAGGGGAGTGATGAGGAGGCAGAGAGGGGGCGGGAGCTCAGAGCACTGCTCCCGGCTCTTCCAGCCTCCTCCCCCTGCAGAAAGACGCCGTATATTGTCCGGCGTGAAAACCCAGCCGATCAACGGTCGTCTGAACGCACCCCAAGAGTTTTCTGGCATGTCATAGTTAACTTGCCATTGATTTCCAAGAAAAAGACACTATGCCATTTTGTGGAGCATCTTTTGAATGCTGTTCAGTATTCTTTCTATTAACTTCCAATTTAAAGAGGTTTTCTAGGAATTCCTTGAACAAAAAGGTAGTGTTACGGTTGTGCCGGTCGTATTCACATTGCATGTATGATTTTGAGAGTTAAACAGGAAAGATATGAAGAACGGAAGTAGAAAACTCATAACTGTTTTATTAGACAAGACAGGTCTAGTATACAAATAGACAAGCATAACAGGGAATTCTGAACCAACATAAGGGGAAAAGGAATGTCTGAGCCTACACCACAGAAGTCTGGGAACCCTGTCTAGAAGTGAGGGATCATCCCAATAAGAACAGCCCCACGGTGTTATCTAGTGATACCCGTCTCGCCCTAGATAGGGAGTAGGCAAGAACACCACATACAACGTAGTTCAGACACACCTATAGATGGAGGGGGTTCAACATAAAAGATAACACACCAGTTTTCTGCACACTGACAGACACAGGAGAATCCCACCCAAAATCTGAGGCATACATACACCAAAACAGACATTTAAACATCACACATAAGGGGTAGAGCATCAGACATCACCCATCTGACAGAGAAGAGACTAAGATGTCAGACATCACCCATCTAGCAGCGTAAATGACATCCAATGTCTGGAACCAAACCTGACAGATGAGTTAGAGAGCAGGAGCCACAGAACATTAGAACAGGTGGAATCAGGTGTCCAGACCATCTTCAGGGAGTGTATGGTAGAACAACTCAAACCTCTTCCGCACAGACGATAGCAATCTGGTTACAATCAAATGTTATCACTGTCGCTGCTATGTGTGGTTTTCTGCATCAGAGATGCGATTTCCTCGAGAAAAAAAAAAAAATCTAAGATCGCATGTGGTAGCGCAAGAGAACTAATTATCAGGCAGCTGTGAAGTGAACTGTCTCTGACCCATTTTTTTTTGTGCATAGATCTCCATAGCAGGCAGAGTTTTCTCACATAGCATAGCATGCGTGTCAATAGTGGCTGCTATGCGATGCTAAAAAAAAGTGCAGACTCCATAGGGCTACAAAAAAAAAAAGCACAGGAAATCACAGCAGTATAGAGCATGCTGCAATTTTGTAACCTCGCTATCTCACACGCTACAAAACATTGCATATGTGGAAGAACCCATAGGAAAGCATGGGCTCTGCAAACATGCAATTTCTCACAGTCTTGCCACGCAAGGAAATCACCCATATGGAAGAGACCTAATACAAACCACATACAAAGTACCACACAGCATGCTCAACTCCACCAGTGTTCTAAGCGGAAATGGATAATGATAGCACCTTTTAGTAAAAGGGGCTGATACTTATGTGCACAGACTGGTGGTGATTGGCTGGCTGAAGCAATCCATGCAATCAGCCAGCCAAACCAACCACACCTGCAGCAGTGTGCTCCTGGACACCCATAGTACTACAGGTCCCAGGAGACAGGTAACATGTTCTCCTTTATGCAAGTGCTGGTTTATTGTGTTTCATTTAAAAGATATTGTTTGGCTGAAGTAAAATAGTCAAACTTTATGATGCTAACCCAGAGTTCCAGATTGTGACCTGAATGGTTACCAGTACGACCATGATTTTGCAAACAGTAGCAAGATTTTTCAGCTTTGTTGCCACTTGCAACTAGCCCCGTGAGCATCAGCCTGTCATACAAGGTATACTCTGTGCACTTTGTAATGGTGTATTTACATCGGGGAAGTTTCTCTCGCAGCGATGCTGCAAGGCGGAAAACTCGCGGCATGTTCTATTTGCATGCAAGTCGCTCTGGAGAATGTTGGGCGCCACTTGCTTTCACCCATGTAAATGCACCTTCATACCGAAGTGGAGGAAAGCCTATGCAAGTGTGCCACTGTGCATATTATTATACCTAGGGGAAGGAAGGGAAATCTGTGCATGCTATTATAGCGAATGAGAGGGAAGAGAAGCCTGTGCACATGATTATACTGCAGGAATATGACTGTGCATTGTGGGTTGGGGTGTAATATGTAATTGTGACTACACTGTGAGAGGAGGGTCTGAATGTGATTATTCTGCACACACTTTTGAACTTTGCATTTTAATGAAGACATTTTTTAGACCCTGTTGTATTTTTTGCACAATGAGTTTTATCGCCAGTGTGTATATGAAACCCTTTTTCTGCTAGAAGGGATCCCCGATGAGAAGCTGACCACCAGGTGTCCCATTATGTACGGTGTTTAAAGGGGTTGTCTGTCTGAGTTTTTTTTTGTTTTTTTTTTTTAAATCATGCTCCCCATGTATAAAAGTAATAAAAGATAATCCACTCATCTCTCCCATAGCTCCAACGCGCATCGTCTGTGTTACAGGATGTCATAGGCAGCTGCAGGTGGTCTGTGATTGGCTGCAGCAGTCTGACATCTCATACACAAGCTGACTGCTGACTGTCAGCACTGTGTCAAAGGGAAAATCGCAGAGCTGCAGCGCAAGACTCAGTGGGGAGCTGGGAGAGGTGAGTATAGGGTCTTTTATTGGTTTAATAGATGGCGAGCATGAATTTAAAAAAAATAAATAAAAATCTGAGTGACTACCCTTTTAAGTCTCCCTGCGGTGCCACCTTAGGGGTAATAATTAATAAAGAAAGCATTACAAAGTTTCCATTTAAAATCTGTATCGCATACACATGCTTGATCCTCAGGAGTGAAATACACTTTATAGTTACTCTCCTTCTAGTTAACTGAGGGAACCCCATTTACTTAGAATTCCCTAATAAGATATCCCTTTTTCATGAAATGTCAATATATCCAACCCTATTTGTATTACCTTGTCCCCATATTCTTATTTTATCCTTAGTGACCACCCATATGTGTTTTCACTTCCTGGGTGTCTGGGCTTTAATCACCAGGCCCGTAAAAACACGCTTGCCCTGGGGATTAAAGCTGTGGGGTCTGTGTGGGTGACAGCTCTCTGATATTAGCTGCCAGGGGTAGCCGAGAACTTGGAGCTGTCATGGGGGGCCGCAGTGAGCGACACAGTCAGCGATCGCAGAAAAGTAAAATAAAAAGTTAGTTTCATCTCCCCTCATGGATCGGATCCCCGAGCGAAGCTGGAACCACTATCAGATAATATCCGTAAGGGAGATTAAATTACGTACCTAAGGCCCCCGGATTTATCTGCGGGCCTTACCTGGCGGACGCATGCGCAAAAGCAGAGGATTGCTGGGGTAATTTAAAATCTACCTGCTCCTGGCTACAAAACATAACCGAGAGCCTGGAGGCTTCACAGAGGGGAGGAGTAGGGGGGTGAGCGGTCCCTGGTCACATGATTGCTGTTATCCAATGGATAACGACAATCATGTAAAAGTAAAAAAAAGTTAGTTTATCCTCCCATCACGGATCAGGTCCGTAAGGGGAGGTGAAATTACTTACATAAGTCCTCCGACAATGTTCCCTGACAGGTCCTATCCGCAGACCCTTCCCCAGCTTCTGCGCATGCGCCCGTTTGCAAAATTGCGGACGCAAGCGCAGAAGCTGGGGAGGACCCAGAAAATTTAAAATTGTCTTGCTCCTGGCTACTAAATGTAGTAGAGAGCCTGGAGTAGTGACCGAGGGCCGCGGTGAGCAGTCCCTGGTCAAGTGATCGCCGTTATGCAATGGATAGTGATAATCATGTAAAAGAAAATTGAAGTGTAATCTCCCCTCTCCGATGCAATCGGTGAGGGAAGCTGAAACTTTTTACCAAAGGCCACCGGATTTTAACCCCAATGCGATCATCCTCCACAGACCTTCCCTGGCAAAATGACGGAGGAGGGCCTGAGAAATTTAAAATCTCCTTGCTCCTGGCTACTAAAGGCAGCCGAGAGCCTGGAGTAGTGACATGAAAAAAAGGTAGCGATCTACCTTAGGCCAGTCTCACATGACCAGATAGAAGTTACGGATTCCACATGCGTTTGATCACCGGTAATACGCGGATCAATCAAATGCATTAGATTACACAATTCCGCTCACATTAGCGGGTCACAATTATGTAATCCACTCACAGAAAACAGAATGCAGCATGCTGTATTTTAGCGCGGGTATCCGCGACATAGAGCCCATTGTGCTCTATGGTCGCGGACATACCCGCAGCCCATACGCAACTACATTGTATACGAGCTGCGGGTACCCGCATCATCGCTGAGCGACGGTGCGGGAAATACAAACCAAAAAAGGTGTACTGCGCATGATCGCCTTGTGAGTAGGCAGTTATGCGTAGTATATTACGCAGCCGTACGCAGGACCACAGCTGGACTCGCACCTGGGATCCACTGCTGGCCTCCACGAGCAGTTTCTACATATGGCCGTGTGAGTCTGACGTTATTCTGATCGTTACCTGTAATATGTAATTTACAAGGGTCCACGGGAAAGCTCACCCTCCTGCAGTTCCAGGTGCAGCTTGTTGAACACCTTCTGTGTGAGACCTCCGCACCTCAGCAAGCTTACAAAGCTTCACAAAGTGCCACTTTTTACAACCCATCCCTGCCACTGGGGTCAAGAAATACCCCCCCCCCCCCAAAAAAAAGGGTCAGGTTTGCAGCAAGCATGGAAGAAGAAGGGATACCCAGTTTTATTGCTCCATGTGCCCTCCCCAACCCGGCCTCCGTAATTACCCCTTTTTTCAGACATACCAGACAGTTTACATTATTACTTTTATCTAAGGTTTAGGGAATGCCTAAAAGGGGGGCAGTGGAGGGGATTATTTTTAGGGAGTCATTTTTTTTTCTGCAAAAGTGAGCAATGGGACCTGGAATTTATTCTGTTGTGCCCTGAAATCCAATGGGTGCTCCCTCCATTATAGGGAACCATTATGTGTCCAGTAAGCAGATTGGGGCCACAACGGGTATGTTTCTGAATGCAGGACAAACAGAGGTATCCATTTTGGGTTGAAAGTTTTCATTCATGTGTGCTGTACAAAAAAGTTTTAAAAATGAAAATCTTAATTATTTTCTTCTGCTTTGCTTAGATTCAAAAACTGTGGGGTCAAAATACGCAGTACACCCCTAGATGAATTCGTTAAGGGGTCAAGTCTTCAAACTGGGGTAATTTGTGGGGGTTCCCCATCGTTTTGGCCGCTCAATGGCTCTACAAGTGTGCTACGGGGCCTAAAAACACTTTCAAGCAAAATGTCTGTTCTGAAAGCCACTGGCTGTTCCTTTTAGTTTGGTCCCTGTTGTGCAGCCAGACAGAAGATTAGGGCCACAATGGGTATATTTCTAAACACAGGACAACACCAGGCGACCTCTCTGCATACAGCGCGGGCGTCAGCTGTTTACTACAGCTGACACCCGCGGGCAATAGCCCCGATCGGCCATTTGGCTGATCTCGGCTATTAACCCTTTAACCCCTTCATGACATGGCCTATTTTGGGCTTAAGGACGCAACAATTTTTGGCGGATTTTCTTTTCCGTTTATCAAAAGTCATAACTTTTTTATTTTTCCGTCGACTCGGCCGTATAAGGGCTTGTTTTTTGCGTGGCGAACTGTAGTTTTTATATGCGTCATTTTTGGGTACATAGACTACATTGTAAAACTTTTATTTTTTTTTATGATAGCAGGGAGAGAAAACCCATCAATTCTGCCATAGATTTTTTAAATTTTTTTTTACAGCGTTAATCATGCAGCATAAATGAGACATTCCATTTTTTCTGCGGACCGGTACGGTTACAACGATACCAAAATTCTTACATTTTTTTAGGTTTTTCCACTTTTCTGCAATAAAAACCCTTTTTTTGGAAATCTTTTTTTTTTTTCTAAATCGCTGCATTCAAAGTCCTGTAACTTTTTTTATTTTTTGATGTACGGAGCTCTGTGAGGGCTTATTTTTTGCGAGACGAGCTGTTGTTTTTACTCGTACCATTTCAGGGTACATACGGCTTTTATCATCACTTTTATTGCGTTTTTAGGGAGGCAAAATGCTAAAAATTTGCATTTTGCCTCAGTTTTTTTTTTGCGTTTTTTTCCATGCACAGTCAAAAGCATGTGCAGCTTATTGTACGTGTCGTTACGGATGCGACAAAACTAAATATGTGGGGTTTTATTTTTTTTTACCTTTTTTTTATGCTAATCTGAGAAAAAGCATAAAAAAATGGTTTTTTTACTCTTTTTTTACATTTTTTTTAATTCATTTTTTTAATCTTTGTTTTTTTTACAACATTTGTGTCCCCCTGGGGGACTTTGACCACTGCCCTGATGATCGCTGTCATAAGGCATGGCAGAGCTACTGCTCTGCCATTCCTTATCGCTTATACAGCGATATCAGGCACTGGTAACACAGGACGCCAGTGTCTGGCATCTTGTTACCATGGCGACAAGCCGGGCTCTCGCGATAACATCGCAAGAGCCGGCCGGAGACACAGAGGGAGTGCGCTCCCTCTGTGAACTCTTTCCCTGCCACGATCTACCTCCGATGCCCCCCCGCTATTGCAGCAGGACGCCGGCTGTGACTGACAGCCGGCTACCGCTGCGGGATAGCGCGGGATCATATGTGATCCCGCGCTATCCCCAGGACGTAAGTTTACGCCCTGTTGCGGGAAGTACCCCGCTGCCAGGACGTAAAATTACGCCCTGCAGCGGGAATAGGTTAAAGCATTTAAAGCCCCCGAACGCTGTTCAGGGGTCCCATACGGCCCCCCCCACAGTGAGATCGGGGGAGCCGTGCAGGTGTCATGGCTGCCGGGGGCCTTCTGAAAGGCCCCAGGGCTGCCTTGAGAGACTGCCTATCAAGTCATCCCCGTGGGGTGGCTTGATAGGCTGCCTGTCAGAATGCAGTATGACATAATGCCATACTGCAGGAGCGATATTGTAGTCCTCCAGTGGGGCTTAAAAGTAAAGTGAAAAAAAGAGCATTAAAGTTTTTTTAATTGTAAAAAAAAAAAAAAAAAAGTAATACAAGTTTAAATCACCCCCCTTTTGCCATATCTATAATTAAAAAGTCTAAATAATAAGATAAGAATACATATTTGGTATCGCCATGTCCGTAAAAGTCCGATCTATGAAAGTAGTGCATTATTTACCCCACACGGTGAACGTTGTCCAAAGAAAAAAAAAGAGCGCCAGAAACACTTTTTCAGTCTCCCTGTCTCCCGTCAAAAAGTCGTATGTATTCCAAATTGGTACTAACGGAAACTACATGACATCCCACAAAAAATGAGCCATCACTGAACTACGTTGACGGAAAAATAATTGCGCTATTGCGCGCACAACGTGACGGCAGAAAATAATTGAAAAAAATTAAATGTCTGAAAAAAAAGAGTAGTATAGTAGAAAGAAAAACTATACAAGTTTGGTATTGTAGTAATCATACCGACCCATAGAATAAAGTTATCATGTCGTTTTTGTTTCAGTTTGTGCGCCGTAGAAACAAGACGCACTGAAAAATGGCGGCATGTTGTTTTTGTTTTTTTTTTTCATTTTACTCCACTTAGAATTTTTTTAGATGTTTTTCAGTACATTATATGGTACTTTAAATAGCACCATTGAAAACTACAACTCGTCCCGCAAAAACCAAGCCCTCATACAGTGAAGTCGATGGATAAATAAAGGAGTTATGATTTTTTTAAGAGGGGGAGGAAAAAACGAAAATAAAAAAAAAGGGCTGTGTCATGAAGGGGTTAATGATATGATAAGAATCTGTAAATAATACTTAGCCCTGACTTTCAGGTTCAGAATAATATTGCAGAACACCAGATGTATATACAGTATTATAGTGCAATCACTCTCTTTTCTTGAAAAATGGAAAAAAAATAGCCAACTGTCATAACAAAGAACCGTGGTCAGAAGAGAAGGCATCTAATGAGAAGGGGCAATTGTCCCCTGCTGAGAGCTAATTGGCACCACAGCATTCTGTCATTCCCGTAGACCCAATAAGACACTGGAAGGGCACAATAGCACATTACAAGCAACAGCACTGGCTGACAGCTGTCTCCAAAATGAGCTCTCCTGTCCTACACTTTCCTGTCAAAATGCAAGTTTTGCAAATACAAGGAGAAGTAATTGTATGACAGGAAGAGACTAACAAGTAGGGAAGGTGCAGTAGTTAAATTGACTCGTAATTGTAGCCTTACCTAATCTATGTATCAGAGTTGAAATATTAAGGCAATGATCATCAGCTAATTCTAATGCATTTGTATTTAAAGGCAAACCTATATATGTTGAGGTATCTTATACATGTAAATAAGTGTTGTATGTAGGAGGCAAAATGATATTGTATTGACTGTATAGGAAAGATATGTGAGTACGGAACTCAATTTATATTTTTTTGCGTTTTGCTGCTTTGACAGCACTATGGAAAATGTTGTTGCTGTCACTACCCAGATCAAACCAAACGGCAAAGGAATAAGAGGCAAATATAATGCGTATAGAATTTTATTAATCTATCAAATACATAAACTAAGAAAAGACAGGCAGACGGGGTGTAACTAAAGGCTCAGGGGCCTGGGTGCAAATTGTAGCTTGCCCCCACATCCGCCCCCAAAACAAATTTACATACATGATCTGGCCCCTTGCATAAGCTTTCCAAACATGATTCATTTCCTGGACTGCATGAATTCTTTGTAGCCCTTTAGGCCAGGTCACACGAGCGTATGATTACCACGTACTATACGTGTGCTATATGTGTGTGATACACGGTAATTCGCAGGCAACTAAGTACATTGCCATATGCAGTTCCGCTCACCTTTGCGAGTAGGAATTGTGTAGTATGCAAGCGCAAAAAGGAAAGCAACATTTTTTATTTTGCGGCATGTTACACACGAGAGAGCCCAATGTGCTCTATGGACGCGTAATCAACATCACCTATATGCAATTATATTGGAACGGCGCGGGAAATATAAAAAAAAATGGGTGGACTGCGCATGACAGCGTGCACGAGATACGCTGTCATGTGCAGTACAATTTTGCTGCCATATACAGCGATAGGACAGATCACCGGCAGCTCCATAGCAATAAAATGCTTCGTGACCGACAGTTTTTTGCGCTTATGGCCGTGTTTATGTTTTTATTGCAATTTTTTAACCACACTTAAAAAAAACACATCAAAAAATTGCATTCGGTATTCAAAAACCACATACATTTTTAAGAAACTGCATACACTAGTAAAAACCACATGTGGATTTAGACAATACATGCGGTTTTTGGTGCATGTTTTAATTGTGTGCAAAGTGTACAATATATACAGTAGATGCCCAGGTTATATCAGCGTAGTCCGTTTCACTATTTGCAGGAAGATGTACATATATCTCCTGTATACAGTGATATCGGCCATACTGGTGTAAGACTGCTTTCACATCTGCGTTGGAACCTTTGGGCGCAGGTTCTGTTGCAGATTTGACTCAAAATACTGGAAGAAAAAGTGCTGCATTCAGTGCTTTTTCTTCTGTCCAAAAGCCAGACAGCTGGGAGGAAAGCGAGTGGACCCTATTATAGTCAATGGGAACCATCCAAAGCTGTTCGGTTCCATCCAGAGATGGAGCCGTTCGACCGCAGGGATTCCCCTTTCCTACTCCCTAAATGGAGCAGAAAATTGGAATCCCCAATGCGGATGTGAAACTACCCTTAGGGCACCTTCACACTGGCATAAAAATCGTGTAAGATTTGTGCATTGCAAGACGCACAAATATGATGTGCAAGAGCGATTTTATTTATTTTTCTGCATAGCAACACGATGCAGGAAACAATTCGCAGCATGTCCTATCTAGCTGCGTGATTGCAGCTAGCAGCCCCATTGTTTTCAATTGGAGGACTCAGCTATACATACAAGATCACATACAGTATATATCTGCTCCTCCCCTCTCCTCCTCAGGTCCCGACTGTCACTGCACCGCCAGCCGGACCAATCACACGGCCGGCAGCGCAGTGACAAACTGCAGTCTATCAGTGCAGGGGGAGTCTACAGCCTGTAATTAGCTACTGGCTCCCCAGGTAACAATCCTTCCCCTCCCCACCCCTGAGTGCCGGGCTGCGGCAATGAAATTGGGTATGGCAAGGGCTTGTGGGCTCCGTTCACTAAGGAGCCAGGTCACAATTGCAACCCCTGCGACCTCTAGCAGTATGCCAGTCAGGAAGACGATAGCTGTGATTAACCTTCATTTGATGGTGACTGATACAACCCGGCACTTCCATATTGGTACCAAGCTCACCATGGCCGTACGCCCCAGTGCTAATCAATGCTTTATCTCACCCGTCGAGCTATCACTACAATCGATTGCAGTAGTCGTGATCTTTGTCTTCTTGATGCTCTGGGGAAGTCCCATGTTCTCACTTTCTTCTTTTAGCTTCAGGATCAAGGCCTTCAGATGCTTTACTGTCTCTGCTGCCAGGGTCGTATTGTCTGTGTATCTTAGATCACTGATTATAATAGTATTTATGATTTTAAAAAAAGGCACCATATAATGCTTCATTTCCCCAGAAGAATGGAGTACTAGCCATTTACTTCTGACATTACCAGATGATCACGTGGCCTTTTTGATTTATGATCTTTTATTTATAGGGACCATGTCATCAGAAAATCGTCCCCTAATTAATGGGAATTCTAGAAACTTCCAATCACATGTCAACAAAATCTTGAGTCTTTATCAAGATGTTATGAGCCAAAATATCATACCCTGTTAATTAGTATAATGCAATAAAAAGACTCTATTTTTTATTCTGCTTGTAATATGACAAGTAAATGTTGCTGCTTTATCATCTCAGTTGGAGACTGTTTTTTGAGGAACAAACTGGTCAACACTTCAAGTTTCTTTCCAGGCCTAAACTATTGATCTGCCAGGGGTCTTCCACCCAAGACACTCACTGATCATCTTGCCATATCTGGCTGAAAACACACAACTCAATACACATGGCAGCGGCCCAGGATGGTATTACAGGCTAAGCTTCCATTCAAGTGTGTTTATACTTCTGATATGAGCAGAGATCCCAATGATAAACTTTTCCCCAAACAGTTTACATATTACTGACTAGAGGTATAAATGCAAGGTTCTTGGCGCTCATTTTATTCAAATTCTGTGAGCCCATCTGCCCTGTCACGGCGACCTCATTCAGATGGGTCCCTACACTAAGACTAGATTTGTAGAAGAGGAGATATTCAGATGTAGCATGTGTCACTTCTCCATGTGGCTCATGTCATCATCTGTCAGAGCACAGAATCACATTATCCTCTAAAAAGAATCAACATGATGCGAAACCTTCTAGTAACTAATATAGTTTGCTGTTGTTACACTGCACACATTGTATCTATATACTTCTAGGTGGCTTTTATTCTACATTATGTACGTCATTCCTGTAGAAGCCTTGCAGTATGCTACTTATATGATAACAGCAATGGACAGATAATACTGATGTGAGTGACTATACAGGTAAAATATCACACTGCGATGTTAAAGTATTTCCCTGGGAATACATGAATAGCTGTTAGATAACCCATCACTAGAGCTGCTCTAAACTTCTAATATCCTCATCTCTGGTCAAGAGCATCTAAACAGGCCAGATCCAGAGATCAGCGCTCAGGGTTCCATAGGGTAACAGTGCGGATATAAGAAGGTTAGAGTGCATGTAGTGATCAGCTATATATTTGCTATATAAATGCTACCTACATATAACCAGAGAATCCCTATAAAGCCGACCAATTACACTGGAGATCTCCTGTTCTACATATATGGCCTTAGTATAGGGACCCATCTGAATGGGGAGCCTGGAGGGCCAAATGGGAAAAGAAATGTCATTTACATCCTGCTATGCTTATTTAGTGACAATACTGTAATTGGAAGGCTGTTTCCATTGCAGCTCACCCTGTATTCTGTTTCTACTGTACAGTCCATCATATTGGGGTCAGAACAATCTATTTATCCCATAATACATTCATATAAACATTAACAGGATACAATAAAAAGCTTGTACAGAACATACTACTATTATCTCTAGCAATTAAAAATATATTATACTTTATATTATATACAATATACATAAATACAATGACATTAACATTACATTAATTACATTAAAGTACATCACATATACACATATTCATATATCTATACAGGCATAAATATACACATTATCAGTACAAACAATATGTCCATTAAATGTATAACATGAATACATTTGTGGGCATCAATCATGTATACAGATATTGATGTGCTAAGCAGTACACAGAAACAACAGGATATAGAAATATCACATACACATATATATTACAGAATTAGAAGTACATAGACATATTGCTATATATATATATATATATATATATATATATATTTATTACACTCACTCACAGTCACAGTCTCCTGGCTCTCTGGATCTCTATTGTTCAGGCACTATGTAGATCTTCTCTTTTTTGCTCCTGTGAACTTTACTTAAAGGGGTTGTCTTGCGAAATCAAGTGGGGTTATACACTTCTGTATGGCCATATTAATGCACTTTGTAATATACATCGTGCATTAAATATGAGCCATACAGAAGTTATTCACTTACCTGCTCCGTTGCTAGCGTCCCCGTCGCCATGGTTCCGACTAATTTCGGTGTCTTCTTGCTTTTTTAGACGCGCTTACGCAGATGGGTCTTCTCCCTTCGGCTCCGCTCGGCAGCATCGGCGTTTTGGCTCCGCCCCCTTGTACGCGTCATCGCGTAGCTCCGCCCCATGACGTGTGCCGGTTCCAGCCTCCTGATTGGCTGGAATCGGCACGTGACGGGGCGGAGCTACACGATGACGCATACAAGGGGGCGGAGCCAAAACACCGATGCTGCCGAGCGGAGCCGAAGGGAGAAGACCCATTTGCGTAAGCGCGTCTAAAAAAGCAAGAAGACACCGAAATTAGTCGGAACCATGGCGACGGGGACGCTAGCAACGGAGCAGGTAAGTGAATAACTTCTGTATGGCTCATATTTAATGCATGATGTATATTACAAAGTGCATTAATATGGCCATACAGAAGTGTATAACCCCACTTGATTTCGCGAGACAACCCCTTTAAGGCTGCTTTCACATCTGCGTTGGAACATCTGTTCGGAGGTTCCAACACAGATCTGTTACAAAATACCAGAAGAAAAAATCCTGCACACAGGACTTATTAGGCTGGTAAAATCCTGCACAGCTGAGCAGACACCAAACGAACCCCATTATAGTCAAAGGAGGCCATTCAGCGCTGTTCGGTTCCGTCATAAGACCGTTCTGATTGGCCAGGGGACTCCCCTTTCATTCTCCCATAATGGAGCAAGAAAACGGAACCCCTGCCTCAGATGTGAAGGCAGCCTAACCCATGGGAGAGATGTTTTTTTGAATCATTATACTGTATATTATATACATGGATAGCAGTATATCCAGACTTTATAAAAAAATATTACATGAACAGGCATAACACACCATAACATAAAGTACAAATATTACAGTATATGTGTAAACACTGTGTGCACGTTATATGTAGACTGTTTAAATATATATAAAACATGGACATTTAGAATATGTGCAGACATTGCAATATTGATAATAATACAAAAACCCTATATACAAAAATGTTATGTACATTGCATATGATATTACCAACATGAATATAAATTACATATGTGGACATTGCAGAATATATATACACTATTATATACATACAGATGCTGACACTATAGACAAACAGAACATATCTACTCATCTATATTGTATTGTTAAAGAAGTTGTTCCACTTCCATATATTGCCCAGTTGCCCGGGTTGGTGCTGCCAGCTTTAACCCTTTCCAATCCACTGTCTGACGTATAAAGACAGTCTGATTGAAGGCTGTACAGCTTCGATGTCAGAAGACGTCCGGCAGGGTATTCTTACTGTAGGTTACTGGACGCTCTGTTGTCAGGGGACCTCTCCAGCATGTCACATACCGTAGTACTGGCTCTAGCCAGCAGCTGGTGCCATTGTATAATGGCAGAAAGAGAAAGCCCCCTAGGAAACCCTGAATCCAAAATTCGATTGCAAAGGATTAACATTCACTTCAACGCACCAATTATTTAGCTGCTGCTTAAACTAGCAGGATGCTATATCTTGCCCAGTCTAGGAGACTTAATGCATATGTCCCCTTATCCCTTCTAACTATTTAGCTGTTGCTTATATTAGCAGGGTGCTATATCTTGCCCAGTCTAGGAGACTTAATACATATGTCCCCTTATCCTTTTTAACTATTTAGCTGCTGCTTATACTAGCAGGGTGCTATATCTTGCCCAGTCTAGGAGACTTAATACATATGTCACCTTATACCTCACACTAATAATACAGTTTATACACAGACACCAGCAACATTGAATTTTAGATGTATTTTACATTATTCAAAGCTCTACTTACCTTGATGTAGAAGATATATACACACATTAATATACACTTGCCTCCCCATTGATCACTATTATGAAGGTCTTATGGAACTAATCTTGTCCTTCGGCTCATGTTATGTTCTTGTCACTTGCTGTCAGCTTTATATCAACAAGATCATTTGGTATTTGTGACTTGGAGGATGTGATCGCTGTGAAATATCTATAATAGAGACAGCGTTGACATGTAACCTCCATATCCTCCGAGATAAAGACCTAGAATCGGACTTACAAGTGAGGAGCCTGTGGGCAGCAAATGCCCTTAAAAGGAGCTAAGTGCTCATTCACCAGAGCATATTTGCACAGCATGTTATGCACACAAATTTTACATGCATAATACTCAGTAAATAGAACCCAATGATTTCAATTTCATGCAATGTGCGATTACATGAAAAATAGCCAGCATCACCTTTCTTGGTGTGCATTTGCAAACCGCGAGAGTCCATTTAAATCAATGCACACAACATTTGTGTGCGCAAGCATGTGGTGCATATGCACACTCAATTACATGCTGAAGCTGGCAAAATAAGCGGGGAATGAGTGCATTTCGGTCTTTCAAACATGTGGCCTATTTGTGTGGTTGAAATGCCCTTACACCCGTGAGAATGAGCCCTAAACACAGGGCAACTATAAATCTTCTACTAGAGCTTCCTGTATAAGTCTCCATTATATGTATAGCTAAGATATTGTTATTCATGAATGAATAGCTAAGGGCTATGTGTCATTGGCTGAGCCCTCAGTCAATCAGCACAGCCCTTTCAGAAGGCGGGGATTTTTAAATCCCCGCCTGCTGAAAGCGCTTCATAGCAGTGCAGGGGAGCCAGCCGGAGGACGTGACTGAGCGCAGGAGAGGTGAGTAATTTTTTTTTTTTTTTACACTTATTGCTGATGATTGGGGAAGGGCTTATATTTCAAGCCCTTCCCCGATAATCATACAGCGGGGCTTGGCACAAAGCAGTGGGATAGAATGCCGGGGACTTCTGCCACAGCTGTTGCAGAGGTCCGCGGCATGCTCCCTGTGTTTTCAATGGGGCCAGCGCTGCTGCCGCTGGCCCCATTGAAAGCACTAGCGATATGCCGGTTCTACACCGGCGTCTTTCTTCTGCTGTGAGAGTTTTCGCGTGCTCTCACAGCACAAGAAAGAAAATATCGCCAGTGAGTGTCCACCCTTAGGCTGTATTTACACGAGCGATAAAACAGGAGTTCTGTGTTGCGTTATGCACAGAACTTGCGTGTTTAAAGAACCTATTATTTTCAATTGTCATAAGCGATGTTTCGCTTGTATCAACATAGTAAGAGTGAAAAATCACAGTTTGTCCTATTTTTGGGTGATTCCTCTGCAAGGATCACCCATTATTCTGTAGGGGATCCATAAATACTGCATTTCACTTGCATGCAAATGCAGTTGTCGTCTGAGTTCGATGCATTTTTTTCCATCTTAACTATTGAAGGCACATGCTATTTCTTTTCATGAGTGAAAAACACACTTTTCTTCACACATGCGCATTAGCGCTCATTGGGCCATGAATGCACGTCTGTTTCTTCGTGCATGCGCAGTGCATTTACTTGCGGGTTTAAGCTTCCAGAGTGTCTGCCTACTGCTTCGAACTGAACAGAAACAGCCCCCAGAGTGTTCACCGGTAACTGTCCAGAGCTGAAGAGTAAGTGGGGTGGGGGGTACTATTACTAGTACTGCCACCACGGACGGACGGTCACTATTACTACTTGGGCAACTATTGTGGGTCACTATTACTACTTAAGCAACTATTGGGGGTCACTATTACTACTTGGGTCACTATTGGGGGTCACTGTTACTTCTTGGGCAACTATTGGGAGTCACTGTTAGTGCTGGAGCAACTACTGGGGGCACTATTACTGCTGGGCCGACTATTAGGGGTCACTATGTGTGCTGGGGCAACTATTGGGGGTAATTATTTGTGCTGGGGCAACTATTGGGGGTAATTATTTGTGCTGGGGCAACTATTGGGGGTGACTATTATGGCTGGAGCAACTATTGGGGGTAATTGTTTGTGCTGGGGCAACTACCGGGGGTGACTATTACACCTAGGGCAACTACTAGAGGTCTGCATTACTAGAGGAGCAACTACTGGAGGTCTGCATTACTAGAGGAGCAACTACTGGAGGTCTGCATTACTAGAGGAGCAACTACTGGAGGTCTGCATTACTAGAGGAGCAACTACTGGAGGTCTGCATTACTAGAGGAGCAACTACTGGAGGTCTGCATTACTAGAGGAGCAACTACTGGGGTTGACTATTACTTCTGGGGCAAGTACTGGGGGTGACTATTACTGCTGGGGCAGATACTGAGGGTGACTATTACTGCTGGGGCTAGTACTGGGGGTGACTACTAGTGCTGGGGAACCTACTGGGGGTGACTATTAGTGCTGGGGCAACTACTGGGGGTGACTATTAGTGCTGGGGCAACTACTGGGGGGTCTGCGTTACTGCTGGGGCAACTACTGGGGGGTCTGCATTACTGCTGGGGCAACTACTGGGGGGTCTGCATTACTGCTGGGGCAACTACTGGGGGGTCTGCATTACTGCTGGGGCAACTACTGGGGGGTCTGCATTACTGCTGGGGCAACTACTGGGGGGTCTGCATTACTGCTGGGGCAACTACTGGGGGGTCTGCATTACTGCTGGGGCAACTACTGGGGGGTCTGCATTACTGATGGGCCAATTATTGTGGGTCACTATTTGTGCTGGGGCAACTATTGGGGGTCATTATTTGTGCTGGTGCAACTATTGGGGGTCACTATTACTGCTGAGGCAACTACTGGGGGTCACTATTACTGCTGGGGCAACTACTGGGGGGTCACTATTACTGCTGGGGCAACCACTGGGGGGTCACTATTACTGCTGCGGCAACCACTGGGGGGTCACTATTACTGCTGGGGCAACCACTGGGGGGTCACTATTACTGCTGGGGCAACCACTGGGGGGTCACTATTACTGCTGGGGCAACTACTGGGGGGGGGGTCACTATTACTGCTGGGGCAAGGCCGATCTGGCTCAGATACGCCTGCTGCAGCTAGGCCGATCCGGCTCAGATACATCTGCACATTGAACTAAAGATATATCTAAGCCGATGGGATGATGTATTTAGACAGGACGAATGTGGGGAAAACGATGCCCGATACTCATCCCTGCAAGTAACCACTCATGTGCTTTTGTACAGGAGCGGGTATCTTTACTTCACAGTGGGGCGGCTGCAGGAGATTTCTCTCCTTGCTCTCCCTTGCCCCTCTCCATTCACTGACATAGTGGCCACTCAGCAATGAAAGGCTGCTATTTACACTGAGTGTTGACAGTCTCTCTAAGTTCACTCTAAGGCAGGTAAACATCTCCTACTGTTGAGGGAACTTAGATGGGGTGGGGCCTGGACAGGGCCAGAAGATACTGTTGATTAGATCAATGAAGGTGGGTGGGAGCTGGGCAGGGCCAGGAGATACTGTTGATTAGTTTATTGGGTCTGGGCGGGAATTGCGCGGGGCCAGCAGACACTGCTTTTTCATGCCAATGTGTCCTTTCCTCATCAGGAGCGTGCACACAGAGGGGGGAGGCGCAGGGCATTGTGGGATTGCACAACAGCTCCATCTTTAAAAGCTGCTTTCAGCATCAGATTACAAAGTAAGAAACGGACATTAACGTTGGTGTTTGGAACTCATGTATGCTGTCTTTTAGAACGCTTAGTGAAAGGAAAGCATTATTATTACAAAAAAATTTCACCCTGCGTGGCCGGACAACCCCTTTAAGTGCCTAGCTATACTTGTGTATCCCTTTGCTTGTTTATATAAGCCAATAATTTCTCCTCTATCTATCGGCTCAGGGGACCAGGTACAAAAGTGCAGCTCGAGGTCCCCCCACCTATATTCATATCTAAACCGTGCTGTATACAGCTGCAAAACGAATTTACATATATGATCTTGGCATAAGCTTTCAAAACATAACTCATTCCCTGGAGCACATGAAAATTTGTTTGTAGCCCCTTAGGCTACGTATTGCATCACTCCGGGAAGTAGCAATTCTCTATCGCGCCTGTCAGCCATGGCCAAGGATGGGGAAAACCTAGCATCGCACCGCATGCAGCTAGCGCGTGGTACAATGCTGCCGCCCCATTGAAATCAATGGGAGATTTGATGCAAGGGCATACCAAAAGATAGGTGCTGCTGAGACCTCATATCTCTTGTATATAATTATATATGTACAACCAGTATAAGTTATACATCTCCCTGTATAGTTTACAGCAAGGGGGTTACAGGAATGCCTCCACTACATTGCCACACTTCTGTGGCCTGCCCGGTCACAAGATTAATATATGGGATCATCTGTGATGCCAGCTTTGACAGTCAATGAGTTTGGGCGATCTAGAGGCTCAGTAACAGCAAATGTAGAGCAATATGCCACAGGATACCAGACAGAACCTATATACCTCCATGCCCAACTATATCACACCTTGTATCCAAGCTAGAGGTGGTACAACTGTGTACTAGAGCCCCCATGCCCACCTGTATCACATCTTTTATCTAATGTAGAGGCAGACCTACAGGGTATTGGAGCATCCATGCCTGCCTGTATCACATCTTGCATCCAAGCTAGAGGCGGTACAACAGGGTACTAGAACCTCCATGCCCACCAGTTTTGCATCTTGCATCTAAACTAGAGGTGGTGCAGCAAGGTATTAGAGTCTCCATGCCTGCCCGTATCAGATCTTGTATACAAGCTAGAGGCGGTACAACAGGGTACTAGAACCTCCATGCCCACCAGTTTTGCATCTTGTATCTAAGCTAGAGGTGATGCAGCAGGGTACTAGGATTTATGTCCCCCATCATTTCATATAAGACCTCTGGGGGTTATTTACACTGTCTTTATTTCACACTTTTCTACTGTAGCCAGGGCATCCATAGGAGCCCCAGTTACAGGGGAAAACATCCTCCTGCAGTGAGAACAGTCACTAACAGAGCTGATCTGGGCCTACTTTGACCCTGCAGCTCTCCTGTGCCATGGAGTACCTGGCGGTCACGTGATCCCCAGGTGATCGTATAGCAGAAGTAACCTTCCCGCTTTCACTTTTTAGTACATAGCGCTCATTGAGTACTATATAAATGGGAAAGGAGAAGGCAGGAGCTGTTAAACACTTTTCCCTTCTCCTCCAGGTCCTCGGCTGTGCCTGATAGCCAAATACCTGCTTCTGCTGGATTGTAGGAGTAGAGGCTTTAATACTGCGCTATATTTTTGCTATCAGCCAGGATTAAAGCTCAGGACCTAGCGCTGTATATTTACCAGACTTTTTCCTTAAAGGGTTAACGAAAAAACCATTCCAGGCTGAGTCATGTAACCCACTCCATGCACAGATGGAAAGAAAGGTCAGAAGCTATCTTTATTATTCTTCCCTTGTATGATTATTTTACACTGTGATTGCCCATAAGAAATATTCCAGTCTTGTAAGTGATTTCTTTCCTCCATATACATTGCTTCTACTCCTTTAAACTGTAATGTATTATGAATTCAGCCCATCTCGCATCCGCTTTTCTCCATTATTGTTTAGATTTAATGCATATTAAAGCCTTAATACATCCAGTACCTAATCACCGATCTGTCGTCGTGTTTATCAGGAAGCTGTTTTTATTTACCTCAATCACTGTGAATGGCTCAGCTTTAGGTGCCGGGAGTTTATTCCAACGTACAGAGCCGTATCTGTATTGTGCAGAAGCTCTAATCCATTAGCTGAACTGGTTATGTTCCAATTTGCAGTGTCAGACAATAATATCATCAGTACAAGGTCAGTGCGAGGCGCTCCTTTCCTGTGGGAAAGTCTGTCTGTGAAGTGACTGCCTTGTTCCTTGCTCTACATTTCTGAATTGTCTCAGTACAGTAAATATGATACTTGACAGCCCGGCAGCGATAAGAGGAATGAAATCATAAACATAACATGACGACTGTTGTTCTTTTTCTATTGTTTTGTCACTTCTGAGATGGCACAAGAGGAATCAAGGATCAACATGTCTATTTACAAGCCCATAAGCAGATTTATCCAACAGTAAAAAAAGATAGATATTGTGCCCTTCTGATATTGAGAGGTTACAGATATCCTATAGACACACGTTCTAACAGCCAAATCCTATTAAAACCAGCTGCTGTCATTCCATGAGAGCTTTAGAGATTCTCTGAGCTGTATCCAACCAGTAGGCTACTTTATACAAAGTGCTCGGCTTTTTCCTAAAAGAGTTTAGAACTAACATTCTGTGCAGCATATTAGTGATTTCTGGAATACTACTATAAACATAAAATAGTCATTCTTATTTAGAAAATCCTATTCTTTCAGCCTGAAGTACTTAAAGGTGACTTGGCACATTGAAAATGCAATCCAGTCTGTGGGCAGCAGATAACAGAAAAGGAAGCGCAGGAACTGAGCAGATTGATGTATGTATGTGTGTGTGATAGATATATGTGTGTGTATGTGTATATATATATATTAATTATAGTTTTGTGGGAGAAGATTCAGTGTAACTTATATTCTATTCATTTTATTTCCTGCCCATTATAGGCTTAGAGGTCCAGTAGGCGGTCCTATCAGTGATTAGCAGTTACCTCTGTTAGCACAGTTACATGAGCAAGACTGCTATTTACTAATAAGATCACCCAAGGGGCTCCTTGGGGTCTTTTTATGTGTATATATAAATAATATAGTTTTGTGGGGAAAGATTTAGTATAACCTACATTCTATTCCTTTTAATTCCTACCCATTATAAGCTTAGAGGTCCATCGGTAATTGACCACTACCTCTTTATGCAGAGTTACATAAGCAAGACTGCTATTCACGAATAAGATCACCCATGGGACTCTTTAGGATCTTTTTACACAGGACCAGGGGCGTAACTATAGAGGATGCAGGGGATGCGGTTGCACCTGGGCCCAGGAGACTTGGGGGGCCCATAAGACCTCTCTTCTCCATATAGGGAGCCCAGGACTATGAATAAAGCATTATAGTTGGGGGCCCCGTTCCAGGTTTTGCATTGGAGCCCAGGAGCTTCAAGCTATGCCTCTGCACAGGACAGTTGTTGGGCGCCTAAGCACAGGAGCGATAATTGCTCAGTGAATGGAAGCAGAGCGGGCCAGAGATCACTTGCGCCGGCCTGCCTCCACTCACAGTAAACAGGCAGTGATTTCTATACCTGCAGAAACTGAACGATAAACAAATGATTTATCATTCATCGTTCAGTCACTGGCAGCATTTACATACACTGACAATTATTGTTCAGATTCCCACAAATCCTTTAGTATAAAGCTATCAATCAGCTCCGCTTCTCCTGCTCTATAATATGCTGCCAACAGCTCAGAGTATATGTTATCATCGTTGGCGCAGAGTTCTTCCATATGCATTATATCATCTTTGGCCTCCAACCACAACCTTTTTTGTTGGAGGATGGATACTTCCAAAGTTTGGGAATAATCTGGCACATTGCTAAGAGGAAGAATCTAAGTAGGCTTTTTTTAATCTTAGTGACAGACCCTGGGATCATAGATAGGAGGGCCATTTCCGTGGAGAAGGAGATTGACACTTTGCATAGCGAGTTAAATGGTGTATTTTCTTCCATCCAAAGGGTGGAAACTAAGGGACGTTACCACCAAATATGAAGAAAGGTGCCACTATCTAATCAGCATCTCCAGCATTCATTCAAGATCTGTGGATACTTCCTAGCCAATCGCACAGGATTTCTGTACCATTGAGACAGGACTTTATAGTTGAATTCTTGAAATTTACAAGAAATTGAGAGTTTGTGTTAAGGAAAAAGCCTTAGTCCTCTATGAGGGATCTTTCCGATTACCTCTTAAAGATTAATACCAACCCTTGTATCCTGTGCCAACAAAATACGGTACATTGAGGAGACTCCGGCTGATGGATTTATATGTGACATGCATGGTTCTTCAAATTGGGATAATGGGGCTAATAAGTTAGAAGTGGGACCAAGGCATCATAGGTAGTGACAAATTTCCGGTTTTTAAACCATGCCCCAGTTAACGGACTTCTCACTCCCAGCAGCTCTTGCAACTGATGTACACCAGAGCTATATATCGCATTCCCTTACTCGTGGTAAGCAAAATTTCTAACCTATCTAGTAATGAAGATCTGTCAAACAAGGCCATAAGACTAGGATTACCCACAAGTTGAGTGAGGGGGCCAGGCCTTGAAATCTGTCTCAGACATTTTGAGAAGCCATCCCAGGAAAGGTGAGACTGCGAGACCTTGTTGGTCAGCACCTCGCGGGAGGCAAAAGATACCATGGGCTTGGAAAGGGGCAAAATTTTGTTCTAATTTCACCTACAATTTGGAGGAGTAATTGTCAAAAATGTCTAGTATGCATGTATATAAAGACACTTTGTGATATAGAGAGACGTTTGATATGCTGTATTTTACAAATGGCCTAGAGCCTCAACCCCCACACCACCCCAAAACCCCCCAAAAAAACTCTGAATATGGGACTAATAAGATTCAGGCATTTTGAACGTGAGAGTTTGGAACAGGTAAAGGAACTTCGGAAGAAGATCCATTTGCAAGACATTTATCTTACCCAACCACAAGAGAGTAAGGGGTTTCTACCTCTTCAGATCAGCCTAAGAGCTCTTTCCCATAATCGTATATCGGCCGCCATTTTCACAGTACGATCCGATGCATTGGATTCCAATGGATCAGATCACATGGCCATATTCCCACGGCGTAAAAGCGCACAGCCGGGCCAATATAGCGCCGGGTGCTTTTACACTGGGCCAGAAAGATAGTCCTGGAACTATCTTTCTGGCCAGAATACGTTGGCCGCTGTATGGGCTCCTATGGGAGCCAATGACAGCGGCCGGAGAAGGGAGGTGGGAGACAGTTTAGCAGCGTGACTGCTAAACTCCCTCCCCCTTCACTCCTCCTCTCTCCTCCTCTCCGGCTGTTTGCAATGGGAGGGATGGGGCGGAGCTCAGCTGTGCTCTGCCCAATCCCATTGCTGGCAGCGGACAAGGGGAGAGGAGGTAAACTGGAGAGGGAAGGGGGAGATGGCTAAGCTGTTTCCCCATGCCCAATGGCATTGAGGCCTCTTCGTATATGCGCCGGGGCTGTGCTGTCTGAACGGGTGTATAAACGTTAGATTTGTGCGCCCAGTCATGCAATTTTTCGGCAACGGCAGGCGCATGTAAAAACGCCTACAGTCGTATGATAGAGCCCTGAGACAATGAAAGCATACGTTTTTGTCGTTTAGATCGAATAATGCAATCGTCTCACCGATGGATGGTAAATGATGAGTTAAGATTCTCGAAGAACTGCTTGAAAGGCAAGTCTTGGGTTTGTTATATATATCAAGAGATCATTGGCAAACAGTGCTAGTTTTTACTAATTTTAAAGGGAACTCCAGGGTAATAATTATGTATTGTCTAGTTTAAATACCCGACGTTGCCTGGGTATCCCTTGATATCCTGGCTCTTTCACTCTCTTTTTTAATTCTAGACTGATGATGTTTTGGGGTCTCTGCAAAACTGAAGTCAGGCCTCATGCTGTTCCATGGTGTTTGAAACCCTTGATGAACTGACTCTGTCTTTCACGTTTTGAATTCGGGCATGATGCTGTCCCAGGGTCTCTGCAGCCCTTGATGTCTCGACTTTTTCCCACTCATTCTTAAGTCGTTGGTAACATTCTTTGCTTATCTCGCACCCTTACAGTAATTTTACTTTCCTTGCTTTCAGCTGGACTTGTCTGGATCCACTACTTGTCTAAACTATTTACCACACTGAATCACAAAGCATCTTATTCTACGATAGATTATACAATAGGCCTCATATATTGAAACTGTGTAAAAAAAACTGTATGTTTGCACATAGAAACCAATCATTATTCCTTAAACTACTCTAGTAAAATGAAAGATGTGCTGTGATTGGTTGCTATGAGGAGCAAACAGTTGAAACCCTTTCTTCCACAGTATTTTAGGTTGAAGAGTATGCCTACCAAGTTTGGTTGAGATTAGAGATGAGCGAACGTACTCGTTACGAGTACTTACGCACCCGAGCACCGCCATTTTCGAGTACAGCAGTACTCGCGCGTAAAGATTCGGGGGGCGCCGTGGCGGCACGGGGGATAGCAGTGGGGAGTGGGGGGGGAAGGGAGAGAGAGAGGGCTCCCCCCTGTTCCCCGCTGCTCCCCCCCGCACCGCCGCGCCGCTCCCCGCCCCCCGGCGCCCCCCGAATCTTTACGCCCGAGTACTGAAGTACTCGAAAATGGCGGTACTCGGGTGCGTAAGTACTCATTACGAGTACGTTCGCTCATCTTTAGTTGAGATCCATCAAGGTCTATGAAGAGGTAACAAATATACAAATACATTTTCACTTTTATATTTATGGATGACCCATGGTGGATTTAACTCATCACGGGCCTGGGGCTGTTCACACAACTCTGATCCCCTCACACAAAACGCCATACCTGGTAGGATATTCTCTACTAAAACATTAAATAGGCAAGTGCAACAATATTCATTTTGTTGTGGATTTTTGTGCGGATCTGCACCAGAGTTACCCCATCCAATTGTCCAGATCCATACCAAAATTCATGTCAAAATCTACATCAGATGTTCTGCAGCAATTGGCCCCCTTCCGCCCCCCCATATGCCCCACATACAGCCCAATTACCCAATGATGAAAAACAACACCCAGTAAAACTACCTCCTCCAGACAGGTGTCTCTTGTCTAACATCAGAGTGTGGCATTTGTGGGACACAGGCATTCATCCAACTCCGTCCCTAAAATCCTCCATATCGGCGTTCTTCAATGTTAACTGTGCACGTGCCACACTCTGATGCTAGACAAGAGACACCTGTTTGGAGGAGGTAGTTTTACTTGGTGTTGTATTTTAGCATTGGGTAATTGGGCTGTATATGGGATACATATTGTATGTAGTGTGTGTGTATATCCTATCAGCTTGACAAAGACTTGTGATAAGTGGAAACATTGCTGTGCTGTCATTCTGTATCAGAGAGGAATAAAGTACATCCTTGGATGTTTTTTGCATCACCTATGCTGCCCTTATTTCATCACTGTTTGGACTCAGTTTACACTAGGACCCTTTCTGTGCCCCAAAACAGTATAGATGTGTGATAGTAAAAAATCTGACAGCAGTGCAAACTTTTGATTTATATAGAATACAAAAACAGGATGGATAAGACCAACTTCTCCTTTTATTGATTATAACCCAGCAACAAAGATGCATTTTGGGGTTAAACCCCCTTCCTCAATTATGCTGGGGGCCGCACTGCTTTAGTGGAAAATCAGTGGCTTGGCAATGCGCCCATGTGAGAAAAGTGCAGTCCTGTAGGAAGAGGTTTAACCCCAAAAGGCATTTTTATTGTTGGGCTATAATCAATAAAAGGAGAAGTTAGACTTATCCATCCTGTTGTTGAGTTCTATATTAATCGGAGGTGTGTGTCGATACCATATTTCTACGATCACACCTCTATTGACTCATCAAACCCTCCCTCAGTGGATGTAGTCTTTCCTGGGTTGGATAAATATTTCTATTTCCACTCGCTGCACTCTGAGTACTAGAGCTCTGATGGGGAAGGAGTGATGGTGATTAGAGATGAGCAAGTATACTCGCTAAGGCACATTACTCGAGCAAGTAGTGCCTTAGCCGAGTATCTCCCCGCTCGTCTCTAAAGATTCGGGGGGCGGGGAGGAACGGAGGGGAGATCTCTCTCTCTCCCTCTCCCCGCCGCAACTCACCTGTCACCCACGCCGGCCCCCGGGGAGATACTCAGCTAAGGCGCTACTTGCTTGAGTAATGTGCCTTAGCGAGTATACTCGCTCATCTCTAATGGTGATGATGTCCTGTTGTGTACCTGTGAGCTTCCTTGCAGAGACAGAAGGGAAGGCTGTGAGTTTAGGTGTGTAGGAAGGGATTTAACTCCTACCTCTCCTTGCACCTAGGGGTTTAACAGTGCAGGTTACAATAGCGGCAACCGGGACAGCCACTACTACCCTCCACAGGAGTGATTGACCAATAAAGATCACGCCAAGAGCAAGGCGTATAATAGTCCGTGAGATCACAAAGGAACCCGAAGTAACCTCTAAGCAACTAAACGGCTCTCATATTAGCTGATGTTCATAAGTCCGCCATCAGGAGGACACTGAACAACAATGGTGTGTATGGCAGGACTGCAAAAAGAAAGCTACAGGTCTCCATAAGAAACACTGTTGCCCATCTGCAGTTTCCTAAAGATCACATGGACAAGCCAAAAGGCTATTGAAACGATGTTGTGTGGACAGATGAGACCAAAATGTAACTTTTTGGATTAAATGAGAAGCAGGGGTGTAGCTAAAGGCTCATGGGCCCGGGTGCAAAGCTTTATCTTGGGGCCCCACAACTTCTCTTAACCCCTTGAGAAGTGTTATATTTGGAGAAAGAAGAACACTATATTACAGCATAAAATCCTCATACCATTGGAAAAACCCGGTGGTGGTAGTATCGTGGTTTGGGACTGTTTTGTTGCATCTAGACCAGGACAGCTTGCCATCATTGATGGAAAAATGAATTCTGTATTGTAGCAGCAAATTCTAAAGGAAAATGTGAGGACATCTGTCCGTGTGCTGTATATCTAGAGAACATGGGTCATGCAGCAAGACAGCGAACCAAAGCACACCAATCTACAAAAGAATGATTAAAGAAGAATACAATTAAAGTTTGGGAATGACCAAGTCAAAGTCCTTAAACCTATAGAAATGTTGTGGAAGGACCCGAAGCAAGCAGTTAATAGGAGGAATTACGCCAGTATAACCGAGCTGTTTTTGTATGGAGAATTGGTTAAAATTTCTCCAAGCCCATGGGCAAAGCTAATCAACAATGGCTGGAAACTTTTAGATGCAGTTTTGCTGCACATGGGGGTACACCAGATACTAAGAGCAAAGATTCATATACTTTAGCAACTCCCAGACATGTGATATTGGATCATTTTCCTCAATAAATGACCAAATGTAATACTTTTTTACTCATCTGTTTGATGTGGTTCTCTTTACCTACTTTTGGACTTGTATGAAAATCTGAAGTAGATTTAGGTCTAATATGAGCAGAATATGGAACATTCCAAAGGGTTCATAAACTTTCAAGCCCCGCTGTTATTGTAAGGTTAGTGCAGAAAAAAAACAATAGAACAAAAATGCATTTTTGGTATATAGCCAGTAGGTGGTGCTGTGTTATTATAGTCCAATGACACTTCATAAAGCAACTGTGTTCCAGGCAAAGCTGTTCTACCTATGCATATATTAATGCCTGTTATTGGTGGCCTTTTATCTTGGCCAACTTGTATCTAAGGTTTAAAGATCTATTAGAATTCGTCTCTCCATACTGTAAATACAAAGGCCATTTGTCATTCCACTTGGATATATTCTGCCAGTGACATAGTAATTTATACGGGCACATCCAGAATTACAGATTAATGTCATTAACTTGCATTTATGTCATTCACATCCAGAAGAAAAAAAAAAACCTGTCACGCTAACAATCCACACAACTGACATTGTTGGATACAACACAGTTTTTCCATTATTTTTTTTTTCTCTTTTGAGAACCAGCTAATTGCTCTGGGATTCCTTTCAACTTCGCATTAAGTCACCATAACAATCCCCCTTTCCATGTCTCTGTGGAGCGGCAAGTAAAGAGGCGAAAATATGATAGTCACAGTGATTTAACACTCCTCAATTGATTTTTCCTTGTGTATGTTTGTTTATGGTACTTTATTCAAAGAACCTGCCCTTTTGGTTCTGCATGGTCTGTTTTTCGTGGTTAATCTAGCCAGCCCCTCATATTTCAATTCCCTACATAGCGACAGAGAGTTGGCAACGAAAATTCACGTACAGACTTGTTATATATAAATCCTATGGGACTGCTGAGTACAACTCATGCCTTTAGCCACCAGAATTAAAGCATAAACTGTATAATGCTGAGCACGGGTCCTTGCAGACCTTCAGCCTTTATATAATAAGCCATTGCAGTAGTATTGATTTAATGAATCATTCTTCTCTGCATTGATGATTCACATGCAAAATGAAAAAATAAATCAATTTTATGAATCTCTTGATGGGGGGAGTTGGGGGGGGGTCTGATAAAGGAAATGGCTTTGCAGAAGAGAAGTGAAAAATGCAGAGTTTATCCCCTGTAGAGTTAATTTCATCAGGCGGAATACATCACCCCAGGTGTACTGTGTAATTTGAATTATTTTACTATGTGAATTTGGTAGAGAGACTTGAGTCTTTGTGGATTAGCTAGTATAATAAAATGATGCAAACATAATATCTTTATGGCACCCCTTAGCAACAGGTAACTAGACTGTCTGTCTTGAATTACACATTCTTGATTGGTTGCTATGGGCTCCGTCAGTTAGTGCTGATTGTTTCCATATTTAATTAAAACATTAAGATATAAATACGGCCGAAGACGTTTATTCTGTCCTTGCTATTGGTTGCTGGTAAGACTACTGAAGGGATACGTCTTATTCACTCTAAGGCCGAATGCACACAAGTGGGTCGGATTCCGCATGAGGGAATCCGACCTTGTGCCCAGCCAGCATATGTGTTGTATTTTTTTCTTCTTTTCTGTACTGTGGATGGACCGCACGGCTCACCGTCGGACATGCGCAGTACAGATTTTTTTTTGAACTCCTGCTTTTCCAGCGAAATCCGCGGGTCAGGCGGATTCCATTGACTGAGCGGAATCCGCAGGAAAAAGGAGCATTCTGTTATTTTTTTTTCCATCCGCGAGTGGAAACTGATTCTGCTCATGTACATGTAGAATCACTTTTGTATTGCATGCTAGGGGCGATATTTGCTGCGGAATTCAGAGGCAGACGCACGCTCCAGATTCCGCAATTAAAATCCGCCCATGTGCATTCACTCTTAGACTGGGCTCACATGGGCAGATATGAATTTTAGCGCAGATTCCGTGTGGACAGTCTCCATTTAAGATTGCGTATGAGCGGCGGAAACACTCGTCACTTCATAGGAAAATAGATATAAAATATAAGGCCGGCTGCAGAGGAGTGAGAGATGCATTCGGTACATTCGCACGGAAACACGATCATATCTCTGAACATTCTCAATCACTTTCCACAATGTATCACAGGTCTTCCACTGAGGAAATCGAAATGCAGAGTCCGACACGTTTGTTTGAGCCTGGCCTTAATTTGGAGTTTAAGTGTGCACATACATGTTATAGATGATCCACTGTAACCACATCACTAATTGCTGGGCGGCACCTGGACTACTTATTGTTTCAATTTTCTAGTCCAGGTCCACCCGGCAATTAGCGGTCATCCGCATGTGGTAACAGCAAATCATCGCTGCATCAAACACCTTTATAGTGAACAAGCTGTTGATGCCTTTTAGCTGTCCAACTCTGATGAGCTCTGTTCATAGCTGCGTTCTGGTTTCCGTTACAAGCAGAAGTCTCAACACAGTGGCAGTTCGATCGGACACCATCAGTGGATAAAATATCCAATTCAGTTATAATGGAGTCCAAAGTGTCATCTTTTTGCAGGGAAGAATACCTGCCATGAACAATGGAGTCTGCAACTAAGGCTTCTAACTGAGACTCCAACGCACATGTGAGCAGAGGCCCAACTGATCACCTCAATTTGTGATGACAAGCAATTCCTATAATACAAATATATTCAATGTTTGCTGTATAAACACTTCCCTAATATATAAATATAGGGTCACCTTTGGCTCAACAAAAATAAACCTGCACTTTAACCCTTTGCAATCCAATTTTGAATTCTGGGTTTTCTAGAGGGCTTTCTCTTTCTGCCATTTTACAATGGCGCCATCTGCTGGCTAGAGCCAGTACTGCGGTATGGGACATGCTGGAGAGGCCCCCGACAACAGAGCGGCCAGTAATATACAGTAAGAATACCCTGCCGTACGTCTTCCGAAATCGGAGCTGTACAGCCTTCAATCAGAATGTCTTCAGACGTCAGACAGTGGATTGGAAAGGGTTAACCCCTTCAAGCAAAAGGACATATATCTACTTCCTATGTCAGCAGAGGATGTACGAAGCGAGCTGAGATTGCTCTATATATGGCAGATGTTGGCTGTCTATGAAGACTGACACCGGCCCACAGCAGCCATGATCAGAGAACTCTGATTGCAACTGGTAACCATTTAGATGCCACTGTCAATTCTGACAGCAACAATCAAATGGCCTGACAAATGGAGGGAGTTCCCTGTGTAGTAGCCCATAGTTAACGGAGCCCCTCCATAAGTATGAAAGGTTTTGTCTTGTGCAATTGTGTTGTCAGTGTCTTCAATGTGTGTGCATTTGATATGTATTGCACCTCTGCAGCACTGAATTGGTTATGGCTTGAAAATGTATCTTGTTGTGTGTCATGTCACCTTCTTTTATATATGTGTTTGTAAGGTGGAATGCAAGAGAGTCTAGTAAAAACTTCTGAGTGCAAGAAGCAGAGAAGTTCTGCTGATCCCCACAGAGACTGATCGGTCTGTGCATGAAGATGGAAGAGGCTGAGCGATCGCCTTCTGTGTGCCCTGGGCCCAATCTATGCAGGCCTTTATGCTAGTGACCTGGAAGACTGCAAGTGTGCGAGAACCCACCATGCAGCGCTGAGTGCCTTTTCCTAAAATGTGAGTGTGTACCGGTAGAGAGAGAAAGAGAGAAGAAGTTTACCAGGAACTGGGTAACGCAGGCAACTCTACTGTGGATCGTTTGAAGCAACTCAAGAGAACCTCCCTGTCACACCACTAATTTGCCTTCACCAGTGTCCTGATGGTGGATGTAATTTGTTTGGATTGTAACTTAGAGTTCAAATAAACCCGAGCTCCACTGATCGTTCCCGGTTTTGTTTCTGAAACGTCAACTCTGTGTGTGGACTCCTTTATTATCACCTTATGGATTCACCACAGAGGACGGAACAGTGGCGTCACAAGTGACAAGGACCTAAGGTAAGCCACGTATTGGGTTACCCCTTTGAAAGGCCTGCCCTCGGTTACTTGGACAGGTCCAGTGCTACCCTTAGGGTGGGAGACGGTAGAGCCCTATGACAAGGCCCAAACTCTACCCTGCTGTCTCCTACGCTGAGGGCCCACTCCTCGGACGCTGCACCTCTGTCTCCCGAATGGCTCCCCCTGCAATGAGATCCCAGGGTCGTGTTCTAGTATCATTTTAACCTGGGGCCTTGTGGAAGGTCTTAATAGAATGCCTGCAGAAAAACAGCATACTAAAGTATTGAAGTGAAGTTGAAACAATTCGGCGTTTGCAAACACAAATACCCTGTGGGGACTGAAAGAAAAAAGTAAATAAGTCAAAGTTTCTTAGAAAAAAGTAAGTAAAATAAAATTTCTTTACAAAAAAACAAAACATATATTTGGTATATACCTTGTCTCCAATAATTTTTATAAAACAATGGTACCAGTAGAGAGCACAGGTTGTCCCGCAACAAATCCGTCTTCACACAACTCTATTGATGAAAAAATACCAGTTATGAGGCTCAGAATATGGCAACATAAAGTTGTACTTTTTAAGATTTCTTTTTTTAGTAGTACATAAACAAAAAAAAACTGTTTGGTATCACTGTAATTGCACCAACCCACGGAATAAAGGTGTCATTTTTTTGCCACACCATGTATGCCGTAAAAGCAAGTCCCCCATTAAAAAAAAGACCTATATGCTACATTAAAAGGTGCAGTTGGAATATACAACTAGTTCTGTAAACACAAGCCTGCATATGGCTAGGCCGATGAAAAAAATAAACTTATGATTTTTCAAAACGGGGAGGAACAAAAAAAAACCTAATTAGTTGTATCTTAAAGGAGTTAAGTAATGGCAACGTATTGTTAGTTAAAGTGAAGCTTAGGCTCAGGCCGTATTTACATGGGCCGATATTGCACTATTAAACCTGCAGTTTTGCCAGCGTGTTGTTGTGCGTTCTACAAGAAAAATGCATTGCACCACAGTACATGCAATTTTTACGTGCCAGAAAATCACATTTCAATAGACGAATTTAAAAACTGCATCGCACTCGCATGAAACTCTCATGTACATGTGACAGCGCTGCAATTTCTTTTAACTCGTTCATTGGAAATAATGGCGGAAAAATAGGACATACAGCAGTTTTTCCATCTGTTAGCATTGTTTTACAGACTTGCTAAAAAGTCGTATATTGATTTGAAGGAATGCTGCCATCCAATAGGTGGCGCTGTAGAGGTATTGTTCCATCTTCCTTATCTGCATAAATTACCAGGAGGAGCATGCATGGCCCTATAAGTCTCCTCACTCACCTCTTGGGTGTCTTCTCACACCCCTTCTGGGTGCTCTCCTTGCGAAGAGACAATGCTATCACCTGACCTACTCACCCCCTAGGTGTCTCCACACACTTTTTGGGTGCTCTCCTTAAGGAGAGACGACACCCCTCTTGACCTGCGAGAGAAGAATCGCACGTGAACATACACCCACTTAAAATAATGAATTCTACTTTCGTACATATCGCAGTGCAAAAACTTGCATGAGAAAATCAACCATGTAAGAGCCTTAGGGTTTGTAAGAGCAAGTAGGAAAATGCATAGTGGAATTTCTAGCCAACTGACAGAATAGGATGTTTAAATTACTAATATTTATTTTGCGTGGGGTTGTTCTTTGTGCAACAGCTAGTCAATTGTTATGTAAAGCATAGGTTCTGACTTATAGCATGTGGAGCCCCTGTGTACTACCTTTTGACACCCACTGTTACCTCCATTTGTAGTGATGTCATGAATGACAAAACTGGACACTACGGAGTGGAATCGGATTGTCTTCAGAGACTAATCCAGGTTTAGTTTGTGTACTGACAACGGCTGTATTTGTGTCTGGAGACCAAGGGATGAACGCCACAATCCTGCCTTTGCTGTAGAGCCGCACACTACCCCCTGCTGGTGTGATGGCCTGAGGGGCATCAGAAATGACAGTCGGTCACCCCTAGTAGTGATACGAGGGACAATGACAGCTCAGTGGTATGTTCAGGACATCCTGCAGCCACATGTGTTCATCTCATGGCGGCTTCCGAGAGGTATTTTCCAGCAGGATAATGCTCAGCCGCACACACAAGGGGGTCACAGGAATGTCCCCGCAACATTGTCACACTTCCATGGCCTGTCTGGTCACTAGATCTATTGCAAAAATAGGGGACCATCTGGAAAACCAACTTTGACATCCCACAAGTTTTTACAAACTAGAGGCTCTGTTACAGCAAATGTGCATATATGTATGCCCACCTGTATCACATCTTGTATACATACTAGAGGTGGTACAACAGGGTACTAGACACTCCATGCCTGCATCACATGTTGTATCCAAACTAGAGGCAACAGGGTACTAGAGCATCCATGCCTACCTGTATCGCATCTTGTAGCCAAGCTAAAGGCGGTAAAACAGGGTACTAGAGCCTCCTTGCCTACCTGTATCACATCTTGCATCCAAGCTAGAAGCAGTACAACAGGGTACTAGAGCCTCCATGCCCGTCCATATCACATCTTACATCCAAGCTAGAGGCGGTACAACAAGGTACTAGATCTTCCATGCCCTTCCCCCTTATCACATCTTGTATCCAAGCTGGAGGCGGTACAACAGAGTAGTAGAGCCTCCATGCCCGCCCATATCACATATTCCATCCGAGCTAGAGGTGGCCAACAGGGTACTAGAGCCTCCATGCTCACCTGTATCATATCTTGTATCCAAGCTAGAGGCGGTACAACAGGGTACTAGAGCCTCCATATCCGGCTGTATCACATTTTGTATCCAAGCTAGAGGCAGTACAACAGGCTACCAGAGCCTCCCTTTGTGTTCAGTTTTCTGCAATAAATTATCCTTTTTGTTCCGATATTGTAATCACTTACTTATATCAACATTACAATCACATAGAGAAAGTTTAATTCCATTCCGACAACTCCTTCTGGGGAATGGATTGTTTTTGACAATGAATGTAATTTCTACTTCATCAAACAGTTGTAAGACTATAATATGATTTTTCATTTACTTTCTACATTCACAACAGTAGGCTGGCTGATGATTTAATAGTGATATGATTTACCAGGTGGCAGGCCAACTCAATAATGAATGTATTAAATTTAGTAGCTGTCGTCTCTAATTGTATTTAAGAAGTACCAGATATGACAGAGAATATGCAGGATAGATAAGATGCAGTGTCACATCCGATGAAGACTCTGTTTGATAATAATTTCATTCATAGGATTATGAATACAATGTAACATCATTGTTCTAACCTGCGTGAGAGTTGCAGGTATTAATAAAGCCTGGATAATACACTGCAATAAAATGTGCAGTGAAGGTGCACCCACCATATCCAAAATCGTCACCAAAGTGAAATTATAAACAACACTCTTATCTTTTAGATATTTAGACTTTCTCTGATTTGTTCTTGATTATGTTGTCTCCGTACCCTTGTAGTGCTCATTTGGTAGAATCTGTTTTTTGAATAATAAATAAAGTAAATCAATCAATCAGATCTTGCTTAAAAAAAAGAAGAATGTTTTCATTAATCATATTTAGAGATGAGCGAGCGTACTCGCTAAGGCAAATTACTTGAGCGAGTAGTGCCTTATGCGAGTACCTGCCCGCTCATCTCTAAAGATTCGGGTACCAGCGGGGGATGGGAAGCGGCGGGGGTGAGTAGGGGGGGAGGTCTCTCTCTCACTTCCCCCCCCCCCCCCGGCTCCTCCCTGCTCACTCCCGCAACTCACCGCTCTCCCCCGCCAGCGCCCGAATCTTTAGAGACGAGCGGGCAGGTACTCGCATAAGACACTACTCACTCGAGTAGTTTGCCTTAGCGAGTACGCTCGCTCATCTCTAATCCTATTCATACCAAAGAATTACATATAGGGAATTTAATACAAAATTCATATGTAGACAATACTTAGAATTATAGATGCCAATTAGCATAGAAAATCCATGTAATATTTTAACACTTTCTGTGTGTGTATGATCCATATGTCATTTTTTTTTTCCTGTGAGCATAAAAAACTGAAGGAGGCACAGTTTTCTATCTACTACTGCTAGCAATGAACAATGAAAAATGACTCGAATGCATCAGTATGCTGTCTGTGTGCAGTCAGTTGCAAATGTGAAATTATTTGTGTGAATAAGACTGTGTTATACAATAGGTTTTATAGAATTTGAGATTTGTAGAGTTGGAAAAAGACCTCCAGGGTCACCTGGTCTAGTCCCCTGCTCAACGCAGGATTCACTAAATCATCCCAGACAGATGTCTGTCCAGCCTCTGTTTGAAGACGTCCATTGAAGGAGAATTCACCGCCTCCCGTGGTAACCTATTCCACTTATTGATCACTCTCACTGTCAAACAGTTTTTTCTAATATCTAATCTGTCTGCTCTTTCAGTTTCATCCCATTGCTTCTAGTCTTTCCTTGTGCAAATGAGAATAAGGCTGATCCCTCTGCAGTGTGACAGCCCTTCAGATATTTGTAGATGGCTATTAAGTCTTCTCTCAGCGTTCTTCTTTGCAAACTAAATGTTCCCAGATCCTTAAACCATTCCTCATAGGACATGATTTGTAGAATGCTCACTATCCTGGTAACTCTTCTCTGAACTTGCTCCAGTCTGTCAGCATCTTTCGAAAATTGCGGTGCCCAGAACTGGACACAGTATTCCAGATGAGGTCTGACTAAAAAGAGTATAGGGAGATAATTACCTCACGTGATCTAGACTCGATGCTTCTCTTAATACAACCCATAGTTGTGTTTGCCTTTTTTGCTGCGGCATCACACTGTTGACTCTTGTTCAGTCTGTAATCTATTAGTATACCTGCTTTGTTTCACATGCTGTTTAGCTCAATTTCTCTTATTCTGTATGCTGTTTTTTTCATTTTCTTGCCCAGATGGAGGACTTTGCATTTCTTTGTTAAATACCATTCGGTTAGTCACCGCCCAATGTTGAAGCTTGTTCAGATAATTTTGAATCCTCCTCTCTCTCTTCTCTAGTGTTAGCCATTCCTCCTAGCTTTGTGTCATCAGAAAATTTAAGCAGTTTCCCCTCAATTCCCTCCTCTAGATCATTTATAAAAAATGTTGAACACCACTGAGCCCAGGGCAGAGCCTTGTGGTACCCCACTTGATACATTCTTCCACTTGGATGTGTAGCCATTTATGACCACTCTTTGAGTTCAATCACTCAGCTAGTTGCGAATCCACCTAACAATTGCCTTGTAAATCCCATATTTGGTCATTTTTTCCAATAAGTATGGTATGAGATACTTTGTCAAATGCTTTACTAAAGTCAAGATATACTATATCTACTGCATTTTCTTAATCAACCTAGTCAGTGATTATGTCATAGAAGGAAATTAGATTTGTCTGGCATGACTTGTTACAAACCCATGCCGGCTCTGGTTAATAACTCTATTATCATCCAAGTATTTGTATACATGCTGCTTAATTTGTTCAAAGATCTTTCCTAGTATAGAAGTCAGGCTCACAGGCCTGTAGTTACCTTTTTTCAGTTTTTGAAGATAGGGACAACATTTGCCCTTTTCCAATCTTTAGGGACTTCTTCTGTTCTCTGGGACTTGTCAAAGATTGCGAAGAGTGGTTCTGCAATTACCTCTGCTGTTTACTTCAGTATCCTAGGATGTAATTAATCTGGACCTGGAGACTTGAATTCATGTAAAGGCCTTTTACGCGCAACTATTATCGCTAAAATGGACGAACAACTGAACGAATTGACGACTTTTTTGCTTATAATATAATTGATTGAAATCACCTGTTTCATTCATTAGCTAAAGTAAACTAAATATTAGTTGTTTGCTCAGGTGGACATTTGTTTATGCATGTATTTATCTAGCCTGGAGGATTTTAATTAGTGTGAAGACATCCATGGTCTTCAACTGGCATGAGTAACCAACGTACTTATTGTATTTGAAAAAGTAAACACTCTCCCCACCCCATCCCTTCCCTCATGTTCTTCAGCTGCTCAACAGACTGAACAATTCCTATTCAAAAGGATCGAATTTTGAATTGCCTGACGACTATTTTTATGCTGGCTAAAAAACAGCTATAAACAGCAAGTGAACGAACAGTGCACAACTACCCACGTTTTCATGTAACTTATCACACAAATTCGTTGGTTTGAATGAATTTTGGGCGATAATCGTTGCGTGTAAATGAGCCCTAAGTTAACTAAGTCTTTTCTCACCACCTCTCTGCTTACAGATGGCCTGCATTCTTTTATTTACCCAATAGCGCAGGGAAGATCAGTTGATGTTCCATCTACTTTCTGAGAGAAAACCTAAAATATAGGAATTTTAAAGTTCGGCCTTCTCAACATCATTCTTAACCAATTCACCATTTTCATCCTGTAAACATTTTCTAGCATCTTTGACTTTTCTTTTGCTTTGGACATACCCCCCAAATCCTTTTTTATTGCTCTTGGTCTCTGTTGAAAGCCTCAATTCATTATTAGCTTTAGCTTTTCTGACACTTGCCCTACAGTTTCTGCAGACCGCATTATATTCTTCTTTAGATATTCCCCCCCTTTCCATTTGATAAAATATCTTTTCTTCCTTTTTAGCATGTATGCTAGTTCTGTGTTTATCCATCGTGGTCTTTTTAAATGCTTCCCATTCTTCCTGCTTTAGGGATTAACTATTGTGCTTTGAGAATCTCATTTCACAATATTTCCCAACCTTTCTGGACATTTCAGTGCTTAAGAACATCCAGCCTCTGCATCCTTCCTATCCCCTTTCTAAGTTCATTTAAATCTGCCTTTCTGAAATCCAGCCCTGGGATCTGAGTCTTCTCAGGTCTTACTTTCCTTGTTATCCAAAATTCAATGATTGCATGATCGCTGCCTCTTAAGGTCCCAGCCACCCGTACTTACTCATCTACTTCCTCCGTGTTGGTAAGAATTAGATCCAAGATAGCAAATCCCCTTGTTTTCTCTTCTACCTTTTGGAAGATAAAGTTGTCAGCAAGAGCGGATAAGAATTTGTTGGATCCATTACTTTTGTCTGAGAGAGATTGCCAACAAATGTCTGGATTGTTAAAATCTCCCATGATCACTATGTCGTACATTTTTGAGAACTTGGCCATCTGATGTAGAAAGTTCATCTATATCTTCTGCTTGTCCAGGCGGCCTATAGTAAATAATAATCTTTATTTGTATAGCGCCAACGTATTCCGCAGCGCTTTCAAGCATGGGAGAATACAGACAATACAACAATTACATGTGATATACAATCAGTTTGAAACAAACAGGGTGGGGGTGATACAGGAGGTACAAGGGGGAGAGCTAAGGCATTGGGCTAACACAGGCAGTATGGGAATTACATGTGGAAATCAGTTAAGAAGCAAACTGGGTGGGGCGGTAAGGAGGTGCAAGGGTATAGGTCGTATGCAATAAGCAGGGTGGAAGGTGTGGGGAGCCATAGGGAAAGGGGGGCTAGGTCAGGAGATTTGGTATGCCTCCCTGAAGAGGTGCGTTTTTAAGACCTTTTTTGAAGTTTCGTGCATTGGGAATTGTCTGGATGCCTTGGAGTAGAGCATTCCAGAGGATGGGTGCTGCTCCGGTGAAGTCCTGTAGGTGGACATTTGAGGATCGTATTAGAGGGGTGTTTAGTCTGAGTGTGTTAGCAGATCGGAGTGTGCGGGCTGGGTAGGGTACAGACAGGTGGGAAGCGATGTAAGGTGGCACGGCGCCATGAATAGCTTTGAGGGTGAGGAGTTTCAATTTAGTTCTGCATTGGATGGGCAGCCAATTCTGTCACTGGCCTAGTGCAGAGGCGTCTGAGAAATGGCTGGATAGAAAAATGAGCCTAGCTGCTGCATTTAGTATGGATTGGAGAGGGAAGAGTCTGGTGCGGGGAAGGCCAATGAATAGTGAGTTGTAGTAGTCCTCTGTTGTTGGTTCTAACATTGTAAGTGAATAGGTGATGGATGCAGTGCTGAGGAGACTGGGATCATGGCTAGCTGTGCAGTTTTCGAAGAGATCTTTTGGGTGGTTGTTTTTTTGTTTTTTTTTAAATTGGTGGCTAGTTCTCCAGCACTCACGGGGCCTGTTCTTTGGGGCTGAGGAGGGAGTGGAAGGTGTTGAAGAGTCGTTTGGTGTTGTGGGATAGTGAGGAGACAAGGGAGATGAAATAAACTTGTTTGGCATGGTGAAGGGTTGGGTTATAAGTTTTAAGCATGAATTTGAAGTGGAGGAAGTCTACGGGCAGCTTTGATTTTCTCCACAGCCATTCAGTGCACCGCCGGATGAAGCGCGTTTGGACATGAGCCAAAGTTACCGTGGTCTGCGGTTAACGGCTCGGGTCATGGGTGGTTCCTCTTCTTCCAGGGCATGTCTGAGAGTGGTGGTGTAGTGTTTGGCTGCCAGGTTAGGGCAGAAGAGGAGAGAGATAGGGAACAGGGAGGACTGGATAGTCTCGGCGAAATGATGGGTGTGGACGGTCTGGAGGTTCCGAGAGGTACGATAGATGGGAGGGTCACAGGAGATGCTAGGGTGCCTGATGGAGAAAATAAGGAGTTTGTAATCAGAGAGTGGAAGGGGGGAGCTAGTAAAGTGGCAGGCAGAGGAAGATTAAATCGAGAGTGTTGGCATCTCTGTTAGTGGGAGAGTCTGAGAGTTGTGATAGGCCAAGGGAGGAGGTGAGTGTTAAAAACCGGAAGGCAGATTAGGAGCTGGGGTCGTTAGTAGGGATATTGAAATCGCCAAGGATGAGGGTTGGGATTTAACAGGATAGGAAGTGGGGGAACCAAGTGGTCTAGGAACAGGTGGCTAAGACCTGGGGGCCGGTGGATCACTGTGATGCGCAGGAACAGTGGGAGGAAGAGTCATAGGGTGTGGACCTCAAATGACTGTAAGGCGAGCGAGGGAACCCGAGGGAATGACCTGGAAAGTACAGTTCGGCGAGAGGAGGATGCCGAGGAGGGTGAAGAGGCTATTGCCCTCTTTGGATGAACAAAATGTGCCCAGCAACACTAGATGAGACAGAGGTGAGGGGAAAAGCTATTGGAGAAGGTGATAGGGAAAAATGCATGTGGTAACAAAGGGAGTCAGTTCAATTTGTATGGAGCAATGGAACGTACCAGTTCACACACATAGGTTATGACATTAAATGTACATGCCATAGTAGTCCAGCGGGGGAGTTGGTCAATTCAGTTTGATGGAGCAAAGAAATATACCAATTCACATACACAGGTTATGACATTAAATATACATGGCATAGCAGTCCAGCAGAGGAGGGGGAGGTCAATTCAGTTTGATGGAGCAATGAAACGTACCTGTTGGTGAGAGAGAGAAGGTAAATGCCTACATTGGTGTCCTTTCTGTTGTTCTCTCTTTGTATTCTTACCCAAACAGTATCTACAGAACTACCATGCTCTGAAGCTTGAATCTCTGTGGATATGTATGTTTTCCTAACATACAAAACAATACCTTCTCCCCTTTGATTAAGTCGGTTTCTTAAAATAAGTTGTATTCTTCAAGCCTTGTATTCCAATCAAGTCTATAATCCCACCAAGTTTCTGTGATGCCTATGACATCATATTTCTCTTCCTGTATTAAGAGCTCCAATTATCCTTGTTTGTTTCCCATGCTCTGGACATTTGTATAGAAACATCTTAGTTTGTGATTGGTGTCTCTTGCTCCTCGACTTTCCTTCAGAATTTTTTTGTCTTTGTTCATTCTTTCGACTTCTAATAGCAGGATTCTCAATTGTATTTATTAGCTGTATATTTTTGCTTGGCCTTTCACTTCCCTAGTTCTAGTTTTAAAGCTCTCCTAATGAGTAAAGCAAGGCGCCTGCCAAATATATGCTTTCCTGTTTATGTAAGGTGCAACCCGTCTCTAGCAAGCAGTACATCATATAGGTAATTCAGTCCATGGTCTAGAAATCCAAATCCTTACTGTCTGCACCATCAATGTAGCCAGTTGTTCATCTATAGAATCCTGTTCTATCTACTTATTCCATGGCCATCCACTAGGAGGATGGATGAGAAGACCACCTGTGTTCCTAATTCCTTTGCTTTCCTGCCGAGCTCTTCAAAGTCTCTGCAGATAGTTGCAAGGTCCTTTTTTGCAGTGTCATTTGTCCCTACATGTATTAGTAGGACTGAAGAGTCTTTACAGCCTATCAGACACATCTTTAATTTGTGCACCTGGAAGAAAACACACCTCTCGTGAGGTGTCAGGTCTACAGACAGTGGCCTCCGTTTATCTCAATAGGGAATCCCCCCACAACCGTCACTCTTCTTTTCTTCTTTACAACAACACTTTTTTCTCCCTCTAAAAGGATTCTGAGTGCTTACAAGACTGTTCTGTATGGGCAAAGTAATTTCTTGCTGTACCTTTTCATTGTTCTCCTGTGTGAGAACCTGGTACTGGTTCCTCAGCAGTATGAGTTCTGGCTGACTCCTGATCCTCTTACTACTTTGGATTACATGTTTCCATTCCTCTACTCCTAAGGTACACTGAAAATGTATTTTCTTTCAGCATTCTGAACAGTTGATTCTGTTCTTCCTTAATGAGTTTCAATGAAGTTATTCTCTCCTGAAGACTTTACACCTGTTCCTCCAATAGAGACCCAAGCTTGCGTTTCTGGCAGGTGAAGTTTGACTCTTTATTAGAAGCCTAATAACGCAAAAACAACAGCACTTGTGCGACCCTTATCAAATAAGATAGGCTCCTTTCGGTGTGTGTTGTGAGCTTCCAAAAGGAGTTTGGATTCGTGACTCCTATAAAATCCAGTAAGAAAGGATGTGTTGGACCCGCAAAGCAAGGTACCCTAATATGTCATTGCATAGAATTAAAGAAATTCTATCTTTGTTGAAGCCACACGGGCTTGATGCCAACACTTCGGCTGTCGCTGCAGCCTTTGTCAAGTCGACTTGACAAAGGCTGCGGCGACAGTTAAAATGTTGGCATCAAGCCCGCATGGCTTCAAAAAAGATGGAATTCCTTTAATTCTATGCATTGACATATTTGGGTGCCCTGCTTTGCGGCTCCAACACATCATTTCTTCCCATTAGAAGCCTGATAAAGAAACCTAAGGACTAGAAAGCTTGCCGTATCATTTATTTTGTCAGCCATTAAAAAGTATCATATCTACAAGATTACTTTGTTTCTCTTACTGAGAGCAATTACGCAAAATTACAGTCACATACAATTTTGGAGCTCTTCCCATCACATTTTAGCTACTCGTCGAAGGTATGCGACTGAATAAAACAAATGTATTGAAACCTATTGCTCAACTTACCTATAGACTACTATTAGCCAAACATAGTTTAAAACGGCATACTTCTGACTACGTTTGATCTCCCGTAGACCGATTTTACACGGGCGATGCGAGACCATGAAGACACAGAACTATGAAACCCACGCTATTCAATGGTTTCCTTCACATTTGTGATGTGGAAAAAAAATGTCCTATCTTTCTGCATTCGGCCCTTTTTCTCTCCCATGTTTCCCTATGGAGCCTTCATTTTATCCCATTGCAACGTTCAAACTTGCGATTTTCATGCAATGCATTTTAACATTAGAAAATCCTATTGTCTTTCCCGGAACAAAAATCGTAAGTGGCAGCGATGTTTTTGCAAGCAGCGCTGACGCTTAGACATCTCATGAGCAAAATTGTGATCTTGCTGCGGCGATATCACAATCACCTGTGTGAATCTAGCCTTAAATTTGTGTATGCTTTGAATGTGAGTATAGTATAGCACACTTTCTTGTCCTTGAAAAGACATAGGCTGGATGTATATGTCGTTTATTATATTGCAGTCAATAGGAGATTATGTAACTGTAAAATTCTAGTTTTCCATATGTACGTTTTTTTTATTCTCGATTGCATGTTTAATTGCTAAAAACTATTTGAGAGAGTCACAAACCTACGGAAACGTATGTCTATATGCTAAATGCATATGTTACAAAGAAATAAGTTTATGCGTATAATTGCATGTTTGTATGTTTTTCCCATAGACCTGTAGTGCATACACTAAACGTACATTAAAAATGGGATGTAAACAACCTCTTACAATGTAAACATTGATGGTCCTGCTCATAATCTACAAAAAAAGAGGGTGATAAAATAGAAGGGAGTATTTCTTGCACTTTGAACTAAATAGTATAATCAGAGAAAAGGTTAAATACTAGAGATGAGCGAGCACCAAAATGCTCGGGTGCTCGTTACTCGAGACGAATTTTTCGCGATGCTCGAGGGTTCGTTTCGAGTAACGAACCCCATTGAAGTCAATGGGCGACCCGAGCATTTTTGTATATCGCCGATGCTCGCTAAGGTTTTCATTTGTGAAAGTCTGGGCAATTCTACAAAGTGATGGGAACGACACAGCAACGGATAGGGCAGGCGAGGGGCTACATGTTGGGCTGCATCTCAAGTTCCCAGGTCCCACTATTAAGCCACAATAGCGGCAAGAGTGGGCCCCCCCTCCCAACAACTTATACTTCTGAAAAGCCCCCATTAGCAATGGATACCTTAGCTAAGCACCACACTACCTCCAACAAAGCACAATCACTGCCTGCATGACACTCTGCTGCCACTTCTCCTGGGTTACATGCTGCCAATTCCCCCCCCCCCACGACCCAGTGTCCACAGCGCACACCAAACTGTCCCTGCGCAGCCTTCAGCTGCCCTCATGCCACGCCACACTCATGTCTATTTATAAGTGCGTCTGCCAGAGGAACTGCAGGCACACACTGCAGAGGGTTGGCACGGCTAGGCAGCGACCCTCTTTAAAAGGGGCGGGGTGATAGCCCACAATGCTGTACAGAAGCAATGAGAAATCCAATCCTGTGCCACCTCCATCTGGAGCTGCACACGTGGGCATAGCAATGGGGAACCTATGTGCCACACACTATTCATTCTGTCAAGGTGTCTGCACGCCCCAGTCAGGCCGCGTTTTTTTATAAATAGTCACAGGCAGGTACAACTCCGCAATGGGAATTCCGTGTGCACCCACGGCATGGGTGGCTCCCTGGAACCCACCGGCGGTACATAAAAATATCCCATTGCATTGCCCAACACAGCTGAGGTAGTAATGTCGTGCTTAATGCAGGTGGGCTTCGGCCCACACTGCATGCCCCAGTCAGACTGGGGTTCTTTAGAAGTGGACACAGATGAATTTACAACTCCCTGTGGACCCACAGCATGGGTGGCTCCCTGGAACCCACCGGCGGTACATAAAAATATCCCATTGCATTGCCCAACACAGCTGAGGTAGTAATGTCGTGCTTAATGCAGGTGGGCTTCGGCCCACACTGCATGCCCCAGTCAGACTGGGGTTCTTTAGAAGTGGAAACAGATGCATTTACAACTCCCTGTGGACCGACAGCATGGGTGAGTGCCAGGAAGCCACCGGCGGTACATACAAATATCCCATTGCATTGCCCAACACAGCGGCTGTAACGTCAGCTGTAATGCAGGTGGGCTAAATATTCATTTGATTACACTGTAGGCGAGGGCCCACAAAAATTGCTGTATCAACAGTACTAATGTACATCAGAAAAATTGGCCATGGCCAACCAAGAGGGCAGGTGAAACCCATTAATCGCTTTGGTTAATGTGGCTTAATTGGTAACTAGGCCAGGAGGCAGCCCAGTTGAAACTTTCACCTCTAACAATTTTTATTTTAACGCTTTAATGAGCATTGAAACGTATGAAAATTGTTTCGAAAAATTATATGACTGAGCCTTGTGGCCCTAAGAAAAATTGCCCGTTCGGCGTGATTATGTGAGGTTTCAGGAGGAGGAGCAGGAGGAGGAGCAGGAGGAGGAGGAGGAATATTATACACAGATTGATGAAGCAAAAAGGTCCCTGTTTTTGATGGGGATACAGAACGATGCTTCCATCCGCGGGTGCAGCCTACGTATTGCTTAGGTATCGCTGCTGTCCGCTGGTGGAGAAGAGAAGTCTGGGGAAATCCAGGCTTTGTTCATCTTGATGAGTGTTAGCCTGTCGGCACTGTCGGTTGACAGGCGGGTACGCTTATCTGTGATGATTCCCCCAGCCGCACTAAACACCCTCTCTGACAAGACGCTAGCCGCAGGACAAGCAAGCACCTCCAGGACATACAGTGCGAGTTCAGGCCACGTGTCCAGCTTCGACACCCAGTAGTTGTAGGGGGCAGAGGCGTCACGGAGGACGGTCGTGCGATCGGCTACGTACTCCCTCACCATCCTTTTACAGTGCTCCCGCCGACTCAGCCGTGACTGGGGAGCAGTGACACAGTCTTGCTGGGGAGCCATAAAGCTGTCAAGGGCCTTAAAGAGTGTTGGCCTGCCTGTGCTGTACATCCTGCCTGATCTCCACGCCTCCCCTGCTACCTGGCCCTCGGAACTGCGCCTTTGGCCACTACCGCTGTCGTATGGGAATTTTACCATCAGTTTGTCCGCCAGGGTCCTGTGGTATAGCAACACTCTCGAACCCCTTTCCTCTTCGGGTATGAGAGTGGAAAGGTTCTCCTTATACCGTGGGTCGAGCAGTGTGTACACCCAGTAATCCGTAGTGGCCAGAATGCGTGTAACGCGAGGGTCACGAGAAAGGCATCCTAACATGAAGTCAGCCATGTGTGCCAGGGTACCTGTACGCAACACATGGCTGTCCTCACTAGGAAGATCACTTTCAGGATCCTCCTCCTCCTCCTCCTCCTCAGGCCATACACGCTGAAAGGATGACAGGCCACCAGCATGTCTACCCTCACCAGTGGGCCAAGCTGTGTCTTCCCCCTCCTCATGCTCCTCCTTCTCACCGCGCTGAGATATAGACAGGAGGGTGCTCTGACTATCCAGCGACATACTGTCTTCCCCCGGCTCTGTTTCCGAGTGCAAAGCGTCTGCCTTTATGCTTTGCAGGGAACTTCTCAAGAGGCATAGCAGAGGAATGGTGACGCTAATGATTGCAGCATCGCCACTCACCACCTGGGTAGACTCCTCAAAGTTTCCAAGGACCTGGCAGATGTCTGCCAACCAGGCCCACTCTTCTGAAAATAATTGAGGAGGCTGACTCCCACTGCGCCGCCCATGTTGGAGTTGGTATTCCACTATAGCTCTACGCTGCTCATAGAGCCTGGCCAACATGTGGAGCGTAGAGTTCCACCGTGTGGGCACGTCGCACAGCAGTCGGTGCACTGGCAGATTAAACCGATGTTGCAGGGTGCGCAGGGTGGCAGCGTCCGTGTGGGACTTGCGGAAATGTGCGCAGAGCCGGCGCACCTTTCCGAGCAGGTCTGACAAGCGTGGGTAGCTTTTCAGAAAGCACTGAACCACCAAATTAAAGACGTGGGCCAGGCATGGCACGTGCGTGAGGCTGCCGAGCTGCAGAGCCGCCACCAGGTTACGGCCGTTGTCACACACGACCATGCCCGGTTGGAGGCTCAGCGGCGCAAGCCAGCGGTCGGTCTGCTCTCTCAGACCCTGCAGCAGTTCGTAGTAGTTTCAGCACGGCCTGCTGATGCTTGCCCACCGCTGTGCTGCCACGCCGCGTGACACCGACTGCTGGCGACGTGCTGCTGCTGACACATCTTGATTGCGAGACAGAGGTTGCGGAGGAGGAGGAGGGGGGTGGTTTAGTGGAGGAAGCATACACCGCCGCAGATACCAGCACCGAGCTGGGGCCCGCAATTCTGGGGGTGGGTAGGACGTGAGCGGTCCCAGGCTCTGACTCGGTCCCAGCCTCCACTAAATTCACCCAATGTGCCGTCAGGGAGATATAGTGGCCCTGCCCGCCTATGCTTGTCCACGTGTCCGTTGTTAAGTGGACCTTGGCAGTAACCGCGTTGGTGAGGGCGCGTACAATGTTGCGGGAGACGTGGTCGTGCAGGGCTGGGATGGCACATCGGGAAAAGTAGTGGCGACTGGGAACTGAGTAGCGCGGGGCCGCCGCCGCCATCATACTTTTGAAAGACTCCGTTTCCACAACCCTATACGGCAGCATCTCCAGGCTGATACATTTTGCTATGTGCACGTTTAATGCTTGAGCGTGCGGGTGCGTGGCGGCGTACTTGCGCTCAAACACTTGCGCTAGCGACGGCTGGACGGTGCGCTGAGAGACATTGGTGGATGGGGCCGAGGACAGCGGAGGTGAGGGTGTGGGTGCAGGCCAGGAGACGGTAATGCCTGTGTCCTCAGAGCGGGGTTGGATCTCAGTGGCAGGTTGGGGCACAGGGGGAGAGGCAGCGGTGCAAACCGGAGGCGGTGAACGGCCTTCGTCCCACCTTCTGGGGTGCTTGGCCATCATATGTCTGCGCATGCTGGTGGTGGTGAGGCTGGTGGTGGTGGCGGCTCCCCGGGTGATCTTGGCGCGACAAAGGTTGCACACCACTGTTCGTCGGTCGTCTGCACTCTCAGTGAAAAACTGCCAGACCTTTGAGCACCTCGGCCTCTGCAGGGTGGCATGGCGCGAGGATGCACTTTGGGAAACAGTTGGTGGATTATTCGGTCTGGCCCTGCCTCTACCCCTGGCCACCGCACTGCCTCTTGCAACCTGCCCTGCTGCTGCCCTTGCCTCCCTCTCTGAAGACCTGTCCTCAGTAGGCGTAGCAAACCAGGTGGGGTCAGTCACCTCATCGTCCTGCTGCTCTTCCTCAGAATCCTCGGTGCGCTCCTCCCTCGGACTTAATGCCCTTACTACTACCTCACTGATAGACAACTGTGCCATCCACGACAGGACCTGCTCACACTGCTCATTTTCTAATAAGGGTCTACCGCGTGGACCCATTAAATGTGCTATGAATGTGGGGACGCCAGAAACGTGCCTCTCTCCTAATTCCGCAGCAGTCGGCTGCGCTACACCAGGATCAGGAGCTCGGCCTGTGCCCACACCCGGACTAGGGCCTCCGCGTCCTCGGCCGCGCCCACGTCCTCTAGGCCTACCCCTACCCCTCAGCATGCTGTATTACCAGGAATGCAGAAACACAACACTGTAATTAAATGTGCCGCTTATTGGCCTGTGGTCTGAGGCTGAGTTCGCTTAGGGAACGCCAGGAAATAATTTTGCGCAAGCCTGCTGTAACACTTAGCTGGCTGCGTATTTATTTGGAGAAATTTTACCCCCAGCACACACGGACCCAGAACACTGAGCACAGTGACAGGCAGGCCAAATAGATTTTTTTCTAATCTTTTTTTGCACAAGGACCACTGCGTATATTCAATCTATATATGTCTTCTGGCCCTGCCTACGCAATTCTGTCCCTGATGTGTGTGACGGAACTGCAGTGTTGCACTGTCTGTTGTTAAGTGCAACAGAGCGGTGATTTCAGAGGCAGGAAATAATTTGGCGCAAGCCTGCTGTAACACTTAGCTGGCTGCGTATTTATTTGGAGAAATTTTACCCCCAGCACACACGGACCCACAACACTGAGCAGAGTGACAGGCAGGCCAAATAGATTTTTTTCTAATCTTTTTTTGCACAAGGACCACTGCGTATATTCAATCTATAATATATGTCTTCTGGCCCTGCCTACACAATTCTGTCCCTGGAGTATTACTGCAGGGCGCAATGCTCTGCACGGCCGATATAGCAAAAAAAAAAAAATGTGCAACACTGCAAAAAGCAGCCTCCACACTACTGCACACGGTTAGATGTGGCCCTAAGAAGGACCGTTGGGGTTCTTGAAGCCTACACTAACTCCTAACACTCTCCCTGCCTAACCACCACTTCTATCCCTGTAGTATTACTGCAGGGCACAATGCTCTGCACGGCCGATATAGCAAAAAAAAAAAAAGTGCAACACTGCTAAAAGCAGCCTCCACACTACTGCACACTGTTAGATGTGGCCCTAAGAAGGACCGTTGGGGTTCTTGAAGCCTACACTAACTCCTAACGCTCTCCCTACAGCAGCTCCAACACTATAGCACTGTCCCTCAGCTATCTCACAAGGCATCTGAGGCGAGCCGCGGGAGGGGCCGATTTTTATACTCGGGTGACACCTGATCTCCCCAGCCACTCACAGCAGGGGGGTGGTATAGGGCTTGAACGACGCAGGGGGAAGTTGTAATGCCTTCCCTGTCTTTCAATTGGCCAGAAAAGCGCGCTAACGTCTCAGAGAGGAAACTGAAAGTAACTCGAACATCGCGTGGTACTCGTCTCGAGTAACGAGCATCTCGAACACGCTAATACTCGAACGAGTATCAAGCTCGGACGAGTACGTTCGCTCATCTCTATTAAATGCTAGTATATGCATATGTAGTAGTAAATTCACTGAGGAACACACAGATACTCATCTGCACAAATGTGTACGTAATCAGTGTGCTTCAACAGTCCCTATGGTTCCGTATTAGAGGGCCATATGGTGCCGATATGTACAGAACCAAACTACAGCCCTATACAGGAGGTCTGCATCTTTGGACAACCATCACAGATGTGCAGTCTTGTTTGTAAGCCTTCTTGTAAATAGTTTTTATTTTGAACATACTGTATGACATTTATCCAAGCCTCATTCTTACTAACCAGGAAATTAACCCCTTCCCACTGCTGACATTTTTCATCCCATTTAAAAAAAAAATCATAACTTTTTTTATTGTTCCTCTGAGATGAGGGATGCAGCATGGAATGTAGTTTTCAATTGTACCATTGCATGCAGCATGTATTGTATTGGAAAACCTTTAAAGAATAATTGCACTTTTTACAAGGTTAAGCCATGTCAGAGTGACATGTCAAAAGTTTGGATCAGTGGCGGTCCAGCTTCTGAGATTCCACTGATCACTGAAACGAGGGGGCTGCAGCGCTGACATGCGCGCTGCGCCCCATTGGCTGTCTTTGTTGCTTACTGGATTCTCTCAGCAGCTAAATACAGACTCATAGAGGTCTATAGACATTTTCTATTGACTTCTGTGTGAACAGCACCCAAGTGAACACTCATTTCGGTAATCAGCAGGAGTCACAGCAGTAGGATCCCCACCAATCCAAAATTTTAACATGTCAAAAGTTTGAAAAAAGCGCAGTAACTCTTTAAAATGTTCTAAGTGGGGTATAATGGGAAAAGATGAAATTCTGCATTTGTGAGGTTTTTTGACTTCATGGCGTTCACAGTAGGGTAACATGGTATGTTAACTTTATTCCATGGGTCAGTGCAATTTCAGCAATACCAAATTTGTCTTTTCTTTTTAATTTCTTTCTGACCATAACTTTTTTTTATTTTTTCATCGATTAGGCTGTGCAATGGATTGTATTTTGAGGGGTGAGCTATAGTTTCGATTGGTACCATTTTGGCTTATTGATCACTTTTATTTCATTTTTCCTGGGGATAGAAATACCTATGAAGGCACAATTTTGGCATTGCATATATATTTTTTTCTGACTGCATTCACTAAGTGGGATAATTAAATGAATATTTTAATATTATTATAGAGAGGCATAATATGTTTAATTTCTTTTTGTGACGGGGGTGGCTGCGATGAGCTATTTTAACCCCTTAGTGACCAAGCCTGTTTGCGCCTTAATGACCAGGCCAAATTTTGCAAATCTGACATGTGTCACTTTAACATGGAAAAACACCAGAAAGGTTTTGCATATCCAAGCGATTCTGACATTGTTTTTTCGCCACATGTTGTGCTTCATTTAGGCGGAAAAAATAGACCGATAGAAATTGTGTTTATTTATTAAAAGCGCCAAAATTGGGAAAATTTTGAAAAAATCGTCATTTTTTCACATTTCCAACTGCAATATCTTAAATATGTGCAAACATAATATAGAAATTTTTGCTAAGATTTATATTTCCACCCGTTTACTTTATTTTGGGCGCACATTGGAAAAACTTTTGTTTTTTTTTAACTATTTAGGAGACGTACAAATTTAACATTACTTTTTAGCATTTTGAGGAACACTTTGTTTTCCTATACCAAGCCGAGATTGGAAAGGCTCATGAGTGTCAGAATAATAGATACCCCCCCAAATGACCTCATTTTAAAAACTACACCCCTTAACGTATTCACTGAGTGGTGTCATGAGTATTTTGACCCCACAGTTTTTTTTCAGGAATTAATTCAATTTAGAGGAGAAAAAGTAAAATTTCATATTTTTGCAAATCTGTCATTTTAAAGACATATTTTTTTCCTATAGTTTACATGAAAATCAGGATTTACACCCCAAAATGGATACCCCTATTTCTCCCGTGTACAGAAATATACCCATTGTGGCCCTATTGTTATATCTGAGTCCACAACGGGGCCCAAAATGAAAGGAGTAGTCAGTGTCTTTCAAAACAGAAATTTTGCTTGAAGTCCTTTTAGGCCCCATAGCACACATGTAGAGTTCTTGAGCGCCCAAAACCATAGAAAACCCCCACAAATGACCCCATTTTGAAAACTAGACCCCTTAAGGAATTTATCTAGGGGTGTACTGCATATTTTGACCCCACAGTTTTTGAATGAATTCAAACCAAGCAAAAGGAAAAAATTGTGATTTTCGTTTTTTTGGCAATTCTGTCATTTTAAAAACAGCTTTTTTTGTACAGCACACATATGAAGGAAGACTTGCACCCAAAAATGGATACCCCTGTTTGTCCCGTGTTCAGAGACATACCCATTGTGGCCCTAATCTTATGTCTGGATACACAACGGAGCCCAAAATGAAAGGAGCGACCGGTGGCTTTCGGAACACAAATTTTGCTTGAAGTCCTTTTAGGCCCCATTGCCCACTTGTAGAGTTCTTGAGCGCCCAAAACCATAGAGAACCCCCACAAATGACCCCATTTTGAAAACTAGACTCCTTAACGAATTTATCTAGGGGTGTACTGCGCATTTTGACCCCACAGTTTTTGAATAAATTCAAGCAAAGCAAAAGGAAAAAATTTGGATTTTTGTTTTTTTGGCAATTCTGTCATTTTAAAAACAGCTTTTTTTGTACAGCACACATATGAAGGAAGACTTACACCCCAAAATGGATACCCCTGTTTGTGCTGTTTTCAGAAATATACCCTTTGTGGCCCTAATCTTATGTCCGCATGCACAACGGGGCCCAAAATAAAAGGAGTAATCGGTGGCTTTCAGAACATAGATTTTGCTTGAAGTCCTTTTAGGCCCCATTGCCCACTTGTAGAGTTCTTGAGCGCCCAAAACCATATAGAACCCCCACAAATGACCCCATTTTGAAAACTAGACCCCTTAACGAATTTATCTAGGGATGTACTGCATATTTTGACCCCACAGTTTTTGAATAAATTCAAGCAAAGCAAAAGGAAAAAAATAGGATTTTCATTTTTTGGGCTATTGTGTCAATTTAAAAACAGGTTTTTTTGTACAGCACACATATAAATGAAGGCTTTCACCCCAAAATGGATACCCCTGTTTGTCCCGTGTTCAGAAACATACCCATTGTGGCCCTAATAGACTTGCAGGACCCATGGCTAGGCCTACAATGAAAGGAATACCCGTTGGATTTCAGGGTACCACTGAATAAATTTCAGGCCCCATTGCCCACTTGTAGAGCCATTGAGCGGCCAAAACTATAAAGAACCCCCTCAAATGACCCCATTTTGAAAACTAGACCCCTTAACGAATTCATCTAGGGGTGTACTGCGTATTTTGACCCCACAGTATTTGAATGAATCTAAGCAAAGCAGAAGGAAAAAGTTACGATTTTCAATTTTTTTGGCAATTTTTTCAATTTAAAAACAGTTTTTTTGTACAGTGCACATAGGAATGAAGACGTTCACCCCAAAATGGATACCCCCGTTTGTCCCGAGTTCAGAAACATACCCATTGTGGCCCTAATCTACTTACAGGACGCATGGCAAGGCCTATAAAGGACGGAACACCTGTTGGATTTTAGGGCACAACTGAATAAATTCCAGGCCCCATTGCTTATTTGTACAGAATAAAGATTGACTCCCTAAAAACTCCCCCCCTCCCCCTCCGCGCCCTTTTTGGCGTTCGCAAATCTTAGATAAAAGTAAAAATGTGAACTGTGTAGTATTTCCGAAGACAGGGGTAATTACGGAGGCTGGTTGGAATGGGCCCATGGGGCAATAAAACCGGGTATCCCCCCCCCCTCCTCTCATGCTTTTTGGGGGTATTTCATGACCTCAGTGGCGGGTATGGGGTGTAAAAAGTGGCGTTCCGTGAGTCTCCGTAAGCTTGATGAGGTGCGGCGGTCTCACACAGAAGGCGCTCAACAAGGTGCTCCTGGAACTGCAGGAAAGCGAGCGTTCCCGGGGCTTCTTGTAAAATACGTATCACAGGTAGCGGTCTGAATAACGCCGGGCTCACGCGGGTGCAGGCGGAATCCGCTTGCGGAGGCCCACAGCGGATCCCATCTGTGAGCCCGGCTGTGACCCTGCGTACGGCTGCGTAATGTACTGCGCATAACTGCCTACTCACACAGGCGGTCATGCACAGTACACCTTTGTTTGTATTTCCCGCACCATCGCTTAGCGATGACGCGGGTACCCGCAGCCCGTATACAATGTAGTTGTGTATGGGCTGCGGGTATATCCGCGACCATGGAGCACAATGGGCTCTATGTTGCCGATATCCGCAGTAAAATAGAACCTGCTGCGTTCTCTTTTCTGCGAGTGGATTACGCAATTCCGACCCGCTAATGTGAGCGGAATTGTGTAATCCAATGCGATTGATCTGCATAATACCACGGATCAGACGCATGCGGAATCCGTCATTCCTATCCGGTCATGTGAGACCGGCCTAAGGTAGATCGCTACCTTTTTATCACGTGACCGGGGACCGCTCAACGAGGCCATCCGTCACTGCTCCAGGCTCTCGGTGACCATTGGTCGCTGGGAGCAAGGAGATTTTAAGTTTCCTGGGCTCCCTGACTCCTGCGCATGTGTCCGGCTTTTTGCCGGCAATCGCATGTGCAGAATCCTGGAAGGTCCACGGAGGAAGATCGCGTCGGGATTCAAATACGCAGGCCTCCGGTAAAAAGTTTCATCTCCTCTCACCGATCGCATCAGTGAGGGGAGATGAAACTTCAAATTTTTTTTTTAACTTTTACGTGATCGCCATTATTGGATAATGGCGAACACGTGACCAGGAACCGCTCACCGCGGACCCCCATTAAATCTCCATGCCCTTGGCTACGTTTTGTAGCCAGGAGCAGGGAGAATTTAAATTATCCTGGCAATCCACAGCTTTTGCGCATGCGCCCGCCATTTTGGCGACAGGCGCGTGTGCAGAAGCTGTGGTAAGGTCCGCGGATAAATCTGGGGGCCTTAGGTACGTACTTTCATCCTCCCTCACGGATATGATCCATGAGGGGAGATGAAACGTACGCTTTTTAAACTTTTAAAAACTTTTTTTTTTTTTTACTTTTTTACACTTTTTTTTCACTTTACATGATCACTGTCATCCATTGGATGACAGTGATCATGTCCCCGGTATAATCTCTCTGCTCCTAGCTACACATGGCAGCCAGAAGCAGAGGGATTTTAAATTTCCCGGGGCTCGAGCCCGTCTGTGCACGCGCCCGATGTCAATCATCGGGCGCGCATGCGCAGACGGGGATTCGGGTCTCGGGACATCGGGACACCGCTGAGGACTGGGGGTGAGTATTTTCACCTCCCCTCATGGATCCGATCCATGAGGGGAGGTGAAACTGACTTTTTTAAAACTTTTTTTTAACTTTTTCGCGATCGCCGCTAACCATTGGATAACGGCGATCGCGGTACCGGGGACCGCTCACCGCAGTCCCCGCTGACATCTCCTGCCTCCCGGCTACCTACAGGAGCCGGGAGCCAGGAGATTTTAAATCTCCCGCGCCGCCGGGCCTTCTGCGCATGCGGCTGACGTAATGCCGCCTGGCGCGCATGCGCAGAAGACCGGCTTCGGGCCCCTGGAGCGGCAGGAGAGCGGGGAGCAGCGTGCCAGACCTCGGTGAGTAATTTCAGCTGCTCCGATGGATCCGATCCATCAGAGCAGCTGAATCTTTAACTTTTTGGGCACTTTTATTTACTTTTTTTGCGATCGGCGCTATCCATTGCATAGCGCCGATCGCAATGCCGGGGGGGGCTCCGAACAGCCCGGGATGACAGCTCCATGCTGTCAGCTACCTGCGGACACCGACAGCATGGAGCTGTCACGTCCACAGCCCGAGGGGCACTATTCTCTGCAGGAAGCATGTTTTTACGTCCTCAGAGAATAGAGCCCACTTCGGGAGGACGTAAAAACACTATGGGCTGGTCGTTAAGGGGTTAAATACTGCTGTCAGCATTGAGAGCAGCATCTAAGTGGATAAATGGGCACAATCTTGTTATTTGAATAGTGCCAACTTATTCCGCAGAGCTTTCAGGTAATTATTATTTTAGGAAGGCTGAGTCAACCTTGAGCGGCTACCTGAATCATGCGGGGATTGTACTTGCAACCTTCAGGTCGTAGGCGAGAGCTTACACTCTGCACCACACGAGGCTCTATCAGAGTTATGTCCAATTTCTGGCTGCTATGTCTAGATGTCAGCTGTAATTTACAGCTGGCACACCCCAAGTATGGAGTAGGCTCAGTTCCTGAGCCTGCTACATACAAAGGCACCTAACATCTGTCATACAAGTTGGCAGATGTTGGGAAGGAGTTTAAAGGGAGCCTGTTACTTTGAACATGTTGTTTGATCCACAGTCGGTATACTATAAAGTAGGATGAGCTGAGCCGATATATAGTTCTGTGGAAAAGATTCAGTATAACTTGTCATTTACTCATATACATCTTTACCATATCTATGCTTAGTAGTAATCTGGGTAGTCTTACTGTAGACATTAAAGGGGTCTGTCATTAAAAAAAATCAATACGTATTCCTTCCCTGTCAGTCTTTTTACCGCATCTTTTCCCCGACGATCTTCTTCTGGCTCCTGCAGTCCCCCGGGTCACTTCACCTCCAGCAAGACTATTCTTCTTTCAGTGACGAAGCGTCCATTGCCAGCATTCCTCTTCCTGCAGGTCAATGTAGACATAGCGTTCATTGCCTAGAAAAGAATGACGACTCCTAAGCCACACTATTGCCGAGACTGCGCGTGCACGCTGTCTTGCGACAATAGTATACGAACACTCGCGGCGAGACAGCTCGCATGCTCAGTCTCTGCAATAGCCCAGCATTTCCTGCTAGGCAGTGAACGTTGCGTCACTAGTGACCGGGTACACTGACCTGCTGGAAAGAGAATGCTGGCAATGTACACTCCAAAACAAGAAGAGGAGGATCTAGATGGCTGGAGGTGACGTGAGCCAGGGGACTGCAGGAGCTACTGTAGGAGAAGATCATTGAGGAGAAGATGCGGTAAGAAGACCGACGGGGGAGGAATAGGCAAGTATTGATTTTTTATTTTTTTTTTCTAATGACAAAACCCCTTTATTGACTGTTTAGGACCATCCTCTGAACTTCTAAGCATAGAAATAGGGATTTAAACAAATAAATTACAAGTTATACTGAATCTTTTCTCACAAAACATTATTAACCAATCTGCTCCGTTTTTTCTTTTCTAAAACATGCTCAACACAGCTTGGACTGCATATACAATCTGACAGGTTTCTTTATGACCTTTCATGACTTACAATGGTAAATGTAAATATGAAAGGGATGAGCAGATGCCTCCATTCCTCCAGGGCAAGTTTAATTGCAAGTAATTCACAATTGCCAATTGGATAATTTCTCTCTGCCAGCGTGAACAACTTAGAGAAGAAATTGCAGGTTATGTTCTTGCCCTTTGAGTTCTTTTGATATAATAGGTCTTCAGCCCCAACAGAGGAGGCATAGACAAGGCGTAGAAGGGTGTTTTGAAGTATCTGGGTGGTGGAGAATGAGAGCACTGACAAACCTCTGCTTGAGTTTAACAAAGGCCTCTTCTGCCTCAGGTGACCAAAACTTGGAGTCGGTACCCTAAAATGTTAGAACAGAAATTGGAGGAGTCAGTGGGGAAAAATGTAGAATAAACTATATAAAATTATCGCTAATAATTAGCAAATCCGATAACTCCCTGGACAGCCTCTAGGAAGAGAGACAGATAATGTACATAAGGAATGGCAGGCTAGATTGTTCAAATAAGTATTTTTCAAGCTTGGCATATAAACAGTTTTGATGTCCGCATTGCAAGACAGTTTTTACATGCCTGTGATGAGACATAAGATCAGATGAGAATATCAATATATCATCAAGATATATAATGACTGAGGTATACAGAAGGTTGTGAAACACAATTTACTAAAATTGAAATACAGCAGGAGCATTACATAGCCTAAATGGCATAACTAGGTACTCATAATGTCCATCTCTGGGTATTAAATGCAGTTTTCCATTTGTCTCTTTCACATATTTTTAGAAAGTTTGCAGGCACTGTGGAGATCTAATTTAGTGAAGACAGTAGCACCTTGGATTTTGTCAAAGATTAGCTATAAACAGCTATTTGTTCTTTACTGTGACTGCGTTGAGACCTCTGTAATTAATATGTGGATGCAGGGAGCCTGTGAGGATAATTTTCAGATAAAATACTGTTCATTTTTCTCCTTGACCTACTTGGACATGGCTTGAGTCTCAAGCAAGGACAATGGGTATATGCGACCTAGTGGACGAAGCAGAAGATCAACTGGAAAAACATATGGTCTGTGTGGTGGTAGTGACCAAGCCTCCTTTTTACTGGACATATTGGCATACATGGCATATTGTGGAGGTAGACCTGGAAACTCTGGAGGAATTTGTGGTTTCTGGACTGGAACAACTACATGTAAACAATGGGTGCTCCAACAAGAAATGTGTACAGTATGCCAATTGATGACTGATGAGTGCAGACGGAGCCAACTAAGTCCCAACAACTCCAAGTTTATGGACCTGGGTAGAACTAGCAAGGAAATCTCTCTGGGCAGAATACTAGTTTGCAGATCAAGAGGGATGGTGGTAAACCTGATAACATCAGACAGGAACTCCCCATCCACAGAAGTGACAGATGGGCTTCTTCAGGGACAGCGTCGGCGTCCTGTGCTTTACCATCAGAACTTGGTAGACGAAGTTCCTAGCGGAGCCTGAATCTATCCCCAGCTACAGTTGAGTGGGGGTGGGCAGCGGCATTGCACTGTGACACATTGAAGCTATTAAAGTGCATTTATCCAACATTGTAAGAAAGGCAACCAAGTTTTCAGTTCCCAATCCAATCAGCTATATATAAAATCTTGATAAACGAAGATGATATTCCTGTTAAGTTTAGCAGGAGTCCTCCTGGTGTATCATCTTCTGTCTTCTAGTGTGTTGGTGGGACACTTGCTCTGCAACTGCCTCACAGCTGATCTGTTATAGTGGGTCGGCTGACCATACTGCTATAGCTCAGGCTTGTTTGGAGAGAAGTGCCTGATTAGCTAGCCTGTCTTTACATTTTCCTAGCTTCTGTAGCAAGTTGATGGTTATAGCTTAAGCTATGTGTATTTTAGTCCTGTGTTCCTCATATGCATCTAGTGTTTTGTTCCTAATCTAGCTGTTTCATATCAGTAGTAGTTATGTTCTTATGGTTATTTCTAGAGCAGTTCCTGTTTGCTTTTTTCTGTCCGTCTATCTTTGTCATTTTAGTTCAGTTCTGCTCAGTTTGGTTTTCTTCTCTCTGGATATTAGTGCCCTCACATTGTTTTTAGGGTCAGTGTTTCCAATAAGGTTTCCATTAGGAAGATCTTCAAGGATACTCAGGGACAGTTGTGCATGGTGTTGGGGTCAGCATCAGTGATAGATTAGGGAAAGTTGGAGTTAGGATCAATTAGGTAGTGTCTCCACAGCATTGTTCACTGCAGTGTGGGATTCTTTCTGGCAGTTATATTACTATTAGGACATAACCAATATGTCTGGGTCAAACATAGATTATTTCCAATTCTCAACCTTTTTATTTGCTCTTAATTTTCCAGCCTCTCATTTGGTGTTGACATGCCTTCTAAATGATGATTTAGTGACCATGATGTGATATATTCATTCCTTATGAGTCTTGTCCAATTGCAGCTGCCACCACGGACAGTCATTTAAAAGTTGTATATCTATAGGCTTTATGCAGCAGCTCTCAGCATTCCCATGTGGATTCACTTGTCAATCCTAGTCAGTATACACCACTGTTTTGATACTAAGCAGTAACAATTCAGCTTCCATAGTCAGTTTGTCAGACATTTTTCAAAAAAAATACTTACAATAAATCCCAAAAAATTTCTGCCCCCTTGGTTACTTCCTGATGTCAAAAATCTCCATTGAATATTAGCAGTTCTTATTTTAAGCTGCTGATTACAGGTTTAATCCTGGTTTAAATGACCTTTTATATATGCTAATGTCTCCAGTCTCTTTCCACCTTTCTTTCTACAAAGAAAAAGAAACAACCCCTGAGCTTAGCATGGTAAAAGCCTATTAGAAAGCGTACTAGGCTATGTTCTGAGGGAGACGTGTATATTATTGGAAACTTCCAGGGAGACTCTTTGAAGTTTATTGTATCTGGGTGAAGCTGCTGATTAAAATGTCCTAAGTGTCATTCAGGAACGGCAAGCAATTACTATTATTTGTTCTTTTCAAACCCAGATTATTCGTGACTGGGGAACTTGCTGCAGAAGCGAAAAATATCATCGCTGTCTTTGTACTGGTGTTTTAACCTGAATTAAAGTAGTGGCAAAGGAAAAAATAATCGGGTTCCCTGATTTAGTGAAGTCTTCATTGTATGTTCAAACACCAACCTGAAGGGTTATACCGTAGACTGAATGTAGCCAAAAGGCTCCATTCATACTGCAAGTGGATAATTGATAATTGTACATTCAAAACAATATGTTCTCAGCGGCTGCTGACTTATTAAATTGCACATAATGACCGCAATAATTTTACTCCAAGTCATATATTTTACATATATAATTGAGCATTTTCCAGTCACATTAAAAAGATGCCATGAATCTACTTTAATTGCTCAACTTTACTCCGTTTCTTTTATTTTTCTGCTTGTGTTTTTTATATATTTTTTTTGTTAAAGTACCTATGTAAATTGTAAAAATAATTTTCCATATTAACCCTTTCCAATCCATTGTCTGACGTCTAAAGACATTCTGATTGAAAACTTACAGCTTCTGATGTCGGAAGACGTTCAGCAGGTATTCTTACTGTACATTACTGGCCGCTCTGTTGTCGGGGGCCTCTCCAACATGTCCAATACCACAGTACTGGCTCTAGCCAGCAGGTGGCGTCACTGTATAATGGCAGGAAGAGACAACTCCCTAGGACACCCTGAATCTAAAATTGGATTGCAAAGGGTTAATCGTGCTGAATGCATAACAATAGCAGATCAATATTATCCACAGGCTTTAAGAGCTTAAAAAAAAAACAGGAGCACATATGCATGATGAAGATTCTTTAGGACATGTTATCAAGTTCAGGATTCTGTCAGTAATTTAAAGGGTTGTCCGAGATGAGAGTTCTATCTAAAAACAGCTCCCCATGCCCACAACATAGTAAAAAGCTTATACTTGCCTCTTACGGCTCCCTGCAAGTCTCCTGCCAGCGGATCTGGTCTCCCTGGTGACATATTCTTTACAGCCTGCAGTCAGCCTGTGATAGTCTGTAAATTTGCCATTCAGAGCTCAGTGATCATCAACTTGTTTCCGGTTAGTAAGTGATTTGCTGCTATTTTATCACATCTGCACTGCTCAATACTGCTGTACACTGTCCTACATGATGATATGTCTTTGTGTGTGTTATAAGCTGTTAAAGCAAAATCTGCAGCTTTCTGTACACAGTGAGCTAAGTCTGCTCACACTTCTAAGAGAAGTAAGAATCAAATATAAAGCCTGAAGAAGAGGTAATGGGGGGAAAAATATGAGATACAAGTCATAATGGCCAAAAAAATTACATTTAAATAATACAGCTAACATTTTAAATATTTGTTCCTTTGGTTACCCTGATAATAGCCAACACCACAGGTGTCCGGAAAACACTTATTCCCCTTGAAATAAAGTTCATCCAGCAAGCAATACAGAAGCACGTATGGACTTTTGGTGTCCCTTTCATCCGTTTATATATACCATATATAGTCGAGTATAAGCCTAGTTTCTCAGCACATTTTTTTGTGCTGAAAAAGCCCCTCTCGGCTTATACTCAAGTCAGGGAAGGATTTTAAAAAAAGCCCTCAATACACACCTCACAGCCGGCGTCTGTGTCCCCGGCGGTGGTGCGGCAAGCTGCTTGAATTCCTGTGTTCCCGGCGGTGATGTGGCAAGCTGCTGGAAATCTCCCCGCTGTCATCCCCCGCCATCCTCTCTGCTCGGCTTTGTCATCCCCCGCCATCAACGCTGTGATTGGATCGAGCGCTAGCCAATCACAGCCAGCGCTCATTCATTCACAGCCAATCGCAAGCTGCTTTAGAATTTTCCTCGCTATCATCTTCCTGCTTGGCTTTCAAATCCCCCGCCGTCAGCACTGTGTAAGTCAGCGCTGTGATTGGATCGAGTGCCGGCTGTGATTGGCTGGCGCTCAATCCAATCACAGCTCTTACTTACACAGCACTGACAGAGATGACAGAGCTGAGCAGAGAAGACGGCGGGGATGACAGCAGGGAGAATTCAGGCATGTTGCCGCACAGACACAGGCGTTGGCTGGAGGTTTTTTTTTTACCCAGTATATACTCGAGTATAGCTCGGCTTATACTCGAGTCAATAAGTTTTCCCAGTTTTTTGTGATAAAAGTTATTGACTCGGCTTATACTTGGGTCAGCTAATACTTGAGTATATACAGTGTGTGTGTGTGTGTGTGTGTGTGTGTGTATATATGTATGTATGTATATGTATATATATATATATGTGTGTGTGATTGTTTGTGTGTGTGTGTGTGTATATGTATGTGTATATATTATTGTTGACTAATTGAAATGTATTGAGAATATATGTTCATGACATCAACACCCATGCTATATTATTAGCTACTTGTTAAATACTTGTAAATGGGAAATCAATCCAAAATTCATAATTTCACCTTTTCACTATTTTAGGCCTAACCAACCATTTTTACTTTAAATGCAGAAGTTGCAAAAATCCTAACAAAGGGGGACATAGACACTCCTATCACAGTTACTTATGATCGCACAGCTGCTGTCACACAGGTATAATAGATGAAGATCACAACTCATTCTCCTGACTGTCTACTTATGGTCTGTACTTTATTTAGGTGAAAATAGAAGTGAATGATAATTAAACTATCCCTCAGAAGGCAGAAATGGTATAGCCTCTAGCTAATGCTGTGCTGATGCATGGTGAGTTTGATGTGAGAGTGAAACCAAGAAATATTACCCGCAAGATGGTGGCTGAACTGCATGAAAGTGGCTGCAATACACAGAAAAGACTTCCACAGTGTGAGAGACAATCATCTGAGGAGGCAGGGATGGAAAAATGGGTTTTCACTAGAGTGGCCCTTTAAATTCCCAGTGAGCCTGTTATCTCTTGGCTTTTAGTGTTAAGGCTCACATGTGAAACCAGTCACAGTCCTGGGTATAAATAGATAATGGGAGAGATCTCTGTATTGTCCCCTGATATATTTATACCTAGTTATTAGGTCGCCCCTCAGCCGTCTTTTTCCTAAATTAAATAAACCCAATTTTAAAAACCTCTCTGGGTATTGCTGTCCACCCATTCTGTTTATTACTTTAGTTGCCTGCTTTGTACCCGCTCCAGCTCTGATATGTTCTTTTTGAGTACCAGTGCCCAAAACGGTAATATATTCAGTAAGTATCAGTGTTCCACATCAGTATAAAGAGTTCTTTAGGATGTTTGCAGGGTCAGTGATCTAAACATGTCCTACTTCATCCAGGGTTTGGTTCTATAGGGGTTACACAATCATTCTTGGTCTTGTAGTATAAAAACACTGGCATACTGTATGGACCATAGAGAATATTCTATACATCACAACAGAAAGCAGTTTTATAAGAACAGCTCCCATTCTGGTGAACGCAATCCATCCATAAATTACATTGCTAGCCATTTTTTCCATAAAGCCAGACTCAGCTTCTCACGGCCAAAACATCTGATCCAAGAGCTAAAAGGCACAAATGTGGATTTAGTGTCAAGGCTCATATGTAAAACCTGCAATTATTGCAATAGATTTGGTGCGGACAAAATTCACAGCTGTTTATTTTTTTACATTATATCTGGACACATGCTTAGGTTCTATGGAAAGATAGAGGGGGAGGGGGAAAAAAACACTTTTACCTACTGGTTGCTTATGATCCCAAAAATGATGCTGCTAGGATCTGGTTGCTGGTGGCCAATGACACCTTAGGCATTTCTTTATTTTAGATAGTCATATAGTAACATAGTATGTAGGGCCGAACAAAATATATATATCCATCCAATCCAGCGGAAAGGAGAAGGCCTTTTAATATTTCCTATTTCTTTTTAATCCACTTCTGACCTAAAATGCTTGTACCAGAATGAACTTTGATCACCTATCCAAAGGGATAGGTGATAAAAGTCTGATTGGTGGTGGTCTCACAGTGAGAAGACTGAATAGAGTGATGGCTGCTTATATGTAGTGCTGCTCCATTCATTTACAGTGGAACTGCTAGAGAGTACAAGTACAGGCACTTGGTTATTTCCATCAGCCCCATTAAAATGAATTGAGCAGCTTCATTCAACATGATGTCACTGCAGTTGTGAGAAGCATCTCTTGTTCTCAGGGTCGATGAGGGACTTGCAAGTGAGACCCCCACTGATCAAACTTTTCTCACCTACCCTATGATACAAGCTCTTTAAGCTACATTAACCCCTTTACAGAGCTTGGTCCTGCGCTTTAATCCCCCCCCCCCCCCCCCTCCACATAGTAGAAATACAGTGCCGGATTAAAACCTCTTCTCCTGCAATTAAACAGGAGCAGGTTGGGTCCTCAGCTGTCAGACACAGCTGAGAGCCCAGAGTTGAAGGGCTAAGCAGTTTTTAACTGCTTCTGACTTCGCCTTTCCCAGGTACATAGCACTTAATGAACGCTATGTACTAGAAAGTGGAAGTATAACTTCCACTATGGCACCCGTCGATCACATGACCACAGTGTGCCCCCAGGTATAGCAGATCCAGAACAGCTCTGTTAGTGACTATTGTCACTACAGGGGGGTGTTTTTTCCTTTAACTGGGGTTCCTATGGATGCCCCAGCTACAGTGAAAATGTGTGATATATCTAAAAAAAAAAAAAAAAAAGAGACCATGTGAATGACCCCCAAGGGTCTTATATGACGTCATGAGGGTCATTGATGGTAAAAAAAAAACTAATTACAAAAATAAGTAAAAAGAAAAAAAAATTACAGAATAAAATAAAAATATATACATAAAAAAGAAAAATGACCCAAAGCCGCCAAAACCATTGCCGTATGCACCCTGTAATCCCAAACTATACATATTATGTATAAACACATCTGAAACAAAATGAGGAACCATTCTCATACTTGATAGTTTGCTTTTTAAGAAAGTATATTTACGCTAAAATAAATTTAAAAAAACACACTATTTTTTTTTTTTAAAGCTTTATACCTTCAGCCTGCACCATTTTAGCATTCTATTGAATTCTATGAAAATCTGTGGAGAATTCTCGCAGAGGGACCCGACCGGAGCCCTTATAGGGACCAGTGCGGCGCTCACCTCTCCCACGGCTCCGGCTCTGTGATGTGTCGGCTGCCGGTGCATGCGCAGAACGGAATCGGCAGCCCGGGAGTGACATTTCTGTGCATGCCTCTGCGAGACCTGCACAGAAATGGAGCATGCAGCGATTTGTTTTCCACGTGCATTTTCACGCAGACAAATCGCGGCCGATTGCATAGGATTGCAGGCGGGCAGGGGCGTAAATTCTGCAGGAAATCCCGCTGCAGAATTTCCGCCTGTGTGCAGGGGGCTGTAAAGTTAATACAATGCAGATTTTTCTGCGTGCTGATTTGAAATATGCATTTTATAAACGTATCAATTCTTGGCACAGTTTCTGCGTGAAATCTGTGCAGAAACTGCATTGAGCTGCCATACATGTACTTCCCTATTGACGGGGGTAAAACCACATGCAGATCCGCATCAAAATTCACAACACAACTGACACAGATTTAACTCTCAGACCCAAGTTGGAAAAATACACAGTTCTAAAAGTTATTGTTCATTGAATATACGCAGTGGGGCCTTCCCTTTGCAAAAAAGCGAAAAAATTATATTTGGCTTGCCTGTGTCAGTCCTAAGGTCTCCGTGTACGTGTGTGCTGCGTGGAGAACGTACAAAAATCAGACGCAACCAGCTACGGTTTACTGCAGGCTTGCGCCATTGTCTTTCCTGACTGGCAAATACCTGCTCTGCTAGAGTTAATAACTCTGCTACACTAAAGTTGTGTGACACTTTTTCAGGGCCACACCACAGTTCTAAAAGTTATTGTTCATTGAATATACGCAGTGGGTCCTTCCCTTTGCAAAAAAGCGAAAAAATTATATTTGGCCTGCAGGCTTGCGCCAATTTATTTCCTGCCTGGGAAATCAAATCACTGGTAATACAGCATGCTGAGGGGTAGGGGTAGGCCTAGAGGACGTGGACGCGGCCGAGGACGCGGAGGGCCAAGTGAGGGTGTGGGCACAGGCCGAGCTCCTGATCCAGGTGTGTCGCAGCCGACTGCTGCGCGATTAGGAGAGAGGCACGTTTCTGGCGTCCCCACATTCATCGCCCAATTAATGGGTCCACGCGGGAGACGTTTATTACAAAATGAGCAGTGTGAGCAGGTCCTGTCCTGGATGGCAGAAAGTGCTTCGAGCAACCTATCGTCCAGCCACAGTTCTGCGCCGTCCACTGCTGCAAATCCGAATCCTCTGTCTGCTGCTCCTCCTTCCTCCCAGCCTCCTCACTCCACTACAATGACACATGCTCAGGAGCGGGAAGACTCCCAGGAACTGTTCTCGGGCCCCTGCTCAGATTGGGCAGCAGTGCTTCCTCTCCCACCAGAGGAGTTTATCGTCACTGATGCCCAACCATTGGAAAGTTCCCGGGGTCCAGGGGATGAGGCTGGGGACTTCCGCCAACTGTCTCAAGAACTTTCTGTGGGTGAGGAGGACGATGACGATGAGACACAGTTGTCTTGCAGGGAGGTAGTAGTAAGGGCAGTAAGTCCAAGGGAGCAGCGCACAGAGGATTCGGAGGAAAAGCAGCAGGACGATGAGGTGACTGACCCCACCTGGTGTGCAACGCCTACACAGGACAGGTCTTCAGAGGGGAAGGCACGGGCAGCAGCAGGGCAGGTTGCAAGAGGCAGTGCGGTGGCCAGGGGTAGAGGCAGGGCCAGACCGAATAATCCACCAAGTGTTTCCCAAAGCGCCCCCTCGCGCCATGCCACCCTGCAGAGGCCGAGGTGCTCTAAGGTCTGGCAGTTTTTCACAGAGACGCCTGACGACCGACGAACAGTGGTGTGCAACCTTTGTCGCGCCAAGATCAGCCGGGGAGCCACCACCAACAGCCTCACCACCACCAGCATGCGCAGACATATGATGGCCAAGCACCCCACAAGGTGGGACGAAGGCCGTTCACCGCCTCCGGTTTGCACCGCTGCCTCTCCCCCTGTGCCCCAACCTGCCACTGAGATACAACCCCCCTCTCAGGACACAGGCACGACCGTCTCATGGCCTGCACCCACACCCTCACCTCCGCTGTCCTCGGCCCAATCCAGCAATGTCTCGCACCGCACAGTCCAGCCGTCGCTAGCGCAACTGTTGGAGCGCAAGCGCAAGTACGCCGCCACGCACCCGCACGCTCAATCGTTAACCGTCCACATAGCCAAATTTATCAGCCTTGAGATGCTGCCGTATAGGGTTGTGGAAACGGAGTCCTTCAAAGCTATGATGGCGGCGGCGGCCCCGCGCTACTCAGTTCCCAGTCGCCACTACTTTTCCCGATGTGCCGTCCCAGCCCTGCACGACCACGTCTCCCGCAACATTGTACGCGCCCTCACCAATGCGGTTACTGCCAAGGTCCACTTAACTACGGACACGTGGACAAGCACAGGCGGGCAGGGCCACTACATCTCCCTGATGGCACATTGGGTGAATTTAGTGGAGGCTGGGACAGAGTCAGATCCTGGGACCGCTCACGTCCTACCCACCCCCAGAATTGCAGGCCCCAGCTCGGTGGTGGTATCTGCGGCGGTGTATGCTTCTTCCACTAAAGCACCCTCCTCCTCCTCCTCAACCTCTGTCTCACAATCTAGATGTGTCAGCAGCAGCAGGACGTCGCCAGCAGTCGGTGTCGCGCGGCGTGGCAGCACAGCGGTGGGCAAGCGTCAGCAGGCCGTGCTGAAACTACTCAGCTTAGGAGATAGGAGGCACACGGCCCACGAACTGCTGCAGGGTCTGACAGAGCAGACCGACCGTTGGCTTGCGCCGCTGAGCCTCCAACCGGGCATGGTCGTGTGTGACAACGGCCGTAACCTGGTGGCGGCTCTGCAGCTCGGCAGCCTCACGCACGTGCCATGCCTGGCCCACGTCTTTAATTTGGTGGTTCAGCGCTTTCTGAAAAGCTACCCACGCTTGTCAGACCTGCTCGTAAAGGTGCGCCGGCTCTGCTCACATTTCCGCAAGTCCCACACGGATGCTGCCACCCTGCGCACCCTGCAACATCGCTTTAATCTGCCAGTGCACTGACTGCTGTGCGACGTGCCCACACGGTGGAACTCTACGCTCCACATGTTGGCTAGGCTCTATGAGCAGCGTAGAGCTATAGTGGAATACCAACTCCAACATGGGCGGCGCAGTGGGAGTCAGCCTCCTCAATTCTTTTCAGAAGAGTGGGCCTGGTTGGCAGACATCTGCCAGGTCCTTCGAAACTTTGAGCAGTCTACCCAGGTGGTGAGCGGGGATGCTGCAATCATTAGCGTCACCATTCCTCTGCTATGCATCTTGAGAAGTTCCCTGCAAACCATAAAGGCAGCCGCTTTGCGCTCGGAAACCGAGCCGGGGGAAGACAGTATGTCGCTGGATAGTCAGAGCACCCTCCTGTCTATATCTCAGCGCGTTCAGGAGGAGGAGGAGCATGAGGAGGAGGGGGAAGAGACAGCTTGGCCCACTGCTGACGGTACCCATGCTGCTTGCCTGTCATCATTTCAGCGTGTATGGCCTGAGGAGGAGGAGGAGGAGGAGGAGGATCCTGAAAGTGATCTTCCTAGTGAAGACAGCCATGTGTTGCGTACAGGTACCCTGGCACACATGGCTGACTTCATGTTAGGATGCCTTTCTCGTGACCCTCGCATTCAACGCATTCTGGCCACTACGGATTACTGGGTGTACACACTGCTCGACCCACGCTATAAGGAGAACCTTCCCACTCTCATTCCCGAAGAGGAAAGGGGTTCGAGCGTGTTGCTATACCACAGGACCCTGGCGGACAAACTGATGGTAAAATTCCCATCCGATAGCGGTAGTGGCAGAAGGCGCAGTTCCGAGGGCCAGGTAGCAGGGGAGGTGCGGAGATCGAGCAGCATGTACAGCCCAGGCAGTGCAACAGTCTTTAAGGGCCTGGCCAGCTTTATGGCTCCCCAGCAAGACTGTGTCACCGCTCCCCAGTCAAGGCTGAGTCGGCGGGAGCACTGTAAAAGGATGGTGAGGGAGTAAGTAGCCGATCGCACGACCGTCCTCGGTGACGCCTCTGCCCCCTACAACTACTGGGTGTCGAAGCTGGACACGTGGCCTGAACTAGCGCTGTATGCCCTGGAGGTGCTTGCTTGTCCTGCGGCTAGCGTCTTGTCGGAGAGGGTGTTTAGTGCAGCTGGGGGAATCATCACAGATAAGCGTACCCGCCTGTCAACCGACAGTGCCGACAGGCTAACACTCATCAAGATGAACAAAGCCTGGATTTCCCCAGACTTCTCTTCTCCACCAGCGGACAGCAGCGATACGTAAGCAATACGTAGGCTGCACCCGCGGATGGAAGCTACGTTCTCTCTCACCATCCAAAACGGGGACATTTCTGCTTCATCAATCTGTGTCTAATATTCCTCCTCCTCCTCCTCCTGCTCCTCCTCCTGAAACCTCACGTAATCACGCTGAACGGGCAATTTTTCTTAGGGCCACAAGGCTCACTCATAATTTTTCTAAACAATTTTTAGATGTTTCAATGCTCTTAAAAGCGTTGAAACTTTAACTTGAACCAATTTTTCGTTAAACTGGGCTGCCTCCAGGCCTAGTTACCACTTAAGCCACATTAACCAAAGCGATTAATGGGTTTCACCTGCCCTCTTGGTTGGCCATGGCCAATTTTTTTCAGGTACATTAGTACTGTTGATACAGCAATTTTTGTGGGCCCTCGCCTACAGTGTAATCAAATGAATTTTTAGCCCACCTGCATTACAGCTGACGTTACATCCGCTGTGTTGGGCAATGCAATGTGATATTTCTGTGTACCGCCGGTGGCTTCCTGGCACCCACCCATGCTGTGGGTCCACAGGGAATTATAAATGCATCTGTTTCCACTTGTAAAGAACCCCAGTCTGACTGGGGCATGCAGTGTGGGCCGAAGCCCACCTGCATTAAGCACGACATTACTACCTCAGCTGTGTTGGGCAATGCAATGGGATATTTTTATGTACCGCCGGTGGGTTCCAGGGAGCCACCCATGCTGTAGGTGCACACGGAGTTTAACCTACATGTGTCCACTTGTAAAGAACCCCAGTCAGACTGGGGCATGCAGTGTGGGCCGAAGCCCACCTGCATTAAGCACAACATTACTACCTCAGCTGTGTTGGGCAATGCAATGGGATATTTCTATGTACCGCCGGTGGCTTCCTGGCACCCACCCATGCTGTGGGTCCACAGGGAATTATAAATGCATCTGTTTCCACTTCTAAAGAACCCCAGTCTGACTGGGGCATGCAGTGTGGGCCGAAGCCCACCTGCATTAAGCACGACATTACTACCTCAGCTGTGTTGGGCAATGCAATGGGATATTTCTATGTACCGCCGGTGGCTTCCTGGCACCCACCCATGCTGTGGGTCCACAGGGAGTTGTAACTGCATCTGTCCACTTCTAAAGAACCCCAGTCTGACTGGGGCATGCAGTGTGGGCCGAAGCCCACCTGCATTAAGCACGACATTACTACCTCAGCTGTGTTGGGCAATGCAATGGGATATTTTTATGTACCGCCGGTGGGTTCCAGGGAGCCACCCATGCTGTAGGTGCACACGGAGTTTAACCTACATGTGTCCACTTGTAAAGAACCCCAGTCTGACTGGGTCATGCAGTGTGGGCCGAAGCCCACCTGCATTAAGCACGAGATTACTACCTCAGCTGTGCTGGGCAATGCAATGGGATATTTTTATGTACCGCCGGTGGGTTCCAGGGAGCCACCCATGCTGTCGGTCCACAGGGAATTCACAATAGGGAGTTGTACCTGCCTGTGTCTATGAATTAAAAACCGCGGTCTGACTGGGGCATGCAGACACCTTGACAGAATGAATAGTGTGTGGCACATAGGTTCCCCATTGCTATGCCCACGTGTGCAGCTCCTGATGGCGGTGGCACAGGATTCTATTTCTCATTGCTTCTGTACAGCATTGTGGGCTATCGCCCCGCCCCTTTTAAAGAGGGTCGCTGCCTAGCCGTGCCAACCCTCTGCAGTGTGTGCCTGCGGTTCCTCCTCATGGCAGACGCACTTCTAAATAGACATGAGGGTGGTGTGGCATGAGGGCAGCTGAAGGCTGCGCAGGGACACTTTGGTGTGCGCTGTGGGGGGGGAGGGGGGGCAGTTGGGCAGCATGTAACCCAGGAGAAGTGGCAGCGGAGTGTCATGCAGGCAGTGATTGTGCTTTGTTGGAGGTAGTGTGGTGCTTAGCAAAGGTATGCCATGCTAATGAGGGCTTTTCAGAAGTAAAAGTTTTTGGGAGGGGGGGGGCCCACTCTTGCAGCTATTGTGGCTTAATAGTGGGACCTGTGAACTTGAGATGCAGCCCAACATGTAGCCCCTCGCCTGCCCTATCCGTTGCTGTGTCGTTCCCATCACTTTCTTGAATTGCCCAGATTTTCACACAAGGAAACCTTAGCGAGCATCGGCGAAATACAAAAATGCTCGGGTCGCCCATTGACTTCAATGGGGTTCGTTACTCGAAACGAACCCTCGAGCATCGCGAAAAGTTCGTCCCGAATAACGAGCACCCGAGCATTTTGGTGCTCGCTCATGTCTAAATAATAACATCCCATACTTTATTAATGCACAAAATCAATTTTAGATTTTTTACTTGTGCGTCGGGTCTGGTGGGTGACCCCGCTTATGTTTTTGTATTCACGTGCACTTGAAGTTTACTTTGTACACTCTATATTTATTAGCTTTTAGTTGTCGTGTTATTTATGAATTGCACGCTGATTTATAATATTTAGCACAGGCACTTTATAGATGTTGAATTGAAAAATGTGCGTATGCATTTATAATCCGCCTGGTGGAGCGATAGATCGTTTTAATGAATGACATCTAATACTAAGAATTAGTATTTTATAGTGATATACGGTAGTGTTAGTATGTAGAGTTGCCGTCCTTGTGTGTTTGTGTCAGTTTTTTAATATAATTTTTAAAATCCTTTATTTTGTGTATTAATAAAGTATGGGATTTTATTATTACTATTGTTAGTGTATATATTCTTCAGCACTGTTCTTATTGGTTTGTGTTCTATTATTATTTGCTATTGGACTTCGTATTGATTACAGAAGTCTTTTGCTTTGCTATGATGCAGTTTTATGTCTCATAGACAGAAGTGGATTCTAAAGAAATAGGAAATATACAAGAAGGCCATATACTACTTCTTGCTGCTGGATCCAATCCTGGCTTTGGCTAAAAAACTCCATGATAAACTGCCACAAAACGGTGTGAACCCACCCTAAAGTACTTTTTCTATTGTATTATTTACCATAACGAGGTTTTTATTTTATTTATACTTAATGTCCTTCTCTCAAAACTTTGTAACAGCTGATATTGACTTTATATAACCCAATCTGACTAATGGAAGAGGGAAGAGAACACAGCAATAAAACACATTTACATAGCATAAATACACCAGCAGCAACAAATATTTCATCTCAATTATTTGCCACTATTTACTTTATATTTTCTGTAATTAGTTTACTAACCACTGATTGGAATTTGCATTCTGAAGATACGCACAGCCATTACCAAGCATTGTTTGAAAGAATTCATATCGGCAGAGGAAAGATTAGCATATAATAATTCTGTATTATTCAAAGCATGGGGGTTTTTTATTGTGAAAAAGCACCAATCCTATCTTTTTCCCTCATTAGCTTTGAAGAACTTAATTGTTTCACGGGTGGAATGTCAAAGTAATTAACACAAGAGAAGCGATGTGGTGTAATTCAGAGAGAACAAAGAAATGGAGCTTCAATATTGCACACATGAAGTCTGGGAATACTCCCAGCACCTACTCTTTAAAAAACAGGGAGTATTTTAATCTTGCATGTACCTGCCTACTGTAGTTTGCCTAGAGGCTCAAAGAGATAAGATCAGAGACTGTTTCTAATTTGACATTGTATTCTGGGCTGCACAATACAGTGTGGCAGCAAATCCAGATCACTTTTATATTTTTCGCCTTTCAAGCCCTTTCCTTGCCAGGCATTTAAGCTGTAGGAAGGTTATTGTTTGCTGGCATAGCAGGGCATAAACAGAACCATTGTTAAGTGTCAAGGGCCTTTTATGGTTATTTGGCAGATCTGTTGATTATACTTGTTAGTGGGAAGCTAAGCACAAAATAAGACAGAATTGGTAGGAAAAAATAAAGGTCAAAGGTGAGGTATAAAACATGGAAATGTCTATGTACTGTAAGAAAGCATACTACCCTTTTACAATAAAACGTACTAAATAAGAAAACTAATCCTCTTTCATCCATCCTTTATTTCCTTCCTTTCCCTTTTCTTTTTTTTCTTTTTGTCCTCTTTCTTTCTGTCCTTTTTCTTTTCATTCTTTCTTTCCATCTGTCCTGCCTGTCCATCCTACCCGTCCATCCTGTCGGTCTCTGTCCTTCCCTCCTTTCCCGTCCTTCCCTCCTTTCCCGTCCTTCCCTCCTTTCCCGCCCGTTCCTCGCTTCCCGCCCGTTCCTCCCCTGCCTTTTTATAAACTGACAGCTGGATGTTACCATTCCGCTTGTCAATGATGCATGTCCCTGCACACTGACCAATCACTGCTAACCGAGTAAGCCTGTGTATGTACAAGAAGAATGGTAAGGCGCATACATTTGCAGGATGGAACAGCACAATCCATTGTTCTAAACAAAAAAGCTTCAGAATTGTTTTATTGGAATTTCAAGTATTTATTGAAATAAACATGCCAGAAAAGCTGACAGTTATCTATTAGAGATGAGCGAGCGTACTCGCTAAGGCAAACTACTCAAGCGAGTAGTGCCTTATATGAGTACCTGCTTGCTTGTCTCTAAAGATTCGGGTGCCGGCGGGGGAGAGCGGTGAGTTGTGGGAGTGAGCAGGAGGAGCGGGGGGGGGGAGTGAGAGAGAGATCACCCACCCCACCCAACCAACCCCCAACCCCCCACCGGCACCCGAATCTTTAGAGACGAGCGGGCAGGTACTCTCATAAGGCACTACTCGCTCGAGTAGTTTGCCTTAGCGAGTACGCTCGCTCATCTCTATTATCTATGACACTGGATCATTCTTGGAGAATGTAACAAAACTAAGGGAATCTTTTTTGGACGCGTAATAGTAACTCATAAGCAATATTCTAGTGGTGTAATTTGATTCATCCCAGCTCAGTTACATCCATACATTTTGAACCATTTTATTATGAGTAGCTGTGCCTTGTGATCCAATTCTGACCACGAGTCCAGAGCTTACTCTGCTTTGTAGCCCGGGGATCAGTCTTTCCTGTCTGCATATGAGACTAAAAATGTGAAAGGTTACACCCCACACTAGTGTGCCCAAAGCATTTGGACAAGAAGGAAAAATTCAACTTCTTTTATCAATTTTAATTACCCACTATCAAAATGCGTTTTGAGGGAGGAAAACCTTTTCAGTTCAGCTGAGGTATCTCTACCTATGGCACAGAGATCTATGCCGTAGCAAGGCTGACCCCATGCGATCTTCTGTTATGCACCATTACTTGTCTCTGGTGGTGTCTAACTAATGCTTTTTTAAATGTACAACTAAGCAGTGTCCAAGCTATAGCTGTATGGACCCCAGCTAAACTGAAGCAGAGGCTTTTCTGGCTCAAAATAAGTTTAGTTGCTGGTTTATTAATTAATTAAAAGTTGAATTTTTCCTCCTTGTTCGAATACACTGGAAGGTTGCACTACACACCATTGTTTCCACACTTTTAGTCCCCTACTATCTCATACTCACTCCCAGTAAGGGGTTAATCTGGTAGCACCTTCACTTAATTTTCACACCACATTTCTTGACCTTCACAGGTCCTTGTAAAACTCATCAGACTTTCAGACAGCACCACTGGTTGCTTCACACACTTTCTTCATCTCCTTATGTATAGACTGTTTCTGAAAATACAATTTCTACCCTATTCAGGAGTGTCAGTGCCATGAACAATGAGTAGAGCAGTAGTGTTTCTGCATTCACCTTCTTCATTCAAAGGAGGTCACAGGACCACATTCTAGTGATCAGTAAGCGCCCCAGCAGTTGAAGCCTATCATACACTTATCACCTATCCCGTGAGTGTATGAAAAATATTTTTTGCAGGGAGCAATGAAGAAAAGGAAGTAAATTCATTGCAAGGAGATCTTCCATCATTTTGAACAACCTCAGTGAGTGATTCCAAGTGGTTGCCCAATTGTGAAAAGTGTTTACTATATCACTACTACACAGCCTGATTCAATGACTGTTTTTACTGGTTTGGAAAAGCCAGTTTATGCCAACCCATGCAACACTGCAATCCTAGATCTACCATTTGCAATGGAAAGTTCACGGGTTAATTATTTAAATTAATTTTCCCTTGTGTTGAAGGCAGACCCTTGAGATTTGTCCTAATTTCTTTAATGTTTCTATATGTTTTTATTTTATTGTGCTGATGTGATAGCCAGGAAAGAGCAAATACTCTTCTTCTCCTACTGTAACCACATCTATTGATGTTAATCTAATAACAAACACTGGCAGTAGGACAGTCTTTGAAGTTCTGTTTATTTATGCTTTGCAGTATTTCTAGTTTACGATATTACAAAAGACTGCATGGAACACCTTCACAGGAGAAGATACTAAATTAGGAAACCCTTCCATATTCCTGTTGAGATTAAACAGCATCTCAGGATATGATAGAGGGCCTGGGATTGATATACTTCACTAGCACTTCAGGGGAGGGATGGCAGATGTTTCCCAGCACTATATTTATTAATTGTTTTCATTATAATCCCTGGGATTTTGTAGGTGGGGAGAATAAAGTAACATAATATGTCAGGCTGAAAGAAGACAATGTCCATCTAGTTCAGCCTGCCCCCCCCCCCCCCCCCTGTTGATCCAAAGGAAGGCAAAAAAAAAAACCCAAGCAAAAAAACCCCCAAAGGTAGATTATGATTCCTAGTGCCTGGATCGTATGAAGGGAAAGAGTTGATTTAGAACTTCTGCTGCCAAATGGGTGGGGTAGCCAGTGTTGGAAAAAGGTTTTTCATGCATGTGTCTAAAGAGAATGTCCTGGACTGAACTCTTGATGATCTTTTCTCAGGACAGGTCATCAATATTTGATCAGCAAGGGTACGCCGCTCCGGACTCAGCAATCAGCTGTTATCCGGCCACTGTTAATGCAGATGGAGCCCGATTGCTGCAGCCTGAGCTGGTATTGTAGGCAAAACTCCCATTTAGTTCACATGGCTAGGTGTAATATGCTGAATTTCATTTAATCTCACTACTTGTATATTGGTTCACATGTAGGACTGGGACTTGGTGGTTGCATTTCACTTTGAGACATATATACAATGACAGTTATAATTATTTGGTATCCAGTACGAAGTGCAGAAGCCATCTGGAAGAACTATTAACCCTTTAAGATCAGGCTGTTTTGTACCTTAAGGACCAGACACTTTTTAGGGATTTTACCCATGTGGCGGTTTTAATGCCCTCTTTTTTTTCCTTCACTGTTTTTTTTTTCCTTGACACATAGAGCTATTTTTTTTTTATATCTTTTTCACTGACACTTTTTCCCGTTTCTTTGTTTTATTGGGATTAAAAACCTAAAAAAAGGATTTTCTGAACAATTATAGTTGTTTTTGTTTTTTTAAGTAGTATATTTATGCTAAAATAAAGTATGGGAATGGGTTCCTCATTTTGTTTCGGATGCTTTGATATATAATATGTATGGTTTTAGATTACAGTGCGCATATGGTGACAGTTTTGGTTGGTGTTGGCTTTGGGTTATTTTCTTTTTTATGTATATATTTTTATTCTGTAATTTTGTTTTACTTAATTAGGTAATTATTTTTCTTACTATCTATGTCCCACATTATGTCATATAAGACCTCTGGGAAGCATTTACATGTTGTTATTGTTTTTTGGGTCTTTTTGACAATTTTCCACTGTAGTTGGGGCATCCATAGGAGCCTCAGTTACAGGGAAAAACATCCCCTGTACTGACAATAGTCACTGGCAGAGCTGATCAGGGTCTGCAAGAACCCTGTAGCTCTGCTGTGACAGGGGATTCCGGCAATCGGCTCACGTAGTGGAAGAACGATTTTCACTTTTACTCTTTAGTACATAGTGCCCATTGAGCACTGTGTACTAGAGAAAGGAGAAAGCATAAAGGGTTAAAAACCATTCCTCCCTTCTCCCAAAGTTTCCCAGCTGTCACTAACAGCAGACAGCCTGACATGCTTCTAATTTATTGCAGAAGCAGGGGCTTTAATCCCCCGCTGTATTTTTACTATCAGCTGGGTTTAAAGCTCAGGACCAAGCACCGTAAATTTACGGTGCTTGGTCCTAAATGGGTTAAAACTTGGAGCAACGAGGTTCAGCTATAATAAAAAAAATATTTTGTGCTTGTTGAGAAAAGGAGGGTGTCCTATTACCTGGTTGAATGGAGGGAAGTCACCGGGCATTGAACTTTCATGTTGTTTTAGGTTTTTTTGTGTGTGCGCCATTCTAGCATTTTGTTTGAGAAAGGCTCTAATACAAGGCCGAAGCGTTGCTGTATATGTCTGGCTTAGAATAAAACGTTCGTACTTGGTCATCCTGATGTCCTATCCAGTTTTTGTTGGCATTTAAAAGGAACTTGTCACCAGGTAATACTGCCAGAGCCACAGGGGACATGAACCTGAGACAGGTACGCACATTGCACCCATGTCTGTTTTATTCTAAAATGCTGCAGCATTTCAGAACAAACAGGCTTTGAAGTCACAAGCATGGTGCAGCGCCGACTTCTCTCCACCTGCATGTTGTAGAGTGACAGCTCTCCTTGTTTGTGTATAAGGAGAGAGCTATCACTCTACATAATGCAAGCACATAGAGACTGGCATGGCACCACTCCCATGACTCAGAGCGCCCTTCCGAGTCAAACTACAAAGCGTGTTCGTTCTGAAATGCTGCAGAAGTCGTTTGGATTCCTGTGTGCTGCTCTGTTACTTTTTCTGTATCCTCAGGATAGGTCATCAATAGTTGATCGGCTGGGGTCTATCACTCGGGACCCCGACCGATCTGCTGAATGGGCGCATGTTGTCAGCGCCGCAAATACACAGAGGCCGGAGGGGAAGTCTCCATGCCGACCTCTGTGCAGTGGTTGGCACTTATAACTGCAGACACGGCTCTCATTGACCTAAATGCAAGCTGACCACTGTGTATTTGCGGCGCCACAGCGGGCACTCGCTCAACTGATCGGTTGGGGTCCCAAGTGACGGACCTCAGCCGATCAACTATTGATGACCTATCCTGAGGATAGGTCATCAATAGCATTTTCCACGGAAAACCCTTTAAGCGCACTACTTTCTGAAATGGGGGACCATCTGGCTATTACAATCGGAATGGTGGATTACAGCCCAACTCCCCAGTGATAGAGGTTCAATTACAGTGTCAATGGAGCCAGCAAATATGTTTTGTAGCCATAGACAACTAGCAGCATTGCTCACATTTGTGTATAATAACTATTCCAAAACTACAGCAAAGTATTGTAACGGAGCTATACATAAAATTCATCAGGGACAATTACCTATGAAGTCTTAACTCCTTGCCATTTGGTGCCTTGACAAGCATGTAATTTTTGTGAATTATTATGAACATAAAGCATTTGCTTTTTAATTACAAGTTGCCTGAGTAATGAGTGTTTTGGATGAAGGGGATGACTTGTGTTCGCTTTGTTACACCATGAGGTTCTAAAATAAATAAAAACATATTAGACATTTTTTTTCTTTATTTTTTTTTGTACTGCAACAACATCATTTTCCTATACTACAATGCACAGTAGGAAAACAGCATAATGAGATGTTTATGAAATGGCGCATACTGAATACTGGTATTATACATGAATGCCACCCAAAATGCTTAACACATCTACTTATTTGTATTTTCTCTTTCAACAACAAAAACTCTGAAATATGTACAAAAATTAGTCAAAAGAGGAAAAGTAGAGCAGTTGTAGATATAGAAGTAGACTGACAATGATTTTCTTAGGAGGGTTAAGCAAATGGGAAATCAGGCCTCATTGGTTGCTATGCTGCAGCACTTTCCTTCCGATGACATTTTGCAAATTGTTTGCGACGATAATTTGTGTTCTGTTGAATTCCCAGAAGGATATTTCTAAACTGGAAATTTTTGGTGTAAAGTATTTAAAGGGGTTGTCCCGCGAAAGCAAGTGGGGTTATACACTTCTGTATGGCCATATTAATGCACTTTGTAATGTACATTGTGCATTAATTATGAGCCATACAGAAGTTATCAGAAGTTATTCACTTACCTGTTCCGTTGCTGGCGTCCTCGTCTCCATGGTGCCGTCTAATTTTCAGCGTCTAATCGCCGGATTAGACGCGCTTGCGCAATCCGGTCTTCTTCTTTTCTGAATGGGGCCGCTCGTGCCGGAGAGCGGCTCCTGGTAGCTCCGCCCCGTCACGTGCCGATTCCAGCCAATCAGGAGGCTGGAATCGGCAATGGACCGCACAGAAGCCCTGCGGTCCACCGAGGGAGAAGATCCCGGCGGCCATCTTCACCAGGTAAGTAAGAAGTCACCGGAGTGCGGGGATTCAGGTAAGCACTATCCCGTTTTCTTTTTTAACCCCTGCATCGGGTTTGTCTCGCGCCGAACGGGGGGGCTATTGAAAAAAAAAAACCGTTTTGGCGCGGGACAACCCCTTTAACATGTATTTTATATCTGCAAATTATTTAATTGTATCAAAACATGATTTTTATTGTTCTTCCCAGTTGTTTTTTATAATATAGTATTTAAACACTTAATCAGCGCCTATAGACTGTAAATGTCCAGGCAGTTCATTCCGAAATCTGCACAGACGTCTTAGAATATCTGTGCAGGAGCTCCATGAGCTCGCTGTGTAATGACAGCTGAGATTACAGAGCTTCACTTACAGACCAATCAGCAAGGCCTCCGGACTTGTAATTAAGTTACTATGTTACCACATCCACGATGCACTGATCACAGAAAATCCAAACACTCTGGACTCTTATGATCGGGTCATGGTTGTGGCAATTTGCGAATCACAACACGACCACATTGACTTGCATTATTGTGCGAACTTGCAGAGCTGCCTGTATTGTAGCCAAAGTGGATGGCAGCATTCCTTTAAATCAATACTTGACCTTTGTCAGGCCTCACATGGAATACTGCGTACAGTTCTGGACACCGGTGCTCAGGAAAGATGTTACGGTATTGGAGGGGGTTCAAAGAAGGGCAACTAAACTAATACATGGAATGAAGGGACTGGAATACCCAGAGAGGTTATCAAAATTGGGATTATTTACTCTAGAAAAAAGACGGCTAAGGGGTGATCAAATAACTATGTATTAATACATGAGGGGACAATACAGGGATATCTCCCATGATCTGTTTACACCAAGGACGGTAACAAGAGGACATCCGTTACGATTAGAGGAAAGCAGGTTTCATCACCAACATAGAAGGGGATTCTTTACTGTAAGAGCAGTTAGACTGTGGAACTCTCTGCCGGAGGAAGTGGTGATGGCAAAATCCATAGAGGAGTTTAAAAGGGGACTGGATGTCTTTCCGGAGCGGAAGGATATTACAGGATATAAATCTTAGCTTAATTGTTAATCTGGGTATACAGGCAGGTAGGAACTATTAGGGGTTGATCCAGGGAACAGTCTGATTGCCATTAGGGAGTTGGGAAGGAATTTTTTCCCCAAAAGGGCTATCTGGCTTCTGCCCTTGGGGTTTTTTGCCTTCCTCTGGATCAACACAGGAGGATAGACAAGCTGGACTAGATGGACATTGTCTTCATTCAGCCTAACGAACTATGTTACTATGTTACTTTATACAGGTCTGTAGAGTAATGATTTGGAATTGAAAACCAAGCCAGAATCCATACACAGACAGCTGTTTATGGGTGTTTGCCCCAAGGGTCGAGAGGGGTAACATCACTCCTTAGGGAGAGCACCAAAAAGGTGAGTGAGGAGACTTATATGGCCACCCATGGTTCTCTGGGTAATATGCAAATAAGGGAGATGGAACAATACCTTTGCAACACCACTTATTGGATGGCAGCATTCCTTCAAATCAATGCTTGACTCTTTATACAGGTCTGTAGAGCAATTATTGTGAATTGAAAGTCAAGCCAGAATCCACTTTATGATGTCTTACACAGTATTCTCGTCTACAAATAATACTTCTAAAAAAACAATTTCTCCATAGTACAGTATTCATTGGTGCACATGCAGCTACAGTATTGACCCAATCTGAGGCACACTGCTACAATGCGAGCCTTCAATTTCCAAAAGCACCCTATTATGACACACATTCCGAATATGTGTATAAGCCCTAATATTAATATAGTGATATTAAAGGGGTTGTCTCACGGCAGCAAGTGGGGTTATACACTTCTGTATGGCCATATTAATGCACTTTGTAATGTACATCGTGCATTAAATATTGGCCATACGGAAGTTATTCACTTACCTGCTCCGTTGCTAGCGTCCCCGTCGCCATGGATCCGTCTAATTCTGATGTCTTCTTGCTTTTTTAGACGCGCTTGCACTGTGCGGTCTTCTCCCCTTCGGCTCAGTCCAGGCACGAGCGGCATTCTGGCTCCACCCCCTTCTACGCATCATCGCGTAGCTCCGCCCCGTCACGTGTGCCGATTCCAGCCAATCAGGAGGCTGGAATCGGCAATGGAACGCACAGAGCCCATGGTACACCATGGGAGAAGACCCGCGGTGCACCATGGGAGAAAACCGCAGTGCATCCCTGGGAAAGGACTGGCGGCCATCTTGGGAGAAGATTTTTTAAAGTCCTTATTTCGTCGGATCGGTAAGTAGCAAGCGGCTTAAAAACCGCTTTACTTTGCTATTTTATGCCAGAGGGGTGACAGGGGGAATGGGGTAAGGTAAAATTTTGAGGTTTGCCACGAGACAACCCCTTTAAGGATCAAATTGCAAAAATCTAATTTTGTCAAATTATTTTTAGAACCGATGCTCCATAAAAACCGTTTTGCTTTAAAGGGGTTGTCCCGCGCCGAAACGTTTTTTTTTTGTTTTTTTAACCCCCCCCCCCGTTCGGCGCGAGACAACCCCGATGCAGGGGTTAAAAAAATAAACCGGGTAGTACTTACCCGAATACCGGCAGTCCGGCGTCTTCATACTCACCTGCTGAAGATGGCCGCCGGGATCCTCTCTCTCTGTGGACCGCAGGGCTTCTGTGCGGTCCATTGCCGATTCCAGCCTCCTGATTGGCTGGAATCGGCACGTGACGGGGCGGAGCTACACGGAGCCGGCATTCTGCACGAGCGGCCCCATTGAAGACAGCAGAAGACCCGGACTGCGCAAGCGCGGCTAATTTGGCCATTAGAGGCCGAAAATTGGTCGGCTCCATGGGAACGAGGACGCCAGCAACGGAGCAGGTAAGTATAAAACTTTTGATAACTTCTGTATGGCTCATAATTAATGCACAATGTACATTACAAAGTGCATTAATATGGCCATACAGAAGTGTATAGACCCACTTGCTGCCGCGGGACAACCCCTTTAAGATCTTGTAGGTTATGACCTAAGAGCATAGCTCTGAAGAGATGGCTACATAAATATACTTTCATTCAAAGAAGGAACAAAGATATGCTTCTTAAGTGCTGCACCTGTTACCAATACTTTATCATCTCGGAACAAGTGTACTTAAAGTGATGTGTTGCTTTCTATTCATGCATGTAGGCATCGTAGTGAGCTCATTAGCATAGCCTTAAGACCACAAAATGCATTGTCATCTCTTCCACTCTACAAGGACCATATCGACAGCTAGCAATTAAGTGATTGCATTATCCCTTGAAGAGGTCTGCTAAGGGCATACCACCAGCCTGTACACAATGTAATAACATCCCAGACTACAAAATGCTTCTTCCATCCAAATAAATCACCCTATGATGTGCCAAAAAAAACCGAATAATAATATGTGTCACTTACTAAAATTTCATGGACTGTATCAAAAACATGAAAACCCCAGGACAGATCCAGAGCACAAGTTTGAAGTGCTTTCTTTCTCTCGTGTGATTTTCCTGTTTTGAACTGTTCTTTCAATTATTTTCGCTCTCCGCAAACAAAATTGGCAGGGTAGTTGCCTTCAGGATACAGAAGTTTTTTTTTTTATCAGTATGTGCCTAGATTAAAAATCCTTTATTAGAAATTCAGCAGAGGACTGGCCTAATTAAAATCCAATCTCCACTTTGCTCCCAGGCTGTATTGAAATATCTTAAGAGCTGTTTTTTTTCTCCACTGTGCACTTGAGTAACTTATGTGAAAAGCAGTATGTAATGGGAGTACACTTGTTATCTTCAGCCTTTAAAAAGACATAGTAATAACTCAGAGGTGTGCAATATACTGGAGAATGTCTTATTAGCTGTTCATGTCCAACAGGCCACTGGAGTAAGTTATGGCAGTGATTTTGTTCTTCTGTTCCTTGCTCCTATTGTTTCAAATATGAAATAAATCTAAATAAATGCAGGTTTAAAAGGAAAATAAAGTGTACCTATAGTGAAAAGTAAATACTTCACAGTACTCCTAGATTTTCATGTGCAGCGCCTTTTGTTGAAGCTTTTCATTTCAAAGCTTAGCCTTTGTAATACAGACTGTTCTTTTATAATTATTGAACATAAAGTTGTCATTGTCTGGCATATTGCAAATATACTATAGTTAGAACGGAGCTCTCACTGGCACAGGATCCAATAGAAGCAGCTGGAAAGACTCTAGTACAGGTTTGAAACGCGTTGTGATGCGTTATGAGACCAATAAAGGACACTATTCCCAACTGATTCTATTGGAACCTTTGCTAGAGAGAGCTCCGCTTTCCCTGATTTCCTTCAATCACATAGTAGGTGTCCAGCGTCAGTTGAGAGGGCAGCAGACCAAAGATTATTCTTCATGTATGAAACAGTTATGTACTCGCAACCTAATTAGGAGAGCACGTTATAGCCGCTATCTGATTATCTTGTACTAAGAGACTTCACAAGAAGTGCATTTTCTTTCAATTTCTTTATTACAAATATAGCCAAGCTCTATTCCAGTCAACAGTCAGAGTTTCTACAAGCTTCCTATCGGTAGCTCATATTACATTTTCTTCTCTTTCCCCCTCACTTCATCCCTTTCACACTGCAGTTACAGCCTGCTTGAATCAGTGCAGATGCTGCTGAGATCACAGGACAATCTATCCTGCTCTGCAGGGAGGAAGTAAAGGTGTAGCGTTTCAGGCGCTATGATGGAGCCACAAGTGTAGTAGCATACAGGACCGGAGAGTAGTTAGGAGGAAGTCAGGGGTTGTCAACAGGTAGTCACAGTTTGCACTATAAGTGGAGAAGGCAGGTAGTGTTGTCGAGAGGAGACCCAGAGGTCGTTAACAGGTAGTTGCAGTTTGTAGGAGAGGAACCGGGTTAAGAGATGATGCTTGATCAAAGCAAAGGAGCGCAATAATCACGCAATGCATGAAGGGACAGAGACAGGTTTATATAGAGGGCTAATTGGGGGAGGAACGAGACATGGAGTGGACTATACAGGGAAACACAGAACCAGGAGCAAGGGACAGGAGACAAGGGATGAGGAACAAGGTATCAGGACTCAGGGGAGTTAACCAGCATGCTGAATAGCTCAACCAGTAGAGGCCTTGTCCGAAGCATGTGCAGTCGCCAGCCCAAATCCTGACAAAGGGATTACAGTACTACAAGTCTCAACTAACTGATCTCATACTGGATTGAATGGAATATGCAATGTGAAAATGAACAAAGTGCATAGATAAGTTTTTCCTAAAAAAAAAAAAAAAAAATCTACATTAGAAACTTCAAATTACACACTAAGGTGCATATCCTAAAAGGTTTCAAAGTGAATTACTGGAGTTTTAGCTTTCTGTCAAATTGTTAAAAAATATATCTAATTGTATCTGTTATTACTGCTCCCATAGGGATTGCCTTACAGCTTTTATAGTTTTCTAAGCTGTAAGTCTACCTAGTTTTGCTGCAAAACAGGAGTAGTTTGTCAATGCATTGTAAAGTAGGATTTCCATTCAGATGTTTGGAAAAGCTAAGTAACCACAACTGTAAAAGATGTAAAACTCTTCCTATTTGCTGTTAACTAACCTTAATAGTATTGTATTCAATTCCAAAATCCCTTAAAGAAGTTTTCTCATCACAAACATTGATTGCATTTTTCTAGGATGCCTACTGACTAGAGATGAGCGAGTGAGCATACTCGTTAAGGGAAATTACTCGAGTGAGTATGGGTATTTTCAAGTACATGCCTGCTTCCCGAAAAAATTCGGGGGCCGGCGGGGAGAGCGGGGGGGAGCGGCCCTCCCCCGCCGGCCCCCAAATCTTTTCAGACGAGCAGGCATGTACTCGAAAATGCCCATACTCGCTTGAGTAATTTGTCTAAACGAGTACGCTCGCTCATCTCTACTACTGACCATTAAGACAAGGTTGCAGTAGTGCTAGAATGCACCTTGATGGTTCATCTGTCTGCTCTGCACATTTTTTCCAGAGTATGCATGGAAATTTAGTGGCACTGTGTTTTGCTAGAAATGCTGTTACGTTGTGTGGTAATGTAGTATTCAGGATGACATGCAGAGGGCAATAGGCAGGCATCCTAGAACCTGAGAAAGGGTTAATGCCTGTAGGTGTGTCAGGGAGCAACATAAAAGAGTCTGATTCTGCCACACTCAGGGGAACAAAACTGTCTGCTAGCCAGAGAGTGAGAGGCGGTGAGAGACGCCGCGTCAAGGACTTGGAGCCTGAGGTCCAGTGCGGACAAGCTTGGGCAAGTCACCCATCTGACAGAGGAGGAGGCCCTCCAGACGCCACGGGCTGGGTTGGGACTGGGACCTATTGGGTTATAAACCCAGGACATTATAAGGACTGTGTTATTTGTATGCTGTATTATACCTTGTTGTGCTGTGTGCAATAAAAACTGGCAGGCTCCAGTTTAAAAGAAATCCTGTCTCTTGCACATCTATCTACACATGTGGTGCCCATTTCTGGTCCAAGAGGTCGGTGATCTGCAGGCGAGAAACCCCACTTGCCACAATTGTCAAAGTAAAGGCGCATTTAGACACAACGATTATCGCTCAAAAGATGTAGCTCAAGCGACTTTTGAGCGATAATCGTTGTCATTTACCATGCAAGATGATCGCTCAAGATGATCGATCACCTTGCACTGCCAGCGGAGGATGCAGAAGCCAACCTGGGTGTCAGTGCAGTTACACAGAACGATTATCGCTCAAAAGACTGCTTTTGAGCAAATTTTGAGCGATAATTGTTGTCTAAATGGGCCTTAATTGTCAAGGGTCACAGTGATTGGACTTTGAGCTTATATTCTGGTGATACACCATCAACATTTTTGTTGAGACAAACTCTTTAACGCCTTCCCCTTACAGCCATTTTTATTTTGGAGTTTTTTAGATCCCAACAAACCATGCTATAACTTTGTTTTTCCATTGATATACTTTTGTCATGTGATTGGTTATTTTTTATGATACTATTTATTGAAATTAATTTGTAAGTCATTTGGAGTGGAAAAACACTGAATTCTTTCAATGTTTTTTGTACTTAGGTTTACTGGGTTTACTGAGCAGTAAAAATGACATGTTCTCTCTATTCCAAAGGTCAGTACCATTACAATGGTGCCAAATTTATATATAACCTGTTATATTTTACTACCTCATGCTGAATAAATAATGCCATACTTTAAAAGCTTTTCGTTATATTCTTTTATGTAAGAAATAAGAAAAGGGGTTTTCTTTGCACTTTAGCATACACACATGGATAATTTTTTGTAATTTTTTTGTTTAACATTATATTTCGCAAGTGCATGTACAATGATCTGGTGGCAGGGCGCCTCCCCCCTCTGTCTAACCACTTAATCTATATTTCTATAGCACCAACATATTTCACAGTGGTTTGGAAAACGGGGGAGGCATAAACAAAATGAGTCATAGCATATAGTATTTGGCCGCCTGCAGACAGCCGGGTCAGATTCCGCTGCGAGAATTCTTGCAGCAAGATGCGGACCGTGCCGCTGCAGAGACCTGCGACTCACCCGCTCCGGGCGTCTTCCATCTCCTGCCACTACTGACCTTTCTGTGCGAGCCTCTGCGAGAACCGCACAGAAATAGAACATCCCGCGATTTGTATTCTGCGTGTGTTTTCACGTGGACAAATCGCGGCCGTCTACATAGGATTCCACAGGCGGAAATTCTGCAGGAAATCCTGCCCGTGTGCAGGCGTCCTTTAGCTGATGTGAAGCTTGAACAATAGGGGTCATGGCCCTGCTCACAAGGGCTTACAGACTATAAGGAAATATACAGACAGAGTGCTAAATATATATTCATATATACATGGAGCAGTGTGTGTCAATCACCGCATGTGTTTGTGAATAAACAGATAGGTGTATTGGGGTGTATGAGGGATGCTTTTGAAAGAAGGGGGTCAGATTTCCAAGGGAAAGTGTAGAAACAGGGTAGGATGACAAGAATTTAGGGAATATGATAGGCCTCCCTCATAAGATGTGTTCTTAGGGCACGCTTAAAGCGCTGGACTTTCAAAATTAACCTGAATGTCCGAGGTAGCGCATTCCACATAATGGGTGCAGCTTGAAAAAAAACCTTGGAGGCAAGAGTGTAAGGTCCACATTAGAGGGGAATTTAATTTAAGGTCACTAGATGCTGTTGACCATGGCATCTAAGTGAAGAAATGGCTAGCAGTTCTCTTCAATTCTAGTCATTGTAGGTGGGTAATAGCTGCATAAAAGGGTTGGCGCCCTTTGGGTATGACATGGGTTTGAGTCCCGAACCTGCTTCATACAACCCTTTCTGAATTCTGCCATACATGCGTAGCGGACGTCAGGAAGAGGTTAATAGTATTTCTAGGAACTTAACAAAATGGACTCACTGGCTTCTACCTAATGATTTTTAGAAGAAAAACATTTACAGGAAATGATCTAAAGTTGAAAATTACTAAAACTCAATATTGAAATTTTTAACGAAGATAGAATACTGCATTAAATCACTCAGAAGAGATGTAAGTCATTATTACAATTTATTACCTTGAGCTTTTCTTATAAAAACAAAATCTAAAATTTCTATCTTAAGATAATTGGAAAATTGGACCCATTTATCTGTGCTAAAGGTCTATTTAATGTAAATTTAAAGTCCTTTTAGTCTGGTTAAGTCCACCTCAATTATTTTTAATAATACTAATGGAAGAAACTTCCTAAACAATTTTCTTTTGTGCTGCATTAAAACATTATATGTAAAGTGTTTGGCTCAAACTATTATCCTGGTCCGTACAATTATTAATAAAACTACATTTCAAAGAACTGCACAAGGCAATTACCATTCCTGCTGGAAAAGCGGGTATTTGGGAAATTTATAAATAGTGCAATAAATAAACATACATCACTTAGTCTAGAGAATGTTGGAAGCATGGAATTGATGTGCCAAGAATCAAAATTAAAAAATACAAACACGTGTCACCAAAGGCCCATTTAGACACAATGATTATCACCCAAAAGATGGCTTTTGAGCGATAATCGTTGGGTGTAAATGTAGCCATCTTTCACTTTCCTGCCGAACGATGATTTTCAGTTCGGCATGAAATGCTTCGTTCAACAGAACAGTTGATGAGGTGGAAACAGTTGATGAGGTGGACCGCAGGCTGTGTTCTACCCTGAGACCGCTGATTATTGTCTCAGCTGTCAGCAGGGTGGTAGCTAGAGTGCTAAACTCCCTCCCACCTCCCTTCTCCGGCAGCTACTATAGGCTCCCATAGGAGTTTATGGGAGTCAACCTGTATTCCCGCCAGGAAGACAGTTCCTCAACTATCTTTCCTGGCCACTAATGCACTATCTTGGCCAGTGAGCGCTTTTACGCTGTGGGAATATGCCCATCTGCACTGATACATTGTAAATAGAGATGAGCGAGCACCAAAATGCTCGGGTGCTCGTTACTCGAGACGAACGTTTCGCGATGCTCGAGGGTTCGTTTCGAGCAACGAACCCCATTGAAGTCAATGGGCGACTCGAGCATTTTTGTATATCGACGATGCTCGCTAAGGTTTTCATTTGTGAAAATCTGGGAAATTCAAGAAAGTGATGAGAACGGCACAGAAACGGATAGGGCAGGCGAGGGGCTACATGTTGGGCTGCATCTCAAGTTCCCAGGTCCCACTATTAAGCCACAATAGCGGCAAGAGTGCCCCCCCTCTCCCAACAATTTTTACTTCTGAAAAACCCTCATTAACAAGGTATACCTTAGCTAAGCACCACACTACCTCCAATAAAGCACAATCACTGCCTGCATGACACTCCACTGCCACTTCTCCTGGGTAACATGCTGCGCAACCCCCCCCCCCCCCCCCCCCGCACGACCCACTGTCCACAGCGCACACCAAAGTGTCCCTGCGCAGCCTTCAGCTGCCCTCATGCCACACGCTGGACTCCTAGCCACACCACCCTCATGTGTATTTATAAGTGCGTCTGCCATGAGGAGGAACCGCAGGCACACACTGCAGAGGATTGGCACGGCCAGGCAGCTACCCTCTTTAAAAGGGGCGGGGCGATAGCCCACAATGCTGTACAGAAGCAATGAGAAATCCAATCCTGTGCCACCTCCATCAGGAGCTGCACACGTGGGTATAGCAATGGGGAACCCATGTGCCACACACTATTCATTCTGTCAAGGTGTCTGCATGCCCCAGTCAGACCGCGTTTTTTTTATAAATAGTCACAGGCAGGTACAACTCCGCAATGGGAATTCCGTGTGCACCCACAGCATGGGTGGCTCCCTGGAACCCACCGGCGGTCCATAAATGTATCCCATTGCAGTGCCCTGGACAGCAGAGCTAACGTCAGATTAAATGCAGGTGGGCTTCGGCCATGCACCAGTCACACTGGGGGTTTTTATAAGTAGACACAGGCAGGTACAACTCCCTATTGTGAAGTCCCTGTGGACCCACAGCATGGGTGGCTCCCTGGAACCCACCGGCGGTACATAAATAAATCCCATTGCAGTGCCCAGCACAGCTGAGGTAACGTCAGGTTTAATGCAGGTGGGCTTCGGCCCACACTGCATGCCCCAGTCAGACTGGGGTTCTTTAGAAGTGGACACATGCAGTTACAACTCCGTGTGGACCGACAGCATGGGTGGGTCCCAGGAAGCCACCGGCGGTACATAAATATGTCCCATTGCATTGCCCATCACAGCTGAGGTAAAGTCCGATTAAATGCAGGTGGTCTTCGGCCCACACTGCATGCCCCAGTCTGACCGGGGTTTTTAATACATAGACACTGGCAGGTACAAATCCCTAATGTGAAGTCCCTGTGGACCCATCGGCGGTACATAAATGTATCCTATTGCAGTGCCCTGCTCAGCAGAGCTAACGTCACATACAATATAGGTGTGCTTCGGCCCACAGTGCATGCCCCAGTCAGACTGGTAATATGTACTTTAACAGTAACCGCGTTGGTGGGAATGTGGTGGTGACTGCGGACCCAGTGGCGCGGTTTTATTTAGTTGGTTTTTGGAATGTGGCCAGGATTAAGTGGACCGTGGCGGGGGGATGGTGGGGGGGCTCTCTTGTTGTGTCGGTAAAGGTGAAATTCTTGGACTGCCACCAGACAGACCAATGCAAAGGTATTTGCCAAGAATGTTTTCATTGTTGGAGGAGGAGGGGGATGTTTTTGAGGCACTACGTGTCCTCTCCACGTGTCCGTGGTTATATGCACCTTAACAGTAACCGCGTTGGTGGGAAATGGCCTCGCCACCATCATGTCTTTGGGAAGCCTCCGTTTCCACACCCCAGTGACATAGCATTAGCAGCGGTATAGGTAGAGCCCAGAATTAGTAACATTTCAGCGGTAGCATTAGGGACAGGCCCCAGTAACATATCACTAGCAGCATTATAGGGGGATCACAGTATTAGTTCCATTTCAGTAGTAGTAGCAGTCCAGACAGGCCCCAGTAACAATTCCGAAGCAGCAGTATAGGGGGAGCACAGTATTAGTTCCATTTCAGTAGTAGTAGCAGTCAAGACAGGCCACAGTAACATTCCCGTTGCAGCAGTTTAGGGAGATAACAGTCTCTTGCACATTTCAGTAGTTGCAGTATAGACAAGGCCCCAGTTACATTTATGTTTATGTAGCAAAAGTGTAGGCCAACCCCACACACCTTGCTGTACCATGAGTGCAGGCGAAGCCCATAAAAATTACTAGGATTACACTGTAGGCGAGGGCCCAAAAAAATTGGTGTACCAACAGTACTAATGTACCTCAGAAAAATTGCCCATGCCCAACCAAGAGGGCAGGTGAAACCCATTAATCGCTTTGGTTAATGTGGCTTAATTTGTAACTAGGCCTGGATGCAGCCCAGTTAAAATAAAAATTGGTTCAGGTGCAAGCTTCAACGCTTTAATGAGAATTGAAACGAATAAACATTGCTTACTAAAGTAATATGACTGAGCCTTGTGGGCCTAAGAAAAATTGCCCATTCGGCGTGATTACGTAAGGTTTCAGGAGGAGGAGCAGGAGGAGGAGGATGAATATAATACACAGATTGATGAAGCTAAAAGGTCCCCGTTTTTGATGGTGATAGAGAACGATGCTTCCATCCGCGGGTGCAGCCTACGTATTGTTTAGGTACCGCTGCTGTCCGCTGGTGGAGAAGAGAAGTCTGGGGAAATCCAGGCTTTGTTCATCTTTATGAGTGTAAGCCTGTCGGCACTGTCGGTTGACAGGTGGGTGCGCTTATCCGTGATGATTCCCTCAGCCGCACTAAACACCCTCTCTGACAAGACGCTAGCCGCAGGACAAGCAAGCACCTCCAGGGAATACAGCGCGAGTTCAGGCCACGTGTCCAGCTTCGACACCCAGTAGTTGTAGGGGGCAGAGGCGTCACCAAGGACGGTCGTGCGATCGGCTACGTACTCCCTCACCATCCTTTTACAGTGCTCCCGCCGACTCAGCCTTGACTGGGGAGCGGTGACACAGTCTTGCTGGGGAGCCATAAAGCTGGCAAAGGCCTTGGAGAGTGTTCCCCTGCCTGCGCTGTACATGCTGCCTGATCTCCACGCCTCCCCTGCTACCTGGCCCTCAGAACTGCGCCTTCTGCCACTAGCGCTGTCTGATGGGAATTTTACCATCAGTTTGTCTGCCAGGGTCCTGTGGTATAGCATCACTCTCGAACCCCTTTCCTCTTTGGGTATGAGAGTGGAAAGGTTCTCCTTATACCGTGGGTCGAGCAGTGTGTACACCCAGTAATCCGTAGTGGCCAGAATGCGTGTAACGCGAGGGTCACGAGAAAGGTATCCTAACATGAAGTTCGCCATGTGTGCCAGGGTACCTGTACACAACACATGGCTGTCCTCACTAGGAAGATCACTTTCAGGATCCTCCTCCTCCTCCTCCTCCTCATGCTCCTCCCCAGGCCATACACACTGAAAGGATGACAGGCAAGCAGCATGGGTACCCTCAGCAGTGGGCCAAGCTGTGTCTTCCCCCTCCTCCTCATGCTCCTCCCCCTCCTCCTCATGCTCCTCCCCCTCCTCCTCCTCCTCCTCCTCCTCAACGCGCTGAGATATAGACATGAGGGTGCTCTGACTATCCAGCGACATACTGTCTTCCCTGCCTCCGTTTCCGAGCGCAAAGCGTCTGCCTTTATGCTTTGCAGGGAACTTCTCAAGAGGCATAGCAGAGGAATGGTGACGCTAATGATTGCAGCATCGCCGCTCACCATCTGGGTAGACTCCTCAAAGTTTCCAAGGACCTGGCAAATGTCTGCCAACCAGGCCCACTCTTCTGTAAAGAATTGAGGAGGCTGACTCCCACTACGCCGCCCATGTTGGAGTTGGTATTCCACTATAGCTCTACGCTGCTCATAGAGACTGGCCAACATGTGGAGCGTAGAGTTCCACCGAGTGGGCACGTCGCACAGCAGTCGGTGCACTGGCAGATTAAACCGATGTTACAGGGTCCACAGGGTGGCAGCGTCCGTCTTGGACTTGTGGAAATGTGCGCTGACCCGGCGCACCTTTCCGAGCAGGTCTGACAAGTGTCGGTAGCTTTTCAGAAAGCGCTGAACCACCAAATTAAAGACGTGGGCCAGGCATGGCACGTGCGTGAGGCTGCCGAGCTGCAGAGCCGCCACCAGGTTACGGCCGTTGTCACACACGACCATGCCCGGTTGGAGGCTCAGCGGCGAAAGCCAGCGGTCGGTCTGCTCTGTCAGACCCTGCAGCAGTTCGTGTGCCTCTTCTCTCCTAAGCTGAGTAGTTTCAACACGGCCTGCTGACGCTTGCCCACCGTTGTGCTGCCACGCCGCGCGACATCGACTGCTGGCGATGTGCTGCTGCTGACACATCTTAATTGCGAGACAGAGGTTGCGTAGGAGGAGGAGGGTGGTTTAGTGGAGGAAGCATACACCGCCGCAGATACCAGCACCGAGCTGGGGCCCGCAATTCTGGGGGTGGGTAGGACGTGAGCGGTCCCAGGCTCTGACTCTGTCCCAGCCTCCACTAAATTCACCCAATGTGCCGTCAGGGAGATATAGTGGCCCTGCCCGCTTGTGCTTGTCCACATGTCCGTTGTTAAGTGGACCTTGGCAGTAACCGCGTTGGTGAGGGCGCGTACAATGTTGCGGGAGACGTGGTCGTGCAGGGCTGGGACGGCACATCGGGAAAAGTAGTGGCGAATGGGAACTGAGTAGCGCGGGGCCGCGGCCGCCATCGTGTTTTTGAAAGCCTCCGTTTCCACAACCCTATACGGCAGCATCTCCAGGCTGATCAATTTGGCTATGTGCACGTTTAACGCTTGAGCGTGCGGGTGCGTGGCGGCGTACTTGCGCTTGCGCTCAAACAGTTGCGCTAGCGACGGCTGGACGCTGCGCTGAGAGACATTGCTGGATGGGGCCGAGGACAGCGGAGGTGAGGGTGTGGGTGCAGGCCGGGAGACGGTCGTGCCTGTGTCCTGAGAGGGGGGTTGGATCTCAGTGGCAGGTTGGGGCACAGGGGGAGAGGCAGTGGTGCAAACCGGAGGCGGTGAACGGCCTTCGTCCCACCTTGTGGGGTGCTTGGCCATCATATGCCTGCGCATGCTGGTGGTGGTGGCTCCCCGGCTGATCTTGCACACCGCAGTTCGTCGGTCGTCTGCACTATCAGTGAAAATCTGACAGACCTTTGAGCACCTCGGCCTCTGCAGGGTGGCATGGCGTGAGGGGGCGCTTTGGGAAACAGTTGGTGGATTATTCGGTCTGGCCCTGCCTCTACCCCTGGCCACCGCACTGCCTCTTCCAACCTGCCCTGCTGCTGCACTTGCCTCCCCCTCTGAAGACCTGTCCTCAGTAGGCGTAGCAAACCAGGTGGGGTCAGTCACCTCATCGTCCAGCTGCTCTTCCTCCGAATCCTCTGTGCGCTCCTCCCTCGGACTTACTGCAATTACTACTACCTGAGTGATAGAGAATTGTGTCTCATCGTCATCGTCCTCCTCACCCACTGAAAGCTCTTGAGACAGTTACTGGAAGTCCCCAGCCTCATCCCCAGACCCCGGGAACTTTCCAAAGGTTGGGCATCGGTCACGACAAACACCTTCGGTGGGAGAGGAACCATTGCTACCCATTCTGGGCAGGGGCCCGAGAACAGTTCCTGGGAGTCTGCCTGCTCCTCAGAATGTGTCATTGTAATGGAGTGAGGAGGCTGGGAGGAAGGAGGAGCAGCAGCCAGAGGATTCAGAGTTGCAGCAGAGCACGGCGTAGAAGTCTGGGTGGTCGATAGATTGCTGGATGCACTTTCTGCCATCCACGACAGGACCTGTTCACACTGCTCATTTTCTAATAAAGGTCTACCGCGTGGACCCATTAATTGTGAAATGAATCTGGGGACCCCTGAAACTTGCCTCTCTCCTAATCCCGCAGCAGTCGGCTGCGATACACCTGGATCAGGAGCTCTGCCTGTGCCCACACCCTGACTTGGGCCTCCGCGTCCTCGTCCTCTAGGCCTACCCCTACCCCTCAGCATGGTGTATTACGAGTAGTGCAGAAACAGAACGCTGTAATTAAATGTGCCGCTTATTGGCCTGTGGTTGGAGGCTGACTTCGCTTATAGAATGCACAGCAGAGCCAGGAAACAATTTTGCGCATGCCTGTAGTGAGACGTAGGTGCATAGGACTGAGCTAGTGGAATTCACAGCGCAGAAGCAGTCAAGTCGCCAAAGGGCAGTGGTACGCCTTAAGTATTTGGCTTCCCTTTTTTAAATGGTGAGCTGAAACAGCAGATACTGTATGCAGCGTATATTATGTTTACTGTTTCCCTGTGGCGCTATCACGGCGGTGACGTAACGGAGACAGCAGAGCCAGGAAACAATTTTGCGCACGCCTGTAGTGAGACGTAGGTGCGTATCACTCAGCTAGTGGAATTCACAGCGCAGAAGCAGTCAAGTCGCCAAAGGGCAGTGGTACGCCTTAAGTATTTGGCTTCCCTTTTTTTAAATGGTGAGCTGAAACAGCAGACAGATACTGTATGCAGCGTATATTATGTTTACTGTTTCCCTCTGGTGCTATCACGGCGGTGATGTAACGGAGACAGCAGAGCCAGGAAACAATTTTGCGCACGCCTGTAGTGAGACGTAGGTTTGTATCACTCAGCTAGTGGAATTCATAGCGCAGAAGCCTGCTGTAACGCTTAGCTGCGTATTAATTAGGACTACTACCCCCAGCAGACACGCAGTACACTGAAGACGGTCACAGGCAGCCCAAAGATAGTATTTTTCCAAAATTTTTTTGAAAAAGTCCACTGCCTATATAGCCTGTATATCTCTTTCCCTGCCTCACCAGTACTGTACCTATACTCTGTGCAATGACTGCAGACTGAGGACGCAATGGTCTGCACGCCTGATATACAAAAAAAAAAAAAAAGTGCAATACTGCTAAAAGCAGCCTCAACTGTACTGCACACGGTCAGATGTGGCCCTAAGAAGGACCGTTGGGGTTCTTCAAGCCTAAAATAACACCTAACACTCTCCCTATAGCAGCATCAGCAGCACTTTCCCTGATCTCTGTCAGAATGCATGTGTGGCGAGCTGCGGGCGGGGCAGATTTTAATACTCGGGTGACACCTGATCTCCCCAGCCACTCACTGCAGGGGGGTGGTATAGGGCTGGAACATCACAGGAGGAAGTTGTAATGCCTTCCCTGTCTTTCTATTGGCCAGAAAAGCGCGCTAATGTCTCAGAGATGACAGTGAAAGTAACTTGAACATCGCGTGGTGGTCGTCTCGAGTAACGAGCATCTCGAACACCCTAATACTCGAACGAGCATCAAGCTCGGACGAGTACGCTCGCTCATCTCTAATTGTAAACGAATGCATCAGATGGGCAGCGTATATTGGCCAGGCGTGAAAGCGCGGCTGATATACACTCATGAGATTGAAGCCTAAGGGTCCTTTCACACATGAACATGGCAAAGCACTGCGATTTTACTTTAGTTTTCGGCTGCTGCTCCCTGCGGCCAACAGCGTGTTTTAGTGCACCCCATCATTGTGATGGGTGATGAGGTGTGCTAAATGCCAAAAAATAAAACAGACAGTGCTCAAAATCGCGGCACTGAAAAGCGCCCTCTAGCACCATGATCGAGCGCTTGTCTGTGAGGCAATGGGAGTGTTATACCCTGATTACCACGGCATTCAAAACCTGCATTAACCGCAACAAAAAGGGCCTGTGTGAGAGAGGCCTAAGGCGACTCTCACACATGCATTTTTCCCAGCATTTAACGCTGCGATTTCAACGCAGCACTAAATGATGTCAAACGCTACCATTGACTTCAATGGGGCTTCTCAGACATACGTTAAGATGCAGCATTTTCCAAGAGCTGTTTATTCTATTTTCATGTGCTTCTGCATTTTAAAAACGTGATGCTTTCCCCTTGAAAAAGAATGGGATGCGTTTTTAGCACTGCTGAAAACGCAACAGGATGTGGTTACCACGTTTCTGACCGCAATTCGTCAGTTCTTGTATTATTAGCTTTCTTGGCTGCATTTTATAGCTGTTCTGAAAAAGTAGTAAAACGTATGTCAACACAGCTGAAGACTCAGTAAACGCTGCATTAAAAACGCACCATTTTTACAAGCGTATGTGTCGGAGTGGCCTAAGGGTGCATTCACAAGATGATCAAATTGCACAAGTTTTGTGAATTGCAAGAAGCACAAAACTCGTGTGCAAATAGGACCTGTTCTCTTCAATGAGTCTATTTACATGGACAACTTTTCTCTTGCGCTGATGCTGAGAGATGGAAAAAGTCGCAGTATGTTCCATTTTCGTGCAGGAATAGAACATTCTGATAGGTCTCCTCCACGTCACACAGCACATGGACAGAGTGTCCGTGTCCTCTGCGATGCAAGTCTCTCCCAAGAATGTCAGACTTCACTTATGCTCGCCCGTGCGAATGCACCCTAAGGCATGTGTGGACACCAGATCTACATAAGAAAATTATGTTTACCCTCACGTTAGCATCCAGTGATAGGGTTTTGACCCTGGTCAGAGGCATAACTTGGGCCCCCATGCAAAACCTATAACACGGCCCCCAACTATAATGCTTTATTCATAGTACTGGGCTCCCTACATGGAGAAAAGAGGCCTTATGGGCCCCCTAAGGCTCCTGGGCCGTTGAGCAGTCGCATCACCTATAGTTACGCCCCTGACCTTGTATCAAGTTCTAGTAATCCTGTGATCAGGACTGCACATAGAAGCATGAAGCCCCCAAAGCGGAATTTAAATCTCCCCCCACCCCCACCTTCCACCTAAAAAAATTGGATTATGATGAGTTTAGATGCAGTGGCATAGTTCTAGTATCTCTTTAAATAATGCAATCGCCATATAATGGTCAGTTACTATCTCTGCAGAGTGATAGTATCCCCTCTCTGTGGCCTCACGAGCTACTAGTGTCTCCTATTTGTGACCCTACCAGATAAGTGTCCCCTCTATGGTCCCATGCGGTACTAGTGTTCCCTCTCTGTGTCTCCCCTTCTTCTAAATGTCCAGCCAGCAACACAAGAGTTTCGGTAAGTTACAGTACAGCTGTTGTGGACATTTCTTTCAGTCAGTGCAAAGGCCTCTACTCCCTCTCTTTCAGCAGTACTATAGTTAGGTTGGTTTCACGCGGCTGAGAATTTTTGCAAGACACACAAATCTCACACGAATATGCACTCTATTATTTTAAATGGAGTCATACACATGAGCGTTTCTTTTTCTCCCCGCGATGCAGGAAAAAATTTGCGGCATGTCGTATCTTTCGGCATGCCCTCGCATCGCACTGCCCATTGTTTTCAATGGGGCTGGCAAAGCATCACGATAAGAGGTTTCCCATTGAAATCAATATGAAACACTCCACGATCCTTCACCGTGGCTGACCGCCGTGGAAGTTTGCTTCTTCCCCGAAGTGATGCGAGACGTTTTTGATACAAAGACCCCTCACATCCGCGGGAAAATCGCGTGATATCGCACTCACCTGTCTGAAATTAGCCTTGGGGCACAGGAAGAGGGAAAAGAGCGGCCTCTACGTGAGAGCTCCATCTGGAGCAGCAGGTCTGTAAGTTACTGAGACACTTGTGCTGCTTGCCAGACATTCAGGGTAATGGGGAGGCAAGTCAGCGTTGGGGCAGGGAGCAGGGTGTAATATGATGTAATGCAATTATATGGTATTGTGTTATACTCTATGAACAATCAAACGATTGCAAGTTCAAGTTCCCAATAGGGCTGAAAATAAAATTGTAAAAATTAGTTTAAAAAGTTTTTTATTAATTAGAAAAAATAAGTTGTTTTTTTTTTAAATTACAAAAACACATTTCTTATATTTATAATTAAAAAACACACAAAGCATATTGCCACATCCATAGAAATCCATCAGAAAAAAAAAGCTTTTTTTTTTTTTTTTTTTAATGTCTAAAAGAAAAAAATTAAATAAAAAGCAATCAAAAAGTCATATGCACTCCATAGTGGTATCAATTCAAGCTACAGAACATCCCTTCAAAAATGAGCCCTCACACAACTTTGTCGATAGGAAAAGAAAAAAATTATGGCTGGCACAAGACGCCAGCAGAAAATAATTTTATTTTTTTTCCAAAGACATTTTATTTTTTAAGTATTACAGAAGAAAAACTACACATTTGGTGTTGTATTGTAATAGAACTGACCCATAGAATAAAGGTATCATGTCATTTTTGTTGCACTGTGTAACAACCAACACCCCATCAAAACATAGCAGAATTTCATTTTTTGTTTCATTTTACTCCACTTTTAAAATTTTCAATGGTACGTTACATAGTACCATTAAAAAATACAAATCGTCCTTCCAAAAAAAAAACAAGCCTTCGGACATCTCTCAATGGATAAATAAAATATATGATTTTTTTGAAAGTGTGGCCAAAAAGCCTGAAATGGAAAAAAAGGCTGCATCATGAAGGGGTTAATAATAGAGATGAGTGAGCATACTCGATGAGGCAAACTACTCAAGATAGTAGTGCCTTATTCAAGTACCTGCCCACTCGTCTCTAAAGATTCGGCTGTCGGCGTGGGAGACAGATGAGTTGCGGCGGTGAGCAGGGGGGAGTGGGAGGGAGAGATGTCGCCTCCGTTCCTCCCTGCTCTCCCCCGCCGCTCCCTGCCCCCTGGCGGCACCCGAATCTTTAAAAACAAGCGGGCAGGTACTCGAATAAGGCACTACTATCTCGGGTAGTTTGCCTTACCGAGTATGCTCGCTCATCTCTAGTTAATAACAGCACCAGTACTGAACTAATGTATAAGTTGATGAAACTAGATAACCTTTCAGGATGGGACCAGGCGGGGCGGATTTGCCACAGAATCTCCATGTGGACCTTTCCACATGGAAATTCTGCAGCATTTACAGTAGCAGCAAAATGGGTGAGTTTCTGAAAATCTCAGCCACAAGCTACGGAAATAATCTGCACAAAACTTGTGCAGAAATTGACAATAACCAATCAACTATTGATAAGCTATGCTGAGGACAGATCATCAATAAACATATATAAAAATCGTTAAGGAAACCCATTTAAAGTTAGGGAAGGTCAATGAATATCTAAAATTTTAATATTAAGATAAGAAAGAAAGAATCAAAAATTGCAGTCGAGGTTAAATGTGGGACGGCTGCTTCCTATTCTAAATAGGGGCTGCTTCACACGAGCATATGTACAAATGCAGACGCTTCATTGCAACGTATTTGCGCTATGTATAAGGGATTTTTTGGGTGCGTATTTTACTGCACTTTTTGGGCATGCAGGGTGTGTTCATTTGCGTGCGGCAGACAAACGCAGCCCCAATTTAAAAGGCTGTTTAGACTAATGAGGTCCAGATGTGTTTTTCACCGGGGTTTTGTGCAGCGTATTGCGCATTTGCACGCATTGAGTACTCATTTGTGCACCTCCCATAGACTTCTATGGTGACCTTGGCTGCGCAAATACACAGGAAAATAGAGCACATCCTATTTTTTTGCACGCACAAAAACGGGTAATGCGCACAAACCCATTGATATCAATGAGTGCTATTCTCTGTGTATTGTGAGGGCAAATATGCCTGTGAGAAGGAGCCCTAATTCTACATTTTTTAACACATGGGCATATAACAAGGAGGCTTCTAAAGCCGATCACAGTTTAGGGTGGATTCAAATGAGTGTGCTTTTGTCTCCTTATACAGCCATAATAATCACAGCTGTATAATGGGAAAAAACGAAAACTCTGATCTCTATAAGAATTTCAGTGGTTTCGTTTTCACCACCACTTTTCCCAGGCATGATTTGTACGGGCACCTGTCTTCCCGCAGTAATTTTCAAACTCCTGGGCTCTGGCATTGAGCTTGAACTGCCGGCAATGGGTAAGGGATGCCCTTCATTCAGGCGCGAGTGCGCCGAGTGTAGTTGTGCCTGCGGCAGTCTGAATGAGCCCTAAGTCATATCACATGGCTCCACATTTCACTAATGTGCATTCTGTGCACATGAATATCTTCCATCAGTGTATAAAGACTTTACAGCTGCTTCGCACATAACTCCATGAGACATCTCCTCTTTTCTATTCTGTGTTTTAAAAAGAAATCGCCCGAAACGCATATACAATTGTTTTTGTAAAATGATGTTAGGCCAACATTTCAGAACTGCGGAGACAATCAATATCTCACTGAAGCTCAATTCATTACATTCAAAATGAGCGCAGGACTCCTGGGGACAGACCGCTGTCTACCTGAGGCGAACACAACACTAGATGTTTAAAATCTTTCAGAAGAGCAATGTCACAAAATAGAAAGCGTTTTATCAGTTCCAGCGATCATCTGAAAATGGTGCATTTTAAAGGAAATACAATTGTAACATTTCCCTGTATATTTTGTTATTACTGAAAAACATATTTTAGGAGAAAAATATTTCAAAACAGTCAAGTGCAAATTCTTAGGCCTTATGTACACATGGATCCGGCTTCTAAAAACCAAGACTTGTCACTCCTTAACATGGATTTGCGCTAATTAAAAAGGAAATTAAGTATGTGAATTTAGCCTGTTCACAGGGCTAAATTCTTATGCGACTCCATGGCAAAGTACGTGGCAGAAGTTTGCAGCTTAGCCATATATTTCTGCTACCGTTGGTAGAGGTGGAAAAATCCACCCTTTAATAGGCATCAAATGTCAGCATCTCATAAAGAACCCATTAATGTACACTGTACAAAGAGCCTACAAATGACTTCTAGATGAATCTCATATACAAGAGGTGTTTCTTGTCATCCAATAACAGGCGTACATAGAGAAGAGGGATTATCATACAATGAAAAGCAGTGGCTACCCTCTTGTTACTTGTTTTCACATGTAGCTATATTGGCACCACCTGTGATGACTGGAGGTAACTGCACTGTAATCACTATCAGGGCTTATTCAGACAGGTGTATATCGGCCAGGTTTTCACGCCCTGGCCGATATACACTGTCCCTCTCTGCAAGGGGAGGAGGCAGGCCTGGCTGGGAGCTACTGCACTGAGCTCCCACCCCCTCTACCCGCTTGCAATGGGAGGGCAGGACGGGGATGGGGCTAAGTTCTGTCTATCCCGCCCTCTCTCATTGCCAACAGTGGCAAGGGGCAGGGAGAGGGGGGGCGGGCGCTCAGTGCACTGCTCCCGGCCAGGCCCGCCTCCTCCCCTTGCAGAGAGGGACAGCGTATATCGGCCGGGCATGAAAACTCGGCCAATATACGCCTGTCTGAATAAGCCCTCATGGTGTAGAACTGGTATCTGACTATTATGTGGTGACTGCATTATATACATATTATGGGAAATATTTGTTTCATTTTTTTTTTTCAGCGAACATTATTAAAGGGAAGTGAAAAGAAAATACACTTTTTCTCTATAGCTAGCTGAAAGTATAAGGGCTCATTCACATGACCGTGATTTCAGCGCTTGTGGTGAATGTTGTCAATGAAAGTACATTGGCTTTTATTGATTCGTTCACATTAGCGTATAAACACTGCGTGTAAATACGAGTGTGAAAAAAATCGCAGCATGCTCTAATTTTCCCAAATACCACGCAACATAAGTCCTATTTTTTTTGCTATGGGTAGTGTATGAAACCTGTCCATTCATCATACACTATACATTGCGTATGGGAGGCACTATAACAGAGTAGAAAATTAAAAAAATAAATAAATAAAAAGTCGCACTGCACATGACAGCATGCGTGAGATACATGTGCATGCGCAGTGCACCCGCTGTCATAAACAGCAATGGCTGGCTCTCTTCCGGCTCACACAGACCACTAAAATGCTGCGTGACCCACTCAGCGTTTTACGCATACGGTCGTCTAAATGAGTCCTAAACTAGCACACCCATGAAGGATGAACAGACCTTGATTGGAATCAACAGCAAAGGCAGAAACGGGAGAATCCGGCATCCATTGAAATTATTGAAGCAACTTAAAATCCCATCAGCAATTGAGACACGCAGAGGACGCGCTTCCTTGTCCTGCAGCTCTTAAAACGTTGCCCACCTATATTAAAGAGAACCATTGCCTATTATGTAATTCAGAAATTTCCCTTCACCAATCCTGGAGAGTAGATCCTGTTATAGGAATAATTATCATATTCTAAATGATTCCACTGTCTGCTCCAAATTGGTTATAGTGAGAAGTTTCATGCATGAAAATGTATTTGAGTCTGACTCCTGTTTCGGTCATTCTCTAATACCCTTCTGCTTTATTGTTAACATCACGGTACAGATACAGTTGAACATGACACACCAATTACATGCACAACCCCCAACATTATAACAACTCATGATTGGCTTAGTATGTAATAACTCTATGATTAACATATGTTAATGCCTCAGGTGTATGCCACTTCCAAACACGTCACCTCTAACTAGATGAGAACAAACCACACTTATACTGTGTTCATTATCCAAGTAGCTTTTCCTTATCAGTGGTGGGGGCCCCAGAGCGCTCTCCTAGATAAGTTTCCTGTGAGAAAGCTGCCTTGGAGTGAAGCACACATTCTGCCTGCACATACCAGTGTATAATATTGAGCTCGTCAACCATTTAATTGCTAGCCATCCCCTACGAAGGTGTATATATATATATGTATATATATATATATATATATATATATATAGTGTGTGTGTGTTTCCCTAGGCTGATTTAAGAAACACATTTATTATTACTATAATGATCCAAATAAGCACTGATCATTGTATTAATATATAATAGGTGGAACTTCAAATTTACCACAGTAACCAAAATATAAATCCTATTTTCAATGATTGCTTTCGATGCGTAGTCTCCTCATTAACTTGCCTTAACATTCACATAAATAATGCCAATAGAAAAGGTGTAACATTGATCAGAATTAATTGTTTTGGTTTATTAAAGAAAAATGTCTATGCAACAATTGCATTGCTACGATAGATTAAAAACTCCATCATTTTTCCCAGGAGGAGAAATCTGTAATTAAATGAAAAGCAAACTGTTAAGTCATGCAAACAAGATGCAGAAACCTAAACTATAAACACTGAATTTTCAAGGAGATATAATTTTAATGTGCAATTAAAAAGCTGAATTAGTTTTAGTGGAGCGTTATGTTTTAAAGGAATACTCGCAAAACATTTGTCTCTGCAGTTAAAGACAAATTTTTAAAAGTTATGTTATGCATGGGGGCAGGTGAGTCATATTGGAATGCTTCATACTAATCCACTCTGTTACTGCTGCTGTTAGTGGTGGCCTAACATATACTGTAGCTGTTCAAACTTTAGTGTGACTCATTTGAGTATCTCTCTTTGGGATGGAAATTAGAAATAGTGAGTGTTGGCAATCAAGGCCAATACTTGCAATCAAGTCCAATACAACAGTTGTTTGAACCGATACAGTTGGGCATGCTCTATGCAAAAGCTCCACCCTAAGATGCAAATCTGTTAGCCCGATATTGGGCTTCAAGACGCGGCCCCATATTTTAAAGCTGACATTCGTTAATTTATTTCATAATAATCATGGAATGCTTGTACTTATCCAAGTAATTCTGAGATTGTTTTTTCAGTACACATTGGAGAAAATTGATGAAATGAAAAGTAGAATACTCAAGATGCAACTTATGCCTGACTTGCACAAAGAAATTGCAGCTTTTTAATATATGTTTGCTTTATCACTTTTTAGAAAATGGAAAGTGGCCTATTAATAGGGGGCACGGCCACCCAAACCCAACCGATTTATGCAAAATTTAAAGCGGGAACTGTCTTAAATTATACAAGAAATCTATGCCAGCTTGTAGCTGGCATACATTTCTTGTTAGGCACATGGACAGCCCCAAGATGGGTCTATTGTATGAAGATGCATATGGAACTTCATACATTTGATGCATCATGCTCTTGATGTCATATTGGGACCAGCATATTAACTGCTGGTCTTTGAAAATCTCACCCATTGTATTTTTTCTTTTTTTTTGTTGGAAAGTTTTGGTCAATTTATATATTGTGAAAATGTAGCAAAAAATCAGAAATGTATAAAAAATGTAAAACATTAGCATTTTTCAAAATTTGAATTAACTTGCTTCTAAAACAGTCATATCACACAAATTAGTTGATAATTCATAGTATGGCAGACTGTAAGGCTGAAAAAAAATCTTTATTTGTATAGCGCCAATGTATTCCGCAGTGCTTTCAGGCATGGATAATTGCAAAACAATACAACAATTACAATGTGAGGTACATTCGGTTTGAAACAAATGGGTTGGGGGTGGTACAGGAGGTGCAAGGGGTGGCGGGGAGGAGCAAGGCATGGGGAACACAGGCAATAGGGGATTTCATGTGGAAATCCGTTATTAGAAGGCTAACGGGGTGGGGCGCCATAGGGAGGTCAGGAGATTGGTATGCTTCCCTAAAGAGGTGCATTTTTAGGGCACATCTGAAATTTCTTGCATCGGGAATTGTCCGGATGTGTTGGGGTAGAGCGCTCCAGAGGATGGGTGCTGGTCCGGTAGAGTCCTGTAGGCGAGCATGGAAAGTTCATATTACAGGGGTGTGAAGTCTAAGTGTGTTAGTGGATCGGCGTGCGCGGGCTGGGTGGTATACTGACAGGAGGGAGGCAATGTGTGCTGGTGCTGCGCCATGGAGAGCTTTGTGGGTGAGGTAGAGAAGTTTTATTTTTGTTCTGCAGTGGATGGGCAGCCAATGCAGCAACTGGCATAGTGCAGAGGCATCTGAATAACGGCTGGATAGAAAAATGAGTCTAGCTGCTGCATTTAGTATGGATTGGAGTGAAGCGAGTCTAGTGCGGGGGAGGCCGATGAGTAGCAGTAGTCAAGCTGGGAGTGGATGAGGGTGACCACGAGTGTCTTTAGCGTGTCCGTGGTGAGGAACGGCTGTTTTGTAGCAATATTTCTGAGGTTCATGTGGCATGTTCGGGCCAGAGATTGGATATGGGGGGTAAAGGAGAGGTCAGTGTCCAGTGTGACCCCAAGGGAGTGGGCATGCCCTCTGGGGGTTATGATGGTGCCAGACACTGGAATGGAGATGTTAAAGGGAGGTCGGTTGGAAGGTGGAAAGACAAGGAGTTCAGTTTTAGAGAGGTTTAGTTTAAGAAAAAGGGAGGACATAGTGTTAGAGACAGCGGACAGTCAGTCAGTGATATTTTGGAGGAATAGTCCAGAGATCTCACGAGAGGAGGTGTATAGTTGGGTGTCATCAGCGTAGAGATGGTATTGGAGGCCGAATTTGTGGATGGTTTGTCCAATTGGAGCAGTATAGATAGAGAAGGGGACCAAGGACCGAGCCCTGGGGTACCCCAACAACGAGAGGAAGTGGAGAGGAGATAGAACCAGCAAAGGAGACACTGAAAGAGCAGTAAGAGAGATAGGAAGAGAACCAGGGGAGAGCAGTGTCCTTTAGACCAATAGAGCAGAGCATAGTGAGAAGGAGGTTATTTTTCTGCCGAAGCCCACAACTTACACAGATCCTCTTGCAATCTCCTTGTGTCCTCTCTAGTAATAATTTCTTTACATAATCTTGTGTCATCTGTAAATATTGATATTTTCCTGTACATTCCTGCTACCAGGTCATTAATTAAGAGGAGGGCCCAAAACCGACCCCTGCGGTACCCCTCTAGTAACGGTTACCCAATCAAAGTATATACCATTTATAACCACCCTCTGCTTTCCATCGCTGAGCCAGTTACTTAGCCAGTCACACAAATTCTCACCCAGACTAAGTATTCTCATTTTATATACCAACCTTTTATGCCACACAGTATGAAATTCTTTGGAATAGTCCAGATACACAGAATCCAGTGACTCTCCCTGGTCCAGTCTAGAACTTACATTCTCATAGAAGCTGATCAGATTGGTTTGACAGGAGCAGTCTCTCATAAACTCATGCTGATATGGAGTTATACAGTTATTTTACTTGAGGTCCTCCAGGATAGCATCTCTTAGAAACCCTTCAAACACTTTGCCCAGAATTAAAGTAAGACTTACCAGGCCTGTATTTTCCAGGTTTGCTTTTTGACCTCTTTTTGAATATCGGTACCACATTGGCTATGCGCCAATCCAGTGCTACAGATCCTATCACTATAGAGTCCTTAAATATAAGAAAAAGGGTCTGTGTATCACATTACTTAGTTCCCTTAAACTCAGGGGATATATGCCATCGGGATCCAATGATTTGTCCAATTTAATATTTTTAAGACTGCATTGCACTTCTTTCTGGGTTAGACTAGTGACATTTAGTGGAGAGTTTACATTATCACTCTGCGTTTTATCTGACATTTCTTTTTCCTCTGTGAACACTTGGAAAAAAAGCTATTTAATAGATTTGCTTTCTCATCATTACCCTTCTACAATTTCTCCTACATTATTTATTAAAGGGTCAACACTTTCAGTATTAATCTTTTTACTATTTATATAGTTGAACAATTTAGGGTTAGTTTTACTCTCTTTAGCAATAAGACTCTCTGTCTCCATCTTTGCTACTTTTATCTGATTTTTACATAATTTTTTTCCTTATAGGTTTTTAGTGCTTCTTCACTGCCTTTTTAGTAGTCTAAACATTTTCTTTGTGTAATGCCCCCTTAACATCTTTATTGAGCCATATTGGTTTTCTCCTATTACTTACCTTTTTATTCCTGTAAGGTATGAACTGCTCACAGTAAGTAATTAGGATGTTTTGAAAGTTTCCCATTTACTGTGTGTACTCTTATTTTTGAGGACATTATCCCAGTCCATAATGTTAAAGACAACACTAAGCTTATCGAACTTGGCCTTCCTAAAGCTTAGTATTTTCATAGCTCCTCTATAAAACTCTTTTCAAGGACAAGTTGAAATGTATTATATTATGGTCACTATGTCTGTCCCCCAATCTGCACCCCTGTTATTCTGTTAGATCTATTGGTAAATATTAATTCCAAAAAGGCTGCCCAATAGTTAGATGGTTTTAATAATTTTTTGTATTACATGTAGCCTTACTAACTGTTCTGCCAGTTCTAACTGTACTACATCCTAGTTACCTGAAATCACTTTCAAGGACCTTCAACTAACTTTGTCATTGGTGTCAATGTGTACCATGACCACTGGATGCTCACCAGCCCCTCTCAATAATATGTCAACCTGATCCGTGATGTGTCAAACTTGAGCGCCAGAAAGACAACACACTGGTTGACCATTCCAGTCTTTGTGGCAGATTGCCCTGTCTGTTCCCCTAATAATTGAGTCTTCCACTATCAGGACCTGTTGAACCTGCCCTGTGCTCCTTTTCCTATTCTTACTAGAGCAGACATCCCACTGGTGGTCAGAGGACATGTCATGCTGCAGCAGTTCTAATCCTGTAATGGCATCCCCCTCATCTGACAACTTTGCAAACTTGTTGGGATATGCCATTTTAAGACTAGCCTTCCTGCATCTCTTCCCTCTATCCCTCCTGTCACCCAGCTAGCTGCCTGCTCATCCTGCTCTCCCATACTACTATCTACCCTCACAACTACCCCAGTGAGTGTCGGCTCTGTGAGCAGCAAACTCCTTTCCATGTTTTTAATGGATCTCAGTGTTGCAGGCTGCTCATTCAGATTCAGGATCTTGGTACAGCAGTATGCACCCTTGAATGGCTGCTCAAGGACTGCATACATGCCACAATCACCATTTACCATATTTCAATGTTATATTGTCCAAATTTTTAAAATATCCTTTTATTGTTTTATAATGTCAGAAGGCTTATAAATTTAGCAACAAACTTTCAAGAAAATTTCTAAAGTCTGTTTTTTAGGGACTATTTAGTTCTGAAGTGTCTTTGAGAGGCCTACATATTAGAAACTCCCCATCAATCACCCCGTTTTAAAAACTGCACACCTGAAAGTATTTGAAAATGGCATTTAGGGCTTTTGTTAACACTTTAGGTCCTTCATAGAAGTGAAAGCACAATGGAGTCAAAGGGGCATTCACAAGATTGAATTTTAGCACTTATCCATAGGTTAGGTGATAAAAGTCTGATCGGAGAAAGTCTCACCCATGCTATTTTATGCTTTTATATTGTTTTGTACCAATTTATATTGTGCCATCAGTATGTAAAATTGGTGTAATTTTGCTTAAAATGTTGGTGGAGCTATTGAGAAACTAGAAGTGTAAGGGCTGTGGCACCATGAGGCAGAAGAAGTTGTATACTTAAGACATGGGAGAGAGCTGCTCCCGAGTGCTGCGCAGAGGCTTAGTCTCCTCGCCACATGAGAAGCGGTACATTACAGAGAATACACGGTTACCAGAAAAAGGTAATCTGGATATTCAGAGAGCTGCCACAGCATGCAGCGTCTTGGTGCCTGCCATTAAAACTGTGCTTACGCTTGTTCACCCAAAGCTAGGAAAGGCGATAAGTGCTAAGTGAGGTGCTCAGACTATTATCTTTAAGTTTCAAAACTTGCCAGTCATCCACTGGACCTATGACCGTACAGAGAAGTGACACCCTCCCTCAATCTCTGCATCTGAAGTAAGGCCTGCAGTCCAAACTTCCAGTAGTTTATGCCCAAAACAGGAGGGTAAAGGACAGCTCCAAACCTGCAAAAGAATGTATCATAGTCAATAGGATAAGACCTGGGTAGGTCAAAGTCTCATGGGCTGCAGACACTGCATATGAAAGACCAGTGGTGCATTATTGTCACTAATATTGAGACACCCCATCTTAGTTCTTAACTCCACTGCAAAATGAGTATATTTGTGACAAGGGTGGCATGAAGCGCTGTCAAAAGACAGGGTGCCAGATTGGGAAGGCCTTCCAGGACTGGACACTTACTAGGGAACAGCAGCCATCCATAGTGTAGTTGGTCATTACTTGTAACAAGATGGAGGGGTACAGATTCATCTGGGACAGAGATGTGCAGAGTGATGTATTTATATGTCACACATTTACCCATTGACCAAAGCCCCCTTCTGAACTCCAGGACTTGTTGTTCTATACCAGGGTTCAAATACCTTGTGAGATCTGGGCAACAGCTATGGAGGAGAGGATATCCCTGAACCTACCACACTTGTACTCAGCTATTTCCGTCAGTCCCATTCAAATGACTGGAGCAACAATGTGCATGCTCAGCCGTTTCTCCTTTAAATCTCCTTGCGATGAGGAGAGGACATGGGACCTGTGGAGGTAGTTCCTCTTCAACAGATGTAATAGCTAACAAACACAGGGAGAACATACTACATGCAGATAAATGCTGTCTTTGGTCAAATTTGAACCTACTTCTCCCTACTGGAGTCTCTATACTTGGAACGGTGCTGGAGCTTGCTATCGGCAATGATCTCTGACGTCTTTGCAGGCACTCTGAGCTTTTCTGCAGCTCAGTACTATCAGAAGTCTCTTATGATGATTCCCTCTTTTTCAGGTTCCATTCTGCACTGCTACATCACTTCCTGAACCTGGGAATAGGTCCTGTTCATAAGCTTAGGCTCTCAGCCAATCAGCTTGGTGCTTAAGGTCCTGTCAACTTACTGCATCAGAGCAGAAATCCATTAGACCATGTGACCTCCCTGAAGGTCCTACAGATACACTACATATATACACTTTAACTATGGTTGACCCCTTACAAATGCACGAAAATTTGTGGGAGTCATTTCTCATCCATGTTGTAAATATAGATCAGGAAAGGGGATACAATGCCTAATATTAGGACCCTTGCACAGAAGATTTGGGACTTCCACGAGGCACATATTTTATTATAGTAGCAAAACTTCTCAGGGAGTGTAGCTATATAATATAGCATCTGTAAACCCTGAATTGATCACCTGGAAGCCCCAGGGCTATACTATAATATCTCAACTACCTAACTTGCCCACCATTAACTAGCTATGATTACCAACTACAATAACTATGGAGAACAAGTGTGGATTTTTAACAGCCCCCTGTTATGTGCTTTGGTTACCCCTTCCCTTTTACTCATTTTGCTATTTGAATGAAGTGTTATATTGAAGTTTATAGTTTCCAAACTTTCAATATTTAGCCCCCTGTGTGGGGAAATAAGACTTTTTAAGTGCCATTTTTAATTCTGCAAAAATATTCAATAAAACCTTGTTAAAACTAATATAGCATCTGCCATGACTTCCTGGGAAATGGGACCCTTGCATGAGGCTCTTCAGGCATAGTATGGTTACTTCAGCAACTGTACCAATTAGTGTGTACTCTGCGCCTCTCCATACTTGATGACTGTTCAGGCAGAAGAACGGCATTGTTGGGACACTTCAATATAGTCACAGATTATTGGCACAAACCATTTTTACTGGTTATTTATCAAACTATATATGTTCATAAATAATCGAAATGCTTGTAAAGTACTTACCTTTCCGCACTCACGTAGCGAGCGATTTTTGGGGTCTTGTGCTGCTGCTTTGACCTCAGCAGTGGTACTAGGAAAGTTACTGGGCCCCATGTGAGCAAAGCGTACAGCCATCAAGACAGTTGCATAACATGTATTCTTGTGTGTGTATTTCTTTAAATATAGCTAAAATATTTCCTGGTTCTGCTGACCCGTCAATCAGACTCAGCTGGCAGACCAATCAATGTAGGTCTGCAGTAGCCTATGAGAGTACCCATCACTTTATTTAAACTCCTCCATACTACATAGCAGTACTAATTATTGTCTTTTGCTACCTGGTGTGTTATTTTAGTGATATTGGACTGACTTCTGTTATCCTGATTCCTGACCCAATTCTTTTGAACATTCTACTAGATCAGTGTTTCCCAAACTCCAGTTCTCATGGACCCCATGTTTTCAGGATATCCTATAGTAAGATCACCTGTGCAATACTGAGGAGATTCAGAAAACATGACTTGTGGGGGTCCATGAGGACTGGAGTTTGGGAAACACTATACTAGATTAATCCTCTTTAGCCTGAACTTTCTTCTGACTCTGGATTGATTGTTCTCCGCCTGCAGTTCTGTGACTTGTGATACTCCTGATTTGACCTGGCTTTGTACTTGAATGTGGATTCTGATTTGTCCTCGTATTTGCTGATAAACTGGTACTGAGCTCTGGCTTGCATTGTTTTCTCTTTTGCCCATTTAATCCACCAGTCAGCAATTAAGCTGCTCACACAATCTATGATTTCACAGGAGCAAAGTCCACATCACTGCATAGGGGTTAACAGACGAATGCCTGCAGTTCCTAGGCCCTGCTAGCATGAGTGGCCAACGTAAAGATTAACTATGGTAGCCTAGTTGCTGGACAGGAAGTTCCCATGACACTGTTGCGTTACAAAGTCCACATTCCCTTAAGTTCATATTATTTCTGTCAAGCTGGTGGTATGATCAGATGCCCAACACCTCTGGTGCCACTTATCTCCCACGGAAACATTAGTTCACATAGTAGACATGTACTTGCGATTGTTGATTTATTTAAAGGAAATCCACTACCTGCAATGAATTCTAATGATTAAAATGCAATCAATAATACAATTTATAAGACAAAAGATTTGTCTATTTAAAAATGGAACTTCACTGCGACAGAACAAAACGTAGTAACAAATAAATTTAAAACTTCATATTATGTCAAGACATCAGAATTTAATTTAAGTATGTAAAATTAGCTAATGAATCCTAACCAAACTCTGACGTTCTTCAAACAATATACTGAGGAATTAAAGGGGTTGTCCCGCGCCGAAACGGGTTTTTTTTTTTTTTTTTTAACCCCCCCCCCGTTCGGCGCGAGACAACCCCGATGCAGGGGTTAAAAAAACAACCCGCACAGCGCTTACCTGAATCCCGGCGGTCCGGCGTCTTCATACTTACCTGCTGAAGATGGCCGCCGGGATCCTCTGTCTCCGTGGACCGCAGGGCTTCTGTGCGGTCCATTGCCGATTCCAGCCTCCTGATTGGCTGGAATCGGCACGTGACGGGGCGGAGCTACACGGAGCCGGCATTCTACACGAGCGGCCCCATAGAAGACTGCAGAAGACCCGGACTGCGCAAGCGCGGCTAATTTGGCCATCGGAGGGCGAAAATTAGTCGGCTCCATGGGAACGAGGACGCCAGCAACGGAGCAGGTAAGTATAAAACTTTTTATAACTTCTGTATGGCTCATAATTAATGCACAATGTACATTACAAAGTGCATTATTATGGCCATACAGAAGTGTATAGACCCACTTGCTGCCGCGGGACAACCCCTTTAATTAGGAAAGGAGTTGAGTTTTAACTGTAAAGCTTTGCAGCGTCACTTAAAATGTTTTAAATTGCCAACATAAAGCATAAAATTTCTTCATCAACAATGCCCCCTTTCTACACTGCCTTTTGTCCCTTTTTATATTAATATTACAATAGTATAGTCATGCATTGCCTAATTCCCACAGACATTAATGGGTTTTAAAGGGGGTTTCTGAGACCCAGATGTTGATGACTTATGATGAATATGAAGGGTTAATTAGTTACAGCAAGAAAACGCATGGGGTTGATGCAACATGTTTCTGTGTTTGCAAACACCTTTATCAAGTATAAAAATGTATCTGGAAGAGGGGATATATATATAGTAAGTAATGCATTGCTAAAGTAACTCACCACTGGCGGACGCCGAAGCGGTCCGACACCAGAAATCGCGTGCCTTGCCTCAGCTGAAACGCAGGTATGTGTTCCATATACCCGGAGGAGGGGTCATACACTGCCAAACAACGTCAACGTGTGTATGCACGTCATCATGGAGTTGCTCGCGACTGTTCACGGTAAAGCGAATGTTGCTGGGAGGGGAAAACAACTTCATTAGCAGGAAGACAAATAAGCAAAAACACAAATCCTAAAGGCATTTGGATGGATAAAATAAAATTAATAATCTTATAGCACCAACTTATTCCGCAGCGCTTTCAGGTAATTTATTTATTACCCCCCACCAAGCTGGGTACTCATTTTACCAACCTCGGAAGGATGGAAGGCTGAGTCAACCTTGGACCGGCTACCTGAACCACCCAGGGATTGAACTCGCAACCTTCAGGTCGTGAGCGAGAGCTTAGGACTGCATTTCTGCTGCCTCAACACTCTGCGCCCCACAAGAATGAACAGGGATGTCAAACAGATTATCCCGTAGTCCAGGAAATGAGTTATGTTTGGGAAGCTTATACCAAAGGGCTAGATCATGTATGTAAATTTGTTTTGCCGCTATAAGCAGGGTGGTTTAGGTATGTGTATGGATACAAGTGGGGTGGGTGGGCCAAGCTGAAATTTTGCACCCAGGCCCCTGAGCCTTCAGCTGTCTGTCACTATACTTTAGTGCCCACAGCCTGGGCAACATTAGGGACCTGACAGGTTCCTTTTAAATAAGGGAATCTGTAAGCCTAGGTTCTCACACGCCGGATTCCTGGCGCAAATCTTGCGGTTCGGCCGCAGCGAAAAACTGCAAGATTTCCGCCAGGAGAAGCGCTGCTTCAAAACCCGCAGCACTTAGCCGCGGGTTTTGAAGCGGCCCGGCCGCTCGCACATCCGCTGCGGCCGGTGCTCCCATAGGGGAGAGCGCGGCCTCAGCGGAGGAAGAAAAAGAATCAGCATGCTGCGGCCGGCTAATCCACGCCGCAGTGCTGGCTTCTGCCGGCTTTGCCGCGGCGGATTTGTCGTCCCGTCATGGCTGGCTAACCCTGGGATTAGCGGCCGCAGGTGGATTTGCCGTGGCGAACTTCCGGACACAATTTCCGCGGCAAATCCGCCCCATGTGAACCCAGCTTAAGGTGTCCATAAATAGGGCACCAGTTTTACAGCTTCCACAGTCCTAAAGAGGATGTATTGGCAGATTCAAAGGCTCTCTTCAGGTTGTTTTTGTTGGCAACATTGGCAGTCCTGGCAGGGCTCTCTTGATCCTGAAGTGCTGTCCATTTGTTAATGGGCATCTTTTGATGCTGTTATTTGAAGTGCCCAGTCTAATAAGAGTGGTGTTTGAAATGAAGCTGTTGCACGGCCAATTCTGCCTCTCTTGTCTTTGTATATTTCCCAAGACTATTTGAGTGAAATATACAAATCAGGAACTGTTCTCGTAAACTATGTTACAGAACTTTTTGTGTGTGCACTATTAAGAGTTTTGCTAGATGAAGGCAAAGCAGCCACAAAGAGTTGCATAATTATACTGCTACATACATACAATAGTTATACTGTATGTTACAGGCAGGCATTGTACAGAATGACTAGGCAATGTATAGAAGGCGTGAGGTTTTTAAGCAAGGTACGAAATGTCTGTTTTGTTTAAATATGCTATATATTTTCCGTATGTATGGTGTAGAATACCTAGGCATTATACAGAATGACAAGCACTATATAGGGAAAGTATGAAAAGGGCTTTATGGGGGAAAAAAACATATGTGAAAATGCAACAAAAAGCATAAACCTACAGGACTTTCTTACTAAAAAAAAAGAAAATAATAATATTGACCTGGTGGGACATAATGCCTGCTTTTTTGAGTTCTTTGGGGGCCCTGCGGCTGTGCGTGAGCCCTCCTCAGTCTCTCTCACTTGATCCGACTAAGGGCTCATGCCCACCGCCGTATTCTTAAAACGTTGTGAGTCTCCCCGCATCGTTTTACATATTCAGCAGCTACACACTCTGCCGGTAGAGACCGTATATGGCTGCGTACGGCACTGTGTATGCTCGCAAATCATACGCTCACGGACATGCACAGTGTTTTGTTTGTTTTTCAATTTCCTGCTCTGTTCAGAGCGGTGATGCATATGGAAACGCTTCCCATACGTAATTTATTGCATATGGACAGCGCATCATGCGCAGCCTATACAAGTGTATAGGGCTCACACTGTGTAAATACGCAGAGTAAGCGCTTAGTCAGACGGGCGTTTTTTGCCGCGATTTGCGCATGCGCATGCGTCTGGCGATTTTTTAAAACCATTGCTTCGCAATGGTATCGGACACATGAGCGCTTTTTATGCGCTCGTCCGAAAAATTATAGAACAAAAAATCGCAGATCGCACCTATCTGCGATCTGCGATTTCTGTTCGCTTCTGTATATTACCTCAATGGGGCCGGCGGCAGCAGCGCCGACCCCATTGAGAACATATAGAAGACAAATCATTCTTCTCTGCCACAGCTGTAACAGCTGTGGCAGAGAAGAACGATGTTTTCCCATTGAATTCAATGGAGCGGCAATACAGCCGCTCCATTGAAAGCAATGGGCTGCCGGCGTGCGCGGGGTGAATTGTCGGGAAGGGGTTAAATATATAAACCCTTCCCTGCAATTCATGCTAAAATGTGTTAAAATAAAAAAAAATTGTATACTCACCTTTCCGCTGCAGCCGGAGTCCAGCCGCGGCCGCTGTCAGTTCTCCTGAACTGCTTCTCGGCACTATTCAGCCGGCGGGGCTTTAAAATCCCCGCCTGCTGAATGATCTGCCTCTGATTGGTCACAGCCTGACCAATCAGAGGCCAGTTTCACTCACACACCCATTCATGAATTCATGAATGGGTGAGTGACTGCTGCCTCTCAGCGCTGAGCCAATCAGGGGCAGGTCTGACTCACATCCATTCATGAATTCATGAATGGGTGTGAGTGAGGCATGCCTCTGATTGGCTCAGCGCTGAGCCAATCAGGGGGCAGGTCTGACTCACACCCCCTTCACACCCACTGCAGGACGGCCGCTCGGAGCTGCCGGAAGAAGGTGAGAATGCAATTTTTTTTTATTTTAACACATTTTAGGATGAATTGCAGGGAAGGGCTTATATATTTAAGCCCTTACCGACAATTCATCCCGGGCTCGCCCGCAGCGCATTGCTTTCAATGGAGACGGCTGTATTGCCGTCTCCATTGAATGCAATGCGCTGGACAGCTCCGGCCCGTTTCTAATGAAACGCGGCTAGGAGCAGATTTTCGGGCGATTTGCGGGCGACTTGCGTGCACCGGTCACGCGATTTGCGGATGCGCATCCGTCATGCGATCCGCAAATCGCGGCAAAAAACGCTCGTCTGACTAAGCCCTAATAGAGCATGGAAAATGAAAATCCATTGACTTCATTCACCGCATATCACGCGTCCGTGCTGCACACGTGTGATAGGTGGTGAAAACATGGTCGTGGACATGAGCCCTAAGTTAGATTTTGCGAAGCTGTGTAGGCCGGGTCAGATGAAGAACAGCATGGGTCCTGACTCCTACAAGTGCAGCACTGTTGTAAGCATAAATCCCTGTGTTGGCAGATGGGTCAGCAGTACATAGGGCACTGAGTGAGGGAAGTCGAAGAAGACTCACGTCCCAACAACATGCGGGTCACAGGGTCATGCTAACAGATGGAGAGCCAGATCTGTCCAGCCTTACATGCAGCCTGCAGGCCCTATGATCTCTGGGGTCTGGACTGTCTGTCCGTGTGAGTGCAGTGGAGGAGCGAGACAGCAGGGGCCTGGGCTAGCTCTGTGGTGACTGACTGTGGGATTGTAGTAGTGCACCATGGAGGAGGATGAGGGTTACATTCTGAGACATTGAAAGAAAATGGAGGAGGATGGGGGTTGGATTGTAGGACATTGGAAGAAGATAGTGGGGGTTGGATTGTGGGATATTGGGAGAAGATAATGGGGGTTGGATTGTAGGACATTGGAAGAAGATAATGGGGGTTGAATTATAGGACATTGGAAGAAGCTGATGGGGGTTGGATTGTGGGACATTGGAAGACATACTTACATACTATGTTACTATGAATGGGATTGAGCTGTTATACCAGGCGCAGCCGCTCTCCAGTGTACAATGCTGTGCCTGTTATGCAGAGAAGTGATCACAACACTCACTTGAGTGCCATGGACACTTCAACAGCTGGCCGTGAGTGGCAGACCCCTACCAATCTGATACTAATAAGCTATCCTGAGTATAGGTCAAGAAGAGAGAGGGGAAGGGACAGTCAAACAGCAGGGAAGATAGAGATATGGACAGACATGGGGGAAGACACACAATTGTACAGTTCCTTTACAAACTGCTGGCCGAAGGTTCAGGCAAATTGCTCGTTATCTTGGCCACATACACCAGATCTAAATGCCATCTTGCCTTATCTGCAGTTAATAGTATTTTGAGATGAGTTTTGCAGTCTAATGGGCCATAGACACTGTGGACAAGAGTGGACCATTGACTTCTATGGGAGAGTGTTCTAGGCATGCTCTATGACCTGTGCAAGGGTCAATGCAGGCTGATAGAAGAAGTAAGCTGTGACCATCACCTATTGTGAATAGTGATTCCTATATTTATAGACGTTCTCTTTAATTATAATCGTGTCTAGGATAATAATGAGATGAATACTGAAAGGTTTTCTCTACACAACAGGAAATATCAGACTATTATTCTCTTAGTAGTTAGTGTAAAAAATGCAGGAACTTTAAGATTTAAAAAAATAGAATTAATACAGGTTGTGAAGACAAAATCACCAATGATTATTAAAAAAATGTGTTTTAACATAAATACTTGATTTATAAAACAGGCCATTTTCTAATGACACATTCCCTTTGAAGACTTTTCGCCAACTCATTGTCAAGTGCATTGTGCTTACTTGTCTCGCCACTGAATTAATTAACACTCTGTGTGGTATACAGGAAATGAGGTGATTGGAATATTCGGATGCTATCTGAGTAACACAAGAGGTTGCTCACAAAGGAAAGAGTGACGTGGGTGAAGCTGCTGAGTTCCTGGGAATTTGCCATCAATGTTTTATTAGTGATATCATAAAGGTTTACAAGAGGGCAGGAATGAATAATTGAGTAACCACACAGTTAATTTAAAGCAGTCAAGCAGCAAAAATAAGCTTTCAAAGGGACACGTTATATATACTGTATGTTCTTTTCATGCTTAAAAAATATACAAATAAAAATTCCATGCTGGTTACTCAGCGCTGAAATGACAATTGTGTGTCAAATGTGAAAAAAACGTATACCACATTAACATTATACTTTTTTTTTAATTTAAATCTGGGAGGCCTGAATCATGCTTGATTCATGGACGAAAAAGTGAAATGCTGCAATAAAAGTAATAATGGCACCAGATGTCATTTTAAAAAATGCACCTTTTTAAGAATAAAGCCACAGGCATGACTTGATAGGCAATCTGCAATGACAGCCCTGGGGCCTTTCCTGTGCACTCAAGACGAGAAGGACAATCCAGCTTGTTATCAGTGCATAGTCTGCATCTCTGATGGTATGGGGTTGCATTAGTGCCTATGGCATGGGCAGCTTATGCATCTTTAAAAGTCACCACTATCAATGGTGACCAGTATAGAAAGGTTCTAGAACATATGCTCCCATCCAGACAACGTCTCTTTCAGGGAAGGTCTTGCATATTTCAGCCAGATAATGCTAAACCATATACTGCATCCATCACAACAGCATGGCTTCGCAGACAAAGAGTCCGAATGCTGAAATGTCCGCTTGCAGCCCAGACCTTTCACTAATAGCAAACATTTGGTGCATTATGAAAGGAAAAATCCAGTAAAGACAACCCAGAACTGTTGAACAGATAGAATCCTACATCAGAATAGAATTCCTCTCCCAAAATGCCAGAAATTGGTTTCCTCCCTTTTTCGATGTTTTCAGACTGTTGTAAAAAGAGAGGATGCCACACAAGGGTAGACATGATACTGACCTAACTTTTTTGAGATGTGTTGCTGCCATCAATTTCTAAACAAGTTAATTTTTTAAAATGAAATATTAAAATATCTCACTCTCACCTTCTGATATGTTCTATTGTGAATAAAACATGGTTAGATGAGATTACCAAATCATTGCAATTTCTTTTTTTTTTTTTTATAGCGCTTTTTTCAGAGTCTCAACCTTATTGGAATTGGGGTAGTAGATAAGCCCCCTGCAGTCAAACCTATATCACATGCTGGGAAAGTGCATACAGGAGTGATCATAGTTGAAAGTGGAATGGTAAGAGTGGTTGGGGATAGCTGGTGCGTGTGCTGCATAAGTAAAATGGCAAGGAAACGCTTAAAACTAGCTACATAGTAGAGAAGTTACATGTCTCTTTACTTGTTTTTAAATCCGACATATCCCAAGATGTATGGCAGGAGATATTAAACATGCTAAAAAACATATGCATTTTAAATAATGCAAGGTTCTTAGTATCTAGTTTGATCAAAGTATATTGGCCCATCCACCAATGTCCAGGTGAGTATGCTTTTAGATGGGTCCTAATACCAGGTTTAATTCTAACCTGGGAATGATGGGTTCCTACCGTTAAGCACACCTCTCTCTAAGACTAACAACAAATTATAGAAGCAGCAGCACTCCTCTAGAATACACTAATAGGTGTGAGGTGTGGGGCTGACTCCTAGGACTATAAAGTTCATCCAAGTAAAGTATAGATCGAGCAGCACAGCCAGCATCCAAAAAAAGTTCAGCTTTATTAATCCATAAAAAACAGAGCAGCAAAGCAAAGCAGCAACGTTTCAACCCCTTCCGGAGTCTTTGTCAGCTTGGCAAAGACTCCGGAAGGGGTTGAAACGTTGCTGCTTTGCTTTGCTGCTCTGTTTTTCATGGATTAATAAAGCTGAACTTTTTTGGATGCTGGCTGTGCTGCTCGATCTATACTTTACTAAGCTAAGCCTACAAATAAAATAAAAATAAAAGGCCATGATTTAATGTGCACCCATAGATTTCTATTTGGGAAGTGTTGACTTATTTCTTTTTTGTTTGTACGGCTAGATGGACAGTAGATGACATTCATCAGAGCCATCCATTGGCCATAAGTTGCCCATGAGCTCCAATGTTAGGGGAAAGTATACTTTTAACGTATGTTTTATTAATGGATGGCTCTGATGAATGTCATCTACTGTCCTACTAGCCAATATACCGTATATTCCGGCGTATAAGGCGACGGGGCGTATAAGACGACCCCCCAACTGTCACCTTATACGCCAGGAATACAGTGGAGCAAAAAAAAAAAAAATCATTACTCACCTTCCCCGGCGTTCTGCGGCGCTGCTGCAGACTGTCGCTCCCTCCTGGTCCCCGGCAGAGCATTACTTTCTGGACGCAGGGCCGTCAGCCAATCACAGCCATTCAATGACATCATTGAATGGCTGTGATTGGCTAAAACACACGTGCCTTCAGCCAATCACAGCCATTCAATGATGTCATTGAATAGCTGTGATTGGCTGACAGCGTGTGTTAGCCAATCACAGTATTAGCTTTCTGGAGGCGGGGATTTCAAACCCTGCGTCCAGAAAGCAATGCTCTGCCGGGGACCAGGTGGGAGCGACAGCCTGCAGCAGCGCCACAGAACGCCGGGGGGGGGGGGGGTGAGTAATGATTTTTTTTGACACTTTTTCTTGTTTTTGTATTACCGGCGTATAAGACGACCCCCGACTTCAGAGCAGATTTTTCAGGGTTCAAAAGTCGTCTTATACGCCGGTATATACGGTATATCAAACTAGATACTAAGAACCTTGCATTATTTAATGTGGCTAGTATATGCATTTACAGTTATGTATTTTTTTGATAAATGTATTTTGAATGCTGTTACCATCTGTTTCTGCATCTATGGACCTTGTGTGGTGCAGAATGTTAAGGCAGCAGAATGCAGTCCTAAGCTCTCACTCATGACCTGAAGGTTGCGGGTTCAATCCCCGCATGGTTCAGGTAGCCGGCTAAAGGTTGATGACTCAGCCTTCCATTCTTCCGAGGTCGGTAAAAGGAGTACCCAGCTTGCTGGGGGGTTGCAGGTTCAATCCCCGCATGGTTCAGGTAGCCGGCTCAAGGTTGATGACTCAGTCTTCCATTCTTTTGAGGTCCGTAAAATGAATAAAAACAAATTACCTGAAAGTGCTGCGGAATTAGTTGGTGCTATACAAATAACAAGTCCCTTCCCCTCTGTCACTTCTAAGCTCCCATGTTAAAAAAAAAAAAAAGAAAGGCATACTTTTAATGTGGTATTTTTTTTTAAATGGATGGCATGGGGTTTTATTGAATTGCTATTATACAATTCGTCACAACTTAAAAAATTCAAGCAAAGTTAAGTTTGGATGAAGCTTTATATACAGTAGCTGTAATATTGTGACTGAGAATGTGCTTCGCCACACCGAAAATGGCACCAGGACAATTCTGCATGGATTTACCGATGAAACCAAATTTAACATGACTGTGATAACTTTCTACGACAAGATGTATTACCGTATGTCATTAAAAAGCAATTGTTATTTTAACACAACCAAACCCATTGTAAAGCAATTAATAATAATAATAATAAACTTTATTTGTATAGCGCCAACATATTCCGCAGCGCTTACATAGACAGGGGATACAGAAAGACAAAAGTACAAACATTACAGAACCACGGTTACAAAGTAATCAATTGATGGAAACAATAGGGGTGCGGGTCCTGCTCCAACGAGCTTACATACTACAAGTAATGGGGTGATACAGAAGGTAAAGGGGCTGGAGATGTGCACTGTATGGCGAGGTGGAGAGTGAGGGGTGATATACACAGACAATGGTCAGACATTTAGCCGTGTGACGGCAGAAACAGTATGACTGCAGGAGCGGTTTATGATGGCTAGCAGGGATTGCAGTCAGTAGGTCAGGGAGCATGTTATCAGGCGGAGTACAGAGGGGTTTGTTTAGGGAATGCGGTATGCCTCCCTGAAGAGGTGCGTTTTTAGAGCACGCCTGAAGTTCTGCGAGTCCTGGATTGCTCGGGTAGCCTTTGGTAGTGCGTTCCAGAGGACCGGTGCTGCTCTGGAGAAGTCTTGGAGGTGGGAATGAGAAGTTCGAATTAAAGGGGCGCTCAATCTGGTTTCATTAGCAGAGCGGAGAGCCCGGGCTGGTTGATGGATTCAGATGAGGGAGGCGATATAGGGGGGCGCTGCACTGTGGAGGGCTTTGTGGATGAAGGTGGTGAGTTTAAATTGAATTCTGTATTTAACGGGCAGCCAGTGCAGTGACCGGCACAGGGCAGAGGTGTCCGAGTAGCGGCTGGACAGGAAGATGAGCCTGGCTGCCGCATTCAGGATGGATTGAAGAGGGTAGAGTCTGGTGCAGGGGAGGCCGATCAGCAACGAGTTGCAATAATCGAGCCGGGAGTGGATGAGGGCAACAGTAAGCGTTTTTAGCGTGTCCACAGTGAGAAAAGAGCGGATTCTTGCGATGTTCTTGAGGTGCAGCTGACATGTTCGGGCCAGAGATTGGATGTAGGGGGTAAAAGAGAGATCAGAATCAAATATGACTCCAAGGCAGCGGGCATGTTGTCTAGGAGTTATGGTGGCGCCACACACTGAGATGGAGATGTCAGGAGGAGGTCGGTTAGTGGAGGGTGGAAATACCAGCAGGTCAGTTTTAGAGAGGTTTAGTTTTAGGTAGAGAGAGGACATGGTGTTAGAGACAGCGGACAGACAGTTAGTGATGTTTTGGAGTAAAGGTGCAGAGATGTCACGGGAAGAGGTGTATAGCTGGGTGTCATCAGCATACAGGTGGTATTGGAGGCCAAATCTCCTGATGGTTTGTCCAATAGGGGCTGTGTAGATAGAGAAAAGAAGGGGACCAAGGACAGAGCCCTGGGGGACCCCAACAGCAAGGGGAAGAGGAGGGAAGGTAGAGCCAGCAAAAGGGACACTGAAAGAGCGGTCAGATAGGTAGGAAGAGAACCAGGAGAGGGCAGTGTCCTATAGGCCGATGGAGCGAAGCATACTGAGGAGGAGTTTGTGGTCAACAGTGTCAAATGCTGCGGAGAGGTCGAGGAGGATCAGTAGGGAGTAATCGCCCCTCGATTTGGCTGTCAGTAGGTCATTGGATACCCTTGTAAGGGCAGTTTCTGTCGAGTGTTGAGGTCGAAAGCCAGACTGTAGGGGGTCTAGGAGAGAGTGCTCTGATAGGTAGCTTACAAGGCGGGAGTAAACCAGCCGTTCTAGTAGTTTGGAGATGAAGGGGAGGTTTGAGATGGGTCGGTAGTTGGCAGCATCAGTCGCGTCCAGAGTCGGCTTCTTTAGCAGTGGGGATATGATGGCGTGTTTGAAAGAAGAGGGAAAGATGCCAGAGGTCAGAGAGAGGTTGAATATAGTGGTGATGTGGGAGATGACCACTGGGGAGAAGGAACGGAGGAGGTGTGAGGGGAGGGGGTCCCCAGCGCAGGTGGTGGGGCGAGCAGAGAAGAGCAATTTGGAGACTTCTTCCTCTGTCGCTGGTCTAAGTACAGACAGTGAACAGGAGCTAGATGCAGTGCTGACAAGACTAGGGTCAGGGCTAGTCTGGGATTGGGAAGTTATTTCCTGACGGATGTCATCAATTTTCTTTTTGGGTAAAAGGGTAAACAAACTGTGGCACCGAAAGTTATCATAATGCGTTAAGAGTTGAGGTAAATTTAGTTACCGTACATTGGCATGTTATTGGATTGTGTCAAGGCACTGAATTAACAATTAAACAATTTCACATTTTCATTTTGCTTTTTTCTGATTATTTTTGAAGCATATCATTATAGAATGAAACAATTCATGTGCAATATATATACACAATATATAATATACATTCAGTCTCGCGCAACTACAATAATTTACAAATCATATGCTTATAATACATAATCCACATTAAAATAATTACACTATAGTGAAAACATGCAAAAAAAAACCCTTCAGCTTTCTGATGAGACAAGATTGCCTAGCAGATTATGTAATTGCCACCTCAAATAAAAATGCAATTATTAAACCCACTGATTAATGTAAATAACCTCTAAATGGGCTAATATTGTTCTGGTACTAAATCATATTAGGGACATGATTAATCTGTGTCTATGCTCGCCAATCCCCATCACACCTCTCTGGGGAAACAAGTGCACAGCCTGATTATCTTCTACTAAATTGCTGTTCCCGCACAATAATTACAATGTGTTTTCCCACCAAAAATGAATTACCCAAAACCAAATTATAGAGGCTAATTAACTTATTACCAATACTGCGTACTATTGGAACAGACACTACAGAAATTCCAATCTCCACTTAAACGTAATCTATATTAGGCATATGCAAATTATACAAGTACACATGACCTTCAGACTTTTCTAAAGTTCATGTTGAAGGTTAATTTTCATATTTTCAATTACAAATGAAAAATGTGTGTTTTAAAACCATTTCAAATTAGATTTAGCGCACTGCCTGCTGCCACAAATGGAAGCCTTTCTATATGCCTAAAAAATAACCACCCAAAAACATAAGTTCGAGTTGTCTTAGCCTCCTGTATAAATAACAGATGTTGAGTGACAATTATAAATGGTAGCCATTGCAGTGCACAAAAAAAACTATCATGCAGGCTTCTATACACCTTGCAAAGCATCTAAATATCTACAGAGCCACATTCCATTGCTGCTTTCTCTTTCCTAATGCTCAGTCTGGTTAAAGCTAAGGGCTCATGACCATATAATGGCTTCACATGTAAAAATTTTAGGCGATGGGGTCCTAGTGTACCTCAGTATACTTTTGACCAAAAATAGAGCCATACAAAGTATTTTTACTGTCTGGTTATGCCTGAGTGCTAGAGAAAATGTGTGGCATGTTCCATTGGAATCCATACTTTGACGCTATTCTCAAGCAATGCTTCAAGGGAGATTAAATCTATAATAAGGCAGAGAGGCAAGGTATGGAGGCCCAAGGGACTACAGGGATTCTTCTGTAATTATACACCTAATATTCTTGATGAGCAGATATTAAAGGGGTTTTCCAGGTAAATACTATTAATGACCTATCCTCAGAATAGACTATCAATAGTTGATTACCAAGGATCTACTACTTGGAATTCTCTGTGATCATTTGATTCCCGGCCCACTGTCAGTGCAGTGGAACCATACATAGTCATCAGGCTCAGAGCTGGAGGTCTCATAGGCGGCTCTGCTTCCATTGAAATCAATGAAACCAAAGCCTCCTGTTACAAGTTCAGGCTCTGCCTTGCAGCTGGAGCCAGATGTGTAATAGGCAGCTTCAAAAAACACCGGAAATCAATGGGAGCAAAACCGCCTATCAGACTTTCTACTCCAACACCAATAATGACATTTGGCCCCGCTGCATTGACAGCGTGCCCGGAAATCCCCAGATCACTGGGAATCCCGAGTGGCAGATCCCCAGCAATCATCTATTGATGACTTATCCTGAGGATAGATGATTAATAGTTTTTGCCCAGAAAACCCATTTAAATCTTAAAGGGGTTGTCCCGCGCCGAAACGGGTTTTTTTTTTTTTCAAAACCCCCCCCCCGTTCGGCGCGAGACAACCCCGATGCAGGGACCTAAAGAAAGCTTACCGGAACGCTTACCGTAATCCCCGCGCTCCGGTGACTTCTATACTTACCGGTGAAGATGGCCGCCAGGATCCTCTTCCTCCGTGGACCGCAGCTCTTCTGTGCGGTCCATTGCCGATTCCAGCCTCCTGATTGGCTGGAATCGGCACGTGACGGGGCGGAGCTACACGGAGCTACACGGAGCCCCATAGAGAACAGGAGAAGACCTGGACTGCGCAAGCGCGGCTAATTTGGCCATCGGAGGGCGAAAATTAGTCGGCTCCATGGGAACGAGGACGCTAGCAACGGAGCAGGTAAGTATAAAACTTTTTATAACTTCTGTATGGCTCATAATTAATGCACAATGTACATTACAAAGTGCATTATTATGGCCATACAGAAGTGTATAGACCCACTTGCTGCCGCGGGACAACCCCTTTAAGATAATTTAGCTCCATAGTAAATTGAATTTGGAAGGAAATCAGAAAAAAGGGAATCGAATTATTGAAGATAAAAACCCAAGACTGCAATCAGTAAAGCAATGCTGCATCACTGGCTGCAATTTGTAGGAGTCCCAGATATGCCTTTTAAAGATTAAAGTGGGCCATACACTTGAGATTCCTGTTCGATGAACGAATATCTTTCCTGATCTAACCATACACATGCACACTCAAGAGAATCAGAACCCCCCATGTACATTAGATGGTCGGCTGATCTACCAAATTGATATACATATAATGTGTATGGCCTACTTTTGTAACACCTTGACAAATACGTAATATGGCATTCGATTCTTAAGCTTTTATTATGCTTGTATAAACAGAGAAAGTGTTTAAAAAAAGGATTACTTAAAAATTGCATATGTTATGGCCCACATTTTAACATTTAAATTAACATGTACATTTAATTTCCAATATATAAAAAAAAGCTGTCTGAAAATGCTTAGGAAAATATAATCTTGTCTTTCTGCACATGAAAGGAGGTTTCTTAAAGTTTTTGCAAAGAAAAAGCGAACATTTGCCCATAGCAACCAATCAGATTGCAGATTTTATTTTACAAATGGCCTCTGAAAAAAGACAGCTGACAGATGATTGGTTGATATTTGCAATCTGTGTGCCCTATTTCAGCTCTGAGGTCTTGTAGAATGAATGCAGATTTTCCACAAGGTTGAAACCAGTCTAACCCTGCCTAGCAATACAGTACAGATCCCCTTTCTTCACGTATTGATTTTACTTCGGAGTCTAGAAAAGCTGCACACTCTTTAAAATACTAAACAGGATGATCGTTGGCGATTTTGTGTAACCAGCATAACAAATGAATAAGCAACAACAGAAACCTGACCAAAACCTTTTGTGTCTTTTATACTGATTGAGCACACTTCAAAGTTTACGTAAATCAAGCGTGCAGCATGAAAGATACTAATCTCCTTTTACCCCTTTCAAGTTAAACATGCGAATGTCAAAAGGAGAACAACTAATTTGAACATAAAATAATAATAAATAGAACTATGATAGAGCTCTGTGTGTATGAATGGATTGTACAAAGTGTATTTTGTAGTTTTTTTAGGGTCATGACCCTAGTTCGCTGTCAGACATCAAAGGAAACTAAAAGGCGTCATCAAGGCTTTTTTCTGAGCACCTGGGCCCATTTCTCACAGCCTCGGGGAGGGCACCGAACCTTGTGGTTGCCATTCTCTCCTTATAAAATTCAAGGATGTGTTGCTGAATATTAAAATACACAGCAAGCAAGCTGGTCTAAAAGTGTTCATCGAAGGCTTATTCTAAGGTCTTTAGTACACAGTTACAGTAGCTCATGTTCACGCTAGCATTTTTCGCTGTTATTCCAGTGTTTTTACCAAAAAACATAGATGCATTTTTTTGCTCTTCAGTTCAAAGGATTATAGAGTTAGTTAGTGTTTAGAGATGAGCGAACGTACTCGCTAAGGGCAAATACTCGAGCGAGTATTGCCTTTTGCGAGTACCTGCCTGCTCGTCTCAAAAGATTCGGGTGCCAGCGGCGGTGAGCGGTGAGTTGCGGGAGTGAGCAGGGGGGAGAGTGAGAAATCCCCCCTCCCCCCGCAGTTACTCCCCGCTCTCCCTCGCCGCTCCCCGCCGGCACCCGAATCTTTTGAGACGAGCGGGCAGGTACTCGCAAAAGGCAATACTCGCTCGAGTATTTGCCCTTAGCGAGTACGCTCGCTCATCTCTATTAGTGTTCCATCATGAAAATGACCATGAACCAGAATCGGGGTGTTACTTTACTTTCACCATTAATATGAATGGAGAGATTGATCAAAACCAAAGATAACCCAGTAATACTGGTCATTATTTTCTATATTTTTAGTTTCAATCTATTAGAGGGATATTCTGGCCATTGATAGGGGGGTCCCAGAGGTGGAATTCCCACCTGTCATATAACTATAGTCCATCAATGTAAAATCCTACAAAATCCCTATTAAGAATGGATTTATTATAAGCCCATGCATAACGCTAGTATGAATAGGGCCTAAGTGATAGCTAGAGATTCTTCTACATGATTTTGCAACCTACCTATTTGATCAGGTTGTGCTAGCTGCAATAGGCATTGGTATAACATATTGTTAAAGGGTTTTTCCAGGCAAATACTATTGATGACCAATTCTCGATATAGGTCATCAATAGTTGATCAAGGGAGACCCAACCCTCAGAATACCCCACAATCACCTATTCCCCTGCATATAACTATTTATGACCTATCCTGAGGTCATCAATAGTTTTTTCTCGGAAAACCCCTTTAAGCCTATGCGAAATCTTTAAAATGTGAATTCTTTGTGCATCAACTTTGTGCTCCGATGGAAAACGTGTTAATACACCAGAACATATTTTTAGCAATTGAAAGCAAACAATTGAATAACAGCAAGAAGAAATCTTGAAAATTGTGTGGAATTGAGGAACTAAGTTGTATTGCAAAACTGTAAATATCATACAGTGAAATATTATTTGATGAAACTGTAATACCACTTTAATAACAATTAACCAATAATTTTCAGTTCAAAGGGAACATGTCATCGACTCCTGGGGTCCCCTGTTCCTGTGATGTTCCCCAATAAAGTCAGCATGCACACAGCAGCTTGACTCTTTTCAGAAGGCTGTGTGCATGAACCTCTTGGAGAGATCAGCTTGAGGCGTGCTAACACAGCCTTCTGTCAGAAGTCAAGCTACTGTGTGCATGCTGACTTTGCTGGAGTACACTGCAGGAACCAAGGACTGGGTGAGTATGAGACACAGCTTCCAGGACTCCACTTCACCTAAACTATAAGCACCACATATGGTGTCTATTCTGCCAAAGTGGGCTTCTACTTGTGTTCTCTGTTTACAGCCCTGTATCCCTTAACCTTCTCTTGTTTCCTGTTGCGTGTCCTGACCTCTGCCTGTTCCCTGCTTATGACTGAACTCTGCCTGCCTCAATCATTGCTCCATCTGACAAAATTTTTGACTACTATTCCTATACTACAACTCAAAAGCTCCTGCCTGACTCTTGTCCAATTTTGCTAATGAAGACTACTCCTCTGAAGAGACCTGGGAGTTTCCTTTGAGAAAGTCTATATTTCCCTGTGAGGATTAAAGGGGCTGTCCAGCGCTAAATTAGTGATGGCGTATTCTTAGGATAAGCTGTCAAGAGTACTTTGGTATGGGTCCGCTGTGCAGGGTTCCTGCTGATCAGCTGTTTGCCCGGCCAATGCACTTATGTACTGAGCTAATTTTTATTGGAAGCAGGCAGCTCCGTTCCCACTGTAGTGGCAAGTTTGGTATTGCAGGCTATTTATTTCAATGGGAACTTTGCCTGTAATACCATTCTGGGCCATTGCTGGGGGAATAGAACTGTCTGCTTCCTGCAGAAATCAATTCAGTACACAAGCACACTGGACCAGGCAACAGCTGATCAGCAGAGGTCCCGGGCGTCAGACTTCCGCTGATTTACTATTGATAGCCTATTCTGTGGATAGGTCATCAGTAGTTTACAACTGGACAACCCCTTTTAAGGGTGAAGAGCACACATTCCCTTAGACCATGCTCCTTCACTGGCCCCAAGTCAATTAATGGATCCACAACTCTAGTAAGCCATAGTTAAGGCTCATTTACACAGAGCGACAATCGCTCAAAAATCGCCAAAAAGCGATCGTTTCAGCGATCATCATTGCATTTAAACGCGCGACCATCGTGCACTTTTCATGCACTGCTAGCTGATCGTTAAAGTCAGGCTAACCTAAAAAACATCATTCAGCCTTATCATCAGTTCTCCACGGGTAGTGCTGATAGTATTGTTTCCCGTCAGAGAACAAAGGAACTGAAAGCAGATAAGAGCCCTCAGGCTATTAACTGCATTCAGCTAAAGACTTCATTTGCAGACTAAATTGCTATTAAGTAGCTACTTAATAGTTTATGCAAAATGATCGCTCAAAGCTGTCACTCAAACCGTCGTTTGAGCGATCATCGCTCCGTGTAAATGGACCTTTACACTTCCCTGTAATGTCCATATTATTATTTGTCCTTCTGCACAAGCCTCCGTAATGCACTCCAGTGCTTCCCATTTCTAAGTAAATAAGCTGTGCGTGTTGCTGTTCAGTATTTATGTACAAAGCCTGTGTATGGAGCTTAAAGCATCTGATCATGCTGGTAACACCTGGTTTCTTACACCAATGATAAATATTGTATTTCCAAAGTGAACATTAAAGCAGAGTGAAACCACATTACTTTATAGTAACTTAAAAGCACCGAAAAGCTTGAAGATTTAATATAGCCTAAGTGAAATTCTCTTGGGTCTTAATTAATTTAGCATTCTGCAACAGGAAGACTGTCAGGGATGTAAATTATTCATACGATTTTATAGACTTCCTGATTCTAAAATTCAGATAAGATTAAAACATTGTTTTAGAAGCTGGAAGGGAGAGGAGTATTAACCGTTTCCGGTGTTTCCGAGTGTGACAAACCATTGGACTAGTCTCAGCTGGAGGTCGGGTTCTTGCTTTTAAGAATGCCTCCTTATCTTTCGACTTGGTTTATAGTGAATGAGTTATGTATAACTTAATAGCGCTATTACTTGCGGGTAGCATTATTATTTTTATTTCAATATCTTTTTAATAAATATAGTCATAACATTAGAGATGCTTTAAAATCACAGTAAGGCCAACTGCACATGACCGGATTTAAATTGCGGAATCTGGGATCATCACCCGCGCCGACGATCTACGGTATTCCACACCTATTGAAAAAATATAACATTCGCATGTCCGCTCACATGAGCAGATAAAGATTGCAATTTCTGCAAGCGGATTTAAAATCACAGCATGTTCTAGTTTTCTGCAGAATACGCACGAACGGCTTCCATTGAAGTTAATGGAAGCTGTCCAACCCGCAGCCCATCTGCAATTGGCATCATGGATAGGCCGTGGGTACCCGTGTTATCGCCTAGCAACAGTGCAGGGAAAACAAATATTAAAAAGAAAAGCTATCTATACTGTGCATGACCAATGGCGAGTGTCTGCGGTTGTCCACAATACAGAAAAGAGAAGGTACTCGAGGTTGCCAGATGGGGTGAAAACCGGATTCTGCTGTGTGCTCCCCCATGTAAAATCCGGCTCACCCGTGTGCAGCCGGCCTAAGATACAAAAAAAGTTAGAATACGGTTTACACCCTCTAAAATTGTCAAATGCTCTGTTTTGATATTGACAATGCATCATAATAATATAAATGCACACCTCAAAGTTCGGTTGTTACCTTGAGGCCCAGGTGCACCGCCATATTATAGATCTGTAATATGTCACTCAAAGACTGCTATGGACAACATGTTACAGTTCTATAATATTTTTATTAGGCTGGGCCCCCAGTTAATAACTGAATATCAATGTGTATATTTCATCTGTATCCTGCTATTGTAATATGCCATGCATTGAAGCATACCAGCCAAAAAAAATTGTGTTTCCAAATAAAATCAGAGACACATGGAATATATCTTCATGTGTCTCAGAATTTAGATGGAAACACAGTTTTTTTGTGGACTGCTTCCATGCATGCTGCTGCATTAGAAAGTCATTCTCCCCTAGAACTGCTTGCCAAGCAGCATACCTCCCACTCCATAATATGTATGTATTCTTAGCAAGTTTGCATGCTACTGCACAAGGTCCATGCACACAACTCTACTGTCTTGAGATAGGGTAAAACAAAGCCGTTTGCACAGAGATTCCTTAGGGTATGAAGATAATCAGAGCTTTGGTCTCTCTAAATATCTTGTCCAACATTCCCATATACACATTGCTATTATAATACTAGTAAAAGGGGTTATTTGGAGAAGCATACTTTGAGAATCCAGCTGGAGGCCAGCCGTGCGGTACCTTCTGGCCCACTTCCAACATGGGTCACATAGTATGTATTTCATTTAATTAACTAAACAAACGCCCTTCTCCGTCCTTGCTGTTGGGTTCACATGTACTCCCTCCCCTTTTCTTAAAGGGCTAGTGTGCATTCCTTAATTTGTCCCACTCCAATCGCCACACACACCTGGCTGTACTAGGCATCCTATGTATGGAGGTTGCTGAAGCAACTGATCCACTTTAGCCATTGTGATAAAGACCCAGATTGTGTACATTCCAGTTTTGACTCCCACCTGACTCTTGACTAACCCGACTTCCAAGCTCAGTGACATTGGCTTTGATTCCTGGACTTTGCTACTGCTCGCTGCCTGCCCTGAACTTCTGCCTGGACTTCCGTTACTGATACTCTGCCACCTGCCCTGACCACAACACTCCAGTATATGTCATCAGGTACAGCGTCTTGGTCTTATACAGCGTCAGTAATCCAGCCACCAGGACTGTCTATCCAAGCCTGAGGACCCTGCAGCAAAGACCTTGGAGGGGTCAAAAGTGAAAATAGGGATACCCCAGGTACTGCCTCTGCAGGTAGCCCTAAGCCAATGTGTGGCAAGGTGGGTTCACATCCACCTGTTTGAGAGTAAGTGTGCTTCCTGGCACAACCCCTTTAATTTAACATTGTCGATCACATTATTTTCTAATCCTAGATAAACCCTTTAAATGCTTCATACATCTTTTAGTTTATTGATGCTTCGATATGTGATTAACAAAATTGTTATACATACTCAGTCTTAGAAATGAGCAGTCCCAGGTGACTCTAGAGGGAAATTTGGCCTGTTGTTGAGTTTAGTCACTAAGGCAGACTTCATATAGCCAGAATTACAATAAATGTATGCTATACACATAATTATTTACAGGATAGCATGTCTGAAACTGCTATATAACCAGCTTTATGCTCTTAGATTTTGTCTGGAAACTCAAGGGGTTAAATACTTAAAATATAATGCAATGCAAATTGCAAAGGCAAATGATTATAATCAGCTGTCAGTGGTTTATGAATACCTACTCAACCAACTTTTTGTACAGTAGCTGCTAATGTTCTTGAAGATGCACCAAATGTTCAAGTCTCTAGCAAGCTGTTGTTGTTTATTTCTCTAAAATTCATGGTGAACAGACCCATATGGATTTAGATAAGATTTTAGCAAAGCCAGAACCCTTTAATGTACGGCAACTATCTTACATCCTCATCAGTCTCAGACTTTTTCAGAACTACAATGGTCAATTCGACAAACCGAAAGGTCAATAACAATCAGTAGATCCCATAGAACCAGGTTTTATTATACCTACTCAACCAATAAATGCTATCAGTATGTTTTTTATGTTCGTACCAATGACAACTATATATACATTGTGGTGTCCATAGTTTTCATAAAGCCGGTTTGTGGTTTTTCATCTTATCATGAAGTTATACTATATGTCCCCAGTCATTAATTTTGTTTTTATACAAACCTTCATTCAATTAGCTTTTGTAAAAGATCTGACCAGTGGCTCCCAGCTTTTTCTGACCAGTGGCTCCCAAACTATAAATAGTTAGGGATCTATGATTTAAATGAAATTTCTTGGAATCATCCGCATTCTGAATATGGTGAAAGGGGGACATGGGTGCAGGTTGGGCCCGCTGGACAGAAGCTAGAAGTTAGTGACCACAGAAGACTCTGGATGTGAACTCATGGGTATTGGTAATGGTGGGCCATACCTAACGTAATAGGCCCTATTACAGGAGTATATTAAGATAGGCAGTGCCTTGCAGCAAATAACATGCTGGAGGCCTAACACCTTGCTTCTTGACTTTAATAAATCCTAAAATAAAAATGACTGAAACAGATTCTGGATCTGCTTTATATATCCTTGGAAATTGCGTTCTTGCAATAAACAAACAGTCTGTTGCAAATATAACTCAAGGTGAACCTCCAAATCACTAAGGATTATTTGGTAGCAATCAGTAAGTCGATTGATAGTAAGTATTTTTTCACCCGAGCGAGAATCTTGCTTAAATTTTGTCCGTTGCAAGACACATAAAACTCGCACGAATATGAACTCCATTCTTCTGAATGAACTTATTCACATGAGCGATGCTACAAGGATAACAATCACAGCGTGTTCTATCTCTTGGCGTTCCCTAGAAACGCCTCGCCCATTATTTTCAATGGGATTTTAAAAGACATGGCATGGCACTCGCATGCCGTGTGATGTGCACGCGAATGCGATGTGATGTTTCCAATTCAATAGAAAGCACTTGCGATACTCTGACGCGTGTGTAAGACTCACCTGAGGATAGCAATTTCACAGAAGTGATGCTAGGGGATTTTGATTAAAAAACACCTTACATCGGCAGGAAAAATGTATGTTTTTAAGCGTGATATCGGGCCAAGTTTTTCAGCCAGATATCACGCTTGCCTGTGCGAATGTAGTCTAATGGTTCCTTGTAAGACAAGCAAACAGCCCATGATACGCCAAACTTACAACTACAGTTTGTGCTTTAGTCCTCTGGTATACAAGGTATACAAAGGGAAGGGGGGGACTTGTTATTTGTATAACATCAAATTATTTCTCAGCGCTTTCAGGTAATTTGTTTATTAACCCCCAGCAAGCTGGGTACTCATTTTACCGACCTCGGAAGGATGGACGGCTGAGTAAACCTTCAACCGGCTACCTGAACCATGAGATTGAACTCGCAACTTTCGGGTCGTGAGCGAGAGCTTAGGACTGCATTACTGCTGTCTTAACACTCTGCCACCCATGAAGATGAATCGGGATATCAAACAAATTTTCACACTCAGTGCCACACGAGGCCCCCAGGACCTTTCCAAATATATGACAAGACCTTTCCAAACATATGACCTCTCAACAGCCAATCAAAAAATTGCTATATGCTACCAACCAACTTTCGGCCAGTGATTAGATTTTCACTGACATTATGGAACAATTATTTAATATATCTGCAACAACACAGTGGCTCTTCCCCCTTAATAAACACACAAATACCTCTAAATTTAGACATTGAAATACATCGAACATTCGTTTTTGGTCCAATTGCGGGAAAAAATTATGTATACACATCTTGGGACTTATTCGCTGCACCTGAACATACTACTGCATGAAGCGGCTACATATGTGGTATTGGATCCTTTTTGGATAAAACGGGAGAACTAGAGGGATGAAGAAGCCATTAAATTGATAAATAACAAAGTTCTCACTCCTCTGCCTAGTATAATCAAGATGTGTGGAAAAACTGAGCCTTTTATGATCACTTCTAAAAATGAAATTTATTTTTTGACTTCTCTATGGTGCTATCATGATTTAGGATTTTGTCTTGGTTCTGAGGGGTTGGCATAAGCAGCTAATGCATCGTGTCCTGAGAGAAAAAATACTTAGTTCCGCCTTTTGTGACAATTTCATCTTCACAGCTGTTGCTTCCTGATAATATAATCTTATAAACATAATGCACTGTGACTTGTGTAGTCATACGGGGAAGAAAAATCAACAGCAACAAAATAACTTGATGTATTATCCACAATATAATCAATTAGAAGTTCATTCCCATCTGGAAGTCTCCCCTGTGTCAACTTTTCTCAGTGAGAAAGATCGCAGGTAGTTTTCCTGTATATTTGTGCATATGATATATATTATTTTAGATTAACAGAAATTTATGACATTTTATATTTAAAGGGGTTGTCCGGCCATAAAGAATGCATTTGATTACTTCTGTTTGCCCATTTCAATGCACTTTGCCTAATTTTCAATGCACAATGTATATTACAAACTGAAGTTATTTACTTACCTTTAGGGGTGCCCCCCCCCCCCCCCCTGTGTTGCTTCTCTGGTCGTCCATGGTTTCGACAAATCTTCTCCTCTTGTCGGGCCAGCTCCAGGTCTTGACGGGTCGGGGACGAGCTTCTTCTCCTTCACGCATGCACAGTACAGCTTCTTCTGCCGGGATCGTGCGCTGCTTCAGGAAGCCCAGGTCTACTTGCAGGGGACGCACGGCCGCCGGAGCATCAGCTAAAGGGTAAGAATTTGAGAGTAGAATGGGGTGTGCCAAGCTCTCACTGGTCGGGAAGGGGGGGGGGGGGCGAGGGGTGCCGGACTGTCACTTGTCGGGGGGGGGGTGTGAGGGTGCTAGGCTGTCACTGGTCGGGGGGAGGCAGGCGCATGCATGTCACTTGGCATGAGGAGGGGGCTGCATTACACTTGTCTGGGGGTGGGAGGTGCCATGCACCAGGCTGTCGCTGGCCCTGCGGGTGGTGTGCCGGGCTGTCACTGGTCCTGCGGGTGGTGGGGGAGGGGGGTTCTATCCCATGGACTTGTCGCCAGGGGTGCTGTCACATAGACTTTTTGCAGTGGGGCTGCGGTCATATAGACTTTTGGCCGTCGGGTGCTGTCACATAGACTTCTTGCCCGGGGTGGGGGTGTGCTGTTACATAGACTTTTGGCCGTCGGGTGCTGACACATAGACTTTTGGCCGTCAGGTGCTGTCACACAGACTTGTCACTGTTGGGTGCTGTCACATAGACTTCTTGCCGGGGGTGGGGTTGTGCTATCACACAGACTTGTCGCTGTGGAGTGTGCTGTCACATAGACTTCTTGCCCGGGGTGGAGGTGTGCTGTCACATAGACATTTTGCAGTGGGGGTGCTGTCACATAGACTTTTGGCCGTGGGGTGCTGTCACATATACTTTTGGCCGTCGGGTGCTGTCGCGTAGACTTTTGGCCATCAGGTGCTGTCACGTAGACTTTTGGCCGTCGGGTGCTGTCACATAGACTTGTCACTGTTGGAGCAGTGGTGCTCATGCATGACTACCGCAGTATTCACTTTTATAGATTGGAGGAAGGTTGATGCGCTCAGCAATCTTCCTTTGTCCCGTAGAAGCAAATGGAGTCACACATGCACACAACCAGTCCATTCTCAAGCAGAATTCGAGGCACATAGATCTTGGAATCCCCAGGGGTCCCAGAATTCAGACCCTGAGCAATCTGACATTTATTGCCTATCCATTAGTGCAAAAGCTCATTGGCAGATCCAGCTTATTTTAGTATTTTCTGATGTTAATTATATATATATAATATAAATGCTCACCACAGACGTTACATTGTCAGCAGATCTTGTCCAATTGAGTTGGATCTAACAGTAGTCTACAGATAAATATCTCATGTTTGTGGTCCGCTTTATGGCCCTTTTACATGGGACGAAATGTGACTAAACAACTGCATGAGCGCTGACGTCATCGTCGCTAGATTGCGGGCTTCTCGCTCAGCACTTCACCTTCTATGTGAAGTGTTGAGTGGGGAGTATTTACACGGAACGAGAGGCCAGCGATCTAGTGATAGTTTTTATGCTGATTGAAAGTCCGTGGTAATGACTTGCGAACAAATAGTGAACGATTTTTTTTTTCGCATTTACACTGCACGATTATCGCTCACATTTATTTATGTTAACGAATTTCGAGCGATAATCGTTACGTGTAAATGGGCCATAAGTCTTTTCCCTTGTTATTATCAGACGTCAGTTAATTAGTTTTGGTACAGTAAGCTATAGCAGTCATTCCATATTCAATGATCCCTCAAATTACAGTGGCTCAAGGATACAATATTTTCTATATACAGTACATTGGTCTTTCCTGATTCATTGTAAGGTGACACAATATTCTATATACTGTGCCATAAACTGTGCAGACCTATGGGACATTCATTTTGCTAGAAACTCTAGGCAGTCAGCATGGCCATTTCACTGGTAAAAGCCCTGTATTACTGAAGTGTGCATACTGTGATTGGCTGTGTAGTAGTGCCTCTCTATGGTATAGTTTCTCTTGTTTAGTATGGTACTACATGTTCTATACTTGTTATAGTCTGCAGCCACCAGCTGTACATGTCCTGCTCCTTCTCTTAGCGGACTCCCTGGTCTGGCGGCTGCTCGTTCCCTGACAGCAGCAAGCAGGGACCATATGCACACGCTTATGCTCTTGAAAGTCCAGCATGCACTTTACAAATTTTTCCTGTTACACCTTGGCTATATTAGGCATCCTTCCACTATGGAAAGTGCCTGAGTTCACAGTCTTTTGGTCCTTCTTAAGGTGCTATTCAAATGTTTTCTGATTCTCCAGTTCCTGACTTCGTTTCTGTCTCTGCTCCTAACCCCAGCTTGTTATACTGACCATGCTTCTGACTGCTGCATGCCCAACCTCTGGGCTGTTATACCATGCTGAATATATTCTTTGTGTGCCACTGCCAACCTCTGGCTTATTCCACATTCTGTAGTTCTGCTGCCTGCTCCGACTCAGATTGTTTGACTACGCTCCTGCTCTCGCCCTCTGGTAATTCACTTTATTCTGTAGTAGTGTCAGCTGCCGCATTGCTAGGACCACATCCAGAGTAACGACCTGGGGACCCCAATGTGAAGTCCACGTTCCAATTTGTGGTGCTAAAGGGTGAAGACCGGGGTACCTCAGATGTCACCTCCTGGATTTTGTCTAAGCCAAAGCACTGTGTGGCACAGTGGATCTACATCCACTAATCATGACAGTACTGGTTCCTTATTTCTGTTTAATCTTATTTTTGTATTGTACAATTCAGAACTAATTACCAGTTTTCCATACAGTTATGGTTGCAATATACAATATTTTCAACATCCAATGGTTGTCTCAGAACCAATAAATATTGCAACTCGAGTGACCGTTATATATCTTCCTAATTATGCAAAATATATATTAGCTGTTAGATATTATTTCTAATCATCATAATGCTTACAATTTAACTGTCTCACGGGGACTTTTTTTTCAGGAAGGCAGTTGAACTCTCTTTTTTTCTTGCATTGCTTTTGCACACAATTACAAAAAAAAGTACCTTGAGGACACGGATATGAGTGCAGGAAAAACACTCAGTAGCTGGACATTGGTATTAGTGTATCTTGACGCCACTGGAAGCTAGGGGTTTGACAGGAGGAAAGCCCCTCTCACACCCCTAGCTCCTGATGGGGCCAAGGCTGGCAGGTCCTAGCTGCACACTGTGGTTACATTACAGCGTTGTCTGCAGGCTTACGCTCAGGGTAACGTGTTATTAGGCTTACATTATGACCTGTAAATGCTGCCATGTTACGCTCACAGTTACTGCACCACCGCAGTGACCATGAGGTCCCTGGACGCCCCTCCCCCACTAAGAGATGTTGCTTCTTCTCCGCTGCCGTGACAGTGAGATGTGTGCCAGCCACTCCCCCACTGACAGCTGCCGAGCGGTTATGCTATGCAGCCGGGAAAAGCTGCATCAGGTGTGTGTGGGAGGGGAAGCCGGCGGTGTGTGCTTTTGCACCAGGTGGCCGCTGGATAACACGGTGTCTACCTCGGCTATATCACCTCCCTGCTGCCGGCGGTATGTCGAACTCACTTCGTTTGTGGGTCGGGGGTGACTGTTGTGCAGTGCCTAAGCCTGTAGTGCCCTTCCAGGACCTATGTGGCAGGCTGCAGTGCAACCAATCAGGTACAGGGGGCGTGAACCCTCTGTCAATCTTGACTCCACCAGGACTTCCTGGTGGTGTCAAGTTACACTAATACCCTGGACATTAAACCACTAAAAATTGAGCAAAAGAAATTTATTTAACTAGTTTTAAAATGGAACGATTAACCACAGGACACCAGGGAACGGATACTAAACCACTGGACTATTGTTTGATTTTTCACATTTATTTTACATTAACAAGAGGCTCTATTTCAGAGGGTTGTACCTCGTTGAACAGGTCATACTACCAGGCTCCCTGAAAATAAGACACTGACTTATATTAATTTTTGCCCCAAAAGAGGCACAATGTCTTATTTTCGGGGTGGGGGAGGGCTTAGGCACACCTGGTCCACGGCATCTGGGTCCCTGGCGCTGCTGATCTCCAGCAGCAATGCAGCAGGTTGCAGTGTCCTAGGCGTTCACACAGAACTCTCCTTCTGGTGACAGGGCTTTGAATACCCCACCTCCAGCAAGCAAGTGCTGTAATTGGCTCACGAGCGCCGTGGCTCAGCCAATTACAGTCATTCATTGATGCCATTTACTAAATGGCTGTGAATGATCAAACGCTAGCTCTGATTGTTTGGCTGGCACTTGATCCAATCACAGCACTCGCTTGCTGGAGGTGGGGTATTCAAAGCCCCATTACCAGAAGGAGAGTTCTGTGTCAGTGCAGAGGACACGGCAGCCTGCCACAGCCCTGGGCACCAGCACGAGAGACTCACCCGCCGGCGGCTAGGTGAGTATAGTTGATTTTTATTTCTTTTTTCAATTTGCTAGGTCTTTTTATCAGGGTAGGACTTATTTACGGGGAAAACGGTAGGTGCACTGTATGGTACATTATGGGATGAAACCAGTTTTTAAGCATTGACTGTGTTTGTGCCCTTTGTATCCTAAATCATTACAGCAGCCAGAGCTGCATCATTGCTTCTGACTGTTGCCCTTAAATGGAATGAATCCCCTATATTTATATTAATTTTTTACATATATTTTTTATTAATTTAAAACAGATATTTTCTGATTGTAGATGAAGATTTGTAGATGTACAATCTTGTCTGACCTGCATTTAACGTCATTTAGACGTAAGGAAGATGGAACAATACCTCTACAGTGCCACCTATTGGATAGCAGCATTCCTTCAAATCAATGCCTGACCCATTATACAGGTCTGTAGAGCGATGATTGGGAATTGAAAAGCAAGCCAGAATCCATACACAGACAGCTGTTTCTGAGGTTTTGCCCTTCATCAGTGTGCAGTAGGATCCTGGTATTACTAGTGAGAGCCTATGACATGGGTCAGGAGGGGTAACATCTCTTCTAAGGGAGAGCACCAAGAAGGTGAGTGAGGAGACTTATAAGGCCATCCATGCTCCTCTGGGTGATATGCAAATAAGGAAGATAGAACAATACCTCTGCAGCGCCACCTATTGAATGGATTGTATGGGTTGTTTTTTTAATTCCCAATCATTGTGAATGTTGTATCTTGTGTTATCTATATATGTTTTACCATTCATTGTAATGTGATGATCATAAGATGACTGTTGAATAGTTTTCTTCACAACACAGAAAGTGTCAGACTGTTATTAGGCTTTGTGCTAACTGTGAAAATTGCAGGATTTTAGGATTCTTTTTAAATATAGATTGTGCCATTTAAAATGTTTTTCTTTAAAAAAGCAGCATTCTTACAAAATGTTTAACAAGAAAAAACGTGATTATACAATAGGTCATTTTCTGATGACATATTCCCTTTGCAAAAACTCATTGCAAAAAAACCCAGCAAACTCATTTGATTTGGGAAGAGTTTGGTGACACAGTGAGGCAGCTTGACATGGCTTCATAGTTCTCAGTGTAGTAAGCGGGAGGAATGGAGGATTTGCTTGGGTTTACGGTGGCTATATACATTTGCTATGCTACAAGTTAAAGGGTAATGGTGGATGATGGGGGTTGTGGTTCATGATGACAGTCTGCAGCAGCCCAGAATGAATAGTAGCTTGGTGGTTGCACTTCCATCCGGTCATGCTACACAGTCTATGGATGATGGTTGTTGTAGTCAATGCTCCTGGAGGGCGGTGCAGTATGCTATGTAGTGCAGATGTTAACTAGTGGGAAGGAGCTCCAGGAGTTGGGGGAAGGGTGAAACATGAAAACTCATGTTTATTGCAGTTTCATGAAACAAGGTGATGTCCATTACAGTCCAATTTCCGTACATCAGAATCCAGAGTTTGGCGACTGGAGATACCGCTCTCAGTGTAACTCGTTGTATTTGGTATGGAGATGCCGCCCTCAGTATAATGCGTGGTATCTGGCATGGATATACCGCCCTCAGTATAATGCGTGGTATATGGAACTGGAGATACCACCCTCAGTATAATGCGTCAAATCTGGCACTGGAGATACAACGCATTCTACTGATGGTGGTATCTGGTATCTTCCCTACTCTTTCCTCAGACTTATGCTTCTTTCACATGAGCATATATCGGCCGGCGTTTTCACGGCCGGCCGATATGCGCTGTGATCTAATGCATTGGATTCAAATGCATCAGATCACATGGGCGTATTTCTGAGACGTAAAAAAGCCTGGCCAAGCCAATATAGCGCCAGGTGTTTTTACATCGGAGCCAAAACATAGTTCTGGAACTATGTTTTGGCCGGAATATGTCCAGCCGCTGCACAGGCTCCTATGGGAGCCCATGGCAGCGGCCGTAGGTGGGAGGGAGTTTAGCAGTGTGGCTGCTAAACTCCCTTCCTCTGTTCTCCCCCTCACCCGTGCAGGCTCGCCTGTCTTCCCCCCCCCTCTCGTTCCGTGCAATGGGAGGGGACATGGAGGGGCGGAGCTAAGTGCCACCCCGCCTCCTCCCATTGATGCTGTGGACAAGGGATGGGGCGGAGATAAGTGCCCACCCTTTCCCCGCCGCTTGTCAATAGCCATCAATGGGAGGAGGCGGGGTAGACCAGCGCTTAGCTCTGTCCCTCCCTGCCCCCTCCCATTGCACGGAACGAGGAAGAGAGGTGAGCCTGCGATGGGGAGGGAGGGGAAGTGGGCGATGGCCAGGTGAGCTCAGCGCATTTGTGCCGGCTCCACCAGGCCATATGAATGGGCGGACAAACGTTTGATTTCTGCTGCCATCCAACAAATCTTTCACTAACAACGTAGCGTATATCGGCCGGCTGTGAAAACGGCCGATATGCGCTCGTGTGAAAGAAGCCTTAGGGATAGAACTTGGGGCTGTCCTTTATCGAGCTTTATTCCTCTTTTTCCACACCTCTCCTTCACCACTACACTCTCTGATAACTGCTTATATGGGCTTGTTCACATGGGCGTATGGGCAACTAAATTAATAAATGGAATGACAGGACTGGAATACCCAGAGAGGCTATCAAAATTAGGACTTTTCAACCTGGAAAAGCGACGGCTAAGGGGCTTTGCAAATAACTATGTATAAATACATGAGGGGACAATACAAGGATCACTACCATGATTTGTTTATACCCAGGACTGTGACGGTAACAAGAGGGCATCCTTTACGTCTAGAAGAAAGCAGGTTTCATTATCAACACAGGAGGGAGTTCTTTACTGTAACAGCAGTGAGATTGCAGAACTCTCTGCCTGAGGACATGGTGATGGCAAAATCCATAGAGGAGTTTAAGAGGGGACTCGATGCCTTTCTCGAGCGTAAGGATATTACAGGATATAGACATTAGGTGACCAGCAGGTTTGTAGTTCCGGGTCTTATATATAAGTAGAAACTATCAAAGGTTGATCCAGGGATTATTCTGATTGCCATTACGGAGTTTGGAAGGAATTTTCTTTCAAATGGGCTAATTGGCTCCTGCCTCTTGGGGTTTTTGCCTTCCTCTGGATGAACTAGGGGTTGAAACCGGCTGAACTAGATGGACATTGTCTTCATTCAGCCTAACATACTATGTATGAGTACAACGCTGCGAGTCTCGAAGGGTTGTACTCCTCGCAGCCCCTACATTCTGCCAGCAGAAGAGCTGGCAGAGATCATGTACCGGCTGCGATAAGCACTATCAAATCAAATCACCCACTCCGTGCAGAGCGGGGCTCCATATGAAACACAGCCCGGTTGCAGACATTGCGAGGGGGCAGCGTTTCAATACACAGCCCTTCAAGAGCTCCATTTAAAATGGGGAGAAATAGAGCATGCTGCGATTTTATTTCTCCTGCGTTTTATACGGCTGTGCCCTCGCAGCTCCAACGCAGGTGTGAATGGAAGAATGAATGTCCATGGACTTTCCCTGCCTCTATTCACCACGTGTTACGCAGGGAAATACCCGTGCGTTATACACGGTAACAATACACCCCTGTGAATTTGCCCTAACTCTAACTATTCATTGAACTTTTTAGAAATGGGTGGGTCTATTTGTGGACTCCGGGTCCTCCAATGAGCATAGGGTTAAGGAAGGGACTAGACCGGGGTCTAGTCTACCCTCTGGTAGTCACATAACCATATTCTAAAACTATATAGTACTTCTGTAGTGTCAACTTTGGGCTGATTACAACAGCCCTATCTATAATATGTGTGTCTAAATAAATGACAGTGAACACATCCCATCTTAATTAAAATATTGTGTCCTCCACCTCTCACAGGACACCCTCCTCCAGCAGTTTTATATGCAGTTTCTTGTCTTCTATACATGTTGTAACATAGGCTACCACTAATTAATAATAACCCATTTACATTTTTACCAAAAAATCTAAATATAAAAATAAAGATGATACTATTGTTCTGGAACATGTTCCCAAATGTTGCCTTAATAGTTACTATGAAGCCAAACAGGAAACTCTTTCCTCTACAGTTTTGTGATAAATAGCTATCTCATTATGGGAGAATAACGGAGATAAGAGTCTGGGAGAAACTAGGAGAACAAAAACACACGGGCGTGTACATAGTATGGAAAAAGAGAGTCATTACTAAAGTAAAACGAAGATAATCCACCTCTGGGTGATCACTGGTGGCTCCTATAAAATGCATCCATAAACTGTTGTATAGAGATTATTAGTAACTATTAGCTATGATTTGTTAAATTTGGATCATTTAGGCTGGGTTCCAACGGGACGGATTTGCTGCGGAATTTCCGTGCGGATTGTCTGCAGGGAAATTCCGCACGAGGCTCCTAATCGCGGGATTAGCCAGCAAAGTGGATGAGATTTTGCAAAAATCTCGTCCACACACTGCAGCGGTTCCGTTGCGGCCAAGGTGGGCGGAAATGACCATGCGGCGTGGAGATTAAAGACTCAGCATGTAATTTCTTCTTTTTTTCCACAGCAGCCTCTCTCCTCTCGATGCAGAAAGATGGCCGCAATGGAAATGCAGGCAGCGAAGCTGCTCCAAAACCCGCAGCTGCGGTTTTCTAGTGGAATTCTCGCTGGTTTTCGGGGGGGGGGGGGCGCAATCCATGAGAATTCTTGGTCATCGTTACAAGGCTGGTTAAAAGTTCTGACACTAACTTGCAAGAATGCTACCTGGTAATAGGTGGTTCTATAGAGGCATTGTTCCATCTTCCAATATGCACAGCATGTGGGCACAGTGTCAGCTGCATGCAACAGAATCTCTGTGTTCTCACCCTAAGACTGGCTTCACATGAGCGTGTTTTTGTGCATGCATAAGCATGCACAAAAACACGCGTCTTAGCCCCAATGCATTCCCTATGGTGTGTTCACATGTACGCTCTTTACAGGTGTGTGCCTGCAAAGATAGGACATGCGTGCACCATACTGAATACATGCATTGTTTTTAATGGAGCCACGGCTACTGCTGGCGGTTCCATTGAAAACAATGGTCTGCCAGCGCCCCTGCATTGTTTTTCGTGCAAGGGCTTTACATATAAGCCCTTCCCTGAAAAACAATAATTTTAGTGTAAAAAAAAACTGTCTGCCGCTGTCGTGTCCCCTGCGGCATTGAAGAACACATCAGATGTTTCCTTCATCCCCGCTAGCAAAAAGAATTCCCTGCTGCTGCACCTGGCACATCTGTTACAGATGCAGCAAAGGAATTTTCCAATTCCCTACCGCAGCTGTCACACAAGACAGCTGCGGTAGAGGATCCTGCTGCCGGCACCCTGTCATTGGATTTCAGAAAAGGGCTTTAAATGTAAGCCCTTCCCTGAAAAACCAGTAAAAGTAGTGTAAAAAACTAAAAAAATACGTACTCCCCTCCCTTCAGCTGCCGGGGCTCAGCCGTGTCTTCTCTGCATTGTCCCTGGCTCTGTAGTGCTGATCTATCAGCAGATGGGGATTTAAAATCCCCGCCTACTGAAAGAGCTGATTGTGATTGGCTGAGGTGCTCAGCCAATCACAGGCAGCTCTCGCCGAATGAATGACACGCGCAAGAAACATTTTCTCCATGTGCAAAAAGGACAGTAAAAATACACCAATATGCTCGCAAGAAATCCTCATGCATAGTGCAAATACATTGTGCTGTGGCGTGCACAATTGCGCATATGCCGCATGAAACTGTTTGGGCTCCTTCACATGGGCATGTGCGTTTTTTGTGTGCACCTAACTGCAATTCATTTGCACCATGTACAACGCTCTTTTGCTCACATATGTGTATTTTACTGTACTCTTTGCGCATGCAGGACATGTTCACATGGGAGTGAGACATCCCCACTATGATTTTAAAGGCTATTCATCCTAATGAGGTCCCGATGTATTCTTTTCCTAGCATTTTTGTGCTGTATTTTGCGCATCCCATTGTGTGCAGATTTGCGCACCTTTCATAGACTCATATGGGGCCCTTTTGTGCGCAAATGCGCACAAAATAGTGCACTAAAATCAATGGGTTCTTTTCCCTGTGTTTGGCATCCATGTGGAGGATCCCTCCAGTTGGGTGGTGTTGACTTTAAGTACATGACATCTTGAGACCATGTGTTAGGTTTTAGTTGCATTGTACAGAGGCATTGATGGATATTCCCTTAGGAACAGCTAGGGAAATGAAGTCTATCTGAATTGGAGCAATTAATGCCTGAGAGTGACAGAGCTGGTCAGAGTTGCCCCTTCTGAATTTTAAATGAGTCTTTAATTGACTTCAACATGTCAGCAACAGTTAACAAAAGTCGTTATCTCCAGAAATTGATGGACTGATGCTGGTCAGAAGGAATAATTTCAACCTGTGATATCTTGATTCGCCGTATTAGAAGTCTGTAACATTCAGCCAAGTAATGAGAAACTTGAAAAGGGGGGATGTGCTGCAACACAAACAACTATTTAGGCTGTCAAAAATGTTACTTCTTGTGACATACATCTGGAAATTATCTGCATATATTATTTAACATAGCACATTACTCGAGTTGTTTTTTTCCATCTTGAATGTTCATTTCACAGTCTTCAAAACAACAAATCAATTACTAGCTAATCACAGTCATGAGTCTTCTTCTGAACCCTTAATTGCCTCTGATTCCACACTATATTTAGTCTCTACCACTTAAACAAACATCGTTTATATTATTTACAGATGTAGCCAAGTTTAACTTGACGCTTATGGCTAGCTTTCTGTGGCACAGTTTATTTGCCCTTTCAATGGACTTTGTTGTGTTAAGAGAAGTTATATTCTTCTAAGCTATTAAAAAGTTATCGCAAAATGTTGTTATGATCAAGTTGAACCTGGCTACATCTGTACAACAGGCAAAATGTTTAGCGTGAGACTTTGTAGACAGAACACTTCAATTAGTATCATCAGTCATTTGGATTTAATGTCTTATAGATTTTAATCAAATTTATCACTTTTAATTATTGAAAATGGAGTCTGTTAAGTCATAGTCAATTACTAGATTATCTCATCATCTGCTTAATTTGACAATTAACTGGAGTTTGTCAGAGAAAATCTGTTATGGGTTCACAAGTTAATTTACTAGGGGATCTTAGATTTAGAAGCTCATGCCATCCATCACCTTGGGTACAGGGAAAATTGGAATACCCAGTGAGTATGAAAGACAGATGTGGAAGCTCCTCAATCACTGATCCAAGTTTTATTCTGAAAGGGTTGTCTCTTCACCAAAAACACCATTAATAAATTAGCTGCAGATCACCGCAGTTAAGGCTCCCAAGACCTTTGGCAAACAACTGATTTTGCCTATGGAAGTTGGGCAAGTACATGTTGCTACTCAAACCCGAGTCCATCAGGACAAGATCCACTGCTTGTTAGTAGCTTTTTACTTTTTCTCATTCAAAGGGTTCCAAATTGGGGATTTTTCAAAATGACATCCATATGCCCTCATAAGAGAGTCCATATGATTTAAGAGCTACTTTATGAGGACCCCTCACCTTGAAGATTGAAGACATTGCTAACTGATAGCAATCATGTTTTATTCAAAAATTAAAATATTCAACTTTCCCTTTTCACTCTTTTTCTATATAAGTCAACAATTCTCTGGACTTGCTACATTCTCTTTGGAAGCTATAGCATTACTCATCCTGGCATTCCTGGTTAATCAATAAAGTGCCAGAATAACTATGATGCATAGGGCTCTTTTACAAGGGTGATTATAAGTGACCAGACAGAGCAAGTTGAGTGAGAGTTGTTGAGTTTTCAGCTTGCCTAAAAAACGAAAGACTGTTGGCCCATGTAAACAGGTAGTTGTCCATCTACTGTCTGAATGGGGGTGGGCAACCAGGAGCAGATCACCAGCACATTCCAACTCCATTCACTGAGTGATCATCACTCAGTGAGAAAACACAGGAACAATAACCTCAGCGATGACTGTTGGATGCTTAAGCATCCAACAATCATCCTTTGTAAAAGTACCCTTAGGGCGGCATCACACGGATGTATATATGTGCATAATTCGCAGAGAATAGAACCCATTCACTTCAATGGGTACGTTCTCATGTCCTTTTTTTGCATGCACATTGCTTGCGTGTGCAAAAAAATAAGACGAGCTATATTTTCCTGTGTACATGCACACCAAAGGGCCTCATAGAAGTCTATGGGAGGTGGACAAATGTGCACGCAAGAGGCAAGAATATGTGTAAAATGAGCAAAAGAACACATCTGGACCTAATTAGGCTAAATAGCCTTTTAAATCAGGGGAGGGGGTTTCGCGCACATATGAACAGGCCCTGCGTACGCAAAACAGTACAGTTCTATGCATAGACACACGCAAATCAGCCTCGTTCACTGCGCAAATACATTGAACTGAGGCGAGCATATTTGCACATACACTCACCTGAAGCCGTTACTGTAGAAAGTTGAATGAGGACTCCTATGGGCACTATAATGGCTGCCATTAAGCACTATTTCCTAACTATTCCTCTTCTGTATATTTATAGCACAGTATATTCAGTTATTTAGTAGTAGCAAATAATAAATGCCAGTATACAGTGAAGCTCTTTATCACTATTGAATCAAGAAAAAAGTTTCACTCCATGCAATGTACACTGCTGAGCGTCCTAGATTAGTGAGGAAGACAATGCTTTTTGTTCTCGAAATGCTGGCGTTTATGTCTTTACCATCTCCGCAGGTGCAAACATTCTGATCGATAGCAAAATCAAAGATGTTTCTACGAATGTCTCAAGATTTATGGGTTTTTTTTATATTTTAGAAATCAAGTTCATTGTAGTATTTTCAGAAGCTCCTAATTAGAAAGACTCACAAAATCTGCACCCAGCTGCTTCCTTCTGAACAACACGAGGAAGGAAGTTTGTGCCCTGCATTACAGTCATTTTCAAGATCACATGGTAACCACTTAATTACAGGCCCTATGGAGGAAGTCGTAATAAAAAAAGAAATAGCCACCAGTATTGTGAGTACTATATTCAGGGACACTTTGTGGCTAGACAGGTGCATCCATATTTACTATTGTACTCGAGCATAAATAAACTGCAAAGAAACAGGAGATGGAAATAAATTCAACCAGACACTGGAACATCACGTAAAGAAGAGTATTCCCCACGAAAATAAATCTAAATTTCCAGTGTTTGTGTATTTCTGAATAGTCAAGTTCTTACCCTGATCCATTCTTGGCTTGACTATTGCAAGTCGCTATTAATCAGTCTTCCTCTCACTAAACTCTCCCCTCTCCGATCCATCCTGAATACAGCAGTCAGGCTTATCTTTGTGTCCAGCCACTATACTGATGCCTCGACCCTGTGCCAGCCACTACACTGGTTGCCAATCCACTATAGAGTATCATTTAAATTCATCACTCTGATCCATTAAGCTCTCCACAGTGCTACACCACCCTATATCTCCTCCCTTATCCCTGTCTACTGCCCTACATGTTCTCTCCTCTCTGCTAATGACCTTAGACTAAGTTCCTCTTTAATGCAAACCTCCCACTCCCATCTCCAAGATTTTTCCCCAGCTGCACCAGTCCTCCAGAATGATTCACAACCCGATATCGCACTTGCCACCATGCAAATGTTTCATGGATGTAAGGCGTTTTCATGTGAAAACAGCCTTGCATCAATGCGGGGATCAAGGGAATCCCCAACGCAGCTGTGACAGCAGCGGAAAGACGATCCAATATAGAGTGAAGAAGTGGCAACAGCAACGGTGTAGGCAAAAGTTAAAAAGTCATTATTATTCCATGTTATAGGATAAAACAGGCAACGTTTTGACGATGAAGTCTCTTTCAAGCCCTAGATGCTAACATAATGCTGGCATTAAATAAAAGTTACATACACAGGAGCACCAATTAGAAGCACAGACAACTATCCACCCACGTCAAATAATTAACTACCTTCAGCTGCACATAAACAAAACCCTGAATGCAGGTAGGAGGTCCATACTCCGGTTAGTCGACTCCATGTCCTCACATAGTATCAGCGTCTCCAGCATCTACTGAGCAAGCATGAATAGCGCAAGATATTGCGCGACCTTCACCAATGTGATTCATCCAGTAGCGCAATGCGTGAGTATGGCGTGACCTTCACCAGTGTGATGCGTTCACTAGTTACCAGCCCGGATGGCATCCAAACACAATATGGTGCTCGTCACACAAGATAGGGCATGCGCAGAAGAAAAACCTTCTTGCAACCGTTCAGGGCTCCAGGAGCTGGCACAGAATAGATCAGTCACCTAATTATAAACATGAATACACACAGCCTAATATAAACCAATAAAAAATATGTAGTTTGTGGACTTCAGTAGCAATGTACTTATTTGTATAAAAAATTAATACATATAACATAGTAACATAGTATGTTAGGCTGAATGAAGACAATGTCCATCTAGTTCAGCCTGTTTCAACCTCCTTGTTGGTCCAGAGGAAGGCAAAAAAAAACAAGCAGCCATTTTGCTCATTGGAGGAAAAGTTCCTTCCTGACTACACAATTAAGGCCAAGGTAATCCCTGGGACATTATTTGAGATCAACAACCCACTGGTCACCTATATGTCTATATCCTGTAATATCATAGCGCTCCAGAAAGGTGTAGAGCGATAGCTCCATGGACTCTGAGATCCCGCATAAAAGTATGCTGATACAATAAAGGTTTTTTTGTTTATTTAAAAAAAAGAAAAAAAAGAAAAAACATTTTTTTTATAAGAAAATGAAAACATTTTTTTAGCTCAACAAAAGAATAATTGCTAAAAACCCATATATCAAAGTAGTTCATCACTCAACCAAACAGATACTAGTATGAATTTTTAAAAAAATGTGTCATCAGTCCCAATAAAATAATATTATAGTAAAAAAAAATTGTGGAAAAATAAATAAGTCAAGATATATCTTTATTAAATATGTCAATCATATATAGTGCTCAGATAAATTATCGTTGAAATGGTTCCTTCTCAAGGTTACAACAAAGACTTCATATTACAAGGAACAAAACAAAAAAAACACATTTTTTCTTAAAAAAAAAAAAAACATGCCAAAGAGCGCATAGAAAAAAAGACGTCAGGACATGGAGGGCTAATCCGAAGCATGGAGGACACCATAACCTACAAAAAAAAAACAAAAAAACAAACTGCTTAATAAAATCAAATAAAAACAAGGGTACAATAAAACACCAAAGTGGAGATGAAAGGGCAAATGGCTAGATATATGGCATAAAGTTATATTCTAGATTTAACCCATTTGGATATAATGTATTGAGAGTAAATATCCTACGTAACTATTTTTTTCTTGAGCAAAGATTGTCTATCCCACCCTTTGTTAGAGGTGGCACATCATCAACGATTCGATATCGGAGCTGGCTTATCGAGTGACTCTTAGTCTTGCAATGTTTTGGGATAGGGAGATCTAAACATTAAGTACAAATTGTACTTTTGTGTTAAGTTAAACGGGATCTTGTCTCCATAGTTGTTTCACCTACATATTCAAGTCCGCAAGGATAGGTTATGAGGTACAATATATAGGAGGTGGTGCAGGAGTATCTTTTTGAAATCTATTTCTCGCCCCTGGAAGGATGATAAAACATATCCCCCTTTGACAAGGTTGCCACAGCACGAATAGTTGCAGCATGGAAAATTACCATGCTTCACTGTCGCCAAAAATGTCTGGGTCTGTTTTTCTACAGGGGCAAGAAAAGGTTTTAACAATCGGTCATGTAGACTGGAAGCTCTCCTGTAGGCCTTTATTGGTCTCCACAAATTCAGGAATGTTAACACATCCCCTGGTCAACATAGACCAATGTCTATTAATAATAGACAATATTTTACCGCTAGAGGGATACAAGGTGGATACAAATGGAACTCTCTTATTAGTGGCCTGTTTCAGTTTGGGGACCAATAGTGTATTGCGGTCAAGTGCATGCACATCAGATGTGGCCCTAGCAACAAGGGGTTCTGGATAACCTCTCGAGACAAATCTATGTGCCATCTTCTTAAATCTCTCATCTAGATACATGTCATCTGCGATTCTCCTCACCCGTAATAACTGACTCCAGGGTAAAGCATTTACCATGTTTCTCGGGTGATGACTGCCAATATGGAGGATACTATTCCTGTCCGTCAGTTTGACGAATAGGTCAGCAGTCATTTTACCCAACTCATAGATGACCTAAGTGTCCAAGAACTGTACCCGCTTGGCAGATAAATTGAAAGCGAACTGCAATTCCGGATATTGTGAATTCAGATGACAATAAAATTTGTGAAACTCAACAATAGAGCCCTCCAAAAAATGCCATCTATGTAACAAAGCCAAGTTTTGACTTTTGGCCAATATTTGGAGGGACATAGAAAGGTCTCTTTAAATTTACACATATACAGATTTGCATACGTCGGGGTGATGTTGGACCCCATGGTGGTGTCCTGTCGCTGCTCGTAGTACACCCCACCAAAGAAAAAGTAATTCCTAGTCAGAATGAACTTGAGCAGCGACAGGGCAAAAGAAACACACCTCGGGGGCCAATCACAGTCGGTGACATAATAATTTATAACAGTATTCAGACCTTTTTGATGCGCTATGGAGATGTACAGTGATACAACGTCAAAAGACGCTAGTATAACCGCATCAGAGACCTCAAGTTGTTTTAATGTGAGTAAAAAAATCACTCGTGTCACGAATGTAAGAGGATGCTTCCTCTGCAAAATGTTCCAGTATTTTGTCCAGAAACTTCGCTACATTGCAAAATATAGAATCCCATCCCGATACGATTGGTCGACCCAGGGGATTAAGGAGATCTTTGTGGATCTTAGGCAAGGTATACAAAGTTGGAATCTTGGGATGCAAAATGTCAAAAAATCTGACAAGATCAGAATCAATGACGCCTTCCAACATGGTGTCATTGAGCATAACCCTCAGTTGTACCTGCAACTTAAAAGTGGGATTAGACCTAAGTTTGATGTCCTTGTTATTTAACTATCTGAGTATTTCATCAATATACTGTGTAGTGTTGAGAACCACTACAGCACCCCCCTTGTCAGCAGGTTTTAAAGTAATTTCTTTATCATTGGATAGAGGCCTCAATGCCGCCTGTTCATTTCTACTCAAATTTTTACATCTCTCTCAACAAATGCAATGAAGGTCTCTAAACAGTGATGGGAGGTAGGGAGGTGGTAGTTACTCTTGTTCCTCAGACCGACCTCCAAGAGGGAAATACCTTTTTGCGTGCCGGGCTGCCCCACAGACCCAGGAGTACAAGTGTATGAAGCAAACACATCTTTCAAACATTTCTAAAAAAAACGTTTAAGGTCCAGATCCAACTGGAACCAGTCAATATCCGTTTTAGGGCAAAATAATAAACCCCTAAAAAGCACCTGTATCTCAGTTTCATTAAGGGCTCCTACCCATTTCTGTTTTTTTAATGCTGCATTAACACTGCGTTTTTTAACGTAAATAGAGATGAGCGAGCGTACTCGGAAAAGCACTACTCGCTCGAGTAATTTGCTTTATCCGAGTATCGCTGTGCTCGGGTCTGAAGATTCGGGTGCCGCTGCGGCTGACAGGTGAGTCGCAGCGGGGAGCAGGGGAGAGCGGGCGGTTGAGAGGGAGAGAAAGATCTTACCTCCGTTCCTCCCCGCTCTCCCCTGCAGCTCCCCGCTCCGTGCCGGCACCCGAATCTTCAGATCCGAGCACAGCGATACTCGGATAAAGCAAATTACTCGAGCGAGTAGTGCTTTTCCGAGTACGCTCGCTCATCTCTAAACGTAAATGTCAATGGGACTTTCTAATGTTAAAAACGCATCGCACAAAAATCGCAAAGCACAAACTTGCGATGTGTTTTTACTAGAGATGAGCGAGCATACTCGTCCGAGCTTGATGCTCGTTTGAGTATTAGGGTGCTCGAGATGCTCGTTACTCGAGACGAGCACCACGCGGTACTCGTCTCGATTAAACGAGCACTGACCATTGAATTCAATGGAGCCGGCAATACAGCCGGCTCCATTGAAAGCAATGGGCTGCCGGCGATCGCGGGATGAATTGTCGGGAAGGGCTTAAATATATAAGCCCTTCCCTGCAATTCATCCAGAAATGTGTAAAAATAAAAAAAATATATACTCCCCTTGTCCCGGCAGAACGATGTTAGCCCATTGAATTCAATGGAGCCGGCAATACAGCCGGCTCCATTGAAAGCAATGGGTTGCCGGCGATCGCGGGATGAATTGTCGGGAAGGGCTTAAATATATAAGCCCTTCCCTGCAATTCATCCAGAAATGTGTAAAAATAAAAAATATATATATACTCACCTTGTCCCGGCAGACGGAGTTCAGCGCGGCCGGCCTGCAGTGGGTGTGAAGGGGGTGTGAGTCAGACATGCCCCTGATTGGCTCAGTGCTGAGCCAATCAGAGGCAGATCTCACTCACACCCATTCATGAATTCATGAATGGGTGAGTGAGTGTTGCCTCTGATTGGCTCAGCTCAGCTCTCAGCTGAATGACAGCAGTTCAGCACCACAGTGCAGGGGACAGCAGGAGAAGACGTGGCTGTGCCCCGGCAGCTGAAGGGAGGTGAGTATCTATTTTTTTGTTTTTTAAATCACTTTTAATTCATTTCCAGGGAATGGCTTATATGTAAAGCCCTTCCCTGAAAAAGAATTCAGGTGTGCCAGCGGACCATTGTCTTCAATGGAGTCGCCGGCAGCAGCAGCGGCTCCATTGAAGAGAATGCCTGCATTTTTATTCTTTTTTACACTAAAATCTTTCTTTTTCAGGTAAGGGCTTATATTTTTAAGCCCTTCCCGAAAATTCATCCCGCGCTCGCCGGCAGCCCATTGCTTTCAATGGAGCCGGCTGTATTGCCGGCTCCATTGAATTCAATGGGCTAACATCGTTCTTCTCTGCCACAGCTGTTACAGCTGTGGCAGAGGAGAACGACCGTTATGCTGACAGTGGGGGGGGGGGTCTCACTCTTGCCACTATCGTGGCTTAATAGTGAGACCTCGGAGCCCGAAATGCAGCCCTGCATGTTGATCCTCGCCTGCCCTATCCATTTCTGTGTTTTTTACATGACTTTGGTGATTTGCTAAGATTTTTACAAATGAAAACCTTAGCGGAGCACCAGTCATATACAAAAATGCTCGAGTCGCCCATTGACTTCAATGGGGTTCGTTACTCGAAACGAACTCTCGAGCATCACTGAAAGTTTCGACTCGAGTAACGAGCACCCGAGCATTTTGGTGCTCGCTCATCTCTAGTTTTTACATTAGAAAGTCCCATTGACATTTGCGTTAAAAAAAAATGCAGTGTTAAAAAAACGCAAGTGGGTAGGAGCCCTCAGAGTCCTAGAAGAAAAATTAACCACCAATTGAGCTAAGTCCTCTTGTATTCCATTGGTGTCTGCTGAATCGTGGATCGAGTTTTCATATTCACCATGCTTCTTCCTTGACCACCTGTGGTTGATCTGTCCTCGTCGCAGTCTGTACCGTCCTTCTTTTTTCTCTTCGTTGGAGCCCCATGACCTAAAAAAGAAGGTTTAGAAGTGGAAAAACCCCTCGCAGAGTTATCTGTAGAAACCGAACCAGTAGGTGAACGATCAACCCTTGTCCTGTGTCTCTGCTATCTCATCCTTGATCTACCCCTAGGAAGACCCGGTTTTTGCACCTTCCTTGGAGCTCCCCTTTGTGCTTGCCAGCACTATAATCATTCTGATCGCGAAGCCATTTCGTCCTCTTCATATTTTCCATTTCCTCTTTATATAGCTTCAAGGAGCTATCAATACAGCCACATTGCTGGTCCCTTTCGGACTGTGAGATCTTGCCGAGCAATTGATTAGCAGCAGAAAAAGGATCGCAGAGTTTTCCAATTGCTTTCAATGGTGCCCGCAATGCTGCCGCCAGCCCCATTGACAACTGGGTGTTCTTGCAGAAAGATAGAACATGCTGCAATGTGTTTCCTACATTGTGTTGCAATGCGGGAAAGCCTTGCTTATGTGTATGACCCCATTCAAAATAATGGGTTTAGATATTTGTGCAGGAATTGTGCATCTCGCAATGCACAAATCTCACCAATATGAAGGCAGCGTAATACTGTGTTTTTTGTCTATGTTCCCTCTGACTTGTTAAGTGCTGCAGAATATAGCAAACAGAAGAAAAGCAAACTGGAGTGCAGGACCTATTATATATTTATTACATATAGAAAATTCATACAAAGAAAAAACATAAAAGTACACACATATAAAAACACATTAAATCTAAAAAATCCCAACATAATGATATGTGTCCCCTGAGAAAAGCATGACATAAATCAGAATAGATATATATCACGCTGCAGAATATGTTGGCACTATGTAGAGATTACTGTTGGACTGGGATACCTATGGTCCATCCTACAGTTATATGCTGATATTAACAGTTTTGTCAGGCTTCATACACGTGTACATTATGGTGCTGTAACAGAACTGTATATTAGGATAGAAGAGCCAAGCTTACTGCATAAAATACTCTACAATAGCAGAACCAAGCTTACTACCCACATACGGTACCAGAATAGAGCTTATTGTATAGCTACAATACCAGATCCAAGCTTAGAGCAGACATACAATAATAATCGACCTTACATTAGTGCTATGGTAACAGAACTAAACTGACTTCAAAGACCTAGTACTTGAACCAAGCTTAGGCCGTTTTCACACGGCCGGAAAAACGCTCAAGATTTCTTAGCTGCGGGACACACAAATCTTGCAAGAATATGAGCCCCATTCTTTTGAATGGGGTCATATACATGAGAAATCTTTTTATTTTTTCTTGTGATGTGATGTGGAAAAAAATCGCGGCATGTCGTACCTTTGGGTGTTCCCTCAGAACGCCTCGCCCATTGTTTTCAATGGGGCTGGAAAAAAGAGGCACACAAGTGCGATGCAATGCGAGGTTTCCCATTGAAAAAACACGTGCTGATATGTCATAGAGGGCATATAGTTGCCTCCTTTTTTGTAGTATATAAAGTGCAAGGTGAAAATAGAATATATTTGAATATGCGCTGCATATTATTAGTAACTTTTGGGGCTTATTCACATGGCCGTGTGCTACAAAGAAAATTCCCCAGGGGCCAATCCAAGCATATATATCATTGTGCGCATGCCCGCTATCAGCTTTTTCCAGGACCAGAGTGGTGATGCCCAGGGCTCTTGCGCTGGATGAGGGCACACTTAGGGGAGTATAACCTTATTTCTCCATTTTACACCATGAACATTAAGTTTTAGAATATTTAGAAGTGGTAGGATTGTTTGTATGTAAAATCCCTATGTATGTCCAGCGTAACAGCTCATTCACCTGAGTGTATTTGAATAGCGTATTACGTGCGTGATGTACGCACGTATAATAAGCGGTACCTTGTAAAATTCAATACAGTAATTCTCGCTGTCCCACTCACACTAGTAGTATTTCATGCATATGATGCTTGCACAAAAAAGAATGCATGTTTGATTTTACTGCGTATTACGGACGATAGAGCCCTATTGTTCCCTATGGGTGTGTATAAAACACTATTCATACGCAATTACATTGTGTATTTGTAGAGCTGTTATGCAATGTTGCTACGCGCCGGAGAGAGATATGGCAGTGTGCGTGAGATACGCTGTACTATGCAATCTAAAATCGCTGCCATATGCGGCGATATGCTGGCTCACACTGCGTAGAACACTGCGTTTTACCACACGCTCGTGTGAATGAGCCTTAAAGGGAATCTGTCAAAATGTTCTAGCAGTCCTCATTGAGAGCAATACAAGGTAGTGCCGGTCACACTGATTACAGTGTTAGGCCTTCCTCACACAGGCGATGTTTTTTTCCCCGCAATTACCGCAGTGTTTTCAGCATCGCGGTAATCATGGTATAACGTTCCCATTATTTTCAATGGAGTCTCTCAAACAGGCACTCGATCGATTTTCAAGTGGGGTCTGTTCTGTTTTTCAGCATTTAGCGCACCTCATCAATGATGGGGAGTGATAAAAGCTGTCGTCGACCGCTGTCGAAAGCAAAAGGGAATCGCGGCAAAGCGCCACGATCAAAAATGCAACGCTTTGTTGAACACCTGTATGAGGGAGGCCTTACTTGTATATCCGCTATGTGTATCTGTGCAGTAGTTTTGGAGAAACTTGTATTTTATTAGTAGCAGCCAGACACAGAACTTGTCCTGCATATTCATAAGCAGCGAGCTGGCTACACCCACTCTGCCATCCAGCCAATGATTGGCGTCTCTCTCTCTACTCAATATTAGGCAGACAGCAGTCAACTATTGGCTGGAGGGTGGAGTGGGTATGGCTAGCCTGCAGTTCATGAATATCCAGGACTACTTTAAGTAGTCCTCCATGCATGTGCTGCTACTGATAAAATGCATGTTTCTCCAAAACTACTGTACAGATCCACACAACAGACCTATCACTGCAATCAGTGTGGCATGCACAACATTGTGCTGCTTTCTGAGAGGGATGCAAAAAGATGGTGACAGAGGCTCTTTAAGGATAGGCCATCAAAATGAGATTAGTGGGGATCTGACTCCTGGAGCCCCCACTGATCAGGTGATTGAAGGGGCTGTGACTGCATCCTTATTTACAAGACATAATCTTATACATATTTTAACAATTATTCTGGGTATTACAGCTCAGAGCAGCTCAATCCCATTGATGTACAAAGCAACTTCTAGTAAACTATGAAGGGGAAGACCACTCAGATTAATAAAGGGTTGTGATTTGTAGAAATATTATTTTAGCAAATATTGCATAATTCATCTGATTAGAAAGCAATTTGTGTATCTAAATCTGTATTTACATAATCCTAGCAAATTAACTGTATTTTATCTATTTTAAAAATTATTTTCACTTTTTCTGTTCTATATTTTTTTTTCAACCTTTTTTAAAATTGGGGCATACACAGCTCATTTTCTTAGCACTTGAAAATATAATGTAAGATGAAGTCTGGTTATTTGACATCAAAGAACCTATGACTTGCAATCTTTCTGCAAAGTTTCAGCATTCTTAAATGAAATTGTCTGGCAGCATATTCTGTGCAAAACTGGAAGACATCAATTGGCCAAAGAATTCAGAATCAGTAAAAAGGAATGAAAGAAAAAGTGTTATATTTATGCAAAGATAGAGCTCTCCCATCTAATAAATGTTTGATTATATATCTGATGCCTGACAAGGCTTAGATATTGCTTCCCAACTTTTATGGCAAACCTTCTGCTTTAAAGCTTGAATCATTCCTTAACGGCTTCCAACACTTTTTATTGAATATAAATTAAATAAAATGGCCAAGTATTATGGAATGCAGTGATATTCTGGGCAGAATACATGTATAATATCAGAGCTTAGAAAAGTTTGATATAACTTATTTCCTGCAGTGGAACAAAATTATCTATCTTTATCCGTTTAGTCAGGGACGACTCTTGGGCACTTTATGGATCAGCCTCTTCTTTCAGTTCAATCATGTATATGTTGGTGTTGGCTTTGATAGTAACAAGCCAGCGCGTTTTTCAGCGGCCAGATCTTATTTTGCCGCTGAACAATCCATATATTATCAATGTTTCTAATGCATTAGCTTGCCGAAGTATGAGAGTCTCTGTTTCTTAATTTTGCCTTCCAATGAAAACTTTGGTTTGATGCGGTCTAGGACTGTTTTTTTGCGATCTTGGCAGTCCAAGAAATTCGTAGGAGTTCATTTTCTGGTTCACTTTCGTCAGTGTCCAACTTTCACAGCCATGAGTTGTGATTGGCAAGATGATTGATTGCGTTGACTGTTCGGCATATCGTTACAATGCTTATGTCTTTGTTTTTCCAGATCTTATCCATACCTAACATTGTGCTGTAAACTAGCGCGTTTCATAATTTTATTTTGGGTCCTGATTCTCCATTCCGACTAATTTTTGACCCGAGGAAGGTGAAATCCTGAACTACTTCAATTTCTTCATTGTTGATTTTCTTTAAATACAAGTAAAGAGCTGCTTTTTCACTTCTTTAACTTTTAGCATCAGTTGTTCAAGATCTTCCTGACTTTCTGCTAGCAAGGTTGTATCATCTGTACAGCATAAACACAATCTGTAATTCAGGGTTCACAACCCACAGGGCCACAGTCACTGCCACGCGCGGGGGTCTGGAGGGTGTCCTCCATCAGATGCATGACAGTCCCAGAATTGGTCCAAACTGAACCTCAGGCTAGCAGCCCTTCTAGCTCCACTGAGCTATCGCATCCCCCGGAGTGTGACAGGGACTGGCTCTTGTGTATCTCACCTCATGCCACACCCGGGGTGTTAACCCTCTGGTTTCTTTTTTTTTTTTTTTTTTACAGATAGCAGAAAGCCTGTCCAGCAGCCTCTGCAGTCCGTTCTGACACTGCATTCCTACATACTGCCCGCCATCCCCCTCCCAATTAAGGCTGTATGCCTTATCACCGCTTTTGCCCCTCCGGGGTCAAAACACCAGGCTCAGGTGTCTCTCTTTTTAACTGGAACCTGTTCAGGTCCTTGTATAGAGTCTGTTCCTACTGACTCAGTTTTTTCTAGTCTCTGCAACTTCTTTTACAGGAATTTCTTCTTTTTTTAATTCATTCAGCTTTTCCTGAAAAGCTTGACTGCTGCCTCCTTCAGAAACTTGCCCTTTGAGTTTATTGAGCTCAGACGCCATTATTTCTTTTGCAGTTAGTGCTTCTTGAAGACGTTTACCCGGGCTCCTCACTGTATTCTCATATGGTGTGTATCTGACTTTCCTCTCCTTCTAAGCACTTGTCGAGCATAACCCCAGTCTCTTCTCTGCTTCTCTTCTTCAATCTCTGAATCTAACTCTTCCTTTGTAGGTTTCAGTTCACTGATGAGTTGGTTCTTGGAGCTAGCATCCCTATGATAGGCTTCTGCCATTACTTTCTGTTGGACAAACTGTCCAGATTTGACAGCAATATTTTGCCATAGTTTTTCCAAGATTTCTGCTGCAGCTTCTAAAGCCATCTAATCTTCAGCATCCTCATCTTTTCAACATGATTTGGTATACTTTACCGCTTGTGTAACACCCCAATACACTTACTGTGCATATGGCCGGAGGCCTAGTCCTTCTCACGGTGTCACCAAGTCTGGTAAACCAAGGGGGGATTGTTGCAGAGGTATATACATATCACGTCATGACGCCACCGTTCCCACACACAGTTATTTTATGAGGCGGAGTAATAAACACAGAGGCTTGTGTGTCGTACCTCGGGACCTCAGGAACGGTTGAGAAACGGTAAAACTTCACTCGAATAAACTTGAAATAACAGGCGGCTACAGGTATCATTCACTTGCATAAAATTACAGGCAGAAGCTCAGAGGTTGGGAGGAAACATGGGAACAATAAGGTCCTATAGTCCATATTCTCTATATGTCACCGGTCCAAGAAATTAGGTATACTCCGGAGGAGGTAAAAGGTAGGGGGTCACTCCACATACACTCTGGCAGAGAATTATTGAAGAAAGGCTTAATCTAGATGTACCCCGCACAACATCCGCATGGGTATCACAATTACATACCCCTGTGTGGTGAACCTAATGGCGGATGGCCACACAGGAAAAAATGATGCCTGTAGTGTGAACGGGTACATGGTATGTTGGGTTGCTCTATACAGAATTATTTGGGGGTCGCTCTCACTCGTTCTCTCATGCGTTTAAAATGCGGTAGGGATATCTCTCCTCCTCCATATGAGACACAAGGAAACCAGAGATGTCTCCCTGTGCCCCTGCGGTTTCTCTAGCGGATCGGGAAAGAGGGAAGAGCCTCAGCTCAGACATGGAGAGCCTCTCTTTCTTTTCCATTTTCAATGCAAGGAAGCTAAAGTTGCTTCCCTGCATCTCTGTGGGTCCTCCAACAGCATGGGTAGATGGATGATCATCAACAACTTTTCCTGCTCTCAGACTCACTTTTATAACCTCACTTTTACCACATGACACAGTAGGAAAGATACATTCAGCAGCAGAGCTGACAGATAATGATTTTATGGGAGTTAACTAGAGATGAGCGAACCTACTCAGCCACGCCCCTTTTTCGCCCGAGCGCCGCGATTTTCGAGTACTTCCGTACTCGGGCGAAAAGATTCGGGGGGCGCCGTGGGTGAGTGGGGGGTTGCAGCGGGGAGTGGGGGAGAGGGAGAGAGGGCTCCCCCCTGTTCCCCGCTGGTACCCCCCGCTCCGCCATGCCGCCCCCCGGCGCCCCCCGAATCTTTTCACCCGAGTACGGAAGTACTCGAAAATCGCGGTGCTCGATCGAGTAATTACTCGAAACCAGTATATTCGCTCATCTCTAGAGTTAACCCTTCAGATGCTGCAGCTGTGCGACATACCTACATACTGAAAATTGACATGACAGTTTTGCATCCACATAACACAGAACATGTATGACATTTATGGAGGGGACCAGGATGTTGTTCTGGGACACTATACTCGTATCTTCTTTTTTAAGATTCTTTGACAAGATCTTATTTTTATCTGCCTGAACTGGGTCCTAGACCTCTCTAATCTCTGAACCTTCCTCTTAGCAACACAACTATTTGATTCCCAGTGTTTAATCTTTGCATGCAACTTCTTGGCAATCCCTTGAAATACAGCCTTTTCCTCTGATACCACTCTCAGGGTGTGTGTCAAGGTTAACACTCTTTCTTATGAGCCACTTCTTCACCCTGGTCACATTCAGTGACATATGTTGCTGAACTGATTTTCTCTTCAGTAAGCTCCTGTTCACACAGCTTCTGTTTCTTCTCCAGTTTGGACACAAGCTGCTGTTGGCAACTAAGCTCCAAAGTAACATCTTCTAATTCCTGTTTTAAACTTCTCAAGTTTATCACAGGCAGATGCTTTTTCTTTTGTATTTCTTTGTATGTCTCTTTTCTGCTTTTAACAGAATCCAACTTATTGGATCGCTGACCTCTGTCCGAAAATGGGCACCACACATGTAAAAGTGGCTCCAGACACATAGATTTTTTTTTGAACTGGCACCTGCCAGCATTTATTCAGAGCACCACTGCAAACGTATAGCATAAGCGCAGTCCATAATTTAGGGTTCACAACCCACAGGGCCACTGTCACTTCACCTGGGGCGCCTGGAGGGCGAAATCCTCCATCAGACACGTGACAGTCCCAGAATTGGTCCGCACCAGACTTCCAAACTGGATCTCAGGCTAGCAGACCTTCTAGCTCCACTGAGCTATCACCTCCCCCTGAGTGTGACGGGAACTGGCTCTTTTGTATCTCCCCTCCTGCCACACTCAGGGTTTTAACCGTCTGTTTTTATTTTTCAGGTATGAGAATGCCTGTCTAACAGCCTCTGCAGGCCATTCTGATACTGCATTCCTGCACAGGATATTGGGTTCTAATTCTGTTACTTATTCTTTTTGCAGTTGATGGTTTCCGCAATCATTTAGTCCAGTTCTTCTACATATTCCCACTGTCTATGCTTTATTTGTTCAGGATTGTTTAAATTCTTGCTGTTCTGATCAAAATTGTGGTTGCATTGCACGATGCAAAAGAAATACCAGCCTATTTAATGAGCGATGAGCTTTCTGGTGCATTCTTTTTTGTTTTCTTCTTCTAATTTCATGCAGCATGCATTCCAAAACAGTTCTTTGTCTTTTTTCGCTTTACGCATAAACTGTGCATTTAGCTCTTGGAAATTGTCCTTGTTTCCATTAACTTTTCCTTGTTATCGAATGTCATCGGATGGTGTCTGCTAATAGCCAGGTTGTTTTTCTCATTATTTTTTTGCATGGTATATTTTCGTTTACCATTTCCATTGTAATGCTTATGATTTACTCCCATACTTCGTCTAGCTCTTTTTTAAAGGTTTTAAGCAATTCAAAGCGATTCTTTACTTCTACTGCATAAGCAAGAGGCATCAAGTCAGTGTTGAACCTCAATGCTGCTACTGTTTTTCTACGATTTCAGAAACATAGTTTAATTTTAGCATCAAGCAATTTGTGGTCAGAACCAAAATTGGAACAGTCAGTTACTGGTATCATTTCATTCTCCTTAGCCATATTTCCCTGTTGTTGGCATTTCTTCTGTGCCAATTTTTGAATTGAAATGAATCAACCAATTGATGTAAACTATGTCCATTTTTGGGATTTGTCAGTGGTAGGGGCATAAATTTGTATTATGGATATGATGCATGGTTTTCCGTTGATTCAGATGGTCATGATTCTATCACTTATGGCACAGAAACCATAGACAGCTTTACTAATCTTTTTGTTCGCAATGAAAGCACTACCTTTCATTTCATGAGTAGTAAACTGTGAAATCGCTGCTGGTAAGGTATCCATTCCCTGTCCAATGAAGTGACTGATCTCAAGAAAGTCAATGATTTATCATTGCATTTCATTCTTTATAATGTTTAATTTGCCAATGTTCATTCCACATACGTTCCATTTTCTAATTTTATGCATGTTAGTAAAGTGCGAGTGATCTGTTTCTCTACAGCCAATATCAGCAGGCTGCAAATTCCAGACTTACTTCCCCGGTAACATTGTAAATGCTGTCCAGCCTGGGGATGCCAACCCTCCAGCACCATATCTTCAAGCATGTTTTCTAGCGAATTCATGAAATATTTTGGTGGTATATAATGAAATACTATTCCCAGATGATGCCTAAAATTATAAACTTTATTGATAAACTATAAAAAGGGCTAAATGTAGTAGAGCAAATTGTGTTAATTTCATAGTAAAGCGATTTTCTGGTGTGCAGGATAATGTAATGTTCAGAAACGCGTGACAAATTTTTTTGTGATATGTACGTGGTATCTGTAAAAATAGGAGAAATAAAACTCTAGGTAAACTATGAGCCCCTTAACGCCCAGATAGAAAGACCTCTATGAAAATATTAAATAAAACACCAAAATCCCAACCCTCAGGATCTTTCAAATGCGGGAAAACAGGTTGCAAATGCTGCAGTAATATATACAATAAAAGAAAATTTGCTAAAATAGGAACGAGTAACCCCCCTTTCCAAATATAACAATTTCTTAACTGCAGCTCAGAACACCTAATATATTTAATAGAATGCCCCTGTAACTTGCGTTACATAGGACGCACAATAAATTCCCTACGCAGTAGACTTAATCAGCATAGATATAACATCAAAAGGGTTTTTTTTTAAACACAGCGTCTCGAAACATTTTTTTGCATACCATAATTCTGATCCATCTGCCCTTATAATCACACCACTGGAAAAAATCCCAATAGGTGAATTTTACCAACTTAGAGCAAAGGAGATGTTTAAAGATGAGCGAACACCAAAATGTTCGGGTTCGCGTTATTCGAAACGAACTTCCCGCGATGTTCGGGTGTTCGTTTCGAATAACGAACCCCATTGAAGTCAATGGGCGACCGGAACATTTTTGTATTTCGCCGATGCTCGCTAAGGTTTTCATGTGTGAAAATCTTGGCAATTCAAGAAAATGATGGGAACGACACAGCAAGTTCTCCTCTGCCACAGCTGTAACAGCTGTGGCAGAGAAGAACGATGTTAGCCCATTGAATTCAATGGAGCCGTCAATACAGCCGACTCCACTGAATGCAATGGGCTGCCGGCGATCGCGGGATGAATTGTCGGAAAGGGGTTAAATATATAAGCCCTTTCCTGCAATTCATCCAGAAATGTGTAAAAATAAAAAATATATATATACTCACCTGGTGCCGACAGACGGAGTTCAGCGCGGCAGGCTGCAGTTCTCCTGAACTGCTCTGAACAGCTGTTAGTAGTATTCAGCAGCCGGGGATTTTAAATCCCCGCCTGCTGAATAAGATGCCTCTGAATGGTCACAGCCTGACCAATCAGAGGCCAGCCCTCACTCACACCCATTCATGAATTCAGCCTGCCGCGCTGAACTCCGTCTGTCGGCACCAGGTGAGTATATATATATTTTTTATTTTTACACATTTCTGGATGAATTGCAGGAAAGGGCTTATATATTTAACCCCTTTCCGACAATTCATCCCGCGATCGCCGGCAGCCCATTGCATTCAGTGGAGTCGGCTGTATTGCCGGTTCCATTGAATTCAATGGGCAAACATCGTTCTTCTCTGTCACAGCTGTTACAGCTGTGGCAGAGAAGAAGGATTTGTCTTCTATATGTTCTCAATGGGGTTGGCGCTGCTGCCGTCGGCCCCATTGAGCGCATATAGAAATGATTTCTCAGGGAAGAAAGTTAAAGTAACCCGAACATCCGAACATCGTGTGGTGTTCGTTACGAATAACGAACATCCCGAACACCCTAATATTCGCCCGAGCATCAAGCTCGGACGAGTACGTTCGCTCATCTCTAGAGATGTTTTATATTTACTATTTTAATACATTGAGCCCTTTTGGCCTAAATGTAACACTGGAAAAAATATAGATATTTTAGTATGAAAATCTAAGAACAAGAGAATATATAATACGTAATACTCTTTTTATTGAAATCTTCCAATTTTATTTATAAACTAATTTATTTATTGATTTGTAATAATGAGACGTGTATATGAGATCTGCACAGTTTTATTATAATGTTGTTTTAATATAATGTTGTTTTATCATATAGAGTGTATTTTATATTGCCTTTTATAATCAAATATTCTATTGATGATAATATGTATCTAATGTATTCTAATACGTAACCACCAACGGAGCGCATTAGTTATGCTCCATTGATATATTTCCACATCACGTGATTGGTCAACCTGTCCCACATCAGTACGTCGGTACATGTCACCACCGGTGGAACGCACATAGTGCGCTCCATGGGGAATCCCTGCATCACGTGAACGCGACAGAAGTCAGCATCATTAGTGGATGCCGCAAGTCGCTGCAATTCAGCGTCTCCATGTGAGAAGGGTAATTACCTTTTCCTTTAGATGTACAAGGTGTATATATATGTGTATGTTGGTCCGTATAAGCATGCTTGAAAAAGGCTTATGTGTTAAGCTGAAACAAGTCGCTGCAATAAAAATTATATGTTAAGTTATTGGACCATCTCCTAAGTTTTACTACACGGCTTCTGGGATCGGGGTTCCATTGGACCAGGCACCCCTGACAAGCAAGTTCTCTTTCTTTTCCAGTATTTTAACCCCTCTGCCATTGGAGCGCTGAGCATTTTTACTGATACCACGTACATATCTTTATTCCCTGTGGCATATATTATGCCTAGAGTCTCCTCATGACGCTCTCCTGATGAGATGCCTCTACAGGTCGGTGGATCACAAGAGATTAACCCTTATTGAAGTGTTCAACACCAGCTTGGATTAGATGACGGACCGGTATCTACTACTAATATAGTAGACCGGTCACGTCAGGGTGAGTCCATCCCTCTTCTCTCTGCATAGATATAAATTTGCATACATTAACTGCTTCATTGCCCCACTGGAGCGCTGCCTCTGATTTCTGCCCCAATTTTTTTTTGAGGTATCCTTATATCTCTCTGTACTCTGAGTCAGCCACTCAATGTAAATGACTACACACATGGAGTTCCAACATAGATCCTGAAATAGAGCAATTGTCTTTGGAGCATAATGTTAGCACCTAATGTGGAAAAAACTTTGGCTCAAAATCAATGAACAGTTATACTGGATATGATAATAGGTTTAATGGATATGTCAGTTTCCACTTATTATTGATCTAGACTGAACTGAAAGGGGGGTAGTTCCCATAACAAAAGACATTTTTCAGGTAATGATAGTCAAATAAAGCAGAATTCTGGCTTGACAAAGCTGGTTCAGGCTTATTAGAGCAGTTTAATTCTGTCTAACGCTCAACAAGAAATGTATCAAGCTGTATTAGCTACATAATGCAGATTCTGTCTATGACTTATTTGGGTCCTCAATGGCCCAATAAACCTTGAAACTAAGGTAGATTGCCACTCAGTAAATTTCTCATTCGTTCACAACAGTGGTGGCTAAAGTGAAGTAGGTCACCTTATCTTTCTTCACTCATTCCCATTTTTCCAGGGTTGGGACCGTCACATAGCTGTATTATGAACGCTGTGTTTAGTCGATAACACAACCATGTGGCTGGGTTGGAACTAGTTTAATTCTATTTATAGTAGAAAATTGTACATAAATTTATATAAAAATGCTTAAACAGTTTACTATTCGGAAGTTTAACTTGAATTTGTTGCCTTATCGTTATTACTGAGCGAACCTACTCGTTTCGAGTAATTACTCGATCGAGCACCGCGATTTTCGTGTACTTTAGTACTCGGGTGAAAAGATTTGGGGGGCGCTGGGGGGCGGGGGGAGGCGTGGCAGCGCGGGGGGTAGCAGCGGGGAACAGGGGGGAGCCCTCTCTCTCTCCCTCTCCCCCCCACTCCCCGCTGCAACCCCCCACTCACCCACGGTGCCCCCCGAATCTTTTCGTTCGAGTACGGAAGTACTCGAAAATCGTGGTACTCGGGCGAAAAAGGGGCATGGCCGAGTAGGCTCGCTCATCTCTAGTTATTACATAATGATATTTTATTTATGGAGTGGTTATGTTATGGTATACTACACTTGATACGCCAGCCCGGGTGCCCTAGATCTCACCCACAACCCCTGTCCCTGCCTGCTTGCCTCCACTCCTGGCTAACCCCAGGCGGGCAACTGGGCGGCGGTCCCTACTCTCACTAGGGACCGAAAAAGCGATGCTGGCGTATCAGGATGGGAAGGGTAGAACACTGACAGAAAAGGCAGATGTAAATAACCAACACGAACAATAAGGGACAAAAGGTTTCAATAACGACTTATGAAAAATCCTGTGAACCCTCCATGTAGCTGGCAAATCAAGTTACTACACGTGTGATGACAAAGGGACCCACATGACGCGGCACCAGTTTCAAAGACAGAACCTTCAGTTTGAGATTTCTAGAAGACAAATATACCTTCTGTCCCATCCTGTAATTATTTCTTTTACAAAAATCTTGCAAAATTCTATCGCAGAAGGTAGCTTCTTTAACGCCACGAAATGTGCCATTTTTGTGAAACGGTCTACAACAACTAGGATAGTGGTGAACTTCTGAGACTCAGGTAGATAGGTGATAAAATCTACCGATAAATGCAACCACGGACGAGAAGGCACCCGTAATGGTCTCAGAGGCCCCTCCGGACGACGATGACGACTTTTACTGCGTGCACAGACAGAGCTTCCCTTAACAAAGTCGCGGATCTCCCGAGACATGCCTGGCCACCAGTAGTGTCTAGTGCAGAGATCCAGAGTCCCCTGAACCCCCGGATGGCCTGCGAGAACAGATGAGTGAGACTCTTCAATGACTCTAAGACGCAAGGTCTCTGTCACAAACCATCTGCCCTCCGGCACCCCTGAGGGATAGTCCTGCTGACAATTTTATAGATGAGGAACGAGATAAGATTCTACAGCTGCCACCACGACTCCAGGTGCCAAGATATTCTCTGGAGCCACTGTCTCACTTTCCGGCGAACCAAAACTCCATGAGAGGGCATCTGCCTTCACGTTCTTCTCCCCTGGAATATATGTAACGACGAGGTTAAACCAGGTGAAAAACAACGCCCACCTGGCCTGACGAGCTGTAAGTCTCTTAGCGTTGGCAAGATATACCAAGTTTTTATGAACAGTGTACACGGTAATGGGATGCCTTGCCCCCTTAAGATGGTGACGCCACTCTTCTAAAGACCACTTAATCGCCAATAATTACGATTGCCCACGTCGTAGTTATGTTCCACCAAACTGAACTTCCGCGAGAAGAACACACACGGACTATACCCAGATCTTCCACTGACTTCCTGAGACAATACAGCCCCTGCCCCCTCCTCAGACACATCGACCTCAATGAAGAACGGTCGCCGTGCGTCAGGCTATACTAGCAGCGGGGCAGCAGTAAACGCCCTTTTGAGAAGACTAAAAGCCTCTAGGGCTCTGGCGACCATCTTACCAAGTCGGCACCCTTCTTGGTAAGATCGGTCAGGGGTTGAACAATAACAGAATAATTCTTAATGAATTTACGGTAAAAATTTGCCACACCTAAAAACCGCTGGAGAGCTTTCAGGTTATCTGGTCTGACCCATTGGGAGATTTCTGCCACTTTATCAGACTCCATTTGAAACTCTGTGGGTGAAATCACATAACCAAGAAAAGACACTTCTTGAGTACCAAAAATGCATTTCTCCAACTTGACAAAAAGTTGGTACTCACGCAAACGGGTCAGAACCATCCTCAGGTGCCGCACTTGTGAATCCCAGTCTGGGGAATACACCAGAATGTCATCGAGATATATGACCAAAAATACCCCCAGGAAGTCGTGGAAGACCGCGTTCATAAAACCCTGGAACACAGTGGGGGCATTACAAAGTCCGAAGGGCATGACTAGACATTCAAAATGTCCGAACGAGGTGTTGAACGCGGTCTTCCACTCATCTCCCTTTCGGATGCAAATTAAATTGTAAGCCCCCCTTAAGTCCAATTTGGAAAACCAGTGGGGCTCTACCACCTGATTCAATAAATCAGGAATCAGGGGCAAGGAGCACTGGTTCTTCACTGTAATTTTATTTAAAGCCCGATAATCCACACAAGGCCTCAATGTCTCATTCTTCTTCCCTACAAAGAAGAGACCTGCCCCGGCAGGGGACCTGGACTGCCTGATATGTCATTTGGCCAGAGACTCTGAGATATAGAAATTAAGGGCTTCGTGCTCACGCCCAGACAAAATGAAAATGGCACCCTTAAGGATGGGACTGTCGGGGATCAAATCAATACCACAGTCCCACTCCCTATGGGGAGGCAAAGTCTCAGACCGTTTCTTGGAAAATACATCATGAAAATCAGACAAGTACTGAGGAATAAGTATGGTATCTGCTGAACACATGGATATAGTAGCTAAGTGACTATGACAGGACAACCCCCAATGTGTCAATTCCCGAGTGGAGCAATCAAATTGGGGATTGTGCAGTGCCAACCAGGGCATACCAGGCACTACATCAACAGACATCCTTTCCATTACCAAGAACAACATATTCTCAGAATGGAGAACACCCATAGTGAACTGTAAAATGGGAGTCCTCCATTGTACAACACCTGCAGACAGAGGGGTAGAATCAATACTAGTGAGGCATATGGGAATCTTTAATGCCGAGAATTCAGTCATCAGAGGTCTGACAAAACTTAAACTAATCAAATTGGCAGCAGCACCCGAATCAATAAAAGCTTGACCGGACAGAGTGACATTCCAGAAGCCAATCTGACAAGGCACCAACAACTTAGGGAGTACCTGTGATCCTAGGCGATCCTCCCAAAAATCGCCTAGGATCTAAAGTTTTCCGCCAGTTCGGAGTGATGTTGTAGACACTTCTGAGGACAGGTCACTACACGATGTCCGGCTTTCCCGCAATAGAGGCAGAGATGATGAATCATCCGGAACTGTCGCCGTTCCTCGGGACTTAGCGGGTCCACTTCCATAGGCTCGGCACCAGAAGTTGGCATGGGAGAAGTGGGAGCAGGTCTGCTGGATTCCCTAGCCTTACGGGCCTGATGTTCCTCTTTTCTAGATCTCAGCCTCCTGTCAGCTTTAACCGCCAATTCCATCGCATCATTGAGTGTCACGGGAGCGGAATGAGAAATGAGTAAATCCTTGACGGTGTCAGAAAGACCCAACAAAAACACGTCTTTAAGGGCACTATCGTTCCAAGAGGTTTCACCTGCATACAGTCTAAATTTAGAGCAATAGTCCTCTACCCACTGCTGCCCCTGACATAGAGACATGAGATGAGATACCACCAACCCGCACGGTCTGGCTCATCAAAAATACCTCCAAGTTCCAGAAAAAACAAATCAACTGACTGCAAGCATGCCGAACTCTCGGGTAAGGAGTAGGCCCATGTCTGGGGGGAACCCCGAAGTAAGGATATAATCAATCCAACTTTCTGGGATTCTGAGCCAGGGGAGCAGGGATGCATCCGAAAATCTACGTACCTGCTGAAAAACAAAAAACTTGCTTCTCTCCCCTGAAAATACCTCAGGAAGGGGACACTTGGGCTCAGGAATAGAAGGGGCGGCAGAAACATGCATGAACTCCCGCTGCTCCTGGGCCACCATACGACTGCTCAGGTTTTGGATCACGTCCACTAAATCCTGCAACTGACTTGTGAGGGTACTCATGGCCTCCATGGAAGAGCAATTTTAAGGGCCAATTATTATGTTACGGTATACTACCCTTGATACGCCAGCCCAGGTGCCCTAGATCTCACCCACAACCCCTGTCCCTGCCTGCTTGCCTCCACTCCTGGCTAACCCCAGGCGGGCAACTGGGAGACGGTCCCTACTCTCACTAGGGACCGAAAAAGGGATGCTGGTGTACCAGGATAGAAAGGGTAGAACACAGACAGAAAAGGCAGATGTAAATAACCAACACGAACAATACTAAGCAGAACTGAGGCAGATGGTAAAACCTGGCGGATAATAGCAAAGTATAGCAAACACGTTGATGGGAGCAGGAGACCAACAGAGGCTGACTAGCTAACACACTGAGGGAAACCAATAACTGGCAGTGATTGCAAGTCTCGGAGGGTGGAGAGAGGGAGACAGCCAAGTCCCAACAGAACACAACAAAAGGGAGCTCGTGCACGGCAGCTGCACTCACAGGTGCACACGCACGGCGCCGTGTGCCACCAGCGCCACGCAACCCACGCCGGCCAGGCACCCATGCCCCCGGCAGCTGGACAACAAGCCGGGGGAACACGCCCTGACTGTGGGACCCTGCACACCACCGCCTCTGGAGGACCAGCAACCACCACATGGTAACAGGTTAACTTTTATCTAGCAGAGAAGCCTTTAGGCCCTTTATAGCACCCGGGCCGAGCTGTGACTTCTACTTCTTAAAACCCTAAAGTTATGCATCTTTCCCTAATATATACTTGTTTTTAGATTTGATAAGCATTCAGAAAAAAATGTTACAAGTTGCCATCACTTGCTGCAAATATCTTATTAAAATAAAGAATGCTTGTGGTCTTCCTATAGATCACCAGGCCAAATCCTTTTTTTTAATGTTTTTTTTTTGCTATACAATTCATTGAAAACCTGATGACAAATTGATATGTTATCTGTTTTTCAGTCTATCACTCACTGACCTCAACAGTGACCCTAATGGAATTGATGAAGTTGGATGAACACCAGATAAAGTCTAGCACTATATTAAGCCCCTTAAACTCTGCTTATACTAATATGGCTTATGATGTATAACAGAGCTACTATGCCAGATCCGTTTCGAAACTAATACTGACGAATCCTGACCGACCCTGCTGACTTTAGTTTTTGATGGCAAGGATAGTGCTGCGGACTGCCCCATTCTTGCCATCAAAAATAAAAGAATGCATTGTGAAAAGAGACTTAGAAGTTAATAGGATTCCCTATGATCCTTTTTCACAAATAAAATACTGTGTGAATTAAGCCTGAAACAACATATACAGTATTTACCGAGAGGTACTGGAAGAAGCATAGGTATTTATAGTTATTACAGTTTTACCATAGCAAAAACAAATATATTAAGTTGTTACCTGCGACTTCATCCGTGTGGAGTTTGTATTTTTTTATCTAATCTGTGTTTTGTTGTGTGTTGAAACATAAAAAGTTGAAAAAGTGAAAGGAATATAACTGCAATATGCTATGTCAGCACAGTTCTGCAAATAAAGGAGATGGAACAATACCTCTGCAGCGCCACCTATTGGAAGGCAGCTTGCCTCTATGTCAATGTTGGACTCTTTATACAAGCCTTGTAACAATGACTGGAAACGGAAAGCCAAGCCAGAATCCATACACAGACAGCTGTTTTTGGGGCGTTTGCGTCTCCATCTCCGTTATTTGCATATTACCCGGAGGAGCGTTAATGCCCTTACAAGTCTCCTCACTCACTCACCTTCTAGATGCTCTCGTTAAGGAGAAAAGATAGCATTCCTGGAGCACAGTCCTGTATACCACATTTTTAGTCTTGTTATTCTTTGCTAGGCTATAAAGGTTTTGTGGGTTGTATATACATGAGCGCATGACATACAGTTGCCCATGAGAAAAACGTTTTTTTCTAAATGTACACCTGCTACCTAAAGTGTTTGCCCTTGAGCCTTATTAATTGTAATCGTGAATGCTATTTTTAGAGGGAATCGCAACCTTTTGAATTGAAAAGTCAAATCCGTCGGTATTATCGGAATGCGTAGAATTAAAATACTGCTGAGGTAAAATAAAAGCTGTGCTAGGATTGGTTGCTATGAGCAACACAGATTTAAAATCTCAATCCATGTTAATATGTCTTTGGTTCAAGTTGTAATCAAAATGTGTCTGTACGTACAGCCCAGTTTTAATTTGTTATACTGCTGAGGTAAAATGAAAGCTGTGCTGTGATTGGTTGCTATGGGCAACACAGATTTTTTTTAATCCCATTAAGGATGTGCCCCTTTTTCTTTTTTTTCATTTTTGTTTTTTCCTCCCCCCTTTTAAAAATTCATAACTCTTTTAATTATCCATCAACGTAGATGTCTGAGGGCTTGTTTTTTGCAGAATGAGTTGCATTTGTCAATGGTGCTATTTAATGTACCATATAACATACTGAAAAACCTTTAAAAAATTCTAAGTGGTGTGTAATGGAAAAAAATAATAATTCTGCCATTTTTGTATGTGTCTTGTTTCAAGGGTGTACACACTGCAACAAAAATTACAAGATAACCTTATTTTATGGGTCAGTATGATTTCTACAATACCAAATTTATGTAGTTGTTGTTTTTTTGCTTTATTACTTTTATTCTTTTTCAAAGCTATTTAATTTTTAGCTTTTTCTGTTGCCATCTTCTGACAGCTATAACTTTGCAAGGGCTCATTTTGTGCCGGTCGTCCTGTAATTTCTGTTGGTACCAATACAAATGCATACGACGTTTTGATTGCTCTTTATTACATTTTTTGGGGGGGACAGGGTGACCAAAAAAGTACAATTCTGGCATTCTTTATTTTTTTCTGATGACGTCAACCGTGTGAGGTGAATAATGCGTTACTTTGATAGATCAGACTTTTACGGACGCAGCAATACCAAATATGTATTTTTGCCTTATTATTTAGATTATTTTGTTATAAATATGGCAAAAGGGTTTTTTTTTACTTTTATTACTTTTTATTTTTTAACAATTAGTAAACCTTTTTAAATTTATTTTAACTTTTTTTTTAGTCCCCAGAGGTGACATAAACTTGCTTAGATCACTCCTGCAGTATAATGTAATGCTATAACATTACATTATACCACAATCTGACAAGCAATCTATCAAGCCACGCCACAAGGCCCCTGGCTGCCATGACACCTGCACAGCAACCCACGATCTTATCGCGGTGGGCAGTGCAGGACCTCAAAACTTGGTTCAGGGCATTTAAATGCCACTGTAAGAATTGGCGGCACTTAACCCTTACCAATCCAATTTTGGATTCAGGGTTTCCTAGGGGGGCTTTCTCTTTCTGATGTTATACAATGCCACCATCTGCTGGCTAAAGCCAGTACTGCAGTATGTGACGCACCAGAGAAGCTCCGACAGTGGAGCATCCGGAAATACACAGTAAAAATACCCCATGGATGTTTTCCGACATTACTGCTGTACAGACTTCAATCTAAATGTAGGAAGAATGATATGCGCCCCCTTCCCCTCGACCTCGCCGCACAGCGTGTCAGCGGAACGGAGATGCGCCTGTACATCATTAAATAACTCTGTCTTATCATACTCCCTAGAAAACTCTATACATTTTGGGGATAAAACGTATTCTATGTCCTTCCTCGAGATGCAAGCTATCTCTCTGCCAAATTTCATCAAAATCACTAGAACAGTCTAGCAGTGAAAAGGTAATAAACAGACAGACAGAGAGTTACTTTCGCATTTATAATACTAGTATGGATTGTTAGGTAGAATAATTTGATTATAATTAGAGATGAGCGAGGGGGCAGGGGCCGGCACGGGGCTGCGGGGGGGAGAGGGGAGGAGAGTGAGAGATCTTTCTCTCTCCCCCTCCCGATCCCCTCCCCAACACCCCACTCTCCCCCGCAGCCTCCCCTGAATCTTCAGGGATGAGCCAGCAGTTACTCGAAAAAGGCGATGCTATCTCGAGTAAATCACCTTACCGAGTATGTTCGCTCATCTCTAATTATAATCTTTGATTATAATTATTTATCTAACATCTAAAATTAACATAAACAACTCAGTTTCTTTAGAATGTAATCACTAACCAAAATATTTATATTCTTATTTACATTGGATTTCAATTGAAAAAAAAACAAAACCTTAGAAACACAGGGGTTTTTTTTTGTTTATTACGCAACTTAAAATAAAACCAAATCTAAACCGTTCTGCTCAGGACCTTTAATTATGTGCTAATTCAGCAAATGCAAAAATTACTTTTAAAATTAAAATCAACAATTGTGGTTTTCTTAAAGGTGTTTTCCTGGCAATTTGTATTTGATGTCCTATTCTCAGGATAGGTCATCAATAGTTGATTGGCAGGGGCCCACCAATCGGGACCTGAAATGATAAGCTGTTCTAGTGTCTGCTGTCATCTGCAAAATATGCAGGGTAGCAGGAGCTGAAACAGCAGATCGTTATTCCTTTTTTTTTTTAGTAACTATCCTCATGCTTCTTTCTCATTACTAACAGTAATATGGCACTTATAGCATTCTGTGGGCCCATTCTGCACCTTGGTTTACTTATAATTAGTGATGAGCGAGCATACTCGCTAAGGGCAATTGCTTGAGCGAGCATTGCCCTTAGCGAGTACCTGCCCGCTCGAGAGAAAAGGTTCGGGTGCTGACGGCGCGCAGGGAGCTGCGGGGGAGAGCGGAGAGGAACAGAGGAGAGATCTCTCTCTCCCCCCCGCTCCCCCCTGCTGACTGCCGCTACTCACCGCTCCCCTGCAACGGCACCCGAACCTTGTCTCTCGAGCGGGCAGTTACTCGCTAAGGGCAATGCTCGCTCGATCAATTGCCTTTCATCTCTACTTATAATCATGCATGCTTTGTTGCATGTGATATTACTAAGGCCGGGCTCACAAGACCGTGTTTGCCGAACATGTTTTGAATGATCATGCAGCAAGTGCATAATATCATGTGTACTTGCCAAGTGCTGCCAATACCCATACACTATCTTAATAGTATGTTGGTGTGTTATACGCCAAGAAAGTGGATGCCATAAATTTATTTTTTTTTGCGTGGCTCGTTGAGTGGCACCAGTAAAGTTAATGGGAAATTGCTACTGCGTATTACACTTGGATAAACTTGTGCGGGTAATACGCAGTGAGCATACGGTCATGTGAAACCGGCTTAAAGGGGTTGTCCCGCGGCGAAAGTGAAAATTTTTTTTTTCACTTACCCCCGCATTCTGCCCTGTTAAAAAGAAAGCATGGGTTAGTTTTTAAAAAGCACATTGCGCTTACCTGCATCAGCGTTCTGCAGCTTCTTCTTTTCTTCTTGTGCAGATGGCGCCGCTGGTCTTCTCCCACGGTGGACCGCAGGTCTTTTCCCATGGTGCACCATGGATTTTCTTCTCCTTCCTTGCGTTCCATTGCTGATTCCAGCCTCCTGATTGGCTGGAATCGGCACACGTGACGGGGCGGAGCTACGATGACGACGCGGTGACCAGCTCTCCGGCACGAGCGGCCCCATTCACCAGCCAGAAGACCGGACTGCGCAAGCGCGTCTAATCGGGCGATTAGACGCTGAAATTAGACGGCACCATGGAGACGAGGACGCTAGCAACGGAACAGGTAAGTGAATAACTTCTGTATGGCTCATATTTAATGCACGATGTATATTACAAAGTGCATTAATATGGCCATACAGAAGTGTATAACCCCACTTGCTTTCGCGGGACAACCCCTTTAAGGTGTTTTGCCTTAGAGGCGTTGCTTTTAATGAAGAGTATGGCAACATATTCTATGTAAGTCAATTGCATCTAATCTCTTTTGTCTACTGCTGAGAATGAGACTTTTCACCAGTTAGTGTTTTTATTTCAATGTAAATATGAGTTCTCACTACTAAAAAAGGAATTTCACTTTAAATTTTGACTTACATGATATCAATTAGTTTGCTGCACAGTAATCAGTGTTTTATGGATATTAATATATACTGGCAGCTTCATTATATAACTAAGAAAAGTCAAGAATAATAGGTATTTGCTTTTCATTCTGTGAGCTTCCCTACTCCCACACAGAAATGTGAGACCGACCTTGCATTAAACTATCAATAAATATTCAGTGCCCATGAGCCACTGTATAAGTCAAGGAGGAAACTGTCCATTTCTGCTTTTTCTAGTTAATTTAGACTTTGTTTGACTGTGCTCCTTTTGAAACCATAAGTAATTATTGATTAGAAAATCCTTTGTATCCTTCAAATCCATTATGTCTTTTATTATATTGATCAAATAAGACTTTTCGTATTTTCCCACAGATTCAATTCTCTGAAGTCTCTTTATGCGGTCAGACAATGAAATTAACATTATACTGTAGATATCATGATAAGTGCACAGAGTGAATGTCTAATGTAGCTATTGATTAGAAAAGCAGGTATATTGTAATTTAAAGTCATGTTTTCTTCTTTTTTTCCCCTTGGAAGTCTATCTAAACAGATGTTCACATGTTCAATTCGTTACAGAAACATGTGCCTCAGCACTCATACACATTTAATATGCGAATAAAATTGTAGAACTCTTTACACTAATCACATAAAAATGCAACTTTGCAGACTGAATCATACCGGTCGTTTGGTTCAGAATTGTCCTCATCATCAGCCTCGGCCGGAGGAATTAGGTAGCCTGAAGGTGGGAGAGAAGGTCCCTCAAGGCCCACTAATTGCTTGGATGGTGTCCACCGGGTTGGTTCTATCCACTGAGATCCTTCTTGGGGGCGATAGCAACCCAATTACAATTTTTCTTGATTGTGGAGTTGGTATTAACCTAATCCATCATGAGGCAGTCAATTGCTTGGGGTAAAACCTCTGGTTCCACCCATTCCTGTATACGCCATTGATGACTCTCTATTATCAAGTTTGAGCCTTTTTTGAGCAATTATCTTTCAGTGTAAATGGGCCTTAACTATACTTTGGGCCTTAAAACCCTTTGGCTTTAATGGCGCAACTAAATAAATTCCAGGACCCATTGCTCACCTGTAAAGCCATCAAGGTGCCAAAATGATAGAACGCCCCCCACAAGTGACCCCATTTTGAAATCTAGACTCATTAGCCCATTTATCTAGGTGTGTAGTGAGCATTCTGACCCCACAGTTGTTTTGCAAAAATTACTATAAAGAATGTGAAAATTAAATAAAATATTTTTTTTCATAAATGTCACTTTCATGACAGATTCCTTTTGTTTCAAACAGGGACAACTGGGGAGATGCACCCCAAATTTTACAGCATTAGTTCTTCTGTGTTCAGCAATACCCCCATTGTAGCCCCATTCTACTTATAGGACATATCGCTAGGCCTATAACGGAGGGAACACTCATTGGATTTCGGGGCATAGCTGAATAAATTCCAGGCCCCACTGCACACTTGTGCAGAAAAAAAATTGCCTCCCTAAAAATAATCCCCCCCCCCTTCCCCATTTTTTGGCATTCTCTAAATCTTAGATAAAAGTAATAATTATAGATGAGCGAACGTACTCGTCCGAGCTTGATACTCGTTCGAGTATTAGCGTGTTCGAGATGCTCGTTACTAGAGGCGAGCACCACGCGATGTTCGAGTTAATTTCACTTTCATCTCTGAGACGTTAGCGCGCTTTTCTGGCCAATAGAAAGACAGGGAAGGCATTACAACTTCCCCCTGTGACGTTCAAGCCCTATACCACCCCCCTGCAGTGAGTAGCTGGCGAGATCAGGTGTCACCCGAGTATATAAATTGGCCCCTCCCGCGGCTCGCCACAGATGCATTCTGACAGAGATCAGGCAAAGTGCTGCTGGTGCCGGAGCTGCTATAGGGAGAGCATTAGGAGTGATTTTAGGCTTCAAGAACCCCAACGGTCCTTCTTAGGGCCACATCTGACCGTGTGCAGTACTGTTGAGGCTGCTTTTAGCAGTGTTGCACAATTTTTTTTTTCGTATAGCAGAGCATTGCGTCCGCAGTCTGCAGTCATTGTACAGAGTATACTGTAGGGCCAGTACTGGTGAGGCAGGAAAAGAGATATTCAGGCTATGTAGGCAGTGGGCTTTTTCCAAAAAATTGGGGAAAAATACTATATTTGGGCTGCCTGTGACCGTCTTCAGTTTACTGCGTGTCTGCTGGGCGTAGTAGTCCTAATTAATATGCAGCTAAGCGTTACAGCAGGCTTGCGCAAAATTGTTTCCTGGATCTGCTGTCTTTGTTACATCAGCGCCGTCATCCCGCCAGAGGGAAACAGTATACATAATATTATACGCTGCCTAGAGTATCTATCTGCTGGGGGTAGTAGTCCTAATTAATATGCAGCTAAGCATTACAGCAGGCTTGCGCAAATATGTTTCCTGGATCTGCTGTCTGTTACATCAGCGCCGTCATCCCGCCAGAGGGAAACAGTATACATAATATTATACACTGCCTACAGTATCTATCTGCTGGGGGTAGTAGTCCTAATTAATACGCAGCTAAGCGATACAGCAGGCTTGCGCAAAATTGTTTCCTGGATCTGCTGTCTCTGTTACATCAGCGCCGTCATCCCGCCAGAGGGAAACAGTATACATAATATTATACGCTGCCTACAGTATCTATCTGCTGGGGGTAGTAGTCCTAATTAATACGCAGCTAAGCGTTACAGCAGGCTTGCGCAAATATGTTTCCTGGATCTGCTGTCTGTTACATCAGCGCCGTCATCCCGCCAGAGGGAAACAGTATACATAATATTATACGCTGCCTACAGTATCTATCTGCTGGGGGTAGTAGTCCTAATTAATACGCAGTTAAGCGTTACAGCAGGCTTGCGCAAAATTGTTTCCTGGATCTGCTGTCTGTTACATCAGCGCCGTCATCCCGCCAGAGGGAAACAGTATACATAATATTATACGCTGCCTACAGTATCTGTCTGCTGGGGGTAGTAGTCCTAACTAATACGCAGCTAAGCATTACAGCAGGCTTGCGCAAAATTTTTCCTGGATCTGCTGTCTCTGTTACATCAGCGCCATCATGCCGCCAGAGGGAAACAGTATACATAATATTATACGCTGCCTACAGCATCTGTCTGCTGTATCAGCTCAGCATTTAAAAAAAATAGAAACAAAATACTTAAGGCCTACTACTGGCCTTTGGCCACTTGACTGCTTCTGCGCTGTGAATTCCACTAGCTCAGTCATACGCACCTACGTCTCACTACAGGCGTGCACAAAATTGTTTCCTGGCTCTGCTGTGCGTTCCATAAGGGAAGTCAGCCTCCAACCACAGGTCAATAAGCAGCACATTTAATTACAGCGTTCTGTTTCTGCACTACTGGTAATACAGCATGCTGAGGGGTAGGGGTAGGCCTAGAGGACGTGGATGCGGGCGAGGACGCGGAGGCCCAAGTCAGGGTATGGGCACAGGCCGAGCTCCTGATCCAGGTGTATCGCAGCCGACTGCTGCGGGATTAGGAGAGAGGCACGTTTCTGGCGTCCCCACATTCATCTCCCAATTAATGGGTCCACGCGGTAGACCTTTATTAGAAAATGAGCAGTGTGAGCAGGTCCTGTCGTGGATGGCAGAAAGTGTATCCAGCAATCTATCGACCACCCAGAATTCTGCGCCGTCCACTGCTGCAACTCTGAACCCTCTGACTGCTGCTCCTCCTTCCTCCCAGCCTCCTCACTCCATTACAATGACACATTCTGAGGAGCAGGCAGACTCCCAGGAACTGTTCCCGGGCCCCTGCCCAGAATGGCCAGCAATGGTTCCTCTCCCACCGGAGGAGTTTGTCGTGACCGATGCCCAACCTTTGGAAAGTTCCCGGGGTCCGGGGGATGAGGCTGGGGACTTCCGGCAACTGTCTCAAAAGCTTTCAGTGGGTGAGGAGGACGATGACGATGAGACACAGTTGTCTATCACTCAGGTAGTAGTAATTGGAGTACGTCCGAGGGAGGAGCGCACAGAGGATTCGGAGAAAGAGCAGCAGGACGATGAGGTGACTGACCCCACCTGGTTTGCTACGCCTACTGAGGACAGGTCTTCAGAGGGGGAGGCAAGTGCAGCAGCAGGGCAGGTTGGAAGAGGCAGTGCGGTGGCCAGGGGTAGAGGCAGGGCCAGACCGAATAATCCATCAACTGTTTCCCAAAGCGCCCCCTCGCGCCATGCCACCCTGCAGAGGCCGAGGTGCTCTACGGTGTGGCAGTTTTTCACAGAGACGCCGGACGACCGACGAACAGTGGTGTGCAACCTTTGTCGCGCCAAGATCAGCCGGTGAGCCACCACCACCAGCCTCACCACCACCAGCATGCGCAGACATATGATGGCCAAGCACCCCACAAGGTGGGACGAAGGCCGTTCATCGCCTCCGGTTTGCACCGCTGCCTCTCCCCCTGTGCCCCAACCTGCCACTGAGATCCAACCCCCCTCTCAGGACACAGGCACTACCGTCTCCTGGCCTGCACCCACACCCTCACCTCCGCTGTCCTCGGCCCCATCCACCAATGTCTCTCAGCACACCGTCCAGCCGTCACGGCAAGTGCTGCCTGAGCCAATCAGAGGCAGGTCTGACTCACACCCCCTTCACACCCACTGCCGGCCGCGCTGAACTCCGTCTGCCGGGACAAGGTAAGTATATATATTTTTTTTATTTTAACACATTTCTGGATGAATTGCAGGAAAGGGCTTCTATATTTAAGCCCTTCCCGACAATTCATCCCGTGCACGCCGGCAGCCCATTGCTTTCAGTGGAACCTGCTGTATTGCCGGCTCCATTGAATTTAATGGGCAAACATCATTCGACAATGATTTGTCTTCTATATGTTCTCAATGGGGTCGGCGCTGCTGCCGCCGGCCCTATTGAGCGCATATAGAGAAGAGAACAGGAATCGCAGATCGCAGATAGGTGCGATCTGCGATTTCTGACTATGGCCTAAGAAGGACCATTGGGGTTCTTGAAGCCTAAAATAACTCCTAACGCTCTCCCTATAGCAGCTCCGGCATCAGCAGCACTGTCCCTGATCTCTGTCAGAATACATCTGTGGCAAACCGCGGGCGGGCAGATTTTAATACTCGGGTGACACCTGATCTCGCCAGCCACTCACTGCAGGGGGGTGGTATAGGGCTTGAACGTCGCAGGGGGAAGTGGTAATGCCTTCCCTGTCTTTCTATTGTCCAGAAAAGCGCGCAAATTTCTCAGGGAAGAAAATGAAAGTGACTCAAACACCGCGTGGTACTCATCTCGAGTAACGAGCATCTCGAACACCCTAATACTCGAACGAGTATCAAGCTCGGACGAGTACGCTCGCTCATCTCTAGTAACGATCTGAATAACGCCGGGTTCACACGGACAGATGTGGAATCCGCTTTCCGAGTTCCACAGTGGATCCCAGCTGTGAGCCCGGCCGTGGCCCTGCGTAGACCTTTTTTGTTTGTATTTCCTGCACCGTCGCTTAACAATGACGCGAGTACCCGCAGCTCATATACAATGTAGCTACATATGAGCTGCGGGTATATCTGCGTCCATGGATCACAGTGGGATTGTTGTGGATATCTGCGGTAAAATAGAACATGCTGCGTTCTGTTTTCTGTGAGTGGATTACATAATTCCGACCCGATGATTTGAGTGGAATTGTGTAATCCAATGCATTTTATTCATCTGCGGATTACCGCTGATCAAACACATGAGGAATCCGTAATTCCTATCCACTCATGTGAGACCGGCCTAACGTAGATCGCTACCTTTTTTTCATGTGACCGGGGAACGAGGCCTCCGGTCACTGCTCCAGGCTGCAGGCAACCTTTGGTAGTCGGGGGTAAGGACATTTTTAATTTTCTGGGCTCCCCGGCTGCTGTGCATGTGTCTGGCAGTTTGCTGGTGGGCGCATGCAAAGAAGCCGTAAAGGTCCATGAAGGAGGATCGTGTCAGGGTTCAAATGCGGAGACCTCCAGTAAGAGGTTTCATCTCCTCCCACCAATCACAATGGTGAGGGGAGATAAAACTTCAACTTTTTAAAAACTTTTACATGATCGCCATTATCCATTAGATAACCGCGATCACGTGACCATGGACTGCATACCGCGGCCCCTGTGAAATCTCTAGGCCTTTTAGCTAGGTAGCCGAGAGTAGGGAGATTTTAAATTTACTGAACAATTCTTGACTTTTGCACATGCATCCGCCATTTTGCTTATGGGCACATGTAATTACCCTCAGGGGTAATTACAAAGGTCTGGTTGGGATGGGCACATGGGGCAATAAAACCGGGTATCCCTCCTCCTCCCACGCTTGCTCAAAGCCCGACATTTTTTGGGGGTGTATTTCTTGACCTCAGTGGCAGGGATGGCGTGTAAAAAGTGGCACAATGTGAGCCTTCGCACCTTCTCAGACTTGTACGCTTGCTGACGTGCAGCGGTCTCACACAGAAGGCGCTCAACAAGCTGCTCCTGGAACTGCAGGAAGGGGAGCGTTCCTGGCGCTTCTTGTAAATTATGTATTACAGGTAGCGATCTGACTAATGCCGGGCGTACACAGCCGTATGTGGAATCTGTTTGTGGGGGTCCGCATATTACCGTGGATCAAACGCATACAGAATCCGCAATTCCTATCTGGTCATGTGAGACCAGCCTAAGGTAGATCGCTACCTTTTTATCACGTGACCGGAGACCGCTCATCGAGACTTCCGGTCACTGCTCCACGCTTTTGTCTGCCTTAGCTAGTCAGGAGCAAGTAGATTTTAAATTTCCCAGGCCCCCCCCCCCCCCGCCTTCTGCGCATGTGTCCATCATTTTTGCCAGTGGGCGTATGCACAAAAGCCGTGGAAGGTCTATAGAGGAGGATTGCGTCGGGATTCAAATGCGGAGGCCTCCGGTAAGAAGTTTCATCTTCCCTCACCGATCTCATGTCTGTGTGTATGTGTTACTGACATTTAAAGACCAGAATTTACAGTTTTCTGTTTACAGTCTATAGAACACAGTATAATAGCAGCCAGGCTCTTACTGCCAATCCTGTGAGGATAGAGAATCAGTTGTACACTTTGAAGAGGAAAAAATACAGGATACAGGTCGTAAAATGACCAGAAATTGTGTTATGCTTCATGTACATACATGGCAGCTTATTCTGAAAAGTTATATATCCTTTAACTAATCCTTGTCAAAAAGTGATATGTCACATATTTTATTTTTTTTTTTTACAGTCCTCACATTTTTACAGGTAGGTATGTAGTGATATCACTGTCGGACTTGGGTACCTTAGACCCAAAGAAGAAATGTGTACGCCCTGTTGGAATAATCACTTAATTTAGGTGATGCTCAAGGGGTATTGCAGCCTCATCAATCAGCTGTGCCTAGTTATTATTCGATGCATCAGAGAAGAATACAGAGAGAAACACTTAAGTGATGTTTCCAAGCTCTTCTGAAGCATTTTGTTATTGCGTAGTTTATATAACAAAACTTTCAGCACTGTCAGGAGCTGATCACGAGCGCCCTCACCCCGTCAGCAATCAAAATACAACTGACATTTCATAGGGAATCACAGAACATTTACAGCCTTGTGCACATGCTTTTAGCTATAGCTGTGTAAGAAAATAGAATTTTTATAATAACTGTTCTATTGCAAGGAAAACAATCCTTAAAAAAGACATAATTAAAGAATAATGCCAAAATAAAGTTGAGGCATGATTTCAAATGCAAGAACATATGTTAAAGAAGAATTCATTATTATAAATTGTATTTTTCTGCCACTTTGTGAGCGTATAAACAGGCTAAAAGAATTATGAACTTTAACCCCCTAGTTCTCCAGGATGTACTATTACGTCATGGAGGTTTGTATGTAGAGGGATCGGGGGTCAATCCTGCTCTATTCAATGTGGAGGGCAGTTTTTTACAGCCAACACTGGCTTACAACAGCTCCAATGGGCACTGTCATTGATTGCAGCTGCTAACCCTTTAAATGCTGTTGTCAATTCTGACAGTGGCATTTAAATTAGCTGATCAAAATTCAGGGGTCCTGAAACGCCCCCCCCCCCCCCCCCGACGCACGCTGCTCGGGCGAGTACATAGTTACTCGATAAGACTGCTACACGATTGACATCAAAGCCCCGTCACCAGGAAGAAGCTCAGATGTCAGACGGTGAGAATGAAGTTTGCTGAAGTGCTGCTAAAGACCATCGGGAGGCATTGGGACGCCACAGACCAGGTGAGTATAAGCCCTCCTGAAAATAAGACACTGTGCCTCTTTTGGGGCAAAAATTAACAGTGTCTTATTTTCAAGGAAACACGGTATATCACCGAAAAAAAAATAACGTTATGGCTGTCAGAAGATGGCGGTAGAAAATTTTATTTTTTCCAAAGAGATTTTATATTTTAAAAGTAGTACAGCAAAAAAAAAAAAAAAACGATATAAATTTGGTATTGCAGTAATCGTGTCATTTTTGCTGTAGTGTGTACATGGTAGAAACAAGATCCCACCCCCCAAAGAATAGCGGATTTTTTTTTTCTCCATTTCACTCCACTTAAACTTTTTTTTTTAAGTTATTTGTGTTTATCCGTGTTTTTTCTGTTTCCTGTGTGAGCTAGTGAAGTCTTCTGGCATATCAGAGTTAGGGCTTATTTACTCAAACGTATATCAGCCGGCGTTTTCATGGCCGGCCGATATACACTTCCATCTAAACAGTCCCCCCCCCCCCCCTTGCCTCCCTCTCACTGGCTCTCTGCCTCTCTCCTCCACTCTGGCGTTTGCAATGGGTGGGGGCGGGATGGAGTGGAGCTAATCTCTGCTCTGTCACGCCCACTCCCATTGCTGGCTATGGACAAGGGGCAGAAGCTTAGCTCCGCACCCGTCCCGCCCACTCCCATTGTAAACCGCTCAGAGTGGAGGAGAGAGGCAGAGAGATGGTGAGGGGGAAGGAAGGGGGGACTACTCAGATGGAAGCGTATATTGGCTGGCTGTGAAAATGCCGGCCGATATACGCTCGTGTAACTAAGCTCTTATAGTTAGTACTATGGCAACTGGTAAATGTCACTCCAAAAACCCAAAGAAAGCCAATCACTGATTTAGCTATGAAGGCTTATAAACTGTATTTTTATTATGATCTCGGGGATCAGGATAAAAACTTTGTACCTCATATTGCTTGCATAACTTGCACAACTACTCTAACAAGATCGGTGAAAGGAAAGTGCTGTTCCAATGGTTTTATGTGAGCCAACTAATCATGCAAATTGTTTACCTCACAAATATTGAAGGACATTCCAGTCAAACCAGACATAAAATAAAAGATACAGCTGTGTCTTCAGTGCATTGACCTGTGCCTCATGGGGAAGGCTTGCTTATTCCTGTCCATAACTAGGAAACAAAAGTATCAGACCTATCAGAGGAGAGCTAATCAGGAGATGCCGACAGGTAGAAGAGTACAACCCCGAATCTCATGACAGATCACGTCACCTCATAGAGTGGAAGGAACTAAACAATTTAATCCGTGATGTACCACTTTCTAAACAGGGAGCTGAACTATTGGGTTGTAGATTGAAACAATAGAACCTTTTAGCTGAAGGGACAAAGATTTCAACTTTTAGATCAAGAAGTAGCCGTTTATCTGAATATTTTGAAGTGCAGATTTCAGTGTTTGTATACATGTGAATGGTTTGATGATGGAGATGGGTATTCAGTATAACCCACAGGAGTGGCGACTATTTATTGATTCCGGTAAAACTAGATTAAAAGCAGTTCTACTGTATAATGGCAACAAAATCCCATCACTGCCTTTGGTCTATGCAGTGGACATAAGTGAAAGATATGAAAGCACGGCTTTGATACTGGTGGCAATCAAATACTGTACAAAGTTCATGAGTGGCAGAGAACATTTGTAGTGACAGCAGCACTCCTAGGGATACACCAATCTAGGTGGTGCGGTATGATGCACACTGGTGAGAATGGTCCTGATCCAGGGACCCAAATCGTAGAAGCAAAAATTGTTGAACACTAGCAGCAAAAAGGTGTAATTCAAGTTCCAAATGGAACACCTTTATTCCACTCAACAAGTAAAAAAGCGGCAGCTATCTGTTTTCAACAACCACTAGAAAGTCAAGGAACGGCCTCTGAGGAAATCATATATACACTACCGTTCAAAAGTTTGGGGTCACCCAAACAATTTTGTGTTTTCCATGAAAAGTCACACTTATTCACCACCATGCGTTGTGAAATGAATAGAAAATAGAGTCAAGACATTGACAAGGTTAGAAATAATGATTTGTATTTGAAATAACATTGTTTTTACATCAAACTTTGCTTTCGTCAAAGAATCCTCCTTTTGCAGCAATTACAGCATTGCACACCTTTGACATTCTAGCTGTTAATTTGTTGAGGTAAGCTTGTGAAATTGCACCCCACGCTTCTAGAAGCATCTCCCACAAGTTGGATTGGTTGGATGGGCATTTCTGGCGTACCATACGGTCAAGCTGCTCCCACAACAGCTCAATGGGGTTCAGATCTGGTGACTGCGCTGGCCACTCCATTACCGATAGAATACCAGCTGCCTGCTTCTGCTGTAAATAGTTCTTGCACAATTTGGAGGTGTGTTTAGGGTCATTGTCCTGTTGTAGGATGAAATTGGTTCCAATCAAGCGCTGTCCACTGGGTATGGCATGGCGTTGCAAAATGGAGTGATAGCCTTCCTTATTCAGAATCCCTTTTACCCTGTACAAATCTCCCACCTTACCAGCACCAAATCAACCCCAGACCATCACATTACCTCCACCATGCTTAACAGATGGCGTCAGGCATTCTTCCAGCATCTTTTCATTTGTTCTGCGTCTCACAAGCGTTCTTCTTTGTGATCCAAACACCTCAAACTTGGATTCATCCGTCCACAACACATTTTTCCAGTCTTCCTCTGTCCAATGTCTGTGTTCTTTTGTCCATCTTAATCTTTTTCTTTTATTGGCCAGTCTCAGATATGGCTTTTTCTTTGCCACTCTGCCCTGAAGCCCAAAATCCCGCAGCCGCCTCTTCACTGTAGATGTTGACACTGGTGTTTTGCGGGTACTATTTAATGAAGATGCCAGTTGGGTACCTGTGAGGCGTCTGTTTCTCAAACTAGAGACTCTAATGTGCTTATCTTCTTGCTTAGTTGTGCAACGCGGCCTCCCACTTCTTTTTCTACTCTAGTTAGAGCCTGTTTGTGCTGTCCTCTGAAGGGAGTAGTACACACCGTTGTAGGAAATCTTCAATTTCTTAGCAATTTCTCGCATGGAATAGCCTTCATTTCTAAGAACAAGAATAGACTGTCGAGTTTCAGATGAAAGTTCTCTTTTTCTGGCCATTTTGAGCGTTTAATTGACCCCACAAATGTGATGCTCCAGAAACTCAATCTGCTTACAGGAAGGTCAGTTTTGTAGCTTCTGTAACGAGCTAGACTGTTTTCAGATGCGTGAACATGATTGCACAAGGGTTTTCTAATCATCAATTAGCCTTCTGAGCCAATGAGCAAACACATTGTACCATTAGAACACTGGAGTGATAGTTGCTGGAAATGGGCCTCTATTCACCTTTGTAGATTTTGCACAAAAAAACGGGCATTTGCAGCTAGAATAGTCATTTACCACATTAGCAATGTATAGAGTGCATTTGTTTAAAGTTAGGACTAGTTTAAAGTTATCTTCATTGAAAAGTACAGTGCTTTTCCTTCACAAATAAGGACATTTCAATGTGACCCCAAACTTTTGAACGGTAGTGTATATAATCACATTTGCTAGCTCTGCATGACTAGGCATAATATCAGCTAATTTCCTATCACTATTGTCAATTATCTTTAGATAGCTTGGGTATTGGACAGTTAGTTGGGCCCTTGCCTAGGATTGGGTGACACAAAGAGGATAAAAGTGAGAGAGGGTGGAGTTAGAGGAGCGAAGAGTGAGGGAAGAGAGGACAGTGAAGAGTTGGTTGCGGGTATTGGAAGGAGCCAGACAATGGAGAGATGAAGAAGAGAAAAAAAAAAAGTAAGAAAGTGGTCTGAACTGGGGGAAGTGGAATAAGTGGGAGAGGGGTCTTTTGCAACCCTGCCATGAGGCATTGATTCCAGAGCAGATCCTTCTGTAAGCTGGGAGGAACTCAGACACCGCAACTGTGAGTTTAACTTGTCCCTGCACAATCAGTGAGTCCACAAGAGAGCCTGCACTGATCCCCTCATTCCTCAGCAAATAACCTCCTAGTTCAGTAACCACTTTACTTAGCCTATCAGTCTCATCTCATTCTTTAGGTCTGAGTCAAGGAAGTACTGTATGTAATTGGATGTGTTCAAGAAATTGCTGAAGACTTTACTGTTTGCTATAAAAAAAAGTGTGAACATTGTAAGCAGTCTTCAAGTCAAAGTAAACTGTGTACCTTCAGCTTGACTGTTGCATCTATGGACTGGTTTCTTCTAAAGGCACTGGCATCACGAACTATTTGCAGTATTTACTAATTGCTTTAGCCAAGAATCCTTTTGAAATCCCACCTGCCGCACAAGCTATCATTGTAGGCAGAGTAGCTACTACCATGACCAGGCCACAGTTGGTGCACCCACTCAAGCTACTCTCCTCAACTCCCGCTTGCTGCAGGTCCACAACAGGGATCGCACTGATAAGCTAGCTGAAGTACCCACAGCTCTTAGGTGAGCACTGTTGTCACTTCACTGCATACCAGGCACAACACCTAAACTGCTCTCAGGCCATGTGACTGATAAAGACCAGAGAAGAGGCTGTGCTGGTCACCTAAATGCCACAGCCTCTTCAATATGTGGATCTGCATGGGTCCCAGACAGTAGACCCTCAGCGATCTAATATTTGATAACCTATCCGGTTAGGCCATCAATCCTTTAGTCCTGGAAAAAAAACTTTAATGTGTATGTACTTAAAAATGGCACCTACATAAGGTACAACTTGTCCTGCAAAAAACAAAGCTTCATACAGCTACATCACATAAGAAGTTGTAACAAGCCAGAAATCAAAGAGGAAAAAAAATTATTCATGTTTTGAAGGTCAAAATTGGTTCAATCCTCGAGGGGTTGATCATGAAATTGCTTTTCACTATGCCCATATGCTTTAAATAAGAATGCATTAATATTGATATGTTCAGGATAATGTTTTTCTTTTTCTGCAGGAATAATTTCCAAACACCCCTGCAACCAGTGACTTGATAGTTAGTCTGCTAATGTCCACATATGAAGGCAACCAAAGGCACAGAAAAGACAGCTGGCACCCCAAGTGGAGAGTAGGCAACTGCAACCCATGTACAAAACTGTAAGTCAAATCCAGAAGGCTATATTTCTTTTTAACACACTTGGTCTATTTGTTCAATGTTTATGACATCAGTTTACCTAACTCTATAATGTTCTATAATTGGTCAACTGAATTGAAACCTGGCCAGTATGGAAGCAAAGGGTTACACATTTCTGTGCATTCACACTAGTATTTAGCCTCCGATCAAGGCTTCCATGCCCCTGTTTTGTTTTGGAACAGAGAAAGGAGAAAACAATGTAAGTAAAACTGAAAAATACTGAGTACTAGTAACCCCAGACCCCCGAGGATGCCGCTACGTTGGTGAAACGTGTTGGGGGGGTTCTATGTTTCTTTTAGCTCAAACCCGCAGACTTGGCAATATTGTTTAGGCAGGGTTATTAGTCTGCAGCAGTGACCTGCTTGATATCTTATATAGCTGCTAGCTGTGTAGGAGAGCTCTATAAAGCACAGTATACAGCAAATTGTAGCAGCATTGAATGATATATACCAGACAGGTGTTTGTATTTGTAATCCCTATGCTTCTTAGTAGTTTAAGCAGTGCTATTTTCTACGGTAAATTCTGGCAAAATGCTGGACTGCTACCTGAAAATTGAATGGACCCCATTATAGTCAATGAGGGTCCGTTTTGCCCGTTCGGTTCCATCATAAGATGGAGCCATTCAACCAGGGGGGTCCGTTTTGCTGCTCTCTGAACGGCGCTGGAAAATAGAATTCCAGAAAGCTGATGAGAAGAAGCCCTAAATTATTAGATGTTTTTAGACACTTTGGTTTTACGACAACTTTTCTGTGGATGCAAACAGCCAAGTGTTAAATTATAATGAACCAGAGTTTATACATTTATGCAATCTTCATGGAAAATAAATTTTATTTTATTATGTTTTAGTTTTTTGTTTTTTTACATTTCGGCAGTGCTATGGACTTTACATACAAAATATTGTCCTTTTTCAGAAATTGTCCCAAAGCCTTACAACTCCTCAATAGAAGAACACACTTTTGTCAGTTTACTGCTGCTGTTAAAGGAAGAGTTTATCTGCAATGCGATCTCATAACAATAGTAGGTGCAAGATTTTGTTCTTGTTTGGCCCACATAAAGATAAACAGACAGGGACAGTGGCAAGAGTACAAAAGTGTAGAATCAACAAAATGATGCTGGAAGATTTTACAGAAAAACATCACTGCATGACAGCTGCATATCAGAAGGTCAAAAGTACATGTAGTTATCACATATAGCTTGTTCCATACACAAATGGAACGCAAACTTCTGAGATTTGTTCCATTATGCCTGAGGAAGAACCCTGAGTAGGTTTGAAAGCTTGCTATAACATCATTTATTTTTGTAAGCTATTAAATGGTATCATAACTACAAGATTACTTGGCTTCTCTTACTGGGCACAGTCATACATATCGCTTGTTAATATGTGGTAAAACATTGCTTTTATAGAACTGGCCCTTTAAATTGCTTGGTTTTTCAAACCACTGAATTTCCCTTTCAATCTGTAACATGCAACAAAATGCAGCCTAGGAAAACTTCAGTACAAATCAGCTGGTCCCTTATATCTCCATCTGGAAAAATAGGGTTGGATGGGCTATTTAATACATCTGACACTTTGTTTCTCATAATAAGTGGCTGCCAGATACCTCATCTCATTACCCCAAGGAAACCAGAATCATCTAAAGTTTATAGGGGAATTGGTGATGTCACTGCTGGCATTGCATGCACATAGTTTAATTAACGATGCGCACACTATAGAGGCAGACCATGAGGCTTCTACAGAGCCCTTCGTAAGAGGTGGTCCAGCTGTTAATCTCATTGCTTATGCTGTTGGGTGGAGAGAACATATGCTGGAATTCCCTTTACAGAGGAACCTCAGTGTTCTATAACAGGGGATTAGGGAATTGGCCCAAACATCATGGTAAGGAAGTGAATTACACAACTTGTCCTTCTGTCCTAGGGCGCAAAACCCAGCACTATAAGGCTGGGTTCTCACAGGGCAGATTCTCGGCGGAAATCTCGCAGTTTGGCCGCAGCGAAAAACCGAGAGATTTCCGCCGGGAGAACCGCCGCAGGTTTTGCCGCTTTGAAGCAGTCCGGCCGCTCGCTCTTCCACTGCGGCCGGCGCTCCCATAGAGGAGAGCGCGGCCGCAGCAGAAAAAAAAATGAACATGCTGCAGCCGGCAAATCTGCGCCGCAGCAGCGGCTTCTGCCGGCTTAGCCACAGCGGATTTGCCCTCCCGTGTGGATGAAATCTCGTCTACATGGCTGGCTAATCCCGGGATTAGCGGCCGCATGTGGATTTGCCGCGGCAAATCCGCCCCGTGTGAACCCAGCCTAATGGAAAGAGCATTTTGAGCATTTTGATCTTTGCTATGTGTGCCCCTCTCTTTTAGGTATGCCACTGACTAAAGTTTTGTAAGAACAGATGCACCCTCCACAGTGTATTCTGGGGTGTGCAAAAGGTGAGGGGAAAGTAGTAATGCTCACAGCTTTCCCTGGCAATAACCGCTAACTAACCTGGGTTCCAGCATTCAAAGAAGCTGCAGTAGGAAAAAGGGTAAATGTTTTACCAGGTCAGCAATGATGGTAAAATCCCAACTAATTCACCTTTTTAGTATGCCCACACATGGTGCATGCTGCATGCACACATTTTACCACTAATTGCCAGACTGCACCTATACTTGTAACAATAGGAATAAAATGCCTGAGCTACCCATGGCTAGGACCATGTATGGGCACACTAAATCTTTTTGTAAAATGATAATGATTCATTTAGGGCAGCATAGTGGCTAATTGGTTAGCACCGTTACCTTGCCCCGCTGGATCCTAGGTTCAAATCCCACCAGGAACAGCATCTGCATGTTTGTGTGGGTTTCTTCTGGGTATTCTGGTTTCCTCCCACACTCCAAGAACATACAGATAAGTGAATATAGATTTTAAGCCGTCCATTGGGACAGAACCCAGTATGTAAAGTACTGCCTAATATGTATGCGTTATATAAATGAAGGTGATTATTTTGTGCTATTCGTCTGTTTGTTGGGAAAGCAAGCTATTGTCTGGCTGAAACTAATGTGATATGATAAGCTCTCCCAAGCTATTTATTGCCATGATTGTGAGGTAAGTGCATTAATAAGACAAGGCTCCGCACACTCCCTGCTCATGACTCGTTAGGTTGTTGACTTTGAAGTAGTTCCCTTACATCTTTTATCTGCCATGCTTTCCACAGACCACAGAGAGGATTTCTAGAGATGAAAGCTGCAGTAACTGCTTTACACATAATAAAAGATAGTATCAAGAAGTGTTAAATCTATATTCCGGAGTCATTAGAATTTATGGCTGTAAATTCAATTCTTTAAATAAAGAGTATCAAAGAGTTACATCAGTGTAACACCCTTGTGTCCGCCGCCACCGCCTGTTTTATGTAGAAACTAAATACATACTTACGGCTAAAAATGATAGAATAAAATGATTGTAAAATGTATTTGACAAGGATCACAGTGCGTTTAGGCATTCAATTATAGCTTATTTTCATGTCCGTGGTTTTGGATTGCAGTAAAGAACCTGTAACCAATCTGATCATGACAATTCTCAGAACAGTAATAGATGCAATGTGTTATATCAGTGGAGCGTAAACCTATGAGGTTCAATGCCCCTGACACTATGGGGCCCTGAAATGAGGAGCCCAGGTCTCTATATAAGCTGATAAGCTAATGTCCTCTAAACATGGCTAAATAATAATGGCATCAATATAACCGTGCAAATCAATGCATTTTGTGATTAAGGACGTAGCTTATTTTACTGGATAACTAGCAGGTACTTGTGTATAGTAGAGTCAATTGGTTTTTAGCATTCATTTAGCTAAGCAGTTAATTGGTTTTCAGAATTTGTTTGGCTGAAGGGTTAATTGATTTCACTTAGTTGAACATTGTTGACATTCCTTAAAAGCTTTCAAAGTTATTTTTTAAAATAGTGTTGGTCCTCATGTGCCCAAAACTATATAAAAGTAATATATTTACCGCTTTGGGGCTCCAGGATCATGGCATTTCAAAGGTGACATCATCAGGCCAGAAGTCTAGTGACATGCCATAAACCTGTTGTCAGAGAACTGGGGTCCGGATACTGGAAGTCCCTAAAAGCTACCCACAACCCCTGTTTCTACCTACTTGCCCCCCTGGGCTAGGCCCCAGGGCAACAACTGGGCGACGGTCCCTATACTCACTAAGGAAGCGGGGCAGGGGGTCAGACTTACAAACAAATACAGAGACAAACAGACACAGAGGCAAGTCGGGAAGTCCGAGTCGGCAACAGGAGAATACGCGGTACCGGGGATCAGGCAAGGTCAAAGTCAGGTCCAAAAGCAGAGGGTCACAACGGGAAATCAGATGAAAATAATGTGGGTGTAGCCTGGAGACAAACATACACTGGCAATGCTGGAAGGAAACAGGCACGTTTAAATGCTGTCAGAACTCCCGCCCAAGCAGCTGATTGAGGCGGGGAGCCTGCCAGCAGCCAGACCCAGACCTAGGTCAGCGAGTGCAGAGACCCAGACATCCAGCAGCGAGTGCAGAACATGCTAATCAGAATGTCATGGCATCGCCGCATCCCCAGCAACCCGATTACCCAGGCGCCTCCCCCTGAGCACGGGAGCGTGCAACCGGAGCCAATGTCCGGGACCCCGGTGGCCAGGGGAGGTCACCAAGACCGGGCCTCCCCTGCGCCGCACCCGATCAGCTCGGGTGATAGGACCGGTGGTGCGGGCATGGAGACCCAAGAGCAGGCGGTCCTGACACCTGTCACATGGGCTTCTAATATACAATAGAATATGGTACATCATCAATGATGTCCTTGTTGGGTATTCTGTTGGCTCCAGCGGTCATGTGAGGAAACAGCCACGTGACCGCTGCAGCCCGAAGTAAACAGAAGACTGGAGTAATGGTGAGCAGTGGCAGGGAAGCAGCATGGCAGTGGGGGGTGAGGACTGATTTGTTTTCACCTGTGTGTTCCCCCACTGCCACCAATGTTTATATTAGTTGCAAAACCCTTGTAAGAACTGTACAGTGTCTCTCTTAACTGACAAGAAGCTTCATCTTAAAAGTGATGAGACAATGGCTGTATAATACATCACTGGATAATTTTTTAGAAATATCATGTAGGGTCAGCCAAGAGTATATACGTTTTTATAGGTATATGTTTGCTTGAGATAAAGCAAGGGTGAAGTCCACCATGGAATGGTGTTAGTGAAATCCACTCTCGGCATCCAGGATTGATAAAATCAATGATGACACCCGGCAGATTGGATTTTACACATATATTATGGATTCCTGATCATTGAGTAACATCATTGAATGGCTGTGATTGGTTAATCGAGCATCAGCTTTCATTGGCTGACGCAGCGCTCGATTAACCAATCAGATTATTAGCTTGCTGGAAGCAGGGTATTCAAGCCCTGCTACCAGGAAGAACTGTTCTGTCGGCGTGCCGGAGGACACGGAAGCCGGCTGATAGGTGAGTAGTATTTATTTTATTTTTTTTACATGTAGTGTAGTTAGGGCTTATTTTCAGGGGAGGGCTTATATTTCTGGCCTCTCTTCCCCACAAAAATCAGGGTAGGGCTTATTATCTGGGAAATGGATTAGTATATGGCTAGGGGCCCATATCTCAGAGAAGTTATTTCAGATTTGAACAAATCCTCTAAATCCTTATTTACATGGCCACTAGCGAGTAAAATCCGAGATTCTTGGGTGCGACTTGCATCACACAAAAAACAGACACCTCGTCCGTGTTCTGTGTGATGTGCGGGACACTGCACATTTTCATGTACTATTTTAATGCGAGACTTGCATGAAAATAGGTGCTGTGATTTTTCTATCTTGTACAACAGCTGTGTGAAAAAAAATCCTGTGTGAATAAATCCATCTATATATATAAAGATGAAAGCCCTCACTGACTGACTGACTGACTGACTCACTGACTCACTGACTCGCCAAAAGTTCTCCAACTTCTCAATGTCGTAGAAACATGAAATTTGGCACACGCATAGATTATCTCCAAAATAGGAAAAGTAATTGGGTCCCAACTCGATTATTCAATTCTAGCGCAAAAGAATTGGCGTAGAAATTTTACGTACGTAATCTAAATCTGTCACTTTCCAATGTCATAGAAACTTAAAATTTGGCCCGAGCATTGATTATGTCATAAATGGGAAAAGTTAATGGGTCCCAACACGATTATTCAATTCTATGCACAAAAGAATTAGCGTCCAAATTTTACGTACGGAATCTAATTCTCTCACTTCCCGGTGTTATAGAAACTCGAAATTTGGCAGGAGCATTGATTATGTCATAAATAGGAAAAGTTAATGGGTCCCAACTCGATTATTCAATTCTATGCGCAAAAGAATTAGAGTCCAAATTTTACGTACGGAATCTAATTATCTCACTTTTCAGTGTCATAGAAACGTGAAATTTGGCACGAGCATTGATTATGTCATAAATAGGAAAAGCTAATGGGTCCCAACTCCATTATTCAATTCTATGCGCAAAAGAATTAGTGTCCAAATTTTACGTACGGAATGTAATTTTTTCGCTTTCCGGTGTCATAGAAACAGGAAATTTGGCACGAGCATTGATTATGTCATAAATAGGAAAAGTTAATGGGTCCCAACTTGATTATTCAATTCTATGCGCAAAAGAATTAGCGTCCAAATTTTACGTACGGAATCTAATTTTCTCACTTTCCAGTGTCATAGAAACGTGAAATTTGGCACGAGCATTGATTATGTCATAAATAGGAAAAGTTAATAGGTCCCAACTCGATTATTCAATTCTAGCGCAAAAGAATTGGTGTCGAAATTTTACGTGCGGAATGTAATTTTTTCACTTTCCGGTGGCATAGAAACGGGAAATTTGACATGAGCATTGATTATGTCATAAATAGGAAAAGCTAATGGGTCCCAACTTGATTATTCAATTCTATGCGCAAAAGAATCAGCGTCCAAATTTTACGTACGGAATCTAATTTTCTCACTTTCCGGTGTCATAGAAACGTGAAATTTGCCCCGAGCATTGATTATGTCATAAATAGGAAAAGCTAATGGGTCCCAACTTCATTATTCAATTCCATGCGCAAAAGAATTAGCGTCCAAATTTTACGTGCGGAATGTAATTTTCTCACTTTCCGGTGTCATAGAAACAGGAAATTTGTCACGAGCATTGATTATGTCATAAATAGGAAAAGCTAATGGGTCCCAACTCCATTATTCAATTCTATGCGCAAAAGAATTAGCGTCCAAATTTTACGTACATAATCTAAATCTCTCACTTCCCAATGTGATAGAAACATGAAATTTGGCACGGGCATTGATTATGTCATAAATAGGAAAAGTTAATAGGTCCCAACTCGATTATTCAATTCTAGCGCAAAAGAATTGGCGTCGAAATTTTACGTGCGGAATGTAATTTTTTCACTTTCCGGTGTCATAGAAACGGGAAATTTGGCACGAGCATTGATTATGTCATAAATAGGAAAAGCTAATGGGTCCCAACTTGATTATTCAATTCTATGCGCAAAAGAATTAGCGTCCAAATTTTACGTACGGAATGTAATTTTTTCACTTTCCGGTGTCATAGAAACGGGAAATTTGGCAGGAGCATTGATTATGTCATAAATAGGAAAAGCTAATGGGTCCCAACTCGATTATTCAATTCTAAGCGCAAAAGAATTAGTGTCCAAATTTTATGTACGTAATCAAATTCTCTCACTTCCTGATGTCATTTTATATAAAGGAAACGTCGCATGGTTACCTCCACGTGGTGTTTCCTGGGTAACGCAGAGAACTATGCAAAATGGTGAACATATGTTTTTCCTCGGTATCGCTAAAGTAACCACGACTTCATAAGATTTTCCATGTGAACACCAGATAAACACCAGTACCAAATTAACTTGGGCGAAGCCGGGTATATCAGCTAGTTATACATAAATGGGTTCCATTTTTATCAAGTTTTTATTAAGTTTTATCTCACAACACCTAAAACGCACATGAGAATATTGACCATGTAAAAATGGCCCAAGCTTGTTTAAAGAAAAAAAAAATTGACGATCGGGGCTGCGTATACATTAAAACTGGGACAGTGACATTGGGTATATAGTGACATTGTAGCCACAATGTCCATATAGATGATGTGGCCATTTGTGTTACATCAGTATGGATCATAGTGGGATAGTGTGTACACAAGCCATAGGGAAATGTCAGACCAGAGTAGAATTCCAAAGGTCAGTATATCACAACTTTTTGTGTTTAATATATAACAGTCTCTCACTAGAGACCATCCCAATCAGCTAATAGCCTTCTATACAGTTAAAGATCCTATAGTTAAAAATCAGTCGTGGCAGAGCCGTCGGTTATTGCTGATGCCTTGTAAAATTAGGAAGATGAGTTTACTTCCCAACAAACACAAATCTTTTCCCAAAACCCCAGAAACATGCTGACGGATTAGTTGGCTTCCCATGTAACTGGCTTTTTTTTTTGTATGACCTAGGCTTGGATTACCTAATATTGTATTTCAACCACTTAGTGACCAGCCTATTTTGCACTGTAATGACCAGGCAATTTTTACATTATTGCGTTCCAAGAGCCATAACATTTTTATTTTTTCATCAACATTGCCATATGAGGCTTTGTTTTTTGTAGGCCCGACTTATATCTTCTAATGGTACTACTTTGGGGTACATATAATGTATTGTTTAACTTATTCATTTATTTTGGAGAGGTGTACTTGCTGTGATCACTATTGATCATGACATGTAAGGGGTCAAATGGTCGGGAACAAAGCTTTCTCAGCTCTTGGCCATTAGTAAAGGGTCTCGGCTATCATCTGACATCTGGGACACCGCTTTTTCCTGCACAGGATTCCTAGCCTAAGGCCCTTTAGTGACCCCCGTAGGAACCCTTTGACTGGTGACTAAAGGGCCAACCAATCATCTGATTAATATGCAACAATTTTATTTAAATCAATTAAAATTATATATATATGTAGCAGGTTATATATATATATATATATATATATATATATATATATATATATAACCTGCCATAGTCCCAATGAAAGATTTTAACAAATGTAAAAATAGTGTATGCAAATGTGAATGTTGTCTGTTATACAGAGTAGTTGAAGAAACCCAAAAAGATTATGGTGCCTTCCATAAAGCCCAAACCGCTAGGCCCCAAATATTCTATAGTGTAGTGAAATGGTGGCTAGACAGTGACGGAACAGAATGGCTGGGAGAGAAACTCTTAAGCTGGAAACCATACAAATAGGTGCTTTTTCATCTGCAGTATGTAAATGGCAAATGATCCTTAAATGGGTTTTCCAGAACTTTAATATTAATTTACTATCATCATTATAGGTCAGCAATATCAGGTTGGTGTGGATCCAGTGCCCAACACCTCCACCAATCAGTTGTTTGCAGGAGCTTCTGGAATGGTACTGCAAGCTCAACCCATTCAGGTGAATCAGAGAGAGCTGCAGTACCATTCTGGCCCACTGCACAGTATATGGAGCTGTGCAAGTTCAGACACACAGCAGCTCCTGCCAACAGCTAATCAGCAGGGTTACTAGGCATCGGACCCCAACCGATCTCATATTGATAACCTATCCTCACAATAGGGCATCTATATTAAATTCCTGGAAAGAGCCTTTTAATCCAAAGCATTGCACAGCTGGTTCTTTATATCACTGCATTTCTGTAAACTTTTCTTTTAATTTTCTTTAGTATCCACACTGGTAAACTTTGGAGAGATATCAATGTTCTATCGCAAGTATCCAGGACAAAGGGGATGCAAATGATAAAAAACAATAATTAGTAAAAACGCCTTAATATACTTTGTGCATTTTTTATTTTTAACAGCTTCTTTTTGGCCGAGATGGGGTATGCTCACAGATTGTGGCACTTGATAGTAACTTTATACTGGTATACTGCCAAAACAATTTACAGGAACCACAGGAATACATCTTAATGTATAGTGCCAATTCTTATACAACATCCCAGTCTTATATCACCCTTCTCCCAAGGCTATTGCATCCAATTAGAGGAAACAATAATTGGACACCTGCTACAAGAGTGTTATGAATGATTTTCTATTTTCCAAAAGAGAAATAGACAAATTGTTCCTACAACCTAGTATTTCCAGGTCTAGTTTTGAATCAAGGTTACAGCGGGAGACTGCTTGGGGCTCTATAATTAGAGGCCACCTGGACTACGATTTGACCCGACTTGTTGTTGGATCTGGTGTTTCCATGGCTGAAAAACTGTAAGTTACTATTTGAAATATAAAGTGAAGGTCAGATTTTTATGGCTTGTTGGGAGCAACATTATCTTTTTTTGTAATGACAATCCATGGTACGGCTGTTGCATAGATGACCTGCTGACTATTCGGTCTGGTGACATGGTGGCCATGCCACAGCCTGAACTCTATTTCAATAATGATCCATTTGGGTTAAAATGTTCTTATGCTTTTCATGCATCTCAAACTTCAGTTTTGGATTTTTAACTGACAGTGGACGTTAATCATCGACGGGTTAGTAGTCACTCATTATCACATCATCCAATCCATACCGTTAAAAGTGTCACAGTGGGTGAGCTCCTTCCTGTAAAGCACAATTGTTTTCATACTGCCAAACTTGAAAGTGAGATTTTTAAAAATGATCAATCGGCTTAGAGAACGCAAATATCCATCTTGGATGTTGAAAAGGGCCAAATCCATGGTAGATAATCGGGAGCGTCCTGATCTTCTACGAGTGTCTATTTCTGACAGAAATTGAAATTCTTCCACTGTGTTCTTTCCGCAGCTTATAGTTGTGAGTTTTCCCAGATTTGTCGAATACTCAATAAATATATCCATATTCTACAAGTTGACTCAGTATATTTGCTTATTTCCTTGCAGATGTCTATAGGTGTGTAGAAAAAAGGACCCTATCTTAGGCCCATTATTATCCCCAAGCTTGTTTATTGATCACATTAGATCTATAACCATATGGCTATCTTAACCCAAATCAACTCATTGTGGTCATTTATCATGTATTTGTTGCTTTGTCATACAAGTTTCTAAAAGTTTTTCCTCATGTGACATTGTATATGTAGTTTATTTATTCACTTGCATTTTATGTTAAGTACAGTATGTGGGTTGCACAACATGTAATCATAAAACTCGTATTGGACATCACATCTCTGACATGCCAAATGGGGCATCTAAAAATCTTTTGACACATTTTTTTCAATGTGCATGTGGGTTATATATAAAGCACTTGTCAGGCCCCACATGGAATACTGCGTACAGTTCTGGACACTGGTGCTCAGGAAAGATGTAGCAGCGCTTGAGGGGGTTCAAAGAAGAGCAACAAAATTAATAAAAGGAATGGGAGGACTAGAATATTCAGAAAGGCTATCCAAATTGGGATTATTCACCCTGGGAAAAAAGACAGTTAAGGGGCGATCAAATAATTATGTATAAATACATTAGGGTACAATAGAAGGATCTCTCCCATGATCTGTTTATACCCAGGACTGCGACGGTAACAAGAGGGCATCCGCTACGTCTAGAGGAAAGAAGGTTTCATCACCAACACAGAAGGGGGTTCTTTACCATAAGAACAGTGAGTCTGTGGAACTCTCTGCCTGAGGATGTGGTGATGGTAAAATCCATTGAGGAGTTTAAGAGGGGACTAGATGTCTTTCTAGAGCCCCACAATATTACAGGATATAGACATTAGGTGACCAGCGGGGTTGTTGTTCTCAAATGCTGATCCAGGGATTACTCTGGCTGCCATTATTGAGTCAGGAAGGAATTTTTTTTCCTCCAAATGAGCTAAATTGGCTCGTTGGGTTCTTTTTTTGCCTTCCTCTGGACCAACAAGGGAGGGGGTTAAACAGGCTGAAATAAGATGGACATTGTCTTCATTCAGCCTAACATACTGTGTTACTATGTTTTTTTTATCTATGCATGTTACTAGTATAGAACGGGTTAGTCTTCCTATTAGCAGAGGAAACCATCATCAAGAATTACTGAATAGGGGGAGCTATTGTTTGTTTTTAATTAAAAAACAGTGCTCCCTTTGGTTAGAATAAGAGATCTGACCTGATCTTCCATTATTAGTATTAATTGCCAGGTGTTTAATCTCATTTTTCTGCATAGTCTGCTTGATTGTTTATTAGTAGTATGTTTACTTAAAACTAAGCAGGCACATACTCCTATTTGCTATGACTGAGAGCTTCATGACAGCTTGAAGCGCGTCAACTAGTTGTGTTTTTGTATGCACTTCATGATGGGATTTTAATTTTTTGCAATAAAGCCATGATTTTAATGGATGCTGGAACTCTCCTCACTTCTTTCCTGCTACAAGAGTTAATGATGAGTGATTTTCTATTTTCCAAAAGAGAAATAGACAAATGGTTCCTACAACCTAGTATTTTCAAGTCTAGTTTTGAATCAAGGCTACAGCAGGAGATTGCCTGGGGCTCTATAATTAAAAAGGCCACCTGGACTATGATTTGACCAGGCTTGTTGGATCTGGTGTTTCCATGGCTGAAGAACTGTGCCTTACTATTTGAAATATAAAGTGAAGGTCAGTGGTTAATTCTAATCAGGTTGCTTTTGGTGTAGGATATCACTATGACCAGGTCTGTTTGATTCAGTGAAAGGCAGTCATCATGCAGGCACATTTAGTATCCTCAATCACAAAGGAACTGAATAGATAGTAATATCACTCACATTCAAGTATTGCATGTTTTTGAGTACAGTATTTTACTATATTCTCTGTAATTGAATCCAAAGCTGTAACCCTTTTTTTGCCTAACTGTCCTTATGCGAGGCACAGTGCAGCACAGCATACCTATGTTTAGCAAGAATAGTCCAAGCATTTTCATCGTTCCCCTCCATGCCAAGCGCAGGGCTTTTAAATAATTGAAAGCCTGACTGTGATTGTACTTTCTGTCACCCAAAGTGTAAAAAAAAAACCCAGCAGAAGTGCATTGTGATGTAGTCTACCGCAAGCCTTTTCTATGAGAAGGACTCCCAATACTTCTTGAGTCTCCAAGCCAAAAGTGCCCCAGAGGATCAAGGACCAGTACATCCCTCCCCTTGTTAAAGTTTTGGGGAGCCTATCTATGTTTTGGATTCACATTCGCTGCCTCTCAAGTTTCCCAAGAGCTCAACACTTAGAGGTTGCCGGAACAGGAAGCTGCCAAGATTTCAATAAAAGGTGACACCTATATATAGATAACACAGGATCTAAAGGCTCTTTTTCATGGGACAATTATCGTTGGTAGACGTTCAAAACCCTGCGTTCCAGTGGGGATTTGAAAGATAATCGTCCTGTGTAAATGCATGCAGAGACTGAACAACTGTATGAGAGCCATTCTGTCATTCAGTTTCAGCATGCTTGAAGACCGAATTACTAGCCGTTCAGTGTAAATAGCAGCCGTTCAGTTCTGAATGACTGTCTGCTTACATCAAATGGAGGCGGGTGGGAGGAAGAACGCTCCCCCAGTCGCCCCGCCTCCATGCTGCCCGTGCTGTGAGCGATCCAGTGATGCTCGCTCCTATGCACAGCAGCGAGCATCACAGGGACGCTCTTTCGGGCATCGTTTGCCCGACACTTTTCCTGTGTAAGTGGGCCTTAATATTCACAATAAGTGATAATCACAGCTAATCTACTCCCCCTCCCTGCACAGTGACCTCTACACAGATAATAGAACATGCCATGAACAGTCTCCCATAGAAATCAATGGATCAGTTTCTGTTCATTGTGAGAATAGGTGATGATTCCTGCTATAAAGCATGTCTAAATGCTGTTAGATGGTACATACCCCCAATGGCATAGTCGCTAATGGCAGAAGACAAACCTAAGGCTTCATAAAGCCCCCTTGTTTGCAGAGGAGGCAGGAGGTTTGCTTAGGCTTCACTTTGACTTAGAGGAAAAAAATTAAAAGGGACAGATTCTCTACTTTAAGGGCTCCCACACACTTGTGTTTTTTTAACACTACGTTAACGCTCCATTTTTCAACGCAAATGTCAATTAAACTTTCTAATGTTAAAAACGCATCACAAGTTTGTGCTTTGCAACTTTTGTTCGATGTGTTTTTAACGTTTTGACATTTGCATTAAAAAAACGCAGCGTTAACACAGCATTAAAAAGAACAAGTGTGTGGGAGTCCTTAAAGGGGTTGTCCCGCGCCGAAACGTGTTTTTTTTTTTTTCAACCCCCCCCCCGGTCGGCGCGAGACAACCCCGATGCAGGGAGGTAAAGGAAGTTTACCGGAGCGCTTACCTTAATCCCCGCGCTCCGGTGACTTCAATACTTACCGCTGAAGATGGCCGCCGGGATCCTCTGTCTTCGTGGACCGCAGCTCTTCTGTGCGGTCCATTGCCGATTCCAGCCTCCTGATTGGCTGGAATCGGCACGTGACGGGGCGGAGCTACACGGAGCCTGCATTCTGCACGAGCGGCTCCATAGAAGATTGCAGAAGACCCGGACTGCGCAAGCGCGGCTAATTTGGCCATCGGAGGGCGAAAATTAGTCGGCACCATGGAGACGAGGACGCCAGCAACGGAGCAGGTAAGTATAAAACTTTTTATAACTTCTGTATGGCTCATAATTAATGCACAATGTACATTACAAAGTGCATTATTATGGCCATACAGAAGTGTATAGACCCACTTGCTGCCGCGGGACAACCCCTTTAAGGCCGCCTGCAGACGGCCGGGTCGGATCCTGCTGCGAGAATTCTCACAGCGGGACCCGACCTGCACCCCAGCAGGGACCAGTGCAGGTCTAACCTTCTCCCACGGCTCCGGCTCTCTGATGTGCCGGCTGCCGGCCAGCCGGCGTATGCGCAGAGCAGAGCCGGCGGCCTGGGAGTGACATTTCTGTGCAGGCCTCTGCGAGACCCGTACAGAAATAGAACATGCCGTGATTTGTTTTCCACGTGTGATTTCACGCAGACAAATCGTATCCGTCTGACTAGGATTGCATTTTTTAATGCAATCCTATGGCAGCTTCCACGGGAGGAAATTCTGTGGGAAATCCCGCCCGTGTGCAGGGGGCCTAAGTGTTTTACAACTCCAGGCTGAAAATTTCCTCTAAAGACAACTTGCATGGCCATTTCTGATGCGCTAACAATAATTACATATGTTCAATACTAAGGAAATCCTGAAAACATGACGGTTGGAGGATCAGGTTAAGAAACATCGCTCTACATGGACTCTGCCTTTTCTTTTGACAAGTTCTCCATGAGGTTGTCCAGTTGGGAATTAAAAAGCTGGCCCAGCTTGTTTTTGGTCACAATTCACACCTGGGAGAACTTTAATCACACAGACCTATAGCTGGCAGTAAAAAAGGCCATAGATTTGGCTACTAATTTTGCTGGCAAGTAAGTGGTTTCAGAGTCCACCTGACGCTAGTGATAGAGATCTGACTGACTATAGTAATTTGCCGTGATTTTCTAAGGGCGTTAGACACCTCTTAGGAGGTGATGGTTACCTTAGCATGGTAGCTTCAGCTGCCCTAGCTGTATAGGTGCAATTGAGTGTCATGTCCACTCTTTCGTCCATAGCATCCTGCAAACTGGTACCATCTTACAAAGGGACCAAATTGCACTTAAACAGCTTAGCTATAGCAACATCTACTCTAGGGCGGAGCCCCACTCGTCTAGTTGATCTTTTTGTATCAGATACAGGAGATTAAACTATTTTTAATGAATGGTTATCTCTTCCATTTTAAGTCCATACTCTCTTTAAAGCATTGCCGAGGAATTGCTTGATCTATGAGTCGAAAATGTGTTTATTGTATTGATGGAAAATCTCAATAAAAATGGATTTGGAAAAAAAATGGCTACCATCCTTGCAGCCAGTGGCAATCTGCCCTAAGACTGGAGAATGCATGTGTAGACTTGTGGGGAAAGAGTCAGTGACAGAGGCAAAGCTCAAGACTCTATTAAGAACAGTGTGGTGTTAGGCTCTGCCTCCTGATTGAAGACCCGCCCCCTTTACCCTCCTGTCTGTATGGTGACATTGTACTGTCCCTACATGGGAATATTAACATCTGTGGGAGACTATGGATATATGTCTGTGAATGTATTATGCACTAAACCACTATGTTGTGCCTTATAGTTGGTAGTTAGGATGCAGCTCAGAATAGGTTAAACAGCCAAGTATTCTAGTTTCCCACAGTTCAGCCAATCAGGATTGAGCCAGTGGGAGGAGCAAAGTTTATAAAAGTTTTTGCAGTTATATGAGAGAGGAGGTGGAAGTTATAGTGTAGTATAAACAAGTTCATTTGGTTCTAGGGATTTGTCACACAAAGCAATCTCAAGATTAGGGGCACTCATGGACAGGTTGCGAAGAGGGCTGCAGATTCCAGGGCCATTAAGAAAAAAATTAACAATACACAGAACGGAGCTGCAGGGAGGCTACAAACTCCAGGGCTATGATGAAAAAGCTTACAATAGGCAATACAGAGCAACAAGGTAGCAAACTTTGTAGCCACCACCATCAGGAATGGACTTTGAGTTCATTACCAAAAAATGTGCCTTCATCATTTATCGATGTTAAGACATCAAATTTTAGAACACGTAAAAGTGAGTTGAACTGTTTCTATTATTGATGTTTGCACTACACCCCATCACCATACTAGGGAGCAGAGACCAGCCCTCTATCATAATCCCATATTTCACTTTATGAGTAGCCAGCGGGGAGTAACTTACACGATAATAGCTATAGTGTGACAAAGAACAATTCTCCCTAAATATCCTGTCCATTCCGGTTTACCATGTGCCCATGCATTTTCCTGTCCCTCTCCATTGACTTCTATGGGCACCAGCTGTAACCTGATCACTCATCATATGGACTTATGCATGAATTGTATCAGTAAATTTAGAGAGAATCACCAGTGCAGGGGGAAAGTAAAGATAAGCGGAGAACTAGGCATTTTTCGGTAATAAAATAGGTTACGCAATTTCTTATCTTTGCTTAGTCTATTAATTTATGAAAAAATGAAAGATTAGTTATTGTTTAAAATGTTTAAAGGATCATGCATAAAGAATAATGGATTGTTTAACAAGAGCCAGGAAGAGCATCCTACACTTAACACTAAGATGCTTCGTTCTTGCTTTTGACTGTAAGGTTTTAAATGTTTGTCATAATAGCAGCAGATGGCTTGAGGCAGATGAATGCACCTATTTTCTACTCCTCACTTAGTGAACAGATGTCTTAATTACAAGCTACATGTAAATGTGTAACCAAGTGTGGTAAAAAAGCAAAGGTATGTATCAGTTAAAAAATAAGACCTTTAGACATATGGGAATTTTACAAACAAAAATATTCCTGTGCGCCTTACACTATTTTTTTTCTAGGTTAAAAGAGCTTATGTTTGTAGACACCAAGGGAGTTTGCATATGTTGTTATCCAAATGATATTCTGTGATCTACAAACTCTGGCAGATGCGGTGGCAGGGGGCTCATTGATAAGCTTTAAACTTGACAGTCAGTTAAATTAGGGTATTTTTGAGTTTACTTGTGATTGTATGAAGATACTGCTAAACACAAACAAGAATATAATTATATTGTAATGAATGGCTAAGATTTTTTTCTCACTGATTGGACCAGGACCCTTTACTCTAGTTTAAATGTGATTTTCACTTCAACATTTCTTCTCCCTGCCATCAAGGGTATAAATACTATAGAGGCAGCCCATATGCTGCGATGGGACCTCTGAAAAGAGGAGGGCTCATTCCAGGGGTATTGGTGTATTATGTCTCCACTGGATGTATGGGTGGAGATATGGGTTGGCCAGTGTAAGTGACAGGGAACTACCAGGGCACACGTCCCCCCTCAGCTCCCACACATGCCCCCAGCTGACTCCCACCTTAGCTCCCACACATGTTCACGGCTGACTGCCATCTGTGCCCCCGACGCTGAACTCATACCTCTCTCCGCCAGACTGCCGTCTCTTCTCCTGTTCCTGCTGCGGCTGCTGCACCTGGGACGCTATCACTCTGGTCCCCGCTGTTCTCCCTGCTGGCCTGCCATCTCTGTTCCTGTTTCCCCTGTGGCGGCTGCACTCGGGACCGCTGTCAGTCTGGTCCCCGCTCCTCTCCCCGCCACACTGCTATCTCCACTCCCGTTCCCCCTACAGCCGCTGCACCTGGGACCGCTGTAACTCTGGTCCCCGCTCCTTTCCCTGCCGTACTGCTATCTCCGCTCCCGTTCCCCCTGTGGCCGCTGCAGCCAGGACCGCTGTCACTCTTGTCCCCGCCGGAGTGGTTGGGTTTTGCGGGCCATGGGGCACCCAATCAGAAGTTGGGGCCATGCGTTCCCTCCACCTATTCTGGTGGCCAGGCAATTTCAAGTTGTAGGCGTTGTTGTGGTTGTGCACTTTGTCTCTACGCATTCTGCTGGTGGAGGCATAAGGCACCAGTACCACCCAGGTTGGTTTCACTTGTCATCATAGAATGGTAGGGAGCTCTGGTCCAACCCCCTGCTCAGTTTAGGATCACTAAATCATCCCAGAAGATGTCTGTCCAGCCTTTGTTTGAAAACAAGGAGAACTCACCACCTCCCGTGGCAACCTATTCCACTCATTGATCACCCTCAGGGCTTAGTCAGACGGGCGTTTTTTGCCGCGATTTGCGCATGCGCATGCGTCCGGCGATTTTTTAAAACCATTGCTTCGCAATGGTATCGGACACATGAGCGCTTTTTATGCGCTCGTCCGAAAAATTATAGAACAAAAAATCGCAGATCGCACCTATCTGCGATCTGCGATTCCTGTTCGCTTCTGTATATGCGCTCAATGGGGCCGGCGGCAGCAGCGCCGACCCCATTGAGAACATATAGAAGACAAATCATTCTTCTCTGCCACAGCTGTAACAGCTGTGGTAGAGAAGAACGATGTTTGCCCATTGAATTCAATGGAGCGGCAATACAGCCGCTCCATTGAAAGCAATGGGCTGCCGGCGTGCGCGGGGTTAATTGTCGGGAAGGGGTTAAATATATAAACCCTTCCCTGCAATTCATGCTAAAATGTGTTAAAATAAAAAAAAATTGTATACTCACCTTTCCGCTGCAGCCGGAGTCCAGCCGCGGCCGCTGTCAGTTCTCCTGAACTGCTTCTCGGCACTATTCAGCCGGCGGGGCTTTAAAATCCCCGCCTGCTGAATGATCTGCTCTGATTGGTCACAGCCTGACCAATCAGAGGCCGGTTTCACTCACACACCCATTCATGAATTCATGAATGGGTGAGTGACTGCTGCCTCTCAGCGCTGAGCCAATCAGGGGCAGGTCTGACTCACATCCATTCATGAATTCATGAATGGGTGTGAGTGAGGCATGCCTCTGATTGGCTCAGCGCTGAGCCAATCAGGGGGCAGGTCTGACTCACACCCCCTTCACACCCACTGCAGGACGGCTGCCCGGAGTTGCAGGCAGAAGGTGAGAATGCATTTTTTTTTTTATTTTAACACATTTTAGGATGGATTGCAGGTAAGGGCTTATATATTTATGCCCTTACCGACAATTCATCCCGGGCTCGCCCGCAGCGCATTGCTTTCAATGGAGACGGCTGTATTGCCGTCTCCATTGAATGCAATGCGCTGGACAGCTCCGGCCCGTTTCTAATGAAACGCGGCTAGGAGCAGATTTTCGGGCGATTTGCGGGCGACTTGTGCGCACCGGTCACGCGATTTGCGGATGCGCATCCGTCATGCGATCCGCAAATCGCGGCAAAAAACGCCCGTCTGACTAAGGCCTCACTGTCAGAAAGCTTTTTCTAATATCTAATTTGTGTCTCCTCCCTTTCAGTTTTATCCCATTGCTTCTAGTCTTTCCTTGTACAAATGAAAATAGGACTGATCCCTCTGCACTGTGACAGCCCTTTAGATATTTGTAGACCGCTATTAAGTCTCTTCTCAGCCTTCTTTTTCGCAAGCTAAACATTCCCAGATCCTTTAACCGTTCTTCATAGGACATGATTTGCACATCGCTCACCATCTTGGTAACTCTTCTCTGAACTTACTCCAGTTTGTCTGGTTTTTTTTAAGTGGGGTGCCCAGATACAGTCATGGTGGTAAGGAGTGTGGTAATGTCATTCCAAACTTTTTTTACTATAGGGAAGCCCTGAAAATGTAATTTGCTTCAGTGTCCATGGCGTAGTTCTGGCAAAGCGTGCCAGTGTTATCATCTAGCTGTGCAGCCCCCACTGCAGGCAAAATTGATTTATGCCTCAGGGATTTTTTTGTTTTGCTCTAAAACAGCAGTGAAAGATGATCAATGGATTTATGTTGCTTTTTCAACTTTACTACGTTACTATGACTATGAGCAGTTTGAGATCAATTTACCATCCGTGCTGCAGAAGTGTCTATTGTCAAGAATCCTGGTTAGAAACCGTGTGATAAGAGTTTATATTGAAGTGTCAGCTTAATTTAGGAGAATTATCAATGTATTTCATGCCATTTTTGTGGTGTAGAAAATGTTTAAAAACACGGTGCGCGTGCAAGACATTCTTATTAAAATGGACAGACTTGGTGTTATTTTAAGGCTGCATCATATTCCACAACAGGGTGTGTGCAAAGTATGCCGCATGCTACTTTAGGACTTATTTACACATCCGGGTTTTTTGCAGGAGGAGGATGCGGGCCTGGCCGGGAGCAGTGCACAGAGCTCCTGCTCCCTCTCTGCCCCCTCTCCGCCCCCTCGCCACTGTTTGCAATGGGAGGGGCGGGGGTGGAGCTAAGTTCCGCCCCGTTCCGCCCCTCCCATTGCAAATAGTGGCGAGGGGCAGAGAGAGGACGGGAGCTCAGTGCACTGCTCCCGGCCTAGCCCACCTCCTCCCCCTGCAGAAAGGGACACCATATATTGGCCGGGCGATATACGGATGTGTAAATAAGCCCTGTGGGTAATCGAGTTGTAAATTGACCCAGTATAAGTAAAACCCTCTCAAAGTGAATCTAAACCAGAGCATTATTTCACTTTTTTATCTAAAATTATATATATGACGCTGCATGGTTAATTACAGCATTAAATCATATCAGTGCAGGGAGAAGTTAGAATCAATACAGCTGGCGCCAGTGATCCAACATCAGTTTTCCACTTATCCCAAGTATTCTTATTTTCACAAGACTGTCAAAATTTGTAACCTTCCAAAAAGGCTGCGGTTTGATTAAAACAGCTTTTCAGCCAATGCATCTATGTCAGCAGGCCATGGCTTTGGTGTGTTGCAGATACTATGGGGTTGTGCAATTTTTGAAAGTTATCCCCTATCCTTTTAAACTCAGTGCAATCCTTTTAAATGCAAACTTTTGAAGGCTACGTAGTTATTATTTTCTGAGTTATATAACATATATGTGTGTGTCTGTCTTTATGGCACAGAAACTGCATTTATAATCATGAGTTCTATTTTAGATAATCCTACGCAGCAAATGTCATGTCTGGTTGGCGCATGAATATACAGTTCATATAGTGGATGAGTTATGAGTCATTTATATGCTGTACCGTGAATGTAGACTAGAAGACAAAATAATGAAGACGTTGACTGGAACTCATGAAATCTTGCATTTCCGAACCCTTCATGTTCTCCCTTTCTGAGGCACTCCAGGGAAAATCACATCAGTCAGTCACCTACAATGATACACAAAATGAGTAGTTTATTAAGAAATAAGGTCAGCCGCAAAAAAATGTCAACTTTGACATAAAAAGTAGAGATGAGCGAACACGTTCGGCCCCGCCCCTTTTTCGCCCGAACACCGAACCTTGCGAACACTTCAGTGTTCGGGCGAAAAAGTTCGGGGGCCGCCGTGGCAGCGCGGGGGGGTGCGGCGGGGAGTGGGGGGGAGAGGGAGAGAGAGAGGGCTCCCCCCTGTTCCCCGCTACTGCCGCCCGCGCCGCCGCGCATCTCCCCGCCCCCCGGCGGCACCCGGACTCTTACGCGCGAACACTGCAGTGTTCGGCAAAGCGGGTGTCCGGGTGCGGATGTGTCCGTAACGGACACGTTCGCTCATCTCTAATAAAAAGTGATGTCTTTTTTCAGACCATATTTTTTGTAATTTTTTTTTTTATTGTCTAAAATTAGAAATGTCTTTTTCCTCTGTTTTAGCCTATAAAATGTAACAAAGGGTACATTTAGGCTGCATGCAAACATGGCATATTTTCTGCAGTTGGAAGTGCAGATTTTCACACAGACTTTGCTGCAGATTTCACCTTCTCATTTGAAAAGCTGAAATTTGCACTGAAAATCTCCAGCAGAAATTGAGATGCTATGGATCTAAAATCCACACTGCATGTAAAGTTGCGCTGCAGATTTGTTTCAGCATCATGTGAACAGGACTGCCTAAAATCCAGTTCACTTTGCTGCTACTCACCTTCGCAGCACAAAATCTGCTACATACATACATACATATCTACCGCGTGTAACTCATAGCCCAGAGTGGCACTGTGTCTGAAATAAAACACCTTAGTAATAATGCACCTTTCTTTATATAGGGCACACATATTCTGCAGCGCTTTACAACACTTGATATTTTCTGTCCCTATTGAGGCTCACAATTTTTAAATTCACCTATAAATATTTTTGGGGTGAGGGAAGAAACCCATTCAAACATGGGAAGAATATACAAACTCCATGCAGATGTTGTTCTTGGCATTTGAACCTAGTACGCAGGGGGATAGCTAAAGACTCATGGGCCCAGGTGCAAAAATTTATCTTGAAGGCCCCCAACTTCTCTTAACCCCTTAATGCAGAGAAGCGTAACTTGAAGCTCCTGGGCTTCAATATAAAACTTCTAACAGGGCCCCCAACTATTATACTTTATTCATAGTACTGGGCTCCCTATATGGAGAAGAGAGGCCTTATGGGCTCCCTAAGGGTCCTGGGCCAGCGTGCAACTGCATCCCCTTTAGTTATGCCAGTGCTAGTACGCCAGCACAGTATTTTCTAATCTTGAACCGCCTCTTTAAGTCCCTGATTTGCTCTCTTTTTTTTCATTGTAACTTTAAAAAAAAACAACCTACCCAGAGAGTCACTCATATATTTCACTTAGTGGCGCCTAAAGAGTTTGATCCTGTGCTGTGCTATAGATTTTAACCACACTGCATAATTGTATTACCTACACTATGATAGATAGATAGATAGATAGATAGATAGATAGATAGATAGATAGAAAGCCCAAATAGCAATGTTTACAGATGTAGCAAGCGTTACGATTAGAGATGAGCGAACGTACTCGTCCGAGCTTGATACTCGTTCGAGTATTAGCGTGTTCGAGATGCTCGTTACTAGAGGCGAGCACGACACGATGTTCGAGTTACTTTCACTTTCATCTCTGAGACGTTAGCGCGCTTTTCTGGCCAATAGAAAGACAGGGAAGGCATTACAACTTCCCCCTGCGACGTTCAAGCCCTATACCACCCCCCTGCAGTGAGTGGCTGGTGAGATCAGGTGTCACCCGAGTATATAAATCGGCCCCTCCCGCGGCTCGCCTCAGATGCATTCTGACAGAGATAAGGGACAGTGCTGCTGATGCCGGAGCTGCTATAGGGAGAGCGTTAGGAGTGATTTTAGGCTTTAAGAACCCCAACGGTCCTTCTTAGGGCCACATCTGACCGTGTGCAGTACTGTTGAGGCTGCTTTTAGCAGTGTTGCACAATTATTTTTTTTTTGTATATCGGGCGTGCAGAGCATTGCGTCCTCAGTCTGCAGTCATTGTACAGAGAATAGGGCCAGTACTGGTGAGGCATTGAAAGAGATATCCAGGCTATATAGGCAGTGGGCTTTTTCAAAAAAATTGGGGAAAAATACTATTTCCCCTCGTCATCCTGACAGCATACACATGGAGGATGTCCACTGGACCCCTGTTGGGACAGGAAGCGGAAAAACATACAAAAGGCACCTCCCGCCACCAGCTCACCAGTGTCTTCCTGTCCCTACAGGACAGTCCAAGCGGAAGCCTCCAGGTGTATGCTGGAGGCAGGAAAAAAGAAGAAAAATTCCTATGCAGCCTGTCCGCCCGTGGGGGGACGACTCTCTGGTCGGGCTGGCAGAGCTTGCGCGGGTGAGACCCTACGTGGGGACCCTCACCCGCAGGATCCCAAAGACCAGCACCTCGTTCCCTGCGGGGAACCCTTCCCTAGCGCGCTGCCCAGTGGGGTTGTCGCACTGGGAAGATACAGCCCGTACCTGCAGGGCTTGGAAGCCGCCTCCGGACATCAGGCACCCGCTCTGGACGTCGGGCCCGGGACCCTGGCTTCCAGAGATCCTCTGTCGGCGGAGCGGCTGAGCAGGTATGCCAGCGAGGGGGGGGGAAGAGCGCGCAGCGCGGGCGACGGCTGCGCTCGATCCGACATCCCCGGACATCTATGCGCCCTCCTCAGAGCCCGACGCAGAGTGTATCCCCCGGGTCCGGCGTGGCGGCGTGACGTCAGCACGGCCGCGTCACGGGGGGGGCAGGGCCTCGAGGGAAAAGGCGCCAAATTTGAAAATCAAAAAAAAAAAAAAAAAAAAAAGAGAAAAGGAGAAAGCAGGATTCCCCACATGTCTTCGGTCTGCACCTAAGTAAAGATGTCGGCCAGAGAGGACACGGAGAGCAGCCCGCTGGTGAGTAAACCTCCGGGGGCTCACACCAGGGGTAAGGAAGGGTCAGGTGCTGGAAAACCCCCCCTTTTTTTCTGCTGTCTCCGTCTCTTAGGACAGAGAAGCACAAAAGGGCAGAGAGGCCAAGAAGCGCGTGCGCAAGTGCCCAGTCTGCCTGCGGCGACTGGACGAGGGACACACCAAACCCTTATGCGCAGCCTGCACAGAGAAGGTGGTCCGTGAGGAAGGCCCCTCGGGCATATCGGACATCCGAGCTATGATCCGCGAGGAGATCGAGGCCTCTCTCTCGTCTCTTTCCGTTCCGCCCCCCACGAAAAGGGTAAGGCGGTCACGGATAGAAGAATCAGACTCGGAGGAAGGGTTCTTAGAAGATTCCCCCTCAGAATCCATACCGCCCATGGAAGAAACGAGGAAGTACTTCTTCGCATCGGCGGATCTGGGGCAGCTACTAACAGCGGTCCGTCACACCATGCAGGTGGAGGAACAGACGCCGCAGCAGCCATCCCTCCAGGATACCCTGTTCCGGGGACTCATACCTCAGCCCAAACCATCATTCCCGGTCAATGATATCCTAAAACAGCTTATCTTGACCGAGTGGAAACAGGCAGAACACAAGTTTTTCCTGTCTAAGGAGTTTAGAGAGCGTATGGTCTTCACCCCGGAAGACATTGAGTTCTTGGACACCGTCCCGAAGGTGGATTTGGCGGTCGCCAGGGTCTCGAAGAAGGCTGCCCTCCCCTTTGAGGACATCTCCCAGTTGCGGGACCCACTGGATTCACGAGTGGATTCGGCAATGAAGAAGGCCTGGGAGTCGGCGGCCCTCACCATGAAGACCAACATTACGGCCACGTCGGTAGCAAGATCCATGACGGTCTGGCTAGACCAACTCCAGGCCCTGGTCTCGCAAAGGGGTTCGAGGGAAGATATCTCCAACTGCCTTCCCCTCCTCCAACAGGCCACCGGCTTCCTGGCGGACGCCTCGATGGAGTCAGTAAGGTTCGGGGCCCGGTCGGCGGCACTTTCGAACACAGCCCGGAGGGCCGTCTGGGTAAAAGCCTGGACAGGGGACAATGCCTCAAAAAACAGGCTTTGCTCTTTGCCCTTCCAGGGACATCGCATCTTCGGACCTTCCCTGGATACACTCCTGGAGAAGGCCTCAGACAAAAGTCAGGGGCTACCAGCAGAGAGACCCGTCAAGCGGCCTTCCTCCTCCTACCCTCCTCCCTTTGTCCCCCCGAGAACATACAGGGGGAAGGGGAAAACCGGACGCTGGCCTTACCCCAAAGGCGGAAAGGGTGAGAATCCGCCCATCGGGATCCGGCAGGTGGGGGGCAGACTTAGGGGGTTCGCCAATAGATGGAGCGAAATAACCTCCAATCCCTGGGCCCTTCGCCTGGTCTCAGAGGGCTATAGAATTGAGCTTTCCGCCCCCCTCCCCGGAGGTTCGTGGTTACCCCCTGCCAGTCACCCGCGTCAGCCCGGGCCCTCCAGTCGGGGGTACGGGACCTGCTATCCCTGGGGGCCATTATCCCGGTTCCCGTAGAAGAACGGTTCAAAGGCTGCTACTCCCCCTTGTTTCTTATTAAGAAGCCTAACGGGACCTACAGAGTTATAATCAACCTGAAATACCTGAATAAATCTATAACATACCGAAGATTTAAAATGGAATCAGTAAGATCAGCGATCCCCCTAATCACACCAGATAGCGTCATGGCCACGGTGGACTTAAAAGACGCCTATTATCATATTCCCATACACTCAGGCTCCCAACAGTTTCTTCGATTCGCCCTGGTGATAGAAGGGTCAGTCTCGCATTACCAATTCGCATGCCTGCCGTTCGGGATTTCTTCCGCACCTCGGGTATTCTCCAAACTAGTATTGGAGATGGTAGCAGCACTAAGGACGGACAAAGTACTAATTGTCCCATACCTCGACGATTTCCTGCTTATAGCAGGATCACCCTCGGAACTCCAGCACCGGGTCAACCTCACCCTCCACCTGTTCGAGTCGCTAGGTTGGATCATTAACTTCGACAAATCCAATCTTCAGCCCGAACAAAGGAAAAAGTTCCTAGGGGTTATCCTGGACTCACACCACCAGTGCTCTTCCCTCCTGCTAGAAAAGCAAAAAACGATCCAAGACGAAAGCCGGGCACTTTCGTTAGCCTCCCAAGTTTCCCTTAGGAGAGGCATGAGGGTCCTCGGTCTCATGACAGCCTGTATTGGAGTAGTCCCGTGGGCCCAGTTACATGGTAGAACTCTCCAGGACTTTATCCTGAGCAACTGGGACAAATCTCCAGCTTCCCTGGATCAGGAAATCACCCTCACTCACAAAGTAAGGTCCTCCTTGGGGTGGTGGACGTCTATCTCCAACCTCGCCAGATCCACAAGTTGGGACCCGGCATCCCCAGTATCCATCTTCACTGACGCGAGCGCAACTGGCTGGGGGGCCCACTTAGGCTGTCGCTATGTCCAGGGGGTCTGGAACCAGGGAGAGGCCACTCAATCCTCCAATTACAAGGAGCTTTGCGCGGTCTGGAGGGCCATCCGTGACCTCGAGACAGAGATCGGGGGTAGACCCATTAAGATATTTTCGGATAACATAACAACTGTGTCCCTCATTCGCCACCAGGGATCCACGCGGAACCCCCGACTACAAGACCTGGCGGCGAAAGTGCTCGGGTGGATAGAGCAGCGGATGCCTTCCGTTTCAGCGTTCCACGTAAGGGGCCCAGAGAACGCCATGGCAGACTACCTCAGCCGCAGGAGGATAGACCCTGGGGAGTGGGCACTACATCCAGAGGCATTCCAATTGATTACAGAAAGATGGGGGACTCCAAAGGTGGATTTGTTTGCCTCTCGGGAGAACAACAAGTGTCCCCGGTTCTTTTCCAGGGGGGCAGACGGGGGCTCCCTGGGAATAGACGCACTATCCCAAGCATGGGAATGGGACCTGACATACGCCTTCCCACCTATCCCCCTGATCCCTCGGGTTCTAAAGAAGATCCAGGGGTCCCCGGGCTCCGTTATCCTGGTGGCCCCGTTCTGGCCCAAGAGACCTTGGTTCCCGCTCCTGGCCGCTCTATCAACACAGGAGCCCCTACATCTGCCGTGGAGAGACGACCTCCTACAACAGGGTCCCCTGATTTGCCCAAAAGCCCGACAGTTCAGACTAGCGGCCTGGAAGCTGTGCGGGTAAAATACCTGAACCAGGGCCTATCAGGGAGGGTGACCACCACCTTATGTGAGAGTCTCAAAGAGTCCACCAGGAACATATACACCAGGGTGTGGGACAGCTTCTCTAGGTGGTTGGGGCACAGTATTCACGACCTCCAACAACCAGACATTAATAAGATTCTAGAGTTCCTTCAGGATGGACTGGACATGGGCCTAAAACCTGGTACCCTTAAGGTCCAGGTGGCCGCCCTAGGAGCCTTCTTTGACTTCCCGTTAGCCGACCATAGGCTAGTCAAAAAATACCTTAAAGGAGCAGTTAGACTTCACCCCTTTATAAGAAGAACCATGCCCCCATGGGACCTGAATCTTGTTTTACAGGCCCTTTGCGCACACCCCTTCGAGCCCCTGGAAGAACTCTCAGTTAAGACCCTCTCATATAAGGTTGCCTTCCTAGTGGCCATTACATCCGCCAGGCGGATCGGGGAAATCCAAGCCCTCTCTATAAAAACCCCATATATGACCATCTTCCCGGACAAGATAGAGTTTAGGCCCGACCCCTTCTTTCAACCGAAAGTCCTTACGGACTTTCACAGAGAGCAAAGAATAGTACTTCCCTCCTTCTGCCAGGAACCCCGGAACACTACGGAACAGAGGTTCCATAACCTAGACGTGAGACGAGCAGTTCTGAAGTACTTAGAGGTCTCACATACCTTTAGGAAATCTAATAACCTCTTCATTCAATTTCAGGGTCCACGCAGAGGAGGGGCCGCTACTAAGGACTCCCTAGCGCGGTGGGTCAGGAGGGCCGTAGAAGAGGCACACAGATCCCAAGGGATCCCACTCCCGGGCGAAGTTAGAGCCCATTCTACTAGGGCGGTCGCCTGTTCCTGGGCGGAGAGAGCCCAGGCGACAACCGACCAGATTTGCAGAGCCGCCACATGGTCAAGCACCCATACCTTTGTAAAACACTATCGTCTGGACGTGGGGGCCAGCCGGGACACGGCCTTTGGGCGGAAAGTTCTGCAAGCAGTGGTCCCTCCCTAAAGCCCTTGATTGTTGGTATTCCTCCATGTGTATGCTGTCAGGATGACGAGGGGAAGACAGGAATTAGGTTTACCTGTTAATTCCTTTTCTGGAGTCATCCTGACAGCATAGGGGCTTTTCCCTCCCCTTCAGTTATCCTTCTCTACGTGAAGTAACGTATTGTACTATGGTTTCGGTATTAAAAATGAGTGATTAAGCAAAGCCGGGTCACTGTAGTTATTTGGTACACACTGGTGAGCTGGTGGCGGGAGGTGCCTTTTGTATGTTTTTCCGCTTCCTGTCCCAACAGGGGTCCAGTGGACATCCTCCATGTGTATGCTGTCAGGATGACTCCAGAAAAGGAATTAACAGGTAAACCTAATTCCTGTCTTTTGGGCTGCCTGTGACCGTCTTCAGTTTACTGCGTGTCTGCTGGGGGTAGTAGTCCTAATTAATACACAGCTAAGCGTTACAGCAGGCTTGCGCAAAATTGTTTCCTGGGTCTGCTGTCTCTGTTACATCACCGCCGTCATCCCGCCAGAGGGAAACAGTATACATAATATTATACGCTGCCTACAGTATCTGTCTGCTGGGGGTAGTAGTCCTAATTAATACGCAGCTAAGCGTTTCAGCAGGCTTGCGCAAAATTGTTTCCTGGGTCTGCTGTATCTGTTACATCACCGCCGTCATCCCGCCAGAGGGAAACAGTATACATAATATTATACGCTGCCTACAGTATCTATCTGCTGGGGGTAGTAGTCCTAATTAATACGCAGCTAAGCTTTTCAGCAGGCTTGCGCAAAATTGTTTCCTGGGTCTGCTGTCTCTGTTACATCACTGCCGTCATCCCGCCAGAGGGAAACAGTATACATAATATTATACGCTGCCTACAGTATCTGTCTGCTGGGGGTAGTAGTCCTAATTAATACGCAGCTAAGCGTTACAGCAGGCTTGCGCAAAATTGTTTCCTGCCTCTGCTGTCTCTGTTACATCGCCGCCGTCATCCCGCCAGAGGGAAACAGTATACATAATATTATACGCTGAATACAGTATCTGTCTGCTGTATCAGCTCAGGATTTTAAAAAAATAGAAGCAAAATACTTATGGCCTACTACTGGCCTTTGGCCACTTGACTGCTTCTGCGCTGTGAATTCCACTAGCTCAGTCATACGCACCTACGTCTCACTACAGGCGTGCGCAAAATTGTTTCCTGGCTCTGCTGTGCGTTCCGTAAGGGAAGTCAGCCTCCAACCACAGACCAATAAGCGGCACATTTAATTACAGCGTTCTGTTTCTGCACTACTGGTAATACAGCACGCTGAGGGGTAGGGGTAGGCCTAGAAGACGTGGACGCGGGCGAGGACGCGGAGGCCCAAGTCAGGGTGTGGGCACAGGCCGAGCTCCTGATCCAGGTGTATCGCAGCCGATTTCTGCGGGATTAGGAGAGAGGCACGTTTCTGGCGTCCCCACATTCATCTCACAATTAATGGGTCCACGTGGTAGACCTTTATTAGAAAATGAGCAGTGTGAGCAGGTCCTGTCGTGGATGGCAGAAAGTGCATCCAGCAATCTATCGACCACCCAGAATTCTGCGCCGTCCACTGCTGCAACTCTGAATCCTCTGGCTGCTGCTCCTCCTTCCTCCCAGTCTCCTCACTCCATTACAATGGCACATTCTGAGGAGCAGGCAGACTCCCAGGAACTGTTCCCGGGCCCCTGCCCAGAATGGCCAGCAATAGTTCCTCTCCCACCGGAGGAGTTTGTCGTGACCGATGCCCAACCTTTGGAAAGTTCCCGGGGTCCGGGGAATGAGGCTGGGGACTTCCGGCAACTGTCTCAAGAGCTTTCAGTAGGTAAGGAGGACGATGACGATGAGACACAGTTGTCTATCACTCAGGTAGTAGTAATTGGAGTAAGTCCGAGGGAGGAGCGCACAGAGGATTCGGAGGAAGAGCAGCAGGACGATGAGGTGACTGACCCCACCTGGTTTGCTACGCCTACTGAGGACAGGTCTTCAGAGGGGGAGGCAAGTGCAGCAGCAGGGCAGGTTGGAAGAGGCAGTGCCGTGGCCAGGGGTAGAGGCAGGGCCAGACCGAATAATCCACCAACTGTTTCCCAAAGCGCCCCCTCGCGCCATGCCACCCTGCAGAGGCCGAGGTGCTCAAAGGTCTGGCAGTTTTTCACTGAGAGTGCAGCCGACCGACGAACAGTGGTGTGCAACCTTTGTCGCGCCAAGATCAGCCAGGGAGCCACCACCACCAGCCTCACCACCACCAGCATGCGCAGACATATGATGGCCAAGCACCCCACAAGGTGGGACGAAGGCCGTTCACCGCCTCCGGTTTGCACCGCTGCCTCTCCCCCTGTGCCCCAACCTGCCACTGAGATCCAACCCCCCTCTCAGGACACAGGCACTACCGTCTCCTGGCCTGCACCCACACCCTCAACTCCGCTGACCTCGGCCCCATCCACCAATGTCTCTCAGCGCACCGTCCAGCCGTCGCTAGCGCAAGTGTTGGAGCGCAAGCGCAAGTACGCCGCCACGCACCCGCACGCTCAAGCGTTAAATGTGCACATAGCCAAATTTATCAGCCTGGAGATGCTGCCGTATAGGGTTGTGGAAACAGAGGCTTTCAAAGGTATGATGGCGGCGGCGGCCCCGCGCTACTCAGTTCCCAGTCGCCACTACTTTTCCCGATGTGCCGTCCCAGCCCTGCACGACCACGTCTCCCGCAACATTGTACGCGCCCTCACCAACGCGGTTACTGCCAAGGTCCACTTAACAATGGACACGTGGACAAGCACAGGCGGGCAGGGTCACTATATCTCCCTGACGCCACATTGGGTGAATTTAGTGGAGGCTGGGACAGAGTCAGAGCCTGGGACCGCTCACGTCCTACCCACCCCCAGAATTGCGGGCCCCAGCTCGGTGGTGGTATCTGTGGCGGTGTATGCTTCCTCCACTAAACCACCCTCCTCCTCCTCCTCCTCCTCCTACGCAACCTCTGTCTTGCAATTAAGATGTGTCAGCAGCAGCACGTCGCCAGCAGTCGGTGTCGCACGGCACGGCAGCACAGCGGTGGGCAAGCGTCAGCAGGCCATGCTGAAACTACTCAGCTTAGGAGAGAAGAGGCACACGGCCCACGAACTGCTGCAGGGTCTGACAGAGCAGACCGACCGCTGGCTTGCGCCGCTGAGCCTCCAACCGGGCATGGTCGTGTGTGACAACGGCCGTAACCTGGTGGCGGCTCTGCAGCTCGGCAGCCTCACGCATGTGCCATGCCTGGCCCACGTCTTTAATTTGGTGGTTCAGCGCTTTCTGAAAAGCTACCCACGCTTGTCAGACCTGCTCAGAAAGGTGCGCCGACTCTGCTCACATTTCCGCAAGTCCCACACGGACGCTGCCACCCTGCGCATCCTGCAACATCGGTTTAATCTGCCAGTGCACCGACTGCTGTGCGACGTGCCCACACGGTGGAACTCTATGCTCCACATGTTGGCCAGGCTCTATGAGCAGCGTAGAGCTATAGTGGAATACCAACTCCAACATGGGCGGCGCAGTGGGAGTCAGCCTCCTCAATTCTTTACAGAAGAGTGGGCCTGGTTGGCAGACATCTGCCAGGTCCTTGGAAACTTTGAGGAGTCTACCGAGATGGTGAGCGGCGATGCTGCAATCATTAGCGTCACCATTCCTCTGCTATGCCTCTTGAGAAGTTCCCTGCAAAGCATAAAGGCAGACGCTTTGCACTCGGAAACAGAGGCGGGGGAAGACAGTATGTCAGTGGATAGTCAGAGCACCCTCCTGTCTATATCTCAGCGCGTTGAGGAGGAGGAGGGGTAGGAGGATGAGGAGGAGGGGGAATAGACAGCTTGGCCCACTGCTGAGGGTACCCATGCTGCTTGCCTGCCATCCTTTCAGCGTGTATGGCCTGAGGAGGAGAAGGAGGATCCTGAAAGTGATCTTCCTAGTGAGGACAGCCATGTGTTGCGTACAGGTACCCTGGCACACATGGCTGACTTCATGTTAGGATGCCTTTCTCGTGACCCTCGCATTACACGCATTCTGGCCACTACGGATTACTGGGTGTACACACTGCTCGACCCACGGTATAAGGAGAACCTTTCCACTCTCATACCCGAAGAGGAAAGGGGTTCGAGAGTGATGCTATACCATAGGACCCTGGCGGACAAGCTGATGGTAAAATTCCCATCCGACAGCGCTAGTGGCAGAAGCCGCAGTTCCGAGGGCCAGGTAGCAGGGAAGGCGCGGAGATCAGGCAGCATGTACAGCACAGGCAGGGGAATACTCTCTTAGGCCTTTGACAGCTTTCTGGCTCCCCAGCAAGACTGTGTCACCGCTCCCCAGTCAAGGCTGAGTCGGCGGGAGCACTGTAAAAGGATAGTGAGGGAGTACGTAGCCGATCACACGACCGTCCTCCGTGACGCCTCTGCCCCCTACAACTACTGGGTGTCGAAGCTGGACACGTGGCCTGAACTCGCGCTGTATGCCCTGGAGGAGCTTGCTTGTCCTGAGGCCAGCGTCTTGTCAGAGAGGGTGTTTAGTGCGGCTGGGGGAATCATCACGGATAAGCGTACCCGCCTGTCAACCGACAGTGCCGACAGGCTTACACTCATAAAGATGAACAAAGCCTGGATTTCCCCAGACTTTTCTTCTCCACCATCGGACAGCAGCGATACCTAAACAATACGTAGGCTGCACCAGCGGACAGCAGCGGTACCTAAACAATACATAGGCTGCACCCGCGGATGGAAGCATTGTTCTCTATCACCATCAAAAACGGGGACCTTTTAGCTTCATCAATCTGTGTATTATATTCATCCTCCGCCTCCTGCTCCTCCTCCTGAAACCTCACGTAATCACGCCGAACAGGCAATTTTTCTTAGGCCCACAAGGCTCAGTCATATAATTTTTGTAAACAATTTTTATATGTTTCAATGCTCATTAAAGCGTTGAAACTGAACCAATTTTTATTTTAACTGGGCTGCCTCCAGGCCTAGTTACAAATTAAGCCACATTAACCAAAGCGATTAATGGGTTTCACCTGCCCTCTTGGTTGGGCATGGGCAATTTTTCTAAGGTACATTAGTACTGTTGGTACACCAATTTTTTGGGGCCCTCGCCTACAGTGTAATCCAATTAATTTTTTGCCCACCTGCATTAAAGCTGACGTTACATCAGCTGTGCTGGGCACTGCAATGGGATATATTTATGTACGCCGGTGGGTTCCAGGGAGCCACCCATGCTGTGGGTCCACAGGGAGTTGTAACTGCATGTGTCTACTTCTAAAGAACCCCAGTCTGACTGGGGCATGCAGTGTGGGCCGAAGCCCACCTGCATTAAACCTGACTTTACCTCAGCTGTGATGGGCAATGCAATGGGATATATTTATGTACCGCCGGTGGGTTCCAGGGAGCCACCCATGCTGTCGGTCCAGACGGAGTTGTAACTGCATGTGTCCACTTCTAAAGAACCCCAGTCTGACTGGGGCATGCAGTGTGGGCCGAAGCCCACCTGCATTAAACATGACATTACCTCAGCTGTGCTGGGCACTGCAATGGGATATATTTATGTACCGCCGGTGGCTTCCTGGCACCCACCCATGCTGTCGGTCCACACGGAGTTGTAACTGCATGTGTCCACTTCTAAAGAACCCCAGTCTGACTGGGGCATGCAGTGTAGGCCGAAGCCCACCTGCATTAAACATGACATTACCTCAGCTGTGATGGGCAATGCAATGGGATATATTTATGTACCGCCGGTGGCTTCCTGGCACCCACCCATGCTGTCGGTCCACAGGGACTTCACAATAGGGAGTTGTACCTGCCTGTGTCTATGAATTAAAAACCCCGGTCAGGTTGGGCCATGCAGTGTGGGCCGAAGCCCACCTGCATTTAATCTGACGTTAGCTCTGCTGTCCAGGGCACTGCAATGGGATACATTTATGTACAGCCGGTGGGTTCCAGGGAGCCACCCATGCTGTGGGTGCACACGGAATTCCCATTGCAGAGTTGTACCTGCCTGTGACTATTTATAAAAAACCGCGGTCTGACTGGGGCATGCAGACACCTTGACAGAATGAATAGTGTGTGGCACATAGGTTCCCCATTGCTATGCCCACGTGTGCAGCTCCTGATGGAGGTGGCACAGGATTGGATTTCTCATTGCTTCTGTACAGCATTGTGGGCTATCGTCCCGCCCCTTTTAAAGAGGGTCGCTGCCTAGCTGTGCCAACCCTCTGCAGTGTGTGCCTGTGGTTCCTCCTCATGGCAGATGCACTTATAAATAGACATGAGGGTGGTGTGGCATGAGGGCAGCTGAAGGCTGCGCAGGGACACTTTGGTGTGCGCTATGGACACTGGGTCGTGCAGGGGGGGGGGTTGGGCAGCATGTAACCCAGGAGAAGTGGCAGTGGAGTGTCATGCAGGCAGTGATTGTGCTTTGTTGGAGGTAGTGTGGTGCTTAGCTAAGGTATGCATTGCTAATGAGGGCTTTTCAGATGTAAAAATTGTTGGGAGGGGGGGGGCACTGTTGCCGCTATTGTGGCTTAATAGTGGAACCTGGGAACTTGAGATGCAGCCCAACATGTAGCCCCTCGCCTGCCCTATCCGTTGCTGTGTCGTTCCCATCACTTTCTTGAATTGCCCAGATTTTCACAAATGGAAACCTTAGCGAGCATCGGCGATATACAAAAATGTTTGGGTCGCCCATTGACTTCAATGGGGTTCGTTACTCGAAACGAACCCTCGAGCATCGCGAAAATTTCGTCCCGAGTAACGAGCACCCGAGCATTTTGGTGCTCACTCATCTCTAGTTACGATTACTGGCCCATCCTGAACAAATGACAGCATCCTAGTGAAGTTATCATAATGCATTAAATATCAAGTTAACATTTGCTAATTCTGTGTTTGCTAAATAATGTAATAGTGGCTCATTAATACCGCCATAGAGTCCCTACATAATGATGTCTGGTTTATGCCCTATATAGTTGTGCAGATGCTGCTTGTTGATCTGCTTTGTCATTGAGAACCAACACTGATGGCCTTTCTGCTCTGTTAGTCTGTAAATGATCCGCCATCAGGCTGCAGTGAACTTTTGGATTCCTGGTTACTTCTTTCTAAGTCATTGCTTTCTTACCATTAAATGCTACATTCGCTTTTTGGTGTTTTTAGATCCAAATAAAAGTAAAAGCATGTTTTATTTTTATAACTGTAACGTCTCTTCTTATTGGCTGAAAGTTTAGCAATGACTTGTAACTAATAAAAGAAGATGGGGTCCCCTAAGGTAAGTGGATGCATTTTCCTTAAAGTGTTATGTTTGCACATAAAATCGATGTGAATGTTTTTTGCTGTGTGCAATGCAATGCCGAGCGTTACCTTTTCCGTTCTTCCTTCTGTTTGCTGTCTCTGAGGCTTCTAATTACTCAGTAACTGCAGAGCTATTTGTATATAGAAGAGAACCATTCGTGAAAAATGCATAACACTGCTTGTGCACCTGATCCTGGAGTTTCAATAAGAACAAAGCACAATTAAGGAAGCAGAACAGCTGTGTAACGCGAGCTTGTATAGCGCCGCTGATTTTTTTTTTCCATAAATGTTCTGTAAAATATTATTTCAATATTTACGCAAGGAAATCTAAAAATGGGAGATCCAAGATGGCCAATATTTGTACTTGCCCCATCTGGAGGGCCTTTGGGATTAATTATAATTTTTGTAGGAAATATATGCATTCCTTAAAGACGTGTAATAGAGTCATTACAGGAGGCTCCGTAAATGGTAGAAACTCATCACTTACTGATGGTAACCATGTTTTACTGCAATAAGGGAAAAATATTCATCTTACTATTTAGTCTGTTTTTCATAATTCGGTGCGCCTCAGCAGAGTTCTGGCGGAGGACTGGAGCTCTTTTCATCATGTGTTTATTGGTTCAAGAACAGAACTCCAGAACTACAAACCCTGTGTAGTATCATCTCACCATCATACATCGTTCAATCGGTTCCTGCGTTCTTACTATATGAATGCAGTGTCAAGCTCTATGGAGGCACATAGTCAGCAAAAACTCTGTATACAACAAATGATAGGATATGATTAATCAAAACTGTTTGCAGAGTTGCTTCATTTTTTTTATTATAAATGCACTTTAACAGAGCAAAAGTGGATAGTAATGTGTACTGAGCATTGCAGAAATACACCTGTGCTTTTGCATCTTAATTATTGTTGTATTTATAGTTAGTTAATGAGGTTACCATAGACACATGGAGCTTTTTATGCATATGGATGTCGTTGCATGGAAACCATCAACAAGCTGCTACTAACTGATTCATTACTGCAGGCTGTGATCACTGCTGTCATGACTGCTGTTGCACCCACAGCGCTGAGCTGCCCAGGGAACTTCCAATAGCGTAATTTCCATATATGAAAAGTTACTATATAGATGTAATGTACTACCCCAAAATAGTGTTTTAAAGAAAAAAAAGGCATTTGAATCCTAATGCAGAGATTCCAGCTGCTTTTAGGTTCTTGTGTACTATATATACAGAGATCAGCTATAGAATTAGGACTACCTGCTTAATATTGTATCTCCTTTGTAATGCTAAAACAGTTCTGATCCATCAAGGCATGTGCTCCACATGACTTCTGATGGTTTCCAGTCGTATCTGGCACCAAGACATTAGCAGAAGATCTTCTACCTCTTGTAAATTCCAAGGTGAGAGCTCCATGGATTTTCCAGCATTTACCACAGATGATCCATCAGATTCAGATCTGGTGAATTTGGAGGCCAAGTCATCATCTTGAACTTTGTCTTGTTGCTCAATCCAATTCTGAACAATATTTGCAGTGTGGCAAAGAGCATTGTCCTGCTGAAAGAGGTCCCTGACATTATGAATACTATTACCATGGCGTGTATTTGGTCTGTAACAATGTTTAGGGTAAGTGGTGCATGTCAAAGTACCATCTACAACAGTATGCCAGGACCCAAAGTTTCCCAACAAAACATTGCCAAGAGCATCCCACTGCCTCTGCTGGCTTGCCTTCTTCTCATAGTACATCCTTATGCCATCACTTGCCCAAGTTAGTGATGCACATGTATCCAGCTGTCCATATGATGTAAAATAAAATGTGATTCATCAGAGGCCACCTTTTTCCATTTCTCCTTGCTCCTGTTTTGATCTTAATGTGCCCATTGTATGCACTTTTAGCAGTGGACAGGGTAACTGACCAGTCTGTGACTACACAGCCTCAACAGCTAGAGTAGCTCTTCTGTGGGATCGAACCAAATAGGCTAACACGTCTCCCCATGAGCATCAAGGTTCTTCAAGAGTCTTTGGCACTTCATGTCCCTCTTTTTGGCTCATGGGCTGTTCATCTTTGGACCACTTTTGGTAGGTACTAACAACTGCATACTGTGGACAACCCCAAAGACCTTCTGTTTTGGAGATGTTCTGATCTAATCCTCTAGTCGCTGCAATTTGGCCGTTACCAAAATAGCTTAGATCCCTCCACTTGCCCTTTTTTTCTACTTCCAACAAAACTGACTGTTCCCTTGCTGTCTAATACACCCTACTCCATAATGGGTGCGGCTGTCCCAGCATGATCAATGTTAGGGGGAACTAACATCTCTGTTTTCTTTATATCCAGGCTTTCCATTACAAATACAGAAAGCACCCCTGGACAGAATCTAGATGGAACCATTCATTTCTAAAGTTTATTTATTGCACAAATTAAAGGGGTTGTCTCACGCTGAAACGTTTTTGTTTTGTTTTTTTTCCATAGGCCCCCCGTTCGGCGCAGGACAACCCCAAAGGATGTGTTAAAAAAAAAAATTTTTTATTACTTACCCGAATCCCCGCTCTACGACGTCTTCCTTCTTCTTCCTTCACCAAGATGGCCGCCGGGATCTTCACCCACGATGCACTGTGGGTCTTCTCCCATGGTGCACCGTGGGCTCTGTGCGGTCCATTGCCGATTCCAGCCTCCTGATTGGCTGGAATCGGCACACGTGACGGGGCGGAGCCACGAGGACCAGCTCTCCGCCACGAGCGGCCCGATTCACCAGGAAGAAGACCGCACAGCGCAAGCGCGTCTAAAAAAGCAAGAAGACATCAGAATTAGACGGATCCATGGCGACGGGGACGCTAGCAACGGAGCAGGTAAGTGAATAACTTCTGTATGGCTCATATTTAATGCACGATGTACATTACAAAGTGCATTAATATGGCCATACAGAAGTGTATAACCCCACTTGCTATCGCGAGACAACCCCTTTAATATTTAACCCTTTCCAATCGAATTTGTATCCTGGTTTTCCTAGGGGGCTTACTCTTTTTCTGCCATAATACAACGGTGCTATCTGCTGGCTAAAGTCAGTACTGCATGAGGTGACACATTGGATAGGCTTTGACAGCAGAGGAGCTGGCAATATACAGTAAGAGAACCCCAACGGATGTCTTCCAACATCAGAGCTGTACAGCCTTAAATCATAATGTCTTCAGACGTCAGACAGTGGATTGGAGAGGGTTAATGTTATGGCTGATCAATGTATACACAGTTAAGCATGTTTCAGAACACCATCTCAGTGAACAAATCCGTAGCAGGTGACCCCAAGTATTTCACACCACTCAACTACTTTGTGCCCTGTTCAGTTGCCACTCTGGAAGTCAGTGATTGATTCTCATCACAGCTCCTCTTCTGGCAGACCAATCTTGACATCTCTTGTCTCAGTTTGGGGGTTGCCAGGCACAATGCACATACTCAGAAGAGAGAGTCGGGGTGAGAACATGATGTTGAGGGAAGGGGTGCTAGAGCTGATAAAGGCTGCTCGTTGAGGACCGGATGTAGGTAGATGCTCTCTCTCCCAGACACTTGAACAACAACTTCACCACTTCACCACTGGGGCACGGCAATTTCTAGGTCTGCAGGATATTGATATAGATTTATTTTCCTCTGTTACATAATATCACATATTTAGGATACATGGTACCTTTAGGCCGCCTGCAGACGAGCGGGTCGGATCCGGCAGCGAGAATGCTCGCTGCGCGATCCGACCCGAGCGCCTGCAGGGACGAGCGCGTACTCACCCGCGCCTGGCGGCCCCAGCTCTTTCATGTGCCGGCTGCCGCGCAGCCGCGCAGCCGGCGCATGCGCAGACCGGAGCCGGCGGCCGGGTGAGTGCGTGCCCCGCAGAAAATTAGGACATGCCGCGGTTTGTTTGCCGCGCGAGATTTCGCGCGGCCAAACCGCGGCCGTCTGCATAGGAGTGCGTATTTTAATGCACTCCTATGCAAACTTTCAGCGGCGGAAATCCCGCGGGAAATCCCGCGGCGGGATTTCTGCTCGTGTGCAGGCGGCCTTATGCTTACAGTAATCATGTACAGTGGATGTGAGTTTGGGATTATATTTATATGACTAGATTGACCTGAAGTTCGCTACGTGAACATAAAATGTTTCAAGAGTGGTGGTTGTGAACTTCTAAAACTGCTTGGTTCGGTGATTATTTAGAGTGTCGCTTTGTATTTGGAGGAGATATCTAATATAAAAAGGCCTACAGATCTCTCTCTGTTTGTCTGTCTCTCTGTCTGCCTCTATCTCTGTCTCTTTCATTGTACCTCTCTCTGTCTGTTTCTGTCTATCTCTATCTCGCTTTCTGTCCATGTATCGCTCTGTCTGTCTTTGTCATTCTCTTTCTGTCTGTCTCTGTCTGTCTGCCCTCTCTGTCTATCACTCTCTATTTCTGTCTCTATTGCTCTCTCTATCGCTTTCTCTGGGTCTTTCTATTACTCTCTCTGTCTCTTTATCGCTCCCTCTGTCTGTTTATCGCTCTCATTCTATCTGTCTATCGCTCTTGTTCTGTCTGTCGCTCTCTCTGTCTATTGTTCTCTCCCGGTCTGTCTTTTTTTTTGCTCTCTCTCTGTCTGTCTCACTATCTATCTATCTCTCTTTCTATCACTCTCTCTCTCTCTCCGTCTCTCTATCGCTTTCTCTTTGTGTTACTCTGTCTCTCTTTCACTCTCTCTCTCTGTCTGTTTCTCTCTGTCTCTATCGCTCTTTTTCTCGCTGTCTCATTATCACTCTCTGTCTCTCTCTATTGCTGTCTCTCTGTCTATCTCTCTCTGTCTCTCTATCACTCTCTCTCTCTCTGTTTCTCTATCGCTCTTGGTTGGGCAGTGTATGGTGCAGTTTAGCAGTGTATGGTACAGCTTACCAACGCTTCACTCATCCCAGAGCATGCCTGAAGCACAGCAGCGTGCCCAGAGATTTAACATTGTAACTGTCAACCCGCCTGACAGGTCCCTGAATGTATTAAACTCACATTTGATGATTTTACGGCACTGGTGAGCATGTCTGTCATCTAATGACACCAACATCATACACCAAAGCTAAAGCAAAGGGGTCCAAGTGTGGTGCAAGAAAAAGGATGTAGGCTTATTTATATTAGATGTTCACCTAGTAGTTTGCTGCTTTATTGAGTGCCTTACACTTTTTTATTGGGATTTTTATTAATTTTTTGCTAATAAAGGGATTGATTTTATTTGGAGTGGAGTATATTTTTTAGGTTCATACGTTTAGTTGTTTGTTTATACACCATAGATGATGTCTTTGCTCTGGTATTTATAGGTTATATACAGTGGCATCTTTCACTCATAGGCTAATATGTGTAATATGTAGGCTTTAAACATATATTGTGGAATAGCATGGTCTTCTACGCATTATCAGCCATTTTTTTGTGGTATACTAACACTTACCAGTCAGAGGAGGCCAAAAGGACACTTTTGGCTGATGTCTGGGGAAGGCAAGCTGTGAAGCTTTCCTAGCAAACACATTAAAGGGGTTGTCCCGAGGCAGCAAGTGGGTCTATACACTTCTGCATGGCCATAATAATGCACTTTGTAATATACATTGTGCATTAATTATGAGCCATACAGAAGTTATAAAAAGTTTTATACTTACCTGCTCCGTTGCTGGCGTCCTCGTCTCCATGGTGCCGACTAATTTTCGCCCTCCGATGGCCAAATTAGCCGCGCTTGCGCAGTCCGGGTCTTCTTCTTTTCTGAATGGGGCTCCGTGTAGCTCCGTGTAGCTCCGCCCCGTCACGTGCCGATTCCAGCCAATCAGGAGGCTGGAATCGGCAATGGACCGCACAGAAGCCCTGCGGTCCATGGAGACAGAGGATCCCGGCGGCCATCTTCAGCAGGTGAGTATGAAGACGCCGGACCGCCGGGATTAAGGTAAGCGCTGTGCGGGTTGTTTTTTTAACCCCTGCAGCGGGGTTGTCTCGCGCCGAACGGGGGGGGGGGGGCTTAAAAAAAAAAAAACCCGTTTCGGCGCGGGACAACCCCTTTAAATGTAGAAGAGAAATATGATGTGAACATTATCTTATAATGTCCATTAGTTAGCATCTTGGTCTTCCATGGACTGTAGCTCTGATGAACACCTTATATATAATTATAATTGATGGATGGATGGATATATATATATATATAGAGAGAGAGAGAGAGAGATGATTATAATTGTATAAGTATAGTAGATGACTGTCTCTTTAAATGGAGAAATGTGCAGTGACACTGGGGATGGACACGCTCTCATAGCAAGAAGAGGAAGGCCTAAGCCAGAGGAGAGTGGTATACTGCTGAAGCAAGACTCATATTGCAAGATCATTGTCAAGAGATTCCATTTCACTGCTTCGTTTCTGGACTCTGTCCATGACTGAACCCTCAAAGGAGTGAAAATCAGACATAAAACAGGGAGTTCAAAGCGTTCTACATTCCTCCTCTGAGGCGTATCCACCATCACTGCATGACCTCTGCGGAGTTATTGTTTACCATTTATGACTGATATACCATTAGCAAAAGTGCCCTGTTGCTACAAGTTCTTTATTATATATTGGACTGTTCGATATGTGGCCACAGCCTATCATGTCATCATTGTATTACTTAAAGGGGTTGTCCCGCGAAACAAAGTTGGGGTATACACTTCTGTATGGCCATATTAATGCACTTTGTAATGTACATTGTGCATTAATTATGAGCCATACAGAAGTTATTCACTTACCTGTTCCGTTGCTAGCGTCCTCGTCTCCATGGTGCCGTCTAATTTTCAGCGTCTAATCGCCCGATTAGACGCGCTTGCGCAGTCCGGTCTTCTCCCTTCTGAATGGGGCCGCTCGTGCCAGAAAGCTGCTCCTCGTAGCTCCGCCTCGTCACGTGTGCCGATTCCAGCCAATCAGGAGGCTGGAATCGGCAATGGACCGCACAGAAGACCTGCGGTCCACCGAGGGTGAAGATCTCGGCGGCCATCTTCGCAAGGTAAGTAAGAAGTCACCGGAGTGCGGGGATTCGGGTAAGTACTATCCGTTTTTTTCTTTAAACCCCTGCATCGGGTTTGTCTCGCGCCGAACGGGGGGGCTATTGAAAAACAAAAAACCCGTTTCGGCGCGGGACAACCCCTTTAATGGGCAACGCATAAACTGAGCCTATGCTCCAGCACATTCACTACTGTATAAACCGGAGCCCAGATGTGTTCATGAACCAAGATGCATGGGTTTCCTTTCTTTTATCAATGCCACACAGAGTAGAAAAGCAACGTTTAAAAAAATGAAGCGTAATTGCATTTTTTAAAACCTTTTGACATGTTATAGGGACATTTCAAAAGTTTTGATCACTGGGGATCTGGCTGCAAGACCCCCACTGATCGCAAGAATGTGTCAGCTGAGGTGCTCATCTGAGCGCTACTGCTGCTCGCAAGTTGAGTCCATCTTCAGCTAGCAAGCAGTGACAGCGCTCAGACAAGTGTTTCAACTGGCTCCTTCTAGCAATTGGTAGGGCGCATCTCAGCAGAAGGACCCCAGTGATCAAAACTTTTGACATGTCAAAAGTTTTTAGAAAGCGCAGTTACACTTTAAAAACAGCAAAGAAGTATTAAAGATCTCTCACTAAGATTTTAGATTTGACCGTTTGCGCCTATATGGTAAGTGCCAGTCAAGAGTGGAGCTTCCCTTTTAAGAGTGCTTTTTGTAAATTTTGTTCCCAGCTGAGCAATGTGATGAAACACTCACAAATCACTCACCTGGCAGTATAATAAAGTTACCTACTGTCATGAATCAATTTTGTGAGCTCTCCGGTGTGCATCTGCAGTCAGTAGTTGTTTAACATTTGCGGTTTCGAAATACAGAGCTTGCCTTGTAGAATCTAATATTTAAGAACTGCATTGCATTTGCTGGGTGAACATAAAATAGATGTTTGTATTCCAGACAACAAAGTGCCTTTGAGCCAATGTAGAAATATTTTTAGGCTTCTCTGCAGCCCCGCACACACCTTTAATCAAACATTAAATAACTATAGAACACATCCATCAAGCTGTGTGTTTCTTGTATGAGCACATGACAACTAATACATCAAATCAACAAAAGAAACGTGTTGCGATAAATTTTCCCCGGTTTAACTCCCTGTGCGCCAGAACGCAGCCCTTTTACCGCACCATGAAATGAGATCATTTTTATACTTCGTACAAATAGTCCTTTAGGGAACAATAATGGACAATGAGTCTTTGATCTGCTCTCTAGTGTTAGATGTGACTTGTGGTTGTAGTGTAATCCGCTTTGCCTTGTTATATTTACATTACTGCTTATGTTTCGCGCAAACATCAAAGATAATTTACTGCTGTAAAAGCTGTTTGTTCTTTTGTATTTAGAAAGCACACACAAAACTAGCAAAACCGCATTTGTCATCTGTAGTAAAACCCTTCTGAAAAAAAACTGATTTCCAGTGTAAACATTCATTAGAAGGTCCATCCAACTCCTTAAAGGGGTTTCATCTCAACAATCACTTTTTGAAGAGAAGCTGGTCTGACCATCAGCTGATTGATCACTGCGGGAAAGTTGTGCAAGAAGGAAAAGCAGCAGCACAGGCTGAAGATGTGAAATGAAAACCAACAAGCGCTCCGTGGTGTAGAATGACAGGGGTACCCAAAAGATTTGCAGTAGGGTAATAGGAGTATTAATACCTGGTGTAATTGTGCTGAAGCACAATAGACTGTGTAGCCTGTCAAAATAGTAGCAGCCTTTCGTGAACTGTAACAAGAATAGAGCGCTGGACAGGAGACCTCAGATATCCGTTATATCTATATTTGGGCAACATGTTTATTAATAATAATAATCATAATTACAATAATTTATCAATTAAACACGTTACCCAAATAAAGTTATTACTGTTGATCTGAAGCCTCCTGTTCAGTACGCCATTCATTCCCCTTCTTGTTCGCTTAGGTTGACTCTTTGAATATGTGGTAAGTGTGCATGCCCCAGCACACTGCAATAAGAAAAAGTGAAAAAGAGCCAGAACTCTGAAGGCCTCATGCCCACTAGCAAAATTGAATTGCGGATTTCCGCTGGGGAATCCGCATTCAATTTTGCCCATAGGGATCCATTGGCCATCCACGGGCAATTTAATTGAAATTTGCACCCGCGGATAGCATTTTAATGGATTTGCGTTTTCTCCTATGGAAGCCGTCCGGTCCTGCGGTACACCCGCAGCTGAATCTCTGCTCTCCGGCACAGGAGAGCAGGAGTTCAAAAAGAAAAAAAAAGAGTGCACTATACGATAATAGAAAAAGTGAGACGCATCAATGGCAATCGGGGAAATCTGTGGTTGCTATACTTTTCCCCTGCAGCGCCTTATATGGAGGAAATGTACTGCTCTCTGGGATTTTATAAGACTGCAGTATTTAGATTAGTAGTAGCTCTATGAATATAATTGCTCACTTATAGTAAGGATTCTCAGAAGTATTTCAGAATATTATCCGAGCAATGTCTATAGTTCAACGTAATAAAAATATATAAAAACATTTTAATAAAAGGTTCAAAAATATATAAAACTGATTGAAGGCTCAAAAAACATTTACTATTACATAAGAAAAAACAAAAAAAAGAAACCGTTCATATTGGCACACCCATAGTAATCCAAAGGACTAAAATATCACATTTATGACGCATAATGAGCACCATAAAAAGGAAAGCATGTCAGAAATGCTGCTCTGGTCACCTTGCGTTCCCAAAAATATTGAATAAAAAGTGATCAAAGAGTCTAACAAATCCCAAAATGGTGCTGTTACAATCCAGGATTTGGGCCAGCTCATCCACAAGCCCTTTCTGTACCAGAGTCTGGTTTGACTGTTATGCTCTGCTCTGCAGATTTTGTGATATTGAATCATTTACTTCATTGAATAAATGGCCAATATTTTTGACTCATTTGTTTGATTTGGTTCTTTTTATCTACATTTAGGATTTTTATGAAAATGTGATATAGTTTTAGGTCAAATATAAGCAGAAATATGGAAAATTCGGAAAGGTTCAAGAACTGTCAATCACCACTTTTAGGTTATTGTGACTCCTATCGTTTTGTCTCCCCTACGGTTCTGGGCCTTGGACCTCAACGTGTGTAGATGCGTTTTATTCGTCTGGCCAGTCCGATTCTGAAAATATAATTAATATCGGGATAGGACATTCATACACCCAAATATTCTTTATTGAAAGATTCCCTTCTGATGTGAAGTTGGCACCAGGATGCCTACGCGAACCGTCCAAGGTGTCAATTCCACACTACAGGGGTCACTTTAACTGTCATTAGCTTGTTTTGTGGCCACCTGGAAAAAGTGTTTCCTATACTTGACTTCTAATGGATGAGTGTATTTTAGAAACCTCTTAGATATGAGGCAGGAAGGAGAGATTACAAGATTGCATACATTCAGCTTTCCTAGGGCCAGTCACATTACCAATGCTAGCTACTACATACCATGGAAGCTGAGGTAGGCCGAAGGCCTGACACACAAAATGTCTGACAGCCTAACATCTCAACATACAATATCTATCATCTAATATTTATATATCTATCATCACAGTAGATTCAAGGGGGAAGGATGTCAGTTCAACTTTCCTAGTGCCCTGAGTGGCAGCTGATTGATACTGGGCAACTGGGGGGAGACTTTCTCAATCTCTTTATATAACCCTTCTCTGTTTTAGAGTGGGTCTAGTAGTTTGGCCCACCTCCACTCCACTCTGACAGGACAGAGCAGCCTTTAGGCCTGCACATTTTTGTATGTTTTTTTTAATTTGTTTAAGAGAGGTTTTTTTCTGTGTATACTTTGGCGTTTTTGCATAGTTTCTTTCTTGTGTCTATGGTTCATTCAAATGTGCAGCCATTGATATTTGGCTTAATGGCCAGCCGTAAGTGTTTTTTAAGTTGCTATCTGAAGTATAGGCTGCCAATAGCTAATTGGTTGGGGTCTACCGTTCTGGACCACTGGTGATCAGCTGTGGTGCCCACTAAGTGCCAAATGTCTATCTCAGCTCTGTTGCTTTAGCACTAATACTACAATTGTATAATGATCTGTATACAATTGTATATATATATGCATATATACAATTGTAGTAATAGTGCTACAATTATATGTATATACATGGATACACATTTTAGAGTCTTATTCTCCTCCACATTGTAATCCTATAATAGATTCCGAATAAACCATTTGAAATCCCAGCTTAACACATTAAAGATCTCAGAGAACACGTTTTAGAATAAATTGGAAATAAATTGTGAGCTGCTCAGGAAAGGACTGTGAGCAGCATCAGTCAATGAGATTCTCCTATATTCCACCAGTGTCCTGATGTGAAAACCGCCATCTCCAACCAATTTAAAACTCATTGTCCCTTTCACCCTCCAGGAGGTTAAATCTTCATTTCCCCATGGAGCACCTGCATTGTTTGAGGACACGATATTGAGAATTTATATGTATGACTTTCCATTTCTTTCAATAAGCTAAATAAATTTGAACTTTTTCACTGCTTGTTCTTATTCACAGGCTGTAGGTGACAGAAGACCATAATTCCATTATCACTGTCACTGGTTTGTTTGCTACATAGTTCACTATACAGAGAGAAATCTATGAAGAAGCAGCGGGATAATGAACTGATTATGATCTCTGCAGGGCGCATATTCTTCATTTCTTTCTTAGGTTTACTTAAAGGGGTATTTCTGACAGAAGCATTTATCACCTTTTAACTGGATTGGGGGGTTCTGACAGCTGTGCTTGGCTGTTTCTGTCAACGCCATAGACTTTAAATGAAGCATAAGGTCACACACGTGATGATCACTTCATTCAGACTCCTCCTTGCCGCGGTCTTTTGATCAGTGGTGATCTCAGTGGTAGCTACTGGGCATTACCATTCAGTTTATTATTAAGGTGTGTCCCTACATACTTTGATACTGTCTAATCCCCACTGACCTTTTCAAGTTGTGTAGATGGATACCTTCTTGACTAGGTGAATGGTAATGCCCAGTTATCAATACAGTTGCAATAGAAAGTAAGTGAACCTTTTGGAATTACTGGGATTACTGTATTGATTACTAATAGAATCTGTTTTGATTGCTAAATCATAATTACAGGCAATAATAATCTAACTAAGGCCTGCTGCACACGGGCGGGACGAATTCCGCATGCGGGAGCCCGCAGCAGAATCTGAATCTGTGCCCAGCCGGAGTCCGCACGAACCTGTCATTACTTATGCTCTTCTGTACTGCAAATGGTCCGCACGTCTCGTGATCGGACATGCGCGGTACAGATTTTTTTTTCAAAACCCCGGATTTTCCCGCACCAACCCCGGATTTTCCCGCACCAGGAATCCGCATCCTTTCTGCAATGTCAATTGCAGAAGGGCCTCGGGTCAGACATCTTCCATTGTCTTCAATGGGAGCCATCCGTGCGGAATCCGCCCAAAAATAAAACGTGGTTTCTTTTCCTCCACGAGCAGAAAAGCACAGTTGATTTCCACTCGTGTGCAGGAAAAAGCGCTTTTCCATAGCATGCCATGGAAGGTATTTGCTGTGGAATCCAGAGGTGGACCCCCACTTCGGATTCTGCAGTGCAAATCCAGCCGTGTGCAGGTGGCCTAAATCAATAAAAAACAAACCATTGTCCCAGTCAAGTCTTTTATTGAGCAAATTGAGTTAACATCCATAGTGCAGGGAGGAAAAGTAAGTGAACACTTGAATTTATTAACCTGTTGTTCCCATGTTATCAGCAATTACCTTCCCGAAACATTTCTTGTAGTGGCAATTAAGATTTGCACAATAAGGCTAATTTCAAACTAACGAGTGCGATATCGGGCCGTGAAACTCAGCAAGATATTGCACTTGCCAATATGTGATGTCTCTGCGGATGTGAGACGTTTTTGTATGAAAATCTCCTTGCATTACTTTGGGAAAGTGACAATCCTCTGTCGCGGCTATTGCAGACTGTTTCCAATTGTTTTCAATGGATAAACCTCGCATTGCATCACAGTCACGTGGACCTTGCATGCCGTGCGATGCTGTTCCGGCCCCATTGAAAACAATGGGCTATGCAAGATGTTCTGAATGAATGCCAAAATAGAAGACATGCTGCTATGTGATGCAGGAAAAAAAATCACTCATGTGTATGACCTCATTCAAAAGAATGGGGTTCATATTCGTGCAAGATCTCTGTGTCTCGCAATGCACAAATCTGGGACAATTTTCTCGGCCTAATGAAGAGGATTTTGGGACTATTCCTCCCTACAAATATGTTCCAGTTCATCAGTATTTCTGGGATGCCTTGCATACAAAACCCTCTTCAGGTCATATTGATAGGGTTAGGGTCCCCACTCTGACTTCGCCCTTCCAAAAGGCAAAGCTACTTTTGCTTTCAACCATTGTTTAGTTGATTTTGTTTCTGTGATCTATTAGGTCATTGTGTTGTTGATCACAAATGTCTTTTTAGTTTCAAATCATGGTCAGCTTTACCTATTTTCTCCTGCAAAGCAGCCCCAAACCATTATGCACCATTCTTCACCAATGAGAGACAGCTGCAATACCAAGTAGAGCCGCTGCCGAACAGACAGCATTATGCGCTTTCCGGCCAGCAAGCAGCAGCTTCTTCTCAGCTAATCAGCAGGGGTCCTAAGTGATGAGCCCTCGCTGATCTGCTATTGATGACCTATTTTAAAGTTATTTCATCAATAGTGTTCTTCTAGAAAACCCTTTAAAATAACTGAAAGAGGTGGAGTGAGCCACTTAATGAATAGAGCCACACTGATTGGCACTAGGTAAGCAACGGGTGTACTTTACAAAAACAGCTTTAATACGTGTTTCCTTTTAAGTTTAGTGGTTCTTTAATTGCAAACTGTTGTTGTTTTATTGCTTAAAAATAGAAGGAAAGCAGAACCTCTTACCTAGAAACTAATTAATCCTCCTCTCAGCCTAATTAATAGAAGCTCTTGAAGATCTACCCTGGCAGATAGGAAATCACAAACACGATTTCTTTATCTGGCAGCCTAATAAAGTTTTGAAACCAAATAATTCTGGTCATGTTTGTATACCTTGGAGTATTTTTGTTTATTGTAGTGAGTGGTGAGTTAGGAATACATTATATACTCTTACAATATGGTTTCTACATTGTAGCAACTAATAGGTATTTTTCTCATACCAGGAATTGTCATTTATTACCTTTGACCATTTAGGCATTGTTTAGAGCAACGGTTCCCAAATTGTGCTCCATGGAGCCCTCCGACTGAGGGTCTAGCTGTCGGCTGCTCACCACGATAGTGATTACCTGCTGGGGTGCCGCAGCTCCCCAGCCGGTAATCACACAGCAGCGCTGATCCTGGTGCACACCCTGATGTCAGTGTGCACCCGGGATCCTCCTCTGCTAAGTCCTCTCCTCCTTAGTCCCGCAGGAGAGGACAAGGGAGGAAACATTCCAGGCTCACACACTGCCGTCAGTGTGCACCTGGGCTCAGTGCCGAGAAAAGGAGGAGCGGCGCTGACTACAAGGAGGAAGTACGTGTATGGGTTGGGGATGCTAATATTAGTTGGGCTACTGAGGGGATTAATATTACTACTGGGGCTAATGTGGGGTTAATATTACATGGGGCCACTGTGGGGTCACTATTACTAGTGGGCCCACTGTGGGGGTCACTATTACTACTGGGGCCAATACAGGGGACTCTATTACCACTGGAGCTATGGTTGGGGTCACCATTACTACTGAGGAAAATATCGGGGTTCACTATTACTACTGGGGTCGCAATAGGGGTCATTCTTACTATTGGGGCCAACATAGGGGACACTATTACTATTGGAGCTACTGTTGGGGGCACCATTACTACTGGGGCCAATATAGGGGATCATTATTACAACTGGGTCCGCAATAGGGGTCACTATTACTACTGGGGCAATATAGGCGACGCTATTACTACTTGGACCAATATAGGGGATGCTATTACTACTGGGGCAAGCAATATAGGGAGTCACTATTACTACATGGGGCGGATTCGCTGCAGAATTCACAGTAGCTGTAGCAGCAATGTAAATGAGATTTTTAAAATCTCATCCACACGCTGTGGACAAAATCTGAACAAAACCTTTGTGGATATTGCCATGTGGTGCGGGATTTAATTCTGCAGCATGTTAATTTTAAATATAATGTATATCAATAGCCCATCCAGTGCTCCAGCATTCCTCCCTGTTTTGTTGATTTTTTTTCTAAACGGCCCTGTCCTTTTTATAACGACGGAGGGAAAAATCATATGTTGTGATAAGTCACGCCCCTAACCCCTCCCCTGACCACACCCTCTGTCCTGCTTTGGGGCTCCAGGAGAAACTTTTGCTTCAAAAAGGGCTGCATGGCTGAAAAAGTTTGGGAATGACTGGTTTAGAGGGATGTACAGGACTAAATAACATGGTTTCTTTGTTTCAAAAACAGTAACACACCTTCCAACGGTTTGTGCCTGGTATTGCAACTCAGACCGGCTTAATTGCAGCTGGAGCTAAGCTGCAGTGCTACACACAACCAGTGGACAGGTGCGGTGTTATTTTTGGAAGAAAATAGCCATGTTTTTACATTTTCCTATGCCCCTACAACCCCCTTAGGCTTCCTTCACAAATAACATCTGAGCTGTGGAAATTCTACAGCAGAATTTCTGTATCTTTTCTGCAGCTGGCCAGAGTTAACAAGCTTTGCAGAATTTGCTGCAATTGTTGTGGATTTTGTATTGTAATGTTGTACTTGCATTTTTACGTACGGATTTTCTGCTGCAAAATATGTTGCTTTATGTGATGCGGTAGTCGTAATTCCTGCACTGAGTTCACAATAGCAAACTTTATTTTCCAACATCAACTAATGCAGATTTCCAGATGGATTCAGTGGGTTTCTGCAATGGAAACTCTTCAAAATACTCAACAAAAGGGTGTTTGGGGACTTGGATGTTTTTTTTAAGTTCTCCAATGATCTCTATTAGAGATGAGCGGGCGCACTCGCTAAGGACAATTGCTCGATCGAGCATTGTCCTTAGCGAGTATCTCCCCACTCGGGAGCAAAGGTACGGGTGCTGGCGTGGGTGAGAGGTGAGTTGTAGCAGTCAGCAGGGGGGAGCGGGGGGGGGGAGAAGAGAGGGAGAGAGAGATCTCCCCTCCGTTCCTCCCCGCTCTCCCCCGCCACTCCCCGCCCACCGCCGGCAGCCGAATCTTTGCTTCCGAGCGGGCAGGTACTCGCTAATGGCAATGCTCGATCGAGCAATTGCCCTTTGCGAGTATGCTCGCTCATCTCTAATCTCTATGGTAAAAATCCGCTGCATTTACGCACAATTTACACAACATAAATAGGTATGCTGTGGATTCGTTATCCACATTTCTGGTCTGATGTGTGAAGGAGATTTGTAAAATCTCATCACTTGGCTTATGATGTAAACGCTGAGGGATTTCTGCAGTGATTCCGGAAGCGGAAATTCTACAGCAGATCCTGCATGTTTGAGTCCGGCTTTAAGCTTTAGTGAAGCTCTGCCCATATTGTGTAGGATTTTTTAAAAAATGGCAGCTGGAAAATCATCAGATCTCTGGTCACAGGGATTGTGCACAACAGATGACGTGGGACCCCTGTTTTTGTGATCAAGGGGTGGAGAGATTTCTGTGATTGTATGTCCATTAAAATGAAGGTCCACCTTTATTAGCTGTCAGTCGAATGCTATTCTTCCCAACTCCTGCCAGAGTTGGCACACCCTATACAAATAACATGGTTGGCTGGTCCCGCAGAATAGGTGAGTTAGGTGGATTTTGCACTTGTGTATGGGTCTTTTGCACTTTAGAATCTGGTCATACTGCACAATCCTTCTGTGGTCAGCACTGTTACCTTGTAGCACTATAGACCTAGGTTTTCATCCAACTTTAAGCACCATGCGCAAGGAGTTTGTATATTCTGCTTGTGTTTTTGTCACATCCTTCCAGTCTTGTTGTAGTGACCAACTGGCAGAAATAGAAGCAAAAGAGACAACAGACAAGGGTAGAACTGAAGGGGAACCGAAAACTCTTCATTGATCTTCCCCTTACTAGACCTGCCTAAGCTGTGCACCCGTCCTGATAAGGGCGACACAGCATCTGAAAAGCAAAAAATATCCATAGCCACCATTAGTTGGAATGTAGAGGACAAGGTATCCACAGGAGCAGGTCAAGGAGGAATAGTCAGATACTGGGTTAGGGGAACTAAAGACAACTGCCAAAAACAGATGAAGGTAAAGACAGAAGAAGTCCAAAAGACAAACTCTGGAAGTATCCTAATGAAGCTCTACAGAAAACCACATCAGGCTGTATTATAAAACTAGTGTAGAAAACCATAGCCAGAGTCCTCTGCACAGAGGAGACGGAATAAATATTTTGAAAGAGCCCCCGAAAGGCTGGCAGAGCTGTCTATTAACGCAGTCAGCCTATCAGTATTGTAACAGAGGAGAAATGTTTGTAACACGGCATCCCTGGGAGGTGCATTGAGTGGTACAGAGTTCATACCGTGACATCAGATCTGACCCTCGCATGCGCCCTACACTTGTCGAGGTTGCAACAGTTTTTCTGTTGTATTGCTATGATATTTGTCCTGGTATGTGATGCTAAGGGATTTAGATTTTGAGACCTACTTGAGGATAGGAACTGCTATGAATGAATGCAATCTATACATGGGAATGCAGCAGCAAGAAATGAGTACAATATGTAAATACAGAACTGCATGTGAAATGTGTGAATAAAGTTCATCAAAAGGTTACATTTTTGATAATCTACACAAAATAACTTCTATCATAGTATGACAATGTTTATCTACATAGACAACTAGAGTTTGGTAGTACCAATTTAGTTTAAGGCGTAATCTTCTTTGCCCCACTGGAACCATGTCTTTTCTTAAACTGTAGTCTAAGGAGCTGCACAGAGTAGTCTGAATTTAACCACAATACACGTTTGATATTGTGTATGATGGTTAAAATTGCTAAATCAGTCCCCTGTTAATAAATAATAATGTCATTAAAATGTTTCTTGTGAAGGTTGGATGAGATTCTAATAACCCAAAGTCATTATCACTCTATTTAAGTGCTCTGATCATGCAGCAACTCTCAAAGACAGATTCATACTGCAATTAAAACAATGACAGAAGAGATTATATCGTCAAAGGGAACATTTACAAATACTTTATTGATGTGGACTGAAACCATAGTCATGAAAAATCACCTATAAAACGAAACTTACACTAGGCTGAAACAACTGCTCGTAAAAATTGCTGTAAAATTGAAGAAAACATAAAATGAAGCCAATTTGACACTGAATGTTGCTGTATGTCCCTATTATTCTTTTAGGATGAAACATTTTTAGCTCTGTTCATACTTGCGTTGTGGTTTACTTTTCTAATGGAAAACACTATCTTACAATGTGATCCTTCAAGTTCCACTGAGATGTCCATTGATTTTATAGAAAAATTTTATTTTTCTCATCATATATGATGAAATCTGTGATAGAGGCTCTATTGTTAGATCCTGACTACTGTACCTATATTTAGCGAATACCTGACTTTAAAGAGGTATAGTAACCATTCAGGTATTACAGCAGTGCCCAAAGGCCCATGCTCAGTAGCTGTCCTATGCTCCTTGCTCAGTTAAAAGGCTCACCTAAAGGAGTTGTATCACTACAGATTTCACCTGTCCTGTGGAGAGTCCAGTCATGGCTCATCCCGAAGTGTATGGTAGCGGTGGAGACAGAAGCGTAACTTGAAGCTCTTGGGCCCCAAAGTAAAACATGCAACAGGGCCTCCAACTATAATGCTTTATTCATAGTACTGGGCTCCCTATATGGAGAAGAGAGGCCTTATGGGCCCCCTATGGCTCCTGGGCCTGGGCGCAACCGCATCCCCTGCATCCTCTATAGTTACGCCCCTGGGTGGAGACGAATGCACACCATTGCTCCATGCAAGTGATGCTTATGCGCAGGGACTGCTGCCATACTCTTTAGAAGAAGACTCTCTGCATGACAGATAGAACCTATTCTGATACAACCCCTTTAAGTGCACAGTCTGCAGATTAGGAAAAGCAGGCTTTAGTGGTCAGTAAGGGGCCAAGGACCTTTAATGCCCTGTGGCGCGATTCAGTCTCATTTCACCCCTGACGACACGGATTAGACTCCCGGACTATGAAAAGTTCAATACTGTCAACAGCTAGACAGGCAATGGATAGAAAAATATTAAAGGGGTATTCTGTGACTTCTTGATATAAGCAGTATTGACTCTATATTTGTTTAATACAGCTATGTATACCTTGTATACTTATTTTGCATCCAATTGTGAGTTCTGGGTGCCCGGCCCATGACTTAGAGAAACTGCTGTTTAGTGGCATTCACTGACATCATGTGTATACTCTTTTCGCAAGTACTCTTGGGGTCCTGTCCATATCTTCTGACATCTGGCCAGAAAGCACATTACATGGGCCAGTAAACAGGACCAAAAGGTCCACCACATCATCCTGAGCATGCACAGTCACATCTGCCATTTACAACTGTACATGCTTGCTCGCTCCAGTGTAATGTGTGCTGGTAGTTGTAGGAGAGCCAGGATGGAGATGATGTCAGCTGAAGAGAAAAATGCAAACTATAATGGTGAGCAGGAGCACTTGGGATAACAGTCAAGAGCGGTAACAAGCATATTTATTGCACTGGGGATAGCATTGATGGAGCACTTTGTTAAAATTTGGTCACATATTTGGAAACCCCTTTTAAATAAATTGATAGATTTATATGAAATACTGTATGAAATCAAAATACTAATTACTACCTGTCTGTGAATAAGTGACTGTGTGAGCTACATGTGATGATGTCACCATCATGTGATTAGTCACCAAGACTCTGAGCTCCGCTCCTGATCACATGATGGTGATGTCATTACAGGTCCTAAAACATGCAGAGCCTGCTATATTATATTAAATAGTGCATTGCACCACCAGAAACACTGATACTAGTATTGGTATATATTTACATAGGTAATAGTACAGCATTTATTAAAACATTTTCAAGCTCACTGAATAGCTATAAACGTTCTTAAAAGAAATAAAAGAATCTTTTCTCTTCAGCAAAAAGAATCAATGAAAAAAAGAAAAGGGTTAACAGGAAAATGAAAAGAACAGACATTCACGTCTTGTAAGTTCTGCAAATTCTTCCAATCCTCAGGGCATACAAAATACATTCTAAGGTGAAGCAGGGAGCTGGGGATGCAGTTTATTATGCAGGTCATAATCACATTGTGATTCTCAGCTGAAGCTAAAGGTGAGAAATCTGCTCAAGGTCAACAACAAATGACTACAGAAGAGAACTGGGCCTCTTCCTTCCTCTCGTTCTCATAGGAAATTACAACTTTGCTGCCTAATGGTTTGATGGGCCTTACGTAATTTCTAAGGACAAGCATTGCCTGAGTCAGTATAAAGGGTAGAAGAAGAACAGCAGCCTGGTCTCCAGTGCAGGCCTTGTCAGAGTCCAGGATAAAGTGATTTATTGAAGTCTAACCTCATTTAAATCACTGCTCCTCCAGACACTCACATTTCACATGGAGGTGTTTGCTTAACCTCTCAGATATTTCCAGCTCTCATAGATAAATAATGGTGTCATGGTGGGAGGAAACAAATAGTAATCCTAGGTCTTTATTACATATTTCCTCTAGCGCTATACAGAGGATTTCATTATATGTAAAGTTTTCAACTGAAAACAATCATATGATACTAAATATGCCATCAACGAAGATAACCTTGTTCAATAATCATCAAATGAGTCCTTTAATTAAACGGCTACCAGTGTTTTATTAGTGTGCAATACTTTACCCATTGTTAATTGATTTTCCATTAAATGCTGACAGTGTTTAGTACAGGCATCCCTGCTCCGTGTTAGGAGAGAATCTGTAAAGCAAAAATAGCAAACAAACAAAAAAAAAACCCTTATATAAGGCCTGTTTCACATGACCGGATTTGGTAAAACACTGGCACTGAAAGGCATGAACTTTCGATTTTTCCTTCACACTTGTGGATACGAATTATGTATTCCGCGATTGGAAGAAATATCGCAGCATGCTCTATTTTGCAGCAGAATCCATGTGGACAGCCTCTATTGAAGTCAATGGACATTGCGCTTGGGCTGCAGGTACCTGCGTCATCACTTAGCAACAGCACGGGAAATACAAGGAAAACTAAACCTGTAGTGCACATCACTACCTGTGAGCCTCAGCGGTCATCTGCAGTACAGTTTAATGATGTACGGAGGGTCACTGGGCAGGCTCATAGCTGGAATCCACTGTGGGCCTCCTGCATACAGAATCTGACCCGTTCATGTTATCCTGGCCCAGAGGCGTAACTAGAAGCTTTTGGGCCCCAATGCAAAATCTGTAACAGGGCCCCCAACTATAATGCTTTATTCATAGTACTAGGCTCCCTATATGGAGAGAAGAGGCTTTATGGGCCCCCTAAGGCTCCTGGGCCCAGGTGCAATCGCATCCCCTGCAACCCCTATAGTTACGCCCTTGTCCTTGCCTAAAGGGGCCAATGCCATTTGGAGACTTTGTGCCCCCTTATGGCTATAAAATCCTCTCTCTGCTGCCTTAGAGTAATAGAACCCATCTCTGTGCCCCTCCACAGTAATAGATCTCTCTCTTCACCCCCTTTGAGTAATAGAGCCAAAGTTCCCCCCCGCCAGCCAGTAGTCAGATCAAACTTCTTTATCATTAACGCTTGTGTGACAGTCACATCATACTGCAGTGTATAGTATAGCCCAACTCCTTCCCCATCTCCATCTCTCATGTGTAGCAGAAGGTCACTTGTATCGGGACAAACAATCCTTACTGCGATTGTTTGTACCCATACAGCAGCCATCGGCTACACTTCCCCCTAGTTTACACAGGGAAATGTGCTGTTGACAAACAAGCATTTTTATGCTTGCATGAAAGATCCAAACAGCTAACGAACAAGGATTTCTCGTTCCATGGCTGATAGTGGGCATTCAGACAGGTTAATGCTTGATCAATGGCCCATGTAAAAGGGCCTTAAGAAGGAGATCTAGAGAACAAAACTCTGTGTCCCATGAGATCTAGTTCCACTCCAGTCTGGAGCCAGAAAAGCTCAACCTTAGAAGAAAAAAAAACTTTACATATATACCACAGATAAGGGAGCAATGTAATTGCTTAATTTTTGGCTGTATTACTCTTCTTCACTTTTATCACTTTCATCCTAATGGTTAAATTAAACAACTTGATATCCCATGGATTCTTTTTTTTCTTGCTCTCTTTTTATTCTAATTTTTTAAACATATTAGACATCCTCAAAGAGGAAAAATAGGTGTTACAATTAAGACTAACAAGAAACAGCATGAGCTAACTGCGCAGAGAGCAGAAAAAAGTCAATTAAAAGTGCCACAAATTTCAGTAAAATGAGGTAAGTTCAATAAAGTGCATCTATTCAAAAAAGTACATGTATTAACCAAGTACAAAGAAAACGGAAATTAGGGTAAAGTAGAGTAGTGGAGAAGGGAAGGGAATAGCATGGGGAAAAAATGGGAGGATGGTAGGGAAGTAGAGTGAGGAAGATTGACCATGTGCCAGATTTAGGCGCATGTAGTGCCAGAAATCTATAGCGCACTCAGTGCTGAACGAGTTTAGCCCCACCCTCTGAGAATAAGCTGAATCTTATCAGCATTCTGTAGCTGGACTACAAAAGGGGAGATTTTAGAGAGCTCAGGTACTGCTGTGGTGAGTATAGGTGCTGATGGTGAAATGCTACTGCTGCTGCCAGAGAGGAAAAGGCAGAAGGAGTCTGGATATGAGAGGGACTGCTTGGATAAAACAAAGACAGCTGTTCAGAGGGACCAAAGACTGCCTGTCACCTAAAAGAGAGAGAGAGACACCTTACTCCGTTTCCAACCTGGTAGGGTATCTGAACAGTGACAAGGATTTGCAGGTGTTCCTGACCTTGGACTAGCCTGAGTCAGTAGTAGCAGTAAATCCCATGCAACAAAACTGTAAGTGAGGCCAGCCTCAACCTCACAATAGGTGTGTAAAACATTATAAAATCAAATAAGTAATCAACAGGCCTGTTGTGTTGAATGGACTTGAACTATTCTGGTGTTCATGGTTATGAACTGAGATAGGCTACCAGGACATGAGCCTACACAAAATTGAGACATATTGTCTGGTTTCAAATGTTCTGTCTGAGCTAGACTGTGTTGCTAGTTACAAAGTGTTAACCCCTTAAAAACGGACTGCGTCATTTGTACTATATTAACAAAACTGATCTCTCCACACCACTATTGATGCTGTTTTCCGCATTATTATTTTGTATTTTGCATAGAGTAATATTGTTCTAGTTTGCCGTAGTTAGCGTCAGATAAATCTATGGTAAAAAGTAAGATGTTTTCTTGATGCTATAACCTTTATTCACTTTCATTCCTTTGTACATAAATAAGGCTGGTTTGACATTTACGGCACGGATTCCACGTTTCGGCTCCGTTCGGTGAGTTGGAAAGGGGAATCTCCACAGACAAATGCTTCAGTCTCTGAAAAGAATCGAACAGCACGGTATGGAGCCCATAGACTATAATGGGGTCCGTCCGCTTTCTGCCCAGCTGTCCATTTTTTGGACAGAAGAAAAAGCACTGGACACAACCCTTTTTTCCCCCTGGTATTTTCAGTTGGATCTATGATGGAACCTCCGGTCGGAGGCTCTGTCGCAGCTGTGAAACTGGGCTAAATATTGCATATTTTTGTAATTATTTCTGATGCTTTGTATCCTGAATCTGCTTCATGATACCTCCACTCATGGCAATTTCATCTCTTGCATTTTCTGAAACCAATGGCATGTTGTAGGCAATCTTTCTTGTCTCCAAAGGCTTAGAATGCAAAGGCAGACTGCATTAACCAGGTGATAGATGATCGATTTCCTAGAAGTGCAAAGAGGATGTTGCATACATGGAGCAGCAAGAGGCGAGATGTCTTATGGACTGTATGGTCTGTAAATTTCAATGTGACACCCTTGAATACTTCTTGCATAGATATTATAGCACCTTTGCAAAGGATATGTTTATTCTATATGAAGGTATGGATATATTTTTACAAATTGCATCCATTAAACTGTGAGCTTTTTCTTTGTGAGGGCACAAGCTATTGCATTGGCATAACTGGAATGTCTAGCATCCATTATTAATAAGTAATGGAATAGAAACATTTGGACTTAACCAGCAATTTCATCTTTTTTATGGGAGATTCATAGAGAGCAGACCTAGGGCAAATGCAATAGTACATAAGCAGGAAGTCACTATCATTGGTACGAGACATGTGACACGTGTAAAATAAAAAGATATAAAGAAAAAGCAACATCTTTGTTGCAATAAAAAGAAAGAGGTCATTAAAGAATGTGCAGAAAACAAAGCTGTAAAAACATGTACAGTACAGTATGTCAAAGGCTATTTCATGCTTCCATTAATAAACCCACAGTGCCCCATACAGTCGTTACTAGATAACCTCACACTTGATCTTTCAACTTCAACTTATGATATTTCATATAGGGTATTGTTAAGTGTCAATGACTGAATGTCACTGACCTTTCTAATGAGTTTTGATTGCCGAGGCTGTGGTCAAATACTGTACACCCAGCGTCGATTCATTAACATTCAGCCTTGCCTATTAGATATTATAAAACATGCATGTAGAGATCCTGATTGCCACAATTACAAATGATAAGACATTAAAAGAAGCACTGTAATATAAAAATACAACTATGATCAAAATAGAAAAACAGTATTCTCTGCTGTTCCTTATATTAATGTTCACACTAAAATCTGTTACAGAAATTTCTGCGTCCGAATATCTCTTCCATTCATCTGAATGAAGTTGTTTCTGCAAGCCCTAATCGAATAGATGGAACATTCACAGAAATGGTTGCAGCCAATCCACCCTGTGTAAACATACCATAAATATTTTTTTTTTTAGAGTACACCGCTTTCCTCACATTCTCAGTCCAAATCTCCAGGATAGACATACAGTAGGTGAGAATTTATCAATAAATTTGCACCAAATTGTTGCGAATCATTGCATGCATCCAAGTTGTGCAAAAACTTCATCTTTTTTGCGACATGCCCAGTAAGTGGATCTCTAGATGGAGACGTAACCTAACCTTTAAACAGATTGATTAATAAATTACAGATTTACGCATAGGTCTACTTCATGTAAGTGTTTGTTGTTTGCGTCTGTGGTTAAAAACTTGTTTGCTACTGAGATGAAGCCAACGTCTTTCATGGCACCAAATTAGCCACATAGGTAAATCAGGCGCTACTGCAGGGCATTCTGGGACCTGTGAAATTTGTTTATCCTGTACAACACATTGTCTCTTTTGTGCAGGACAATGTGCCAATCAGAATTATCCCTAATCATGATTATAGCAACTATATTAATGCTTAAAGGCCCTCTTACACGCAAAGATAATCTTTCAAAAAACTGAAAGATTTAGTGATCCATTTGCATAAAGTGTTAATGGTGATTAATACTTTATCATCTTCATTTGCATGTAAAAGGACCTCCAGAAGTTGTTTGCAGAGCCCAGCTTGTGTTTAAACACATGCCCAGCTGTGTAAACAGCTGCCAGGACATTCCATTGCTTTTCTTGCCACAGGGAGAACATCCTGCAGTCTATTGAAAGATGACCAAAAAACATTCAAATGGAAGATGTTGTAGACCTGGATGTGTTTTAGAAACTTGGCAGAGCTCTTCTGGTGGTACAAACAAATGAGATATTCTGACCTTACCACCACAGCAGTACATTCCTGGTTGTTCACCTTTGCATTTTTACAGTTGCAATAAACCTGATGGATTTTACTTTTCAAGTTGAAAGTGGAATTGAGTTTCTGAGTTCCGCTCCCATATGTATATGTTGGATGACACCTTTGTACTTAAGTGCACTAGAGTGTTTACATTGTGTAGTAGCTCCTCGATTAGCATATGGGCTTGGGTCTGCTTGGGAGTCTCTGCTGCTCGTCCGTCTCGCTGAGACTGCAGTCGTGCCTCAGTCTGCTGGGCAGTTACTGTTTGCTGTCACACATCTGGTCAGCCTGGACATGGCTTTAAGTCTGCTGGGAGGTCCGGCAGCTCAGACAGCAGCCATGCGCTTTGCTGTAGAAGTCTTTAATCCAAGGTCAGGATTCATCTTTGGAATTAGGACTAGTCTGAAAGGGGTTTGTTTTTTTTTAAATAAGAATACTCAAATTCAGTATGGGTACAGTCTGTCCCTGGCAAGGGAAGAAAAATGGCTGGATTGTTATGTGCAGAAATTTGATGTCTCAACAGTGGCATCCTAAAGAGGTTTTAATTAAGATTTGCTTTTGGATTCTGATTTTTTGGGAATATGTTGAGAAGGGTAGGTCCCTGAGAGCCGAGGCATATATTCCTCAGTATATACAGATGTATGTGAGGTATATTCTCCTCAATATAAATACACATACATGTGACGTGTATATTTAGATGTGTGGGTTTACTGCAGTATATGGAGCCCTGTGCCTGTAATGGTTAGGAGGAGGACAGGAGGTTCTGAGCAGTTACCAAGCTGACCAGCACAGTTCAGACAGGTTAATTGCTACAGTACACAGAGAGGGCCATAACCAATTAGAGGCTGTTTGCATATCCTGGCATCCTGTAGTAGTCCCAGCCAATGATTGAGGAAGTGAGGAACCCATGTAATTATCTGTTTATGTGTGACTGTGATCATGCCTCAGTCTGCTGTTTTAGCATCCAAAGTTTCACCAATGTGGCTAGAACGGAAGTTTCTAGAGAGCTGAAACCCAAAAGAAAACCTTTAGAAGGGCCTCATTTACTCATAGCAGACAAAAATTTTACTTTCTGACTCTAGGACAATCCAAAATGTGGCAAAGAAGTGTGCTGCTTTTTATAAATTTGGCGCAATTCAATGATCTTTTTTAAAAAAAGACTAATATATGAAGCTCCAATCTTAAAGTGGTTTTCCAGGGAAATACTATTGGTGACCTATCAGGATAGGTCATCAATAGTTGAGCGGTTGGGGTCCGTCACTCAGGACCCCAACCAATCAGCTGAGCGAGTACATGCTATAAGCGTCGCAATAACACAGAGGTTGGAGCAGAAGCTTCTGCGCTGACCTCCATGTAGCGGCAGGCACTTGTAACTGCAGACACGGCTCTCATGGAAATCAATGGGAGCTGTGCCTGCAGTTACAAGCACCGGCCACTATAAGGAGGTCAGCACGGAGGCTTCCGCTCTGAGCTCTGTGTATTTAGAGTAGAAGTCTTAGTGATGATTTCAATGATAGCCGTCCCTGCAGTCACAAGCGATGGACACTACACAGAGGTCGGTGTGGAGGCCTCCGCTCTGACCTCTGTGGTCTTGCAGTGCTGACAGCATGCGCCCGTTCAGCTGATTGGTCGGGGACTCGAGCGACAGACCTCGACCAATCGACTGTTGATGACCTATCCTGATGATAGGTCATCAATAGTATTTCCCTGGAAAACCCCTTTAATAAATATGGACCACAGAGTTGCTGTAAGTGATAAAATTATAGCTGCCTGCAGATGTCACTAGGGGTGGTGCCTGCGAATTGGTAGAAAACATGGGTTATGATTGAGCAACCATTATTTCATGTACTGTAGGTGTATGACGTAAACGGCACAAAGCAGTTTGCATCATTGCTTGTTTTTGTTTAATGCATCTTCCTTTTTTTTCCTTTTCAACTCCTCAGCTGTGTTCTGGATTTTGGGTGTAAGTACTTGATATAACATCTATACGACTGTGTAAAATATGGCCTTTAATCAGGTCTTGAATAACCGCCAATCTGAAATGCAGAGTTGACTGATTTATAAACTGCAAAACTTTTAAGGTGAGAACATATTTCCCATGGGTCCTTAAATCCACAGCTAGAAGCTGTATATCATTTAGCCTTTAAAATAAAATGTCCCAGACTCGGTACAAACCTGCTATAATGATCAATAACTCAGCCTGTTAATCCTTTGTCTGACATGGTAGTTATATTGCTAATGTGTAGTTAGCAACGCTGAACTCTACAACCGTGCTTCCTCCAAATTACTGTGTTGTGGAAATCACTGCAGAATTTTACTCGCAGTTCCTAAAACGTGAAATTACTGCAAAGCTGGAAGTATTTACCATATGTCTTAGCTGCACAAATTCAACCTTAGTTATTATTGGAAGGCCTTGTCACAATATCCGTTCTATAAAAGGGGTTGTCTACTATGTAAATCCCTGTTTGTTAGGATGGTGCCCCGAAAATAAGCCGATCCCAGGGCTTCCAATTGTTGGAACTTCAATCATTGGCGATGGAGATCAGTTATGACTGAGACCACAGACCAATCATGATTGGAAGGAGTCATCATGGCGGACTGCGCTTAGCTTGAGAAGAAAAGGGAAAGTTCACAACTCAAATCAGAGAAGAGATAACCTGTAATCACTGGATGTAACTGCACTATAATCACTTTTCACTTTATAGAGCTCGCATGTAGCCATTTTTTTCAGAACTGCATAATATATATATATATATATATATATATATATATGTATATATATATGTATATAATTACAAAATATAGAGCTGTGCCATTGGAAGTAAGCCTGTCATGTTATACGGTATATATGCTGTCTCAGACTGTCCTGGATATTTACTTTTTGGGGGGGGAGGGGACATGTCTTGAGACCTGCGCCTAGGGTCTTTTAACCCTTTCCAATCCACTGTCTAACCTCTAAAGACATTATGATTTAAGGCTGTACAGCTCCGATGTTGGAAGACATCCGTCGGGATTCTCTTACTGTATATTGCCAGTCTCTCTGCTGTCGGAGCCTATCCAACGTGTCACCTCATGCAGTACTGGCTTTAGCCAGCATATAGCGCTGTTGTGTAACAGCAGAAAAAGAGTAAGCCCCCTAGGAAAACCAGGATACAAACTGGATTGGAAAGGGTTAAGATTCTAGTAATGCCCCTGGATGCTTGTGCTGTATTGACGAGTTACATAAAATAATTCAAGTGAAGAAAGAATGAACCTTGGAAAATACATCCAGTACATAAGCTATGAATAGTGGCAAAGTATCTGGAGGCATAATTACAAATACAAAGAATTTGCATTGCGGAGTCCACGGCAAAAGGCCATTTTACCTCCACAAGCGGAAATCGATTGTGATTTTCCGCTCATGTAAAATAAATTGCAGCATCCTGCGACTTTGTGCGGGTTACGCACGGCTGGCTTCCATTGAAGTGAGCACTACGGAAGTATCGCGGGATACACGTCACCCCCCAGCGCCGGCGGCTACTGCGCATGTACGACGAAGTGCCACCCGACACATCCGCAGCATGTGCAGAAGCAACTGGAGAGGTAAGCTGGGGTCACCGGCCGGGCATCAGGTCGAACTTCGTTGCGAGAATCCCACATGTGGGGTCTAAGCCACCCGTGTGCGGGAGGCCTTAAGTGTTTTTCTTTCACCGCTGTCACTTTGTGAACTGTAAAAACTGGCTGAAGAAATGATGTGCTTAAAACATTATTCTAGGTTACTTTCACAGGAGCATCTGTTTGTCTGTCTGCATCTTTCACTCTGCAGCTGCTTCCTACCCCCCTCTCCTCTCCATAGACTTTTATGGGCAGGATGAACCTGATCTCTCTGTGATCTGATCCATCTGCAGATAGATTTTATTAGTATTTCAGAGTGAATGATCAGTGCAGGAGATGAGGGGAGGAGAAGCAAGCATTTTTCTCTAAGATACATTACAACGTTTCTTATATTCACTTATACTATTGATTTATGCAAACTTTATTGAAACAACTGTGCATATGTAACACTTTTATCATATACCCCATTCATAAACCAGTCATCTTAAAATCAGGAAAGTGTCAGAAATATAACTTGATGTCACTCCTTTGTTCTGTGTCATAAACATGCTGCTCAGCCCACTATTTAACGCCAGAAAATTAGCATAACTACAGACTCACTGGTCTTTAACATAGGCCTTTAATATCAAGTATTAATATTAGAGATGAGCGAGCATACTCGTCCGAGCTTGATGCTGATTCGAGTATTAGGGTGCTCGAGATGCTCGTTACTCGAGACGAGCACCACGCGGTACTCGTCTCGATTAAACGAGCACTGACCATTGAATTCAATGGAGCCGGCAATACAGCCGGCTCCATTGAAAGCAATGGGCTGCCGGCTAGCGCGGGATGAATTTTCGGGAAGGGCTTAAAAATATAAGCCCTTACCTGAAAATCATCCTAAAATGTGTAAAAAGTTAAAAAAAATATATACTCACCTTGTCCCGGCAGAACGATGTTAGCCCATTGAATTCAATGGAGCCTGCAATACAGCCGGCTCCATTGAAAGCAATGGGTTGCCGGCGATCGCACAATGAATTTTTGGAAAGGGCTTAAATATATAAGCCCTTCCCTGCAATTCATCCAGAAATGTGTAAAAATAAAAATATATATATATACTCACCTGGTCCCGGCAGACGGAGTTCAGCTGCGGCCAGCTGGCAGTTCTCGCGAACTGCTCTCTGTAGTATTCAGCATCCGGGGATTTAAAATCCCTGCCTGCTGAATGAGCTTCCTCTGATTGGTCACAGCCTGACCAATCAGAGGCAGATCTCACTCACACCCATTCATGAATTCATGAATGGGTGAGTGAGTGCTGCCTCTGATTGGCTCAGCGCAGCTCTCAGCTGAATGACAGCAGTTCAGCACCACAGTGCAGGGGACAGCAGGAGAAGACGCGGTTGCGCCCCGGCAGCTGAAGGGAGGTGAGTATCTATTTTTTTTGTTTTTTAAATCACTTTTAATTCATTTCCAGGGAATGGCTTATATGTAAAGCCCTTCCCTGAAAAAGAATTCAGGTGTGCCAGCGGACCATTGTCGTCAATGGAGTCGCCGGCAGCAGCTCCATTGAAGAGAATGCCTGCATTTTTATTCTTTTTTACACTAAAATCTTTCTTTTTCAGGTAAGGGCTTATATTTTTAAGCCCTTCCTGAAAATTCATCCCGCCCTCGCCGGCAGCCCATTGCTTTCAATGGAGCCGGCTGTATTGCCGGCTCCATTAAATTCAATGGGCTAACATCGTTCTTCTCTGCCACAGCTGTTACAGCTGTGGCAGAGGAGAACGATCTTAATGCTGACATAATTTTTATTTTTTTTGTTTTTACACATTTTAGGATGATTTTCAGGTAAGGGCTTATATTTTTAAGCCCTTCCCGAAAATTCATCCGCGCTCGCCGGCAGCCCATTGCTTTCAATGGAGTTGGCTCCATTGAATTCAATGGGCTAACATCGTTCTTCTTTGCCACAGCTGTTACAGCTGTGGCAGAGGAGAACGATCGTTATGCTGACAGTGGGGAGGTGGGGGGGTCTCACTCTTGCCACTATTGTGGCTTAATAGTAAGACCTCGGACCCCGAAATGCAGCCCTGCATGTTGCTCCTCGCCTGCCCTATCCATTTCTGTGTTTTTTACATGACTTTGGTGATTTGCTAAGATTTTCACAAATGAAAACCTTAGCGGAGCACCAGTCATATACAAAAATGCTCAAGTCACCCATTGACTTCAATGGGGTTCGTTACTCGAAACAAACTCTCGAGCATCACTGAAAGTTCGACTCGAGTAACGAGCACCCGAGCATTTTGGTGCTCGCTCATCTCTAATTAATATCCCTTCAAAATATTTTTGAAAATGCATTTTATATGTAATATGGCGATTCTAATGGTAACTTATGGTATAGAACTTTGCATATTTGTATTTTTTGCTACAAACTCATTTTTCCATGCACTGATAATCTTATGGAAAATGTCCTAATCCAAAATGAATTATAGTAGACCTCTGACTCAGTGCAGTCCACTGGGACACTAGAATATCTTCTGGTTTATGTGTCAATTAGTGTCAAGATTGTTGCAGTAATTTCGTGATGAGGACACTTATCCACCGGGAGTAGCAGGAAGCTGATTATTACCACATGCCAAGGAGATTGCTACTGACAGCAAGGAGACAGTGTTACAGCAGATGGTTCATATGTCAAACCGTAAACAAAAATACATTTAAAAAACAACCAAAACAAGAAGGAAAGGCGAATATCAATAATAATATATACATATGCTTTATTAAATATTCATCACAATAATATATATATATATATATATATATATATATATATATGTAGAATATTAAATGGAGAGAAGTCAGGAAAACAAAAGAAGCAATGCAAGGTCCTCACAGAATGAAGAAATTGAGTATTGCACAAACATTACATAATAATATATGTAAGAATGTAATTCAATACATCAAACAATATAAAGTGACAGTGCAATAATAACTTTGGAGTATAAGGCTGGGTTCACACGGTGCAGAAATCTCGCAGAAGGTCTGCAGTTGGACTGCATTGAAATTCTGCGAGGTTAGTCATAGCTTTAATTGAGCGACAGAAGTGTTTAAACACATTTTTGCAAATAAAAGTCTATAAATCTACAGACCTGGTCATAGAGGCCTCCAATCCCCAAGATAATAGGACGTCCTGGAGGATTGGAGGCGCTCTCGTGTTCCTTTGGTAGAAGATAAACTGTGGGAACCACATGATGTTCAATAGACAAGCCTTCCCTTATTTTTGTAGTAAGAAAACCACTTCTCCCCCCCCCCCCTTCTCCAATAATTGCTCCAATTCCACCTTAAATTGACCCAATGGATAGAAATCATTGCTGATTTGCTTACTTCTCACATGTAAACATTCCTAGCTGGTCACATGGTAGATGTTGAGGGGAACAAGGATTGGGTGAAGAAGTTGAAGCACCTGGGCCCCAATGCAAAATCTATAACAGGGCCCCCTACTCTAATACTTTATTCAACGTACTGGGCTCCCTATATGGAAAAGAGATGCCTATTGGGCCTCCCTCTGCATCCCCTATAGTTACACCCCTGATTGGGTGTGTCGCTCCCTCTCTCCATTGAAATACATACATGCATATTATTCATGTTTTATAGGGAGGCTGTTTATAGGGGGCGATACAATAACTGGCAATGCCTTCATTTTTTTTTTCTGACAACACTCACTGTGCGGGTAAGTAATGTGTTGGTTTGCTACATTCAACTTTTATGCATGCGACGATACAAAATATTTTTTTTTATTATTAATCTAGGAAAAGGGATTTTTTTCACTTTTTACTTTCTTTTATTTCTTTACAGTAATTAAAGTTTTTTTTTCCTTACTTTTGAACATTTTTTTTTTAGTTCCGATCATTTGATTGCTCATCCAGTATAATGTAATACCACAGGATTACATTATACCACATTTTGACAGGCATTTATTCATAGAAGGTGTGCGGGCCTTCAGAAGTCCCCCAACTGGGATAGCAACCAAACAGCACCCTGCAATCTCAGGGGGAACATTTGGGACCGATAAACAACAATCGGGGCATTTGTTAAATGCCACTATCAGAATTGACAGTGGCACTTAGAAGGTTAACAGCAGCGATCAGCATTTGTGCTGATTGCGGCTGTTGCAGGCAGGTGTCTGCTATCACAGACAGCCGGCGCCCACCTTGTATGGAACAGGATCAGCTTACAATCTCACTCCTTATAAACCTTGCACACCCAGGACATGTACATGTTAATGTGTGGGAGCAGTTTTAGGGCGCATTCAGACGACCGTATATCGGCTGGGTTTTCATGCCCAGCCAATATACGGCATCCCTCTCTGCAGGGGGAGGAGGCTGGAAGAGCCGGGAGCAGTGCTCTGAGCTCCCGCCCCCTCTCTGCCTCCTCTCCACCCCCCTGCACTATTTTCAATGAAGAGAGGCGGGACAGGGGCGGAGCTAATTCCCGGAACTTAGCCTTGCCTCTGTCCCGCCTTCTCTCATTGCAAATAGTGCAGAGGGGCGGAGAGGGGGTGGAGAGGAGGCAGAGGGAGGGGGGGAGCTCAGAGCACTGCTCCCGGCTTTTCGAGCCTCCTCCCCCTGCAGAGAGAGACGCCGTACATCGGCCGGCGTGAATACCCGGCCAATATACGGTCGTCTGAATGCGCCCTTAGGGAGTATGTTACATTGTGAGTCTACCAAAATCTCATTCTGATCAGACTTCTTTTAAGTAAATAGGCTGCATATTTAAAATAGTTGACGTCTTAACCAACATATTGGCCACTGCTCCGTGTGGCTGTGTGTACTGTATGTGGGCCACATGCACCACCTATATTTCCAACTGTTTAGTCAAAAAGTGGAATTCAAAAGTTTGCAATGTATTCCATGTGGACACAATTGTGCATCGCAGAAATCTTATGCAACAACAACCAGTCAAATTAATAAAACAGAGATCAGTAATGAACTATCCTGCTATTAACCTTTCTAACGCCGCAGAGAATAATATGGTATTTTTAGTATGTCCCTCAAAAATGTTGCAATTAGTGGTTATAAAACCATACATTCACGATGAGTAATTATATCCTCTGTTGTAGAATATATTTTTAAACAGTCCAAATTATAGCTTCCAAAAAGCCTCATAGAGGGAGAGCCTTTATGTCTAATTCACAGTCTAATATACACCAGCTGCAGCTGAGCTCCTTGCGGTAGCTCGTTGTTTCTATCTCTGACTTGGACCTCATTTGTGATTGCAATATAGAATAACCACATTATACTGGTTAATCCTGGGGCTTGAATGACGCATGAAACGTGAGTTTCATCTACAGATGGGTGACCCCAGGTGGTCTTCATTACCTTTTAACTCCTCTGTCAAGAAACGGGCTAAACTCTCAAAGACAGGTGGAGCAGCATTTATTGGGATAAAGGCTCATTTACACAGCTCACATTTCTTTCTGTTAGATAGAGGCCAATTTTTGTAACCAAATAAAACAAGAAAGAACTTTTCTATTTACTCTTCTGTGTCAGGAGGACAACGGGAAATGTAAAGCAGGAAGAAAAAGAGACTTTACTAAGACTTTTGGGGTCTAGATGCAAGAAAATATTGGAGTTTTAAGGCCCATTTAGACACAGCGTTTATCATTCAAAATTCGCTCAAAGCCGTCTTTTGAGCGATAACCGTTGCTTCTTAATGCACAGACATCGTGCAGTTTTCGTGCATGATTCAATTCTCGTTCAATTCTAGTTTTCTTGAATTAAGCAATGAACTCTTATCAGCGCTGATAAGATTCTTTCAGCTCGTGTCCCACTGGTAATTCACCGCAGGATGCGAACTGTAAGCGCTGTTTGTTTATGCAGAACAGCTGTATTGTTCACCTAGTGATGGCGACAGTGTCCCGCTCTGCCTGCATAGTTCTTTAGTAGCTACTTAGCTACTATAGTCTATGCAAAGAAGATCGCTCAAAACTGTCACTCACACTATCATTTGAGCGATCATCTGTGAGTGTAAATGGGGTATTAGAGATCAACAGATCACTTAACTAAGTCAGAAAACTATTGCACACTGATGATGGGCAATCACCCAAAAACAGTCTGTGTGTACATGGTTATCTTTTCCTTCTGGAGTAGACACTGCATTTGGTTTATATTCCCAGGTATTGTTACAAGACTTGTTAAAAGGTTTCCATTAGGTGGCGCTGTAGAGGCATTTTTCCATCTTTCCATTTGCATATTTCCCAGAGGTGCATGGATGGCCTTATAACTCTCCTAACACTTTCTAGATCCTCTCCCTAAGAAGAAACGATACCCTTCCTGACCCAAAGAGATCACTAGAGAAACTCTTCCAAATCTTTTTAGGAGGATATCAGTTTTATAAAAGTTGACTTTTGGTTTATAAAAATAAACCAAAGAACAATATTTTTGACATCTACACATGGTTAAATAGCAGTACAACATAACTTTAGTTTTTGAACATCAGGGTATAGTGGTAGTGTTTGGACCCAGAGCTCTATCAAATATGACGGAGGCACCTGTCCAAAAAACAATTTGTGGAGACCCTGCCCCCCATATTAGGGTACATTCACATGCAGCAGATTTGTTGTTAAAATTTCGTCATTGAAATTCCGTTCCATTCATCTGAATGGAGTTGTTTAGGCAGCACACATATTGATTTCTGCAAGCCTAAGAGCTCATTCACATGGGCATATTGTCACCGCATATTTTCCGTGCATTTCCGGGTGAATGGAGGCAATGAAAGTCTATGAATTCTCATTCTTCCATTCACATCTGTGTTGGAACTGAGAGTGGACATACATATAAAATGCAGGAGAAATAAATCGCAGCATGCTCTATTTCTCCTTCAAGGGCTGCGTAAATGGACAGCATTTAATTAATACACAGCCCTGCTCTGCACAGAGCGGGGCATTTTTTTTTTAGAAAAGTTCAGAATCCCGGGTATGCGCAGTTCCAATTGCAGCCGGTATGTGATCTCTGCCAGCTCTCTACCTACAGAACGAATGGGCTGCGATGCTACAACACTGCGAGATACCCGCAGCGTTGTATGCATATGACTGTGTGAATGAGCCCTAATTCAGATGAATGGAACAGTCAAATACATTTCTGCTACAAATTGTTCGTATGTAAATATACCCTAAAGGTGCCCATACACTTTTAACAGCTGTTGCCAGCTCTACCATAGACATGAATGTTCAGTTCAAGTGGGCATTCATATGTTTAGGGAGGTAAGTCTCAGCTAGACAGCTCTGACAGTGGCTTATCTCCTGGGGAACAAAAGAATCGGGCACTGGAATTAAATACCACCAAGCCCTCTTTTCTCAACATCATCTGCAAGGAGAAAGTTGAGCAACCCCCATACAGATTAGAGAGTCATTGTGCCGCATCATTATCGTTGGGTTCAGACAACTGAACACTAATGTGTATGGGGGCCTTAAGTGTCATATAATGCATAGATAGCATGCGATGGTCCGAAACATGAAACAATTGTCAGCACTGATGTCAAAATTATTAGACGATAATCCTAAATTGGCCCATTGGTGCCTTTTACACGGGACAACAGGCGGGTAAACGACTGCATGAACGCTGACATCACCACTAAGGTCGTTGGCGCTCATGCAGAGCGTTTACACAGGCAGAGCTCACCGTTGCATCATGGGCTTCTCGCTTGTGTCTTGCTCAGCACTTCACCTTATATGTAAAGCACTGATTGGGGAGCGTTTACACGAAACGAGAAGCCAGCGATAGTTTTTATGCTGACTTAAAGTCAGTGATAACGGCTTGTAAACGCGTAGTGAGTGGGGGTTTTTTTGCATTTACACTGCACAATTTTAACTCAAATTTGTCAGTTTGAGTACATTTTGAGCAATAATTGTTATGTGTAAATGGGCCATAGGGCTACATACACATGAAGGATTTTTCCATCCAATTTTAGGACCAAAAATTGGACAGAAATCGAAGCCATTCATTTCAATGGGTGTATTCACATGAGCTTTTTTATTTACTCGTACGACTAGTCCGAGTAAAAAGAATTGCACATCATACAGCACATGGACAGGGTGTCTCTGTTCTGTCCGATACACATTGCGCCCAAAAATCTCAGGCCCAACTTTAACCCTTTCCAATCCACTGTCTGACCTCCGAAGACATGATTTATGGCTGTACAGCTCCGATGTTGGTAGACGTCCGTCGGGGTTCTCTTACTGTATATTGCCAGCCTCTCTGCTGTCGGAGCCTATCCAATGTGTCACCTCAAGCAGTACTGGCTTTAGCCAGCATATAGCGCTGTTGTATAGCGGCAGAAAAAGAGTAAGCACCCTAGGAAAACCAAGATACAAATTGGACTGGAAAGGGTTAAAATTGTTTGTGTGCATGTAGCCTAGGCGTTACCAAATGTATCTTGCATCCGGTTATTCCTTTCTCCATACAACAAAAAAAGTATGTTGCTTAGTGACATCTCTTCTAGTTAGCAGCCTAGACAGGTGAACCTGCAACATCTAGTAAAAATTATATATTGAGCTACACAGTAAAGTCATCTCTTGTGCTGCATATTAAAACTTTTATGATAGTGGACGTACACTAAAGTATATCAAAGGTCCCATGTATTGGTGCTGGAAGGAACTAGGTGGAGGCACTTGGGCGATTGCCCTTTTTTTGTCCTTTCATCCAGCCCTGGTTGGACAACATGAAGATGATAGGTTTGGCTATGCTGTATACTTGACCACAAAAATTGCTATTGCATGTGTAAATAATTTTCTTTATGATGGCAGCTTCCTTGACTCCAGTATAGATCGGTTACAGCATCTTGCAGCCGAAACTGCTATTATATATTTTAGAATATAAATCAATCAGTATACTGAGAGGAATTTAGTAAGGTCTGTGCACCACAATTGTAGCACCAAAAAGTTGCAAATTATGGCACATGTCAGGCCCGACACATATACTATAATTTACACCAGAAACTGCTATAAATTAGAGTGCAATTCTACACCCGATCATCGCTGGTATAGATTGAATTCCCGGCACACAGACAGCAAAGGATACTTGTGCCTCTTAATACTTTTTGTGCCTTTTTTTCAGCGCAGTTTAGATTAAGCCTGGTGTAGGAAATGCCAATCTTAAGAAGTTTTCCCCATAGTGTACTCCTGTCTGTTTCAGATAAAAATGAAATCTGGACCCTGACTTCTGAGTGCGAGTAGTGAATGTGATTCACAGCGGTATAGTCTTCGTATTTTAGATGTTCCTTTTTTATTGTGACTTATGTGTCAGTTGGCTTCCACAGACTGCAGGATATAATTGCAAAATCCATTGTGGTCTGTTGGAAGCATGTGGAGTAGGTGGGAAGGATGAATTGGGTCAAATATGGGACATTCTAAAAGATTTCAAACCACATCCAGTTAGCAAGAAAAAAACCCACAGATGCCAGTTATTGCTAGGGTTTCAAAATGTGTTTAGTATTTCGAAGCTTGGTTTAAAGGGATAGAGTACCAAAATAAGAAATAAAGGGAATATTTCAGTAGTGTAGTTATACATTACTGACTAAAATGTAGAAATTGTAAGAGAGATAATTTAATGTATGATAAATTAACCAGTTCGTCCTTTGAGATGTACATGTTGGGTACACTGAAAATTTTTACGCGTGCCGGTTGTTTGAAATGCTAACAGCCACTATCGATCTTGACTGCAGTATATAAGCTGTCAGCCAACTCGCCCCCTCTGGCTTACCACTGCCCCCCTGTAACTCTGTTTTGCAATTGCGGGGTGCTGTGATGGTTGCCCTAGTAGCTAAAGGTTTAGTGAAGACTCCCAGGGCAGCCATGCATTTAACCATATTAAACCCTGCGTTCAGTAGAGCTCAATATATGAATGTGTTAAAAGCACAATCTACTGCAATACTGAAGTATTGCAGTATATTGTAGAAGCAATCAAACAGTCGCAAGTTCAAGTCCCTCAAGTCTCCAAAGGGAGCTTTAAAAAAATGTACAATTAAGTCAAATAAAATAAAAAATATATATATATTTGAAAAGAAAACTTTTTCCCACAAAACAATCTAAATAATAAAAGAAATCATGATTGCTAGTGCTGCATCTGAATAAGTACGAAGTATCCATGTATCGCATTATTTATCTTACAAGATGAATGCTTTCAAGTAAAAAAACATAATTCCACAATTGTACATTCTTCTTTTGAGCAATTGTGTAAAATTCGTATGAACCCAAAAGAAGTTGCAAAAAAAAATTCACCCCACAGTCCTCCATCAACAGGAAAAGTTATGGGGCTCTAAATGTGACGGCATAAAACAAATTTTTTTTTTTTTTTTTTTAAATAATGCCTTTAAAAATGTTTTCAAAGTAGTAAAACATGAAAAAAATCTATAAGCATAGTATTGTCATTAATGGTAATGACCTACAAAATAAAATTAACATGTCATTGTTACCAACACCATAAATGCCACAAGGCAAACCCTCCCCCAACAAAAAAATGGCACAGTTGTGTTTTTTTCCATTTCACCAGACTTACATTTTTTTAAAGTTTTCCAAAACATTTTATAGTATATTAAATGGTACCATTAAAAAAATTACAGTTTGCCCTCATACAGCTTGGTCAATGGAAAAATACAAAAGTTACAGCTCTTGAAAGGCAAGGATGAAGAAAACTAAAACCTAAAAGATGGCTGGTAGTTAAGTGGTTAAACGAGGAGGAAAAACAACAAAAAGAACAATAACACCAGCTGGTCTGTTTGATTTAAAGGAAGAATTCCGGAAAAAGTCATACAAAAGTAAAGTAAAAGTAATTACATTACGCCTCTGGACTCTCTCCCACTCAGGCCCTGCACTGAGCATAGCATTATACAGTATATCATGTTTTCCTGGTGTGTCCCTTGAAGGCGTGGGGGCACAGCCTGCAGACTGGGAGCCACATGCAGCCTGTGATGCCATTCTGTATAGCCCCCAACCATCTGGATGGCATATAGGAAATGCTTGTTTGTGTGTGGCTCTTCATATATGTCAGAGAGAAATCTCACAGATCATGAGCAGGAATGGACTAATGGTACAGTGTGTAGCCATCTCTGGGTCCCAAAGAGAAGGGGGTCTTTTGCCCCATGTTTAGCACTCCTAAAAGGAGTAAATAAATTGGAGGTGCCAGTCTATTTATGCAGATCTCCCGATTATAATGAATGGGAGTTGTGAAATGCTAGACTGTTACCACAACACCCATAATATACAATGGAGAAAACTACATGCATGCATAGTCTCCTTTACAGAGGACTGATTGGAGGAGAAGTGGACCCCCATTCTCCCAATAGATGAGCGTTCTGGAAGTGGAACTTGCACCTATGAGACATTTATGACTGATACTTTTGATATGCCATAAACATCTCAAGTGGTAATACACATTTTAGGTTTCTTTGCAACCCTAGGGACTGCTTCACTATGACAATGGGTCCTCGGACCAGGAAAGGTTGTGCACCCCTGCTTTAAGGTACACAAAAAGGTAATAGCAATACAGTGAAGGGACAATATGCTGTATGTGGTTAATTACTTGCATACAATTGAATCCTGATCATCTTCATTGTGGCTTGCAGCCTTGACCACCATAATGTCTGAAGTCCTTGTTCCAAAGGCCCACTTAGACGGGACAAATATCAGGCAAACGATGCCCAACACTTGTACCTGCTCACATGCTTTTTCACATGAGCGGGTATCGTTGCTTCACAGCAGGACGGCTACAGGAGATTTCTCTCCTCACTCTTCTCCGCCCCTCTCCCTTGACTTAACATAGCGGCCATTCAGTACTGAACGGCTGCTATTTACACTGAACGATCAGCGATCTGCTCTTTGTCCATCGTTTATGCAGGATAAACAATGGATGATGAGCTGATCACTCATCTTTCAGTGTTGAACGGCCGCTATGTTAAGTCAATGGACTTAATGAATGAACTCCTATTCTCCAAACTCTGTGTGCCAAATTTATATCTGTCTATGCCTCATCTCCAATCCCTGTGTACCAAGCTCTGTTATATCTGACTAGAGATGCATCTCCCATTGGATTCCTGACCAGAGAACCAACATCGTTGCACCTTTGGCTATGCCAAAACACAAACTTCTTTTTCAACCATTATCTAGTTGAATTGCTTGTGTGCTTTGGATCATTGTTTTGTTGCATCACTTTAGTTTAAGGTCATGGGCTGCTACCCTTGCGGTACATTGTCCTATAAATGTTGTGATATACCTTAGACCTCCTGCACACAGCAGAGCCAGATTCCGCATGCGGAATCCATCTCTGTCCATGCAGAATGCGTGCAAAAATGGAGCATGCTGCGATTTTCCTCCACTTGTGGAAACCGCAATTGGTTTCTGCAAGTGTGCAGGAAGAATCGATTACCCATAGCACTGAGGCAGCAAGGCACCCACAAAATATGTTTCATCTACTATGCCTTACATTTAGGATGAGGTTCTTTTGTTAGTGTGCGGTGTTCTTTTTTCTGCAAACACACCACGGAGCATTTGTGCTAAAACGTTCCATTATTTTCTATAGATCAGTTTTCCAAAAGCATTGTGGAATCTAGGTAGTGCAGAAAGGCCACCGTGTTTTTCTTGGACAGTATTGGCTTCCTATGCGGTATCCTTCGATGAACACCATTCTTGTTCAGTGTTTTTCTAACAGTGGACACATGAACAGAGGTTCTTGCAGTTAGAAGATTCTTCTATAGGTCTTTTAAGGTTAATCTTGGGTTTTTTTCATCTCTTTCAGGATTGCTCATTGTGCTGTTGGAGTGATTTTAATGGGATGCTTACTCCTAGGGAGATTACCAACCATCCTGAATTTTCTCCTTTTGTAGCTATTTTGTCTAAATGTGTACTGATGTACACCCAGGTCTTTAGCAATACTGTTGTAGCCTTTTCCAGCTTCTTGCATCTCTATAACACGTCTTCTAAAAGTTGTTTGCAGCAAGGCATGGTTCACACTAACCAATCTGTCTTAAGGAGAACAAGGTTTTGTATTTCTTTATTTAATGGGGAGAGCACTTGTGAAATTCACCATTCCAATCTCATCACCTCTTTTTGCCAAGCAGCTTTTGGAGAAGTCATTATCATGGAACTTCACTTCGATAAAGAAAATAATATCAATAATCAACATGGCTTTGCAATAACCAATTGCTTTTACGTGATGGCTATGGCATCACATGAGAGGACACAAGTATTATAAGAGACACATGATGGTTGCTGTCTCTGTAAAAGGTTCTATATTGGGGCCCTGGATGGTTGGGGTGGTATTTTTTTTTTATAGTTCCACAGCTGATGGATGGAGAGCTTGCTGCTGACCCTGGGACATGCTGAAATATGAGGTAGATGTCAATATCAGTGAAGGTGATGGCGGATCAACCTCTGCTTTCTGTTTTCTACTCCTGGCTCTGAAGGCCGCAGCCCGATCATCAATCGCAGAGGAAAGGAGCGGCCTGAAGGTGTACTACAGCCCCTACATGTTCTATATTGGGGCCCTGGATGGTTGGGGTGGTATTTTTTTTTTATAGTTCCACAGCTGATGGATGGAGAGCTTGCTGCTGACCCTGGGACATGCTGAAATATGAGGTAGATGTCAATATCAGTGAAGGTGATGGCGGATCAACCTCTGCTTTCTGTTTTCTACTCCTGGCTCTGAAGGCCGCAGCCCGATCATCAATCGCAGAGGAAAGGAGCGGCCTGAAGGTGTACTACAGCCCCTACATAAAACTGTTGCTCTGTGCTCCGAGGCTACTGCATGAACAGGGAGGGGGAGGGAGAGGGAGGAAGAGGGAGCATGATGAGGCTGATTTCTTGCCATCTGGCCCAGGTGGGCTCTTCAAGGCAGTTGATGTGACTGTTAGAGATGAGCGAACTTACTCGTTTAGGGCGTTTTTGCACTTGAGCACCGCTTTTTCCGAGTAACTGGCTACTCAGACGAAAATATTCGGGGGGCGCCGAGGGGCAGGGACGGCATAGTGGAGTGGGGGGTAGCAGTGGGAAACAGGGAGGAGCTCTCCCCCCCCCACTCCCCTTTGCAACCCCCCGCTCACCCCAGCGCCCCCCGAATCTTTTCGCCCGAGTAGTCAGTTACTCGGAAAAAGCGGTGCTCGAATGCAAAAACGCCCTAAACGAGTACGTTCGCTCATCTCTAGTGACTGTTCATATGCGCTATGCTGAGATTGTTTATGTTCTTGCTGCATTTTAAATGTTTGCTGCAGATCTTAAAGATTCAAAGTACTGTGAGCAGACCAAGCTGTGGGTCTGATGTTGGTGCTACGACTAGTAAAAACATGGTAATGGTACAGCCCTTATGTTTGCCTGTGACACCCTATTCCTCATTCACTGTGAGCTGCTATCATGTCTCTCCCTGTCTGTCCATGTTGGATCAAGCACCTCATCATCTTTCACCTCCTCACACTCTTTATTGTCCTTTTTCTTCTGAGTGAACTCTCCCTCTAGTTGTTTGGACTATCCGGTTGACATCTATGACACTGAATGATCAAACAGTTCCTCAGACTGATCTATGTGGACTGCTTCAGATGGTGAGGGGGATTTGGCACAGGATGAAGTAGAGGGAGGATTCTTATGGCTGACTGATGCAGACTGACTGCTGTGTGCCCACAGTTGGGAGGAAGAGGAAGTATTGGTACTTGAGACATGCCATGTCATTCACTCAATTACCTATTCTGCCAGCTACGGATGTAATATTAGGGCAGAACCAATTCAAAGGAATGGCAATGGTCTTGAATTGCCTCCTGCAGAACATAGAGCTGTTCAAGGAACTGTGGGAGCCGCTTCAAGTTCAAACTTAGCTGTTCTCTACCATCTTTACCACCACCAGGTCCCCTACCCCTTGCTTTCTTAAAGTTTCCTTTTAATTTTTTCATTTAGTTTTTTTTTTTTTGTTGTTCATTTTAGTGTAGTTTTATGTAACTTATCAACTAATTTGAGGGTTGTAGAAAACGACTTTTAGCTGCGGAATGCCTATAACTAATTTGTAGTGGCACGAACTGGCTACTTTGAACAATGTCTGAAGCCGCTGACACGCACCGTGTGTATTTGCTGTTTCTCTGTTTGCTTTTCTTTTTGTTTTATAGTAGCAAATAAAAAACACTGCCATAGAGTATAGCTTGCATCTTTGTGAGAAGTCCCTGTTTGGGCGCCATAATTGAATTCCCCAAATCCAACTGCTAGCTGCGTAAGCCCTTCAAATAATTCGTAGTGGCCTGACTCATGACTAAACAACATCTGAGACCACTGACACACACTGTATTTGCCGTTTCCCTGTTTTATGTTAATATAGCCAAAAAGAAAGCCAAACCCCACTGCCAACTAAATAAGCTACAAATTCTTAGCAGAATGTGTGAGAGCAGAAGGCCACAGAGTACAGCTTGTATATTAGTGCACTGTTCCTGTTTGGCGCAGCGTAATTGAATTCCGTGAACTCCACTGCTAGCTGTGTAAAGTCTGCAAATAATCCATAGTAGCCTGGTGACTTTGAACAAGGTTTGTTGGCACCAAACAAAGAACTGCAATATTCCCCAAGCCAAAGCGTAGTTTGTCTGCTTTGCTGCTATATACATTGATAGCAGCAGAGATATACCCTCTCTCAATGTACAGATCACATTTTGTAAAGGCATATAAAGGTGCAGCTTCTGTTGGTTCCTTGTGGGTATACAAGCTTATATCTGTCCCTAATAACAGACCCCATGTTATATAAGCATATAAACATGATGCAGCTTCTTTGTGTTCAACTGTAAAATTGTTGCTGGTTACACTGTGCCTATGTTATATATGGCTAGGTCATATGATGCACACGTTCAATGAAACTGCTGCCCATATGCAAAACACACATTGGGTGACATCAGGAAGGCGCCCTGGCTGCTAATTGGCTGCATGCAGTTATTATGGGAAATTAAATTTACCTGTGATTTTCATAAAAAATCAGTTCGAACTTACCAATTCAATTTTTAAAAAATTGGGACAATTTTATTGCCCGGCTGATCAAGGCAAGCAACACTACTCTGGATACCCTGACTATCGAGCATTTATGAAATCGTAAAGGATTAGTATTATGATAACTGTAGACTTGGCTGTTTTGTATATTTTTCTGTAAGCCTCCTCTTACAAAGCTGTCTTTTGGTTGAGCAGTACTTTGTAAAAGGAAAATATACAAAATAGAAGAGGTATAATTAAAATGGCTTATATGAGAAATGTCTTGGATGCCAAAATAGCAGTGTAATCATTCTAAAGTAAATATTCACAAATGAAGTTGACTGAAAATAAATATTAAAAAACTATAACTATCAATCCTTTTTTTAAATGAGTCAAAACTCGCAAATCATATCCAAAATAAATACTTTTTTTTGCTTCTATTTCAGCTTCTATTACATTATTTAAAGTACGTGTATAATTATTGCCAAGGAAGTTTGTATTTGGTTTTATAAACTGAGCCCCTACTGCCTTCACCCCCCCCCCCCCTTTCCCACACACACAAACTCCTTGCCAAATGAATGATGTGGCAAAATGAAATCCTCCATATACGCTATTGAGATCTTGTGGATTCTCTTGCCTTAGTAATAGTCCTCATCTATTGGTCACTGGCTCTAATAAAGGACTCCAGATTCTGTCAGACTCCCAAAAACTTTCTTCTTCCCTGGAGCCCTAGAGAAAGATTCCTAAGGCAAGCTGTAGCCATCTATGCTTGCTTATGTAGAGCATTACACATTATCACAAAGTCAGGCCGGGCTCACACAAGCGTATTTGAATTGTGTATATATATGCATGCCTCTTCAGATCCATTTCATTATGCCTTGATGAAGGACCCTGTGAGGTCTGAAAGCTCGCATTACCAGAGTGTATTTTTGTTAGTCATTAAAAGGTGTCATATCTACAAGATTACTTGATTTCTCTTACTGAAAACAATCACATTTTGAATGGTGTCTTAAGTGTCTATATGCAGTAAATCTTGGCAATTCAAATACATAGATTTTTGCTTTTCCACTCACGTGTGTATATTCATTGCGTACAAAAGAAAGCAGCAGGTTCTACCATACCATCGGCCCCAGTGAGTACATTTTACTAGATGCCAAAACTTCAAGTCATTTTTCCTAAAAGCAACTAGGACTTAAACCATACGCCCATAGATTTTGGTTGATTTTAATCTTTCTATCATCATCCAACTAAATAACCTCACATGCATTCAGTGGTGTCTGACCTTGATGTCATCTCTTCAAGTACATTATTATTTCTATTAGTGTATAGCTTGCAGGCTTGTATTTATGATCTGTAACCTCAGAGAAAGGTGGAAAGCACAGGCTCACATGATTAAATTCAGCCAAGATATTCAGGGTTTATCCCAAATAAAGAAATTAATACAAGGCGAACGAACTTCAAAAAATAAAGCCTCAAGGTCTTCTGCATGCTGCTCTTTGTTAATCTCACACACCTTTTTCTCAAAGCACGAGCATTACAGCAAGTCATAAAATTATCTTCTGAGCCTAGATTCTAGTCTTAAAGGGGTTGTACCAGAATTTTGAGCTATTCCATATCTCACTGCGGAGACCCCTGCCAATCTTGAGAATGGGACTCCTATATCCGGTTCTCTTGTCACTGCGGAGGTCACTTCTCTCCTTGCAGTGACATCAATATAAATGAAGCATTGGCTGCACTTCACTCATTTCAGTGGGGCTGACAGAAATACCCCAGCAAGTGCCGCTCGGGTATCTCCGCAGTCTCATTGAAAGTGAATGGAGCACTGGTGCACTTGCACAACCAGCGCTTCATTCAGTCTACTGCAGGGGGTGCAGCAATCCCACAGTGGGGAAGACAGGGAACACATGACCCTCATTCTGGGATCGCAGCAGTCTCAGTGGTGAGACCCCCACCTACCAGCAAGTTACCCTTTATCCTATGGATAGCCTTTGTATAAAGAATAACTTGTAATTAATTATTGCATCATGTTGTCCTGTGCAGGGGTTTTCCTTCCGGGATCTCTAAGACCATATTCACATGGGCTAGTGCAATTGTGATCCATGAAAAACGGCATGGGAACAGGGCTATGTGAGCATGGGCACCTCTATAACGAGGCAAGATAAGCCTCCTGCCTCAGGCAGTGCCTCCTAGTGGGAAGGGTGGGCAGTGCCGCAGACAGAAGTGAAGAGGTTAAGAACCTGCAATGGTGTAATGAGGGGCGGAGCTCAGCAGTAGAGGCTAGACTTTATGCTACAATTGACAAAAACTGTAATGATGTCACAAAGGGTGGAGCTCAGCAGTGGAGGCTAGGCTGTATGCTAGGGCTGAAGGACCTGTGATGATGTCAGGAGGGGTAGAGCTCCATAGTGGAAAGTGAAGGTCCTGTGATGATGACTGGCTTTTATAGCCATTGATATCCTAGGAGTTGTAGTTCTCTCCTCTTGAACTTTCTGACTTCCAATTATAATACCCTGGACATGCTGGGAGTTGTAGTTCTTTTATACTCCCTTCCTGTAATGTTATAATATGCATATAGTGACAGCATTGGTATACTGGGACTTATATCCCCCTCTTGTAATTTACTCAGTTAACATATACTGTCCTGGACATGCTAGAAGTTGTAGTTTTTTCCTCATATGCAGGAAAGTAACTGGAGGGTCAACTGGGACATGTACCCTGGTCCAAACTTAAATTTCCCTGCTTTAGACCCCCAATGATATATCCCATTAACACTCACTGTCCTACACCACCACCAGAGGTGTGCCCATTAACTGCTTATGTGTTCTAGATCACGAGAGGTCTGTATATTAAACCCTTTCTTTACCCTTAATTTCTATATGCTCAAGCATAATATGCATAGAACATATCATTAACCCCACTCTGCCTTTTTACAAGGGCTGATCCATCGTTTAGTTTTCTACATGCAGAGACTGAACGAATGAATTCTCTCTCGTTGTTAAGTCGGCACATGCATTTACACTGAACGATAACTAGACTACTTATCAACCCTCTTGTTTTATACCGGGGGATGCTGGGTTTTATGGAAAAAAACAAATGATGGACAGTTACAGGATAGGGAATAAAATTCTGATCAGTGGGGTCTCACTGCTGAGACCCCAAAAATGAACAGTTGGACAACACAAACTGTAGTTTTTTTGAATGCTCATAAGATTTATTTGGGCAGTCAAGATGTTCACATAAGGCACACAATTTGCAACTTTTCAGGCTCAACACCCTTTATCAAGCTACATAAAAGGGATATACAAAAACATAAGTCAGAATCAAGACATGTTGAGAAGAAGCATATGCAATGAGACACTAGCCAGAGTATCAACAGTGCTTCATTTACCATGAGGAAACGTAATGTATTAAGGTCCCTTTACACGGAACAACTGTCGGGCAAACAATGCCCGACACTCGTCCCTGTGTCTCCGCGCCCTCGTGTTCCTGCACGGAAGCTAGCAGAGCTGTCTTGCTCATGGAGGGGCCAGCAGGGGGTGGGGCAGTGCAGGAGATTTCTCTCCTCTCGCGCCCCCTCCATTCACATAACACAGCAGCTGTTCGCTACTGAGCGGCCGCTGTTTAAACTGCACGATCAGCTTCATCGCTCATCTTTTATGCAGGAGCATGAAAGCGTGAAGACCATAGGCGTACATACAGGGGTTGCTGGGGTCGCGGTTGCGACCCAGCCCCTGAGCCTCCGGGGGCCCTTTTTCACACGGACTGACCGCAGTTACTTTCACTAAGGTCTCTGCGCTGGCCGGCAGCTTCTCCTGCACGCCGGCGCTTCCTCCTAGACCTCCGCTAAGACTCCTCCCCTGAGCGCAGGTCCGGGAGGAAACGCCGGCGTGCGGGAGAAGCTGCCGGCCCGCGCGCATATGTTTCTTTTCAGCCCCACTTCTGTAGCCTTGAGTACTTCCAGCAACCTCATTGGTTGTTGGGGACACACCTTCCTTTCAGATGTGCCCGAGGATACAGTTACACAGATCTGCTGTGTATTCACTGCTTCTGGTGCTTCCACAGCTCTGTGAATACACTGCAGATCTGTGTAACGGTATTCCTGTCAGCACCAGCTTCTCGTGCACAGCTCTGTGTAACTGTATCCTCGGGCACATCTGAAAGGAAGGTGTGTCCCCAACAACCAATGAGGTTGCTGGAATTGCTCAAGGCTACTGAAGTGGGGCTGAAACTGCGGTCAGTGTGCGGGACCCTGTGTGATGGGGGGGAGCACGAGAGGGACCCTGTGTGATGGGGGGGGCATGAGGGGGACCCTGTGTGATGGGGGGTGAACGAGGGGGACCCTGTGTGATGGGGGAGCACGAGGGGGACCCTGTGTGATGGGGGGAGCACGAGGGGGACCCTGTGTGATGGGGGGTGAACGAGGGGGACCCTGTGTGATGGGGGAGCACGAGGGGGACCCTGTGTGATGGGGGGGAGAACGAGGGGGACCCTGTGTGATGGGGGGTGAACGAGGGGGACCCTGAGTGATGGGGGGAGAGAACGAGGGGCACCCTGTGTGATGGAGGGGAGAACGAGGGGGGCCCTGTGTGATGGGGGGGAGAACGAGGGGGATCCTGTGTGATGGGGGGGAGCACGAGGGGGACCCTGTGTGATGGGGGGAGCACGAGGGGGACCCTGTGTGATGGGGGGTGAACGAGGGGGACCCTGTGTGATGGGGGAGCACGAGGGGGACCCTGTGTGATGGGGGAGCACGAGGGGGACCCTGTGTGATGGGGGGGAGCACGAGGGGGACCCTGTGTGATGGGGGGGAGAACGAGGGGGACCCTGTGTGATGGGGGGGAGAACGAGGGGGACCCTGTGTGATGGGGGGTGAACGAGGGGGACCCTGTGTGATGGGGGGTGAACGAGGGGGACCCTGTGTGATGGAGGGGAGAACGAGGGGGGCCCTGTGTGATGGGGGGGAGAACGAGGGGGATCCTGTGTGATGGGGGGGGGGGAACGAGGGGGATCCTGTGTAATAGGGGGAAAACAAGGGGGATACTGTGCGATGGGGGGAACGAGGAGGATCCTGTGTGATGGGGGGGGGGAACGAGGGGCGTTCTGTGTGATGGGGAGTGGGGGGGAACGAGGGGCGTTCTGTGTGATGGGAAGTTTGTGGGGGGGAAACGAGGGGCATTCCGTGTGGTAGGGGGGACGACAAGGGGTGTTCCATGTGATGGGGAGTGTTTAGAGTGTCAATGCGTATGGAAACAATGTATTGCCTATAGGTAGTGTATCACATGCAGCCCATACAAGTGTACAGGGCTCACGTTGCGTGGTACACAAAGAAAGAGAGCATGCTGGGATTTGTTTCTCTTGCATATCTACACGCAGTCCATGGACTTTCATTGACTCCGTTCACTGCACACCACGTGTGTGTGCGCAACGCACGCATAATAGGTGGTGAAAACCTGGCCGTGGACATGAGGCCTAACATGTTATGTAAAGTTAGCTTATGTTGTCTCTATTGTATGTATTGTTATTATGCTGTCTCCAATGTATATGTGTGTGTATATATATATATATATATATATATATATAAATTTTCTTTCCTGAGGAAGCAAAGCATGCCTTGAGGCTTGTGTTCTGGATGTTTTAAAACTCTGCTAAAACCCCTGATTACTAATGATCTATTGATGGGTCATTTAAAAAAAACAGTAATGTAGCTAAAAGTGATGTAGAAGTAGTAGCCGTGAAAAGGAGTGGGGGTTGGAGGGGTGTGTAAGGGGGGCCCCAAGCTAAACTTTTGCACCCGGGCCCATGAGCCTCTAGCTACGCCCCTGGTGGAGACATAGGGACGAGTGTCGGGCATCGTTTGCTCGACAGTCGTCCCTTGTAGAGGGACCTTTAAGGGGTTATTGGTTAAAAAATTTGGCCTGGATAGGGCTAACATCCAAAAGTAGGTCAGACAGTCAAAAAAGTCCTGTGGATAGAGATAAGAATATGCTAAAGACAAATGAATGCATATAAAGGGGGGCAAAATGTCAAAGGGAGGGAAAACAAAGGAGAACAGACTACATGGGTGGAGACCCGACCGATTTGGAGAATGAGACTCTGAGGAATAAGTGCCGCTTGGCTATCTTCACAGTCCTGTTGAAAGTGAATGGAGCGCTAGTGCGCTTTCGCAACCGGCACTTCGTTTAGTCTCCTCCTCATTACGGGTGGGTGCAGTATCCCTGCAGTGACAAGGAGGGGGACCCCCGTTCTTGAGATCAGCGGGGATCTCAGTGGTGAGACCCCCACCAATCAGCATGTTATCACCTATCCTATGTATAGGGAATAACTTGTAATTGTGGTACAATCCCTTTAATGTTACTTGCTATTAAATGACATCAATCTACACACTAACCCTGTGCACAAATTGAATTTCTAAATTGTTTTGGAAAGATCTACTGCACCCTGTGACTTCCCAAGAAACACTGATAAAAAAGCCTTGAAAACATAGCAGCATAAAGTGCCAAAACATCATAGACAAACATTGTGTGATTGCTATACCATTTAATATACTGTATGGGTTTACTGAACCCAGTGTCCCTTTCAAACACTGATGATACTTATCTATTGTCTGCATATACCCTGTAAATAGCTGTTAGCAGCCATCCAGATGGTTTGCAGATAAACACATCCAAATACTTTGTATACTACAGCCAATCTGAACAAGCAGAGATGGAGTACAAACATAAGCAATTGCTGGCCAAAGCAAACCCAGCTGATAATCCATAAATGAAATACTTCTATTTCTTCTTAACATCATGTATAGTGTGATTACAAGCAACACAACCATTAGTGTGCTCAATAGACCTTTGTGTGAATGATTTCGTTCTGGATTTACAAAGAAGAACACCTTGAGGGTGCATTTAGACAACCGTATATCGGCTGGGTTTTCACGCCCGGCCGATATACGGCGTCTCTCTCTGCAGTGGGAGGAGGCTGGAAGAGCCGGGAGCAGTGCTCTGAGCTCCCGCCCCCTCTCTGCCTCCTCTCCACCCCCTGCACTATTTTCAATGAGGAGAGGCGGGGCGGGGCTAATTCCCGGAACTTAGCCCGGCCCCGTTCCGCCTCCTCTCATTGCAAATAGTGCAGGGGGCTGGAGAGGAGGCAGAGAGAAGGCAGGAGCTCAGAGCACTGCTCCCGGCTCTTCCAACCTCCTCCCCCTGCAGAGAGAGATGCCGTATATCGGCTGGGCGTGAAAACCCAGCCGATATACGGTCGTCTGAATGCACCCTCAAGCTGATCCTACTTGCCCTATGGGTCAGAGGGACCGTTTAAGCTGCCTTAGACTTCAGTGTCCAGTTGTGACTGAAGTCTCTGCATCCTCTAGAGTTATAGTTTCTTTTTTGTGTTGTCCAATGTACTGTCATTGTTTTTCTTTAAATACAGTCCATAAATTCATTGTAAGTTATACTCCTTGTCTGATGGTGGAATGACACCAATTGCAACAACCAAATTGGCTGCCTGTAAATTGTTCCAGCTGGAAAGCTGTCTGTTCATATATGATCAGTGTATATTATTCTATTACAAGTGGTGCATTAATTTTCCATACTTCTGTATTTCTTATTTTTGACATAAAACTACATTAGATTTTTGCACAAGTTCTAAAAGTAGATAAAAAGTACTAAATTAAACTAAGGACTCAAATATAAGAGTTGGACATTTATTTATTAAGGACAAATTATCCAATATCACATGTCTATGAGAAGAAAAAGTATGTGAACCTTTAGAATTAGCTGATAATTTGAAGGTAAAATTAGAGTCAGGTGTTTTCAATCCATGGGATGACAATCAGGTGTGAGGCGAACGACCTGTTTTACTTAAAGAACAGGGACAAATCCAAGTCTGACCTGCACAACACATTTGTGGAAGTGTATCATGGCATGAACAACGGAAATTTCGGAGGACTTCAGAAGTAGAGTTGTTGATGCTCATCAGACTGAAAAAGGTTACAAAATAGTCCATAGTTTGGACTCCACCAATCCACAGTCAGACAGATTGCGTACAAATGGAGGAAATTCAAGACCATTAGTGTGGTGGACTAGTAAACATCACACAAAGAGCTAGGCGTATAATAGTCTGCAAGATCACAAAGAAATCCAAGGTAACCCTATAAGCAGCTAAAGGCTTTTCTTACATTAGCTAATGATAATGTTCATGAGTCCACCATCAGGAGGACACTGAACAACAATGGCGTGCATGGCAAAATTGCAAGAAGAAAGCCCTGCTCTCCAAAAAGAACATTGCTGCCCATCTGCAGTTTGCTAAACATCATGTGGACAAGCCAGAAGGCTATTACAACAATGTTTTATGGACAGATGAGACCAAAAGAGAATGTTTTGGATTAATTGAGTATTGTTATGTCAGGGAAAAAAATCCCACTGCATTACAGCATATCATTATCGTCGTTTGGGACTGTTTCGCTGCATTTGGGCCAGGACAACTTTCCATCATTGATGGGACAATAGAATTTGCTGGTATAATTCAGAATTCCAAGGAAAATGTCAGGACATCTGTACATGAGCTAAATCTCAAGAAACCGTGGGTCATACAGCAAGACAACAACCTGAAAAAGTGGCTCTACAAAAAAATTATTAAAGACACCAACATAACAGAGTTAAGGCTGTTTCTTATGGAGAATGTGCAGGACTAATCAACAATTACTGGAAACATTTAGTAGCAGTTATTTGGTTCTCAGGGGACGCACACCAAATACTGAAAGCAATGGTTCACATATTTTTGCCACCCATAAACGTGATATTGGATCATTTTCCTCAATGAATGCATAATTTCTTTGATTTGGTTCTCTTTATCTACATTTCAGACTTGTGCAAAAATGGGATTTAGTTTTAGGTCAAATATAGGCATAAATATGGAAAATATTGAAGGGTTCACAAACTTTCAAGCACCACCTTATCTTATATATTCCTGTTTCACATTTAGGAATCATTAAAAAAAAATTCAAGTCAGCACATCTAGCAGGCTAAAACTAAATCAACCAGTGCGGCTTTGTGGCAAATGATATCTTCACATCCAAATGAAGTACAAGCTCTGCTTATAAAGTCGCGTTATCTGCCAGACAATCTGAAAGAATACATGTGCGCTTGGGGAGCTAATCTAGAGTTAATCTATGTCACTGACTGACAGCCATGTTACAGCGAGTCCTTGTGGCTGCCATGCATTAAATGCCCCACTAATCAAACAAGGTGTGGTGCCCAGACCTTTAACTGAATTAGTCAGTTGTGCAGAGCAGAAGCTTTCGACTATATTAGTTTATACAGGTTGCCATCTGTAGTTATGGCCAGTGAAGCAACAGACGAGGAAAATCCCTTCTTGGTAGAGAACCACTGACTGTGAGCAAGACGAATCCTCCATAGCGTTAACTCCAAAACATGTTGACATATATTAGTCCGTATTTAATCTCATCACGCACATGTTCTGGTAATCTGACGACAATAATATTTTTGTACCTGGCACATGTCATTCGGATTACTAATAGTTGCATGTCCTCTGTCCAGAAACATTATGGTGCCCAGACAGGGACGCTTTACTCTTAAATTGGCATAGAAGGCTAATAAATGAGCAGATTTCAATCTGACTGAAGCAGAATCTGAGTTTGGGTGGCACATTTGTGTTTGTACGCCATGTAGAAAACCATTCATTAGCAATGTACACAGTTTTTCTAGTGACATGTTGTATCAGAAGCACAAATTGTGCAATATGCAAAGTAATACTTATATTTTTTCATGCATGTTAACCCTTTCCAATCCACTGTCTGACGTCTAAAGACATTCTGATTGAAAGCTGTACAGCTCCAATATCGGAAAACGTCCGGCAGGGTATTCTTACTGTAGATTACAGGCCGCTCTGTTGTCGGGGGGCCTCTCCAGTACTGGCTCTAACCAGCAGATGGTGCCATTGTATGATGGCAGAAAGAGAAAGGCCCCTAGGAAATCCTGAATCCAAAATCGGATTGCAAAGGGTTAAGCCTCATGTACATGACAAGCCATGTAATATAGTGGGACACAGTAGACCCCATAGCAGTCTATGGGGCTGTTTTATGGCTCTGCATAACTCAAAAGTTGTAGGGATCCTTAAAATAAAAATATATATGTAGTAAACCCTTTTACTGCGTATGCTTTCTTGAGAAACATTACTAATAATATAGTAGGTGACAACTTCCCAGTTGACAACTCCTTAGTGATAGTTTATATTGCTAAAGGGAACCTGTCCTCAACCTTTGAGCCTCAGAAATACATTATGGGGCTCAAAGGTGGGGTAATAGGGAGTTCAGTGAGTTGTGTTTTATATTTGCTGGGTTCCCCGTTTCAGTGCAGTGTCCCCACAAACCTGGCGCATGCATATAGCATGACTCTTTTCATACGGCTCTCTTGAATGGGAGAGTGTATGCACAGAGCCGGCTGAAATGAGCCACGCAGTGTGTGCATGTCAACTTCACAGGGACAGAGTGCAGGAGCAGGGCACCTGATGAATATGAAACACAGCTCCCCGTTCCCTTACCTTTAGAGCCCTATAATGTGTTTTCCGGGGTTAGAAATGCACTGACAGGTTTCATTTTACATCCTTTCTCGTTCTTTCACCTTCTGAAATATGAAATGTATTATCAGAAAGTCCGCAGAGCCTAAAAGACTGTTATAGCATAATAATAGGGCATTGCTTTTTAGCAACTTCACAAAAATATTCTAAAAATGATTCAGTTTAGAGCATGCACTAAGTCTCCATTATAGTTTTTGGGATGTACAAAAATAATACCAAAAATGAAAATGGAGCATTATGAGAAGAAAAATATATAGGAAAGGCTTGTAATTGTACAGGTATTTGTAACCTTGTGAATGGAAACTGTGTTTCCATCCACTGAATGTAAAAGTACATTTTGAAAATTGTGAAGAATTGAAACACGCAGGCTGATATATAGAAAAATATTTCAAATGAAGGCTGGAGCAGTTCCTTATAGGAATCAACTAGAGATGAGCGAGCATACTCGTCCGAGCTTGATACTCGTTCGAGTATTAGGGTGTTCGAGATGCTCGTTACTCGAGACGAGTACCACGCGATGTTCGAGTTACTTTCACTTTCATCTCTGAGAGGTTAGCAGGCTTTTCTGGCCAATAGAAAGACAGGGAAGGCATTACAACTTCCCCCTGCGACGTTCAAGCCCTATACCACCCCCCTGCAGTGAGTGGCTGGCGAGATCAGGTGTCACCCGAGTATAAAAATCTGCCCGCCCGCGGCTCGCCACAGATGCATTCTGACATAGTTCAGGGACAGTGCTGTTGATGCCGGAGCTGCTATAGGGAGAGCGTTAGGAGTGATTTTAGGCTTCAAGAACCCCAACGGTCCTTCTTAGGGCATAGAAATCGCAGATCGCACCTATCTGCGATCTGCGATTCCTGTTCTCTTCGCTATATGCGCTCAACGGGGCCGGCGGCAGCAGCGCCAACCCCATTGAGAACATATAGAAGACAAATCATTCTTCTCTGCCACAGCTGTAACAGCTGTGGCAGAGAAGAACGATGTTTGCCCATTGAATTCAATGGAGCCGGCAATACAGCAGGTTCCACTGAAAGCAATGGGCTGCCGGCGTGCGCGGGATGAATTGTCGGGAAGGGCTTAAATATATAAGCCCTTCCCTGCAATTCATCCAGAAGTGTGTTAAAATAAAAAAAAAAAAATATATATATATATATATATATATATACTTACCTTGTCCCGGCAGACGGAGTTCAGCCGCGGCGGCCGGCAGTGGGTGTGAAGGGGGTGTGAGTCAGACTCAGCGCTGAGCCAATCAGGGGGCAGGTCTGACTCACACCCCCTTCACACCCACTGTAGGCCGGCCGCGCTGAACTCCGTCTGCCGGGACAAGGTAAGTATATACCGGCGTATAAGGCGACAGGGCGTATAAGACGACCCCCCAACTGTCACCTTATACGCCGGGAATACAGCGGAGCAAAAAATAAAAATCATTACTCACTTCCCCCGGCATTCTGCGGCGCTGCTGCAGGCTGTCGCTCCCTCCTGGTCCCTGGCAGAGCATTGTTTTCTGGACGCAGGGCTTGAAATCTCCGCCTCCAGAAAGCTACTGTGATTAGCTAACACACGCCGTCAGCCAATCACAGCCATTCAATGACATCATTGTCATTGGCTGTGATTGGCTGAAGGCACGTGTGTTTTCTGGAGGCGGGGATTTCAAGCCCTGCGTCCAGAAAGCAATGCTCTACCGGGGACCAGGAGGGAGCGACATCCTGCAGCAGCGCCGCAGAACGCCGGGGGAAGTGAGTAATGATTTTTATTTTTTGCTCCGCTGTATTCCCAGCGTATAAGGTGACAGTTGGGGGGTCGTCTTATACGCCCCGTCGCCTTATACGCCGGTATATACGGTATATTTTTTTTATTTTTACACATTTCTGGATGAATTGCAGGGAAGGGCTTCTATATTTAAGCCCTTCCCGACAATTCATCCCGCGCACGCCGGCAGCCCATTGCTTTCAGTGGAACCTGCTGTATTGCCGGCTCCATTGAATTCAATGGGCTAACATCGTTCTTCTCTGCCACAGCTGTTACAGCTGTGGCAGAGGAGAACGATCTTTATGCTGACAGTGCGGGGGGGGGGGCACTCTTGCCGCTATTGTGGCTTAATAGTGGGACCTGGGAACTTGAGATGCAGCCCAACATGTAGCCCCTCGCCTGCCCTATGCGTTGCTGTGTCATTCCCATCACTTTCTTGAATTGCCCCGATTTTCACAAATGAAAACCTTAACGAGCATCGGCGATATACAAAAATGCTCGGGTCGCCCATTGACTTCAATGGGGTTCGTTACTCGAAACGAACCCTCGAGCATCGCGATAATTTCGTCCCGAGTAACGAGCACCCGAGCATCTTGGTGCTCGCTCATCTCTAGAATCAACCCAATCACTTTTTTTCATTTTTGGCTTGCACTAAAAATCTACTTTCCTGCTTTAGACAACTAATCCTGTTTTCTTCTGTTAGTTTTTATGTATCTCTCACAAATTATACAAGAACATAACATTTCACAATACAATTTAGATTTATTTACATTAGACTGGAAAAGCCCTTTATAAGTGTGCTTTTACATACCTTTTATATAGTTATATGTTGGAAGTATTATGGTTTCATGTGTTTTAGTGGAATTTTGAAGCAGATGAGGATTGAAACAAAGATCACTCATTAGTAGATCCCCAGGGAGGGCATAGTGCCGTTTGCCTACTTCAGTTTTCCTTATGTCATTTATCGGGCTCTGGGGATAGTATTTTGGATAGACAGCAAGTAGGGAATAGTGGTTTGGGGTCAGGAACACAATTATGCCTTCAGGCGCTATTGTTTTTATAGATAATGGTCACCACTTAAACAATAATCTCCTCTGAGAGAATTGATATTTTAGGATTTCTGAAAAGATAAATAAGAGATGTTGGAGAGGAATCTAATATACAAAGAGAACATTTCAGCAAATTGGGACAATGCTTCTTCAGCCTGGAATTCGACCATCCATTAACATTTTTGACAACATCCAGCCATGCTTAACCCTGCAGTACCCTGTTCTGAAGCATTATTACTCTTACTTGGCACTCATATGGGCAGTATACTATGACCTTGCCCATAGAATCCGAGTAATGACCAGGCGCCTTTACCAGAGTTTCTCTTGTTGTAGAAATAACAGAGGTTTCATTCAAGAGAGATGGAGCAATGCCTCTATACCGCCACCTATTAGAAGGTGAAAAAATAACCCAGGCACAACCCTTACACGGACATGCACATACTTAGGTGTTTGTCATAAACAAAAATCCGCTTTTAGTTGATAAAACCAGCTAAAAAGTTTTATCACTTCATTTATTACTCGTCAACCCACGTGATTGTACGATTACTGGTTAGGCTGCACCCAGTACTCCAGGCATATGTGTCTTTGGCTACCCCACTATCAGGATGACTAATTAGGACAAGGACTCCCTCAATCACTCCTGCATTTGACCTTTGGTAGCTCCACTCCTTTTTTTACACCATATCTTCTAACCTATTAGAAGGTAGCATTCCTGCAAGTCAATGTCAGACTTTTTCACAGGCCTTATAGCAATGACTGGGAATATAAGCCTAGAGCCTTCTCCAGAAGGAAAAGACAACCATCTACAGACAGCTGTTTTGGGTTTTTGCCCCTCATCAGTGTGCAGTAGGTCGCTAGCTTGGCTTAGTGGGAGGCATATGATGTGGTCAAAAGGGGTAACGTTTCTTCGTAGGGAAAGCACCTGGAAGGTGTGAGGAGACTTATAAAACCATGCATGCCCCTCTGGAAAATTTATGCAAATAGGAAGATGGAACAATGCCTCTACGGCGCCACCTATTAGAAGGCAGCATTTAATCTTTTCTTTCATGACAAAATGTATGAAGCAATGCAGGGGATTCTGTGCTGTGTAACAAGAAAACGGAGCACCAACCACTATGTCCATATTTAGCAAATATTAACTTGGCACTTGTCACATAAAATGCACAGTTGTAGCAAACCTTACCTTGACTTTTGGGACAAAATTCTGTCCTTGGACAAAAGGGGAAGGTGGTTATATGACCTGCAGTTGTTTTTCCCTGCCACTTCTCCCATCCAGTGATTGTTGGCCCTGTTTTCAGGTGTCAAAAATGGCCACAGTAGTTTTCTAACTAATGCAGACGGTGCACTAGTCTGATTGGCCAGTGCTAATCACGTGAGCGGGTATAGTATATTGGTAGTCTAACTCTACCAATGCACTGTGGGGATTGACAATTGTATCTGCCATCTTGGATGGGTAAAAACAGTCTCCGGCTCTGGTGAATCGGAGGGTGGACAGACAAGAACAACTGCAGGTAATGTACCCCTCTCTGTTCCTGGGACAGAATGTAGTCCCAAAGCTGAAGGATCGCTTTAAGTGTCAATTTAAAGTTTACAGCAACCTTGTATTTAAGGCATTAAATTACGAGTTAACATTTTCTTTCTCTGTAGATACAGACTAGAACTGACTGGCATGGAATTTTGGACCACAAAAGTAACTTCTATTGGTTTTAAAGCACAAATTACTGTAACTTTAACCAAACATTTACATCCCGAGTTTTCAATAAAAATAGAGTGACAACATGCTTGGACAAAACGATCATGTTAGCAGGAGTTACAGCTGCTAGGGGACTTAGCAGCTTTTAAAGTTTTGCTAGGAGGCCCCCAAGGCTACTTGTTATGTCCCTGACCACATACTTAGAGTTTTTATTTACAAGACACCAGTGAACATCACTGCCATATACCAGAGAAGACCTGGATGTAATTACTCTCTGGTTTCTTCTCATGTCACATTATTCATTCATCACGCTCAATATTTGGTCTAGCTACCATGCTTTTATTCATATTTGTGGGGATTTTTTTTAATATACTATATTTCATTTTCCTACAGTATGAATTATTTGTTTACTTGCATAAAGCATCTACAGGCTGACTGAACGGCTGAATAGCTTTAATTTAGAGATACTTGACATTCCTGAAAGAGATGACAGATGAGGGAAGCCCAGGGTATTAATCGCCTCTAGCTAGTATCACCGCTGTCTTGGGTCTGCAGGAAAATAAGACAAGGGACATAAACGTTATGGACGTAGAAATGATTCCCATGTGCATAAAATCAGAGGGACAGACCTGCATTCCATGTAAAGGCTGTAAATTATCAACCATTAACATAAAGGCCATGTTTTCATAGCATAAATTTGCTGTACTCTAATAATGCAGAGGGTGTGCAGGTCTATCACATAATTTTTAAGTTATGTTTGGGGAATTCTGAAAGAAAAAAGTAACAGATTGTATTCACCTACTGAAACTTAAAAAATATTTCCTCGTTCTATTCACATATGAGTCGGAGGCTCCATTCAGAACCTCCAGCCCATTGAATGCCGGATGAAAACGTTGTGCATACAAAAAGAACCAAACGGATTCCATTATAGTCAACGGCGTCCATTCGGCAGTTTGGTTCCATTATGAGATGGATCCGTTAATCCAGGGATTTCCTTTTTATGTTCCCATAAGGGAGCAAAAAAGGGGAATTCCTAGTGCAGATGTGAATTTAGCCTAAATGTGTAGTTATGGTTGTGGTGAATATAACATTTTGAGCCTCTCCTTTCTGGTATATTATAAAAGTGACTGTCTGGTTAGGCATTCAGTTTGCATGTGATGTCAGGGCTGAATAGCTATACAGGGTGTAGTCAAAAAGTCTGATCCAGCGCTGTATCTCAATACTGGTGTCCTATATTGAAATAATAGTGTACTTCAACAGGAAGGCATGGAGACGCTAGATTGTATGGCACACGGGCCCCTGGTACATTTCAATTTTGTGTTGTCTCCCCCTGTAAGAGATAGAAAATAAAACCCAACTGCAAAGTTTTCTATCATTTTATTTTCAGACTGTTATACTGTTTTGTGTGTATTTGTATGCTCCTTACTCTTTTAGACTATCTCCTTTTATATATATATATATATATAAAAATTTTTTATTTTTTTTTAACCATTTTCTTATTTTATATTTTTATTTAAGCCCTGCTAACCCTTTTTAGAATAAAGCTTTAAACATTAGTCAGTTCCTTGACACTTTAAGTGATCCATAACCCCAAAGTGTGTTAAGGTGGCTGACCTACATGTCAGAATTGGTCAGGCATGGTGTGCTAGGCCATGCAGGGTGTGATTCCGTTTCCATCCTGCACAAGTGCAGGATCTGGGAGGCTCGAGAACAGTTGACCCTGCAGTCTGCCCCTGGGTGCCATAGTTATAGGTTGTTGACTGTTGAACCGTAAACCCTGTAACCGTGATAGTGTTTTTTTTCCTTTTTTTAGGAGAAATATTTAGAAGGACTTCGCCAGTTGTAACTATAGCTTTGTCATAAACAGGGGAATATTTACCTATGCTCCAGGGTGGGCTTTGCCTTTCTTTGCCAATATGGTATTCATTGACCACCTCTAATACAATTAACAGTCCAAGTATATGACTACAAAGGACTGGCTGTAGTCTATGGTGCTTGTGTCAATTTATTCATGTTACGTGGGCAGTAATAACAAACAATGCTTGGTATAAATGAATAGACATTTATTTTGGCAGCTGTGAACCTTCTGAGCTCTACGTTTGGAAACAGAGCTACATTTAAGCAGCTTCACTTTCCTAATGAATCTAATCTGCCGCAAATATTTTCCTAACGTTCAATCAGTTGTTTCTTTCTTTAAGCCAACGCACAGTGTAAGGACCTCGTAAATGACACTATGTAAATACAACGTGTGTTTTTAAGGATTTATGTACGGCTGAATGTGACCATTGGTGACCCTCTCCTTGAGGTCCCAGCCATGTGCTAGTATTTCTTTACCAAAACAATCAAACCGTACATGGAAATTAAACCTTCTGGTATGAAAACAGTAGTACAGGTTTTCCAAAATGTATCATAAACACTGAGAAAGGAAACGACCTTGGACAAACTAGTAGATAATATAATGAACTGTAGCAACCAGCACAAGGCAGCTGCTGCCAAGGCAAATAAGATCATAGGACTTATAAAAAAGGAGCATGGATGGACATGATGAAAACATAGCTTTACCTTTATGTAAATAACCAGACCACACACGGATTGGGTGCCATTTTGGGTTCTAGTACTATATGTAAGAAACTATAGCTTAAAGGGCCTTGTGTGGTTAAGGCAGCAGAATGCAGTCCTAAGCTCTCACTCACGACCTGAAGGTTGCGGGTTCAATCCCTGCGTGGTTCAAGTAGGCGGCTCAAGGTTGACTCAGCCTTCCATCCTTCCGAGGTTGGTAAAATGAGGACTCAGCTTGCTGGGGGTAATAAACAAATTACCTGAAAGCGCTACGGAACAAGTTGGCGCTATACAAATAACAAGTCCCTTCCCACTCCCCCTGATTATGCAAAGTTTTGCCTTTTTCCATGATCATGGGGCTTTACAGTTGTATAACTGTTAATTTAGAGTTTTTTTATATAGTCTTAAAAGGAATACATATTTTAAAATGCATTTGCCTTTGCAGTTGTCACTTCCCTCACACAGCTTATAGGACGGATCCAAACTCCTTTTCTATAAGCCATTATGATCCCCAATTTTGATACTAAGAAAACGGTCTTAAAATCCAGACTATATTTCTGATTATGCATAAAAGTCTCTACCTGCTTAAATGTAAGCTTCAAGCTTTCTCTTTGCAGTTCCACAATTCTATTAAATGTCTTCATCTCCTGGAGCACCGGTCGCAGGTTCTCGCTATTGAGATGCACTATTAAAATTAGTAGCAGAGTGGAGAGTAAAATTAATTTATTTTAGTGTCATGCAAACTGATTAAAGTAGCAGCGTCTGCCCTGCAAGTGCCATTTATTTTGGGTAAAGGGAGTATGCACAAGGCAGATGAATTAGGTTGTACAAATCAGGAAGCTAATTGCCCAGAATCATTAAATTGAGTCATTCTTTATTTTTTTTATTTACCCGTAATGCTACCCTCTAGTCTATTGTAGATTAATAATAATAAGGTCACATTGGCTGTAAATAGTGAACAGAGCAGAGTCTTGCACCAGCTGTGTACCTTGTGAGTTTCTGATATGCTGTGCAGGTTTTGTACAGGAAAACTCATAATGGTGGATGTGGATAATGGTTTTGATTCCTAAAATCTCACACTGTTACATGCATTTTGCAAAAGGCTGATTCTCATTTCTAGCCTTAAAAAACTGTACTGCTCAGAATAAGCAACTGTTGACTTGAGACTATGGAGAAGATTTAGTTAGACCAACGTTTTATATGCTGGTCTATGTAAAGGCTGCGCTGGTGTAAAATGTGTCAAATATACTAAGAGGTACATTGTCAGGAGGGCCACGAAATCTCATAGCTGGTATATATTTCAGCAATAATTTATACCAGTTTCTGGCACAAGTTGTAGTAAATGTGACGGGCCATGAGTTGCCACACCCCCTAACATTAAGCCCTTCCCAGTTTTAAAAAACATTTGGTGTCAGCGCAAAATACAAAAAAAGTCACATTTTGCACATATCATGCCATATGCCAAAACATGCAACTTATTTACACTAGCTATACTTCTAAAGCAAGTATATACAAGTGCACTTGGGGTCATTTAGGTCATGGTTCATTTTAAGACACAAAATTACAATGAAATCAGATATCAGTACAGCTGAAGAGGGTAATGCAGTTTTTAAGTAATAGAAGAGATCTGGTAAATCTGACCTATGCTGACCTCTTAGTATTACTATATCAATTCTATATGGTCATCACACTTTGAGACAGCCTTTGTTACTATAATATAACCTTCAGGGGTTCTCCTTTAATTATAATTTGCTGAACACTGTTGTCATGTGAAGTTCATTGCTAGTAACAGAAATACCCAGAATGATAACAGGAAGTAGAGGTGGGTGTTTTTTTTCATGCTGCCTATAGAAGTCAATGAAAATAAGAGGAGGTTTCTGCAGAGAGAAAAACAGAAAGATTCATATGTATTTGGCTACTGCAATTAATGGTTAAGGATTTACTGTTTTACAGCTACTGGAATAACGTGCAGTTCTCAGTCAGTCCTGCTGTACACTGTCCTCCGTGATGCCATCAGTTTTGTGTGTATAAATAATAGTCTCCACTAGCATGTACTAAAGATGGTTATTAAATAGAATCAGCTGCTGATTCTATTTAATAACCATCTTTAGTGCATGCTAGTGGAGACTATTATTTATGTTGTCGATGTCCATAAGCCGCATGTTTTAGATTTTAATATTTTGTTATTAAAAGTTATATTTTAAGGAGTTTGTCAGTGATAGCAGTTAAACTTTCCCAACTCCCCTGCACCTGTGAATTCTCAGTTTTGTGTGTATGTTGCAGGCAGTTAGGGAGTGGAATCTGTTGTTTTCTCCAGGTACAGTGTATAGAAGATGAAATAGCAGGTAATTCTCTCCAACCAGCTCAGAGAAAGCTGAAAATTAGAGATCTAGCATGCAGAAAACTGGTGAACATTTCAGAAAACAAGTCATATAATGGCCAGCTATAGTGCTACGCCTCATATACATAAATGGAAGCTTATTCTGAATAGCTAATCTGAAAGTACACTTTAAAAAGGTTAATCCCACAAAAAGTATTCCTAATAGTTAAATGCGGCCCATAATTATGAATTTTTAAAAATGTTCATTTATTAAAAGATGTTTAATCCTGAAATCTCTGGAATATTAGAATGCCATCACCTGCCGTTTGTATCCCGTGTCCACCTCAGTAACCGTCTAGGGTGATCACACATGCTCAGTCTTGCTTCTCTATCTGCTCCACTGGGTATGTAGAGGGATCCCTGCTGTGGTGATCGGCTGCTTCTGACATTGCTGTGCCTTCTCTGGCATCCGCAGAGATACTGAGCAAGTGATAAAAATGAGACAGAGTTACTGCAGAGAAGCAAGACTGGGCATGTGTGACCACCCTAGAACATTTACTGAGGTGGACACACATAGAAAAGCTCTTCAATAGAAACAGTAGGTGGCACTGTTCTAACATTAGCCATGGAATATCTGAGAATAGAAACCTTTTTAATATGTGTAAACACAAATTCTTTACAGTTTTGGGCTGGATCTAAAGACAAACCAAATATTTTGTGGGACAATCCCTTTAAGCCATCACTGTGTTGCATGTTTGGGGTAGAGCAGAACCATCAATGTTATTTTTGTCTGGAGAAGGTAAAAATGACCCTTCTCCGTCTTACCAACAGTGGGCTTAACCATTGGTCCACATAATAAAACTTGTAAAGGGGCCATTCTCCACAGTGAAGTACATCAAGAGTGATTGTGTTCAAGAAATACAAAGGTTGTGATTAAGATGTTCATAGCTCCATCTTGCAAGTCTTTCTCTCTGTTCTTTGGACTTTCAGTGCTCCAAATTGCATGATATATTGCCACCCTACGCACCCCTTGCCTCTTCTAAATCTGGAGTTACCGTAGGTGCAACTGTATGCATATTACCCTGGTAGTTATGCCCAAGACACCAAACTTTAATACTATGTTCTTCCTAGTTGCATTCATTAAATAAAAATTAAACTACAAGCTTATTGTCTATATGACTGTGTGTCTGAGTACACGAGATATGCACACATGAGTGCACAGTTAGCAGCCACTAGGTCCAGGGCAATCCTTCCAGAGCATAGATCTAAGATGGTCATTGAGGTTGAAGAAAAATCTTAGAATTCTAAGCCAAGTGAATGATCTTTCTATATATACTAGCCATTCACTTTATTATTGTAATAATTCCAACCCGGATCTCCCAGCAGACATGAATGGGGTATGAGATAGACATTCATATATAGATATGGCAGAAAATTCTGAATGATCTACTTGGTAAACACAGCTGTTCTGACATCTAAGTAAAAGTAAAATAGTATGGTTAACTATAATTTATCAAAAACACATTTCCAGACTTAGTTCCACTTAAGAGAAACTTAAATTTAGTGTACTGGTTTCAATGAGTACCAGATGTTTCGGGGGCTCTGTGCAGACCCCTAGAGGAAATAAAGACAACATTAAGAATTTGTCTGAAGATCAATACATTAGATATTGTAGTGCTCTATATTTTAATAGACCTAAGAACGTTTCTGTGAGTGGTCTATAGCATAAGCTCACCAAATGATGTTAATGTCTACTAAATACATGCTCATATACACTTATTTTTATTACCACAGCCGTAACTCAGAACTGTTCCCATAGTCTGTGTATCTCCACAGTGGAACCATTGCAGACCCTGACAAATTAAAGGAGACAGATGTATTATGTTAATCCTCCCTAGAAAATCAAGCAAGTTTTTTATATTTGTTGTGTCATAGCCTTTCTCTTTCTCTCCCTCATTGTGTTACATTTGCTAAGACTGATTTATATATCTTCTGCCATTTTCAGACTATAAATGTTCCTGTGAAGTTAACGGCTAAAAAATGATGTTTTCAAGCTCTGCTTTTTAAATGTCCCTTGCATAAGGAAAATATTGTCTGACTGGATACGTTGGCAGTGTCTGCATGTGACTCACTGGAAACCAGATGATGGCTTTTATTTTTAGGAAGGTTCACCCGTCCATGAAGAATATATCTATGAAAGTCCTTAGCAGCATAGGAGTAAAATGTATTTCAGTTGCAGTTATTTCACTTACAAGTGTAATAAAAAGTTTAAGGATGCAGTGAAAAGTTTAAAGTCTACCTGTAGTTTCAGGTAACTTTTCAGAATAAGCTGCCATGTGTGTACAAGAGCAGTAGCACTATATCTGGCTATTACATGACTTGTATCCTGCATTTTTCACCAGTTTTTCCCTATGCAGGCTAATTAGGCATACCTAATTGTCAGTTTTCTCTCAGCTAGTGCATAAAGTCTAGCTGTTATGATGTCTCCCATATACAACACACACGGGAGAACAGGAGCTCTTCTCTATCAGTATGTACTTGGTACACCTTCAGGAACAGCATTGAAGACATTATAAAGCAGCACTGAGCAGTGTAAGGGCTTAGTCAGACGGGCGTTTTTAGCCACGATTTGCGCATGCGCATGCGTCCGGCGATTTTATAAAACCATTGCTTTGCAATGGTATCGGACACATGAGCGCTTTTTATGCGCTCGTCCGATAAATTATAGAACAGAAATCGCAGATCGCACCTACGTGCGATCTGCGATTCCTGTTCTCTTCTCTATATGCGCTCAATGGGGCCGGCGGCAGCAGCGCCGACCCCATTGAGAACATATAGAATACAAATCATTCTTCTCTGCCACAGCTGTAACAGCTGTGGCAGAGAAGAACGATGTTTGCCCATTGAATTCAATGGAGCTGGCAATACAACCGTCTCCATTGAAAGCAATGGGCTGCCGGCGAGCGCTGGATGAATTGTCGGGAAGGGCTTAAATATATAAGCCCTTCCCTGCAATTCATCCTAAAATGTGTTAAAATAAAAAAAAATTGTATACTCACCTGGTCCCGGCAGACGGAGTTCAGAGCGGCCGGCCTGCAGTGGGTGTGAAGGGGGTGTGAGTCAGACTTGCTTCTGATTGGCTCAGCGCTGAGCCAATCAGGGGGCAGGTCTGACTCACACCCCCTTCACACCCACTGCAGGCCGGCCGCGCGGAACTCCGGCTGCCGGGAGCAGGTAAGTATATATATATTTTTTATTTTAACACTTTTCTGGATGAATTGCAGGGAAGGGCTTATATATTTAAGCCCTTCCCGACAATTCATCCCACACTCGCCCGCAGCGCATTGCTTTCAATGGAGCGGGCTGTATTGCCGGCTCCATTGAATGCAATGCGCTGGACAGCTCCGGCCCGTTTCTAATGAAACGCGGCTAGGAGCAGATTTTCAGGCAATTTTCGGGCACCGGTCACGCGATTTTCTGATGCGCATCCGTCATGCGATCCGCAAATCGCGCGAAAAAACGCCCGTCTGACTAAAGCCGGCTTCGCACGAGCGTGACAGGCTCCGAAGCGGAATATTCCGCAGTGAAGCCCGTCACGGCGCCCCCCAGAGACCCCATACTTACCAGCGGAAGATAGCGTGAAGACGCTTCCCCGCCCACCGCCGTCGCATCATGTGACAAGCCCACCGTGTCACATGACGCGGCCGGCCGTGTCATGTGACGCGCCGGCCGCGTCATATGAGGCGGCGGCGGTAGGCGGGAAAGCGTTTTTTCACGCTATCTTCCGCTGTGGAACGGATGGCTTCCATTGACTGCAATGGAAGCCGTCAGCGCGTACACCCGCGGCAAGTAGAGCATGCCGCGGGTGAGGACGGGAGATTTCACGGTGCGAAATTCCGCGGTGGAATTACGCATCGTGAGCATTGAGCTATTAGGTTCAATAGAACCTAATAGCAGGGGGCAACGCAGCGGATTTTTGCCGCGAATTTACGCGGCGTAAATCCGTTCGTGGGAAGGAGGCCTTAGGCCTAACTGTGAATCCGCAACTGTAGGGAGATAGAAAACCTACTAATTTACTACAGCCTTCAGCAGTTATGTCCCTGTGTGTCTCTATATCTCTTTCTCCTGCTGCAGTTTCCATCGACCTCCCCATCCGCCATAGACTTATATGGGAAGCATGTAACCTGGTTCCTCTGAGCTGATCGTTTGGAGACAAGGGAGGGAGAGGCATGTTTCTCTAGTTAAATATATTAAAGTTTCTTATGTTTTTTTGTGCTATTGATTTGTGCAGAGTTTATTAAAAACACAGTACCTATTTAAAGGTATTACAAAAATTGCCTTTTATTACCTATTCATAGGATAGGTGCTAAAAGTCAGATCGGTGGGGGTGTAACTGATGCTGAGAATGGTCCTGTGTCTCCCCTCCTCACTGCACCCCCTGTAGTGAGGAGGAGAGTGAATGGAGCAGTAGCTGCACATGCCTAGTGCCACTCCATTTATGTTCAATGGCACTGCCAAAGATAGCTAAGGGCTTGTACTTAGCTATTTTCTTCAACCCCAATAATCAATTGGCATCATGCATGTATGACCGTAGCTCCATTTTATCTCCACATCATTGTGCATGGGTGCAGCAAGCTCGCAGTGATGAGAAGAGGATCAACGGATCCCCATTCTCACGATTGGTGGAGATTCCAGCTGTGACACCCCCCAATGATAAAAATAAATCTTGGGGTGACCCCTTTAAGGCCGGATTGAGCAATGCATTATTTGATTCCAGGAGTGAATCCAAAATAACTCAAAAATATCCATTGAGTCACTGGATTTTTAATGCTTTTTACCTTTTCAAGTAATTTGTGGATTTAAAATCTTTGTTAACCAGCACGCTCCTTCGTTTAACCCTTTAACCCTTCTACTTATGTCCTTGCTTTAACCTGATTTCACAGGCGTGAGGGAGAAGGGACATTCCAAGGCTTATGGAAGGGGTTTTGAGGGAAAAGCAAACACTAGGTCCTTCAGTGGCAAAAAATAGGGTGGGGGTGGGTGGCAACGGCTTGGCTGCTGTTTTTCCCTACCATGCAAACAGGTACAGTGCCAATCCAACTTTGATTCAAGAAGTTACGTAATTTGAGAGGAACTGTTACTGGATACACAACCTAACATCTACAGCTTTTTATATCATGCTGTCAGAAGATTCATCCCCAAAAACCCATCTACAGGCCGTTTAGTCTGTAAGCCAAATTTTCAACTTCTATTTTTCCACATTTCGACTCTTCCATAAATGTTTCAGGATAGATCATCATTAGTAGTTCAGTGGGGATCTGTTAACAGGCGCACCTACTGATCAACTATTTACTGAGCTGGTGCACTGAGGTGATTTCTAAAGGAAGCAGACAGCTCTGTTCACACTACACTGGCCAGACTTGGTATTGCAGTTCAGGTTCTTATTTAAATAAATGTGAACCTTGCCTGTAATATCAAGCCTGGCCATTGCAGTATGAACAGAGCTGTGCGCTACCTCCAGAAATCACCTCGGTACATGAGCGCACACCAATCTAGAGAACAGGTGATCGGCAGGGGGCCCTGGCAATGGACCACCACCAAACTACTAATCATTGACCTATCCTGTGGATAGGCCATTAAAAGTTTTCAACCAGTCAACCGCTTTAATATTTTATTAAATATTTTTTTATTATGGAGCCAAAGTTGGAGTCATTTCTATCAACTTTTTTTGGTGGTAATTAAACCCCGTTTTTTTCCTCTGTATCAAAATTAATCTAGTAACTTCTTTACTCCTGTGTCTATCATGGAGGACAGCTGCATATCATACAGTCAAAGTCTTACTGGTATCCAAAAGTCTTAGGGTTAAGGTAACTGAAGTTATGACATTTTAATATACAGGTCAACTGTTACTTGGGCGTTACTAACAGAACTCTGTTGCAGAATTTAACAGCTTCCCCATAGATTACCAGGCGTTTGCATGCCAGCAATCAGTGCCACACTATAGGAATTGCCACAACATCACTGTCCAGATTATAGGAAATTTGCTTCCAGCATTCAAATATCACTAGCACTACCTTCTTATAGGATCTAATTTCTCTGTTTAATACTTTGTCCTGAGTTAACTTTTGTGCTAGTCGTAACTGCCCGTTATCCCATGGCTGGCTTCCAGGTTAGTTAGATTATCCCACATCTCCCTGAAACAAGATCACAGGGTTTTATTTCATCTGTGGTTTTGAATGCGGAAAGAAGATGATAGTTTACCTTGAAATGACCCCCTAGGGTTGCGTCATTATTCCATCATGACAGCGTATGGATTATTGCTTTATACTGGTTGTGCCTGAACTTCCTTAGTTGAGGTATAGAAGAACCACTTTAGATCTGTCTTTGTATTTAGCTAGATTTTGACAGCAACTTTGAGTCAAGAGATTTTTTTTTTTTCCAGAAACTTTTCTTATTGCGCCTCATAGTTATTTAATATCAGCTCAGGGAAGTTACGGCACTAGAGAGAAGAGTCAGGTTTGATCCGTGAACAGTTTTCAAAGAGGTGCCCTAAGAGAACTGGGATCAGACAAGCCGCATCTTTGACAATTTCCAAAACTACAGATCGACTACAGAGCGGTGTTCAAATTTCACCCTATGAAGAAGATATATAATTACAACGTCTGGAAAGAGACAAGCATTGAGTCTTCCTTTGTACGGAAGATTATATCCAGCATAACACAAGTGGTTACTAGCAAAAATCAAAGTGAATTATTCAGCGCATCTCAAATGACATATGACAATGTTAACTCTTAGCAAACAGGCGTACATTACATTGCAAAAATGACTGTGTGTTTATAGTAGGAAGATTTCATTGTCAGAACAAAATAAAAAGTGTGCAAGATATATGGCTTTGTTTATGTGAGTCTGCATCAGAGTTATCAAGTGGCTCAATCATTAAAGGGGTTGTCCTACTTCTATCTATTGATGATCTATCCTCAGTACAGGTCATCAATAGCAGATTAGCAGGGGTCCACTGCCTAGGATCCTTGGAGATCCTCTGTTTCTTGGGTACAATGTCTTTGTGTACCGTGCTTTTTTTGCTGCAGGAAGCAGGCAGCTCCATACATTGCGCAGTGGCCCGAGTTGGTATTGCAGGCTGAGTCCTATTGAAATTAATGGAACTCGGCCTGCAATACTCGGATTGGGTGAAAACGTGTGTATCTGGGTAAAGAATTGGCTCAGAGAAAGAAAGCAGAGGGTGGTAATAAATGGCTCATACTCTGATTGGGCCACCGTTGCTAGTGGGGTACCACAGGGTTCGGTATTAGGCCCCATTCTGTTCAATACATTCATCAACGACCTGATGGAGGGGCTGTACAGTAAAATATCGATATTTGCAGATGACACAAAATTATACAATATAATCAATGCAATGGACGACAAGGTACGGCTACAAACGGACCTAGATAGGCTGGGGGCTTGGGCAGAAAAATAGCAAATGAAGTTCAGTGTTGATAAACGTAAGGTTGTGCACATGGGCAGGAGAAACGGATGTCACCAATACACACTAAATGGGGCACTGCTAGGGAAAAGTGATGAAAAAAGACCTGGGGGTACTAGTGGATTGTAGACTAAACTGGAGTAACCAATGCCAGTCAGCTGCTGCAAAGGCTAATAGGGTCTTGGGGTGCATTAAAAGAGGTGTAGGGGCGAGGGATGAGAGCATTATCCTCCTACTATATTAGGCACTTGTCAGGCCTCACATGGAATACTGCGCACAGTTCTAGTCACTGGTGCTCAGGAAAAATGTTACAGTGCTGGAGGGGGTTCAAAGAAGGGCAACTAAATTAATAAATGGAATAGGAGGACTGGAATACCCAGAGGGGCTATCAAAATTGGGATTATTTACCCTGGAAAAAAGACGGCTAAGGGGTGATCAAATAACTATGTATAAATACATGAGGGGACAATACAAGGATCTCTCCCATGATCTGTTTATACTTAGGACCACGACGGTAACAAGAGGACATCCGCTACGATTAGAGGAAAGCAGGTTTCATCACCAACATAGAAAGGGGTTCTTTACTGTAAGAGCAGTTAGACTTTGGCACTCTCTGCCTGAGGAAGTGGTGATGGCAAAATCCATAGAGGAGTTTAAAAGGGGACTTGATGTCTTTCTAGAGGGGGAAGGATATCACAGGATATAAATCTTAGGTTCATTGTTAATCCGGGTATACAGGCAGGTAGGAACTATTAAGGGTTGATCCAGGGATTAGTCTGATTGCCATTAGGGAGTTGGGAAGGAATTTTTCCCTCAAAGGGGCTAATTGGCTCCTGCCTCTTTAGGGTTTTTTGTCTTTCCTCTGGATCAACAACATAGGAGGATAAACAGGCTGAACTAGATGGACACTGTCTTCATTCGGCCTTACATACTATGTTGCTATGTTACTATGTAATACCAACTCAGGCCACTGCACAATGTACAAAGCTGTCTGCTTCCTGCAGCAAAACCCTGCTCCGTACACAAATAAATCAATCTGGGAAACAGTTAATCTCCAGGGGCTCCCATGCGGCAGATCCCTGCCAATCTACTATTGATGACCCATCTTGAGGACAGGTGATCTGTAGCTAGAAGTGGGACAACCCCTTCTAAGTGAATGTCCATCTTTTAACATCATATCATGTAAAGGTCCAAGTTTTTTTTACTGATCAATTTCTTAATATATATTTATAGGTCTATTAGACCATGTCACATTCTGTAGTTCTGGCATTCCCACTTTCATAAATTCTCAACTTTTATTTATTTTTCCATTGATAAGGCTGTGTAAGGGCTTGTTGTTGCAAGGTAACCTGTAGTTTTTATTGGTGCCATTTGGGGGGTTATATGACTGTTTAATTACATTTTAATCAGTTTTTTTTATTGGAGATGACTTAAAAAACGCAATTCTGACATTGAATTTTTTTTTACAGCATCTACCTTGCTAGATTGCTCAACAGCATTTTTGCATCTGGTGTGCAATATATCAATTCTTATGGATTTTTGGGTGTAGAATCCGAATTTACCTTTAGAAATGATGTACCACGTAAGGTTTTTATGTCATTTAGATTTTTTCAAATTTTTTAAAAAGGTTTTTGTGTTTGAGCTCATTTTCTGGTGAATTAATTATATAAAATTAAATCAGTGACTAAGCTAAACTTTTAATTTGAATGTAATACACAGTGGATGAAGTTCTAAAAATGATTACTGGATGACAGAACAATGTAGTTGAGCCGGAAGGTTACCGACATCAGCAATCTGAACTGCTGTTTAGTGTTTGCTGTAATCTGCATGAAGCACTTCTCTTCATTCTTACCTCAGCATATCTGTATTTTTTGAGTTTCTGTTACCTCAGTTTCTATTTATCTGTGTGTTTTGCGTTTCCTGTGTTAGGTAGTGAAACATTCTGACACATCAGAGTTATAGTTAGTACTATGAAAACTGGTAAACATTGTTGTGTAAACCACCCCGACAACTTTTGTTATATGTGTGGAAAATTCACTCCAAAAACCCAAAGAAGGCCAATCACTGATTTAGTTAAGAAGGCTTATAAATAGAGATGAGCGAACGTACTCTTTTCGGGTGTTTTTGCACTCAAGCACCGCTTTTTCCGAGTAACTGACTACTCGGACGAAAAGATTCGGGGGCGCGGGGGCTTGCAGGGGGAGTGGGGGGGGGAGAGAGAGCTCCCCCCTGTTCCCCACTGATACCCCCCGCTCCACCACACCGCCCCCCGAATCTTTTCGTCCGAGTACTCAGTTACTCGGAAAAAGCGGTGCTCGAGTGCAAAAACACCCGAATCGAGTACGCTCGCTCATCTCTACTTGCAAACTGTATTATGATTGTGCTCTCAGAGATCAGGATAAACACTTTGCACCTCCTATTGCTTGAACAACAACTCTAAGGCCTCCCTCACACAGGGCGTTTTGTACAGCATTTAACTCGGTCTTTTCAGCCCAGCGCTAAACGCTGTACAACACTCCCATTCATTTCAATGGGGCTACTCACACAGGGCTGAAAACGCAGCGCCTTCCAACGCTGCGCTTTGACTGCGATGCAAGTTCTATTTTGGGGCGTTTTCAGTCCTGCGTCGCCCATTAAAATGAATAGGCAGCGGTTTTAGTACTGTTGAAAACGCGGCAACACTTGGTGCCGCGTTTTTGGCAGCGTTAACCGCTCGCTGATTTTCGGGGTGAGGGCTTGCAATAGAAGCCCTACCCCGAAAATCAGTCCCAGCTAGGTAGAGAAAAAAAAAAAAGTAATACTCACCTAGCCGCTGCAGTCCGGGTCGCGGCCGCTGGTCTCTGCCGCTGATCCGGGCTTCCTCTGCGCTCACAAGTCTATTGCCGTAGGCCAGGTTTGAGAACCCCGCCTCCAGCAATAGAGTGCTGGGATTGGTTATCGGAGCGCTCGATGTCCAATCACAGCCCTTCATTGCCTGTCTCAGCCAATCAGCGCCGGCAAGCTCTGAAAGAGAAAAGCTTCCTCATCCCATTTTGCCAAACCAAATCAGTTTGAACATTGCAATATATAAATGTTAGTGCTTTTGTTGGTCTCACATTCACAAATAAATTACCAGAAAAACATTATTGAGTTCTGAGCGCTATTTTTTTTGTATTTAAAGCCAGACAATATTTGGCAATACTGTATTATTGTCTATGTAATAGTGCTGTATATCTCAGAAATGTGACCTGATAGATAGAATCTGATTCTTCCACTGAATTCAGCACCCCAAAATTAATTGGATCAACCTGTTTTCAAACCAGATACCTGAATCGGCTAAGTGACAGCCCTCTCACCCAATCAGAGCAATTTCTTGCTGGGAGGCGGGGAATTCAATCCCTGTCTCTAGCAATAGATGCTTTGCTGGCTTGACAAGTGCCCGGCAGCCGGCCCGAATCTCCGAAAACACCAGCGGGGACCCGGACGTCAAATGCAAGGTGAGTATTGATCTTTTTTTTTCTTTTCAGCATCCTGGCATAATGCATGACAGAGCTGCTGAAATCGGGCTAAATCTGCATTGAAAAACGCAGCGTTTCTGCAAACACCTGTGTGAGGGAGGCCTTAGCCTTTACCAACTGAAAAAAAATCATATTGCATATAAAATGACTCGTTTCATTTCCATCAGGACATTTAAATTAATATGTATTCATACAGTAATCAAATCTGTGTCTTTAAACAGATCCCAACCCTGTTTGGGACTGCTAGTGCTATAAACTACACATTCCCTGCAGCCCCATTTCATTCTGCCAGTGGGCTATCCCCACACCCCACAGAGAAGTATAATAAAGCTCAGTAACCATTACATGATTGGCAATGCATTACTGGTTGTTATAATGAATGTAACACACATGATGGGATTAGATCTACTTAATCATCAGCAAAATGTTCCTGGTAATTATGTTGTAAAGTTGGCATGAATGCAATACTGATGTTTAAACTCTGGATGGCATGCTCCTTCCCAATCAATTCTGGCAGTAATCACCTCTGTGGGATACCACTGTTCTTTAATTGGAGTATGTGCATGCTCCCCTGACTTTCCAACCAGTCTGCTTCTATTTCTGATGACTAATAACACAGGGAATTGGAAGAAAGTTGATAATCCAGTAAATTAAGGAAACAAAACGTGCCACCCTTGGGAAATGAAAATTGTACTTGATTAACCTCAACTGTTCGTTAGACGGTCATATTACCAAATCCACCAAATCAATAACAATCCCTCTACTCCATCTGGCAAAGATTATATGCTGAGAACAGGGCCAATTCATAGTTTAACCAGCCAGGCTGAGATCAGAGAAAGTCACCTGTCAGGTCCATATTTGTGTAAATTTCCAGTGGCAAAGCCAAAAATAACTGCCTATATTCATACAGATGTGACATGGTGATAATTATTGGAATACTAATACTAGGAAATTATAGTACCAGTGTTTCTGGTGGCGCAGTGCGCCACACAGCTCTGCTACATACGTTGTTCATCCCATACAACAGGGATGAGAAGCAGCACGTCAGTGGAGATGAAAGACCTGTGATGACGTCACAGTCATGCTCCAATCCTGATTACATGATAGTGAAGCGCATCAAAGATCCTGCATCCTTGTGCAGATTTCAGGGGACTACAAACCACCTGTGGCCTCGGTTCCTATGGAATACTTATGAACACCTAGCCAGACAGCAGCCATGTGCGTACAGGACCTGTGATGATGTCACTGTCATGTGACCAGGGGCGGAGCATGTAAGTCACACACAAACCCATTCACCCACGCACGGACGGACGGACAGGTTGTTGTTGTTAGTAGTTTGAAAATTCAGGTGCAAATAGCATAGCAGTAGGGTATTCTGTGTATTGGGAGGAGTGGTTTCAGTGATTATCAAACAGCATTTTGTCATCTTTTTCCAGACCTTGTAATCTCTCATCTTCTGCAAACCATTTCTGTTTCAATCTTTCTAAACTACTCATACTTCTACACTCTATTTTTCAGGTCCGTTAGGTTCTCTATGTAAAGTAGTCTTAATTAAAAATCTCCTACCATTTTGTACCTACAGGTCCTTTGCAGATCTATGTATCTCCATGGTTACAGACTACGAATTGTGTGTAGTCTGGTCCTGGAATCATACTCTTTTCCATCTGTCCCTTATTTCTTGCTAATCTATACTCCACAAAGTTTGTTTGTAAACCACAACCATAGAGACACGTAGGTCTGTATAGAAGCTGTTAGTACAAAATGATAAGGTATTTTGAACTACAGCTATTTTCAAATGTTTTATTTTACATGTAATGTGGGAAAAATGGTTGTTAATGTGGGACATACCAGGAGTGTACTGCCCCTTCACAGGACCCCCTAAAGAGACTTAGGTCAGGAGCTTGAAGAGTAATGGATAGGAATATAAAACAAAACACAACTTAAAATTCCATACTGTGAATTACAAGGTGACTGGTTGAGCTTCGGAAAACACAGGACTTCCCAGATATTAACCCATGGTCTGAATTTAGCCCTGGAGTATATGTCCTATTACCTGGACACTTCATAACTATGACCTTATCTGTGATTTTCTAATAGTTACCTCTTCCCCTTTTGTTTCACACATAAACCTTAAGGTCCTTTCACACGTGACAACCTGTTGGGTGCAAAATGCCCGACAGGTCATCCCAGGAATAATCCTTCCTATGCACCAATATGGCTAGTGGATGGAGGTGGTGTGGGCCGGGGAACATTCTGGCCCACCCACCTCCATTCACAGTAAACAGGCAGTTGTTCATAGATAAGCGACTGCCTGTTTACATGGGCCAATTTACGTTCACATTTTAGGTATGCATAAACTGAACGATAAGTGAACAAATTATTGTTCATCGTTCAGTCAGTGCATGCTTTTACACTAAAGCCTCGTTCACACTGGCTACAAAATCATCGCTATGTTTTGTAGCCTAAAAGAACCCATTAGAAACCATGGGCTTCACATACATGCATTTTGTAGCGATGATTTTGTTGCGAGATTTTGTAGCCCATGTGAACGAGGCCTAAATATGACAATCATTCAGATTCTCGCTGATCGTAAGAATTTGAACAATATGTTGGTCCCTGGGTAAAGGGCACTTACGGCCCATTTTACACAGAACTACCGTGTTTCCCCGAAAATAAGACACTATCTTATATTAATTTTTGCCTCAAAAGAGGCACAGTATCTTCTTTTCGGGGGGTGTCTAATAATACTCACCTACCGCCAGTGTTCCGGTCCTCGCACTGGTCTCTGTCGCTGCTGCAGGCTGCCGCGTCCTCCTTCAAGCCAAGAGAGCAGTTCTTCCTGGAAGCAGGGACTTGAATACCCCACCCCCTGAAAATCGGGGGAGGTCTTATTATCAAGGAAACATGGTATTATCATTCAAATTCTCATTGCAAAGTGGGAACCTGAACAATAATTGTTCAGCGTCTGAACATTGAACAATAATTTATTCGCTTATCATTTGTCATTCAGTTCTGGCAGGCATTTAAAAAAAGGACAATCAGCCCGTGTAAACAGGCAGTCGTTCATCTCTGTCTGCTTACTGTGAATGGAGGCAATCAGCCAGTGATCTGCGGCCCTCTCCATCTCCATTCACTGAGTGATCCTTGCTCCTGTGTGAAAGCACTGGAACGACTATTGCTGGGACGACTGTCGGACGCTTAAGCACCTGACACTCATCCCATGTAAAAGGACCCTTAGTGGTTTGACTCTATTTTATCATTATTTATATGCAGCGCTCTCCCTCTCAGTTGTCATCCTGTCCTCTTTTCAAATGCAAATGAATCACATTATGTCTCTACTGTGTTATGTGAATAGATTTCTTCAGATATGTGTTGTTACACCAGTGTGATGAAGAGGCCTCGTAGCCTCAAAATCTTGCATTTCTAATAGTTCTGGGCAGCCAATAAAAGGTGTCACCTCTATAGTACTTTTTGTCTTATGTATACAAGAGTATTTCACATGATAGATTAAACTTTTAGATAGGGGCAAACATATCTTTTTTTCTTGATACAAAAAAGTGTTCCTTTAAAATACCAGTACAGTAATTAGAATATATAATAATTATAAACTGCTTACTCTGCAGGAGCTGATCATTACTTACAATCAGTAGAGTAGCTCTAATGGGGGCAGTTGTAGCACTTGCCGCAGGGCCTTCTTCTTTAATAGGTTTCTTAGGCCCCTAATATATGTATTGGTGTGTAGACATAGTAACCTCTGACAATGTAAGGGTGAATTCACATGAACGTATATCGGCTCGGTTTGTGGAGGTGTGCGGGGGGGGGGGGATGGAAGAGCCAGGAGCAGGAACTGAGCTCCCGCCCCCTCTCTGCCTCCTCTCCGCCCCTCTGCACTATTTGCAATGAGAGGAGGTGAACGGGGCGGGGCTAAGGTCACGAATTAGCCCCGCCCCGTCCCACCTCTCCCTATTGCAAATAGTGCAGGGGGGAAGAGAGGGGGTGGGAGCTCAGTTCCTGCTCCTGGCTCTTCCATCCTCCCCCCTTCCTGCACACGAGAACGACGTATATCGGCTTGGCGTGAAAACCGAGCCGATATACGTTCGTGTGAATGCACCCTAACACTGATGTAATCCAGCAATACTGGGCAATTTCTACTTATAATTGAATATTTATCTTTATATTCTATATAAATCCATCATGTGCAACACACTGTCACAGGAGGCTCTGCAGAGGTGCTGCTTTTAATTGCCAGGCTTTGACTCCAATATAAGTAATACTGCACATCCATAAAGAAATGCCCAATTACCTGGCCACCTCTCTATTCATTAGGCGCTTGAAATTGTAGGTCAGTGGCTGCATTGTCCAATAGCAAAGGGTTTGTGGGATCTCTGTTTTTCTGACTAGTGGGGATCCCAGAAGAGTGCCCTAAATCTATTAGATAGTTATGGCATATCTGCACTAAATCTGGGATGAGAATACCTCATTAAATGATTGCATGTGGCGAGAATCAAACTCCCTTCTTCTGCCCTGTTGGGGCCATCTGCAGAATGCTAGCATGCTTTACGCCATTGGCTGTAATAATGCCAACCGGTGGCTCGTTGATGGAATATAAATTATTATAGATAGCAGCATATATTCCACTGACAGCAACAGCATAGTAATGGCAGCAGGGAATTCCTCTGCCACTAGCCAAACATTTTTTATTATAAGACCTTCCCTGTTTGTGGAGAAGGTTTTTCTCCTAAAAAATTATATAAGGGAGTTGTTACTTATGCTATTCTCTACTATGTTCATTAAAGTGCTCCAAGCAAAAAAAATAATAATAATTTCAAGATAAGGGAGAGGAACTTCTTCCTAAAAAAAAAAAAAAACTCTTTTAATTATCCGTGAAAGTTCAGCGATTCATTCATTTGGGGCCATTTCTACTTAGAACTTCGGCATCTCTACAGCATTTCTTATACAGCTCTCCTGAGACTACTTGATGCTTAGTATCTTTGCAATTAAATTCTGCTTTAGTATGCAGTACTTGCAGCACTTACAGACTAGAGTTAACGGATCTGCTGCTGCTACAAACACACCTGCTGTTCTGCTCAGGTTAAGGTACGGGTCAAGGAGTTGAGGACTCCAGGATAGTTGTCACCAGCATCAGACTCCCTTTGTGCGCCCACTAGAATATGTGCGCATTTACTATTAATTGCATTGTACTCTTTGTCAATGTGCATATCCTCAATAAGGTGGAAACTTCCCATTAGAAATAGACCCTATTAGCAAGTGTTTGTCTCCAAAGTGATCTCTAAATGGGATTGTTTGCTTCTGCTTCTTGGGGCTCATTCACATGGGTGTATGTGGCCTGCGTATTTTTCACATGTGTAACCTGCAGTGCTAAAAGCCCATAGATTTCCCTTGGGCCACTCACATTTTTATTATGCACATGAAAAAAAGGGAGAATGTCCTGTTTTGGTTCGTAAAACACACCAATATCGACATGCAGCAAATATGCATGTTAAATGTGTATTTCTTGTGTACTGCGTAATACACAGGCCACATAAGGTCGTGTGAGTGAGCCTTATGAGGCCCTGTTGTATTACTGACCCATTACTGTATGAGAGCCTGGGCTCACCTGATGGTACTCTGGTGGGTTAGCTGATTCTGGCGAGGATCCCAATTCCTTGCTGTCTAGCATTTTATTCAGGGTCCCAACTGCTAGCAAGTTCAAAGTACATTGCTTGGCAGGACCAGTATGCACCAACAAAAGTCGCTCACACACCTTAGACTGACGCTACCTACACACGGGCAAGTACGATATCAGCCTGAGAAACTAGGGCTGATATCTTGCTCGCCAGCGCGCATTTTCATGCCTATGCAAGGTGTTTTACCGCTGAAAGCGTCTCCCATCACTTCTGTAAAGTAGCGATCCTCCAGAGCGGCTTTCAGGGGATCGACAAGTGTTTCCCATTGTTTTCAATAGGTAACCGCGCATTACACTTGCGTGCACATCGCACGGTGTGCTTTACTGTTCCATTGAAAAGATAGGACAGGTACAGGGCTCAATTCAAAAGAATGGTGTTCATATTCACATGAGATTTGAGCATCTAACAATGCACAAATCTAGCACAAGTTTTTCGGCCGTGTAAAACCAGCCTAAAGTTGATGAAAATAGACCATTTTGATCAAACAGTTGTTCATCAGGTGAAATTTAACAATGAACAAACATTTGAGATGACTGATGACTGACTGTGATCATCAACTGTCTGGCGTATGATGGATCTGACCCTGCCGTCATTTTCGTTGTTCTGCTCCTATAGCAAAGCAAAACAATGGACGTAAGACAGCAGAGATAGCCCTCTAAGGACCAAACATGGTAAATATACGGCGCTTGGTCCTGGGCTTTAACTCCTGCCGATAGCAAAAATACGGCGCAGGATTAAAGCTTCTGATAATGCAATCAAGTAGGAGCAGGTTGGATCGTCAGTTGTCAGACATAGCCGAGGACCTGGAGGAGAAGGGAGAAGCATTTTTTAACTGCTTTTGTCTTCTCCTTTACAGGCTACATAGTGCTTATTGAGTGCTATGTACTAAAAAGTAAAAGCAGAAGTTAGTTTCGCTATGAGACCTGGCAATAGCGTGACTGCCGGGTGCCCCCCGTCACAGCAGAGCTGCTGGTTCCTAGCAGACCCTGATCAGCTCTGCCAGTGACTATTGTCACTACAGGGGGATGTCTTTCCCAGTAAGTGGAGCTCGTATGGATACAAAAATAAGTAAAATAAAATTACAAAATAAATTAAACATATATACATAAAAAAGAAAATTACCCAATGCCAACCTAAACCATCACCATATGCGCCCTCAAATCCCAAACTATACAAATTATATATCAAAATATCCGGAACAAAATGAGGAACCCATTCCCATACTTTATTTTAGCCTAAATTTACAAAATTTTAAGATAAACAACTATAAATTAAAAAAACCTTTCTGTTTAGCTTTTTACCCCTAATAAAATTAAAAAAACTGAAAAAAGTTAGCAAAAAAATAGCCATATGGGTCACGGGAAAAAAATGCAGCAAAAGTAATTCTAATAGCTGAAGAAAACAAAATAGGGCTGTAAAATCACCACATGGGTAAAATCCCTAAAAAGTATCTGGTCCATTAGGACCAAAATAGCCTGTTCCTTAACGGGTTAAAATGCCAATAAGTATTTCTTTTACAGCAAATCTGTACATTTTGTTTTCTGACTTGTAGTTGCAAATTTATCTTTTTTTCTGAAATTGTGTGGGCTTCTTCTCTTGGCTTCTAAGCCCTATGAAATATATATTCACTGTACAAATGATGGCAGGGTGCACAATAAAATTACAATATGGTGAATGCGGTCAGTGTAATTTGCACCTATGGTTGTGCATACCCAAAATATCCTGCTGGTCCTTCCAAAGGTTAAAATCAAGATACATTGCCTATTGAACTATAAACTCAGCAGTCCAAAACAAACTGAAATCTGTCCATTCAGTGGCTTAAAGGAACAGTCCATGCAAAACTGAGACTGCGTTAAAGGGAATCTCTAAGATTAAATATGAAGCTCTATCTCCAGGTATCATGTTATAGAGCAGGAGAAACTGACCAGATTAATATGTAGTTTTGTAGGAAAAGATTCAGTATAACTTGCATTATATTCATGGAACTCTCTGCTCATTCTGGATTGAGTCCAGTAGGTGGTCCTATCAGTGATTGGCAGCTATCTCTGTATATACAGTCACATGGTTAGGCTGTCTGTCAGTGATAAGACTACCCACTAGACACCTAAGCCCAAGATGAACAGTGATTCAATTAATAAAGTACAAGTAATAGTGAATCTTTTCCCACAAAACTATCAATCTGGTTAGTTTCCCCGACTCTATGACATGCTGCCCAGAGAAAGAACTGCATGTAGATTTTGACAAGTGCTGCTTAATCTTAGCTCAGGACCTGTGAGGCCAGGGCATGGCGCAAAAATTTCATGGGCACCAAAGAGAATATCCTTGTTAATGCTCCAACTCTTCAGGGCCTTCTCTAGATATAACTTAGGGTGGACAAAGTGTTCCCTTAAGGGCTTATTCACACGAGCGTATATTGGCCACGTTTTCACAACTGACCGATATACATGACCATCCAATTAATTGGATTCCAATGCATCAGTTCAGATGGCTGATTTTCTGGTGCGTAAAAATGGCTGTCCGAAAAAGAGAGCGCATATGTTGCACATTCCAGCAGGCCGTTTTACGTTGGCCAGAAAAGATAGTTCTGGACCTATCTTTTCGTCTGGAATACATCAACCGGTCACATAGACTACTATGAGAGCCTATGAGAGAAAAAGGGAGGTTGCAGGGAGTTTAGCAGCATTTCTCCTCTTACCTCCCCCTCTCCACCCCTTGCTGGCTGTTGGCAAAGGGAGGGGCAGGATGGGAGATTAGCACACTAGCTCCTGCCCTGTCCCCTCCCTTTGCTGACAACCGGCAAGGGGTAGAGAGGGGGAGGGAGTTTAGCAGAGCTAACCCCCCCCCCAACAATATTACGGGTGAATGGGTGCATAATGGGAGATGCAGCCATCACTTTGTCACTGCTGCTTCTCGTTCCTGTAATTTCCGTGACGCAGCCGACCGGAAATTGCAGTGCCCGTGTGAAGGAGACCAAAAGCTTTTTCAAGTTTTCACCCATCCGATAGTGAAAATTAACAGCTAGGTGGAGGACCAACTGCTGGGACTTCCATTGAACCTGAGAATTGGGGTATGGTTGGTCTCCAAAGAAACAGAGTTGAAGGTTGCACAGGTGCACCACCACTCCTTTCATTTCAAGGAAAGCCATGTCTCATTGAAATAAATGGAGCAGCGGTGCACCTGTGCAGTCTCGACTCCGTTCCTTTAGAGACCAACCAGATCTCCGTCCTCTCCATCAGTTGTTTTACCAACAGTCAGGCCCCAACCGATCTGTCATTTTTCCTCATTCAGCAGATGAGTGAAAACTTGAATAAAACAAACTTTCGGTCTCTGGAATACCCCTTTAAGCTCTATGTCCATATTTGTTCAAACTCCATTGTGATCTCTCCATATGTCTGTTGTTTTTCTTTATTTATTTTTTACAAAGGCCACTTTGTCTTTAAAGTACATCTGGACTGGTGCATGGCCAGCCGCTCATCAGAAAGACTGTGCTTTATGTGAGCTGCAGAATTTGGTGCACAAACATGGCTGATTAGGGAATATTCCATGCCTGGGTCAGAGGTTAATTATAATGGAGAGCTCAGATTTCACTGAGTACTTTAGGAGCTGTTTGACTGCTACTGAATGAGGAACAGGAAAGAAAATCCTCCAAAATGATGATATATTGAAGATTTGCATCAATGGATAAGATTTTTTTTCTTCCTCAACTTCAAAGAACTATATAGTCAGGCTTGGCTTTTAAAGTTTTCTTCTATTGTTCCTGCTGACAAGACTCCTTTTTGTGAACAGCATTACATCAATAGGGTCCTTTATCGGAAGACAGAAAAGGAGGGCTGAATTCAGGCACCTTGACGTAATCCTTTCTTGTTGTTTGGGAGCTGCATCTAATGGACGCTGTCTGCCCTCATTGCCAATAATGAGTCATTTTATGTGAAGCCCTGCTTTCCCGCATGATGTCACGAGGACTAGTGAATAGTACTAAAACATGGTTCACACTCTGCATATGGTGATCAGATAACAGGCCAAGGAATAAGGATGACATTGAAGTACGGACAAGCATCTACAAGTGGCATCGGGTGCGGGCAGGCTTGTATAGTGACTATTCATTAGAACTGGTTCTTATGTCTCGTTACCTCTATTGTTGTATCATTAGTCTTACCCAGAATATCAACACTAAATTATAATATCCTAGAAGGTGTAAAAGGATTATATGACAAAATGAATCCAGTTCTGGATTTCAACCTCATCTCTTATCTGCTCAATGAGGGCCAAAATCTAAGCTTCTGCATTACCCCACACTGCTGCATACTTGACTTTCTTACTAACCTACATTGGGTAGGTTATCAAGAAGTTGGGCTGACCCATGATGACCATTTGCAAAGTTGCTTCATTTTTTTTATTCCAGATGCGTTGGAGTAATATAATGGTTCCACATGTATACATTCCCTTTACATACACAAAATAAATACACCCCCCCCTATGAACCCTATTCTAAAATTTTACTTTTTAAAGGGGTCACCCAGGGTTCTAAAAAAAACATGGCTGCTTTCTTAGGCCTCATGTCCATGGTACGCGCAGATTTTTCATGCGGATTTCTGCAGCGGATGCAGTGCTAGTCATCATTAAATTGATTTTTTATTGCTTGCGGGAGACCGTGAATTGCGTTTTTTCTTTGCACGGATCATCCGTGCAGAAACAATCCACAACCCCACCTCCCGAATTGATTTTAACCTTCAAATCCACAGTGAAAATGCAAATGTATTTGCAGATGCACTGCGGATCACTTGCTCCCATAGAGATGAATGGAGCACATCCGCACGTGGTCCACAGTAAAATGGAGCATGCTGCGATATATTATTTGCACATGGCATCGTAAATAAAATAAAAACAAATCTGCATGTGATAAATGAAGTGCGGACGCCCAATGCTTCCCTGCAGGCAGCTTGATTTGTAAATCTCACGCACGGATTCCTTAAATGAAATCCAACTGTGGACTTTGGGCCTTACTAAAAAAAAAGTGAGGCATCTGACTGCAGGTTGTATATGAAATTACAGGTCAACCCCCACTTCAATGGAGCCTGTGTATAGGTGTGACACTATTTTTGAAAGAAAGCAGCCATGTTTTTTAACCTGTACAACCCATTTAAACAAACAAAGGTTATATAAAAAGTTTTAAAAAAATTCTAAATAATAGCTAAAGAAAGTAAGAGTATATTCACAGGGGGTTTAAATGTAGCAGTATTGACATTAGCATCATAATTAGAGATGAGCGAACGTACTCGTTTCGAGTACTTACGCACTCGAGTACCGCCATTTTCGAGTACTTCAGTACTCGGGTGAAAAGATTCGGGGGGGGCCGGGGGGCGGGGAGAGGCGTGGCGGGGTGGGGGGGGGTAGCAGCGGGGAACAGGGGGGAGCCCTCTCTCTCTCCCTCTCCCCCCCACTCCCCACTGCTACCCCCCGTGCCGCCACGGCGCCCCCCGAATTTTTTCGCCCGAGTACGGAAGTACTCGGAAATCGCGGTATTCGGGCGAAAAAGGGGCGTGGCCGAGCACGTTCGCTCATCTCTAATCATAATCAATAAAAAATTCTACCAAATCTCATCTATATGCTGCAAAAAAAAAAAAAACTAGCATGTTAATTTATATTGCAGATTTTCATCACAGATTTTACCCTTTGCAATGGATGGGATAAATTCTGCAGCAAATCCACATTAATAGGAGTATTTTGCGGCAGATTCACCACTGATTTTACGCTACAGAATAAACATCCCATCAGAACATAACCTACAGATGAAAAATTGCAATGACAAGATAAAAATAATTCTAATTTAGTTTTAGATCCAATCGACTGCCCCAATAATGATGCACTGAAGAGTTTTATTGGTTCTCTCACATTAATGTTCCCCTGTATCTCTGGCACTGCCTTGCCTTTTTTGTACTATTCTTCTTTAAAGGCCAAGAGCTGAATGTCAGAAGTGAAGAATAGTTATTTCGTTGGCTACAAATAATTATGCATAAAGAAATAAAGTAGTAGAGAGATGTCTGCCGAGCACCGGGGACACTTGCCAAGGTTGTGAAGCCTGTGGAGATTAAGGGGAGACTGCCACAGGTTCACACCACCAATTAACAAACCCCTTCCTTATATAAAAGTATTTAAAATTCACATAAATGGCCAGAATTATTACAATGACGTTGCTAATGTTTTGCTAAATCAAGTGGTGTCACCTCGGTAACCAGACCGATTATATGCGAGAAAGGGAGCTTAGAGACCCCGTTCCCGCAGTGACCTCACCTCTCTAATTAAAGGGCTTATATTACCTTTGAAGGCTTCTTGCTTGCGCCTTACCTTAACCCATTTCTTGCAAACCCCAAGTATTATCACTGCATATTTTCTACAGCTATGATATTTAATTGACAAGATCGAATTATATTTTGGTACGTGAAGATACATTACCAGTGATAGTCTTTGTATCTATAGTGAGATGGTTGTTATGGAATGATGGAAATAGCCTGTAACACAAATCAGCTGTGTAGCGACTCATTTTACAGGCATTGAAAGTGCCCATAGATAGATACCCAACACATATTTAAACCATTGAGACTTGTCTGAAGTGAGACATAGTAGTGGCCCCAATAAGAATAATAACTCCCTTAGTGACCCCAATAGTAATAACCCCCTTAGTGGTCCCAATAGTAATAATAACCCCCTTATTGCCCTCAGTAATAACAGCGACCTTGTTAGGGGCCCCAGTAGTTATAGTAACCCCCATAATGGTCCTAGCTACTAATAGTGACCCTGTTGGTGGCTCCAGTAGTAATAGTGGTCCAAGTACAACCCCAGTTTTTCATTAGTACCATTTATTTTTCCAGCCTTCTGGTAATCCTGTCCCAACTTTTTTTTTAGATGTGTTGCTGCCACCAATTTCTAAATGAGTTATTTTTTAATGAAATGGTAAAATGTCTCACTTTCACCTTCTGATGTGTTCTATTGTGAATAAAATATGGTTAGATAAGATTTCCAAATCATTGTATTGTTTTCTTTTATATTTATATACATTTTACACAGTGTCCCAACTTTTTTTTGGAATTGAGGTTGTGCTTTGACCACTATGGGGTGACTACTACTACTACTGGGGCTACTAATAGGAGTCACTATTACTACTGTGGGTCACTAATATGGGTCACTATTACTACTTGGGCCACTGTGAGGGTCACTATTACTACTGGGCTCATTAACAGCACCCCCTGTTAGTGTTCCCAGTAGTAATAGTGACCCTCATAATGGCCACAGTAATAATAGGAGCACACTTCAAAGCTTACAGTAACTTCCTGATGAGTGTGTATGTCTGGGTCGGGAAGTCACTGGAAGCTTTGTAAGCGGCCCAAAACAAATGCTGGGCGCCTGGCCCGAGCCCCCCTTGTCCCTAGGCCCAGCCTGACTCTGTAGCTACCTAAGGATTTTGCTGCAAACCCATGAATATTCCATAGCAGAGTTTGCAGCAATTAGGATTTGTTGCAGATTTTGACTTCTCCATTGAACCTAATAGCAAAAATCTACAACAGATCCATGATGCCAATGACATCGACCTGGCTTCTACTGTAATATGCTTGTATTTTCTATACACAAATCCACAGCAGAAAATACGCAGCTTGTACACCACAAGTAAATATACCCTTAAATAGTTTTTAAAAAGAATCTGGCTGATTGATGCAGGTCCAGCTTCTCCCTCCCAACGATCAGCAATGCTTGTAGGGGAGGCCACAAATATAACGTTACATTCCAGCCATTAAAATGCATGGACACTCTAGATTTGCATAGAGGGGTCCCAAGTAAGGAACCTGCCTCTCTGACTTCCATCCACCCCTTTAAAGAGGCAAATATTATATAATTTGTATTCTTTGATGCAGCTAATAATGTCCAAGAGCGAGTCCGGGATGCCTGCTTTCTAGTAACCAAGAGGTTAAAGCCTCGGAAACATGGAGATGTAAAGTAATTATCCAAATCAACACATTTCTGGGGTGTAAAATACACTTTTTGTTTTCTTTTTCCCCTTCAGTTTTTAATGAGCGTACATGTAGCAGGCAGAGGTAATTGGTCTGGTTTTTCCACCTCCCTCCAATTTGGCTCGTCTGAGTAGTGTTAATTACAAGTGCCCTCCTAATCTCCCTCTCATCACTATTAATTTTAGTTCAAGATTAACAGAAGAATCTTCTTGCGAATCTCACTTTTTAGACGCCAAAGAACAAATTGCTCCCGTCCGCTTCAAGCATATATCAAAGTCTTTGATATCTTGGACTAAAATGGTATTAATCTCAGCAATCAACAATTTTATGGGCAGCACTTTTTGTATTATATGAGTTTGAAGCCCTGCATTAGTTTCTGAATATCTCATTCTTCTCCCAGGCAATGAGTCTGTTCATCATTCTCCGGGATAATAATTCCTCTGCTGTCATTTTACAGGACGAGTTGACCTTTCAAGACTTAATTACACTTTCTTTCTTTTTAAATTGTCCCCATCAATTTAATCCAAGTATTATATGAAAATACTATTGTCCTGCTATGCCAGGTCTGTATGAATAAGGTAATAATGAACGGTGTCACTAAAGAAAGACATGTAATCCAGCATCTGATCCTCTAATATTAATAAGTGAAGCTAATGTTTGGTAAAGCAAGGGCTACGCTGGGACTTTTTGTAGTGCTGCTGATTGACTTTAACTACAGCTGCGATCCACAAGACTGTAGGATAATAAGGGTATTCCTTTGCATTGCAGCAGTAGCTTAGATCAAACCTAACAAAGCTGCAGCTAATGAATGATGGCACTAATTCTGCTAACGATGGCAGAGAAGAGCCGCCACTGGTATGCTCAGATGGGTACTTCTGCTGCATTGGAAACACTTGGCTGAGACATCTGAACCCATTTTCATGTCATTTAATGCCTCACATACTAATGAGTTTAAAAACATAAGGTTATTTGCTAAAGTGTAATGTGTAATTTGTGGGCACATCTCTTTTGGGTCTCTTCGGGAGTCGCATCCTTTGGCAGACATCATATTGGCTGAATACCCCTGATGTATTGATATTTTAAGTATATTGAAATTGTTAAACAAATGTCCATTTTACTTTTCGTGTCAGTTCTTTACATTTTCAAGATCTCTGCTTGCTATTATTCGATATGAAGCCCCATTGTTTGCATGCAGGGGATACAATTCTCTCGTGCTCACGGCTCTGACAACTGTACTTGATAAGGCCTATTCAGACACAACGATTCTCCCTCAGAATTTGCTCAAAGCCATCTTTTGAGTAATAACTGTTGCGTCTAAATGCACGGACATCGTGCAGTTTTCGTGCACGAACCATTCCTTGCACAATTCTAGTTTTCTAGAATTGAGCGATGAAGTCTTATCAGTAGTGCAGGATGTTATCACAGTTGGCAGCGCTGATAAGATTCTTTCAGCTCGTGTCCCGCTGGTAGTTCACAGCAGGACACGAGCTGTTAGCATGCAAAAGAATGCAGCTGTTTGCTTATGCAAAACAGCTGTATTGTTCTTGTAGTGATCGAGGCAGTGTCTTGCTCTGCCTGCATAGCTCTTTAGTAGCTAATTAGATACTATAGACCATGCAAAGATGATCACTCAAAACTGTCACTCGAACTATCGTTTGAGCAATCATCTTTTAGTGTAAATGCAGCTTTAGGGTCTTCTCTGCACAACAGGAGTACAGTCCCAAACTAACCAAGTGGTCACACATCCTTGTGAATACAAGATAAAACCAATTTAAAAATAGACAGCACTCTGAGTGAAGGGGGTAAAAGGAAGAAAATAAATGCCATAGTAACTCTCCCTAGTTTCGGTAGTGTCATAAAAGACATATCATTACACCTATCAGGCTAATGTGAGCGCCAATAACCTATAGCTATGTGTACTCCTCAAACATCCACATCCAATCCAGACACAAATCTGGAGAGCTCTGTAGGTGTCCCCCAACAGACACTATGTCTTGGTATTGCAGTAATAAATACACAATAAAATACCAGTGCCCAGCAGAATGTTCAGTAGACCAAAATAAAAGAAATATCATGAGGATGGAACTTGAAAAGCTTGAGAAAGGAGGTTATTTTGTTCCCCTCCAAAACGCGATGCATGTTTCACATCTTGGCTACCAATAAACAGGCTGCTTGAAGTTTTGTACGTAAGGTTGCTGGCTTGGAGGCGCCCTATTTGGATATTGGCAAGTGGTTCTCAAAAATCAGGGTAGATAACTTGGTGTTCACTATCCCCCTTAGCAGAGTAAATTCCACTCTCAATATATAGCTTTTACTTAGGTCTACTGAACATTCTCCTGAGCGCTGGCTGTGTCTGTCTACTTATGGTAATCTTGTGCACACAAGTAATATCTTTAACAACTGCTCGCTTTTGCAATGGCAGCAATACACTAGCAATAATACTCTGCTTTGTTCAACTTTCAATCAATCAATCTATCCAACTTTCGGTGACTTTATAGACAAACATTACCCATGCTTCCCTGCCAAGCACTCCTTCTTTTAACTGCTTGATGCACATATTAGTATCTATTTTGATGGTATTGAGCCAGCGCATTCTTTGTCAGCTCTTTCTTCTGGTTCCACTGGCCATTCTCAACAATATTGACTTCTCTAGTGAGTTTGCACGAATGACGTGGCCAAAGTAAGTCAGTAGCAGTCTGGTAACTTTAGCTTCTAGCGATGTCCCTGGTTTTATGTGATCCAACACATTTGTTTGTTACCCTGGCTGTCCATGGTATTCTTAATTTCTGCCAGCACCACATTTCGAATGCATCAATTCTCCTTTTGTTGGCCTTTCTTAGTGTCAAACTCTCGGACTCATACATCATCATAGGAAATACATTGACTCTAAATAGTCTGCTTTTGGTAGTTAGAATGATATCTTTGCTCTTCCAGATCTTATTCATGCCAACCATTGCAGAGCTTCCTAAAGCAATTCTACGTTTGATTTCTGGGGCGGATTCGCCATCATGGTTGATTTTTGATTTAATGAAGATGAATTCCTGAACTGATTCAATTTCTTCTTTGTTAATTAAGCTTCAATCTTCCATTAGCTGCTGTTGTCATGATCTTTGTTATCTTGATGTTTGGCGCAGCCCTATTTTTTTCTCTTTCTTCCTTAAGATTCCAAATCATGTTTATCAGGCCCTACTCTCTTGGAGCCAGCAGAGTAGTATCAACTTTAACTTCACACAAAGACCATTTTAACCCGACTCACAATGTAACTTGCAATGTTGCAAGCAACACTTGAATACCTTGCTTAATACAGGGGTAGGGTTATTTCCTATTATTTGGCCTATCTGCTAATAGCCGTATTGTTCAACATTCTCCATTTCAGTATTTCCAGTTCAACCACAGTGACTCATCGGTGGTTCCTCATAGGTAAGAAACCTCACACAGCCCGCACAAACATTTTCTTTAGCCAGCTCACTAACTGTTCCTCCATGACCATACCTTGGCTTGCACTGCTTTGGCACCTTGGACCACTGGGTCTCTGGCTCAGCTGCAGAAAAGCTTCCACATAGGCACACTTGGTCTAAGATACAGCCCAACAACATGCTCTATGGTCAACATGCTCAGGCCTACTGCTTTTTCAGGCCAAAAAATGTTTTTCTAGGCATTGCATGTAGTCTCACCACATACATTCCCCTGTGTGCTGGCAAACAGTGTCCCTTTATAGCATGCCGTCTGCCCACTTCTACCAGTATTCGGGTGTAGCACAGTGTCTGGCTCTTCTTGGGCTCACACTGGCTTTGGCAACTCCTCCTGTAAGCTGCCAGGAAACTCCTTCTGCCCAGCTATTTTGACAGGACATGGCAGCACCGCCGCATACTATAATCTACCAGCCCACAATACCACAGACTACGAGATGCACAAACAATATTGGGCACATTACAATACCCTATACACATGTAAAAGTCAACAAAACTGTAACACCAATATAATATACATGCTGTTCATTTTTGTAAGGAAGTTCATGATGACAATTTAGTTCCTAAACAGCTGGAAAGCCAACTTCTTTTTCTTTCTTACCCCTACACCGTTAATTACCAGTTACTTTGCCTTAAGTGATATACACAAGATTTATTTGTGATATTCTGTTTTGGTTATAGACCCATTATAGCTCTTACTTATATCCATAAAAAATGTGTAATTGTTTTAACTGTATACCTAGAGATTTATGGAAGTCTACGCGCAATTTAAGTATATCTGATGATCTAATATTCCTCCTGTGATTTAAGAGCAGGTGCATATAAGCCTCCGGAGATGCAGAATTGTTTCCACAGCTCCAGAACAACATGACTATAGCCATCTACTCAGAATTGTTTTCTGTGAACATAAGGTCTTCTTGTGATCATTTTTCCTGAATGTCTGGTCAATGGAATTTGCAATATCCTGCAATGATTTGCACCTTAATTGGTTGTGAGGTGCTTGGGGGTGAAAGGGTTCGGATGTCATGTATAATCAGAGAACGCATGACTTGTGTCTGGACAGAAGTTTCATATCTACATAAGTTTGTACGCCATGATTTTCCTCAGATCAAGGTTCTCATCTATTGCTACTGATGTAGCCAAGTTTAACATGACTCTTCATGCGTTATATGCAAGCAAAAAGAGAAAACAAAAAGTTCTCCACACTAATGGATTCCACTGTTGCTAATAATTCTATAACAAGGAAGGAAAAAATAGATATATATGTTCATAATCCTCCCATCTTTTTATTTTGTACTGACTAGCATGTGTAAAAGACACGGGTCACTTTCTAACCCTTTTAAAGGATTTTAAGTGGGAAGAACAATTTATTTGGGCTTCATTAGACATTGCAATCCTATACACCAACATTTCCATGATGGAGATGTCAAATGTATCCATTATTTCCACTTATGCCCAATAAACAACAAGATTTTTTCAATGCAATTAACTAACATATTTGAAATAATTACTGATATGTAAAATAATCAGTTTTCGTTACAAATAAAAGTAACAGCCATGGGCACAAAACATGTCCCATGCTATGCATAGCTCTACATATCTGTGCATGCATTTCAATCTACTTTAAAAGACCCACAAATAAAATTTAAAATTTTGTTATATTGATATTATAATCTGGGAGAAATAGGAAAATTACTTAGTACATATAAGTAAAAATGACTGGGGACTGGAGTTCACTGGTCACATTAAGCCCCTTCCCGACTTGCGCAGTACATGTACAGTACATGACGGGTGTCTGTGTTTAAGCAGGTTCAGGAGCTGAGCACACTCCATACACGGTGGATGTCAGCCATCTTTGACAGCTGACACACAACTGCAACAGCCGCGATCAGTGATAAAACCGATCACAGCTGTTAACCTTTTAAATACCCCGATCAGTATTCAGGGGTCCCACAGGCCTTCCACCACCTGTAATGTGAATGTGCGGAGTCGTCTGGGTGTCAGACCGGTGGTCATCTGAAGGCCAGTCAGATTGTTAGTCAAAATACAGTATAATGCAATACTATAGTATTGCATTATAGTGTATGAGTGATCAAATGATTAAAAGTTAAAGTCCCCTGTGGAGACTAAAAAAATGAAAAAAGTAAAAGAAAAGTTTTTAATCTTAAAAAAATAAAGATTTCTTTTTAAGATGACCCATTTGACAGTTAAAGAAGGTAGTAACTGGCAGCAATCAGCAATGTAGAAAGATGCAAAATTTATTTCCCCATTACAGAAATTCAGCAACGTTTCTGTCCCAATGGACCTTCCTCAAGCCTCAGGCTGAATTTCTGTAATGGGGAAATAAATTTTGCATCTTTCTACATTGCTGATTGCTGCCAGTTACTACCTTCTTTATCTGGATTGCACCCCCGGAACCCTCCTGGTTTGGGCTTCCTCACTGGCGTTGCATACCGTGTTGCCTGACTCTGTATGAGGATATATGCTGTGCTGCTGGGAACCTCTTTTTCTATTTATTGACCCATTTGACAGTTGTCACATTAAGAAATGAAAAAAAATAATCAAAAAGTGATATTGATGAGTTCGTAAAAGTCCAAAATATTAAAATATCATATTAGTGCTGCATAGTGGATATATGCAATGACAGAGTCTGCCTCACTGTCTGTCTCAAAGCATTAATTGAATGAAAAGTGATAAAACATCATATGGACCCCGAAATCAATAAAAACTATAGCTAATCCTACAAAAAACAAGCCCTCACAAAACCCCATAGATTAAACTATTAGGAGGGGGTCAAAAGATATTGACAGAAAGCAAACTTTTTTTAAAGGTTTTTTACTTGTTCTGAAGCAGTGCTGAATAAAAAAAATAGATAAATTTGGTAACTATATACCTTTTGCCGTAATTGAACTGACCTACGGAATAAAGAGAACATGTCATTTTTACTGCAACATGAACACTTAAAAAAAAATAGCAGCGACTGGCATAGTGCAGAGGCATCTGAAAAGCATTTGGATAGGAAGAGGAGCCTAGCTGCCACATTTAGTATGGATTGGAGCGAGGAGAGTCCGGTGCGGGGAAGGCCAATGAACAGTGAGTTGTAGTAGTTGAGTTGGGAGTGGATGAAGGCGACAACGAGTGTCTTTAGCATGTCTGTGGTGAGGAACGTCCAGATTTCAGCAATATTCCTGAGGTGCAGGTGGCATGTTCGGGCCAGAGATTGGATGTGGGGGGTAAAGGAGAGGTCAGAGTCCAGTGTAACCCCCCAAGGCAGTGGGCGTGCTGTCTGGGGGTTATGATGGTGCAAGGCACTGGAATAGAGATGCTGGGGGGAGGTTGGTTGATAGGCGGAAAGAAGAAAAGATCAGGTTTAGAGAGGTTAGGGGCTCCTACCCACCTGCGTTTTTTTAACGCTGCGTTAACGCAGCGTTTTTTTTACGCAAATGTCAATGAGACTTTCTAATGTTAAAAACACATCGCACAAAAATCACAAAGCACAAACTTGCAATGCGTTTTTAACATTAGAAAGTCCCATTGACAATCATGTTAAAAAAATGCAGCGTTAAAAAAACGTAAGTGGGTTGGAGCCCTAAGTTTGAGAAAAATCCAGGACACAGTATTAGAGACAGCGGACAGACAGTCAGTGATATTTTGGAGGAATGATTCAGAGATGTCACTGGAGGAGGTGTATAGTTGGTTAACGTCAGTGTAGAGATGGTATTGGAGGCCGAGTTTGCGAATTGTTTGTCCAATTGGGGCTGTGTAGATAGAGAAGAGAAGCGGACTAAGTACCGAGCCCTGGGGGACCCCGAGAGAAAGTGGAGAGGAGATAGAGCCAGCAAAGGAGACAATGAAAGAGCGGTCAGAGAGGTAAGAAGAGAACCAGGAGAGAGCAGTGTCCTTTAGGCCGATAGAGCGGAGCATAGCGAGGACGAGATCATGGTCAACAGTGTCAAATGCAGCAGAGGTGTCAAGGAGGATTAGTAAGGGGTAGTCGCCTTTAGACTTTGCCATTTATTTAGTTTTTAGATTTGCAAAATATTTGTTGAATAATATCCTCAATCTTTGATGTAGCTTTCTGGCACCTTTGTCACACAGCATGTTGTGAATCGGTATTTGGTGTTATGAAAAATCTGAATGAGGCTGTATCCGCACGGGCTGCAAAATCTCACTACAAAACATCGCTACATTTTGAGGGCCATGGTTTCCGGTGGGTTCTTTCACATGAGCGATGTTTTGTAGCGAGAGTCTGCAGCCCGTGCGGATATAGCCTTAGGCCTCTTTCACATGGGATAAAAAAATTTTGCTACAAAATGCATCTTTGTGAAGCCCATGGTTTCCAATGGGTTCTTTCAGGCTACAAAACATAGCAATGATTTTGTAGCGGTAATTTGTAGCCCATGAGAATGAGACCTCAAAGTAAGCACATCTGTATTTAAATAGTAGGTTACAGCATCAAATTGATTCTTAATGTAAGGCCCCCTACACACTGCAGAGACGGATTCCGCACGCGGAATCCGTCTCTGCCAGCAGTGGTGTCCACGCGTACCTGGTTACTTTCTTATTCTTCTGTACTGCGAATGGTCTGCACGGCTCACCATTGGACATGCGCAGTACCACTTTTAGTTTTTTTTAACTACTGCTTTTCTCGTGTTGCCCAGCAATGACGCAGAATCCGCGATCTTTCCGCTATGACAATGCGGAAGGGCCGTAGATCAGGCGGCTTCTATTGACTTCAATGGAACTCATACACGCGGAATCCATGAAAAAATGGAGCATGCTGCCATTTTTCCTCTGCTTGCGGAAACTGCAATTGGTTTCCACAAGTGTGGAGGAAGAATCGATTTCCCATAGCAGGCTATGGGCGCTATTTGCTGCGAATCCGCAGCAAATATCTGCCCGTGGGCAGGAGCCCTAAAGGAAAGCTTAGCCAACAAACCCGACTGGTGCTGATTGCAAAATAGACTGAACACATTCTGACCTGTTTCATCCTAGTTTTCAATGTGGTCTCATTTGAATAGTCCACATGCACACCAGACTGTTGGCGTATCCTGTTGAAACTATCAAAAGCTGGACAGCTGTAGATCTGGAGAGGACAGATCAGGCATATGACTGGGTAGTTAGCGGTGGGCGAATTCTCTCCAAGTACTTCAATGGCAATAATCCATAAATCACTGTGGGTTCTACTATATCTGAGCAAAAACACGTTTTGCAATGACTGGTTTATTTACAGACGGCATCAACGCGCCCGCAATATTCAGACACTTGTACAATATTTTGTAGTACTCTAATTAACGTCTGTTTACATCCTCAAACTTTCATTGCAAGAAATCTGGTATGAGCTGATAGAGAACAGTGTATCGCGTTTGTCAGGGAAAGCTTCCCAGTATGTGGGTTCAAGGGCGGAAAGATAATCCTCTTTCATCAAACATTACACATTCAGATGTAGACACCTCGCAGTCAAAGGTATCATGTAGTCTTTGAAGTTCTAAAAATGAGATTTGGACTCCTTAGGAGACACGCATTAATTACCGCTGTGTATTCAGACGGAACAACCTCCTGGGGTTTCTGTTGGAAGATTTGATAAACCTTTTAGGGGGAAAAAAAAGTCAAATAGCAGATCCTGCAGCAGTGATATTCATATCAAGTGAACAGCTAGTTGGCAGACTATTCATTTGGATAGAATTTCTGCATTTTACACATGATGGAGGATGATTTTGTGTTATGGAGTCTTCATTGTAGTCATGGACCAATTTTATTTTTGGCACTGGAGCTGCATCTGATCTCTTGTTATAAAACTACTGCCAAACAACCTGTAAAACTAATCACGGTGTGTACAATATCCGTCACGTAAAGAATAACATTCAGTTACATTCAAACAATGCACATAAAGATGTAGCCGTCTGTCATATGGAGCAACTCGCCATGTTTTTTATTTGGTGGTTTTATATAGGGATGTTCATAAACCCACACTAGTTTTCAGTAAACACGGTTAAATTACGAATTCAGCTCTGCTACATCACTATATGGTATGGATGTATATCGGTGTACTAAGACAGTATGATGGTGGTTTTGAGCTGAAGATTACAGTATATCCAACGATAGCAATGTCATGAGCCTCCTAGGACTCTGCTGTATTATTTTGGAGTCACAATCCCATTGATTGGTGCATTGATTTTAGAATTATTCTTTATGGTCTAACACAGGGGCATTACTATAGGGGAATGTGGTTGCACCTGGTCCTAGGACCCTTAGGGGGCCCATAATATCTATCTTCTCCATATAGGGAGCCGAGTAGTATGAATTAAAGCATTATAGTTGAAGGGCCTGTTACAGACTTTGCAATAGGGCCCCGGATCTTCAAGTTACGCCTCTGGGTAGAGATGGACTTTTGCACCCGGGCCCCTGAGCCTTTAGTTATGCCCCTGGTCTAACATTAGCTATTTTAAGATGTGACATAGAGCAGTACCTACATTGACATAATGGGGGAATTTATTAAGACCTGGATTTTAAATGCTGGTCTTAAAAGGGTTTTCCAGGGTAATACTATTGATGACCTAGCCTAAGGATAGATCATGAACAGTTGGTTGGCTGGGGTCCGCTACTCAGGCCCCCGGCAAATCAGCTGATCGGGTGCTGCTATTGTCACTACGTAGGGGGTATGACGTGGAAGCTTCAGCTCCGATCCCTGTGTAGTGGTCGGCACTTGTAAATGCAGGCGCAGTTGCTATTAAAATAAGTGAGAGCTACACCTGCATATATCAGCGTTGGCCAGAACACCAAAGTCAGAGCAGCAGCTTCCACTCCATATCCCTATTGTGTAGCGGCTCTGACAGTAGGCACCGAATCAGCTGATCGGCCAAGGTCCCGAATAGCAGACCCATACTGAGGGTAGGTCATCAATATTATTTCCCTGGAAAACCCCTTTAATATGACCCCTACAGGCGCAAGATGCACCTAATGTATGAAAAGGTACATCTGTAGCAGTCTGTATGCTTTAAAAGAAATTACGCCCACTACAAACTGGAGTAGATTTCTGGCAATACATATGCCAGTATCTGGCAGCATAAAGTATACATAAATCTTTCACGCCCCTTTTTCGTAAAACTGAAGTCAGTAGCATACACTTTAAGAATTTGCAAGTTTTGTGGGTAAGTAATCCAAAATTTGCCACACTTTCGCCTTGATTCTCCTACAATGTGTACATTAGACCTTATAGCCTAACCTAGCTAATTGATGTTCCCTATATTGATGCTAAAATCAGCAACATAATCCAGACTAGTTAATTTAGTGATGTAACTAATTGTTTGAATGGCGCAATTACATGAACCACTGCATCCATAAAAAGGCGGCCTTGAACCATTCAATTTAATTTTACTAGACCCACAGCCACCTGAGAGTCAAAATCATTTGTTGTATTTGATCAGTCCCCAAATGTAATAATCCATCAGTTCTTCAGGAACTTGTGAAACTGGAACACAGTAAAGGCCGCCTTCTGGCTCTTATAGTGAATGCCCAACCCTGAACACCCTTATTTATCTAAATGCATCCAAAGTTCTCTGTTCTTTAATTTCTTAGTTTGACTTTATAGTGTCTGGAGGTCCTGTTTTTTTCTGATACAGAGCTTTGAAGACCCTATTTTCCTTCACACTGTCCTATAGCTAAATAAGACATTTCTCGCTGCCTGCAGACACCACCAAACGATGCTTATTACTAAATATCATGTATACATTGACCACAACTATGAAACTGCAAGAGTATGTGCCCCCTTGTAGCGGCTTCAGATAGTCATCATTTAACATCAGGAATGAGTGAAAGAATCCCCCTTGGATTAGTATTAAGGGCGTTATCCCACTTCTAGCTGTTCTGCTGCAGGAAGCAGACAGCTCCGTACTTTATGCAGTGGTCTAACTTGATACTGCAGACTGAGTCCAATTGAAATGAATGGGACTTGGCTGCAGTACCAACCAAAGCCACTGCACAATATACACAGCTTCCTGCAGTAAAAAAGCTAGAAGTGGAACAACCCCTTTTAAAATGGATTCACACGGTTTTATTCAGAGTTTTCAAATGGAACATTAGTTGAGGGGAAAAAGAGGATGTGAATATCCTCATAGACTATAATGGGGCTTTGAGCTGTCCATGAAATATAAGGATATCACGTGGCCTGAATATACATCCATATGTATTTTCCTTCCCTGATGTTTAATCCCTAATAAAGATTTTCATTCTAAAATTAATCAGTACAGAATGTTGGACTGAAACATGAGATGATAGTAAAAGTTGGAAGTTTACTGACAGACCTTGTACAACAGCATATGGAATTAGAGATAAGCGAGCACGCTCGGATAAGTCAGTTACTCCAGCGAGCCTCGCTCTTCTCGAGTAACTGCATTCTTGTCCGAGCGTGCTCGGGGGGGCGGTGAGGGGGAGAGAGAGATCTCTCTCACTCCCCCGCTACCCCCCGACGCCACCTTGACCACGCTCGGACAAGAATGCAGTTACTCGAGAAGAGCGAGTATCTGACTTATCCGACGTGCTCGCTCATCTCTACATGGAATCCTTACGGGTCCATGCTACAGGTACACTCTAAGGGTGCATTCACACGAGCGTGTGCGTATGTGTACATAGGTATGCACAAAATAGCGCACCCACGTACGTGCACAAACACGCGTGAATGCCGGTCCGTGCCAATTGCCTTCAATGGGTCCGCGGCTGCTGCCGGTGACCCCATTGAAAACAAAGGAATGCCGTCAACCCCTGCAGTGATTTTTGGGGAAGGGCTTTAAATATAATATAAGCCCTACCCTGAAAATCATCCCTGGTTTGGGGGGGGGGGGGGGGGGGATATATATATAATACTCACCTCTCTGCCGCTGCCGTGTAAATATTCCCCGTGAGGAGTAAATAATCCCCTACCACAGGTTTCACAGCTGTGGCAGAGGATTTCTTCATCCCTGCGGGGAGTAAAGAATCCCTGCCTGCTGAAACAGATTCAGAGTGGTGCAGAGAGAAGACAGGCTGGACGCCCCTGAGCCTTGGCAGCTGAGGGAAGGTGAGTATATTTTTTGTTTTATTTTTATCACATTCTATGGATGATTTTCAGGGAAGGTCTTATATTTAAAGCCCTTTCCCGAAAATCCCTGCAGGTCTTGCAGGCAGCCCATTACTTTCAATGGAACTGCAGAAGCGCTAATCCTATTGAAAGCAATGGGAGAACATCGCAATCCTCTGCCAGAGCTGTCACAGCTGTGGCAGGTGATTGTTTACTCCCCTTGTCACTGAACAGTGTGACAGTACTGTCACAGTGTTCAGTGACAAAGGGACTCCCCACTGGGGAATATTGAAAAACTTGTTAGAGAGCGCCACAGGTAGATCCACTTCACACCCGCTGGGATATGCGGATATAATCCCAATGTGTCTTCTCCTCAGAATTCCAATGCTCTGCCGCGATTATTTGACAATTATATCTATGCCATTATGTGCTAATATGTGCCACATAGTGTAAAGGACATATAATGCGGCAATAGATTCTGTCTCTGGTGCTTAGGTGCCGTGCAGCATCGGCACTAAGCCTGGAGACCTGTCACGTGTTTCTCTCTTGTTGCCTAGTTACCTTGTAACGCCGGCGGCATCATGTGAAACAGGTCAGGTGACAGACTGACGCTGAACACGTCATACAGCTCCTCTTTCACTGCCCGATAGCTAGTAAATGCGAGCATAATAAATGGTCAGGTGACAGACTGACGCCAAAAGCGTCACACAGGTCCTTTTCCTCTGCCCGGTAGTTAGAAAATGCAAGCACAATTAACAGTCTCGCTTTTGATAATGGCATTTTTTGATTAGATCCTCTATGACAAGTCCGACACAGTTTCAATAAAGTTCCAGTTTTAGGGATTACACTAATAGAAATATCAAATAGCACCGCCAGCACACTACACGATGTGGCTGACGTCATTTATGCGCGCCCATTTCCAGGGACGCCGAACCTACGGCACTAACAAGCATGGGAAGGGTAAGTCTTTTTTAATATGTATAAATACTTGTATTTACTGTATTTTTGTTTTATGTGTATGGCTTGAGAAAGGTGCTTTGTTGCACTGAAACGCGTCGCCTTATTAAAAGTTTTCATCTGACTTCAAAACTCCTGGATTACTATGCATTTTGGAGCATAGCTCTGTACTGCGTTGAGGACACTCTGTGGAGGGGGCATTTGTGCATCATACCCCCCTCCTTTCAAGTAAGTGTCACACCTCACCATTACTTCTATGTGAATTCTTCCTTAGTTCATTCCATCTTTGAGCGCAGATCCTTTTTCTGACTATATGTTCACTGGGGAATATTGACACACACCACGGACCTATGGTGCACGCATGTCCTATGTTTTGCAGGAACGTGCATTTGCACGCCTGTAAAACATGGACATGTGAACACACCATAGGGAACCAATGGTTCTAATATGCGCACAACTGAACGCACATAAACATGCTTGTCTGAATCCACCCTTAGAATAAAGCAGTGTGAGCTACAAGGGCACTACCAAAGCCCCTTTTATCTAATAATTAATGATGTCTCAGCCACATGTCCTCCGTTCTTCCCATCTTCTCACATGTGTCTCTGATGTCAGCATATAAGAGTAAGTGGACATTCCCTCAAAATTAAAAAAAAAAGTTCTGCAGGAAATGTAAGCATTTTAGCTTAATTGTGTCCCAATATTGGAAATAAACATACTAGTGCAGAAACAAGAAACCCTTTTGGCCTTGTTCAGTAAAGATTTGGTGGTTCCAAAATAGAACAAAAACATAAAAGTACTGGTTTGACCTGAAATGCATGTAAACAATGTACAAAATCCCCACTGTGTGATCATCACTAGAGTAAATGGGATCAATTGCACTAAACATTTATGAAATTGATAGTACTCAGAATTTCTCCGTATGGACTCGGTGTGACATTGTGAAGCTTTCACTTAGTTCTTGTGGCATCTTGGGAATTCTTGTTAAATGTAGAAATTGTATAAATGTAAACAGCTATATCTGTTACTGAGAATACAATAAGCAGCAGGGCGAGTAATCGCTGGGGAAAAGGGAAACGTAATACAAGAACAGCAAATATGAAGACATATGGCAATAAAGTGCTCAGAGGTCACTGGTTGACCTTGAACAATTCTCTATTGACAGGAGGTACAAAGACAAAGCTGTTCTAAAGAGATCCTGAAATGATAATGGTACCTTCATCATGAATATACTTTTCTCTATTACCTGTATATAATGCTCAGGTAAACCAGGGATACACTAACCTTGTGATCAAATGTTAATAAGATCCACCATGCTCACACACTGATTAAACTAAGCCATGTATCATTAATGACAACCCCTTTATTAAATATGAACGTGAATCTTATAGCCTTGTACACAGAATGCCCTCACCTATCTTGGTTCTTGACTGCAGTGCAATTCTGATGCAATTTTCCAACCTAGCATGCTTTAGGAAAAATACCTAAAGGCCCTTTTACATGGGCTGATGATCAGGAATTAACACTTGCCTAAATGTGTGAAGGTGCTGGAGACCATCTGGCAAATAAACACTCACAGATTTGTCTGGTAATCGCATGCTTTATTCAGCACCAAAGGTCTTCAGTTGTCGGAAGCACATCACCCTATGTAACCCGGGGTGTGCTGCCAACAATAATGCCTAACATTCGTTAGCTGACCCTGATGATTGTTTCCCAACAATTATGCCTAACTATTATTTGAGCATGACTATTTTTGATTGTGTCATGTAAATAGAGCTGCATGATTATTGATTAAATATATATTCTTGCTGATGCGGCCATGATCTCATTGATGTAGGAGTTCTAGCCACTTATCTGCTCAATGAATTTATCCCAGTGCCTTAAAGGGGTTATCCAGTTGTAAACTGTTGATGGCGTATTCTTAGGATAGTCCATCAGTAGTAGATGCACTAATCCAGTCCCTGCACTGAGCTACTTTTTGCAGGAAGTAGACATCTCTGTTCTCACTGCAGTGGCCAGGCTTGGTATTACAAGCAAAGTTCCCATTGATGTGAATGGCCTGTAATACCAAATCTGACCACTACAATGAGAGAAGAGCTGTTTGCTTCCTGTAAAAATCAGCTCAGTGCATGAACATGTTAATCCAATTACCAGCTAATAGTGGGGGTCTTGGAAAGCGGACACCTGCAGATCTACTATTGGTGGCCTATTCTAAGGGTAGGTCATCAGTAGTTTACAACTACACAACCCTTTTAAAAGGCTTACCTCCTGTCCATAATAATAATCTTAATTTAGATAGTGCCAGCATATTTAGGTATATGGATGTCACAGAGAAGAGCCCCTCGCACGGAAGCCACCTCTATGAGCCAAAGTCCAGAGGCATTGACAAATAGTACCTTGCTCTGGTGGAACCAGTCCAACCATGTATTACAATCCGGCCATTTATTTGAATGGCCACATGTAATACTATATGATAAGCCAATAGCTACTTCCCTGATCAACCAACTGGGTTGATCAGGAAAATGCGGTGGAGATAGTAAAGCATTAGACAAAGTATCTCCTACCATACTTATTGAAAAAATGACCAAATATGGGATTGACAAGGCAACTGTTAGGTGGATTCACAACTGGCTGAGTGATTGTACTCAAAGAGTGGTCAAAAATGGCTGCACATCCAAGTGGAAGAATGTATCAAGTGGGGTACCACAAGGCTCTGTCCTAGGCCCAGTGTTGTTCAACATTTATATAAATGATCTGGAGGGAATTATGGGAAAGTGATCAAATTTCCAGACGACACAAAGCTAGGAGGGATAGCTAACTCTAGGGAAGAGACAGAGTATTCAAAAAGATCTAGAAAAGCTTGAACCCTTGGTGACGACTAACAGAATGGTATTTAACAAGGAGAATTGCAAAGTTCTACATCTGGGCAAGAAAAATGAAAAAAGCACATGTAGCATGGGAGGAATTTGGCTAAGCAGCTGCACATGCGAAAAAGACTTGGGTATACTAATAGATCATAGACTGAACATGAGTCAACAATGTGATGCAGCAGCCAAAAAGGCAAACACAATTCTGTGATGTATTAAGAGAAGCATAGAGTCTAGATCACGTGAGGTAATTATTCTCCTCTACTGTTCCTTAGTCAGACCTCATCTGGAATACTGTATCCAGTTCTGAGCGCCCCACTTTAAAAAAGGCATAGACAAACTGTAGCAAGTTCAGAGAAGAGTAACCAAGATGGTGAGTGGTCTGCAAATCAGCTCCTATGAAGAACGGTTAAAGGATCTGGGAATATTTCGCTTGCAAACAAGAAGGTTGAAAGGAGACTTAATTGCTGTCTACAAATATCTGAAGGGCTGTCATAGTGCAGAGGGATCAGCCCTATTCTCATTTGTACAAGGAAAGACTAGAAGCAATGGGATGAAACTGAAAGGGAGGAGACACAAATTAGATATTAGAAAAAACTTTCAGACAGTGAGGTGATCAATGAGTGGAACAGGTTACCACAGGAGGTGGTGAGTTCTTCAATGGAAGTGTTCAAACAAAGGCTAGACAGATATCTGTCTGGGATGATTTAGTGAATCCTGCACTGAGCAGGGGGTTGGACCAGATAATTGGAGTTCCCCCTCCAACTCTACCATTCTTTAATTCTATTCCCCCTTGCAAATCAGCTGTTGCTGGAGATCCAGGAATTGTTTGTAATGAGGTAACCTATATAACAATATTCTAAATGCTACACATGAACAAAGTAACAAGTACAGCAGGGGTGTCCAATCTGTGGCCCAGTATGGTTGTGAACAAGGCAACAGGGGCAGATTCGCTATTTACTGCACCAGAAAAATTCCCAGTGGGCTGACTTCTCTATGGGCCGGCCACTGCACTTTCCGTGTACACAGGGCCTGCCACTGTCAGTGACAACTACAAGTGGCCGGCCCTGTGTACCTTTGTATAGAACCACAGCAGCTCACCCTTACCATCTATTACTCTATGTGACTGTGAAGTAACCAAGTACAGAAACACTGGCACACAAGGTGAAGGAATCCAGAGGTGAGCACTTACAGTTTAGCTGATGCAAGTTGTAGGAGAGTCGCTGTGGAGAGGAGAGCCAATAGGGAGCCTTGCTGTCTGAGTCTAAGCTAGCAAGCTCCCTCATTGGTCCAGCATTCAGACTGTGCTGATCACATGACACACTGCTGGCCTGAAGGCATTGGGACACAGTAGAGCAGGGGCAAGCCATACGGCACTTGTTAACTCTGCCTCTTCCTCTGCCACTCTCTAAATCTCTCTTGGGCTGCAGCTAGGCCAGTGCCCTGCAGCATTACTGTGAGTGTGTCTGAGTTAGCACTGTCAATGGGCAAAATTCAGATGCAGAATTCAGATACATTTCATTAGTGTCTATGTAGTTAATATGTGGCCCAAGACAATTCTTCTTCCAATATGGCCCAGAGACACCAAAACGTGGAAACTCCTGAAGCACAATAAAACTCCATCATGTTAAAGGTCTGTAAAAGTATGAATAGCATGTATATGATAGAAAAAAAGAAAATATGACTTGATTTACACAATGCAGATCACAGAGAATTTTATGGATTATTGACTACTTGTATTGTAGACATCACATTTCCAATTAACCATACTTGTAGACTAACTAGCAATCAAACTACTGTCAAAAACTGAAATGCTGCAAATATAGAGATAGTAAAAAAAAAAAAATCTCCCTGTAATTAAGAAGAAAAAACATTACACATGTGCTTTGATTGAGTTTGTTGCTTACAGATGTGTTTAATAAGTTTGTCAAAGCACAAATCAAGGAAGAAAGCCTTTCAAAACCAGGCAAGAAGGAAACGCTGATTAAAAGGACCGCTGGACAGATAAAAGGAGGAAAGATAAGATGCTTTATTTTCATGTCGAAGAGCCCAAACTTCAAATATAAAGCAAGGAACAATAGCAGCAGCTCTGAGAATACAATGTGAAATGCGAGACGTTTCTTTTGAAACAAACACATCTCTCTCAGCTAACCCATCAGGACAATTTCCTTGCCAAATGGGGAAATAAACATGGAATTAGGTTATAATGGTAGTAAACAGAAATGATGACAAAATAAACATGTGACTTGTTTTAAAGTGCTTAATTTGAGAGAGCCGTAAACAGGAAGCAACGCGTTTCACTGTCTAGAACTGGTTCAATGAGATTTTAAGATTGTCTCAAAACCTTATTCAGTGCATTAGCTGTATTTTCAAATTACTGGTGTAGCAGATAAGTGTTCTCTTCTGGCTCAGTATAATCATCGTATAATGACTGATTACATCTGTTATGACAAAAAAGCACACAAAGTCGTGTCCAACAATTAAGGAGAAAAAAAGGGATTTTCTCTTTTTCAGAATCAGCAACATTTTTGTCCATAGTTGTCTGGTGTTATAGCTTATGTCTATTAAAATAAATGGTCATGGCTTATAATACCAAAATCAGTCCATGAACAAGAGAGGTGTTTTTTTTTTTTAAGGAAAAAAATATTAAAAATCCACTTTTTCCTTATCCCAGAAAACCCCTTTACAGAATATCCTACTTTGCAGTTGTATTAAAAGGGGTGATCTGGGACTTTAATTTTTTTTTATAATCACGCTCTTTCCACAGGGCAGGTCCTTAATAGATGATCGGCCAGGGGTTTGCCACTCAGATGCCGCTGTCACTATGGAAAAAACAGGAAGCTGATCCTGCTGACTATAGCGCAGCAGCCTAGGTTGCCATTGCAGGTGTAGCTCTCATTGAATTCAGTGGGCTACATCTGCAATACCAATACGGGCGTCAATAAATCCTAAAAGTTTGAAACTTTACAGGTATTCCCATTTCATGTCTATTAACAAAAGAAAAGACGCCATCCCAGTTAGAATGGAATGAGGTGCTCGCTAAACACACACTCGCCATTATACATCACACTCTAAAGTCTGCAACTCCTTTCTTTCCAATTGCAGAACCAAACAGGATTCACAACATATATCCGGATGCCAAAAATTAATATTCGGGATCTATATAAAGCTATTAAGAACTCCTCCGTTACAGACTCCTTTTATGTTTACTATCATGGATTAAAAGGGCTTGGAATTACTCTTTTTATTTCTGATGCTAAATTTGTTCTCCTCCATTCCCATAGATTTTCCTGCTCGTGTATGAACACAGGAAAACTCATTTAAATTATTAGCTAAGTGGTATAAATCACCTGAACTCCTCCATCATTTGAAACTAACCACTAGAAGACTATAGTAGAGTTAGAATACTCACACAGCCTCACTTTTACACACCTGGTGAAACTGTCCTATATCCTGAACTTTTTGGGTGAAATAGAACAAATTTAAGATGGTAAGGTACTACTTTATCAGCTGGTAAGGTACTACTTTCTATACATTCTCCATCATATTACCCATCCAAGTTGAATCTTCTCATTCATTTATTGGCTTTAGCTATGTTACTGAAACCACTCCACTAGCTTATAAAATAACCCCCACCCAAACAAGACTGGCTTAATAACACACCCTCACCCATCCTATCTAGAAATTTGGAAACCAGGGCTAAAATGGAGGAAGGAAAAGATTACATTTATTCATACAGTATAAGAAACAAAACAAAAACCTTGCCATTAGAGAGGCTTACGATTGAAAAAACTCTAAAAATTTTTTTCATCAAAGAAACCACCTTTAGCCATTAAAACACTTTTGACCACTCCCAGCATCCTATTGACTAGATTTTGTAAAATGGTTCTTTCTCATTGCTTCCATGAGGCTTGTAATATATTCCAGAGGCTTACTTGAGAGGGTGGGTATGGTTTCCTCATTTCACAGTCTAGTTCTTCCCACAGAAGTTTAATTGGGGTTAAATCAGGTGATTGGGGCTCGGGGGTTTGCCTCGTCATGGGTATGTCATACGTCCTTTTCTGCTCAGGGATCAGGGGAACAGGTGGCTCTGGAGCCTATCGGTGCTACAGGGTAAAGCCCTCGTTCTTAACAGTCTAGCCCATGGAGACTCCAACGTACATGGGCACAAGGCCCTTTTTGAGGCATTCCTAAGACCCAATTCCTCACCCCTTCTAAACACCCCCCTTTTATTTTTTTACCCTATGCCCTCCTGTATCCTGTTCCCAGCCATGATTTTAGAGTGAGCTTCCTTTCCTTTCTTTCTTCTGTACCTCTCTTTATTTTTGATTATGCTCTTATTTCTGGATAGTTAGATTTTTATTTAAGTGAAATTATTGGATAGAGGTCACTTAAATGTAGGCTTACAGGTTGTGTCTTTAAAGATTGAGAATGATATTGTCCTACAGGGTGCAAGTCTATATTTGTTGTCAAATGGATTGGATTGCTCCATATATTATGTATACCTAATAAAAACGTTTTGAACAAAATCAGGTGATTGCGGTGGCCATTCCATTATTTTCTTCCTTCTTCAATAGCTAGTTCTTGTAAAGCTTTGAGTTGTGATTTGTGTCATTATCTTGCTGCATAATGAATCACCAGCAGATCAGGGACTGCGTTTTGAACAAAGATTTTGTAGTACCCTTCGTATTTGAGAATTCCTTTGATTCTATGCAATATACTCACTCCACCATAGGAAAATGCTCCCCCCCCCCTTCCCTAAAATGTTTATGGACCCTCTACCATGTTTGATAGTTGCTGTAACATAGTTAGGTATCATCTTTTTGTTTGTCGAGTGTCATATGTACATTTTTCTTTTGCTCCCAAAGACCTCAAATTTGGACTCATTCATGCACAACACTTTTTAAAAATCTTCTACAGTCCAATTCTTGCATTCCTGCGCCAATTTCTTTTTATTTACTGCCTTAGGGGTTATTCACACGAGCGTATATCGGCCGGTGTTTTCACGGCCGGCCGATATACACTACCATGTGATGCACGGGCTCAGCGTATATGCCGTTGGACAGGGGAAGACAGCTGTCTCCTCCTTCCCGCCTTCTCGCATCAGATTGGAATCCAATGCATCAGATGGTAGCGTATATCAGCCGGCCGATATATGCTCGTGTGAATAAGCCCTCGAAGTGGTTTTCACACAGCAGCTCAACTTGAGAGGCAACTAATCTAAGTCCCCTCTTGAAGGCTTCCAAAGATAGCTCATTGTTGTGGCCTAAGTAGAAATCGACTTGAATTTCATGAGCAGTTCACCATATATCTTGTTTGCAGAGCAGTACAATGGACTTATCTTCTGCTTTCGTAGTCATCCATGGCCTCACACTTCGTGGTTGATCTTTGTTGGTCCCACTTTCATGAAAAGGCTTGATGGCGCATGCAACAGTGGACCTGGGGATTCTCAGTTTTGAGGTAATGTCACGAATGGAAAGACCATCTTTGTTGTAGTATGCATTCATTATGGTCCTCGTCTCTCAGTCCACATTTGCTAGCAGCTGGGGAACCATCTCCTGCAATTCACCAACTACAAATCCTTATGACCACCTAATATTAACCATAACGAAAATTGGCTTGGCAGCTTATTAAATACTTGTCTTTCACTTTGCTATAGTTGGTCTCAAATTGCCAAGATCCCAATAACACTCTGAAACACAGAGGTAATATCTGTAAACACACGGACAACGACACAGCGCCAAGCAGGATTTGTTATTCTACCATGTTTTGTAAAATACTTTCTGAATTTTACTTTCAGTAATAAACTGTCTTTCTGTGCTTTATAAAATTATAAGGTAAAGAATGTATGATCTTATTCAGATAACAAAATCTATTCGAACTAGTAATATTACTAAAATTGGACAAATGTTGCAATTTAGAATAAATATTGGACTTGAGGGAAGTGTCTTTTTTCAACTGTACTATGTAACTATGGATCCACTGCCTGATTAAATAAAACCTTTTCATCCTTATAGACATATGAAGCCATAATTTTAGGTCATTGTTACCCTTCAAGGACCAAGCGCAGTAGTACAGCGCTTATTCCTGGGCTTTCACCACTTAAGTGACACACTCTCATTGAGCGCTATGTAGTGCAGAGAGAAAGCAGAAGTGTTACTATCACTATTTGACCCAGTGATCACATGACCGCCAGGTGCCCCCTGCCACAGCAGAGCTGCAGCATCCTAGCTTACTGTGGCAAGTTGGGGTTACTCGCCTATTGGATTGCTATTTTTTCCTTTCAGCAGGAATGGACACCACGTGCATACAGACTCCAGAGTCATGAATTTCTTGTAAATCTGTCTTTCACCAGCATTTATTCTATACACAGCACTGCAGACCTGTGGTACATACAGTTCCTCAGGGGCGGCTAGAGGGCATCCTCCTCTGTCAATTTGGTGACGGGCCCAAACCAGTGCACACGGACCTCAAGCTTCAAGTGCCTGGTGGCTGCTCCTACAGCCTCTCTCTCTGTCTGGCAACCAGCTTTCCCCTGCGTGTTGCAGGAACTGATACTTTTATGTTGCTCCCTGCCACACCCATAAGTGTTCTCTCATTTAAAGTACCAGAATGCCTGTCTACAAGCACCTACAAGCCCTTCTGTGTGCTACCCTTCTACATGACCCAGATCAACTATTTTCGTGACTACTGTCAATACAAGGGGATGTTTATCCCTGTAATTGGGGCTCCTATGAATGCCCCACCTACAGTGGAAATGTGTGAAATAAAAAAAAAAAAGGCAATGTGAATGACCCCTAGAGGTCTTATATGACGTCATGTGGGACATAGTTGTTAAAAACAAAAGCGTTACAAAAATAAGTAAAAAAGAATTGCAGACTAAATGAAAAATATTTAAAAAAAGAAAATGACCCACCTCCGACACTAACCAAAACCGTCGCCATATGCGCCCTTTAGTCCGACACTATACAAATTATATATCAAAATGTCCAAAACAAAATGAGGAACCCATTCCTTTACTTTATTTTAGCATAAATATACCAATTTTAAAAATAAACTCAAAATTTTAAAAATGTGGTTTCTTAGCTTCTTACCCCTAACAAAATTAAAAAACAGAAAAAAAGTCAGTGAAAATACATATAAAAAATAGCCCTATATGTCACCGGAAAAAAAATGCTGCATTATTTTGGTAGCTGAAGAAAAAAAATTGGGCTGTAAAACCAGCACATGGGTAAAATCTATTGCGCTGCCGAATAAGTTGGCGCTATAGAAATAAAGATTATTATTATTATTATTAATAAATCCCCAAAAAGTGTCTAGTCCTTAAAGGGGTTGTCTCGCGGCAGCAAGTGGGGTTATACACTTCTGTATGGCCATATTAATGCACTTTGTAATGTACATCGTGCATTAATTATGAGCCATACAGAAGTTATTCACTTACCTGCTCCGTTGCTAGCGTCCCCGTCGCCATGGATCCGTCTAATTCTGATGTCTTCTTGCTTTTTTAGACACGCTTGCGCTGTGCGGTCTTCTTCCTGGTGAATGAGGCCGCTCGTGCCGGAGAGCTGGTCCTCGTAGCTCCGCCCCGTCACGTGTGCCGATTCCAGCCAATCAGGAGGCTGGAATCGGCAATGGACCGCACAGAGCCCACGGTGCACCATGGGAGAAGACCCGCGGTGCATCGTGGGTGAAGATCCCGGCGGCCATCTTGGTGAAGGAAGAAGAAGGAAGACGTCGCAGAGCGGGGATTCGGGTAAGTAATAAAAAATTTTTTTAACACATCCTTTGGGGTTGTCCTGCGCCGAACGGGGGGGCCTATGGAAAAAAAAAACCGTTTCGGCGCGAGACAACCCCTTTAAGGACCGAAAAACCCTGGTCCTTAAGGGGTTAATGGGGTTCTTTAATTTGGACAATCCCTACTTGTTAGAAGGGTCATTGACAATAAACCCATCACCAAGTGTCCTACTGCTGGGACCACCACCAGTCAGATGTAATCTGTGAGAAAACTTGATAAGTGTTCGGTTTCTCTGTAGTGCCACCACAGGGAAAAATAATCATTACACAAAGCCCAATCACATCATAGGGTTGTCTGTATATATTACAGGGCAGATGCTCCCGAGCTGGAGATGCTCCATGTAACCACTCTTCATTCTGGTCCAGCAATGAGGATCCTGAACAAAGACACCCCCCTCCCCTCCCCCCCCCCCCCCCCCCACACACCTCCTCTATTAGCTCAGAGTTTCCTAACCAGCATAAAAAAATGGGTTTTTATAAACTGGACAATCCCTTTAAGCCCTGCTCATGAATGCTCCAAACCCCAAAGAAAATCCCCTTTTAATGCAAACTAGCATACTGTACAACTCAGCTCTTTTACAAAAACCTGGAGTGCCGGCGAGTACCTACTCCAAAAGAAAAAAAAAGAGGCTTATTGTACTTTCCATCAGGAGTTTCACTAGAAAATCAGAAATGTTCCCTTCCCTGTCCCCATGTACACTCGCACAGAATGATATGTGATCACAAATAAGCAGCGTGCAGCATCTTAGAGCTACTTTTTGCTATTATATAGTTAAGACAAAAAATAGTTCTCATTCGTATTTCCAGAGGTGCTGAAAACCTACCGACAAATTTCTAAGGAGTTACAATATAATTAATTTAAATCTGTGTTTGATGATGATTATCACTTTTCAACATATTCAGCACATTTTGCGTAAGGCGAATTATGTAATTAAAATGGTTTAGCACCTTGTTATTCTTAATTCTGAGAGTGGTCTACCGAGCCCTGCTATAATCTTGTACTGATCATGTCCTATTAAGTTACTGCCTATTACAGAAATATCAGAGGGGTTGATACATTATCTTGATAAATTCAAAGTGATGGAATTCAGTGCTTTTGGTTTTAAAGGGGAATCTACCCTTTTTTATTTGCACTGTATACTGGACATTTTACATGTGCTTTACAGTTCCAATAACTTCTATAGTCACACTTTCAACATTACTTTTGTGATTTCTGAGATAGAAGCCAAAGGGGTATGAAGCTCAGACTGCTCTCCCGGGTCTCGCTGTACAGACCTACAATATGCTATTTACTTTCATGTCTCTATTATGTATCAAAATTGGGGGACTTTTTGGCATCCATTTACACTCCTAGCAACAGGAGGCCTTTTCATTTAATGTTTTGTACTTGTGAACCTTTGCTTTCAACTCTAATCACTGTAGGAAGAGGGCCACATAGTAATGAAAGCCATATTTGACCTCGTTTGTCAGCTGCCCCCACAAATCTGTATGCACTATGGATGGCCAAATAGTTAAATGTGATCTGTTTTAACCAACTTTACTCAGCTTGTTTCTCCAGCATGACCCTACACATATAGTATGGCCATATCTGTGGTAACTACTGTTACGTGGGGCATCCTTGACTGATGCACACTGGGGGTTGCTGTAGTATTTGCAGCATGCATTGATAGGAGGTTTACATTTTAAAAAAATGAAAGGGCCTTTGGGGATGTTAGGGGCCACGGGCCGGATCGGGCATAGGGGAACCTACTGGAAGGGGTACCACCATCTGGACCATTGGAGCCTGCTGAATCGGGACAGGGCACTCTGTAGAGGCTAGGGGACTCAATAGAACCAAGTCTGTTGTCATCTCCTCTAAGTGGCTGTGCTCATGGCACCAACGTTGGTAATGTGTCCCATCACAGGGCTGCAACATGGTCAACCATGGCTTCCTCACCACACGGGATACTGGGCTTGTCAAGCTTGTAACCATTTAATGACTGTGAACTAGCAATGAAAATAGAAGTATTCCTCTGTTGAGGAAAAGTCCAAACAAGTAGGCCAACTTCACACGAGCGTAAGCGTATTTGCACAATGCTGAGGGCTGCGTATTTGTGGAATGAACTATGCTTTTTTGCACACATATCGCCGTACTTTTTACGCCCGCAAGGCACGTTTATTTGCGCATGGCAAACAAAGATGCACTGATTAAAATGGCTAATTAGTCTTAATGAGTTCCAGATGTGTTCTTTTTCCAGCGGAATTGCGCAGTGTTTCACGTATCTCCTTGCGTATTCTGCATCTGCCATTTACTTCTATGGAGACCTTTGGTGCACAAATAGACAGAAAAATAGAGCATGCTGTATTTGTTTTGCACGACCGTAACGCGCACAAAATACAGAATTGTGAATGAACCCATTGAAATAAATAGGATTTCTGCTCTGCGTAGGGCGGGCACATAATACACTCATGTGAAGCCGGCTCAGTTTATGCCTTACCGTCCCAATTTGGGTAAAGAAAATCTTTGTAAGAATCATGCTATTCAAGAGCAGAAGCTCCAGTTTGAACACTTAGCCTGGGTTCACACGGGGCGGATTTGCCGCGGAAATTCAGTCTGGAATTTCGCTGCGGCACATCCGCATGCAGCCGCTAATCCTGGGATTAGCCATCCATGTTGAGGAGATTTGTGAAAATTGTTGTCCACAGGTGACGGCCAAACCGTCGCGGCAAAGCCGGCGCTGCGGAGCGGATTCCCCGGCCACAGAATGTTAATTTTTTTTTTTTTTTAACGCTGTGACCGCACTCTCCTCTATGGGAGCGCCGGCCGCAACGGAAAAGCATGCAGTAAAGCTGCTCCAAAACCTGCGGCTAAGTGCCGCAGGCTTTGAAGCAGCGTTTTCCCAGCGGAAATCTTGCACTTTTTTGCTCCGGCAAAACCGCAAGATTTCCGCCAGAAATACGTCCTGTGTGACCCTAGCCTTAGAGGTCCCTGGCATATTTCACTTCTCTTCTGTGAGTGGTCACACGGATCATGGCATAGGTTGCACTAGCAGGAAAATAGGCAGTAGGCCAAATGGTGCAGAGCCAAAATTCCTAAAGAAGTCTTGTTGTGCACAAACGCTATATATGTAGGGCCTGCATCCCTCCATGTGACCAACATCAACCAATTGGGTAATGCTCTAACATTACATTACAGCAGAGAGATAATTCCCACCATTACCAGTAGAGGACGACACTGACCCAAATGTTACATACATTTAACTATACTGCAGCAAATAAGCAATACATTACGTGTACATAGCAGGCATGAAAACACAAAATAGGAGGGGAGCTCTGGGACCGCTAATACATAAACAAGAGAAACCTACGGTCTTTGTTAATAAGGAGGTTTTGGAACAAAACAAAAAACAGGAATGCAACACTCCCTCCACGAACACCCCGGCCACAGGCCCTACATGACAACATTACTTTTTAGTATAATTGCCAGACTTCTCTGTCAGGGGCTTTTCTCCTGCAGGAACAAAGGATTGGGCATGTTTATATCCAACACGTCAGACCCCTTTCTGCCATCGGGCCGGGGGGACGCGAAAGTTGGAATCCTTCCATACACATAAGGTAGACCGCCAATGACAAGCATGTGCATGGAAACAATTTTCCGAATAAAATACCATTTTGTCATACATTCTGGTCTTCACAGTGGCCTACGACTCCTCTCCGCTGCAGCTGATGCTCTCTGGATTCAGCTCAGTCATCTAGTTGCCTTCTCTCTCGTGTTATAAATTGAACATTAGGTAACAGACATGGACAATATGGCTGCAGCCCTCCCTCCGAGCCCTTATAATTGTATTATTCATGGCTTTATTTCATTTATGAAGACAGAGGATAAGGTCACCCCACATCTGTAATGATGTGCAATAGATAACAGGAGCCAGCATTACTTACCAGCATTGTGCAGTGTTCAATTGCACTTTCATATCATTTCAGTGAAAGGGAGGACATGTAACCTTCAGACAAATGAACGAAGATATATTCACAATAAACATGTCTCTGAGAGAAAGAGAAATTATTCTAATAAGATCAGAGAGATGATACTGGAAGTATTAGTTACTGTTTGTGAATATATTGGAACAAGATTAGTGATGGGCTTTATGTTCCACTGTATGTGACTACATCAGTCTATATAGGAGTTGTGTACAATATTGATTTTAATACTCGCTTACATAGTGAGATAGCAGTATACAACATTTGCGCCCGTACTGTTTTCTTATACAGTTTAGAGGGGCTAAGGGGTCCCAGGAAATAGGGGCCCGGTTACTTTTACTACATCTGTCCCCATCTACTCTCTCAACCAGTCTTAGGTTGATTGGTGCCCCGTTCTGTTGACACAACCATAATATAGTCCACCATATAGTACCCAAATAATACAATCAGAGAGTGCCGAAAAGATGTCTATTAACCAAATAACACTGCCAAACATTTGCCTAAATATTTTTCTAACCAGTATACTGTATTATGTAGCACTATGATGTGCAGTTGCTCTTCTGTAGTTTTAGGCAGCAAGTGTTGAGGGAAGGCGTGCAAGCTCTGCATATTGGGGGTAAGGGGTGCAAGCATTGCATATCCAGGCCAATGGGCCTAGTGGTGTCCCCTACAGTATTGACAGGAGAGGTATCCTGTGCAACCACCACCCAGGCCGCACACCTCTTAAAGGGGTTGTCCCGAGGCAGCAAGTGGGTCTATACACTTCTGCATGGCCATAATAATGCACTTTGTAATGTACATTGTGCATTAATTATGAGCCATACAGAAGTTATAAAAAGTTTTATACTTACCTGCTCCGTTGCTAGCGTCCTCGTCTCCATGGTGCCGACTAATTTTCGCCCTCCGATGGCCAAATTAGCCGCGCAGTCCGGGTCTTCTTCTTTTCTGAATGGGGCTCCGTGTAGCTCCGTGTAGCTCCGCCCCGTCACGTGCCGATTCCAGCCAATCAGGAGGCTGGAATCGGCAATGGACCGCACAGAAGCCCTGCGGTCCATGAAGACAGAGGATCCCGGCGGCCATCTTCAGCAGGTGAGTATGAAGACGCCGGACCGCCGGGATTCAGGTAAGCGCTGTGCGGGTGGTTTTTTTAACCCCTGCATCGGGGTTGTCTCGCGCCGAACGGGGGGGGGGGGTTTAAAAAAAAAAAAAACCCGTTTCGGCGTGGGACAACCCCTTTAAGCCTACCCTTTCGTAACATTTGTATGCTGGGACATAGGCTATATTGATTTCCTTTTCTTATTTAAAGAGGTTGTCTATTCTTATGTAAATACATGTATAATCAAAAGTCATTCAACTATGTATAGAATGACGGGACAAAGGCTCCTTTGGCACCATTTCAAGAACTGCAACACAGGCATATTTATTTGATACAGCTCTGAGTTGGGGGTGGCACATTTAAAGGAATCAGCTGCATCTCCATTACTTTAGGCATAAGTGCGGGTACCAGTAGTTGGACCCTCACCCAGCAGACAATGACAACTTGTACATAGTACAAGCAATCAGATGATGGCAAGTTCAGGTCCACTGTGGGGACTAAATAAAAGTGTAAAAAAATGTTAAAGTATTTTTGAATAATAAAATAAAAGTTAAATGTTAAAAATTCAAAGAAACAATACAAAATCTAAACAAAACCCCACATATACTTAGTATCACCATGTACATAAAAGTCCAAGCTATTAAAATATCACAATATTTATCACTCATGGTGAAGGCCATAAAAAGTACAGAATGTCAGAATTGCGGGTATTTTGTTTTCTTGGTTTCCAAAAATTCAATAAAAACTGATCACAAAGACTTGTGTTTTCCAAAATGGTACTACTAAACACTACAGCTCACCCTGCAAAAACAATAGGTCATTGCACAGCCAGTTACAGAAAAAATACTGTTATGGGTCTTAGAACACGGGGACAGAAAACAATTTTTTTGTTTTAGGAAAAAATTGTATTTGCTTTTTAAATAGAAAAACATCAAAAATCTATATAAATTTAGTGTCACTGTAATTGTACTGACCCACAGAATGTTATTTTAACGTTATTTCTTCCCACTGAAAAATGTTTAAATTGTTTCTGTACATTATATGGCACAATCAAAAAAATACAACTCGTTCCGCAAAACACAAGCAGAACGAGTTCTATTGGTTATGTCAATGGAAAAATAAAGATATGGTTCTTGGAAGGTGGGAACAAAAAATGAAAAGGTGTTTTAAAAAAATGCAAAGCAGATTTAACACTCACTGCTAAAGGCCTATTTACACGGAGCGAGTGTCGGGCAAACGATGCCTGACAGTGTGTTCTTGTGATGCTCGCTCCTGTGCTTACACAGGAGTGAGTATCGATGGATCACTCACAGCACAGCCAGCAGGAAGGCGGGGCGGCTGGAGGAGAGTTCTCTCCCCGCTCTTCACCCGCCCGCCTCCATTCACAGTAAGCAGTCATTCAGTACTGAACGGCTTGTTGTGCAGTTTTCAAGCCTGCTGAAACTGAATGTCTACTTAAACGTGGGGGTTTTGAACAACCATAAATGATAATCGTTCTGTGTAAAGGGGCCTCTAGTCTAATAATAGTTTGACATCATCATAGGCATTATTACAATGAAAGATAAGACCTGCAGATAACACAGGATCACAGCTGTTCTACTCTCCCCTACCTGAACCGCTCATAGAGCATGCCTAGAACACTCTCCCATAGGACTCAGTGCTTCCCCTCCTGTCCATAGTGTCTATAACACACAAGGCTGCTGTAAAGCAGCTCAGGCAAGATGGCCACCTTCATAGACATGTACAGACAACAGAATCAAAACATCTATCAAAAACTAAAAACAGATTGGAAAAACTGAAACTATTTGCCTATCAGCTTTTAATTAGTGAAAACTAATATAAGCGATACCTTCCTTTACTTCTGCTAATACTGTTTAGATTCTATTAAAGCATTCTTATGCTCCTATCTGCTTGCACATACCTAGGGGAAGCTGATCTGCCGTCTGTCTAATTTGTGCACATATTGCTGCTCCGAGCTGAAAAAAGAAATCACACCTCCATTTCTAAATATTTGTATCATTCAAAGAGAATCATTTGCTCCAGTGCACTTTCATCAAACACAACCCCACAAAGATCCCATTCTTGACAGCACAGCTGATTGGATTTAACAAATAAAACTCCCACTTTTCTACAGAGAGCTTTTTGGTGTTACTGTAATGATGGAATTGCTTCTGACAGATGGGAGAGAAATGAATGTGTGGTATATGTACACACGGAGCGCTACGGCGGGGACACAAAAAGACCAATCAAAAGGTTAAACATGCTGCATCTCATGATAGTAACCAACGGACATGAAAGGGAAGCAGAAGCTCTTAATGTAGAGCTCTTAGTTATGGAAACAGATGGGTACAGGATACATAGGCTGCTCTCTTCATTCCACCCTTTTATGCTAAAACCTATTTATTACCTTCCAATATATAGACACAAATAAGTAGAGTAGCAGCCAAAAAAAATTCAGATTAGACAAGTAAATAAATTCTAGCAACTCACAAATGTTTTAGTGAATACTTCTATTCTGCATGAAACGATTCTAGAGCATTTTTTCCAGAAGGAATAAGGGTGCTTTCTCATGATATGCCACAATACAATGCCAATTATTCTACGGCGGAAATACGTGGTAAAATCTATATGTCTAACGTGGATTGTGACATGGATTTGCAGCAAAATGATGTCATTTTCAAATCTGCATGTTAGACATGGATTGTTTAGCACAATGGAATATTTGCATATCTGTTACATTTGTTCAGTTCTGTTGGCCTAACCGATTCAGAGATGGAGGACCGGGACAGGTTGAAAAATGTGTAAAACCCAGGGGATATCTGAATCACTAGACATGTAAAGCAATATAACTCACAGCAGTGGAGATTGAGGGTAATCCGTAGAATTATTCCATAGATCTTTCCCTGACTGGACCTGTCAATAAAGTGGAGCACCCACCCCGAGAAGTGCAACCCCATAGCTAGAATCTAGATTGATCCCCTTAATAACCTTAGGTGGAATATAGAAGAAAGGGAATATATAGGAACAGTGCAAGACAGAATGAAGAGGTAAACAAACAACGGATAGAGACAGAGACTGACATCATTAGTATCACCAGGAGCCTCGTGTGGCGCAGAGTGTTAGGGCAGCAGAATGCAGTCCTAAGCTCTCAATCACGACCTTAAGGATACGGGTTCAGGTAGCCGACTCAAGGTTGACTCAGTTTTCCATCCTTCCGAGGTTAGTAAAATAAGTACCCAGCTTGTTGGAAGGGTAATAATTAAAGTACTTGAAAGCGCTATACAAATAACAATTCCCTTCCCCTTACCAGAGAGAGAAATAGGCAAAGTATACAGTCCAAAAGTCCATAAAAGAAAGTCAAGAGAAGTACTCAGAAGCACACAGCCTGAATACACCTTACAACTGAACAGAACTTGAATACAAAAGTATTGCTGGTATGCCCCTACAAAGAAGAGCTGGAGTAAGTACCCAAAATAAAGCATTGATAAGCTGTCTGGGACCATAGACAACCCAGCCAATCAGCCAAAAACCAGAAGGGAGAATGCCACTACACATGAGCCCATTAGGCACATCACGTGATTTGTGCTGATGGCGTAATATTGCAATGGACACATGTATGCATCTGGAGTCCATAGGCACCAAGGGTGCCATGACAGGATTGCAGAATATTCCAATACATGGGAGAGCACCCTAACTTCACACAGGTGAGTGTGATACTGTGCCATGGATCAGTCAGATATCGCGCTCGCCAAGATGCAATTTGCCCATGGTTGTTAGGCCTCCCTCACACAGGGCGTTTTGTACAGCGTTTAGCGCTGCCTTTTCAGCCCAGCGCTAAACGCTGTACAACACTCCCATTCATTTCAATGGGGCTGCTCACACAGGGCTGAAAACGCAGCGCCTCCCAACGCTGCGCTTTGACAGCGATGGCAGTTCTATTTTGGGTCGTTTTCAGCCCTGCGTTGCCCATTAAAATGAATGAGCAGCGGTTTTAGCACTGCTGAAAACGCGGCAACACTTGGTGCCGCGTTTTTGGCAGCGTTAACCGCTCGCCGATTTTCATGGTGAGGGCTTGCAATAGAAGCCCTACCCCGAAAATCTGTCCCAGCTGGCTAGAGAAAAAAAAAATGCAATACTCACCTAGCCGCTGCAGTCCGGGTCGCGGCCGCTGGTCTCTGCCGCTGATCCGGGCTTCCTCTGCACTCACAAGTCTATTGCCGTAGGCCAGGTTTGAGAACCCCGCCTCCAGCAATAGAGTGCTGTGATTGGTTATCGGCACGCTCGATGTCCAATCACAGCGCTTCATTGACTGTCTCAGCCAATCAGCGCCGGCAAGCTCTGATTGGCTGAGACAGTCAATGAAGGGCTGTGATTGGGCATCGAGCAAGCACCGACAACCAATCACAGCACTCTATTGCCGGAGGCGGGGTTCTCAAACCTAGCCTCCGGCAATAGACTTGGGAGTGCCGAGGAAGCCCGGATCAGCGGCAGAGACCAGCGGTCGCGACCCGGACTGCAGTGGCTAGGTATTACTTTTTTTTTTTCTTTTCAGCATCCTTGGCTGCGTTTTCAGCCGAGCTGAAAATGCAGCCAAAACGCTGGCATAAAGTATGCCAGCGCTGCTGAAACGGGGCGGGATCTGCAGTAAACGCAGCGTTGAAAAACACAGCGTTTCTGCAAACGCCCTGTGTGAGGGAGGCCTTAGGCATTTTTATATCACTTTGGGGAAGTAGCCAACATCCACCACGGCTAATGTACCTCATATGGCGCAGACTGTTAAGGCAGCAGAATGCAGTTATAAGCTCTCACTCAGGACCAGAAAGTTGTGGGTTCAATCATCGTATGGTTCAGGTAGATGGCTCAAGGTTGACTCAGCCTTCCATTCTTCCATCCTTTCGAGGTTGGTAAAAGGAGTACCCAGCTCATTACATATTACCTGAAAGCGCTGTGTAATTAGGTTGGCGCTATACAAACAACAAGTTCCTTTCCCCCTTCACCCCCTCCTATCTGTCATAGTGAGAATTTATCATGATACGTTTCCAATTTTGACTAATTTGGCAGAATTTTTGCTGACCTGTAAATGTATACGTCCTATATCATTTTGGAAAATTCCAGTATACAAGGCTAGGATGAGACTTAGACAGAGTAGGCGACCCCAAGTGCAGCAGTACTTTTTTTTTTTTTTTTTTTTTAAACCTATCTAGTTTGTACCCCCCCCCCCCCCCCTGTGGATATGCTTTGATGAAGCAATACAACATAAAAATGCTGAAGATTTACAGAGTTCTGCAATTACAAAGAAATATGAGGTCTAGCAGCACCAAAATCCCTGCCCAAGGAATAGTCCCATAAATAACATACATTGCTTACAGTCCACAAAAGTAGGATCGAGGCTGTTAGGGTAAATTAGATTCCTTGATTGCATTTAAGGAGGCCATACACATTACATAGAAGCAGGTTGATGGGTGAACAACTGTTGAACAATCAATCGTCTGGTAAATGATAGTTTCGTGGACGCAGCCATACACATTCTAATCCATATTGGCTGTTACATTTGTTCAAATTGGCCATTACATGTTCAAGAACAAGGTAATGAATCAATGATCTATCTGGGGACATTCTTTCAAGGAAAGTTTGCAGTTGGGCGAAGGACAAAAATTTTAGACAAGACCAACTTCTTTCCAGATGATGACAGTCCGCCATCAGTCGGCTAAAATGATCGTTAAATTTCACTTGATGAACAATCATTTTCATCAACTTTAGTCTGATGCGTACATTCACTGAAAGAGCCAAAAAATGCAATACCTGATAGGAACAATCGCCATAAGGTAGGCACAATCACCATAGGGCAGACGCTATCAACGCACAATCACCATAGGGCAGACGCTATCAACGCACAATCACCATAGGGCAGACGCTATCAACGCACAATCACCATAGGGCAGACGCTATCAACGCACAATCACCATAGGGCAGACGCTATCGCCGTAAACCCTCATAGAATGCAGTCTGCCAGACTATGATAAGGAGGAGCTACTTGTTAAGTGCAGACTATTATGCAGTCACCCACTCAACCAAACCTGGCAGACTGCATTGTATTAGGTTCTACGGTGATAGCGCCTGCCCTGTGGCAATTGTGCTTACCTTATGGTGCCCATCAGGTATTGCATTTTTTGGCTCTTTCACTAAATGTTTGTTTTTTTTCTCTCTCACCTCTGATTTTAGGGCACATTCAGACGACCGTATATCGGCTGGGTTTTCACTCCGAGCCGATATACGGTGTCCCTCTCTGCAGGGGGAGGAGGCTGGAAGAACCGGGAGCAGGAACTGAGCTCCCGCCCCCTCTCTGCCTCCTCTCCACCCCCCTGCACTATTTTCAATGAGGAGAGGCGGGACAGGGCGGAGCTATTTCCCAGAACTTAGCCCCGCCTCCTCTCATTGCAAATATTGCAGAGGGGTGGAGAGGAGGCAGAGAGGGGGCAGGAGCTCAGAGCACTGCTCCCCGCTCTTCCAGCCTCCTCCCCCTGCGGAGAGAGACGCCGGATATTGGCTGGGCGTGAAAACCCGGCCAATATACGGTCGTCTGAATGCGCCCTTAGTCTGATGTGTACAAGCAACTTTAGTTATAAGGCTGCTTACCTAGCAAACAATGCAAATAAATTACTTCCAAGTTTACATTCTTCAAAATGTCTCTCAATTATGCTATTATTACTCTATCAATACATCAGTCAATAGAGAACACTAAATCACACGCAAGTCCAAATTCACACTCCTACAGATATATCCTGACAGCAGCATCATTCAAAAGCTATTTAGTGACCAGAAGTAGGGCTTTATATTAATCCTGCACTATATATCCCTTCTGACTGCAAGTGGTAATAGAAAATATTGGCAAACGGCTGTGTCTGTGTAAGTAGAAAGGCCAAAAATGGTGTTTGGCAGCAAAATTGCAACCATTCAGAATGAGAAATTAATTCAAGGGTCAGCAGGGATACGTTCTTGAAATTAATATTTTTCTTGCTACCTGGTTGCCTCATTTTATTATACCGTGGTGTAAACAGCACATTGCCAAGCTACAGTGTGTAACCCTTTAGTGATCAACGCATCATTAACCCTTTAGTGACTGGCCTTTTTCCGGCCTTAATGGGCAAGCTATTTTCTTAATTTTTTTTCTTTGTCTTATTAAAAGAGCCATAACCTTTTATTTTTTTTAATCAAAATAGCCATATAGGGAATAGTTTTTTTGTGAGACAAGCTGCATGTTCGACCTTAGCGAGTACCTGCCCGCTTGAGAGACAGGTTTCGGGTGCCGGCGCGGGGGAGCGGTGAGTTGCGGCAGTCAGCAGGGGGGAGCGGGAGGGAAAGCGGGAGAGAGAGATCTCCCCTTTGTTCCTCCCCACTCTCCCCCGCAGCTCCCTGCCCGCCGCCGGCACCCGAACCCTTTCTCTCGAGCGGGCAGGTACTCACAAAGGGCACTGTTCGCTCGAGCAATTGCCCTTAGCGAGTATGCTCGCTCATCACTACTGATGCTCGATCGAGCATCGGTCTTGTCGAGTAACTGATTACGCGACCGACCACCATGGGGAATGGCAACGGGGGGGGGGGGGGGGGGGGATCACCCTCACTCTTCCCCCGCTCCACCCCCCCCCCCCCCCGCATGGTGCTCGGTCGAGGGATCACTTACTCGACAAGACCGATGCTCGATCGAGCATCAGCCTTAAATGAGCGTGCTCGCTCATCTCTACATATAACATTTTGTTCACTTTTTTCCCATTTTTTTGTCTAAAGGCAAGATTGAAAAAATCTGCAACTTTATCAGTTTTTTCTTAAAAAAAAAAAACAACCAAAAAAACCCAAACTCAAATGTCTTTAAAGGGGTGGTCTCGCGAAACAAAGTGGGGTTATACACTTCCGTATGGCCATATTAATGCACTTTGTAATATACATCGTGCATTAAATATGAGCCATACAGAAGTAATTCACTTACCTGCTCCGTTGCTAGCGTCCTCGTCTCCATGGTTCCGTCTAAATTCGCCGGCAGCTTGCTTTTTTAGACGCGCTTGCGCAGTCCGGTCTTCTCCATTCAGCACGAGCCGCTTCAGTGTGCTCCCCGCTACAGCTCTTCTGCGCATGCGCAGACGAGCTGTCACTGCTCGGGAGCGCGCTGGAGCGGCCATTCTGTATCTTCCTCTGTTAGAGGAAGGTGCAGAAACTGGAGCTGCCCAGCGGAGAAGCCCAGCCCAGCAGCCCCGAGAAGCGTCCCAGGTAAGTGATGGGTCGGGGGGGTGGGGGGGCTGCCGCTGCACTAGCGCTGGGCCGGGGGGGGGCTGTCGCTGCGATGGGGGAACTAGCGCTAGGCCGGGGGGGCTGTCGCTGCGCCGGGGGGGCTGCCGCTGTGATGGGGGGGGGGGGGGCTGCGCCGGTTACCTTCTGCCTGGCGGTGGGTGACTGGTCGGCGGCTGCTTGGCGTCCGGTTGCCATGGAGACACAGCTGGTAGCGTCTCGGGAGCGCGGCCATCTTGGGGAAACTTTTATAAGTTGCTGAAACGCTGGAACGGTAAGTAGAAACCAGCTAGGAAAGTAATTTACAGGGGTAATTAGTAATGTATGTTTAATTAGGGGGACTGGGCAAAAAAAAAAAATCACTGCTTCCTCGAGACATCTCCTTTAACTGCAACGGTCGAAAAAAACAATTTTTTTAATGTCAACAGTGCTGTATGTGGTGGATTTTTTGTAGGACAAGGTGTACTTTTTGATGGCACCATTTGGTGATCCATATGACTTTTCGATTGCTTTCTATTCTGTTTTTTTAAAGGCAAGATATGCAAAATGTTCTTTTTTTGCCATTTTTTAAATGTTTTTTTTTTTCATGGTGGGTCATCATTATAGACACGATGATACTAAATTTGCTGTGACTTTTTTTTTTACATATTAAGAGAGGAAAGAAGGGGATTTGATTATTTTTTTTTACTATTTTATTTATTTAATACTTTGACTTTTTTACTTTTGGTCCACTAGGGGACTTAGATTGTTTGTTTAATACACTACAATACTTCAGTATTATAGTGTATTATATTGTTTATGATGCTCATCTACTGATTCAGAGGTATGTTCAAATCTCCATGTGCCATAGCAACCCATCAGGACCCTGTGATCACATTGTGGGGGTCCGCGGTTATATGGACTGTAGCACGTAAAGGATCAAATGGCTTTTATTGGTGGTACCACCAGTCCCTGCCAATACATGTTGAGTTTAGTAAATTTTCCCCTATGTCTTTAGGAGACACCACATAAAATCTGATGCAAAGCCACTTTTTATCTAACCGGCACAGAGAGAAAAGGATATGTTACATGCAGCTGACAGACTTCAGGCCGATTTACATGCAATGATTATCACTCAAAATTCGTCCAAACAGCGGCTTTTAGGCGATAGCCGTTGTGTGTAAATGTGCACCCATCGTTCACTTACCGTGCACCATTTGTCTATCGCGGAGTTCAGCTCAGCATAAAATCCATTGTCCGTAATAGGATCAGGGACAGCATGCTGTGTTCTCCGCGGGCGCTGATAGCATTGTGTGCATCCTGCTGCCCGCGGCAGGACAAACGTGATGTATTTAGAGAACAGACTACCCGCTGTTCTCTAAATACATGCAAATGAAACTAGTCAGCTACTAATGGGCTGATTAGCCCATTAATAGCTAATCCGAAATGATCGCTCAAAACTGTCAGTTTCTGACGAACTTTGAGCGCTCATCTGTGCGTGTAAATGGACCATTATTTAGCTGTTCATTGGTTCTGGGACTGCTTGCTGTAAGAGACAGAGTGTGAGCTGAAGCAAGTGCCATGCTGGTTAAACAAGAAAAACATGATATACAGGGCATCAATGGGAACAGTGCTAAAATCTTCTTTTCTTGCTCTTTATACACCTTACTAATGTATATTTTCAAAAAAATATATTCTATCACCTGAGATTTTAAAAAAATACTTCTTTATTTATAATCCATTAAAAATGCATAACAGACTAATGGGGATATTTACACGATTAGAACTAAATGTTCTTGTTCACAGCTATAGCGGATAGCACGTTGTCTTAGCTATGGTGAGTTTGTAAATTATGCAACAGAATTCAGTACAGGCAACGCAGAAACCTGGAATGGAATCACATATGTTGGAGTGTATTCATACTGTAAATACATATACACTGTATAGCCACTTTATTAGAGACCCGTCTAGTCGTGACTTGGGTCTCCAAAACCACAACAATTCATTGTGACACAGATTCCACTAGATGCTGAAATTGTTCTGCAGAAACCTTGGTCCATGTGGAGAGAACAGCTTCTTGCAGAGACCATAAATTAGAGGAAGTTACTGAAATGTTCTGAACATCCTGGCAGGAAGGGTTCTTCAATTCATGCTGCTTGCACCAAATTCTGACCCCCTCATCAGCAGAGTGTAACACAAATCTGGATGCAACGTTTTCCCACTGCTCTGAGATCTAGTCTTCTGGGGTGCCTTTACACTGGTGAGAAAATCGCGCGATTTTGAGCGATGCGTGAGTTAAAACGCAGAATTACGAAACCCATGCTTTTCAACTGTTTCATTCCCATATGCGATGTTTTCACTTATGCGATGTGGAGTGAAAAAAATAAAATCACAGCATGTTCTTCCTATCTTTGTGCGTTTTGCTTTTTGTTCAATAAATTTTATTGAATTTTAACATTAAGGCAAAACAGTTACATTAACGCGTAAATGATATTGAACATGAGCAGAGCACTCATGGCTCCATGAATATTATTGCAATAAATTCCATTCAAACAGAGATGCGTTTTGCTTGAAATTTGTCATCTCGCAAACAGTAACACATGACAAGACAGGGGTTTGGGACCAGGGGGGGGGAGGAAGGAGCGGAAAGAGGGGGGGGGGGGGGTCCAGGCTTTGGGTTCAGTGGTATAGAGGCCAGCCTTGATCGATTGGTTTTATGTGCAAGAACCTGTTTGTAGCCATCTGGTGAATGAGGGTGTCTCCCGAATATCTATCCACATTGCCCAGGTCTTATAGAAATTGTCGTATCCCTGGGGGTCATCGGTTAGCCTCAGTCTCTCCATCCGGGCTATTTCGTCCATTGCCCCCACCCACGCGAGTCTGGGAATCTCCCTGTCCTGCTTCCAGAACCTGGGGATTGTCAGACGGGTTGCCAAAAGGAAGAACTTTAAGAGGCCTTTTTTGAGGGACAGGGTGTTGGGGGCAATCGACAAAAGCGCCAGCTCCGGTGTCAAATCCAGAGTCTCCCTGCACGTACTCTCGTACAGGTCTTTCATTTGGTGCCAGATGGGTGCGACCATGGGGCATTCCCACCAAATGTGAAGCATCGAGCCGGTCTCTGCTTTGCAGCGCCAGCAGATGCTTGAGGTTGTTGGAAAGATGGTATGTAATCTTTCTGGGGTCATGTACCATCTGGATAGGATTTTGAAATTTAGTTCCTGGATTCTGCTCGCGATAGACATCTTATGTGTGAGCTGAAAAGCCCTAGACCAGAGCTCTCCCGATATCGGCCGGCCTAGCGCTTCTTCCCAAGCCCCCACCCACCCACCTGGGGCGATGATCACCTAGTTTTTCGTCCAGTAATTGGTTATATAGCAATGAGACTGTGTGTCTGGGCGTTTCCGAAGCGCAACATAACTGCTCAAAGGGGGTGAGGTTCGCTGTCCAGCCCCCAGCAGGTCTTATTTTCTCCAAGTAACTACGGATCTGAAGAAATTGCATCCATGAGCCCGGGGGAGAGTGCACTGCTCCTCTGATATCTGCCATGTCCCGCAGCCTTCCCGCCTCCAGCACCTCCCCTATCCTTGCCTCCACGCCGAGTGGCATGAACCTCAGGTTGCGTGTGTGCAGTGTTGCTGGGAGTTGTGGGTTGCCGGCCAGTGGTGTGAGGGGCCCTGGTATCCGTTTTGCTTTTTTAAATTTCCCATGTTTCGCTATGGAGGCCCCTTTTTATCGCATTGCTAAGTACGAACTTGTGATTTTCATGCAATGCGTTTTTAACATTGGAAACTCCTATTGTCTATTGCGAGAAAGTCACAAGTGGCAGTGATGTTTTGCAAGAAAAACCATCGCTGACGCTCAGACATCTCATGAGCAAAATTGTGATTTTTTTTTTTTTGGTGGCGATATCGAGATCGCCAGTGTGGAGGAGCCTTTAGACTAGAACAACAGAAACCCAGTTGGAGTAGCATTGCTGTCTATCTGTACTAAGGACTGATGACTTGTGCATTCAGACATGTTCGTTAAAGCACCTGTGGTATATTTGGCTGCAGTCTGCCTGCCATGTGCCACTACTTCACGTGTATGACTCTTCACGTACTCTTCTGACCACTTTTGCCGACGAGTTATGTCCACAGGATCGTCTTTCGTTGGGTGTTTTTCCTTCAATCGCACCAGTCTCTACACTCCATTGCAAAAGAAAACCTTGCAAAGTAAGAAGTTGAAATACTGGCCCTGACTCATCTAGCACAGATGACCAGACCTTAGTGAAAATCACTTAGATGGCTCCAGTTTTCCATTCTAGCATGGTTTCAACAAGCTGCAGAGAGTCGCAACAAAATTATCTTGCATCTTAATGGAGTAAATTTAAAGGGCAACTTTGACTGGGAATATGTGATTGACTGTTATGAACAGAAGTATGTATTGCAGAAAAAAAAAGTATATACACTCATTGACCAAAAAACAATGCAGCAAGTTGTTGAAATCGAATGAAACTTTGCGTGTGAATATAATGATATATATAAGTGATTACAATATTAGTGTAAATGGATAGGTTTATTGCGGAAACCATTACAGTTCAAAGGAGGCTCTAGTATCCTGTTGGGACACCTCTAGTCTGGATACATAAGATCCTACAGTACATTTGCCCACAATTGGACCTCTAGATCCTGCACACTCATAGGCTGCTGAAGTTTGTGTCCCAGCTGGTCCCACAAATGCTTGATGGGCAATAAATCTGCTGACCGGGTAGGGCAAGAAAGTGTGGTAACCTGGCAGAGTAATTCCAGGGAGACCCTACGTGTGGTTGAGCATTACCCTGCTGAAAAATGCCCTTTTGGAAGCGCTGTCATGAGAGGCAAATGTGTCCATAGGATTGCTGGTAGATATCACTGATGCGTTAGTGTCCCTTGACTACCGATTGTCATATGCAATGGCCATCACACCAGTAGTGGAACAGTGTGCTGCTCCACAACAAAGGCAGGATTGAGACATCCAACCCTAGGCTTCTAGACATGAACATGGCTGTCGTCAGTGCCCAAACTAAACCTGGATTTGTCGCTGAAGACAATTGGGTTCCACTCCTTTGCTGTTCACGACACTACTGCAAGAGGAGACGGCACTGTGGGTGCCAAAGGCAGAACACAACAGTCTGTCCAAATCTGCAGCAGGTATATGAATTTTTGCAAACCCCATTCAGATAAATAGGACGTTCACATAAGTTTCTGCAACAAATCTGCCACATGTGAACATACCCAAAGAGCACACAGGACTTTTTAAATGCACAGAAGATGGAGAAACGGAGCTGCCTGCTTAACCAGAGTCCCAAAAAATTGTTCTTGAACGCCAAAAAAATCCAATGAAAAGAAAGTGCAGAGAGGGGACCCATTTCATTGCAGGGTTTCTATACTTCCCACTGATCAATGGACTAAATGACTTTTTAGAACAGTGATTACCGGGTGCTATGTACAGAAATAACACATCATTTTTCGCTTTTGGAGCCGTGTATTCTAATCAGGCTTGTGTGTGTAGCAAAGCGTTCCGATTCCTGGTGGAAACAAGTAAGAAATGTTAGCGTTTCACAAACCCTCTAAGAAAACATCATTTATTAGCAGTTTCTTTTTGTCAGAAGCCGCTCCTCCGTACTATTATTTACCCGTCCTCAGCTGCCAGTTCCACAATAATGTAATTTGCCAGCCATCAGCGTTGTTTGTCTTTAAGATAGAAAGAGGGCAAGATGTTAAAATGCTTTCAGGCCCAGAAACTTGTAGAGAGCAGGGCCCCAGAAGTGGAAAATATATCTTGATTAGAATAATTATACCGGTCTGTTCTTGGTTCGATACAAACTCCAAGATGAATTATCAGCTAATTTCCCCATGACCAAAATGATCACAGGCTGACTCATAATTAGATGCCAGCTTGTATTAAGGCATACAAATCAAAATGGCTCAGTCAGTGAGTGACAAAAGTGGGTTTTCGGAGGCACAGAAGCCATAAACAACACAAGTAGTGAGGGGATTTCTCCGCGGTAGAAAATAACAGCAGAATAAATGTTTATGAGGCACATTCTGTCACCGGCGCCTCTCACAGCGCCACAGAGACCGGGAACAACTAAATTAAACTGGCACCTAAAAGACAAGTTGATATAATTTTCACAGATTCAAGCGAAAGAAAATTGTAGCTTAAAGGTAAATCCGTCTTTCTAAGCAGACAATTAAAATGATGTTTTGTTTACATGTTGTTTTTAGTGCCTTTAAATGGAGCCCTGCCATTTACAATTACCCTTAAATATGGAGAAAATACCACAATTATGCCACGGGCAGAGGTGGAAGAGGAGAGAGCAGCTAATTGTGTAGTGCGAAAAGTACAATAACCATCAGTACCAGGGCAGTAATGAGGATTACAGAGTTTGCCATACATAGCCTAAATACTATAGGTGAAAAGGTTTGGATTCTTAATGGTGTTGCCCACTTTGGGCACATACCATAAGTAGACTCTCTAAACTGCTTATGCTAGGACCCCCAATGATCAGCTGGCATGTGCGAGAGAACGTTGCAGCAAGTGTTCATATCCATGTAGCTCCTTAATATTTTATGTAGTTTTTAGAAAACTGTTTTTTTTTTTTAAACTTTTCGGTAACCCCTTTAATTTAGAATTCTGTAAAAGGCTTTTTGGAAAAAGGTTTTCTAAACCAGACAGCTTAACCACTTAAGGACAAAGCCTAGTTTGGTACTTAAAGTGGTTGTCAGAGTAGTAATTTATTTTTGGTTAAAACCCCATTCTACGTGCAGTAAAATAGTAATATACTGACCTTACCTGGCGCCGCCGCTTTGGTCTCCCCTCGAACGTCACATTTATCGGCTGCCCCAGATTTACGGAACATCAAAGGCCGCTACAGCCAATGACAGAGGTCAGCAAGAGTGACAGCTCCTCTTACTGACTAGAACCATCATGGGACTCCTTCAGCAGTTCAAAGGCAATGCAGTAAGAAAAAATTCCCAGCGGTTTTAGTGTTACAGGGGTTGTACCAGAATATCAAGTTATTCCCCATCTACAGGATAGGGGATGATTTGCTGATTGGTGGGGGTCTCACTGTTGACACACTTGCTGATCTTAAAAATAGGGGTCCCATGTCCCCGATCCTCCTCACTGTGGAGTTATTGCACCCCCTGCAGTGAAGGAGACTAAATGCAGCGCCGCTGGTCAGGGGATCTGGTACTAACTAGCAGCGCTGTGCTCACTGGAGGCCATCGGGTAACGTGAAAGAAGTGCCGACAGTACGAAGACTTTGGAGGTGAGAGTGTTAGCGTGGTATCTTTTGAAATCCGCATGGATGGTGCAGGTTTTGACTCTCTTGAATATGGAAATTCCACAGCATTTCCGATACTTGTAAATATACCCCAATACTGTATGTAATGTCTAAGTTTGCCTGTTCATGTACCCACCCTCTGACTTGTAAAGTGCTTTGGAGTATATTCACTCTACAAAAAAAAAAGATTAATATGTATACAGATTGTATAAGAATAGATTAATGATCATTATAGGAGCTGCTCTACAGATAAGGTTAAAGGCTCTTTTACATGTGCGAAAAAAAAAATACTGCTGGATTTTAATCGGTTGATAAAGCTAACGAGTCTGTTTTTTCATTGTGTTTCAAGCATCTAAAAAAAACCTCTCTATATCTTTCGCTAACTGGATTCAGAGGGCTGTAAAAGCAGCCACACTTTTTTAAAGAGCCTGTATCACAGCTGAAATACCGGATTCTCTTGCAGTTCCACTTAAAGGCAGCCTGTCACCAGGTTCCCACTGCCCAAACCGTGGACAGCATGAACCCGGGACAGGTATGCCCATTCAGCTCCTCCTACTTCAACTACTGTGTTTCAGAATAAACATACTTAGAAGTTTGACTCTGAGCTTAGCTGGAACAGAGCTCTGAGTCACAGAGGCGGACCGCACCAGGCTTCTTCCCATTTACGTCAGCATGAGTGACAGCTTCTTCTCTTGACAGCTTTGAGTCATACTTCTAAATATGTTTTTTTCTTTTAAACAGCAGCATTTCAGAATAAATAATGATGTGATAAATGGACATATCTGTCCTGGATTCATGCTGCTGGTGGTTGTATGAATCCAGTGATAGGTTCACTTTAACCAAACCTAAATCACCACAAAACCCTATGGCAACCCTCAAACTGGCCTAAAGGTAAGTTTAGATATATCATTGCACATAACTAGCCTGTTAAGATTTTGCAGAATTTTTTCTCCATTGACCTTAATCTGATCTGTTACATTGCAACATGTAAATGAAAAAAGCTAGCGAGCTGCAACCCTGAACACAATGGCGCCTGAACAAAAGCATTTTAGTAGCAGTTCTGTGTTAATAAAAATGTTCCCTCCGCTTTAGTGCTAAAAGCTTTCAGGGCTGGTAAAGAATGCTGTAAGGAATAACTCACAGGCTGACAGCCCCGGCTCCCCAGTATTGTCCCAGCGGTTTTATTTAGGAACACAGAGGTTGTTATGGCTCAGTGCGGTATACACACGGCACAGCTGGTATGGGAGGAAGTTCTGAGTGGGGTCATGTGACTACTATATACTGCACTCTGATGCAAACCCACGGGATATTTACTCAAGTCATGAACTGGACCCTTTCCAGATAAACACCAGCAGCCCAGGTGTTTCCTGCCCTTCCCCAGGCATTGTTCATGAGCACCAGTCAATAGGAATTACTCTTTACGGCCTGAACCGGGCAGTCGGCTTTTATATGTAGATGATACAAGAGGAGATGTATCTCTGTAAACACCTGTAATGATGGTGCCCCTGAACAATCATGCGGAAAATGAGGCCACATTATATGGCCAAGTGTTTTTATCTTGACCAGATATTATTAAAACAACGACTCTGGTAGAAGACTAATTTCATTCATACATGACATTCAGTTTGGTAATTCACCTTCCTACCAAAAGTAATTGGACGCCTGGGCAAGAATCCAAAGTATTTATTTACAGATGTTAATACTTAATGCCATAGCATTACATCATACTGTGCAGGACAGATAGTTCGTATCTTGCGACATTCGTAAGTGGAATGTTCGCAAGTAGGGGACTATCTGTATTATCTGTGGCATACTTTCTACTAATGTCTGATTCACACTATATTGACAGACGTATTTGGACACTGCATGTTTTTCAGATAAAGTGCTTTATTCTTCTATTTACTAACATGTCTGCCTTCTTTTGCTTGTATTACAGCGACAACACGTTGAGGCATACTTTCCACAAGTCCTCTGTAGGTCTGGGCAGGAATAGCTCGCCATTCCTCATGCAAGGCTGTGAGAAGAGATTGTCGTGGCGGTGTCGTACCCGTCGCTCCAGTTCGTCCCACAAGTGATCGATCGGATGAATAAATAGTTATTACAAAATGAGTAGCTTTTTACTTTCCCCCATGCCCTTCCCAGCATATCGTTCAGCAAACTCAGTATTTGCATATTTGCCGATTTTTCTGCAGCATCCAAATACTTTTGTCCATATAGTGTACTTCAACTGGTATTTCCCCTCCATTCATCCTGCAAATGTCTAGTGAGTTATTTCAAAGAAGATGCATTGTTTGTCTATAATGGTGCAAGAAGCGTCATCGTTGGGCAGCTGAGCAATGGAAGAATGTTCTATAGAGTAATAAATCACGCTAATCTATTTTCAGATCAGATGGATGTAACTGGGTGTGGAGGATGCCTGGGGAACACCTTTTGCCTGAGTTATGCCAACAGTTAAGTATGATGGAGGTTCCATTATGGTTGGAGGATGTTTTATGTGGTCTCGGTCCATTTATTGTAGTGGCAAGAATTACGAATCCGAGGTTGTACCTTGACATTCTAAACAATAATGTGCTACCAATAAAGTGGGAATACTCTGGGAATGGTCCGCAATACTTGCAACAAGTCCTGACCTGAACCCTACTCAATATATCTTTGATACGAACTAGAACATTGGGGCAGAAAATATGAACAACGTCCATCTTCTTTGTGAGAACTCGCCAGACATTTGCAGGATGAATGGAAGAAGATACCAGCTGAAATGTAGAAGATATACCACAGAGTATCCAATGTCATTAGGGCCATAGGAGCCACACTAGATATTGACATAAGGAAATAAATGCTACTTTTGATTCTTGCTCATGTGTCGAATTACTTTTGGTAGGATAGTGAATTTATAGGTGTCTTAGCTCTATTTTTATAAATAGCTCAACCTTAATATCATATAATCAAAGAGTTAACTCACTCTATAGCAGGCCAAGGAGGTGTTAATCAGCTCTTGTCATAAACGAGAAATAGATGGGCTGTTCTAGGAATAGTAAAACTGCGCTCCACACTAGTTTTGGCTGCCAACGACAGGAACAAAACTTTTTTTATTCAAACAATCAAAGAACAAGAAATTTTTTGGCCAGCATACGAGAGCATTTGTAATAAAACAAAATTCCTTTTAAAGGGACACTACCGTCTGCAAGTAACACATCCATATTATTTATATATACACACACACATATAGATATATATATATATATATATATATATATCTATATCTATAATATATATATCTGCTAGCTATATCTATGTAAAATCAATAATGTAATACTGCAGTTTTCATATATGCTGACACCTAGTGGGCAAACGGGTTATCACTGCAAACTGCTTAAAAAAATCATTTCTTTTTACAGCCTACAGTGAAATTTTATATTATCGCTTAATTATAACTATTGGACAGGAGATTAAGTAGATTATTGTATGGATCGTTTTCATACCAAAAGTCCTGGAATGCTGTTAAGTGTTCTCAAGCAATTTGCAGTACTTCTATTATTAAAATAAATACCTTTTCATAATTTTTTGCTTCCATGGCCAGGAAGCATTCTCTGGAGAGAATCAGTCTCCTTCCCCCTCTGGCAGCTAACAATATAGTCCTTTCTGACTTCCTCTGCAGAATGAGTTTTCTCAGCTATACCGCCATGCACTGCCGAGACACTGCACCTTCTCTGACAAGCAGGCAGAAAGCCATTTCTATGGCTGCCTTGTAGTGAACAGAAGATCACTGTGCAGATACCTGGCTGTAGAGAGAGCGACTGAGCATGTGTGTCCTCCAGCACTTGCCTCATAGCAGGACATCAACATTGCTATACACCAGTGTTCCCCAACTCCAGTCCTCAGGGACCGCCAACAGGTCATGTTTTCAGGATTTCCTCAGTATTGCACAGGTGATGTAATTATTGTCGGTGCCTGAGACATTGCCACAGACGTTCTTACTATGGGAGAGCCTGAAAACATGACCTGTTGGTGGTCCCTGAGGACTGGAGTTGGGGACCCCTGCTATACACTTTGAGCAGCCGGTAGCACCATACTGTGTCATAATAGTGGAAAAAACTGGATCATTTTTACCCCTTAGTCTTAGATTGGGCCATCGTGTTTTAACTGGCATAGCAGTCTACTGCCAGTCAGGCTCCTGCTGTAACAGGAGAATCCGCTGAACCCAGCTACTTAGGACACGAATGCCTAATACAGCCCCTACACTACTTTGAAAAGTTTGTCCCAGGAAATAAAATTATTCCTTATTGGTGGGGTCTAAGGACCCCCCACCAATAATGAGAATGGATAGGCCCAAAAGGTCCCTGGATAAATAGAGTAATCGTTACACATTTGCACTGCTGCTCTCTTAATTTTAATGGGACTACCAGAGATAATGGAGTGCTTGTTTACAGCTACGGTATCTCCATCAGTTGCAAAGAAATGAATGGAACATCAGTACCCATGCAGGTTTACTCACATATGCAGTCCTTGTGACCAGTGAAGGTCCCAGCGGTCGGACCTCCACTGATCAGATACTTATCACCATCCTGTGGACAATCCCTTTAAATAGCCCTAAAAGGAACAGTGAACTTTTGCATCATTTTACAATACTTTTTCATAGTCTTCAAAATCTGTGCTATATATCCTAATATTAAAATTTCTGATATTGCCCATTTGTGGCAAACACTATTAAGCAACACTGGGTCTCACCTGTTGGCCACCTCCACTTGTCTAAGAGAAACCGTGGCGGACAACAGTATTAAAACTATATGACAGGAAGGCTAGAGACATTCATTTAAAGGGGTTGTCCCGCGCCGAAACGTTTTTTTTTTTTTCCAACCCCCCCCCCCCCCCCCCCGTTCGGCGCGAGACAACCCCGATGCAGGGGTTAAAAAAGAACACCGCACAGCGCTTACCTGAATCCCCGCGCTCCGGTGACTTCTTACTTACCTGCTGAAGATGGCCGCCGGGATCTTCTCTCTCGGTGGACCGCAGGGCTTCTGTGCGGTCCATTGCCGATTCCAGCCTCCTGATTGGCTGGAATCGGCACGTGACGGGGCGGAGCTACACGGAGCCGGCATCCTGCACGAGCGGCCCCATTGAGAAAAGAAGAAGACCCGGACTGCGCAAGCGCGTCTAATTTGGCCATTAGACGCCGAAAATTAGACGGGCTCCATGGAAACGAGGACGCCAGCAACGGAGCAGGTAAGTGAAAAACTTCTTATAACTTCTGTATGGCTCATAATTAATGCACAATGTACATTACAAAGTGCATTAATATGGCCATACAGAAGTGTATAGACCCACTTGCTGCCGCGGGACAACCCCTTTAACTAACATGGACTAAACAGAAGCATATTTAGTCGCCGTGGGAATACAGCTCTTTCTTGCAACCAGCAAGGACATCAAACACTTTTATTGACTGTTGAGGTGTCGCTTACAACTTTGTTTCTCCATAGAGTAAATCAGGATCGCAGAGTAAGTTTCTGATAGATCCATCAAAGTTCTAGTCTTGGCCTGTGTCTTTGTATATTTCCTTCAAAGTAGAGCTACAGAAGTAAAAGTAAACTCCAAGAAACCTACTTGGCTACTAAGTTTCTCTGAGGAGGCAGACAAGAATTGGCTGGTAAGCCCATTTCCAGAATGTAGGTCATTTAAACTGTGACTAACACTGATAAGAAGTTGTTGCTTCTGGGTGAGAAAGTAAAGCCCAACTCCTATCAAGTCTGTCACGCCGCATTAAACTGTAATTCCCGGGAGGTATTTCTCAAACCATTAGCTGCCTGTACAAGGCCAGAATGTGCCTATAAGGGGTCTATCTTGGTCCTGAACACTTAGTTACGAGCGAGAATTGGTCACAGGAATTTAATTTGGCATGGAATATTTCAAAGAAATTAGATGATATTTTTCCTGGAACGTTTATTACCAAATTTATAGAGGCATAATAAGAGCAATGGAGGATTAATACTTTAATTTCAGCTCTACGGTCACAAAATTTTATTCTGTCATATAAGTTATTGGCTCAGTGGAGGTTTCGAACTCCAGTCCATCAGGTATACTGGGGTTGACCACTGCCAGACATGAGCAAATCCAGTAATATCATTTTCTATGAAGAAAAAAAAGCTGCAAAGATATCAAAGTATGGAATATAGTAGAAGAAGACATGAACTTAAGGGAGAGGTCCAGGACTAGAGGGAAAAGAAATCACCCTTTTCTTGTAGGGGTAACGCTACTCTTATAGTTGTAATGCTCACTAATATAGGGCTGACCTGCAATACCAGAAACAGCCCATGGACAAGAGTCATGCTACTTTAGTGGTTAAAGAAATGATTGTTCCAATTCCGCATGCGGTAGCCCATAGCAGATTAAGCCCCTGCCCGCGGCTGAGCAACCCGCTTACCCCGTCCAGGTAGTTTTTTTTTCTCTTCTGTGGATGTGTGCAGAAGTGGCATTCGGCGTGCCGCCGCACATGTGCAGTAAAGGTTTTTTCCCCAACTCCTGCTTTCCCACAGAATCTGCGACCTATCCGCAATTCAATTGTGGACGGGCCACAGATCGGACGGCTTCCATTGACTTGAATAGAAACAGTCTGTGCGAGATCCGCACTAAATTGGAGCATGCTACGATTTTTTTTTCTGGACCAAAAAGGCTCACAAATCAAATCCGCATACTTTATTTCACTTGCGGACGCCCATGTTTCCCTATGGGTGGCTTGATTTGCGGATCTTCCGCAAATCAGACCCCCCCGTGGACACTGGGCCTTAGGATTACAGTGTCATGAAATAAAGGGTTTCCATTGTCTAACTACTTTGTGGGTTTCGAGATCTCTGCTTGCTGTCATTCAGCAGTAGCCTTCATTGCTTACTCTGCTCTGGTCATGCGATGTGATAGGAAGAGAAGAAAAATTAATCTAGATATGGAACCTCTTAATGGCTGACAAATGAAATGATGCTATAGAAAGCTTCCCAAAATACTTAGGTGTGTTCATACGCCTTATAACAGGAGAGATCTGAAGAAGTATACATATATTTTAGTGCAGTAGCTTTTTTTTATGAAGGTTTGTATGCCCCACACCATTTTATATTTTTGGCTACAAAAATCTCAGCTACAGGTAACTATTTTTCTTTTTCTTTAATTTTATGGCGATGAGACCTGCCTGGTCAGTATATGTGAGCGGTCACACAGGTACAAGGCTCATTACAAGACACAGCTCCGATCCCTGTAGTAATGAGCTGTGTGCCAGTCACTTGCCCATGACAGAGTGAAAAAATATATCTATTGAATGACAGCAAGCAGAGATCTTGAAAAGCACGGGGAATTACAAAATATATAGGACACTTGTATAACTTTTCATTATACAATGCATACACCTCAATTACAGAAACTGTAATATCCCTTTAAGCTGGTGCAGTCAAAACCAGGGACCACTAACATATGGCAGCTATCAGCCAATTATAACATTGCCACCTGCCCTGCTTTAGATGCACTGAGATGAATCCAGGTATTTAATGGAGTGTGGCACTAGTCATTCGGCCTGTGGCATTATTATCCCATTTTAGCACTTCTATATAATGTTAATGTGCATATAAAAGACTCCCCATATCTCATGGCTGTGGAGATAGCCATTATGATATTCCGAGCAATAAGGGAGCGATACTTTTATCCTGTCCAACAACTCCCAGACCCTGACACCAAGAACCGTCATCTATCAATGTTCATGCCGGGTTCTTTTCCTCCTTCTTTTATGACATATCATCCTTCATGTCTCACTTGCAGAGATCTGGAAGATGTGAAAAGCCTTCTTGGCAGTTAAGCACAATGTAACAGCTGTAAGTGTTTAGCTTGTCAAGAACAGTGACTTACAGCCCAGGAGACAATGCTTCATCACCACAGAGGACAGATTGCAAGTCGATTTCTAAAGCCAACATGAAAAAATAACTGGAAACCCATCTATTGGCTTGAGAAGCCCCAGACGAGGCCTTTCATCTATCGCTGCTCAACACCATATTAAGAGGTGCAACAGCCACAGATACAATACATGTAGAGAGGCTTTAACCCCAGAAATTTAGTTGCATGTGCAATCTGCCATTGATGGAAAACTTCCTAAGCAATTAAATAATGCTTTAGTGGCAACAGGCAAAAACACAGCTGCCCATACAAGGATGGCTGGCCCAGCAACATCATAAGAGTGCAATAACTTCCAAGACAATCCATCCAACTTACTATAAAAAAAAAAAAGTTTTGTACCGTGTTAGCCAATAGAGTAAAGTGTGATTGTTCTCAGTAAGAGAAACCAAGTAATCTTGTAGATATGATACCTTTTATTGGCTAACAAAAATACATGTTACGGCGAGCTTTCGGGATATCGCCCCCTTTATCAGGCTAATCGATGAAACTGGTTTGGATGGCACATCATTGTAACATACAGATGCAGAGGGGACACCCCTCTTGATCTAATTTCTGCGTGTGAACATTTATTTAGCCATTAAAAGGTATCATACCTACAAAATTAATTGGTTTCTCTTACTGAGAACACTCACATCCAACTTACTGTAATGATGATACAAAACCTTTTATAGAATATTGGTTTACTGCGCTATAAAACTGTTCTGAATCATTGGACTGATTTATAATAATGAGAAACAATCTTGAGATCCATCAATTTACTAAGAAATAGTGACACCAATGAGGCATTCCATAGCTTCCACCTCTCCAGTCTTACCAACCGCTGTGCGACATAGGCTGCACATTGACTTAGTACACAGCCTAGAAATGACAAATTCATTCAAACACACAAAAGGCACTGGAAAAAATAATTTGACAATTTCTTTGACCTAAGACGTACGTGTCAAACTCAAAGCATGTGAGTTGAATGTGGCCTGCGCCCCATCATTTTATGTGGGCCGCAAGGTCCAGATGCAGAAGAGCCTCCTCTTGATTGGAGGGACCTGAGCTGTGTGAGGAAGACCCTCTGGCGCACTGTGGACTTCTTTGCAGCCTGCCGCTGGGCACCAGGGTAGCAGCTTCCCTCTTGGTACTACACTGCGATGTCGGGTGCATGCGGCCTAGGCATGGTGTACACTCCCCTGGCTTCTCTCACTGAACCTATCCTGTATTGTAGCATTGTCTGCCGGGGCTCAGACTGTGAGAACAGTCTGTTTCAGCCTGCCTGTCCCTACCCTGTAAGGCCGCCTGAACAGTGGTCGGTGTCCACACCGCTGTTCTGCAGCGAATACTGTCCATAATACTGATGTGGTCCTTGGTGAAAATTAATATGACACCCCTGATCTAAGGAGTCATACACATGGAGTTCTGTGCGGTTCTGTACTGCAGAATATTACAGGACTCTATGTTTCACCACACAATGCCCATAACAGCAATATCCATATACAGGCTGGAACTGACAGCACAACTTTTTTTTGTTGGATCTGTATGAAATTTGACAACAAATCTCCTCAATATGAGCAAGTAGGAAATCTGAGACATACAGAGGTAAAGTAGAGGCCTCATGGATTTTTATGGCAGCCCTATTACGGCTCTGTGCAAAACAGAAACCAGTTATGTCCATGTGCACAAGATCTAAAGTGTACCACAAATGCTCCAAATTGTTTTAGCCAATGTATCCACTGACATGTGGATTGCAAATGCTATCATTCTGATATCTAAAAAGGAGGAAGGGCATTTACTGCTTAAGGTCCATTTAGACGGGACATATGTTGGGCAAACCTGACACTTCTCCCCGCATACACTTGCTCTCTTGCTGTTGCACAAGAGCTACTGTAGTATCACTGGCTCACTCACAGAGCGGCCAGCAGGTTGGCGGGGGAGGCTGCAGATTTCACTCCTCACGCTTCCCTGCCCCACTCCATTGACTTAACATAGCAGCCGTTCAGTAATGAGCGGTCACTATGTTAAGTCAATGGAGAGGGAGCGCGAGGAGAGAAATCTCCTGCAGCCTTCCTGCTGTGAGCCAGTGATACTAGCTCCTGTGCAGCAGCACGGGAACGAATATGTGCGGGGACGAGGGTCGTGCATACTTTGCCCGACATTCGTCCCGCCTAAATGGGCCTTTAGCCCCCTCTAACATTTGGTATATGAACACTGATCTCTGTAATGTCTTTGTGAGCAGCAGATATGACAGCTCACAGTAACAGCAACAGAAAAATGTGATTAGATATGCGTGACATATTAGTTTGAATGCTTTGCATTGCAATTGGCAAGACTGAAACTATACATTAACCAAAGCAACAAATGAGATCTATGACTGATGAAAGGTGTAACCACAAGAAAAGAAATCTGTTTCTTCCAGAGCAAAATGTTCCTGTTGATTTAGAGGTACCTGAGGCAGACATGAAATTTAATTGCGAAAGTAGATAAATTGCTTTTCTCTTATTTATACAGTAGGTTATCCCTTTCCCTACCAAGCTCATATCCCTGACACTTTACTAGCCAAGAATGCATGATATAAGTCCTTTATACTAATGACTGTATCTCAAGATATAGGGCAGCTAGGGCATTGATTTTAAAAACCAAGACACTTGGCTTTAAAACAAGATTGTAATTGCAGTTCTAGCCATGATACACTCCAGACTGTGTTAATACAGGCTCTAATCTCAGACTATGTTGAATCTAGAAAATCAATCTCGATAATTTTGAAAGACAAGAATCTTGGCTTTAAAACAAGACGAAGGTTAATTCTCTAGCTGCTGTATAGCCTGAGAAAAAACAAATTGAAATAGCGCCCTCTCCCTTAAGATGGTTTTCACTTCAGCATGGAGTAGGGGGCAGAACAGAAGAGTAGAGACGGATCAGATCCTCATTTACAACTATAGATCACCCCAGTAAAGGTTGCAGCAGGGACTTTTTTCACATTATCAGCCCCCTGACTTAATAAATCAGAGAACAAACTTTTTCACATGTTGGGGGACTTTGTTTTTCCTATAGGAAAGGAGTGAGAAGATGATCACTTGCTCATTGACGCACCCCTCTGTACCTAATTAAATTCTTTACTGACCCAATGACCCAGATATTTACCAGCATCTGGATCTCTGCACCAAAAATATTGCCTGAATGCGTAAACCACACACTTATTAATAAAATGTATGCAGGTTACAGTTTTTAATCCTGATCTTTAGCACAAAATATGCTTACTGCATCAGTCATAGCGATAGTCACTAGAAACTAATGTCAAATACATTCCTGACAGGTAGAAAAGGTTTCCATAAGTCAGAAAAGTGAATTTTCATCCACTGACTGTCGCTATAAAAGATCTTTTTCAACTAGTTTTATAAAAAAAACTCCCAGTATTTGGCTGCATTCAGATGCGCGTAATAAGTCTTATTTTCGATTGTATTACAGACACTACACTTGGAACTCCCGTAGTTCATCAGAACCAGAAAGATACATGAGATTTAGGAAATTGCCAAAAAAGCAAAACTGTCTTTGTTGTCCCTACAAACCAATCACAGAGCAGTTTTAATTTTGTATTCTTCTCAATGTGATTGGTTGCTATGGACAACAAAGACAATTTTCATAAATCTGCCCCACAGTGCTCTAAGACCGCTCTCACACGGGCGAGAAAATTGCGCGAGATTTGTGCATTGCGAGACGCACAACTCTCGCATGAATATGAACACATCGCACAGCGTGTGTTGTGCACGTGAGGTTTCCCATTGAAAACAATGGGAAATACTTGCCAATCCTCCGACATGATCGCAGCTTTACTGAAGTGATGGGAGGCATTTTTGACAGGAAAATGCATCACATCTCCGTGTAAAATGCATGCTGGCGAGCGCGATATTGAGCAGTTTCTTGGCCCTATATTGCACTCACCAGTGTGTAGGTAGCCTAAGGCCGCCTGCAGACGGGCGGAAATTCCGCGGCGTTAATAAACGCAATCCTATGCAGACAGCCGCGGCTTGGCACCGCAAAATCTCAGGCGGCAAACACTCTGTGGCATGCTCTATTTCTCTGCACAGAAACGTTACTGCCCGGCCGCCGGCTCCGGTCTGCGCATGCGCCGGCTGCCTGGCACATGAAAGAGTCGGGGCCACGGGGCGCGGGTGAGTACGCGCTGCTCTCTGCAGGCGCTCGGGTCGGGTCCTGCGGCGAGAATTCTTGCTGCCGGATTCGATTCAGATGAACCGATGAACCGCTGGAGATTTGGGTGTTGCGACTATCATATCAGAGCAAAAAAACAAACACATACCTGTTTTAAGGCCATTTCAGGGTATGTTCACATGGGACAGATTTGCTGCAGCGGACACTGCATCTAAACCCACATCTGTAACCCCAGACCCCTGAGGATGCTACTACGTTGGTGAAACGTGCTGGGGGAGTTCTATGTTTCTTTTAGCTCAAACCCGCAGAGCTGGTGATATAATTTAAGCAGAGTTATTAGTCTGCAGCAGCGACCTGCTTGATATCATATATAGCTACTAGCTGTGTAGGAGAGCTCTATAAAGCACAGAAAACCGCACTCAATGATCTATATTACAGGTGGCTTAGTGCTCCCAGGTTTGCATGGCAGGTGTTTATATTTTTAATTCCTGTTCATCTCAGTATTTTAATTTAGCTAGTTCCATAAAAGTTATTTCAATGAGGGTATTCAACTGATGCACTTGATGCCCTTTGTGCAACTTTGGTGTTAATTATTGTTAATAAGCCAGAGGGGGGGAACACACACACTATTTGTATACTTTATGCACAGCTACCTCGTCTCCTCTTCTCTGGAGTACCAAACAGGGCCCCCCCTCCATTCTCCCTATGGGAGACCGTTCTAGAAGTAACATTGAGACCTATGAGATTATGGTACATACCATTAATATACCATAAATGTCTGAGATGGGAACTCTACCTTTTACTGCAGTCCTTGCGTGTAGTACAGTTATGACAATGTTGCCCTCAGATCAGAAAAGGCTGTGTACCCCAGAACTTCAATATGTCGGACTACAGGACGGAGTAATGATACTTCTAAAATGGACCATAACAGAACATGGTCTGAGTCTGTCCAGAAACTAAACCAGAACAGATCAGCAGGGAAATATCTTCAAGTGTGGAAACTTTTTGAACCCAGTCCAATTCTGAAAGCATTTGTAACATGAAAAGAAAATAACGTCGCTTAATATAAATAAAGCTAATTGTTCATAATCTACTCAAAATTATATGGATGTGTGTTTATATGTGGAGCTTTATATTGCAGCCAGCATAGCGATCACAGCCACAAACATATATACATATATGAACACACACGTGTAACATGTACAAGTCCCTTTACTCCAGCAACTCTGAACAGTGTACATTGTAACAGATCAGCATCGGGCCAAGTAATGTAGGGGAATGTACAGGAAATCCGCAGAATACTCATGGGGTTTGTGCAGTAAATTGCTGCAGATTTGCTATTCGGAATCCACACCGTAAATCGGCAGTAATTCCACCACGTGTGAACATGGCCTTCCATTCAAAGCCGTTTCACATTCTGCTCCTGTATCGGACAGAAACGTCTGCGCCGTATAAACAGTTTTGCTGAATAAATCATAATCCTAATATAGCGGCAGTTTATTAAAAGTGACACGGCAGGAAACGCTCTGTGACGTCCCTGATAGCTCTTGTGAATGGAGATTTACATGCAGGACACACGTCTCCAACTCTGCATATAAAGATGTGCTAATAGAAGTAACCACATTAACCAATACGAATGTCCCTTCACAGTGAGGATTTGCTTTTCCCATTATTATAACCTTTGAGTTTTCCGTTTTACATTTGTCTTCTTGCAAGTTGGTAGATCAGTCGAAACAAATGGCTTCTTTGTAGCTTGACATCTAACTCATGCCTCCATTTAGTGGAGTCCTTTAGATTCTTCACTATTCTGATAATCAAACAAGCTTCATTTTAACCCTTTCCAATCCACTGTCTGACCTCTGAAGACATTATGATTTAAGGCTGTACAGCTCCGATGTTGGAAGACGTCCGTCGGGGTTCTCTTACTGTATATTGCCAGCCTCTCTGCTGTCGGAGCCTATCCAACATGTCACCTCATGCAGTACTGGCTTTAGCCAGCATATAGCGCCGTTGTATAATGGCAGAAAAAGAGTAAGCCCCCTAGGAAAACCAGGATACAAATTGGATTGGAAAGGGTTAAGGCTTGCTAACGGGTTGTATCATTAAAGACTATTCCTTTCAAAATATAGGCACCGCAGGTCCCATTCCCAGCACCCCTATGGCCAGACAGATATTTTCCTTTTCAACTGTTACTTCAGAAGAAAGTACTACATGACAGCCTTATGTAGGACCCCTCTGATTGTTTTTGCCTGTTAAGGCATATAGCTGAGAGGTCCATTCCATCTAGTTTTTGTTATTTTGGATAGAAAAAAAGTCCTGCTGGTTAGTTTTTTTTCTTCCATTAAAAAATGGAAGCCAGACGGAATAAAAGCAAACTGAAATGAAACAAGCCCCATTGAAATCCATGGGTTTTTATTGGAATACTTTTTTCCGGTTTCCTGCTCTTTGGACAGAACAGGAAATTTAAACGCTGGTGTGAACCCAGCCCAACACGTCTCGGGGGGCCGTGTAGAGCTTGCTACTTTTACATAGTACTTGCACTGTACCAGGTTCTATCTGCACACATAATCAGAACGACACTCACCCTACCTCCAGGAGGTTGTCCTCCTCCAAACTGGAAGCCAGGCAACTCTGTTTAATGGCAACCGTAAATGCTGTAAATATTTAGCGATGACCCTGTTCTCAGCAGCCCACAGAACACAACACAATAAAAGTGGAACTAGAAATACAAAGGGTAAAAGGTAGTCAAATACAGTAAGGGTGGTAAGCGTTAACTGCCTTACAGCCGTAAGAGTTCAGCACTGAAGTATCATGTATATTAATGGGACAATCAGGGCTGACAAATATATCACTGACTGGCCTCTTCTTGGATCTCTAGCATGTTATAAACATTAAAGGAACAGTCCAGGCTCAACTGATACAATGTGTTATACTTTGTAACTTTTGCTGTTTGCAATGTAATGCTGTAAGGTGAAAGCTACTCCGGACTTCATTAAAATAAAACCACATTATTGTTTAAATCCATGCTCTCACTGGTTTAATACTAAGTACAGATTTATCAAAACATACTTACAGCATAATAATAATTATAGCAATAAAAAAGGAAAGCTACAACAACAAAAAGTTTCAAGTACTAGCAACCCAATAAATACTTATGGGTTCAAGGCCAATGAGAACTGACCAAACGAATGGAATTTTGTAAGATCAATTACAAAACTCCTAATTGTAATTATGCTGATCACAGATCAGCATAATAGATGCACGTCCATATATTACAAGATCACTGGAGAATGAGCTCCATTGTTATCCACGACACGTTGGTCAATAACCGTCGTCATCATCCAGCTCACAACCATAATCTGAAAAAGAAAAAAAAAGTGGAATTTTAGGCTTAACGTGCAGCTATATTACAATGGCAGGGAAGGAAAGTTTCATGGTTTTCTCTTGTTAATCATGGGATTTATGCTCAGATTAATTAACATAACATGGAAACAAAACTCACTGCTAATGCTGCTTTAACTTGTATGAATTCTCTCTTAGTATCTGGTTGCTTTCGGTTGGGCAGTAAAAGAAGCTACAATTTTTCAAAAAAGTGCAGATATAAAATCAATGAATCTTTATAATAAGTGATCCCTCAAGTTACAATGGCCTCAGGATACAATATTTTCAGCATACAATGGGCTTTCCAGTGCAGCCGTAACTTGAAAAAAATTAAAAATATGTCAGACAGTCCAGATCTGTATCCCGTGCACTTTCAGCCAATCAGCACGATCATTTCACTGGTAAATGCCTGTATTAGTAAAGTGCATGCACTGATTGGCTGTCTGGTAGCGCCTCTACAGTACAGTGCGAATGCGGTACTACTTATTCTATATTGCACTTTACCTGTCCCATGGTGAGCTATTAATTTAACACCGATGAGAACAGCTTGTATGTTTTGTACAGGACCTGAAAAAGCTGCTGTCATCTACATAGAACGTGATTTACAGTTTCCATCAGCTGTCTTGTGTCTACGTGTAAAAACTTGCTATATCTGTATTCGTTATCAGTTTGTCAGTTTTTTAATTACGTCTGGCTGACATTTTAGGGTTTCAAAAACAATGACCCATTTCCATAGTTATTGTTTCAACATACAAGATTTTCAACATATAATGGTCACTAGAGATGAGCGAGCATACTTGATAAGGCAAACTACTCGAGCGAGTAGTGCCTTATTCAAGTACCTGCCTGCTCGTCTCTAAAGATTCGGGTGTAGGCAGGGGGCGGGGAGCAGCGGGGAGGAACAGAGGGGAGATCTCTCCCTCCCGCTCCCCCCTGCTCAACGCCACAACTCACCTGTCACCAGCGCCAGCAGCCGAATCTTTAGAGACGAGTGGGCAGGTACACGAATAAGGCACTACTCGCTCGAGTAGTTTGCCTTATCGAGTATGCTCGCTCATCTCTAATGGTCACCTATCCATTAAAGAGACACTCCAGTCAGCAGCTGAAAATTGATGTCTAAGTTAGTACCTGAAGGGAATGAGGCAGTCAGAACCAATGAGGAGACAGGGGGTGTCTCCCAGACTACTTCAGGTTAGACAATGTAGCTAAACTATAGTCACAGATCACAACGCTGTCACAGTAGAATGGAGCTAGAAAGCAATCAAGGAGCTAGATCTGAGGAAGACTACTGTAAAGCCGCAGGCAAACACCTACTGTAGGTACTGATCAGTTCCTATTTCCTGACTGGAGGGTTGCTTTAATAATCTTTGTTGAGAGACCACTGCATAGGGCTTTGTAAAGTTATCATTTCAGCTAGTTACTTTTACGTGGCAGCCATACTAAATAGTATTTTTCCCTAAACTAAAAAATTATCAATATATGAACAAGTTGCTATTCAGTCATTTTTGGGTGCAGCAACATGGCAGTTATTACAGCTAAACTTTCAGCCCTCTCAGAAAGTATAAATATGAGTGAGGACGTATTCCTGCATAAGCCTGTCAAAATGGGGTGAGAGCCCCCGCAGGGACTATAATGCCAGCCATATTTCGGGTGCCTGTAGGGGTGTATGTATTTTGCGGGGTGTAGAGTCACAGGCTGCAGACGAGTGCTCTATAGAATATAAGATTCATTTTCCCTATGTGTTACGTATGTAACTCATCTCTTTTGGCTTCATGCAAGGCTGATCTAGCTATACGCATAGTAAGGCTGTGCCTATTGTATATTTATATATATTAAGTATACACACACAATTGTTAGGGAGAAGGGGATGACTGCTGAGGTTGCTAGATGTTCTGAGAAGAGTGCCACAATCTTCTGCCTTGTTTTGTAAAAGCAGACATATGTTTTAAAGCCAAACAATACTAAAAGGGGTTTTTTACCATTAAAGACATTTAATGCATTGAGGTGCAGTCAAAACTGCACTAGAAAAGCCAAGTGTATTTTTGTCACGCCTCTGGATGTCTCATGTGAATGGAGCGGTGATGTGCATGATTGGCTGTTTCATTCACTTCTATGGCACAGACAGAGGTCCATGTATTTGGCAGTCTTCCTCTGTTCCACAGTAGTGAATGGAGCAGTGGTCAGGCATGCGCTCCACTACTGCATTCACATGGGGCAATCGGATGCGCTGATCCTGTGGATAAGGGCCAAGGGCTTTTTATGGGAAAATCCTTTTCAGTTATGACTGACTTTATGTGCAAAGGCTAAGGCATCAGATGGAAATCCAATATTGACTTTATGGTACCATATATCTGTGCTTACCATTGCCTCCCAACAGCTGAAGTGCACTGACACAATGCTCATCCTCCTCCTCCTCTTCTTCCTCTACATCTTCCTCATGGTTATATGCAACCGGTCCACTCTCCACCACTATAGATTGGCTCTCCACAGGGCTACTGGATTCCTATAAAATAAAAGAACACCAACTGCATCAGTCAGGTTGGTCTTTCTATAAGGTAATAACTCTATGGACAGCCCTTGGGTATCCTGTGACTTCGTCTTTGGGGCGCCAAGGGGGTGACTGTCTCATCACTTAGATGCTGTGGCTGCTATTGACCCCAGTATCTAAGGGGTTAAAATGCAGGGATCAGAATTATTTATGATCCTAGTCATTACATTGGGATGATGGTTGTTATTTACAACTGCCACCTGCTGTTGCTGGGCCAGGCACAATGATGAATTATTATATTAACAGGCTTCCTTTCATGATGTTAGAGTGCAGGAAAGAGTTAATCTCTTATGAAACCACATTACCTCTTAAAGGGGCATACCCATCTGAGACTAATAAGTCTAATAAGTGAGGGTCTCAGAGGGACTTGCATCTCTATCGCTCTCTAGTTTTGGCGTCAACGCTGTATCAGTGACTGAATGTGTTGGCTGGGAGTTACGAAAACAGCATAGCACCATGATCTACGTTGTTTTAGTAGCTCAGAAGCTGTGGAAACAACATAGTTCACTGTGCTATTTTATTTTCGTAACTCCTGTTCACTTCTATTGGAGTTACAGAAACAGTGTAGCGCAGCCCGATAAGCTGTATCCTAAGTCCTGACCAGGCCGGTGGCAGTGGAGACCAAGACTAGAGATAAGTGTGCATTTTAGAGGTGGGACCTGCAGCTATCCAACTTTCTTGCAGTTGTGCTATGAAGGTCTCAGATGTGAATACCTATGCCAGTACAAATAGTCCAATTTAATGTCAGTAAGCAGGCAATGTATGGCAATGGTCTCCAACCTGTGGCACACCAGCTACAGTAAAATTACAGCTGCTGCCATGTCTTGAGACTTACAGTTTCACAACAGCCATAAAGCAGCAAGTTGGGGGCTTACTTTTCTTATAACAAAAGCAGATACTGAGAAATAAGAATTCAGTCAGTTCTAGCAACCAAGCTGTTCAGTAGAAAGTTCTCCAAGATCAGGATAAAAACCAGAGGCCTAAAATCTATAGCAAAAAAAATCCCTTTAAAAGATGGGAAAAAAAATCAAGATAATAAATATTTCTCTAAACAGACACTTCAAGGTGCCATGGCTGCTCACGGAATTTCACGGGCATCTCGGGGACCTTCTGTATTCTATAGCCACAGGAGTTAAGTACTAAACTAGTCATACATAACCAATCCTAGAAAAGGGATTAAGTGGCACAGGGGAAACTTTGTTCCTTGGGACAGATCATGCTTAGAATTTTCATCCAGCATGAGTAATGCTTGTGAGTGGTGTGGAACCCAAAATAAGCTGCTCATCGACTCATGGAGTCCACGGGAAGAAAAGAAGTCATCTAATTAAAATATGACCTCTTCTTAATTATCGTGCCTTTTTCCATCCTGCAGCCGTTCTAAAAATGTGCCATTTTTGTAATGAAGGAGAGTAGAAGTGATAATGTGTGTCCTTAGGCAGCGCAACGAGCCGTCTGACAAGATTATTTTTTTTACCTTATTGCTACCCTTTAAAATGTCGTTATCCAAATACTAAATGTATGATCACTTGGCATCAAAGGAAGAATTGTGGAATAATGAAATATGCCTTTTATAACTCCCCATTATTGTAGAATAAAAGAACTGTGGGTTCTAGTGAAAAATCTCTGGCACACTTAACCAGTTCAAGACCAGAGATTTTTCATTTTTTTCAACTCTAGTTTTTCATCTCTACCTTTCAAGAGCCATAATTTTTTTTTTCAACATATCTGTATGTAAGGGCTTGTTTTCTGCAGGACAAGTTAGATTTTTTTAATGGTACCATTTAATGTACCATATATCATCGTGGAAACCTTTAAAATTGTCACAAAAATACTGCAAGGCGAGACAGGGTATATACAGCAATAGTACTTTTAACTGCTCCCAGCTGGTCTGGATTGGCCAATAGAATATGCTATCAGAACGGATGGACCTTGTTAGTGCCATTTGTCTGGTAATGCAACTCCCCCTCATTCACTTTAATGGGTACAAACCAGATGCAGTGCATGGATAGCAGTGTTGCTGTATCTGGCAAAACAAAAAAAAGGGGCTGCCATGATCACTGGGGGTTCCAACAGCTAAACCAGTACCAATCACATATTTTTGTCTGCTGCACCTACTGTAGAAGTAGCTTATTGACTAGCACCCATACAGGGAGCAATCCTGATTATTGGATAATATAAAGGGATTCCCTAATATAAAAGTGCAGGTTTAGTACCAGGCTGTATTCTAAAACAGCAAGTTACCTTTTTCAATATCAATCTGTGAGGCCTAAGAACAATCTGTTAGAACATAAAAACGATGCTTCATTTCAGAAATCAATTCATTTTAATAACAGGCAGCCAAGGGGTATTTAATATTTCACACGGGATGATTTCAGTTCTATGCATTAAATGTCATTTGCGCTGCAAGCATCTGTCACCAGAACAAGGCATTCCAGGCTCGCTCTATGCTGGCAGACTAATCAAACAGCGGGTATTCCTTATGACTGACCTAAAACTGGCACATGTACGTGGGAGCTCTCACCATGGGGGGACAATATCCCTGTCTCTGTAGGAAGAGTCATCTATTTATGGAGGTTTTTGTATAACCCCAAAGTGAAAGTTGTGGCAGGCTTTGTATGCAGGGCATGTGGAAGCAGTCTCCACCCAAATAACTGCAAGGACTGTAAACAAGACAAGATTTCCGTCTCCCTGCGTTGGAGCTGTAACGTACCCTGACCTTTATTGTAATAAGATGCAATCTGACAGTTACCTGTTCCAGGGCTGCCTTCTTAGGTGGTTGCGTAGAAACCAACGGCCTTAATCTGAAACACAAAATAGAAAGTGATCACCAGTGCTCCTTGGAATTAATTAAAGATGAAGGAGCAAGCGGCGCTCAGCAATATCAGCATACAGCAGCGCACATGAGAAGCAACACGTAATATCCACAATATATCACAAGAGTAAAGCCGCCATATCAAGGTAAAAGCAGTAACTCATAACACCCATCTCCACAGCAGCAGCTGTATATACAGTATATACACAGTACAAGTCTTAGAGGCTCTCTGTTCAGTTACCTTCTTTCATCCCCAAATCCTTAGCAACTAATAGGCCACCTGTCTAACTGGGTCTGTACACCTTCAAAATAGTGGTGAGCTCTCGGCTGAAGGAGCATTTGGCCATTTCTCTCGACTCCGCCATACACATGAACACTTGGTTTGGCTGAGCCTTCATATGTTTTCTAAGGGAAGAGTGGAGAAAGCCGCAGACAGGCGACTCCAGTCGCCATAATAGTGAAGTTGTCACAAGAAGCTATGGTGGTAATGCAGGAGACCCTGTTTAGGATATAAGGTCCTATTTTAGCCCTTCCATGCAAGCTGAAAGAGTGCTAAAGTTAACTTTAATATAATGTACAGTAAGTACTGTGCAAAAGTTTTAGGCAAGTGTGAAAAAAATGCTGCAAAGCAAGAATTTTTTTCCAAAATATAAGGTGTATGTATGATGGACTGCAAACTTATTCAGCAGCAGGACAACGACCCCAAACACTCAGCCAATGTCATTAGGAACTATCTTCAGTGTAAAGAACAAGGAGTCCTGGAAGCGATGATATGGCCCACAGAGCCCTGATCTCTACATCATCCAGGGATTACATGGCAGAAGGATTAGAGCTAGACTACATCCATAGAAGATCTGTGATTAGTTTTTCAAGGGGTATCCTACTAACTTTCCTGCCGAACTCTTTCAAAAAACTGTGTGCAAGCGTATACTAGAAGACATGATGCTGTTTTGAAGAGTAAGGGTGGACCATATAGTGATCGAAGTTACCTTTTGTTCATTCACGTTGCATTTTGTTAACTAGCCAAAAAAGTAACACTTCTATTTTGGAAAGCATTCTTACTTTGTAGCACTTTTCCCACACCTGACTAAAGGTTTTACATAGTATTGTATGTGTTTTATACTATATCTGTTAGTTGCAGCTGGGTTCCCAGTAGATGCTGTGATGGTGCAAACTGAAGGTAGAATTGCTATTCTATGGAAAATATAGATACAGGCACATAAATGCTACATAGTGACAACAGCTATGGGTGTAGGACGCAATCTAAACAATGATGCTGGCGATATGTCAAGGTGAGACTTGGTTGTTACTTCCCAGATTTACTTTAAAAGGTCACAATCTACTAAGCGCAAAGAACAACTTCTCTAATATTACAAGTTAGTAACAAGATACAAGAAGAGGTTAGCTGTAGACCATAGAAGGAATTGAACTCACAAGTCATGTACAAGAACACAATAACGACGTGTGCGACAGAACACAGTGCAAAAATCAAAAAGGTATATAAAACACTGCATGTTTTTGGTGTGTCAGATTACATAATCAACCTGATGTTAACGCTTTAATACACCATGGCGTGGCGGATTTGTATGTAGCGGGATCAGCAACCCTTTAAATGCTCCAGATCGGTGTTTCGGGAGTCCTGAAGGCCCCCATGGCTGCCATGAATAAATGTCTATCAAAATGCAGTATAATGTAATACTATGGTATTACATTATACTGGATGAGTGATCAAATTATTGCAAGTTCAAGTCTCCTATGGGGACTAAAAATAAAAAAAAATACAAAAATAAGTTGTAGTAATTATTAGAAAAAAATAAAAAGGTAGCAAAAGTTTAAAAAAAAAATCCAAAATTAATAAACAAAAGCACAATATCACTGCGTATGTAATAGTCCAATCTATCAAAAGAACACATTTAATTTGCAGGGTGAACGTCATCAGAAAACAAAAAAAGCTACCAGAACTGCATTTTTTTGTCTCCAAGAAAAAATGTAATTAAAGTTAATCAGTCACATAAACTCCAAATTTATACCAATAAAAACAGGAGGACATCCCGCAAAAAACAAGGCCTCACACAAATAAATATATCAACATAAACAAGTTATGGCTGTAAGAAGATGGCAGCAGAAAATAATTTTATTTTTTTCTGAAGATTCTATTTTTTTTTTTTTTTTAAGTAGCACAGCAAAACCCAAACTATATAAATTTGGTATAGTCTTAATTGCACTGACTCTCACAATAAAGTTGCGCCATTTTTGCAGCAATGTGTACGTCCATAAAAACAAAGCTTTCCCCAAAGATGGCAGAATTTTGTTTTTTCCCCCTATTTCACTCCAAGTGCCAAGTGTCCGTTTTTGCCATTCGCATTGCTAGAGCCTGTGATTGGCTGAGAGGTTACATGGAAATTAAACAGCACATGATTGCTACCAGCTTCTTCCAGGTGTGGAGTGGCAGTGATCAGGATAGGTCAGTAATACCTGATCAGAGGGGGTCTGTCACCAGGGACCCCTGACAATTAGCCATTTGGCAGAGTAGCTAACAATCTGTATGGAGCAAAAAGCAGATACTACTGCAAATTGTAGCCCCGAGTGATATAGCAGGCACAGCTCCCACTGCAGTGAATGGTCCTTACTCTCGTGAAATCACTACTAGCAGAGTGCTCCTTGCATAATCTTATAATCGACAGGATGTACAGACTCCCTCATCCTAAACATCTAGTGGATCACATACCAAGAGATGTTCTGGCTCGCATTCATTTCTTCCATATAAAAGAGAAGCTGTTTGAGACGGCAGTTACTTGCACCCTACCAAGTACTGTCCCTATTTACAGATTTATTTACTGCAACTTTGGCATAAAAGTGATAACTGCTCCCTATCACCAAACGCTTAGAGACACTTAAAGGGGTTGTCTCGCGGCAGCAAGTGGGGTTATACACTTCTGTATGGCCATATTAATGCACTTTGTAATATACATCGTGCATTAATTATGAGCCATACAGAAGTTATTCACTTACCTGCTCCGTTGCTAGCGTCCCCGTCGCCATGGATCCGTCTAAATTCGCTGTCTTCTGGCGCTTGCGCAGTCTGGTCTTCTGCCTGGTGAATGGGGCCGCTCGTGCCGGAGAGCTGGTCCCGCGTCGTCATCGTAGCTCCGCCCCGTCACGTGTGCCGATTCCAGCCAATCAGGAGTCTGGAATCGGCAATGGACCGCACAGAGCCCACGGTGCACCATGGGAGAAGACCCGCGGTGCATCGTGGGTGAAGATCCCGGCGGCCATCTTGGAGAAGGAGGAAAGAAGTCGTCGCAGAGCGGGGATTCGGGTAAGTAATATATATATATTTTTTTTAACCCATCCCTTGGGTTTGTCTCGCGCCGAACGGGGGGCCTATTGAAAAAAAAACAACCGTTTCGGCGCGAGACAACCCCTTTAATAGCATATAAATAGGGATTTCCTGTGTGCCTACTAATAACCCAAGCAACACTACCTTCGCTGTTAAATCACCAAAAGAAGGGATTGATCTCTTACAACAATAGAACTTTGGATGTCTCCTTGCCTACTAGAGATTCAACTGGAGGAATGGCACGTTGTGAAACCTCACAAACAAATTCATGGTTGACTTCCAAATCTGCCCTGCTGGAATGATACTATGAAACATTCAAAATTTGGAAACGCCAAAGAAGTTTTACCCCTACTTTTGGTAAATGCCTCCAGAAGAGCTGCTGCATTTCCCTTTACAACTGAAACTTTGTGAAGGACTGTATTGTTGGGTTTTCCTTTTTTTTTTTTTTTATCCCCTTCTTTCCTTTTCGAATACTAGATTTGACCATTGGCTGGTATGGCATAAGAAAACCGCTCCCATGATGACAACTGTGCGCAGGTTTTAACTTCGTTTTATCAGAAAAAAATTTCATAGTACAGAATAGAGATGGAGTTTGGTTAGATGCATGTTACATGACATTGTGAAAAGAGGAGCAATCTGTGTAAATCGTACACATGACATGTAGAGAAACAGTCTGTACAAATATCAGTTGAACGACTAAAGACAATTATTTTCTGAACATTGAGTGTCTGTTGTATTGGTCAACTTAATTTACACGAATAACAGATCATCTGTGCTGGTTGTGCTAAATCACTATTTAGTAAGAGATTAAAGAGTGCAATGAACGGGGGCGTGGCTAGCCAGCAACAGGAGCGCACGCACGGGCCGGGGCTCCTGATTGCAGAGACATACCGGCGTGTTTCTGTCGCACCTGGAGGCCTCCACGGGGCCGAAACAGCTACCGCGGGCACTGCCGGACCGGGACGAAGTGAAAGAGACCCCCCGCGGGTCTCTAGCGAATACCGCGATTTTGCGGCCTACGGAACCGGGCGCATCCCCGGCCTGGAGTTACAGACGCGGCCGACCGGAAGTGAGGGCCGGCCGCGGAAAGCCGCGGTAAACGCCTGCCGAGGAGCACCGGAGGCGGGGGAGACAGTTGCTGGGATCTGCAGAGAGCCCGGGAGTGGGCAGAAGAATCAGGAAAGAGAGCGGCAGACCCACAGGACTGCAGACTGGGTGAGTGACGCCGCGGCTGCGGCCATCGGACCCTGCGGCTCCCCCTAAGCTCACCTACCCCTGTGGGACTGTGATAAAACCCTTGGGGCACTGGAAACCCCCTGCAGCGCAACAGACACCCCAGGCCAGCAGACACACTGAGGGGCCCCCTCCACCCCTCCCCCCAGCCGGACCTCACCTAGGCAGAGGGAGACAAGGGGTGCAGAGGAAGAGAATCGGGGGCAGTGCGGGGGAGGAAGTGGAGAGGGGACGCTGCGGAGAATAACGCGGGGTCCCCCCCCCCCCCTTTTTTTATTTTTTTCCTAAGGGAGCACTCTACTCCGAACCGAGGGGTGCAGTCGCAACTGCCTGCCCCCCCCTCACATTCCCGTGTGTCTCGCCCCCTGACAACGTGGCACCCCAGGACTGTAACTCACTGCCATATGCGCACCCAGAGGCTAGGATCTGAGCTTTTGCCTGAAAGAACCGTGTTAAAGGTGCGCGTAAACTACTACACTATGACTGCACCCCAACAGCCATGCAGTAAAGCTTAAACTGCGCATGAATCCCCCCCTGTGACATCTTATAAGTTCGAGCCTACGGACATTCCCTACTACTATTCTCCAACAAGATGGCGCCCACCAAGCAAGCCAAAATAACCAGCAAGCTGCAGCAATATTCTAGGCCCAGCACCTCAACGGACCCCCGACCCAATGCGCCCTCCAGCCCGCAGAGCGCGTCCCCTGAGGCAACAGCACCAGTTTCGCCCTCCGCATCTGGCCCAACTATCGCCGATGTATTGAAGGCGATTACAGAGTCGCGCTCTGCCCTCACAGAAAAAATTGATGCACTACAGTCGGACTTTGGTCTGCTGCGAGCGGACGTCCAAACGCTGAGAGAGCGTACAACAGAAGTCGAGACGCGAGTCTCCAACCTGGAGGACACTGTTACTCCACTCTCAGACCAGGTGCGCACCCTCAACTCCAACCTCACGGCGCAGGGGAAAAAACTGGATGATATGGAGAACCGCCTGCGCAGATGCAATCTCAGATTCATAGGATTGCCGGAGGGCGCTGAGGGCAGAGATCCTTGTGACTATCTGGAATCGCTCCTCAAACAGGAGTATGGCCCCAAATCTCTGTCACCCCTATTCTGCGTCGAGAGAGCACACCGCATCCCATCAAGAGCCCCGCCGCCCGGAGGCCCTCCACGCACCTTCATTGCAAAACTACTTAATTATAGGGACAGAGACAAAATTCTGGCGCTCAACCGTGAGAGAGACCCGATAAGGGTTGACGGACAAACAATACGTATCTTTCCGGACTTTTCCTTGGAGGTGCAGCAAAGGCGACAAAAATTTGTAGAGGCTAAGAAGATGCTGCGCTCAAAACAACTGGTCTACGCCATGCTATATCCTGCCAGACTAAAGGTGATCAAGGATAACCGCTCCCATTTCTTTGAAAACCCGGAGGATGTCCTAAACTGGCTCGAACAAAATTAACCCGCACCGTGAGACTTTCACAGATGCATATATGATGCGGCTGGCCGGTCATCATTTTCCTAGGATCATTGCAGCATAATAGTGGAGGGTACCTCTCCCCCCCCCCCCCCTTTCTTTTCTTTTTTTTTTTTTTTTTCTTCTTCTTCTCTCTCTCTCTCTCTTTTTCTCTCTTCTTCTCTCTCTTTTCTTTTACCCCCTCCCCCTCCACTTTAGGTAAGAAGGCCGGCGGCCGAAGATAATGAAGATGAAAAACGGCGTGGGCTGCGATAAAACTGCTTTTCTCCTACGTGGACTGTGGGGGCCGGACTGGACTGGGGGCCTACGCAGCGCCCGCGGCCCGTACCGGGCACCTATAGCCTACACGGACGCAGCCCACGCCCACATAACCTTGTCTCTGTTTCTTCACAGGGGGACTTTATTTTTATGCCTATAACTGCTGTTATTGTTCTGCATTTTTCTGTTATAGCCTGTTGGTGACTTTCTCCTGGGGCAAGGCCTTACGCCCCCTACAAAGTCGTGAGTTATGGGATCGAAACCTGTCCAAAGTTCGGGGGGATGGGTAGGGTGGGAGGGGAGGGTTTTGTTTGGGGTTGGTAAATGGGAACTGATTTTGGTTCGTTTTGTAATTTCTATTTGTGGTCGTTGGCGCGACTCTTTTTCGGATGCTTTAACCTGCGGGAATAGTCGCCAGTCCCCTGAAAATGGCTAGCATGTACTTGAAGCTGGTCTCCTGGAATGTCAGGGGCCTAAATTCTAAAATTAAAAGAGCATTGGTTTTTGACTTCCTTAAAACTCGCTCCCCCCACATGACACTACTCCAAGAAACACACCTTAGGGGCTCGAAGACGCTGTCGCTTAAGCGGGCAACAATAGGCTCAGCATATCACGCGACTTACTCCAACTACGCTCGCGGAGTCAGTATACTGGTGGCCAAATCGGCCCAGTTTGCCCTCCGCCAAATACACATAGATCCTGGGGGGCGCTACCTGATCCTACAGGGAACCTTCCATGGCCGCCTCCTCACGATAGTAAATGTTTACCTGCCACCACCTGCTAACATTGAAATACTTCACGAGGTGATGGTACGAGTGGTCCTCCTGGAGGCGGCCCCGATAGTAATCATGGGAGACTTTAACCTGATCTTGGACCCGTTGCGGGACCGCCTCACTCCAGCCGCCTCTGCGCGGACTCGGCTCCCTGGGTGGGCCGACTCCTACTCACTGCAGGAAATATGGCGAGCGAGACACCCACATGACAGAGCTTACTCGTGTCATACCCCGACCTACAATGCCTTCTCGCGCATAGATCTCTGTTTTGGCTCCCCGGACTGCCTCCTCATGGTTCGCGATATATCCTATCTGCCCAGGGGCATTTCAGATCACTCCCCACTCCAACTGGTGCTTGACCTGGGAGTCGAGGGAAGCCGCCCTGCGTGGAGGCTGAGCCCGCTGTGGTTGGAACAGAGAGAAGTACACGAATACGCAGAACAAGAGGCTGAAATGTACTGGGAGGTCAACGAGGGGACGGCCTCGGAGCTGGTGGTCTGGGACGCATTTAAAGCCTTTACCAGGGGATCCTTTACCTCGGCTATTGCCGAGCATAGAAGATCCCTAGGGGCCCGCCGCTTGGATCTGGAACGGCGCCTTGATTTAGCAGAGACTAGGCACATAGCAGACCCCTCCCCGGAAACCACTACAACCCTGGGTGCCCTGCGACGGGAATATAGACTACTGCTCATTGAATACACTAAGAAGAAACTTCTGTATTCCCGCCACCGGATCTTTGATCAGGGAGACAAGAACGGCCACTTACTGGCCTACCTGGCTAGAGAGGACCAGACACTGCCACCGATTACGGCGGTGTGTGATGGCACGGGCACTCTAATAAGCGATCCCAAATTAATTAACCAAACGTTCGCCCAATTCTATGGTGATTTATATACCTCCAGGCTGGGCTGTACTGAAACACAGCTCCTGGCGTACCTAGAGGACATTCCCTTCCCCACACTGAGTGGAGACAGCGCGGCCCACCTGGATAGCGACCTGAGTATAGAAGAAATAACGGAAGCCATTAAGGCACTTCCCAATAGGAAATCACCAGGTGTGGACGGGCTCCCTGGGGAATGGTACAAAAAGAATGTGGAAACCCTGGCCCCGCGACTCCTCACATTATATAATTCTATTATGCGAGAGGGGACATTACCGGACACAATGCGTAAAGCCCTTATAATAATGATCCCCAAAACCGGGAAGGACCCCACGGACTGCGGCTCTTACCGCCCCATTTCTCTTCTTAACAGCGACGTAAAAATAATTGCAAAAATTCTGGCGACGCGTATAAACTCGGTGTTGAAAGAGATCATACACGCGGACCAGTCCGGCTTTATGCCTGGCAAGAGCACGGACATGAACCTAAGAAGACTCTTTGATCACTTATCATACAAACACACTAACTGTGGGAAGCGCACCCTGGTATTCATAGACCAGGCAAAGGCCTTCGACTCAGTAGAGTGGAAGTACTTATGGGCGGTGATGCGGCGGTTCGGATTCGGGCCAACCTTCATTAAATGGATCGAGATCTTATACGACTCCCCAGTGGCCAACATTAAAACTAATATACATGTTTCTGCCCAGTTTTCCTTAAGTAGAGGCACAAGACAGGGCTGCCCTCTGTCCCCCGCTTTGTTTGCCCTCGCCATAGAGCCCCTGGCAATCCAAATTCGAACGTCACCAACAGTGAAGGGATTTAAGCTGAACAACTACGAGGAGCGCATAGCGCTCTATGCAGATGACACCCTCCTCTTCCTTCAAGACCCGGGGGCGTCTCTAGACGCGGCTCTGGCTATATTTAGCGCATTCGGCACACATTCTGGCATCAGGGTCAACTGGGACAAAACCCATTTGTTGGCGGTGGACCCTGGGGCCGCCGAGCTCCCTCTACCCGCCCCGCTGAGTTGGACGACCCAGACCACCTACTTGGGAGTAAAGGTCTCAGCGGAACTATCCGCCTTCTACAACTCCAACTTGGTCCCCCTCCTGGCCTGGGCCGAGGAGGTGGCGATACGCTGGGCTTCTCTCCCGCTTACCCTGGTGGGCAGAATAAACCTGCTAAAAATGAAACTGCTACCAAAATTCCTGTACATATTGCATAATTCCCCTATGCTAGTCCCAAAAAAATTCTTTACCAGGCTTCGTGGGATAGTGCTGCGCATACTGTGGAGAGACACTACACCCAGGATTAAGTTGGAGACCTTGTGTCTCCCGTCGAGCGGAGGGGGACTGGCCCTACCGCACTTTTACTACTATTACCTGGCTAGCCAACTGGTATACGCGGGATGGTGGATATGCTCGTCAAACTACAACCCAGCGGTGGGCCTGGAACGTAGAATGGTGGACCCTACGCAGAACCTTCGGGGACTGCTACTGAGCGGCCCCTCATCCTCGGTCGGCCCGCTGCCCACGCCGATGCTGGTGACGCTGGAGATCTGGCGGCGGGTCACGAGACTGTCAGCTGAAGAGGAGACAGCGCGATCCCCACACACTCCCCTCTGGAATAACCCCAAATTGCCACATTTCCAGCGCCTCCCGGAGTCTGCCTTCTGGAGACGCCGGGGCGTCAATGTCCTCTCCGACATAGTCAGCGAAGGCAAGCTCTGTACCTTTATGCAGTTACGGGTTGCCCGCGGTCTGCCCGAAAATTCTTACTTTAGATATTACCAATTACGAGATGCGGCCAGGGCTCAGTTTGGGGGTTCGTCTGTCCCACTATCCATGACGCGACTGGAGAGCCTGGCGCAGATGTGCAGCCTTGTCAGGCCGCTGTCGAGTTTCTATGCTCATACAGCGCGACATCTGGCCCCACTGGGCGAGAGGGCCGTACAGAGATGGGAGGTGGACATTCCTGATCTGACTTCAGGGGAGGATGAGGATATACTGGACGGATCTGGTCCCCCCCTGGTTAGCGCTAGAGACAAGCTCATCCAAGTCAAGTTTCTACACCGCATATACTACACCCCCTCCAGGTTGTGCACAATGGGCCTGCTCCCTACTGCAGCGTGCCCACGATGTATGGTGGCGGATGGGACGGTCATGCATATGTTTTGGGAGTGCGCGGTCCTACAGGAATACTGTCGAGAAGTGCTTGTCTTTATGGAAACTCACCTAGGGGCACCAAGGATCATGCATCCTGGAACGTGCCTTTTTGGGCTCGTGGGAGACCTGCCGGTGTCCGCGGCAACACGTACACTGTACAAGCTGCTTCTCTTTTATGCAAAAAAAGTGATTCTACTTAATTGGAAACACCCTGGGAAGCCGACTAGGAGCGCATGGGTCAGGGTCGTTAACGCCGAAGTCCCAATGTATAAGCTGACGTATATGGCCAGGGGGTGCCCTGAAAAATTCGACAAGATCTGGGGTGGCTGGGTGAGTTGCTCAGCGACGGTGTCGGGAGAGCCAAACCAGGTGGTAGGGGGGGAGTGAGAGAGAGAGAAGGACAAAAAGAGAGTCATCTGCTCAATTTAAGTTAAAAGCCCAGTGCTCAGAAAACTAATTCTTTTTTCCCTCCGCTATTCCCACAAAAAAGGAGGAAGAGAGGGGAAGGGGAGAAGGGAAATACTTTTTCCTTTTTCTTTTTTTTCTCTTTAAGAGAGTCGCGCCAGGGGGTGGGTGGGGGGGGGGTCTAAGTTTAAGTCTTTGTTTTTGTTTTTTTTTCTGATTGATTACAATTGATCTATCCAAAAGTTAAACTGTTGTTCAGTAATAATCAATAAAGTTAGAGTTTTAAGGGGGGTGAAAGAAATAAAAAAGCACTAGCCAGACATAGCATGCTAAGAAGAAATATACCTATGTATGCAGGCGGAGACTGCCTCTACCCTGTTTTCATGCAATGTACTGTCTGCTGAACCTGATACCTGTGGTGCCAATCATCTGTATTTATATGCTTGTTTATTCCTGGCTAAATAAAATTCCTTTAAAAAAAAAAAAAGAGTGCAATGAACAGAGTAACGAGAGAGAGAGGAAAAAGAGGAATGGGTCATGTCCTGGTGTTAATCTGGAGATAAAGTAATTGACGAGCCAGACACCCCATGTCTCCTGGAACCTGCCTGGGCAGCCTCTATTCTGGAAGACGATTTTTTCCTAGGGAATAACAGTATTTACCAACTTAATCCAGTGTGATAGTAGAGGTGGATCTGCAGCCATTCAATGGAAGACTACGACTTTGCGAGCCAAGAATAGTACCTTTTTAAGGAAAATACGTGTGTTCTTGGGCTAGAGTTCTTCTGTTAAAAGGCCAAATAAGATTAATTGGGATCTAAGTTTATGTTAAAAGGGGGCAATAGAAGTGAGTTTATAAAAGGTAACAATATTAGACCAGAAATCATTAACTGGAGAGCAATCCCAGATCAGATGCCAGAAATTTGCTTCCAGTTGGTGACATCTATGGCAAGAGTTTGAGGGGATATTACCCATTCTATATAGACTACTAGGAGTAAGGTATGCTTGGTGAATTATATAGAGTTGGATCAGTTTATTGTATACAGCGGGAGAAACAGATAGATGTGATTCAATGATGTCCGCCCAATCTTCAGTTGTAAGTGATGGGATAGAGCGCCTCCATTTGTCAAAGGCCGGGAGCGGGTTGAAGCCTATTTTAGCCGAAAGCAGGTGCGTGTAGAGCACCGAAATCAAGCCCCTGGGTCCTTGGGAATTAAGAATGACAACTGTGGGAAATTTGGAGATTTGGGTAGAGGTGGGAGGAACTTGGGTGCTTAGTGCGTGTCTTAATTGAAAAAAATCTAAATAATTGAAGATGTTGGAATTGTAGTGTCTCACGCATATTGTAAACGTGGGGAATACACCATCTGTATATACGTCGCCCAGTGAGACAACCCCTAGGCTCGTTCAATATTTGGGGTCTGTAACCGACTGCAAGGCAATCAATCCAGAGTTGTTCCAAAGGGGGAGGTCGGACACCACGTCCTCATATCTCTGAAGAGATTTAGCCTCCCTCCATACACTCAGAGCTAGTTTATGAAGCGGTAATAAATCAGAAGAATTAGAACATTCAGAGAATTCTAAATAATTCAACAGATTATTGCCTTTTACTTGGTATTCAAGATATTGATCCGCAGTGGGTTTTCCCTGGTTCAAAACCCAAGGTTGAATGTTCCGTAACTGTCCAGCCAGGTAATAAAGTCGCAGGTCCGGGAGGGACATTCCGGCTTGATTTTTGGGTCTCTGTAATGACGATAGACTTAGTTTGGATCGGGAGGAGCCCCATATGAATGATATGATGAGGGAGTTAAAGGATTGAAAAAATTGTTTTGGAATGATCAATGGCATATGTTGCAGTATATATAGACATTTAGGCTGTACAGCCATTTTGACAAGGTTTATGCGTCCAGCTACCGAGAGAGGCAGCTTGGAGCACTGTCTGAGTTTATGTTTTATAGTTTCTAGTAGGGGGATAATGTTATCCTCCAGAGCTTTATTGTGGTCTCGGGACATATTCACTCCTATTATCTGAATGTGGAGACCACCGCTAAGCCGTATCTAGGAACCCAGGAATCATCTTTCGGGTTGTGACCTGTGTATAGAATTCTAGATTTGGACCAATTGACATGTAGCCCAGAAAATTGGGAGAAATTATCTATGTGGATCACGGCTTGGGAAAAGGAGATTTCTGGGTTAGATTAGAAGAGGATTGTGTCATCCACATAGAGACCCACCTTACTCTCGAGACCCCCCCAACTACTGTGGGGGTACATCTCAAGCGAATCGCCAGAGCCATAGAGGCTCTGGCGAACAAGGCCGGGGATAGTGGGCATCCCTGACTGCTGCCCCTAGACAGCCAAAAAAAAAAACGGTGGAAGGGATACCATTTATTACCACATTGGCACTCGAGGATTTGTATATGATTTTAATCCATTGCATGAATCGAGGGCCAAACCTGAAACGGATTAAGCTGGCCTCCAGGAAGCTCCACTCCAGGGAGTCAAAGGCTTTCATCATGTCCAGTGATACGAGGGCCCATGGCATGTTAAATTGTCTGCCAAGTTGGATGACCGTCTGGACTTGATGCATGTTGATTGTTGGAGATTTCCCTGGCATGAAGCCAGTCTGGTCAGGGTGTATGATAGAGAGAATGACCTGGTTTAGTCTGGTTGCTAGAATTTTGGTTAGAATTTTGTAGTCTGTGTGGACTAGTGAAATTTGGCGATAAGTGCTACAATCCATCGGGTCTTTGTTAGGTTTCAATAAATATATAATGGTAGCTTTATAGAAACAGGAGGGGAGGGATTCGCCTAGCTGGGCCTGATGTAGAGTTTTATGTAGTAGTGGAGTAAGTTGTTCACAGTATTACTGATATATTTCTACAGGAAGGTCATCTGGACCAGGGGATTTATTGGGCGCCATGTCTTTGATGGTTTGTTGGATTTCGTCTAAAGTAATTGGAGCTTCCAAAAACGCCACTTGTTCAGTAGAGTGTTGGAAACGTCAGGTCTTGAAGATAGTTAAGAGTATCTAGAGTGGCATTATTGGTAGAGGAGCTGTAGAGGTTAGCGTAAAACTCCCTAAAGCAATTTGTAATAGAATGTGCATCAGTGAGTACCATGCCTTGTGAATTTTTAATCTTAAGGATAGAATTGGACTGGTTTTCTTGTTTAATAAGGTTGGCTAACAAGTGGCTAGATTGATTTCCCAACTCAAAGTAATATAGTTTAGTAAAAAATAATTTATGTTTAGTCTTTTCATAGATTTGGTGTTGATAGAGGCGGGAGAAGCCAAGTCAAGTTACTTTATTAGAATCTGTAGGATCAGAAATACATAGTTTTTCAGCTTCAGATACCTGAGCTTCGAGGTCCCTATTGGCTTGAGATGTTGATTTTTTTAATATAAGAAATGGCAGATTTGAGGCAACCTCTAAGGTATGCCTTAAGGGTATCCCATTTCAGAGTGTAATGGGTGTTGCTGTCATGAGCATCCAAAAATATTGATGTGTGAGTGGGTGTTTGGTCACCGGAGCTGGTGAGTTTAAGCCAGAATGGGTGTAATTTCGAAGTAGAAGTAATCTTGTGGTAGAGGAATTTAAAGAATAGTAATATCGGGCTATGGTCTGATATGCCACGTGGGCAGTGTGTTATGCTGGACAAGTACATCGCCTATGTCGGAGAGCTAAATATGTAGTCAATTTTTGATAAAGTATTGTAGCCTGGAGAGTGACAGGTATATTCAAGGGTAGTGGGGTGGTGTAGACGCCAGAGGTCGACCCAGGCTACACTATCAATCAGCTGTTGTAGAGGGGAGCTAGCTGTGGTGGGGGTTACAGGAGATATTAGAAACCTGTCTATGGCCGAGTTCATCACTTGATTGAAGTCCCCCATACAGGTGACACATGCCGAGGGGTACTGGTGGGCAAATGCTATAGCAGCTTGTAGAAGGTAAAGATTATTATGATTGGCAGATTGTATATGCATAAGATAATATAAGGCTTAGAGTCTATTTCTGCGTATACAAAGATAAATCTGCCTTCAGGGTCTCTGCGGGTATTAATGGGATTCCATCTTAGTGATTTGTGGATGAGGAGTGAAATGCCCCTGGAGAAAGAGGTGTGAAAGGAATGGCTTACTCATTGAACCCATGTTTTTTTTTTTAAAGACGTCAGCTTTCTATAATGAGATGGGTTTCCTGCAAACACATAATATCGGGGTTAATTTGTTTGATAAATGAGAAAACAGCTTTACGCTTAGCGGTGGTGCCCAGACCTCGTACATTCCAGCTAAAGCATGTGAAGGACATTGGAAAATATGATAAAGCTCAAACGGTATACCCAGGTAAAAAGGCATTCTGTATACAATAGGAAGAAGAGAGCACCAGCACAGACTTACTGATAAATTAACATGAACCAAACTATAACAGTTTGAATAGCATCTAGATCTCTACAGTTTAGAATCCTTGCCAGGAATGGACGTGGGAGGGGGGGCCCAGGAGGCGGGGGTTTAGTAGGGACTTGGTGAGCCCTCCCCACGGTGAAGGAGGCAGAGAAAATGTCACCCCCTAGTATACATTTCAGCCAGTTTTCAGTAAATGACTCTGGTTGAGAGCCCTCCGCTTTTTCTGGGAGACCAATTATACGTAGGTTGTTGCGGCACAAACGGTTCTCTAAGTTGTCCGTCTTAGACTGACAGAATTCTGATTGCCTTATAGCTTTCTGTATCGACGCCGGGAGTGGCCTTAGGGAGTCCTCAACATCAGAGACTCGGTCCTTCATCTCACTTATCCTACCCCGCATATTTTGTAGATCTTGCCCTAGCAAAGTAACATCCGCTTAAACCTCATCTATTTTGCCCTTGAGGGAGGATTTGGAAGCGTAGATAGCTTCTAGATGTTGTCGTAGAGTTGGTTCCTGACCCTGCCCAGGGTCGCCCTCACTCTCCCTTTCCTTGAGCAGATCGCACCAGGTCGTGGTGTGTGGTCAGGCGTGTCTACCTGGGAGAATTCTTTAAGCTTTTCGACTGTTGAACAACCCTTAGTTCAGGTACTCATGTTGAACAGGTATCGAGCACGGGAGGTTCATAGAGGGTGCAGGAGGTCAGCTCCAATCAGTCGCCGGCGACGAGCAGCCGGCCCCGATGTCACAGCGGGGCTCATAGGGCAGGGAGCCTCCAGCAGCCCGCGCCGCTAGCCCAGGGCGGCGGATGTCAGTTAGCAGGGCGTTGGCGCGCAGCTCCTCTTATACTCCCGCACGCGATCCCCACAGCCCCGCCGCCAAGATCGGGGAGACGACTCCAGTACAGGACCACAGTGATCAGTCTTAGGCAACTCGTCTTAATGCTGATCATCTTAAATCATGCATTCCATATCTAAATGGCCAAAATAACAAAGAAAACTCACAAACTCCATAGATCTAGCAAATAATTTTCAGCTTTATATGATCTTAAGGACGCCACTTCTAAGTTTCCAAGTTCAAAACAACTAATTCAAGAGTTTCTGCAAAAAAATTCAACTTACCTACTCTCTTTAAAACTCAACACGAAGCTCTTGATTCACCTGTTACGGTAGCAGAGGTGCTCAAACACATTAACTCTAATGTAAATTGTCTTGCCTCTATGGCTTTACTAATGCTTATTATAAGACTTTTCAAAATCTCTTAGCTCCGCATTTGTATTTAAGGCCCTTCAACTGGCGGCTACAGAAGGTTCTTTTCTTAAAAGAATATCAACAAGCCTTAATAGCTACCCTTCCTAAATCAGAAAAACAACCAGATTACCCAAAGAAATTTCAGCCTATCACTATTAAACAAGGATATCAAAGTCTATCCAAAACCCTTTGGCCTCCAGACTAGCACCTCTCTTGCCTTATTTGATTGAAGAAGATCAAGTTGGCTTTGTGAAAGGTCGGCATGCATCAGATAACACTAGAAGGGTCCTAAATCTTGTGCATTATATTGAATCCACATATATCCCTACGGCTTTTCTTGCTCTGGATGCTGAAAAGGTGTTTGATCATACAAACTGGTCTTATGCCTTCACAGCTCTAGAAAAAATTGGCTTTAGCTGCCTTTTTCTCAATGCAATATCTGCATTGTATTCAAACCTTTTGGCACAAATATTCACCAATGGCGCTCTATCAGATGATTTCAAAATTACCGATAATAGTAAACAGGATTGTCCTCTATCACCACTGATCTTTATACTGTCCCTGGAACCATTAGCTGAAGCTCTTTAGACAACGATTATCGCTCAACATTTTTAAAAGCCATCTTTTAGTGATAATTGTTGTATGTACATGCGCCCATCTTTCACAGTACTGCCTGAAAACCATCATTCAGCAGAACAGCTGATAAGCAGGACCGCACACTGTGCTCTGCCAGGGGAGCACTGATGACAGCTGATTACATTGTATCAGCTGTCAGCCCCGCCAGCAGATCAAAGAAAAAGTAATTCGGGAACAGTGGGTGGTGTGTTCCCCGATTACAGGTCCTGGTGACTCACGCTACTAATTGATATTAATAGGCGTTAGTACCAAGTAGTAGTTTATACAAAATGATTGCTCAAAAGCCATCTTTTAAGCGATCATCTTTGTGGTGTAAACGCAAAAAGGTATACAGATCAGTGATTAGGTGCACCTTATATCATTATATGCGGATATTAGCTTGACCCCATCAGATCCCATACCCTTTGTTGACAATGCATTACAGAATATAAAAGAATTTGGACATGTATCTTACTACAGAATAAAACACAAAAAATCCCAAATCTTGCCCATGAATCTTCCTAATGACATATTACACTATCTACATAACAAACATCCGGCATAAAATATCTAGGTATAACATTCATCACCTCACATAAAAAGAACTTTACAAACACAGTTTTGATGCTATGTTGAAAATACTGACGTCTCACAAAGACTAAATTTTAGGTATCCCGGATGGGTGAAGTTACCACCTTTAAAACAAACGAACTATAATCATTCACTTCTCGTCCGTCGTTTATTTCATGCAGGATTAAAAATCGTGGCTCGTTCATTTACCGTTTAGTTCAAATAGCGCTCAGTCGTACAGCAAATGTGAGGGATTTCTTGTTTGAATGAGCCAAAGATGTATCTGCCAATATAAAAAGGCTGTACAAGCGAACTTTGACATCATTCGCATGTTAACCCTTTCCAATCCAATTTGTATTCTGGTTTTCCTAGGGGGCTTACTCTTTTTTTGCCATTTTACAACGGCGCTATATGCTGTCTAAAGCCAGTACTGCATGAGGCGACACATTGGATAGACTCCGACAGCAGAGAGGCTGGCAATATACAGTAAGAGAACCCTGACGGACGTCTTCCAACATCGGAGCTGTACAGCCTTAAATCATAATGTCTTCACAGGTCAGACAGAGGATTGGAAAGGGTTAAAACTATTATCGTTTGGTGTAATCCAGTGTTTCTAAACTCCAGTTCTCATGGACCCCAAGAGGTCATATTTTCAGGATCTCCTATGGTAAGAACACCTGTGGCAATGTCTGAGGCACCAACAATAATTACATTACCTGTGCAATACTGAGAAAATCCTGAAAACATGACCTGTTGGTGGTCCCTGAGGACTGGAGTTGCTTGCATGCAATCTATCTTTATTCTGAAAATGTGAATATATATGGAAAGCCTGGATATTTTGCAATCGATGCATACCTGGATGATTGCTGGATACTTTTGACTCCTTTGCTTGTATCCATCATGTGGTAAATCTCAGGATCTGAGATTAGTTATCTATCCACTTCTGTTACTTCATTGCTCAAATCGATACATGTTATTTTCTTTCTTCAATAAAATACTTACCCTAAGGCCGCCTGCAGACGAGCGGGTCGGATCCGGCAGCGAGAATTCTCGCCGCGCGATCCGACCCGAGCGCCTGCAGTGACGAGCGCGTCCTCACCCGCGCCTGGCGGCCCCGGCTCTTTCATGTGCCGGCTGCCGCGCAGCCGCCGGATGCGCAGACCGGAGCTGGCGGCCGGGTGAGTGCGTGCCCCGCAGAAAATTAGGACACGCCGCGGTTTGTTTGCCGCGCGAGATTTCGCGCGGCCAAACCGCGGCCGTCTGCATAGGAGTGCGTATTTTAATGCACTCCTATGCAAACTTTCAGCGGCGGAAATCCCGCCGCGGGATTTCCGCTCGTGTGCAGGTGGCCTAAGACCTGCATTCCATGGCTACTGAATGTTTCTTATAAATCGTATTTCACATCATACGTGTTGTTCCTTAACGTTTGTATTGTACCTGATTTTGCTATGAAAAATTCTCTATCACTGAAACAGCAATAAACGGAGTAGGTCTCTTAATAAATTCCTAAAACAGCCCCCTATAGAGACGTATAAAGAACCTATTCAGCATAAACCTTTGAACTTAACCCTTTCCAATCCAATTTTGGATTGAGGGTTTCCTAAAAGGCTTTCTTTTTTTGCTGTTATACAATGGTGCCATCTGCGGCTAATGCCAAAGTGTGTGTGCATCAGAGAGGCTCCGACAGCGGAGTGGCTGGCAATAGACGGTAAGAATACCCTGTCGGATGTCTTCTGACATTGGAGCTGTACAAGATTTAATCAAAATGTAGGAAGACATCAGACAGTGGGTTGGAAAGGCTTAAAGAGAATCTGTCACATCTGATAAGCTGCTCACAGCAGGAAACGTGGAGTCTGGAGGTGTACGTTTTGTACTTAGGCTGGGCTCACACAGGCAGATTCCAATTGCAGAATCCATGATCAGTTATCGCGTGAAGGATCCGGGCATTGAAAAGCACGTACTTACACTTTTTTGCTCACACTTGCAGATAAGGAGGAAAAATCATAGCATGCTCTATTTTGCCGTGGATTCCACATGGGCAGCTTCCATTGCGTATGAGCTGTGGGTACCTGCGTCATCACTAAACTGTACTGTGCATGACAGACGCAGTCATCCGCAATACAGCCAAATAAGTTACGCAGGGTCACCGTCTGAGCTCACTGCAGGCTTCCCGCATGCAGAATCTGGTCTGCCCGTATGAGCCCAGCCTTACCCACCTCCCCACACCCTCAATGTCACCCCTGAAAGTCGGCATTTGGTCTGTGAGAATCCTAGAATGGTAGAGTTGGAAGGGACCTCTAGGGTTATCGGGTCTAACCCCCTGCTCAGTGTGACTTTCTTTTTGGGCCAGAGCATGTAGACTCCCATAGAGAACAGTGTATGTGTGTGCACCCATGCGCACAGACTAAAAATGACAGACACACACAGACCGGGCACAGACTTCCAGGTGTGATAGCGGGAGAATGGGGAGCCAGGTAAGCATAAGTAGTACACCTCTGGACTCCACATTCGCTGTCCTTTGAGCACCATAACTTAATTTATGGCGCTTATTGAATGTGACAGGTTCCCTGTAACCACGAAAAATGCAGTTTATCACAAATTCACCCTTTTTTTCCCCCAAGCTTTTCTTCTCATCGTCATATAATCAAGCGATAAACAGTAAAATTTGTTGGTGTGCCAGAAACTGCACATACTTCTTAAGATGAATCAGTGGTACTGCAGAGACTCAACAGGCTCTTTCCAAGTTCACCTAACAAGAACAGAACAAGATTACTTTTTCCCCATGTCATGCCCTTTGAGAATTCGAGCTGCTGCCATGGCCGCCATATGGAACCTTATCTTCCTGGCAGCCACGACCACATCACCAACCATGCAGAGCTGGGGTGCTGTAATGTGCCAGCTCCGGGTCATTCTTCAGAGCGTTGGAGGACGGTGCAGTCTGCAGAGAGTGATGGGCAGCTCCATTTATTTCCCAGCACATGCTAATGTCACTTTATCTGACTTGCAAAGAGTGAAGGAGAAAGGAAGGTGGAGGAAAAAGATTAACTAATCTGTTTAACAAAGAATACTTTGAAACTGGGTAAAGACTGCTAAAATGTGCTAGCTATTATGGAGAGAGAAGCAGGTTGTGACAAGGCCGCTGAACAATGTAGAATAAGACTTTGGGAATTTCTCACCATTCTTGTTCTGTCAATGTGGCCATTGTAATAGGAATATATCATTAACAATGGTATAACCTCAATTACACCATCAACACAGAATAGAGATGTTCCTGGTACATTCTTAGGCACTTGTGGATGACAGAACGGGAGAGAATTTTATGTAAATTATACCGTAGCTGTATGCATATATGCAGCGTGTAGGTATCTGTTATTTCATCCCCTTACTTTATCTTCTCCCATTTATTATTCAGTCTTCACATAATACTACCATTCTGCAACACAGTACCAGCTCATTGCCCTATCAAGTATAGATACACACAAAGTGTCACTTTACATTCAATTCCCTGCCAGATGGGGCATATTTTAGCTCCATTGTGATAGCACTGTGCAGAAAGTTATCTTATCTTAACCCTTTACAAAACTATTGCTTGCTTATCTTAACACAAGAAAACCCATTGTAAAGTAAGTACAAATAAGAGACCCTGATATCACATGTGTTAAGAGTCGAGCTTAAGAATAATGGTCCTTTTACACGGAACGAGCTGTAGGGCAAACGATGCCCGACACTTATCCTAGTAATACCCGCTCTAGTGCTGTTACACAGGAGCGAGTATCGTTGGCATCGCTCACAGCGCTGCTGGCATGGAGGCAGAGTGGCTGACGAGCATTCCCCCCCCACCTCCATTCACTGTAAGCAAACAGTCAACTGCTGTTCACATTGAACGACAGGTCGTTATGTTTTCTGCATGCGGCAACTGAACAACTGAACAGTTCTTGTTGAGCTGCTGCATGTGTTCACACTGGATGATCATCATTCAGATTCTTGCGGGAGTGTGAGATTCTGAATAATCGTCCCGTGCAAAAGGGCAATAACCCCTCTGTACATCAGGTGTGACAAGATACAGGGAGCATATGGGACAATACAGTTATCAAGGCAACTACAGATGGTCCCCGACCTGCGAACAGGTTCCGTTCCAGGAGCCCGTTCGCAAGTCGAACAAATGCTTGTATGGAGCGGGATCGCGGGTGGATCCCGCTCCATACAACGTCGGGTGCAGGCTGTTTCTTACAGCCGGCATCCGGCGGCAGCAGTTCCGACGAGCCGCGCCGCTCGTCCGAACTGTTAACACTTTAAATACCACTCTGACAGCGGTATTTAAAGTGTTAACAGTTCTGATGAGCGGCGCGGCTCGTCGGAACTGCTGCCGCCGGGTGCCCGCTGTAAGAAACAGCCTGCACCCGACGTTCAGGGGGCCCATACAGCGTCCCACGATGAGATCGCGGGACGCTGTGTGGTTGCTAGGCAGCCGGGGACCTCCTGAAAGGCCCCAGGGCTGCCTTATCAGAGTGCCCATCAAGCGCACGGCTTGATAGGCGCTCTGCATAGACAGCCCTAGGGCCTTTCAGGAGGTCCCCGGCTGCCTAGCAACCGCGATCTGACCAGACAGGCTTCTATCAGGCTTGATAGAAGCCTGCCTGGTCCATGCAAAGTATGATGTAATGCCATAGCATTACATCATACTGTGCTGGTCAGATAGTTCGCATCTTGCGAAATTCGTAACTCGAATGTTCGCAAGTCGGGGACTATCTGTATATGCAACTAGTAGAAAGCCCGCCGTAGAATAGCGACTACAATACAATAATTAATATATATATTACACACACACGTGTCCATGCTAAGAAAAAATATTATTAGAAATAATAGTTATAGTGCAAAGGCCAAAGCAACAGGGCGGTCCCTACTTTGTCTCATTCTCTCTGATTGGCAAGTGTTGCTGGGTAGCACTCGCATGGATGTAGATGATGAGGCATATAGAGTTTGTTGTAGATACTATGGTGATGATGAGTGTGAGGCATGGAGTTTGTTGTAGATGCTATGGTGATGATGAGTGTGAGGCATGGAGTTTGTTGTAGATGCTATGGTGATGATGAGTGTGAGGCATGGAGTTTGTTGTAGATGCTATGGTGATGATGAGTGTGAGGCATGGAGTTTGTTGTAGATGCTATGGTGATGATGAGTGTGAGGCATGGAGTTTGTTGAAGATGCTATGGTGATGATGAGTGTGAGGCATGGAGTTTGTTGTAGATGCTATGGTGATGATGAGTGTGAGGCATGGAGTTTGTTGTAGATGCTATGGTGATGATGAGTGTGAGGCATGGAGTTTGTTGTAGATGCTATGGTGATGATGACTGTGAGGCATGGAGTTTGTTGTAGATGCTGTGGTGGTGATGACTGTGAGGCATGGAGTTTGTTGTAGATGCTATAGTGATGATGAGTGTGAGGCATGGAGTTTGTTGTAGATGCTATGGTGATGATGAGTGTGAGGCATGGAGTTTGTTGTAGATGCTATGGTGATGATGAGTGTGAGGCATGGAGTTTGTTGTAGATGCTATGGTGATGATGACTGTGAGGCATGGAGTTTGTTGTAGATGCTGTGGTGGTGATGACTGTGAGGCATGGAGTTTGTTGTAGATGCTATAGTGATGATGAGTGTGAGGCATGGAGTTTGTTGTAGATGCTATAGTGATGATGAGTGTGAGGCATGGAGTTTGTTGTAGATGCTATGGTGGTGATGACTGTGAGGCATAGCATGTAGTGGTAAATAATGCACACACGAGGGGCAGAGTTGTTTTGATAACAAACCACACCACATCAGGCTAAGACGGGCGGGTCGGATCCGGCGGCGAGAATTCTCGCCGCGGGAACCCGACCCCAGCGCCTGCAGGGAGGAACGCGTACTCACCCGCGCCTGGTGGCCCCGGCTCTTTCATGTGCCCGCTGCCGGCGCATGCGCAGACCGGAGCCGGGTGAGTGACGTTTCTGTGCGAGGCACTGCGAGCCCCGCACAGAAATAGGACATGCTGCGGTTTGTTTGCCGCGCGACATTTCGCGCGGCCAAACAGCGGCCGTCTGCATAGGAGTGCGTAGTGTAATGCACTTCTATGCAGGCTTTTAGTGGCGGAAATCCCGCCGCGGGATTTCCGCCCGTGTGCAGACGGCCTAAAGATGTAGATCTGGGGGGTTTCATGCACTTACAATTCCAGAATAATGCATTTGGAAATTAGCTTTTAAACCAGGCATTGCATTCAGAGTTTGGATCCTTTCTTTATCTGGTATGTCTCAATTTACCACTGGAAAATGTTTTGGCACATGGAGAACTAGAAAACGGACCAATATATAACATGTTATGTGATTCAAGATACAGCCTCTTTATGGCTACACATATAATTCGTAAATAATGTAGCTTTACCGTCACATACAATTTTGTCTAGATATAAAGTGCATGTAGTAAGATTAAATACATTTTTAAATAGATCGATTTACTCATCTTTAACAGGATTGTGCCAAGAACTTATGCTTATATGCCCATCAGAGTAGGGTCCGCGCTCAGGACCTGCCTTTGTGAGCCAGAAAGTAGATACTCTCTGTAAGATCGATTCCTGTATGGTAGGATTTTGAGCTGTCCTTGAATAGCCACCATTTCATACTACAGCCATTGCAGGGAAAATACCTGGTTGGTCATGGCTTTCCCCCAGAAAAGGAGTTGTTTTCTAGGGGTGCCAGGAGCAGGATTGGGGCATTTAGCTTTCTAAAATGGAATGGTCTCTGACAACCCCCTTTAAGTAAACTGTAGTTACACTATGAAAAAGACCTTAAAGCCAATTTAGACACAACAATTATCGCTCAAGATTTGTTTAAAAAGCCATCTTTTGAGCGATAATCGTTGTGTCTAAATGTGCCCATCTTTCAATTTTCTTCCGAACAACGGTTTTCAGTTCGGCTTGAAAACAGTCGTTCAGCAGAACAGCTGATAAGACGGACCACTCGCTGTGCTCTGCCCGGGGAGAGCTGATAACAGCTGATTGCATTGTCTCAGCTGTCAGCCCCACCTGCAGAATAAAAGGAATTTATTCTGAGAACATCAAGTGGTCCTCTGAATAAATTCGGCTCCAGGTGGCTCACACACTGCAAATTGGTACTAATAGGTATTAGTAACAATTAGCAGATTATGCAAAATGATTGCTCAAAAGCCATCTTTTGAGGGATCACCTGAGTGTCTAAACGGGCCTCAACTCTCATACAGTGATAAACTCAGAATTCCATTGACTTCTCCTTAGCTATGTTTATCTTTTGGTGACCCCCTGCTTGTTCAGAGTCTGCACAGAGCTGCTCTGTATTCTAGGGAGCAGTATTCACAGTAACATAAAAAAAATACTAAAATTCCCAGCGGTAAAGAGCGCCTAGGAGCATTTTACCGGTAGTTCATCTGAGCTGTCTATATTAAACAGTTTCAGTAGCGCCAACAATTTTACATGCACCTCTGGATTTTTATTCCACATGCTATAACCCAAGTGCAGAATAAGATACGATAAATAAGGTTAAGTTAAACATTCCTAATTTTTTCCATAAAAATTCTAGGATGTAAAGTGTAAAATTAGTTCCAAATTGGACATGTAACACATGTTGTACAGCACTCATAGGATGCCTGCGTTAAATATAGCTTGTATCAGGGCTGCTCTAATAATACTACAATATGCTGTAAACTAAATCTAATTCAAAGCCTTATCTATGCATTCCATAAAACTGCATTTATTGGCCAGTCTAGAGAAGTAATCATTTTGCAGGCGGCACATGATTCATGCTCTGTAAAGCATCTTTCAGAAAGACGCATGTATTAGGAAATCGAGAAGCTATTTACTAGTAATGTTGAGAAGACATTTAGCTGCAGCTAATGAAAATTTGATCAGTAGTGGGCAATGCTTAGTCAATGTTTGTGGATGGAAATTTACATTTAAGTACACAAATGGTTCACTTTGCATTCGATATCACAGGTCTATGTCAAGTACTCTAGTACATGTCCTGTTCTCCTTTAAGGATGTTGACCAGGATAAGAAAAATATGGCCGTTTTCTTCTAGAAAAGGGGTGCACAATTTTTTTTGGTCTGAGGGCCACATTGCCATGCCCAACCACTTTCAAGGGCCGCATTTTGTGCACCCCTGTTCTAGAATCAGCACCATACCTGTTCAAATAGTGTATGATATTGAAGCCCAGCTGCTTTCATACTTCAACAGAGCCGAGCTGCAATACCAGACATAACCCATGAACAGGTTTCTGGAAGTAAGCAGCTATGGCTTCTCTAATCTTCCTCCAATTCCTTTAAATTAGTAGCCAATACTGAATTATAATGTTCATATTGTCCCCTATGACAACCATTAAGGCCCATTTACGGTCAAAGCGATCCATTTGCATAAAGGGTGTAGTAGTAATAATATAAATGTGTTTCTGAAATTAGCCTAGGCAATCATATATATATATATATTAATTAATCCACCTTCATAGGAAATAGCTAGCAGTTGAATGGTTAACAAGCTCAATATTATACCCTGGTATGTACAAGTAGAAGTTGAAGCTAAACCTCCTACATACGGTTCCCAGAGCTAGCGATCAAGGGGAAGAACTTCTTATCTTAAGTACTGGATTCCTTCGGTTCAGATTGGAAAATTAATAAAGTCTATCCTACTTGGGTATATAGGAATTACATGTTCACATACGACATACACCTGGGGTGTAAACATATGTTAATCATTAGCGTCATTACATACTAGGCCAATCATGAGTTGTTATGATGTTGGGGGGGGCGTGCATGTAATTGGTGTGTCATATTCCGTATATCTGTATTGTACTTCCTTTGAATAAAGCAGAAGAGTATTAGGGGCTGATGGATAACATCCGTCAGTTCAAATACATATATTCATGCATGAAGCTTCTCATTATAACCAATCTGGAGCAAACCAGCGAAATCTTCTGGAATATGATTTATTCCCATAACAAGTGTTAATGTTAGCACTTTATAATCTTCATTTGCATGTAAAAGAGCCTCCAGGAGAACCCAGCATGCGATTAATCACACACCCAGCTATGCAAGCAGCTGCATTCTTCTGCTCATGGCTGCCGGCAGATTACAATGTTATCCTGTAAAGATAACAGCCTGTCGTCTACTGACAGATAAATGGGTTTGCTTTACCTGTCACTAGCTGAACAATGAATTTTAAGTTCACCTTAAAATCATCGTTCAATCGAAAAGTACACAATGCCCATGTTTACATGTAACGATTATCGCACATTTTTTAGTTGTTTGAACGAATTTTAAGTGATAATCGTTACGTGTAAATGGGCCTTTACACAGAGTACAGCTTAAAACCACCAATGACATGATTACTAAACTATGTGTGAATAGCATAAGCTTATAGGTCAACAGACAGTGAAGAGCAGTGCATGTATTATGGGCATATCATTGTGCTACTGAAAATGGCTCCAACTGACTACACTTACAGAAAGTATAAAAACATATAATGATGCCATAGGCAGGCATAATGCATACAATTGCCCAGGGGCAGGATTCTCCTGTCCAGAGAAACTGAATTACCCAAAAACAAGGGGCTTAGGAATCGTGTTAAGGGTCATAGAAAGGGAGTGGAGGAGAAGAATAAAACACTAAACCCTTCTTTCCTGGGCGTCAAAATTCAGAACCTATATAAGAAGCCCATTTTGACCTTTGCTATGCCCCCCCCCCCTTCCCCGTTGTTCTATATATGCCACTACACAAAACAACATGCCAAGGTTGCCTGTAATATCACTATGCCACTCCAGCAGCAGCACCGCTACAATGTTATATTACACCACATGTATACAGTAATATGCCCAGAGATTACAGATCCTGCTTAGTAGTGTGGACTTCCTCTGTAGTACTGGAAAGCAATGTGGTCCTCCTATATAATAGTGGGCAGACAAGAAGGGACCAATCACTAAATTTTCTAGTGCAGTTGGAGAAATTGCAAGCCGTGATGTGACTAGTTGCTACAGCCAACTGCTGCATGCAGAAACCTCCTCCAGGCTCCGAGCATCTGTGTCTGCGGTTCTGCTGCCGGTCAGCTATGTACATGATTATATAATACAACGTAAGCTACTTTACCAGCTGGAAAATGAGTTTGGGAAGAAAGATCATGCTGGGCCCTATAGCATTTCAAAATGAGCTCACCGCAGGCCCATATGCTCGGAATAATCACAGCCCTCTACAGCTATAAATGTCTGGGAAAAAATGAGATTGGGACAAGAATGGCATTCAGTATCACCAATTAAAATTCCATTTTAAAGTAGAGCAAAAAGCTCATCCGAAGGCGAGCTCAGCTGTAAAACAGAATCACCCTAGGAAGATGCTAAGAGAGATCGTCCACGTCCGTACAAGGGTTACTTATATGAATAAGTGCGTTCTGTTTGGCATTTCCGGCTGAGATTAAATGCTAGAGGTCATGCCAGAAACTGGATGGACCCATTCTAGTGAATGGGATCTGTCTAGTGCTTTCATTTTTGTTTGGCTTCTAGGATGGAGTTGGACAATGAAAGCTTAAGACACCGATGTGAAAAAGTCCTTAAAAAAGAGCATTCCTAGGATCACCCTGTACATGGAGGCTCAATTGTCTGATGAGTAAGAGTTTGCTCACGTTCCGTTGCCGATTTCCACTATAGAAAAACACCACGAAATTTAGCTGCATTCAGCACTATTTCATCCTGGCAGAGTTCTAGACAGAAACCACATGGATCCCATTATAGTCAATGGGGTCCATTCAGCACCGTTCAGTTTTGTCACATGCTGGCTGACCAGAAGCATAGATTATTCTTTCCATGACCACAAACGGAACAGGAAAACGGAAGCTCCTAGCACTGATGTTGGGCCAGGGTTGCCGTTTTCCTGCTCCCCATACAGAACAGGAAAATGAAAACCTCTAGCGCTGATGTGAACACGCCCTTACCTGATAACCATGTTTTTTTCCACTGGTAAGTTTAAATACTTGTAGTTCCTAACCTTGTATCTTTGCTGTAAGGGAGGTGGCACTAATGCCCTGATGAATTTCTGCTCTTCCACAGCAGTCAATCTGATCAAGTAAAGCTGCAGTATAAGGCCGCCTGCACACGGGCGGAAATCCCGCGGCGGGATTTCCGCCACTGAAAGCCTGCATAGGAGTGCATTACAATACGCACTCCTATGCAGACGGCCGCGGTTTGGCCGCGCGAAATGTCGCGTGGCAAACAAACCGCGGCATGTCCTATTTTTGTGCGGGGCTCGCAGAGCCTCGCACAGAAACGTCACTCACCCGGCTGCCGACTCCAGTCTGCGCATGCGCCGGCTGCCGGCATATGAAAGAGCCGGGGCCGCCGGGCGCGGGTGAGTACGCGCTCCTCCCTGCAGGCGCTCGGGTCGGGTCCCGCGGCGAGAATTCTCGCCGCCGGATCCGACCCGCTCGTCTGCAGGCGGCCTTAAGCACGAGGGAGGAACAAATCAGCAGCAAGGGTTTTCAAAGAGTAAAGGCCCATTTACACGCAAAAGAAGTCTTTCAAACTATTGACAGTTTTAGCGATTGTTATGCATAAAGTGTTAATGGACTTAACGATTATTGCTCATATGCCGTTGTTTGAACAATTTTTGAACAAAAATCATTGCATGTAAATGGGCCTTAAGGAAGTGGCTGTCACACCACCTCAGACAAAGCAGCTAATCTGAGTCACTCATCATAGAGGTTTCTCAATGATTCAGTGCTAAACAGCAGCCAACCTATGAGGAAAAGGTAGTAATGCACCAAAGAGGAACAGAAAAGAGTCAGGTTTTCAGGAAACCTGTGGCTAGTCAGACGTAAATAGCTAATTCCACAAGTCTAGCTACTGCTGTCTGCTCAAGTTAGCTACTCCCCGACATACACCTATCACATATAGCCTATAACTCAGATGCCATTTGTGTGATGAGACAATGTTCTCCAAATGCAATGGCAGATAAACCACCACTGACTCACCATGTGTGGAAGAAACAGGATACTATTAAATAGAACTCAGACTTTTAACATTAAAAACACTCACAAGTGAGGACAGGAACCTATGAGCTTTGGCTAAACAAAGTCTTGGCTCATGTCCATGACTGTTTTCTCTGTGTATCACGCGTGCGTTGCATGCATGTCAATGGAGGCAGTGAACGTCAATGGACTTGCATTGGTCCATGCACACCGGCATGTGGACACTATCAATACGCAAAAGAAAAATTGCAGCATGCTCTATTTGTCTGAATATCATACTCAGCCCTTGTATGGGCTGCATATGATATGCTGTCCATACATAATACATTGTGCACGGGCAGAGTTTCCATATGCATCCCCACTCTGAACAGAGCGAGGATTTAATAAAAAAAAAAAAAATCACTGCACATATTTGTGATGCGTGATTCTTGGGCATGAGCAGTGCCATCTGCAGCTCATATGCTGCGTATGGGCTGAAACGTGTAAAATGCTGTGGCCGTGGGCATGAGCCCTTATTCATAGCATAAACTGTGTTAAAGATATGCATGTTAAATGTATCAGGATTAGCGATGAGCGAGCACACTCGTTTAAGGCTGCTACTCGATCGAGTAGCAGTCTTATCGAGTAACTGTGTACTCGCCCGAGCAGCATGCGGGGGAAGGCGGGGAGAGAGATCTCTCTCTCTCTCTCCCCCCCCCTCCCGCCCCCCCCACCCCCACCCCCGCATGCTGCTCAGGCGAGTACACAGTTACTCGATAAGACTGCTACTCGATCGAGCAAACATTCTGCTTATTTTGGAGCCGCTTTGAAACATGAACCACTCCACAATGCATGTCGTGCGCAGCAGATGATGGCGCGCGATGCAGATTCCAGGATACGATGCATAGACAATGTTACAAAGTAAATATTGTATATTTTTGTAACAAATAACTATAAAGAAACAATATTATGATGTCAAAGAAACAAATCAGCTTTTATGCTTCCATTACCCAATACTAACTAAAGCCAGCTAAGATTTAGGAATGCTGCTGCTGGCGCACGGGAATAATCACAATATGGTAACACACAGTATCAATAATACATTAACAGTGCAACAAATCTGTTTAATTTACACAGTTTGTTGCTTCAAAATTAACCCTCGCAGTTCACGGTTTGCGTAGACCTTACGAATGCTGTCCATGAATGTTCCGGCTCAATTGGTTCACCGGTTGAGCCCTTGCTAGATCCCTACGGTCCATATAGGGTTCGCATCCTCACTTTGCTTGCAGAAGACCTGCTGGCTAATTAACAAGTCCTTTCTGGTGTGCAAACCGATTGGCTGAAAAACGTTCAGGACCATAAAACATTCAATCGAATTTGTGGTCAGTTTAAAACAGTCCATCACCAAGCAACTATTTAACCCTTTTTGGCAACCTCTTACATGATAACAGCCTGGACTGCGTGCCTTTTTATGGGTACAGCATTGGCCAGATGACCAGGAGGCATGCTGCATACAACATGTGCAGGAATACAACTTAGTTTTTTTTTTTTACATTATTCAGGATCCGTTCATATAAAAGCACACAGATCCCCGTCCAATAAAAACAGAATTACGGAAACAATACGTTTACCAAGAAGATTAAAATTCAAAAGAGCTAAGTGGGTACATTGGTTACATGCAAGGAGCACAAAGCGCACATTGTGCAGAGCAAGTTTTGCCAAAGTGAAAGGCTGGAAACATGTTAGAACATCTTTCAGGCTCGTCCAATTCTAATTAAAAGCAATGTTGCCCAACATATTGTTTCTCTAGTGAGACATATGGTAATAACGCCCACACTGGGTGTGATACAGATATGTGATGGGTAAAAAAAGTCGTCAAATGGCAGTTAATTAGATTTAATGTTTGTGTTAAATCTTATGGAAGTGTGGATGGAGGTAGCGCCAAGCCATTGCCCCTTAACACTACTTCAACTTTGAGTTAACGATGCAAGTAATAGGAGACTGGTTGCTAGGGACTATTATGCAGCCTCAGATGACTTAATCAAAGCTATATGCTCATCAGAACCTAGTCGCTCCCCATCTGAACCACTACAGTTCTCCAAGAGTAAATGAAGGCTGCAAATACATTTTTTAATCTGTTCCACCATCACATTTTTTTTGTTGGTCTACATTTTTCTTGCTTTACATGATAAGGATAGCTCTCTTCTTTACTATTTTTGTAGATTTTATGGTTTTTATGGCTAACGAAAACAGGTGATGTTACAGCAAGCTTTGCTTAATTTTTCGGGCAATAATAGGATATATCTGAATACAACAGGATACATCTTCCATGTAATATTTAATTTAAATACGTTCGTGTGAGCCCGGCCTCAAGAATAAGCCCATGTTCTGAGAAAGTGGACTTTTGGGTTTCAAAAACAAGATCAACATGTAGTAGAAACAAAAATCTTTACGACTTTCAGAGCATTCTATGGATTTTTAACTCTGCAGTGTCCCTACTATGTTGCAGAACTGTCGCAGATTTCAACCGTTGCAAGGCAAGGGGTTAAATCTGTGGCAAATTTGCAGCAAAATCAACATGTAACACATTCCGATTGTGTTACGGATTTGTATTAACCCCTTAATGACGCGCTCCTTTTTTTTCCATTTTTGTTTTTTCCTCCCCCCTTTTAAAAAAATCATTACTTCTTTATTTATCCATTGACATCGCTGTATGAGGGCTTGTTTTTTGCAGGACGAGCTGTAGTTTTCAAATGGTGCTATTTAATGTACCATATATTGTACTGAAATCTTTTAAAAAATTGTAAGTGGAGTAAAAGGAAAAAAAACCCAAAAAACTACATTCCGCCATCTTTCAGTGCGTCGTTTCTACGACGCACAAACTGCAACAAAAACGACATGATAACTTTATTCTATGGGTCAGTACGATTGCTACGATACCAAACTTGTATCGTTTTTTTTTTTTACTATACTACCATTTTTTTTTTTCAAAAACATTTAATTTTTTTCAATTATTTTCTGCGCGCAATAACATTTTTTTTGTCGACGTAGTTCAGCAAGGGCTCATTTGTCCTTATTTTTCGTTAGTACTAGTATGGAATACATACGACTTTTTGATCGCTTTTTATTGCGTTTTTTCTGGGAGACAGGGTGACTAAAAAAGTGCATTTATGGGTTGTTTTTTTTGACCGACGTTCACTGTGCGGGGTTAATAATGTGCTACTTTGATAGAGCGGACTTTTACGGACGCGACAATACCAAATAAGTATTTTTATTTTATGATTTAATTTTTTAATCACAGATAGAACAAAAGGGGGTTGATTTAAACTTAATACTTTTTTTTTTACATTTAAAAAAACTTTATAGATTTTTTTTTTTACTTTACTTTTAAGTTCCCCCTGGGGGAGTACAATATGCGATGCTTTGATCGCTCCTGCAGTATGATGTAATGCCATAGCATTACGTCATTCTGCATTCTGACAGGCAGCCTATCAAGCCTGACAGGCAGCCTATCAAGCCACCCCACGGGGATGGCTTGATAGGCAATCTCCCAAGGCAGCCTTGGGGCCTTTCAGAAGGCCCCCAAGTTGCCATGACACCTGAACGGCTCCCCCGATCTCATCGTTCGGGGGATTTAAATGCCGCTGTCAGAATTGACGGCGGCATTTAAAGGGTTAATAGCCACGATCGGTCGATTGCAGCTATTGCCCTCAGGTGTCAGCTGTACTAAACAGCTGACGCCCGCGCTGTATGCAGAGAGGTTGCCCCATGACCTCTCTGCATACATACCCCAACGCTCCAGGACGTAAATGTACACCCTGAAGCGGCAAGGGGTTAAAAAGCATTATGGAAAAACTCCGCCATGTCAGAAACCACTCCCAAGAGATTACAAGCTGAGCACAGAATCCTACAATAAGGGAGAACAATGTCTCCAGCGACCTAGCTTGGAATACGGTGCCTCTTATGGTGCATATACACTTTGTTGGGATCAAGAAAGCAAACAAGTTTAAAGGGGTTCTGTCATTAATAAAACAAATTCAATACTCACCTATTTCTTCCCCGTTAGTCTCATTTCCACATCATCTTCTAGCTGAGCTTCTGCAGTGCCCCGGGATCACCTCACGGCATGCCTGTCGGTTTGCTATGAAGGCTGCATTCCTCGCATTCTCTTCTGGCCGGGTCAGTGAAGGTCAGGTCCCTGTGCTGTAATGTTCACTGCCTAGGAAAGAATTCTCATCTATTTCAGAGACAGCTCACATGAGCAGTCTCTGAACTAGATCGGCCCTTCTCCTGCTGGGCTGTAATGTAACATACATTGGCTGGCAGGAAGACTACTGCCAGCCAATGTACGCAACCTCACCAGGAGGAGAAAAATCAGACAGCTGGAGGTGAAGTGAACCCCCCCGGACTGCAGGAGAAGATCACTGATCTGGTAAGTAGACTGACAGGGGAGGAATAGTTAAAGGGGTTGTCCCGAGGCAGCAAGTGGGTCTATACACTTCTGTATGGCCATAATAATGCACTTTGTAATATACATTGTGCATTAATTATGAGCCATACAGAAGTTATAAAAAGTTTTTTACTTACCTGCTCCGTTGTTAGCGTCCTCGTTCCCATGGAGCCCGACTAATTTTCGGCCTCCGATGGCCAAATTAGCCGCGCTTGCGCAGTCCGGGTCTTCTGTAGTCTTCTATGGAGCCGCTCGTGCCAGAGAGCGGCTCCGTGTAGCTCCGCCCCGTCACGTGCCGATTCCAGCCAATCAGGAGGCTGGAATCGGCAGTGGACCGCACAGAAGAGCTGCGGTCCACGAAGCAAGAGGTTCCCGGCGGCCATCTTCACAGGTAAGTATAGAAGTCACCGGAGCGCGGGGATCAAGGTAAGCGCTCCGGTAAGCTGTCTGTACGTCCCTGCATCGGGGTTGTCTCGCGCCGAACGGGGGGGGGGGGTTGAAAAAAAAAAAAACCCGTTTCGGCGCGGGACAACCCCTTTAAGTTTAGAATATTTTTTTAATGACAGAACCCCTTCAAGAAAGTCATTTGATGGCAAACATTGCTACGATATACCATCAGTGTATAATTGGTGTGGGTCTGATCCATGTCACCACTCTAACAAACTGGAAATGGTGATAGACGTTTTCTACAGGCTGTATGGTCAGTGGCTGATCATGCAGCCTCCAGACAAAAACTAAGTAGTGCCACAGCCATATTTGCTCTAGCGATCAACGGGAATCACGAAGGTCAGATTTCCAAATATTAGAAATTGATGGCATATCCTAATGACAAGCCCTTTAATCCAAGTGAGATTCTGGTGCTTATTTCATCAGGAGTATTTAAGAGGAACTCTTCATACTCCCAGTCATGGCCATACAACATCATGCAGTTCACACACTGGAAGAATAGATCACCCAGTGACAGTTTCCTGCAGTCATTGAAACGATTACTGAATTAGATTTGTCTTGATGCATCCTTGGAATTTCTCCTTTAAGGTTACATAGGACATGACTTTATTACTCGTAGCTACATGCGTTACATTTATGTTCTGTGGCCTCCCATCATCTTTATGTAAAGAGAAGGACATGTTTCTGAGAGCAGAGGCCTACAGTACGTGGATCCCTGATGTCAGTACAATTAGTGTTGCACAAACCCTGCAAATGTCAAGCTAATAGGATAAGTATTTAATGCCTGACTTAGAATAAACAAACAAATCACATCATCCAAAAACAGACACATAATGAAATCACTGAATATTAGCTGCAGGGAAAAAACTGTAATTAACAAAAGTTTAACTGCTGCATACCCAAAAGTTAGCAACCGTTCAAGAGTAGACGGGTGCAGACAAGTATACCCCCTGGGCTTACAGTCTAGGAACACAGACAAACTGATCTACAAACGTTCATCTACTGAAGGACCTCCAATATACATTTACATTCAGTATGGATGTTTCATAACCTTTTCACGTTTTACAGTAGTACATCTCCCCAGAAATTACCAAGATTTTTCTTCAATAGACAAAAGTGTCCAAAAAAATGATAAAGCAACCAAAACAGACCTCACAACTGTTACTGGGGTAGTTGCGCAGGTTTCAGACTTCTTTATAGGTAAATCCATCTAGATAAGCATCAAGAAAAGTTATTATAGAATGTATGACTGCTTACAGATACAGTAGTACTTCCAGAGGCGTAACGTGAAGCTTCTGGGCCCCAATGCAAAACCTGTAAGAGGGCCTCCAACTATAATGGTTTATTCATAGTACTGGGCTCCCTATATGGAGAAGAGAGTCCTTAAGGGCCCCCTAAGGCTCCTGGGCCCGGGTGCAACCGCATCCTCTATAGTTACGCCAGTGAGTACTTCAGTATGGAGTACGGGAAAACCACTGACAACACCCTATGTCAGTGCATGGACAGCCCAGTCTATTCAGATGGTGACCACATGGTTTCTGAACAAAGCTGTCAGGAAATGAAAAGGCACGGGACAGTGATACCACCTAAGGATCAAAGACAAATACCATAGACCAAGGTTTCACAAATTTCAGCCCTCACAAATCCCAACAGGTCGTGATTAGAAGATATCCTAAGACAGAACATGCGTGCAGGGGCGTAGCTAAAGGTTCATTGGCCTGAATGTAAGAGATTAGTTTTGGGACCGCCCTCCCACAACTTTCCTCTATGGCAGCTGAAAAAAAACCTCTTTTAAGTGACCCATCGATGCAACACTAGCATCCAAGGATGATGCTAGGAGTATGCCTTGACCCATAGCTAGCATAGCTCTAAATAATGCAGTCACCATATAATAAATAGTCATATGCAGCGATAGTGATTACAGTTACTTCCAGAGATCAGAGGTGACGTCTTCTCTGATTGGTGGTGTTAATTTACCCTTTTCTTCTCTATCCGAGTCCAGACCTCCATGATGACTTCTTGTAAAAACAATTTCTTTCTAAGTACCCTCCTCCTCTTGGCACTGCCAATGCCCCTCTTGGTGCCTTCCCATACTAATAATGCTTGCTTTAATATTTCAAAATGTACCAGTGTCCCCTGTTGTACCCTGAAAAGTAATAGTCCCTCAATACAGTCAAATTTATACCAAGTACCCACCACAACAGCTAATTCTCCTTCCTAGTCCCTCTCAAGGTCCGGGTGGCCACTCTTCTTTGCACGCCTCATGGTCAGGGTGGCCCCACTTATGTGTCCTCTTCATTGTCAAGGTGTCCTCCCATTTGTGCCCCACATATGCTAAGTGTGGACCACCTTCTGCAACCCCCCCTCATGTTCTGTGTGACTCCCTCCTCAGGCTCAGGCCATGAAGATCTTGTGGCATTACTCACGCTGCCACCCTGCAGCCTATCACAGCGTCTCTTGGAGCATAGCACTGATTGTCTCCACCCCCCTCCCCAGAGCACATACACTATACTGAGCGCAGGAGAGTGTATGGGACAGAGGGTACACAGTTGTGCTGCTGCTCCATTCGCTTCAATGACTGCTTCAGACATTGTCAAAGCACTTGAATTTAGTCATCTTTGGTGCAGTTACAGAAGCGAATGGAACATCATTCACTTCAAGACCAACCAGACCCCCATTTTTGGGATTGTGGGGTCCCAGCGATAGGACTCATGCCAATCAAAGCTATCACTTATCCTGTGCAGGATTAAAGACCCTAAGTAAATCAAAGGATTAGAACAATCAACCCTCTTACTTTTGTATGTTTTTTGGCGGTTCTGTAACTATCCAGCATACTGCATGCCATTTGCCATGATTTCACAGATTGACATGGGATCTGATGAGATGATCTGCACAATTTTCTAGCTCATCTCGCCGGTGGCAGGAAACAGACACGCCGCCTGTAATATCCAGCGAGTGTGTAGGCCATGTTACAAGTGTAGCCTTCCTTCTGCCAGATGGTTGTTAGGAGGCCGAAATGAAAAGACAGAAGTAAAAATAAAACTGTCACATCGAATCAGTCAGAGTCCGTGTCATCAATACAGGCCAGGTAACCGGGGGCAGAGTTTATCCACAGACGGCCAGGTTATAAATATCACCCACACACCATTTGTCTACTACTCTCACAATAACGCACAGCCCAATAATTGCATTACATGGAGGCTCGGGCGATTATCTGCTGCTGTAAATGCTGTTACAGGAGCATTCAAATAAATGCCATTTTCACACACGAGCGGTTCTCATATGTGCTGGTCTGACGGAGAGAATAGGCAGCTGCCAATATAGCCTGATACTTCATGACACTAATCAAAAGGACACAGATCATCCCTAGGAACGTCCCTTAAAGGGGTTGTCTGGCCTTCTCAGGTAATAGATGGAAGTCCTTCCATCACTAAAGGTTGCCCGACACCTTAGATAGTTGTCGGGCGATAACTTCTTGTTTGGCCCAACGCTATTCCTCCAAACCACCCAAATACATGCTGTCAATACGGAGAGAGGAATAAGTCGCTGCCAGACAACACTTTCAGCAGACTTTATACCTTGGGAATATTGAAATTCAGCATTCCCATGTCTTCTTTGCCATGACATCTACCATTGGGGAACAGTCAAGAAATCCCTATATACAGCTTGTGTTCAGCAAAAAATGGCAGGTTTGGCCCACATTTATTTAATGTTTATGACCACCTTTAGCCTAGAGTAGGCCAACAGTAGTTCCGTGTAAACAGGGTAACGAGCGATAATTCACTTACTACTCACTGGTCGTTTTATTTCAGCTCACCTATCAACACAACAGTCGCAGGATGACCAAGAGTCATCTGGCGTAAAGCCACAGTTGTTCGTATATGAATGACTTGCAAATTAATTTGAATAGGTGGGCAACTAACAAACAAGCGCTCTGTGAGAAAGCTTCCCCACAACTGTCATTCGTACGCTTCAGCAACTTTTCTGGGCGACTACCTGAGAGATAGTTGCTCAGTGTACTTCTATGGGGTCTCCAAATGCACACAAAAATATAGCAGGTCTTTTGTTTTGTTTTTTTTTTGCATGTGCAAAAATGGAAAATATGTTAGGAACCATTGATATCACTGGGTTCTATTCTTTGCATACTAAGAGGGGTGGGGGTGCTCAGCATCAATACCCTTTTTATCACATTTTCAGGAGAACCTTCCAAGGAAAAAGGAATGGACCAAAGTGAACAACCCCTTTAATGGGAAACCTGTCATGTCTTATGAGCACCATAAACTCAAGTCTCATGTCCATGGGCGGGTTGGATTCCATGCAGGGAATCCTGCGTTGAATCCAGCCTTGTGCACGGCTGGTGGGCCCTGCTTACCTGTATTTCCCCGGCAGCGGCATCTGCGCTGACCTCTCCACTTCCGGGTTCACTGTACTGTGCATGGTCTTCACGACTCGCCGTCTGACATGTGCAATTAAGTTTTTTTTAACTTAAAATCTCCCATGGTTTCACCGGCATGTCCTCAGTGTCAGCTGTGGTTGTACCGTGGATCGCATGGCTTTTATTGACTTCAGTGGAAGCCGTCCGTGCAGGATCCGCACAAAAATTGAGCATACTGTGATTTGTTTTGCCGACCAAAAGGTCCACAAACAAATCCGCATGCTTAAGATAATATGCAGATGCTCATGATTCCATGTGGAAGGCTTGATTTGCGGATCTCCCACGCGGGTTCCGTAAACCAAACCTGCCCGTGGACATTGGACGTTAGGGTCCTTTTACATGGACCGATTGAATAGTTCAAAAAATTGTTGGATCGTGCAAAATTGAACGATAACGCTAGGCAACGTGAGGTTTGTGCCTAACAAAAGTTTATTTGTTCCTGTTAGCTTGTTGTAAAATATAATGGAAAAAAAACTTTCATTTCGAGAAAAAGGTTCCTTTTGTGGTCAGGACATCATGTATAATCATGAACCTGCACTGTACATATAATCTTAGTCAGCAATGTGACAATCAAAGTTTGGGCTCAATAACTGTTAATAACCATTTGTTTGTTATCCAAATAATGTGAAAATAACACTGATTTCCCAGTCACAAAAAAAAAATGTTTTTTTGTTGCCCAGTGTAATTGTTCCGTGTAAACAACGACTGAACAGCAACGATAATTCGTTTGGCGCTCATTTTATGCAGATATAAAAATCATCGTTCAGTAATTTGCAAGTTATTACGTGTAAAAAGACTATGTTTATTGGCTCATAGGACAGGGGCCAAGCAGTATGGAGGACTCTGCATCCCTGTCCTATGAGCCTATAAACTTTGTTTCTGGTACTCTTAAGACATGACAGAAAACAGGACTTTTATAGTACTTCACAAATAGTTACAGAACTTTCAGTACCTATGATCAGCTCTCCAAAAACAGATAAAAAAAAATCACCAGTAAATATTAAGTCCTCCTCCATTAAGCAGGTAGATATTGCATATTACCATTGCTTGGTTGGTCAACAAAGGTTGTCAGAGAGCTTTCAAAGAACCAGAACTAGAAAATTGCTGAACTGGATGTTTAACAGTTTGACAGAATACAATGACTTCCATTTGCTGGTGTTTCTTTATATCAGGGGAATGTTTAAGAGTATAATAAGTAGAGCCTTGAACCCAGCTCAGTCCATTTCTGACAACTCGGAGCGATTACATGGTTAATTATTTGGATTGCAGGTGGTTTTTCCTTGCAGTGCTCTTAACTGAAGGAATGCTCTAGGAGCATTTCAGTTATCTGCGGGTCTAAGCAGACGTCTGCTAATTACACCGTCTCTCCACACACTTTCCGGGTCCTCTATGTTCCATGCAGCATTTTCTTCTCTCCTGAACCTTCCATGTTTTTTCATCCATAATGATGTGATATCAAGGTTGTGTTCCCGGGTCTGAAACTGTGCCAGATGCACTTTTATCATGAGGAGAATTATGAACATTTCGCTGCACTAAGTAATCTATTAAATAACTTTTGCTACGCCATTTAGTTGAACAAAAATAACAGATAATGACCGCGCAGCATGCAACAACGCTGACTCTGAAGCAGGGAAGTGTTACAGTGACAAAGGTAAGGCCTGTGCCTCGTACAGCTGACAGGATTACTAATGTAGACAGCCTACAGTAACACCAAGCATAGTACTACCATAGCACAATATATCGGCCAATGGGGTTCACAGCTGTTCTTACAGATATTAGAATGTACCATAAGGGTTAACTGCTCCTGTAATAGAGCTAATTACCAGGCTGCACATGTGCTTGTAGGTTCAGCCCAGCAATTGTCAGGAAAAACTAGCGGACACTGCTAGCACTCCTGCAATAGCACCCTAACAATACAGCACAATGTATGAGAAGACCATACAGGCCCATCACATCTGCATAAAATAGGGCCACTTGGTTGTAATATAGGCACATTATGCCCCCACTATTACAGCCGCAATACCCGGAGCTCCCCTAGTTCTATTGAATCAAACTTAGTTAACTATAAAGTTTCAACAAAGAGCCCAGATAAGTGCACCATAACTTAAAGGAAACATGTCATCTGCCTATAAACCAGCTTATGGTACCATTAGGGCAGGTGACAGGCTCCCTTTAAAAATTTATCATCTTAAAGCGCATCAGCAGTCCCAGTACAAAATTCTGTGCCAGGACCAGAGGATGTAAGGAGTATATTACCTGTAAGATGATCTCTCCATTCTGTCAGTTCCAGATGGCCGCCGGCATAGTTTGACTACCTAATCACATAGTGCATTGGTTGTATCAGGCATACTAATGTACTTTACCTGCTCTGTGATTGGCCAGTGCTACTCACTTGATCAGCACTGACCAATCAAAGAACATTGCATAATGTACAAACACACTAAGATTTTAAAAAAACCAACAAAAAAAAAAAACCAAACACCTTCCATTTCAGTTTCTGGCACACACGGCTTGCAAATAATGGGTTAAACCTAATATTAGAAATGTGACTTTTTCTCTTCATGCTACTGATCCATGAAAATAAATCCACTGTGATCACAAAAGTAGTGGTTGTTGCATGTGCAAATGGTCACTAATTAGCAATTTTACATTCACTTCTATTGATATTTAAATGAGCACTATGCAAATGAACCTGTGTGTTATTTACTGCGCACATCATTAAAATGATATTTAAATGAGCATCGAAGACTATTTTTATATGCTCCAAAGCGTTATTTATATTCAATCCTCTGGACGCTGTAGAGGAAAACACTGAATGCAGTTAGAAGCTCCGGAAAGACGCTTTCACTCAACATTCAGACTTGTCAGTCATAATCCAAGATCTATTCTCTACAGTATAAACATAAGTTGCATTGATAAGAGGGTAGGAGGCGAGCATGCTCCATGCAGTCCTCACGTGGAGGCCTTGTAGTGCTGCGCCCAGCCCATTTTAATGCGGATCACACGCGGGTGGGTTCAATTATCCTCTATCTCAATGGATCTCCCTCATGCAAAAAAAACAGACAATTTAAAGTGCATCCAATGCGAAAAGCTGCAGCAGAAATCCACGCAGGCATATTTTCCCCATGGACATCAGGCCATAAAAATCATCACTGGTCTGCAGCTGCATCGTCCTGTGTCAAGAGGCCAACATTTATCCACAAACAATGGCCCGTTTACTATAAATGGAGGCAAGCGGGTGTATCTGAGCGATGATCCTTTTGTATAAAAGTATTAGAGTGATCACTGTTGGGATCTGATGTGCCTGACAGTCGTCCAATGTAAAAGGGGCTTAACTTGGTATCCCATACATAATCTCTGATTCTTATAAGATCTCCTTCTCTGCTCTCCTCTAGTCCGCTCCTCTCACAACCATCTCCAAGACTTCCCCCTGTGCATCACCTATACTTTGGAACTTTCTACCCCAACACAGATTCTCCAACACCATCAAAACCTTCAAAAGCAACCTGAAAAGCCCACAACCTACAAGAATCGCCTCGGCCAACGCACTACAAAATGAGCAGCTTCTACCCTCATATAGAGTATTGCCTTGTCACCTTTCCTTGTAGATTGTAAGCCCTTGTGGGCAGTGTTCTCTCTCCTTCTCTATCACTTTGTCACTCATTTCGTTCATGTTACTACTTGTTTTTATCTTATGTACTGAACGTAAACCTTTTTCATATGTAATGTGCCTGGAAATGAAATGGCGTTTTAGAATAAATACTACTGCTATTCCTCGTTATCCCACTGCAATGTTTTTTTTAATGAAACAAGGCTCCTGTAAATCGGATTTATGGGATTTGCTGCTCTTCTATCATGCATGTGAAATTGCATCACCTCAGGTAAGTGAACATGGAGTCCTATTAGCGCATATGTACATCATAGAGGGGTTTTTCCACCAAGGACCCTTCCTCATTGAGCCAGTTATACGAATAGCTATTTAATTTAGAGTATATATTTTTTCTTCATTTTAAATCCCTTTTTTTCATGTCCCGTAAAACCCCTTTAAGGGCCAATGAAGAGCCAGAAAAATACACTGTCATGAGAAAGCCCCTTTAAATAGACTAAGTACATGTAGTAATCAAACCTGCAATGCAAAATTTGTTGAGAAGGGTCTTAATAGAGCTTCCATAATTACATCTTATATCCATGGACATACTGTAGTTCGTCTTCCTATCAGCTTATATGGACACAAACTCGAACAAACCTCCACCTCAACTTTCCCATCAAACTGCAGACCCTGTGATTAGTTTAGTATTAACCAGAATGCCCTAAACGATATTAATCTACATTTACCTAGATTTCTTTTGAAAATCTGTGATTTATGATGAAAGGAGGAAAAAAAACTTCAGCTCTCTTACAGGTCCTAGTACTACTAAGTAGATGTAGCCTTGGTGGTACATATGCTGCACCAGTGATGAAACCCTGGAAGGTCTTTCTCTGCGGTCCCCAAAGTTCTGATGTATAAACACATCTGATACAATGACTCACTGGCAGTTCACGCTCCCATTGTTCTGTGTGTGCTGACTGTTATTAAATTTAGCTGATGCTTTATGTAACATTATACTAACCATGTTTGCAGCTGGAAACAAAGATATTTAGTACAAAACATTCAGCTCCAGAACAACATGTAAAATGAATTGAGGAGTTTTCATGCAGAAAAAATAGATGTTGTATAGGGGCTCGTAAACAGCTTCACCCCCACGACTACGCGATTCAGTTCTACAATTCTCAAGAACAAGAGCGGAAAATAAATACAAATCACAAGAGTGCACTAGCCTGGCCAATGCCCACCGGGGTCTCTGCTACAAATTAAAGTCAAACAAGCTTGTAATAACTATTTTCAAAGTATTCCTGTTGGAATCCCTTCTGTTAATAATCCTGCAGGCGGATGTCAGTGGGATATAGGTGCAGGGTACAGAAGTCTACTCTGACAATACACGGCTCTGAGATATACCGTAACACTTTGCCTTAGGATGTATTCACAGTCACATTGCAATTTCAATGGCACCGTACAAATACACCCTGATTCGTCCATGGACTCAATAGTTGATGCCACATGCATGGCAGTAGTGGGAAAATTAAAAGGGTTGTCCAAAATTAGAACCAAACAACAAAAACAGTACTCATCTGTGCTTTGCCCTGGCGATCCAGCGCTGCAGCCCCACGATTCTCCGGATGCCTATTGACAGCAGAAGTTAGGTAAATGCCAAGCCAATCAGCGAATGCAGCATCACCATTCCAAACTCCTGGCATCTTGATCATGATGCCAGGAGAACAGCCTCTGATGCTGTAGCCTCTGATTGGCAGGAAGCGGTCACTTGACTTCTGCTGTGGCAATAATGGTGGTAATACTGGCACCGTCTGTACCCGCAGACCCTAATAGTGGTGCCCACTGTGTCCTCACTTCCTAATCATGATCTCTTCCATGCCTTCACACCCTAATAGCATCCCACCCACTGTAAGGGCAGAGAAGGGACCACAATGATGGTGTGAGGGCATAGAGGGGGTCACTATTAAAATGTGATTGGGCCAGTATTAGAATGTGGAAGCACGCTGATTGGGGCATTGTTGCGTGTTGATGTCAGCTGTCAAAGACAGCCAGTATCTGCTATTTATTGAGAAGGATCGGCTTCCAAGCCTGCTCCTTAAAAACGCTGCACTCAGAGGGCGTACTTATACGCCTTTTAGGCTAAAGGCCAAAACTGAACCCTATACTTGAAAAGAACTTCCACAGAGGTGAATAGGGTGCTTGGAGTTTCCGTTAAAACTGGCCACTTCTTGGAGCTTATATGCAACGAACAGTGGGATGGGGTTGGGGACCCAGATGAGAATACCCCATTCATGTCATTTGATAACTGCTGATGGACTTAAAGGGGTTGTCTCGCGGCAGCAAGTGGGGTTATACACTTCTGTATGGCCATATTAATGCACTTTGTAATACCGTATATACCGGCGTATAAGGCGACGGGGCGTATAAGACGACCCCCCAACTTTCACCTTATACGCCGGTAATACAGTGGAGAAAAAAAAAATCATTACTCACCTCCCCCGGCGTTCTGTCGCGCTCCGGCAGGATGTCGCTCGCTCCTCGTCCCCGGCGCAGCATTGCTTTCTGAATGCGGGGCTTGAAATCCCCGCCTCCAGAAAGCTAATACACACGCCGTCAGCCAGTTACAGCCATTCAATGACAGCATTGAATGGCTGTGATTGGCTAAAACACACGTGGCTTCAGCCAATCACACTATTCAATGACATCATTGAATGGGTGTGATTGCTAACAGTGTCCTCACTTGAATGGCTGTAACTGGCTGACGGCGTGTGTATTAGCTTTCTGGAGGCGGGGATTTCAAGCCCCGCATTCAGAAAGCAATGCTGCGCCAGGGACGAGGAGCGAGCGACATCCTGCCGGAGCGCGACAGAACGCCGGGGGAGGTGAGTAATGATTTTTTTTTTTACACTTTTTTTTTTTTGTATTACCGGCGTATAAGACGACCCCCGACTTCAGAGCAGATTTTTCGGGGTTCAAAAGTCGTCTTATACGCCGGTATATACGGTATATATCGTGCATTAAATATGAGCCATACAGAAGTTATTCACTTACCTTCCCTGCGCTGGCGTCCCCGTCTCCATGGCTCCGTCTAACTTCAGCGTCTAATCGCCCGATTAGACACGCTTGCGCAGAAGGGTCTTCTGCCTTCGGGTCTGTCCAGCAGCAGCGGCGTTCTGGCTCCGCCCCTTCTACATGTCATCGCGTAGCTCCGCCCCTCACGTGTGCCGATGAATAACTTCTATATGGCTCATATTTAATGCACGATATATATTACAAAGTGCATTAATATGGCCATACAGAAGTGCTTAACCCCACTTGCTGCCGCGAGACAACCCCTTTAAGAGGTTCTCTGGGGGTAGGTAAGAATCTGTAGGCTTTCTTCACATTATGCGGCTTGCCCAAATTTGACTACTATTAAATAAGGAGAGATCTGCTTTTAGCACAAAAGCTAGTAGTGATTCAAGACAGATTTAGTTTTCCCATATATGTAAGGGGGATGTCCAGAATTACAGATAGAAGAAAATGGCTCTACCCACAGCATAAGGCAGATCATGCTGCCTTTTTGAAAAACGAATCTAAAAAAATAAGGCTATGTGAGCAGCCCTATTGATTGACCTTAGCTCTGTATTAGGGTCCCTTTCAATATGGGCCTAATACAGAGCAAAAAATACGCTTGCCCGAAAGCGGCCTAAAGCAGCGCAGTAATTGTCTATAAGCCAACAGCGAGGCCGCTAATAACAATGTGGATAAAATAAGCAGTCACTGAGATTTTTAAAAATCTCTTGGTCACATTTTCTCGGATGTGAACAGAAAATTAAAATAAATGAGGCTTTCTCAGGGGCGACTAGTGTAATTATTGTCTGGCGGAATTACATTAAATGCCTTGAAATATCACACCCAATCTCTGGCAGGAGAGGCTAATTACAAGCATGGATGGCATGGTATATTAAGACTTGCATGCTACACTTACAGCAGGGAATTAAACTATGAAAAGATTACACATAGAAAGTAAACTTACACGAGCCTGACACATAGTCCACAGAAAAAAAGATACACTCATGAACAGGTAGCCCATGTGGCTCACGAATATTTACCTTACCTGCCCAATAAGTCTGTCTACAGGCGTCATAGGGCGTCTATACGCAGCCGTTCTCTGCGGATTGCAGGCCGCCATTTGGTCTGCTCATTGTTTTTATTACCGTAAGTTAAACCAAATTCAAGTTAAGGCAGTTCATATGGGTCAGATGTTCCTCTGGCTGAACACTCCAGGCAAAACTGATGTGACTGTGTGATGCTTAGTGCAAGTCCTGCAGGGACTCTCTATTCAGACGGTATAGTCTAGTCATGTTTTTGAAAATCGCAATTACCACAAAACTGTGTTACCCGTACGGGGGAGATTCATTAAGACAAGAGTTTAATATTATTATTGCTGTTAGCCATTTAGTTGTTCACGACCCTACAGGAGAGTTCCCTCCATGTTTTTCGGTTTTGCACGGCTTCTTTCAGTTGTGTGATACCCATGCCAGTATCGGCTTTGTATCGGTTTTATATACCTGTCAAAATATTATCCCCATCCGTGCACAATGTGTCTGATATAAAAAAAAGTGGCGCATGCCTCACCAAATCTTAGGTGCATCTCAATTACTCCTTGCGCCTACACAGAAATCTATGCCAGCTGGAGTGAGATTTCTGGTACATTTTACCCCAGTTTCTGGCATAAGTTATACATAAATATGTTGATCCGGGTGCCCACGTCCCCTCCCAGCAAGCAGCACCTCCTTTTAGGGAAAATGTAACAGAGCGTAGTGTTTAGCGATTCCTTGTGTCATGCTCTACCCCTCAGGCCATGCACTAGATACAATATGGTATAGAATTTTTACCTAGAGCAATACTTTAATCATATCATCTCTTTCAGGCCACACTGGTCTCACTTATAGCAGATACTTTCTGCAGCAGATCCGCAAACAATCCTCAGCATGCTGGGACTGTGCAGGCTCAGAGGAAAAGCCACAGATTAACCCCAAGACAGACAATAGGACTGATCCTCATGTAAATCCACTGGCACATTCGAGGAAGATATCCAAGTGTTGGCCTTGGATCCTGGCTACTGATTCTTTGAAAAATACACACTGAACTTGTCTATGACAAATGTAAAATGTGTGAACATACCCTTAACCCTTTAGGGACCAGGCTGTTTTGTACCTTAAGGATCAGACACTTTTTAGAGATTTTACCCACGTGGTGGTTTTGATGCCCTATTTTTTTTTTCCTTCAGCTACCAAAATTATTTTTGCTGCATTTTTCCCCCCGTGTCATATAGGCTATATTTTTAATAACTTTTTCACTCACTTTTCCCCCCCTTTTTTTAAATTTTTTTTTAAACATTTATAGTTATTTTTCTTTAAATTGGTACATGTAAGCTAAAATAAAGTATGGGAACGGGTTCCTCATTTTGTTTCAGACGTTTTGATATATAATATGTATGGTTTTGGATTACAAGGCGCATACGGCGACGGCCTTGGGTTATTTTCTTTATTATGTATATATTTTAATTTTATTCTGCAATTTTGTTTTACTGATGTATGTAATTATTTTTTTAACCATCTATGTCATATAAGACCTCAGGGGAACATTCCCATATTTTTTTTTAATTACAGACTTTCCCACTGTAGCTGGGGCATCCATAGGTGCCCCAGTTACAGTAGAAAACATCCCCTGCAGTGACAATAGTCACCAACTGAGCTGATCAGGGTCTGCACCCACACTGAATCTCTGCTGTAGCAAGGAATCCCAGCAGTCACGTGACTGCCAGCTTGTGTAGTGGAAGTTATACTTCGATTGTCACTTTTTAGTACATAGTGCTCAATGAGCGCTATGTATAAGGAAAAGGAGTAGGCAGAAAGGGTTAAAACCCCCTCCTGCCTTCTCCTCCGGGTTATTAGCTGTGACTAACAGCCGATAACCCAACATGCTTCGGATTTATTACAGAAGCAGGGGCTTTAAACTCGCGCCGTATTTTTACTATCGACTGGGTTTAAAGCCCAGGACCAAGCATCGTAAATTTACGGTGCTTAGTCCTTCATGGGTTAAACTTCATAAAGCCATTGTGGAACTACAGTTCCTAGCAGGCCCCTCCTTCACCTTCTGTTAGATCGTTATGGAGTTTCCCAGTCTCTGTTCTCTATTAACGTTAGAAATAATCACAAGCCTGTACTATAATCAGCACCTGGTAAAAAGAAAAAGTAATTATCCTCGATAACGGCCACAAGCCGTTCATTTTTGGAAATTCCCTTTAAATATTCAGCATAAAATAGTCACCTAGAACATGAGCCAACTGCATACATAACGGTTACTACACAATTCCATGTGCACAAACCTGCAAGTGTGACATACAGGATCAGATTTGAAAATGAAATCCTAGAAATGATCACTTCATACTTGTACTTTGATTCCCCCTCTAACTGCTCCCTGCTTATAGCTGTCCCCAGGGCATAACTTCCAAACATGCTGTAAGAAATAGAAAATATGGCTGTCTGGATCGTCTGTCAGCTCGCCTTACCTGTAATTGCCGTCTATCAACAAGACTTGTGGCATACACAATAGCTGCCCTGGAGCGGTCATCCTTACGGTAGTAAGCGAGCTACTATTGCAGAAGAGGTGTTCCCAGAATTTCCATTAGGATGGTAAGGTTACTGTTAGCACATATAGCCCAGTAAGGGCCCTGAGATTATCATATCACCCTGGTGTACACTATCATACCACTGAGTCTACTCAGTGCTTTACATCTACAGGAGGATGGCTATATGCAGACAGAAATCCGATGAAATGGATAATTTGCAATAGTTCTACCAGTGGATGTATGGAAAAGAATATGAATCATAAAAATTGGACAGACCGTTCTGAGCAAACAATTCAATGAGAATTTGCCCAGAATATTGTATCAGATCTACAGTAGCTCGTCCACGAGGCACCATACACATCTAAGCAATCTAGTCTGCACTGGAAACCAATGGTGGCCCAAGATCAGATTTCAAACTTAAAAGGGTATTCTGGTCTATTTTAACTGAGGACCTAATTCAGGGGTTGGATGGGGGTCCGCCGCTCAGTACCCCCCGTATATCAGCCAATCGTCATCAATGGTCATAGGAAACAGGGGAATGCTTGCTTTAATCCCACTGAAATCAATGGGAGCGACACACTTCTTCCGGCTCCTCTCATAGTCACGTCCTGTCCTAAGCATTAAGTCTATGGGTAGTGCGGCACTCCAACTGATTTCCGCAGGAGTGAAGCTGATGCTGTCACTGATTCCTCTGACCATTAATGATGACGCCAAGCCTGCTGTGGAGTGCAACGGGACGAATGATCAGCTGATAGACGGGGGTCTGGAGCGGTGGAATCCCATCCGACAACTACTTATCCAGGAGATAAGTCATCAGTTAAAATATACTGCAATACCTCTTTAAGATCTTCTCACATATACCAATGAAAAATCTGAAGATTACAGTGTCTGGTTTTTCTCTTTAATTTCTTAGGGTTTGTGCCTACATGTGTGAAAGAGAAGACTCCAGAACCCCAGCCACAGAAATACCAATTTTATTCAACTCACTTTCCTTGAAGAAATACAAAAGACAAACCTCAAACAGAAAATAATCAGATTTAACTAAAACGCCTGACAATAGAGCCTGCACTTTTTACATCGGATGGCCTTTCGGGAGCAGATGCCCAACAGTTCGCCCCAGCGATAATTGTTCCTGTAACTTTACATAGGAACGATCATCGTTAGTGAATGGCTTCCATTCACGGTAAACAGGTAGTCATTCATAAATGAGCGACTGCCTGTTTACACGTTCAGCTTTATGTATCTGAACGATGTATCTGCTTGTAGGGCCTAATGTATTTGCATCACCCTGCATGCAGTACAACCTCCATCAACTCAAATGTTCCTGGCAGTACTTTTCCATTCTCCTCCAGACAAGGTGTTCACAGGATTAACCAGACAAGATTATAACTCTAATAATACCTGTCCTCTCAGATATCATTGCTGAGCTCAGATGGGAGCTGGAAACGTCTTGTTCCTACTCCCCCCCCCCTTCCATACACACACTAACTTCCCAAAGATTGTGCTTCCTGGGTAATTTAAGATGATATTTCTTCTAGTTAATGTAAGGTATACCATAAAAGCTGCAATCAGGACTCAATGTGATCTCTTTGTTCCCCTGGAAAAGTGCCGGATAGTCAATGGACTGGAAAGCAGAAACACATCATCGGTAAATCTTACAGGAGAGTGCCAGCTTAATATGCAGGTTCCATCAAAGTATCACTGGGACAGTTCAATTCTGACTAAGGAGCCATTATATTCATTACAACACTGAGTCATTGAGCTGCTCTGGCAACTCTTCGCCAGCCTGAAGTTATGGCAGATGATAAAGTTTTAATTCACTATATATAAAAGGCATTTTCTGCAAAGTAATATAGCTAAGGTAACGGTCACTGCAACAAGTGGCTTAATAATAAACATGGAATATTTAAAGGCGTATTCCGACAAGAGCAAAGAAACGTTCAAGTAAGCAGCCTCTTCTCCGTAGTGCTGGACACTGCGTTATATAATTTCACTGATTGCATGGAGCTGTGTGCACCACGGCCCATGAATAGATTATACCAATAGTTGTTTTTCCAGTGTAATGTAATATTTTATATAATGTACCTATCAATTTCTGTGTCATGTATCCCACATCCCCCTTTTCATTGAAGTTTCTTGGGCTGAATCCAAGATGGCTACCAACAAGATGGCCATGAGGTGCCACCATAGCGCCAAAAACTTTCCCCAACCCATCTAAGTGGGTTTTTTCGCTCACAAGATATACTGGGTGGTTGATTTTGCATCACCCTGTGTGTATGCACACACCCCTTCTGCTCCCTTGTCAATCATTCTGCACCAACCATTCATGATTCACCAGGAGTGAAGTGCCCGCTATAAGATCTGCTTCTCCTATATGCCTCCCCCAGGCAGTACCTCAATCGCATAGAAGATACATATTGAATTATCTTCCTACTCCAGCTTTGCAGTCAAAGAGCAAGCATAGTGTTGCATAACAGCTCAAAAACTATGCACAGAAAGACAAACATGCTGACCCTCCCAAGGGCTGAGAAAAGCAGCTGCAGCTTCAAGCACGACCTTAAAAAGTTAAATAAAACTGCTGAAAAAGGAAACTAATGCAATCATTTATACATTACTGGCAATTACACGCCTAATACAGAATATTGGGGATCTTAGGGTGGTTTCAAATCTGCGTTGGAACCTCCATGAAACCACCCTTACACTGTTCTTAGTACCTGGAGAAATTCCAGTCGCACCATGATATTAATTCATTTTCTGGATTACATGCTTAATCTGATATACCTGCTTGTGGACCTGCAGGTTCAGAGCTCAATGTCATTCTAGAATATCTTTTCCACTCCCTTCTCTTAAAGTTCTATCCCGTGTGCCTGTATCTCCTCTCTCGCTGGAATGACTGTGTAAGCTGCAATTTTTGTGAGAGAATGCAGCTGTGCAAAATGCTATGCACAATACTAACCTGCACTGTCTGCAGATCCCAGTGAGAGGCACAGGAGTAATGCACGACTGTGGAATCAGACTAAACACAGATTGTTTGGTTTCTGTAGAAAAAAGGCACACAGGTCTTCATAGGAGCTGTATATACAGAAACGATAATTTGAATCAAAAAGGTTTCAAAAAGTTGCTTTATTTACTTATTTTAGAATTCTTGGGCAACCAACATTATTACAAGGGTGCACAGAAGCCAAAGAACTTTTAAAATATTAGCTTTTTCGCTTAGATAGTGAAGAATGAGCAGGGTTACATCTCCGCCACTATTAGCTACACCCTCACTTAAAGGATATATAGAGTACATTGGTCTGCATAGAAAATACATCTGTATACGCCAATCCAAATCATGGGTCCGTATTCTGTTAGTAAAAAATATGGACTGAATACGGACAGAAAATATGCCTGTGTGAATGGACCCTTAGATAGCAGTTGCCCAAATAGAAAATTACCAAAATCATGTCTATTAGCAGACTTTGCAGGCAGATGCAAATATACTGTAGTCACTGTGCTACTGGTCAGTGGTATATGACAGTCTACAAAATCCTAATCTACTATACTTAACTCTACTATACACATACCACTTACAAGGAGAATGGTATGGCTCAGTTGTCAATTCACTGCTTCCACATATTTCCAGGAGGAACAACAAAGGAACAATACAATGTATAATTCTAATAAAAGGTGCCCCATGGATTACTATTTTATAGTGCACACAAGTATTTGCCAATTAGACATGCCAGGATAGCGGAGGGGATCTCTTTAAAACTTTATATTATTAGATGAGCGTCCACTTTCTTGCAGCATAATAGAAAATGTGATGATGACAAGAGTAAACATTCAATTAATCCACTCCTTTCATTCAGCGCAGTCAGACACATGCTTTATATAAATCAATTTGAAGAACCAGCCTTACTGACCACAGGGGGTGTAGAAGAGAAATGATGTTTATTATCACATCTGGGGGCCTGGAAGTATGTCCGGAACTTCAATTACTGTACACAAGCATGCCAAGATAACCAATTGACTTCTGCTGGGGGCAGCGCATGAGCCCGATTTCATTACAGCTTTCAACTAAAATATGAAATTTGGTATTTTGTCATTGGACTTCACTAACCTTATACATAATATGGCTGCTTGCAAGACAACCTGGAAACCATGCTGTGTAAAGAGATCTGCAAACCCAAGATACAGGGTCATAGGTTACTACTGCAGTAAGCAACTTCACTAATGCGGTCCATGACTAGAAGGAAGATGAGCGCGTGAGATAGGAGGTCGTTAGATGAGGGATTGAAGAGATGGGTGCACAGATTGATATGAGATCAGTGTTGGACTGGGGTTTCTAGGGGCCACCATGCAGGAAGCTTTATACTGCAGCACTCCAAGAGCATTCGTTTTTTGTCGATATTGCCTTACAAGGACATGTTTTTTTTTCTCAAGGTTTTATTAATTTTTAACACAAAAAAATTGAAAAAAGTCCATTCACTATTGTTTTTTTGCCTTTTTATTCCTATGGTTTTCATTCTGTGGTATAAATAAGATAACTTCATTCTACATGTCATTTCCATTACAGTGATACCAAATATGCATACTTTATTACATATTTTACTACTTGAGCACAATAAAAGTACGTTTTATGGAAAAAAAAAATTGCGTCGTTGCATTCCGAGAGCGATCACATATTTATTCTCCCGTCGATGAGAACGAAGGGCTTATTTTTCGTGGGCTGAGTTGTAGTTTTTATTAGTACTATTGTGGGGAACATATAAAATTAATTAAATTTACTTTCATTACTTTTTTGGGGGTGTGGGGATAATAAAATAAATCTGTCATAGTTCCATAATTTACTGTTTTTACTAAATAAAACAAATCTGTAATGTTACAAAAGGTGCTTATTTTAAATGTATTCTATATATTGAATAACATCATTGTTAGGCTGAAAAGAGACATGTCCATCCATTTCTGCCCATTTCTCCTCCAATGTTGATCAAGAGGAAGGCAAAAACACCAATGGGGTAAAAAACCAATTCTCCCCATTCAAGGGAAAAAATTCCTTCTCTACTCAAAGTTTGGCAATCAGTATAATCCCTGGTTCAAAAACCTTTCTGAAGTCATTAGCGATTATAACATATAATATTAGAACGCTTAAGAAAGGTTTCCAGGCCCCTCAAACTCTTCTGTCACATTCACCATCACCACGTCCTCAGGCAGAGAGTTCCATAGTCTCACTGCTCTTACAGTAAAGAAACCCCTTCTACCCTGTTTCCCCGAAAATAAGACACGTCTTATATTAATTTTTGCTCCCAAATATGCGCTACGTCTTATTTTCAGGGGGTGTCTTATTTCGCCGCAGCAAATCCGTCTGTGGCCGCTAATCCCTCAATTGGCCAGCTTTGTGGATGAAATTTCTCAGAAATCTCGTCCACATGGGACAGCAAATCTGTCACGGTAAAGCTGGAAGAAGCCGGTGTTGTGGTGCAGTTCACCGGCCACAGAAACGGAAAAGCGTGCAGCCAGGTCGCTTCAAAACAAGCGGCTGAGTGCTGTGGGTTTTGAAGCAGCGCTCGCCAATTGAGGGATTAGGCGTAAATCTTGCTGTTTATCGCTGTGGCCAAACTGCGAGATTTCCGCTGGAAATACGCTCTGTGAGAACCCAGCCTTAAGAATCACCTACAGGTTGCCTGACTCACACACAGAGCCATAAAAAATAAGGGCTGTCAAGTAACGTACCTGTCTGCAGACAGAAGTTCCTGTACCACTTGTAAGCAGGGATGGTATTGCAGCTTCCGGCCACCAGGGGGAGCTCATCACAGCACACATGTACAGCAGGAACAGAACGTATAGTATGGACTTTTCCAGCCAGCAAGGGGAGCTCACAACAGCACACTCGTACAGCACAGCAGGGACAGGATAAAAGCAGACTGTCTGCAGATCTACCTATACATCTGGAGGTAGGAGACAACGGGGATGGCAGCAGGGGACAGGCCTCTTGACTTGCCTGCACACTTTACTATGCCTTACTATTGAGGGGTGCCTTATATTTGGGACTTCTGCAAGTTTCAGGGGGTGTCTTATTTTTGGGGAAACACGGTATGTTGGTGTAGAAACCTTCTTTCCAAAAAGATTACTATGCCTTGATATAAAACACAAACAAATGGAAATAAAATAGGCAGAGATGCACTCATTAATGCCACTAATCCCAAATCACACACTTAAAGACACAGTACACTTAGGAAGACAGTGCAGTTTGAAGACTGCAACGCACAGCTTCATCCCAGGATCATTTAAAAAAAACAGAAGCCTTTTTTCAGCACCACTAGCTTTTTTGCTACCGCAATCATTTGACTGTTTACATAATTCTTTGGCATACTTAGCACTTCAAAGCATTTACACCCGTCGGCGTCAGGGTAAGTTCACATGTAAAGGATTTGCTGTGGAAAATTTCCATGGCTAATCCACAAGACAATTCCATAAGAAATAGTGCAGATTTTACATATTTTATTGCAGATTTGCCTCTGTGGATTTAAACAGCTGTTCATGTAGGACAAAAAGCAACACACTCCCTTTATGGCTTCCTTTACACGAGCGACACGGCATTGCCGCGAGAAAATCGCACCGTGCGATATTGCTGCGCCTTCTCACGGCAAAACCACGATTTTGAAGCACTACAAAGTCACATGTGATGCTACAAAGTTGCGCATTGAAATGTAAGCCCTAATCTATATATAATATAAGCTACTATCCCGAAAATAAGCTGTAACTGAAGAAAGAAAAAAAAAAAGTAAAAAGTATACATCACCTCTCCCACGCTATCTGGGGCGTCGCTGCAGCTTCTCCCTGGGACCTGGCACTGATCATCTTCTGGCCGGGGATTGAAAAATCCCCAGCTGCTGGAAGCGCTGGCTGTGATTGGCTGACGCTTAGCCAATCACAGCCAGTGCTCAATGAATGTCTGTGATTGGTTCAATCACTGCCATTCATCGAGCACTGGCTGTGATTGGCTAAGCATCAGCCAATCACAGCTAGCGCTTCCAGGAGGCGGGGATTTTTCAATCCCTGGACATAAGATGAAGAGAAGCAGTGCCGAGACCCAGGGAGAAGCTGCGGCGGCAAGCGCTTTTAAGGTGATGTATGTGTTTGTTTTGATTTTTTTTTCTGCAGCTAGGGCTTAGATTATAGCTTTGACAGTAGGCTTTGCTACTGTCAAAGTTGCATCGCACCGCACGAAAATCGCGTATTCGTGTGATGTGATGCAACAGGGAGGAAGGCTCCATAGGGAAACATGGGCTACAGAACCTCATGTGTCGCAGGCATATCACCGGACCCAAAAGGTCTTTGTGGCGGGTTCTTGCATGCTACAAAACATTGCATGTGTGAAGGAACCAATCGGAAAGCATGGGCTTCTCATACATACAATTTGTAGCATTGTAGCAATGCGACAAAATCGTGCGACTTCTCCACCCGTGTGAAGGAGGCCTAATAATCACTTGCAGCTCCCATAGAGACACTTGCCTGAGCCCCCAGTGGTCTCTGTATACTAATCTCCAGCAATGGCATGCTGACATATGTGACCAATGCAGCATTAAGGCTGCTTTCACACGGGTTACAAAATTGCATGATTTTGTAGCGCTGCAACATCGCTACAAAACACCTGTATGTGAAGCCCATGCCTTCCAGTGGGTTCTTTCACATGAGCGATGTACTGTAGCCTGTGACATTGTGAGACTACAAAGTCACGGCATGCTTTATACAGCTGAGATTTGCCATGTTTTGTAGCCCGTTTCCCTATGGAGCCTGCTTATCGCATCACATGAACTTCACGTGATTTTTGTGCGATGCGATTTTAACATTAGAAAGTCCTATTGACTTTCTCGCTATAAAATTGCAAGTAGCAGCGATGTGTTCCTACATTTCCCCCCCCCCCCCCAAAAAAAATAACTGTGCACATAGCAGCAATTTCGTAGCAGTGATATCGCTGTTGCCCGTGTGAAACAAGCTTTACGTGTCAACAGAACGTGGTCTCATCGCTGCAGGCTAGTACATAGAGATTGATGTGAGACCATGGAAATGTCGGTACATCCACAGCAGGGTATAGGTGAAGTGAGTATACCAATTTTTTTTTTTTAATTTAATATGATCAGCTGGTTGGATGGGGCCTAAAGAAATGGGTAAAAAAAAGGAAAAGGGTAAAAAAAAAAAAACAGGAAGAAAAGGGTAAAAAAAAAAAAAGGAAGAAAAGGGTAAAAGGAAGGGAAGGCAAGAAAGAAAGTAATGAGGAAAGGGAAAAAAGGAAGGTAGGAATGAGAATATTCTTATGGGGAAAGGCCCAGGTACAATTGCTGTCTGTGAACCCCCACATTGCTACACCCCTTCAGACGTATAACATTGTAGACACAAAGAAACAAGACCATTACATTGAACTGTATGGTAATTAATGAATTAAAAACTGAAGTTCAGTATAATAATCCACCCTTCCCCATGAAAATGAATGGGTTAAGTGACCCCGGTTCAGCAAATGGTAAGAAAGCCATTTCTCCAAATGATCAGTTTTTGACCACCACAGACATTCACAAGAAGATGTGCCACAGGTTCCCTCCTGGGACAATTATGGTGACATTGCTGGCAGTGAGGACAGTAATTTGGATACAATGGCCTCCTGACGTCATGAATGGCTGACAATCACACTGCTGGACAGAGCTCTAGAGCCGATGTGTTTTTGCAAGTTGATGGATAGGACAAGCATTCTTCATAAACTTGAGATGAAGCACGAATACCAGAATCGGTTTCCCTCTTTATAATAAAAATCTATACAAAAATTAAGTCTGAATCCCCATTGAAGATTAACGATTGAATAAGGAAGGTGCGTACAATTAAAAACAAACATTAACTGATTAATGAAAGCCATTCTAGGCAGCATGTGAGTCTACAGACAGCCCTTCTTTTGAAATAGGAACTGTCCGTTTTGGAGGCTTCCTTCACATGCTGCTGGCCCCCTACGGCCAGAGGCACATGGAAGTAATTTCGTGCTGTGCGCGGTCTGTGTATTCCGCGGACAGCATACAGTCACATTACAGCTGCTGAGGCTATTCACATGCACCGATGGTTTGTGTGAAAATCATCGTGCCATGTCCTATTCTCGTCTCTTCTCACAGATGAGAATGGGGAATGCAGTGTGCATGTAGATGGGATAGCATACAGACTGGTGTCTAGGCTATGTGATTCCCTCCATCTGTATGACATGTGACCAGCAGGCAACCTAATCCTCAGATCACCATAGGTTAGACTACAAGAAAAAAACCCTTCATCACACTCATTTTTTTTTGTTCGTTTCATTCCCTCCCACTGCAGCCATTTTCTTTTCTTTTCAATTTTTTCCACCCCACTTTTGAAAAAGCATAACTTTATTATTTTTCCTATGAAATCGCTACAGGTGATCATTTACCTTACCATATTATGTATTGTAAGACATTGTTGAACTTCTGATAAATGGGAATTTGCCATTTTGTTGAGGGGTTCCTTTTACGACGTTCAGGGTACATTAAAATTGACGTATTATCTTTATTCTGTCAGTCAGTATGAGAACGGCGAGATCAAATGGACAGTTTTTTTTACGGAATACTCCTTAAAAAAAATTAAATAACTTTAAAAGAAATTGTTTTCTGTTGCCATATTTTGACTCCTACAACTTTTTATTTTCCCTATCGCTGGAGTTGTGTGAGGGCTCTTGTAGTTTTAATGGATACCATTTTTGGGGTATATATCACATACGAGCCTCGTGTGGCGCAGAATGCAGTCCTAAGCTCTCACTCACGACCTGAAGGTTGCAAATTCAATCCCTGCTTGGTTCAGGTAGCCGGCTCAAGGTCGACTCACCCTTCCATCCTTCTGAGAGAGGGGTGGGAGGGTGGAGAGTAAAGATGACTAGGGAAGGCAGTGGCAAACCACCCTGCAAAAACAGTCTGTCAAGAAAACGTCACCCTAGGAGTCAGTCATGACTCGATGCTGGCACCAGGGGACGTAACCTTTTACCTATCATTTTCTATTACTTTTTATTAAATTTTCCCTAGGAAAAACCCAATTCTAGCATTGCGTATTGTTTTGTTCTGACAGCATTCACAGTGCAGAATTAATAATGTGATATTTTACTAAATAGGACTTTTATGGATGCACCTGATAGCAATTTTTTTTTTACGAGATGACTGGGCAAAGTGTGTTTTTTTTTTTTACTACTTTTTGCAATAATTAATACAATTTTTTACTTCCTTTTACATTTCTTTTTAGTCCCCATAGAGAACTTGAACTTGCAACGGTCTAATTGCTTATATAGTACAATGCAATACTATGGTATTGCATTATACTGCGTTCTGACCGGCATCCTATTAAGACAAGCCACAAACGTGTCCTAATACGCACTCACTTATGGCAGCCCTGGCACTCTTCAGAAGGTCTTAGGCTGCCATGACACACAGACTGCACCTTGAGATCCCATAGTGGGGTGGGATGCATTTGTCGCTGTCAGCAATTAAAGGGTTAACAACCGCGATCAACGTTATTTCCGACCCACCCGGGTGGGTGTCTGATATCAAAGATGGCTGCCACCTGCCGTGTATGTAGCAAACTTGTCTCCCAAACCAACGCCATATGTAGATGTATGCCTGCTGGGAAGGGGTCAAGTTCGGAAGAAAACAGGGGTTTCAATATATTACATACTGCAAAAGGGACTAATGAGTTACAGACTGATACAGAGGGAGGAAGGCATAAGAAAGCCCGGCCTTCGTTAAAGGGTTAAATTGACCATCTACATAAGACGGCTAGAGCGGTTCATGTGCACGGATTATTGGTATAGATTCTGAGCCGGTGTGACACTAATCTTATCTTCAAGGAAAAAAATGTGCGATTAACTTTATAAAACTTGACAATGGCTAAGTAGGCAGAAAAAAAAGAGAAGGAATCCTATCAGGATGTGAGAATTCTCCGTAAATCATCCAGTAAGACAGAGGCGCTTCCTGACGGCACCGCCAGCCCCCCAGTGTTCTGCCGACTGCAGTGCAGTTTTATGATAAATCAAATTAACTTTCTATGACCCCCACTGCCTCTAGGAAAACACAGCAGAGTCTCAGGCAGTTCGCTATACTAGAGAGGGATTTCATTTCCCTCAGCGCTGTGATAGATCTGAAACGGACAAAACAAGTCTGACAGCTAGATAAAAGGAAATATCAAGTAGGCCTTCTCTCATGTGGGACTCTATTCTTAAGGCAGATGATGAAATTAGCGATGCCCGGAATTTGTTAACCCTTTCCAGCCTGGCTTGGTACCAGAGCATTGAAAAATATATGGTTTTGCAGGAATTTCGCACCTGCCTCCAAACTCCGGTTTTATGCAATCCACTAAAAGAAACAAAGCCTGTGCTTGTATATAGATGAAAGAGAACAACCACCTACCAAATGTATGGTAGTAACGATCAGGAGGCAGATGGTAGGATCAGACTACATAAGGTTTGTTTGTAGTCTGTAACCATGGAAACACATGCATCTGTATAGGAACTGCAGACAAAAAAAAAAAACATCTAAGGCAATGATTAAATCGGTGTCTGGGTTTTCCAAGGTTTCTGTCACTTCTGATGGCAACAACAGTGCGGCATTCAGAGCTATTCTTGCCATCAAATAGAAAGCTTATCGAAATCCTCAACAGATTCTATTATAAGTGAATGACATGACGTGTCAGGAACAGCGTCATGGCAACTATTATGAGCGACCCAAATGTGAACAAAGCCTAATTTTAGCTGCCTTGGTACCATTTTAAGGAACTGGTTGTGAATGTGGAATCTCACTGTTGCTGAAGTGCGAATTCCTAATATAATGTAATAAAGGTAATTGTGTGGGAAGAGTCACACAATTCAGTGTTGGCTGCCAGGAAAACTCAAACCTTACAAGGTTTCTCATGAGATCTTCAGTCTGCAAACTGTTCATGGTAGTCTGAAAATGGGATAGACAGGGAGCCGGAACTCAAGGAATGCAACTGTCAATTAATAGCATTATATAAGCAATCTGCCATTTATATAAATCTGCAACTATTGTTAGGGTATGTTCACGTGTGCCCGATCTGATGTGGATTTATCATCACAAAAATCCATTTGGTGTGAATTTTGATGAGGGTCAGCAGCAGACTTCACCCCTTCAACAGAAAAAAGTGGGCTGTGACCGTGTGAATGCATCTTCAGGATATGTTCACGTTGGAATCTGATGCGGATTCTGCTCCTAAAAGCCACAGCAGGAACCCATATGTAGACTCGCAGATTTGCGCAAGAATTTAGCCCTTTTTAACGAGTAGATGGCGTGTGCGAAGTTCCTGACACAAGATCTGCTTAAGGTCCAATGTCCACGGGAAGTCAATGGAAGACGTCCGATCCGCTGCCTGTCTGCAATTGAATTCTGTACTGCACATGTGCATCAGCCGGCGCTTTTGCACACATCCGCAGTGAAGACCCGGACAGGTAAGCACTGTCCTTGGCGGAGTACAGGGTCGGATCCCGCGGCGGAATCCCACCCGCCCAGTGACATGAGGCCTTCAAAAGTGACATCAGTTTTTTTTCCATGCGAAAATTTGGGTGTGGATTCTGTGGTGTGAACATACCCCAAGCCCATTCATATACCCAATATAAAATCTTAGAAGCAATTACAAAATCTAAAGATCTACGTAACCATATGCTACTTATAGGGGCTGAAGACACTTCCATCCATCCTTCAAGGAGAGTCAGACATGTTGCAATTTTAACTGGTATTTTCAAGTACTCGTACATATTTCTTTTGAGGAGTGGTAAATCTGGCAAAGTTGGGAAAATCAGCTCTTTAACCGTTTTGCTGCAAAATACTTTGAAATGTTTTAGCAATGTTCAGTCAATGGAAGGAGTCTCCAGAGTAGCAGGCAGGGAAGGCTCTAGCAGTACCCTGGGTACACCATGGGCGCAGCAGTATCCTGCAATAGGCTGAAGCCAAGTAGTACACTATACATAGATTATGAAGGTTATCGGTGATGTGTAGATGCAATTGAATACATGAGCAATCTTCTACATTCTTGCAGTATGCCGCTGCTGGCCCTCTACAATGCTACTCCATGATGAATGAAATGAAGGTACTGTGAAGAGCCTGGCATCTGCAGCGCAGGGCATTTCTACATCACTAGACATCTCTGCCTGTCATTTCCAGTAGGAAAGATCGCTCTTTCATGCAGTTCAGCATGATAACACTGCAGCATGTTATGTGTCATATCAATGAAGTGGAAGGCAAGCAGATCTGAAAAGGAAGATAGCACAGACACTGCGAGGGGATAAGGTGCTTCCACGTGACAGAAGACATGTGTGCAGGGTTGTCTGCTCATCTAGAAACACCACTTCACTTTGTTTTTGCCTGAGATTATAAAAGAAAAATCACAAAACTGGAAGAACATAAAGCCTCCTCATGCAGGGATCTACTATACCAGCACCCCCCCCCCCCCCCCCCCCCCCCACACACACACACACACTCTACTATACCGGCACCCCTCTACTACACAGTGCTTCTCTACTATACAGTACCCATGTATCGTGGGCATCAAGCAGAAATACCTTTTGTTAGTACTGTTGATGGTACTGGTCAGACTCCTGTTGCAAGAGGTTTTCCTGCGGGTCACTTTGCTTTCAGTGATGGTTTCCTCAGTTTTCTCATGTTTGGGGGTGCTACCTCCCTTGCTATTGAGGTCCCTCAGAACATCGTAATTAATTTTACTGGAGATTTTCTTCTGCTCCAGCATCTTCTCAATGGCTTCTCCAGCTGTGCTGGCTTGAATGGGGGCTCGGCGTTTGGAAGACCTTTTTGGCTATAAAAGGAAAAAAATATCAACTTTGAAACACATATAACATTGTTAATGCTACATACATTAAGTCTCTCGTACATTAGCCATGTGTGGCCCGGTTTCACAGGCCTTTATGACATTTGGGTAGCCAAGTCTTTCTGACAATCTAAATTGCAAGCACATTTACTCATCACTGATACTAATATGCGTCTACTGTCATAAAACAAGGAACTTTCTGGTTCACCAATCACGAGATCAGAGAATAAACTATTGTCATCAGTGAGATACTTGATACGATGGTCACTCCTAGCGCAGTATCCTACCAAAAGCAGGGGCACTTTTACAGGGGATGACTGTGGGGCACAGAACGCTGACAGACATCCCAGAGATGATCACTCCTGTGCTTTAATGGAGGTGGAGATCGTTCAGACCCACCCGCTTTCATTCACAGATGAATGACTGCCACTTTACACGGGCGGATTGTGGTTGGATTTTATGCCTGCACGATGCAAATGATGAACAATAATCAAAAAAAATATCAATCGTCCCTCAGATCATGCAGGCATTTATACTGAACGACTGTTCAGATTCCTGCGATCCAACGAGAATCTGAATGATAATTGTTCAGTGTTAAAGGGCGCTAATTGGACACACGAGCAAGAATCAAAAGTAGTACTTATTGCCATATGTTAATACTTATTGGGGTCTCATTTGGCCCTAATAACATCAGATACTCTCCTTGGTATATTTTCTACTAACATCTGATACACCTCATCTGGTATTTCCCTCCAATCATCCTGTAAACGTCTGGCAAGTTCTTTCAGAGAAGATAGACGCTGTTCCTATTTCCTGGTCAGATGTTCCAGTTCATCCCAAAGATGTTGAGCAGGGTTCGGGTCAGGACTCTGTGCAGCCAGTCCAATTGTGGAACATCCATATCCGAAAACGGTGTTGGATTTGTGACAAAGAGCATTGCCTTGTTGGAGATATTGCTGACCATTCCCAGAGTACTGCTACATTGTTTATAGCACATTATTGTACAGAATGCCAAGGTACACCTCTGTGTTCATGGTTCTTACCACTACAACCAGCTGACCAAGACCATATCAGGTAAAACATCCGCAGACCATAAGGGAACCTCTGAAGTACTTAACTGTTGGTACAACACACTCAGGTAAAAAGCGTTCCTTAGGAGTCCTCCACAAGCGAGGTACATCCATCTGATCTGAGGATGGCGTAGCGCGATTCATCACTCGAACATTCTTCCATTGCCCAACTGTCCAATGACGACGCTCCACGATTGGACCTGACTGCACAGAGTCTTGACCTAAATCCTACTGAACATCTTTCAGACAAATTTAAATATGTGGTCAGGAAATATAAACAGTGTCCATCTTCTTTGAGAAAACTTGTCAATGTTTGCAGCATGAATGGAGAGGAATAGCAGCTAAAGTGTATCAGATATTAGTAGAAAGTATGTCATGGAGAATATCCAATGTCAGGGCCAAAAAGAGCCCCACTAAGTATTAACAGATGTATACAAGTATTACTACTGATTCTTGCTCAGGTGTCCAATTACTTTTGGTAGGGTAGTGCATGTCTCAATGTCTTATACTCACTTCTGGTCTGAATGGTCTATGATCAATCCAATTGGGGTGCTCAAAATCTTACAAATATTGGTTAGATTTATAGTCCCGCAGACTACTAGAAGTTCGACTACACAATAGAAATATAGTAAGTGTGCTGCACACGCATATTCATTCTCCCCTCTGTTACAGATGTTGGTGTTTGACAACGAGAACAGTGCAGTCTGCAGCACCACTGTTACTGTTAACATTTAAGGAACCCTTATGGGTCTCATCATTAGTTAATAGGACCTGTCAGGAGCTTTTGTGGTTCTATCTACAGAAGCCAAGATGTGGACAGAGCCTAGATGACAACCAAATCTTAGAAGAAGGATGTCCAGGACCACACAACAGATGCAAGCACTCCATCATTAGTAGCAGTGTACAGCCGTACCCCTTCCAATCTGCTTCCCCAGCATCAAGAGTCACTGGACCACAGGTGCTTCATCACTTGGCATGAGTCTGGAGCAACAAATCAATCACATTTGCCCTGTGACTGAAAAAGTCATTTATGCTACAGATGGCTTTAATATATTAGCCAATTTAACATGCTCTGTATACGGCAGCACTGATAAATCCACAGCGGACAAATCAGCAGAACATGAAGTCTCTGTAATAACTTGACTGTCAAGTACTGCAGTTGTCTGTGAGGTGTTCCTTCTAAATATTTCTGACTGACAAAGGGCCTAAGAAAAGTTTATAAACTTATCTTACATTACAAAATCCAAGCCTGTCCTGAGGCGACATCACTCTGTGCCAATTCATCAGCAGACCTGCCAGTTATGGGGTGCGGTCCTTGGCTTCATACACCGCTGGAGACTAGTCCCGGACTCATCTCCAATAAGTTCATACTACTATTTCTAGCTGATCCCAGAAAGTTTTGCATCTTTAGAAAGAATCTGCATGATAACCCCAAAGATGGTGACAGGTTTCCCATAAAATCATATCCCACACAAATATAACAGTATCTGCAGGTCATCACAGATATGTGGGATAAAGTACTGAATTTTTGGGACGTACAGGCATGTTTGGGACCTCCTACTGCTAATAAAGGAACATTACACTGAGCCTTGCCCCAGTCCGAAGTAGCTGCTAACAATAGACTACATTCAATTGAATAGGTAAAGGAAGAAAATGACCAGAAACGTTAAGTTAGGGTGCCTGTACACGGGACGACCTGTAAGGCGCAGATAGGTTGGACCGGCCAGGATCGTTACTGTGCTTTTACACAGGAGCAATCATCACTCAGTGAATGGAGGCGAAGCGGCCAAAGAAGCCAGCCGCCTACTTCCATTCACAGTAAACAGGCCATTGTCTTTAGATTTGACGTGGACAGAGAAGAGATTCATGACACCAAGCCACCTTCTTCCATTGCTCCATGGTCCAGTCGGGATTCTCACAATTGTGGGAGCAGGTCTGACCAGCAATGGTTGTTCCTGTGCTTTTACACAGGAGCAATCATCGCTCAGTGAATGGAGGCGTAGCGGTAGTGTTCAGGGGTCAGTATGAGTGTTGCAGTCTTCAGCTATGCACTCTGTGTTTGGATATGTGTCACAGCCATCAGTAATTTGTGTTCCCAAAGCCCTTCTATGGGATTAGACCAGACTCACTATGCTAGCCTTTGCTCCCCATGAGCATCATTGAGCCTTGCATGCCCATGATGCTGCAGCTTGTTCACGGGTTGTTCTTCCTCATACCACTTTTATTAGGTAGTAACTAGAGATGAGTGAGCACCAAAATGCTCAGGTGCTCGTTATTCGAGTCGAGCCTTTCGTAATATTCGAGAGCTCTATTCGAGTAACAAACCCCCTTGAAGTCAATGGGAGACCCAAGCATTTTTGCAATCCACCCGCCAGGTGCCGAGCTTTTTTTCCCCCTCTCTCCCAGCCAGCCACATACTGCTGTGAACGGGTAGTGGTAATGCGGGGAGGGGTCAAAACGGGGAGGGGTTGAACATGCGTGGTACGCGCTTGAGTAACGAACACCATCGAGTATGCTAATACTTGAACGAGCGTCAAGCTTGGACGAGCATGTTCGCTCAACTCTAGTAATAACTACTACATTATGGGAACACCCAACAAGACCTGCCGTTTTGGACATATTCTGATACAGTCATCTAGCCATCACTCCGGTCCATAGGGTGGACATGTGGCATAATTGTACGCCACTTAGGAACTCCGCCACAGAATCCACCTTTTACATATCTTTGTTACGAACTTCACAATTTGCAAATTGTGAAATTTGCAAAGGATGAAATCCACATCATGTCTGCATCAAAATCAACATGCAGGACATACAGGTTTTGTGGTTGATTAGTCCATGCAATAGAAGTACCCTTAGAAGCAAGAAAAACGGACAAGCCTAACATATCAGCATCAGCCCAATGTATCGCATGCCTTGATAGGTGCCAGTGTCCCAAGATAATCAATGTTCTTCGCTCATCCATCGGGTTATGGCTGATTGGTGTGCGCACATTTTGTGTACCTCCATTACTTTTACTGTACATTTGTGACAGATGGCTATATTGGGACAGATTCTTCAGCATGGAACGCCAATAGATCAATAAAACGCAGTAAACAATATGATCTTGATTGGGCCGGCTGCAGAATAGAAGAACAATATTGCTTTGACCCCGTTTCGCTGCAGACGCTGTTTCAACTGGAGTCCAAGAGAAATGTCACATTTTATAACCATCATTTTATAGCACCTTTAGAGCAGCTAAAAATGTCACGAAACCCCAGGGATCAGACAGATTAAAAATGTCACTGCATGAAAACAAGGCAGCAACATACAGCAGGGCCGATACCTTATTTTACCATAGATGAATTAGTAAGCCATGTCTGGGCCGTCTACAAGGCCGATGTGAAGCCCTGGGTCCCCACATCAGCAGGTTCATACTGTGATTCTACAGTATTTCAACCAAGACATAAGTCAAAGTATTGGGAACATTTATTTTAGACGTTTTGGATATTTTCTGAATGTAATGATGTTGTGTGCCGGTGTAGTAGAGTCGACTTGGTCATTTTGCCTTTCCTATATGATTTGCACACAGCACTTTGGGATACAGCAGAGCTGAGTTTCCCACACGGCTCTTGGCGATATCTGTATTTGGTAATGTAAAGAGCCATGAAGGAGAGATCACAAGAAGGCTTTATGGTACTTTTACATGAGCCAATAATCGTTCAGATGCCCGAACTGGAAGATTACTTTTCAGTCAGTGCATGCATTTAGGCTGGGGCCACACAGGTCGTATTCTTGGCGGAAATCTCAGGGTTTTGATGCAGCGAAAATTTCTTTCGGGAAAGTGCAGCTTCAAAACCTGCTGCACTTAGCCACGGGTTTTGGAGCACTGTCGCCGCATGCTTTTCTGTTGTGGCCAGCTCTCCCAGAGGAGAGCACAGTCGCAGAAGAAAAAATAAAAAGAACAGACATGCTGCATCCTGGGAATCCACGCCGCAGTGCCGGCTTTGCTGCGACAGATTCGCCGCCCCATGTGGATGAGATCTCGTCCGCATGGCTGGCTAATCCAAGGACGGAAATTCTGCACAGAGTTTCTGCGGCAAATCTGCCCCGCATGAACCCAGCCTTACATTGATTGACAAACGATCCCCAGCCAGCTCCACCTCCACTCACTAGAGATAACTGTTCCTGTGTTAAAGCATAGGAACGATCATCGCTGGGACAACAAGTAGGGCATCTGGCACCCGTGTAAACGCACCTTTACTGACACGCGAGAGTGTGATTTTGTTCAGTGAAAAGCGGACCGATTTCACTGCAAGTGTGTGCGCATTTTACACTTGACGTTCTTCAATTTCTGGGCTCCTTCACACTGGTAATCGCAATTTTGCTCATGAGATCTGAGCGTCAGTGATGCCTTTTCTTGCAAATACATCACTGCCACTTGCGATTTTCTCACGTTTTTTTTCGTGTGATAGACAATAGGAGTTTCTAATGTTAAAAACACATTGCACGAAAATTGCGATAAAAAGGAGGCTCCATAGGGAAGCATGGGAGATAAAACTGCAGAAAGATAGAACATGCTGCGATTTTTCTTCACTACATACTGTATGAGTGAAAACATCGCAAATCGTAATGAATCCATTGAAAATCATCGGTTTCACAATTCAGTGTTTTGACTCACTCTCGCATCACAGAAAAAATTTGCTGGACCATTGATCAGTGAAAAATGGGGAAAAAAAATTAACGTGAATTTTTGGAGCCAACTAAGGCAACTAAAAGGTAGACTTTCCTTGACTAATGGCCCATTTACACACAAAGACAATCTTTCAAACGATTTTGAATAAAGTGTTAATGGACATTAATGCCCAATATCACTTGATTAACTTCATTTGCTTGTAAAAGGACTGCCAGAAGCATTTTTTCAGAGCACAGCATGTGGTATGTGGTCTGAGCTCTGCGCACTGCTCCACTGTTCTCTCATGGGCTGTTGGCAGAATAGAATGTAATCTCCAACTCCCATGCAGAATACAGCATGCGGTCCCTGTTCTCTTTTCTCAGGCTGAACAATGGATTTTAAGCTCACCTTAAAATAATTGTTCAGCCAAAGAGCAAACAATGGCAGCATTTACACCCAACGATGATCACTCTTTTGCCATTGTTTGAAAGAAATTTGAGCGATAATCGTTGCGTATAAATGGGCCTTAAGCAGTCTTAAAATTCAAAAGATTTATCTTCAGCAAAGCTACTATGATAAATCTGGTGCATTTTAGACTAACTTTTAGACAGTAGTAGTAAATAAGCCCCATTGCCTTTAATGAGTCCGAGTTACATCCGAGTTCTAGTTAGTTTCAAACTCAAGACGTTTAAATAGTCTGGCTATGTTCACACAGCGGATTGTCATGAAATTATCCACGCAAACTCCACCTGTAAAACTGCGGCAAGAATCTGTGGTAAAAACGTAACATGTCACTTCTATTTGCAGATCCAAATAAAAACGTCAGAAATTCCACATGCAGATTTTGATCATTGACGGGGCAAATCAGCTTTCGGATCTGCAGTAGAATAGCCACGGCTTTTTGCCACAGTTCCGCAGGTGGATTCTGCAATGGAATCTGCTGTGTGAACATACCCGTGGGCTCAGAAAACACAACGGTAGCAGACTTAGTTATGGCTGCATTACCTAATGATATCCAAGTGTCTAGACGGCCCGGTATCTGGCAGAGAATGTAATAATAAACATATCAGTGCTCCAGCCACCCATCCTGCGGCTTCAGCTTTACAATTATTACTGTTATTTAGCCTTCACATTGCTTTATTGCAATTATTTCAGCCCAGCAAAATTAATCTGAGGCCAAAGACTTTACCATCCAGAATGAGGTGCTGTAATGGAGCTGTACGGGAAAGAGAGCAGACGAAGAATACAGACAGAATGAATACACAAATGGCTTGTGGATGAATATAAATCTTCCCTGTGCCGTTTACAGCAGCTTATTACAATGAGTAGGGTAAATGTACTTGTCCATGGGAAAGCTTACATCACATTAACTCCCTCAGTAGAACTGTGAGCGTCCCATCATAAAGGGCAGTACAATAATGACTGTGATATGTGGTTTGGGTCAGAGAATAATGGCTCTTGTTAAGCCCTTAGTGATAAATCTGCCTCAATACATTTGAAAAAAAAAGTAAGTGAACCCCATGTGTAGTGGCCGTCGCTTGCAACTGCAGGCACGGCTCTTGTTGAAATCAATGAGAGCCGTGCCTGCAGTTACAAGCGAGGTCACTATACAAAGGTTGCCGCGGAGGCTTCCACTCAGACCTTTGTGTATGTGCAGCACTGACAACATGAACCCGCACAGCTGATTGGTCGGGGACAGGATCGGCAGATTCCGACCAATCAACTATTGATGACCTATTCTAACGATAGGTCATCAATAGTATTTCCACGGAAAACGCCTTTAACTTTAGTGGAAGAATTTTGGACCATTCTTCCCTGCAAATGTGTTTCCGTTCATAGATATATCTGGGATGCCTTGCATGCAAAGCCCTCAAGTCATGCCACAGCACTTCAATAGGGTTATGGTCAGGACTCTGACTTGGTCATTCCAAAACACAAATCACCTTCTTTATCTACAAAACTGGACTACACAGCTTGTAGTCTGTTACCATGGAGACACATAGCTATCTATAAGAGCTGTAAACATAAAATAATTGGAAATTTTGATATCTGAAAAGTTGTTTCATTTTAGAGACATCGGAACAACAAAAGGAAATTGGTTTTGAAGGTTGACCTCAACATAAATAATATTTCCACCTCGCTGTTATTTGCAAGATTCCTCTTCTCAGTAATGGGTGGGAGCAAAATCCTACACTGTAATTCATAGTAGGGTCCATACATTAATACATTATATTGTCTGAAAAGATAAATAGCCTGCAGCAAAAGTAGTAATGAAGACTAAGTTGTGTCGTGTCCAAGGGCCTGAAGTCCAGTGACCTCACATCACTTCATTAGTTTCCATTATTGCCTCTATTCCTCTCTAAGTATCCTGACCTCTTCTCTCTTTGAAGTCTCTATGTCCTTTAGGTCAGTCATTCCAATCCATGATCTTCAAAGCCAGGCAGAGGAACTAAGCCGTCAGCAAGAAAGGGAAATTCTAGGGGGCTTATGGCTTTGAAGCAGATGAATCTGATATGGTAACACACCACTTTTGATTTCCTTTATGGAAAACATTGCTAGATTGCAGTTTCTATGGGGAGAATGCCCATTAGGTCATTACACAAATAATATGGAGTGCACCTTGTTTTCGGATACTATATATAAAATATAAGAAAACTGCAGCAACTATCCCATTGTACAATTCCTGCAATCCAGCATTGCTGGTAGGTGTCAGATTATAGGATGGTCATAGGAAATAACACAAAAAGACATAAAATATGCAGGCATCACTTTGCTTTTTAGTTAGAGAGGTCTCTGGTCATGTAAGATCAGTCACCTATTTCTTAGTAATCTCTCTTTTTTTGCCATCTACACCAGTTTCTTTAAACCTCAGCTGATTGTTAGATTCACTTAATTGCCTTCCATCCATCTCCAATTTCTTGTTAATGTTTGGAATAGAAGTTAGGGTACCTCTACACGGTACTACTGTCACAAGTGTCACTCCTGTGCTTACAGGAGCGATAGTCGTTCAAGTGAATGGAGGCGGAGCGGGCTGGAGATCTCTTCCTGCTTGTCCTCCTCCATTCACAGTAAACAGAAGTCTCTCATAGATTGAGCCCCTCCTGTTTACACCGAGTAAATCGCTGCTCAGCAGTCATTCCGTGAGCTGTTGCATGAAATCCCTCATTTGAGGAAGGCACAAGAGTGCCGAAACGTCGCATTCATTTGTAATGGGGTAATAAAACGATTTTATACCTTCATACATCCGTCTATGCTGCCAGTTCATCATTCATATGGTCATTTGAGCGATTCTTCGGGCGAGTATCTGCCCATACAGAGGTACCCTCCGTAAGAATTATTGGATAGATGGGAGAGCATATTACAGCAGGACTAGACTACAGAATTGTTTTTGTTGTCCATTACCATGGACACATAGCTCTGCATGGGAGCTGTCAACACATAACGATATATTTAAAAAAAAAAAAAAAAAGATTTTCAAAATGGCTTCAGTTTTCGTACATTAGAACGATAAAATTAAATTTGGTTGCAAAACTGGACCGTCTCTTTAAATTAGTACCCGCTGGCTGCTAATTATCCTAGTGCCAGGGAAAGCTGCGGGTAGTCATATATGGTAGTCCTATATTTTTTCTGCATTGGCTGCTACAAGAATAACATGGCATTACATGATGTCCATTGAAATGAATGTATGATCACGTACTATAAGGTCAAGCAGAGACATCCCGCTGTGGAGCAGCGCTCTGCAGAAGCTCTTATTTTGGGCAGGAACCTCCCTTCTATATTGTCTTCATGCCTGAATATATCAAATGGACAGAGAATGTCCTAATGGGACAACTGATTTAAAGGGGTATTCCAACTGATAGAGTGATGGTATATATCGCTAGGATATGCCATAACTTTATTAATCATTGGGGTTTCAACCTCTGGGACCCCCATCAATCGTGAGAATGAAGTGGCCCCGTTATGTTTTTCCCCCTGCACAGTGGCGCTCCCGGCTGTGCAGTAAACTGTAGCTGGCTGTATGTACTTGAATGGAGTGGTGTAGCAGTTCCCTGTACAATGAGCGGCGTAGCATCACCATGCAGGTAAAAACTTCCATATCCTAGCGATAAGAGGATACTGCCCCTCTGAGGACTTCTAGAACAGCTACTTGATCCACACTGATCTTTCACTTCCGGGTAGGGAGTGCTGGTGACACAATACTAGCTATTCACCGACTGAAGGGAGCCAGTGATTGGCTGCAGCGGTCACATGGCTCTTATCAGGGACGTCATTCCCTGTGAAGACCAGTGGGGACCAGGTGCTAGCGAAAAGGTAGTGACAGGGGACCATGGAAGGTGAATATGTCTTCTGCTATTTTACTACAGCAGGCTGAGCAAGTTCTTGAAGAAAAAAAAGTATGTCCCCGGATAACCCCTTTAAGTCTTAGTCTGGGCGCTTTGCAGTCTGCTTTATAATACAATTAGATAGTTATAGTCTCAACTATCTAAATCAATACAGATAAGCAAATGGCAAATCACAGAAGGAGACTGGAAGAGCAATTGTATTCTACATGATCCTGCATTCTTATGACAGTTCTTCTCATACGGGTGAATACACGAGGGGTTACCTTCTGCTCCTTATAAATACCCAGCTCCTTTTCTTTTGCAATTCTCTCTTCCTTTTCTGAAAGACGGAGATGCGAGATGTTAACAAAACATGAATGATGTTTTCTGCATCCTGTCGCTTGCATTGACACATCGAGATGTTACAACATATGAATAGGAAGTCCCAGAGCTTACCCTTTTGTTCCCGCAGGTAGTCCGCATTCTCTCGCATCCACAGCTCTTTCTTTATTTCTGCTTCTCTTTCGTTTAGAATATACTGAGGAGAAGAAGAGGGAAAACCGTCGGGAAAGTGCTAAAGTGAGGGTTGGACAATAGGACGTGCCATGTAAATGGGCAACGGGTAAATGGGTAAAGTTCAAGGCAGCATAGTGGTGAAATTGCTTCATATAATCAGCTAGGTCAGATGTAAAATGCCAATATTTCACCAATATTGACCATCACAAGTGGCCGGTGCAAGTAGCTCTCCATATACCCTACTCGGGTATGTTTATTTAGGAAAGACCTGAGATCTCAGCTCGCTGTCAATGAGCCATGTACCTACACACTTAGGCCTCATGTCCACGGGGAAAATCGGGCCCACTACGGATTCTACATGTAGAATCTGCAGCGGGTCCCTCCTGCCCCGCGGACATGAGCGCTGAAAATAACAATAAATGAGAATAAACTTACCTCCCACCCGCTCCGTTTCTTCTCTTCGCTGCGGCGTCATCTTCTCTCGTCGCGGCCGGATCTTCATTCTTCGGCTCGGCGGATGTGCATGATGACGTCGGTGATGTGCCCCGCGCATGCGCCGGGCGGAAGCAAAAATGATCCGGCCGCGACTGAGAGAAGATGGCGCGGCGCCGAAGAGAAGAACTGGAGCGTGTAAGTAAAATATGATTTTTGTGTCCCGCGGATCCGGACGGCTTCCATAGGCTTCAATAGAAGCCCGCGGGAGCCGTCCCCGCGGGAGACCCGCATGAAAATGGAGCATGGTCCAGATTTTTTCATGCTCCATTTTTTTTAAAATCACTTTTATTGACGATCCGCGGGTATTTATCTACCCGCGGGTGGTCAATGCATCCCTATGGGGTGCGGATCCGCGCGCGGGAGAAGAGTTAAAATCCGCTGCGGATTTTAATTCTTATTTTTCCCGTGGACATGAGCCCTTAGGGGAAAATTTATTAAGACCGACGTTTCTAACACCAATCAGAATAATTTCTGCAGGCGCACAGCGCACCTAATGTATGAGGAGACACACATCTCTTCGTATATTAAATGCATCTCGGCTCCTCCGTGCGCCTGGGACCTGGCATAGATTTCTGTTATAATTTATGACAGTTTCTGGAGTACATTATACATAAATGTGTTGGTAAGGGGCTGCCACAACCCCCTTCCGATAAGCTATGCCCCCTTTTTGGGAAAGTGGCGCAGAGCTTGCGCCTAAATCAGCAACTTTTTTTTTACACACAAAAAAAAAAGGGTTAATAAATCCCCCCCTTGGACACTGTCCAATCAGAGTTGACAACATCAGACTGTCTACAGACACACCCTATTAACAAAGGAAATGTTAACACCCAGTTGTCAATTTATTCATACATTCCAGGAGGAATAACAGAGTAACAGCTCAATACAGACATAACAGAAAAGCTGATCCAAAAATGTTATTTCATGGGGAAGTTAAGTATTGACTAAAACAGAGCAGTCAGGAGAGCTGACAGGCCTGTTTAATATATGGGAACTCCTGTTAACCCCTTAGTGACAGCCCTATCGTAAAACTACGTCCTGCTGCTGCAGAACGTGTATGGAGGGAGGTAGCGCCGCTATATGCCTTTATACAGCACGGGCATCAGCTGTTTATTACAGCTGACACCAGCGGGCAATAGCTGCGCTCGGCCGTTCGGCTGATCGCGGCTATTAACCCTTTAAATGCCGCTGTCAATTCTGACAGCGGCATTTAAATTCCCCCAATGCTGTTCAGGGGGTCCCGCACGGCTCCCCCGCGGTGAGATCGGGGAATCCGTGCAGGTGTCATGGCAGCCGGGGGCCTAATGAATGGCCTCAGGGCTGCCTTAGCAGACTGCCTATCAAGCCATCCACACAGGGTGGCTTGAAAGACTGCCTGTAAAAAAGCAGTATGACGTAATGCTATAGCATTACGTCATACTGCAGGAGCGATCAAACCATCGCATGTTAAAGTCCCCCAGTGGGACTTCAAAGTAATGTAAAAAAAATAATCAATAAAGTTTTTTTAATTGTTAAAAAAAAAAAAAGTTATAAAAGTTTAAATCACCCCCCTTTTGCCATATCCATTATTAAAAAATCAAAATCATAAAATAAAAATATGTATTTGGTATTGCCGCGTCCGTAAAAGTCCGATCTATCAAATAGTGCATTATTTTTCCCGCACGGTGAACGTCGTCTGAAATAAAAATAAAGAACGCCAGAAATACACTTTTTTAGTTACCCTGTCTCCCAGAAAAAACGCAATAAAAAGCGATCAAAAAGTCGTATGTATTCCAAATTGATACTATCGGAAACTTCAGGACATCCCGCAAAAAATGAGCCCTTGCTCAACTACGTCGACGAAAAAATAAAAAAAGGTATTGCGCGCACAAAATGACCGCAGAAAATAATTGAAAAAAATTAAATATTAAAAAAAAAAAAATTAAAGTACTACAGCAAAAAAAATACTATACAAGTTTGGTATCGTAGCAATCGTACTGACCCATAGAATAAAAATATCAGGTCGTTTTTGTTGCAATTTGTGTGCTGTAGAAACAGGACGCACCGAAAGATGGTGGAATGCCGGGTTTTTTTCCATTTCTCTCCGCTAAGAATTTTTTAAAAGTTTTTCAGTAAATTATATGGTACAATAAATAGTGCCAATGAAAAATACAACTCATCCCGCAAAAAACAAGCCCTCATACAGCGACGTCGATGGATAAATTAAGGAGCTACGATTTTTTAAAAGGGAGTAGGAAAAAACAAAAATGGAAAAAAGCAAAAAAGCTCCGTCACTAAGGGGTTAAAGTCCACAATGTCTACTTATTCAAGCCAATGACCATCCCCACTGCAGCTTTGGGCAATCCTGATTACAAGAACCTAACCTGAAACATTGAGCTCTATTCATTTAAATGATGCGGCTGTCATGATGCCCTGGTCCCCTTCCTGGCAATGTTTGCAATTATCTACTTGTAGGGAATGCTTCATGGTAAAACAAGCCTGCTATGCTGCTGTTTAGTGTCAGATTGGCCTGCTAAGGCCTTAATCTGCCCACAGATGGAACAATACACAAATCTACTTAAGGCCCCTCAACATGCGCCAATATGTGCCCGACAGCAGTCACTTGCACTGCCAACCGGCTATTGCTCGTGCTTACTAAGAAGAGATAGTCGTTCAAGTGAATGGAGGCTAAGCGGGCCAGGATCATTGCAGCCCACCCGCCTCCAGTGCTATGCTTAATTCCTGCACTGTCCCCCCACTCAGCATCCTGTACAGAACAGTTCTGCAGAGGAGAAGGCTATGTGGCTAAGGAGTATGGAAGAAGGCATATGGGGACTCTGATGACTGGGGGGGGCAGTATATGGGGGCTCTGATGACTGCGGGGGACAGTATATGGGGGCTCTGATGACTGGGGGGACAGTATATGGGGGCTCTGATGACTGGGGGGACAGTATATGGGGGCTCTGATGACTGGGGGGACAGTATATGGGGGCTCTGATGACTGGGGGGACAGTATATGGGGGCTCTGATGACTGGGGGGACAGTATATGGGGGCTCTGATGACTGGGGGGACAGTATATGGGGGCTCTGATGACTGGGGGGACAGTATATGGGGGCTCTGATGACTGGGGGGACAGTATATGGGGGCTCTGATGACTGGGGGGCAGTATATGGGGGCTCTGATGACTGGGGGGCAGTATATGGGGGCTCTGATGACTGGGGGCAGTATATGAGGGCTCTGATGACTGGGGGCAGTATATGAGGGCTCTGATGACTGGGGGCAGTATATGAGGGCTCTGATGACTGGGGGCAGTATATGAGGGCTCTGATGACTGGGGGCAGTATATGAGGGCTCTGATGACTGGGGCAGTATATGAGGGCTCTGATGACTGGGGGCAGTATATGAGGGCTCTGATGACTGGGGGCAGTATATGAGGGCTCTGATGACTGGGGGCAGTATATGAGGGCTCTGATGACTGGGGGCAGTATATGAGGGCTCTGATGACTGGGGGCAGTATATGAGGGCTCTGATGACTGGGGGCAGTATATGAGGGCTCTGATGACTGGGGGCAGTATATGAGGGCTCTGATAACTGGGGGGGGCAGCATATGGGGGCTCTGAAGACTAGGAGTCAGCATATGGGGGCTGTGATAACAGGAGAAGTCAGTATATGGGCGCTGTGAAACTTGTGGAGGTCAGTATATGGAAACTTGATACCTGCAGAGGTCAGTATATGGGGGCTGTGATACCTATGGAGGTCAGTATATGGGGGCTGTGATGTCTGGGAGCAGCATATAGGAGCTGTGATAACTAGTCGGGCCAGTATGTAAGGGACTGTGATGAGGGAGTAGTTGAACTCCATTCTTCATGTGTATATAAGTAAAGTTTGTACCCCATTGCTTTACACAAGGGAATCACTTGTACAGCAAATTATCAAAATAGTCCCATTCAATTTTGACAATTCGAATAATAAGGAATTGCTGTGTATGCAATTCCCTTATGTAAATAAAAATGTGCCTTAGAGTTTTTTCTATCCTGTTTAAAAAAATAAAAATCAAGAATAAAAATCGAGAAGAGATTGAAAAAAATTTAGATTTTTTATTTTAGGCCCAATCACCCAACCCTAACATATATAATTTCAGGTAGCCCCATTTGTCTGCAGCATGCCTGCTGTCAGCTGGATTACACTATCTGGGGCCATTGCCTTATTTACTGTTCACTAACAATGTAATATTCGTTACATAGATCACTAGCAGCGCTCTCAGCAGCACACCCGCTAATAAGTCCATTTATTTCTCAAAGCAACAAACTGAGCAATAATAGACATGGGAAAACAAACTTGATTAAACACATTTATATCGCTTGACACAAAAGGAGAAATCGGGTCTCACCCTGTCTATTTCATTGTCGTCAATCCCATTAAGGTCCAGTTCTCCATCTTCAGCATTGTCACCTGCTGGAACGCAAGGAGTATTTCAGTGAGATGATATTGTTATTGTAAAGAGAAAGTATCAACTTTACGCTTCCTTGTCAAGTAACAGAGCACAGAACATACAAGAGAAACGCCACAAGAACACACACTCATAGGCTACACTTCGGCGAGAATCTAGTGCGAATTTTGTGCGCTACGAGATGCACAAATCTCACACGAACATGAACTCCATTCGTTTGAATGGACTTTTCACATGAGCGATGCTGCGCGGATGTAAATCGCAGCTTGCTCTATCTTTTGGTGTTACCACAGAACGCTTCGCCCATTTCTTTCAATGGGACCTTAAAAGACAACACATGGCACTCATGTGGGAAACACTTGCGATTCTCTGACACGTGTGAAACATGCACCTGAGGATCACAATTTCACAAAAACGATGCAAGGCGTCTTTGAATTCAAAAACGCGTCTCGTTGGTGTGAAAAATGGACATTGGCAAGCGCAATATCGCACTCACCTGTGCGTATGTATTCAGTTATAAAGGGGCTAAAACCCTATTGGTATGCTACAGCAATATAAACTAAGTAGTGCAACAGGAATACAAACGCAGTCGCTAATACATGGACGTAATGGAGAAGAAAACATTAAATGACATAAGTATGATTGTCCCTAATCCTAAACCTATATGGCCCAAGGTTACACAGGGTACCTGCACTGAAAAGAGAAACCCCATCTGCAAACCTCACCCTCAATTCACTGACCCAAAAATCAGGACGCATTTCCCTGCAGAATATGGGTTCATCAGAACAATACAGACAAAAGCAAAAATATAAAGACTTAAGTACACAAACTGTTGCATATTCTAGTAAACATAATCAAAAGTGTAATAATCATGTGGCAAAATAATAACCAGGCTCATGATAAGAGCCATTCACTCTGGCCATTTGCCGGTAAGGTTGGCGTGTATTAGACCACATTTACACTGACAGATGATCGCTCAAAAGTCGCTGAAACGACAGTTTGAGTAACAGTTTTGAGCGATCATCTATGCAGTCTATAGTAGCTAAGTAGCTACCTAAGAACTATGCAGGTGGAGCGGGACACACGGCCGCTATCACTCAGCATACAATACAGCGGTTCTGCGTAAGCAAACAGCTGTATTGTTCTCCGCGATTACAGCTCGCGCCCAACTGTAAACTACCAGCTGGACGCGAGCTGAAAGAATCTCATCAGCACTGCCGACTGTGATAACAGCCTGCACCGCTGATAAGAGTTCATCGCTCAGTTCTAGAAAACTAGAATTGAACGATGAACGACGCGTGCACGAAAACTGCACAATGTCCGTGCATTTATACCCAATGGTTATCGCTCAAAAGATGGCTTTGAGTGAATTTTGAGCGAGAACCTTTGTGTCTCAATGGGCCTTAACAATTACAAAAAGTTGATGTTAAATGAAGGCTAATCAGAAGTTATTAAAGTTTGCAATGTGGATCTGCTTTGGATTTAGTGTTTGTAGCTTTAAAAACCAATCACCTTCTTCTGACACTTCATAGGTGTATATTTGTAGGTTGCCTATGGATACGTCCTGTAGACATCCCAGCACTACAGATCCAGCTGGCTCAGTAAGAACAACCAGGGACGTTTTTTTTTCCTAATCAGCTCTGGGGTCAGGATTGTTGACCAATAGAGAAACAGCACTTAGCGGGGACATGCAGAGCAGGGAATTGTGGCAAATATAGCATCAAGTTGCGTATCAGCAGGAATATATCTGCAGGCTTTCTTGGAAAATAGCGAAGTGAAGAAACACCCGAAATGATGGACAGGATAATAAGGTAATGGCTGCACAATTTATACCAATAACTAGCTGTTAAAAACCTGGCGCAAAAGATCTTTCTTATCTTGAATTTTTGAAAATTTGCTTCAAAACAGAACACCCCTTTAACTTCCACCATCAATGTACAAAGTCAGTGTGCAGAGTCCTGCAGGCCAAATACAAGGGTCCTTGCATGCTGCGCCCCAAGGTTGTACAATGCCCTAGTATTAGGCTGCAGTCACACTGCGCTGCTTGGATGTGGTAAAAACCTCATTAAAAAAAAAAATTACATCAGAAAAACTGCATTTTTTTTCTTAGTAGTTTTTACCACATTCAAACTGCCCGGTGTGAACACACCCATACAGAGTATACCTGTCACAGTATTGATGGGGGTCACTTTGTTTTTTCTCTTTGGAAGAAGGGAGGAGAGTAACCCAACATTTTAAACACAAACACTAATATTAATACATCTCATTGAGGCAGTTTGTACAGTTTACACACGCAAATCCTCTAAAATAGAATAGATGCCTTGTGTTCTATACTAGGATGACCCCAGCACAACCAGTGGATGAAACGTTCCCGTCTCCTTCCCAAACATGGTAATTAAGAGGGCATGGTGAAACATTCAGTCTGGCCAGCTATTACTATAAGTACTTCCGACTAATTAATTTGTTGCTACTTCCAGCTTTCTGGCCGGAGAATACAGAGCGTATGAATTATTTAACGACCTCCGACATTTCCAGCACTGGCAGAAGGAACAGATGTTCTCTATGATGAGGACGATGAGATCACGAAGCATGAGATGATATCACTTGTGTCTCACCACAGACTATTCTCATGAGGACAACAGATAAAAATGTACTGCTACTTAACAAAAAAAATTGGCAGACCCATTTATGTCCAAGGAAATAACTGAGGGCTTTGGGCATAGAAACTGACAGGGCGGAGCAAGGGGCATCGCAGTGACCCCGATACAAACTTTTTTTCTATAGTTCTCAGAAAAGTTTTTTTTTTTTACCTTAGTTAATAATATTCACTGACCCATTACGGCAAGAAAAAAACTGCTTCCACAAATTGTTAACCGGCTTGGTTATGTAGTTGTATGTACACATACCACTCGTGCTCCACTGCTATCTCTCCTGGAAACGTAGGACTGTATGAATAAATTGACAACTGGGTGTCACCCTTCCCCCTCAAACGAGGCGTGGCTGTCAGATATGCAGCTTAGCGGATGTGCACAGAGTCACAAAGATGCGCTCTTCACTGTCCTCCATAAACTGCAGGTGGACTCAAGTTATAGGCATGGTTATTAATGAATCACAATAGACGCTTTCATGCTGATCTAGTTTGCCCCCTCCAAGCATCAGACAATAAGAATATCATAAAAACAGAAAAGTGAAAGGAACCGCTAGTTTGGAGATACCAGGACTCATACACAAGGGACTTGAATTACAATGCCACCTGCCAAGGGTGTATCTAGTCTCATGGCCTCCAAGGCAAATTTTTGACCTAGGAACCTCCCTCCCAAAGTTTGTTGCATGGATGCATGGCCCTAGTGGATAGTGGCACTAAAGATATATGCGGCCCCCTAAAATACCAAATAATATATATAATACAATCTGCAAACCCCCTTTATGCCCCCACTCAGTGGTAGACTTCTTGTGCTGTCTTTGTGCTAATTAAAATTGAAGAATAAAAACCCTGAAGCTCCCCTAGCCCGGTCTTCATATTGAGTAGCCGGATCTTCTTTCCTCAGATGGACGGTGTGGTGATGTCATCATGCTTCCTCAGCTACGACCCTGATATATATACATGCTTCTGACCAAAAGCCAATGGCACTCTGCACCGCCTTAGTCTTCAACTGGATCTGTGCCCTGAAGACGTGGATCCATTTGAAAGCGGCGCTCGCCTGCGTCTTCTGCCCTGACTGTTACGCTACTGGCACCTACTGCAATACAAATTGAGCCCCTTTGAATAAACTATAGACTGCTGTTTGTCTATGGAGCACATAGTAGTATTCTTGAAAATATATTGGGCTATTGCTGTTACAATTTACATACGATGACCTAAGGTGTTGCCTGGTTTTCAAACAACCCTAAATTGTGAGTTATTACAGAAAGGTGCCCCATTCAGGAAACTGTTCAAGAAGCCGGATCTTACAGAAGCTACAAGGAGTCTTTCTCTCTTTGGAGGACTCAACATGTCAATGAACAACAACATGGTCAAGCCACTGCTTTATATTTAGTCAGTCTTATTGAAAAACGTTTATAATACAAGAAAGGTAACAACCAAAAAGGAAAAACGATAAGGCAAAGACAAGGATCGCATCCGTTTGAGAGATCTGACACAATGCTCTGCGAATACTCTGGAAATTGTCCCCCTAGAACATCGGACTGTTGGGAGTCCCAAGAGGGACATTTAGGTGTTCATTCACCCAAGTACTTCTACATTTCTGGAAACCGAACAATGGTAAAACAGCAAATACCAGACCGAATGGTGTTGGACGCAAACCATGGATTACAAAGCTACGTTCACATGGTGGAATCTGATGCAGAGTTAAAAGGGGTTGTCTCGCGAAATTAAGTGGGGTTATACACTTCTGTATGGCCATATTAATGCACTTTGTAATATACATCGTGCATTAATTATGAGCCATACAGAAGTTATTCACTTACTTGCTCCATTGCTAGCGTCCCCGTCGCCATGGTTCCATCTAATTTCGGTGTCTTCTTGCTTTTTTAGACGCGCTTGCGCAGATCCATCTTCTCCCTTCGGCTCCGCTCGGCAGCATCGGCGTTTTGGCTCCGCCCCCTTGTACGTGTCATCGCGTAGCTCCGCCCCATGACGTGTGCCGGTTCCAGCCTCCTGATTGGCTGGAATCGGCCCGTGACGGGGCGGAGCTACGCGATGACGCTTACAAGGGGCGGAGCCAAAACGACAATGGTGCCAAGCCGAGCCAAAGGGAGAAGACGGATCTGCGCAAGCGCCTTTAAAAAAGCAAGAAGACACCGAAATTAGACGGAACCATGGCGACGGGGACGCTAGCAATGGAGCAGGTAAGTGAATAACTTCTGTATGGCTCATAATTAATGCACGATGAATATTACAAAGTGCATTAATATGGCCATACAGAAGTGTATAACCCCACTTGATTTCGCGAGACAACCCCTTTAAGCCAAGGATTCCTCCTGATGCGGCTATGCACATGTATATCCGCAGACCAACACAATGATTTAGCCTTTTCAATGGGCAAATCTGCGTTTGAAATTCCTCATGCAGATTCCACATGGATATAACATGGAAACCGCATCAAGAAGTGACAGTATGGAACTCCCTGACTGATTAAAGCAACACATAAATGAAGTCATTGACTATTCAAGTAACCATATAAAAATATACCTTTATTAGGAATATTAAAATATCACAAAAACAGTGGCATAATTACCACTAACACTATAAACCTCACTACGGATTATTATTACATAGTGCATATATAACATGAGACTTAAAGGGGTTGTCCCGCGAAAGCAAGTGGGGGTATACACTTCTGTATGGCCATATTAATGCACTTTGTAATGTACATTGTGCATTAATTATGAGCCATACAGAAGTTATTCACTTACCTGCTCCGTTGCTAGCGTCCCCGTCTCCATGGTGCCGTCTAATTTCAGCGTCTAATCTCCCGATTAGACGCGCTTGCGCAGTCCGGTCTTCTCCCTTCTGAATGGGGCCGCTCGTGCCGGAGAGCTGCTCCTCGTAGCTCCGCCCCGTCACGTGTGCCGATTCCAGCCAATCAGGAGGCTGGAATCGGCAATGGAATGCACAGAGCCCACGGTGCACCATGGGAGAAGACCTGCGGTCCACCGTGGGTGAAGATCCCGGCGGCCATCTTCGCAAGGTAAGGAAGAAGTCACCGGAGCGCGGGGATTCGGGTAAGTACTATGCGGTTTTTTTTTTAAACTCCTGCATCGGGTTTGTCTCGCGCCGAACGGGGGGGCTATTGAAAAAAAACAAAACCCCGTTTCGGCGCGGGACAACCCCTTTAAAGCCAATAAATATAATGTGAATAGCCCTGCAGTCAAATACTCATATGCACATAAGAATGGCCACATCCCAATTATGGGATAGCTATATCCAAAAATAAAGTGCAAGAGCAATTCAATTGAACTTGTTATGAATGTAACATGGGTCCTTGTTTAATGTAACCTACATCACCATGTCATCCAGCTGAACCCCCACCCTAAGTGTGGATGCTTAATATAGCAGGTGCTGGGATAGGATTGGTGGCGACAGATATTGGAGCGCTCCTGAAGTCTGGGAGCAGAGGCCATGGACTGCAGCACAGGCATGAGAATGGCGACCAACCGCAGCCCATCAGCAGATGAGTAGAGGCAACGGTGGCGATACACCATGACAGAAAATAATGGGATGCAGATTTTGCATCAGATCCTCTGTAATGATTGCATCCAGCTGCCGTTATAGACTCCAGTATTCTTCCAGATGAAATGAGGCATCGATCAGAATCTTCGATGGAAATGTGAACAATCTTAACAAAAAAAGAATTGTCCAGTATAATCAATGTCGTAATACAGGATGACATTGAACAAAATCACAATCCCCATCAAATATGCATATACCGTGTTTCCTCAAAGAAAAGACCCTGTCTTATATTAATTTTTGCCCCAAAAGAGGCACAGGGTCTTATTTTCAGGGGAAGGTCTTGTACTTGCCTAGCAGACGGCATCCAGGTCCCTCAAGCTGGTCTCTGGCCCTGCGGCAGGCTTCTGTGTAGTTCTCAATACTAAAGAAGCGTCTCTTGTTGGTAACGGGCCTTGAATACTCCGCCTCAAGCAAGAGAGTGCTCTGATTGGTTCATCGAGCGCCAGCTCTGATTGGCTAAGGAAGCGCACGTGAACCAATCACAGCTATTTAGGGTAGGGTTTATTATTGGTGTAGGTCTCATTTCCGAGGAAACATGGTAGTAGGTCTTCGTCTCTCACCACTATTGAAGCCAGTGAGGAAAGTGGACAGTGATGTGGAAGGTGACTTTAATACACACATTATTCTTCTAGCTTAAGGCTGAACTATGCTTTTGTTATGAACACTTCTGAGTTCAGATTTTAGTTCAGACTTTTTTCAGGTCGCACTGTTGTCTAAACTTGTTCATAACACGGGGAATATTTGTTATTGTCTGCATCCCCACACCCACCAAATAAAATACATTTCAGAGTTGATCTGGAATTACAGTGGATATATAAAGTCTACACTCCCGTTAGAATGCCAGGTTTTTGTCATGGTAAAAATACGACAAAGATGAATCATTTCAGCCTTTTTTCCACCTTCAACGTGACCCGTTATCTGTACGACTCCATGTAAAAACAAACAAATCTTTCATTTAGGGTGGAGAAATAAAAATTACGAAACTAAAATAATGTGGTTGCACAAGTGTTCACACCCTCTTATATTTGGGGATGTGGTTGTGCTCTGAATTAGCCAATCATATTTAAACTGATGGTATATAGTAGTCAGTTCATGGCTGCCATTATTTACAGGGATTCTGATTTACCCCATAAAACGTTCAGCTCTTCTAGGAGGATTTTCCTGACATTTTCTTACTTTGTCCGTAAAGAGCTTACAGCACATCAAAGGGATCTGATTGTTGGAAGGTATCAGTCTGGAGAAGGGGGCCAAAACATCTCCAAGGCATTACATATACCATGGAACACAGTGAATACGGGCATCAAGATATGGATTACATTTGGCACAGCAGTGACATTACCACTGGACGTCCCTCAAAATCTGATGAAAAGACCAGAAGAAAATTGGTCCAGGAGGCTGCCAAGAGGCCTACAGCAACATTAAAGGAGCTGCAGGAGTTTCTGGCAAGTACTGGTTGTGTAGTGCATGTGACAACCATCTCCCGTATTTTTCATATGTCTGGGCTGTGGAGGAGGGTAGCAAGACTAAAAACATTCAAGCTCGGCTATGTTTTGCCAAAACCTACATCAAGTCTGCCAAAAGTATTTGGGAGAATGTGTTAGGATCTGATGACACCAACCATAACTCCAAAAGGCATGTTTGGTGCAAAGCTAACATTGTGCATCACTAAAAGACCCGCAGTGAAGATGGTGGAGGCAACATTATGTGTGGGGCTGCTTTTCTGCTGCTGGAACTGGGGCTTTAGTAAATTATGAACAGTTCCAAATATCAGTCCATTTTGGCACAAAACCCTCAGCCTTCTGCTACAAAACTGAAGATGAAGAGGAATTTTGCCTCTCGGCACGACGACCCAAAGCATTCCTCCAAATCACCAAAAGAATGGCTTCACCAGAAGATGATCAACATTTTGGAATGGCTCAGCCAGAGCCCAGACCTGAAGCCCAGTGTAGATCTGTGGGTAGACATGAAGAGGGCTTCTACAAGGTAGAGTGGGCAAAGATTGCCAAGTTGAGATGTGCCAAGCTGGTAGACACCAACCCAAAAGACTGAATGGTGTGATAGAGTCAAAGGGTACATCAACAAAGTATTCGTTTTAGGGTGTGTAAATTTATGCAAACATTTTTCCCCACCCTAAAAGATTTCAGTTTGTTTTTCAGTGAAATAGTACAGATAATGGGTCACACTGAAGGTAGAAGCTAAAGTGATTCATGTTTGTCAGATGAATCATCTGACAAAGATGATTAACATGGCAAAAGCCTGGCATTTTAAGAGGGGCGTGTGGACTGTTTATATCTACTGTATTCAGGGTGTCAAAATGCATCAAAATATTCACTGTTGAATGATGGCCCACTATTAAGTTATGTAATAACATTTAATTACCAACAGATTGAGGCACAACTAAGATGAAACCATAAAGACTGAACTGCCAAAGACAACAAGCAGTGATCCTGGGAAAATGCAATAAATAACCTGTTTGATGCTATATAATTAATGTATTAGTATCAAAACACTTCTAAGGCTATGTCCACATGGCAGTGATCTACATCAGAGTTTTCTGATACGGATTCCAATGATAATCCACATCAGAAATCCACATGGTTGCCGCCCCGGGTCCGCAAATGGATTTAGCCCAAACAGTGTGAAAAATCTGTGTGCAGGTTTACAGATGCAGAGTCTGTGTCAAGTGATGACATATCAGTTCTTTTATCTACTGAATGTGGATTTGAAGTCTGTTTGCAGAACAACGTGTGGCGTATAGTCTCCAGCGTGGATTCCCATTAAAGCAATAGGAGACTGCTGGATGCAGGTTTTGCTGTGGATTTGATGCGGACCCATGTGATATATGCCGAGTGAACATAGCGTAAAGGTGTTCTTATACTTGCTCTCCGCCTAAACTCTAAGGCTGCCTGTCCACGGGCGTTTTTGCCTAGTGTTCCCCGCAGCGATAATCCGGCTGCGGGGAACGCAGTGCACGCTTTCCATAGCATTGCTATGGAAAGCGCAGCCCCTTTGTCTACGAGTGAAGAATCAGTGATTCTCCGCTCACGGCCGGCAAATTGCAGCATGCTGCGAATTGCCGCGATTCTCAACGGTGAGCCTATCTGTCAGATAGGCTCAGTGCGGAGATCCGTCTGACGGCTCCTGCTCCTCAGTGGTGGCTCCCGTGGCGGAGATCGCAACGCCCGTGGACAGACAGCCTAAGATAACACAGACAATACGGTCATTTGCATCAGTCAATAGACAATGACAAGGGATTATAAATATGTTTTTTACATTAATTTTACATCATATTAAAAAATGCAAAGAGCCGTACAAATTCCTAATAGGCCTCCTATAGACTGGCCTGCGATGTAACTATAATGTATCTATATATGTCTAGGATTGCCACAAATTAATCTGTGAGAAAAAAAACAAACATTGCCACAGACCATCACACACTGAATTATGGAAGTGTAATCCCCCGGAAGAGGACAGGAGAAAACATATCACAGAGAAGTTAAAGGGGTTGTCCCACCAATACAAGGTATCCGTCTATTCACAGTAACTTGCAGTTCACTAGGGGGGCAACTGCTGGGACCTCCACCGATGTGGCTGAATGACTTGTGCGCTGCCCCTCCATTCATTTCAACTGCACCATAAGTGATAGCCAAGCACTTGAAACCCTGGTGGTCCCATTAATATTCAACGGGGTGGCAGTGCACAAGTCCTTATCTCTTGGCCATAGAGGAGAGCGGTTACAAAGAATGTTCCTCCCTCTGGAGAACCTGTGCTATATTCCACAGGCAGCCCATTGACTAGAACGGGCAATGTGTAATGCGTCATTTCTCCTGTGGGGGTGCTGCACAGCAATTGGACATAATGTGAGGACCACCCACCGAATACAGGGATTGCTGCAGTAAAACACTTTGCAAACATCTTCTTATTAAGAATAAGTAGAATTGTTCAATGCGGACAACCCATTTAACCTATTATGTCTTTAAAATGTTAGACACACATTTCCTTGCTCAAAGAAATATTGATTGCATTGTCTCCAGACCAAGGACAGGGACGAAAAAAAAAAGTCCTGCATCATATGCAAACACGGAAATGTGAACCTGAACCATCTTGGCACTACTTACTGCCCAAGAAGGCTTAAATGATAACTCATGCCACCTGCTCAATCACTTTCAGCGCCAAGTGAAAGCTAAGATGCCCTCATTTGAAAGCCAAGCTGGAAATCTCTCCCACCCCCCTTGCAATTTCCCGTGAATTCTCCATCACATCTTCAGTATATTCTCTAATATTAACAGTTCTATCAGGTGACACACACTGCTATAATGTACTATGACTACTAACTAGGGAGATAAGCTGGCCAGGGAGCTGTAAAGGTATTCATATTACTTATCACCCATCTATAGTGATTGGAGATGGATGATATCAAACAATAGATAAATCCTACTTGTTTTTTTCCGGCATAAAACTGAAAACAAAACAGATCCCATTTATTAGTAACACAGATGTGAGGCTGCGTCTGATCTGACACCTATGAAGGATATTTAGGAAGAAAGCTTCCATCTGTGTGGTTTGATGTGCTTCAGAGGCAATGAGCTGTTTTCTATAACTGCAGGCTATAGGTAACAGCATAGCTTCACTTTCAAAGAAGGAATTACTAGCGAGCCCCGTGTGCAGGTGCCGAGCACACAGACAAGTTACAGGCTTTTATCTTCATCGCCGCTCGGGTAATACAAAACTAAACAAATGTCTTCCAAACCCTGAGACCCAAAAGATGATGGCCAAAGGCGTAGTATGGCTGATCTGGTCGTGCCTCCATAAACCTCTGTACATGGGAGGATCAACTAGTAAATTCTTTCTGACTTTTTAGAAAAGGCCGTCATGTTTGTGTACATGACGGATAACACTTTCTAGCCATTATATGACTTATATTAGGTATTTCTCCCCATTTCGTGCAGAGTGTATATCGGATTCTCCATCCTCCCAGGACTGGTGGGAGGAGCTGCTGTTGCGCTGTGTTCTGTAGACTGTACACAGAGAACTGCAGAGATTCTAGTCTCTGACTGAAGCACACAGACATAACCTGATTATGTGGGACTATATAAACAAGCTTTAGCAGTACATATGTGTATAAACAGCAGCAGATATCTCAGCACTAGTTTCAGGATGCATGTCTGTGTGTCTCTTCCTCCTCCTTTCTGCATACAGTTGAATGAACAGGATGACTTATACCCCTGCTCTTCCATCTTAGGCTGGTTTCACATCTGCGTTGGAACCTCCTACATGTGAAAATGTCTAGTTGCAGATCTGGCTGAAAATACTGGAAAAAAAAAAAGACCTGAATGCAGCCCTGTTTCTTCCATCCAAAAGCCGGGCAGCTGAGCGGAAACAGAAACGGACCCCATTACAGTCAATGGGTTCTGTTCGGTTCCTTCCTCAGACAGAGCCGTTCTGCGACAGGGGTTCCCCTTTCCTGCACCCCGAATAGAGCAGGAAAGTGGAAACCCGAACGCAGATGTGAAATTACCCTTAGTGTCCCCACTGTCGATCATGTGAAAACAGATTGTGGACAGAATGGTAGTGAAAAGGGAGACAGCACTTTAAAGAGATTTTTCAGCAAAAAAAACATTATTTTAGGTAAATAAAGTACATAGCTGTATGATTAATTATCGCACCGGCTATCATATAAGAACAAGTTGTTTGAAAAGTTCGTGTCCATATAAAAATGAAAATAAATGAAAACTTTCTGAACAGACTGTGACCCTATATAGCCCAGCAGAGCGGTTAGGCTCTCTGTAGTGTGTTTGGGCCTTCTGGCAGACGCATACACATACATGTCCCATACAGGATCTCATTGTAAACACTGAGGTAGCAAATAGCAGATGATACTGTTGGGTACAGAGATATTTCCCTTAGAAGCTTTACAGATATAGCAGTGCTAACCCAGAGAGAATTCGCACACTACAAAGATAGCGTGGCGCGGTTACGCTATTTGCATAGTGCAGCTGGCCATTCAGACTGAATAGAATAGCGTACCAGCCATCATGGTTGGCGCTGATACATCTGTACTTATAGGTGAAAAATATATACAGAATGGATTGCTGTATGGAGACCTACTGAACCACCACAGCTGTAGCGACACTGTGTGCCAACGTACAGACTAAGGCCTCCCTCACACAGACATTTTTTACCGCGCTAATTGTGGTATAAGGCTGGATTCACACAGGGCGGATTTGCCGCAGAAATTCCGTACAGAGTTTTGCCGCGGCAAATCTGCCTGTGGCCGCTAATCCAGGGATTACCAGCCATGTGGACGAGATTCCTCACAAATCTCGTCCACATGGGACGGCGAATCAGTCGCGGCAAAGCCGGTGTTGCGGCGCGGATTCGCCGGCTGCAGCATGTCCATTTCCACTCCCCCCCAAAAAAAAACCTGCGGCTAAGTGCTGCGAGTTTTGAAGCAGCGTTTTTCCGGCAGAAATCTCGTGTTTTTTCGCTGCAGCCAAACTGCGAGCTTTCCGCCAGGAATACGCCGTGAGAACCCAGCCTAATGCTTCCATTTTTTTCCAAAGGGACTGCTCAGAAAGCCGCAGCGCTTACCGATTTTTGCCCGTTTAGCGCACCGCATCCATGATGAGGTATATTAAACTCCGCTGTCGGACACAGCTCCCTGCGGTAAAAAGGGAAAGTACAATCGAAGTGCTTACCGCAACGCATGTGTGAGGGAGGCCTTAGGCTGTGGTGACTGGAGCGTGCGGTAAAGCCCTGCATGTATAACACAGCACTTTAGCGCTGTGTGAGCCGGCCTATCGCTGTGTACAGCAGCGATATTTGACTGCACATAACAGCGTATCTCACGCACGCTGTCATACGCAGTCTTCCTAGTTTAAGTTTTCTACTTTGTTGCTTAGCAACGTTACGTATAAACGGCGCACATAAACAATGTACAGCGTTTATTACACGCCCATAGAGAACAACAGGGCTCTACTACACATAATATGCGGTAAGACTGAACATGCAGAGTTCTCTTTTACATGTCTATTATATGAACGTCTGAATGAATCAATGAAAATCAATGTACTTTCATTGACTCCATTCACCGAGTATTACACATGTGTAATATGCAATGAAATTAAGCTCGTGTGAGTCTGCCCTTAGGCCGCCTGCAGACGGCCGGGTCGGATCCCCTGCGAGAATTCTTGCAGTGAGACCTGTGCAGCTCTCACCTGCTCCCGCAGCTCTGGCTCTGAGATGTGGCGGCTGCCAGTCAGCCGGCGCATGCGCAGAGAGGAGCCGGCCCGGCACTACTGATAGTTTTGTGCGGGCCTCTGTGAGACCCGCACAGAAATAGAGCATGCCGCGATTTGTTTTCCGCATTTATTTTCACGCGGACAAATCGCGGCTGTCTGCATAGGATTGCGCTTTGTAATGCAATCCTATGAAGGCGAGCAGTGGTGGAAATTCTGCGGGAAATCCCGCCGCGGGATTTCCGCCTGTGTGTCGGGGGCCTTGCACAGAAGAACCCGGGATGCACAATAAACCTTCGTTACTATAATAGTGCTCATATTACCAAAACGTCAGAGAAGGTTCCTTGAAAAGTATGAAAAATATTTCAGACAAGATTTCAGATGATTTTGTAGTCTGGTATCTGTGAATGATAGAATTCATGAAAATTTAGAAAATGTAAAAAAACAAAAACCCCAATATGCATATAGCAGTGTTTGTTGCATCTATTGCCAGGATTCCCTGAAGACACAGTACAAGACAGTCCATGAGTAGCGCTGGCACCGCCTTATGAATCCTGCCTTCTACTGAGTAAAGCATGGAGCGAGTTCTTCCCAGGGGTCCACTTCAGCATTAAGGCTCAACTTCTTCTGTCTAGCTTACAAATATGAAATGAAAACCTTTGATGAGAGCCTGTAATTGTGGAGTGCAGTGAGCACGGACCTTCTCCTGGTGGGCCCGGCCCGGGGGTCCTCGGATGAGGAAGAGCAGTTGTAGGGAGTTCACATGGAGGTAAACAGGTTGGGAATAAGGGCGCATTCAGTCCCTATTATGCGCATATTTTTGTACACGTGTAATATGGACATCATAAGCCGCATTGGTCTGCTTATTCACATCTGAAGATTTTACACACAAGAAAAAAAAAAAAAAAAAAAAAAATCGCAGCATATCCCATTTCCAAAATCCCCCATTAAAGGCTACGGGTTCACATAAAAACACAACAAATATGCAGTTGCATGCGTATTTACTGCTGGCAGGAGATAGTGGTTTATATAATAGTGACATCAACTTGGCCTTCTTCTGTTTTTTTTGCAATTATGAAAAAACTTACAATGAATACACATGCAAAAAAAAAAAAAAGCCCGCATATGCAACAAATACACATTTATTCGCAGTAAAAATGCTGCGTATTCCACAGACCGTATATGTATACACCCATGTGAACGAACCCTTATTGCGTATTTGGCCCATATTGCAAAGTCTGTTTTAGGGAATCATCTACAGTATTTGAAGGGGTGTTCCAGGATGGTAACATTAATGGCCTAGGATAGGCGATAAATATCTAAGTAGTGGAGGTTCGACTCTCGAGACCCCTGATGATTACAGGAATAAAGGGGCCACAGTGCTCCAGCTGGAGAACCACATCCTCTTCATGGTCATACCAGCCATGGTGCCATACATTTGGTTGTGGCTGTGCCTGGTACTGCAGCTCAGTTCCAGTCTTCAATAGGAGTGGGCTGCAGTTTCTTAAGGACAGGCAATCAATATTATATTCCTGAAAAAAACCTTGAAAGGAGCTGCCTCACCATAGCAATATATAACCCATCCACAAAATAGGTCATAAGTGTCTGATCGTTGGGGGTCCTATGTACAGGACCCCACCAATCAAGAAAATCGGTTCCGGATTCTACACTTTGAGCGGAGCAGCAGTAATTCACTGTCTATGGGATTGACTGAGATAGTTGACCGCTGAACTTGGCCATCTCCATCAGTTTTATAGATGGTGAATGACTGCCACTCCATTCAAAATGGAGGCAAGTGGGATGCCCATTCCCATGATCGGTGGGGTTGCAAGGATAGCCCCTCAATGATGAAACACTTCACCAGTTTTGTAGACAATGATAAGTTGCTATAGTGGGACAGCACCTTTAAGAATTGCAAAAATAATCCTTTGGCTTTTCACACACAACAGAACTAGCTAGCTGCCCCTCCTTTTCTTGCAAAGAGGCGCTAACTTTTCAGACAACTTATGCTCATTTAATAGCTTGTGTTTCTCAATCTTGAAATCTACTTTCATTAATTTTCTTTTTGTTTTACCATTGTAAATCATGGCTGAAGTGGTTGCCACTAGAGGGTCTGCATTTCAACTCTTCTGCAATCCACTGCCTGTTCTTAGGTATTGAGCTTCGGTAGTAACTCGGATGCTGTGGGGGAGGGGTCATCTTCACAGGATGCTCCCTGCACTCAGAGGCTGACAGATCTGAAGACACTGTGTCAACAACTTCCCCATTCTCTGCCTCTCCTGCTATTACAGTGTGTGTGCGCGCGCACTATGGGTTTACTAATCATTTGCCAAGAATGTCTCTGAATTTCTAACTCTTACAATCACCCTGGGACAGCAGAAGGGTGGGCATTCAGATACTGCTTGCTGATTGGACCAGAGATAGCACAATAAAGCAAGGGAAGTGAGAGAAAGGAAATACAAGACAGTGAACTACTGGCAGATTAGTAGTCTTGCGATATGCCCCCTGCCTGAAAGTGGATTGCAAACAGCAGGGCAGGAAATACTGATGTTGTTAAGTTAAATAAAGGCTGACTCCCCACAGCCACCAATACGTTACACTGTTATGTGTCTGTAACACGATGTGCAGACTCTGATGGTGAACACAGCTCGTGTACAGCTGGAGGTTATGCAGGCTGCTCTACGGCGGACCAGAGGTGCTCATTTATAAGAGAAAATATCCATAATGATGTGTATGATGATGGAAGAAGATCTGATTGTGCAGAGGGTTAACGTCAGGGTAATATCTGCAGTCTGATACATTGTCTCTTATACTGGGAAAGTGGATGGCAAACTGTCACTGCAGATGTTGCAAAACTTTGATTAGTGCTACTGTGTTACTCCACATGATGCAGAACTATCACTCTCAAAGAAGCCAGGTCATGCTGAGATTTGTAGTAGCGGTAGTTCCACCGGCTCTAGACTACTGGCCTCTGCTATTACAGTGACCAAATAAATCATTGGCAGCAGGTAGTAAGGGGTCGGTGCGAGGCATTAAAGCTCCTCTTAAGTAAATGAAGGGGTTGAGCATCTACATCTGGAGCAGATTATATTCTCTGGTCGGCTGTCTTCTCCATAGAACACTGGCACAGTGTGCAGCTGCAGATTAAAATACTTTATACTGGTATTCTGGCTCCACGCTGTTCACATGTTGTAAATAATGGGCTTGACACAAGATGCTAAATATGGCAATGTTTCTTGCAAGCAGATTACAAGCACACAACAGAAGGATGTATACTTTCTAAATTAATTTCGCTGCTTCCGTCGCAGCAGACAGAGCTATTTTTTTTTTTTTGCCAGGATTGAGAGACAAATTAGGATTTCCTTAAATGGAGCGTGCAGCAGGAAATTCTCAATAAATTATGGAATGCTAAATTATTGGATTGTTTACCAACGGCAATGAGATGGCAAATGTCTTCTTGTTTATTTCAGCAAAACTGAAATGACATTCTCAGGAAGGCGCTTACCCGCAGAAAAAATAATTATTGTTTTTGTGTGGTCTTGATTTAAAGAGAAAAGCCACCCAAAACGGAATGTCTAGCTTTTCAAAACACCGATCCAGCATGTAGGTTTACTTCCATTGTTGGTGGTCCAACATCTGCCGACTTACTTATATTTCACAAAGGAACATCTATTCCGTTATCTGCTCTAAGGCTATGTTCACAGGGGGCGGGATCTGTTGAGAGTGTCCGCAGCGAACATTCCGCAGCAGATGAGCACCAACTCAATATAAGATGTGGAATCGACACCACAAATCCAGTGCTATAATAGGTAGACTTAGGCCTCACGTAAATAAATACCTGTGGATGTCATTTTCCCTTGGCATGCGGATCGCACGCACAGGAAAACAACCGCAGCACGATCCATATTTGTGCGGTTTTCCCGCACGGATGGCTCCCACAGCCCTGGCAAAGCTGGAGTTTAAAAAAAAAAAAAAAAGGATGACAGCGCATTCGCACGGCACGCCACCGGCATACGGAACACATCCGCCAGGCAGAAGAAAAAAGATCTGGCCTGCATGAAACAGGGCCCCATAGCATCCAGACAGGTGAGTATAATGTACTTTCTGGCCTCATGTCTGCGGGCCGGGTGGAATCCGCTGCGGGAATCTGTCCTTATTGACTGCATGTCAATTTCCTTAATACACTTTCATAGTGTCCCCCAATATGACAATCATTTCCCAGCCTGACACTCTGCGCCTGTTTCATGGAGTCATAGTCTGCCTGGTCCTCTGCACACAACTCTCCCTTCTGCTGTACTGTCACATCAGATGGAGTATTTCCGTATACAGATGACAGGGCAGATCAATAGACATTCGTGCACAGAGGGTAGATATTTACTAGGGAAATTTCCATTGTGCAAAATATGTTTCTACATATTACCCCCATGTTTCTCATCACCCGATCTTCCACACCATCCATTGTTACCCCAAAACACAATTCACACATTTCCTCAGTGTTTCCCAGTACAATCTACTACCATAATGTCTCCGCTACTCCAACATATATAATACCTGTCTTCCCTTTCATACAAACCTATGGTACTATACATGGTACCCCGCTGCCGGGCGCACACATTACCACCGTGGTACCCCGCTGCCGGGCGCACACATTACCACCGTGGTACCCCGCTGCCGGGCGCACACATTACCACCGTGGTACCCCGCTGCCGGGCACACATTACCACCGTGGTACCCCGCTGCCGGGCACACATTACCACCGTGGCACCCCGCTGCCGGGCACACATTACCACCGTGGCACCCCGCTGCCGGGCACACATTACCACCGTGGCACCCCGCTGCCGGGCACACATTACCACCGTGGTACCCCGCTGCCAGGCACACATTACCACCGTGGTACCCCGCTGCCGGGCACACATTACCACCGTGGTACCCCGCTGCCGGGCACACATCACCACCGTGGCACCCCGCTGCCGGGCACACATCACCACCATGGTACCCCGCTGCCGGGCACACATCACCACCATGGTACCCCGCTGCCGGGCACACATCACCACCATGGTACCCCGCTGCCGGGCACACATCACCACCATGGTACCCCGCTGCCGGGCACACATTACCCCCGTCGTACCCCATTGCAGTGTACACATTATCCAATGTTACCCCATTACTCTGTACATAAAACCCCAACCCAATGTACACAATATACCAGCATTTCACCAATTACAGTATACACATTACCCTTTCCCGGTATATGAGACAATGTATCAGACTGCACATATTACCCTGAAGTTACCCCTCTGCACAATCAGACCTTCTTCCATCATCACACGCATCATTATGGATCTTTTCTCTGGTCCGCCGTAGAGCAGCCTACATAACCTCCAGCTGTACACGAGCTGCGTTCACCATCAGAGTCTGCACATCGTGTTACAGACACATAACAGTGTAACGTATTGGTGGCTGTGGGGAGTCAGCCTTTATTTAACTTAACATCAGTATTTCCTGCCATTTATAAGCCGGTGAGCCTGATTCATCTTGCAGATGTGGTATGGAATGGCTAATACTCTTCTATAGGACAACCACACTGGCCCCGAGCGACTTCAGCATACTACAATACCGAGAAGACTGGAAGTGAAGTGCTAGCTATTCCCTGAGGCAAAGACTGCATATTACGTGATAAGTAGCAATGTATCCTGATTTATATATCATAAGAGTATCCTCTTACAAATCCTCTTCTAATTCTATGGTAGTCAGCTGCGCAAAAAAGAAAAACAAATTTGCTTAACTCGAACAAGACAGCTGTTGGGGCGCTGCCCACAAGCCCAGTGGTGAGGACTGTGTCATAGAAACTTCATGCACTTCGAGCATTGGCCTACAGTAACGGAAATGTGCAATATACCATCTGTAGAAGAGCGGAACAATCTGTTTTTCTTACATTGATAACAAGAGGTACTCCTGCCGGTCAGAGTACAAAACACCATAAAAAGGTGCACAAAACCCCCTGCAGCACATGTATCATTAAGGTGTAATGACATTCTAATCCAATGTATCACGATGGAGCCCGCAGCATCAGACTGCTATTACACCAGTGCTACCGCTTGCGTTTCCTCAACAATTGCTGGGGAAACTAGATGAAAATTGGAGATGCAATGTCCACTGCCAGCGGGCATCAATCAGCACACGGACATGCGGGAATGGAGGAGGGAGATAAGAAGTGGTCGAGGAGAAAGAAAAATGCATTTTTCTTTAATAAAATATATTACAAAGTTTCTTATTTTCATTTGCCATATTGATTAGTGAAAACAAAAGTTTAGTTACTCTTTAAAGTGACTGTAGAACAGGCAGCCCTTACTACCCTCTCTACTTATACCACTATTTCCTTTCCTCTCATGAGTTCCCTGATGAGTCAATACTGGTGAGGGACTTGTTATTTGTATAGTGCCAACTTATTCTGCAGTGCTTTCAGGTAATTTATTTATCCCCCCCCCCCTTCCTCCCAGCAAGCTGGGTACTCATTTTACCAACCTCGAAAGAATGGAAGGCTGAGTCAATCTTGAGCCGGCTATCTGAAGCATGCGGAGATTGAACTCGCAACCTTCAGATGAAATGCGTAGGAGTTCTTCCGAAAATAACAGGGTTATTTAGAGAGCCGGATTCTGCATGGGGTTGCCTTTCTCAGTGTGGTCACCCCATTTATTGACCTAGAAGACCGAACAGGGTACAGTGTAGGAAAATAAATCCATGCTGCGGACTGTAGTTCTTCTCTGAATTAGGAAAGCACTATTAAACTACTGCAATTTCCTTGCACACTTTATGCTACATACTATATTATAAAAGGGATGGTCACTGGCAAAACTGCTCTAACCAGGATGTGTGCTTTAGAATATACTATGCAAACTTGGCAAACTTTTTCCACTTAGCAAATTGACTGTTTCTGCTCTTGAATTCTGGGCCTACAACATTGCATGCATGCGGATTGCGGATATACTGTCTACACGTAAGGATTAGAATAATAGTTACATTCTATGATTTGCTTTGTTTTCCGATACAAAATTTCCGGGACCAACAAACTTCTGGACAAGGCCTTGGCAGTAACACATAGGTGGGACATGCACGTTACAGATGCAACATCTGGCTACAGCCAACGCAAAGTTGGTTTAGTTGCATGATAGGTCTGGTTTAGTTCTCATGCTTAGATGTTGGCAACAAGATCCCCCTAATAGGTTTCCCAGATGATACAAACTTTGTAGAACATTTCTCATCAGCAAATTCATATAACAGCAATGAAAAAAAGAACTAGCTATTGTAAAAGTAAGAAATTTAGGATACATCCCTTAAACAAAAAGGGCAAATACCTCACTAATCTCATTAAAAGAAGTTATCCCATGAATTGTTTTCAAACCAAGAGTCCCGAAATGCTGAAAAATAGTGGTTTTAAATTCATATATATTATTTCTAGCATAAAATTACCTTTTTCATTGTCTTTTGCTTTCATGTATCCCCCTTGGTGAGAGCGCCGCACAGAATCAGTCTTCTTCACCCTCTGGCAGCAGACAATGCAATCTCTTCTTATGTAGAAATCACAAAAACAGTATATCCAGATAGCGCCTCAGGATCGTTATTCAGCTGTGTAGGACGAGACAATTCTAATCCTCCAAAAGGGGGAGAGCTGCGGAAATAGTTGGGGTCTCTCGTATGAGAGTGATCCCAAAGAAATATGATAGAAAGTAGCTATTGTTTTTGCTAATAGCTACTTTCTATCATCTTCTTATGTAGAAGTACTCTTCTTATGTAGAAGCTATGCTCCTTCCCACACAAGCAGGTTAGAAAGTCATTTCTATTGACCGCTCTGCACTGTATAGAAGATCATGCAGAGACTTGCCTGTGAGAAGAGTTTACGTATGGGTAAAGGTACCTTTACACGGGACAACTGTTGGGTGCATAAGTGCCCCACCCCAGTCGTCTCACAGAATTGCTTCCGTGCTTTCATAGAGTTGTTCAGAGAAAGGAGGTGCAGCGAGACCGCTCCGGCCACCCATTCCAGTCACTGCAAACAGGCAGTCATGCCTAGATGAACGACTGCCTGTTTACACGGGCCAATAGTTGCTTGGTTTTTAGGTGAACTATAAACTAAGTGACTCCAACAGGTGAGTGATTTCTTGCTCAGTGCCCTGTACACAGGCTGTTCAATATGTGCAAAATGTATAACATTTGGCGCATCTTTCTCCAGCGCGGGATATGAAACGCCTAGGTTTCCCCCATAGGGTTCACAGGGGCTCCTGCACTGCCTAACACATATGCCTTAAGTGATTCAGGGTACAACACTTTAAGTATGCTGCACAACAATTTGATCTGTCTTGCAGCATCAAATCAGTCCATTCTTAGCAATGAAGAGTGGGATGAAGAAAACATGAAGTATAAAATACTGCCCCCTCCAGATAAATGGAAGCAGTCCATATTTACACAAGACAATCCTTGGTCAGAAACAGCTCCTGAAGGTTCTCCACCAAGAATAGAAAAGCATGGAAAACCCTACAATCTGATGCACTACACCCCGAGAGTACACAGGGCTGTCATACAGGCAGGGGGTGGTTACAGCGAGGAGTCCAATACTTGGAAGTTATTTCCAGATTCCAGAGTCACTTGGAAGATTGAGCAGTTTGTTTTTTTCGTTCAACACATATGTACCTCCCAAAGCATCCACATCTTTGACAATTTTTTTTATCAGCTTTACATTTGAAGAGGTGTTTCCAAACTTCTGGAGGGTACTGTATACATGTAACTGTTTAATTGATGAACACAATAGTATGTATGCAGTTGTATGGTATTACTATTACACACATGGAAAGAATCATGCTCCAGATGGTCAAAGGTGAATCCAGGACACAGAATACAGAATATACTGATCCGCCATAACACTAACACCATTGGCAGGTGAAGCGAATAACTTTATGTCGTTCTAATTGCACCTTTTGACGGCATGGGGTATATTAGGCAGCAAGCGAACAGTCAATTGAAGTTGATGTTCTGGAAGCAGAAAAAAAAGGGCAAGTGGGAATCTGAGAATCTGACAAAAGCCAAACTATGCTGGGTATATGACTAGGTTGGGGCATCTCTAAAGCAGGGTGTCCCAGGGATGCAGTGGTTAATACCTACGAAAATTGGTTCAATGAAGAAGAACCAGACACAGGGTCAGAGGCGCCCAACACTCACCGAAGTTAACAGGAAGCAAAGGCTAGGCCATACGGTCCTATCCCACAAAAAAACTACTGCAGTGCCAAATGGTTGTAAAAAATATGCTGGCTGTGATAGAAATGTGCTAGTATACACAGTATGTCACAGTTTGCTGCAGAATGGTCACAGTACCCATGCTGACCCCTGTCCTCCACTGAAAGCACCAATGATGGGCAAGTGTGCAGCGGAAGCGGGCCATGAAGAAATGGAAGAATGTGGCCTGATGACTCCCACTTTCTTCTATATCATGTGGATAAAAGAGTGTGTGTGTGTCACATGGGAAGATATGAGACCCCTACTGTACTTTATTTTACAGTGAATATACTAAAAAAACTATAAATTAAAGGTAAAGATTTTTTACTTCTTGCACACATTACCTCTAATAAAGCAAAAGGGGAAAAAATCAGTGCAAAAAGGAGTTAAAAAACAGCTCTAAGTCATTAAATAACACAGCTAAAATAATTTTGGCAGCCCAAGGAAAAAAAAAGGAAGCCAAAAACGACAACACATGTAAAAATCACTAAAAGGTGTCTGGTCGTTAAAGACTGAAACACTCTGGTCCTTAAAGGAAACCTGTTACAGTTTGTTGTACTCATAACCAAAGTTATGGTGCTCATAGTGCAGGTTCGCAGAAGCCCGGGGGGGGGGGGGGGGGGCTATGTTTTTTTATATTTACCCGCCTACTGATGCCCATGCTGAGAGCCTCAAAAGTCGGTGCGCAGTCTGTACCTCCAGGGCACCGACTGAAAGTTGGCACACGGGCTGGTCATTGGACTCAAGACTTCAGCCTGTGCAACTTTGAGTCCGAATATACGGTCCGTGGGCCAACTTTCAGGGCCTACAATGCGGGCATCGGGAGGTGGGCAAGTTAAAAAATACCTCCCCGAGCTCCTGGAACTATAATTTAGATTATGGTGCTCATAGCCGATGACAGGTTCCCTTTAAGGGGTTAATGTAATGGCTAATCAGTGTATTTGGGGTTTTGCAGTTAAACTCGCACCACATATATGATGAGAACACTCATTATTTGCTTCTCCATCAGAGTAAATTGTGGTTGAGTACATAAGTGGATGCGGCACTGCGTTGGTTAAACAGAACTGCCCAGAATAACAGCGCTCAACAGGAAGCAGAACCCGGGTGAAAGCTTCGGAAAATACGACATTATTGTGTTCCCAGATAAAAATGGCTCGTCTGAAAGCCACAGAAAGGTAAACAAGCTCTTATCTGTGTCCCACGTAGATGAGGAGCAGCCTGGACACACCTGGAAATACGGCTATTCCTGGAGCCGTTACCACTCAACATACACAACATTAGAGATTCACATACGGATGTTTTATTAGGACCAACATAGTAAGAAAAAGTCCAATTACAAAGTGTAATTAAAAACAGTGTTTCCCATAGCAACCAATAAGAGCTTCCCTTCATAGGCTGATAGCGGTATAGCAGGAGGCGAGACCAATCTGTGGCATGACACGGTATGTATGGGTAATCAGCATTCCCCATTAACTAGATTCACACAACAGGGCTGAAAGATACAGCAAAACTGGAAATCTGAGACCACTCACACACCGTAATCCGTCCGAAAGCATTCGGCTTTACCAGAAACCGTTGCTAGTCGAGGTAATTATTTCCATAGGAATCAATGTAAATCCAATTAATTTGTTCTAGAAATCCCAAAAAAACACACCAAAGCACATTTAATGGAGAAAAAATAATAAAAAATGAATATAAAAGACTATTGTAAAGAATAAATGAACATTTAACTTGTTATTGAACATGTTACTGTGTGTTATTACATAGGACTGCAGGTCACATCTACTACAGCATGTCCTCAGCGTTATCACTGTGTTCTCTCTGCTGTTACATAGGACTGCAAATGGCATCATCATCTGTCCATTGCATTATCACTGTTCTCTGTGCTGTTACATAGGACTGCAGGTGACATCTGCTGCACTACAGTACATCATCTGTCCTCAGCATTATAGCTGTGCTCTCTGTGGTGTTACATAGGACTGCAGGTCACATTTGCTGTACTACAGTACATCATCTGTCCTCAGCGTTATTTTCTGTGGTGTTACAGAAAAGATCGCTGAAAGGCAATCCTTTTTTAAACCACTTTTAAAAACCGCTTTTTTAAACTATTTTTAAACCGCTTGCTACTCACCGATGTGATGAAAGATGAACTTATAAAATTCTTCTCCCAAGATGGCCGCCGGTCCTTTCCCAGGGATGCACTGCGGTTTTCTCCCATGGTGCACCGCGGGTCTTCTCCTATGGTGCACCATGGGCTCTGTGCGTTCCATTGCCGATTCCAGCCTCCTGATTGGCTGGAATCGGCACACGTGACGGGGCGGAGCTACGCGATGATGCATAGAGGGGGCGGAGCCAGAACGCCGCTCGTGCCCGGACCGTCCAGAAGGGAGAAGACCCTTCTGCGCAAGCGCGTCTAAAAAAGCAAGAAGACCCCGAAATTAGACGGAGCCATGGAGACGGGAACGCCAGCAACGGAGCAGGTAAGTGAATAACTTCTGTATGGCTCATATTTAATGCACGATGTACATTACAAAGTGCATTAATATGGCCATACAGAAGTGTATAACCCCACTTGCTTTCGTGAGACAACCCCTTTAAGCAATAATCAATGTGTGCATTTACGCGCTACAAGAACTGCTGGGTTCTCGGAGCACTCAGCTAGTATTCAGCTGAGCACTCTCCGAGCGGGGTATACAGAAGACAGCTGGAGTGCTGTCTTCTGCATACACCGAGCACTCAGCTGGTATACAGCTAAGTGTTCAGAGCAGGGTATACAGAACACAGCTGGAACTCTTGTCTTATTCATACTCCTGCTGTTCTAACAGTATGCTCAGCTGGTATACAGAACACAGATGGAGTTCTGCCTTATGCATACTCCTGCTGTGCTCACGGTGTACTCAGCTGGTATACAGCTGAGCGCTCTGAGCGGGGCATGCAGAACACAACTGGAGTGCTGTCTTCTTCATACTCCTGCTGTGTTCACCGAGCACTCAGCTGGTATACAGCTGAGCACTCAGAGCAGGTTATACAGAACACAGCTGGAGCTCTGTCTTATTCATACTCCTGCTGTTCTCACAGTGTGCTCAGCTGGTATACAGCTGAGCGCTCAGAGCAAGGTATACAGAACACAGATGGAGCTCTGCCTTATGCATACTCCTGCTGTACTCACGGTGTGCTCAGCTGGTATACAGCTGAGCGCTCTGAGCGGGGTATGCAGAACACAGCTGGAGCGCTGTCTTCTTCCTACTCCTGCTGTGTTCTCTGAGCGGGATACCAGCTGAAACAATAGTATCAGTGATATCCCGCTGAGAACTCAGCGCGCAGCACTGATAAGGCTCATCGTTGTCTTTCAGCCAGCTGAAAGTTAACGATGAGTGAATCGTGCAAGATGGCCGCGCGCTTAGCCACAATGATTATCGCTCAAAAGACGGCTTTTAATTGATAACGTTTGAGCAAATTTTGATTGATAACGTTGTGTCTAAATGGAGTATTACATAGGACTGCAGGTGACATCATTATCTGTCTTCAGCCTCATCACTGTGTTCTCTGTGCTGTTACATTGGAGCGCAATTGTACAGTACAAGTGTATTACCCGTCGCCGATGATGATGAAGGGTGGGTTGCACTAGCAGGAGGAGGAGACGCCGCCGAGTAGGAGATCACGTGGGTTCAGCAGCAAGGTCACGTTATGAGAGGCAACCAACGTTACTAAAGACAACACTTTTTGTCTAAAAAAAACTGGCCATACTCGAAATCAGCCTTCGCCGATGTGCACGCTAGTAGAGGTTTTACTGTATAAAGGAAGAACTTCTCCTTCCTGCTGAAGCCACTTCTGGCTTTGGCTCAAGAAAAGAAAAAATTGCACAAAAACGGCAATGGCGTTTTTCCAATACACATAATGAGGCTTATTTATGACTGAAAATTCAAGTTTCCTGGTACGAGTTGCTGTTAAACATGCTTTACACAACACTTACAATGTGTTTTAGACACTTTTATTGCGGTGTCTGACAAAATAAAAGAAAGGGGGGGGGGGGGAAATTGCACACAAAAGTGTGTCAAATTGCGCCAAAATTGTACATGACCGTTACTTATGCTGCTGAAACAGGGACAGGCTTAGACAAAAAACTATTAAAAGTTGAAAAATCAGCCATCTTTCCTGACTACTCTATTAATGGGGACCTGTCATCTCCCTACAGCACTATAAGCTAGTACTCATTCGCTCCCCGATTCTTGCACTGTTCACTGCTGAAGTCCCCAAGCCACACAAAAATCTGACATGCATGGGAGAGCGCCGACACAGCAATCTGATAAGTGTCAGATCTTCCTGCACAGCGTGGACTTCAGAGCCGGACACTGCAGAAACCAGGGAGTGGGTAAGTATAAAAAAATATGTCATCCGGCTCCCGTCACCTTCCCTGGCAGCACCATAACTAAAGGCCCATTTACATGCAAAGACAATCTTTCAAATGTTTAAAAGATTGACAGTTTCAGCAATCGTTTTGCATAAAGTGTTAGTGGACACTAATGTCGATTAACACTTTATTAGCTTCATTTGCATGTAAAAGGGCCTCTGGGAGCTGTTTGCAGAGCACACCATGTGGTCTCAGCTCTGCAAATAGCTCCATTGTTCTCAAGCGGGCTGTTGGCAGAATACAATGTAATCAGCGGCTCCCATGGAGAACACAGCGTGCAGTCCCTGTTATCTCTCTCCGGCTGAATGATGGATTTTAAGCTCACCTTAAAATCATCGTTCACCTGAAGAGTGAATGATGACAGCATTTACACACAACGATTATCGCTCATATGCCATTGCTTGAATGAATTTTGAGCGATAATAGTTTTGTGTAAAATGGCCTTTAGTTTATGGTGTCATAGGGAGGTGACAGGTTCTCTTTAACAGAGTGATAGGGGCTGTCAGACACTTCCAGTACCTTTTATCTGAAGAAAGAACAATAGGATCAGATGAGAGGAGATTCCCTAGAAGTAAAGACCCATTTACACCAGCAGATGATCGCTTAAACGACAGTTTGAGTGACAGCTTTGAGCGTTCATTTTGCATAAACTATTAAGTAGCTACTCAGCTACTTAAATACCAATTAGGTGTGCAAATGAAGCCTTCACTGAATTCAGTTAATAGCAGGAGGGCTCTTATCTGCGCTCAGATCCCTTGTTCTCCATGGGAAACAATGCTATCAGCATTCCTCCACACCCCCACCCCAATCCCATGGAGAACTGCTGATAAGGCTGAAGGACGATTTTTAGGTTAGCTTGAATTTAACGATCAGCTAGTGGTGCCCGAAAAGCGGAAGATGGGTGTACATTTACACACACCTATTATCGCTAAAACGATCGCCGATTAGCAATTTTTTAGCGATAGTCGGCTGGTGTAAATGGGCCTTAAGATTATCTGCCTATTTAGAATGGAGCAATGTTCTGAGAATAATCTTGTGTCCCTCTATGGCCAGCTATACACGGATACATTGGATACATATGCTACTTGGGCTACAGCCATTACAATGGTTCTAGTCAATGGTTGCTCACAGCATTTTATCACCTGTCTAGGAGATCAGATAACTGAACATTTGTATATTTACAGATATTATATTTCTTATTTTAGCAGAACCTATTAGACGGTAAGTCTATGTCTGGCCTTTAACAAGTCTTGTAAAATGAAAGGGAATACAAGCCAAACCACAGTCTTCTCCAGAAGGACAAGATAAACCCTGTACAGACTTGTGGGTTTTGGCACTGCAGAAGTATTGTTCCATTTTCCCACAAGAGCATGCATGGCCTTATAGGTGCTAGCAAAAAGGAGAAAGCATGGCGTTCCTGACCGACGTCATAGGCCTCTCACCAAGCCAGTAACCTACTGCACAGTAACACAGCTGTCTGTAGATGGGTATCTTTTCCTTCTGGCTTTGGCTTATATTGCCAGTCATTCTTACAAAGTCTGATAAAAGAGCTGACACGGACTTGCAGGTATGCTGCCTTCTAATAGGTGGCGCTGTAGAGGCATTGTTCCATCCTTCCTTTTGTATAAATTTCCCAGAGGAGCATGCATGGCCTTATAAGTCTCCTCACATCTTCTAGATACTCTCCCCCCCAAAAAAGCAAAAAAAAACAAACTACTTTACTTGACTTGCTGACCTATTTTAGTGGCAAAATGCTTTACAGATGTGACCACAAGACCCCTTCTTCTTTGTGTGCCTCTTATATGGGCAATGAATGCACCAGTCATTCTATCACCCAATTACCCTTCTATCACTAAATGTACTTTTCTACATAACAAATAAGTAACTTCATAAAGTAAGCCATCATGTCGTAAATAAAGAAATGTAATTAACTTACCAACAGCATTTCCTCCATTGCTACAGGCAAAGTTTGTAACATTCACGAAATCTAAAGAAGTAATTCCCATATATTTATGTAAAAGGCTGCGTACAATAACAAGCCTGACCCAGAATCGTCAGCTTCCTGTATACTCGGGGTGGGTTAGGGAACCTGCTCTTATTGAAACATCAGCTGCAATTACGCTATTTCCACAGAGTACCTGTGAATACAAATGAATACAAAATGCCAAGGGCTGAGACAGTGGCAAATCTGGGAAATGTCACAGACACAATTAAAGCTGCGTCTCCACCGACTATCCACAAGCAGCGCAAGACCATGTCTTACTTTGAACGTCTGATTTTGCTTAGAGGTGGGTTTCATACAGGGCTATCTGGAAAGTAATGAGGGGACAGAAGGCATGAGAGTGCGGCATGAGGGGCACCGGAGAACAGAGAAGATACATGTGCCCGATCGGGGTGGTAACGGCTCAGCGATCGCGTGTTTCTTCATAGCGCAGTCAGTATCTGACAGAGATAATCTAGGAGGTCGCAAAGATTGCACCATGGATGACATATTGGTTCTGCTGAAAATCAGGTCTCCAATAATCCGGCATGCATGAGAGACTACGATGTTGTATGAATTCTGAATTATTGGAAGCCCGGAGACAGATTAGCTATTAGACCACTAACTAGGTATTCCTTCATGAAGAATGAACATAAATGAGTCCTGAATGGAACAGGGAAACCAGTCCCGGACTATCCAATAAACTGCTGCTAATCTGGAATTCTGTCCCATACTATTGGGTGCTTCATTGACATTTTCTGGAAGCAGTACAAACCAAACCTCTGTAGATGTTAGGGCCCAATGGGATTAGAGGGGGTTAAAGGGGTTGTCCTGTTGTAAATTACTGATTGGCTATCAGTGGTGGTCTGCTGTCAGGATCCCCCTCGATCATCTGTTCGCCGGGCCGGCGTGCTTATGCACTGAGCCGATTCTGCAGGAAACGGAGAGCTCCGTTCCCACAATAGTGGCCAGGCTTGGTATCAAAGGCAAATTTCCCATTCACTTGGATGCCTGCAATACCAAGCCATGCCACAGCAGTACCAGCTCAGTGAATGGGCCCACTGGCACAGTGAACAGCTGATCCAGGGGGATCCCAGGCAGCTGACTACTGCTTATTTAGTATTTATGACCTCTCTTGTTGATAGGCAATCAGTAATTTACACCCAGACAACCCCCTTAAGGACAATCCCTTTAAGCCGGCATCCTGGGTAAACAGTCGTTTATTAAGCTAAAAGTGAGACAGACACTTTAATTTAGTTCTACCTGTCTTACTACCAGTAATATTCCACTGGCATGGTACCATAACCATTCAGGAAGGATCTAAAGCTCTGTTCACCCCCATTATCACAAATCATGAATATAATGTCAGACACACAGTGCACACTGACAAAGGTCCAGTGGAAGAGGAGGGGTACAGTGTCGTAACAGAACACCACAGATTTCTGCAGCTGGCACAGGACCGCCGGGGTTTATCTCATTATAAAGGCCGGTGTTCAGTCAGCCAGATACAGGAGCCTAATGTCCAAGAAAAGCTGGCATGATGCACTCCATTGTGTGTACCCACTCGCCACGCAAAACAGAAATGCCCATAGCATACCTCTTACACATCTTATCAGTCCCTACACTTCATTACAAGCATCCTTACCAATCAAGAGCTGTTGGCTTTCTGTTACATCTCCTGACTTGTCCATTTCAGTACATACTCGAATACCCCTTATAAAATATCAGTGCCGCCTGCAGACGAGCAGGTCGGATCCGGCAGCGAGAATTCTCGCCGCGGGACCCGACCCGAGAGCCTGCAGAGACGAGCGCGTACTCACCCGCGCCTGGCGGCCCCGACTCTTTCACGTGCCGGCTGCTGCGCAGCTGGCGCATGCGCAGACCGGAGCCGGCGGCCGGGTGAGTGCGAGCCCCGCACAAAAATAGGACATGCTGCGGTTTGTTTGCCGCGCGAGATTTCGCGCGGCCAAACCGCGGCCGTCTGCATAGGAGTGCGTATTGTAATGCACTCCTATGCAAACTTTCAGTGGCGGAAATCCCGCGGGAAATACCGCCACGGGATTTCCGCCCGTGTGCAGGCGGCCTAAGTGAGAGCTTTACTTAGACTTCTACACTGTGCTGTTCCTCTGCTACTCCTCCTGAAAAGCTATGATTAAATTGACAACTGGGTGTTACCATTCGCCTTGTCCAGTCTGAGGCCCTGTTCCCCCAGCTGATTTCACAGTGAATTTGAGATGGAATTAAAAGCATACCATTAATCTGAATGGCTGTCCGTTCTAGAGATTATGCAGACAGATTGCAAATTTACGTGCAGGAAAAAACGTGATATGTGACCTCCTGACCCCGAATCCACGTCAGAAAATGTGAATGCGGATCGCAGTAGTCTGAAGTGTAAATCTGCGGCATAAGCATGGATTTTCTGGCCTCCCTCACACGGGCGCTTTTTACTGTGATTAGCGCCATGCTAACTGCGGTATAACGCTTCCATTGTTTTCAATGGAGCCTAGCAGACATCCATTCAATTTCGAGCAGTCTGTTCTATTTTTTGCATTTAGCACACCTCACCAATGAGATTTAGGAAAGTAAAATTACGGCAAAACGCCGCAATTTCCATTGCGGCGCTGCTGTGTGAGGGAGGCCTTTCTGCGGATCGGAAGGCGGCTTCAGCGCAGATTCTACTGTGTGAATAAAGCTTACATGCGGCAACTGTGGGGTGCATAAGTGTCCAAATAGTTGTCCCAACGGCTATCGCTGCTGTGCTTTCACGCAGGAGCAATAGTTATTCAGTAAAGACAAGTCAGCAGACAATACAGGTCTTGTATAATTGAATTGCTTTAAATAAAGTCTGCAGTCTTGTCCGCCTTCACTGTCCCCCCCCCCCCTCACAGAAGTCCGGTCCGTACGGCTTATCAGCATGAAAGATTCTCACAAACATCCCTTCATCCCCCATATTAAATATGGCCGTCATCTCCGTGTTCAACCTACAGGTGCGAAGAATGCCTGAAACTGATGTCTACATTTCCTCTTCCCCAGAGCACGCCGCGGGCTGTGACTTGGCGCTCACAATTTTGGTGGGTCTGGAGATTAATTTCCTGTTTAGATGGAACTTTGTGTTATTATCTACCGCAAAACAAAACATAAAGCAATATTTCTTGGACTTACTGCTTATTTTTCTTCTTCTAATCACGCTCCAAGACAGAATTTCTTTTTATCATTAAGTAGTAACTGTTACTGTCATGAACTTCCAGTGTCTCCTGCAACTCCAAATACGCCGACCAATGTTTTGACGCAGCCGGAAAAGATATGTCTTGCCCTATGTTTCAGCTGCGATCAGCCGGCAGCTCCCATAGGCTTCTATAAGAGCTGCCAGCAAAGGGAGGTGGAGGGAGTTTAGCAACAACCAACATTGCTAAACTAGGTCAATTGAAGTACTTATGCCAACCCTCTGCTCAATGCAGGATTGACTAAATCATCCCAGACAGATATTTGTCCAGCCTCTGTTTGAACACCTCCATTGAAGGAGAACTCACCACCTTCTGTGGTAACCTGTTCCCCTCATTGATCACCCTGTTGAAATGTTTTTTCTAATATCTAATCTTTGTCTCCTTCCGTTCAGTTTGATCTCATTGCTTCTAGTCTCTTCTCTCAGCCTTTTTTGCAATTTAAACATAAGATCCTTTAACTATTCCTCATAGGACATGATTTGCAGACTACTCGCCATCCTGGTAACTCTTCTCTGAACTTGCTCTAGTTTGTCTGTCTTTTTTAAAGTGGGGTGCCCAAAACTGGACACAGTATTCCAGATGAGGTCTCAGGAAGAGTAGAGGGTAATTACCTCACATGATCTAGACTATGTTCTTCTAATACATCCCAGAATTATTTTTGTCTTTTTTGCTGCTGCATCACTCCATTGACTCATGTTCAGTATGTGATCTAGTAGTATACCCAAGTCTTCGTCACATGTGCTGCTGCTGTAGCTCAATTCCCTATTCTGTATGTGTTTTTTTTCATTTTTTCTTGCCCAGATGTAGGATCTTGCATTTCTCTTTGTTAAATACCATTCTGTTAGTTGCCGTTGTGTCTGTCAATCTGATGGAGCTGGTTCATCCATGTTTTACATGGTTGGGCGTTATTTAAATAGCTGCCATGTAACCCAATAATTACCTAATATAGGTTATTACACCTATTAAAGTGGGAAAAAGTTTTATTTACACTCTGATCCAGCAGCTTAGCTCCTGCTATCATGTGAGGATAATATACCGCTCCCCGGGAAGGCAGCAGAATACTTCCTAATATCATCTTTGTGTCATACTACATTTACTGAGAAACTAAAATATAAAGAAATCATTTTGGCAATAAAACAAAAAAACTACTTTACGCTTATTGCAAAAACTAAACATAGGGGGATGTTTACCCCACGAGCATTCGCTATAATGACCTGATATAAACAGCACTGAGTAGTGAAGTCTCAAGATGGTTGTAATCCACTCATTTTTCACAACAAGAGCGAAACGTTTCAACATGTTGGAAATTAACTGCACAGGGAAGTTATAAATCATAGGTTTCATCAGTCTGATACCGGCCGGCTTGTGCCTTGTCATTGAAGGGCTGATACTAGAAAGAAAGATAAGACTGAACGTTAATTGACAGACTAGAAAATTGCCGCTCGAGTCGTTTTTTTCCGATTTCTGATCGTACATAAGTTATAATGAATAAGGAGACCGAAATGAAAAGCAAACCATCTACAGAGCATCACCTATAGAGGTCTTCCTATAGGCTGACCGTTTTGCAACCAGTTTTCAATTAAAACTGTTGAAAAGGCCCTCATGATGGAGATTCGTGCTGGATGTCACATTAACCCTATAAGGACTAGTAGCTTACATGGGTCTTGGTCCTTTGCTTTAACCCTACGTCATTGTAAATATACAGCTTGGGTTTAAGGATCCTGCGGTCAAGCAGGAGCAGGTCTAGTCAGACAGCCAAGGACCTTGTGGAGAGGACAAGTGTGGTTTATAGCTGCTACTGGCCTGGAAAAGAGAAGGCACATAGCGCTTAATATAGTGAGTACAGAAAGTGGCAGTGCCATATCCTCTACTGGAACTGTGCCCCAGCATGGCAGAACTGCTGAATATTAGGAGGTCCAACTCAGTCCTGCCAGTGACTATCATTACTAAAGGAGAAGGTTTTTCCCTCTGGGGTTCTTATGGATGCTGCTCTTATGGCCCAGTTAGGCCTTATGTCCACAGATGGATCAGATTCTGCATGCAGGAGCCGACTCTACCCACGGCCAAGGACCCTGCGTAGCTGTGCGAGCAGGCAGCGTCCGTGCGGATCTGTCTTCTTCCAGGACATCTGTACTGTGGATGGTCAGCACGGTGGCCCGTAGGACATGTGCAGTACAGTTTTGTTGTTTTTTTTTCTTTTTAAATGTCCTGCTTTCCCGCAGGATCCGCAGCCTGTCCGCAGTGTTAGTTGGGCGGCTTCCATTGACTTTAACCTCACTGAAATGGAGCATGCTGCAATTTCTTTTCCGGACTAAAAGTCTGCAAAACAAATCCACAGGCTTTAATTCCAGTGCAGATGCGCATGCTTCCCTGTGAGCGGCTTGCATTGCGCCTCTCCCACGCGGGTTTCGCAATTCAAATCCACCCATGGACATTGGGCCTTACAAGGGAAAGCTGCGAATTAAAAAAAAAATGAAAAATTTATATATATATATATATATATATATATATATATATATATATATATATATATATATATATATATATATATATATAACATTGAGAATGTGAGGTCTTATGTGATGTCATAAAGGACATATAGGTTAAACAATATATGAAAAAATAAGTAAAAAAAAATATAGAAAATACTCACTCAAAAACAAAAACTCCACATACCCCCATGTCAACCTAAACCATCACCATAGCCAGCCTGTAATCTAAAACTATACAAATTACATATCAAAATTGGGAACGGAACCTATTCCTGCAAGTTTAAGCACCAATTTTCTAATGTTAAAAATGAAGAACTCTAAATTTAAAAACATTTTTTGTTTACTTTTTGTACACCGTATACTGAATAAATCAAAACAAAAAACTTGAAAAAAATTCAGTGGAAAAAAAAAAAAGGTATTTAAAAAAAATAGCCCTGAAAGTCACAAAAAATGCATCAAAAATAATTTTAACCACTCAAAATAAATTAGGGCCATAAAACCACCACATGCATAAAATCGATAAAAAGTGTCTGGACCTTTAGAATTGAAATACTCTCGGTCTTTAAGGGGTTAAAGGTTAATGTCAATCATGACATAACTTTACATTGATAACCCCTGCAGTATATGGATAATGGAGCTTAAAGCGCTCATACACTCAGCATCCTGTACAGTTCCTCAATCCGGAGCCATACACAGCCTCCGCCGACCTTTGTGTAGTAGTCCTTTCACCCATTAGGCTGGGTTCTCACAGGGCGGATTCTCAGCGGAAATCTCGCGGTTTGGCAGCAGCGTAAAACCGCGAGATTTCCACCGGGAAAACCGCTGCTGCAAAACCCACGGCGGCTTTGAAGCGGCCCGGCCGCTCGCTCTTCCGCTGCGGCCGGCGCTCCCATAGAGGAGAGCGCGGCCGCCGCGTAAAAAAACAAAAATGGACATGCTGCGGTCGGCAAATCCGCGTCGCAGCGGCGGCTTCTGCCGGCTTAGCCACAGCAGATTTGTCGTCCCGTGTGGACGAGATTTCTGATAAAACTCTCGTCCACATGGCTGGCTAATCCTGGGATTAGCGGCCGTATGTGGATTTGCCGCGGCGAAATTCCGCAGGGAATTTTCGCGGCAAATCCGCCCCGTGTGAACCCAGCCTTAAGGACATTGCTTAGGGTACTTTTACACGTAACGATTTATTATTTACACGAGCGAATGATGTCAGAGTTGGCTTGTGAAATTCGTTTGTACAGGCAGATAAACGGATCGGTCATTCACTCGCTAAATTGTTCAGTCGTTTACATTCACTATACCAGTGAATGAGAACGGCTGAATGATCGGTACGATTAGCGAATGAGCCAGTGATGATTTTCATACTTCCATGAAATGAATGATAAGCAAATGAACTACAGTTCAATCGTTGGCTGCGTTTCACTTAATGGTTATCGTTCTTTTGTTTGAACGATAATCATTCCATCTAAATGCACCTTTGTGTAATACAGCTGGCACCGGCAACCAATGGTACCCCATGCCATAATAGTAGAGGCTCACAGAAACTAAGCAGTCTCCTCTATGTACTATAACTGTGCAGGGTGTTAAGGGTTTTAAGACCTACTTCAATAATCACACCCTAACACACACATTTAAAGGGGTTGCCCATCCCCTCTTGCCCACACTATATGCCATCCTGGAGAGATGCCACTGCATGCTGGGCAGGAGAGCTGCATAGGCAATGCTCCGTTCCAGAAAGTTTCAAGTAAAAGTCTTAATCAAATCTAGAGGACCAGCGCACAATACAGACTGGGTGTCAGACGGTCACCTCAACATGCAGCAGCATCCTGTCCATGCCAAGTCTAGTGGGAGAGCGAAGTTGGAAAACTTAGGTTAAAAGGTAACCCCCGACCAATGCTACAAGGTAACCCCCGACCAATGCTACAAGGTAACCCCCGACCAATGCTACAAGGTAACCCCCGACCAATGCTACAAGGTAACCCCCGACCAATGCTACAAGGTAACCCCCGACCAATGCTACAAGGTAACCCCCGACCAATGCTACAAGGTAACCCCCAACCAATGCTACAAGGTAACCCCCAACCAATGCTACAAGGTAACCCCCAACCAATGCTACAAGGTAACCCCCGACCAATGCTACAAGGTAACCCTCGACCAATGCTACAAGGTAACCCCCGACCAATGCTACAAGGTAACCCCCGACCAATGCTACAAGGTAACCCCCGACCAATGCTACAAGGTAACCCCCGACCAATGCTACAAGGTAACCCCCGACCAATGCTACAAGGTAACCCCCGACCAATGCTACAAGGTAACCCCCGACCAATGCTACAAGGTAACCCCCGACCAATGCTACAAGGTAACCCCCGACCAATGCTACAAGGTAACCCCCGACCAATGCTACAAGGTAACCCCCGACCAATGCTACAAGGTAACCCCCGACCAATGCTACAAGGTAACCCCCCGACCAATGCTACAAGGTAACCCCCCGACCAATGCTACAAGGTAACCCCCGACCAATGCTACAAGGTAACCCCCGACCAATGCTACAAGGTAACCCCCGACCAATGCTACAAGGTAACCCCCCGACCAATGCTACAAGGTAACCCCCGACCAATGCTACAAGGTAACCCCCCGACCAATGCTACAAGGTAACCCCCCGACCAATGCTACAAGGTAACCCCCGACCAATGCTACAAGGTAACCCCCCGACCAATGCTACAAGGTAACCCCAACTAATAATAAAGGTAACCCCAACTAATAATAAAGGTAACCCCAACTAATATTAAAGGTAACCTCTGGCGACTTATTTTATTGTTTGAGACCGTTGTTACACTTTTCCCCACTGGCCAGTGTCCGTGCATTGTAATATAAAAATATTAGCTGTGCGTGCAGTTTTTGCAGTTGACCAATTAATTTAATTATCAGCAATGTGCTCATGGGTCTGACTGTACTACAGCATTAGTTACTGTAGTAATTACTAAGACCCTCTCGGTCATGATTATTAATTTTCGTGTTTTTTTTTTATTTTCTTTTACTGAGCAACTCCTGACCCATATATAATCCACAGTGATGTGTTGGGAGTAGGAGCTCCTATAGCTCTATCTTTGCACTTCTATATGTATATTTAGGTCACATTGTACAGAAGTTTGGCTACCATTGCCAAAAACCTTCCACCCAAACCCCATCCGGTGCATATATCCACCCAAAGTCTGTAGCGTATAAATTTCGCCCCTAAATAGCACACCTGTAATAAAAGTAAAACCTTAAACTTTCTGTATACTCCCAGTATAAGTGCAAGTTTGCTGAAGTGCTTAGAAGACGCCAACCCATATCATCAGGGTGTGTGAGAACCACCCATAGCCCTGCGTGAAGAACAGGTTTGTACACTTTGTGTGGATTATTGGTGTGTTCCACCTGTGTGTAGTGTTTGCATACTCTCCTCTGCCAAGGTCTAGTTCGCCTGTGTCCCCAGCAGGAGTGCACCTATATGCCCTGAATTATAACACATAGCAGCTTGTAGCAGCTTAATCCAAGCGTATACAGAGGGAGCAAGAAATATATATTCTATATTCACTCTCTCTATATAAATTATTTTGGAGTGGCCCACAGTGGCATAGGTGAATTCCCCGGTGAGCCGGGAGTGATCCCCACATCAGATGTGTACAATCTGCGTTCATAATGGGTACATGGGAGTTAACTGATTCCTGCGCACTGCATTCTCCATATACTTGAATGGAAACAGGGCCACATACATACAAACAACCATATGGAGAATGCAGCAGCGAGGAACTTGTAAACGGGGATCTGCAGGTAACATCTGCATGTAGCTGTACAGTTGGCCCCTAGAATGCATTTTACTAATACAGATATGGCAACTGAAGTTTTGGAGAGCCATAGATTTGCAGAGGGATTTATCTCCCCCCGTAGGATGAGTCTATACATACGGGCTTTCATGCAGTTTTTCAAAATTGTGTTCATTTTTGCTGCAACAATATTTGTCCTTATCCTAAAATACGGCGTTAGACGAATTCCAGCCCAGAGAGTAACATCGAAAATTCAGCTCTGCTACATCCAGCAATATTTGGTTAATAAAATCCCTCAATCGCATCCACTGATCATTATTGGATAAGGGTTTGTACATTGATGATAGAGTTGATTAACTTGAAGATTCAGGAAAAAGTATAAAGGGGAAAATATATAAAAAAATAAATAAATAGTTCCAACACACATCTGTAAGGTATCCTTTTTCTGACTGATGAGCTTTATTGGTAGCATTTTGGGGTATGTATGACGATTTTCATCGCTCTTCGGCAGCCATTGTGGGGGGTAATTGCACTTTTGCATCGGGGACCTTGAGCCTTTGGCAATGCCCCTGGTTATGGCACCAGCTGTGCATTCTGAGGATGGGCACGGACAATGCTGCGAGATTCCTTCAGGCAGTTGAGATCTAGGCACAGCGAGAACCGCATGCCCTGAGCCGTGGCATCTGCTTGGGGATCTAATAATTGTGTGGTCTTATACATTGGAAGTAGTAGAAACCTCAACACAGGAATATACAGGAACAGCTGAGACAACACACAACCACCAGCGTCCTTATTGCCGTATGGCTTTTACAGCATTGTAGAATACTATTATTCCAAGCTTACACACACAAATAAAATCAGATACTTGCTTATCAGGCAGATGAGCGGACCGTGTATATTTACAGCAAAAAAAACCTTATATGACTTCTTCCTCAGGGATCCTATACATAAAACTTTATAGGCTCCTACTGACCAGGATAGAAGCTGCAAACAGAATTGCCACCCCACCCAATGGTAGCAAAAAACAAGAAAAATGAACCATCAGCAAAAACTATAGATTAGTACAAATAGCCAATCACCTGCTATCTCAGCATTATCGTTAGTCTATTAGCTGCTGTAAGGTCCAGGTGAGAAATGTATCATAGTACTAAGCCATGAAACTATCATTAAAGTATCCGTGGCTTTTCAGAATAAGATGCCATGTGTGCGCATGAGGAATCACAGCATTCTGGACATTTCATGACTTTTATCCTGCATTTTCACAAGTTTTCCACTTTGCAGGCTGCCTATCTAATTCTTGGTTCTCCCTGAGCAGATGAATGTAGACTAACTGCTATGATGTCTCCCATAGAACAGGAACTCTTCTCCTCTATCACTCTGTAGCACACCCTCAAAAGTAACAGCAATAGGGAAGGCAGTGTACAGACGTACTGAGCAGTGTAGATGTGATTTCAATAGCTGTGAAACAGTAAACCTTTACTATGAGCTGCAGCAGCGTCCATGTGAGTTCTCTGCTTCTCTCTCCCTCCTCTACATAGATTTCTATGGTTTGCATTAGACAACATCCCCTTTCCCCCTACGTCCTATTATCTATATTGATGTCTTAGTGACTGGAGATGTACTTCACTTGACAACAGACAGCAAATTAGAAAGAAAGGAGACCCCTTAAATCCTAACATTTTAGAGTGATTTTTCTGCACAAAAACAACAATTTAGGTAAATAAAATAATTTGCACTTTTGCAAGTCATCCCATTGAACATCACATAAGCACATATTGAAAGGTCGGTGTCATTTTAAGCTTATATGAATAAAAAGGTCCAGGTGAAAAGGAGCACAATGTATGGTCTCTACTTACATTTTTCTTGTTCCTTGGTTTCAATGCATTCCTTGATGGAGTCTGTGATACCCAAACTTGCAGCAGTGGGGAGAGGCCCCAGAAGAGTCTCTATGGGAATGGGCTTAACAGTGGGCTCAAAACTATGCAATTTCGTCTTCTCAGACAGTTCATTGTAAAAATCCTTGTTTAAATGATTTGCAGCAGCTTCTAGCTCCTCGTCCTCCCGATCATCTTCTCCTAACATACTGCAGGAGTCATCCACATCTAGGAAGAAGGAGCCAGCATCACAACATGGTACAGCACGGTCACACACGTTCTCCTCGACACAAAGTTGGCTGCTATTTTGTTAGAATGTCAATTTTTCATTTTTTTTTTATTTTAGTAATTTATTTTTAATTGAAACTGTATGTAAAGGGAACGTCGTCTAAAATTCATCAGTGGTGCTACGGTAGTTGTGGTGGTCGTTAATGTTGTTAGGAGGGGTGCTGAGCTTATGACTTCTACTCCTTCCAAAATCAAAAAGGCCACAAAAAGCTTAAGGCCTTAGTCACACGGGCGTTTTTTCACGCGATTTGCGCATCGCATGACGGATGCGCATGCGCAAATCGCGTGACCGGCGCCGAAAAATCACCCGAAAATCTGCTCCTAGCCGCGTTTCATTAGAAACGGGCCGGAGCTGTCCAGCGCATTGCATTCAATGGAGCCGGCAATACAGCCGACTCCATTGAATGCAAGCGCTGCGGGCGAGTGTGGGATGAATTGTCGGGAAGGGGTTAAATATATAACCCCTTCCCTGCAATGCATCCTGAAAAGTGAAAAAATAAAAAAAATGTATGTACTTACCTGCTCCTGGCAGCGGGAGATCCCCGCGGCCGTCCTGCAGTGGGTGTGAAGGGGGTGTGACTCAGGCTTGCCCCTGATTGGCTCAGCGCTGAGCCAATCAGAGGCAAGTCTCAGTCACACCCATTCATGAATTCATGAATGGGTGTGACTGAGATCAGCCTCTGATTGGCTCAGGCTGAGCCAATCAGGGGCAAGCCTGAGTCACACCCCCTTCACACCCACTGCAGGACGGCCGCGGGGATCTCAGGCTGCCGGGAGCAGGTGAGTACATCCTTTTTTTTTATTTTTTCACTTTTCAGGATGCATTGCAGGGAAGGGGTTATATATTTTACCCCTTCCCGACAATTAACCCCGCGCACGCCGGCAGCCCATTGCTTTCAATGGAGCGGCTGTATTGCCGCTCCATTGAATTCAATGGGCAAACATCGTTCTTCTCTGCCACAGCTGTTACAGCTGTGGCAGAGAAGAATGATTTGTCTTCTATATGTTCTCAATGGGGTCGGCGCTGCTGCCGCCGGCCCCATTGAGCGCATATAGAGAAGAGAACAGGAATCGCAGATCGCAGATAGGTGCGATCTGCGATTTCTGTTCTCTAATTTATCGGACGAGCGCATAAAAAGCGCTCATGTGTCCGATACCATTGCAAAGCAATGGTTTTAAAAAATCGCCGGACGCATGCGCATGCGCAAATCGCGGCAATAAACGCCCGTGTGACTGAGCCCTAAAGTGGTTGTCCAAGATTAGAAGAAAGGGCCTAATTTTCTCCAGAAACAACATCACTTTTGTCAATTGGGAAACGATCAGCGGACACCTTCTGGCATAAAGCATAATGTGACTCCAGAGTTTTGCAAACCCTTTGAGAAGTAACTGAAGGTCCAAGACGAACTCCAATATATCAATCTAATTACCATCAATTACTAAATCTCACCGTCTTTGCTGTAAGAAGCGTAGATTCCTTTTGGTTTTGGCCGACAACTCTCAAGTTCGTTCTCTATTTCGTCCTGATAAGAGGTGATTTCTCCTGTTACAGAAGAGGGTTGGAGAGATGAACTACATTTGCTTTAGATACTTACAATCTTTTTGTATAAGCTGCAATTCTCCACTGAAGCAATATAATACTAAGGTATAGGCATACAGATGAAATTAAAGGGGTTGTCCCACCAAGGCAAGTTATGTTCTAGCCACAGGGTAGTGATCCGGTAATGGGGCTCAACTGCTGGGGCTCCCACCAATCCTGAGGACCAACGTAGAGAGCATCTCTACATGAATGCAGTGCCGGTCATCCATGTCCTCTGCTGCTTCATTAATTTCAGTGTGACCGCCGGAGATAGCCAAGCTCTTTAATTGTGTTATCTCTGCCGGTCCCACTGAAATGAATGGAGCAGCAGTGTGTATGTGCAACCGCCACTCCATGAATTCAGGGGGGATCTGTACAGTGGTTCTCGAAATTAATGACGGTTCCAGCAGTTGGCAAGGTTCTTACTTTAATGAGACAGCCCTTTTAAGTCCCAAAAAAGCATCTGACCACTTAGGGCCGAAACACCTGGATCATTAGGTTATATAAAGGGTTGTCCAAGTTAATACAATGGTACATGGCAGATTCTTCCAAGAAAAGAAAAATATCACATCTGTCCACAGATTGTGTCTGGTACTGCAGTTCAGCCCATTTATGTCAATGGAGATGCAATACCAGATACAACCAATAGACACGTGTGGCACTGTTTCTGGAAGAAAGCGAAGATTAAATCTTTTAATGAGAACATTGAACACTACCTTCCACGTCGTCCAGCTTTTTTGCCAATTCTTGTTCGAGCTGAAATGACAAATATTGGATGGTTGTTAGAGAGGATTCTGCTGCTCTATTATAGTACATTAGTTACACTGTACATTTTATACTCTGCACATCTAGCACTGTTCACTCTTATGCTTCGTACTGATAAAATAATTTAACATTTTTGGACTAATGTTGGAATGCTACGTAATCATTAAAAGGGTTGTTCAGCATAAAAAACACAAAAAAGCTGCTCTATGCTTTGAATTGTGTTGGTTTTTCCAGCTCACCGCGAGGTAAGTGAATAGGTCTGAGAAGCAATACCAGGCACAGGCCATGGATAACACTTGTTTTCCCAGAAATAACAGGTGTTTAATTTCGGTATACCCCATTTTAGGTCAGATGCATCTACAGTACTGTGTAAAAGTTGTATGCAGGTGTGGAAAAAATGCTGCAAAGTAAGAATTATTTTAAAAAATCCAAGGCGTCTGATTGGCTCCAAATTTATTTTTCAGCAGGACAACGACCCCAAACATCCAGCCAATGTCACATAACCATCTTCAGTGTAAAGAAGGAGGAGACCTGGAAGTGATATGGCCCCACAGAGCCCTGATCTCACCATCATCCAGTCTGTCTGGGATTACATGAAGACACAGAAGGATTTGAGCAAGCAGACATCCACAGAAGATAAGGATGTCAGGAACAACCTGCCTGCCAAGTTTCTTTAAAAACTGTGTGCAAGTGTACCTAGAAGTATTGATGCTGTTTTGAAGGCAAAGGGTGGTTACACAAAATATTGATGTGACTTACATTTGTCTTTGTTCATTGACTTTGCATTTTGTTAATTTACCAAAAACTATAAACACTTCTATTTCTGAAAGTATTCTAACTCTGCGGCATTTTTCCACACCCGACTCAAACTTTTACACAGTACCATATATAGTGGCATTCTGCCGAAGCTGAGCAGCTAGATGTTGTATTATTCGCATAATGTAATTTCTAAAACTATATTAAATCGTAAAATATTCAAGTCTTAATATGTTTCACTGTTCCCTTCTGCTAAAACTTCCCATATGTGTGAACCTGGTATGGAGACTCCAACTCTCTTCCTTGCACTGGACTCTGAATTTGTACTTGTATATACTTTGAACTTGTATATAGAATTAGTAAAGCCAAATTTAATCAGCACGAACCTCCGTTGGTCGAAATATAAAGAAGAGTTCATGGGCAATATAGAATTTACCTGCTTTATCCGGATCTTCCTCTGACCTGCCACGAAGGAAGGAGGATCACATTCCTTTTCCAAATCTATCTTCATGAATTCATCTATCGTTAATTGACTAGTTGGCGTGTCTTCGAATTCTGTTAACCTACAAAAATGTTAAGCATTGCATTAAACATGTAAGACTCGGGGGAAAAAAACATGACAACTACAGTCCAGTACATGAAATCTTTGACAGAGTCTAAACATACAGCACATAGCATACTGAACTGTACAACTACAAAGAGAATGCCCGAGGAGTTTTGTGCAGGTTCCATGATGATTAGAATAGAAGCATTGCACAAACCGTTATATGGTTGTGTCAGCAACTTTGCCACTAAACCTGCTACTAGTGTAACTCCTTTCCCAATGTAGGATGGGACAGGAAAGCCAAATCACAGCGCCACAAGAAAAATAATATGTCTTTATACAGCAGAGAGGGGAGTAGCTCAGAATAAGCAGTTGTCCCTGAGCAACTGAAGAGCCACAGAGGCCCCCACATAGAAGAGGACACCAGTATTATAAATAGCACACGGTAGGTAATGTTAGGAATTTTGCAAAGGGGCACAGGACCTTTAGAGGGTTTTTCCCAGGCTATTTAGTTTTTATTGATGAACTATATCTATAGTTGATTGGTTGGGGATTGCCCCTCAGGACCATAGTTGATCAGTTGTTTGGGTGGCCGCTGACACTGGCAAAACAGTGTACAGAGTGGAAAGAGATAGCTCCGACCCGTATAGTGGGTGGTGCTGGTAAAATCAACGAGCGCTGCACCACCCACTACACAGACGTTGAAGCAATCTGTGGTGCCGAACATCCGATCAGTCGGGGTCCCGAGCGGCAGACCCCAGCAGATCTAAAATTGATGACCTATCCTATCCTGAAGATAGGTTATCAATAGAAATAGCCCGGAAAACCCTGTTAAAGTATGGTAAAGTCCCCTGGTGCAAGCACCAAGTCATAACGGACTTCTAGGGAGACGTCACATCTTGACGTTTTCTTGGCAGACTGTTTTTGCGGGGTGGTTTGCCATTGCCTTCTCCCCCTAGCAAGCTGGGTACTCATTTTACAGACCCCAGAAGGATGGAAGGCTGAGTCTGCCTTGAGCCGGCTACCTCAACCAACCAAGTCAGCTACCTGAATCCGCAACCTTGAGGTCGTGAGCAAGAGCCTAGGACTGCACTTCTGCTATACTAACACTCTGCGCCACACGGCGCTCTCGTTAAAGTATACCTTTGTCTTAATAGATGTAGCTTGCTGCCCAACTATGTACTCATCAATTTGTGATGATTTCAGGATTTTAAGCTATTGCAATGTAGAAATCTGAAAACCTAGAAAAAGCATTAACTATCCCCAAAAAAACTAACAAAATAAAACCCTGAATTGAGACTTCTGGGTTCTCATTAAATCGCAAAATACCCTTCCGGGCCAGTGGATTAATAGTCTCCAGCTGGTCTATATTTTTGCCCTATTCCTTGCTCCAACAAAATAATTCAACGCAAGTCACTAAAGAAAACAGGAAAACGTCATTTTTCTCCTTCTCCCTTTAATAACTGTAAACATCCAGGATGAAAGTGACACGGGTTCATTTAAAACTGACAATCGGGCTTTGTGGAGTGGCACAGTAAATACAGTAATATCTTCATCGCCGTCTTCTGCTTTCTTGGCATAAAAGATTCAGTTCACTCGTTTAACTTCCGTCAAAGGAAATCAGGCTGTCACTTCGGATGATGAGAACGTGGGTGACTGGTACAAACCTTTAACCAGTATATAGGCATAAACATGACCCCTTCCTTCGCTCCATTCACATCCTTCTACGATTCCATAATCAATCAGGTTGATTCCAATGAGTAAATGTCCCCAATTTATAAATGACGCTGCTACAATTTCTCTTCCAATGCCTTTCCTATTCCGAATGGCTGGCTGCCTTAATCACGGCATATAGCATTTAGAAACCACAGGACATAAAGCAGAGCTGGATGGCGGAGCACTCACACAATCCCAAGAGATCAGGTGACACCACAAGTGCATTTAGGCAGGGGTCCGCGTCTGCCGACATTTCGTACGCACCTCTGCAGGGAGCCGGCTGATGGAAGGTCTCCAAGTTGTTACATTTCACTTTTAATCTTTCATTTTGGAAGGATTCAAAGGCTTTAAAATGTGGCCTTTTTGCCGCACAGCATGGGGACACACATGAAAAAAGCAGCGTTATCCTGCGGATGACACCCCACTGAAGAGTGCATCAAGGGAGGCTCATCTCTTATGTGCCAGCCTTCTGCCAGTTACATCAAACACTTCTAATGTTTCTGGGAAGATGTGGATTATTTTATGGTTTTGCTACAATCATTAGTATTAAATGCTGGCATTCTTAATAATCCCACCAAACACATTTATCGCCTATCTACAGAGAAGGTGATAAATGTACGATCACCAGGGGACTCGCTGATCGCTAGGACAGGACTTCCGATGCTGAATCACTTTGCAGTCAAGCATGTATACTGACACTCCAGTAAATGTCATGCGGATTGATGGAATCTGCCTTAAACAGCATTTTTAGAAATTTTTTCCATTTACTTGTTCTATCTATTCCTTATGATTTCAAGACATAGCAACATAATATGTAAGGCCAAAAAAAAAGACACGTCCAGCCAGTTCAGCCTATTAGCCTATTAGCCCCCAATGTTGATTCAATGGAAGGGGAAAAAAACCCAAATGAGGTAGAAGCCAATTTTCCTCATTTAGGCGAAAAATATTCTTCTAGACTCCAATCTGGCAATCAGAATAATCCCTGGATCAACCGACCTTCCAAAGTTAATAAAGATCACATATAATACTGCATTGTTCAGGCCCCTCTTGATTTCTTATCGAATTGGCCATCACCAAGTCCTCAGGTAAAGAGCTCCATAGTCTCACTGCTCTTACAGTAAAGAACCCCCTTATATGTCAGTGTAGAAACCTTCTTTCCTCTAGACCAGTGTTTCCCAACTCCAGTCACCAAGGATCTGTTAGGGTCCGTGAGGACTGGAGTTTGGGAAGCACTGCTCTAGATGTAGAGGATGCCCGCTAGTTACCTCTGATTGCTTGTTGTCAATAGGAGCTTTCACGGATGGTTTGTTGTACATACAGATTTTGTGGTGAATCTGTGTTGAATTGGAGAGACACGCTAATTTCTTACATAAAAGGTACCTTTTTACATGCGACATGCTTATATATGCCTGACAGTCATCCCAGCGACTGTTGCTTCTGTGCTCACACACAGGAGCGATAGTCATTCAGTAATTGGAGGTGGAGCGCGCCAAAGATCTCTCAAAAAGTGAATGACTCCTGTCTAGGCCGGGCTCACATGAGCCTATTGTATATATTCAAGTGTACTTTCAACGACTCCATTCACTGCATAATATGCAATTAAATTACACTTGTGTGAGCCTGCCCTTAAATTGATTGAAAAGTTGATTGTTAGTCGCTTCGTTTCAGCTCAATGCTGTCGGGGGTAAAAAGCTTAAAAAAAAAACAACACTTTTTTTAACATTTATAGTTTTTTGTTTTTTTTTTTTACTATATTTACACCAAAATAAAGTAACGGTATGGGTTCCTCATTTTGTTTCGGACGTTTTGATATATAATATGTATGGTTTTGGATTACAGGCCGCATACAGCGACGGTTTTGGTTGGGTTATTTTTTTCTTTAGGCCTCCTGCAGCCGGCCGGGTCGAATTCCCTTGCAGTGACCCGGCACTCATCTCCTCCCGGCGTACGCGCATGTGCAGACCAGAGCCGATGCGTTACAGGCGACGTTTACAGAAATAGGACATGCCGCAATTTGTTCACCGCGCGTGTTTTCACGTGGTCAAATCTAATGCAATACTATGGCAGCGGGCACGGGCGGAAATTCTGCGGGAAATCCCACCGCTGCATTTCCGCCCGTGTGCATTTGGCCTTATGTATATATTTTTATTTTATTCTGTACTTTTGTTTTACTTATGTATGTAATTATGTTTTTTTACTATCTATGCTCCCCATGACATCATATAAGACCCCTAGGGAACATTCACTTGTGTGTTTTTTGGTTTTTTTTAATTTGACACTGTAGCTGAGGCATCCATAGGAGCCCCACTTACAGGAAAAACATCCCTTAGTAGTTACAGTAGTCACGGTCATAGCTGATCAGGGTCTTTTAGGACCCTGTAGCTCTGCTGTGCCAGGGGATCCTGGAGGTCATGTGACCGCTGTCTCGCGTAATAGAAGAAACGCTTCCACTTTCACTTATTAGTACATAGCGCTCATTAAGCGCTTTGTATTTGAGAAAGGAGAAGGCTGAAGGGTTTAAAAACTAATAGCTGACAACCAAACATGTTCGATCACATCGTTGAAGCAGGGGCTTTAAACCCTCTGCCGTATTTTTACAATTGGTTGGGATTAAAGCTCAGGACCAAGCACCGTAAATTTACAGTTCTTGGTCCTTACATGGGTTAAGTCACTAGGACTTCAGCCTCTGTGAATATTGCAGGGTTAACAATATCTACTTCTCTACTGAAGAAAGCATGTCAGGCTGTAAATAACTAAATCAGACTTGACATCACATGGAAGCTACGGTATGACAGGACAGTTGATTTGAGCTACAATATATGGCACACTACACAACAATACACTAAGCTTATATCTTGTCAACACTGTGTGGTTGATTACAATGGTCCTTCAGTCTGAAATAAAACTTTAGACTTGTCTTCGGCTTTCTTCCAGTGCTTTCTGCATGGGATAGCGGCGGTTATGAGTGACACGGCACCAGAGTGGCGGACAGGAGGCAGCAAGGACACCAGATACTATATTGCTAACTATACATTTGCAATACGTAGTCACATTTTACTTTTGGACTGGAGGGTAGTTTTAATGTATAAGCTTTAATGAATGACACAAACATGGTTAGAGAAGCTGAAGTTTTCTAGCAGCTTGTAAAACACGGCAAGGGGAACGTGTGAACTTATGTATATGATGGGGGAGCTTCAATAGAAAAAACAATTCTGCAATAATGGAGATCTGAATTGTAAATATCACATCTTATATGACCACTGCTATATTCTTGTAAAGAGTTGAGAGAACTTTCTAATTAACACGTCTGACATTTCTACCGAACGCTTCCTTCACATTCCATTGCCATTTAACAATCACCATTGTCTCCTGCATTAAAGCTTCTCAGTGCACTGGCTGTTCTTCCTTTCTGCAGCAAGCTACACATTCCTACCACTAGCTCAGGCAACGGCCATCTTTAAAATGCCATAGTACTGGAAGTAAACGCTCACCAAAAATGTCAGAACACCTGTGCTACTCAGCAAGACAGGCAGCAGAATTTGCATTACTGATGCAACTGCCCCTTTAAAGGGTTTTCTCCGAGATCCAGTTGCTTTATAAAAGTAGGTCCCCCGTGTGTAGAACATAATAAAGAGCTCACACTCTCCCTTTCCCCATTTGTCCCCCTCCCAGAGCTCAGTCAATGGAAAGATAACAAAAGGTTGTGGGACTTTGAATGCAGCAATCCCCCCCCCCCCCCCCCCCCCAAAAAAAAAGGGTCTTCATTGTGCAAGAGTGGAAAAAATTTGCAGAATGTGTTTTAATAAAAGTTTTACAATACATTATATGTACCCAAATAAATGGCACCAATAAAACTACAGAAAAAAAAATTCAGATTAGATGTGGTGTCAACAATGCAGTTCTGCACAAATTGCCGAAAAGCTGGTGTTCAAATATGCAGGAAGGGGCATCTTTTTATTAATTTGGCGCTCCCTGCAGTCAGGAAAGAACGCAACCTGCGGTGGGGAACTCAGCTGTTCTCATGGGCAGTGTGCCCAAGGTGCCAGTTGTGTGAGGGCCAAAAGATGTACCAACACTATCCTGATCCTGCAGACACAGCTGGGCAGACTGATGTGTAGATGCAGGAGAACCTGTAATCTAGTCATTTAAATCCCTGCTCAGTCTGGTTTAGGAGTATCATGGGCAGTCTTATCAGTGATTAGCAGGCCTCTCTGTGCATACAGAGATAGCAGCCTATTGGGGGTACCACCACCCCACTGCACTCCTAGACTGAGCAGAGATGTAAATGACTAGATTACAGGTTCTGCTGACTGCGCTGCCACATATCTATATATCCATCTACCCCGCTGCTGCTGCTCTATAACACTCTACCTGCAGACTGAGGACTTATCTTAAGATATTACATTTCAGTTGTCTGACTGTGGGGACTTCCACCAATCATGAGAATGGGAAGGGGGGGGGGGGGGTCCTGTGTCCCACTGTGTAATCAGAGTGGCAATCGAGCGTGTGTTCTGTCACTCCATTCATACCCAGGGCATGCTGCGTTTTAAAAATGAGTATAATATGCATGTAGACATTTCAATAATTTTCTATAGATTCTAAAGCCCGCAACATTTTTGACCCAGAAACAAAGCAAAAAAAATATCACTGAAAAACACAACACGTAAAACACTGCACAAATATTGCAACATACAGTCTGTGATTCTATCCATAGGGTGAATGCACACAGGTGGATTTGACTTGCGGAATCCGGAGCAGGCGTCCGCCTCCAAATTCTGCAGCAAATACCACCCATAGCATGCAATGCAAAAGTGATTCTTCACGCACACGAGAGGAAACCAATTGTGGATGAAAAATCGCACCTTGCTCCATTTTCCTGCAAATTCCGCACAGATGGCTGCCATTTAAGTCAATAGAAGCCATCCGACCCACGGTTCGTCCGCAATTTAGACTGCGGATGAGCTGTGGATTCCGCAGGAAAAGCAGGAGTTTAAAAAAAAATCTGTGCTGCACATGTTCAGCGGCGAGCCATGCGGACTCCCCACAGTACAGAAAAGAAAATACAGGTACATGTGGATGCCGGCTGGGCACAGGGTCAGATTCCACTGCGGGCTCTCGCTTGTGGAATCCGACCCGCCCGTGTGCAGGTGGCCTCTATGTATGTTCGCATGTGGCAGATTTACAGTAGGAGCAAAATTCCCGGCTTTCTGTGACCATTGTGCAACCTTGAGAAATTCAAGTGTGAACAGAGATTTACAAGACCGCCTGTTATGTACTCACCTTTTTCTCAGGGTGGATTCACAAACTTTTACAACTCTGATGACCTCTTTAATAGTTCGTCGAAAGTCGTGCATTCTGGATGCGACCAGGAGAGCTGCGGAGAGGATAAAGCTAGAGTCAGCAAAACAGGTGAATAAACAAGACAAAGTGGTCTGCGCCAGGCAAAGCAATGTCACCGCATTAGCGGCGGGCACTCACCACTGCTGATTGGTATTCTGGGCAGCAAAGTGTGCATACACTCATCTCAGCCCAGGTTTACAAACTCCGCCGTAAGTTGGTGAGCTCTAGTAATTGCTGTAAAGATTTCATTTGCTTCGATGGAGTGAAGCTAACAGCGGTGAAAAACGTTCAGGAAATGCTGAGCGGCCTATATCATTTTGTGCGCCGATACGGAATGGCTTTACTGGGGTGATTTAAAGATAATATATAAAAAGTGGATCATAAATACTGCGCTGCCTTTTATTAAGCTCTGCAATACAACGCAGACATTCAGACCCCCACAAATCACACAGTGAAAACATACAAACACACCATTAAATATAAAGCAGATTTATTCTTCACAAGGTCAAAGAAAATTACATCTCCCTCCCATCTCCACAGCGCTACAGAGCGGACGCGAGTCAGCCCACTCCACGCATTACAAGAGTTGTGTTCTGCATCAAATAAGATGTGGCTGTCAGAGTCACACTGATCTGGAGACGGTCTTAAAGGACAATCTCAGGCAGACAAGACTGCAATGCTCTCACCAGTCAGTAAGGGAATTCTTTGGAATAGTCCGAACTGGACTTAAAGGCAACTGCAACTGATCATTGAGCTGCCACGTTGTTGGACCACTCTCCCGTTCCAAGGGACGATCCTACCAGATTAGTTACAACAGACCATGTATAAGCAAGACCCCACACCTCAGTCTTCACTGTAACGAGATCTGGACTATGAAAACATCTATTTCTTTAAAAGGCGATGGACACCTTTGCAACCACTTTATTTAATTCTTGCAATGCAAAAAATGAAGCAACTTTGTAAATAATTTTGAAAACTTCAATCATTTTGAGTATACAGCTTTGGTGCAGAACAATGAGTCTCCATTGTAACAGACTACACAGTTTGATTCTGCAGCTACTCCGCCTTCCATCTGTTCCCCTACTTGTAAGCCGCCTGCACACGAACGGATTTGCATTGCGGAATCCACAGTTGGCGTCTGCACCGCAGATTCACAGCAAATATTGTTCATTACATGCTATGGAAATGCGCTTCTTCCTGCACACTCGCGGAATCGAATTGTGATTTCCACTCAAGGAGGAGAGAAAAAAAAAAAATTGCACTAGGTTCTATTTTAGTGCAGATTCTGCACAGATGCCCTCCATTGAAGTTAATGGAAGCCCTTCGACCCATGGCCCTTCTGCAATTAACATTGTGGAATGGTCACGGATTCCGCTTCATCGCCTAACAACGCTTCCGCAATTTAGCATGTGTTATTTCTTCATCAATCTATTTCAGAAAAATTCTATTTTGTATCTGCTGTTTGGGCGTACACTTACATTATGGTGTAATTTTTCTACATTTTATTTACTGCACATATATATATATAAAAGTGATTTTCATAACTTTTTGTGTTGATTATATTGCTCAGGGTTTACACCAAAGAACCTGTTAAAATGGTTATCACAAGGGGTGCATTACTTTCTCATTTGCTCAGCATGGCATAACAGTAAATAAGCTATACTACCCTCTCCCACCAGTCTTAAGTCCCGCCACATAACTGAGCCAGTGATTGGATGAAGGCAGCGACACACTCCGTGTCGGTGAGGATATAACTGGCTCCCTGTACCTGGAAGTATAGCCTGGGGAGAACAGGGCACTGACAGAATTGGAGCAGCAGGGGAGAGGAGAATAGCTTTGTTTATTGGGGTACAACATGGTGAGCAACCATTGAACCTATGAAAAAAAATGCTTCCCTGGAGAATGCCTTAATTTTTCAGATTACTATGATCATGTGGATGTCTAAAAAGGGTAAGATTTTTGTTTTATATAATGTACATGCAAGAAAATGTTTTTTATTTACTAAATCCCATTTTTGTAATTTTTTTTGCACTTTATTATTCTTGCAATTTTTAAAATTAGATTTTTGATCCCTATTAAACGGTCACTAATTTTTCAGACTACACCCAACAGTCTACTGGAAAGGGCCCTTAGTAACAGGTTGTTGGTAGGACAACACTTAGGGTGCCTTCACACTTGCATCGCTCAAAAATCGCGTGATTTTCTCGCAAGAGTGCTAGAAAATGCAGAATTAGGAAACCCATGCTTTTTAACCCTTTCCAATCCACTGACGTCTAAAGACATTATGATTTAAGGCTGTACAGCTCCGATGTTGGAAGACGTCCTCGGGGTTCTCTTACTGTATATTGCCAGCCTCTCTGCTGTTGAAGCCTATCCAACGTGTCACGTCATGCAGTACTGGCTTTAGCCAGCAGAGAGCGCTGTTAACGGCAGAAAAAGAATACGATCCTTAGGAAAACTAGGATACAAATTGGATTGGAAGGGTTAATGGTTTCATTACCATTTGCGATGTTTCCTGTCCTGCGCTGTTGCGAGATTTGAAAAGCACCGCCTGTCCTATCTTCCTGCAATTTTTTTCTTGCCCTATGGAGCCTCCGATTTAACACATTGCAGCACATAAACTTGCGAAGCTCATGGGATGCGTTTTTAACATTAGAAACTCCTATTGTCTATCACATGAGAAAATTGCGGGCGGCAGCAATGGGACGTGAGATCATTCTCTGGAAAAAGCATCGCTGCCGCTCAAAAATCGCATAAACAAAAATGCGATTTCACCGGGTTTTCTTGAGGCGATATTGCGATAGCCAGTGTCAAGGTACCTTTAGGGCCTTTTTAGGCAAGCCAATGATGGAATGAATGAGTGAGTGACGTCATCGTTAGCTCATTCAGCCTGTTTAGACAGGCAGATACATCATTGGCTCATTCAAACGAGAAATCATTCAGTCTTTCACATAAGCGAATGAGAAGCACTGAACGAGCGCCATTTAAAATCGAACGATATAAGTGAACGAGCCAACAATGATTTTTATGCCGGCAAAAAATGGATGAACGGCTCCCCAGCTCCCATTCACATCACCAGGAAATCCAGTGATCAGATTTGATAGAAGGTGGTCATCCCTTCATCATACTATGGTCACTCCCAACCAAAGCAAGCAAAGGGTTAAATGTTGGAGGTCGGAAGCTCCCCTGATCCTGTGTGTTTGAGCAAGCACCCAATCCTTGGTGGCACAGGACGCCCATATAGGATACATTCTACAGGACCTTTAAAGCATGGCTTTCTCTCTGACCCCATACAACCCCTTTACATTAATTATAGTGTGTCTGTAGAATGATGCATTTATTTAATTATAGTAATGCCCAAATTACAGCGCTGTTTTCCATCTTCATGTTCCGATAATGTGCTAGCAGCCCTGTAAAGCCTGTGCGTACATGAACACTCTTCTATGGGCGGCACATTTGGGTTAATAACCGCCAGCGCTCACACAAAGGCCCGTTACACGGTTACATATTCTGTGGATTAGGACCCATTAGGATTCTTTCAAGCTCTCACAAAAAACTACCCCGTGTAGAATAAACATGCAATACTCCGGAGCGAAGGACTCTGGGAGAAGCACAATGTCATCCTCGTCTACAATGAGAGCAGACGGAGCCCACACATAAATAACGTGCGATTCGTAATCATCCGAACTCCTAATGTATTTGGTATTTGTGATTAGATGGAGAAAAGAACACATTTGCAGAAAACACATAGTATCCAATGATGCGTTGCATATTAGCGCAGCAATTAAAGCGCCGGGATAAAAAGCATGGTTTATGAGAGCGATATTTCCTAGTGAAATGTTCCCGTCAGATGGCCTCTGCGTGGCTATAATCTGCACTGAATAGGTCACATTGGAAAGGTCACCCCCCCCCCCCCCCCACCCACCCTGTAAGACTTACACTTTAATAAGCTTCCCTAGAAGAAAGTGCTATAATAGGAAGATGAAATGACAAGTGTAATGGTGCGGACAGGAATGCACGGTGATAATAATATGCCAATGTGACCATTTATTTAACCCCAAATCTTGTTTTGAACTCCACTGTTTTTGTTTAGTTTTTGTTTTTTTTTTGGGGGGGGGGGGGGGGTGCAATAAGCCTGTGAAGTCTGGTTTATGCAAGAGAAGTTGTATTTTTTCAGTTTGGGCATACATATAAATAACTTGCATTAGTTGTCCAGCTTCAAGCTGTTTTTACTGCAGGAAGCAAACAGCACTGTACATTGTGCAGTGGTCTGGGTTGGTACTGCAGCCTTAGTTTTATTGAAGTGAACAGGACACAGCCTGCAGTACCAACCCAGGCCCATGCGTGATGTAAGGAGCTTTACACTTCCTACTGCCAAACAGCTAGAGGTAGGGCAACAGAAAACTTACCAAAGAAATTCCAGCGCACCAACTACCTTGACACCAAAAGGGCAGAATATAGAAATTTTTGACCAACCACATATAGACCAGTAGCGCCAACAGTAGAACAAGAGATTTAAAAAGTACTACTTAGAAAAATACGGAACATTAAGGCATTAACCAGCATACCTCCAAAAAACGTCAGATCATCTGACGAGTTTTGGTGCCATTTGTTGATGTATTGTGGATAATGTCCTATTGTTCCATATTTTTAGTATTGGCCGAGCTGGATTTTCCTCTCGGTGCTAGAAGTGGGACAATCCCTTTAACTTAAAATCCAAAGTGTTACTGAGTTATTGAATACGATCCAACATACAGCGCTAGCACTGCTGATGCGAACTGGACCACACAGGGTCCTTAGGCATCTATGCCATCATCTTGGAATCTGGAATTCTTTCTATATACTTTGCAAGGTATTTGGTGTAACCATCCAGATAAAACAGTTCAGAATGAAAGCGTGAGAATAAATCGCAGGAAACAGGTAGAGCTGAATTCTTAGCAACACATTACAGAATCTCTTGCCGCTCTGACGAGGGATATAAAGAGAAAGCAGGCGATCCAAGGATGCCTCCTAATTCACACTGTGCAGAAATGGCTGCGGGGCGGTACTGTTGGCGTGAAGACTGTTTTTTGGACGTGCCTTCTAATTCATGTTTGTAAGTATGATTATTAAATCTATGCAAAAAGGAGTTCAGAAGATACTGTACTCTGTGCGATTCTTTCATTGAGCAGTTCATGCGGACTGGAAATTTGCGTCCTGCGGAGACTGGAGCCATGAGTTGGATTACATGCTAGTAACCACATGGATGCAACGCTGCATTTTCTGCACAGTGTCAACTAGGAGGAATATTTGCAGGTCTGCTTTCTCTTTATATCTCTCGTCAGAGCAGTGAGATATATTGTAATATGCTGTAACCATCCACTTCCACGTGGCCAGAGGCAGTGACTGGAGGGGCTGGACGACGCTTCCTTTTCCATACAAATTCTGGTGTAATTTATAGCAATTTTGCTGTACAAATTGTTGTTTCATTTTTCATAATTCCCATTTGCACAAGGGAAGACTAGAAGCAATGGGATGAAACTGAAAGGGAGGAGACACAGTAGATATTAGACATTGAGGGTGATGAATAAGTGGAACAGGTTGCCACAGGAGGCGGCGAGTTCTCCTTCAATGGAAGTGTTCAACAAAGGCTGGACAGACATCTGTCTGGGATGATTTAGTGATCCTGCACTGAGCAGCGGGTTGGACCAGATTCTATGATAATATTCACATTTCACACTAAATAATCTATTAAATTCTTCAGGTTAATATAGCCAAGTGGATACTTAGGAGATGCTGCTTTTGTTTTAATGTGATTTATGTACAAGAAAATGTTTTCTAGTAGATAATCGTGAACAAGGGTGGTTTCACATTTGCGGCGGGGAATCCGTTTTCTTGCTCTGTTCAGTTAACAGAAAAGGGGAATCCCCGCAGCCGACCAGCTCCATCTCTGGACGGGACGGAACCGAACACTGCAGAGGCAGAGCCCATGGACTAAAATGGGATCCGCCCGCATTCTTGGACGAAAGAAAAAGCGCTGCTTGCAGCACTCGGTCTCCAGGTATTTTCAGACGGAATCTCCAAAAGGGAGGTTCCAACGCAGATGTGAAGCCGGCCTTATGCAGTCTTGTACACTTCATGCTGATCATTTCCAAGCTCCAGCATATGTGCAAACCGCAGAATGTATGAACAGGGGTCTGGAAGGGAAGAGTTATATTTTATGTGAGTATCTGCCCTTGAACATTCTTGTACTTTTTTCCCCCAAAAAGCTCATTATTCAAGATAAAATCCAAGCCTTTATTGAATTACTGAATACGATCCAACACGCAGTACAAGCGGTTCTAAGTATTTCGGACCACACGGGGTTCTTCATTTTAGCATCTAGGCTATGACTAAACACACTGCATGCTCTGAGATGCGGCAGAGTTCTTGTCCCGTGCTGGATTGGATATCAAGAAATCCTTGAATTTTATCTTACTCTTGGATGCTGGATTTTTCCCTATACTCTGCAAGGCATTTGGTGGAACACTCCACTTCCATGTGGCCACAGGCAGTTAGTGGAGGGGGTGGGCTACATTTCTATTCCAAATAATTTGTGGTGTAATTTAGAGAATGTTCTTATGTTTTATTTTTCATATTCTCTTTTTTCACACTAAATAACCTATAAAATGCTTCAGGCTAATATAGTCAAATGGATATCTAATAAGTAGTTTCGGTTTTCTTTTTAGGCAGTCTACGTACAAAAAAATGTTTTATAGCAAATAAAAGTGTTTGTTATTTTTCTACGCTCGTAAACTAATGTGTTACTCCTAATACATTATACTCTGTGTCACTATAACACAGCCTACTGTTAGGCATAGTTCCCTCTAAGCCAGGGGTGCACAACCTTTTGGCGTCTCTGAGCCACATTGGAAGAAGAGGAGTTGTCTTGGGCTGCACATTAAATACACAAACAACAACAAAAGCCGATAAGCCTGAAAAAAAAAAATTAAAATAAAAGTCTGTCCTAGTTTTTCCATGATTTCCACCATCACAGATATGTAAAAATGTCCTTACATAATAAACCTAATTATGCAGCAACCAGTTCACAGAGTCTTAAAATCGTCGAGCAGGTCCCAAGTTTGTGATCATTAATGTACTTCTCCAAGTTATTAAATCATTGATATTTTTTTTAATATTATAAAAGTAAAGAGAGCAACTTAAAATTAGCTCTCCAAACAACCCGCATTGTCCATGTGCTACCAATAGAGAAAGGGGTCAACACGTGAAGATGGAAACTATGGACCAGTAGGTCTTACTTCTATTGTGGGTAAAATGTTTGAAGAGTTTCTGGAGTACCTCAAGGGAAATAGCTGTATAACTCTGTATCAGCATGAGTTTATGAGAGATCGCTGCTGTCAAACCAGTCTGATCAGCTTCTATGGAGGAGGTAAGTTTGATACTGTGCCATATAAAAGGTTGGTATATAAAATGAGAATGGGTAAGTAACTGGCCAGTGATAGAAGGCAGAGGGTGGTTATAAATGGGATTATACTCTGATTGGGTCACTACAGGGGTCTGTTTCGGGCCCTATTCCTGTTAATAATTATGACCTAGTAGAATGATAATACAGTAAAATATCGATATTTACAGATGATACAAAACTATGTAAATTAATTAGCACAAGAGAGGACAGAATGTGGTTGCAAATGGATCTGAATAAGTTGTGGGTTTGGGCAGAAAAGTGGCAAATGAGTTGTAACACTGATAAATGGAAGGTTATGCACATGGGAGGGAAATACATGTCACCAATATACGCTAAATAGGAAACACTGACATGGAAAAGGACTTGGGGATTTTAGTTAACTGTAAGCTTAATTAGAGCAACCAGTGTCAGGCAGCTGCTGCCAAGGCAAAGAGGATCATTGGGGGCATCAAAAGAGGTCTAGGGGCACATGATGAGAACATTGTTCTTCCTCTTTACAAATCACTGGTCAGACCACACATGGAATATTGTGGACAGTTTTTGGCACCAGTACTCAGGAAGGACATATCAGAGCTTGAGCGGGTACAAAGGTGGGGCCACTACAGTAACAAAAGGAATGGGCGGACTACAATACCCAAAGAGGTTATCAAAATTAGGATTATTTAGTATGGAAAAATCATGATCTGTTTATACCCAGCATTGAGACTGTAACAAGGGGGCGTCCTCTAAGTCTAGAAGAAAGACAATTTCTACACCAACATAGGAGGGGGTTCTTTACTGTAAGAGCAGTGATACTATGGAAATCTCTGCCTGAGGGCGTGGTGTACTCACTAAAGAGTACAAGAGGGGTCTGGACACCTTTCTTGAGTGTAATAGTATTACATGTTACAATCACTAATTACTTTAGAAGGGTTGTAGACCCAGGGATTATTCCGATTGCAGACTTGAGGTCAGGAAGGAATTTTTTTCCCTATAAAATCAGGAAAATTGGCTTCTTCCTTAATGGTGTTTTCTGCCTTCCGCTGGATCAACTTTTGGGAGTAATAGGCTGAACTTGATGGACAAGTCTTTTCCAGCCTAACTTACTATTTTACTATGTCCTCCAAACAACGACGGCCCACACTACCAAGGCGTATAGACTCCAGACTGAAGTCAGTGCCTGCTTCTGCATGCAAGCCTGGACACAAAAACCTGCCCAGGCTCACATGCAGTTTGCAGCCATGGGCTCATTACTGACACCACGGGAGGGATACAGCGTTGGCTGGCTACGATGAGACCACCATCTGTCGTCCTCACCTGCATACTGGATAGGAGCAGTCAGGACATAGGAAGATTTGCAGCTGCAGGAAGCCTACTGGACCCAGAGTGACTGAGCGAATCACAGTCACAGAGCTGCAAATGCCGTCCCCTGCCTTGTCACCTGCATGAACCAGTCTGTGAGCGGGAGCTACAGCCTGCCGCTGCCAGGTACCACCTACAGCCTTGACTCCTCCAGATTCAGCCTGCGTGGGCCGCTCAGCTTAAAGAGGGGAACACTGGTTTTAGGGCAATATTTAGTGTGCTCCAACAGTAGGCTTGTTGTACAGAAGTTAGGGCAGTCTCCCATCGTATCACTGGCAAACCCAGTCACCCAATCCAAGGGGACGAAGCTCTGATTTTGACCATTAACAGTAGTAGGTAGGCTCTCAGACAGTAGAGCACCCACCCTTTCTCCAGGGTGGATCACCAATAGTTGATCGGCCGGGGTCAGTCGCTCGGGACCCTGACCGATCAGCTGAGCAGGCGCATGCTGTCAGCGCCGCAAATACACAGAGGTCGAAGCAGAAGCCACCACGCCGACCTCTGTGTGGTGGCCGATGCTTGTAACTGAAGGCATGACTCCCATTATTTCGATGGGAGTCGTGCCTGCAGTTACAAGCACCGGCCACTATGCCCGAGCGACAGACCCTGGCCAATCAACTATTGATGACCTATTCTAATGATAGGTCATCAATAGTATTTCACTGGAAAATCCCTTTAAAGGGGTTCTGTCAGAAGGGAAAAAAAAAAAAATATCATACTCACCTGTGCCTTACGGGGCCGGTCACTGGGAACCTGCTACTCTTCTCCTCTCTCTCTCCGGCAGCCGTCCGATCAGAGGGCAGAAGCTGTCAAAGTATCAGCTTCCGCCCCTGCTCTACCCGGGGCACGCATCGCCCACTGATTGGCTTGGCGGCATCTAAAGGCCCATTTAAACGATTATCGCTCAAAATAGGTCACTCAAGCGACTTTTGAGAGATAATCGTTGTGTCATTTGCTGCCCAAGATTATCGCTTAAGATGAGCGATCACCTTGCGCTGCCAGCGGAGGATGCAGAAGACAAGCGGGGTATCCCCACTTGTCTTCTGCATCCAGCTGTTCTCCGCTCCAAGCGCCTGGCTGTTATACAGCCGAGCGCACGGAGCGGAAGATGCAAAAGACAAGCAGGGTGTCCCCGCTTGTCTTCTGCATCCAGATGTTTTCTGCACAGAGCGCCTGGCTATTATAAAGTTTTATTAATTGTAAAAAAAAAAAAAAAAAAAAAGTTATAAAAGTTTAAATCACCCCCCCTTTTGCCATCTCTATAATTAAAAAATCTTAATCTTAAATTAAAAATACATATTTAGTATCGCCGTGTCCATAAAAGTCCATTCTATGAAAGTGGCAAATTATTTTCCCCGCATGGTGAACGTCGTCCAAAAAAATAAATAAAGAACGCCAGAAATGCACTTTCAATTACACTGTCTCCAAGAAAAAAATGCAATAAAAAGCGATCAAAAAGTCGAATGTACTCCAAATCGGTACTAATGCAAACTACAGGACTTCCCGCAAACAATGAGCCCTCACACAACTACGTCGATGGAAAAATTTTAAAAAGTTGCGCGTAGAAGATGGCGGCAGAGTACAGTAAAAAAAATATATATATGCAAGTTTGGTATCGTAGTAATCCTACTGGCCCATATGACATGATATATTTATTCTTTTTGTTGCAGTTTGTGCGCCGTAGAAACAAGACGCACTGAAAGATGGCGGAATGTCATCTTTTTGTTTTTCATTTTACTCCACTTAGAATTGTTTAAAATTTTTCCAGTGCGTTATATGGTACAGTAAATGGCACCATTTAGAAATACAACTCGTCCCGCAAAAAACAAGCCCCGATACAGCGAAGTCGATGGATAAATAAAGGAGTTACGATTTTTTTTTTTGAAGGGGGGAGGAAAAAGCGAAAATGGAAAAAGAAAAAGGGGCCACGTCATTAAATGGTTAAAGTGACCCTCCAGTCCTGGAGAAAAAAAAGATGGCCTCATCCCTGACTACCTGAAACACACGGTGTATTAGTAAGCATCAGTAGTCTTAGACACTACACCTACTTTCACAGGTTAATTAAAGCAAGTGTAGTGTTTTTAGACTAATGAGGCAAACTATTACAGGTAGTCAGAGAAGGGGTGAGGCCATCTTTAATTGCCCAGGCCTGGAGGGTCGCATTAAGAGATACATTATATATCAGGCATGATCTACAACAGTCCAAATAATCTCCAATTAGTACATTATCTCATTGGGAGGTGTCATCAGGAGGACTCGTGCACATGGCAGTACAGGTGTGCCGGATGTACAGGGAAGTTCTCCTCCAGAAGCAAAGGAACATGCTCTTACCAGCCCCACAGAGCCCAGATGGCCGCCGGCCGGTGTGCATCCAGTCCCTCTTCATCCTCTGGACCAGTCTCAGTGCAGTCATGGACACTTCATGATTCTTATCGCCAAACTCCAGCATATGTGCAAATCGAGGAATGTATAAACAGGGGTCTGGAAGGGAAGAGTTATGCATTAGATGTCAATCTCTGCCATTTAACACCAATGTTTCCCCAATAAGCTCGTTATTCTGTGCAAATACATTTCTTAATATATATATATATATTATATACACACATATACACACACACACATACATATACACACACAGAGCTCAAATTCCCTTGCATAAGTGGGGCCTCCATTCACCCGAAATAGGACAAAAAAACAAATGGTGTCTTTTGGCCACTTTCAGGGTGTTATGCATCAGATTACCTTTTTTCCCAACTGTATAGGGAAGTGCAACAGACTGTTCTGTCCATTACAGAGGACCACAGCAAAAAAGAAACAGCCTCGTTGGCGCAGAGTGTTAGGACAGCAGAAATGCAGTTCTAAGCTCTCGCTTACGACCTGAAGGACGCAGGGTCAATCCCCGCATGGTTCAGGTTCAGCCTCCCATTCTTCAGAGGTTGGTAAAATGAGTACCCAGCTTGCTGGGGAGTAAAGATGACTGGGGAAGGCAATAGCAAACCACCCCAACACAAACAAACAGTCTGCCGAGAAAACTTCATGTTATAACACTAGTGATGACTCGGTGCTTGCACCAGGGGCGGTCTGCACAGTGCTTCCTCTCCGCCAAAACAGGCATTTTTATTGGGGCATTTTTATTTTAATGGCTTCCAACTGGCCATTATCACATGTCCAGACAGCTTTTTGCATCGGTTTCCCCTTCAGTCAGGTTGAGTTGCAATACCATACACAGACCAAGGGGCGCCATTTCTGAAAATAAGCAGCTACGTTATTCTACTCTCATAACCTCCTTCAAGATCCGACCGTTCCTATGCTGTTCACATATTTTGGCTTCTCAGCCTTACAGTTAAAAGACAACAACCACTTTTAAAGTAGCCTCTATATGCCACGGTGATGTGGTATAATTGGATAGGATGGTTACCCATCATCATGGTGCCCCGGTATATCAGCAGTAAAATGAGCTACAGGCAATAGAGGAAACAGCAAGCCAACAATATCTAGGATCTAACGCACAATGAGATGTACAACTTGTGCATAGAGAGATTACCTAAACCTCAAGGGCTTAGCCAGGCCGAGCCACGGAGGTGCCGCAGTTGGTGGCACCGGCGCATGGTCCTTCCACACTCTAACAGTAATGCTTAGTAAAATTCCAATAAAACAGGGTGGAACAGATCATTTTTTTCCAGACCGTTCTAGAATCATGATGGCAATATCAGATGAAAGGTATTGGAGTGGTTACTATACGCTCGTAAACCAGAGCCAAAGCTCCACTCGTGAACCCAACGGAGAAGTCCGCTTTATTTACAGGATTGCAGGAACACTTATCTGATTTGTATTTGGGCGATACAATCCTACAATGGGTATTGCTTTAGAACCGGTGTGCAGGGCAGTCCTGTAAGGAGTCTGAGGACATCACAGATTTCCTCCCTTTTGTGACTTCTGGGAAAGGCAATGAAACAGGAAAGACTAGACAAACAAAGACCGTTTACAACTCAATAGAAATCAGCACACAATAGAATCAAGTGAAACCATGGGATTTAACCCAATAGCTGCCATATTCCAGGGGTTCACAGGAGGACCTAAATCCTCTAATTCTACAGCACAGATATATCACACAGAGCCCTCCTGGGAATTCAGTCATTGTGGGCCCGGCCCAATGGAAACATATACTCCGAGTCTAATTCAACTCTATTCTGCAGGCTGGATCTTCATTCCGCAGCAGATGAGCAGTAATTTGGCTCATTGTTACATCACTGATGACTCAAGTGCTACCAATAGTCTGATGAAAGCCAAAGGAACTGCACTGGTAAATACTGGAGGTGCCATTGGAAAACAGTGACTCCATCCAGTGGGGAAAATATGGACTTTGATGCATCGGAGCAGAGGTCTTCAGTATATGGCCCATCAACTGCTGCAAGACTATAACTTCTAACATGTTAGACAACAGGAAGAGCGGCACAGGTAGTAGACAGCGGTGTTACAGAATACTTCTAGCCTATGAAGAAATTCATACTGTCTAATCAGCACAAGGGGACTTTCGGTTTGGAAACACTGCACTTGGGGCAAAAGAAAAAAAAAGCGACAACCCACTGAATTATAAAACTGAATTGTCAGTCCTTAATGCAAAAAAAAAAAAGAGAATTATATTATGAGATATATCATAAGGACTGATATATATATATATATATATATATAGGTGTGTGTTTAGGCGAAATGATTATCGCTGAAACGAGCAAAAAAGTGAACGTTTGGTTCATGTAAAGGGCATTAGGGCAGAAGTGATTAGCACCAATAGTACCTATGTGTACTGCCAGAAAGGAAGCGTGTTGAGTCGTTAGGCAGCTGATGGGCTGCTAGAGACCTGACGGAGGCCCCCCACGCCTACTATGTGTTGAGTCTCTTTTACACAGGACGATTATTGTTCTGGTTGCTCAGGCTCCTGCAGGGTGTTGTTCAGTTTCTGCATGCTTTTACACAGGACTATTCGACTGGCCGAGAGTCTTCTGCAGGAAAAGGGCGGGTAGAACTCTCCTCCAGCCGCCCGCCTCCCTGCTGTCCGTCCTGCGAATGAGCCGCCGATACTCGCTCTTGTGTAATAGTACAGGAGCGAGTAGACACGGGGACAAGTGCCAGGCATCGTTTGCCCAACACTCGTCCCATGTAAAAGGGCCTAATACATTTTAGTACATCAGGATAGCAGGATTGAATGTTCAAGGATCTCTGGAAATTAATTTCTAAAAATCCAATTATTTAGTATTGTAAAAAAAAAAAAAAGAAGCATCATTTATATTACATACTTAACTGCATAAAACTTTTTAACCAGTGATGACAAGGCTGTCACCTTCCCCAACACCCCTTCACCCACCACCAAAAAAAAAAAAAAAAGGTCTCAACCTGCAAAAGAATAAAAACAAGTTTTATAAAGTTAAAAAAAAAAAATGCTGAAAAATTAAGAAATCATGGCCCCTTGGAATATGGATACACAAAATCACTTCATACTCCAGGCTTAAAACAGCATGAATTCTTAAGAGGAATCCGTCAGCTACTTTGAGCCCTGTAAGCCAAGATTATGGTTGGTTTAAAAAAAAAAAAAAAGTTAAAAGGACAAAAATGTTTGCAGCGGGAAGGGGTTAAAGGATTAAGTGTATAATGCTATAAATGATATAACAATGTTTTTTCCCTTTTTGTTTCTTAGTCAGTGTAAATGCATGCTGGTTTCCTTTCCATTTTCAGACTGAAAAAATGAGTCGGCCAGAACTAGCAGCCGTTCCTTTGGATGGGCATACGCACGTGGAATTTTAGTTAATTATTTTTTTACTCGAACAATCCAAAGTATTAAAAAAATAAATAAATATTGCAGCATATCCTGTTCTTGGACAAGAATAGCACTTATCATCGCACATCAGACGGCACACAGACAGGGTTGTCCAATGCCAGTTGCGCCCGAGAATCCTGGGAACAACTTCTTACTCGTCCGTAGAATCTCTATTACCGATATATGTCTCGAAACGCCATGAATCTGCCTTTTGAATGCCATGTAAGTAACAGAAGTAGAGTATACAGCGGGAAGGTTCTCAGCCGCCTGAAATATCCTCAGCTATTACACTATGTAAATACAAGATGCCATTATCAGGAGCATGTTTATGTTCCGCATTTACAGAGTACTTGGGGGGGTGAAAGTGGCATTCAGAAGGCTGTGCCCCCTGTGTGTAAAGTAACCAAACAGGACTATAGCCTCTCATTTACATGAAACTTCCCCAAATTCATTGCTTTGTGTGTTCTGTTTTGTCAGGCTCCACAGGATGGAAGAGGAAATTAGTTTCGGGCTGCACTGTGAACTTCATTGTACTTTCAGAATGCTACTCTAGGTCCATCACCCAATGCGGGAGAACCTCCACAGGCCAAAGTTAGAGGTTTTCTGGGACTTTACTACTGATGACCTACAGTTGCTAACAAAACGATTCAACCCCACTTAATCTGATGAATTTGCAAACTTTCAACTATTTGCAAAAAAAAGAAAAACAAATCAGCTTAAAATAGCTGAACACAACTAATGTAACAAGTGGTTGCCCAAACACCACAAAATGCCACTTTTAATGCCTACTGCAGTCTCAGAATTATTCAATCCCCTCCAGACAAACTTAGTAGAGCAGCCTTTTGCCACTATGACCTGCAGTAAATATAATGTATAGTCAGGCACTGGCGTTGCTACGAAATCTTAGCCCCTTCCTCATATGCAATGGCTTCCAGTTCACTAATATTCATAAGTTTGTACGCTGCAGCCGCCTTCTTCATATCGCACCAACTATATTCTATGGGGTTCGAGTCAGATGACTGATGGCCACTCCAGAATCTTCCAGGGCTTCTTCTGAAGCCAAACCACAGAAGGTATAATGCGTTCTCCTTGGACTTCCTAAACTTGATTGCATCCATCTTGCCCTCCACATGCTGCAGTGTTCCAGCACAAGAAGCAAAGCAGCCCCAGAGCATCAGCGAGCCACCGCCATGCTTCACTGTGGGCAGGGGGTTCTGTCCAGCATACGCTTCATTCTTCCTCCCCCAGACATACCAGTGATCCACAGGCCTGAGAAGTTCCAGACTTGTTTCATCGCTCCACAGAACAAACTCCCACATTTTCCGGGCATATTTATATAGTCGTTAACATTTTAGAGCCGACAATTCTTTTTTCCTTTAGGCCTCCTGTCCACGGGAATTCTTCATTGCGTTATCTGTAGCGATAATCCACACGCGAGTAACGCATGAAACGCTTTCCATAGGATAACTATCAAGGGTTTTATCCACCTGCCTCCTCAGGAATCCGGGGGCAGCCGGGGATGGCTTCCCCTTTTTGTTATGTCCTTGTAGTGTAGCCAGTCTTCCTTTAACTTTGAACTTCAGAACTATGCTTTAAATTGTATCTATAGGAACATTCTGCACCTTTGCTCTCTTTTTGCATCTTTCTCGTAGTTTGTGTAAAGCAATGATCTCTTCTCGTAACTTTCTCTCCTGACTTATGGTCCATTTACATGGGACTAACTGTGATAGGAGGGTCCTGTTTTTCCCTGAGAAGACTTTGTGTGGTACAGTCTATGTATCATCATCATCATAGTAAAATTCTGGTGACTGAAATAGTGACTTTTTGAAAGAACATAGAGGTCAGTAATTCTGAGGCGGTCACAATGAGATCACATGGCCTACCGGAAAAGGAGGGTTCCAAAAAATTTCAGATATAAACTAGCCAACTTATATATACTGGAGGGCTAGTTACAGAATGAATGACGAAAAAAATAATTCACCGGAGTGGCAGTTTAAAGATAACAGAATTATAGTTCATGTTATATCTGCATGTGTATGTTCAGTATATGGTTAATACAGCCCATTAAGGCAGCACCCTCCATATGGGCACCCACCTCCTGTGCTGGCACAGGAGAGAGGAAGGCGAAGAACTCCAGGACTATACGACTTCTCAACACACACATAATAACTGAAGAGCAAAAACTATTTGCTCTTTCCTGAACTATAATGACCCTACTAAGAACATTCCCATTAGATTTATCACTGTATGATGAGAGAACACAACAACATTAATAAAAAAAAAAATGAAGACAAAACATACAATACAGAGTTTTGATCTTGTAGCTAGTTGTACTAAATAGGAGTGGAGAGAAGCCAAGCAGATACAGTAACTGCAAATCTTTACTAATCGCACATGTATAGCAGACACAAGTAGCGCTCCTATTCCTGTACACCATATGTAATCTTCACTGTCTGCTCTTGACAAGCATGGATAATTAGGAATAGGAATGGGGTCAGAGCAGGGGGGAGTTAATGGGACACCAGCTGAGCGCTCATGAGTCCCCTATTTAAGACAATTAGTGGAAGAAGAAATTATCCCAACTGTGAATCCTCCCCCATCGACCAAGCAGTATATTTACAAAATTACCCTGTAACTATAAACTGCTAAATATTATATAGACACCCACATACAATAATATGTATTCACCCTACATAATGTATGTGCCACCAACACAATGGGCCAGTAATATACTCCAGAGCATACATACATCCCACAGTTATCCATAGGGCTCCGTGAACTTGACACAGACTAACAGATTGTGCATTTTGCCTCCGCCATCTCCAACAGGCTGGTATACCCTGGGAGTCTATGGATGATGTAGGTCATATTAGAGGCATGAATTGGGCAATACTCCCAATGCATGTGTCTGATGGAAGACTCAAAAAGGATATTATGCCAGTGTCTGCTGCCGCAACTACCGCAGAGCTGTGACAAAGTGCTACTATTTTTGTGACATTACAGAAGTTATGGACAAAACACCAACGTCATGAGTCAGTAAGGCCGGTCTCACATGAACGTGTCAGATTCCGTATGCAGAAGCCTACAGCAGAATCTGACACTGACCCCGGCCGTCAACCCTGCGTACCTTCGCTTTCTGTATTGCGGATGACCGCGGACACTTGCCTCAGTCATACGCAGGTACCCACAGCCTAACTGCAATGTCAATTGCGGATGGGTTACAGGTCGGACGGCTTCCACTGACTTCAATGGAAGCAGTTTGTGAGGATTCCGCACAGAAATAGAACATGCTGTGATTTTAAATTCGCTCGTGGAAATTGCAATCGCTCATCTGAGTGAATATACGAAAGTTCCAATTTTTTTTCAATGGCTCCGCAGATCGTCCACGTAGATTCCGCAACTGAAATATGGTCATGTGAGACCGGCCTAAAGAGCCATACACCGTTTTCTGCATGATTGGCCAACATTCTAACATCCTTGAGGGGTTCGCGAAAGGAGGTAAGGGGAGAAAGATCAGCATGTTGAAATTTAACATGTCCAGAACCTGTTTGTGTCACAGGGATAACCCATATACCCAAAAGTATCTGATCAGTGCAATAAAGTACTGTTAAATATTAGTATGTAGTTCATGAAGTAAACACAAAGATGGGAACAGACCTAATAACAGCACGTGTATGTGGCTATAAGGAGCGGGTCACCCGTTGGGCACAATGTACATTTAGCCAACTGTTTTGCCCGACGAGGCAGTTGTAGGTGTGTAGCTTTTGTCCAACAATTCCACAAGCAGACGGAAGACATTTGGAGGGATGTTGAGCCATGCTGTCTGGATAGCCACCCACAGTGGTGTTTGTAGGTCGGGGGCTTGGCTGAGAATGGACCTTTCCATTACATCCCATGTGCATGAAGTCCATGAAGGGCTGCAAAAGGTCACCAAGCAGTGAAATGCAGTGGGAACCAGTCAATGGCCTATTCAGGCAGACCAGTGGACCCAACCTATGCCATAAGAATCCACCCCACACCAATACAGAACCACCACCAGCTGCACAGCCCTTTATGGACAACCAGGGTCCATGATTTCATGGAGTCAGCAACACAAACCAACCCTACCATCAGCCTGAAACAACTGGAACCATGACTTACCCAACCATGTCACATTTGCCAGTCTTCTAGGGTCCAGTTGGCAAATTCACAAGCCCAGGTGAGATGCTGTAACCGTGGTATTGCCAGAGGCCTCTGGTGGGTCGTCTTTTCCCATATCCCATGGACGCTTAAGAACACTACAGAATATACATGTTGGGCCTCCTGCATGAATGTGGATGTGAATTTTGACAGAGTAGCTTGCCCATTTACATGTACAATTCTAGCCAGATGTCACGATCATTAAGTACCTGAGGATGGCCACTGCATTGTGTGTGGTAATGCCTACAACGTGATATTCCTGCTACAAATGACACAGTGGATTGAGGAATGTTAAATAGTTGCACAACTTTAGAAGTGGAAGGTCCCATCTGCTGGCACCCAATATCATGCCTTGTTGGAACTCCGATAGGTCACCTTGCCATGGGCACACTGGCCAGTGTCCAACCTCACTCACAAGAGAACACCTCATGCCCTATACAGGTGTGGACATTCCCAAGCAGTCACCTGAGGGAACGCAACTTCATAATCCATTTACACACTGCTATCCCATGACTTTTGGAATAGCAGTATATTTGGCCAGTTTAAAACCAGTCCAGGAGCCTAGCAATAAGGACATTGATGGCACACATACTAAAATGTGATTTCATGGATGCAAATATCTAGTGGCTTTAGATACCATGGTGAAGTAATGAGATTTTTCCTTTCTGTATTATGGGAAAATCACACGGACGGATTCTAATTGCGGAATCCACGACCGCTGTCTGCTTAGAGGATAAGCAGCAAAACGCAAGCATTAAAAGGCATGCACTTTCGATTTTTCCTTCACATTCGCGGATACGAATTGAAAATTCCACGAGTGGAAGAAAAATTGCAGCATGCTCTATTTTGCCACGGACAATCTCTATTGAAGTCAACGGAGGCATCCAACCCACAGCCCATACGCAATTAACATTGTGAATGGGCTGTGGGTACCGGCGTCATCGCTTGGTGATGGTGTGGGAAATACAAACCATGAATTTAAAAAAAAACAAAAAAAAAAACACTGTAATGTGCATGACCGCCAGTGAGCTGCCGCAGTCATTCGCAATACCGATAAATCAGGTGGGCAGGGTGACCGGCCGGGCTCACAGCCGGAATCCGCTACAGGCCTCCAGCATCGACCCATCCGTGTGAGCCCAGCCTTACAGTGACCATATTCTTCAGCTCTTCACAGGTCCTGAGAGAGAGGTAACACACCACAGTCCGACCAGATTTTGCTGCGATTTCCACAAACCTGCATCTCGACTCTTTGGGAGTTTTCTTCTAAGTTCATTGTATTTACTTCTGGCATCTGACAAATGTTTCATACAACAGGATCTCGCAGGTTCTGTTGATGGCAGATTAAAGGAGTATAGGATGTATTTAACAATAAACAATAATACATCCACAATGTTAAATGATCAATCTCCCCAGTCTTTCCTGTCTTATCGATCCATCTGTTTCTGCCCCGCTTCCTTCATGACAGTGACTTGCAGAGAATGCACAATAAGACTCGACAGATGATCTATGCCATCTCGCTCTCATCTTGCTTTTTATCAGGTCTTGCCATATTTTTTTTTGTTGCCTTTTAATTGACCTATTTATGCATAGATGAGTATTGAAGCCATTGCACGCCATGATAGGATTATCAAAGCTACTGAACTGCAACAGCACTGTGGGGATCTAGGGGGGTGGAAGACTTATAGTGGATGAAATATTTATGCTACGCTGCCTCTTGTCAGTCGCGGGGGCCGCTTACAATTCATTGCGGTCCCTTTAGCTCGGGAGGTATTATCTGGACCTGCAAAATGCTCACAGTTCTCCACAATATGATGCCAGTGCAAATGCAATCGGAGCAGAAAGCCCCCTATGCTGGAGATTGCAAAGACTTACAAACCTCCTTGATAATTGGAAGGACTTTTAAAGCAAGACCACCAGCTATAGCAGGTATAGGAGTCGCCTACGTTTAATAGGACATGATATATGTGAAGATGCAGTAAGAGGGGGGTGCAACCAAGATACTGGGCAATCAATATGTACAGCATATCCGTCTGGATATACAGTAGTGCCGCCCCCTAGTACAATACAGCTAAATATCTGGACAGATTTGCCCTTCAGGACATTAAAAAGGCTGGACGACACTTGAAAATGTGCAACAATTTGATAGCAGATGTATTGTATACTACCACATATTCCTGGGGGCCGATCCACCAATAAGCATCTGATATCTCTGAAGGGCTTTATTCTGCAGCACAACTACCACTCCACAAGCAGCGGGAGGATTATGCCAGCCTGATTAAAACCCTAAGGACTTATTCAGATGGGCATTTTTTCCATGTAAGTTCTATTCACATGATATATATATATATATATATATATATATATATATACATACACTACCGTTCAAAAGTTTGGGGTCACATTGAAATGTCCTTATTTTTGAAGGAAAAGCACTGTACTTTTCAATGAAGATAACTTTAAACTAGTCCTAACTTTAAACAAATGCACTCTATACATTGCTAATGTGGTAAATGACTATTCTAGCTGCAAATGCCTGGTTTTTTGTGCAAAATCTACAAAGGTGAATAGAGGCCCATTTCCAGCAACTATCACTCCAGTGTTCTAATGGTACAATGTGTTTGCTCATTGGCTCAGAAGGCTAATTGATGATTAGAAAACCCTTGTGCAATCATGTTCACACATCTGAAAACAGTCTAGCTCGTTACAGAAGCTACAAAACTGACCTTCCTGTGAGCAGATTGAGTTTCTGGAGCATCACATTTGTGGGGTCAATTAAACGCTCAAAATGGCCAGAAAAAGAGAACTTTCATCTGAAACTCGACAGTCTATTCTTGTTCTTAGAAATGAAGGCTATTCCATGTGAGAAATTGCTAAGAAATTGAAGATTTCCTACAACGGTGTGTACTACTCCCTTCAGAGGACAGCACAAACAGGCTCTAACCAGAGTAGAAAAAGAAGTGGGAGGCCGCGTTGCACAACTAAGCAAGAAGATAAGCACATTAGAGTCTCTAGTTTGAGAAACAGACGCCTCACAGGTACCCAACTGGCATCTTCATTAAATAGTACCCGCAAAACACCAGTGTCAACATCTACAGTGAAGAGGCGGCTGCGGGATTTTGGGCTTCAGGGCAGAGTGGCAAAGAAAAAGCCATATCTGAGACTGGCCAATAAAAGAAAAAGATTAAGATGGGCAAAAGAACACAGACATTGGACAGAGGAAGACTGGAAAAAAGTGTTGTGGACGGTTGAATCCAAGTTTGAGGTGTTTGGATCACAAAGAAGAACGTTTGTGAGACGCAGAACAAATGAAAAGATGCTGGAAGAATGCCTGACGCCATCTGTTAAGCATGGTGGAGGTAATGTGATGGTCTGGGGTTGCTTTGGTGCTGGTAAGGTGGGAGATTTGTACAGGGTAAAAGGGATTCTGAATAAGGAAGGCTATCACTCCATTTTGCAACGCCATGCCATACCCAGTGGACAGCGCTTGATTGGAACCAATTTCATCCTACAACAGGACAATGACCCTAAACACACCTCCAAATTGTGCAAGAACTATTTACAGCAGAAGCAGGCAGCTGGTATTCTATCGGTAATGGAGTGGCCAGCGCAGTCACCAGATCTGAACCCCATTGAGCTGTTGTGGGAGCAGCTTGACCGTATGGTACGCCAGAAGTGCCCATCCAACCAATCCAACTTGTGGGAGATGCTTCTAGAAGCGTGGGGTGCAATTTCACAAGCTTACCTCAACAAATTAACAGCTAGAATGTTAAAGGTGTGCAATGCTGTAATTGCTGCAAAAGGAGGATTCTTTGACGAAAGCAAAGTTTGATGTAAAAACAATGTTATTTCAAATACAAATCATTATTTCTAACCTTGTCAATGTCTTGACTCTATTTTCTATTCATTTCACAACGCATGGTGGTGAATAAGTGTGACTTTTCATGGAAAACACAAAATTGTTTGGGTGACCCCAAACTTTTGAACGGTAGTGTATATATATATATATATATATATATATATATATATATATATAATTTTTACCTGGACAGATTGTCTAAGTAACGGGGGGGGGGGGGGGGGACGACGCATAATGTTCCGATTCTCAGCCGAGAATCATTCATGTCAAGGAATGCATTTGTTCGAAGCCAAGTGCAATTTGTTTTAACACATGCAGCTATATATGCTGCATCACATCATATAATTGTTGGGATATAAATGACATAATCTGGACAACCTACAGCTTTTTTGCGGGACTGCCGGACTGACCTAACAGGCTTAAATGTGCAGTGCAGACATTGTTCTCATTTCACACAATATATAATATGTATGCATTGGCCTCACTCGGTGCCAAACACATACATCCTACAAGAGGATCAAAAAGAAAACCTTTCCTCCTCCTAAGATATAGATTATTCACACCTGCATTGGGGATTTTCTGTCTCTATTTCGTTTTTTCGGAGTAGAAAACAGAATGTTTTTTCCCCCTATTGATTTCATTTGGTTAAAAGAAAAAAAATGAATGCTTTCAGTTTACTTCCAGTCTGTTATGTTTCCGCTTGTTGTGTTAAAAATAAGTATTAAAAAAAAATAAAAAATCAAATTTTCTTTGAAAACCCCCTGAAATAAAGGGGAAGAAATGGCACACGGACAAGGAAAGCCGTAACACAGATGTGAACAAGCCCTTAGGCTGTATAAATTTGCAAATCTGCTATTCAGGCTCCTGGAAAAGTTGGGTGATAACATTGTGGAAGCAATAGTAGCAACCATAAGGTTTGTTACTCAAAACAGGCTTTTCTTAACCCGATTTATTATTTTCCTTGGCAGTTAAAAAATTGTCAGAGTAAGAAACCCAAAGATGAATGTGTGCACTTAGAAAGCATCTCCAGACTTGCATCCATCACTAACTTTTTGCAGTGGATCTCGCATGAGAACGCTGTTTAGCCCGCGCGGGCGCCCTCTACTGGCCACCGAGGGAAGTGCCCGTCCCAGATGTGTGCGGAGAAGGCAGAGCCGCCGTGCGGTGCCGCCCTCCCAGTCCTCTGCCATCTCCACAATCATGGCTCCGCACTCCATGGATGATCCTGCTCGCCAAACTTTGCTGGCTGTGTGTGTGGACGGAGAGAGCAGCCGGTAGCCCCGGACAGGTACAGCTGGGCATGGAGGGCTTCCCCTGCACGTCCTGGGGTTTGCACAGCAGATGTTGGCAGGGAAGGGGAGGGGGGAGCTTCCTCTATGTATCAACATTCATTGCTACATGTATCTCTGCAAACTTCCCATGCATTCTGCTCGGCTCTCCCTGGCTTCACTTTACTGCTCAGCTCTGCAGCCCCCAGACCATGTGCATGCAACAAAATGAAGTGGGGGTCTTCTCTGCACTTGTTTGCAACATCCAGCATGCATGGAGTTAACTTTTACTACATCTTTCCCTGGATATCATTGTGCAGCAATAAAGTAATGCTCAGGTGCTTGTAGAGCGCAGCCCCTTAGGGTCTATCCTGGGCACTTGGATGGGTGATGAGGGCTTTGGGTGGGAGTACAGAAGAATGACATATTGTCTGATGAAGGAAGGAGGGGGGTTACAGAGTCCTCCCACCTCTCTCCCAGGCTAAGCTGCACACACAAGGGCTTGTTGGTGCAAAGGCTGCTGCTGCTGTGAATGGCAAGGGCTGCCGCCTGCGATTGGCTTGCAGGCTTGTGACGTAGGCAGCCCAGGCTTGCTATTTGAGCCCAAGCCTTGCCCAGTTCTCTCCACTTCTACACACAGAGCCTGGAGCCAGCACACACACACTGGAGAGGGGGAGGAGGCGCCTTTCTCTATTCTTGTCTCTATTCCCTGTGCTATGCATATGCCAGCATACACAAAAGCAGCACCGCTGGCAGCTGGTGCACCCACACTGGCAACCTAACCATCCTCATAATGAGTACCAGGCAAGCCGACGACAGCAAAGGAATAGAGCGAGTGCAACAAACTTCTGCCTGCTACACCTAGAGGAGCCCTTGGATATATTCTAGACCGCTGGAGCAGCTGGTAACGGGGCATTTTGTTTACTTTCCCCTATGGGTGCCACCGCTTGCAACTGCTGTCCGTGGATTGTATTGGCACACACGTCACAGAGGTTGATTACATAACTGCATGGTGTTTGTTTTTTTTTACTCCGCTTTTTGCATATGGACAAATTAATCCCGGTGACTTTGGAAGTTAATGACAGTGTCTGTGACTGATGCTTACAAAACAGGAGCTCTTGCTAATTTTTTCCCTTGCCCATGCCACTAGACCCAGGCTGCCTGAATGGCAGGATCATGAAGTGTTTGACTTTCTTTCTTCTGCTTCCAGAGACCTTAAAGAAGTCTAAAAAGAGCGCCCGGGCTAACGGCAAGGTGCAAGCATGCTATGAGATAGTGCCCCTGGCTCTCAAGAGGAAGATGGCTGCAGAGCTTTACCCTGCTAGTGCAAACACGAATATCGCCAACAGTAATAACGCTGCTGCGGTCACCGCCAAGAAAAACGCCCTCCAGATCCAGCAGAGTGCACCGCCGCCACCGCAACTACAGAACCTGAACAACAACAACATAGAGAGTACCAACTGGCAGTCCTTCCACCCGACCCTGAGGGAAAGGTAAGCGCACAGTGCCCCCTGCAGCTGGCCTGCAAGCCCTAGTCAGATCATAGCCATGCATGCACTAGGGAACCCTAACTTTTCTGGGCAATCATAAGACACTGCAATCAGAACCTGAAGTCGAAAAGGTACCAACGGCAACTACAGGAGTACCCAATACTGAAAAAGGTAGAACAGCCTGGCACTGCGCCCACAGCGATTACGGAGCCTGATGCTGCAACCATGCGTGCCAATGACAGTGCAGTCACTGGGGTGTGCAAACCGGACGCTGCAATCACCGGGGTATCACAAATCGACATTGCTAGCAGGCAGCTATCACCTTCTGACATTTCTTTCATGCCAACCATCGTAGGATTGGCATCTGGAGACTTGAATCTCATAGGTGGACACTTGTGTCCATAATCCTGGTGCTAGGTTAACAAGGGTGCACAGTCCTAACGCTGCAGTCATAGGAGTATAACATAGTGGCACTTCAAACATACAAACAAGAACAGCCAACTGCAGTCACATAACTTATCCCTGACTCTCCAGAAATAGGGGTACAACAAGCATCACATAACCTGGAGGAATATAGATTACATTGTGCAGTCTATCAGACATATCCTTGCATCTACATATACTTAATATATAGTCTTTGTACAATATCAAAAAACTGAAGAAGCCACAACAGCACTTGAATACAGTGATCAACACCATATCTAATACTACAGTGGAGTGATTACATGAGAAAGCAGCTTACGCCAACCCGGCGCTGCAACGGGCAATCGAGGAGAGCAGCATTAAAGTAATATTCTTGAATTTGACTGCACTAATCTCCAGACAATGTAAGTACCCCAACACGAGCGAAAAGCGCTGCTCCATAATCGCCATATGCAGGTCCTGCACGTATTAAGCTGACAAGCATCCTCCGCCGACGCTGCACTGAGTTAGCAGGCAGCTCATGCACTGAGCCATTGCTAATCTGCAAGGAGCATCAGCAGGAACAGGACACGGTCTGAGCATTGTGATATAGATAGGGGATTCCTCACTGCAGAGCTGTCAGGACCAACCAGAACAGCACTGGGTCAAATCATGCAAGTACAGCTCTTTCTGCGATACCACACGCCAGTCTCCAGAAGAGAAAATTAAAGGAGCTGCATCTTCTAATCAATGTCTTGACAAACGTAAAGACCAACCAATCTTGCGGGGGATTGTTGCACATCCATTCATTCTACGTCCCATTTCTTTTCACCATTCAATAAGATCATGCAATCACATGCATGTGAATATGGTGGGGGAAGGGGGGGGGGGGGGGAACTTCTGGTATATTCTGTGTATAGAATGAAGTCGTGGTTACTGAGAACTGTATATTATTATAGGTCGGAATTGATTCTTTTTATGTACTGCATCAACATTCTTGTGGTCACGCTATGAGCAGGTTCTTGCATTTCCAGGTCTTTGCTGCTATATTCTGGCATGGCATGCAATGATACATAGACCTCAGCAGTCACCGCAGGGCTTGGCTTGGCTCAGAAACCCATTAGCAATTTATTTATTTATTCTTTTAAGACCATGCTTGTAAATAAACCAAAATTGTAGCATCACTTCTCCGGTGTTCCCTGCTCCCTTGTCTCTCTGGAGGAGGGAGGTATTAAGAAAATGCTTTCCAGGCAAAACTATGTTCTTTTAGATTTTATTTCCAGTAATCTCAAGTAAAGCCAGTGAGAATTTCTATGAATCCTTGGGAAAATCCCTCCGATTACAAAGATTAACCCATATAAGACTGGTATGAGGCAGCTGACAATCGTAGGAGACAAACAGGCTGCAGCTAAAGAGCTGGTAGAACAGCTTGATTAAAATTAGCAGACCTTTCTTGTTCGCCCATGAAAAGGATGCGTCACATCTTTCATCCCATCATTTACATTTAAAGGCAAGGCCACTTCAATTGGACACAGGCACATCAGCCTTTGTAGTTGGATTTAGGCTAGCTTTCTTTTTTTTCTGTGGAGTTCTTCAAAGTAAATACGTACGTCTTTCTCCCTGTAGGAATGCACTGATGTTCAACAACGAGCTAATGGCTGATGTGCACTTCATCGTGGGGCCAGTTGGGGCCTCCAAGAAAGTTCCTGCTCACAAGGTATGTTGACTCTTCCCCAAAAATTTGAACACACAAAAAAAAACCAAAACACTAAAAAAAACTGATCGTCCTTTTCGGGTTTGCAACATTAAAATTTTCACTTTTTTTTTCTAGTATATTTTGGCCGTTGGGAGCTCCGTGTTTTACGCCATGTTTTATGGAGATCTAGCAGAGGTCAAATCAGAAATCCATATCCCAGACGTGGAACCTGCTGCTTTTTTAATCCTTTTAAAGTAAGTGGGGTCATTAAAGAATTGGAAAAGAAATACTGCAGCGAACATAAAAGCTTATAAAATATGCATATTCTGACTGGCATTAATGGCTCGCTGATAGAATGGCTGGTAGAATAGTCGTTCTCAAAAAAAACAAACCACAAAAGCTTTGGCTTCTTATTATGCGAGGTATACAGCTAGTTCTGGAAGTCATTTCCGGGAACTAAAGAGAAAAAAAAAAACGCCAATTTTTAGTTCGAGTTGAGAACTTTTTGAGTGTTCCAGTCTTGCAGTGGACTTGTATACAATCCAGATGTATGACTAAGGCCAAGTTCTGCTCTCTCCCCTCAGGTACCTGTACAGTGATGAGATCGACCTGGAAGCAGACACGGTCCTTGCAACGCTTTACGCTGCCAAGAAGTATATCGTACCCGCGCTGGCCAAGGCCTGTGTTAATTTCCTTGAGACTAGCCTAGAGGCCAAAAATGCATGTGTCTTACTTTCTCAAAGCCGTCTCTTTGAGGAGCCCGATCTGACCTTGCGTTGTTGGGAAGTGATCGATGCGCAGGCTGAACTGGCGCTGAAGTCAGAAGGTTTCTGCGAGATTGATCTGCCGACCCTAGAGATTATTGTGACCCGGGAAACGTTAAACACTAAAGAAGATATTGTTTTTGAAGCGGTTTTGAATTGGGCGGAGTCTGAGTGCAAGCGCCAAGGTCTGCCGGTGACGCCTACCAACAAAAGGAATGTACTGGGGAAAGCATTGTACTTGGTACGGATCCCAACCATGACTTTAGAGGAATTTGCCAATGGGGCGGCCCAGTCAGACATTTTAACCTTGGAGGAGACCCGCAGTATATTCTTGTGGTACACGGCTGCTAACAAACCCCAACTAGAGTTCCCTCTCGTTAAAAGGAAGGGTCTCGCGCCTCAGAGATGCCACCGATTCCAGTCTTCGGCCTACCGCAGTAACCAGTGGAGATACAGGGGGCGCTGTGACAGCATCCAGTTTGCGGTAGACAAAAGGATATTTATAGCAGGACTTGGGCTTTATGGATCGAGCTGTGGCAAAGCCGAATATAGTGTCAAAATTGAACTCAAAAGGCAAGGGGTGGTCCTTGCTCAAAATCTGACTAAATTTGTCTCCGATGGCTCTAGTAACACTTTTTCGGTCTGGTTCGAGCATCCTGTGCAGGTGGAACAGGACACGTTTTACACTGTCAGTGCCATCCTGGATGGCAACGAACTCAGTTACTTTGGGCAAGAGGGCATGACGGAAGTACAGTGTGGGAAAGTGACTTTTCAGTTTCAGTGCTCATCGGACAGTACCAATGGGACTGGGGTACAAGGGGGGCAAATTCCAGAGCTGATCTTTTATGCATGAAGCGTCTCACCTCCCGACTACTGCTAAAGCACACTGATGCCCCTGACAAGGGGTGACGGGGAATCTGTTCTCCAACTGTATGGAATGTAACAAGCGGGCTGTCAGAACTCCAACTGAAGGAATGCTTTTAGAGTTTAATCTTATTTTATTTATTTATAAGCTATTTGAAAACTGCGACATTGCAGGGAAATGGTAAAGAAATCCGCACATAATGTGCATTTATTTTGTATATAGATAACTTGGTAAAATTTAGCTTGTTCAACAGAGGAGAAGCAAATAAGTATGTTACATAAAAGATTTTTACTTATATCCGATTCCGGCCTGGTCTATGTCATTTATGCCATTTTATACCTCATATATATATATTTCATTGGTGTTACACGAGTACACAAGGGATGTACAATGAAACCAAGCAATGTGCAGAAGTTACAACATTGTTTATGCGCCAGCATCATCCATACAGCATCATTACTGTAGTGATGTCAGCACTGAGACATGGTTTTGGATTGACACTATGCACAGATTAGTCCACATACCCATAATGGACAGAAGACAATGCATGTGTATAATGGATGTTAAAGCTAATCTCTGGTCTTGGGACAAAATTCTGTAACCGGACTGTAGTGGTAGGCAGGTATATTTCATGTTTTTTTTTTCCTCAGCAGTCTCTCAGATCGTTTGATTCCAGGTCCTGGTTTTGGTCATCCAAAATAGCCAATGCAGTTTTCAGACTACCTAATTCTGTACGGTACATTGGTAAAGTTAGAATACCAATGCACTATGTGTCTCTCTGATTGGTCAGAATTGCTCACGTGATCTGCACTGGCCAATCAGAGAGCATTATGTAAAGTGCATTGGTTGTTAGAAAATTGTCACTGCAGCTAAAAATGGGGCACGAAAATAGGGGAGGGAGGAGATGACAGAAGAACAACTGCAAGTAATCTACACCCTTGCCCTTCCTGTCCTGGGACAGAAATTTATTCCAAAACATGAAGGCCGCTTTCAGTTTTGTCACCCCATTCTCTATCTCATTACGTAAGGGAGTCCCTAACTCGGAAACTAGCTTAGGACTAGAGTGCATTGTGACTGTGCAATTTCATTTAATTCTGACCACAATGTGTGTGAATCCGAACGATCCAAATCAACAAATACCTGGTGCTGGCGCCGTAACCGCTTTGTGGTGCTTCATATCCAGGCTACAGGCAACTAAAATGGCGATGTAGCTTAAAGCTGCATCCAGTTTAGCTTGCAGTATTGGAGGAATGCTGGGACATATGAATTACGGTATGAAGGCTGATCTGCTAGGAAGATATCTAAATTAATACTTTTAACCTAAATCAGGACATAAAACACTTGCTGATACTCATCGGTACACGATAGAAAGTTCTCCAAGAGTTAAACTAGATTTGGCCAAGCTACAATGAAGGAAATTCTGGTGGAGTACTCTGCTGGTCACCAACAGCATGATCTAAAATATGTAGTGGATGAGCGGGTACATTACAGGGCTCTCTAGGCCATTGTGGTTAGTACTACCCAGTAGGCTTTACCGAATGCTAGTATTAACTGCAGCAAACAATCGCTTATCTTGGAATCGTCAAGTCTACTTGGCCCAAAAATAGCAGCTTTTCCTTGAAAGCCGCAAGTGGAAGTACTAATACTGAAATAAGACACTAGGAATGTTCTCTACCACATCACTTCTCACAGCACAGCGTTGATATTTGTGCAAGTCTATCTATGGGGGATTGTTTGCCACCTCCCTTATGAGCTGCATGGAGAACTGCTGCAAGGATCTCCTCCACCTCTGGAGTAATAGACTTCAACTCCAATCCTCAACTTTCTCCAACAGGTCAGGATTTGAGAGGAAACCCCTAAGACGACTCTCATAACCTGTGCAATGCAAAGAAATGACCAAAAGCCTGACCTTAGGAGATACATTTAAAATGATTTTACTCCCATTTGTATTTGTTTTAGACCTTAATTATTTTATGCATGACGTTATTGTCATTAATTCACATATTCCAATTGTATGGGTACTGCTTTTAGCCCATAGAAGTCAATGGGTTGAAATTAAAAATGCATGTTCCGTATTTCCATAAGTCAGGGGTGTACCATTCTTGATCATCTATATTGCAGCAACATTACAAGAGCAGCTAAAGAGTTAATCCAAAAGTAAGGGCTAATACCCACGGACGGATTTCTGCCACGTTTCACGCGGCGGAAATCCGCAGCGATATGCCGCAGCTATTAGGTTCTGTTGAATCTAATACCACAATGTTCACGCTGCAGAATTCCGCAGCGTGAAAGAAACCGCGGCACGCTCCAATTACTGCGGGAAAACCGTACGGCCGCTTTCATTGTAGTCAATGGACGCCGGCCATCATGCTATGCTTCTGCTGTCAGTACAGTGGAAGTATAGCCTCCCCACCCACCGCTGGCCATGTCATCCTGCACTGTCTGCACGTCACACGCTGTACTGCGCATGCGTGCCGGCTTGGCAGGCAAGATGCGCACAGCAGATCCAGAGAGGCAAGTATGGGGTCTTTGGGAGGTGCCGTGATGGACTCCACTGCGATATTCCGGCATGAGGCTTAACAGTTCATCCAAGAAAAGAAATACTAATAAAAAAATAGACAACTCACAGCAAGACTAAGAACAAAACGGGTAAAATATAAAACAAAAGTGGGGGAGGGAAGCACACCCATAGTCCACCCACATTTTTATACTCGGTTTCACACAGCCAAGATTCTTACGCGAAATGTGTGTTGCGAGACCCACAAACGTCACAAGAATATGAACCCCATTCTTTTGGACAGGGTCGTACGTGAGCGTTTTTTTTTTTTTTTTTTTTTAATCGCACCGCGGCATGCCCTATCTTTTGGTGTGCCCTTGCATCGCCCATTGTCTTCAATATGGCTGGAAGCAGCATCACACCGCGATCTTGTAAACAATAGGAGACACTCCGTGGTGGAAGATCGCTACTTCCCCAAAGTGATGCAAGACGTTTTTGATACGAAGACGTCTTGCATCTGCGGGGAAATCACTCGTTGGCAAGCACAAGATTGGGCTGCGTTTCACAGCCTGATATCGCACTCGCCCGTGTAAAATTAGCCTAAGGCCTCATGTCCACGGGGAAAATCAGATCCGCTGCAGATTCTCAATGGAGAATCTGCAGCTGGTCCCTCCTGCCCCGCGGACATGAGCGCCGAAAATAGCAATTTAAAAGCATTTACCTATCCGTAGCGGGCGGGGACGCTCTGCTCTTCCTCACGGCCGGATCTTCATTTTCGGCCGGCGGATGAATTCCTGACGCCGGCGGCATGTCGCCGGCACGTCGCCGACGTGCCGCGCGCATGCGCCGGGCACATCCGCCGAGCCGAAGTAAGGGAGATGCGGCCGTGAGGAAGAGAAGAGCTTCCCGGTCCGCTGCGGGTGAGTAAATGCTTTAAATTCCTATTTTAGGTCTCCCGCGGATCCGGACGGCTTCCATAGGCTTCAATAGAAGCCCGCGGGAGCCGTCCCCGCGGGAGACCCGCATGAAAATGGAGCATGGTCCAGATTTTTTCATGCTCCATTTTTTTTTAAATCATTTTTATTGACGATCCGCGGGTATTTATGTACCCGCGGGTGGTCAATGCATCCCTATGGGGTGCGGATCCGCGTGCAGGTAATCCGCTGCGGATCCTAAATCATATTTTCCCCGTGGACATGAGCCCCAATACTTCATTTCTCCAGCAATATCTAACCGACCAGGTCGCCCAGTGATCAGCTTATTGCAGGGCCTTTCATATGGATATGGACACTCCCTTAAATACCTAAGCCTAGGTATACTGTATCTTTTAATATACATGAAAAGGCTGCAATATTGGATATTTTTCCTTATTAGAACATGACTGTGCATTGTATGTGGAAAACGGCACATATTTAGTCCCATCATGAGATAGTGGCCCTTTAAATAAGGTGGCTACAGCGCTTGAGACTGTACCAACTAGAAGAACTACAAGCTCCTCTACTTTTTCCCCCCTTATAAGGGCTGCACCCCCAAAAGCTCTGGGAGCCATTTTAACCCTTTACAGGCACGACAGACGTTCTCATGTAAAACATCACTGTCTCAAAAGCCGATCCTGCATCCCACAATATAATATAAATGACAGAAGACTATCCTGGTAAACGACCGTGATCCTTCGAGCGCAGTAGCCGTTATTTCATGGCTCCTGCCATGTTTCGATGACAGATTCCTCTTAAACCCCATTACTTCCAGAAACTGCATGATATATGAGGCTGGAGGAGATATTTGGCAGCACAACTGTTGAATTGCGTTATTTATTTTTTTCTTATCTGGCATCATTCTGATCCCAGCACTTAAGATGAGAGACCTGATAGGCCGTGATTTTCTAGAATGCTGCAAATGATTTTCTGATGTGAGCAAATAGGGGCATGTGTGATAAAACAGGAGGTAATGGAGTGTGACATAATTAGGCTAAATAAACACTGCCTTTGGATTTTTCATTTTAAGTGCCCTGTGATGTTCTGCTTGAGCACCACTTGTATTGAACATGTATCACGCAGCTGCTATTACACACTGCGAGGAAGGGATAAACATTTATAGAAAATATACCTTGAGTGGATTCAAATAACCCCATCCAATCTAGACAGACAGAGGATGGAGAGTGTGACAGACAGATGGAGATATGGCAGGAGATTGGGATTTGGCCATAATGACCATAATGAACCTGACAGAAGCCAGAAAAGTTATTTTTGCATTTCTCAGCACTGCAGCTTCAGACTTGGGGCAGGTAAACTGTAGCATCTATTTCAAAGTAGTCAATGGATATGAAAAATAAACTTATTAAAAACCAAATGCCATAAATGAATGGCAGATGGACCGGGGCTTTATATTGAGCCGGATTAGGGACCCCAGTGCAGTTTAGAGAATGTCATTGCATCCATCGGACTCATGATTGCTGAGTGCCCCCTTATATGACCAAGCTTAGCACCGGCGGCTATTTTGACTGTTACTCAGGGTGCTAGGAAACTCAATTACAAGAGAAATTTACACAATATGAAAAAAATATATTACTATGAAAATAGAAAAAAAAAAAAACACTTAGACTGCCAACTGTTAAAGGGGTTGTCCAAAAAAAAAATAAAAAAAAAACAAAACATAAAGAGCTCATACTCCCCTCTCCCTGCTGGTCTCTGCCAGCGGCTCCTGTCTGCCTCAGCTCTGTCATTGGCTGCTGCTGCAGGTTTAAGTGACATCACCAGCTAAATGCAGCCTGTAAACAAACAATGTGGCGGAGACCCAGAGCCGCCTGTAGGGGGCGAGCAGGGAAAGGCAGGTGTGAGCTCTTTATGTTTACACATGGGGGGACTCCTTTGGAAAAACCCTCGCACAACCCCTTTAAAGTACCATAAGTACAAACACACTAAAAGTCTACTTATTTAGGATTAAGAAATCAAAGTCATAAATCGGTTAATATACAAAATGGGCGTTTTGTATAAGTTTCTTCTGCTGTTTTTCCCCTAATCACAGTGTATTTTAGAACTGAGAAGGCATAAGGGATAGACAGGAAGACCTCAATGACATACATGTATGAATATTTCAGTGGGCAATGGGCTATTTACATGATACGATTTTTGATCAAAATTCGTTCAAACGAATTTGAGTGCTAATCGTGCAGTGTAAGGCTGCCTGTCCACGGGCAATAGTCATAGCGTGATCCGCGGCGATAAACAGCTTGCGAATCACGCTCTGAAAAGCTTTCCATAGGCTAACTATGGAAAGCGCAGCCCAACATCCACGAGCCTCCGGAGAATCATAGTGATTTTCCACTCACTGGATTAAAATCGCGGCATGCTGCGATTTGCCTATTAGATAGGCTCTTCGCGGAGATGTATCAGTGCTCCTCCCCCACGGTGGAATATCGCTAGCGATATTCCGTCTCGGCTGTGGACAGGCAGCCTAAATGCACAAAAAAAAGCTAATTTATCGTTCACAGATTTTTAAGCTAACTTTTCAGTCAGCTTAAAAACCATTGCGGGCTTGTCGTTCCATGTAAACACTCCCCGCTCAGCTCTTCACGTAGAAGGTGAAGCGCTGAGCGCAATCCAGCACTGGAGTCTGTCAGTGTAAATGCTCTGCACAAGTGCCAACGACCTTAGCGGCAACGTCAGCGCTCGTGAAGTCATTTACCCAACTGCTGACCCGTGTAAAAGGGCCATTAGGGTTTCTACAGCAAATATTGATGGGGTAGATTTATGCTGGAAATGAATGCCATCTACTTCGCAAACATCTTACAAGGCTGAGTAACGGGATGGGGGGTGAGAGGACCAATTATCCTGGGCCCACACAAAAACTGACTGGCCGTGTATTTGTGCTTGGTCAATATTATTATCTGGTTAAGACAAACAAATGCCAAGCTGGAGGATCTTGGAGAGCAGTATCAACATTCACAGCAAATACTACTAGAGGACCCAAACACCATGACTAACAGCATGCTTAAAGCTGGACAACGAAGGAGTAGATTAACTTTTTTCTACTGACACTACCAAAAAGCACAATGCTTGATGTATAAACATATTCTGAGACTTTCATTCATTAAACTGAGGGCTCTATTTTGGAAAACGACTTTCTACAGCATCTTGCCAAGAAAGAAACTCCAGCTGAGATGTGCTCTGGCCGGCTTTACATGCAGCACCTCTACTGCAGAAGCACAGCATAAGAGGCCCCCGAAACTAAAGGGCTTATACTGCTTATATAGATGGAAAATGCTAAAACTTAGAGACATCATATGACGAGCTCAGGGAAAGAACGATCCAAGTCCACTTTTACTTAAAACTGATCATTTTAGTTTGAAAGTTTTACGACACGTCAAGCCTAAAGTGAGGATTATTATCCGCTCAGTTGCATCCGACCTCCGGTCACTCTATGGATCACTGTTCTCCAGGCATTGCTGTCTTTCACGGCTTCTTTCTGTTTGCGATTGCCATGTTTGTGGTGGCCTTGATTGTATCCAGCCATCTTGCGCTTTGTTGTCCTGATCTTCTCTTGCTTCTAACTTTGCCAAGCATCAGTACTGTTTCCAGTGAGTTCGCGCACATCACGTGTTTTAAAAAGAAAAAAAAAAAAAAAAAAGAGAGCCGCTGTTTTGCCCTCAGTGATATTTTCGGTTTGGCACAATCTAACACTACCTTGTTCATTGTCATGGTAGTCTAAGGTATCCGTAGCATTCTCCTTCAGCACCATCGTTCAAACGCATCCGTTTTCCTAAGCGTCCAACTTTCCCAACCATATGTAGTTATGGGAAAGACTATTGCATTGACCAGTCTGGTTTTTGTGGCAATGCTAATATCCTTGCTTTTCCTGATAAAGTATACAATGAAATGGAATACGAATATCTGCATGAAACATTTCTAGATGCTAAAAACATGCCTGAACGTTCTATAATGAATAGAACCATACAAAACAAGACCAGTGAGTAGGCACTGATCAGGAGACGTTAGCATGTGTGCCTAATCAGTGGTCGTGTGTTATATGGTCCACTGTCTCATCCTGGTAAGAGTCCCAAGGGAAGGACTTTCCTCAGCAAGACCAGAACAAGGCTTTCTGCTCTACCACTAAGTTTACATTACCAACCCCAATGTGATGTTATGTGGTTGTGCTCATCATTCGCACAACCAGACCATGTGAGAGCATTATCTGTTTCACTTTTCATCTCCTGGATAATCTAGGATATACTACACCACATAGCACCCCATTGTCTCCCTTTCTGTCGCTTTCCTAAAATTCATATAATAAGGATACCTAAAACACAGGTGAGTGCAATATTGGGCCGAGAAACTTTGCCAAAACACGCGTTACAAACTCGACAGAGGATTAGAAGGGTTTCCCAACGATTTCATACGAGAGCCACGCGATGGTCACATTGAAATCAATGAGCAATGCGTTACAAGGAACACGAAAAGATGGGACATACAGCGATATATGTATTTTTTTAATAGACATGCAGCCTTTACATATAAACCATTGCTCATGTATAGGACTCCAGTCAAAAGAATAGGGGAAATATTCGTGCAAGATTCTCGGTTGTGTGAAAGCGGCCTTAATCATCATCTGGAACATTGTCCGATTCTGGCAATTGTCACAGCAATCATGGTATTCCAATGGCACAAACTGTTTTGGAGCCTGCAAATCATTGCATTTGTCCGCATGTAATGGGAGAAGATTAGAGTGGAGTGCAGATTTGTTCCAACATCTATGGAGTTCAGGCCCGCTGTATGCACGCGGTGCTGCACAGTATGAGGCCCGACACACGTCATTTTCCATTTCCTTGTTCTTTTGAATGTGTAAAGGACACTGATACAATGGATTTAACCCCCAGTCACATAAAAACTGAAACAATCCTCCTGAAAATGTCACTTTCTTATTGTAGATTTTGAATTTATGTCTCATATAAATATATTGGTGCAGAACGCAGCCACTTTGTCCATTTTAACACTTTAGTAAAATAACTTTTAGCCTTAAAAACTTTTTCCTTTGGCCTCATGTCCACAGGGAAAATCAGGCCCGCTACGGATTCTCCTGCCCCGCGGACATGAGGGCTGAAAAAAATAGATTATACCTACCCGATAATCAGGTTTCCAGTAGTCTCCACGACAGCACCAATTGAGATTGCCTCCTCCTGATAGGACAGGAACATACTGAGAGGTTAAAAGCTCCCCCCCCTTCCCCACCTTCCTCAGTGGATTCTAACGAATTGCCGGGGTAGGAGCTCAACTTGAATTTTTTCCCTTCTTTTTTTTAAATAAAATTATATTATATATATGTTTTTTTATATTATGTTCTATAGTTTCTTTTCTATCAATTTAGGGGGGGAAGGTACGGGTGCTGTCGTGGAGACTCCGGGAAACCCGATTATCGGGTAGTTATAATCTATTCTTTCCCCAGTCGTCTCCACGACAGCACCAATTGAGACGTACCAACTAAAGTTTCCCTAGGGTGGGATTGCTGCCGAGAAGACTTTCCGGCCGAAGGCCATGTCCTCGTCCTGCTGCACGTTTACCCTATAGTGTTTAACGAACGTGTGGGGTTTCTTCCAGACTGCGGCTTTGCATATCTGCTCGACCGAAGCTGAGCTATGTTCGGCCCATGAGGATGCCACTGCCCTTGTAGAATGGGCTTTAAGAGCTAAGGGGCTTTCCTTCCCGAGGGCCTTATAGGACTCTATGATGGCTAGGCGGATCCACCTGGCTATGGAGCTTTTCGCCGCTTTGTTTCCTTTATTTGGGCCACTGAACTGGACGAACAAGTTGTCGTCCCGCCTCCAGTGGCTTGTCGCCTCTATGTAGCCGAGGACTGCTCTCCTAACGTCCAGGCAGCTTAGGGTTTTTTCTTCCTCGTTTTTAGGTTTACTAAAAAATGAGGGGATTATTATGTCTTGGGACCTATGAAAATGTGATACTACTTTTGGCATAAACGCCGGGTCCGTTTTAAATACTAATTTGGTGTCCGAGATTTTCAGGAACGGGTGGCGAATGGACAAGGCCTGCAGCTCGCTAACCTGTCTTGCGGAGGTGATGGCTACTAAGAAAATGGTCTTGATAGTAAGCATTTTTATGGGTAGTGCTTCGATCGGCTCGAATGGTACCGTTGTCATGGCCCTTAGGGCCCAATTAAGGTTCCAGTCTGGAAAAAGATTTATGGGCCTAGGCCATAATCTAGTTGCTGCTGCTACGAACCTGTTGACCCATCTGTTGTCTGCAAACTTTGTATCACATATGGCGCTAAGGGCTGCGACCTGGACCTTCAGGGTGCTTGGAGAGAGGCCCATCTCTAGGCCCTCCTGCAAGAACTCTAAGATTAGAGGGATGTCCGGGATAGAATCCCCGCAATCCCTTCCCTGTCTCCATGAGGAAAACCTTCTCCAAACTTTCTGGTAGATAAGGTGGGTAGTCATTTTTCTGCTGGACATTAACGTTTCTACTACTCTCTCTGAGAATCCCTTTTTTTTTTTTTTAACTTGGTTTTATTTGTCAAAATGCAAAGATCATGGTACAGAGCATGTTTGTTTAGAGATAAGCATCATACATGGCAATGAGTATTTCTATGCGAATAATATATATGCGTACAAGTACACCTAGAGTTGAACTGTACCTATATAAACTGGTCAATAAGGATATTGCTTTTTTGTTTTTCTTGGTTTCATGTTGAACAGTTGAATAACAATAAGGGGGGGAGGGAGTGCCGGAGAGCCCACGCCGGGCAGCCGCTCAGCGCCTGATGGAGAGGTGAAGAGTATATCAGAAATGCGAATGGAATGTAGGGAGGAATAAGGGAGATGCGAGAGAGGGGAGATATAGAGGGGGGGGAGGAGAAGGGTAGGAGCCCGGATAAAGATCAGGTTGATGGTAAAGTATAGCGGTTGATGAGCCAGAGGCCCCAGATCTCCTGAAATCTACCCGGGCACCCCCTGTTTTTATAGATAATTTTTTCATAGGGAATGACATCATTTATGAGTTTTATCCATTGTGTTAGTAGAGGTGGGTCTGCAGCCATCCAGTGTAATACTACCACATTGCGGGCAAGGAACAGTATTTTCTTGAGGAAGGTGCGTGTATATTTGGGCCATTGATCTTCCGGCAATAAGCCAAATAGGATTATTTTGGGATCCATTGATATAGTAAAAGGGGATAATAAAAGTGAGTTCGTAAAGGCGGTAATGTCAGACCAGAAGTTGTTGATTGGTGGGCAGTCCCAGATTAAATGCCAAAAGTTCGCCCCAGGTTGGTGGCATGAGTTTGAGGGGGTGTTGCCCATTTTGTGTAGTCGGCTAGGGGTGAGATAAGCTTGGGGGATTATATAAAGTTGGATCAATTTATTATTCACAGCAGGAGAGACAGACAGGTGGGATTCCATGATGTCTGTCCAATCATCAGTTGTGAGGGATGGGATGGAGAGCGTCCATTTATTAAAGACTGTAAGCGGGTTATGGTTTACTTTAGCTGAGAGCAGGTGTGTATAGAGTGCCGAAATCAAGAATCCCTTCTCTTTTAGTGAGGATTCCTCAAGAGCCATGCTGTTAAGTGGAGCTTGTCTAGGCTCGGATGGTTCAGTGGCCCCTGCGATAGAAGATCTGTCCAGGTAGGGAAGGTGACTGGGTCCTGGACGCTCAATGTTGCTACAAGACCGAACCAGCTTCTTTTGGGCCAGAAGGGGGTCACCAGGATTGGTGTGCATACCTGGGTTCTAAAATGTTATAAGACTCTGGGGATCAACGGTATAGGAGGAAAGACGTACACCAGCCCCTCTCCCCAGTCTTGGCCTAGGGCGTCTACTGTTGTGGGACGATCTCTTGGCCGGAGGGAGAAGAAATTGCTTACTTTGGCATTTTCCCTGGTTGCGAACAGGTTCAACCAGTGGGGGACCCCACTGGTTGATCAGGATTCTGAATGCTTCCAGGGAGAGAGACCATTCTCCTGGGTCTATTTGCCTCCTGCTGAGAAAGTCCGCTTTTTGGTTTAGCGTCCCCTTCAAATGGGTTGCTGTGATCGAGAGGATCTGGCCTTCTGCCCAGTGGAAAATTTTCTGTGCGATGTTTTGCAGGGCGGGAGATCTTGTGCCCCCTTGGTGTCGTATATGGGCGACCGTGGTGATATTGTCTGACAGTATCTTTATATGCTGGTCCCGTAGCGAGTTCCCTAACTGCTGTAGGACCTGCCATACGGCCTGTAGTTCCCTGTAATTTGAGGACTGTTCTTTTGTCCTTTGAGGCCATGGGCCCTGAAAGAACTGGTTCCCCACATGTGCTCCCCATCCCCAGGCGCTTGCATCCGTTGTGATGTGAGTGGCTGGGTTTTGTAGCCAATGAACCCCTCTCCGCAGGTTCTCTGGGGATGTCCACCAACGCCAGGATGTTTTCACCGCGCTTGGGATGTACATTCTTGTCCCTAGAGGACTGCCTTTTGTCCCACGTGGATAGGACTGAGGCTTGCAGGGCTCTGGTGTGAGCCTGGGCCCATGCCACTCCTAGAATGCATGACGTCAAGCTTCCCAGGAGAGACATGGCCTCCCGAATTGTGCATAATCGTCTCTGTAGAAAGGTTTTGACTAGCCGTCGGATTTTTTGTATTTTCTCCTCGGGTAGGCAGGAGCATTGCGATTCTGAGTCGAGCGTTATACCCAGAAACGTTTTCTGTTTGTCGGGATCTAGGCTGGATTTTTCCCAGTTTATGATCCATCCTAAGGATTGGAGAAGTTCTAGCACTATCCTCAGGTGTTTCGTTAGGAGTTCTCTGGACTCTATTAATAAAATATCGTCCAGGTAGGGTACTATTAGGACCGACTTCTTCCTCAGGTAGGCGGCTACCTCTGCCATAATTTTGGTGAAGATTATGGGTGCTGAGGAGATCCCGAAGGGCAGGCATCTGAATTGATGGTGCTCTATTCCTTTGCCCATATCCACTGCGAACCTTAGGTATTTTCCGGGACCCCTCGTGGATCGGTACGTGGAAATAAGCATCCTTTAAATCGATGGATGCCATGTAGGCTCCTTTGGGAATCAACTTTATCGTTGAGGAGATGGACTCCATCTTGAATTTTCTGTATCTGATGCAGGTGTTCAGAGGTTTCAGGTTCACTATCATCCGCTGTTTCCCGCAGGGTTTCCTTACTAGGAAGAGCCTGGAATAATGGCCCTGGGTTTCCTTGTTTTGCGGTACGGGGGATATTGCATTTAGTTGTTGCAGGTCCCGAACACTTTGCCTTAGTAGGTGTAACTGTTGTTTGGAGCCTCCCGTGATAATAAATTTTCTTCTGGGGAGGGACACCAGCTCTATCCGGTATCCCTGCTGTAAGATCTTTGGGATCCATGGGCCTTCGGAAATCGCGGCCCCTTGATCCACAAAGCTCCCCAGCCTTGCCCCTACGGGGATGGCGTCAGGGTCTCTGCTTTGGCTCCCCCTGGTGGGGGTTAAAGAGGATATTCCTTCCTCTGCCTCCCTTGGGGTAACTCCAGCGGCCTGTCTTGCCCTTGCCTTGGTAGGCCTCTGGCTGTTGCACTGGGGCCCGGAAGAAGGTCTTCCATCTCTGTGGCTTTTCTTCCGGGAATCCCTTCTTTTTGTCGGCCGTCTTCTCTAGAATCTTGTCAGGGTCCGGTCCAAACAAAAACTGGCCGTAGAAGGGGAGGGCGCATAGCTTATTTTTTGAGGCTAGGTCGCCTGACCACGATTTCAGCCATAACACTCTTCTGGCTGAGTTAGACCGGGCTGTAGCTTTCGCCGAGAGTTTGACCGTTTCGGCCGCGGCGTCCGCTAGGAAATTTGTTGCCATACGCAGGATCGGAAGGGAATCTAGGATCTGTTCCCTCGGCGTCTTATTGGTTAGGTGTAGCTGTTCTAGCCATACCCCCAGAGTTCGCGCCACACAAGTGGCTGCGATCCCTGGCCTAAGTATGTTTGCCGCTGCCTCCCATGATTTCTTTAGAAGGCCCTCAGCTTTGCAATCCATGGGATCTTTTAACTGTGCGGCGTCCTCAAAGGGCAGGGTCGTTTTCCTGGCTACTTTGGCCACTGGGACGTCTACCTTAGGTACCTCCTCCCAGCTTGCGCAAACTTCCTCCTCGAATGGGTACCTTCTTTTTTCCCCTCTAGTGGAGAAGGAGCCAGTGTCTGGTTTCCTCCACTCTTTCTGGATTATTTTGGTGATATTCTTGTGGACAGGGAAGGTGTGTTTATGCCTCTCCCCTAGCCCCCCGAATATCTCATCTTGTAGGGTACGTGGTTCTCTGGGCTCTTCCATTTTTAGTGTAGCCCTGACTGACTTAATCAATTCTGTTAAGTCGTCCTGATGGAATAAGTATTTTTTGTAGTCCTCCTAATCTGAGGACTCCTCGGCCGCCTGTTCCTCTTGCTCCGACCCGATAGAACTCTCGGAGTCAGAAGGCTCGTCAGGAACATACGCCCTTTTTTGGTGTTTCGCTGGTGGCGCCAGCTGTGACGTTAGGGCTGATCTAACCTCTTCTTTCACCAGCTTCCTAACGTCCTCCACGAATCCCCCCGATTCCTCTTTACCTAGCCTAGCTACGCATGCCTTGCATAGAGGCCTCTGGTATGCAACTGGCAGTTTTATCCCGCATTCCACGCATTTTCTGAGTTTTGTTCTGGGGGGGGGGGGGGGGATGTCTTTTATCCCCCTGACAAATAAAGCATTTTTGCAGGTAAAAATGCAATTTTTTCCATACACAATACACTGGATATTTGCATTGTATTTTTTGCCGCACTGCCTACTTACGGTCGCTGAGGCTGAGGTTTCAGCTGTCTCTGGGGCTGGAGCACTCATTACTATACCGGTGCTGCAGACACCTTGCGACCTGTAGTGCTGGTTTGTTCTGGCTTCTCTCAGGTTCCTATTTTTTATTTTTATTTTTCTCGCTCCTGCGCTAAGCCCCGCCCCCTCCGGCCGCGAAGAAGTTAAGACCCATACCATCCGGAGCAGGCGAGTTTAATTCAAGTGCGGGTCTCCCGTGGATCCGGACGCTTTCCATAGGCTTCAATACAAGCCTGCAGGAGCCGTCCCCGCGGGCGACCCGCACGAAAATGGAGCATGTCTGAATTTTTTCCTGCACGTGGGACCCGCGCCTGCAGGGAAAAATGACATACACAGGTATTTAACTACCTGTGGGTGGCTAATGCATCCCTATGGGGCGCGGATCCGCGTGCAGGAAAAACGCTGCGGATTTTAATTCTTAATTTGCCCGTGGACATGAGGCCTTTTTGTTCCAGCAGTCATAACGTTCAGATTTTTTTGCCAATGTAGCTGTTTGAGACCTTGTATTTTGTAGGGCAAGTTCTAATTTTTATAGGAAATTATTTTGGGTCAATATACGGTAATTTATTCAATAACTTATTAATTTCTTGTTACAGGGCAATTGAAGAAAAAAAAAAGGGGGCAATTTACCCAATGTTTTATGGGATTTCTTTTTAAAGGTACTCCCTATGTAGTATCAATATGTTAAAGGGGTTGTCTCGCGGCAAACATCAAAATTTTACATTACCCCATTCCCCCTGTCACCCCCCTGGCATAAATAGCAATTTAAAGCGGTTTTTAAGTCGCTTGCTACTCACCGATCCGACAAAATATGAAGTTTTAAAAATCTTCTGCCTAAGATGGCCGCCGGTCCTTTCCCAGGGATGCACCGCGGTTTTCTCCCATGGTGCACCGCGGGTCTTCTCCCACGGTGCACCATGGGCTCTGTGCGGTCCATTGCCGATTTCAGCCTCCTGATTGGCTGGAATCGGCACACGTGACGGGGCGGAGCTACGCGATGACACGTAGAAGGGGGCGGAGCCAGAACGCCGCTCGTGCCGGACCGAACAGAAGCCAGAAGACCCTTCTGCGCAAGCGCATCTAAAAACGCCAGAAGACATCAGAATTAGACGGATCCATGGTGACGGGGACGCTAGCAACGGAGCAGGTAAGTGAATAACTTCTGTATGGCTCATATTTAATGCACGGTGTACATTACAAAGTACATTAATATGGCCATACAGAAGTGCTGAACCCCACTTGCTGCCGCGAGACAACCCCTTTAACTTTATTCTACGGCTTATTGAGACAACAGATTCATATAGTATGTTATAGGTCTTCTTACTTTTGCTCCATGTAAAACATTTTCAGGGAAATTTACTAACCCTGGCATTTCCTGCATCAAGCTTAGGCTACATTCACACGAGCATGAATCTTGTACGAGATAAAAAAGATGCATAAATCGCTGCATGCCCTATATCTTTTTTATGTCCCTCAGAACGCATCGCCCATTGTTTTCAAACACATTGCATGCCAGGCGATGGGCACACAAGTGCAATGTGAGGTTTCCCATTGAGAAAAATGGGCAACACTTGCCGATTCTTCGACGGGTGTGAAACCAGCGCTGGAGGGTCGGAATTTCAGAGAAGTGATGTAAGGAATTTTTATACGAAAAATGCCTCGTATTCACAGGCAAAACGCACTTTGTCAAGCGTGATACCTGGCCGGGTATCTCTGCCCATGTGAAGGCAGCCTTAGCAAGATTTTCTAGGCACATGCCTCTTTATGTATTTGGCGCATCTCCCACTACTCCGTGCGCCTTAACAGAGATGTACTCCTTGTCCCGACCAGACATACGTTTCTGGCATAATTTACGTAATTTTCTGGTGTAAATTATACATAAATTTGCCAGTCCAGGCGCCCACTTTTCAGTCCGATTTTTCTATGCCTGAAAACTGGCATAGAAGGCTTAATAAATGTCTCCATTTGTTTTTTTTATGAAAAGACTTTGTGCTGCGCCACATTCTATGGCCATAACATTGTTGTTTTTCCATCGGCACAGCTGTACAAGGGGTTGTTTTTTGCAGGATGACTTACAGTTTCTGTTGGTACACTTCTGACATTTATATGAGTTGATTACTTTTTACTCCTGTTTTGGGGAAGTGAAATGACCAGAAAAAAAAAAAGCTATTTTGGCAATTCCTTTTTTAGTTTTGTAGAATTTGGCATGCTAGGCAAGCGCATTTCAAGGCTGGCACACATGGCATACAGTAGCTAAAGCTTTAAAAACAACGTTTTAATGTACAGCCAAGCTAATCCTGAGCCATAGCTGTATATATATCCAAGCTCTACTGAAGAAGAGGCTTGTGCCTCGAAACATGTGTTATTGCTTGTTTTAATTAATTTTAATAAAAATAGAGAAGCTGGATCCTTTTTACCTGCCTCTTTCATTGGAAGGTCCTTTCCAGAACAAACATAAGGAATAGGAAGATTTTTACAATAATCAAGTGATATTTTCATGCATTGCAGAAAAACTACTTTTCTAGCTCTTGCATAAAATTTCTTGGCTGTACATAAATGCAAGTACACCTTCAATTTGTGCTGTTAGTAGACTGTTAATAGTGGTTTGTGATGTGCTTGCAGTGAGGCTTTCGTAGTCAGGACTTCCTGTTTCACCATTACAAATCAGTGTGATATTATCTACGGTTCTCAAATCTTCGCTGCATCACAAACTCCATGTATCTGTTTGTGGGGCACCAAAACTAAATGTTGCATTGGTTAAGGCTGCCTGTCAACGGGCGTAGCGATATCCAGCGGCAGATCGCTGCCGGGGAGCAGGAGCCTGGAGACGGATATTCGCAGTGAGCCTATCTGACAGATAGGCTCACTGCGGAGAATCAGGGGAATTGGCAGCATGCTGCGATTTTCCGCCCGCGAGCGGAGAATCGCTATGATTCTCCGCTCATGGACAGGAGGGGGGGGCTGCGCTTTCCATGGCAGCGCCATGGAAAGAGTGCATTGCGTTCCCTGCGGCCGAATTATCGCCGTGGGGAACGCAATGCAAAAATGCCCGTGGACAGGGGCCCTTAATATATGCAGGTACTTGTCTTGCGACACATTATTGTTGGGGTGTTTATGCTTAAATATTCTATACAGCTCTACAACACTTGACTCTTCAGGGAATACCCCCCAGTGGAACCTTGAAGACTGTAATGGGACCGTACTCCCGTCAATCTCTTAATGTGACCTTGTGCGTCTTGGATGAAGCCGAGTGAAATCTGGTGTGGCCGCTTCTTGTGTTTACTTCACTTACTTGCAGGTCATACTCCAGGGACAGTAAGGCTCTTCCTTATGGTTTGCACACGTCTGTGATTCCATGGAAGACGATAAAGGCTTTACGACACACGTACACTTCTGTAACCATAGTGCTCTCATCACAAACACATACTTGCACGGGTCTGAGGGATCATGGACATTTATTACTGTTCCCAATCGGTTTTCTTGGCCTGAATCTTTTTGTAGAACACAAGTGAATCAAGTCACTTCAATAAATACAATCGTTCTTCCAGCAACTGTTTTCTTATGCACAGCTCTGAAATACTTTTTCATTGATCTACCACTTACCAACGCATTCTACAACATTCATGTACAAAAAGGCAGGTTCTATTAAACAAAAAACACATAAAAAAGTGGACTTTGATTGTTCTCTCCCAAGCCCTTTATATACTGTTGATGTCTGCCATGTGATACACACAAATGCCCATCCCATTACCAGACCCACTTCTTATATACATACCATAAGGGTCCATTTACACAGGACAACAGCATCGCAGTTATCCCAGCAATAATCGCTTCTGTGCTTTCATGCAGGAACAAGGATGTCTCCGTGACTGGAGGCGGAGCGGGCCGGAAATCACTGCAGCTGCCTGCTTCCATTTACAGTGAACAGGCAGTCGTTCATAGATGGAGAACTGCCTGTTTACACGGGCAGATTGACGTTTGATTTTTAAGCCTGCAGAAAGCGAACGACGAACGAATTATTGGTCAGCGTGAAAGGGCCATTAGGCTAACTTCAAACGGGTGAGCGTGGTATTGGGAAGTGAACCCCGCCCCCACATCGCGCTCACCATCCATGAAATCTCCTCACATCGCTTTGGGGATGCAGGGAACCGCGGCAGAGTTTTTCCCACTTTGCACATGATGCCGCCGGCGCCTTTAAAAACAAAGCGCGGTGCAATGCGCACAAGATAGAACATGATGTGATTTGTTTCTTGCATCGCGGTGCCATGCGGGAAAACAACACTCAGGTGTATGATCACATTCAAAAGAATGGAGTTCATATTTGTGTTTCTCGCAGCGCACAAACCTCGTGCGATTTTGATGCTTGTGTAAAGGCAGCCTAAGGCCGCCTGCACACGTGCGGAAATTCTGCGGCAGGAATTCTCGCTGAATTTCCGCCCCTGGATGCCTGCATAGGATTGCATTGCAAAATGCAATCCTATGCAGACGGCTGCAATTTGCCCGCGTGAAAATAAACACGGAAAACAAATCGCGGCATGCTCTATTTCTGTGCGGGTCTTGCAGAGGCCACACAGAAATGTTTCTCCCGGCGCTCCGGCTCCGCTCTGCGCATGCACCAGCTGCCCGGCAGCTGGCACATCAAAGAGCTGGAGCTGCGGGAGAGGAGCGCTGCACTGGTCCCTGTAGGGGCTCAGGTCACGCTGCGAGAATTCTCGCAGTGGGATCCGACCCGGCTGTCTGCAAGCGGCCTAAGGGTGCGGTGATCCACTATAACCGCACGCAGTTAACTACTAACTTCCATGCAGCACATGAGCTTGCTGGTAGCAGTGATCCACATGCGTACCGCCACAGCATGTACAGGCACCCGAACTATAGTAACGATGCACCTGCACATTCATTACCTGACCAGGCAGTAAGCACGCAATGACGGTTTCCATTTACTGACTGCAAGCTGAGGTGTTTAAAGCCCGGAGAAATGAATACCGAAAGAATAATGGGAAAATGTATAACTTTTCATTATGCAATGAATAGCCTTTATTTGGGTAAACTCTTAACTTCAGAAATCGGTTTCACAGCCATTAAAATGGAGATTTACTGTAAACCCCTTCAGCAAACCCTTGCATAAGTAAGGAAGGCCTGTGCCTTTAAGAAATTGCAGCTGGCGGACATAATCTCTTCTTTAATCTCCGCGTTCTGGGTGTATGGCGTTTTACAAGCAGCTTTCTGAGAGCGTTTAAGATTTTGTGAGTGATAACTTGTTTTACGGCCCAGGGAAACTGCAAAAAATACATGTCTGTGTATGTGGGTCAATTGTTAATTATACATGCGCATAGCTAATCACCAGGTTAGTAGAAGGCTGCACTTGTCTGCTTTTTATGTTTAAGTACTGTCTGCTGCTCTACATCAGAGTTATAAATTAGCAGACAGCGGTGGAATAGACATCGCTCACTAAAAAAAATATTCAAAAGAACTTACTATTTCAAAAAGCAACACAATTCGGTACAGACGCCCCCGAGTCATCCCCTCCTGCTATAGGGTGGGGCCACACAGCGACCGATGTGTCAGGTTTACTGCGGATCGCCGTGGTGGTGTGTGTAATTGATAGAAGGTATACAGATATATGCCGGACAGACAGAGCAAAAAGGGGCCGTTTCCACCGAACGGTTTCTGGTTTGAACACGTTAACGATGTCGGAGTTGGCTCGGGCAGCCTGTTTATACAGGCGGATACATCGTTGGCTCGTTCAAACGAGAAACTGTTCAGTCGTTCACATTCGCTGTATAAGAGACTAAGAAGGACTGAAGGAGCGCTGGTTAAACCGAACGATTAGTGAACGAGCCAACGATGGTATGCCTCTATAAGATGGATGGACAAAAAACGAAGGACTTATCTGCTACTAGGAAAGAGTTGGAACATCTGGACACATAAAATAGTCAATCCAGCAAAAATGTGCATGTGCGCATGACTTTTTTGTGTGCGGCAAGCTTCAAAGGGGTTGTCCAGTTTAGAAAACCAACTTTCATATAAAGAAATTTTGAGGTAAGAGAGGGGACCCTCTGGGCCAGTGTGCAGAGCGGTTACAAAGAGTGTCTAACTGTGGGGGACCTCACCTGTCCTGCATTACAGACAACACACTGATGTGAACGGACCCTGTATGATGCTTTATTTCCTCTGTGGTAGCACTGAACACGTAGGGCTCATTCACACGACCGCAGCTATTTTCGGTTGGCTGTGTCACAGCCACAGTACTATTGAAAATCTGCAACTTGTGAGTCAGTTCAAGCGGCCCAGGTACATACTGGGTGTGAGCTAGTATGCTAAGCTCCCACGTCCCACCTCCTCCCCCTTGTCGGTTGTCAGCAATGGGAGGGGGCGGGAGTTTAGCAGCTAGCTCCCTTCCGACCCCCTCCCATTGCAAACAACCAGCAAGGTGCAGAGGGAAGGGGGTGGGAGTTTGCTAAACTCCCTCCCTCCTCCGTCAGCTACCATAGGCTCCCATAGGAGTCTAGGGGAGCAGCCACCATATTCCGGCCAGGAAGATAGTTTCTGAACTATCTTTCCTGGCCAACGTAAAAATATCCAGATGAAATGAGCCACGGGAATATGCCCATCTGAACTGATGCATTGTAAACCAATGCATCAGATGGGCAGTGTATATTGGCTGGCCGTAAAAACAAGACTGATGCACGCTTGTGTGAATGAAGCCTTACAGCCGGGTTTATCCAAAAGTCCCACCTAAATTGCTGAAGGTCCCGACAGGGAGATACCTTTTGATCAGCTGCTTATTAACCCTTAGCATTAGCTTATTAAGTAATCCTTCTAAGAAGTAGGGCTTGTTCAAAGTGAAGAACTCTTAAGGTGTTAATATACAAAGTCGACTGAACTTACCAATTCTGTCAGGACCAGCAGGCTATATTACGTTCATGCGGGTTTGCCGACTTGAAAGATTGGGCATGTTGAACTTCAACATTATCATCACAAGAAATAAGCTGCCACTAGAGGTACCTGGCAGCGGCTTATCTCACTCTACCCACTCAGAACTAATGTATGGTTAGTTTGTAGGAGTGTGCATGTGTTCTCAATGGGAGAGTGGCATAAGCTGCTACAAAACCACTCTCCTTTGAGAGTCGGTACAAGCGTTCAGCTGAAAGCGGCCATCTTTAGGGCCCTTTTACACAAAACAGCCTGTTAGGTGCAGATGCCCGACAGGTCATCTTAGTTCCTCTGCTTTTACACAGAAATGAGCATCAATGAATGAATGAATGGATGAATGAATGGATGAAGGTGGAGCAGGACGGGGATCATTCTGGGCCACCACCCTACATTCACAGTAAGCAGGCAATTTTCCGACTGCTCGTTCACAAGGCAAATTAGTTTTCTGCATGCAGAAATTGAACAACCAAGCAGCGGACTAATCCTCGTTCGCCGTTCAGCTGGGGCATGCATTTATACTGAACAATAAACGTTTGGATTCCTGCTGGATACGGAAATATGGACGATGTATCAGCTCGTGTAAAAGGGCCCTTAGTCTGGTGTGACTAGCAATGTCATCTAATGGAAAATTCACATAAAGCAGAGTTGTTGCAGAAATTTCTGCCACTGCCCAATTCATCTGAATACGATGAACAAAGAGTATTTAATTATTTATTACTATGAACTTTGTCTTTATGAATTTTTACTCATGTCTTAACTTCAGCTGTGGGAACTTTTTAGAATAACTCAACTTTATGGACAGTCTTGAAAGGACCAGTGAGCTGGCAGTTAGTGGAGTAGATATGGAGGTTGAAGAAAAGGGTCAGGAGGAGCAGGCAAGTTGCTGGATTACTTTAGTAGGGGGTGAGTAATAAGAATTTGCAGAAAAGGGGACTACTTCTGTTTCTGTGCTTCTAAGCAAAATTCTTTCAAACTAGGAGATGATGCAAAGGTGGCAAATCTCAGATATGGCAACCATAGTGTATACTGCTAGAAAAGCCGAGCTAATAGTGGAGGGGATGGTAATGTAGCTAGGGCAAGACAGTTAGTGGTTATAGGGGATTCTATAATCAGCAAGACAGATAGAACAATTTGTTGCTAAGACCACCTAGACTGAATGGTTTGCGGCCTCCCTGGAATAGAGGGACTAGATTGCTGGGAGAAGCTGGAGATTACCCAGCTATCGTGGTCAATCGACAGAGTACATGGTAGGTGGAGGATCCTTAAAGTGGTCTTCCATCTAGTCATTGGAAAAACTGGATGCCATCTCTGCAGCTTGTGAGAAACCCATCTGAGAATATAACTAGGATGAGCTGAATGGGGTAAGTGGATGAGGGACCAGGGACAGAAACACCTCACTGTTGGTTCCCATCAGGCCTCAGTCTGACAGCTTGGAACACATGCAAATAAGGGAGATGGAACACCACCTCTGCAGCGCCACCTATTGGAATGCCGCATTCCTGCAAGCCAATGTCAGACTCTTTATACAAGCTTGTATAGGCCTCTAACTAGACATGCCAGAACCCTACAGCACATAGATGAAGGGCAAAAACCCTGTCTGTCAATGGTATTCTGGATTGGTTTTCAATTCCAAATCATTGTTATAAGGCTTGTATAAAGAGTCTGACACTGGCACACAGGAAGGCTGCCTTCCAATAGGTGGCGCTGCAGAGGTATTGTTCTATTTTTCTCCTTTGCATATTCCTCAGAGGAGCATGGATGGCCTTATAAGTCTCCTCACCCACCTTCTAGGTGCTCTACTTAAGGAGAAACTATACTCTTCCTGGCTGAATGTAAGGAGTCACACGAAAGCAAGTATAAAAAAGGCAACAGTGGTCGGAAATTGTAAGGATAGCAGAATTGAAAAGCTTGACATTGACTTTGGATAATATACTGCTAAATTTATCTGTATTAGTTAACAAGTATAAATGAATGAAATTCAACGCCACATGGCTTACACCAACTACCGGGAGGGAGAGGGACAACACATGGCAGCAAAAAAAAAAAAGATTTAAAAACTATAAATCTGAGATGAGTACAGTATTCAACAAGTGACAGGAGTTGGCATATCCTTTGTTCTTTTTTGCCAGATTTCGGTGCTCGCAGTGCCTTGCACAACTTTGTAGTGCGTCTCCCACACTCTCTTTTCTATGTTTATCAGTCATATGTTTTTGTATAAGTATATATTTCAAACAGAACATAAAAACTATAAGGCCTCTCTCACACATCCACTTTTTACCGCAGCAGTAATCGAGGTACAAGGCTCCCATTGACTACAATGCTGCCTCGCAGACCAGCGCTCGAACGGATATACATAATCGGCTGGATGTAGATATGGTCCAAACTAATGCGCCTTTTACATGAGCCAATTATGGTTTGAACAAGCGCACGAGCGAGTGACGTCATCGCTAACTTGTTCGCAATCATTTGCGCTCGTGCAGAATGTTTAGACAGGGAGATCGTTAAGAATCATTCACTTCTTGCTAAGTTCTTCACAGTCTATGGGAAAAACTGAGCAGGGAGTGTATAAACGTAACGAGAAGTGAACGAGGAGCCAATGATGTTTATGCTGGCTGATACCCAACGACGAGCGAAAAGCATACAGGATATGAACGATGGCTCGCGTTTAGACGTAATGATTATCGCGCACTTTTGGTTAGGATTTTTCCAACAATAAATCGGTACATCCCAAGAGGCCTTAAGGTAAATAAAGTAAATTGGACCAAGGTTCAGATGAATTACACCCAAGAGCTCTTAAAAGGCTTGTGTGGTTCCAATATAACTTTTATGGGCTGAGCATGGGTTAAAGAAACAAAACACATCCTCATCTGCCTTACCACCACCGGTAAGCAGTCAGGAATACAAAGTACATAGACCGGCCATAAACCTTTCTGCTGACTGCTATCACACAGACCCGGCTGCCACCACTTTCTTCACAACCTGCCTACCAAATCAATGTAGTGTATCTGTTGGAAATGGCCTGTGTGTATTGAAGTTGTAAGCAAGACATGATGGGAATTCTAGCACATTATCCACGTAGCCACAGGTTGTTCAAGAACAAAGCCGCTTCTGGTGAGCGATAGCCTCATTTATAATAGAGCTGCACAGCGATAGATATAAGAGCAGTTGTAAAGTTACCTATAGCGGGAGCATTAATGCAGAGCTCTCTGGCCAGCAGAAGAAAGGTTTTCCCCAGGACATACACGTTCACCTGTCAGAACAATACAATCAGCATTAGACCTTCAGGAATAGCACAACCACATTACCTACAATTAAAGGGAAGTCTGCGGTTTCATGCACATTTCAGCAGCTGGTGTATTGCTCTACATTTAGGAGTTTCCACTGTAATCATCACAATCTGAGCGGTAGAGTTGCAGTACAGTAAAGGCTCATTTACACGCAAAAAACAATCTTTCAAACTATTGAAAGATTGACAGTTCTAGCAATCATTTTGCATAAAGTACTACATGGGCACTTAAGCCCATTAGCACTATCAGCTTCATTTGCATGTAAATGAGCCTCTAGCAGCTGTTTGCAAATCCCGGCATGTGGTCTAAACTTTGTACTCAGCCGCTTTGTCTATCCTATGGAAAACATGCACGCAAATGTTAGCTTACCTTCAAAAGGAAGAAAACTACCTTTTACCAGCCAGACCAGAGACTCCTCCAGAAGTCAGACCCCTTGTACACCAGCTGTACCTCTTAAATGAGAAGCAGTACCCCCAAGCTGCATCTAATCCAGCCAATCAGTACCCTACTCCATACCAACAAGGGGTGCTAAACCCGAAAGGGTCTCTGGTTTGGCTGCTATGAGATAGCTCTTCTCCTAACTGAAGAAAACTAATTCCCACAGAAGAAAATGACCAAAACCTCTGCAGTGTTTAAAGGGCTATTAAAGCCAAAGTTTATGAAGGACACTGCAGTGGCTCAGGGGTTAGCACTGTTGCAACACTGGGGTCTTCTTTGTTTGCCTTTAATCTGTACAGTTATAATGGGGCACCTATAGAAGAGTATGAGGCCATTCTGCACCACTGTATGCCTCCAGACAAAGGCTATTTCTATTGGACATTGTCTGAACATGAAGGAAAAAAATAATTATGGCATGTTCTCTCATATGCAGCATTCTTCACCCGTTGCTTCTAGGAAGAAAACCCCTGTGCATATGGCAACTGACAAGGCCCAGTATTGTGGCTCCATGCAATGCTCTGTAGGGCACTTAAAGTGCTGCCATATAATAATGATTGATGTCAAGTGCATGAGCCTACCCCATCACACCGCCTTCTGTTTTATGGAGGCAATCAGACCAAATGATGAGCAAACCTTTAAAATATTGATTAAACTACATGAATGGGCTCTCCTGTATACTGTTAGTGTCCAGTTTGCGACCTTCTCCTAAAAAAATTAGTATATAAAACATAGTATAATTCTTGGCCATGATCTACTGCTGGAACAATGTGTTCAGAATAGATAAAGCCACTACCCAGGATATCAGAGGACTCTGTGGTCAGCTTTATGCATATTACTAACCAGATGACAATGGAAGGGGAGGGGGACATAAAAGAGAACACTTTGCAAATCTGATATGAACCTACTGGTGCTGTATCCAATTAGAAAAGGTGGACAAAAAGGAGTCAAGCATGTAGAACTAGGAAACACATAGGGCAGAAGTGTTTTCGTATATTCATTAGACTATAAAGGCAACTCGCGGGATGACTTCGAAGCCCTAAAAGGGAACATGGCAGTAACTATAACCACCATAAACTAAATTATTGTGCCTATACACCCTTTGTTAAAATAAAAAAATCAAGCACCTCAAAGAAGATGTCATTTTGTTACAAAACTCGTCCTGCAGTTACATCTCAGGCAGGTATGTAAATGATTAGTTATGGTGCAATTAGATGGACGATCTTGTCACCTGAGGCCCTAAAGGTGGTTCCACCCATGGCCTATATAAAGGCTCTCGGAGGCTCCTTGTATGCAGTGACCTCTTCTTCCGCTTGTGTAGAGCTTGTTGACCACTAGACGCCTCTATGATGCAATCAAAGATATTTCGCCCAGTTAACAGAGTTTGAGAGGGGCGCATTATTGGAATACAAAAAGCTGGATGGTCGTATTGACAAATTCCCAGACATCTGGACCGTTCAGATCACTATTAGGAGGTGTTGGGACCAGTGGATGTGTTAGGACACACAAGGCGACCAGGCTCAGGATGCCCCCTACAGACTGACAGTGGAGAGGATAGTCTGTTAGTCCAACAAGCACTAGCAGCTCCAACTGTTTTGTTGTCTATCATCCAGAGACAGGGGGCACCATCGTTGCAGGCCCCCTGAGTCTGTCGAAACCACTTCCAGGTACTTGGTTGAAGGAAATTTGGTCTCAAGGCGCCCATTACATGTCCTGCTTTTGACACCCACACAGTGTCGCCTCCATTTTCAGTGGTTTCATGAACAACAAAACTGAACTGCTACAGAAGAGAACCAGGTAGCCTTCAGTGATGAATCCAGGTTTAGTTTGGGCATTGACGATGGCCGTATTCGTGTCTGGAGACCTCGGGGTAAGCGCCTCAATCCTACCTTTGTTGTGGAGCAGCACACTGCCCCCTGCTGGTGTGATGGTCGGGGAGGGGGGGGGGGGGCATCACATACAACAGCCGATCACCCCTAATAGTGGTATAAAGGACAATGACAGCTCAGCGATATGTTCAGGACATCCTGCAGCCACTTGTGTTCCTATCATGGCAGCTTCCAAGAGGCATTTTCCAGCAGGATAATGCTCAGCCGCACACACAAGGGGGTCACAGGAATGTCCCCGCAACATTGTCACATTTCATGGCTGCCCAGTTGCCAGATTTATCCCTAATAGAACATATATGGGACCATCTGGGATGCCAACTTCGATAGCCTACGAGTTAGCACAATCTAGAGGCTCAGTTACAGCAAATTTAGACTGATATGCTGCAGGATACCATACGGTACCTGTATCCTCCAAGCCCACCTGTATCACATCTTGTATCCAAGCTAGAGGTGGTACAACAGGGTACTAGAGCCTCCATGCCCGCCTGTATTACATCTTGTATACAAGCTAGAGGTGGTACAACAGGGTACTAGAGCCTCCATGCCCGCCTGTATCACATCTTGTATCCAAGCTAGAGGCGGTACAACAGGCTACTATAGATCTTCCCTTCGAGTGTTCAGTTTTCAGAAATACATTCTCCTTTTGCTCTAATATTGTAATCACTTACCTATAGCAACATTATAATCACACAGAGAAAGGTTCATTTGCTTCTGACAACTCCTTCTAGGGGATGGATTTTTATTTTTTTTTGACAATGAGTACAGTTTGGATGATGAGCCCGGGAAGTTGTGTGTCCTACTTACTCGGTCCCCCATGCCTGCGGTGTCCCCAGCAAAGTCAGCAAGACTGCCATGCATGCACTGACTTTCCTGCGGTACACCGAAGGAATGGGGGACCAGATGAGTATGAAACACAGCTCCCTGGACTCCACAACACCTCAGCTATAAGCACCACAACTTAGTGTTGGTGACAGGTTACCTTTAAAGGGGTTGTCTCGCGAAAGCAAGTGGGGTTAAGCACTTCTGTATGGCCATATTAATGCACTTCGTAATATACATCGTGCATTAAATATGAGCCATACAGAAGTTATTCACTTACCTGTTCCGTTGCTAGCGTCCCCGTCGCCATGGTGCCGTGTAATTCTGATGTCTTCTTGCTTTTTTAGACGCGATTGCACTGTGCGGTCTTCTGCCTGGTGAATGGGGCCGCTCGTGCCGGAGAGCTGGTCACCCTGTCGTCATCGTAGCTCCACCCCGTCACGTGTGCCGATTCCAGCCAATCAGGAGGCTGGAATCGGCACACGTGATGAGGCGGAGCTACGCGATGACGCGTAGAAGGGGCGGAGCCAGAAAGCCGCTGCTGCCGGACAAACCCGAAGGCAGAAGACCCTTCTGCGCAAGCGCGTCTAATCGGGCGATTAGACGCTGAAGTTAGACGGAGCCATGGAGACGGGGACGCCATCGCAGGGAACGTAAGTGAATAACTTCTGTATGGCTCATATTTAATGCACGATGTATATTACAAAGTGCATTAATATGGCCATACAGAAGTGCTTAACCCCACTTGCTTTCGCGAGACAACCCCTTTAAGCACTCCGTTTTGCCACTGTAAGCTGCCTTCCTATGGCACAATGTTACAATATATCAGGGGATATCACTGTAATACAGCATCCAAAGAAACATGCACCCGAAATGCTGCAATGTCATCTCATGCGATATACTATCTGTAATTGTATTAAATAAGAGGAGGGACTTCAATATCAGGTACATGGTTATGTGATATAATGCAATCCCATAGATTTACATGGAAAGCAATATCACAATGCAGCTTACCAGGCACGTTCGTGCACATACAAACACAGTGGATCCTGGGCTTAGAGAGATATTACAGGAGGCTTCCAGAGATTGCAGCCATAGCACCAATTACTGAATAACCATGTATTGACTCTCCTCCGCTCCACAAGAGGTTTCCCTACTCCCTATATTTTTAGATTGAAGCTGCCCTGGTGATCAACTGATTGCTGTGGGTTTGGCTCGAGAAAGTAGCATGTTGCCATACATAGATGTAGCAAATATATCAACCCTCCGATCCTGGACAAACAAAGATGGCCGCTCCACTTCTCCAACTACCTGATGTACACTGTACATAAGTCTACATCATTAGTCTAAGGGCAGCTTCAGACGACCGTATATTGGCTGGGTTTTCACGCCCAGCCGATATACTGTGTCCCTCTCTGCAGGGGGAGGAGGCTGGAAGGGCAAGGAGCAGTGCACCGAGCTCCCAAACCCTGCCACTATTTGTAATGGGAGGGGGCGGAGCCAAGTCCCAGCACTTAGCTCCACCCCCGTACCACGCCTTCCCTATTGCAAATAGTGCTGAGCGGCGGAGAGGGGGCGGGAGCTCAGTTCCTGCTCCCGGCTCTTCCAGCCTCATCCTCCTGCACAGAGGGACACCGTATATCGGCTGGGCGTGAAAACCCAGCCAATATACGGTCGTCTGAATAAGCCTTAAGACACATTGACTGGTCAGCGCTGTCCATATGAGCAACGCTGGCCAGTCAGATCAGCATGCAGCGTCTTTGACTACCGATACTCACTAATGCACAATATGCAACAAGTAGTCAGAGAAGCAATGCGGCCATCTTTGTTTGTCCAGGCCCCAAGGGTCGCTTTAACTTAATATTTGATGCGCTATCATAACTAAAATGAGTTATCCAGATGTGCCGGTCATGATAACGATTGCTACATCCTACGCATCGGCCACTGCTGGGAAATGGTAGCACGTACATGGAGGGGCTGTGAAGAACACTCAAGATGATGTCCATGTAAAATATTCATCTCCTGGTTCAAAGACAGAATAGAACTACAATAAAAAGGCCATGGAAAAAACTAAGCTGCGACACAGATGTATAATTTAGCTCGGTTTCAACCTATTCTCTACACAAATTCACAGAGACAGATTACACAGTAACTTGTGCCAACTGGTTTTGCTGATTTTTCTTCTTCCGTATTACATAACGGCTGAACAGGCTTTATCTTTTTAGAACATGTCTCTGAACAGAAGTGCCCTTGTTTTTTCATGGCAAACAATTAAGAAATAATGGGTATGTCCACCTCTGAGCACCAGGTTTTATTAATTCTACATTCCTCAACATTGAAATTGCAACACCGAGAAGGACAAACCGTGAGGTTAAGCATCTCAAGGAGGTAGAAGGCATTGCTAAAATATGCAAATGGTCACATTTGCAAGCGCCTATCTCCAAATCGGTGGCATGTGGGACAGGCTTCATTGGTTTCAAAACCAGATCCAAGTCGGATCAAGTCTTGTGGTATAACTGGGTGGTGATGCCGCCTTTGTTGATGTGCCAGTTATAGGCACTTGATGAAAACGGATATGGACAGAATCCTTGAACAGAGAGACCTTAGTTTATAGATCATGACGCACAAAGGCCGAGATGTCAGCAGTGCTCAACGTTGTGTGTCCCAGTGGTCGGGAGAACAACGATGAACTCGAATGCCAGCAAGAGATGCACAGAGGCCAACTTCTGCACGGACAGATCGTCAGAATGGCATTTTATGATTAATTTGGTACGGCAAATTAAATCACATCTCGAGCCTAGGGGATCGAACAGTATCTACACAAACTATCAGAAAGCACTTGACAATCATCGGGCTATGAGCCAGACATCCAGCGACAGACGTTCCATTGACCTCACCCTACTGCTCTTAAAGGCCATCAGGGTGCAGGGCAAGACAGCAATGGAGGCTAGAATCGAGAATCTATCCTCTTCAGCGATGAGTCTCTCCAAATCAAATGATAGCCGGAGAATGGTTTGGAGATCATGTGGTTAACGGCATAAAGAGGCCTTTATCAGGGATGTCACACCGGTCCTACTCTCGAGATTATGGTGCGGGGTGGCATAAGGTATGGCATCCGGACCCATCTGTTCTTTATTCCAGGTAAATGGAATGCTCAGCATTGTAGCGATTTATTTGAGGAACCAGTGGTATAGCGAGTTTTTTTTAAGTGTCCCAGAACCAGAAAGGTAACTATAGACAAGCGGCTGCACACAAGCCCAACATCACAGCAGTGAATACACAGAGGTGCCGCACTGGTGCCTGGAGCGTCGTTCTTGGACTGTAAAGGAGTGGAAGCAAGTGTTGTGGACAGCTGAGTCACAGTACACAATCTTCAAATCGGATGGCTGCACATGGGTGTGGCATTACTTACCCCTGTGGCAATACTTTGATACAGCTTCGTATCTCTACCAACAAGACCAAGCACCATGTAATACAACAAATAGTGCTGAGGCTTGGTTTGAGGAGCAGTAGGTCTGCAAACTTCTTTGGCCAGCCCAAAGTCTGGTTCTCAATCCCATGGAGCAGCATTGGGACGAAATAGAAAGCGGTATTTGTGCACTCCCAAAACGCCCCTCATCACTATTTGAAACTCTCCTTGAGGAATGTAGGCAAATCCCTCCAAAACATCTGAATTTGGTGGAAAGCATACCTAGAAGGGTTATCGCAGCCATTGAGGTCAAAGACTGCCAAACATCAAATTGAATACTCTGAATAAAATCAAATTCATCCCCTTCTGTGTCCCAATCCTTTTGTCAATATAAAAGGCTATACACTCACAGTAAAAAAAAAAATTTAAATGTCAAGTATCTAGAAGGAGTTGTTAAAATTATATGAACCTTTTTATTTGTGATTGTAACGTTGATATAAGTGATTGCAATATCAGAGCAAAAGGAGTATTGTGGGGAACTGAACACTTGAATGGAGGCTCTAGTACCCTGTTGTACCGCCTCTAGCTTGGATACAAGATGTAATACGAGCGGACATGGAGGATACAAGATGTGATACAGGCGGGCATGGAAGTTCCATTACCCTGTTGTACCGCCTCTAGCTTGGATACAAGATGTGATATGGGTGGGTATGGAGCCTCTAGATTATGCAAACTTGTAGGCTGGCGAAGTTGGTGTCCCAGATGTTCCCATACATGTTTTATTGGCGATAAATCTGGTGACCGGGCAGCACGGAAGTGTGACAATGTTATAGGGACATTCCTGTGACTGCCCCTTGTCTGTACGGCCGAATATTATCCTGCTGGATGCCTCTTGGAAGCCGCCATGAGAGGAACACATGTGGCTGCAGGATGTCCTGAACATATCGCTGAGCTGTCATTGTCCCTCATACCACTATTAGGGGTGACCAACTGTCATATGCAATGGCCCCCCATGACCATCACACCAGCAGGGACAGTGTGCTGCTCCACAGCAAAGGCAGGATTAAGGCGCTCGCCCCTAGGTCTCCAGCGCCCAAACTAAACTTTGATTCATCGTCAGAGGACAGCCCGATTCCACTCCGCAGCAGTCTAGTTTTATCATTCATGACACCACAGAAATCGAAGGCAAAGGTGGGTGGGTGTCAAACGCAGTACATATAATGGGTGCCATAAGACCAAAGGTCCTTCAGACAAGTGTCTGGAAAGGGTTACAACAGACACAGAGCATGGTAACGATGGTGGTCAATCAAACAGTTGGAGTTGCTCATGCCTGTCGGATGATCAGATGATCCTCTCTGCTCACCATCATCGTAAACCGTTAACAAGCTTGTAGAAATACTCCCTAAGGCCTCATGTCCACGGGGAAATTTGGGCCCGCACGAATTCCCTGTACAGAATTCCGCAGTGGGTCCCTCCTGGCCCGCAGACACGAGTCCAATAAATACATTATACTTACTTGTTCGGACGCTGCAGGCCTCCCCTCTGTCGCGGCCGGATCTTCCTCCTTCAGCCCGGCGGATGTGCTCGGCACACCGGCAGCGTACTGCGCGCATGCGCCGTGCACACTTTTTGTTTGAACTCCTGCTTTCCTGCGGCATGGACGCAGTATCAGCTGCGTCTGTGCCGCGGGACCGGACGGCAAAAAAATGACATACGTAGGTATTTAATTACCTGCGGGTGTCCAATGATTCCCTATAGGCGCAGATCACGTGTGTGGGAGACCCACGCAGATATGCTCATTCCATTTTGCTTGTGGACATTGGGCCTAAGCGCTCAGCTGAGCTCCAGTAACACATTAGTCCCAGCAATGATCCTCTGCTTTCACACAGGAGTGATCATCAATGGAGGTGGGGTGGGATCCTTCCCCCCGCTCACCTTCACTGGCAGTAAATAGTCCGTTGCTCATAGATGACAGATGACCTGTTTACACAGGCAGATTGTCGTTTGCTTCTTATACTTGCATGATCCAAATGGCGAATGAATTGTCTGGCGTCCATATATGAATGTATTATTCAGTTTCCCGCGATCCAGTGAGAATCTGAATTATCATGTTTCATTGTAAAAGGGCCCTTATTTTCTGCTACACCAAATCACTGTAGTGCCTGGTGTCACAGAGCCGCCAAGGAATGGTGGGAGATTTCAGCTCTAAAGCAAGCACACTGGTGAATGCAGCTCTTGAATAGAATACAGGCTGTCATTTTAGATTAGCAATTGTTATATAGGTTATTTCTATATGTAAGTGGTGCATGCACTCAGCCATTTATAACAACTAGGTGCAGAATAAGGGCTCCAGCACATGGCAGACGCGGATTCCGCATGCGGAAAACCAGCTGTTTACAGTGGATTCTATGTTTTTTCCGCACAGATGTATGCGGATGCACAGCGGATCGTCCGCGAGCACGATCCAAACAGAAGCCCTGCCTAGCTCCGCCTACCAAGTTGGTCTTCAAGCAACCTGAGAAGTATTTGCTATAAATCGAACACATCCATAGAGATCAATGGAGCCTATCCACGCTAAAACGGAGCATGCAGCGATTTATTTTCAGAATCTGCCATTCAAGTCTGCATGTGTGGGCGGAGCTGCGGACGCTCATTCATTTCTATGGGTGTCTGAGACAGCGGATCGTGCATGCGGATGCAGATTGTGGATTCCGCAAATAGAATCCGCCTGTGTGCAGGAGCCCTAAATTCTCTTGGTTTCAGAATGTGGCCCCGGAAGTTCAGCGTGATGGCTGCTGGATGGATAAACATTAATACATATTTATAAACTGATCCGTCCTTTCCTACTGCCGGGGACCTGACCTTGGTCATGGTGAATGAGCCCTAAAAGTGACACATTTAGCCTTCTTTTCCTGCGAGGATTAATGTCTATATTAATCATGGCAGCCTATAAATACATGTTCCAGCAGTTGTTCCTGCTCATATATAGCCAGTTTTAATATTAACTTGAACCTCTTCTCTGCAGGGAAGTGTCAGCTGAAAATAACACAATTATGCTAAGTTTTAAATATTACAGCCAGTAGAAAGTGCTCAGCGTGTAGTACAGGGAGGTGAGCAGGGGGAGAGGTACAGCCCCGGGGTGGCACACAGACCCTGCTCTTGTTCACTTCTGCAGAATGTTAATTATTTTTGAGGTAAAAATTCATCAAACGTTTTCCATTCCTGCAGTTCCTTTTCACTTGTCAGAAAAAAAAAAAAAAAGGCGGCTGCAATAAATAGCGCTCAGAGGGATACCATTTACCAGGACAGCTGGGGAGACTGAAATAAAATGTACCAGCTGCTCGCTAATATGCATGCAATGGGCTATCTAGGCAGGGCTGAGGGGCATGCTGCACACATTAGTCTGCTCACAGATGAAAATGGCACACGATGACACGACTATGCTGTGCCAGCTCTGTTACCCTTTTTTAGAGGCAGCATGAACTATGTGGAAAAGGAAAAACGTTATCGTAAATCAATTCTCCATTCCCGGACAAACAACGATGGCCGCACCGCTTCTCTGACTACCTGATGCACACTGAGCATAGTATATATACATCATTAGTCTGAGAGAATACACCTGCTTAGATTACCCATGTGAGCAGCACCAGCCAATCAGAGCTGCACGCATAGTCTTGGGGTGCGTTCACACATTGCTAACTTGCTGCAGATGTTGGTTCACATGTGTGACAAAATCTGCAGCAAATCAGTAGTGTGTGAATGCAGCCCAAGACCGGTTTCACGCGGCCGAGAATCTTGCGCGAGTTTTGTGTGTTGCTTGACTCGTTTTCCTCACTGCGATGCAGCAAGGTAAAAAATAAAAATCGCAGGTTCTATTTTTTCGTGTTCCTCGGAACGCATCGCCCATCGATTTCAATGGGACCTAATATACATCATATGGCTCTCACATGCCGTGCGATCTGCATGCAAGTGTGATACAAGGTTTTCCATCTAAATTGATAGGAAACACTTCCAATCCGCTAGCGCGCAAGAGCGTCAGCATTTAACCCTTTGCAATCTAATTTTGGATTCAGGGTTTCCTAGGGGGTTTTCTCTTTCCGCCATTATACAATTGCGCCATCTGCTGGCTAGAGCCAGTACTGTGGTATGGGACATGTCGGAGAGGCCCCCGACAAAAGAGCGGCCAGTAATATACAGTAAGAATACCCTGCCGGACGTCTTCCGACATTGGAGCTGTATAGATTTTAATTAGAATGTCTTCAGACGTCAGACAGTGGACTGGAAAGGGTTAAAAAAAGGGAAGCAAGGCGATTTTGACTTAAAATCGTACGTTGGTGAGCGCGATATCAGTCCAAGTTTCACTGCCCGATATCGCATTCACCAGTGTGAAATTAGCCTTAGGCTCTATATACACGGGTGAGAAGCTTATCCAATGTGATATGGACGGACTCACATGAGAAATCAACCCTTTCATTTTAATGGATTTATAGTTGAAAGTGATTTTTCTCTCGGACTGAGATTCTGAGATAGAAAAAAAAAAAAGAAAAAAAAAAAATCACATTATCATCTATTTTTTTTCCTATTCAAGAATCATTATTTCCTATGGGTGCCTGAAAAAGTGTTTTTTTTATTTCATTTTAACTAATGGACTGACCATTTTTTTCACATGTACAGTAATGTGATGCATTTTTAAAGCTGAAACGCATTGTAATCACTGAAAAATTACAGAAACAACCAGTGCGATGGGGAACTGTGGGGTATATCTTATGTAATAGGACACCTGTACCATTGGATAAGCAGCTTATAATGCTCTTCCTGAGCAAAATGGGGTAGGGGAAATTTATGAAAGAAAAGAAATACCCAATCCCAATCAGCTTCTGAAATGGCCACCGGCAGCCCCTCTTACCCGGACTCGGTCAAAGGGCATGAGGCATGTGACAAGGCATGAGTCGGGGAGGAGTCACCCCAAAAAAAGGTCTCAAATGCTGATTGCCGAGTAGAGAAATAAAGATCTGCAAAAAGAGGAGAGCTGTCGGATAGGGGAGTCTCTGGGGAAGCCGCCTGTAGGGCAGAAAGAGTAGGTTAGGATGTCCCACCAAGAATCCGGTGTCCGCCCGTTATCCGCTGCACTCCAACCCAAGAGTTCACTTGCAGGCAGTCCCAGAGGGTAAGCATGATTGTGGAAGAACAGAGTAAGGGGCAGTTTGTTTGTTTTTTACACTCTTTCCCTGTTCACCAGAGCCCAAAAAAGGGAGTATGAAGGGCATCGGTAGAAAGCCAAGATAATTTATAGATCTGGGACCAGGAAAGGTCCACCCTCAGACTCGCCACCCATTGCTTCGACCTATGAAAATGTCCGTCAAAGAGGTGAAGCTCGTAGTTGCTGAGCTACTGATGCCGTTTCTTATCAGGTAGTCCTGCTCCACCCGAGGATTTAGGACGAGTCAGGGTGTGAAAGCTAAGCAGACTACTTTTCCCATAAGAACTTAGAGAACATCGCCTGGAGTCGTAAAAAGAAAGCGGTCTGAGGTAGAAGGGGCAAGGCCTGAAAGATATAAAAGGAGTCTAGGAGTCACGTCCATCTTAAGAACATTAATGCAGCCAAATCAAGATAGTTGTTTTGCATTATACTTCGATAAATCAGTCTTTTCTAGGATGGTGAGGTAAGTCAGCTTAAACAGGGAAGGGATAGAAGGGATCTTAATGTCCTCCCTAGTAGATAATACAGTCAGAGCGCCATTTAAGAGGAGAATTGCTAGATGTGAGCTACTTCACCGGCTGAGAGAATCACAGTCAAGACTAAAGACTTCATCAGGTTCACTTTGAAATTACTCAACTGGCCAAATTTGGAAAATTCATGTAGGATAGAGGGAAACGACATGCATTTATGTATGTTTCCCAGCCTAGAGTCATCCTCGTGTAAGGCCAATCTATAGCTCTTAGATGCCGCATGGAGACCGTGCACACTGGGGTTGGTACAGGGAGCAATAGCGTGTTGGCATCTGTATGTGGCACAACTAATCATCAATTCTAGTCCTGTATAAACAGGGATGTGATGCCAACAATAAGGGAACTGTATGCGCCTTAATAATCCTTTGGGAAAATGCAGTACTGCCGATTGCTTTATGTAAATGGAGCCGAACGGGCGCTAATCAACTTGCAAAAATGTCCTCCCATTACACATATATGCTCAGATGAGTCTGCATGCATTCTCTAGATAGAAAGGAGAATAAACAGCCAGGCAGCTCTGCTGGTGGCTAATCTCCTATCACACCAAAGGACTGAGCAAATTTTGAGCGATATTCGGTGTCTAAAGGGGCCTTTACACTTAGGCCAGTTTCACACTTGTGATAAAATTACACGATGCGAGAGTGAGCGAAAACGCAGAATTATGAAACCTGTACTTTTCAATGGTTTCCTTCACATTTGTGATGTTATCACTCATGCAATGCTGCGTTAAAAAAAAAAAAAAACCACGATCGGTCCTTTTTCTTTCTGCATTTTGCTTTTTTTTTTTTTTTTTTAATCTCCCATATTTCCCAACGGAGCTTCCTTTTTATCGTATCGCAAAGCACGAACTTGCGATTTTCGTTCGATGCAATGTGTTTTCAACATTAGAAAGTCCTATTGACTTTCGCGCCACAAAAAAAAAAAACACTGCAAAATTGTGCGAGAAAATCGCAAGTGGCAGCGATGTCTTTGCGAGGAAATGCAGCGCTGCCGCTCAAAAATCGCTGTGGCTAAATTGCAATAGTCAGTGTGAAACCACCCTTATTGAGCAAATCGCTCGATCTAACGATTAACGGCAGTTGTTCCGAACTGATCGTGCTGGGCTGTCCACACCGTCTCTGGAGAGCTGAGTAGAGGCCCTTTTAGACAGCAATTTTCGCTCAAAAAGCCGTCTTTTGAGCGATAATCGCTGTGTCTAACTGCATTGACCTTGTGCAGTTTTCGTTAACCAGTGTCTCTGATCGTTGTCTTTCAGCATGCTGAAAGATCAGCGATCAGTTATCAGGAATTCACGGGTCCGCTTGTCTTCTGCATCCTCCGCTCGGAGCGCTCAGCTGTATGACAGTCGAGCGCTCCGTGCAGATAACAGCTGGATGCAGAAGACAAGTGGACCCGCTTGTCAAAAGATTTTCTGAGTGATAATCGTTGTGTCTAAGCCAGGCTCAACTCCCCTGACACCGTGGCACTCTTGCATGTCACTACCTCTGCAGTTAGTGTCAGATACAGCATCATGACCTCCAAGACCAGCGCATGCACAGTAATAGCAGATGAATCTGACCACAACAGGGACAGATGTGCTGTGCATGCGCCTATCTGGAAGGTCAGGACGCAGTACGCAAGGACTGACTGAGGTGGAGTTACTCAGGGCTCCAGAAACGGTCCGGACAGCCCACCACACCCAATGGACCGACTGCACATAATTTGCTTACGGCGCAGAACAAATAAAACTCCTACATTTACAGGTATGCTTGACACTGGATTAACAACATAGTAACTGTTCAAATGCTAATTTTTTTAGGGTTTAAACGATATAAACAGACAAAATCTGAAAAACTAGTGACAGGCTCCCATTAAGTTTGCACTATTAGGCAGAATTAGTAAGTTTGTCCCATTGTGTGCAATTTTTTGAGCATATGGATGTTATTGAGGGGTGTTCATTGCACAGGACCCCCTCTATGAGCAGAGAACCACCTCCACATGGCAGCTCTGACTCAGATGGACCGGAATGACCACATGTCATTTCCCCTGTAGTGGGCACTGCAAGGGGAACAAGAAGTTCATGGCAACTTTAGAGCTCAGGAGACTGATCAACACGCTGATATTCCTGTCTGACAGCAATATGGACGATACTCAAACAGGATCACCACCCATTCATAAGTGTTTTGTTTTCTTTTGCTTTAAACTAGAAGATCTTAAAAAGCAACCGGATTTATCACCTTGCTGAATGAGAACAAGCAACGTATGGACTGAAAAAACCAAAAGGTATTGTGCAAGAGCCAGAAAATGGCGGTGACCAGGTGGACAGTATCAGGTACAGAACTACCTCCCTTCTCCTGCCAGGGAAATGGAACAGATTATTAGCGGGCCACTCCCCCCTCCATGCCTATGGCTGGCCAGGATAGACAAGACTGCCAAAGAAGAAATTGAAATTTTCACTGCGAGTAAGGTGACAGCTCCCCCCTCTTTCCTCAGACGGATCCAAGTACACGGAGCCAACATGTGCCGAACGCTTGGATCCTTCTGCCCACTGACTTCTATTGTGATGACTTCTATTCTACTGATGAAAAGCAGAGTAGAAGGTGATGTAATATTCTATTTCCTGCACAGTATAACCTTGTAACGCTCAATCTGGGCCGTTATTTTAATATGTTGGTAGAACAGGAAACACATTATATATAAATATATATATACACACACAAACTGTCACAAAAAAAAAAAACACAAAAAAAACAAGCCGCTAGAAGAAGTTGTCATTTTGCTGTAAAACTTGGCATGCAGTTTTATAGATAATGTAAATGATTAGAGTTGTGGGGTGATTAGATGTACGGTCTTGCCACTTGAGGCCCTAAAAGTGGTTCCCCTCTTGGCCTATAAGAGGCTCGGAGGTTCCTTGTGTGTAGTGACCTCTTTTTCCGTTTGTGTGGAGCTTGTTGACCACTAAGCGCCTCTACGACACAGAAGAGGTTTCGCCCCGTTACCAGAGTCTGAGAAGGCTTGTTTTATTGGAATACGATAAGCTTGATGGTCGTATTGGCAAATTGCCGCCACCTGGGTAATTCTTAGCAGACTATTAGGAGGTGTGGGGACCAATGGATGCGTCCCGGCTCAGGATGCTCTCACTAGATGACTAGTAGAGAGGATCATCTGATCATGACAAGCATGAGCAGCTTCAACTGTTTCATTGTCAGCCATCCAGAGATTGGTGGCGCCATCGTTACAGCCCCCCCCCCCCCCTTCCCGAGTGTCAGAACCATTTCCAGGTGCTTCACTGACATGGCGCCCATTACATGTACTGAATTTGACACCCACCGTCGCCTCCGTTTGCAGTGGTGTTGTGAACTAAACTTGACACTACAGAGTCGAACCGGGTTGTCTTCAGTGATGAATCTAGCTTTAATTTAGGCACTGACGACAATCATCTTCGTGTCTGGAGACCTCGGGGTGAGCACCACAATCTTGCCTTTGGTGTGGAGTGGCACACTGCCCCCTGCTGGTGTGATGGTCTAGATAGCCATCACATATGACAGCAGGTCCCCTCTAGTAGTGGTGCAAGGGACAATGACAGTTCAGTGATATGTTCAGGACATCCTGCAGCCACATGTGTTCCTCTCATGGCGGCTTCCAAAGGCCTCCAGCAGGATAATGCTCAGCCGCACACACAAGGGGGTCACAGGAATGTATCCACAACATTGTCACATTTCATGGCTGCCCGGTCACCAGATTTATTGCCAATAGAACATGTATGGGAACATCTGGGACACCAACTTCCACAGCCTACAGAGTCTAGAGGCTCAGTTACGGTTTAATATGGACTGATATGCCTGTATGTCTCCATGTCCACCTGTATCACATTTTGTATCCAAGATAGAGTTGGCCCAACAGGGTACTAGAGCCATCGTGCCCACCCATATCCCATCTTGTATCCAAGCTAGAGGTGATACAACAGGGTACTAGACAATCCATGCCTGCCCGTATCACATCTTGTATCCAAGCTAGAGGCGGTACCTCAGGGTACTAGAGCCTCCATGTCTGCCCGTATCACATCTTGTATCCAAGCTAGAGGCGGTACAACAGGGTACTAGAGCCTCCATGCCTGCCCGTATCACATCTTGTATCCAAGCTAGAGGCGGTAGAACGGAGTACTAGAGCCTCCATATCTAGAGCTGCCCGTATCACATCTTGCAATCACATACTCATATCAAATGTTACAGCCACAGATATAAAGTTTCATTCAATTCTGACTTCTTCTTCTAGGTTCTTGCTTTTTTTTTTCACACAATGAATATATATTATATACACAGACACACTCATACGTGCCTAGTGCAATTACAATAGTGTCCAGTGCAAATTCATTAACTGTGTATAAATGGGACCTTATAAGTGCCAGATTGTCAGTAATTCTGCATATCAGTCATAATATTCAATTACATAAAGGTCCTAATTAGTTCTCTCTGCTCAGCCTTCAGGCACCGATTCTCAGAAACTATCGTGCAACAAGTCAGTGCAAAGTACATCCCTCATACAGATGCAGATTGCCTGAAAAGCATGGTCCTTTCATGGGGAATCTATTAAGGGTATATCTATAGGTCTACATGGATGTAATGTACACCTGGGATGTACAGAATCCGTATACAAAAAGACATCACTCAGACTGTCCATAGTGTATGTCACATTATGCCTATAGAACGGTATATAGCAAAAGTGTTCCTGGCAGACCTCAGACATACGCTGTGAATACATCCCCCGTCCTCTATGTCCTGCTGTACTTCGGGCTTCATCCGTCACATGGCAGGGATGTCATATAAACCTGCATCGGGGCTACTACATTAGAAGCCCACATGACAGGTTTTATGGCACTTCACCAGGCCCTCTGGTTGGGTGACGTCACCTGTCAGATGCCGCATGCCAGCCTGGCGCCACGGTGAGTATATTACTTTTATATAGTTTTGGGCACAGGGGTCCTATAACTATATATAATAAATAACTCTGAAAGCCCTTTCATTGGCATTGGATTAACTATGAATAATTATATTTTATTTTAAACACAGTAATTGTTTTTGATTTAAGACATTTCTCCTTACATAACGAACATATTTCACAATGCTCTACAGAGACTCTTCTTACCAAGATCAGCTCCTCCAGCAAGCACTTTAGCACTCTTGTGAAGTATTGGGAATACTCCAAAAATCTTATACACACCCATGTCAAGCTAAGAAGCTGCAAGGAAGCAATGTTGCTCATCTATACCAAAATGACTAGTGCTGTGATTTAATGGGCACATGCATCTCATCATCAGAAGACTCTCATAAGCAGAGACCTCCCCGATAGTAGAGCTAAGGGTATGGAGCACTCATTCCCCTTCAGCTATTGTTGAATCCACTTAAAGGGGTTGTGCCAGAATTACTTTGGATAGGGGATAACGTTGATTGGTAGGGGTCTCACCACTGAGACCCCCCACTGGTAATAAGAACAGGAGTCCCATATCCACATCTTATTACTGCGGGGATGCTTCTCCCCCAACAGTAATGTCACAGTGAATGGAGAGCTGCATCCACTCATTTCAATGGCGCTGATGGAAATATCTGAGCACTTGCCCATCGGCTAGTCCCACTGAAAATGAATGGAGTGGTAGTGGGCTTAAACACTCCATTCACTCCATCACCACTGTAGACGTATCTCTGTAGTCACAAGTAGAGAAGGATACAGGACTCCCGTTCATAGCAGTGACGAGACCCCACCAAACAGCCAGTTAGCCCTTATCCAAAGAATAGGGGATAACTTAATTCTGGTACAACCCTTTTTGAGTTGGCCATACACTAGAGATTCCAATAGTCATTTCCTGAATAATCTGTTCATACTCTGTCTGCGACACAGTATAAACATGTATAATATGACAAGACCCAAAGTTCATCTCTGCTTCGATCCACCCGCCTACCCATGGGGTGCACTTTTCATATGGCACAAATGACTTGTGTTTTTCACCTGACAACTACCGATTCCAAAAGGCAAGTAACCCAGCTGATTGTAATTCAACTGCTAGCAGCTTCCCTTGTAGAAATGTCAATTTCCAAAGCAGCGTAGTAGTGCCCACCGGATTGCCACAACCCCTTGGAGGGGCTAAGGAGTATAGCACAGACCCCTCCCCCTCCATAAGCATCATGTGTCATGTCTCGATGAAGATGTTTAAAAGTGAGCATATGCTCTATGTACCGGCCTAATAATTGCTTAAACATCTTTAAAGTGTTAAAAACTTCAAAGAAGGAAAAGCAAGAAACCTAGCACAAGTCAGTGCAGCTGGATCTCTCACATCATCAACTTGAGCTGGCTGCCATCCCAAAGAGCTCTTGCCACAGGCCTTGGCATCTGCAAGGTGTTCATCGGAGTGCACGCAAGTAGAGGGAGTCAGAGCCGTGCAGGTGCGGCGTCCTTGATATCACCAAGCGTGCACACAATAAAAGGCATTATTCACCACAACACCCAGCTGGCAGTGATAAAGCTAGTTAACACAAAGCAGACTGCGGGAAGATTATACCATACCTGAAGAAGGTCGCTGAGATCAAGTAACATATCTGGGAGGAAAGTCAAGGAAATACATTGTAGACACAAAGGGTTCTTGTAGTCTGCTGAACTAAAGGGGAAAGAGGGGGAGAATGGTGAACCAATTTTTATTATTTTCCACTACAAATTTCCCAAAAGACAGTAAAAACAAACAGAAAACCCGAACTCTTGAAGATTGATGGTCTTTATAAGGAAAAGAGAATAGTTTTGTCGGAATCAGAGACTTGGCCCCTTCTTTCAACATCAGCCGCTCTACACGTGTTACCGCTCAGTGCAGCTTCGCAACCCTTTTTCCATCTGTCCGAGATACGGTTTCTAATAAAACAGATTTAAGAGGAAGAACCGGTGCTAACGCAAATAAATAACAATATAAGGAAATAGGCTGGATATCTGCATGCTTAAATCTAAAGTCTATTAAAACTTGGGGGGGAAAGAAAATATCACAAAAAAGATCAAAGAATGGTTGAGTTGGAAGGGACCTCCAGGGTCATCATGTCCAAGACCCAGCTCAGTGCAGGATCACCAAGTCATCTCATCTATGGCCTGTCCATATCCTAACTCCATGTATACATGTTCAAGCAGTAGGGGTGGTAAGTAGTAATCCTGTGTGGTGATGACTGAACTCCTTAGGGTATATCCGCATTTGCCGCACACAGAAAATACATGGCATTAACAGCAGCAGCAAAGTGGATGAGATTTCGGAATTTTTTTATCTACATGATGCAAAAAAAAAAAAAAAAACAGCTGTCATACAGTTCATAAAATGTCATTCACACCATATTGAGAAAACTTATTGAAAATGTGTGAATCCAAATGAGAGTATTTTCCGATCAGCACCAGCGGTTCTTGCTGGTTTCTGTAGACTCTTCTTTTCCAAAATCATGGTGTTCCCACACACTCTACTTGTTATCTGCTGCCACGACCAAGACGACTAAACGTGCGATTCCCGATTAACAAGCCGACTGTACAAACTAAAAAAAAAAAACACTTGAAGGGGTTAAGATCTCCATCTTGGCGTTCTACAGTGATCCCCTCGTCAGTAGATGTGATGAATTGCTGTTCTGCGTTCTCCACTAAATAATGATCCAGAAATGGGCGCGCTGCCTGCCAATTGTCTTCCCTCTGTGCGTATTGGTATTTCATTTACTTTACAACACAGGCAAGCGTTAAAATTCACATATTAAAAACAGAATTTGCCTACTTTAGGCCCGGGAAAATGCCATGGTTTTCATTCAGTGTGCAGTCCCCGTGGCTCTCTGGCACAAACAATGTGTAGAGAATCTGAGACTTGCTCCGCTACGGCCTAAGCTTTATTCTTCAGGAAAGCGTACAGTGATTTTACCTCATGGGGCGTAATGTATTTTTATTTTTGGAAGGTAATTTCTGAAAAGGCAGTAACAGCAAGAATGAGTCACTGCAGTGAAATGACAGGTAATTCCTGTGCTAGAAAAGCCAACCATATTGTAAATAGGCTCAAAAGTATACAAAATACTCCTGCTATTTTGTGGTTTTTGGTTTTTTTTTGTCAAGACCAATTTCAAAATTGATGGTTTGCACAAGAATTTGTGGGTTCGGTGTGAATACGAAAATCATAGCGTAACACTGCAACAAAAACCACAAAAAATAGTCATATAGGAACAGCCATGAAGGGCAAGGTAACAAAAGCCGATCAACAAGATCAGTAGTCCTTTACCCGCCTTCATTGCAGGCGCAGTTGCTATTGATAGGAGAGAGCTGCGCCTGCAACTATGAAGGCTGGCCTCTGCACAGGGTTCGGCGCAGCAGCTTCCAATTCAACCCCGGTGTAGTCCGGCACCGACAGACGGCTTCACCTGGAAAACCCCTTTAAAGGGGTTGTCCCGCGAAACAAAGTGGGGTTATACACTTCTGTATGGCCATATTAATGCACTTTGTAATGTACATTGTGCATTAATTATGAGCCATACAGAAGTTATTCACTTACCTGTTCCGTTGCTGGCGTCCTCGTCTCCATGGTGCCGTCTAATCTTCAGCGTCTAATCGCCCGATTAGACGTGCTTGCGCAGTCCGGTCTTCTCCCTTCTGAATGGGGCCGCTCGTGCCAGAGAGCGGCTCCTCGTAGCTCCGCCCCATCACGTATGCCGATTCCAGCCAATCAGGAGGCTGGAATCGGCAATGGACCGCACAGAAGACCTGCGGTCCACCGAGGGTGAAGATCCCGGCGGCCATCTTCACAAGGTAAGTAAGAAGTCACCGGAGCGCGGGGATTCGGGTAAGTACTACCCGTTTGTTTTTTTTTTATCCCTGCATCGGGTTTGTCTCACGCCGAACGGGGGGGCTATTGGAAAAAAAAAACCCGTTTCGGCGCGGGACAACCCCTTTAACTCATAACCCTTTAAGTTGTGGAAAACCTTTAACATCTCTATTACTGCTGGAAGACGTAGACCGTCCAATGCTGTAGGTTGGATTTAGTAGAGTCCCAAGAGATCCGGGTCTTGTGGCTACTTTACCGCTGTGTACAATTGGTCTAACAGAAGAGACCGTTTCAATGACTCCCCGCTGATTACCATTTATTTCTCCAGTTGTGGCATGCCTTTATCTTATCTAAAATAACATCCTGCTTTTCCTTTGAGACACATGCATGGTCAAATGTACTGGGAAACAGCGAGAGCCAGGGATGATACATACAGACCTTTCCCTTCGAGGGGGAAACTTTTGAGTCATTGAAGAGTTTGGCAACATCTCGCTCGTCACTGTGTGGGTGAAACATTTCAAAGGAAAGAGCTGCACAAACATGAAAGTCTGCAGCAAGCAGAGAGGTCAGAGAACCTTAATAAATTGGCTCTCAAACAAGCAGATCTTTAATTAAAACCACTCATTTAATATTGCAGGCTCCGAGGTAGCGCAATCAGCGCCCCTTAAATTAAAAAAAAAGAAAAAAAGACACATACATGGCCTGAGGTGGGGCAGGGAAACAGCAAAACGAAGATGAGATGGAACCAGACGCTGCTGCAGATGTGTCCCCTGCAATTAATCGTATGGACCAAATTAAGGCTGGGGATACAATCTAACCCATTCAGACAATTAAACAAAAATCATTCCCATCCCTCATGAGCCTAAAGAGAGGATGACTCATAGCAATAATGAGCTCATCCCAAACCGCGCCATAGGAAGCGCCTGCTAATAGGATGTACACCGTCTCCACCAGTGTTGCGTTAACCTGGGATATAAAGCCTGCCAGCGGTTGGCCACTTAATAGGATTTAGCTCAGTATCTTCCAGACAAACATCATGCACAAGCGGCAAATAACATTCTAATCGGTAACGCGGTTCTGTGCAGCGCTTCACTGTGAACGTAATTACATATTAGACGAAGGAACGGTTTATCTAAATAATATCAGATACCTGTGATGAGCAAACATACACAAGATGCTGGAGCTACAGGCGACCGAGCGAATGCCCAAGGGATGACGAGCCGATCGCTTGGACGAGTGACGTCATCGCTAGTTCCTTCGCGCTGGGGCGGCCCGCTTATAAGGCAAATACATGGTTGGCTCCGTCAAACAAGCATTGGTCAGTGTTTCGCATTCGCTGTACAAGTGACTGAACCAGCGGTGGTTAAACCAAACGATAAGTGAACGAGCCAACGATGGTTTTTATGCCTGCATAGATTGACTGATGAGCGAAAAGTGAAGAATTCTTGTTAGTCGTGGGCTCGCGTTTTGACTGAAAGATTATTGCTCACTTTCGCTCATTTGAACGTTTTTTTTTTGTTTTTTTTTACAATATGTGATTGTAAAAATCTACAAGATTACTGTGTTTCTCTTACTGAGAACCATCATCGCTCCGTCTAAAAGCACTTTAAGGTCTCCTGTACACGGGCATAGCAATACCCGCGGCAGATCTCCGCCACGGGAGCTGCTGCCGGGGAGCAGGGGAGAGCTGATGGCTCTCTGCGCTGAGCCTGACAGATAGGCTCACCGCGGCTAATCGCAGCATACTGCGCTTTAAATCCCGCAAGCGGAGAATCACTATGATCCTCCACTCGTGGACAGGGGGCTGCGCTTTCCATAGTAGTCTATACTAGACTACTAGAAATCACTCGTGGGCAGCAGGCCTAAGAAGGCAACATCTACTATTAGAAGCATGCAGAATAAGTTCACATACGGCGGAAACATTGCAGATTTTCCGTGCGGAAGTTTTGCAACATTTCTAGTACTAGCCATTTGAAAAAAAATCTCCACAGTGAAAAAAAATTTGGTACAAACTCCGCAGCAGAACGGATAGGCGGTGCACATTTTACATCCGCAGCAGGTCAATTTATGCTGCGTGTTTTCTGTGCGAATCCAACTTCTTCCAGTTGGGGGGGGAGGGGGGGGGGGGATCTGCACCAGTTTGTGCAGATTTTTCACTGTGGATTAGCTTCTGATTTTCTGCGTCCCACATCAATTTTTTTATTGATCCAAGTTTCTATCAAGCACTTGAAGTAGGAGCCAAAGAGCTAGTTTTGCTTTCAGGCATATTTTGTTACCTATGTTAACCCCGTAAAGTCACAGCTCTTCAGACCCTTAAGGATGCGGTAGTTTGTTTGCCTACTTTTCATGGCCACCTTCCAAAAGTCATAACTTTTCATTTTTCTGTTGACCTCTGCAGGAGGGTTTGTTTTCTGCACGAAAATGTATAACTTTCTAGGTCGCCATTTTTTGGGTATATACCATAAAACTTAAATCACTTTGAGAAGAAGTCCTGGTTGAGAAGTCCTGGTTATTTAACTTTTTCAATTTTTCAATGCTTAACATGCGGCATAAATAACATGCTACTTTTAATCTGTGGATCAGTACAAGTTCAAGAACACCAATTTTTTAAGGTAGGCTTCACCACATTGCTGATGTGTAAGGGGGCCTTCGCACTTGCGAGAAAAATCACACGTTTTTTGAGTGATGCGGGAGTGACTGAAAATTCTGAATTATGACTTTTAATGGCTTACTTAACGTTTGCGATGTTTTCACCCACTTGATGTTGCGAAAGGAAAAAAGTGGCATGCCCTATCTTTTTGCGTTTTGCTTTTTTTTTTATCTCCAATGTTTCTCTATGGAGCCTGCTTTGTAACGCATCACAAAGCACAAACTGCGATTTTCCTGCGATGCGTTTTCGCTCCAAAACTTCGTGGCAAAATCTCGTGACAGCGATGTTTTTGTAAGAAAAAGCAGCGCTGACACTCAAAAATTGCAGGGAGAAGGGCCACAATTTTGCCGTGATTTCCCCCGGTGATATCGTGATCGCCAGTGTGATGGAGCCCTAATGCTGAGAAACTGTCCATTATTCTTTCATGCAGGGTGAGGAGTTCATTCAAGGTGCCCATAAAAGTGTCATTTAACCAGTTTCGGATGGGATGCGGCTGATGCTCTGGGCGCAGTCATGCTGAAAGCATGTCCTACAAAACTGTGGGAGGGGTAGTTCTTCAATAAAGGCATCGACATGTTGCTGAAGGAGCTGCATATATCGCTCTCCATTCAGGTTTTCCACATTAAGGACCGGACTGATCAGCTGTTGGCCAAACATACCTAGCTAGACATTAATGCTTAAGTGTCACTGGTTCTAACAAGCCCCAACGGTCCATGAGTTCTGTCCTGCCTATATATGTTGATTATGCTTGTCGAATACTCGTATACCACCATCTCAGTTGGCTTAGGACTCATCGGTTCATATGATAAAGGTTGTAAAACACGGGACCTTCCATAGCCACTACTCACAGTAAATAGTGCAACAATCCGCACTTCCAGGAAGAAGTTTAGGTTTTAGGATACAGGTAAAGATTATTTCTCTTAAAAAAACTACCTTTTGGAAAACCACTATGTCTTGCTGCTGCCTGGATGTGGGATTTTGCTCCAAAAAAGTCAAAATGGCTTCCTCTGCAACTGCATAGCCGCATCATTATTATAGCCATCTTGGAAGGTTTCTGGCACAGTACAATAATTGTCCTATCAGGTTGATTCTTCAGATAAGTTGGCTGCTAAACATCCATAATATTCTTGGATGATTCCAGTACTTTTCTCCAAATTATTGTGCTCTTCTGGCATTTTGTCCACATTCCTCAAATTAGATGACATACTGTAGCTATGCATTCATGTAAAGCATTGTTTACTGCTCATCATGGCACCAACCACTCCAGCAGACAGTAGAGCACCCACCCCGAAAAGAGCGATCCCATCAATGGAGTAGTTGCTGACTCAAGACTGGGGCTAGAGGAACAAATAAGCCAGTATACAACAGAGGACAATAAAAAGCCCAAACTAGAAGTAAAAATCAGGCATGTCCTAAGACTACAACACCACCTTTCCTGGAGAGATGCTGAAATAAATAGGCGGCAAAGGAACTTGACTGGATTCCAGGCAGAGCAGGAAATAAGCCCATCATCCAGAAGACAAAATAGTACTTTAAACTCCTTGAATCTGACAGTTCGATGACATCAGCAATGTGGTGAAGCTTAACTCACTATTTGCCTGGTCAATATTAACTAGGACAACCTGCATAGTATATACACTATCTGTTGTTAAAAAGAAAAAAATCTGAGCGATAATAGTGTAAATGTGCCCATCTTTCACTTCTGCCTGAAAACCATCGTTCCGCAGAACAGCGGATAAGCAGGACCACACGCTGTGCTCTGCCCAGGGAGCGCCGATAACAGATGATTGCATTGTCTCAGCTGTCAGCCCCGCCAGCATAATCACAGGGAATGTAATCAGGGAACAGCGGGGTGGTCTGTCCCCTGAATACAGCTCAGGGCAGCTCACACGCTACTAATTGGTACTAATAGGCATTAGAACCAAGTAGTAGTTTATGCAAAATGATCACTTAAAAGCCATCTTTTGAGCGATCATCTTTGTGGTGTAAATGCCTTTGGATGCCTCTGACGCAATCCAAGAAATGGGAACGTTCCTATAATGCAAGAAGCTGGATGGTGCTATCAACAAATTGCCACCACCCGGGCCGTTGTGACCAGACTGTTAGGAGGTGCTGGGACCAGTGGATGTGTAAGGTCCCACAAGGAGACCAGCTTCAGGACGCTCACGACAGACCACCAGTAAAGACAAGCATCAGCAGCTCCAACCATTTTGTTATCCGCCATCCAGAGACAGGTGACACCATCATTACAGGCCCCTGAGTCTGTCAAAACCATCTCCAGGTGCTTGCTGAAGGACATTTGGTCTGATGGTGCCCATTACGTGTACTGCCTTCGACACCCACCCATAATGGCCCTTTTATACGATTCTCGTTTGCTAGACGGCACAAGCTGCTGTCGTCATCCCCAGCTCCTTCATACTCGGGCAGCTGATTTAGACTGCTCAGCTCTTTCTGAGAATCATGCAGTCCTCGGAGAACTAATCATTCAATGCTTCTATGTGATATACTGAATGATCAGTGTTTAAACGGCACGATAATTGCCTGAGCCGGTGCTGTTTTATATGCCGGCTGAAACTAGACGACGAGAGGTGACCTCACGATTCCTGCTGGTTGTTCGGTCGTTCGCCGGCGCTTTGACTGATTATCTGAACACTAATCGTTCCGCCTAAACGAGCCTTATTTCTATTACAACGATGATACAATCATTATCTGCCGGAAGCAATGAACCCATCAGGAAAGAAGGTGTACGAGGTGGCCTATATAAATACGCCTGGGAATGGCAGAGATCTGCCTTGAGATGTATGTCTTTTCTCCTAGAAGTAACACTCGCACAGTGAAGGTTTCATGAAGAACACAGGGAGGAGGATCAATACAGAAGAGTGCAGGAGCCACTGGAGGGGAAGGCTGACTCAAAGCCGCTGGAGCAATTTAAGGATGTGAATCATGCTTTACTCCCTTCAGACATATTACACAGAGCTGAGTGGAGAGAGACAGCGGACCAGACGGTGTCCTCCTCCAAACCCAGGGAGATTGCAAACAGGTGTCATAAATCACAGGCCCCGGCAAATGAAACTCTCCCAGGCTGCAGTGTATGGGGAGGAATCATTAATCAGCGCTGCCCTCCCAGCAGGTAATGCGGACCCTCGCTGCTGCTAAACATGCCTGCCATTCTACTGGAGTCTGAATCATTAACTGCTCAGGAGCAGATATGCCAGAAAAACTACGCTTCCTCGGCTATTATTCATGCAGCTGACCAACGATTTATGTGGCAAAGCAGTCCTAGACCAAGATCCCACGCAACTCAACAGGGCAAACTGTATCAGAACTCTGAACGCTGGGAAAGGAACATCTACATGAGGGTTATCAGATTCATACAATCTCATTCTACCCAAAAAGTCTTATAGGGGTTAACCAGAACTATTTCTAAACCAGTGTCCTGCTTAGTACATGGCAACTCAACCCAATTCACTTGCATATAGTATGTGGCTTAGTTGCAGTACCACACACAACCGTGGACAGGAGTGGCGCCGTTTACGAAGATTTAAAAAACAAAAATTCTTCTTTTCAAATCTTTTTTGCTAAAAATCTGAAAAGGAGTATAATCACCCCTGAATATGCCAATCGTAGGGCTCCGGGATGTAGAGCTGCTTTAGCTGCACTGTGCTGTCTAGTATGGAGGAAACACAGTGCACTTAACCACAGTGAGAGAAGTACACAAATGAATACGTCTGATGCGAGGACGTGGGGTCAAAACGGATTTATTTTTTACCCTTGCACGGTCCGCTGGGTTCATATAGCATTTTTTACTCTGAGCCTTTCAGTACTGTGTTCCCTTTGAATAACCAAAAATGGCATTCAAACAGAACCCAGATACTTCTGGTAGCAACTGCTAACCCCTTACAATGTTGCTGTCAATTGTGACAGTGGCATTCTGATGCCCCAAAACAACCTCAAGCTGGGTTCACACAGGGGTGGACTTGCTGCGGAAATTCAGTCCGGAATTTCACTGCGGCAAATCCGTCTGCAGCCCGTAATCCCGGAATTAGCCAGCCATGTGGACAATATTTGTTAAAAATCTCGTCCACACGAGACGGCCGCAGCAGGTCTATTTCTTTTTCTTTCCGTCGTGGCCGCGCTGCTCTCTATGGGAGTAGCGGACCGCAACAGAAAAGCATGCGGCCAAGCCACTCCAAAACCCGCAGCAAAGTGCCGTGGGTTTTGAAGCAGCGCTTTCCCGCCGGAAATCTTGCGGTTTTTCGCTTTAGCCAAACCACGAGATTTCCGGCAGGATTCCACCGTGTGAGAATCCAGCCTCAGTGTGCCAACCAGGTGTCATGGCAGTCTGGGGCTTCCTGAAGTCCCCCAAGACTACCATAGCTGATTCCCTATAGAACTGAAAACAAAGCCTGTAAAAATACAGTATAATGCAATACAATGTTATTGCATTACATTATAGTGGGGACTAAAAATGTATATATGTAAAGCTTTTTTTGATTAAAAAATAAGATTAGAAGAAAAAACCTTTTATACCCAGGTGTCGCATCGAAAATTAAAAAAACCTATAAATAAAAATGTAAACACTGGTTTCGCTGAGTTTTCCTCACTTTGCCCCACTTAAATATTTTTTTAAGTTTTCCAATGTATTATATGATACTTTGGAAAAAACTTTAAAATTTTTTAAAAAAGATTATAATTTTAAGTCTATTTTAATGTATTTAAATGGCAGCACTGATACTTGTTGCACACAAAACAAGCACTCATGTAGCTAGGCCACCGGAAAAATAAAGTTGTGACTTGTTTTAAAGTACTGAGATAAAAATAAAAAGGAAAAAAAACAGAACAAAAAAAAAGCCTGCATAGAAGTCACTTCTTCATGGTGATCCCTGCAGAAACGCATCAGAATTCTGCATGTGGATTATGCCTATTGACAGCAAAAACCAAGACAGAATAGACATGGGTTTTACAGGCAAATTCTGTGCGAACAAAAGGCCATGGCAGAATCCGCTGTGTGAACATACCCTTAAGGGAACCTTACTACCTAGCAAAATCCCCAGCGTAGCCCTCACTGCACATATCTGCAGTTCCTCCACAAGCATTATATACATAGGATATGTAAATGACATACGAAGCTTTGTGCAAGCTAATGTCTGTAGCATTCATTTCAAATCCTACAAGTGCCCCCCAGGACATTATGGAGGGGTCAGAGCATTTGTATCCAGAGCCGGAGTGTTTCTATTCATGCCCAGTGAATCTTCTTCTGAAGCTTTTGTGCAAACAGCGAACGTGTCAACAACGTCTGCCATGCCGGCCAGGCCGAACTAACCCCCAGCGAGCAAGACGCCATCCTGCCTCTAAGCAATAACACTTGACAAACATGGGTAAAGTGGCTTTGCTGCAGAGTGAATAGCAGCTTTTGTGCCGTGTCCCCCCCCTCGTTGCTGCACAATACGCTCGCTGAAATTGTTTACAGTCAGCTTTTTAAAAGGCTCATTAGCCTCCGCAAATTAATCTTTGATGTTTATACACAAGGAGCTGAAAGCTCTGAAGGTCTGAATAAAATGGAATCGAAGGAGCCAACAGTAGCGAGCGGAGGGCTAGATATAATTAGAGGCACAACAGATCCCTCATTGTACGCCACGTATACCCTGCAAAATGTCACAGTACGGTGGGGTTCCCCAGTTCCCTGACACCTACTGCTGTGCGGTGTACTAAGCGCCCCGGTCCGGTCATATTAACTCCTCTGGCGCCCACTGACGAGGGGAATGCGGCTTCTGAATGGAAGGTGTAAACCTGCTTAATGGCAGAGGTGTGAACAAGTTGTAAATAAAACAAACCCTCCAGTGTATATGGGGCGAAGCATGAGACGAAACAGGCCAGCCAAGGCAAACCGCTGGGTATGGAGAACGACGAGTGTGAACACAGAAAGGTGGACAGTAGTTCATTATTGCCGGAGCCAGACCTCGAAATTTCCACTAAACCCTTACAATGCTCTGTGTGGAAAGAAAAACGAAGATCCAAGAGATGTAATTATCTATCTATATACACACACACTTTACTAGTTACTTGTGGGGTACATGGCATTATTACAGTCTGGGGCATCATGGAAAAGAAGATTGTGAAGAGGTGTAGAAAACAAACAGAACTGGCTATTGTGCCTATTTGAGGAGTCAAATAGGTGTGTCAAGTTGTGACCTGGAAAGTAATGTTGGTGGTCTGGGCCGGATGTAGAAGAAAGGGGAAAGTGAATAACCCTAGGGTATATCACCAGTATGTTAAATCACATATTGTTTGCAGAGGGACTGTGTAATGCTGCTGTGAACTAGTATCTACTGCTATATGCTTACTGTATGGGGATAATATTGGCCTTTGAATACTTTTTTCCAGTGACACTTATGTGTTACCAGTTCATAGGTATTATTTGGCTCTCATATATTACTATTGGTAACATTGCTATTTGTAGTGGTGTTTATTCAGTAACAGTATGGTGGCATTATTTCATCGCTATGTTGTGGTAGTATGTGATCATGGTGTGCAGTATAAGGTCATCCTCATTGTGTGTTATTTTTCATAATGCTGATCTTTGTAAGTCTTTCTTCAATAACAATATGATGGCATTACTCCATCAGTATGTGGTGGTAACATGTCATCATGCTGTAGCCTATTATTTGACCCTTAGGCCCCCTGCACACAAACGGGTCGGATTCCAGATGCAGGACCCCGCACCTTAATTGGACTCGATGAGCGGCTGGTGACCTTGTCTTCTTACTTCTTTATCTGTGCTGCGCATTTTTCCTCAGTGAGCGGGGGGGGGGGGGGGGGGGGGGGAAATCACGATTTCTGCTCGTTTGAAAAAAAACAAAAAAAAAACGAAAAATGGAAGTAATTATATGGGGTATAACAATTGCAGTGATTTTACAAAAAAAGCTAAAGAAGGATTACTTTAAGTTCATTAAAAAATGTCCACCTTTATTAAATATTTATTCCATTATTTAGTTCGACAAGGGAAATCACGTTGTGATCATTTGATTCCTTTAGTAATGCTTTGGTATATTCAGTATAGCCAATAATTATTCCCTCTGAGTCTACAAATACAAAGCAATCCTCTAAGCTGTACTGGGGGCTCAGCCTAGAACACATACACGTGTGACATACCATGGCTACCCATCGGCATTCCATGATTACATTTATGAGGGGCCCGATGGGGACAGAGAAAGCCCCATCCCTCTAACTCCCTAGATCAGTAGTCGCTACGGACCATGGCATCCAAGGAGTTAAATAACCAGTATCTTCATTTTCTCTGATGCTGGCCACTAGGCCTCATTCACATGGGCGATAAAGTCACACTGCGACAATGCTACAAATCGCATGCATGTAAAGCCCAAGCTTTCCTATAGGTTAATTCACACATGCGATGTTTTGTGTCATGCAACAACCCGACGCGAAAACCTTACAGGTCCCACAATATGCATGCGACTAGTGAGGCTTTGTAGCCCATGTTTCCCTATGGAGCCTTCCTCCTTGTTGCATCGCAGGAAAACGCAGTTTTTGTGCGATGCAATGTAATTAATCCTACTGTCAAAGCTCTAAGCTAAGCTCTAGCTGCAGGGAAAAATAATAAAAAAAAGAAGTATACATCACCTTAGAAGCGCTGTCAGCCCGGCTGCGTCTTCTCCCCAGTACTATTTTATTTCATCTCTTCCGGCCAGGGTTTGAAAAATCCTCGACTCCTGGAAGCGCTGCCTCTAATTGGTTAACGCTTAGCCAATCCTATCCAGCACTCAATGAACCAATCACAGCCATTTATTGAGCGCTGGCTCTGTTTGGCTAAGCATCAGCCAATCACAGCCAGCGCTTCTATGAGGCGGAGATTTTTCAATCCCCAGCTAGAAGAGAGGAAGACCAGTGTCGGGGACCGAGAATAAGCTGCAGCGGAGCCCCGGACAGCGCTTCTAAGGTAATGTATACTTATTTTCTTTTTTCTGCAGCTAGGGCCTATTTTCAGAGTAGGCCTTATATTTCAAGCTCCTCCCCCCCCCACCCCAGAAAATCCTTGCATGTGGTGCAAGTTGCACATGCAATGTCTGTCAAGAGGCTTAAAAACAAGTCAGTGTAAGGCCGGCTACACACGAGCGCGACGGGCTCCGCCGCAGAATATTCACGGCGCCCCCCAGAGACCCCACACTTACCAGCGGATCCGGCGTTTTCGCTCCCGCATGATGCTTCCCTGCCCACCGCCGCCGCGTCACATGACACGCCCACCGCGTCACATGACGCGGCCGGCCGTGTCATGTGATGCGCCGGCCGCATCATATGACGTGCCGGCGGTAGGCGGGAAAGCGTTTTTCACGCTATCTTCCGCTGTGTTACAGCGGGAGATAGCGTGAGCGGACGGCTTCCATTGACAAATAGAGCATGCCTCGGGTGAGGACGGGAGATTTCACGGTGCGGAATTCCGCGGTGGAATTCCGCACTGTGTGCCCTGAGCTATTAGGTTCAATAGAACCTAATAGCTGCGGGCAACGCAGCGGATTTTCACCGCGAATTACGCGGCGGAAATCCGTTCGTGGGAAGGAGGCCTAAGATGTTCCTTTATGTCATCAAGACTTAGCTTTATACCTTAATGTATACCTGCAGCTCTAACATGTTCTGTGCTTCCTAGAAAATCCGCTGCAGCGAGCTATACCTGCAGCGTGGGCTTCTCTCCTCCAACAGTCAATACAGCTCCAGCTGGCGGTTCACTGACCCTTGCCTACTTGTATTCGCCCCACTTGCTGCTGGTCTGGGCCCAGCTACAATATAGGCCCGCTTTGCGTTCCCAATCTACCCATGGCATGCAGTTTCCATGTTCTCTCAGTGGGTATATCCTCCAGGAACTCACATTTCCTCCCACACACCAGAAGCACGCTGATACATTAATTTGGCATTTAGATTGTGAGCCCAATGGGTACAGAAACTGATGTAAGTGATTACAGTCTGTACAGCACTGCAGAATATGCTGGCGCCAGGTTACGGAATTTGTGCCAAAACCCTTATAAAATACTGACTGCATGAACAGACCTCTAAATGTCCTCCAATGAAACCAGTTGCACGCACTTCAGAAAACACGTAGAAAATCTGCGAGTTCCCTCTCTGCTGGATATACCTGCACCAATATACAGGATTGTATTTGCTAGGCCTTCTCAAGCCCTAGATCATTGCAAAGTTTTAGGAACTCTCTTGCTTCCAACATGGTTCAATCGCAGGAAAAGATTTTGATGCTTTGATGGTAAAATGAATAGCGCCGTGTGTATTCTACGAGCCAACAATAGTGCATACACCCCAATAATAGAGCCGAAACCCATAGAGAGTAAGAGGACTCTGCCTTGTTACAAATAGGCACCAGAACAGAGATCACATTAGTATCCCCCTCTCTCGGAGGACATGGCAGAACACAAAGTCCTTATCATTTATTAATAGAGCAGCAGATATATAGTGTAGTGCTATACAGCTAGGAAAAATGAAACGCCGTGCAACCCTGGGAGGTCGGCCCATGGAATCCGACAATGTGGGGAATTAAACCTGAAGACAAAAGAAAGAAAGACGATGCCAGTTTTAGGAAAATGCCGCCTGTGGGCTATTACAACCTTTGCAACGTCCTGAGGGGGCAACGTGTTTTATTCACCTGTGCGGCTAGTGTTCTACAAAGACACAGGATGTGATCTCTAACGGCGTCCTATTAATAAAAGGAACGGTATGAAGCCGAGCGCTTTCTACAGCTCTGAAAGCCGGAGCAGGCAGGGAGGAGAAGACAGCCACTCTCCCGTATAATCAGGTCCAATTACGGAGAGCAGAGCCCTTATGGCAGAGCTCCACAGGAACCATCAGCAGCAGAGCTGCCAGCCCCAAGTCTAATGGGGATAATAAAGGAAATATGGTTTGCAAAGTAGGAGAACTGCAAACAAAAGAAGAAAGGAACCACAGAAAGGTGTATCTTACTTGTACATGAAAGATGAGCTCAACAGCAGTCATCTGTACCGCAGCCAAAACAAATCTGCTGAGATCATCTCCGACAACCCAAGACCGGCTTGTCTCACATTAACTATAAATTATAGATTATGGGTCACCTAGGTGTCTTCTCACATTCTCCGTTGGTTCCCTATCACAATGACCCTACTGCCATCCGCTGAGAAGCTAACGTCACCGGCTCAGGTGGTTATTTCTATGGAATGGGAGAAGTGGCTGTCAGATACAACAGGCACCACTTGTCTCTGGATAGGAACGTGAAATCCAACAAGTCTGCTTACCTGTTGGACTGCAGCTGTAAGCATCAGATATCAGAAGAACCAAACGAAAATGGACTATTACATAGTGAAGCATGGTGGCTTAGCAGTAAGCACGGTTGGAGGAACAACTTAAAGCAATTTCTACAGGGTTATTCGGGGTTAAGTCAGGGCCAGCGGGAATATCTACTAAAGCAAAAGAGAAAAGTAGGAAACCTTGTAAAACACTTAGATGGATGGGGAAACTTTTTGGCACTAGGGTGGTGTCTGTTGACCATCTTGGATTCAGCCCAAGAAATTTCAATGTAAAGAAGGTCATGTGATAGAGGATTTAAAGGGAGAATTTCATATGAAATTGATAAGTACAGTAGATTTTTCAATACCTGCAACCTTTTTAGCGTTATGGATGATGTTATGTTGAGTATTAACAAAGTTGTTACTTATGTGGTATGGAAACCATTACGGCCTCATGCCCACGGCTGGGTCGGATTCTGACTGCACAATCTCGCAGCGGAATCAGACCTGGCGCCCCCTATATTCACCTCTCCGGATCCACCGCGAGTTTCTCGATTGGCGAGCATGCGCAGTGCAGCACATGATGCTCCGGCACTGAGCTGTGACGCGGATTCTAGTGGTACTTCCGTTGTGCTTACTGCGGAAGCATCGGGGGATGGAAGACTTCCATTGACTGCAATGGAAGCCTTCCGTGCGCTTTTCCACACAGTATAGAACACATGCCGCGATTCTCCCCCATGAGCAAAAAATAAAAATTTGCAGTTGATTTCCGCTCGTCGACAGGGAGAATCGTTTAACATGGCATGTCTATTGACGGACATTGCTGCAGCATTTGTGGCGGGTGTCTGACCGCGAATTCCACAGCGATCATCTGTCTGTGGGCATTCGGCCTAAATCACATTTCAGATACCGGAAGATGCAGTTAAAAGTTCAGGAAAGAGTTTAGATCATCCTAATGATTCGTAACAGAAGTTCACATGGGCTGGCCGAGGCTTTCTATCAAGAACACCCAGGAAGACAGCAAGTGAGTGCAGGAACGGTCAGGAAACTGATTCAGAGATCCGGGAAACTGGCAGTGTCCAAGACAAACTGAGAACTGGTCATCCAACTAGTGTTTCCAATCCCCAAGTGTCAACAGCTGAGCTAGCTTTATTTCCCGCAAAGAGTCTTCATAAAAGGAGAGCCATCTACACCTAGGGATCCTATACTCTGCTTGGACAACCAGTTCTCAGTTGGTCCTGGGCACTACCAGTGTCCCTGAACTCCTCAATCAGTTTCCCTTCAGTTCCTGTATTCACTGGCAGACTTCCTGCGTGTTCTTGGTATGTTTTCCATACCACATAATTCAACATAACTTTATTAATACTCGACATGACATCATCCATAACTCAAAACAGGTTGCAGGTATTGAAAAAATGACTGCACTTATCAATTCCTGATGAAATTCTACCCTTAAATCAGGTATCACATGACCTCCCTTCCGTTGAAATGGCTGACAGGCACCCCCGTAGTTCCCCTTTCCCCCAATCTTTTTACAAAGTTTCCTACTTGTATTTCTTCTCTTGCGGAAGATATTTGGGTGGCCCTGACCTGTAAATCATGCTGTATAACATGATCAAGTCAAGTCACCCAGAGGTGCCCTTTACGATGGCTGTCTGCTCTGGGGGTGCCATGCAGGGACACCCCTGTAGGATGTCTATATGGATCGTGGCCGTCCCATGATGAATTCAGATGCCATTTCTCTCACGTATAGTGCTATTAGATGTGATCTAGCACTAACCCATATGTGCAGGCTCAGATTACGCACAAATAAGCACATTCACTCCTACTGCTTGCCAAAGGCAAACAGTTGGAAACTCTGATGTGGTAAAGAGATAAACTAAACTCAAAAGAACCTTTATTGCCCTTTACCATTAACATTTAACTATTTCAGCAATCCCATCGACTAAAGTGGGTCTATCAGGTGCATTGTGTGTTCTATTCTTTGCCCACAAACAGATAAAAGCCATGTACAGTAATTCTGATTTATACAAACACGCTCAGGCTGCTTGTACAGGCAGATCTGTAATGTGGAGATGAAAGATCACCACAATCGTTTACCCCCCTCTGTCATCACATCTGCATGCTTACACATAGAGGCGCGCTGACAACCAGCAAGCACTGCTGCCCTTGGAAAACAAACCTCGATCGGCTCACAAAGAGTTTGCTCAATCGTTGGCTGATCGGGGGCGTATTCACACAAACACCCATGTCCCATCATCGGGCTGCGTAAAAGGGGCTTTAACTGGCTGGAGACTGCGGTCTTAGAATGCGAGGCCCACAGGTGACAATACCGATGGGACATCCTCTGCACAACCCCATCCAGCTCCCCGCTATAAATATTCGTTAGGAAAAAACTTTAAATAGACCTTTTTTTTTCTTTAGTAAATGTATTAAAAGACGATAATGTTGGATAATCTTCTGTTAGAACTTTGCTGTGAGCCATTCCTGATAAAAATGTAGGAATAGATTAATAACGGAGTGTTTGTCAATGGGCTGTGTCAGATATCAATATATTTCCAGGAGGAATAACAGAGGAACACCAATGCAGAAATAGTGCTTCAGAATTGTTAAAACGTGTATTTCCTCAAAGATTTCATAATCACTTTTTGCAAGGCAACCGTTCTAATCTGAGCTCTTTTTTAGGCTAATTTCACACGGGCCAGTGGAATATCGGGCTGTGACACTTGGCCCAATATTGCGCACGCCAACACGCGATTTCCCCGCGGATGCGAGGGCCTTACATCACTTCCGGGAAGTATCGACCCTCTGGCGCGGTTTCCATTGTTTTCATTGAGAAACCTCACATCATACTTGCATGCACCTCGCACGCTGTGCAATGCTTTTGCCTGCCCGATTGAAAACAATGGGCCAGGAGTTCCGAGGAAACGTCTAAAGATTGGACACGCTGTGATTTTTTTCCTACAGCACACAAATCTTGTGAGATTTTCTCGGCTGTGTGAAAGCAGCCTTCGTGACAGAACACAAGGGATTCCTAAAGTGGACTGACAGCGTTCCAGTTAGCAGATGGAAGACGACTGTGAAAGGTGATGTTAGGGGGCATTCACACCGACGTTAGGGCTTTTAGTCATAATTCCGTCTCTCTGTTCTGTCTTTGGAGCACAAAAAAGCAATTAAACATTTCATTTTTCCTGCATTGATTTCAATGGGTTTTCAAAAATAAAACAAAAATGCTGTCAGTTAGCTTTCATTCCATTATGTTCCCAGTTAACAACTTCTAGTGCTGCAGACTGCGCTATTGGTTCAGCTGGAGGAAGCAAAATGACAGCATCCCGATTTATTGAAAACCAATTGAAGTCAATGGGGGGAAAAATGGAAACATTTAATTCCATTTTTCTGCTACAAAGACACTGTTTACACTAAACATAAAAAGTAGCAGTAAAAAGATACATAGAAACTACAAAGATGAATAAAGACTAAGTAAAAGAATACGGTGTATTCATTTAGTGAAAACTATTCTTCTCCTTCACAAAGCATGCTGGGAGCAACAATACATGTCACTGGTAGAATTCAATGGCGCTATATTCACAGGCATGTACTAAACAGATGTATTATGACTTTAATTACCGTAGGCCAATTTACAAAAAAAAATAAAAAACATGCAATTTTAGATAAAGTCCTAAATCAAATACACCTTCATCATGAACTAAGAGCAGGAACATTTGCAGCTAATAGACATTTAGAATGCTGAAGGGGTTAAACCATCACACATACAATGGGATTTATTAACCGTTACGTAGGATCTGCTGGCAGCAGGAGGCGTCTTCCTGCTCCTGTTTATTACAGTTGTGTGCCAGCTTATTTCAGGGGAACAATGTGCTCCACGGGGCACCAAAATGTTACATAAAACCAGTGGGAAAATTCAGCTGAACTTTTTTTTTTTTTACTGGGGTTAGAGCTACAGAAAAGTCACAGAAGCTACATATCGGATACAAATGGGTGATTATATGGGCAATTCAGGGGTGTTGATCTAGGCCAAAGAGCCGCAAAGGAAGATGTATGTATTACATGCAGATTTAGTTGCAGCTATAGCTACAAATTTTAATTTTTGCATTGCTATGAATTAAATCTATGTTGAAAATCTGCTGTATTTCAGCAGGGTATTGAGTAGAGCACTAATGCTGAGGGTCAAGAGCGGGGGTTGCGTTGCAGCCACTGGAGTAACCATAGGGGATGCAGTTGTACCCGGGCCCAGGAGCCTTAGGTGGCCCATAAGGCCTCTCCTCTCCATATATTGAGCCCAGTACTATGAATAAAGTATTATAGTTGGGGGCCCTATTACAGGTTTTGCACTGGGGCCCAGGAGCTTCACGTTCCACCTCTGGTTGCAGCTCCTCATTTAAGGTCTATTCATATGGAAAGAACCTGCAACATAAATTGACCTGTGATGCCGAATTTTAAATCCACATCACCTCAATTTATGCTGCAGCCTGTCAGTGCAGATCTCACAGCTTAAGGCCTCATGTCCACGGGGAAAATCAGGCCCGCTACGGATTCTCCATGTAGAATCCGTAGCGGGTCCCTCCTGCCCCGCGGACATGAGCGCCGAAAATACGAATAAATAAGAATTTACCTATCCGTAGCGGGCGGCGAAGCTCTGCTCTTCCTCACGGCCGGATCTTCTTTTTCGGCCGGCGGATGAATTCCTGACGCCGGCGGCACGTTGTCGACGTGCCGCGCGCATGCGCCGGGCACATCTGCCGAGCCGAAGCAAGGGAGATGCGGCCGTGAGGAAAAGAAGAGCTTCCCGGCCCGCTGCGGGTGAGTAAATTCTTTAAATTCCTATTTTAGGTCTCCCGCGGATCCGGACGGCTTCCATAGGCTTCAATAGAAGCCCGCGGGAGCCGTCCCCACGGGAGACCCGCACGAAAATGGAGCATGGTCCAGATTTTTTCATGCTCCATTTTTTTTTTAATCCCTTTTATTGACGATCCGCGGGTATTTATCTACCCGCGGGTGGTCAATGCATCCCTATGGGGTGCGGATCCGCGTGCAGGTAATCCGCTGCGGATCCTAAATCATATTTTCCCCGTGGACATGAGGCCTTAGGCCTCATGCACAAAAGCCGATTTTTGCTGAGGAATCCAGGGCGAACGTCCGCCTCTGGGTTCCGTCGCAAACACCCTCCATTGCATGCTATGGAAAAGTGATTTTTCATGCACACGAGCGGAAACCAATTGCGTTTTTTTGCTTCTGGAGGAAAAGTTGCAGGATGCTCTATTTTCCAGCGGCGTCCTCACGGACGGCTTTCATTGACATTGCAGACGGGCCGCAGATTCTGCGGGAAAAAAGCAGGAGTTTAAAAAGAAAAAAAGCGAGCCGTTCGGACCATCCGCAGTACAGAGAATCAGGAGAATGACAGGTACATGGGGTCACCAGCCGTGGTCAGGACCGGAATTTGGACATGCCATGTGCATGTACCCTAAGCCGGGCGCACACAGGCGCATGATTACCACGTATTATGTGTACCCTCTACACTTGTGTGATACGCGGTAACTCGCGGCAATCAATGACATTACCTTATGCAGCTACGCTCATATTATAGCATGTCAGAATTGCATAAGAGGCGAGCGCAAAAAAGAATGCAGCATGTTCTATTTTGCTGCAAATATATGCGTTATACAGCCCATTGTTCCCTGTTGACACGTATATATGCAGTTATAGCAAAGCAACAGCATGGGAAATATAAACAAAAATAGTGGACTGCGCATGACAGCGCGTGAGAGATATTGTCATGCGCAGTAAAGTTTCACCAGTATATGCGCGGCATGTTGCAACAGTACCTACGCAGCGTTTACGCTTACAGCCGCGTGAGCCAGGCCTTAACAAGAGGTTGAAATCTACACCAAAATTCGTATGTTAAATGCATATTTTCTTGTGCTGTAGACTTTTAGCGCAGATTTCAACTCTTCAAATGAAGCGAGAAATCCGCGTCAAGATCCACATCAAAGTTTGCATGTTCCATACAGAATACAGAAGTCCTCACCACTACCTTGGCTTTATATATAAAGGATGTAACACCGCTTCTCTGGCATTTAGGTCTGATCTCCACAGTGACATATTACTACAATTCACTCTCAACCAAAGGTGGGCGAGAAGCCCCGGCCTAATTGTAGCTGAAATAAGAAAAAGACACCTTATGACTTATAAACACCTAAAATGTACTTCTGCATCTCTTCTTCCTTGTCCCATTACCCTCCTCTACAAATTGATATTCCCATTGTCAACAAGGACAATTCATTCTCCCTCACCCCTCCACCTAAGGAAGGTCACCTACAGCCCTTGTGATAACACAATCCATGATCATTTCCAGGCCTCTAATTACTACACTACATCATTTCCAGTCTTTTCTCCGTGCTAGCACTTGGGAATATTCTTCCCCCTCTTCCCCAAGATCAAATATAGATCATACTTTACTATAAATGGTGACAATAAAGGTCACACATAAGGATTCACTTGTGTCTTCCAGCTGTTAAATCACAACAAGCAGCAAGAAATGCTAACCGGAAACTGCAACTTTCCTAAACCTACAATGGACTAAAGAAATAAAAGAAAAAATAAACAAAATAAAAACTCTATATAACCATAAAACAATAAAATAAAGACCATGCAAGCTACTGCAATGAATGTAAAACTACTGTATTTATGGGTGGCACTACATGTGACAATAGTGTGCACAATACTGCAATATAGGAGGTTGGATCGGGAAGGGGCTTTATAGCTAATATGTACATGTAGCGATGATCTGGTTTGCAATTCAAACTACATGTCAGTCATCCAGTATTGGGAAACCTGAAAATAGGTAGTTTTTAATGCGTGGCATGCCAGCACCCTAGACAGGGGTAATGTATGATATAGCACCATCAGCTGATTGACCACCCATGCAATACAAGGACAGCTCCAGTCTGCCAGGATGGGAACTCTCCGACAGATGGCTTTCCATGCTAGCCCAAAGAGATGAATGGGTCCCAAGCACAGGACTCCCCTCTGACAGTTCTATGCCTTAGGTAAGCATTCTGTTGCTCTTACCCACTGTCACAAATTGTAACTCTTATTTTTCTGTCAAAGCAGTAGTTCTCTGCAAAATGGGCGGAATTTTTCAATGGTACCATTTAATGTACTGAAAAACCTTTAAAATGGTAGTGAAATGGAGGAAAAACCCAAAATCTGACATTTTAAGGTGGTCTTGTTTTTACAGCATATATATTGAAATATAAAAACGCCATGATAACTTTATTCCACCCTCAGCCGTGCCCTGGATGAAGTGGCACCGCCCGTGACGCGAGCCGTCAAACGCAGACCACGACAACCCTGGCTCACGTCCCAAACGCGCTTCATCCGGCGGTGCTCTAGGTGCACCGAGCGGCTGTGGAGAAAGTCAAAGCTGCCGGCAGACTTCCTCCACTTCAAATTCATGCTTAAAACGTATAACCTAGCCCTTCAGCATGCCAAACAAGTTTATTTCAACTCCCTTGTCTCCTCACTATCCCACAACCCCAAACAACTCTGAGATTTTTCACTCCCTCCTCAGCCCCAAGGAATAGGCCCCTGCGACAGACCTGACTGCTGGAGAACTAGCTGCCTATTTCAAAGAAAAAAAATCAACCACATTCGAAAAGAAATCTCTGAAAGCTGCATGGTTAGCCCTGATCCCAGCTTCATCAGCACTGCACCCAGCACCTACTCACTATCTACGCTAGAACCAACGACAGAGGAAGAAGTCTCCAGGCTCCTTTCCGCTGCCCGCCCCACCACCTGCGCTAGCGACCCTCTCCCCTCTCACCTCCTCCGCTCCCTTTCCCCAGCTCTCATTACTCACCTTACCACAATCTGCAACCTCTCCCTAACCTCTGGCACTTTTCCCTCTGCATTCAAACACTCCATTATATCCCCTCTGCTTAAAAAACCAACCCTGGACCCGACTAATGCTGCCAACTACCGACCCGTCTCAAACCTCCCCTTTATCTCCAAATTACTGGAACGCCTGGTCTACTCCCGCCTTACTCGTTTTCTCTCTGACAACTCGCTCCTCGACCCCCTCCAGTCTGGTTTCCGCTCTCTACACTCGACCGAAACTGCCCTTACAAAAGTAACAAATGACCTGATGACTGCAAAGTCGAGAGGTGACTACTCCCTACTAATCCTCCTTGACCTGTCTGCTGCATTTGACACTGTCGACCATAATCTCCTCCTCACTATGCTCCGCTCTAATGGTCTAAAGGATACTGCTCCCTCCTGGTTCTCTTCCTACCTCTCTGACCGCTCTTTCAGCGTTTCCTTTGCTGGTTCTATCTCTGCTCCACTTCCTCTCGCTGTCGGGGTACCCCAGGGCTCGGTCCTTGGTCCCCTTCTTTTCTCTATCTATACTGCCCCAATTGGACAAACCATCCACAAATTCGGCCTCCAATACCATCTCTATGCTGATGACACCCAACTATACACCTCCTCTCGTGAGATCTCTGGACCATTCCTCAAAAATATCACCGACTGTCTGTCCGCTGTATCTAACACTATGTCCTCCCTTTTTCTCAAACTAAACCTCTCTAAAACTGACCTCCTTGTCTTTCCACCTTCTAACCGACCTCCCCTCAACATCTCCATTCCAGTGTCTGGCACCATCATAACCCCCAGACGGCATGCCCACTCCCTTGGGGTCACACTGGACTCTGACCTCTCCTTTACCTCCCATATCCAATCTCTGGCCCAAACATGCCACATGCACCTCAGAAATATTGCTAAAATACGTCCGTTCCTAACCACGGACACGCTAAAGACACTCGTGGTTGCGCTCATCCACTCCCGGCTTGACTACTGCAACTCACTACTCATTGGCCTCCCCCGCACTAGACTCGCTCCACTCCAATCCATACTAAATGCAGCAGCTAGACTCATTTTTCTATCCAGTCGTTATTCAGACGCCTCTGCATTATGCCAGTCGCTGCATTGGCTGCCCATCCACTGCAGAACTAAATTTAAACTCCTCTACCTCACCCACAAAGCTCTGCATGGCGCTGCACCACCATACATCGCTTTCCTCCTGTCCGTACACCACCCAGCCTGCTCACTCCGATCGGCTAACACCCTCAGACTAAACACCCCTGTAATACGAACCTCACATGCTCGCCTACAGGACTTCACCAGAGCAGCACCCATCCTCTGGAACGCTCTACCCCAAGGCATCCAGACAATTCCCGATGCACGAAATTTCAGACGTGCCTTAAAAACGCACCTCTTCAGGGAAGCATACCAAATCTCCTGACCTAGTCCCTCGCCCCTTCCTATGGTGCCCCACCCTGTTTGCCTGTGTTCCCCAACCCCTGCACCTCCTGTACCACCCTCAACCTATTTGTGTCTAACCCAATGTATCTCATTGTAATTGTTGTATTGTTTTGCAATTATCCATGCCTGAAAGCGCTGCGGAATAAGTTGGCGCTATACAAATAAAGATTATTATTATTATTCTATGGGCTAGTACAATACCAAAATTTACTTTAGTTTTTTGGTTTTTTTTTGCTGTACTACTTTTATAAAATAAAATCTCCTTAAAAAATTTATTTTCTGCCGCTATCTTCTAACAGCCATAGCTTTTTTTTGTTTTCTGTCTACCGTATATACCGGCGTATAAGACGACTTTTGAACCCCGAAAAATCTGCTCTGAAGTCGGGGGTCGTCTTATGCTCCGGTAATACAAAAAAAAAAAAAAGTGTAAAAAAAAAAAAATTTATTACTCACCTCCCACGGCGTTCTGTCGCGCTCCGGCAGGATGTCGCTCGCTCCTCGTCCCCGGCGCAGCATAGCTTTCTGAATGCGGGGCTTGAAATCCCCGCTTCCAGAAAGCTAATACACACGCCGGCAGCCATGACAGCATTGAATGGCTGTGATTGGCTAAAGCACACGTGGCTTCAGCCAATCACACTATTCAATGACCTCATTGAATGGCTGTGATTGGCTGAAGGCGCACGTGTTAGCAATCACACCCATTCAATGATGTCATTGAATAGTGTGATTGGCTGAAGCCACGTGTGCTTTAGCCAATCACAGCCATTCAATGATGTCATGGCTGCCGGCGTGTGTATTAGCTTTCTGGAAGCGGGGATTTCAAGCCCCGCATTCAGAAAGCTATGCTGCGCCGGGGACGAGGAGCGAGCGACAGCCTGCCGGAGCGAGCGACATCCTGCCGGAGCGCGACAGAACGCCGTGGGAGGTGAGTAATGAATTTTTTTTTTTTCTCCACTGTATACCGGCGTATAAGGTGACAGTTGGGGGGTCGTCTTATACGCCCCGTCGCCTTATACGCCGGTATATACGGTATATACTTGTGTGAGGGCTCGTTTTTTGCAGAATATTCTGTACTTTCTATCGGTGCCACTTTGGAGTACATAAAACGATTGATTGCTTTTGGTTACATTTTTCTCGGACACAGGATGACCAAAAAGCGCAGTTCTGCCATTTGTTTTTTTTCTGGTTTACTTACTTGTGGGATAACTAATGAATAAAGCTAGTTTCACATCAATGTTGGAACCTCCAGCGAAAGGTTCCATCACATATCCGGCTCAAAACGCAGAAAGAAAAAGCAGGCAGACCCCATTATAGTCAATGGGGTCCGCTCAGCCCTGTTCGGTTCAGCTGAGCCCTTCAGCCATGGGGATTCCCCTTTCCCTTTTTCCCCCCCTTTTATTGTAAATATGATGAAAAGGGAAGTTAAACTTATGAATCTGTCAGTTCACAAATACTGTTCAACCTGCAGGCATCATGTTATAGAGCAGGATGAGTTTGAATTGAGTTCTGAAGTGGATGGGCAGCCGATGCAGTGACTGGCATAGTGAGGGGCAGCAGAGAAGCGACTGGATAGGAAGAGAAGCCTACCTGCTGCATTTAGTATGGATTGGAGAGGGGAAAGTCTGGTGCGGGGAAGGCCAATGAACATCGAGTTGCAGTAGTCGAGTCGGGAATGGATGAGGGCGACAACGAGTATCTTTAGCTTGTCTGTGGTGAGGAACGGCTGGATTTTAGCAAAATTCCTGAGGTGCAGGTGGCATGCTCGGGTCAGAGATTGCAATCTCATTGCGTTGGTGGAAGTTCAGGATCTAAAAATGTCAATTATGGCATTTAAAGGGTTAATAGTCGGTCAACATCAACGCTGATTGGGAAAGTTGCGGCCGAATGTCAGCTGTCAAAAACAGCTTATACCGGCTAGGTATGGAGCAGGCTTGGCTCCTGATCCCGCTCCATTAAAAACTCTGAGCACCCAGAATGTAGAATAATGTCCTGGGGCAGCAAGGGGTTAATAAGGCATAAGAAAACCGCTTTAGCTTTTCTGATGTAGTGTATAGGAAGAGAAATTGGTCCAAAATAGTTTTTCCAAATGCATTATGCCTCATCGAGCATTTTGTAAATATGGGGTCATTATTTGCCCATTCCGACACAAATTCGACAACACTACTGAAAAATCTACGCCATTTTTTAAATCACAAACTACGACAGAAGACAAGTGCCTGGATGCACAGGTAAGATGGGACAAATGCTCTTTATAATCCACATTCGCTCATGAAGCTTCTAAGGACAGACGGTATAGCAGACTACACCCGGTCCAATCTGTCTGCACACTGCGGCACTTTCCATCCGCAACAGAGACGACTGATCGCTTCTCAAAGTGTGCTTCAGCAGACAGCGAGTGCTCAATGCACAAATTAGTGGAATTAGTAAATGGAGTAACAGCAGCTGTGCAGGAAGTCAATAAGGGCGTTCTCATCCTCCCCAATTCCTGAGATACACCATGGACACACTTACAGAGCAGGAGGCCGTTCCATCAGCTCCGACGACTGTAAAGCCCCTTCTTTATATCAATCACCAACAGATAGCTGTTCTAAGACAAGGCATGGCGTTACGTGTGTAAGAGCTTCATGCGAGGGCGTCACGTGTGTAAGAGCTTCATGCGAGGGCGTCACGTGTGTAAGAGCTTCATGCGAGGGCGTCACGTGTGTAAGAGCTTCATGCGAGGGCGTCACGTGTGTAAGAGCTTCATGCGAGGGCGTCACGTGTGTAGGAGCTTCATGCGAGGGCGTCACGTGTGTAGGAGCTTCATGCGAGGGCGTCACGTGTGTAGGAGCTTCATGCGAGGGCGTCACGTGTGTAGGAGCTTCATGCGAGGGCGTCACGTGTGTAAGAGCTTCATGCGAGGCCGGAGTCACACAATGTGATTAAAGAGATGCAGAGTCCAAACTACATGCCACAATATGTGGCTGCAAACTGCAGTAAATGTATTAGCCCCGTGCGAGTCAGTGCTCTCAGCGATTCATCATTACAACGCATGCCCTGAAATTACAGCTATGTACAGAGATGTAATATGTCCCAGACCCCTATTATATTACACTCCCCATTCCCTATATAATTACAACGCTGTTCTGATGCCAAATGAAGTTCATGCATGTTTAATAGGAGGTATTGTCAGCAAATACATAGTGGCATTCTCCCTAGTTATCTGCAATTCTATTTGTTTTGGATCAACCATGTCTAGTCTGTGTTGGCTCTGACAGATCAGGAGAGGAGGAACTAGGTCCACTAAATGAGAGTATATATTAAAGATCCTGAGGCGGGGATGAACATTACATGGCCATACTGTGAGCAGGAGGAGGCAGAGAGGTGCCCGGCTGTCGTCCCCAGAGCTGGCAAGCATTGCTGCAGCATACCTCTACTGTCAGATGGAGAACCAGCATGCTGTATGGTCCAGCGGAGTACTACCATCACCACCATCCGCCTGGCAATATCTCAAGCTGCTAGTGAGAACATATTTAGTAAAATGCCACGGCTGTATACGTTAGATAGATTTCAGCCAAATGTCTGTGCCCCCTGATCAACTTTAGGACGGTTGCGGCAGCGGTGATAGATTACACCTATGTACAGCCAGGCCATGGTTACAGCCATAAGACTCCTGGAACTACTGCATATTTAGATACAGTCAGCATGTTGTACTTCATCTCTCCAGCTTCCTCCTGTTCTTCACAACCATCTCTCCATATTACAACACAGGACTGTTTGGTTGCCCGTAGGATGTAGCCCCACGGGCTGCAGAATCTCGCTACTAAACATCTCATGTGAAAGATCCCATTGGAGACCATGGGTTTCACATTGTAGCGAGATTTTGTAGCCCGTGCGGATACAGCCTCAGGCTGCTTACACGTCTGTGGCGAGGGTTCCGTTTTCCTGCTCCGATGACTATAATGGGGACCGCTCGCTTTCCGCTCTGCTTTTTCTGCTGATATTTTGTGCCGGATCTACAACGGAGCCACAGAACGGAGCTTTCAGCGCAGATGTGAACCCGGCCTAAGGGCTTATTCAGACATCCGTATATTGGCCGGGTTTTCACGCCCGGCTGATATACGGTGTCCCTCTCTGCAGGGGGAGGAGGCGTGCTAGGCCAGGAGCAGTGCACTGAGCTCCCACCCCCTCTCCGCCCTCGCCACTATTTGCAATGGGAGGGGGCAGGGCAGAGCTAAGTTCCATTGCAAACAGTGGCAAAGGTCGGAAAGAGGGTGGGGGGGGGGGGCGGAGCTCAGTGCACTGATCCTGGCCCGGCCCGCCTCCTCACCCTGCAGAAAGAGAGCGTATATCAGCCGGGTGTTAAAAAAACCTGGCCGGTATACGCCTGTCTGAATAAGCCCTAAGATAGAGATGGGACAAAGTTTAGCTTGATTGTGATGGCAATTATCTTAAGCCATTAAAATGCTCGGAACGGAATGATGCATATGCCTTTTATGGGGGTCTCAATGACTAAAAGAAACAGCATCGCGTCTGTCTACAGGTTGTGTGTGCTTCAACGTAATGGACATACAACACCAGACAACCCATGGACATGGTGTGGTGCCGTTTCTCAAAGAAAGCAGCCAAGGTTTTCTGATCCTGGACAACTCATTTAAAAGGGGATGTCCAGTTGAAAACTACTGATGGCCTAGATTTAGGATAGGTCCTCAATAGAAGATCAGCGAAGGTCTGCTGCCCGGCAGCACCACAAATCAGCTGTTCGGCAAGCCGATGCACTTAGGCTGCCTCTCCACAGGCGTTTTGGAATTGCGTTCCCCACGGCGATAATCCAGCCGCGGGGAACGCAATGCACACTTTCCATAGCGTTGCTATGGAAAGCACCTCTCCCTTGTCCACGAGTGGAGAATTATAGCGAATCTCCGCTCGCAGCTGGCAATTCGCAGCATGCTTCTTTCAGATAGGCTGACTGCGGAGATCCGCCTGCTGGCTCCTGCTCCTGGGCAGTGGCTCCCGCGGCGGCGATTTGCCGCAGGATTTCATAACGCCCATGGACAGGAGCCCTTAAGCACAGAGCTAATTTCTGCAGAATGCAGACAGCTCCATTTACACTGCAGTGGCCAGGCTTGGTATTGCACCCATTCACTTCAATGGAGCTTTGCCTGTAATACCAAACCTAGCCATTGCAGTGAGAAGTGAGCTGTCCGCTTCTGCAGAAATCAGCTCAGTTTACAAGGACAATGGCCTGGCAACGAACTGATCAGTGGAGGGTCCCAGGCAGTAGACACCTTCGAATCTAGTACTGATGACCTATCCTGCAGATGGGTCATTAAGGCCTCCTTCACACGAGTGACAGTCGCACGATTTTGTAGCATTGCTACGATGCTACAAATCACATGTATGTGAAGCCCATGGATTCCTATGGGTTCCTTCACACGAGTTGTTTTGTAGCATGCTACAACCCGACACACAAACCTCGCAGATCTGGCGATATGCCCACGACACGCTAGGTTTTGTAGCCCATGTTTCTCTATGGAGCCTTCCTCTCTGTTGCATTGCATCGCACGAAAATGCGGTTTGCATGCGATGCGATGCGATGCAACTTTGACAGTAGCAGATGCTACAAAATCGCGGTATTGCCGAGAGAAAATCGCAGTGATATCGTATGGTGCAGCGATGCGATATCGCTGCGATGCGGTGTCGCCTGTGTGAAGGAGGCCTAATAGTTTACAATTGGACAACCCCTTTAAGGCCCTTTAAAGCTTGTCACTCACTTTTCCTTGACTCCTGAATGGTAGATATATCAAGTTTTACAGCATTTATTCAGTGCTGCTGCAAAACTAGGCAGAGATTTGTCATTCAGGAATCTGTGAAAGATGAATAAAAGGACTTTTTAGAAGGTTTTTTTTTTAACTAATACATGGGATATGGAGGAACACTTCGGGATACAGGTAACCATGAACAGACTTATCACCCAACCCGCAAGGCACATCTGCCCTCTCGTACAACTACACCGGGCAGGATAGAACTACTACATAATGAAGCAGATCTGCACTATGAACGGCACAATAGGATTTACCAATCAGCCAATCTTAGACAGCGATTCTTAGTGTTTTTCTATGTTAAAAGAAGAATAATCAGACGCTGATAAGAATTCCCAAAGACGACACCTTCAGCTCCCATATAAGGCAGAACTATATAGCCCAGCACAGGGATCTGTGTCAACAGGAAAGCCAAGGAAGGGTGTGGAAAAGTATGAAGTACAAAGAACAATGTTCTCCCTTCTCCAACATACGCAATGTTGTTCCCGAGCGGAAACAAGTGTGAGCCTCAGCTAAACATCTACTAGATGATCAACACATCTCGGGGCTGTAGCCTTCTGTCTAGAAAACTTTAAAAAGGAACACAAAACCCAAGCCCTCCCCATTTGAACACACACTGTTCTCTGTTATCAGTCATCACAGCTCAAAGTCTTAAACATCTAAGTCCTTAAAGGGGACATATGAGGAAGAAAAAAACAAAAAAAAACGCATACACCCCTGGCTGCATGATCACATTCTAATCTCCCGAATCATTTACATACATATATATGGGATCTCAGCAGGACTTCCTACAAGCTGCCCGTTAATAAGCCACAGACGTCAGGTCTAGGGCTCCTTTAACATCGCCTGCTGGTTAACGTACACAGACCCCCTATTATTGAACCTTACGTCTCACGCACCACCGCTCCTCCTGCTAAGCCAAAAAAGGTCTTGCGGAGAGCAATATCTGGTGGTTCAATCTTGGATCAACCGGCCGTCCGCACAGAAGCGGCTCTGTTAAAGGGCTGAAACGAGCTGACAAGCAGTTATACTCTGCGCTCCATCAATGAACACTTTCATTGTGGGGGAAATCACGGTCCCAGAACGCTGCGCAGGTAATCTACAATCTGATAGGCTATTAGAAGGCTCTGGCTCGCTGACATTTCCTCCTTAATTAAAAAGCCACAGATTGGTTTTATCAGCGTTCCAGAATACTGACTGCTTCACTGTTTGCTTTTTTGTTACATTACAGTAAGACCTTATTAAAGGGACACAAAAAAGTCAGTTATATGCAAGGAGGGAGACACGCCGAGAAAGAGAAATTTACAAATATATAAAAAGGGGTTTTCCAGGCAAATACTATGAATGACTTGTCCTCAGGATAGCGCATCAATAGTTGATCGCCAGGAATCTGCAGCTCAGGATCTCCGGCGATCAGCTGATCGTGCGCCTTGCTATCAGTGCAGCACGGACAGATATCATCATCATCATCATCATCCGGTTGGAGCAGGTAGTCTTGAAATCAGTGGGAGTGAAGCTGCCTCAGACGTCTGGTTCTGACCCGGAGATGACATCCAACCCTGCTGCACTGACAGCAGGACGGATAATTAGCTAATTAACCATTGATGACCTATGCTAAGGTAATATTTGCCCAGAAAGCGAATTTAAGCAATAAAACTTTGAGTTTCAAGTTGATGGCCCCTGAAAGCTTCCTTATAGAGATGGGCGATTAATTTAATTCGCCAATTCAGTTAGGCATCTACAAATTGATATTTGCTCCGCCCCTTTGGATGGAGGGACCATCTGAGCCAGGCACAGGCGGTATCCAGATAGCGGACAATGAGTTTTGAGGGAGGCTGGGAAGCAGGACAGTGTAGGGGATGGCTGTAGAGTTAGGGCAGGTTCAAATCAGTGGTTCGCCTTTCGCAATCTCTTTCGCAGAGTTCAGTTAAAAAAAAAAAAAGATGTTCTGCATCTGCAGCATGGATGGAAACCAAATAGATCCAATTTTAGTCAATGAGGTCCATTCGGTGACTTGTTTTTCACAATATCGGTTCCATTAAGCTACTAAGCTCCATTTTTCTGCTTCCACAGTGGAGCAGGAAACCAGAACCCAGAGCAGTAGTGTGAACTAGCCCCGAGACTGCCATCCTGTATGCTTATGTTTGTGCTGCTGCTGTAGTGAGGTGATGAAGGGTCAGGAGGACACCGCTGATCTCCGGATCATCTACAGGATTCTACACGGTGGTGATGGCAGCTGCTGTGCGGTTCAGGGTGAGTTATAGCAGCAGGCTGAACTGTCATACAGATCGGGTCACGCTGTCAGTGGCAGACTCATTAGCTGAAGTGTAACCCAACCTGGATGAAAGCCGAGACTGCCGCTATAACTCACCCTGAACCTCCACAGCATGGTGTCCATATCAGTAATGACAGTGAACAGTTCTGGTCATTCCATTCGGGAGTTCTGACACAATGCGGTTTTCGGCACCTGTGACGTTACCCCCAGATGAGTGAAGCAGCATTGTGGGAAAGCTCCCCAATACCCCTTCTGGCTCGGATATTGTAAGCACTTACTTATCTCATCATTACAATCACGCACAGAGTTTAGTTAGTTTCTGACAACTCCTTCTAGGTGCTTGATTTTTTATTGTGTTTTTTCCATTTTACCCCACTAAAAATGTTTAAAACTTTTAGAATACATTATATGGCACATTAAATGGTACCATGAAAAACTATAACTATAACTCATCCTAAAAAAAACTAAGCAGCCAGAAAATAAAAAGTTATGATTTTTAGGAAATAAGAATGGAAAAATGAAAAAAAAAACTAGGGCTGCAAAGGGAAGGGGTTAAAGTTTTTTTTTTTGTTTTTTTTCAATTAAAGCGACCCCCTTGCTCCGGAAAAACAAGCGCTATGGCCGGACCACTTCTCCGACTTGATGCACACACTGCATTGGTAGTCTAAAACACTACGCGCCGATTGGTCACGTAAGCATCAGTTGACCATTAAAGCAAATTGTAGTGTCTAAAGGTACCTTTACATGGGCAGACTATCGGCCAAAAAAAGGCTCCAATGAGTGATTTCCAGCGATAGTTGTCCAGTGTGAGAGCGGGACCTGACTGGTACCGAGAGAGAAATCACTCATTAGCTGCTTGTCACTAGGTTTCAGCTCACTGAAACAAAACAACTGATTAGCAACATCTCGTTCCGTGTAAACAGGCAGTTGGTCATCTATAAACGACTGCCTGTTCATAGTGAATGGAGACTCCAGTGTGAAAACATCTTAGGGCTACTTCACATGGGCATGAGTATTTTCAGTCCATGAATATGCAGGGTATTCATGACCGAAATCACCTATTCCATGTGTATTTCGGCCCTACTGTGGGTTTTTTTGCACTCGGAAATACACTGCATATTCATGCATACAAAGGAATACCCAGAAGGACCCATTGTTTTGATGTGTAAATACGCAGTTTTCCTGCATATTCAATGAACATTTGTGCTGGCCCATTCCCTCTTATGGCCTAGTTCGATGCGCAATATGCACCAAAATAGGGTATTTAGCATATTTCTTCACGCAATGGGTGCAATCACATGTGTGTATTATATGGAGATGCACAGACCTTTACCATATGTACTATCAATATGCCTTTTTTATATTTTAGCTGACCATACCACACCGGTTTGGTTGGCAGCTGTGTCCCCCCCCCCCCCTATAAACATGCATGCTTGCATGGGCTGAGTATGCATGTTTATTTTAATGGAAAGAGGAAACATCTGCTGTTGAGACCCTCGTACATATCAGACTGACGACCTATACTGTCCAAATTAGAGAATGTAACATGTATAGCCAGCTTTAGATAAAAGTATTATTAATTGGGGGGTGTAAGTAGACAGCGCCAACTGTCAGGTTAAGTAACTTCTGAATTATCCGACACACATGACCGGCTTTACAAGAGGAATATGGGTAGAGCCAGGAAAGCGTTGTTACCCATATGCTCCGATGGTATCTGCTTTGTCAGCAAACCAGGCTTGACCTCTACTTGAGGCTTCCCCTGGAAGGGAGGGGGATTAGGGTCATCAGTGGGCAGAGTGAGGGTCAGGGCATTCTCCGCGGGTCGTGACCTCAGTGGGCCTCATCCGTACTGCTGACTGCCTCTTTATTTTGCTGAAAACGGCAAGCTTGTGTTTTTTTTTTCCTTGCAACCTGCATTTGCATTGTGAATCTTACAAAAGCACAGCTCCATAGAGATGCAGCAGTACTTGCCAAGAGACGTCAGTCTAAATAAGGAACAATCATTCCAAAACCATACTTCTCTCAACGGTTTAAAGCAGTTTTCTCAGAACTGACATTTAGGACACGCCAATCAGACTATTCATGTGGAGGTTCTGGTAATGTCATTTATTTTAATAGGGACCCTAAGTAGTGCTTAGTAGTTTCACGATGGTAGAGGGTCACACTCTCTGGGACCCTACAGATCTGTTGTGAGATAGGGACTGAATGGCCATTTAATTAGAGAGATCCATCTTTAGAACCACATCAATACGTTGTGCACCCATCCAAAGGTGTCAGAGGACCCAGCGGGTGCCAAGAACCCATGACACACACCACAAGATTAACTTTAAACAGGTAAGCGTGATATAAGGCTTATGTGAATCCCACCCCCATATCGCACTCCCCACCATGTGAAATCCCCGTGGATGCAAGGTGCTTTCATGTGAAAACAGCCTGCATCACTTTGGGATGCAGGGATCCTCCGACACGGCCATCACATGATTGTCAATGAATGGCTGTGCTTGGTTCATCAAACGCTGGCTCTGATTGGCTGAGCGCCGCTCAGCTAATCAGGGGCAGGTATTTTCAACTCCCTAACCAGAAAGAGATGCCTGAAGACAAGTTTCGGGGATTAGGGAGAAGACGCAGGGGAGCCGACAGCGCTTCTTAGGTGATGTATTTGGGGTGTTTTTTTTATACGCAGCTAGGACTTATTTTCAGGGGAGCGTTTATATTTCAAGCATCCCCTAACCCCCGAAAATCCTTGCGTGATTCCAACACAAAATCGCAATATCGCTGTGAGAAAATGCAGAGATATGATACAGACCACTGATGCAATATTGTTGCGATTTTCTCACAGCGATATCGTGTTGCCTTGTGAAACAGGGCTGAAGTCTAATCTGTTCTAGTAATCCTGGGGGGGGCGCACCAATCAGAGAAATATATACTGAGGTTAGGGGAAAGACCTAAATAATGGGAAAATCAAATCTAAGGGCTTATTCACTCATCTGTCATTTGTAAGCCAAAACCAGGAGCGGTTTTAAAAGAGGGAAGAAATGCAAATCTTTCCATTACACTTTGTCTGTTCTACTGCTGATTTTGGCTCACAAAACACATTGTGGGCTAAATCTGCACTAAATTTTGTGGCAAATTTTCACTGCAGGATTCACTCACTACACTGAAATGAATGAGTACTGCTTTAAAAATCTGCTACATTTCTACAACAAATAGAATATGCAAGTGGCAGGTAGAACACCACCTCTAGATCACCATCTATTCGTTAACTTTCTTCTGCACAAGACTAGCTTTGGTTTATATTCCTCAGTCATTGTTCGAAGGCTAGTTAAAAAGCTGCAAGAATGCTACCTTCTAATAGGTGGCGCTGTAGAGTCATTGTTCCATCTCCTATTTGCATATTCAAATTTCCCAGAGAAGCATGCATGGTTATACAAGTATCCTCACACTTCTAGGTGCTCTCCCTAAGGAGAAACTAAACCCCTCCGGACGCAAAACAAACAGAGCACACTGTAGATTTTCTGACCATCTTCCACTATTTTTCATTGTATGTAAATTGGGTTTATGAAAACCCCATTCACTTACATTGTAATGTACACACTGCAGTATAATTCCACAGCGATTCCTCTGTGTATGAATTCAATTCTCAATGATGATCTGCCTGTCTAAACAGGCTGAACGAGTGTGAACGAGAATCAGTTTGTCTAAAAGGGGCATAAGATGGGTGAAATGAAGAATGTAGGAGAGATGGTTTGCTCAGCAAACCTGGCATGCTGAGCAATTACTTGTTTAATGGGCCTGATGTTTATTGACGTGATGGGTAGTGGGACCCATCCCTACCTCTCCCAGTCCGGCACAGGACTTTCCTAGTTCCCCAGTCAGCAGAGCTGGTCACTGGGACACAAAAAAATCTACAAGCCCAAATAGTCTGGGTCAAAGCCTGGAAGTGAACACAAGTCCACTGTGAATTTCTGATTGTTTTCTGGCAAAAGCCACAAGCTATTGATAGGTGAGCAAAGCACTGTCTAGTTAGTGCCCAGCCGGGCAGGTCTTTTATTTCTGTTTATTGCATAAAGCTTGTGCACTGCAAGCGGCTGCTTCTCCACTGATCTTCTATTGCTGTAATAAAGGAAAGCTGGATGGACTTTATATGGACCGTGTGAACAATGGTGTCCTTGCCGAACCCCCAACATAGACATTGTTACATATAGTGGATATGAAAAAAAAATCTACAATGCCCTGTTAACCCTTTCCAATCCACTGTCTGCCATCTTCCTACATTCTGATTGAAGCTTGTACAGCTCCAATGTCAGAAGACGTCCGACAGGGCATTCATACCGTCTATTGCCAGCAGATGGCACTGTTGTATAACAGCAAAAAGAGAAAGCCTTTTAGGAAACCCTGAATCCAAAATTGGATTGGAAAGGGTTAAAATGCTGTGTTTTTGTCATGTTAAATCTGATATCATTCATCTTTGTCTGCTTCTTTTTTTTTTAATTTCATTTCCACCTTAAGACGACCCAGCCTAAACTTCCCAAAAGAGAATATTTATGTGGCCTCTCCTAAGCAGCTCAGGACATTGTTCTATACAATGTATATATAATATACATACATAGTTTCAGGATAAAGAGAAAGAAACAGCCTGAATGCAGATTTTATTCACACATCCCCACCAAATGGAGCTAATTTGATTTACATATTTGATTATTTGATGTCACTTGGCACCACTATAATACTTTTGTTTGACTTTGATCCAAGTTATAAATATTCATTTTGGATTCTTTTCATATTGCAGCCTCCCATACGGCAGCACATATATAAAAGCACATAGAGAGAAAGGACGTACCCGGCTGCTCCCTCCTCCAAGAAGGGAGGTATGGACCAGCGGCACAACAACATCTGCCGTCTCCATACAGATCGCTCCGCTGCAGCTTCACAAGCTACTGATTAAAATGTTAATTGTTATGCAGACGTTTAAGAGAAAACAAGAAGAGGCTCACAGAGATGGAAACGCATTTATAGGGAAGATTATAAGAGGGGGGATGCCTCTGAATAATGGCACGAGCCTTTATGAATGTCAAAGGACACAACTTTGTGGACCCATTTACTGCACAGCTGAATGCAATCTATTGCTTTCTGTTAGCAGCCAATCCAGTCTGAGGTGGCTGGCTCAGAAGAAGCCCTTTGTACAGTCATCTCAATAAGAAAACCTAAACTAAAAAGGAAGTGTGCCTTGTAACCCCTTGCCAATATGGCTACTCTGCCTTTAAAATGCTGGTTGGGTTGGGCTGGTTCACACAAGTGTTAAGGGCTTCACGTGGGTTTCCATTTCCCGGTTATGGAAGCAGGAACCTAGAGTTCCCACCCAAATGCCCCTATTTTATGATGGATCCCACTGACTACAATGGGGTGGTCATCCATCTTTCGTTATGCAGTTCAGCATTTGCTTGGCCAAGTAGTGTAGCATACTGCATTATTTCATATGGGTTTTTTTTTAGATGGACCTGCTCTGGGAGGCCCCAAACAGCTTCCGGCACAGATGTGGACCCACTACTTTGGGGATCTCACTGGCACAATCTCCAGCAATTGATTTTCGGCTGGTTTCACACAGTACAAGGCATGGCTATTGTTGAAAATAGCTGTTTCAAGCGATTATTGGGATGATAAATGTCCCGCGCAAGAGTCCCAATAGAATCAGACTGTTCCAATGGCTAAATGCAATAGTGCTGAAGTTCCTCATGGTCTTCCAATTACAAGTCTGTGAAGCAGTCCCATGAGGACTAAAAACCCTGAAACAGCTGTCTGTGCATGGGCTATGACTTTTCTTTCATTTCCTGGTCATTGTTGCAAGGCTTGTATAAAGAGTCTAACATTGAGTTTAGGTATTGCTGTCTTCCAGTAGGTGGCGCTGTGCATGTATTGTTTAATCTTCCTTATTTGCATAAGAGCTGATAAACATGCTACATCGTGCATCAGTGCTTACTAATGGACACAATGTCTCCCTGTGTAAAGGAGCCATAAAATCCCAGTTACCAGTCAAAGTTAAAGTCATTTTGATGCCATCCTTCAAATTCTAAGACTCAGAATAAAAGGCATCCTACTAACTGACCCTCAATGCTTTCAGTGGGTTAATCTGTAACACAGTTATCCCTTCTGTCACAAGTAATTGTGTATGTATGTCAAACGGCCGGTTAACCGCAGCTAATCCCAACCTTTCACTCCGCGACGACCCTGGAGGTTTCCTAACATTTCTAAATTTAAAGCCGAGCAAATTGCTTTGTGATAAAATACTGTAAATTTAACATGGCAACTACCTTACAAAAAGGAAAAAAGTAAAAAAAGCTTATCTACATACATGGGGTGTTTTAAAGCAACCGTAAGGTTTTAGGACAAAATCCTGTCCATGGACCAAAGGCGGAGGAGGGATATTAGCTGGAGCTGTCATCTGCTGTCCCTCTGATGCACCAGTTCTGGGTCCTGTTTGTTGGCCATCCAATACCATCTTCAGACACCCTAATCCCCACAGTGCACTGGAAGGGATAAGACTACCAATACACTGTGCCTGCTGTCTGATTGGCCAGAACTGCTCACAAGATCAGCAGTGGCCAATCAGAGCAGTGCACAGTGTGCATTAGATAGTCAAAAAATAGCTGCAGTCATCTTGGAAGGCCAAGAATGAGTCCCAGAAACGGCAAATTGGAGGGGCGTCAGAGAAGAACTATTACGGGTAATATACCCCCCTCCTGTCCTCGGACTGAATTTTGTCCTAAAACCAGAAACATCCATTTTATGCAAACTTGTATAACTCCTCGCCCTTCTACACCGCCATTCGAAGGGCTGTCGGCAAGTGTGCTCCAAGTGCTCTCAATGAAAAGCAATGAGCGGCTCACATCTCACAAGTGTTCAGGAGCGCACACATGGGCACAGCTCTACTTAAAGAAAATTTTTTACAGCTTTTTTTTTTACCGTATTGTTGGAGTCCCACCAACGACATTTATGGACATGTCATGTGACCTCCTTAGGTGGAAACCCCATGGCATTCGACATAAGGTTAGTGGGTTTATAGACATTTTATTCTAGGCATTTTTACAAACACAAAGACCAAAGCTATCCAGTGTTTGCAAGAAAAGTAAAGAGCAGCAGATAACAGAAGAGAAAAGACAGGAGAATGGCCACAAGGGAAGGCTCACAGGATGCCTGTCCGGGCCTGGCAGTATTTATACAAGTGCAGAACACCTGGGATGACGGATGGATAGACAGCGGAGATAATACTGTCTGAAGTGTCCAGTAAAGGCTTCCATCACACATAATAGATACCTGCTGGATAACATAACCGTCCAACACACATACACTACTGTAGGGTCAGCCAGCATTACTGGAGGCCGCACTCATGTCTCCAGTACCACAGCAAGGCTTGACAACGCTTACACAATGGAGGGGCTCATCATCTTTCTTTGATTACCCTTCACAAACAATGCTGAAAAGAGTATAACCCCAACAATGGCGCTGCTTTGTGAGGGGCCAATATTGGAAGCTCCTGACACCATCCAATTATGTCCAACAAGACTTATTGAAGAGTGAGAGGAAATATACTACCTCACGTACCCGATGACGACCGCAGTGAGGGTTGAAACAAGAACTCCATCTAAATTGAAAACTTGTATAAGATGTAATACGGCTTCTGGGCGGGGTTGACCCCTCATCATTTTTCGGTTCAAAATATACATTCAAACATAATGATCAATATCAGGAAACATTCAGATATCGAGTGCTAACCATACTACATCATATAAAAGTTTGCATTGGCATGGAATTTTTGTACCTGATGAAGCCCCCTGTGAGGGTGGAAACGTGTTGTACTATATTATTTGCTCAGATGGTTCAATAAATCTTATTGGACATAACTGGATGCTGTCGGGAGCTTTAAATATCTGTTCCTCATACGGCAGCACCATTGTTGGTGGTGTTCTACACTTTTCATCTTTACCAAGCGGGTTGGAGTGTTCAGAGCTACACCTGCCTTGTTCGTCACAGCTGGAGGAACCAATTAGAAGGGACAACATCCCATTTGTTCTCTGAGCTGCAGCACTTGTACCCTGTGCTCATTTCTGCAGGAAACAGACAGCTCCATTCTCACTGCAGTGGCCAGGCATGGTATTGCAGGCAGTGTTACCATTGAAGTGAATGTGAACTTTTTGTTTGTAATACAAGATTGGCCACTACAGTGAGAACAGAACAGAAATCAGCTCAAGAGATAAGCGCACAGGCCCGGCAAACAGCGGGATTCTGGATGAGACTCCTTCTGATCTACTATTGATGGCTTCAATAGTTTACAATTAGACAATACCTTTAAAGGGGCTGTAGATGAGAGCAACGTAGCTATTTGTTCCAGAAATAGCGCCCCACTTGACCATGGGCTGTGTGTGGCACTGCAGCGTAGCTCCATTCATACCAACGGTACAATATTACACAAAACCCATGGAGGAGAGCGACGCTGTCTCTGTAGGAAAGCAAACTTGTACAACCCTTTTAATCCTGCATCATTCTGAGCAGCGTTTAGATGTCTGGATGGCTTCACACAAGTATATCCCTCGTATAGTAAACGTTCTACACGTATTATTGTGTCCTTATCAGAAATGTCCAGCTGCTTAGATCAAATCCGCACTTGTCTCTTGCGGAGAGTTCAGGGTGAAGCTGGACACTCCCTATGCCAAGAGAATTAACAGATGGGCCGATGCCGCAACTTTGAAATAGAGGGTGGGATCGCCGAAAACATCAGCTGCTGGACTCTGCTGCCAATTTCACGTTACTGTCCACGATCCAGTTCATTAGTTTGTAAAGTGTGGCTCCTCAGGGCAAAAGTAAAATGTATCATAAAACCAGGGCTTGGCTCAGGGGAAATTACTTTTATATCCTAAAATCCTAGCAAATCCATGACGTAACTGCCCAGGAAAGGAGGTGAAAGAATTGTGTCCGTCGTGGAAAACAGAGAAGCCAGTCGTTAACCTTATCTGCTAAATATATTGTACGATTCACCATTCATATACCAAGATAGAGTCTTTTCATAGAGATAAAGCTTATAGTAAAGGGAACCGGTCCAGTTGTACGAGCACGAAAACTAAGTTTATAGGCTCATAGACAGGGTTGGGGATGAGGGGATTCTAATGCTTACCAGCCTTCCCATTCCCTGTCTGTCCTGAAAGCCATCATGCAATCCATGCATCAAACTCCTCTGTGCAGTCAGGGTGTGCATGCACTGTGGAGATGGGTCCAATGCCCAAACCAAGCCCAACTTCCAGGGTAGACAGAGAGGCCAGTAAGCATTACCACCACCCCCTGTGGCCTCTAGAGAGCGTAGTGATGCTGGTCAGGGGATGCCACGTATGCCTACCTGACCAGCAGCAAAGTGATCTCTAGAGGCCGCAGGGTAAGGGGTGTACTAACAGTGCAAAGAATTTGCAAGTTGAGGGAGCGTATTATAGCTACTGAAATCCTCTGTGGATACACAGCTTATTTCAAGTCTAAATCCGCAACAATGGTGCACATTCTAATGGTTTCTTTGGGGGAAATACTGCAGATTTTGCAGCAGAATTTCCCCACTGTGGAAAATCCACAGTATTGCTGGGCAATGACTGGGCAAGAGCATTCATCTGCCCGATCACCGGGCTGTGTGGAGATGCTGCTGAACATCCCACAAACCGGCAAATGCTCGTTCACCGGCTGATCGCATCTTTCCTACGGCACTAAAAATCATTATTGTTGCTAGCACACCATATAAATGGGGGATGTGTTGCTGGCAGCAATTAAACTATATAGGGGACATCCAATTATTTGCCCCTTGTACATCCTGAATCAGCCTGTGTAAGGCCAGGAAAACTAGCACCGATCTCAATGATCAGCAGTTATTACACGGGTCAGATTGACCCATTTAAAGAACCCTTACGCCGTCACTGGGATATCCAAATAACTGTTAAAAAAGAATAAAATTAAAATGGGTCATAAGTAGAGATGAGCGAGCACCAAAATGCTCGAGTGCTCGTTACTCGAGTCAAACTTTCAGTGATGCTCGAGAGTTCGTTTCGAGCATTTTTGTATATGACTGGTGCTCCGCTAAGGTTTTCATTTGTGAAAATCTTAGCAAATCACCAAAGTCATGTAAAAAACACAGAAATGGATAGGGCAGGCGAGGAGCAACATGCAGGGCTGCATTTCGGGCTCCGAGGTCTCACTATTAAGCCACAATAGTGGCAAGAGTGAGACGCCCCCCCCCCCCCCCCCCCCACTGTCAGCATAAAGATCGTTCTCCTCTGCCACAGCTGTGGCAGAGAAGAACGATGTTAGCCCATTGAATTCAATGGAGCCGGCAATACAGCCGGCTCCATTGAAAGCAATAGGCTGCCAGTGAGCGCGGGATGAATTTTCGGGAAGGGCTTAAAAATATAAGCCCTTACCTGAAAAAGAAAGATTTTTGTGTAAAAAAAAAATAAAAATGCAGGCATTCTCTTCAATGGAGCCGCTGCTGCTGCCGGCGACTCCATTGAAGACAATGGTCTCCTGGCACACCTGAATTCTTTTTCAGGGAAGGGCTTTACATATAAGCCATTCCCTGGAAATGAATTAAAAGTGATTTAAAAAACAAAAAAATAGATACTCACCTCCCTTCAGCTGCTGGGGCACAGCTGCGTCTTCTCCTGCTGTCCCCTGCACTGTGGTGCTGAACTGCTGTCATTCAGCTGAGAGCTGCCTGAGCCAGAGGCAGCACTCACTTACTCATTCATGAATGGGTGTGAGTGAGAGCTGCCTCTGATTGGTCAGGCTGTGACCAATCAGAGGCAGCTCATTCAGCAGGCGGGGATCTTAAATCCCCGGCTGCTGAATACTACAGAGAGCAGTTCAGGAGAACTGCCAGCTGGCCGCAGCTGAACTTCGTCTGCCGGGACCAGGTGAGTATATATTTTTTTTTTTTTTTTTTTTTACACATTTCTGGATGAATTGCAGGGAAGGGCTTATATATTTAAGCCCTTCCCAAAAATTCATTGTGCGATCGCCGGCAGCCCATTGCTTTCAATGGAGTTGGCTGTATTGCCGGCTCCATTGAATTCAATGGGCTAACATTGTTCTGCCGGAACAAGGTGAATATATTTTTTTTTTTTACTTTTTACACATTTCTGGATGAATTTCAGGTAAGGGCTTATATTTTTAAGCCCTTCCCGAAAATTCATCCCGCGCTCGCTGGCAGCCCATTGCTTTCAATGGAGCCGGCTGTATTGCCGGCTCCATTGAATTCAATGGTCAGTGCTCGTTTAATCGAGACGAGTACCACGTGGTGCTCGTCTCGAGTAACGAACATCTCGAGCACCCTAATACTCGAACGAGCATCAAGCTCGGACGAGTATGCTCGCTCATCTCTAGTCATAAGCTAAGGATAACATCTTTTTGTTAGAAGGACTCCTCTTTGATAAGCTTATCGTAGGGTGTCCCACAGCAAAGATCTCATGTAGAGTCGATACATGTCGAGCAGAGTCTGCTACCTCTTTCATCCTTTTTCTCTACATCAGTCAACATTCGTAACCGTCTGCTGCCTTATATGCCCACTTGGATAAGTGCTCGTTCACATCTGTGTTAGGGCTTTCAGTCTGTTCTGTTTTTGGAACAGAAAAACAGAATTAAATATTTCCCCTTTCCCCATATTGAATAAGATTAAATAAGAGTTTTTAAAAAAAAAAGCGAAAAGCTCTCGGCTTTCCTCCATTGTGTCTATAAAATATAGATATATACACACACACACACACACACACACACACACTATATATTTATATCTATCTACACACAACCACAAAATAGTGCTGTATATTGCACCATTTGTCCTGTTAAAAAACACAATAGGAGCAAACTGCAAACTTTCTGTTTTTGACATCAATGAGAAAAATGTTTAAAGGAGATGTCCCGAGGCAGCAAGTGGGTCTATACACTTCTGTATGGCCATAATAATGCACTTTGTAATGTACATTGTGCATTAATTATGAGCCATACAGAAGTTATAAAAAGTTTTATACTTACCTGTTCCGTTGCTAGCGTCCTCGTCTCCATGGTGCCGACTAATTTTCGCCCTCCGATGGCCAAATTAGCCGCGCTTGCGCAGTCCAGGTCTTCTCCTGTTCTCTATGGGGCTCCGTGTAGCTCCGCCCCGTCACGTGCCGATTCCAGCCAATCAGGAGGCTGGAATCGGCAGTGGACCGCACAGAAGAGCTGCGGTCCACGGATGCAGAGGATCCCGGCGGCCATCTTCACAGGTAAGTATAGAAGTCACCGGAGCGCCGGGATTAAGGTAAGCGCTCCGGTGAGCTTTCTGTACGTCCCTGCATCGGGGTTGTCTCGCGCCGAACGGGGGGGGGGGGGGGTTTAAAAAAAAAAAAACCCGTTTCGGCGCGGGACATCTCCTTTAATCTCATTTTATTGCAGTTTTTCTGTTCCAAAAAGGGAACAGACAAATGTAAATACCTACAACAGATGTGAACACGCTCTGAACACACATGAGCACATGTATCTTTGGCACTAGTATTGTAATCTTCTCCTGTAAAGGTTCCCATTGACCCTGGTAGGGAAATGCACAACTTGAAAGACATCTAAAGCATTTCAGTGGTGCACCCTGGACAAATGTAGAATAGAAAGCTGGAGCTACATAATATGACAGGTCTGATTTAACAGCAAGGTCTCATCTCTGGGAGAGACTCCGGTCTTTACCAAATTGTGAGGGCAAGGTCTACAATAAGCCTCTTTGATAATATGACACCAAGCCAAGACACCCAGCCCTACAAGAAACCCCTGCAAGCCAAACCGCCCACCTCTACAAGAGGCCTTTGACAGGGTTCCCTGCAGATGCAGCCAATTAACTGACACAGTTAATCCGATTATCTGGCAATCAGGCAGCCCAAGAGGCTAGTAGCGCCAGCCATGACTTGGGCTTCTCCTGGACGATGCCTGTGAGACAAGTCCTGCAGTCGGTCTATGAGAGCGCTGGGAGCGGTCTCCGCACAGCCATCCTGAAATAGCTGCCTCCTACATCTCTAACAGCGGCAGTCTCAGGAGACAGGATTTTCCAGCTCGAGTAAGAAAAAGAATAAACTGCCACACTTAATGTAAAAATACTAGGAGGTGAGAAGTAACCGGTATTGTTCGAGGCGGATTAAACAGTGTTTACTCTGACAGGTAGTTAATAAGGCATTTATAGCTCATGAAGGTGGAAAAAGCTCACATCATCTTACTGCTAGGGCTTATCTGAAAAAAGAAAAAGCAACGTGCAACCTGTTCTATTTCCACAAAAAGGATACGAGGCGTTCCTTCCGTCCTGCAGACCAGGTAGAGGCAGGCAGCTATAACGTGCGTCATCTTTCTACCGCGGGTCAGGTGCTTGCTGACGGCCATTTTGAAGAAGTTGAAGGCGGTATCCAAGCAGTGTTTGTTGAGTTGCAGCTGGACTCCCAAATTATGGATCTGTCTCTTTCCTGGAAGATAAGGGAAGACGTCAGTCACTGCACATCACTATAACCGCACAAAAGTGCATTCATCCGGCAGAACAGAGCAACTTAAAGGGAACCCACCCCACCTGTGAACACCATAAACTAAGTTGTGGTGTCGGGAAGGAGTCCGGGGATTTACTTTCTACACTTACCTGGCTCCCGTTCCCACGCTGTCACCCCCTGACATTTGGTGCGTGAATAGTGCAGCGGACTCCTCTCTGCAGGCTGTACATGAGTACTCCCATTGTTCTCTATGGAGTGTGTGTGCCCAGTCTGCAGAGAGGAGTCCACTGAACTGTTCGCATGCCAGTTTTCAGGCGTGACTGCACAGGAACGGAGAGCTGGGCAAGTATAGAAAATACATCCCCAGACTCCTCGGAATCTGCCCTATGAGCAACACTACTTAGTTTGTGGTGTTCATAGGTGGTGACAAGTTCCCTTGAACCACTTCATGTCCCAGGATGTACATTTATGTCCTGAGCGTGCAGGGTTTGTATAGAGTGGGATCATTAGCCGATCCCACTCAATACACAGTAAGTGCTGGCTGTCTTTGACATCTGACACCTGCCTGCAATAGCTGGGATCTGCGTGAATTGAATGAATACCTGTGATTGGTTCATTGAGTGCTGGCTCTGATTGGCTCTCGAGCGCAGCAGCTCAGCCAATCAGAGGCAGTGCTTCCTGGAGGCAGGGATTTTCAAATCCCAGACCAGGAAGAGATGCCTGAAGACAAGTGTCAGGGACCTGAGAGAAGACACGGCGGAGCTGACAGCGTTTCTTCGGTGATGCATTTGGTTTTGGGGTTTTTTATGTAGCTAGGGCTAATTTTATGGCTTTTACAGTAGGATTTCCTACTGTAAAAGTTACATCGCACGAAAACCACATTTTCATGCGATGCAACACATACGAAGGCTCCACAGGGAAACAGGGGCTACAAAACATCGCAAATGGCAGTAATATTGAGCAACCCACAATTTATTTATTTTTTCTCACCATGTCGCAGGCTGTAAAACATCGCTAATGTGAAGGAAGCATGGGCTTCACATACACACGATTGGTAGTGCTGTCGCAATCCAAGAAAATAGTGCGATTTTGTCGCTGTGTGAAACTGGCCTTATACTGGTAAGACATGTTCTTTAAGAAGCCCCACATCTCGGTCCTGCTCAGTATAGCTTCTTGTTTTCTTTTACTAGAATAAAAGGTAGCGTTGCCAAGGCACTGGGAGCTTGTAAAGTTTTACTACCGTGAAGCCAAGAATGCGGCAGGAGCAGTGAAGCAGTTTATGTACAATAAAGTTCTACTAGTAGAATCAGCCCTGAACGTGAGCGGCAGCTTCTGCATAGTATAGTGTAAACCTAAATATATGGCCCTTGTACTTCTACACACCCTTGTACAGTCATACTTGAGATAACAATCCCTCCCATAGGAAATAGCCGTACTATTAGAGATAGTCAGGCAACCAGCAGATCAGGATCTACAGGTAGATCTCCATCAGGTCCTGAGTAGATCACAAGCCCCGCCCTCAGGGCACTTACCTCCCTGTGCAGTGGGGAAGAAAAATTGATTTAAATCAACATTGGTGATGTAAACAAGCTAGATTAAGGTATGCCCAACATATCGCTGTCAGAAGCCTTTAATTAATAGAACTGCTAACAGACGACTCCCTTTAAGTGGTCACTGGCTTCTCAAATACATTGGAGCAGATTTATTAAACTGTATTAGTTGCCCGAAATCCTAAAATAAAATATAACCTTTATTTAATTTTATTATAAAATCCTACAAGGAAAAGTGAAGGTTTCATAAAAGAAAACTGAATGTGTTCAGATGATGTATTTACTTATACGTTTCTTCTCAAGCAGTCACACAGGTATAATAGTGGTGGACTACTATAGTTGTCACAATAGTGATATTCTGGTAACTATGATCCTTGTTGTCCCATTTAGTATCAGACAATATAGAAGGAATCCATATCGATTCCGTTATACATCGAGCTCTAGTCTGTCAGGCTCAACGCGTTTCCTCGCTTACGCGATTCATCAGGAGCAAAAGTATCATACAGATAGAAACCGATAATTGTCAAGGATCGTACACTCAATTATTTATGCCCAATTGCAGCATAAATTTAAATTAAGCGTATTGAGTGTATAGAGATAAATTACAAGCGTTTCGTACTTCCCCAATAAAATTTGAGTGAATAGCGCTATGTAATGTAGAAATCATCTGATCATCTATACAATTGATGGAATGCAAATGGGATACACATCCGCAGGCAATCTTTCATCAGTTGGATATGATCTGCCAGTGCCGAGATCACGGCTATGAAGGGTCCCAGAACACAATGTGTCTGAACGAGATGAAAGTTGACAACTTCCTAACCTCACTTTCTGACCCTAATATCTGAAGGTTTACGTTCCCTCTTAAACCCAGGAGTAACAGCAAATAAACCTAGCCTATTATCCCTATCTATGCTCAGGCAAACAGCACTAATCGCTGGAAGCCTGGCTACAGAGAGTGATAAGTAAACCAAAACAAAAAATGTCAGATAAATCTGGCAGCAGCTCCAGCCTTGGTTGTGGGATATGTCCACGGATTTATGCCGTGGGAGTACTGCGATTAAAAACAATAAAGTGCCTGCTGGTGATTGCGGCTAGTGCTGCTATATTAATGGAGACCTCCTGTGGCGTAAATTTGCGGCAAATAGAACATGCTGCGATTTCCTGCTGTGGAAATCTGCGGTAGAATTCCGCATGCGAGCATTGGCAAGCTAATATGTTCAATAGAACCTAATAGTTGCAGGAGTCACGAGGATTCCGCTCGTGAACTTCACAGCACAGTGGCACGTAAAACCCCTCCGAAGTCCGCTGCATATCACTGCAACCACTCCTACAGTGCACTTCTTGTACGTTATAATACGCGCAGTTTCGGCGTTCGTGGGCTCCCCGGCAGCCTTGGGACACGGATTTGAATATGGGTGGTCATCAATCATAGAATTAATGAACTACAAGTCAGGGAAGATTTTAGGTTGTTCCTCATTACTACCTGTGTGTGCATAAACAGTTGATCTGCAGGGGTGCTGGCTGATGAACCACTACTGATCTTTTAATGAGGACCTAATTTAAGGATACAGCATCAATTAAAGGGGTTTTCCAGCAGTATGAGAGTTGCTCTATCCCTAGGGGCCTGACCTGCCCATGCAGTAATTACTCCGCTCATTGGAATAGCTGCCACATAATGCTGCACTCCCCCAAGTCTGTGGCCAGGCTCTGCTTCCCTGGGCATTAACAGCTGATCACAGAGATGGCTTTGTGAAGTGTCCCTTCTAAATATCCATCTATGTAACAACATCAAGAAGTTTTATAAAATGGAAACGTTTGATCTCTTGCTGCTTTCTTCATGACCTTGGAAGAGGGAGCGGATACTTTGCTGCCTGATATTAGCAGTACCAAAGTTATTTGTGTCTTTCAGTATAAATATTTTCCATTGTTTGTCACTTTGAGTATGTGTTGCAGCTCAACAGACCTGTTTTAATATCTAAACATCTTCAACGCTTGAAAGGTTATGGAATTTGTGCCGAACTATATTTACAGTAATAGAATGTTATATCGTAGCAGTGATACACAAATGAGATCCACTTAGTAGCCGGGTCAGGAGCCCCTCCGTGGCAGTGAGTCCCTAAGGTCAGGTATCACAGACCATTTTTGGTATTCTTTGGGCTGCTATAATTGGCCCTCTTTGCTGCAACAAACACCATTGGGGAAATTAGGGTGCACTGTGTGTTCCAGAACAGGCTACGGCTGTCCTATTATGGATCTGTCTTGGCTCTTTTACAGATGCTTTTGTGACCTGAGGCTAATCTCTTATTTTTGTAGCTCTATTCTTTTTTTCTTAGTTACAGACCTATTGTTATCACCGTGATCCTTGGCCTAACTATTATCGCTCAAAATCCGTTCAAACAACCGAAAATGAGCGATCATGCACTTTTCATCTGAACAATGATTTTAAGGGGAACTTAAAATCAATCGTTCAGCCGCAGAGATTAAGTATCTCTCAACAAACCGCATGCGGTGTTCTCCATGGTAGGCGGGACATTACATTGTATTCTGCTGGCAGCTCCTAGGAGAACAATGCAGCTGTGAGGACAGCGGGGCATGTGATTAGTCACATGCAGGGCTCTGCAAACAGCTCCTGGAGGCCCATTTACATGCAAATGAAGATGATAAAAGTGTTAATGGACGTTAGTGTCCATTAGCCTTTTATGCAAAAAGATCGCTAAAATTTTCAATTTTCAGTAGTTTGAAATCATTGTCTTTGCGTGTAAGGCTTGGTGCACACAAGCTGTGTGTTCGAGTTGTGTGCGAGACGCTCGGGCACTATTCGTGTCTGGCAGCACACGCACCCAATTTATGCAGAAGCTGCAGATTTACATGCATTGACAAGTTCAGGTTCTCGTCCCTGAAATTGATAGGAATAGGACATGCCATGGTCCATGTGAAAAAGATGTGCATGTCCTTATAAGCATTCAGTAAGGCCGTGTAAGGTCTGTGTATTAGCTTGGACAGCACTAGGCGGGGCGCCTAAGGAAACGACTATCTTCGTTCATGGCTTGACAATGATTTATCATCTGCCATGTAAAAGAGGAGGCAGAGACTTAACTCCATGTTAATTTTTATAGTTGTTGTAGGACAGCTTAACCTCTTAATGACCTACGACGAATATATCCATCAGGGGTTGTGTGAAGCAGGTTTTGGAACCCACCGCCACTGTTGAAACCAGCTCCAATCAGGGTCGTTTAACAGTTTAAGTGGCACGGTCAATGCTGACCAGGGTGTCTAAATAGCTGGCCAGAGAAGGAACCCTTGTGGGTCGGCAGCCAGCAGTTTGTTGAGGCAGTCTGGGAGCCTTGTGAAAGTTTGTAGGTCTGCCATGGATCTTGGTCGTCTAAGCCCTACCTACTACCATGTTTCCCTGAAAATAAGACCCTGTCTTACATACATTTTTGCCCCAAAAGAGGCACAGGTTCTTATTTTGGGGGTGATGTCTTATATTCATCTGTCAGGCGCCGTCCGGGTCCCTCCCGCTTGTTCTGTCGGCTGCTGAGGACAGAAGCAAGAGCAGCAGTGAACAGGATGGTGCCTGCTAGATAAGTATTGCTTTATTTTTAATAATGTGTAGTTAGGGCTTATTTTCAGGGTTTGGCTTACATTTCATTTTTAATGCAAGTATATTACAGAAGTGAGGAGACTGGCGCAAGCTATTGGATGAGCATAATTTGTCTGAAAGGTTACTGCCCCATTAAAAGAAACAATTAAAAAAATAGAACTCCTTCCACAAAACACAAGGCCTCATATGACTGTTTATGGAAAAGTAAAAAATCTAGCTTGTGGAACAAACGGATGAGAAACAAGTCACAATAGCTTAAGGGGTTAAAAGCTTGTGTAAGGCTGGTTTCACGCGAAGAAAATTGTGTGAGATTTGCAGTTTTTTGTTGTTTTTTTTGCCAGCGGCATGTCCTATCTTTGGGTCTTCCCTCAGAACACTTTGCATCGTATCACCTATTTTTTTCAATGGGGCTGGCACAGCATCGCACGAAAACACCTGGCACCTGCGGAGACCTGGCACGTTGGCAAGTTCACGGCCGATATCGCACTCGCCTGTGTGAAATTAGCCTAAGGGTTGGAGTATTAGATGTAGTGGTGTTGCTCCCTGCTGCCCCACTCCAGCATACGTTCACCCTGCCGTAAAGGGGATATTGGTCATATGACTGTGATGTGTTCTGCTCACACGTATCTATAGCACATTACGGACGTCTGTAATCTCAGGCCAACGCTGAAGCCCCTGACGTTGGTCAGATTTTGCTGCCATTGATTTGAATGATGTCTGATCAGTCTCGCCTGACTGAGTGCTGAAGGTGTTTCTCTAATGGCCACAGACTTCATTAATATTACCTTCTCACGTGGATCCGAGACGCATCAGCAGATAATTCCTTGCAGCCCTCGGGTCACACCGTCTGCCATCATCATGAATTGTTTCACAAGACAGGAAGTATGATTTAATTATCGGAGGTAATAGATAGCACAGCAGATTAAATAGGTTCATGGACAAGGATGGAGAAGAATGGAAAGCCAAACCCCCTCAAAGGTTGTCTTAGTGGTGTTACTAATCGTATAGTCATATTGTCTGGAAACACTGTAACCTTTGACTCATGTCCTCAGGGCACGACTTCCAGGCAGCATGCTGATCACATCCAGCCTGGCTTATTATGTCTGTGCCCCCTCTGCCACTGGCTGTATTACAGCTACACCGATGCAATAATTCTGGATTGTATCTTACTCTATAAAACTGATTTATAGCAAAGAGGGAATTCTCATTCTGCGGTTGCAACACCTTCGTTACCCTTGTAGCAGTGAAGGACTGCAAACCTTTATTACACTAAGCAAAGACCACCATTGCCACCTTTGTTGCACTCCTGAGGTCGTTTGTTTCCGCAATGTTCAAGAATTGTGCCCCTCTCATACAGAAGTAGTCTGTGTGCAACCTGTAATTTAGGTGGATTGTGGGGAATATTTGCATTGTTGCACAGTGAAATTGAAGTACAATTTTCTTACCTGGACAAGTTTTTGAGCAATTTGCATGTAAAAAACTGTTACCTACGGGTTCATTTAAATGAATAAGCCAGAAGAGATCTCTGTGTGCTTCGCCTCCATTCAGCGAGCGAACATCGCTCCCATGTGAAAGCGCAGCAGGGATAATCGCTCGGACAGCTGTTGGGTGCTTCAAGGCCCATTTACACGCAACGATTAGAGCTCAAAATTCGCTCAAACGATAGCATATAAGTGCTAATTGTTGCGTGTAAACGCTACCATCGTTCACTCTTTGGCTGAATGATCATCGTTCAGCCGGAGAGAAGATAACAGGGACCGCATGCTGTGTTCTACATGGGAGTCGGAGATTACATTGTATTCAGCCGACAGCCTATGCGAGAACAATGGAGCCGTGTGCAGAGCTCAGACCACTTGTTGTGATCTGCAAATAGCTCATGGAGGCCTTTTTTTACGCACAAATGAAACTGATAAAGGGTTAATGGACATTAGTGTTCATTAACGCTTTATGCAAAACGATTGCTAAAGCTGTCAATCTTTCAATCGTCTTGGCATGTAAATCGGCCTTAAGTGCCTAACAGTTGTCCTGTATAATAGGTACGTTAAGGCCTTGTTCACACAATGTGTAATCTGTGTCCTTAAACACCTATTCACTAGAGATCCCTTTCTGGGTACAGTCACACATAGGGAATGGGTGGGGTTTTCTGCAGTGGAAAATTCACACCAAAATCGGCGTCACATTTCCCATTGCGGATTTTGAAGCAGATGTCACCCCTCCAATTGTAATTGTATATTTTTGAGCCTTTTACTAGTTTAACTTCAGAATGCAGTGTTTTTAATTTTTTTTAATAAATATACAATTCATTCTTCTATATGTAAACCTCTGCAAAAATACTTGAATATGCAATCCTAAAAGAATTACTAAGTGGTACACTAGGAGAAATTGTTAGGGACATCGGTATTATTGTATCGCCCCTCCCAGTAATCCGTCAACCTGATCCACGAGCTGGGAAGGCACACCGTTTGACAATCTTTCTCTTTCGGGCAGATTCCCCTGTCTGTCTCCCTAATAATTGAGTTCCCCACTACCAGGACCTGTTTAGCCTGCCCAATGCTCCTATTCCCATTCTTACTGAAGCAGACATCCCCCTGGCGGTCAGAGGCCATGTCATACTGTAATGGCGTTCCTCTCATCTGCCAACTTTGCAAGCTTGTTGGTGTGCCGGTTCAGAACTCGCCTCCTTGGATCTCTTCCCTCTACCCGTTCTTCTGTCACCCAGCTAGCTGCCTGATCAAATGATCGTTTGTACTCCCATGCTACCATCCACCCCCCACATCTACCCTAGCGAGTGCATGCCCAGCAGCATTGTCAATCATGAGGCACATTGTAAATGGGGATCGTAAAGATAGATTAGATAAAAGTAAAAAAATTCACACACAAACAGCACACCAAGAATAGAACAAACACTGCATTGAGGTTTATTTTACTGCATCGATGCAGCGCGCTCGGTCCCGGTACCCTCCCAGCCATCCTCAGATCTGTGGGTACTAAAAACTTCAGACAACCCCTTGGTTGCCTTAATACGGTTCATTATACTGACCCAGCTTCACACATTCCTACACTTTGATTTGGAGTAGCATTTCAATAAAGGGTTAATTTACACGGGTGTATGTGTAAATCAAATCAGATAGCACACTCTCCAATACCTGCAGGTCTGTGTTGGTTATAATGGGCCTATGTGCTGTCAGTGAAATACATGGACAACAAATGGATGGGAGATATGTCCTTGTGAATGAGCCGTAACGTGTTCGTTATTCTGACTGAAAATTAGCTTTAATTTGCATATATAAATAGTCCTTAAATATGAATGACTCTCAGATCTGCACAGCTCATACAATTTTCTTGCTGCCTAAGACGAATCCCAGCACAATGTCTAATAAAACTATTTATAAGGGAGGGGTGTTAATCTGCAACATGTGCATTCATCTTAAATTGGAAAGAAAATGAGAATAATCTGTGCTAAGATTACCAGCGAAAGCTATTTGTAAGTGCATACCGGGGTGACCGCTCCGCTCCCAGAAGAAAAGAATCTAATTTTAAAAGCATCTATTTTTAAGCCACAACAACTGGATCTGACTCAACATTCCTCGGGTAACTTACTGGATCCAGCAAATACAAAGAAATCCAGCAGAGGACAAAAGAAATTCCTTCAGCTCTTAAATGATTTGTGGAGATGCCACCTGCCGGGCACAGAAGCATCAGGCTCCTGCCACCGCTCATGGCCTGCAGAAGTCATCAGAAGACCGTGGATTTGGTGAAATCCAGATTGCAGGGGTCTGGTTTAAGTAGGACTGCGAGATGTCCAATGGAATAAAAGGTCTGCGAGACCTCTAATGGGATCTGCACTTGTATATAAAACTATTATTTATTATATGCACTGGTATTTAGGTCATATCCACCCATCCAGATCACAAATACTGCCTGAATCCAGTTGCGTTCAAGGGTCTGTACAAGGCTAGAGTCACACACAGTACGTTTATCCGTTTAGTCGGCGCTGACTCTTGGACACTTTATGGATCCGCCCTTTTTACACGGTTCTGTTTTGTACGGCTTCATTCAGTTCGATCATTAATGTGTTGGCGTCAGCTTTGATAGCATCCAGCCAACGTGTTCTTTGGCAGGCAGGTCTTCTTTTGCCGCTGACCACTCCAAGCATTATCAATATTTCTAATGAATTAGCTTGTATTATGTGGCCAAGATATGAGAGTCTGTTTTGTCATTTTGCCCTTCAATGAAAACTTTGGTTTGATGCGGTCTAGGACTATTTTCTTCGTGATCTTGGCAGTCCAAGGAATTGATAGGAGTTTCCTTCAGCACCAAAGTCTGAAGGCATCAATCATCCTTCAGTCCATTTTCTTTAGTGTTCAACTTTCACAGCAGTAAGTTGCAATTGGCAAGATGATCGAGTCGACTATCTGGTATTTCGTTACCATATTTGTGCCTTCAATTTTCCAGCTTTTGACCATACTTAACATAGCGCTGCGACCTAGTGCAATTCGGTTTATTTCGGGTCTTAATTCTCCATTGTGGTTGATTTTCGATCAGAGTAAGAGGAGACCTTGAACTGCTTCAATTTCTTTATTGTTGATTTTTCCTGTACGGTTACCGGCTGTTGTCATGATCTTCATTTTCTTGATATTCAAGTACAGGCCTGCTTCTTCACTTCCTTTTTTAACTTTTAGTATCGGTTGTTCAAGATCTTCCTGTCTTTCTGCCAGCAAGGTTGTATATCTCAGATCATTGAAGTTTCTTCCACCGGTCTCGACTCCGATGTTGGATTTGTCTAAATTGTATTGCCTCAAAAATCTGCATACAGATTGAAAAACACAAGGGATAAGATGCAGCCTTAGCATACACCTTTCCTGATTCTGAACCATTCCATGTTACCATTGGAGATCCTGACCGTAGCCTCTTGGTTCGCATATAAGAACTGTATATGTTGTCCCAGATGTTCTGAGACTCCCATTTGTCTTAGGCCTGGCCACAGCTTGTCCTGTTCAGTGCAACTGAAGGCTTTGCTGTAATCACTAGGGCATATGTACATCTCCTGGTACTCCCAGGCTATTTCAATAATACATCAGAGATTTGCAATTTGATCTCTTGTTCCTCTTTGTGAAAAACTGTCTTGTGCATCTGGGAGCTCCCGCTCCACTATCACAGCCATGCGTTTTTGCATAATCTTCAGTAGGATTTTTCTTGCATGTGATATTAGGGCTATCATGCAGTAGTTTGAGCATTCTCTTGGGTCGCCTTTTTTGGGAAGTGTCACGAAAACTGGCCTTACCCAATCTTCTGGCCACGATTTGGTTTCCAGATCTGTGCTGTTAGCATCTGGACTGGCAGGGGTTTGAGCAGCTCAGTAGGTATACAATCGATTCCAGGGCTTTCCAATTTGGTAGTGCCCATTCAACTTCATCCTTTCAGGATATCAGGCTCTAATTCTGTTAGTTCTTCTGTTTGCAGTTGATGGTTTCCATGATCATTGGCATCCAGTTCTTCTGTATATTCCTGCCAACTATGCTTGATTTGTTTAGGATTGTGTAATTTCTTGTCATCCCGATCAATGAGCATGAGCCTTTTTAACATGAGTGAAGAGCTCTCTGGTGGGCCCTTTTTTGTTTGCCTCTTCCGATTTCATTACTTCTACTGCATAAGCGAGAGTCAACAAATCTCAATGCTGATGCTGCTGTTTTTCTGCGATTACAGGAACAGTTTGATTTTGGCAACAAGCAGTTGTTGGTCAGAACCGCAGTCTGTACCCGAGAACGTTTTTGTGGCTAGAACTGAATTTTTCCACTTTTGGGAGCACTAAATGTAATCGATTTGATTGCGGTGAACTCTGTTAGGAGACGTCCAGGTGTACAGACGACATTTTGGTCGCGCGATCAACGTGTACATAAATCATTAATCAGTTTTCTTGGCAAAATTGTAAAAGCCAGTCACCGGTATCATTTCATTCTCCAAAGCCGAATTTCCCTAAAATTGGCGTTTCTTCTTCCGCGACAATATTTGAATTGAAATAGATGATGATGTAAACAATGGGCATTTTGGGGATTAGCTGCAAGCTTTCTTGGATGTTGGCATAACATTTTTTGATTATTTCACACAAAGTGCTTTATGGTAAAAGGACACTTTTAAACAGCATTTTTATTACTTCTAAGTAAAGAAGCATCAGAGGAGATGCAAGTCTGCAGGAATTGATGAAAAGCTTTATAAATAGTGTGAATGTTCGGCACTTTTGGTAGGTTTCTTGGGTCAATGATGCTTTTATTGAAAACACAGTACACTCTAGATTTTTTTTTTAAACCCACTGTGGATGTGCTGAGGAATCTACACAAAATTATCATCATAGTTTATACAGAGCAGATATGTCCCTTGAGGTAGGGTACATAAATGGATTGGAGCCAATGAATGGGGATAATCCGTACGCGGATACATGGCAGCTATAATGCAAATCCACGGTAAACTGTGTGGATTTCTGCTTCAAATTTCCACTGAAATCCACTGAATCCGGACGGAATTTCCGCGGCAAATCCGCCTCGTGTGAACCCAGCCTTAGGGCTCATTCACATTGGCATAGGCAAATTTCAGCCCATGAATACGCAACGCATTCCTGGGCCAATTGACTTTAATGGTCTATTTCAGTCCGTAATGCAAACATCATTTTTCATGCAAACGAAAATCCCATGAAAAATACACACATGAATAAATTTACTGAATTCTATTAGGTGTGTAATAAGGCATGTATTTATGCTCATGTGAATGAACCCTTAGGGTATAGCAGTAGAACGTCCACTGCAGCAGAAAAGCCACTGGGGATTTTGGTGCGGATCCGCAGATAACACGCAAAAGGTAAAGTCCACGCTGAACATTTGCAGCATAAATTAATATACTGTGGATTTTAAATCTGCACAGCAGGTCAATATACTGTGGATTCTTTTTCCCCACAGCATAAGGGTCCATGCGCACAAGCTTTTCCATCCAATTTTCAGCCACGGGATGTCCATGTGCTGCGAAATGCACTCAAGTAACTCGGGCGCAACGTTTTACCAGTCCATGTACCCTAAGGTAAGGAAAATCTGAAACAAACCCACCCCTGTGAGCCTAACCTTAACCCCTTAGTGACCAAGCCTGTTTACGCCTTAATGACCAGGCCAAATTTTGCAAATCTGACATGTGTCACTTTAACATGGAAAAACACCAGAAAGGTTTTGCATATCCAAGCGATTCTGACATTGTTTTTTCGCCACATGTTGTGCTTCATTTAGGCGGAAAAAATAGACTGATAGAATTTGTGTTTATTTATTAAAAGCGCCAAAATTGGGAAAATTGACAAAAAAAATCGTCATTTTTTCACATTTCCAACTGCAATATCTTAAATATGTGCAAACATAATATAGAAATTTTTGCTAAGATTTATATTTCCACCCGTTTACTTTATTTTGGGCGCACATTGGAAAAACTTTCGTTTTTTTTAAACCATTTAGGAGACGTACAAATTTAACATTACTTTTCAGCATTTTGAGGAACACTATTTTCCTGCACCAAGCCAAGATTGGAAAGGCTCATGAGTGTCAGAATAATAGATACCCCCACAAATGACCCCATTTTAAAAACTACACCCCTTAGTGTATTCACTGAGGGGTGTCATGAGTATTTTGACCCCACAGTTTTTTTTCAGGAATTAATTCAATTTAGAGGAGAAAAAGTAAAATTTTTATATTTTTGCAAATCTGTCATTTTAAAGACATTTTTTTCTATAGTTTACATGAAAATGAGGATTTACACCCCAAAATGGATACCCCTATTTCTCCCGTGTTCAGAAATATACCCATTGTGGCCCTAATGTTATATCTGAGTCCACAGAGGGGCCCAAAATGAAAGGAGTAGTCAAAACAGAAATTTTGCTTGATGTCCTTTTAGGCCCCATAGCACACATGTAGAGTTCTTGAGCGCCCAAAACCATAGAAAACCCCCACAAGTGACCCCATTTTGAAAACTAGACCCCTTAAGGAATTTATCTAGGGGTGTACTGCATATTTTGACCCCATAGTTTTTGAATAAATTCAAGCCAAGCAAAAGGAAAAAATTGTGATTTTCGTTTTTTCGGCAATTGTCATTTTAAAAACAGCTTTTTTTGTACAGCACACATATGAATGAAGACTTGCACCCAAAAATGGATACCCTTGTTTGTCCCGTGTTCAGAGACATACCTATTGTGGCCCTAATCTTATGTCTGGATGCACAACGGAGCCCAAAATGAAAGGAGTAATCAGTGGCTTTCAGAACATAGATTTTGCTTGAAGTCCTTTTAGGCCCCATTGCCCACTTGTAGAGTTCTTGAGTGCCCAAAACCATATAGAACCCCCACAAATGACCCCATTTTGAAAACTAGACCCCTTAACGAATTTATCTAGGGGTGTACTGTGTATTTTAACCCTAGAATTTTGGAATAGATCTAAGCAAAGCAAAAGGAAAAAAATACGATTTTCATTTTTTTGGGCTATTGCGTCAATTTAAAAACAGGTTTTTTTGTACAGCACAAATGAAGACCTTCACCCCAAAATGGATACCCCTGTTTGTCCCGTGTTCAGAAACATTCCCATTGTGGCCCTAATAGACTTACAGGACACATGGCTAGGCCTACAATGAAAGGAATACCCGTTGGATTTCAGGGTACAACTGAATAAATTCCAGGCCCAATTGCCCACTTATTGAGCGGCCAAAACTATAAAGAAGCCCCTCAAATGACCCCATTTTGAAAACTAGACCCCTTAACAAATTCATCTAGGGGTGTACTGCGTATTTTGACCCCACAGTATTTGAATGAATCTAAGCAAAGCAGAAGGAAAAAGTTACGATTTTCAATTTTTTGGGCAATTTTTTTAATTTAAAAAGTTTTTTTGTACAGTGTACATAGGAATGAAGACGTTCACCCAAAAATGGATACCCCCATTTGTCCCGTGTTCAGAAACATACTCATTGTGGCCCTCATCTACTTACAGGACGCATGGCAAGGCCTATAAAGGAGGGAACACCCGTTGGATTTCAGGGCACAACTGAATAAATTCCAGGCCCCATTGCTTATTTGTACGGAATAAAAATTGACTCCCTAAAAATCCCCCCCACACACACACTCTGCGCCGGCCACACAGGCGGTCATGCGCAGAACACCTTTTTTGTTGTTTGCATTTCCCGAACCCTCGCTTAGCGATGACGCGGGTAACAGCAGCCCGTATACAACGTAGTTGCGTATGGGCTGCGGGTATATCCGTGACCACGGAGCACAATAGGCTCTATGCTATAGATAGCCGCGGTAAAATAGAACCTGCTGCGTTCTCTTTTCTGCGAGTGGATTACATAATTCCAACCCACTAATGTGAGCGGAATTGTGTAATCCAATGCGATTGATCTGCGTATTACCGCGGATCAGACGCATGCAGAATCCGTAATTCCTATCCGGTCATGTGACCGGCGACCGTTCAACGAGACCACCCGTCACTGCTCTAGGCTCTCTGTGACCGTTGGTCGCTGGGAGCAAGGAGATTTTAAGTTTCCTGGGCTCCCCGACTCCTGCGCATGTGTCCAGCATTTTGCTGGCAATCGCATGTGCAGAATTCTGGAAGGTTCACGAAGGAGGATCGCGTCGGGGTTCAAATACGCAGGCCTCCGGCAAAAAGTTTCATCTCCTCTCACCGATCGCATCGGTGAAGGGAGATGAAACTTCAAAATTTTTTTTTTTAAACTTTTACGTGATCGCCATTATTGGATAATGGCGAACACGTGACCAGGAACCACTCACCGCGGCCCCCCGTGAAATCTCCATGCTCTTGGCTGCGTTTTGTAGCCAGGAGCAGGGAGAATTTAAATTATCCTGGGAATCCACAATTTTTGCGCATGTGCCCGCCATTTTGGCGACGGGCGCGTGCGCAGAAGCTGGGGTAAGGTCCGCGGATAAATCCGGGGGGCCTTATGTGCGTACTTTCATCCTCCCTCATGGATATGATCCGTGAGGGGAGATGAAACGTAAGCTTTTTGAACTTTTTTTTACTTTTTTTTTTTTTTTACTTTACATGATCACTGTTATCCATTGGATGACAGCGATCATGTCCCCGGTATAATCTCTCTGCTCCTGGCTACACATGAATTTCCCGGGGCTCGAGCCCCTCTGTGCACGCGCCCGATGTCAATCATCGGGCGCGCATGCGCCGAGGGAGAGTTCGGGTCCCGGAACACCGGGGACATCGGCGGACCTGAGGTGAGTATTTTTACCTCCCCTCATTGATCCGATCCATGAGGGGAGCTGAAACTTTACTTTTTTAAAACTTTTTTGCACTTTTCCGCGATCGCCGTTATCCATTGGACACCGCGGTCCCCGCTGATATCTCCTGCCTCCCGGCTACCTACAGGAGCCGGGAGCCAGGAGATTTTAAATCTCCCGCGCCGCCGGACCTTCTGCGCATCGGCTGACGTAATGCCGCCTGGCGCGCATGCGCAGAAAACCGGCTTCGGGGCCCGGAGCGGCAGGAGAGCGGGGAGCAGTGCGGCAGACCTCGGTGAGTATTTTCAGCTGCCCTGATGAATCCGATCCATCAGGGCAGCTGAATCTAACTTTTTTTGTACTTTTATTTACTTTTTTGCGATCGGCGCTATCCGCTGGATAGCGCCGATCGCAATGCCGGGGGGGGGGGGGGGTCCGTACAGCCTGGGATGACAGCTCCATGCTGTCGGCTACCTGCGGGCACCAACAGCATGGAGCTGTCACATCCAGAGCCCGAGGGGCTTTATTCTTTGCAGGACACATGTTTTTACGTCCTCAGAGAATAAAGCCCACTTCGGGAGGACGTAAAAACACTATGGGCTGGTCGTTAAGAGGTTAAGGGCTTATGAGACGAGCGTATGCGTAAATACGTTAGCCAGTACGGAACATGTTTTTGCATGAATGAAGTGTGGATATGGCCAGAAACAGGCTGATACATCTGTCTAAGCAGATCAAACACTTTTTTTGCAATCAAAATGCTAGTTCACAAGCTTGCAAGCCTTCCTGTCCAACAGAATGGAAATTAAATGCCTAATTAGCGCCAGCTGTCTTCTTTTCCCTCTATTGTACGCAGGGCAACTCCTTCCCCCTCCCGGTTTTTTAGCTGCCATAGAAGTCTATGGCAGCTTTCTGCATAACACGGACTAAGATAGAGCAGGTCCAATCTTTTTGTGTACAGGAAATCGCAAATTGGCGAGTGCAATATCGGGCTGCGATTCATGGCCCTATATCGCACTCGCCGTGTTAGCCTAAAACAATATGTTATCCCTCTGTGAAGTTTTCGTGACTCAATAGAAACAGCAGGTGGCTTGGTATTGCAGCAAAGTTCCAATTGAAATAAATGAGTACTCAGTCTGCAATACCAAACTACGCCACTGCAATGGGAACGGAGCTGTCTGCTTCTTGCAGAAATCAGCTCAGTGCACCAGTTGAGCACACAGCTAACCGGTGGGGTTCCAATGTGGCAGACCTCCACTAATCTACCATTGATTACTTATTCTGAGGCTAGACAGTCAATAGTTTTCAACTGGACAAGATCTTTAACCTGTTTTTTCTACTCTTTGGTGACCAAAGTTAAAGCAGAATGAAATGTCAGTGTCCGCACAGTGCAATAAACCCTCATTACCTACAGTGATCTACGGTTGCCTGACTGGCAGGACACCACACAGGGCATGCAGGAGGATCGCTGATGGCCATGTCAAGGAGCCGTTTGTTGCCCTGTAATAGGTTGTCAGTATTACATCTGGCTGTGTAAGAAAGCAATGCTCTTTACTCCTTCCCATCATGTCATGCCCAATTAGCAGCACACAAGAGCAACTATTCATTTATAAAGTACTGGAAGCAGAATTGTGCTGAGCGGGCAGTTCCTGGCAGATGACGAAATGCTGCAGCCTCAGCCCCAACCAGGAGAAGGTAAATATGGCAAGTATACAAGAACACAACTCTCACAATCAGCTACCGGACCACGATGTCAAATGGATTTACTGCACTGGGATGTGAGAGGAGCATGTAGCCCCCTGCTGGTCATATGAAGAACACCACACTACTTACTGATGGAAACACAAATAAATAGTGGCCTCTTGGACCTTGTTCACACACTGGAGCTAGTCAGGTTTTTATTTCTGCACTTTGAAAAACAGCAATCAATTTACCATTGAAGAGAAAAAGGTTTAGCAAATCCTAATCACACGGTGCATTAACCCCTTCTCGCTGCAGGGCGTAAGTTTACATCCTGGCAGCCTGGTACTTCCCGCAACAGGACGTAAACTTACGTCGGGAGCCGGCTGTCAGTCACAGCCGGCGTCCCGCTGCAACAGCGGGGGGGCATCGGAGATGCGCCCCCCGCTGTTAACCCCTTCCCTGCCGCGATCTAAGTAGATCGCGGCAGGGAAAGAGTTCACAGAGGGAGCGGACTCCCTCTGTGTCTCCGGCCAGAACTCGCGATGTCATCGCGAGAGTACGGCCTGTCACCATGGCAACAGGACGCCAGACACTGGCGTCCTGTATTGCCTATGCCTGAGATCGCTGTATAAGCGATCAGGCATGGCAGAGCAGTAGCTCTGCCATGCCTTATGACAGCGATCATCAGGGCAGTGGTTAAAGTCCCTCAGAAGGACACAAACAGTGTAAAAAAAAACTAAGATTAAAAAAATGAATTTAAAAAAAATGTTAAAAAAAGTGTAAAAAAACCATTTTTTTATGCTTTTTCTCAGATTAGCATAAAAAAAGTTTTTAAAAACTCCACATATTTGGTATTTTCGTGTCCGTAACGACACGTACAATAAGTTGCACATGCTTTTGACTGTGCATGGAAAAAAACGCTAAAAAACTGAGGCAAAATCCTAATTTTTAGCATTTTGCCTCACTAAAAACGCAATAAAAGTGGTCAAAAAAGCCGTATGTACCCCAAAATGGTACCAGTAAAAACTACAGTTCGTCTCGCAAAAAATAAGCCCTCATAGAGCGCCGTACATCAAAAAATAAAAAAGTTACAGGACTTTGAATGCAGCAATTTAGAATAGAAAAAAGATTTCCAAAAAAAAAGGGTTTTTATTGCAGAAAAGTGGGAAAACCTAAAAAAATGTAAGAATTTTGGTATCGTAACTGTACCGGTCCGCAGAAAAAAATGGAATGTCTCATTTATGCTGCATGATTAACGCTGTAAAAAAAATCTATGGCAGAATTGATGCGTTTTCTCTCCCTGCTATCATAAAAAAAAAGTGGCACCGATAAAAACTACAGTTCGTCACGCAAAAAACAAGCCCTCATACGGCCGCGTCCACGGAAAAATAAAAATGTTATGGCTTTTGATAAACGGAGAAGAAAATCCGCCAAAAATTGTTGCGTCCTTAAGCCCAAAATAGGCCGTGTCATGAAGGGGTTAAAAGGGGTTGCACAAGAGTTTCAGAAATACACCTTCTAAATCTCCGGATGCTCCTGCGGTCCCGGCTGGTTTATGGTTATTTGCCTGCAGTGATGTCGGTCGTGCATGTAAGTGACCGCTGCGAACGATAAAAGGCAGTAGGTCAGCGCTGGAACAGCGGTAGATTTACCGGGCGATTAATGGGGTTTCATTTTTTGGTTGTAGGCTGGGTTCACGCAGAACGGAATAGCCGCGGAATTTCCGTGCGGAATGTCCGTACAGCAATTCCACCGGCGGATCCTAATCCCAGGATCAGCCAGCAAAGTGGACGAGATTTTGTTAAAATCTCGTCCGCAAACTGCGGCCAGGCCACGCGGAAAACAAAGACGCAGCATGTCAATTCTTCTTTCATTTCCGCAGCTGCCTCTCTCCTCTCTATGGTGAGAGATAGCCAAAAGCAGAAATGCACTGCGGCCCTCATGATTTTTTGGTGCGGTCATTCCACGAGATTTCTGTCCCGTGTGACCCCAGCCTTAATGTTATAAACGCATTATTAGGGTAGATTCAGACGACCATATATCGGCTCGGTTTTCACGCCAAGCTGATATACGGTGTCCTCATCTGCAGGAGGGGGTGGATGGAAGAGTCAGGAGCAAGAACTGAGCTCCCGCCCCCTCTCTGCCTCCTCTCCGCCCCTCTGCACTATCTGCAATGAAAGGAGTCGGGACAGGGGCGGGGCTAAGTTCCGTGAATTAGCCCCGCCCCACCCCACCTCTCCTCATTGCAAATAGTGCAGAGGGGCGGAGAGGGGGTGGGAGCTCAGAGCACTGCTCCTGGCTCTTCCAGACTCCCCCCTGCAGACAGAGACGACGTATATCGGCTGGGCGTGAAAACCGAGCCGATATACGTTTGTCTGAATCCAGCCTTATACTGCTGTTGGGTTTATTTCCTCAACTCCCAATTTCTATAACTAACAGTCACATGTGAATGAGCTCCAAAAGCGTAAATTTAAGGCCAGACTTATTCAGACGAGTGTATGCATAAATATGTTCGACTGTACAAAAGATATTTTGGCATGAGTTAAGTTTGGAGATGGTGGGAAGCAGGCTGATACGTCGGTGCCATCAGATCGATCGTTTTTTTTGGCGAATGAAACGCCCGTTCACATGTGTAACATCCCTCTTGTGGAATAGAGTGGCAAATTAAATGCCTAATTAGGGCAGCTGTGTTCTTCCCCCTGCGTTGTATGCAGGTAACTCCCTCCCCTTCCCTTTTTTTTAGCTGCCATAGAAGTCTATAGCAGCTTTATATGAAACACGGACCAAGATAGAACAAGACCCATCGTTTCACGGACAAAGATTTTGTGCGGAAAAAACACGTTCGCCTGAACAAATTTATTGAAATCGAGGGCATTGCTTTGTCGCGTTATGCTTGTGAGATTTTCATGTGCAGAAATGCCTCCGCAAATACGTTAGTCTGAATCCTGCGCTGCTTGGGAGTAAAGGCTTAAAGTTTTTGAATACCTCATGTGAACAGGAAAATCAAATCAGATTCATAACGTTGTAAAAACAATAACAAAAAATAGAAGACAAAAAATCCGGGAAACTGCAGAGAGATTTCTAACCTGTGTATTCAATATATCAAATGCCGATGTAATTGGACCCCCTAATGACCAATGCTACAGCCTGCACATTGCAACCTACAGAATTCACATGGCCAAGCTTTGCTAAACATCCCAGCTTGCACCTTTGGCAACTATGTAAACTGTCAGGAGAATTTTAGTACTTAACATTATGCACAATATATGTATATATAGAGGATTTAAGAACGCAATCCCTGTATGTAAGTAAGTGTGCCATCTCCATACTAATGTTAGAAATGTGAAACTATCTGTCTGTCACCTTTTCACGGCTAATTTGGTGAAGCGATTTTGATTAAACTTGGCAGGGAGGTGGGCTACATTGTACCCCCAAAATTTATAGGGTTCTCTAGGGAGCGTGGCAAGACAGATTTATTTGGTGATGTGCATGCGCACCTCCGCTCTGCGGCGAGGTGGAGGGGAAGGGGGCACATCATAAGCTAAGCATACACAAACGGGCAGACACCTGAGGGCAGACGTTGTGGCCGCACATATGTGATTATTAAGCTAGCAGGGATACACATGTTGCCCGAGATTAAAACTTGAACCAAAAAGGCACATTAACATGGATTGAGATTTTAAAGAAAATCTGTATTGCCCAAAGCAACCAATCACAGCACAGCGTTTATTTTACCTCAGCAGTATAACAAATAGCAACCAATCACAGCGTAGCTTTTACTTTACCTAAGCTGAGGTTAAAATATGGTGTTCCAGTCCTATTAATGCGTAATCTTGATGCGGCACACGATTACAAATTACACCCCTGGGGCGAATTATTGTAAGGGCCATTATTATGACTGGTATAGCAAATAGGACAAAGTGTTTTAATTCCACGCATTCCGATAATACCTACGGATTTGTCTTTTCAATTCAAAAGGGTGCAATTGCCTCCCAAAAAAGCATTTGCGATGATGATCAATAAGGTTTAAGGGCAAACACTTAAGGTAGCAGGTGTACATTTAGAACAAACATGGGCAACTGTATGGCGTGCTCATATGTATACAGCCCACAAAACCTTTATATCCTAGCAAAAGATGACAAGACCAAAAACGTACAGAACTGTGCAGACAGGGCATATTACAGTTACATTCCTTTCACCATTTCAACTTTTTACGTTTCAATTTACAGCAAAACAGATTAGATTAAAAAAAATATATATATAAATTCCATGCGGAGAAAGTCACAGGTAACAAACTAATCTATATTGCTTTTGGCAATACATGCCTCCCCAAGAGGCTGCTTCAACGTTATAGAACAAATGTCATGTGATCTATATGGAAATACATGGGCTAAAAAAATGTTCCTAAGAAAGTTTTAACACTCTCTCAACAAAACAAAAAAATGCAGAGAGAAACAGAAGAAAAGATCTACGTACCATTCTGTAGTGTTTGGGCTCGAGATTCCTTTCCCAAATTTGTGTGAAAACCACCAACAAGTGTGGAAGATTTACCAAGACCTAGAAATATTGGAGAAAGAGAAAAGGTTAGTGAGACATCAATATATGGACGTCATAACTTCCCTTCCATCAACTATACTAGGGCTTATATGAAATGAAATCACCCTGAACTCAGTCAGTACTGGGAGATTCTCATGAAAGTGAAACACAGTGGGAAAAAGTTGAAATCTGAATATAAACACTGCCATCTAGTGTACAATAAATAAACTGCAACACCTCTCAACAAGCAGGCTGTAAAGCTGCCCATGTACATAGGATCTCCTACAGAAATGTGATTGGTCAGATCACTTGAACATTACGATCTTCTAGATGTCACGATGAGGCAACACTGGGGAACAAGAGATCAGGCCAGGTGGAACTAAACCTGCCCGATGCATGCTTCCTAGGATGGCAGACAATCTATATCAGATTATTGGCAGATTTGTCTAATGTATATAGGTTAACCCCTTGAGTGGCACGCCCGGAAATTATCCGGGACGAGCTCCACTGCCGATAGTGATATAGCCCGGAAGATTTTCGGGCTATGTATCACTATGGGAGCTGCAGAGCACAATGCCACAAGCTGTGACATTGTGCTCTGCCTGCACAGTCCCACAGAGAACAAATCAAGGGCTTTGAAAAACCAGCAGAAGATATTGCCGGTCTGCCGGCAATCTCCTGCTTCTAAGTCTCCTGCTTTGTTTACAGGTTGCCATAGAGACCATCGGCTTGTAAGAAGCAAGCCGATGGTCTCTGTGGCAGGGAGAGCTGGTGCTGGGCTGTCAGAGAACAGCTAGGTACCAGCTGTTACAGCAGAGATCAGAGAATACCTCCGATCTCTGCTGTGTTAACCCTTTACATGCTGCAGTCTATGTGACTGCAGCATGTAAAGGGCTGTCACTGCAGCATGTAAAGGGCTGTCACCATCGGACCCCCGGAATGTGATCAAGGGGTCCTGATGGGTCCCTGTGGAAGTCCCCTAAAGGGACAAAAAAAAAAAAAAAGTAAAAAAAAAAAACAAAAGTAAAAAAATTATAAAAAAAAAATTAAAACACTTGTCTCCCTTTACTTTGTAAAAAATCAAAAATAAAATCACACATGTGCTTGAGACGCAACTGCAAAATTAGTTGTAATTCTATGATTAGACCATTTTAAAAAACCTGCCCTGGTGGGTCTGACAGGGTGGTAGGAAACCCGCCACTCAAGGGGTTAAGAGCCAGAGAGCTTTTTGCAACTCTGAGGGAGATTTATTAAAAGAGTTATTATACGAAAAGAGGTTATGTCCTATCCACAGGATTGGGGATCGCCAACAGTGGGGTCCGACCACTGGGACCCCCACTGATCATGAGCATGGGAATCCCAAAGATCCTACAAAAAAATGGAGCAGCAGCATGCTCAAACATGAATCCAATCATTCAAGCACCTTCAGGACCCTCGTATTTGATGGGGGTCACAGCGGTGAATATGGGATAACTTCCTTCCATGGGAAAACCTCGTTAACCCCTTAGTGACCAAGCTTGTTTGCACCTTAATGATCAGGCCAAATCTTGGAAATCTGACATGTGTCACTTTAACATAAAATAACTCTGTAAAGGTTTTGCGTATCCAAGTGATTCTGATATTGTTTTTTCGCCACATGTTGGGCTTCATTTAGGGGGTAGAAATAGTTCGATAGAATTTGTGTATACATATTAAAAGTGCCAATATTGGGAACATTTTGAAAAAATTATCGTTTTTTCACATTTTCACTGTAATATATCAAATATGTGCAAACATACTGTACAAACTTTTGCTAAGATATATATTTCCATCTATTTACTTTATTCTGAATGCACATTTGAAAAAATTATGTTTTTTAACCATTTAGGAGACGTACAAATGTAACATTACTTTTCAGCATTTTAAGGAACACTTTATATTCTTGCACCAAGCCAAGATTGCAAAGGCTCATAGGTGTCAGAATGATAGATACCCCCACAAATGACCCCATTTTAAAAACTACATCTCTCAATATATTCACTGAGGGGGTCAGGAGTATTTTGACTCCACAGTTTTTTTCCCCCCAGGAATTAATTCAATTAAGGGCTCCTTCCCACGGACAGATTTCCGCCGCGTACTACGTTGGCCGCAGCTATTAGGTTCTATTGAACCTAATAGCACAATGCTTACGGTGCGGAATTCCACCACGGAATTCCGCACCGTAAAACCACCCATCCTCACCCGCGGCATGCTCTATTTGCCGCGGGTGTACGCGCGGATGGCTTCCATTGCAGTCAATGGAAGCCGTCCGTCACGCTATCTTCCGCTGTAGCACAGCGGAAGATAGAGTGAAACCGCTTTCCCGCCCACCACCAGCCGCGTCACGCGGAACGGAGGACACCGGATCCGGAAGTATTGGGGGTCTCTGGGGGGCGCCGTGACGGGCTCCGCTGAGGAATTCTGCGGCGGAGCCTGTCACGGCCGTGGGAAGCCGGCCTTAGAGGAGAAAAAGTAAAATTTCATATTTTTGCAAATATGTCATTTTAAAGACATTTTTTTCCCTATAGTTTATATGAAAATGAGGATTTACACCTCAAAATGGATCCCCCTGTTTGTCCCGTGTTCAGAAACATACCCATTGTGGCCCTAATCTTATATCTGGATGCACAACGGGGCCCAAAATGAAAGGAGTAGTCAGTGTTTTTCAGAACAAAAATTTAGCTTGAAGTCCTTTTAGGCCCCATTGCCCACTTGTAGAGTTCTTGAGCGCCCAAAACCATAGAAAACCTCCACAAATGACCCCATTTTGAAAACTAGACCCCTTAACGAATTTATCTAGGGGTGTACTGTGTATTTTGACCCCACAGTTTTGGAATGAATTCAGGCAAAGCAAAAGGAAAAAATTGTGATTTTCATTTTTTTGGCAATTCTGTCATTTTAAAAACAGCTTTTTTGTACAGTGCACATAGGAATGAAGACGTTCACCTCAAAATGGAGCCCCCCGTTTGTCCCGTGTTTAGTAACATTCCCGTTGCGGCCCTAATCTCCGTAAAAAGTGCCGCACTGTGAGTCTCCGTAAGCTTGCCGAGGTGTGGCGGTCTCACACAGAAGACTCTCAACAAGCTGTTCCAGGAACTGCATGAAGGCGAGCGTTCCCGGGGCTTCTTGTAAATTGCGTGTTACAGGTAGCGATCTGAATAAGGCCGGGCTTACGCAGCCATAGGTGGAATCTGCTTGCGGAGGCCAGCTGTGAGCCCGGCTGTGACCCTGCGTACGGCCACGTAATGTACTGTGCATAACTGCCTTATTACACGGGCGGTCATGCGCAGTACTTTTTTTTTTTGTTTGTATTTCCCGCACCGTCGCTTAGCGATGACGCGGGTAACAGCAGCCCGTTTACAACGTCGTTGCGTATGGGCTGCAGGTATATCCATGACCATGGAGCACAATGGGCTCTATGTTGCAGATAACCGCGGTAAAATAGAACCTGCTGCGTTCTCTTTTCTGCGAGTGGATTACGCAATTCCGACCCGCTAATGTGAGCGGAATTGTGTAATCCAATGCGATTGATCTGCGTAATACCGCGGATCAGATGCATGCGGAATCCGTAATTCCTATCCGGTCATGTGAGACCGACCTGTTAGAGCGCTACCTTTTTATCATGTGACCGGGGACCACTCAACGAGGCCACCCGTCACCGCTCCAGGCTCTCGGCGACCGTTGGTCGCTGGGAGCAAGGAGATTTTAAGTTTCCTGTGCTCCCCGACTCCTGCGCATGTGTCTGGTGTTTTGCCGGCGGTCGCATGTGCAGAATCCGGGAAGGTTCATGGAGGAGGATCGCGTCGGGGTTCAAATACAGAGGTCTCCGGTAAAAAGTTTCATCTCCTCTCACCGATCGCATCGGTGAGGGGATACAAAACTTCAATTTTTTGTACACCAAAACATCGCGGAGGACCCGAGGTGAGTATTTTTACCTCCCCTCATGAATCCGATCCATGAGGGGAGGTGAAACTTGTGCTTTTTCTTTTTTACTTTTTAAACTTTTTTGTGATCGCCACCATCCTTATCATCAGGAATAACAAAGGGATTGTCCAAAACAGACAAACCCTTTAGCCTATCTAGTCGTAAGGCCCATTTAGACACCATGATTAACGCTGAAAATTCGCTATAAAGCCATTTCTTGAGCAATAATCGTTATGCCTAAACGAGCGCCCATCGTGCACTATTTGTTCATCGCTAACTTTTAGCAAGCTAAAAGTCAACGACCAGCCTCGTCAGCGCCACGCACTGAGTTCTCAGCGGAACACCGCCAATAGTATTCTTTCAGCTGGTATCCCGCTCGGAGCTCTCAGTGATAGCGCTGAGAACAAAGCAGCTGTATGCAGATGACAGCACTCCCATTGTCTTCTGTATTAAGCGTCCGCCTTCATTTACATGCTAATAAACTCTTAAGTAGCTAATTAGCTACTTAAGAGCTTATGCAAAGTGATCGCTCAAAACTGTCACTCAAACTGCCATTTGCGCGATCATCTTTCCGTGTAAATGGGCCCTTATCCATGATTCTGCAGGCATAATGCCTTGATGGGTCAGTATCTGCCCAAGCTTGCTTCAACGATTTACATTCTGGAAGGGGTCATTTTCAAATCAGGCTAGTATATAGTAATGTAGCGAATAGCAATCACCCCAAGGCATTACAGAAGCTCAGCTGTCAGCCATGTCTTTGTTCACAGTTTCCAATATAAGGCCGGCTGCACACAGCCAAGATTTGCATTGCGGAATCTGGAGCAGGCGTCCGCCTCCAGATTCCACAGCAAATACCTTCCACAGCATGCTATGGAAAAAGCAGCATTTTCTTACACTAGCGGAAATCAATTGCGATTTCAGCTCACAGAGGAGAAATCAAGTTTCTGGCTCAGGGGTGTTCTCAGCACTGATCAACAAGTCCCTCTCATAAATGCACAGAAACTAACCCCCCACCCCCATCATCTCCCATTTCAGAGGCTGTGTAGCATAACCACTCCCACTCAATATTACACAGCTGTCTCTCCATCCACTCTTCTTCTCTGCTGATAATTTTCTCTACTCTGTCGTCCTGATCTTTTCCAACATTCCCGGCATGGTCATACAGCCCTCTGTAATAGCTAGGTCGAAAATCAGTGAATGCATGTTCACAACACGGGAGCGGGCCAGGGGAGGAGCTAATAAACAACCATTCAGTTTACTCTCAGTGAAACAATTTGCTAGGATTTCAGGTCTGCGGTGCCTTGAAAATTAATACAAGCATGGAAATCAAAACAGAGTTTCTTAAGAAAAACCAATTACAAAGATTTAAATTTCAAAAATACTGATTAAAGAGAGGAAAACAAAACGTAAAGGTGTACATTGCCTTTAACGTGTACATGGGCAAAATAGATCTGTGATGTGATATAACCAATGCCCCTTTAATTCACGAGACACACAACTTATGAACCATTACTTGTCAGAGTCCCTCTGATGGAAGGTGCCTTACGCCACAGATAAGTAGGGTCTCAGCGCCCGAATCCCCCTGACCATGTCTAATCTACATCTGACCCACGATGTTTCCAAAAAAAGAAGCCCCATTGCCGACTATGGAAACACAGGGCAGTTCTTACTCTTGTATACATGGCTGCACTTGTGAAGACTTCTATATAAGCAGCGCCCGCTAGTCTATTAAGCATCCTGGTTCAATAGTGTCCGTGTTGTAATGGCAGAATGCCTGGCAGCCGGGGTGCGCGATTGATTTCCCGTCCAGCTGTCCCGGGTCTGATCAAGGTGCAGATTGAAGAGGTCTTCCAACTTCAATGACGGGAAAAGCTCAGAAGTGGATATTTGCTTTGCATAATAATGTCACTAGCAGGAGAGCGAACGCCTCGCCAGCCGCCTGCACCGCCAGAAACATGCATTTTCTGACATTTATTGATTTTCCGCTTATGTCAAGTTGCTAAGAGCAAATCCAATTAGAAAATGTAAAACCAATTCCACTCCTATTGGTCACAGGCCGGGGGAAGCGACAAGCGGGGGAACAACATGTAATATTCGGTTAGAGACAATGCTTTCTGTCCAGGTCACGCTCCGTATGGATTGTAGTAGTAAACAATCATAAAACTAAATGGCCCCTTCATTAGGTTATTATATTATATATTGGATATTATACGCAACATGGTTCTTGTTCAACTGATCGGGATCTGCTCTCATTGCTTTCAATGGGGCCGGCGCTGCTACCGCCCCACTGTAAGCAATGGGATGAGGGCAACCCCCACAGGGATGCATGAAAACACCTCGCATCCAGTGAGAGTGAATCACAGCCAGGTATCGCTCTCACCAGTGTGCAGGAGCCCTAAAAACTTCACGACTGAGGGCATACGCATACACCCGTGACCACTTGGAAGGGGGGGGGGGGGGGGGGGGGGGCCTGGGACTTGCTCTAAAACCTACAACAGCTTAGCTGGAGCTAGCGTGGTCTACCACAGATTTATGCCTATTAAGACCTCCCTGTGACAGGGCTTAACAGGCTGACGTAAAAAGGACAATATACTGCAATCTAGAAGTATTCCGGTATATTGTACTAACGGACTAGCACATCGTCGAGTTCCCTAGTGAGACAGGAAAAAGATAGAAAAACGTACAAAAATATATATATATGGTCTAATAAAAATGTTTGATATAATAAAATAATAAAAGTTCATTTAAAAAAACTTTTCTGTCTGTCACAAAAAAGACCTAGACAATAACTTGGTATTGCCACAATCCTAAAAATCCAAACTACTCAAATATTGCATAATTTATCTCTTATCGTTCCTCTAATACACTACTGTACTGAAGTATAGTAGTGCATTAGAAAGCCTATGACCCGCATAGGTCACCATAGCTGGCAAACCTGGAGGTTATAGCCAAGCCTCTGGAGACTATATTGAAGCCTCCGGATGCCATAGAAACCCATTGGGGGTCCGATGCATAAGAGAGGGAGCCCCCTTCCTCTGAAAGCTTTTTACATGCTGCGGTCGCACCGACAGCGACATGTAAAGGGTTAAACAATGGGGATCAAAAGTTTCTTTTGTCCCTGCTGTTACAGCAAGTTTCTTCCGTCCCTGCTGTCATCCGATAGCTGAGTCAAAAGAGGTATGGGCGGTCGTTGAGGAGTTAAAGCGACCCTCTGGTCCAGAAATAAAGATGGCCACACCAGCTTCTCTGACTGTAGTATGCACGATTAATCTAAGGCCGGTTTCACATTTGCCTTTGAAACTCCGGCCCGAATGGAGCAGGAAATCCCTGCTGAAGATCTGAAGCTGCCCTCAGACATTATACAGGCGCTGTGATTGATCAGGGTTGCTCATGTGAGCAGCAGCAGCCAATCACATCCGCATGCGGGGCCTTAGACTACCGATGCATACTAGTGCACGGGGTGCAACAGGAAGTCAGAGAAGCGGTGCGGCCCTTTTTGTATCTCCAGGATCGGAGGGTAGCTGGGACATGCTGCCCATTACTTTTTGCACTTTCTGCCAATGTAGCTGTGCTGTTGGCAGGGAGCTGTAGTTATATCAGTAACTCTTTGCTGCGTATGATTGGCACCCCTTTTTTCGAATTTGTTTTATTCAAAAGCGGTGTGGGGCAAATAAGTAAATAAAGGTAAAATACGGAGGCGAACCCATTGTTTTGAGGTGCGATTACACATTTCACTTCTATAGGCTATGATGTGCATAATACGCACCCAAATAGGACATGCTGCCCTCTGTTCCCCTCCACCAAATATCAATGGGTTCTATTCACTGCGCATTACATGCTGGAAAAACACGCAGCGTATTTACGCCCATGTGAATGAGCTTTACAGCTTTGGCCCCCTGGGGGAGGAGGACTAAAAGGTCTCCGCGATGAGCCTACATTAAATGAGCGCTCAGCCAATCAACACAGCCCTTTCAGGAGGCGGGGATTTTTAAATCCCCGCCTGCTGAACGTGCTGGGCAGCAGTGTTGGGGAGCCAGCTGGAGGATGCGTCTGAGCGCAGGAGGTGAGTAATTTTTTTTTTTTTTTTACCACTCATTGATGCTTTTCAGGGAAGGGTTTATATTTCAAGCCCTTTCCCAAAAATCATACTGCAGGGTTTGCTACAAACCAGCGCCGATCCCATTGAAAGCAATGGGATAGCATGCTGCACCTCTGCCAGATTCCTTCATCCCCGCCGTCCCCGCAGAGATGAAGGAAACTACTGCCACAGCTGTCACAGCTGTGGCAGAAGTCCACGGTATTCTCCATATCTTTTCAATGGGGACCCATTGAAAAGACTGGCGATATCCCGGTCTTATTTCAGCGTCTTTCTTGCGCTGCGAGAGTTTTCCCATGCTCTCGCAGCGCAAGAAAGAAAATATCGCCAGTGGGTGTCAGCCTTTAGTCAGACATTGTTACATTGTAGGCTTTTGCTGGATAGAGTGCCTTTCAGCTGGTTCTCCATGCAGTGACTGTCCGCCACGATCTGCTGACCGCACGCCTGCGTTGGTCCTTTAGGGCTCATTCACATAGGACGCCTGTTGCGTCCGAGAAACAGGAGTAACATACGGACACCGCCTATCTGGAGCGTGTGGACCACATCCTGCATCCTGAAAACAGGCAACCAAATCTACAACGCTGCGCTACAAATATGGCGGCCCCCGCAATGCCCCTGGGATATTAACAGAAGCCGCGAACCACTGATGTGTACAGGAGCACAGCGTACAAGTCCTGTATACCATCACCACCAGTGTGGAGGTGCGGGATCGGCACATATATATACCAAATCCTACAAGACAGGACAGACTAATCACACTGATCTACAGCATGAATGTGTGGCCACCGGAGCGCCCCCTACCTGTGAGGGAATGACAACAGAAAGCTAGAGCCCATATCAACCCATCTGAAAGATGGCAGCCACACTGTGACTGGTTGCTATGGGCAACGGCTGCTCCTCAGTTCTTCCCATTAATCATTGTCCTCCTTCCAGCCTGCAGCTTCACTGATGTAACAGAACCCACCTAGGACGGAGATACAGGACAGGAGGAGGATGAGGGGGGGACCCGGGGAGAGGCAGCGCATGTAACAGGGCAATACCCGGGAGGGCTGACAGCACAGAGAGCACTGTGCCCCACTGCACAAAGGCCATTGTACCACCCGCTTCTGTCCACAGACCCGCTGTGCCCCGCTTCTACCCACTGTGCCCCACTTCTACCCACTGTGCCCCACTTCTACCCACTGTGCCCCACTTCTACCCACTGTGCCCTGGCCATTGTGCCACCCACTCCACACAGACCCGCTGTGCCCTGCAACTGCTCGAAGACCTGCTGGGCCCTGGTTTTATCAACTGTCCACAGACCCACTTCTACCCACTTACCAGGTTTTACCCACAGCACAGACCCGCTATGTCCTGCTGTCCACAGACCCACTGTACCCCACTTCTACCCACAGACCCGCCGTGCCCCGCTTCTACCCACTGCCCACAGACCCGCCGTGCCCCGCTTCTACCCACTGCCCACAGACCCGCCGTGCCCCGCTTCTACCCACTGCCCACAGACCCGCCGTGCCCCGCTTCTACCCACTGCCCACAGACCCGCCGTGCCCCGCTTCTACCCACTGCCCACAGACCCGCCGTGCCCCGCTTCTACCCACTGCCCACAGACCCGCCGTGCCCCGCTTCTACCCACTGCCCACAGACCCGCCGTGCCCCGCTTCTACCCACTGCCCACAGACCCGCCGTGCCCCGCTTCTACCCACTGCCCACAGACCCGCCGTGCTCCGGTTCTACCCACTGCCCACAGACCCGCCGTGCTCCGGTTCTACCCACTGCCCACAGACCCGCCGTGCTCCGGTTCTACCCACTGCCCACAGACCCGCCGTGCTCCGGTTCTACCCACTGCCCACAGACCCGCCGTGCTCCGGTTCTACCCACTGCCCACAGACCCGCCGTGCTCCGGTTCTACCCACTGCCCACAGACCCGCCGTGCTCCGGTTCTACCCACTGCCCACAGACCCGCCGTGCCCCGGTTCTACCCACTGCCCACAGACCCGCCATGCTCCGGTTCTACCCACTGCCCACAGACCGGTTCTACCCACTACAGACAGACCCGCCGTGCCCCATTTCTACCCACTGCAGACAGACCCGCCGTGCCCCAGTTCTACCAACTGCAGACAGACCCGCCGTGCCCCGCTGCTGCCCCACTGCACACAGGCCATTGTACTACGCACTCCACACAGACCACTGTGCCCTGCTTCTGTCCACAAACCCACTGCGCCCTACTTTTACTCACTATGCCCTGGCCATTGTGCCACCCACTCCACACAGACCCGCTGTGCCCCGCTTCTGTGCACAGACCCACTGTACCCTGCTTCTATCCACTACCCACAGACCCACTGTACCCTGCTTCTACCCACTGCCACCCCACTGCACACAGGCTATTATACCACCCACTCCACACAGACCCACTGTGCCCTGCTTCTGTCCACAGACCCGCTATGCCCTGCTTCTACCCACTGCCCACAGACCTGCTGTGTCCCACTCCTACTCACTGTACCCTGCTGCTGCCCCATTGCACACAGGCCATTTTACCATCCACTCCACACAGACCACTGTGCCCCACTTCTACTCACTGTGCCCTGACCATTGTGCCACCCACTCCACACAGACCCGCTGGGCCCCGCTTCTACCCACTGTGCCCCACTTCTGCCCTCTGGCCACAGACCCGCTATGCCCGACTTCTGCCCCCTGGCCACAGACCCGCCGTGCCCCACTTCTGCCCCCTGCCCACAGACCCACCGTGCCCCGCTTCTACCCACAGACCCGCTGTCCCCGGCTCCTGCCCACAGACCCGCTGTCCCCGGCTCCTGCCCACAGACCAATGCAGCAGGACATGTAGTGGCCAGAACTGTTCTGCCCCACTGCTGCACTCTTCTGCCAGCCCTGGGCACTGTGCCCCCTGCTGCACACAGATGACTTGGCCCCCCACTAGCCGGCAGTGCCGCCCCCACGGGCAGCACTTCTGTCACTCACCCTCTGACGATACGAACTGCCCCACCGCCGAGGAACCGCCGGCTCCGGTCTCCACGAACTGCACCTCAGACACGATAATATTGTCCTCCAGCACCGAGCCGCAGCCCGTACACACCGCATCTCCGCGGGCCGCGTCAACATCGATGTCCGTGCAGCCACAGTTCTTGCACACCCGGCTGCTCATGGTGGCGGCCGCCTCTTACATGTGCTGCGAGAAGTCACCGGCAGGGAAGGCACCAGCCGCCGGCCACAGTCACGGCCTACACACGGCGGCGCTGCAGGCCACTTCCCGCGCCAGATCACGCGGGAGTTCACAACAGCAAGTAGTTTAAGTGGTGTCATTCTGAAAATCCACCGCTAGGTGTCGCGGCAATACAAAGAACCAGCATACAAGCTGAACATTCTCACTTCCTGTCGCTTCTCTTGCAGTAGGCCGCCATGTTATTGGTGGGAAGTAGTATTCTTCATTAATGCAAAAGTATTTTTAAGCATTTCTGAACTTTTGTATGAAATAGCAAAACATAAAATGTATATAATATATTTATTGTCAATGTATACATACAATTGTAATACACTGTATTCACAGTTAATGGGGTTTTTGTGCCTACTGGAGATAACACAAGCAAACATATTGCCAAGAAACAGTGACCACAAAAAGGTGTCATCAATTTAGCCTTTTTTTGGCATGCATGACAAATAGTTGGGAAAATGGTGATTGCAGAATGGCCGAGGAACGGACAGTGGAAGCCGGCCATGCATAGCCCGCACAAAATCGTAGCACGCTGTGATTTCTCCGCCGCGAGCAGAAAATCGCAATGGATTTCCACTCGTAGGCAGGAAATCATGTTTTCTCATAGTATGCTATGGGCTGGATTTGCTGCAGAATCCGAAGGTGGAATCCCGCATTGTATTTCACAGTGCAAATCTGCCCGTGTGCAGGAGGCCTAAAGGTGTATGTATTGTATCTGTGTTTATTATGTGGTTCTATATCATGTGGCTTCCTGCAAACCTAATCTGGATCAAATGACCTCCTCCGCTGCCACGAGGGAGGGAATTTCTCTCCCCCCCCCCTTCCCTGAATAGGGTAAATTGGCTTCTACCTTATTGGGTATTTTTGCCTTCCTCTGGATCAACATGGGGGGTGGAAACAGGCTGAACTAGATGGACATTTCTCTTTATTCTGCCTAGCATACTATGTTACTATAAAGGTCCATTTACACTGAAAGATGATCACTCAAACTAGTTGGAGTGACACTTTTGAGCAATCAGCTTTGCATAACTCTAAGTAGCTAATTAGCTACTTAAGAGTTAATGCAGGCGGAGTGGGATACTACTGTGATGGCTTCAAGAACAAAACAGCTTTTTTGTATATGCAAACAGCTGCAGTTTTCTCGGAGCTTTCAGCTGGTGTCCCACTGAGAACTGCCAGCGGGATACCAGCTGAAAGAATACTATCAGTGCCGCCCACTGAGAAAATCAGTGTTCGGCGCTGATAACAGTCATCCGTGATTTCTAGCTGAGTGGCAGGACCTGAAAACCCGAGCAGGGGGAGGCAGCCCTGCAGCCAATTACAAACTGAGGGCATTCCCAAGCTATCAAGCAGCCTGTATCTTGTCACCACCCACACATCCGGTGGTGACAAAATACAATAATATCCAGCAATCATTGGTATGTACAGTTTCTCAGGGTTAACAACCCACAGGGTCACCATCACCATCCCCCACCAAGGGCGTCTAGATAGCGTCTTCCTCTGTCAGACCTGTGACAGCCCAGATTGGTCCACATGTACCTCAGGCTCCAAGCATCTAATGGCTGCTGCACAACCTTTAACTCTGGCTGGCAGCCAACTTCGCCCAGAGTGTGACAGAAACTAATCCTTTTATCTTACTTCCTGCCACACCCACAGGTGTTTTCCCTCACTTCAGGTCCCAGAATGTTGTCTACAGACCCCTACAGGCTATTCTGTGTACAACACCTTATTGGGGTGCATTAAAAGCAGTGTAGGGCAAGGGACGAGAACATTATTCTTCCACTATATAAGGCACTTGTCAGGCCTCACATGGAATACTGTGTACAGTTCTGGACACCGGTGCTCAGGAAAGATGTTGCAGTGCTCGAGGGGGTCCAAAGAAGGGTAACTAAATTAATAAACAGAATGGGAGAACTGGAATACCCAGAGAGGCTATCAAAATTCGGATTTAATCTGGAAAAAATATGGCAAAGGGGCGATCAAATAACTATTGTGAGACACTGAAGGTGTTAATAATGGACGGTCGGTATGTTTCACCTCGGTTCAGATGTTACGCCCTGTGGGTATGAAGGGAGTTCTTGTCTCACTACGTGAGACATGGGAAAAAATAGGAAATGAAACGTGATCTCCAGAAAAGGCAGTTGCTGGAGATGTTTTCTAAAATGTGTCTGGGCCTGTTTTTTTTGGGAATGGATGGCAGGCTTGGTAGTGGGGCTGTCCATTCCACTCCCTCCTCTCCAGGTCTTATTATGGGGAGGTAAGCACCTCAGGTGCAGAGGCTGGATGATTAGTGGGTCCATAAAGTCTGCAAGTCTGCAGACAGAGGGGAGGCTGGGTGCAGCTAGGCATGCTGGAAGCTGCTGGTCTCAAGGGATGCTCTATCCCTGACCCAGGGAAAACTGGACTTTGTACGAGTGTGTGGTTTTCGTGCGGCTCCAGCGAGCTGTATGTATAGTTAGGAAAGGACTCTGTTTAGCTTGTGCTGGGGAAGCAGGATTTTTGTTTATGCCTAAAGCTAAGGCTGTGTTTTGTTTATTTTATGAACTTTAATAATACAGCCCAGCCTGTATTGGACTATACCTGTGTCGAGGACTCTGATTGCTGTTTACACTGCTATCCCACGCTCTACCTGAGCAGCATCTCCCACACTATGTATAAATACATTAAGGGACAATACAAGGATCTCTCCCATGACCTGTTTATACCCAGGACGCTTATTTAGGATTTCAGCTGCAGTTCAGCAGCGCTGCTGATTAGAGCCACCTGATTGGCTCTTCGGCACCACGTGACTACACAGCGTGCACGCGGATTGCCTTCAGCAGCCATGCACTACACACTACAGTTAAGCAGCCGTGCACTACACACTACACTTAAGCAGCACGGGGTTAGGGTTAGGGTTTAGGGTTAGGTTTAGGGTTAGGTTTAGGTAACCCTTAACCTAACCTCGTGCTGCTTAAGTGTAGTGTGTAGTGCACGGCTGCTTAACTGTAGTGTGTAGTGCACGGCTGCTGAAGGCAATCTGCGTGCACGCTGTGTAGTCACGTAATGCCGAAGAGCCAATCAGGTGGCTCTAATCAGCAGCGCTGCTGAACTGCGGCTGAAATCCTAAATATGCACCCAGGACTGCGTTGGTAACAAAAGGGCATCCTCTACGTCTAGAAGAAAGCAGGTTTTATCACCAACATAGAAAGGGGTTCTTTACTGTAAGAGCAGTGAGACTGTGGAACTCTCTGCCTGAGGATGTGGTGATGGCAAAATCAATAGAGGAGTTTAAGAGGGGACTAGATGTCTTTCTAGAGCGCTATGATATTACATGATATAGACATTAGGGGACCAGTGGGGTTGTTGATCTCAAATGTTGATCCAGGGATTACTCTGGCTGCCATTATGGAGTTAGGAAGGAATTTTTTCCTACATAGGAGCTAATTGGCTCACTGGGGTTTTTTTGCCTTCTTCTGGACCAACAAGGGGGAGGTTAAAACAGGCGGAACTAGATGGACACTGTCTTAATTCAACCACGGGTAATAAAAAAAAAGCCACTCCATGCTCATCTGGACTCAGGTACACTTTCAGAATAGAGTATTCTATCAGCAACCCGTATGCTGGTAAACTTCTTTATTCGTAAATTGCCACTCGTATCGGCACCTCACAATGTGCCTTGTGGTTACCAGAGAGCCTTCCCAGCTCCTGACGTCTCTCTGGTCAGTCCCAGATTGTGGACAAAGGTCATTCGATTTACCGCCAACTTGGGCGTAAGGTGCAGGTGGGATTACCCTTGGCAGGGCGAACCCACCATGCACCAAGTAAGTTAATATTCACCTTGAATTTGTGTTTATTGAAAGAATATATGAGGCGCAATTCTTATACTTTCTTTTCCATTGTCTTTATTCATCCTTACATACTATGTTACCCTTGTACAGTCCCCATAAACAGTAATAATGCCCCATAGGCCTTGGGTGGGTATACAAACTGCCCATATTATAATACAACTGAGTGTATATCTATTCCGAGTGGTACTGTAGCTTTAAAGCTCCTAAACAATATAAAATGCCTGCCAAACACGCCAAGCTTCCCCAAGTTTCACAACCATGCAATCACTTGTGGTGCCGACAGATTTATATGGATGTTGAGACAACATGTTACAGCTTGCGGATACGTCCAGCACTTCTTCTAAGCAGACGCTTAGCTTCTGTGCCTGCTCGCTCACTGACAGTGGCCCGGAGGGCTCATGCATAGCTGTGCTTTTAAAGGGCCAGCATGCACTATACAAATTCTTCCCTTGCCATTCATGTGGTAACATTTTTACTATATCAGGCATATTCTCCCTATGGTGGGTGCCTGAGTTTATGATCTTTTGGTTCTCCTTAAGGTGCTCTGATTCTCCGATTCCGGACTTTGGCTATTCCTGACTATGTCCCTGTCTCCGCTCCTGACCCCAGCTTTTTATACCAACTACCCCCCTGTCTGACATCTGCCTAACCTCTGGTTCACTACATCATTATGAACCCATTCTGTGTGTCCTGACCTTTGGCCTGTTCCACGTTCTAAGGTTCTGCTGCCTTCCCCGGCCCAGATTGTCTGACCACACTCCTGTTCATACCCTCACATTACTAGGACCATGTCTATAGTAATGGCCTGGGGAACCCGCAGTGAAGCCAACATCCCGGTTAAAGGGTAAAGACCGGGGTGCCTCATGTGTTGCTTCTGGATTTGGCCCTAATTTTAACCTCTGTGGGCCGCAGTGGATCAACGTCCGCTGCTGCTGAGACAACATTTTGGATAGAGCACAAAACAAAGTTAGCTTTCTGTCAAGCAAAATAAATGGGCAGATGCTAATCTGCTGTGACTGCAATACAAAAATATACACACACAAAGATGCAACAGCACTCTGCAGATGCTAAGGTGTGTGTAGGCATATCATATTTTATTATTTTGTAGGCGTAGGTCCAAGAGAGAGACCCATAATTGTCCCGTTTTAAAGATACATAGTTTAGGTGTTGGGACCCATCTGAGTAAGGTCGCCTGGTTGTGGCACGTGGGCTAATACAAAATAGAATCTCAAATTTAGAATTATAGCAAAATAGCAGTAATGCAATTTGAAATAAAACTATTGTATGTTTGCAGATATCTTAGAATTTGGTTTAGAAGTCACACTTAGATTACACTAAGGCCTCATGTCCACGGGGAAATTCGGGTCCGCGCGGATTCTCCATGCAGAATCGCACAGCGGGTCCCTCATTTCCCGTAGACATGAGGCCAGAAAATAACATTTTACTTAACTGTTCGGACGCTGCGGATCTGCCCTCCGTCGCGGCCGGATCTTTTTTCTTTGGCCCGGTGGATGTGTTCGGCATGCCGGCAGCGTGCTGTGCGCATGCGCCGTGCACTCTTTCTTTGTTTTGAACTCCTGTTCTCCTGCGCCGGAGAGCAGGAATTCAGCAGTGGGTGTGCCGCGGATCCGAATGGCTTCCATAGTCTTCAATAGAAGCCTGCGGGAGACCCGCACTAAAATGGAGCATGCTGCGGGTGTTTTCCCGCACATGCAATCCGCGCCTCAGGGGAAAATGACATCCGCAGGTATTTAATCACCTGCAGGTGTCCAATGCATTCCTATGGGGCGCGGATAACACGTGCGGATGATCCGCAGCAGATCTGTCTCCGTGGACATGAGACCTAAAGGTACACTTAGAAGGTCTAATCAGTGTGTCCCAAACTCCAGTCTTCATGGAACCCAACAGGTCATGTTTTCAGGATTTCCTCAGTATTGTACAGGTGATGTAATTATTGTTGGTGCCTTGGACATTGCCCCAGGTGTTCTTACTATAGAATATCTTGAAAACATGACCTGTGGGGGTCCATGAGGACTGGAGTTTGGAGAACACTGCTCTAAATGGAACGACTGGTCCAATCAAGCATAACTGGCCAAAGAAGGTTGCAGCTTCTGCACTCCCTATTGCTAGATGATTACTTTTATCACACAAATAAGTCAAAATTATTTTACTTACATTACAGCCAATTGATGTTTGCAGCTGTCAAGATGCTGGAACAGTGTTGAAAACACAAAATGCCAAAGATCTTCACCATTTTTACAGGTGATTCTACAGGATATTCTAACTTTGTGCTGGAGAATTAGTTCCATGAAGGTTCTTTTTAATATACTTGTGTCATTGTAGCATCTTAGCAAAATAAAAATATGAAGGACGTTTCCTTAGACTTTTCACAGATGCGCAAGTGCCACACTTCAAAGTGCAGAAATTCATATCAATCTAATGTCGCAATGTTCTTAATTTTTACAACTATTCAGAAACTGGTAAGGCTACTTTCACATCGGGGATCCATTTTCCTGCTCGGTTCGGGGCACAGGAAAGGGAAATCCCATGGCCGAATGGATCCATCTTATGATGGAGCCCAACAGCGGGTCCATTCTTTTTCCACTCAATTGCCCGGCATTTTTTGGGTGGTAAAGTAATGAAGATTCCTCTTTTTATTTTATTGTATATAGTGACCAAAGTAAATGTTTCAACAATATAGTGAATGATTTAAGCTAAGATAAGTTTACGGACGGACAGGGACCAATTCAGGCAAGAGTACACCTCCGAGACTAGAAGTGGTGCTGGTGGCTTTACCAAGACACCATATAAATACTACAAGCTGCTACTGTTTCTCAGAAGGATTGTAGACATGGCCCTGTAAGTGTTTGATTGATTATTCCCTATGTGCCATAATTTGCCATAGCAAATGCTGACATTTGCCCAATAGTCCCTCTACTGACACGGTTTGGCCCATAATTTTCGTGAATTGCCAGTTCTTGGTCTATACAATGCAGTCGTCCATAACTACTTTATTTGAGGCCTATCTACTACTTTATAAAACAGATGAATGCTTTGTGGCCCTTCACATATAGGATCCCACTGAGAAGGCGGTTCAAACCTCCTGCGGACTACTTTTTCACGACTCCACCACCTCCCCAGTCTAATAACACAGGTACATGCCCTATGAAATTGGCCATGGGTCTAAGCTTTCATTGGATAGAACCCTTGGTCAGTTTCATAGACATTACCCATATTATGTCCCACTCTATGCACCACCTCAAATTCGGCCCTCCTTTCTAGAACCTCCCTCCCAGCCTGACACTAGTGCAATGGCCAGACCCAAAGGCCAGTGAACAGTTTCTCAGGGACCTATAAAAGGTTATTTTTTGGTACATTTCTGTTCCTTTTGCAAAATGTATACTTCATTTTGTTAAAAAATATTTTGGTTCAGCAAACTGCGTTGTAGTACTTTACTCATTATACATGGTAAACAGGTGTATGTAGTGCATGCAGTTTAGCTATTTTGTAAACTGTTGGGCAGTAACCATATAGTGGCAGCAGGGGCGTAACTAAAGGCTCCGGGGCCCTGATGCAAAACGTGAGCTGCCCCCCCCCCCCATCTGTATCTGTACCCGTACCCATACCTAAACCATGCTGCACAGAGACATAACTTGAAGCTTCTGGACCCCAATGCAACCTGTAACAGGGCCCACAACTCTAATGCTTTATTCATAGTACTGGGCTCCCTATATGGAGAAGAGAGGCCTTATGGGCCCCCTAAGGCTCCTGGGCCTGGGTGCAACCGCATCCCCTGCACCCTCTATAGTTACGCCCCTGAGTGGCAGCCTTACGAGCCACTGTATGTTTACTGACATTATAGACACCCCAACACATGGTTGATGCCGAATATTATGTAGCTTTTATACAGTGTGCTTCTAATTTGCTCTCCTCAGTGTATGAAAGCAATACTGCACATGCCAACAGTAAGGTGGCAGTACTGCACTACCGTGCATGACAACTGTTATTAGTACTGTCATAACTGTCCAACACATTTTTTGTTCAAGTTTTTTTTTAACCACAGCATATGGTTTTATTAGAAATAAAAGACAAACACTAGTTTTCCAATTTAATTATATTGATGATTTTTTTTTCTGGACAAAGTGCTAACCAAGTATTGGTTATTAATTTGGCAAACTTATACACATTGTTAAACGTTCGAAAATAAAAATGTTGGTAAAAATCACTATAATATGTATAAATTTTCCAAAATGATTTAAACTCACAGCCCACTTCAAGAGCCCTCGCGGACTTGCAAGTTCTTAGCTAAGAATGTGCGAAACTAGCTAAATAACATCTAAAATGAAAGCATAACCAGCTGAAAAAATGATGCTATTTGGAGAGAACATATGGTTCCTCGAACATAGTACATCCGCCATGAAACTGCTCTCTGAGGACTCAGAAAGTAGTCCGTGAAGATGTCACTAAGGCTTCTTTCACACGAGCGCATATTGGCCGGCCGTTTTCACGGCCAGCCGATATATGCTATGTTGCGGGCGAAAAAACTGGTGAACAAGCACACAAACCTCACCAGGCCATCTCCCATTTCCCCTCCCTCCCCATCGCAGGCTCACCTCTCTTCCTCCCCACTTGTTCTGTGCAATGGGAGGGAGTGGGGTTGGGGGCGGAGCTAAGTGCCGATCCGCCCCACCTCCTCCCATTGATGGCTATGGACAAGGGGCGGAGAGAGGGTGAGCGCTTAGCTCCACCCATGTCCGGTCCCTTGCCCATAGCCATCAATAGGAGGAGGTGAGGCGGATCGATGCTTAGCTCCGCCCCACCACGCTCCCTCCCATTGCAAAGAACGAGAGGGGAGGAAGAGAGGTGAGCCTGCACGGGGAAGGGGAGGAGAACAGAGGGAGGAAGTTTAGCAGCCATGCTGCTAAATTCCTTCCCACCTATGGCCGCTTCCATGGGCTCCCATAGGAGCCCTTGCAGCAGGCCGACGTATTCCGGCCCAAAACATAGTTTCAGGACTATGTTTTGGGTCCGACGTAAAAACGCCCGATGCTATATTGGCCAGCCGGGCGTTTTTACGTATTACAAATACGCCTATGTGATCTGATGCATTGGAATCCAATGCATCAGATCACAGCGCATATCGGCTGTCCGTGAAAACGTCCGTCCGATATGCGCTCGCGTGAAAGAAGCCTAACTCGGAGACCAGATGCTGTTAGCCTGCCATTTAGACTGTGGTGATCAGCAACTTCTGATGGGAAAGTTGCAGGTTGAACATCTTCTGCATTCCAACCCGCATCATTATCCTGGCAAAATTTATGCAGAACCACACAGGCTTTAATTACCACACACACATTACCAGGTTTCAGCTGAAGGGTGCTGTGGAAAACTCTCCACTTGCTGGTGAGAATGCAAAAGGCACACTCCACATGTGTGAGTCAGTAACGCCTCCTGGTGTCCATTTCTCTGTGAGCATAGGGATAGTTACTATCAGCAAGAGCCAACAGCACTACCAAAAAGTACTGCTTATAATTGTAATATAGGGACCCTGAGTCCAGCAGCTTTTTAACACAGATGTGCTTGCTATCTAACAGCACGATGTAGTTTGGAAACGGCACAGTAGCACTGAAATCCCTCGGTGATGTCCATCTAGTTTTGACAAGAGGGTGAAGACATGACCAAAGGCACCAGACACTGGTAAAGGACATCACAATTCTTCTTGATGAACCCAGAAATTGTAGGCTTGCCAGTAAGAAGCTGGAAATGCAGCAAAACATGCAAATGATCATTCAAATTTGAACGATCTAGCAAATTTTTTTAAATAATAGCACTGGGGAACACAATTTTTGGTCACTGAAATGTTAGAGCTTTTTGGGGGTATTTTGGGGTCATAAATTCTGAAAAAGACATTAGTTTTTCTCCATCAGGTCCGCTTATCAAGATATGACACATGTCCATATAAATGTATACATGTACAGATATTGTATTATACATGTAATGACTGCCAATCAAAAGCTGAAAGTACAAAGATAAATCCCAAGAAGCCCAGAACACAAATAAAACACATTTCTTAATTGAGTCACGTCAATGAAACTACATTTCTGTGATTTCCTGTGGTGAGATGTTCCTGGAAATTCACGCAGGATGTTTCACCAGTAGTCCGCCATCATATGTGTATCCCATCGTCCTCAGTCCTGTTCTTCCACGGTCCTTATTTTAAACCTTTCCAATCCACTGTCTAACGTCTTCCTACATTCTGATTGAAGCTTGTACAGCTCCAATGTCAGAAGACGTCAGACAGGGTATTCTTACCATCCATTGCCAGGCACACACACTGAGCCTCTCTGGCACACACACTGGCTTTAGCCAGCAGATGGCACTGTTGTATAACAGCAAAAAGAGAAAATTTTCTAGGAAACCCTGAATCCAAAATTGGATTGGAAAGGGTTAAGGAGAAATCATTCACCCTGATCATCACTTACATCACCAAGACCATCTGGAAATCCATTTAAAATGACTACATGTTGTTTATGTTACAACCTAGTTTTCAAAAACAGAAACAGGCATGTTCTTCACAAGTTCACCGGAGTTTACGGCCTTATAGTTCCCAAGGAAATGCCTTAAAACCATACAAAACAACTACCACGATCCTCAAAGTTGTCCACTGCATCTTGGAAACGCTGGTCTTTCACAAGTTCCCGGATTTGTGGTCCATCGAATTTACCTGCTTTTAGCCTCTCCATTCTCAGGAAATTGTCTACATTTGTAGCCGCAACACGTTTTATTTCTCTTCAATGTCTGTACACATTGTTTCATCAAGCCAAGTTTGCTGTGCAGCGGTGATAATACGTACCATATGTACTAATAGCAAGCAAATGCTGGCGGGAAAATACAGTAAATATAACAAGAATACATAATGACATCAGGAATATCTCAAAAACTAGAGCTCCTAGAAAGACTGCATAGTATATTCGGAATCAGTGGTACAAACATACCCAGAATGTGGTCTTAGGCGAGCCGTAAATCCTTCCCCTCATATCAAGCTCCCCATAATGTGAATTCCCCACATATGCGAGGTGTTTTTATGCCAAAACAGCCTTGCATCACTGTAGGGATCCTCTAGGGATCCGGCTGACAGGATCGCAGAGTTTCTCCCATTGAAATCAATAGGCACTCAAATATGATGACACACAGCAAGATAGAACATGCTGCAAATTGTTTACCGCATAACATCACATTACAGTGCCATACAGAAAACATTGCTCATGTCAATGACCCGATTCAAAAGAATGGGGTTCATATTTGTGCGAGATTTCTGTGTCTCGCAATGCACAAATCTCGCACGATTTTCTCACCCGTGTAAAGGTGGCCTTAAATTCCAAGCACCATGAAATTTTTTTTTTTTTATTCCCCAATAGTAGGGTGAAAAATCAGCTACTACTAGTCACAGCAGCAGCAACATCAGGCCTACAGCTAGGTCTGCTTTCAGGAGCTGTGCAGCCTGGGCATTTGTTGAAACCGCAGGTGATGACAGAAGAGTGGTCATCTGTAAGATCTGCAATAAGCATTAAAAATGAAACAAGAACATAAACAAACTCAACACATCACGTATGAACAGCCACATGAATTTCCACCACCTCACACTGCCTTGGAGAGCCCACCTGGACCAGAGGGCAAAAAGTCAGCCTCATCCTGCCCCATCTCCCACCCTGTTCATGCAGTAGCCTCTGAGAGGCAGTCTTGTGTAGGGCAGTAGCCTGCCTACTTCACGTCTCTCCTCTGAAATTGATGATCAGGCTACAGGCTTCAGAGCTAGAAGTGGGAAACAGAGAGCAGAAGTTGAGCCGTCACTATCACGTCCACCTTCACCAACATTGACATCTACCCCATAGTCCAGTGTGTTCCAGATCAGCAACCAGCCCTCCATCCCTTAGCAATGGGAATGTAATAATAAATACCACCCCAAGCATCCCTGAGCACAGAGCAAGCATTCCACAGCTGCTGGTGAGCGAAACGCTGCCCTTCTGGCTAGGGAACATAGACGGCTTCCACAATATTATGCTCTGTGCTAACCCAAAGTACCAGATGCCAAGCCACCATTTCTTTGCCCAAAAAGCCGCCCCTGCCCTGCACTGCAATGTGAGTGATAACATGTCCTTAGCATTGCAGAACGCTGTCAGTGGCAGGGTTTAACTGACCATGGGCACATAGTCCAGCAAGCTTGGCTAGGGGCATTACATATCTTTAACAGCATACTGGGTCAATGTCCTGGAGGTGGGGCATGAAGCCAAAAGGGGTGGCCCTCCTTTTATGGTATCCCCGAAACTTGCAGAATATTCATCTGTGTCTCTCTCCTCCTTACCTCCCTCTTTCTCATTTTCTTCCTCCACCTCTTCCTACTATCTTTCATCACCCTCCACATCAGCACAGATATCTGTGTGTAGCACAATTGGTCTCCATACAGCTCTGCTCATGGGAAATGGCACCAAACTGTGCTAAAACTCATATGTCTAGTGGAGAACAGTTGTTGACAGCTATGCAGATCCAGGGTTACAATAAGATGGTGTTGTCATATGTGGAGGAGGAGGAGGAGGAAGGAATACCAAAGGGAAAAGCCTTCTTCAATACATTTTTCCACTGATGGGAGAAGTATAGGAGAGGAAGAGCAGGAGGGGGATAATATAGGTCCAGAGGCAGGGAAGGGGGCTACGCCATGTTCCTTTCATCCAACAAAAAAGAAAAAAGAAGCAGGTGGCAGCATCTGTTGGGGGTTTTAAGTTAAAATATCACATTTTTATTGCTCCATACTCCACAGACAAATACAGGCAACGTTTCAACTGAAAATAGTCTTTATCAAGCCTGTTAGTGTGCCCACTACCCATGTCTTAAATAGTAATGGTAAGTAAGGCTGTAGGCGGAACAGAACCACCAAACACCAATTAGGCACAAGAGAACAGCATAACATTAATTAACAACAGATTAAAAACACAGGGTGTGATTACCTGAGCCTTCATCCAATCCTCATATGTCCAGTTAAAGAAACACCTGACAGATGTGAAATGGTTAACAGGCAGACAACAAACAATGAGATAATATAAGGCTTATCCATTACTCACATGTAGGCATAAAGTGTGTACGCAGAGGTGCTAGGCATTAACCAGAGACAGCCCATAGATGACGTGGTCACGTGATCACGCGATGACGTAATATACACTCTCAATGCCATGCACCCTTTTGATTTGAATCAAGAATATAACTGTATACCATTTCTCTAATTTGTGTTTTTTTCTCTCTGTTCTCATTACTTTGTATTTTAGTTTGCCCTTTGTCATATAGTTGTTTTTAATCAGTGTTGTCTTTTGTCTACAGGTGTTGATCCTGCGCCTTATCCATCCATCCTGTGTTTCCAGTTCGGCATCTTCTCTACGTGCTATTTATTATTTTCTGTCTGTTATTGACATTCTGATGTTCTATCTTGTCTTTTTCTCTCCTCTTGGTTACATTTTGATATGTGTTCTGGATCTGATAATTAGATAATTTTTATGTGGGCTGTGCGTCAATGTTTCACCTTCTATACATCACTTATATTTTGTGCTGAATAAATCGTATTTGCTTCACACTTGATGTGTTTATTATTGTTTTTTATTTTTGGTTTTCTCCATTCTGTCAGGCTTGATAGTTTAATATACCCCTATTTGGGTGGATTTATTATAATCACACCCTGTGTTTTTAATCTGTTGTTAATTAATGTTATGCTGTTCTCTTGTGCCTAATTGGTGTTTGGTGGTTCTGTTCCGCCTACAGCCTTACTTACCATTACTATTTAAGACCTGGGTAGTGGGCACACTAACAGGATTGATAAAGACTATTTTCAGTCGAAACGTTGCCTGTATTTGTCTGTGGAGTATGGAGCAATAAAATTTGATATTTTAACTTAAAACCCCCAACGGATGCTGCCACCTCCTTCTTTTTTCTTATCTGACACCGGGACTTGAGGTCCATAGTCCCACAGGTGGCTTAGCATATACTCATTCAATACCTCTGCACTTTTTCGCATCTACTGGTGTGCTGCGGGATTCTATCTTGGACATTTATGTTCCTTTCATCCATCACTAATCTCAGCTGTTCTACATGGATGGTAGGAGGAGCTGGAGGACATGCTTAGGTGTGACCCCTGGGAAATGTGTGTCATTACCCTTAGGCATTTTGAGGCATATGAGTGCTGCAGTGCTTGCAGAAGGACTGTTGCATTGCCACATCAAAACATCAGATCATTATTGGGTGGCCACCCTCTTGATCAAGGCCAAAATGATAAATCACATTTCCTCAGTGCAGAGGGACCTCAAAATGCTGTAGTATCAGGGTAGACTGCTCAGTACCTTGAGAAGAGTATTTCCTCATTGCAGCAGGGATGTATTTGCAATGGATCGCAGCTGCGATGCTCATGGTGAATGAGCATAAAGTCGCCAAGGTGGCATGGGAAGTCTAAAAGAGCTATGGCATCGTTTTTTGTGTTTTTTTTAGCTTTTTGCACCCTGCAGCAACAGCACAGGATAGGACTGACAGTCACAGGCACCACTCATCCATGATGGTCCAAGAGTATGTCTGCTGCTGTGTGGTTGTACTCAGGCACGGCGCTGGCCCCTTTGACTTCTGGGTGTCTCAGCTGAACGAGTGGCCAGAACTTGCACAACATACTTGAGAGGTCCTCGCCTGCCCTGTTGACAGTGTGCTATTAGAGATTTCCCTGCTTATCTCCCATATCAGGCAAGGTCCGACAAGTTTCTTAAACTTTGCAGAAGAGAGCTACAACATCAGATCTCTCTCCTGCATTGTGTAATGTGCATATATAATATACATATGTATATTATACATACATATGTAATATATACAGTATATTAACTTAATATATATTAAGTATATTAACTTGTGTTTAATTTTTAAAAAAATGCTAATAAAGTCATCATGACAGATCATTATTATGTGTTTCTGTTGAGTAATTCCAAAGAATTCACAAAGAGCTTTCCCACCCGAAATAAATAAGAGCTGGGAGTGACAGGGAAACTGGATTGAAATTAGTTGTACGATCTTGGCCAATCAAATATGCTGAGAGGGCTCATGTACCAGCTCCTCACGCTCTTTGAAGACAGCATTTGAGCCATTTGGTGTATCTGATATGCCTGGATAACCCCCTGCTCTTTAATTTGCTTAGCACTCCAAATGTCACAGCTTCGCTCATTAATGGTCCTTTGACCCATTGGGTCTGAGCATTCCTCTGAATGCTTGTTTGCCCAACAATCGGACAGTGTAAAAGGACCAATGATCAACCAATGAACGAGCATTTGGGATTACATGGCTGGAATCATGCTGTTTTAAATGGCCTGGCACTTAACCTACTGACTTTAGATATGATGTTGTATGAATAATATTGCAAGTCTGAGATCCATTTATATAATTGCAGTTGCTTCAATTCAAGTTTCAGTGCAATTAAAGATTCATTTAGTAATAATCAAATATTATGTTACAGTTTTAACTCTTTCCAATCCACTGTCTGAGCTCTGAAGACATTTCATTTAAGGCTGTACAGCTCTGATGTTGGAAGACATCTGTCGGGGTTCTCTTACTGTATATTGCCAGCCTCTCTGCTGTCAGACCCTATCCAATGTGTCACCTCATGCAGTACTGGCTTTAGCCAGCATATAGCGCCATTGTATAACAGCAGAAAAAGAGTAAGCCCCCTAGGAAAACCAGGATACAAATTGGATTGGAAAGGGTTAATGTGGTATTCTTTTTGCCAGTTTTTTTATTTGTCTTGCTGATCATGCTGTATTTAACTTGATATTTGTTCCATGTCTGGTTTTATGTACTCTTAATCTCATGCTGTCCTGATCAGCTGATCGTGTGACGTCAGACACAGCTGGTTTTCCTGTGGCCTTTTAAATATTGTCATTATGCTTTATGTGCATATGGCCTGAGGAAGGAGTCATTGTGACTATAAAACACATAGCCTGACGTCTGAATAAACACAACTAATAGTCCCCTCACTGGGTTACTTCCCTCCTCTCTACAAGCAGCGCCACAATCCTCTCCCTGACTGTATGTATAGTGAACCCAGCCAACTCTTGCGCCGCTCCTCTCTAGGAAAACATACACGCCAAAGCTTGATGTTGGTTCAAGTAGGGTAGGCCACAGCTTTATTTAACATATTCCATGCCTTAACCATGGAGTATCACCAACGATGCTGTAACTATCCAAAAAACCAACAGGCTTGACAGCAGGGTTGAAGACATCAGTTCTTAACGTATATATAGCCTCCTGAAATGACTCTAAAGTTGTGACGACTCTGTACAACAAGATAAACAAACATTTACACAGATAGGAAAAAGAACCAAAAACTTCAGGGCAGTGTGGGCGGGTAACTTCTCAAAGGTCAATGTTAGAAGGTAACTTCTCCTCCCCACTCTTTAACCTTTAACCACTAGGAACGCCCCTTCACAGGTGCTTCTTCTAGCCAGGGTTGCAGCCTCAATCAGCCTTAAAGCTACAGTAGATCCCTGGAATCATTGGTCGCTGCGTTATACACTTTGCTGCCTTTCATCCTTCTTAGTTTGAAAGTTTGTAACACTGACATCCCCCCAACAAACGTTCCCAAATCTACACAAACTCTCAACCCTGCTTTTACTCCACATTCAGTCTCTGTTGCTACCATATCTGGCCCTATTACTGTGCTTGCTGTGTGGCACAATACCCTCCAATACTGTACTTAGGATATAATGGTGTCCTAACTTTAATTTAAGGGGTTTTTCCTGTCTTTTTTTTTTGTTAAAAATGCTGGCTATGCGAAAAAAGTAATAAAATAATAAGCTAATCACAGATCTCTTTGGTCCAGCACTGATATCTGTGATTGGCTACAGCAGCCTGTGATGTCCCATCACTAAACTAGAGCAGTTGTAGTGCTGAAGCTGGGTTAGTATAATCTCATTTATTATTTTTCCACATGGGTAACATTTTTACCCCCGCCCCAAAAAAAACCTTGGAAAACCCCTTAAAAAATCTCTAACACCACAAGATGTAGGTTAACATCCTGGGCATATGGTACTTAAAGAAACCGGATGTAAACTTCTAGCCGTTAAATGGTGCGGGCTCAGTAATGAGATCGTGGCATCCGCAGCAGGGGTTGGCTGTGACTGACAGCAAGCCTGCAGCTGCAACAGCAGGGATTAGAGAGAACATTGATCCCCGCTGTTAAGCCCTTACATGCAACAATCAATGTAGATCGCGGCATGCAAAGTGGTAAGCGGATGCCACACAGTAACATCTAGACCTGCCATAGCATGTGATCGCTACTCTGTAATCATAGCTTTTCTGGTTCAAGTTCCCTACGGGGGCATACAGAATGTAAAAAAAAAAAACATTAAAAAAATAGTAACAAAGAAAAGGTTTTTTTGCAAGCTTTCCCCTCTCTATATTAAAAAAACAAAAAACCCTCACATATTTGGTATCATCATATCCATAATGACCTGTACAATAAATTGAACAGTCTATTTATCCTGAATGGCAAATACTGTAAAGAGAAAACGCAAAACAATATGGTACTAATAAGAACTACAGCTCAACACACAAAAAAAACCCTCACAGAGTTCTGTCGATGGAAAACTAAAAAATGCTACGGGACTTTGAATGCAGTGCTGCAAAAAAAGAAAATTTCCAAAAAAGGTGTGCAAAAGTGGAAAAACCTAAAAGGTATATAAGTTTAGTACCATCATAATCGTACCAACCCGCAGAAAAAAATTATCATGTCATTTAGGCCGCCTGCACACGGGCGGAAATCCCGCGGCGGGATTTCCCGCGGGATTTCCGCCGCTCAAAGCCTGCATAGGAGTGCATTACAATACGCACTCCTATGCAGACAGCCGCGGTTTGGCCGCGCGAAATGTCGCGCGGCAAACAAACCGCGGCATGTCCTATTTTTGTGCGGGGCTCGCAGAGCCTCCCACAGATACGTCACTCACCCAGCCGCCGGCTCCGGTCTGCGCATGCGCCGGCTGCCGAGCAGCCGGCACATGAAAGAGCCGGGGCCGCCGGGCGCGGGTGAGTACGCGTTCATCTCTGCAGGCGCTCGGGTTGGGTCCCGCGGCGAGAGTTCTCGCCGCCGGATCCGACCCGCTCGTCTGCAGGCAGCCTAATGCTGTAAAAAAAGAAACATGGCAGAATTGATGTGTTGTTTTTCTCCATGCACTCTTCCAACACAATTTCTAAAAGTTTTACAATACACTATATATACCCAAAAAACGATTACCAATAAAAACTAAAAATACGCCAAAAAAAAGCCCTCATATGGCCACATTGACAGAAAAATAAAAAAGATATGGCTTTTGAAAAGTCAAGATAAAAATAAGAGTTGAGCGGACATACTCTGCGGAGCTTGATGCTCGTTCGAGTATTAGCGTACTCGATGGTGCTCGTTACTCGAATGAGCATCAAGCCGAGTTCGACCCCGCCCCAGTTTTTGGCTCCTCCCCACCGCGTGCCTGTTTCGGCCCCTCCCCACCGCGACGCAGCGCGCGTCAATGGCAATTTTTTTTGTTTGGCAGGCAGGAGAGAGAGAGCGAGAGAGAGAGACCTAGAAAAAAAAAAAAGCTTGGCACCCAGCGTCCCACATACGAAAATGCTTGAGTCTCTCATTGTAGTCAATGGGGTTCGTTACTCGAGTAGAGCTTTCGAATTTTACGAAAAGCTGGACTCGAATAACGCGGACCCGAGCATTTGGGTGCTCACTCATCTCTAATGAAAATCTCCAAAAAATCATCCTGACCTTATAGCCAAAATAGGCCATGTCCTTAAGGGGTTAACCTCCCACAAAATAGAACCACCCAGCACCCCTGAAAATAATAGTGCCAGATAGATAGTGACCCTAATAGTTATCTTCTCAGTGCCCCCTTTGCAATACTGCTCCTTTTAATGCCCCACACATTTATAATGCTTCTTTGGTGCCTACACATGGTAATAATGTTCCCTTTAGTCACACAGAAAAGTAGTAATGCCCAATTTTTTGTACCTTAACCCTTTGCAATCCAATTTTCAATTCAGGGTTTCCTAGGGGGCTTTCTCTTTCTGCCATTATACAATGGTGCCATCTGCTGGCTAGAGCCAGTACTGCGGTGTGTGACATGCTGTAGAAGCCCAGACAATAGAGAGTCCAGTAATCTACAGTAAGAATACCCTGCCGGACGTCTTACGGCATCGGAGGTGTACAGGCTTCAATCAAAATGTCTTTAGACGTCAGATAGTGGATTGGAAAGGGTTAAAAGTAATAGTGTTTTTTACAAGTAACAATGTACACTGAAAAACGTTTAGTACCATGTTAGCCAGTGGAATAAAATGTGATTGTTCACAGCAAGAGAATCAAGTAATCTTGTAGATATGAAACCTTTCAATAGCTAACAAAAATACATGATGTTAATGTGAGCTTCCGAACCGACGCAGGGTTCTTCTTCAGGCTTAATTGAAATAGATCCAAATAGGCATGCATATTTATACACACATACTTATGACAAGGCACAGATATGGATGTGAATAATTTGCACTTAAAAGAATACTACCACAGAAACACAAACATCTTTTTAAAAAAGTCACCGATAAGAGGGTGATTCAGGGACCATAAAACATTCACATCTTCGCAACAAACTACTATATTTAAACATAATATATCAGGTGTCTCAAGATACTTTTCATATGTACATAATGGGGATATGCGGTCTGTACAGGAATAGAGCATGTGCAAAAACCAATGAGAGGAGGAGACTTTGCTAGAGCACTTATTTTTCATGAAGGCTATTGGCTCTTAACCCTGGGTACACGGACTCCCAGGGATTTGAATTACCGCATGGATCTAATGTACATTTAGTAAGATCTTCATTTGTATTATTATATTCTTGCATATATTTATTCCTTTGCATTATCTATTTTCATATATATATATATATATATATATATATATATATACACACATCGTTTTTGTTTGTTTGTTTGTTTCTCTGTTTTTTCTCTTCCCCGCCCACCCTTTACCCTGCTCTTCCTTTTCCTTGGTTTTCCCTCAGTTATATTTCTCACAGTGTCCATATAACACCTTGTTATGATTAAGGGCTCTAAGGGTCTGAAACACAAAAACATGGGTGTTTTAGGATTTTGGAAAAATGCATGGCGTTTTAAAGAAGTTCATTGTTTGGGTCCTGGAATATACTCATCCATCTGGGTCCCCACAGCTCACCCTGTGGGGTTTGTTTACAGCTGCAGAATCAATCCGTGAACAGAGTGTCGTAGGCTGCATGTTCACAAGCGCCATTCCGCCGGCGATAAATTGCCAGCGAATCACGCTGTCTGAAGATTTCCTTAGCGTTTCTATGGAAAGTGCAGCCACGGCGTGCGCGAGCTGAGAATCATAGCGATTCTCCACTCGCGGGATTAAAATTACAGCATGCTGCAATTTGCCGTGATTCTAATAGGCTCAGTGCGGAGAATCGTCAGCTGTCTCCCACTCCCTGGCGGCAGCGATCTGCCGCGGGATATTGCTACGCCTGTGGACAGGCAGCCTTAGGCCGCTGCAGCGAATCAAAGACCTTAACGGCCACTGAGGTCTGTGATTGGATGCAGCAGCCTCAACAAACGTAGATGAAGCACACTCTATAATGGTTTAAAATGTAGTGCAATATCCAGAAGTCACAGTCACAGATTTCAGGAACTGTAGAATGTAGAAAATGGACAGCACACACTTAAGAATCAAATGTGAAATCTTGAAGATTTATTAGAAAACTTCAGATGTATACAAATAATGCAATGTTTTGGGCTAGAGGCCCTTTATCAAACTATACAAAAAAAACACATAGCTTCAGCAAAAAATACATATGTATATACAAAAATATGTGTAATCCGAAAATTGCTTAAAACTGGATGTGACCTAGTTTGAGTGAATCTATAGTCCACATAATGGCCAAAGTAGCAAAACCACATCCTGTAGTCAGAGGTGTAATTTGAAGCTGCTAGACTGCAGTGCAAAATTGTAACTGGGACCCCAAATACAATCTTTATTTATAGTACTGGTTTCCTCATATGGGGAACTGAGACCTTATGGACCCCCTAAGGCTCCAGGGCTCGAGTGCAACTGCATCCTCTGCCTGTAGTCCATTGTTCTTGTAAACAATTTGGTTTAGTAAATCCATGATCTATTAAGTAAAGGCCCATTTAGGCACAACAATTATTGCTCAAAATCCGCTCAAAAGCCATCTTTTGAGCAATAATCATTGGGTGTAAATGTGCCCATCTTTCAGTTTTCTGCCAAATGACGGTTTTCAGTTCTGCTTGAAAACTATCATTCAGCAAAACAGATGATAAGCAGGACCGCAAGCTGTGCTCTGCCCGCGGAGAGCTGATTACAGCTGATTGCATTGTACCAGCTGTTCTCAGCTGTCAGCCCTGCCAACAGAACAAAAGGAATGTAATCAAGGAACAGCGGGTGGTCTGTTTCCCGACTACAGCTCCTGGCATCTCACACGTTACTACGGTAATTGGTACTATTAGGCATTAGTACCAAGTAGTAGTTTATGCAAAATGATCGCTCAAAAGCCATGTATTGAGCGATCATCTTTGCAATGTAAATGCACCTTGAGTCCATAGCTGGCATATAGTAAATGTTTAGTTCCTATAGTCCATTGCTTGTTTGGTTAGTTCATTACATAATCCTCAATAAATATCAGAATATGTGGCCTCAGTGGTTGCTCTTGATACTACCTGGCTCTGGCGGCCAGTAGTAGGTCGTATTGGTGAGTGATAACCTGAAAAGCCTTGGAAGTCCAAAGATGAAGAACCGTTTTGTTTCTCAGGCTCTGGTTCCTCCTCTTCATCAACCCCAATTGGTGTAAGATCATGAAAGTGAAATTGCCTCATAGGTTCTCCTATTATCCCAACACTGTTTGGAAAGAAAGAAGAACGTGAAATGAATAGCTGTTCTCGTGTCTTGTCAAGTTTTCAGATTTTTGGCTCATACACAAACCGCACCTGGATATTACTTTTACATTCAAATGAGCCACTGCCCTGTTACTGTAAAGTAATATTCCTTTCATCAGTACTTGTAGTGTATATGTTCAAAATGATGCAAGTGGTGGAAATACATGAATTTAAGACAAAAGAACCTCAAGGAAAATTGAGGTATCCAAGGTCATGTGATGTACCCTTGTTAAGCTTTTCACTAATAGCAAAAGGCCTTGTAATAGAACAATTATCACGCCAAATATTATTGAATTGGGGAAATGTTCTCAATCACTGTCCAGTATAAACATGTGTACGATCAGTGAGAATTTGTTTCTTGGTCATTGATCAAATCTTTTATGACGACAAAGTTATCATTTGCCGGCATTATATCTCTTTGCTAGCAGAGGAAAGACAAGCATTAAAGACCCATAAAACTTTTTTCAGTTGACTGAGCTATGCCGTGCTTATTTTTTGTGGGACCAACTGAAACTTTTCTTTGTACCATTTTCGGGTGCATACAACTTTTTGATAATTTCTTATTCAGTTTTCCTATACACTTAAAGGGGTTATATGACAATTGATTTCAAAATTAGATGTCAGAGTTGGTGATGGTGTCAGCGTCGGTATCAGTGTCAGGCATCGGTATCAAGTGTCAGCATCAGTGGTCAATCTTTCATTAATATGAAGTTTGACTATGACATCTGAGAATGTCCTAATATGGACTTGGTAGATCTGAATGCATGAGTGGCTGTAGTAGCTACAGAGATTTTGCAGATAGTTTGAGCAGATAGGTCAGGAGTAGAGATGAGCGAGTATACTCGCTAAGGCTAACTACTCGAGCGAGTAGTGTCTTAGCCGAGTATCCTCCCGCTCGTCTCTAAAGATTCGGCTGCCGGCGGCGGGTGGTGAGCGATGGCGGAGAACGAGGAGGAACTGAGGGGAGATCCCTCTATCTCCCCCGCTCCCCCCTGCTCACTCCCGCAACTCACCTGTCACCAGCACCAGCAGCCAAATCTTTAGAGACGAGCGGGCAGATACTCGACTAAGGCACTACTCGCTCGAGTAGTTAGTCTTAGCGAGTATGCTCGCTCATCTCTAGTCAGGAGTCATGGCTGGGATCTCACATACTTCCTTTTACCCCTTGTAAATGCAAGTCTCTTTATCGCTACAATTAGGCCGTCTGCACATGAAAGGGTCGGATTCCACAGCGAAATCCGACCCTATGCCCAGCCTATCATCAGCATAGGTTAGCAATAGTTGATTGGCTAGGGTTCGCCGCTCCAACTTCTGTGTATTTGCAGCACAGACAGCATGCGCCCGCTCAGCTGATTGGTGAGGGCCCCGAACGGCAGACCCCGGCCAATAATCTATTGATGACCTATCCTGATGATAGGTAATCAATAGTATTTCACTGGAAAATCCCTTTAAACAGCTTTCTCTGTATTCTATGCTATCTGTACTACTATCTGACATTAGCTCCCCCTAGTGCTGACTACATGTAGCCAGAATCATGCAACTTCTCAAGATTGAAGAGCACAGCTTGGCAATACAGATAAAGAGTGGGTAGCAGGAAGAGGCTGCAGTAGACTAACTTGCATGTTACACTGCTCACCAGGCTGGCATGTTGTACTCTGGAAGCTCTTCAATATCCAGGTATTCTGTGCTTTTTGGATGAAGTTCATGTTGTTGGAACAGGTACTGTGATCTTTCCTTGGGAGTTGGAATTAAGGAGCTGAGTACAGGGGAACACTGGGTGAGGATTTTCTTTATGGGAGGTCGTTGGGCATTAGCTTTCCTGTTACAAAAATAAACAATACTAATGTAAATTCAATCTTATATAAAATACAAACCTCTATGACCATCACAGTAATTCTAAAATATGACTAAGGGCTAGTGCCCACTTCCGTGACGGGCTCCGCAAGCAGAATTCCGCAGCGGAGTCCATCACAGCCCCCCCCCCCCCCCCCAGAGACCCCATACTCACCTCTGGATCCGCTGGCCGACGTCCCGCCTCCTGTGATGGCGCGCAGTGTCATGTGACGCACCAGCAGTGTCATGTGACGCGTCGGCAGCGTCATATGACATGCCCACAGCATCACATGACACGCCAGACATGTCTCATGACGTGGCCAGCAGTGGGCAGGAAAGCGTTTTCACGCTATCTTCCGCTGTGCTACAGCGGAAGATAGCGTGACGGACGGCTTCCATTGACTGCAATGAATTACGGGTGATTTCACAGGGCGGAATTCCATGGTGGAATTCCGCACCGTGAGCATTGCGCTATTAGGTTCAAGAGAACCTAATAGCTGAGGGCAACGCCGCGGAAATCTGCCCGTGGGAATTAGGCCTATGTGTGGTATACACTTAAGCTGGATATTCTTTAGGAAGCTTACAGTATTGCATCCAATCTATTGCAATCTCTAGAGTAGCCTGACTAAGGCTAGGTGCACACTAGCCATAAGTCATAAAATAATAAATCTTATTATTTGTATAGCGCCAACTTATTCCACAGCACTTTCAAGTAATTTATGTATTGCTCTCACCAAACTGGGTACTCATTTTACCGATATCAGAAGGACGGAAGGCTGAGTCAACTTTGAGCCAGCTCCCTGAACCACACAGGGATTGAACTTGCAACCTTCAGGTCATGAGTGAGAGCTTAGGACTGCATTTTTCCTGCCTTGTTGTGCTTTCAACTCACAGTCCGTGTGCTGTGTGATATACACAGGTGCAGCAAATTGACATGCATTTGCACTTCCTACTTCTTGTCCATGAAACAGACAGGAATAAGACACGCCCAGGGTATTCTCATGTGGACTTTTGGTCTGAGTGAAAAACATCCATGTGCCTCAATGGCCTAAATGAGCCTATGTGCTGTCCATGGATTAACATTAACAATTCTGACAGCGGCACTTAAATCCCGTTTAGATCGCAGGGAGCGGTGCGAGTGTCATGGCAGTCAGGGGCCTTTTGAAAGGCCCCAGGGCTGTCTTGGCAGAATGCCTATCAAGCCATGCCCGTGGGTGGCTTGATAGAATGTCAGCCCGATTGCAGTATGATGTAATGCTGCGGCATTACATCATACTGCAGGAGCGAACAAAGCATTAGAGGTGGTTGTCCCCTCTGGGGACTAAAAAGAAAAGTAAAAATAAGATCAGTAAAGTTTTACTACGTTAATATAATTATTTTTAAAAAAAGTTATAAAAGTTTTTTTTTTTTAAGTTTTGCAATATTTATAATTTAAAAAATCTAAATAAAACAAAAATACATATTTGGTATCTCTGTGTCCTTAAATTCCGATCTTATTAAATACTTATTAAAGTAGCGCATTATTTACTCCGCACGATGAATGTTGCCAGAAACAAAATAGAGCGCCAGAAATGCACTTTTTTGGTCACCCTATCTCCAAGAAAAAATACAATAAAAAGCGATCAAAAGTTGTATGTATTACAAAATGGTACCAACACAATGGTACCAGGACATCTCGCAGAAAATGAGCCCTTGCATAACTGTGTTGACAGAAAAAAATTAAAAAGCCATTGTGCTCAGAAGATGGCGACAGAAAATAATTAAAAAAAATTAAATATCCTTGAAAGAAAAAAGTAAAAGTAGTACAGCAAGAAAAAAAACTATAGAAGTTTGGTATTATAGTAATCATACTGACCCATAGAATAAAGTTATTAGGTAACTTTTGTTGCAATTTGTGCGCCGTAGAAACAAGACGTACCGAAAATGGTAGAATTTGGGTTTTATTTTTTCATTTTAGTCCACTTAGTATTCTTTAGACGTTTTTCAGTACATTATATGGTACATTAAATAGTACCAGTGAAAAATACAACTTGTCCTGCAAAGAACAAACCCTTATACAGCTACGTTGATGGATAAATAAAGGAGTTACAATTTTTTAAAAGGGGGGAGGAAAAACCAAAAATAGGGGAAAATGGCAATCTCTTTTAGGTGGTTTAGCCACAAGGCTGCATGACCAAGAAGAAATAGCTTCATGCTTTTCCACGGGCCATCTCTGGTATCGCAGCCCTACTCTATTAATGTGAATGGTGCTGCCCTGCATTACTAAATCCAGCCTATGGATAAGAATGGCATTGTTTATTATAAAAAAAATCTTTTTTCCCCCCATAATGTCATACAAACCTTTTAACTCTTTCACACGTGCTACAAAATCTCGCTACAAATTCATCGCTACTAAATGTATGTATGTGAAGCCCGTGGTGTCCATTGGGTTCTTTCACATGAGATGTTTTGTAGCCTGAAAGAACCCATTGAAAACCATGATCTTCACATACATGCGTTTTATAGCGATGATTTTGTAGTCCGTGTGAAAGAGGCCTAATGGTACAGAGGGCCACATAACCAACCTGTCACGGAGACAATACCACCATCAGAATAACTTCACTTTCTGAATATCTTCAATTGACACAGAGGGAGTAATTTATCACTTTCTTTGCACCACTGTTCTAGTGGAGAAAAGTTCCAAATTTTGGTGCATGATGTATCTGCTCAATTTTCTTGTGTGTCACGATACTTTTTGGAAAAGTGATTGGGGTTTGGGGAAAAGGGAAAGGGTAAATTTACTATAATTTACATCAGAAAATGGCATAAATTATAGCACAGATCTACAAGGCTGGATGCCCACCTGTAGTTTGTAGACAATTTTAATTTTAATTTTATTGAAGAATAAAAGAATAGGTCATACCAAAATGGCACATATGTGTTAAAGTATTTGAATACATTTTATCTATATAAATGTCCTAAATAACTATAATAAGATATTATGGGTGTGTGTTTCTGAGTGATCATCCATTATTCATGTCATAAATCGTATATCGGAGCCTACGGCAACGGCATCATAGTTGGAAGTTCAGGGTGCGGCTCCAATATAATTTGTACAGCTACAAACCTTACGTTCTGTGACATAGTAACATAGTTCGTAAGGCTGAATGAAGACAATGTCCATCTAGTCCAGCCTGTCTAGCCTCCTGTTTTGTTGATCCAGAGGAAGGCAAAAAACCCCAAGAGCAGAAGCCAATTAGCCCTTTGATCTGTGGACATAAGTTTCCATTGAAATGTCTCATAATACATTATAGCATGGCATACTATGATTAGTATGCAGGATTCAAAAATATATTGTTTTATCAGACACAAGATAAAGTGGTGTGCAGAAGGAGCTCAGTTATAAGAGCCAGAAATAGGACTTTACTGATAAACCACACAATATCTACACTGCTCAAAAAATAATGTAAGCCCTCAGGTGTCATAGTGGTAACTGTGGTTGGGTTCCTTTAAGAGGGGGTAAGCGGCACAGCAGGGGTCAACTGGGCTTATGCGGTGCCTGGTTCCCTAAGTTTTGGGCACTCTAATGCAGGGGAATATGGAGCTCAGTGTGGGGGGTGGAGAGTCGGCTATTTAGGACAGTGCAGGAAAGGTGATGGCCCCTTTTTAGTGTCTGGAACTTCCCACCCTCCCATCCTTCCCAAGTTCTTTTTTATTGTTTATTTTGTTTTCAATGTATTACATGTTGTTACAGCTGACGGGTGTTGTAGTTTGGTAGACAGGACCCACATACCCGGTCTCGGTGTAGCAATCCAGAGTTAGGTCGTGCTGCTGGGATCTGTTGTACCACATAGGTTTCTAGCAGCACAGCCCCACAGGTGTGGAATGATTTTGCTGGCTGGGTGTGGTGTTCTCCTGCTAGCCAATCCCCTGGGTATTTGATCACTTATATACCCAGCTCCTGTCAGTATCTGTTTGGTGTTCAGAGTGAGCAGTCATGTACCCTTGTCCGTGCAGCTTGCTGTGTGTTTGGTGTCCTTGTCCATTTCAGCTTGCTGTGTGTTTGGTGTCTTGTTGGTTCATGTCCGTTTTTGCATTTATTTTCTGTCAGCTTTATGTCAGTTTGTCTCGGCTTTGTCCTGCTGAGTTATTTGCCATTTCTGGGCTAGGGTGTCTCTTAGGGTCCTCTAGTAGATGTGTCTTGCTAGAGTAGGGACCGCAAGACACGAGGAGCCTTGTCATGGCCGTGCGGCTTAAGTTCATTGGCCAATGTATGAACCAATACCTCGTACTTTTAAAGCTGTATCATCCGCTTATTTGTACAGGTATGTAAGGTGAGTGTTTTGGTCATTTGTCAGTCCCTATGTTATGTCTGTCCGTCAGTCCAGTCCGCAGTATGCAGTTTTCTGTCCAGTTGGTGTTTCCATCAGCACGTCCAGTCTGAAATCAGTTTAGATTCCCTTGTTTGTGGCTCTAACTCCTGTTTGGGCACATTTGTGTGGGCTCTGTGCTTATTTGCCCACACGAACGTAACATAATGCGCCCCCTTTTGTAACTGGGGGGCATTGTGTTCGTTTGCAATATGTTGTATGTTGGCATGGATTATGTTGCTATGCATTATGTTACGTATGCAGTAAGTTGTATGCATGTGTTAGTGTCTGTATTCTGTCCTGTCTGATCCACCCGTCCATTGGTTGTTGGACATCTGGTCCCTGTTCCTGTATGCCTTTCAGTCCGTTGGTGGCCAGACGCCTGATCTCTATTCTGTCCTCTTTGTCCGTTGGTAGGCAGACTTTAGGGCCCTGTCTGTCTGTTCTGCCTGATCCGATTACAGTCCTTTGTCCCTTGCTTAGCGGACTTTAGGAACTGTGTGTTCCGCCCGATCTGTATCCTGTCCCCTAGCACATTGGTAGGCGGATGTTAGGGCTTTGTTCAGTCTGTTTTTGTTTTGCTGTCAGTTTCCGCCTGGTTCCATGTATCACTCTTCAGGGTTAGCAGGCCCGAGGTTCTAGCGTGGGGCTGCATTTATCGAGGCAATTGCCCTGCTTATTAGGTAGGGACCTGCCATCCTCCTGGCAGCCTAGAGTCAATCTTCCATTCTGTGTTCTGAGTTCCAGCTCTGTCCGTTACCCGTCCAGAGTTATGCAGTCTGAATTCTGTCCCAGTGTCCGTGCTGTGGTGAGCTGCGCCCAGTGGATGTAATTTAATGTCCAGCCTTTGTATTTGCTGCAGACTCTGTGCGGTATGTACCTGAGCTTTTTCCCTTCTCCTGCTGACTGGTTGGCATCCGCATCAGGCCCGTATGGATAAGTCCTGTGCACGCTATGTCAGTAGGGAGGGTTGCCATGTTTTCCTCTCTGGCTACATGCACGTTAAGTTTTAAATTTGCTCCCTCCTTGATAGGATATGTTGTGTGTTTGCATCAGGCCTGTCGGATAAGTCCTGTGCTACGCCTATCCTGGTTGTGACATATTTGCGGCAGTACTAGGCCGTTGGGTAAGTCCTGTACTGCGTGGGAGTCTTTTGGAGAAATTGCATACTTTTTTATGCTTAAAGGGTCCAAAGGCCCCTTTTTTTAAAGGGTCCAGAGGCCCCTTTTTTAAGGGGAGGTACTGTTAGGTTGTGCTGCTGGGATTTGTTGTACCACATAGGTTTCTAGCAGCACAGCCCCACAGGTGTGGCAAATTGAGCTGGCTGGTTGTGGTGATCTCCTGCTAGCCAATCCCCTGGGTATTTGCTCACATATGCGCTCCTGTCAGTATCTGTTTGGTGTTCAGAGTGAGCAGTCATGTATTCTTGTCTGTGCAGCTTGCTGTGTGTTTGGTATCCTTGTCCATTGCAGCTTGCTGTGTGTTTGGTGTCTTGTTGGTTCATGTCCATTCTTACATTTATTTTCTGTCAGTTTTCTGTCAGTTTTTCTCTGCTTAGTCCTCCTGAGTTATTTGCCATTTCTGGGCTAGGGTGTCCCTTAGGGTCCTCTAGTAGATGTGTCTTGCTAGTGTAGGGACTGCAAGACAGGAGGAGCCTTGTCATGGCCATGCAGCTTAAGTTCATTGGCCAATGTATGAACCAATACCTCGTACTTTTAAAGCTATATCATCAACTTGTTTGTACAGGTATGCAAGGTGAGTGTTGTGGTCATTTGTCAGTCCCTATGTTATGTCTGTTCGTCAGTCCAGTCTGCAGTATGCAGTTCTCTGTCCAGTTGGTGTTTCCGTCAGCACGTCCAGTCTGAATTCCGTTTTAGGTCCCTGTATTTGTCTTATAACTAGCGATTTTGGGCACGTTCCTGTGGGCCCTGTGCTTATTTGTCCACACGAACGTAACATCCAGGTCCCTGCTCCTACCGCGTTTAATACTCTATAAAACTTTGGTTGTGCTACAATTTATTTATTAATATATTTTCAGAAATAATAAACTAATAAAGTTTACACATCATATATCAATAAAGCTGTGGCCAACCCCTGCTCAACCCACAAAATTTGACTTTTAAGTTAGTGTTTGTGTTCTCGTTAGTTGTGGGGTGCTCATCTATGATAACTGCACCCCCCCCCCCCCCCCCCCCCGTTTTTGCCTTTTTTAGCTATGTGGTTTTATATTTGGACTGCCTTAAGGGAACACTTAAGCATCATAGTGTAATCCCAAATCACTTAAACTTCAGGTATGTTGTCCAGTTCAGAAGCAGAAGTGATTGTGAATCAATTTCACTTGCTTTGATGCAAATTAAAGTGACAGCAGGTGCACTGGAGAGGTCATAGCAAGACAACCCTAAAAAAGTTTTTTAGTTGCATCCCTCTTCAAACCACCAAAAAGGGAATGGTTTTGCATGTGGTGGACACAGTGCATTACTCTCCTTATCCCTCCTGACTGATTCTTCTTTAGTTTTGCTAGTATCCTTGTCACTACTGGTAGCACGAGGCAATACCTGCAGCCCAATCAGGGTACACAGGTAGTCCTGGTCCTCCAGAATAGCACATCCATACATGCTGTCACAAGAAGGTTCGCTGTTTCTTCCAGCACAGTCTCAAGAGCATAGGAGATAACAGGACATGGGCCATTACACAAAGAGGGCATCTGTAGTGTACAGAAGTCAATGTACAGAAGTTTCTAGACGTTTCTGAATGGTCTACGTATGTTTTGTGCTTATGTGTTGTCAGTGTCTTCTATGTGAGTGAATATGATGTGTATTACATAGCTGCAGCACTGAATGGGTTACTGTCTGGGCTATGTCTGGAAATGTATCTTTTGTATGTCGTGTGACCTTGTTTTATATATGTTTTTGCAAGGTGGATGAGTGAGCTTTTTCTGTCAAGTCAGGAGCCTGTCTGCACACAGACACCTTCAGTCTGTGTACAGGGAAGATAGAGGAGGTGGAGAGAATTCTGTGTGTGTCCTGGATCCCTTCTACCCAGGCCTCTATGCTGAACACCAAGAGAAACCGCAAACCTGCGAGAGTCCACCGTGTAGGGCTGAGTGCATTTCCTAAACTGTGAATGTGTACCAGTAGAAAGTTCTAAGAGAGTGAGAAGAAGAGTTGTCCGGGAACAGATCCCCGCAGATAACTAGCCTGTGGATTCATCTGTCCTCCCTGTCACACCACAATCCTCCTGCACCAATGTCCTGGTGGTGGCTGTAGATTGTTTTGGGCTGTTTCCAATTTGTACAAGTTTATTTCTCAAGTAAATGGCTTCACTGACCTTCCCGGTTCAGCCTTTTAAAAGGAACCTCTGTGTGCATGGACTTTTTATTGCATCTTCTGGAATTCACCGCCGAGGATGGAACGGTGGCATCACACGTGACAATACACTAAGGTGAACTGCAGTTGGGTTACCCCCTTTAATGGCCTGTTCTCAGCCTCTTTGACGTGTCCCTGGTTACCCTCCGGGTGGGAGACCGTAGAGCCCCGTGACAAGGCCCAAACTCTACCCCGCTATCTCCTAAGCTGGGGCCTGCTCCTCAGACGCTGCACATCAACCCAGTATTAGGACCGGTATCTGTTCCTTTGTACAAGGGACAGGATGAGCAGTTCAAGCATCTATAAAATGACCTCCAATGGCCTACTGGTCTGCATGTTTCTGACCATGGCGTACCTAAAGGCTTAGGGGCCCGGGTGCAAAAGTTCAGCTCGGGCCCCAAGGGGCCCTTTTCCCCCCTCGAACTGTACCTATGCCTGAGGACCAATGTCCACGTGCGGATTTTATTTATAAAATCTGCGCGTGGCACCCGCACGAAAGATCCGTGCGTCTTGCTGCCCATAGGAATGCATTAGCATCGGTAGGGCAGCTAAAAGCAAGCAGATGGGATTCCTTCCCAGAGTGCGGGTCACATGCACAGGAAGAAATCGCAGCATGCTCCATTTTTCTGCGGATCTGTCGCACGGACATCTCCTGCGGCTTCCATTGAAGCCTATGGAAGTCGTTTTTGTGCTGTGCCGCGGATATGCGGGAGAACAGGAGATTTTTTTAGAAATTGGTGCGCATGCACGCTGCCGGCGTGCCGAGCACATCCGCTGACCGGAAGAAAGAAGATCCGGCCAGCACGGAGGGGAGCCCCGCAGCGTGCGGAGAGGCGAGTATATATTATAGTAAAATATTATAGTTTTAAGGGATCTTCTGTGATTTGCGAGTATAATGTATTTACCCTCTCCATGTCTGCGAGCATGCACGTATTTCACTGCGGGATTCAGCAGTGAAATCCGTGCGTCCAAGTGGGCATGAGGCCTGAGAGAGAGAGAGAGAGAGAGAGAGATAGATACATAGATGGATAGATACAAAGATATGAGAGAGATTCATAGATAGATAGATAAATATGAGATAGATAGATAGATAGATAGATAGATAGATAGATAGATAGATAGATAGAGACAGACACATAAAAAGACATACAGACAGGCGGACAAGCAGATGGATAGATAGATACATACCCTGGTGCCAGGACTACTTCTTTGGTGAGAGCAGCTGTGTCAGCAGGACGGAAGCAGCAGGGAGATGATCTCATCATCCCTGGTCCACTGGATGCCGTGCTGTGCTGGTGAGTCTCTGTCCTCTCTGCACCTCCCCTCCTCCCCCCCTCCTCTTGCCCTGTCGTCTCTCCAACTTACTTCCTCCTCCCTTCTCCTACTGTCCTCTGTGACTCCTGCTGTCGGCCGGACCGCACTAACCCCGCAACCGCAGACAGTGCAGGGAGAAGGGAAAGTATGTGCTGGTAGGCGGCCTCTGGGCCCCCTCCAGCGCAGGGGCGGGGTCGCCGTTGTGACCCCGGCACCCCCTGCCGGTACGCCTGTGTTTCTGACCAAACTGTCAGAAAAAGACTCATGCGGATGTCATGAAGGCCCAATGTCCTGTAGTGGGATCTGTACTTACAGCCCAGCACTGTGCAGCTCAATTGGTATTCGCCAGAGAACACTAGGATTGACCGGTCCACCTCTGGCGACCCACTCTTGTCACAGATGAAAGCAGGTTCACAGTAAGCACATGTGACAGACATGATGGAGTCTTGAGATCCCATGTTACGCTGCCTGCAACATTAGTGCTCTCTTAATTTTTTGACCAGTGTATATAGACCCCCAGTGTCTGAGTCAGACTATTCTATATGACTTCATTCGCACCATAGAGGAGTCTTATGCAATATTGTCTTATACCTGTCTTCGGCATATGTAGCCATTTTCTTCTTGTTCCCAGACAGGTTTCTGCTTGGCACTGTATCTTTCAGCCTGAGGGCAGGATTAAAATTGTTGGTTCGCAATATTCTGCCAACCTCTGCCTGAATTGCTTCCAATTTCTTGCGTCTGAACATTACCCAGGCAACTTGAATGCAGAAATTATATAAACACTGCAAGGGAATAGACACACCAAATGTAAGAAATAAGTGCATTTGGCCTTGATTATAATTTTTTTTTTTAAAACAAGCAGGTGTACCAGATATGATAATACAATTTTGACTGTTATAGACAGAACATAGTTCAGATAAGAAATAAGCACTGTGCACATTTGGGGGGGAGGGAGAGAGGGGTTACTAAGGTCAGCATTATATAACTGTGCTAATACGTGCTGTGCTGGAACCTGTTTTCCCTCAATGTTTCTAGCAGCACAGCTCCACAGGTGGTTGATTTAGCTAGCTAGGTGCGGTTTGCTCAAGTCAGCCAATCCCCAAGATCTGTGATCACATATATACCAGCTTCTTTCAGTGTCTACTGGGTTCCAGGATGAGCAGTCATGTTTCCTTGTCTGTGCTGCCTTCTGTGTCTTGTTGCCTTTTCAGTGCAGCATTCGGTGGGATTGGTGTCTTGTTGTATCATGTGTGTGCAAGTCTGGCTTTAATTTCCTTGGTAGTGTTGGGACCCGCAAGACAATAAGGAGCCTTGATGTGGCTTGCGGGCTTAAGTATTTTGGCCAATATACAAACCAATACCTCGTACTTATTATAGCAATTCCATCTGCTTATGCATGCGGGGATGTTTGGTGAGTGTTTGAGTTATTGTCAGTCTCTGTTAGGTCCGTGGTCTCTTACCCTCCAAGAAGATCGGGAGAGGTGCTAATCTGTAGTAGTTCATCTGGTGTTCCTTATCCTTCTGGGTCACGTTCATGTGGGCCCAGTGCTCACTTGCCCACACGAACATAGCAGCTATGTTATGGATATTCTGTCTCCAATATTATTCGTTGGGGGGGAGGTAACAGCCCAATTCTGAGTTTTGCTGTGGGTGATTTATGTATATACCCATCGAGGTTTATGAAGCAAAAATAAGACCTCTGGGGCTTTGTGAACGTAGTACTATAATCAAAGGATACTTAACTATAGTAAGATCAGTTGCAGGGAATTGCATGTTAAGTGCACAGCACAATTGCAAATATCAGCAGAGAGCTGTATGGGGCAAATTATATCCAGAAGTTAATGTTGAGTGTTTAGTTCAGATGAGGTGGACAAGAGTTGTGCCATGGGTGACAGATGAGCAATGGTGTCTATAAAATGCAAAATGCATAAAAATGGGAACCTATCTTGTGGGCCAATTTGTGGATGAGTAAAATCCTGCAACACATTTGGATGGACCATTAAAGGGGTTGTCCCGCGAAACAAAGTTGGGGTATACACTTCTGTATGGCCATATTAATGCACTTTGTAATGTACATTGTGCATTAATTATGAGCCATACAGAAGTTATTCACTTACCTGTTCCGTTGCTAGCGTCCCCGTCGCCATGGTGCCGTCTAATTTTCAGCGTCTAATCGCCTGATTAGGCACGCTTGCGCAGTCCGGTCTTCTCCGTGTTGAATGGCGCTGCTCGTGCTGGAAAGCTGCTCCTCGTAGCTCCGCCCCGTCACGTGTGCCGATTCCAGCCAATCAGGAGGCTGGAATCGGCAATGGACCGCACAGAAGACCTGCGGTCCACCGAGGGTGAAGATCCCGGCGGCCATCTTCGCAAGGTAAGTAAGAAGTCACCGGAGCGCGGGGATTCGGGTAAGTACTATCCGTTTTTTTTTTTTCAACACATGCATCGGGTTTGTCTCGCGCCGAACGGGGGGCTATTGAAAAAAAAAAAAAACCGTTTCGGCGCGGGACAACCCCTTTAAGAGGACACGGCTGACAGCAGGAGAGGTGAGTAACTTTATTATTTTTTTAACTACTTTTTGGTGATTATCGGGGAAGGGCTTATATTTCAAGCCCTTCTCCGATAATCATTCTGCGGGGCTTGTCAGAAACCACTGCTTTCAATGTGCCGATCCGATTGAAAGCAATGGGATAGTATGCTGCGGACTTCTGCCACAGCTGTGACAGCTGTCACAGCTGTGACAAAGGATTCCTTCTTCCCCGTGGTCTGTGGCAGAAGTCCGCGGCATTCTCCATATCTTTTTAATGGGGCTAGCACTGCTGCCGCTGGCTACATTGAAAAGACTGGCGATGTCGCAGCGATATTCCAGCGATTTTCTCGCACTGCTCTGCGAGAGTTTTCACTTACCCTCGCAGCGCAGTGGAGAAAAAAACGCCAGAGGGTGGGAGCCCTTAGTGTGTAGTAGCTGAATAAAGTTTTATCTTTTTCACCTGTGTAGTGGGTTTTCTGAACTAGCCTCCCTATTCCTCATTCCAAGATAGGGAGGGGCCCCTACTTTTTGTAACTTTATCAGAAGATACAAATGTATGTAAGTTATAGATTATCTGATCTATCTAGAAACATCACAATGGATAGATTATGAAGTCAGTTCTGCAGGGAACAATGTAATTTACTGAAATATATTTAAGGTTGGCTTGGCATGAAAAATGTAAAGAGGCACAAAAACTGAAGCAGAGAGGGAAACAAAGTATTTACCATAATCTACATTTGGACGTAGCTACTTATACTATACCTCAAAGAATCTGCGGTCTCTGAGTGTAGCTGAAGCTCTGCCTCTGTAAGACAGATAGATGAAAACTACAATGAGATTTGGACTAATGAAATATTGTTTTTGCTTACCTTATGATTTTATGATAAATCATGCAAAAACATGTACAAATTCTACTGTTAAAGGGCTTAAACACATATTGCTATTCTCTGCTGTTATCAGACAGGTTTTTCCATCTGCCTCTGCTCTGCTCAAGCATCGTTCGTGTTGGTAATTCCATCTGCCTTTCCTGTCGGTATTCTACCCTTCCCATCCAGGTACGCCAGCGTCCCTTTTCGGTCCCTAGTCAGAGTAGGGACTGCCGCCCAGTTGCCCGCCTGGGGTTAGCCAGGAGTGCAGGCAAGCAGGCAGAGACAGGGGTTGTGGGTGAGATATAGGGCCCCCGCACTGGCGTATCAAGGGTAGTATACTGTAACAATTCCATGTAAAAGTTGCTGATTACTTCAGAAGGGTCGGTGATCCAGGGATTATTCTGATTGCCAGATTTGGAGTCATGAAGGAATTTTTTTCCCTAAAATAAGGAAAATTGGCTTCTACCTCAATGGGGTTTTTTGCCTTTCTCTGGATCAACATTGCAGGAAAATAAGCTGAACTGGATGGCTTTTTTCAGCCTAAATGCTGTTACTATAATACATTTAGCTGACAGCTCTTCTCGAACCATTAATAAATATGCACATTTATTTCAGCTGAGTACGTATGTTTTTTCAATGGGGAGAAGTACATAACCCATTGCTTGACCTGTCTAGTAGCAATTATTTCCTGTAGCAACAAAGGATTGGGCATGTTGAATTCCAACAACTCCAATCCTCCTTTCACCCAACATCTGCCCTTTGGTAAAACTGGGCACACTTTATGACTGGCCAAACTGGCCATTTAACCTTTTGTGTATGGGTCCCTTTGCTGACTTTAAAGGGGTATTCCCAAAATTAAACTTTAGCATTAATCGATAAGTGATAAAAGTCTGATCAGTGAAGACTTCACCACTAAGACCCAATACCCAGAGAATAGAACTCACTGATTTGAATAGGCTCATAAACAATTCTGCTTCTAATATGATCATTGGAAAAAAACAGGAGCTGTTCTATATTCCTGCATATTTGCACCCCATAAAAGTCTATGGAAGGTGCACACTCAATTTGCACACCAATGCGCAATATACTGTGCAAATCATGAAAAAAGAAAAAAAGAACACATCTGGACCTCCTTAGGCTAAACAGCCTTTTAAACCCCAGTAGGGGTGTGTCACATGCATGTGAACAGTCCCTGCGTGTGCAAAAAGTACAGTACTATGTACTGATACGAGCACAAATCTGCCTCACTGGTGCAGAGTCCAAGGGTGGGAAAACAGCAACTCAAGGCTCTATGCAGAGGGGGAGGAGTAGAGAAAGTGCGGGAAGGAGAAGAGAAGATACAAGGAGGAGTCAGTGAGCACTAAGTGGGTTGCAGCCAGGAGTGAGAGAGTGGTGGTTGTAGTCAGGCGTTGGAGGAGAGAGGTCATGTCGGAGGAGGAGGTACTCGTGCAAGAGAGAAAGCAGTATTGACATGTTCTTCCCAAGGTTGAGTGAAGACTCATTCCGCTCCCTTGGTGATCCACGGCAGAGAGGAGGAGGATCTTTCAGAGGTCGGTCCTTCACCAAAACAGTGAGTCTAAAACTACCTGGTGGGGGGCGGAGCCTAACTATGCAGGAGTAGGACGTGTGAGTCCCACGCTCCCGCTACAGCCACCGGCGAAACTCACCCCAACGCGGACCAAAAGCAGGAAGAAGACCCAGGAGAGCCATGGTGAAGAAGAGAGGAACTGGGAAGCCGCCGGACGCCGCTGAAGAGGTCCCGCCGAACATACAGCGGTACTTCGGGAGCCGCGGCTCGGCGGCCCCCCCCTCCCCAAGATGGCGCCGGAACATGTGCGCGCGGCGCTGAGCCCAGCCGACCACGGAGATGAAGAGCCCGGAGCAGAGGAGACAGCGGGAGCTCTAGAAGCCGGCGGGACAGATAAGTACAGAGGGGCTGCTGAATCCTCTTCTCCCCCGGTGACTCCACACAGCCAAGCACAGGGCTTGACACAGCAGAGCACAGAGGGAATCTCCCCTACACACAGCGCTGCAGCCTCCCAGCCCTCCCCAGCAAGGGACTATGACCACCCCAGAACCCCAGAAAATATAAAAGGGGACAATCGGGGCCCCGGCCCACGTGACATGGAAGGGGGTAGTGGCAGTGCCAGCTTGCTAGAGGGGAACTATAACCCAACACATAAAACTCACAGAAGCGCTACCATTGCAGCCAGACCCAATACGCCCAGACCGTACCCGCAGCTCAGAGACCTCTCGCCTGAGGACGAGTGGGATTGGAGGGATCACTTACGCGCACTACCAACCAAAAGTGACTTCCTAAGGTTGGAGGCCACCCATAAGGAAGCTATGTTTACGCTGCAACAAGAGATCAAGCAAGTGGGCAACAGGCTAAGCACTGTGGAAGAGTCGCAAGAGAAGGTTTTTTCAACATTAGACGCCCATAGCCAAGCAATTAACGCCCAAGCTATACAGTTAACGGACATTTTGACGCACATTGACGACATTGAGAACCGCCACAGGCGAAATAACCTGCGCCTGAGGGGCCTTTCGGAGGAGATCACACCAACACAGCTGGAGGACTGGGCCCGCAATTTCTTTGGCTCACTGCTGCAGAGGGGTCCTGAGAGCCCGATTGAGATTGACCGTATACATAGGACTCTAGGCCCAAAGCCAGACAACCCAAACAGACCGCGAGATGTGGTTTGCCGTATCCACTACTTTAAAGATAAGGAAACCATAATGAGAAAAGCCCGCGAAAAAAAGGACACTCTACAACACAATGGTACCCCCATAGAAGTGTTTCCAGACTTGGCCCGCCGTACACTGCAGCTGTGCAGGGCAGTGAGACCGATTCTAGAGGAACTGAGAGCAAATAATATCCTATACAGATGGGGGTACCCGTTCCAACTTACAGCAACGAGAAATGGGAAAACAGCCTCCTTCAAATCACCAGCCGACCTGCCAATGTTTCTAGGAACTTTGGAGTTACCTATGGTGGCGATCCCAGATTGGCCGTATGTTCGGGGCCTACCCATCGAAGCCCCAAGAGAGCCATGGCAGGAGGCTAGACCACGCAGACCCCGACCGTCAGAGACCGGCAACAGGGCAAAACGCTGATCACTCACTACAAAAATCGCTCCGGCACCGAAGGAGCTAGGGTTTAATGCCATAGCAATCGGAGAAATGCGTTTAATCGACTTTAGCTAATGATTACGGAGGGGCCCTAAGGGCGAAATTATTCGGTTGAAGGGAGGAGGATCTCCTGGGAGATTTGTTTAGTTTCTAAAAGTTATAAATTGCATAATGGTCGTAAAGTGTTTTAGATAAGGTGAAATGTAATATTAATAAGCTCTATATTAATCATTTATTTGAGTTGCCGGGGAAGGTGGCGGGAGGGGGCTTCCTTTCCTGCTCGGTACCCCACTCCACGGGATGGACGATGCTTATGCATCGACTGCAGCCAACCTTAGGTTGGTTCCCCACTCTACTAGATTGGAAAACTGGATTCCAATCGATGGAAGAACGGGTTTCTGTCACCTACTTTTTTCTCTCTACCCCCCTCTATTTCTTTCCTTCTTCTCTTTTGAGCTTATGCCTCGTGTGTGCTATGGTCGCGGCTCGCCCCCAGGGCCATCCACTATTTACATATTAAAGGGGTTGTCCCGCGCCGAAACGGGTTTTTTTTTTCAACCCCCCCCCCCCCCCCGTTCGGCGCGAGACAACCCCGATGCAGGGGTTAAAAAAGAACACCGCACAGCGCTTACCTGAATCCCCGCGCTCCGGTGACTTCTTACTTACCGGTTGAAGATGGCCGCCGGGATCTTCTACCCCCGTGGACCGCAGCTCTTCTGTGCGGTCCATTGCCGATTCCAGCCTCCTGATTGGCTGGAATCGGCACGTGACGGGGCGGAGCTACACGGAGCCCCATTGAGAAGAGAAGAAGACCCGGACTGCGCAAGCGCGTCTAATTTGGCCATTAGACGGCGAAAATTAGACGCCAACCATGGAGACGAGGACGCCAGCAACGGAGCAGGTAAGTGAATAACTTTTGATAACTTCTGTATGGCTCATAATTAATGCACAATGTACATTACAAAGTGCATTAATATGGCCATACAGAAGTGTATAGACCCACTTGCTTTCGCGGGACAACCCCTTTAAGTCATGGCTAGTATAACCTTTTGTACCTACAATGCTAGGGGTATGAATGCGCCGGCCAAGAGGGGCCAGATCTTGGCTCATATGCACAAGAAGCGAGTCATGTTAGCCCTCTTTCAGGAGACACACTATAAAGAAGGCCAAGTCCCAAAAGGCAACAATAGATATTATACCAATTGGCACCACAGTGTAAACCCCGACAAGAGGTCTTGCGGAGTGTCGATCGCAATTCACAAGACCCTCCCACATAGAGTCTTGGCCTCCAAGGTAGACAACGCAGGGAGATATATCTTTTTAAAGTATGATTTAGGAGGACGCATATTAACAATAGCTAACATCTATTCTCCAAATTCTGGACAGGTCTCGTTTGGCTGCCGTATCCTGGGAGAACTGGCACGGTTCGCCTCAGGCTCCAGGATCGTACTTGGAGGGGACCTCAACCTCAGCCTGGACCCGGAGCTGGACTCGTCCTCGGGTAAGTCCGGCACTTCCTTGGCGGCCTTGCGTAGACTGCGGAGACAGTTAGCTGAGTTGAGACTCGTTGACCTCTGGAGGACGCTCCATCCAGGGGTCAAGGACTACAGCCACCACTCAGCCTCACACAACAGCTACGGGAGACTAGATTATATCTTCATCTCACACAACCTTCTAGATCTTGACCCCAAGTGCTCTATGGGCAACTTTGTATGGTCGGACCACGCGCCTGTCTTCGGGGCACTCCTGGGGCAGGGGATTAGAGGGGGCTTGAAACTCATGGAGATTAAACGACAACCTTTTAAGCGACTCATGTTGTCTACAGGAGATCAGGGAGAGCATTGAAATATTCATAGATACTCACAAAACGGATACAACACATCCGACTGTGCAATGGGAAGCCCTCAAGTGCGTGCTAAGGGGGGTCTTTATATCGCATGGTACACGCCTCAAAAGGGATAGGACGGGGAAACTGTCGAGCCTGATTTCCCAACTGGAAAAGGCGGAACAAGCTAATAAAGCGAACCCCACGCAAACCTTAAGTGCAGAAATCCCAATACTACGCCAACAGGTCCTAGAAATACTGGACAAAAATCACCTTTGCATGAGGGATAGGCTAAAAGGAAAATTCTATGAATACGGAAACAAAAGCGGAGCGTGGCTAGTGCGAGCTCTAAACCCCAGGGGAAATCAAACTTACATATTTGCAATGAAATCAAAAGAGAAAGGGAAAGTCCACGCAACAAAAGATATTCTAGAATGCTTCCAGAATTATTATAGCGAGCTGTACAACATCGAAAACCAAGTAGAACAAGGGGAGATCGACCAATACTTACAGGCACACGCATTGAGAGCAATAACAATAGACCAGGCGCGGGAATTAGATGAGGACTTCACAGATCAGGAAATAATCAAAGAAATCAAAGAGCTTAAAATAGGGAAAAGCCCGGGCCCCGACGACTTCACCCCAAGGTTTTACAAATCTTTTGGTGATCTTCTCGCCCCACTATTAAGCAAGGCCTTTAACGCAATATCAGACACATGTACCTTCCCTCCACAGTCCTTACAGGCCACCATAACTGTATTGCCCAAGCAGGGTAAAGATCCCATGAATTGCAAAAATTATCGCCCAATCTCCCTGTTAAATATTGACACGAAGATCTTCGCGAAAGTCATCGCATCACGCTTAAGACCGTTGACCCGGGAAATTATCAACAGAGACCAAGTAGGGTTTGTCCCTGGGAGGGAAGCCAGGGACAACACCATAAGAACACTCTCTCTGATGGAGAGGGCAAAAGAGACCAACACGCCACTATGCCTACTATCGGTCAATGCGGAGAAAGCTTTCGACCGAGTCAACTGGGCATTCCTAGAAAGCATGCTGAGTCAGTTGGGCATGGGCAATAGATGCAGGCAATGGGTTATGGCCCTTTATAACAAGCCCATTGCTCAGGTAAGGGTAAACGGCGTACAGTCCAAACCAATAAGCATCAAGAATGGAACTCGCCAGGGGTGCCCCCTGTCACCGACGCTGTACGCATTGGTAATGGAATCGTTCGCCAATGCCATTAGGGAAAATAAAGAAATATCGGGCTATAAAGTCGCTGGAAGAGAGCATAAGGTCGCGCTATTTGCTGATGACCTATTGATATACATGACTAACCCTAAAAAAGACTTGCCTGCAATCCTACATGAATGTGCATCATATAGCTGAGTCAGCAACTTTAAAATCAACATGACCAAATCAGAGATACTAAACATCACACTCCCTGTAGAGGAAATCACCCAATTAGCATCAAAATTTCCCCTAAGATGGCGAAAGGACCAAATAAAATATCTGGGGGTGACCCTACCAGCAGACTCTGGGAAATTATACGGGCTTAATTTTGAACCTATCCTTACAACAATCACAAAAGATCTAGATAAATGGAGAGCATTGAACCTATCATGGCTGGGCAGAATTAACACACTTAAAATGAACGTCTTACCCAGACTTCTCTATCTCTTCCAAGCCCTACCCATTAACATCCCAAAGGACTATTTTATTAGACTCCAAAAAGCTGCAACCCGATATATATGGAAAGGTTCCAAACCGCGTCTCAGCTTTAAGCTCCTAACGCAGCGAAAGAACAACGGGGGATTGGGACTCCCGGATATGCGATCATATTATAGAGCTGCAATAAGTAAAATAGTAATAGATCTGACACGAAAAGACCCCACGGAACACTGGGTGAAACTAGAGCGAACAACAAAACAAGTACAGGGGCTATTTTGGCTGAAGGGGGGATTAGGTAGGCGCGGTTTGAGGGTATCCCCTCTAATGAGTTCAATATTGAAAATATGGGATGGCTTTGCAGTAGGGTGCGGACTGGTTAGAGTGCCGGGGCCATGGACGCCACTGACAGGGAACCCGGACTTCCCCCAGGGAGACTTCGGACTACCCCTGATAGAGAGATTAGGGCTGCAATGCCCCAGGGTGCGTGACGTAATGGACAAGGACGGAATCCTACAATTGAAATAGGAAAATCCCGCAGCACACCTAACACATGCACTTCAGTGCAGAGGTTCCAGTCTGTATATGCCAAGCCACCTGTGGGGTCATAAACCAAACCCCAAATAAATGCAATGGTATCCAAGGAGGCGGCAGCATCAACGGTGTAAAGATAGTAAAAAAAGGGTTTTATTGCTCCATAAAATGGCGACGTTTCGACTTAATCTAAGTCTTTTTCAAGCCTTGAAAAAGACTTAGATTAAGTCGAAACGTCGCCATTTTATGGAGCAATAAAACCCTTTTTTTACTATCTTTACACCGTTGATGCTGCCGCCTCCTTGGATACCATTGGAATCCTACAATTGGAGACATAAGCGGGAGAGGGGGGGCCGAGGGCTGGCGCGTGGCTCCAATACCATCAGATTGCTCACTACATAAGCACATTGGGACCAATGACCAAATTGACACAGCCCTCCACATCCTTTGAGGGGCTTTGCGAAGCTCCACAGAGAAGAAGAGGCGAGATCTCCGCAGTCTACAACATCTTGGTAACCGAGGGGGGCTGGGGTTCCGGAGGAGGATTCAGGAAAGCATGGGAGAAGGAACTGGGTCGAGCCGTGCCAGACGAGGAGTGGGTGAAGGTTCAAAGTCTGACACATAAGATGACGATCTCAGGTAACCATCAAGAGTTAAACTACAAATTGCTCACACGATGGTACCGCACCCCGGTACGTCTGGCCAGATTCTACCCAGGGATCACCGATCTATGCTGGAGGTGCATGACAGGAACTGGGACTCTTACCCACATTTGGTGGTCGTGTCCTCAGATTTCACCCCTTTGGAAGGCGGTCGAAGGACTGCATAATGCTCTGACCAGAAGTACACTGGCCATCACCCCTGAAATAGCCCTCCTGTCAGCCATACCGGGGCCAATAGGAACAATTAAGAAAGGAATTCTTCGCTTCTTTCTCCTAGCAGCAAGGGTCATTATCCCTCGCCTATGGAGATCACAGGTTCCACCTTCCAGGCTGAACTGGGTCGTAGCCCTAGATGATATAAGTCACATGGAGGAGTTGAGAGCGGAGGACGATAACAAATATGCAGCCTTTCATGCGATCTGGGAGCCTTGGCTGACCTTCCGTAAGTCAACAGACTTTGACGGGTGGCTACAGAGGGGCGAGCTCCCCAATCGATAACAAGTCCTGGATGTGGCGAGCATACAGAGGCTAGAGGTAACACGAGGCTCTCTTTCTCTACTTCCTTATTTCTAATCCCCCCCCCCTTTCTTTCCTTTTTTTCTTCTTCTATCTCTCTCTCGTCTTTCACAATCTCTACTTCCCTCTTTTCCCTAATCCCTTTCTCACACCCACTCTTGTTTAGTTACACGCTACTATACTCAAAGTATTGCGCACCGGGATCCATTACGTCCCGATATACTCTGGACGGGATGCCTGTCGGATATTAGACTACAATCTAGATGGATAGTTACAATGCTGGTTATATACAAGTTTAGAATTCAGAAACGTTGTATGTTATAACTACAAATCAGGCAGGAGGATGTTAACGAAATTTTAGGAGATATTTAATGTTTACAAGAAAAAGATCAGAAGTGTAAAATATATATATATTAGCTTAAATTGCATCTTTAATAACCACTAGAAACGTAATCTTGCAACTCTGCTTAACACGGACAGACAATATTGTAAGTTATATGTTGTAAAAATTCAATAAAATACTTTTGAACATAAAACTACCTGGTGAACTTAAAGCCAGGATTAGTCTAGTGACCACCTTACACTCTGCTTCATCTACACTTTGTTAAACCTTAATCATCCCTTCAGCTAGAGCAACTGGGGGGAAATTGTCTTACAAATCAGTTTCAGAGAAAGGAAAGGAGAGGGCATTGAAGTCAGTTCTTATTCAAGTCAATATTGCTGTATTCTTCATCGTGTTCAATTTACTGCATACTGCTGTATCTACTTGTACCATTACCAAGTACCGTTTTTGGAGATTGTATATTCACCATTGCAAATATCAGCTTAGTAAATCTGAGTACTCCCAGATTACTATCACAAGCGGACTCGTCTCAATTATTTAATCGGCATTCCATCCCGAGGCTCCCGGTTGGAGTACTGGCGTCACACGTGACAAAACAGGCCTTCCTGTTAAGCTTACCACAGTACATTCTTTGGGCCACTGAACAACCCCCGAGCAGAGCACCATTAGCGCCACTGTGGGGAGGGACCACAGAGCCACCAATGACAACCCTTCTGCAAACCCCGTGGTCTCCCTCACTTTGGCACGCTCGGCTCGACCCTTGCAATAACATTGTGACGCATAAATGTCCACGCAGACAAATTCCTTCTCGTGTGAGAAGGATCCCTTACAGATTTTGCCTTGAAACCTAGGAGCTTCAAACTACTGATTGCAGCATACGTGTAAGTATATATGAACAGGTCTGTCAGGACTTGTCTCCAAATAACTGCTGAGTCAAAACGCCTCAGCAAAAACAAAGCTTTGATAAGTGTTCCCAACTGGAGCTCTTTTCTAGAAAGATCTTAGTTGCTATTGGTGCAAGTAAAAGTAAACCTCTCAATGGAACAAAGACGTTATGCACTGCTTGTCCTTAAATGACCTCAGTTGGCCGGTGCACAAGTATGTAAATAGTTAACAAATACTGGTGAGCAAAATGCCAGTAAAATGAGCTCTAAACAACTTTGGCAAAGCAAAGAAAATGGCTTTATATATTTACTTCAATGGATAATACACAGATTCAAAGGACAGATCGCAAAATGGACTATGTATAATAGATAAAAGATGCTGTTTAGTTACAGAATGAGTCATCACGGCTCCTCATTTACAGAGCACATCACAAGGAATAAAAGGAAACATGACTGGTTTTCTTTTGTACAGCCTCTGGGCTCCTATACACCGCCCTATTATATATGCGCTTTGTATAAAATAGGCTGGAGGTGCAAGAGGCCTCTACTGTAACTCTGTATGCCTCCATTTTTATGCAGAGCAGATGAATGATTTTTTTCTGTTGAATTCGGTAAGATTTTGACAAAAAGAATTGTAGCTAGCTACATTGGATCCTGTATGTACGGAGGTATTCTCCCCCAAAGCATTGTTTCTAGGTGAGCACATCTTCAAGGCTTAAACACATGGGCGCCTTTTGGGCCTGTTATGCGGCCGTGGTAATTGTTTTCACCAGCAGGATTCTTGCCCATTAATAATTTCACTAGCGGGACTCTCGCACGTTAATGGTACGGGCGAGAAAAGATATGACCTGCCCTATCTTTTCCACATATAGTATTAACTACTTGCAGGAAAGATAGGGCAGGACCTATCTACCTGCTGTTTTTTCAAAACTATGGCGTAGAGTTTGAACTCCCTAACCTGAGAAGGAACAAACAAACCCATCCATGCGCAACTACGCTCCATAGCGGCGAGCATAATTGCGCTTCCGGCTGTCTGTTTTTTTACCCTTTAAAACAACCCCTATCCATATGCCCTACTAAGATATATTGACATTATAGAGCGAGGTTTCCCACTTATGGCAAACTTTGGTTAGCAAGAGCTTGCAGCCACAGTAAATAGTATGTGTGAGTCTCATGGATTTGGCTTGTCCTTGTCATACATGGAAAGCCTCTGCATTTGAATGGTCACTAAGTGATACTACAGGATGTCTGGAAATTCCTCACCTCATTAAACAAAGCATAAATAATGAAGCAGTACAGATAAAAAACAACCAATTCCCTATCATTGCAGTGAGTGTGGACCTACTATGCCACAGACCAATTTTAATTGGGGCTATTCTTGAAGGCAGTATCTGAGGTCCCCTGGTTTTCAATAATTAACTTCAACGATTGGGATCTAGTCTTTGCTGCAGGGGCCTCCAATGCATTACTCCAGAAGTAGTCTCGTTGCTGAGGTAGCTGACACAAATTGGTCAGAGCATAGTACCAGAGACACAGACAGCAGACCGATGTAGAGTAATCCAGAAACAAGACAAGGCCAGGAATGAAGAAGATGGGAAAGTTGGGTAGAGCAGACACAGCTCAAAACAGAAGTCAAAGTCAAGAAACACCTTTGAATACCAGATGGAACTAATTGCTCAGGCACCCTCCAGTGGGGGAAGGTGCCATAAATAACCAAGGACCCATCTACATTGCCCACAGTGCAGAAGAGCTGGGTGTGAGCTGGCCCTGTAAGAGGTGGGATGCATAGCACAGAAGTGACAGCTGATGTACCATCTGCCACATAGGACTCAGGGGACACAGCACTGTCCGCAACCAATAGCAGGAGGAGGTAGGAAACACTGTTGCCCTTGGACAGCCACCATAACATTGCTTAAAGGGGTTGTCTCGCGGCAGCAAGTGGGGTTATACACTTCTGTATGGCCATATTAATGCACTTTGTAATGTACATCGTGCATTAAATATGAGCCATACAGAAGTTATTCACTTACCTGCTCCGTTGCTAGCGTCCCCGTCGCCATGGATCCGTCTAATTCTGATGTCTTCTTGCTTTTTTAGACGCGCTTGCGCTGTGCGGTCTTCTTCCTGGTGAATGGGGCCGCTCGTGCCGGAGAGCTGGTCCTCGTAGCTCCGCCCCGTCACGTGTGCCGATTCCAGCCAATCAGGAGGCTGGAATCGGCAATGGACCGCACAGAGCCCACGGTGCACCATGGGAGAAGACCCGCGGTGCATCGTGGGTGAAGATCCCGGCGGCCATCTTGGTGAAGGAAGAAGAAGGAAGAAGGAAGACATCGCAGAGCGGGGATTCGGGTAAGTAATAAAATTTTTTTTGTTTAACACATCCTTTGGGGTTGTCCTGCGCCGAACGGGGGAGCCTATGGAAAAAAAAAAACCCGTTTCGGCGCGAGACAACGCCTTTAACTTATAGAGCAGCTCCAAAAAATTTTTATTTCTACTTGAAAGTCAATACACTTCAGCATAGGCAGCGCTTGTAGTATGAGCAACGTTCAATACGTCACTGGGGTTTTGGTTTATCACAACCAAAGCACACATATTGGGTGTATATGTGGGTGCCACCATTTTCTCACAGTGATTTTTGGGAATGTCAGCGTTGCCAACCTGAACAAAAAAATTAGAACCACTATATAACTTAAGCAATTTGTTTCTTTTTACCTGAGAGCATTCATTTTTTTGAACCTTTATAATGGGGAACAATTTCCTGGCAGCTTGTACATTTCTCTGGCAATTCCCTGTAGCAGATCACTGGCGTTTATAAAGACAGATCCACTTTGATCAGCTTATTACTGCACCAGTTTTAATATAGAAAAGGGTTAGCATTGTCTAAAAATATGGTTCCTTGAATTGCTCTCTTCATTCAGCTTAAGAATTCAATAGCTTCAATTCTAGGAAATAAGTGAAAACTAGTATGGCGGCTTGTACAAGAAACCTGCGTAATCATATAGTGATGTACTCCCACTCTTGTGTAGCTGCATAACTAGGAAAGTTTGTAATTCAGGATTCTAGGGAAACTGAGTGACAACCTTTCTGGGAGCTGTAATAGTGGTCATGCAAGTTGTCAGCCAGCATTTTCAGAAAGACAAAGATATATACTAGGTAATACTCATTATAGATGTTTTTCATTAGTTTCCAACCCGCAAGTTGTGAAAATTATGTCCACATTAGGGGTAAGGCATTACTAGAGCCAGCTGGTAGAATGGTATTTCGATTAAAGGGGCACTAACTTTCCAGACAACTTATGCTCATCTAATAGCCTGTCTGTGGCTCATTAATTTTGTAATATATATTCTTTAAAATTGTTGTTTTACCACTATAAATCAAGCTTGAAGTAGCTGCTACTGGAGGTCTCCCTTACAGTCATCTGCAATCCACTGCCTATTGTTAGGTTTTGAGCTTTTATAGTTACTGGGATGTTTTCTTAGCTATGGGGAAGGAGTTATCTTCACAGGCTTACTGCTCTGCACTCACAGGCTGACAGATCTGCAGACACAGTGTCTGCAATCTCCACAATCTCTGCTTCTCCAGCGGTTCTAGCATGTGTATCTGTGTGTTTACATTATATTGGAATTGCTAACCATATGGCCAGAATGTTTCTGTATGCCTATTTCTTACAATGGTCCTGGGAAAGCAGAGGGGTGGGCATTCAGATATTGCCCCCCTGCTGATTAGGCCAGATACAAAACAATGCAGAATGGGAAGTGAGGGAAAGGAAGTACAGGACAGTGAACTGCTTAAAGAATGCTAAGCTTGTGACACTCCCCCTGACAGAAAGTAGATTGCAAACAGTAGAGCAGCAGAAAATGTGGAAGAACACCTGAAAATCTGAATTTAAAAGTTTGAAACAGGGTGCAAACAGCAACAAATGAGAGGATAAGCAGAACTTGGTACATTTTAGAAAACTTGTTGAAAACTGAGGTATGCTTTAAGTACTCCTTAAAATATCCTTTATGTTATGGTGTTGTTAATAGTAATACATAAGGCCAGAAACATATTTTCAAAGGATGTCGTACTTTCCACATGCCAGATGATGTTGTTTGTCCATTCCTTCTCCAAGTACAAGAATGCAATACTTAAAAGCAAGGTGCTTCAATGAGGCTTCTATTGTCTTGTTAAGGACTGCCATCTCCTCTTCTTCTAGAACTTTTGGTCTCCTAGAAACACAAATAACCAGCATGGTTTCAAAAATAAAAAAATATAGGACAGGGATATATATATATATATATATATATATATATATATCAGTAGCAGCCACACAGCGGATTACAGAAAGTAGTACTCAATAGTCATGAGCTGCAACTAGCTCCAACCACCCCACCCCCAGCTGCTAATTGACAGCTATCTCTCTGTTACTCTGCATAGGGAGATTCTCCTGACAATTAGTGACAGGTGGACAGGGCTAGCCTGCAGCTCATGAATATTGAGGACTACTTCCTGTAATCTGGTATATGTGGCTGCTACTTATAAAATGTAAGTTTCTGACAAATTACTTCCCAGATTCTGAAATACATAAACTAGACATATGACTGTAATCGGCATGCTTGACAAAACCTTATGCTGCCCTCAAAGAAGGCAGCAACATGTGGTGAGATATTCCCCTCAAAAGACCCACTATTGAATACCATTTTAAAGCTTAAACACATAAAAATCAGCAACCTTTTAAGTACGTTACATTACTTATATTGTACGGATGAGTTCTAATAAGCCTGACTTAAATTACACAGCTGTATTCACAATTCTGCAGACTTCAGAGCAGAAATCTGCCAGAACTATACTTGCTCTGGTGATTTGAATTATTAGAACTGTTATACAAGCACTGTAACCGTTCATTATAGTAGCTTGGCTAAGTTAGGCTATATGGATGTTAGAGTCTCCCACTTATGGTTGCTGGTCCAGTTTCACTCTGAAATTGATGTGTCGGACAAGAGGAGCTAGTGTTTATACAAACCCAGTAAAACATTTGACAACTACTTTTAACTAGAGATGAGTGAACGTACTCGGTAAGGCCGATTTCGCAATCGAGCACCGTGATTTTCGAGTACTTCACTACTCGGGTGAAAGAATTCGGGGGTCGCCGGGGGGCGGGGCGTGGTGGAGCGGGGGGTAGCAGCGCAGAACAGGTAGGAGCTCTCTCTCTCTCCCTCTCCCCCCCACTCCCCTCTGCAACCCCCCGCTCACCCACGGCGCACCCCGAATCTTTTCACCCGAGTAGTGAAGTACTCGAAAATTGCGGTGCTCGATTGCGACATCGGCCTTACCGAGTACGTTCGCTCATCTCTACTTTTAACCCATAATTCAACTTTTTAGATACAACTTGCTTGCATAGCAGCACTTACGGCAAAAAAGATTTAGGCTGTTTGCCACGTGACTGTTTTACCAAAAAGCAATGCAGGTAATTAATCAAGGCCATGAGGAAATCATCAAGTTGCTGAGACCTAAATTTAAAAGAAAATAATTAATTTAAGTAAACATAAACATTGTTCCGTTAAATAACCTGTAAGAGATCTTATTGTTGATTTTATGCATATGTAATAAACTTCTCATATCCTACTGACTGATTACTTAGATATGCAGAACACATGGTCCTTAGTACCAGCAGTAGACAACAACACAACTCCCACCCAAGTGCTAAAATTTGGGCACTAATGCTAAATCCCAGAAACCCATGTATTATACTGGCATTATCACCAGTATACTGCAAGGAACTATAGAAAAGTACAAAGATGCAGCCCTCCAACTGGATAAAATCAGGCAGGGATGTCAGGGGTGCTCATATACCTAACAGTAATGTAAAGAGACATTTTCAGGTCCTGTTATCTGCTTGGGGCAGCTTTACTGATCCCATCAGATTATTGTTTTTCACATTTATCCATTTCCGATCTAATCTTTACATGGTACTAGGGTAGTATGTCTCCACCGGAAGACATAGGTTGGCCAGGCAGAGCCACAGGTAACACCCAGGTCACACCCACAGCTGCTGATTGTCTTCCGCACACACACCTTTACAGATTTCCCATGCCCACGTCCGTACATCTCGTACATGTCTGCCCATACGCACATGTACCGGCCATCCCCCTGACAGCTCACACATCTCCACTACCCCTGTCCCCCGCCGGCCCCGCTATTACCGTCTATGCCGCACCCCCCTCCTCTCCGGGCTGTAGTTTCCTCTCCCAGCCGCACAGATGTCCTATCCACAGGGGATGCTCTGCAGATCACCCAGGTCCTGGGAGAAAGATGCCCAGCCAACCTATGTCTTTGGATGGAGACATACTACACTAGAACCTCTATACACATATCAATATCATAAAACGTTTTTATTTATTTTAGTTTTACTGATTTATATTGTGGATGTGACATACTTGAGAATATTGGAAAATCCAAACGTCAAGCAAAGTCTTTCTTGTTCTTCAATCAAGTTTAAAGCAACTCCTGGAAGACATTATAAGCATACATATGATGTGTTATCAAGTGTGCTCATTTAATGTCACAGCCCTTCCCTTAAAAGTCTATGGGGATCTTTGTGTGCAAAATACGCAGAAAAATAGAGCGCAAAAAAAAAAAAGAGAATGAAGCCATTGAAATCAATGGGTTCTATTTTCAGTGTTTCACACCCATTTGTTTTGCATACTCAAAAACAAGTGCATATACACCCGTCTGAAACCTCCCTAAAGCAGTGAAATTCATAAAATCTGGCATCTGATGACCGATGGAACATTCCAGAACAGTATAATTGGTGGGGTCTGAGCTACTGAACCCCCGCAGCTCAAGGCCACCAGCTGTGCCGAGTAAAGCAACACCGTGAAGGGCGGAATGTTGACACATTACATGCCATAACACTCAGAGAATTATTCACCCAAAACTGCAAGCCTTCAGGTAATGATGCGGTGCGGCATGGAAAGTGGTGAAATTCCATCTGTGTGAAAGCACCTTAAGGGGATGTTCAAACAGCAGTAGTTACTGTACAAAAATTCCACATGAATTCTGCCTGTAAAATCTGTTTTTTGGCGCAAATTTTTCTGCAGATCCACATGTGGAATTTTCCCTGTCAATGTGCAAAACCAGTATGCAGAATTTTGAAGTAGAAATGCCTTGGAAACTAAAAGGAAGTGACACGTCACTTCATGATGCGGTAACAAAGTTTTCAGCATCGAAATTCCGCAAGCAGATTTTGCCTATTGACAGGGCACATTTTGTGAGTAGATCCTCGCTAATAACCTTGTCAAACAGACGCAGATTTTGAAGCGTTTTTTTAAAGGTGGAATTTACATGAAAAAGTACGTGGTGAATTCCATCGTGTGAACATACCTTAAGGCTAACTTCCCGCGCCAACATGCGACTTTCACACGGATTTGAGGCGTTTTTATATCAAAACCGTCTCGCATCACTTCAGGTGATTCCCCTGCCAGTGTGAACGAGCGGTGCCTGCACAAATATGCTCAGCCTTTGCGCAGACATGGACACAGAAAACACACTTTTAGGGCGGATTCAGATGAGCATGCTTTTGTCCCCATATATGGGACGAAACAAAACCACTGGATTCTATGCGATTTCGGTGGTTTCGCTTTCCCCACCTCTTTTCCCGGCTGTGATTTGTATTAAACATCCATGTTCGCTGCATTTTTTAAAGCTCCCATAGACGTTAATGAGTGATTTTGATCTGTGCATGCGGATCAAAATAGGACATATTGCAATTTTTTTTACGCGCAACTTCAGTCTGTCTAAATACACCAATTTACCTTGAAGAATCCATCTGCTGTGTATATTCAGTCAGTAAAAAATATAGACAGCCCACAGGCAAAAAATACCCCTGTGTGAATGGGCCCCCAAAATTCACTCACTTAAGAGAAGCTGAGGGGCAATCAGTTTGTAGCATTTGATCTATAAAGAAATTGTGAATTCTATGTATTATACAGGGTAGGCCATGATAAAGTATCCTGGCACCAAACTCTAAAAGAAAATCTGTCTTGGTTGCCCATAGCAACCAATCACAGCGCAGCTTACATTTTCCTTCAAAGGTATAAGAAATGAAAGCTGCATTGTGATTGGTTACGAAGGGCAACAAAGACAGTTTTTCTTTTAAGGCGCACTCACTTCCACATCACCTGATTGGTGACGACACGTTGTAGCAGCTTCCCTGTGAGGGATGTGTGCTGCAGTCAGGGCTCAGTATGGGGTGAGAGGCACAGGTTGCAGGTTCACATCCGCGGTGGGTCTGTCGCTGAATACCAGTCAAAATTGCTGTGGATTTTTATGTGCTTTTTGATGTAGAAATGCTGCAGATTTTGCTACGGAAATTTCCACTGCATTTCTGCTAGTCTGACACATCCTTAAACAGCTTTTATTAGAGTGTGGTACCACCCTGTATTATAGTCTATGGCAGGCTGCCTGACACTATAATTTGGAGTGACTTAGGAGCCGATCAATTACCACTATAGACTATGGTAGAAATTTACAAAGCCTGGCATTTCCTGCAACGTGCTTAGTACAATTTTCACTGGATCATGATGCACTAAATACATGAAGAGGCGCACACCTCTCCATGTGTGGAGTGCCATCCTGCTCCTCAGTGTGCCTTATGATCGGGCATACATTTCTGGCATACGCTACGCCATTTTTTGTCATAAATTATATATAGATCTGTTAGTCTGGGGCGGCAACGTCCCATCATAACAGGCCCCATCCATTTTTTGGATAAGTGGCAAGGCTGACACAAAAAGTGAAAAAGTTGCAAATTTTTGTGCAAATGCTTGCGCAAATTTTGTTTTATTTTTTTAAAACCCTTCGTAAATGTGCCCTTTGTCTTATTGGATGATTCACAAATAACTGATTAGAACTTATTGATGATATGTCCTGTGTGCACAATGATAACAGATTATAATGTGGACATGTACATTTTCTTTATAAATGGGGGATGGACCTGAAAAGTCATTTCCTCTGAAGGGTCAAGTCACCCAACTCTAAAACAGCCTGTCTCTGCCCCTCTTTCTGAAGCTTGCAGCAATTCTGCCACTAAATGTGTATTATAGGACTGGAGATGATTCAATAATGTATTAGGCCAGCGGTACCCAAACTGTGCTCTATGGAGCCCTTGTGGCTCCGCAAGTGACAGTCAGGGGCTCCGACCGAGGGTCTAGCTCCGTGGTGGCAAACCTATGGCTTACATGCCGACAGCTGCTCACCACTATAATAATTACTACATGGGGTATGGCACCCCAGCCGGTATTCACTCAGCACTGCTGATCCGATCCTGGTGCACACCCTGACCTTAGTGTGTGCACCAGGATCCTCCTACCCTGAGTCGTCTCCTTCATAGTTCCACAGGAGAGGACAAAGAAGGAAATGTTCTGGGCTCACATACTGAAGTCAGTGTGCACCTGAGAAGAGGAGGAGCAGCACTGACTACAAGGAGGATGTAAGTATATGGCTTGGGAGGGCTATTATAACTGGGGCTACTGAGGGGTTAATATTACTACTGAGGCTACTGAGCAGTTATTATTATTAGCCCCACAGTAGCCCCAGTAGTAATATGAACCACTTAGTAGTCCCAGTAGTGATATTAATCCCACAGTAGCCCCAATAGTAATATTAACCCCACATTAGCCCCAGTAATATTACCCGGGTTAATGTGGGGTCGCTATTACTACTGAGGGCACTGTATGAGTCACTATTACTACTGGGCCACTGTGGGGGTCACTATTATTACTGAGGCTACTGTGGGGGGTCACCACTACTACTGGGTCTACTGTAGTAATATTAACCCCCCCATTAGCCCTAGTAATATTACTACTGGGGCTACTGTGGGGTTAATATTACTGGGGCTACTGTGGGTCTGATATGACTACTGGGGCTATTGTGGGGTTAATATTACTACTGGGGCTACTGTGGGTTTATTATTATTACTGGACACACTGTGGGGTCACTATTACTACTGGGACTAATATAGGGGATGCTACTACTAGTGGAGCTACTGTTGGGATCACCTTAACTACTGAGGCCACTGTGGGGTACATTATTACTACTTGGGCCACAATACGAGTCACTATTACTACTGGCGCCAATATAGAGGACACTATATTTACTAGGGTCACAATAGGGGTCACTCTTACTACTGGGCCTGCAATAATGGTCACTATTACTGTTTGAGCCACAATAGCAGTCACTATTACTACATGGGGCCAATATAGGGGACACTACTACTATTGGGGCCACCAATATAGGGGGTCACTATTACTACAAGGGGCGGATTTGCTGCGGAATTTACAGTAGCTGTAGCAGCAAACTGGATGAGATACTCAAAATCTCAACCACACGCTGTGGAAAAAAATTGCACAAAACTCCTGTGGATATTGACATGTGGTGCGGGATTTAATTCCGTTGCATATTAATTTTAAATATAATGTATATCAATAGCCCACCCAGTGCGCCAGCATTCCTCCCTATTTTTTTATTTTTTTATTTTTATTTTTAAATGGCTCTGTTCTTTTTATAACAACGGAGGTAAATATCATATGTTGTGATAAGCCGTGCCCCTAACCCTAATGGTTAAAATAGTTTGTGAACCACTGCTGGTTCATATCTGCTTCACAGAGGTACAAGCTCATGCCCCCCATGCAAAACAGGGCTCACATCTATCACAGGAGGTTTCTTGTAGTACTGGCCACAGTTATAGGGCTGAGCTACTTTTTGGGCCCCCTGAGGCTCCAGGTCCAACGTGCGACCACAGCCTCTACATCCTCCATATCTGCGCCCCAAGAATTAGGCACATATGAAGTGAATGACACTTACTTTTCACATCTTCTAGAGTCACAAATTCATGTTGTTGCTTCTTCTGTTTGGGAGTTTTAGTGATGCTTCTTTCTGGGGATTTAGATCCAGGTCCCCAGCGAAAATAGGTGTCTGATCGTCTAAATAGTAAGAGTTTATAATTCACTGATACAAATGTTTACAACAAATGCAATAAATGTAGCATTCTTCTGTGAGCACTGAGATTTATGCAAAGACTGAATATTTAAATCAATTCGGATTGCATTACTGCTGTATTTACTAAACATTAAATGTGAGGTTATTAGCATTTTGATCAAATTGTGTGAGTTCATCTGTCACAACAAGGCAACCTTGTTCAGATGGGTGCCCACATTAATATCATACCTGTGCAAACGTTTTCAACATCCATGGCTGAAAACAAAGAAAATGAGAAAGTATGCTTATCGAGCATGTTAAGGAGCAGTGGCATGCCGCCAATGTAGCACACCATGCGACTGCTATGGGGCCTGTGGGACAGGGGTCTGGGGCCAAATGTGCCCACCCCCTTTCTCACCACTGATTCGCTTCCCTTTTCCCCAGCTGCTGGGGACATTGCTATGTCAGTCAGTGCAGGCTGCTCTCCCCTCCTTCCAGCTCTCAGCCTGCACTGACTGACTGACAGAGAGCTCCGTCCCTAGCAGCTCGAATGCAACTTGCTGCTGGGCAAGCAAGGTAAGGAGGAAGCACAGTGCTATGGGGGTTAGGGATGGGGGGGCACAGAGAAGGGACTCTGGTGCTATGCGTTTGGGGGCTACAGATGGGACATCAGTACTATGAAGAGTCCACAGAGGGACACTAGTACTATGGGGAGAGGGTTACTGAGAGGTTCACTTGGGGTAGTGGTGGGATGGTAAGAGTGCACAGAGACAAGTCATTGCTAGAAAAAAACTTTATGGTCATCTAGGCCCAAATATAGAACACAAATAAAAAAATAGTCACCAACCAGAGAAGACACCAACTGTAATCACTGGATGTAACTACATTGTGTAATCACTATCACAGTGTAGGACTGGTTTATGATATGGTGATTGCATTACTTAAAGGTATACTAAAGATGAGTCTCTGTATCTAAACCTGCTGCATTATAGATATGCTGCTTCTAATATATACTTTTTTTTTATTAGAGGCCAAATTGTAGGTATTTTCTATAGTGCCTCATAATTTCTATGTATGTCCCTCTTAAGGCGCTTTTACCATAAATGTCATTTATCGTCTAGGGCCCTAGGTGATAAGTCCACTGCTGGAAGGGAGGTCCTAAACCTCCGGTTCTTCTTCACTGAACGGAACAGTAGTTGAGCATGTATGCTGCTGCTCCATTCAATGTATGTGGATGGGACTACCAGAGACGGCCAAGTACAGTGTTCTGCTGTTCCTGCCAGCCCCATAAACCTTGAATGTAGTCGAAGCACAGATGCTCAACCACCAATCCTTTCCAAATTCTTCTCACTGCAGTCATACAGTAGGGAGGAACCAAAATCCTCAGACCTCTAGTCTATTGATCACTGAAATCCCAGCAATCAGACGTTATCACCTAGCCTATGGATAGGTGACAAATGTCATAAGCAGTAAAAACCCATTTAATGCAGCAGGAAGATGAAACAAAATAAGACTTTGACATTAGAGGTGTAATGTGAAGCCTAAGGGCCCCAGGCAAAATCTGATGCAGTGTCCCCATCCACCATTTATAATAGTTATCAATGTCTCATCATAGGACAGAGAGGCCTTTAGGCTTGCAACTGATACCTCTGCACCCCCTATAGCTACACTACTGACTGACATCACAAATGTCTCATGTTATAAAAACTCCAAGGATTCCCACTAACGTTGATGGAAACTGATCACATATCCACATCTATCTTTCTTCACGAACTGGTGAGAAGAATCCCTCATTGAGCCATCTGGCAATCACACTTTTATATCATCTCCAATTTACATACGGTATTATAAAGGTTTGTCAGTAGAAAACATCTTCAGAAAATGACATTTCACATGGCCACACATCTCAGACAGCTGTTGGCCAAATGTTTGTTCCTCCCCACCTGCCTATATGCTCAGCTGAGTGTGTTGAAATCCATCATGCCAAAGCAGCTTTTTTCCCTCAACATCTGCTGTCATGGGAAAGTCAGGACAACCCCGTACACATCAGGGCTTATTCACAGAGCATATATCGGCCCTGTTTTCACGGCCATCCGATATACATGGCCATCTGATGCATTGGATTCTGATGGATCAGTTTAGATGGGCGATTTTTGGGTGCGTAAAAAGCCGGAAAAGATAGCGCATACGGTGCGCATTCTGATCGGCCTTTTTTTACGCCGGCTGGAAAAGATAGTTCTGGACTAGAGATGAGCGAACGTGTCCGTTACGGACACATCCGCACCCGGACACCGGCTTTGCCGAACACTGCAGTGTTCGCGCGTAAAGGTCCGGGTGCCGCCGGGGGGCGGGGAGATGCGCGGCGGCGCGGGCGGCAGTAGCGGGGAACAGGGGGGAGCCCTCTCTCTCTCCCTCTCCCCCCCACTCCCCGCCGCATCCCCCCGCGCTGCCACGGCGGCCCCCGAACTTTTTCGCCCGAACACTGAAGTGTTCGCAAAGTTCGGTGTTCGGGCGAAAAAGGGGCGGGGCCGAACGTGTTCGCTCATCTCTATTCTGGACCTATCTTTTCAGCCGGAATATGATGGCAGTCCTATAGAACCCTATGGGAGCCTATGAGAGCTGCCGGAAAAGGGAGGTGGGAGGGAGTTTAGCAGCAGCTCTGCTAAACTCCCTCCCCCTCTCCGCCCATTGCCAGCTGTTGGCAAAGAGAGGGCGCGGGAGATTAGCACACTAGCTCCCATCCCTTTGCCGACAAGGGCTGAAGAGGGGACGGGAAGGAAGAGCTCAGCTAAACTCGCTCTCCCCGCCCGATGGTATCCTGGGCTCGGTGTATACTCGCCGCACCAGGGCCATCTGAACGGGCGCATAAATGGAAGATGCACCCGTGACTTGGTCACAATTGCCTCTCATTCATGCGATTTTCAGCCGTGCTGCGGCTGTGACGCGGCTGGCCAAGAATCGCAGCTCCCGTGTGAAGGAGCCCTCTGACAGTTGGACAACCTCACCCAAAATGGTGAGTTTATGTGATATTCATCTAATTTACCAAATGAGAAGCCCGCTAAAATGGCATAGTTAAGTGGCTTTATCCCATAATCATAGCCAAAATCTCACCACACCAGTCAATAAAGGTCAAGCTCCTGTATCTGCTTTCCGAAAAAGTGACAACCCCATGTGCTTAAGGGCTTTTACCCACTGGCGATAGGTTTTCAAGCGATGCGAGAGTGAGTGAAATTGCGTGATTATGCAACCAATGATTTTCAATGTTTTCATTCTCATTTGCGATGTGTTCACTCAAACAGTGCTAAGAAAAATCTGCGATATCGCCCATTGATATCAGTAGGAGAAGATCGTGAAGCAGGCTAGAAATCCTGAGAGGAGAGGGGGGCAGAGCTACAGGAGATCTCGGGGTGAAGGCTTGAGTGAACACATTGCAAATGAGAATGAAACCATTGAAAACCATTGGCTTCATAATCATGCATTTTCACTCACTCTTGCATCACTAGAAAACCTATCGCCAGTGGGTAAGAGCCCTTAGATAGGGGTTATCACCCAGCTTTCCCATACTCATAGATCCAGCAAAGCTGCCTAGTTAAAAGGTTGTCTCTTCTGAATAATGCCTTTTCATCTGTCCTGTTGGGTTACGGTATATGGACATCCAGGGGAAGGGGAGGGGGTCCATGGTCTACTGTAGGGTACAGCATGTTAGGCTGCCTGCAGACGGGTGGAAATTCCACGGCGGGATTTCTGCTGCTGGAAGCCTGCATAGGATTGCGTTAATAAACGCAATCCTATGCAGACGGCCGTGGTTTGGCCGCGCAAAATCTCGCGTGGCAAACAAACCGCGGCATGTTCTATTTCTGTGACAGAGCCCCGCACAGAAACGTTACTCACCCGCCGCCGGTTCCGGTCTGCGCATGCGCCAGGCAGCCGTCACATGAAAGATCCGGAGCTGTGGGGCGCGGGTGAATACGCGCTGCTCTCTGCAGGCGCTCGGGTCGGGTCCCGGTCACGCTGCCGGATCCGACCCGGCCGTCTGCAGGAGGCCTTACTGCCACCCAACTTTACTGAAGCAGATAAATTCAGAGATAGATGAAAGGAATATTTAACAATTGAAGTGAGTCATATCACGATTCTTACATCTGGCTCTCAATATCACTCAACATAAAGCAATCTGTCTATTGTAAAGTCTGCGTAGATGTTAGTCTAAAAATGGACTATTGTGTTCTGGCAAGGTCGGCTAAGCTGCTGGAAATCTAGCACTTTAAGGCCAAGATCCACCAGTGCCAAGATATTATCATATTGTAAATTCTCCAATGTTTCAGTCACTGCAACGAAATAGATGTGGATAATAGAAGACAGATTGGAACATGTGTTCTTCCAACAGATTATTTGCTATGCAAAGAGCAAACTAGAACTAGTGTATGCAGATACAAGGCTGTTATTGTTCAGCGCAGACCATGGAAGAGATGCTATCTGAGTACTTCTTTTGTAGGGAAACGTTTCCCATTGACTACCTACAATATATGGTGTTTTTATTCATACAGGTGTATTGAAACGTGCAGTGCTTTACAATACAGTTGAGGTAACTATATCCTCACCATTGCTGGTCTTCTACCTAATAAAAAATCTATTTGCATATTAGACATATACAACATTGATGCCAACTTTTGCATATCTCATCTTGTAGGGAAGTAAGTCAGGTGCCACTAAAACCTAAATGGGCTGTCATAATGTTGGACATTTTTTCCAAAGACCATAAACCTGTAAATAGAAAAATGTACAAAAATGTACCTTGTAAATTCAAGCGTTTTAGTTTCTTCTTTCCAGTACCATTTTCCTGGAGGAGCTTTAGGTGCCAGTAGGAACTATGATGCATAAACATAAGCTGTTATCTTAATACCCCCATACATACTACATCTGAATCACTAATGATTTGACAGCGCTACGACGACTCCCACATTTGTATGGAGCCTTCTGACTTTGCCCCAACCAACAGATGATATTGGGGAAAGAGGAATCAGGTAGGTTAAATTTCAATGCCTGTACCTTGGATACCCCTGGAGATAAGCCACCACCAGAGCTAATTGGTCAGTGTACAGTGTGCATTGGGTAGTGACAAATTGGGTGACCATCTTGGACGGACGAAAATGGGACTTGGCATTGGTGGATCCCCTCTAGTCCGGGGACAGAATTTTATCCCAAAACCGGAGGGTTGATTTAACCTAAGATGTTGTCATCCAGTGTAACAAGAACCTTCATAAACCAGTTGTAGACTACAAGCCATTCAGAACAAGGCTGTCTAAAATTTCTAGTGTACGGCCAGCCTGGAGGTTCTTGCCCACTTGCGGTTTTTTAACGCTGCGATATCGCTGCGTTTTTTTAAACGCAATTGTCAGTGGGACTTTGTAATGTTGAAAAAGGCATCACACAAAAATCGCAAAGCACAAACTTGCAATGCAGTTTTAACATTAGAAAGTGCCATTGACAATCACTTAAAAAAAACGCAGCAATTGTCTCCACCTAAACTAGGGGTGAAGAAATAGGTTGGCCTGGCTCAGTGACAGGGAAGGGGCAGGTGACGCCCCCAGCAGTGGATTAGCTGCTCCCCGCACACAGCAAGGTCCCGCAAGCTCCAATGCCCTCTGCCGCTTGCTTGTGCTGGCCGGCTATGGTGAGGACCCGACTGGAGGATCGGACTGACAGAGAGCTGCAAGCCGCTGTGGTGCTTCTGCTGCCCAGCTATGCCCAGGACCTGACTCACATTTGTTCTCCGCTCCGGTGCTGTGGATGGCCGGCTATGTGGAGAACCACACTGACGCAGTTGGCGGCTCTGCTGAGGACTGGTCTGACAGCTGCCATTCCGCTTCGGCACTGTGCTATTCGGCTATGCCGAAGACCAGTATGCCAGCTGTTCTTGGACTCCCGCTGTGGCGCTGGGCTGGGCACCTCTGCCCAGGATTGACAGCAGCTGCTGTTGTTTCCCCGCTCAGGACTCTGGCGCCGGCAACCTTCAGGTATGTTTGCAGCGGTAAGGGTTGTGGGTGCTACGGCCCAGCCAATCAGAAGTTGGGAGCGTGCACTTTGCCTCCACCCATTTTGGTGCCCAGCCAAGCCCAAGTTGGGGGCATAGATGTGGGCGTGCAGTTTGTCTCCACCTATTCTGCTGGTGGAGACAAGATGCACCAGTACCACAGGCACTACCTTATGGTGCTCGCAGTTACGTCTGTAAAAACGGTGTCAGATTCCCTTTAAAAATAAAGTTTAAACAGCTTAAAGTGAATAAAAATTGAATACTCACCAATCCCAGCCATAATATGCCACTGCTTCTTCCACTGCAGGTTCCATGCGACGGGCACCAGGGGTGAACAGGAAGTGACCGGGATAGGCGAGTATTAAATTTTTATCTATTTAAAGCCTTTTTAACTTTATCTTTTAGTCCCCTTTAACAATAAAAACATAACTAGTAATGTGTTAGTAATAGGGAGACATATTATCATTGACCATTAGAATACTAATTTACAGATATGAATTTCAACATCATATCACTATCAGTGGCACATTAGACTTCATTCACTAGGTAACAGTGTGCCCCCAAGGAGTGGCGGGCATAAAGACTGCAAACATTATATTGATAGCAGAATAACTACCGTATATAACTAAGTTGTACAGGTGTGCACAGAGTTTCTGCATCACAGTGATGAAGCTGCGGGATCAGCTTCTTACCTGTTCCATGGTTTGCACCAGACCGGCCTGTAATTACTGTAATGTTTATGTAGTGTGTCGCCTGGTAACAGTCAGTGGGCAGGCCGGCAGGACTTAGTCAAAGTAGGGGACAGGCACATTACACTGACTTGGCTGCAGCACAATTGTATGGTAGCCAGGGGCAGGAACAGTGACACAGCTCTACTGCTGGAACATGGGTCACGCTTGGTGGGGGTTTAAGATCAAAACAGGAAATTAAAAAACTAAAGAGCAAAGTGTTCAAACAATCTAAATCGTTAGTGTGGGACTGCGTTAATGATAATTTTCCACATTAGGACCCTTTCATCTCAGGGACATTAGAAGTCACCACTTCCTGTAGCTTGATGCCTGCTAATTCCCATTACATGGGTAGGATTATGGGAATCAATGCGCTGCCAAACTCACAATGTTATCAGCCCATATATATATAGCCCAGTGCTGTATACATCGTTTAGGTCTCAAATCTTGATGAATAATAATCTTTATTTGTATAGCGCCAACTTCTTCTGCAGCGCTCTTTCAAGCATGAGAGAAATGCAAACAATACAAGAATTACATGTGATATACAGTCGGTTTGAAACAAACGGGGTGGGGCTGATACAGGAGGTACAAGGCATTGGGCAAACACAGGCAGTATGGGAATTACATGTGGAAATCAGTTATTAGGAAGCAAATGGGGTGAGGGTGGTAAGGAGGTGCAGAGGTAGAGGCTGTACGCAATAGGTAGGATGGAAGGTGTGGGGAGCAATAGGGAGGGGCAGGGGACTAGGTCAGGAGATTTGGTATGCCTCCTGACCTGGCTGGGTGGTGTACGGACAGGAGGGAAGCAATATACGGTGGCGCGGCTCCATGGAGAGCTTTGTGGGTGAGGAGTTTAAATTTTGTTCTGCAGTTGATCGGCAGCCAATGCAGCGACTGGCATAGTGCAGAGGCATCTGAGAAATGGCGGGATAGAAAAAAGAGCCTAGCTGCTGTGTTTTGCATGGATTGGAGAGGGGAGAGTCTGGTGTGGGGAAGGCCAATGAGCAGGGAGCTGCAGTAGTCGAATTGGAAGTGGATGAGGGAGACAACAAATGTCCTTAGCGTGTCCGTGGTGAGGAACGGCCTGATTGTAGCAATATTCATGCAGGTGGCATCTTCGAGCCAGAGATTGGATGTGGGGAATAAAGGGGAGGTCCGAATCCAGTGTAACCCCAAGGCATCGAGTGTGCTGTCTAGGGGTTATGATGGTGCCAGATACTGATATGAAGATGTTGGGGGAAGGTCAGCTGGTTGAGGGCAGAAAGACAAGGTCAGTTTTTGAGAGGTTAAGTTTAAGAAAGAGGGAGGACATAGTATTAGAGAGAGAGGAGAGACAGTCGGTGATGCTTTGGAGGAATGATGCTGAGTAGAGATGAGCGAACGTACTTGCTAAGGCCGCCTGCACACTCCTATGCAGACGGCCGCGGTTTGGCAGCGCGAAATCTCACGCGGCAAACAAACCGCGGCATGTCCTATTTTTGTGCGGGGCTCGCAGAAACTCGCATAGAAACGTCACTCACGTGGCCGCCGGCTCCGGTCTGCGCATGCACGGGTGAGTACGTGCTCGTCTCTGCAGACGCTCGGGTCCCCCGCTCACTCCCCTCCCGCAACTTACCACTCTCCCCCGCCACCACCCGAATCTTTAGAAATGAGCGGGCAGGTACTCGCATAAGGCACTACTCGCTCGAGTAGTTTGCCTTAGCGAGTACGCTCGCTCATCTCTAATGCTGAGATGTTAGGGGAAGAGGTGTATAACTGGGTGTCATCAACATAGAGATGGTATTTGAGGCCGAATTTGCGGATGGTTTGTCCAATTGGGGCCGTGTAGATAGAGAAGAGAAGGAGACCAAGGACCGAGCCCTGGGGTACCCCGACAGCAAAAGGAAGTGGAGAGGAGATAGACCCAGCGAAGGAGACGCTGAAAGAGCAGTCAAAAAGGTAAGAGGAGAACCAGGAGAGAGCAGTGTCCTTTAGGCAGATAGAGCGGAGCATAGCACTGAGGAGGTCATGGTAAACAGTGTCAAATGCAGCAGAGAGGCCAAGGAGGATTAGTAGGGAGTAATCACCTCTCGACTTTGCAGTCATCAGGTCATTTGATACTTTTGTGGGGGCAATTTCGGTCGAGTGTAAGGGGCGGAAACTGGACTAGAGGGGGTTGAGGAAAGAGTTGTCAGAAAGAAAGCGTGTGAGGCAGGAGTAGACCAGGCGTTCTAGTAATTTGAAGATGGAGAAGTTTGAGATGGGTTGACAGCATCAGTCAGGTCAAGGGTTGCGTTTTTTATTTTTATTTTTTTTTTTTTTAGCAAAGTGGATATGATGGAGTGTTTGAATGATGAGAGCCTGGGTCTTCTTTACATACTTAAGTGGGTTTTTCAAATTCTGATACATGCATGGAGCCATCTTTGGAGCTGTGTTCATTCCAGGTACTCAACATGGATCAGTACCTGAACCTCCTACAGATGAGGATGGATGATTTCCTGCATGATCTGCTCCTATCATAACAGAAGGAGGCCACTTTGAGTATGTGTTACTTACTTCAGTCATAGCAGTGGCCCCATGGGGCTCAGAGACGTGGTAAGCAGATTTCTGCTTCGCATATGCTATTCTCCAACTTTGCAGTTGTGTTTTACGTTCTCTCTCTTACAGGGGCCACAACATCAAATTGAATTCCATGTTATGGAGGCCTCAGGGGCCATACTGTTATGTAGCACATCCATGCCTTCCTGTTCAAGCATGCTATTGTTATTTCAATATAGGACACCAGCACTGAGATATAGCGCTGATTCAGTCTTTTTGACTACACCCAGTATAACTAAACACTATAGCAAACAAGTAGAAGCCAAGCGTGCATAATACAGCCCCAGTGATTAAATTGCAGCTATCATCAGTGTATGGGTTTAAGCACATGGGCGTATTCTAGTCCTATTATGCGCCCATGATAATCATAACAGGACAAAACGAAAACATTCATTTCAAGCACTTGCCCCAACCTTCCTGCACGTAATATTAACTACATGCAGGAAAGATAAAACAGCAGGAAGATAGGTCTTGCCCCTTTTTTCAGACTTCTGCACTATGGCGTGGAGTTCGAAAAGTCCAAAAGGGGGGGGCGACCTGTTCATGCGCAACTACACTCCATAGCGGCAAGCGTAGTTGCGCATACAGCCACGTGAAATCGCATGTAGAACAGACTAGGTACATCACATCACATCACATGGGGCTGTTATGCATATTCATGAACATTGAAGTATAATGCCATGTAATCTCGCCGTCAGAGCACACCGGATGTTTTTGTAACTATTTTCTCTTCTTGTTCTGTTTACCAGATTGGAGGTCTCGTCTTTCCTGTATTTTGCTATGCTCGGATTCTGACCTTGGCTTGTCTGATTAGCCGTTTGCCTACTGTTCTGGTCTTTGTAGATATTCTGGTTTTCACTCTGCTCTGTCTCAGACTCTGATTCTTGTATAGCCTTTGGCCTCATGCCCACGGCTGGGTCAGATTCCGACTGTAAAATCTTGCAGCAGAAGCAGACCCGGTGCCGGCCAGAGACCCTATACTCACCTGTCCGGATCCACGGCGAGTGTCTCGGCCGGTGCACATGAACAGTGCAGGGCATGACGCTGCTGGTGCCCCGGCGATGACGCAGATCCACAGCGACTTCAAAATTGACATTTTGGAATCACCGCAGATCGGATGGCTACCATTGACTGCAATGGAAGCCAGTCAAGCGATTTATCACACAAAATAGAGCATGCTGCGATTCTTCCCCCCCTAGCGGAAGATCACAGTTGATTTCCGCTCGTGGGCATGGAATAATTCTTTTAACATGGCATGCTATGGACGGACATTGCTGCGGAATTCGAGCAGGCGTCTGGCCGCGAATTCCACTGCGATAATCCATCCGTGGGCATTGGGCCTTTAGCTCTGATATTCCTTCCGAACTCCCGATACTGACCCTGGCTTGTTTGACTTTGCAGCCTGTTTGCTCTATCAATTAACTTCAATAAGACTCGGCCTGCCTTACCAACATGGGCCACTGCACAATGTACGATGCTCTCTGCTTCCTGCAGCAAAACAACTAGAATTGAGAAAACCCCTTTAACGAACCATAGACTAGAAGCTCATCAGTATGGCCTTAGGGCTCTTTTACATGGGGCACCTAAGTGCCCAACAACCATCCCAATGAACATCACTTCTGTTTTCACTCAGGAGCAATAACCGCTCAGTGAATGGAGGCGGAGAGCGATGGAGATCTCTTAGGGTTACCCGCCACCGTTCAAGGTAAACAGGCAGTCATTCATAGAAGAACGATTGCCTGTTTACATGGGACAATGATCATCAGATTTTAATGCCAGCATAACATGAACGACAAGGGATCAAATTATTGTTCAATCGTTGGCCTGAATGATTATTATTCAGCTTTGCATAGATAAGAGGGCCCTCAGATATAGGTATTTGACACAATGGGATTGACTGTTCAACGTGTGTTCTTGCTGCTAATGCTTTTCTTATATACACTTCAGCACTAGAATTGTGGCATGTAATCAGTGTTCATCAATAGAGGAGACCATACAGATTGGACAAAACAAGTACACCAACAGGATCAGCCAAAGTCTAATATGTATGGGGGGGGGGGGGGGGGAGAAATGCCATAGTTACAAGGAATACTTTCAAGAAGACTCAATCACCAGCCTGCTGAGAAAATACTTTATTAACCATAAAAGGGAAAAAAGTTTGAACATAAGAATAATGAAATACATATTCTGCTAACATCCCTACAGCAAGCACCCAGCAAAGCATCTTACACAAGGCACTACACCTTATGCTTCCATAAAGCTAAAGCTATCACCTATTAGAACGTCAAACAGAAAATGAGCTTCATAATGATAAGACTTTCCAATTTGTAAACTTTTCTGAAATGTGGAACCTGTGGTAACATAGGGATGACCGATGCAGAACTACAATTCTCATGATCTCTGGACTATGGTACTTGTAATACCTGAACAGAAGCCACCTGATCTATAGGTACATCATGTATTACTGCCAATGACAGAACTAAGTGAAGGAAGAGTTGTGGCAGCATAAAGGGGTGCAAAAGTCTTCAAAACTGCATTTATAGAGGAATAAAGTTTTGAATATTTTTGCACCCCTTTATGCTGCCACAACTGTTCCTTTGATGGGCCTAGGGTCAGGTTCCTATTTCTGTGGCTGTTGCTTTTTCCAGTCCCACCTCTGCTGGGTGAATCTGAGTGCTACTGGTAACTTTGCTTTTCCTCTATTAGAAGTAAGTGAAGGAAGATGAATGCATTGCAGCTTGACTGTATAATTTATGAAGTACTTCCTGAGAATTATACTGTATTCGGACCTGTCAAATGGAGATTAAGAGACTTCACATGGTAGGATTTGCACATGCAATACGCAGAGAATAGAACCCATTGATTTCAATGGGTACACTCATGTTCATTTATGCGTGCACATTTGTGCACCTAAGGCCCCATAGAGGTCTATGAGGAGCGCACAAATATGTTTTTTTTTCTATGGAATTGAGCATCTGGAACTAATTAGTCCTTTAAATCATGGCATGGGTATTTTCCGTGCACATGTGAAATGTCCCTGACAGCACAAGAAAATACAGTAGAATGCGCATACGCCCATGTGAAGCCGCCCTAAGGGAGAACTTTCTGATTACTTTTAACTACTAACAGTGCACACTGAAGTGCTACACGACTCTATATTATATGTGTGAAAATAGAAAATGGATTTTTTATCCTACGTCTTGCATAACTGCTGACAAAGTAATGAAGAAAAGTCAACTTTAACATTAGACTGAACACTAGAACTGTGACATTACAGGGCTATTTCCCCGCTGCTCCAAACAAATGCTAGTGACTACAATACCTCGAACAAAGGATCATCATGTTGAAATCCAACATGCCGATTGTTCTCTTTCAGTCAGCTCCCATACACCTTAGATTGTCATACATCTTAGAATCAACTGCCGTAGCCAAACTAAGGCACCGTTTACACGCAACGATTATTGCTCAAAATTCGTTCAAACGATGGCATATGAGAGATCATTGCGGTAAACGCTTCCATCTTTCAAGCTTCGGCTGAGCGATGATTTTTAAGTAAGCATAAAATCCATTGTTCGGCCGGAAAAAAAAAAGAGAACACAGACCACATGGTGTTCTCCACAGGAGCGGCTGATTACATTGTATTCAGCAGACAGCCCTGCGGCAGCACATGTGAAGACAATGCAGCTGAGTGCAAAGTCCAGATCACATGCTGGGATTTGCAAATAGCTGCTGGGGGCTCATTTACACGCAAATGAAGGTAATAAACTGCTAACGGACATCAGTATCTATTAGCAGTTTATGCAAAATGATCACTGGAACTGTCAATCTTTTAATCGTTTGAAAGTTTGTCTTTGCGTGTAAATGGGCCTTAAGGCTTCATCTAGATGTGATTATGAGTGCACTTTACAATCTGCATTGATGATCAAAAACATCTGAATGAAGTCTTTATATTAGAAACATTTTTTCAATTTTCAAAAGATAGTCTGATGGGAATTTTAGAAGAACGTTTCACTGAACCCCCGCCAACTACATCAGTGTTTGTAATAAGCCACAGGTTATGGCATCACGCTAATGAGCTTTCCCCTATATCCTTTATACGCCACAATGTAGTGGGGTGATGAAGCACACCTCCTATTTTTGAGTGACTTATTAAAAATCACTCTTACTGCCCTGAGCTATGAAATGGCTTTACTAACTGCAACCGCAAAGGAAAAGTACAAAAGGAACTAAAGGAAATCTCCACCTCTGCAGAAACTTCCTTAGGGAGCTTCTAAAGCTGCTGCAGCTTTGTTACAGCTGACAACAGTACCAGTGTGTTAGCTGAGGTCACAGCTGTCCTGTGTATGTTAGCAGTACAGTAATGGTGGAGCTTAAGGCACTGGCGTCTTTGAGACTGTTTTATTTGTGCTATGGTAACTTCCATAAGGGAGGATTTCCTTTAAGTGCTTAAAGGGGTTGTCCCACAAAATTAAGTTCTTCTATCATAGGACTGGGGACATCTCTCTGATCGACAGGCATCTAACTGCTGTAACCCCCACCGATCACAAGAATGGGGGTCCTGAAGGTCTCCAAACGAACAAAGCAGTGGTCACACATGCACACCACTGCTCTATTCACTTCAATGGGGTTTGTGGAAATAGTGAGTGCTTGAACTCTGCTATATCCAGCAAGCGCATTGAAAAGCCTGGAGTGCATGCTCAACTGCCACTACATTCAATCGGGGACCTTCAGGGACCCCAGGCTCATGATCAATGGGATAATGGCTAACTTTATTTTGTGAGACAACCCCTTTAAGTTCCTGCTATTAAGTGCTACAGATAAAATGTAGGAACTTAAAGTCTTTAGATGGATAAAGAAAAAAAATACTAAAAACTGTATATAAGCATCATTAATCTAGAACCCTGAAAGAAAATCTAATCTACTTCTTCTATAGTAGGCCCCCCAGCGCCAGGGTTGCCTCCCCCTGCTGCGCCAGGGTTGCCAGCACCGCCTTGGTACACTTTGCTCATGATTGGGTTCCATAGCTTCTCCAACTCTTTTTGCTTGTGCTCAAATTCGTCTTTTTCGGCCATCTGGTTCTTCTCCAGCCAATCAATGGTTTCTTTGCATTTGCACAAAGCCTTCTCTTTGTCTTGGTCACTTAGCTTGCCCTTCAGCTTCTCGTCTTCACAGGTCTGCTTGATTTGGTAGGTGTACGACTCTAGAACATTCTTGGCCGATGCGCGATCTCTGTTAACTTCGTCTTCCTCCTTATACTTTTCAGCATCGTTCACCATTCGCTCAATGTCCTCTTTGCTCAGCCGACCTTTGTCATTAGTGATGGTAATTTTGCTTTCCTTACCAGTACTCTTGTCCGCTGCTGTCACATTCAGTATGCCGTTGGCATCGATATCAAAGGTCACCTGAGACATACGCAAAGAGATGGATAGAATGAATATCACACTTGTTTTGGAAGAAAATTGAGACTCAGTTTTTTTATGTTAAACCTGTTATTTACTGTATGCTAGCCTCACTGCTGGCAGCATAAAGTGGGTGACACAAATACCGATTTCAGCGATCTGTCACTTGCGCTTTTTAGAACTTACAGCTTGCTTCTGCAGTTTTCAGCAAGAGCCGAGTCCAGTTTATTCAGGAGGCGCTGCTGGTGATTGGCAGATTTCTCGGTATGCAGTGTAATAGCTAGAAAACGGTCAACTAGAGCCTCAGAAAAAAAAACTAGACTCATCTGCTGGAAGCTGCAGGAACAAGCTGTAAGTTCTTAAAAGCTACCAAACATTACCCCATAAGTGACATACTGCTAGAATCAGTGTCAGTGTGTCAGTCATTCCCTCAGTGAGAGCAGCATCAAGACATGACAAGATGCCCTTTAAAGGGGTTGTCCAGGGTAGAAAAACATGGCAGTTTTCTTCCAAACACAATACCACCCTTGTCCACGGGTTGCATCGGGTATTGCAGCTCAACTCACATTATCTTCAATGGAGCTGAGCTGCAACACTAGACACAACCCCATCAACAAGGGTGGCGCTGAGTTTGTAAGAAAGCAGTCTTTTCTTTTTCTAACCTTGGACAACCCCTTTAACCTCTTAACGACATAGGACGTAAGGTTATGTCCTGCACATTCGGGAGTGATCTCCCTTAATACATTGTGGCTGCCGGCTGTTGCTTACAGCCGGTAGCCGCGTGCAACAGCTCCAATAAGCCACGCAGCTCATCGGGGCTGATAACCCATTTAAACCCCCCAAACGATGTCTCGGGGGTGTCAAGCCATCAAGGCCCCAGGGCTATCTTAGCCGAATGCCTATCAAGCCATGCCTTGATAGAATCCCTGTTAGAACGCAGTAAGATGTAATGCTATGGCATTACACCATACCGCAGGAGCGATCAAGGCATCACTAGTTCTTGTTCCCTCTGGGGACTAAGAAAAAAAAAAGGAAAGTAAAAAGTTACGTTTTAAAAAGTTTTACTATAAAAAGAAAAAAAAAAGGGTATGTGTGTATAAACCCCAGAATTGCACTTTGTCACCCAGTCTCCAAGAACAAAAATGTAATAAGTGATCAAAATGTATGTATTCGAAAATGGTACCACGGAAACTACAGGACGTCCTGCACAAAATAAGACAATTAGGTTGCCAAAAAGATAAAACAGTTCTAGCTGTCCGAAGATGGCAGCAGAACAAGATTTAAAAATTAAATATCTTTAAAAAAATTAAAGTAGTACAGCAAAAACAAAAAAAATGTAATATATATATATATAAAAATTTGGTTTCCTGGTATTCATACTAACCCATAGAATAAAACCATCGAGTCATTACTGTTGCAGTATGTATGCTGTATAAAGAAAACGCACCCAAAGATGGTGGAATTTTTTTTAAACATTTTTTCAGTACATTATATAGTTCCACTGAAAACAACAACTCGTCCTGCAATAAACAAGCCCTCAGACAGCTACATTGGTGAATAAATAAAATCCTAAGACGGGGGGGAAGGAACCTTAAGGAGTTAAAGACCTTCTCCAGGGTGGAGATTCAGCAGCAGCTCCTGCGGCGGAGGTTTACCGCATCGCCCGTGGACAGCCGGCCTTGGACCAATTAGTAAGACAGTTTTCTCCTACACTGCGAAAAAAGGGACTCCGAAACTAAGGTGCCCCCCTTCCCCCGTAGTTCTACCCTGTGCTAAAGCTCTGATCAGTGCTGTGGCTTCCAAAAAGCTGTTCCGGATCCGTCACACCTGAGACAGACCCCATTGTAAGTCCATCATAAGCAGGCAGTGCTATTTTTTTCGTCAAATGTGCCCAAATCTGTAAAGGAGGCTCAGAATGGAGATGTGTACACAGCCTGAGAACAGGCGGGATCTGTGGCTACATAGCAACATTTATCATACACCAGCCAGCTGACTTAAAGGGGCTCTCCAGGAATGGAAAAATATGGCCACTGTCCCTGCAGCCTGTGAGAAACCCCTCCAAGAATGTAACTAAAGTGGGCTGAATTCCTTTCTAGCCTGGAGGGAGTCAGGGTGCGGCCACAGGTGGTGCCCAACGCCACGTTATTCATTTTGTCAGACTGACTGGCACCAAGCCTATCAGGAACAGTGTGGTATTAGGCTCCGCCCCTCTGCTCAAGAGCAGCATTCAACCTATTCTATTTACATTCTAGGAGGGGTTTCTCACAAGTTACATGGACAGCAACCATATTTTCTGTTCCTAAAGAACCCTTTTAACATAAAATACGCATAAAAATAAATCCCAGCATTTCCGTCCTTAAGACGGTATCGCCATCTCAGCTGACCATGCTGATCTACAGCATTCATGTACTCCTCATGGAAGTGACTGGGCGCTGGGGAAACAGCATAAGGCAGCGGGTGACGCTATATCCAAATCCTGGAGGTTACAGAAACAGAACAGCTTCTGTGCCGTTGCGCAATTTCCACATTGCCGTATATTTATGGCCTACGCTCAGGAGCTAAGCCCGCTCCATAAACGGTGGACGTCATCCATCGCTGAAAGCCAACACCCACCCACAACAGCCGGATAGAACATTGATTGAGGCTGTTAACCCTTTAAGTGCAGCTGTTAATTCTGATAGCGACATTTAAATGCCCCAGTTAGGATTCCGATGTCCTGAATCCCCTCCTGATGACATACAGGTGTCATGGCTGTCTGTGGCCTTCTGAAGGCCCACAGGGCTGCCCTGATTGTTTGCCTATAGTACGGTTTAATAGGCTGCCATTGAGCCATCCGACAAATCACCAATTCAAGTCCCCTAAGGGCTCATGTCCACGGGGAAAATAGGATTTAGGATCCGCAGCGGATTTCCTGCATGCGGATCCGCACCCCATAGGGATGCATTGACCACCCGCGGGTACATAAATACCCGCGGATCGTCAATAAAAGTGATTTAAAAAAAAATGGAGCATGAAAAAATCTGGACCATGCTCCATTTTCATGCGGGTCTCCCGCGGGGACGGCTCCCGCGGGCTTCTATTGAAGCCTATGGAAGCCGTCCGGATCCGCGGGACACAAAAATCATATTTTACTTACCCGCTCCGTTTCTTCTCTTCGGCGCCGCGCCATCTTCTCTCAGCCGCGGCCGGATCATTTTGCTTCGGCCCGGCGCATGCGCGGGGCACGTCACCGACGTCATCGTGCACATCCGCCGAGCCGAAGAATGAAGATCCGGCCGCGACGAGAGAAGATGACGCCGCCGCGAAGAGAAGAAACGGAGCGGATGGGAGGTGAGTTTATTCTCATTTATTCTCCTTTTCGGCGCTCATGTCCGCGGGGCAGGAGGGACCCGCTGCAGATTCTACATGTAGAATCCGTAGCGGGCCCGATTTTCCCCGTGGACATGAGGCCTAAAGAAAGCAGTAAAAATAAAAGATTTTAATTAGAGAAAAATTATTAAACGTTTATAAGCTTTTCCCAGTCCTCACATCAAAAAATAAAAAATAAATAAAAATTGGTATCACTGCATCTGTGAGGTCCAAATTTCAAAATATATTACTAATCCCACACAGTGAACACCATCACAATAAAAAAAAAAGTAGTGTCAGAATTGCATTTTTTGGTCACTCAGTGAAACTACATGGCAGCAACATTGCTGAAAAAAATTAAGTTGGGGGGGGGGGGGTCAGAAAATGGTAAGCAAAAGCAAATAAAAAATATACATATATATATTTTTTTAAATTAGAACTACATTAAAAAACTATAAATTTGGTATCACCGTACAGACACAGAATAAAGGTATCACTTTACTGTATTTTGAAGGGCGTAACCCCCCCCCCCCCAAAAAAAAAAACCGCAATTGCCTTATTTTTTTTTCAATTTTGTCCACTTACAAATTGCTAAGCTTAGCATTACATGGCGTGTTAAATATTACCACTGAAAAACAGAGCTTCTACCACAAAAGACAAGCCCTCACGCAGCTGCATGACTGCAAAACTGGGGAAAAAGTTGAAACTAGAAGGAAAAAAAAATATATATATATATATGACTGTGCCACTCTAATCCATTGCTGTACCCCCACTGACCCATTACTGGTCTCTCCAGAGACCCCACTGTGCCCCCACCGATCTATACTGGGCTCTCCAGACTCGTCACTGTGCCCCTCACTAACCCATGACTGTACCCTCCAGTGACCCATTACTGTGCCCCCCACAATGACCCATGACTCTGCCCTCATTGATCTATTAGTGGGCTCTCCAGTGACCCATTACTGTACCCAACTCACTCTCCATCCTCCTCATCTCCCAGCAGCCCGATGCCCCCTCTCCCCCTGGGCAGTTACCTCAATCTGCGGCACTCCTCTGGGCGCCGGGGGGATGCCCGTGAGGTCGAACTTGCCGAGCCGGTTGTTGTCCTTGGTCATGGCACGCTCGCCCTCGAAGACCTGCACCAGCACGCTGGGCTGGTTGTCGGAGTAGGTGGTGAAGGTCTGGGTCTGCTTGGTGGGGATGGTGGTGTTCCTCTTGATGAGCGGGGTCATCACCCCTCCGGCCGTCTCTATGCCCAGGGAGAGCGGGGCGACGTCCAGCAGCAGCAGGTCCTGCACGTTCTCCGAGCGATCCCCGCTGAGGATGGCCGCCTGCACGGCCGCCCCGTACGCCACCGCCTCGTCAGGGTTGATGCTCTTGTTGAGCTCCCGGCCGTTGAAGAAGTCGGCCAGCATCTTCTGGATCTTGGGGATGCGGGTGGAGCCGCCGACCAGCACGATCTCCCCGATCTGGGCTTTGTCCAGCTTGGCGTCCCGCAGCGCCTTCTCCACGGGCTCCAGGGTGCCGCGGAACAGGTCGGCGTTGAGCTCCTCGAAGCGGGCGCGGGTGATGGAGGTGTAGAAGTCGACGCCTTCGTAGAGGGAGTCTATCTCCAGGCTGGCCTGGGTGCTGGACGACAGGGTGCGCTTGGCCCGCTCGCACGCCGTCCTCAGCCGCCGCAGCGCCCGCTTGTTGCCGCTGATGTCCCGCTTGTTCTTGCGCTTGAACTCCTCCACGAAGTGGTTGACCATGCGGTTGTCAAAGTCCTCCCCGCCCAGGTGAGTGTCCCCGGCCGTGGACTTCACCTCGAAGATGCCGTCGTCGATGGTCAGCACCGACACATCGAAGGTGCCGCCGCCAAGGTCGAAGATGAGCACGTTCTTCTCGCCGCAGCCCTTCTTGTCCAGCCCGTAGGCGATGGCGGCCGCCGTGGGCTCGTTGATGATGCGTAGCACGTTAATGCCGGCGATGGTGCCCGCGTCCTTGGTCGCTTGTCGCTGCGAGTCGTTGAAGTAAGCGGGCACGGTGATGACGGCGTTGGGCACCTTCTTCCCCAGGTACGCCTCGGCGATCTCCCGCATCTTGGTCAGCACCATGGACGAGATCTCCTCCGGGAAGAACGTCTTCACCTCCGCCTTGTACTCCACCTGCACTTTGGGCTTGGTCCCGTCGCAGACTACAGTGAAGGGCCAGTGCTTCATATCGGATTGCACGGTGGGATCGTCAAAGCGTCGGCCGATCAGTCGCTTGGCGTCGAAAACGGTGTTAGTCGGATTCATCGCCACTTGGTTCTTAGCGGCGTCTCCTATGAGTCTCTCGGTGTCGGTGAAGGCCACATAGCTCGGGGTGGTGCGATTACCCTGGTCGTTGGCGATAATCTCCACCTTGCCGTGCTGGAAGACTCCTACACAGGAGTAGGTGGTGCCCAAGTCTATCCCCACTGCCGGAGCGCTGGCGGCCATTCTGGGAATCCGTTCCTCGACTACTCACAAGCAAGTCTAAGAGCAACTGCGTAGTTCTAGCTCCTGCGCTACTTTTTATACTCTCCCGCCCTCTTCGTTCATTGGCCAGCTTCGAGTCATTAGACCAATTAAAACGCAATGTCTCCGGAGAACACCGTCTAATTGGACAACATTCATAACGAATCACATGCCGGCAGATGCTGGCGGTCAGTCAGGAGCGATTTCCATAGTAACGCTAGAATGTTGGCACGCTTTGCTTAAGTAGGCGTGGCTTTATTGTGCGATTAACCAATAAGCGAATAGCAAAGTTAGTCATGTGACTCAGCACGTGTAATTTTGACATAAAGGGCGTGGCTGTAGCCTGGGTGTGTTGTGTTTGTCAGCCTCGTTTGTTGCCAGACGTCTCCGTGCAGCCGGGCAGCGCTTATCCTTATTTGGTTCCGCTGGATAATTCCTGCATTGCAATAAACTGTGGAAGGAATCTGTAACAGCTCAGATAGGAGGAGAGGCACCAGGCTCAGCAGTTCAAGCTGGCTTTGATGGTGGCTGTGATAAAACTATATGGTAGCAGCATTATATAACTGTAAGAATAGAATACATGTATAGCCAGCGCAAAGTTTACAGCAGTTCCATCAGCAAGGGCTCCTTCACATGAGCGTAAATACGCTGCGTATTAAGTAGTGAATAGAGCCCATTCATTTCAACAGGTTCATTGACAACTGCATATTTTTCACAGTCCAATCATGTTGCGTATTACGCATCGTAATAGACCATTGATGAGCGTGCGTAAATATATAGAAAACCATATTTGTTGCATACTTATGTACAAAATTAATGGTATTTTGTGTGTTTACTCGCGCAAATACACTGCGTATTCCCACATTTTAAAAAAACTGCAGAAACACGCAGGGTATCAGTGTATTTGGCCCGTAAATACACTGCATATATATGGGCCAAAATACACATACAGCCGTGTGAATGCGTCCTAAGGCTGCTTTCATATCTGAGTCGGTGGTTCTGTTTTCCTGTTCTGTTATGGGAGCCAAAAAGGTGAATCCCCTGGCTGAATGGATCTGTCTCACAACGGAACTGAATAGCGCTGAACGGACCGTGTTGACTATAATAGGATCCATTTGGTTTCCGCTCTGGTGTTGTGCATTTTACCAGATAAAAAAGTGCTGCATGTAGGACTTTTTTTTCCGGCATTTTGTGCCGGTTCTGCGACGGAACCTTCCTCAGCTCCATGCACACATGCGAATTTGATTTGCGGATTTCGCATGCGGAAAAGAAATTGCAGCATGCTCAATTTTACCGTGGATTCCTTGTGGATGGGCTCCATTGATCTCTATGGAAGTGAGTGATCCGGAATACATCTGCAATTTAATTGCGGATGCGTCGCGGGTTTGTAGGTAGATACCGCTCTGGTTGCTTGGAGACCAAGCAGGGAGGAGGGGGAAGGCAGTAATTTGGGGCTTGTAATTTATTTCCCCCGCACAGACGATCCGCTGTGCATGCACATGGAAAAGCGATTGCCGGCAAGCATTTAAAAATAATTTCTGCACTGACTCCCAGGTCTTCCGCTGCGGAAATCCATGTGCGGAATACGTGCGTGCCATGTGCATGAGGCCTTACCCCTTCCCGCTATATGACGTACATTTACGTCATGCAGGTGAGGGGTATGTATGAAGAAAAATCGCAGGGCGTCCTCTCTTCATACAGCGCGGGTGTCAGCTGGCGCCAGGGCTGCCGAAGCAGACTGACTATCAAGCAATCCCCGTGGGGTGGCTTGATAGACTGCCTGTCAAATTGCAGTATGACGTAATGCTATAGCAATGCATCATACTGCAGGAGCGATCAAAGTATTGCTAGTAGTGATGAGCGAGTATACTCGCTAAGGGCAATTGCTCGAGCGAGCATTGCCCTTAGCGAGTACCTGCCCGCTCAAGACAAAAGGTTCGGGTGTCGGCGGCAGACAGGGAGCTGCGGGGTAGAGCGGGGAGGAACGGAGGGGAGATCTCTCTCTCCCTCTCTCCCCCCTGCTACCCCCCTGCTGACTGCCACTACTCACCGCTCCGGCACCCGAACCTTCTGTCTCGAGCGGGCAGGTACTCACTAAGGGCAATGCTCGCTCGAGCAATTGCCCTTAGCGAGTATACTCGCTCATCTCTAATTGCTAGTTGTGGTCCCCCAGAGGAGCTTAAAAAGAAAGTAAAAATAGGATCAATAAAGTTTTATTAATTGTTAAAAAAAAATAATAAAAGTTTAAATCACCCCCCTTTTGCCATAATTATAATAAAAAAATCTAAATCATAAAACCAAAATACAAATTTGGTATCGCCGCGTCTGTAAGAGTCGGATCTATCAAGAGAGTGCATTATTTACCCGGCACGAAGAACGTCGTCCGAAAAAAAAATAAAGAACACCAGAACTGCACTTTTTCAGTCACTCTGTCTCCCAGAAAAAATTAAAAGTGATCAAAAAGTAGTACGTATTTCGAAATGGTACCAAAGTAAACTACAGGACATCCCGCAACCTCTGTTTGTTACAGCTGACACCCGCGGGCAAAAGCCGCTATTGGCCGTTCGGCCTGATCGCGGCTATTAACCATTTAAATGCCCCGCATCCCCCGCATGAATCCCGCATACCCCCCCTCCCCCGCGGTGAGATCAGGGGAGCCGTGCAAGTGTCATGGCAGCCAGGGGCCTTCTGAAAGGCCCCAGGGCTGCCTTACCAGACTGCCTATCAAGCCATCCCCGTGGGGTGGCTTGATAGACTGCCTGTTAAATGGCAGTATGACGTAATGCTGCAGCATCACGTCATACTGCAGGAGCGATCAAAGAATCGCTGGTTGTAGTCCCCCAGGGGGACTTTAAAGTAAAAAAAAAAAAAAAAGTTTTTTTAATTGTAAAAAAAAAAAAGGTAATAAAAGTTTAAATCACCCCCCTTTTGCCATATCTATTATTAAAAAATCTAAATCATAAAATAAAAATACACATTTGGTATCGCTGCGTTCGTAAAAGTCCGATCTATCAAAGTAGTGTATTATTTTTCCTGCACGGTGAACGTCGTCCAAAAAAAAAAAAAAAAGAACGCCAGAAATGCATTTTTTTAGTTACCCTGTCTCCCAGAAAAAACACAATAACAAACGATCAAAAAGTCGTATGTATTCCAAATTGATACTATCAGAAACTACAGGACATCCCTCAAAAAATGAGCCCTTGCTCAACGACATCGACGGAAAAATAAAAAAGTTATTGCGCGCACAAAATGACCGTAGAAAATAATTGAAAAAAATGTAATGTCTTTGAAAAAAAAAAGAGTAGTACAGTAAAAAAAAACCTATACAAGTTTGGTATCGTAGCAATCGTACCGACCCATAGAATAAAGTTATCATGTCACTTTTGTTGCCGTTTGTGCGCCGTAGAAACAAGACGAACTGAAAGATGGCGAAATGTCGTGGTTTTTTTTTGCATTTTACTCCACTTAGAATTTTTTAAAAGTTTTTTAGTACATTTTATGGAACTTTAAACAGCACCATTGAAAAATACAACTCGTCCCGCAAAAAAACAAGCCCTCATACAGCGACGTCGATGGATAAATAAAGGAGTTACGATTTATTTAAAAGGGGGGAGGAAAAAACGAAAATGGAAAAAAATGCGTCATTAAGGGGTTAAACAATAGCAGGACAAGTGGACACATTCTGCAAACATTTATGTGGCAGCAAAATGTAATTAGGTGTGTGCATCCGCCATTGTAATCAGTTTCAACAGCCAAAAGATGCAGACACATTTAGGGCTCCCACCCACTAGCGTTTTTTTACTGCGAAATTCGCAGCGTTTTTTTTTTTTCTGCAAGGGTCTTTGGGCTATGGGAGTTGTAAAGCTAAAATCGCGATTTTGCGCGATCGCGATTTTAGCTTTACAAGTCCCATAGACCCCCTGTAGAAAAAAAAAATGTGCGAATTTCGCAGTGAAAAAAAACGCTAGTGGGTGGGAGCCCTTAGGCTTATTTATGACCGTATTTTTGGCCCGTGTATTTCGTGGACAGCACGCAGACCCATTTAGCCTACAGGACTGTACACACAAGTGTAAATGATTGATGTGAAAACAAATGGCCGCATGTCCTATTTTCCTCCATATCACATAGGGAAATAGGGTATGCAGTGTCCATTCCACGTGCAGATTGGACAGCACACAGTTGGGTGTCAGTGTGCTGTCTGATGCAAATTGCGCCCAAAATTCGTGGGAGCTCTACCCTAAACCAGCCTTATGACAGTGAACCCAACACTTTGTTAGACCACCTAGAAAATACTACTTGAGGTTAATTTTATAATCAGGTGTGTCTCATAGTCTCAAAAAATACAGTCACTTTTCTTTACATATATTTTGTTTTTGACCATGAAGGAGACTTGAAGATCAGTGGTGTAGCTATATGGGTCACAGTTGCCTAAGAGCCTACAAACAACATTTCATGTAGTCCAGGAAATTAATGTTTGGAAAGCTTATACCAAGGGGCTAGATAATGTATGTAAATTTGTTTTGCAGCTTTACATAGCATCACATAGGTATGGGTACACGTGTAGATGACTGCAGGCTGTATGGTTAGGTTATGGATACAGGTGTAGATGACTGCAAGCTGTATGGTTTAAGTATGGGTAGAGGTGTAGATGACTGCAGGCAGTATAGTTTAGGTATGGGTACAGGTGAGATAACTGCCAGCTGTATGGTTTAGGTATGGGTACAGGTCAGATAACTGCCAGCTGTATGGTTTAGGTATGGGTACAGGTCAGATAACTGCCGGCTGTGTTGCTAAGGTGTGGGTACAGGTCAGATAACCGCCGGCTGTGTTGATTAGGTATGGGTACAGGTCAGATAACTGCCGGCTGTGTTGTTAAGGTATGGGTACAGGTCAGATAACTGCCGGCTGTGTTGTTAAGGTATGGGTACAGGTCAGATAACTGCCGGCTGTGTTGTTAAGGTATGGGTACAGGTCAGATAACTGCCGGCTGTGTTGTTTAGGTTTGGGTACAGGTCAGATAACTGCCGGTTGTACGGTTTAGGTATGGGTACAGGTGTAGATGACTGCAGGCTGTATGGTTTAGGTATGGGTACAGGTGTAGATGACTGCAGGCTGTATGGTTTAGGTATGGGTACAGGTCACATAACTGTCAACTGTATGGTTTAGGTATGGGTACAGGTGGAGATAACTGTAGGCTGTATGGTTTAGGTATAGGCACAGGTCAGATAACTGTCGACTGTATGGTTTAGGTATGGGCACAGGTGGAGATAACTGTAGGCTGTATGGTTTAGGTATGGGTACAGATCAAATAACTGTCTACTGTATGGTTTAGGTATGGGTACAGGTGAAGATAACGGTAGGCTGTATGGTTTAGGTATAGGTACAGGTGGAGATAACTGCAGGCTGTATGGTTTAGCTATGGGTACAGGTCAGATAACTGTCGACTGTATGGTTTAGGTATGGGTACAGGTCAGATAACTGTCTACTGTATGGTTTAGGTATGGGTACAGGTGGAGATAACTGTAAGCTGTATGGTTTAGGTATGGGTAAAGGTCAGATAACTGCCTACTGTCTACTGTATGGTTTAGGTATAGGTACAGGTGGAGATAACTGTAGGCTGTATGGTTTAGTAGTGGGTACAGGTCAGATAACTGTCTACTGTATGGTTTAGATATAGGTACAGGTGGAGATAACTGCAGGCTGTATGGTTTAGGTATGGGTACAGGTCAGATAACTATCGACTGTATGGTTTAGGTATGGGTACAGGTGGAGATAACTGCAGGCTGTATGGTTTAGGTATGGGTACAGGTCAGATAACTATCAACTGTATGGTTTAGGTATGGGTACAGGTCAGATAACTGTCGACTGTATGGTTTAGGTATGGGTACAGGTGGAGATAACTGTAGGCTGTATGGTTTAGGTATGGGTACAGGTGGAAATAACTGTAGGCTGTATGGTTTAGGTATGGGTACAGGTGGAGATAACTGTAGGCTGTATGGTTTAGGTATGGGTACAGGTGGAGATAACTATTGACTGTATGGTTTAGGTATGGGTACAGGTGGAGATAACTGTAGGCTGTATGGTTTAGGTATGGGTACAGGTGGAAATAACTGTAGGCTGTATGGTTTAGGTATGGGTACAGGTGGAGATAACTGTAGGCTGTATGGTTTAGGTATGGGTACAGGTGGAGATAACTGTAGGCTGCATGGCTTAGGTATGCGTACAGGTCAGATAACTGTCTACTGTATGGTTTAGGTATGAGTACAGCAGGCTGTAGGGTTTAGGTATGGATATAGGTGTATATGACTGCAGGCTGTAGGGTTTAGCTATGGGTATAGGTTAAATAACTGCAGTCTGTATTGGTGGCTATGGGTACACGTACAGATGACTGCAGGCTGTAACTAAGCCCCCTATTATAAAAGTTGTCCTGTAGATATGGTGCCTGACATAGATAAAGTTGTGTATGTATTGTGTATTTACTGGTGGAGGATAGGGCTGATGAGTTTTGGAGCACATGCCCCGACCCTGAATCTTTTCAGACTTTAGCAATGTCCCTAGTTGCTAGTGCAACATACCATAGGGACACTCTGGACACTTGACACACGTGAGGAGCTGGTAGGCTCCTTTTCCCAGAGGGATGACACGTAGCCAAGGCCAGAGCGGGATTGCAGGCCACCATCGATACTCCTAGGATAGGAAATGTCAATAAACAGGATGATAGGGGTACTAGTTGTCACAGCTGATGCCACCGCTCCTACACACGTGAGATATCACATGGCAGAGAATAAACACAGACACTGGTATATAGTACCTCGAGTCCTCAGGAATGGTTAGGGCCCGTTATAAACTTTACTTGAAATAAACTTTGGTAGGCAATTATTCACAACAATTCAGGTACAATTCTTCACAGTGCAGGTAAGAAAAGGAAGTTCAGAGGTCAGGGAGGATACACAGGATGAAACCGGTCCTATAGTCTGCGTTAACTGTACGGTACCACTCCTGGACTGGGAACACTCCGGAGGATGAAAGGGGGTAGGGGTCACTCCACAGATATTCTGGCAGTATTAACTACTGTTAGGATTTGCACCCCGCACTGGAGACGCGTGGGTGTGAATTAGTACCTCTGCACTGGGTCTTGTCAGGAAAAATGATTTTTTACAAAGCTCTCTCTTTTAGGCTTAGGGCTCACTCCACTCTCATTCAAACTATAATCGTTATGGGAAGTCTCTCTTTCTCCTCCATCTTCACCACAAGGAAGCTGAAGATGCTTCCATGTGGTTTTATGTTTAGTGGCATTCTTGTAGCAGACAAGATGGAATACCTTTTCCCGCTCTCAAGCACTCCTATTTATACCCTCAGTTGTTCCACATGACATGACAGACTGATACATTTACAGACAGACTATGATTTTATTAGAGTTAACCTCTTAAGCGCCGCAGCTGTGCAACACACACACACTGGTTATGACAAGACAGGCTCTGCACAGTGCATCTAGAGAAGACAAACATGTATGACATTTATGGAGGGGACTAGGATGATATTATGGGACACTGCACTAGTGTCGCATGTGTGGGGCCTCCTAAGAGACTCAATGATGCTGCAGAAAGCTCTGAGCAGACCACAGCCAGCAGTCATCAAGGGCGGTAAAGAGGGTGGGCGCCCGAGCTGAACTTTTGCACCCGGGCACTTGAGCCTTTACCTCTGTTGAAGATGCAATAGTTCAATCACTGGGATACTATACTGTACTACTTATGTAGTGCAGCATAGGATACTTTAGACAGCTCTCTTATTTATTAAGGGGTCTAATTTCTGAGCAACAAAGACAATCACATTTGTGACATTGCTACAAAAGAACACAGCTTGGGAATACACAACAACGCTATTGTGACACCACCATAAAAGGACACAGCCTAGAAATACACAAACTGCTGAGAAATAATGAATAAAGAACACAGCCTAGAAATGCAGACAAACTCTATTGTGACATCACAACACTTGAATTCAGCCTATCAATTAAGACACATGCTATTGTGACCTTATGAATTTTATTACATGCTATTGTGACATCATTATAACAGCATGCAAACGAGGAATAAAGATAAACACTAGTGTGACATTACAACAGAACCCAGCTGTGGAATAAAGACAAATACTATTGTCACATCATCAAAATATAACACAGCCTAGAAATGAGGACAAACACTACTGTGATATGATCATAACAGAAAACAACCATTATTAAAACAGAACACAGTCTACGAATAAAGATGAATACTATTGTGCCATAATTATAATAAAAAACAGCATACAAATTAAGCAAATCATCGCAATATAATGCAGCCTAGAAATACAGACTAACAATATTGTGACATCAGAATAATACCCTATTTCCCTGAAAATAAGACCTATCCCCAAAATAAGCCCTAGCATGATTTTTAAATAGTGGCCAGGCAGCTATACATGTAAAAAAGAAATATTTTGGAGCAAAAATTAATGTAAGATCCTGTCTTCTTTTCGGGGAAACAGGGTAGACTACAATCTAGAAATATAGACAGACTATTGTAATGTAATCAAAATAAAACACGGCATAGGAATAAAGACAAATAGTATCGTGACGTCATAGCCTATGAATAAAGACAATCACTACTCTTGTAGGGTTTCAAACACCACTCTTAAAGGGGTTGTTTGGCACATTTTTTTTAACTCAGTGGTCACTTAGAAAATAATAAACCAAGGAATACTCACCTGTTTATCATTACTTTGTATGCTCCTAAGAAATGATATAAGGTGGACCCTTGTGATAGAAAAAAATCCCATATAGAATATATAAGTATTTGGAGCATGTAAGGGATTATAGATATATTTATACCATATAGTGAATATGTACAGTCCTAGATTACCTTGACGGTATGCATCACAACTATGACTTTGCTTTTAAAATTGCTATTATACTGATATGTAAGTTATATATTTTTGGTTTCCAACTCTTGTTTTCTGTGAATATTGTGTAGGTGTCTATAAATATATTGATATACAGAACATTTGCATTAGAGGTTGAAATTTGTAGGTTTGCTTATTAAAGAAATGTTTTTATCCTCAGATATTCCAGGACTAATGTTAGAATAGCACCACCTGCTGTTTCTATTGGAGAGCCTTTCTATGTCCAGTCCACCTTAATAACTGTTCCAAAGTTGCCACACATTCTCAGTCCTGCCTCTCTCTGCCCCACCGGCTATGTGGAGGGATCTCGGGTGTGCTGAGCGGCTGCTTATGAAGCTGCAGTGTCTTCTCTGCTTGACAGAGGAACTGAAATCGCACTAACATTGTCTGTAGTATCACCATCACTTTCTCAGCATTTCTTCTAACATCGGAGAAGACATAGTAACTATAGAAGACATTTTTCCATCCATCATTCAGTATTTTTCATGACCCAGAAATAAATAGGTGACCGCAGTAGTACTACCCTTTCTCTCTGAAAATAAGAGCTTCTCTACAAATAAGCCCTACCTTCATTTTTTTTTACTTTTGGGGAGGCTTGAAATATGAGCCCTACCACAAAATAAGCCCTAGCTGCAATACATTAAAAAATAGGAATACTTACCTAGCAGGCTTGGTCTGGGTCCTCCTGCTGCTGTCCAGGTCTCCGCCATGTGTCCTGCAGTTCTTGTTCACCCACAAAGGATCACCTCCTGGTTACGGGATTCAAAAATCACACCTCCAAGAAGTGATGACTCTGATTGGCTTGAGTGCTACTCAGCCTATCAATACAGTGCTCGATGAACAAATGCAATGGCTGTGATTGGTTCATTGAGCGCTGCATTGATTGGCTGAGCAGCGGTGGAAGAACCAACCACAGCCATTGTGTTGTGGAGGCGGGATTTATGAATTTGTCAATCAATGCTGTGGCTCAGCATGTCGGAGCACTGGAGAGCAGAGGGAGGGACCTAGACTGAGCCTGCTAGGTAGGTATAAGACATCCCCCAAAAATAAGACCCAGCACCTCTTTTGGGGTAAAAATATTATATAAGGCAGGGTCTTATTTTTGGGAAAACACGGTAAATAGACCAGGGGTTCACGTTTTTTTGGTCCAAGGTCTGCTCTGCCAGATTCAACTCCCAAAAGTAGCAATAAAACTTAACAAAGGATTATCATATCAGACATTCTGCTTGCCAATTTCACCTATAATAACAATCTAGAATTTTAAAACTCTCAAGCTTGCACCCCTGATACAGACCATATGTGAGCAAGAAAGTGGACAAGCTTGAGCCCGAGAATACTGCTGAAGTTAAGTCTTGTTTTTTTTCCAGCTTTTGCAGTTGCTGTTAGCTTTCCGTGTTGCCACTCCTACAGATTCCTGCGACTAGCCACAAGTATGCGTGGCTCAAAGCAGATTACAAATGCTATGTGAGCCAGCGGGAACATGAATCATTACTTTTAGTAGACAGATTAGAAAGCTATTCCAGGAGGCTCCATATATTCAGCAATGGCTGCAGTATTAGAAGGGCTATCTCATCAGGACAAACCAAGTCTACATGCCCTATTAGGGCATATAGACATCATAGAGGGGGTCCGCCGTTGGGGAACCCCTTACAAGTCACAGTGGATAAATGCTAACAAGCATTTTCTGTTCTGGCAGACTTGGGCTGACTGGTTTACAAAGTTGGCCATTCAGTCTAATATTTAATACTACATTTCCCCTTTTGTGCTCCAGTAATGGCTGATAACAGGGAACTATAGAATACATTCAAGTACACAGCAGATGCACCAAATATTGTTTTTTAAAAGGTGACTGACAGCTTGAGATCTAATGCAAAAGAAGAAAAATTGTATAGTGAGTAGAGATGAGCGAGCATACTCGGAAAAGCACTACTCGCTCGAGTAATTTGCTTTATCCGAGTATCGCTGTGCTCGTCCCTGAAGATTCGGGTGCCGGCACGGAGCGGGGAGCTGCAGGGGAGAGCGGGGAGGAACGGAGGTAAGATCTCTCTCTCCCTCTCTCCCGCCCGCTCTCCCCTGCTCCCCGCTGCGACTCACCTGTCAGCCGCAGCGGCACCCGAATCTTCAGACCCGTGCACAGCGATACTCGGATAAAGCAAATTACTCGAGCGAGTAGTGCTTTTCCGAGTATGCTCGCTCATCTCTAATAGTGAGCATTGGAAACTAAGGGCTTATTCACACGAGTTCATATTTTTCACGTGCGTAATATGCGGTGCTGAAAGCCCATTGATTTTTTTATTGGGTCACTCACACCTGCACTTTTATTCACGCACGTAATACGCGTATGAAGAAAAACGCAGCATGTCCTATTTTGCTGAGTATTAGGGCTAAAACAGACTAATGGGATTTTGTCATGTTTTGCAGCCGTGAAAATCATTACCACAAAACATAATGAAATGAAACCATTGATTTCAGTTGTTTTGTTTTGACTATCTGGATTCTCGTGCGGAAAGATTATGTGCAAGAAAAACTATCTTCCTGCCTTTTTTATTGTTACTAGCCATTTAGTCGTTCACGATCCTCAGCGACCCTAATGGCTAGCTCCCTCCATGTTTCTCGGTTTTGCACTGCTTCTTTCAGTTGTGTGATATCCATGCCAGTATCCGCTCTGACAGTATCAGCCATCGTGTTCTTTGGTGGCCGGGTCTTTTACCACTGATCTGTCCAAGCATTACCAGTCTAAAGGCCCTTTTAGATGGGATGACTGTCGGCCAACTGATGCACCTGCATTGGAGCTAGTATCATTAGCTCTCAGCGGGGAGGCTGCAGGAGAATTCTCTCCTCTCGTTCTCCTGTCCCTCTCCATTTATATAATATAGCAGCTGTTCAATACTGAACAGCTGCTATTTACAAAGTGGAGACTCTACTGATCAGACACTTATCTCCTATTCTGTGGACCAGGAACTAATTCCTCTTTCACATAGGCAACAGCAATATTGCCGCGAGAAAATTGCGGCGATATCGCACCTGCATTTTTTGTGCCATATCGCTGCCTTTTCTTGTGAAAACTTTGCAGCCACGCGCAAATTTCTTGTATGACTTTCAAGTGCAATTTTGCCCCAATGTTTTCATGAGAAAGACAATGGGACTTTTAATGTCAAAGTTGCATCGCATTGCGCAAAAACTGCGATTTCGTGTGATGTGATACAACAAAAATGAAGGCTCCATAGGGAATCATGGGCTACAAAAAATATAAATTCGCAAATCGCAGCAATATTTAACATGACGCATTTTTTTTTCTCGCAAGATAGCAGCAGAGAAAACAGCTAATGTGAAGGAACGCATTGGAAAGCATGCGTTTTCTCGCGCTACTGCATCACAGTAAAATCACATGATTTTGTCGCTCCCGTGTGAAAGCGGCCTAAAGCAGCAGAATGGTTGAGCAGCCAACTACTATGTTAAAGGGAAATCCCATTCGGTTTTACAGTTTTGTAAAGCATCAGAATCAGTTTTGGTTCATTTGTCAGCTTTTCTTAGAAGGGAGTGAATCCAACACAGGAACATTCTTCCCGCTTCCCTTTATGGGCTCTGTTCCCTTTTAAATAAACTTGCAGATAAAAGACAGTCCAAATATTCTGTATGTTCTTACAGCCATGCGTATACCGTAAAACCTGAATATCTCAGCGCCCTCTGCTGGTCAAACCGCGGGATGCGTAATATCCATTCTGAGAGACTAATAAAACTCCTGCTGATAATGTTGTGGTCATTAGAGATCCTTGTGCCAATACTCTCCACAGCTGTATTGGGCTATATGTTGGACTTACGAGGGTGAGTCAAAAATGATCCGCACTTCAGTTATAGTAAAACTTCTGTTGGCTACACTGTCTTATCAACGCTTTCCTTGGTAGGTCGCTGTCTCCCCAGTCACGGCTATGCAGGTTTGAACATGTTACATCAGTTTGTGACTGCAATGCAAGAAAATTGGCTGCCCCACTTGTGACCTGCACAAAGGAGAGCAGTGCGCAGTGATTCATTTTTTGTGGTTTGAGAGTGAGTCTCAAACTTTTTGCACAGAATGGAGAAAGTGTTTTGTCACAAAGAAGTGTATATGAAAGGTTGCACAGGTGTCAGCCATGAAGAAGGAACCAGACGCTCATCCACGTCGGAGGACAACATTGAAAATTTGGAAGGTGAAAATTTCTTTAAAAGAATCATTACTGGCGATGAGACATGGATTCATTACTAAGAGTCTGAAACAGCGGCGCATTAGTGGTCCCAGTTCAACCGAACACGTTTTTCAATGAGCAAATTCAAAGGTTTGTTGATAAATGGACAAAGTGTATTGAAAAGGAGGGAGATTATGTCAAAAAGTAATCTATTTGTCTTTTCTGCGTGCGGATAATTTTTGACTCACCCTTATCTGTTTGTATACTAAAACAGCAATATACACATACAATGCAGGGATGCAGATTTTGGGATCTGCAATGCTATTCTGTGCAGCCCCCAATGATCTGGACACAAAAATGCTTCCGTGTGAAGCTGCCCACCTAAAGTTTGCATGTGAGAGAGGACAGTAGAAAGGAAAACAGGGATACTGGTGCGCCTGCACAAAGACAGGAGACTGAAGTGATGAGGCAACAAGTACTGGCGCCTTTGCGTGGCCTTTAAAACACAGAAGACATCCGTATGACACTGAAACGCGTTGCCTCGCTGCTTCGGTCTCTTGTCCAAGCACAGAATCTATATCCTTGTATTTTCCTTTCTACTGTCTGCATATTACAGAAGCATTGCTTTACAGAACACTGGCGATCGCAATATTGTCGCAAGAAAATCGTGGCGAAAATCGCGATTTTGCTAATGAGATATCCAAGCTATACTTTTTCTTGCAAAAACATCACTGCTGCCTGCAATTTTATCACACGTTATCGCCATAGGAGTTTCCAATGTTAAAAACGCATCGCACAAAATCACAAGTTTGTGCTGTGCAATGCGATAAAAAGGAGGCTCCATAATGAAACATAGGAGATTTAAAAAAGAGTGAAACGCAGGAGATGCTGCATATTTTTTTTCACTCCACATCGCATGCGTGAAAACATCGCGAGTGATAATGAAACTATTGAAAATCATTGGATTCATAATTCTGAGTTTTCACTCACTCTCGCATCGCGCGATTTTATCGCAAGTGTGAAGGCATCCCTAAGGACAACTTATAGGACTCCTTATCCACATTCTTCAGGTATTAACCTGTTAAGGACGCAATTTTATTTTATTTTTTTTTAAAAACACATTTTCCGCTTTTCCTCCTTATGTTTAAAAAATATAACTCTTATTTATCCATCAACGTAGATTTGAGGACTTGTTTTTTTGCGAGACAAGTTGTGTTTTTCAGTGGTACTATATAATGTACTGAAAAAATTCTAAGTGGAGTGAAATGGAAAAAAAAACAAAAATTCTGCCATTGTTGGGGTAGGGGGTGGTTTCCACAGTGTACATACTGCAGCAAAAATGACATTGAGGGTGCATTCAGACGACCGTATATCAGCTGGGTTTTCACGCCCAGCCGATATACGGCGTCTCTCTCTGCAGGGGGAGGAGGCTGGAAGAGCGGGGAGCAGTGCTCTGAACTCCTGCCCCCTCTCTGCCTCCTCTCCACTATTTGCAATGAGGAGGTGGAACGGGGCGGGGCTAAGCTCTGGGAATTAACTCCGCCCCCATCCTGCCTCTCCTCATTGAAAATAGTGCATAGGGGCGGAGAGGAGGCAGATAGCGGGCGGAAGTTTAGAGCACTACTCCCGGATCTTCCAGCCTCCTCCACCTGCAGAGAGAGACGCCGTATATCGGCTGGGCATGAAAACCCAGCTGATATACGGTCGTCTGAATGCACCCTTATTCTGTGGGCAAGTACGATTACTGCGATACCAAATTTATATAGTGTTTTGGTTTTTCTTTGCTGTACTACTTCTAAAATCTAAAATATATTTTGAAAAATATAAAATTATTTTTTGAGCGCCAGAACTTTATTTTTCTGTTGACACAGCTGTGCAAGGGCACATTTTTTAGCGCGAAGTCCTATAGTTTCTATTGATACCATTTTACAGACTTTTTGATCACTTTTTATTCCATCTTTCTTGGAGACGGGGTGACCAAAAAAAAATGCAATTCTGGCGGTTTATTTTCCCACAGCGTTTGCTGTGCAGGGTAAATAATGCGTTACTTTGATAGAGCGGACTTTTATGGACGCAGCGATACCAAATATGTTTTGGGGATTTTTTTTTTAAACATTACCTTTTACTTTTTATTAATTAATTAAAAAAACTTTTTTCAACTGATTTTTTACATTATTTTTTAGTCCCCATAGGGGACAAGAACTTGTGATAATTACTATAGTATTACATTACATAAGTACTATAGTATTACACTATACTGCAATCTAAAAGTCAATCTTATCAAGCCACACCACAGGCATGGCTGGAAAGGAAATCTGCCATGTCAGCCTGGGGGCTTTTAGAAAACTCCCGGCTGCCATGGCAATTAAACAGCACCCCGCGATCGCATCGTGGGCTGGCTGTTGGAGACCCCCGAACATCGATCAGGGGGCTTTAAAATGCTGCTGTCAGAACTGACAACAGTATTTAAAGGGTTAACAACTCCAATCAGCGGGAGTGCTGATCGGAGCTGTTGCGGGCATGGCGGAAGAAACAGCTGGCACCCGCAGTATATGAAACAGGATTGACCTCAGATCCCCCTCCATACATACCCCAAACTTCCATGACATAAATATACATCCTGTTAAGGGGTTAATACTCATACCTGTCATTTTCATTACCATTACAGTTTTACCCCGTAGAGTGCGGTCTTTTTCTCTTATCCATGTGAAGAGGAGTAATATGCAGCACAGAAGCCAAAATGGGAAGGTACTAGAGATGAGCGAACGTACTCATAATGAGTACTTACGCACCCGAGTACCGCCATTTTCGAGTACTTCAGTACTCGCGCGTAAAGATTCGGGGGGCGCCGGGGGCCGGGGAGAGGCGCGGCGGTGCGGGGGGTAGCAGCGGGGAACAGGGGGAAGCCCTCTCTCTCCCCCCCACTCCCCGCTGCAACCCCCCGCGCCGCCGCGCCTCTCCCCGGCCCCCCCCGAATTTTTTCGCCCGAGTACGGAAGTACTCGAAAATCGCGGTATTCGGGCGAAAAAGGGGCGGGGCCGAGCACATTCGCTCATCTCTAGAAGGTACTAATGTTGCACTGTGCAGGCATCTCTGGGTCCCCAAAATAACAGGAGAATGGGGTCCGCTTGTAGCAGTTTGGCACAGAGAAGGAGCTGTCTATGCTTTCTGTTCTCTCCATTGCAGTTTGTAGCATGCCTGATCTCCTCTTGTTTAGATTACTGATTGGGAGAGAAGCAGGATCTATATTCAGCTGATAAATGGGAGTAAAAGTGGAACCTTCAACTATCAGACATCTATGGCATATGATTTTGAAGTTGTGCAACTCTGCTATACACTACTGGTGAAAAGTTTTAGAACACCTCAACGTTTCCAGTTTGTATTGATATTTATACTGTTTAATGTATCAAAATGTACTTTGAAATGAAAGCATAGAACAAATACACAAAAAAGGTGAATAAAAATAACAGTATTAGGCCGGCTTCACACGAGCGTGACGGGCTCCGCCGCGGAATATTCCGCAGTGAAGCCCGTCACGGCGCCCCCCAGAGACCCCATACTTACCAGCGGAAGATAGCGTGAAGACGCTTCCCCGCCCACCGCCATCGCGTCATGTGACACGCCCACCGCGTCACGTGACGCGCCGGCCGCGTCACATGACGCGGCGGCGGTAGGCGGGAAAGCGTTTTCACGCTATCTTCCAGTGTGTTACAGCGGGAGATAGCGTGAACGGACGGCTTCCATTGACTGCAATGGAAGCCGTCAGCGCGTACACCCGCGGCAAATAGAGCATGCCGCGGGTGAAAACGGGAGATTTCACGGTGCGAAATTCCGCGGTGGAATTTCGCATCGTGAGCATTGTGCTATTAGGTTCAATAGAACCTAATAGCAGCGGGCAACGCAGCGGATTTTCGCCGCGAATTACGTGGCATAAATCCGTTTGTGGGAAGGAGGCCTAAGGCCCGCTGTCCACAGCTAAGGCGGAATATCGCTAACGATATTCTGCTGCGGGGGATGAGGGGGGAGCGCTGTCAGATCTCCGCGGTGAGCCCATCTAATAGATAGGCTTACCGCGGGGCACGCCGCGATTTAGATCCTGCGAGCAGAGAATCTAGAGGCGGCCCAGCAGGTTACTAGAGCCTCTTTTCAAGGAGTCCGTTTTCTGCAACTAAATTATCTTTTTGCTTTAGTATTGTAGTCACTTATATTAAAGGTTGCAGTCACACATATAAAGTTTCATTAACTGGCGTAGCCTGGATGAAGAGGTGAGTAAACGTGTTGCCCTGAGCTCAGGCACCCACTACAAATCACTCTGCCCACTCACCCTGCTTTGGGGCATTTAAATCCCCTGGAAACTGCTCACCGGCAGCTCTAACCTTGGACGCAGTGTCTCTCCTGACTGGACGTCCTCTGGAGTATCTGTAGTACAGTGCTTCTTGTCCTCCCGCCGCTGCCATCTTACAGCCTGGTTCCTGGATATTGCTGGGCTCCTGACTGCCCGCGGACACTGGTACATACCACTGCTGGAAGCTGCCACAGCCAGCGACGGCAAGTACCAGTGTGGTTTCACACTTTCTCCTGTGTCTCCATATAAATGTTCAATTTTTGTATAACGGGTCCCAAACAAGTTCTACCGTTACGGCAGGTTAGTGTGGTATTGCATATTATTAAAAAACAGGCCATTACCCTCTTAGTTACTTGTTGGGGGTAAAAGTCTTCACAAGTTCTTGAGTTAGGCGGGAAGCTCTAGGGATTTACTTTATTTCTCTGAGCTTAGTTTGTAGCTCTCAGGGACTTCGTAATGTTTGCTTTTAGAGATGTTGGCATCTACAATTTGCCTTGCCTATACCGGTCTTTTCTTGTGTTCTGTGTGCACAGCTTGCCTGACCTCTCTCCCATTTCCTCCCCCAACAGTATCTGGTCCAGAATAGACTTCTACATTTTCAATGGCGGAGGCTAAAATTACGGCCTGGAATCTGCGCGGCCTTAATTCTAAATTTAAAAAAGCATTAGTTTTAAATCTTCTCTGTGTATCCTTTGTCTTATCGAAATACATTTGAGTGACCAAAAGCTGTTGCGCTTAAGAAAGCCTGTGTAGCTAAGGGATATCACGCTACTTATCTAACTACACACAGGGAGTCTCTGTACTCATAGTCAAGTACCTACCTTTAGAGACTGTCAGGGTGGAATCCGATCACTATGGTAGATAAGTTATATTTCATGGTATGCTAAATAATTTTGCAGTCACTAGTTTGTGTTTATGTCCCTTACCGGTCCCAGGTCGGACTCTTGGAGCTAATATGGACCTGGCTTATGTTCTCCACAGTTGCTCCGACATTATGACTTGGAGATTTCAATGCTGTATTAGCCCCTACCCTTGATTCCTTGTCCTCATTGGATCCAGCCTGTGGTCTGTTTGGCTCCTGTTTTTCCTCCTCGAATTGTATAGATATATAGCACTGAAAATTTCCAAAAGAGAAGGTTTTCTCATGCTACTCAGCCACCCATAAAACCTTTTCAAGAATCACTTTAGCGCTTAGGTCACAGGTCTTGTTGTCACCTGTTAAGAGATGTTAAGTTACTCTCCTCAGGGTATCTCTGATCACGATATTAGTTACTATCAGGGCATCACCCACCCCTCAGTCGCGACTGTAGAGACTACACCCAGGGTAGTTACAGAACCCTATGGTTGTAGAGCAGGTGCAACAATCACATGTAGAATACTGGACCTTTAATAGTAATTAGGAGGTTTCTTTGTTTCAATGGGACACATATAAGGCTACTATGAGGGGTGCCTTTACAGTGGCAATCACTACTCACAAAAATGTTGTGAGGGTGCAGAACAATTTAAATATTCCTAGGCAACTTTGATCTTTGGGAGCTGTCTGTTGAAAGCTCTAATGCTTTAGACAGCCGAATCTCCAAAACAGAGATACTTCAGGCCATAGGATCACTATCTGAAGGGAAAACTCCTGGTATGGATGGACTAATCAACGATTGGTTTAAACTACATGTAGAAATACTGGCCCATCTTCTGTTGGAAGTCTACATGGCCGTGTTTGAAGGGGGAAGTCTTCCTCAATTGATGCGGGAGGCCTTGATTGTGGTGTTGCTGAAGCCTGGGAGAGATCCCCATCTGCCAGATTCTTACCGCTTTATTTCTCTCTGAAAACCCTTTAGTGACGGAGCTTTTTTGCTTTTTTTCCATTTTCGTTTATTCCTCCCCCTTTTAAAAATTGCAACTAATTTATTTATACATCAACGTCGCTGTGAGGGCTTGTTTTTTTGCGGGACGAATTGTATTTTTGAGTGGTACTATTTAATGTGCCATGTAATGTACTGAAAAACTTTTAAAAAATTCTAAGTGCAGAGAAACTGAAAAAAAAAATGACATTCTGCTATCTTTTGGTGCGTCCTGTTTCTACGGCGCGCAAACTGCAACAGAAATGACATGATAACTTTATTCTATGGATCAATACGATTACAATACAAAACAAAGTTGTATTGGTTTTTTTTTTTGCTGTACTACTTGTATTTTTGTTTTTAAAGATAGAAAATAATTTTAAAAAAAATTAAAAAGTTATTGAGACAGAAAATAATAAAAAAAAAATTACAGGTCTCAATAACTTTTTAATTTTTTTTGGCGACATAATTGTGTGAGGGCTCATTTAGTGCGGTATGTGCTGACTAGAGATGAGCGAGCATACTCGTCCGAGCTTGATGCTCGTTCGAGTATTAGGGTGCTCGAGATGCTCGTTACTCGAGACGAGCACCACACGGTACTCGTCTCGATTAAACGAGCACTGACCATTGAATTCAATGGAGCCGGCAATACAGCCGGCTCCATTGAAAGCAATGGGCTGCCAGCGAGCACGGGATGAATTTTCGGGAAGGGCTTAAAAATATAAGACCTGAAAATCATCCTAAAATGTGTAAAAATTAAAAAAAAATAAATTTATACTTACCTTTCCGCTGCAGCCGGAGTTCAGCCGCGCCTGGCCGGCAGTTCTCCTGAACTGCTTTCTGTAATATTTAGCAGGTGGGGATTTAAAATCCCCGCCTGCTGAATGGACTGCCTCTGATTGGTCACAGCTCTCACTCACCCATTCATTAATTCATGAATGAGACCTCGGAGCCCGAAATGCAGCCCTGCATGTTGCTCCTTGCCTGCCCTATCCATTTCTGTGTTTTTTACATGACTTTGGTGATTTGCTAAAATTTTCACAAATGAAAACCTTAGCGGAGCACCAGTCATATACAAAAATGCTTGAGTCGCCCATTGACTTCAATGGGGTTCGTTACTCGAAACGAACTCTCGAGCATCACTGAAAGTTCAACTCGAGTAACGAGCACTCGAGCATTTTGGTGCTCGCTCATCTCTAGTGCTGACGTTTCTGTTGGTACCATTTTTGTATACAAACGACTTTTTGATCGTTTTTTATCATTTGTTCTTGGAGACAGGGTGACCAAAAAAAAGCGCATTTCTGGCGTTTCCTTTTATATTTTTTTTCCGGACAACGTTCAACGTGTGGATAAAATAATGCATTATTTTGCTAGATCGGACTTTTACGGATGCAGCGATACCAAATACATATTTTTGCTTTATTATTTAGATTCTTTTATTGCAAATATGGCAAAAGGTGTTTTTTTTTACTTTTATTACTTTTTTTTTTTGTAATGATTAGTTAAACTTTATTGGTTTTTTTTTTTACACTTTCTTTCAGTCCCCAGGGGGGACCACAACCAGCGATGCTTTGATTGCTCCTGCAGTATGATGTAATGCTTTAGCATTACGTCATACTGCTTTTTGACAGGCAGTCTATCAAGCCACCCCACGGGGATGGCTTGATAGGCAGTCTCCTAAGGCAGCCTGAGGCCTTTCAGAAGGCCCCCAGCTGCCATGACACCTGCATGGCTCCACCGATCTCGCCCATGCTGTATTGAGGGAGATAGCGGCAGGACATAAAAACACTATTGGGCCATCACTAAGGGGTTAAATACCGATATCAAAATACTAGCAAAAATTCTGGATAACTGGCTTAACTGTGTGATTACACATTTAATTCACTCAGACAAGCTGCGTCTCAAAAGGCCACGGACATTAATATTGGCCGGCTATTTCTAAATATTGTTGCTGCACCACCAGAACCTAGTCTGGGATTCATCAGTTTATATGGGGCAAACAAGCCAAAAGTGTGTCCTTCGGCATATGCTTCACAGGATTACATTTGCAAATAAAACTTGCTAAGAAGTTGATTCCATAATGACCATCCTCAGTGCTCCTGAATGCCAATTCTCATCCTATACAGTTTTGCATATGATGCCAGATACCTACTTGGGCAAAAAAGGCAGAAGACACATCAAAACTACTGAAGAAGACACAAAGAAACCAGTTGAACTGGTAGTAGACATTTAATGCAATGCTCCAGTTATATGTACATGGATGATGTCACATTACTGTATCAGCATAAATCAGCATTATGAATGCCCGAATTTAGTATAAACGTCTCACCTACATTTTGAACATATGCAAGGGAAATCTCCAACCTTCAACCGTGTGAGCTTAGGCGGTCAGGGTGGAGACCCCATAAGGATGCTTTAACACACCGGAATGTCGACTATTAAAATCCACGTCTAAATGCAGGTTTTGATGCGGAATTGCCGTCAGACTTAAGCCATTTGCAAATACCTGTCAAAATCTGCATATTAGACACATGGGTCTGCCGTAGATATTTCCACATGGCAGAATATTCCCGTGTGTGTGTGAAAGCACCCTAAAGAAATAGTCCGGAAAAACAGATACATTGTGTTACACATAAGGCTTAGGGTACATGACACAGGGATTCTCTATGATATTCACCGAAACCCCCTTAAGCCTTGCACTAGGCATAACACAGTGTAGCAATTTTACCCATTGTGTTCCTATAAGTTGCTTTAATGGGGTTGTTCAGTTGAAAAACTATTAATGGCTTATCCTCAGAATAGGTCATCAATAGCAGATTGGTGGGGTTCTAACAAAAGTGACCCCAGAAAAGCTATTTGTCAGGCCAATGTGCTTGTGCACTGGGCTGATTTCTGCAGGAAGCAGAGCTCTGTTCCCACTGCAGTGGACAGGATTGGTATTGCAGGCTATTCACTTCAATGGGAGCTTGTCTGGCCCCTGCAGTGGGAATAGAGCTATTTGCTTCCTGGAGAAATCAGCCCAGTGCACTAATACAGCAGCTTGGCAAACAGCTGATCATCATGGATCCCGTGCAGCGGACTTCTCCTAACCTTATGTGCACAGAAATCCCCATTATAATGTACTTTTAATTGCACTTGTTGCTCCAACCTAGGTTATATATCTTCTCATGACAGCATGGTGCTATACAAATAAACATATATACTTATTAATCTGTACAGTATTCAATTAGTACCAAATAAGAGCTCACCTACATTATAAGCACTATTAGAAGTGGAATACATAGAGAGCCCGAGATATAAAAAAGGTGCCATGTTTCACAGTAATTCCACACACACCTGCAAACATTGCAAGAAATCATGCTAGACTATATATACGAGAAGAAAGGCAGTAATGATACATTCAGTCATTTCTACATTAAATTGGTTTCTGAGAAATGATTTATAACAGTCAGAATTCCAATACTAAAAAAAGGCAAAACTAAAAAAAATATTTAAAAAAATAGTATCAAATACACTTTCACAGGTATACTATATATATATGTACTTAGAAATGCACTGCTACCCCACCAACAAAAAGAAGACATTATGAACAGGATTCTCATGTCCTATGGAATCTTTTAGAACTTTGGTTTCTTTTCCATACAGGTAACGTTAAAGTTTAGACTTTCTTAAAATGCTTGGAGTTGTAGTGCGACCTCATATCTTTCCTTAAGTTAAATTTTGCACCACAGACTCCACAAGTATACAGATGAATATCCATATGTTGTTCTAAGAGTTCATTACTTGGAAAGATCTGAAAACACACTTGGCATATCGTTTCTCCTGCCGCCAAATGGGAAATCATGTGACGTACATGGTCATGTTTGCGAAAATTTCCTTGGTCGCAAAGTGAGCAGATGTACCTAGCCATGCCTGTGTGCATGTCGTTATGCAGTCTCAGCTGGCGCTCCCGTAAAAATTGTTTTCCGCAAATTTGGCATGAAAACTGTTTCTCCTTGGTATGTACAGTATAATGTTCTCGTAAGTGGCAACGCTGGAAAAAGCCTTTGCCGCAGATGTCACAGAAATGTTTTCTCCGATGATCTTTGTCGGTATCATCAGAAACAGAACTTCTGAAGACATCATGGTCCAAGCACTGAGACATGTGCTCCACCACCAGGTTCTCAGACTCAAAGCGCTGACCACAGTTAGGGCAACGGTAAGGGCAAGAGGAATGTTTATAAACCTGTTTGGCTGCCCCAATGCCCCCTTCACTCAAGTCATCCCACATGTCTGCTAGCACCTCTCCCATTCCTGATGACTCCTCCATACCATCTTCAAAGCGCATCCTCTCGTCAATGTTCCTCTCGTTGTTCTCGAGTCGCTCCTGAGCTTCTCCACATCGTTGGGCGTGTTCTTGAAGTTGTCTACCTTTCACAAGAATCTGTCCACATTTGCCGCATGCACATATACTTTCAATATGTTGGGACAGGTAGTGGGAGGTGAGGTCACGCTCGGTGACAGTTACCCCACACAATTCACATGCCATGTCAGATGTAGCCTCGCTGGTCTCCGCGCCATCTTGATCCAGAAAGCTGACATTGCGCCTACAGCTTCCCAAAGCTTGTAAATTGACAGATTTCTCACTAGTACTTTTATAGTGTTCACCAATGTAGTATCCACCCAGTGCCTCATCAGCTTCATCATCTAAGTCATCAATGTCCGAAGACTCAAAATAATCTTTATCTGAGATTTTCACGATATTAATATCTTCCATTTCCACAATCGAGTTCTCATCAGCTTCAATTTTTATAAAAACTGGGTTTTTCTCAGTAGTGTCTATGGTTTCACTTTTTATTTGCTCTAGAGTGACAGATACATTTTTTGTACCTTCAGAAGACATAGAGGTCTCCCCGCATTGACTTGAGTCAGCCCTACGCATGTTGACTTGGGTTGGAGAAAACTTTGAGTTCGGTGATTCACTACCGCTCTGGCTTGGATCGTTGCTAGACTGTTCTCGATTTTGGAAGAAATGCCTATTAGTGCAAGTTTGAGAGTGCTCGTCAAGAAGTTTTTCACAACTGAATGCAAAACCACAGCTCTCACATGTGTAGCTACGTCCGAAACGTCTGCTCCCACGTTCTCTTGTGTTCGATACTTTTGCAGAAGGGGTTTTCTTGCAGATGTTGAGCATCTGCTTACGCAATGTGGGAGTCACACTATGTTCAGCGTGTCTTTCGGGAGTAGTATTTACAGGTAATGCAGGCTCCGAGGGCCATCTGGTTGGTTCCTCTTTGCTCTTTGGCATGGGTTCCTCATACATGCGGACACCAAAAACCATTTTATTACTCAGGCTACTTGATGCAGAGGAGGAGCATTTGATTGAAGAATCGATATCCTGTATGTCTTCCAAGCAGTCAGGGATAACATATAGCTGCAAGTAACTCATAGCATGCTTTAACTGTTCAAAATTTTCCGTTGCTTTAAGGATTTTACCCAAATACATGAACTGCAATATCAGGTCAAAGCATTCGGCACTGATCTTGGTGTTGGTGAGGTTAATTTGTGCTATGGTGTGCTGATGATTTATGAACATCATTTTAAAGTAAGAGCTGCAGGCTGCGAGGACGGCCTTGTGGGCTTGGAAGTAGGTATCATTGATGGAGATGCAGCAGTCGCAGAGGAATCCCCATTCTCTCTGGTTGTAGAGTTGCTGAAGCACATAATTACAATGGCTTGCTTTTCCCATCATGATTTCTTCCAGCGGTTCCTATATATAAAACCGCAAGAAAAGAACGTTACATAACTTAATAATGGTGTGCAAGATGCAAAGATATGTCTACCAACTATAATGAATTTTACAGAAAGTTTGCCTGCTTGGTGAGGTGTTGAGATGACATGTTGTTGCCGCAGCATTGTAAATACGTTGTGCAGGAGATGTGAAAGGAGAGCCACTTATCATTTCTTGTTTTATCCAGTGTATTTCTATTTTATTTTTAACCCTTTCCAATCCACCGTCTGACGTCTTCCTACATTCTGATTGAAGCTTGTACAGCTCCAATGTCAGAAGACGTCCGACAGGGTATTCTTACCGTCTATTGCCAGCCACTCCCCTGTCGGAGCCTCTCTGGCGCACACACACTGGCTTTAGCCAGCAGATGGCACCGTTGTAGAACAGCAAAAAGAGAAAGCCTTTTAGGAAACCCTGAATCCAAAATTAAATTGGAAAGGGTTAAAGCTGAAAAACCCTAGTAATATATTATGTCAGGATCACTCCCCTTATGTGCGGATGGATCCAATTAGCACAAACCAGGGCTGTGGGCTCCCTGCAAGCTTCTCAACAGACTGCAGGACGCTGTTTATAGCAGCAAATACTCTGGGAGTGGTACAGGCCTGTACTTTTTTTTTTACTAGTTTTGGATGCTACAGAACAAAATAATATCACAATGTTCATAAAGAACTGCATACAGTTTGTTAAACAGAATGCAATGCACAATAACGCAATCAGGGTGGTTACACATCTACGTCAGGGGTTCCACTTTCCTGTTACGTTTGGGAAGCAAAAAAGGGGAATCCCCATGGCCAAAGGGCTCAGTCTCAGGACGGAATCGTACAGCGCCGAATGGACTCCATTGACTGTAACGGCTTCCGATTGGTTTCCGCTCAACTGCTGGCTTATGCTCAGCTGCATACAGTGCTTTTTTTCCTGGTATTTCATGCCGCAATTGCGACGGAACCTCCGATAGAAAGTTGGAACGCACATGTGACACCACCCTTGGTGATTGTTCCCAGCAAGAGAAACCAGGTAATCTTGTAGATATGATAACAAAAATACATGATGTTATAGCGAACTTCCAAACCAACACACGCCTCTTCAGGCTTGCATTGGTTCAGATCGCTCGTGTGAAACTAGCCTAATTCAAATACATATATAATGAATGTTAAAATAAAAATGATGTCCTGCACTGTACTGGACAGACATCCAAGGTAAGGTGGCACCTCCTGCCCACATTCACAGTGACGCCAACCAGGCACGACCTTCCCCTTTTAACAGGTTTCCTGCATATTCGTATTTGCGCCAGCCCATTCTCTTCAATAGTCTATTGCAGTGTGTAATACACACCAAAATAGGCCATGCCACGTATTTTTTCATGCGATCGAACATTAATGGGTTCTAGTCACGGTTTATTATGCGCAAAAATAAAATTCCATGCGTAATACACTGCACAAATATGTACGTGTAAACGACCCCTTAGGCCTCCCTCACACAGGAATTTTTGTACAGCATTTAGCGCTGCGCTAAACACTGTACAATGCTCCCATTTATTTCAATGGGGCTCTTCACACAAGCGACAAAAAGCAGCATTTCCAACGCTGCGCTTTGACAGCGGTGCATGTTCTATCGTTGGCTGTCATCAGCTGTGCATTGCCAATGGAAATGAATGGGCAGCGGTTTCAGTACTGCCAAAAACGCGGCACAACTTGGTGCCGCTAAACGCCGTAGCTACACTACCTGAGGAAAAAAAAAATCAATACTCACCTAGCAGGCGCCGTCGGGTCCCTGCTACTGCTCTCCGGAGCGCTGTGCAGGCTTCCGGGCACTTGTCATGGCCGACAAAGCACCTCTTTCTGGTAATGGAGATTGAAGACCCCGCCTCCAGCAAGAGATTGCTGTGATTGGCTGAGGTGCTTGGCCAATCACAGCCATTCATTGAATGGCTCAGCCAATCAGAGCAATCTTTTGCTAGAGCCTTGGTCTTCAAACAACGTTACTAGCAAAAGATGGTCTGTTGGCGATTATAAGTGCTATGAAGCCTGCACAGAGCTACGGAAAGCAGCGGCAGAGACCCAACGGTGTCTACTAGGTGAGTATTGCTTTTTTTTTTTGCTAGCTTCCTTGGCTGCGTTTTCAGCTGTGCGGAAAACGCCACTAAAAATGCGGCGAACACGCTGGTAAAGCACGTGCCAGCGCTGCTGAAAACACAATAAGCACAACGTTGAAAAATGCTGCATTTCTGCAAACGCCTGTGTGAGGGAGGTCTTACAGACTCAAAAACACACTGTGCGCTGCCGCATGGTGTCCGAGGTATCACATGGCTTAGGAAATAGGTAAAACATCATGCTCTGGATCATGCCATTATTTTATGACAATCCCCTCTTCACCCCCACCAAAAAGAAAACCCTAACAGTTGCTATATAATGTACAGCTCTGTGCCTGGTAAACAATGAAGAGCCCACAGTACTTGAGGGGGGCCACAGCCCATTCAATCACTTGATTGTGGAGGGTTCCAGGAATTGGCCCCCTACTGATCTAATATTGATAACCTATCCCAAGGCCGCACTTATACAAACGTATTTGCGTAGTGTATGATGCAGGAAGCTTTCCATGCACAACACGCAGTGAATAAAAGCCATTAATTTAAATGGATTCGTTCAAATTAGTGTATTTTGCGCGCCCATTTGTGCACTAAAATAGCACATCTTCAACTAACTTAACTGCCCAGTGCAATCAATCTAAACCTGCTTGCATGTTTTTTTGCACGACTTGTGCATGCAATACATACATTAAAACACGCATAGGCATGTGCAAAAATGCAATGCCCACTGTACAAACACGCTGCACAATTACACGCGTAAATGCACATATTACACCAGGCTAAGGCTCCTTTTATATGGAGAGATAAAGTGTTCACAAGAGCGAACGATGACTGAGTTCGCTCGTGCGGTCTGTTTATACAGGCAGATAAATTGTTCACAATTTCATTCAGAAAATCGCAGTGGACAGAACATACGGGGTCATTGGAGATTGATATGCACTAGAATAGGACATGCAAAAATGTATTTCATGAGGACCATTAGTCCGCATAGAAAAGCGCTCATGTGAATAGCCCAATTGGTTATAATGGGTCCATTTGCTATCCGTGAAATACACAGACAGCAAAAAGACTAGAAAAACATCTATCTGTATGGGCCATAACTGTAGGCCAATCTCGCCAAAATTAGCTGTATTGGGCGTCTCATGAAGAGTTGCTGCAGAGATGAAACATTTTGGGACTTATTCACACAGGCGAATGCGATTGTGATCTGTGAAAACCAGACTGATTTCTCATGCGTTTTTGCGACTGTTTTTCTGCATGTTAAATAAAACAGAAGGAGGCCCCGCTGATGTCATTTAAAGCTCCCACTGAAGTCAATGGGTGCATGGAAAAAAAAATGAATGCAACTATGGCCAGTTTTTTCGAACTTACCCACTGACTTGAACGGGCATTTTTCGCCCAAAAATCAGACCAAGATAGGCCATGCTGCATCTTTTTATTATCCATCGCAGTAAACAATGCTCATGTGGATAGAACCATTGAAATTAAGGTGTTCTATTTCTGTGCGAGTTCGGTCTAATTAGAAATCGGACCATACTCGCATGGAAAAACCGCCCACGTGAATAAGCCTTTATGCTACTATTTAAAGGGAATAAGTCAGCTTGAATATGCTGCCCAAACAGCAGGCATCCTGTTATAGAGCCGGAGGAGCTGAGCAGGATTATAAATATAAAGTTTTTCACCGCGGGCCATATAAGCCTTGGGCCGCCTGCAAACGGGCGGAATTTCCGCCCTTGGAAGCTGCCATAGGATTGCGTTAGCAAACGCAATCCTACGCAGACTGCTGCGGTTTTTCCGCACGAAATCTCGCGCAGCAAACAAACCGCAGCATGTTCTACTTCTGTGCGGGGCTCGAAACGTCACTCACCGGCCACCAGCTCCAGTCTGCGCATGCGCCGGCTGCCTGGCAGCCGGCACATGAAAGATCCGGAGCTGCGGGGCGCGGGTGAGTACGCGCTGCTCTCTGCAGGCGTTTGGGTCCGGTCCAGCAGCGAGAATTCTCGCTGCCGGATCCGACGCGGCCATCTGCAGGCGGCCTTGGGCTGCCTGTCCACGACCATGATGGAATATCGCTAGCAAAATTCCGGCGCGGGAGAGGAAGGGGGAGAACTGACAGGTCTCCGCAATGAGACTATCTAATAGGTAGGCTCACCTCGGAGAATCGTGGCAAAGCGCAGCATGCCGCAAGCAGAGCATCGCTATGATTCTCCGCTCGTGGATGTCGGGCTGCGCTTTCCATAGTTAGCATATGGTAAGTGTTCACTGCGTTACACGCAGCCAGATTATCTACACGGATGACGAGTGACATATCACCAGTGGACAGGCAGCTTTATGGTTGCCTACAATGGGCCGATTGTAATTGGAAGACTGTGTAGTAATAGTGACCCCCATTGTGGCCCCAGTAGTAAAAGTAACACATTTCAGAATTTTGGAATCGGAATGCGAGCCATAATTCCACAGCCATATACAATGCAAGCGAATGAGGTTTTAATAAACCCCAATCACTAACTGTGGGGAAAATATCTGCAACGGACATTAGACATGCTGAGGATCTTCAGATCTGAAGGATGCTGCTGCAGAACAGTGATGGATTCTTACCGCAGATCTCATTCATTGCAACCAGTTACATCTGCAGAAAAATTGGCAACAAACTCTACATGTGGACTTTGGTGCTGATTTTGCTATAGATTTACAGGCGATGTGTGATCACTCCATAATGACTCCCAAATACACAGTTAGGTTGTCTAAACACCAACAGGAAAGAACATGCCAATGCAGGCATCCAGAGGGTCTGTGAATGGCCATGAAGCTGCTACTACGGCTGTGGGTCTGCGCCCCAGTGCAGGGACAGAACAGATGAGAGTTGTGGCTACAAGACCAGGAAGAGCCGCATGCAGCCCCCCTCCCTCCAGTCATCTATGACGTCACATCCCCCGGGCAGCCAATGACGGAGCTCCTATGAGTTGCAAGTTGCTGGTGGCCACGGCCTGTCAATCAAAACTGCAACCCGGGAACTAGCCCCATTTATCCCGACAGTAGCCATCTATCGTGATAGTGACGGCATGCCTATGGCCGAAATGACCATTGAGCACAATTGCAGGGAGGGTAGCAGTGGCGGGCTGAGGATGGCATGTAGACGGGGCACTGGAGGCCATGCCGTCCGTGCGCTCACAGCAGTGACCACAGGAAGCAGCATCCGCACTCACCTTGTGATGGGCTGCAGGCATCTGGCTGCTGTACGGCTGCTGGGCACGGCGGCCGGCCCTGTGATGGCAGTGGGTGGGAGCCCTGATACTAGCGAGCGGGGGAGCCGCCCCCCTGCAGCCACAACCCCGGAGCCCACCGGTGAGGACCCCTGACCACTCACTCAATCACCGACTGCCTCGCTGCCCCGAGAGCATTGAGGGGAAGGGGAGGCTACGCTGCTTCCTTCTAGGTCTGCACTGATTTCGGACGCCCCCTGCAGGCCACGGACAGGTTATACATGTGGTGTACACAGCTGGCAGCAGGGGATCGCAGACACAGCAATCCAGGCAGGAGGGACGTAGTGAGAGGTCTAGCAGGGTGTATGTGGACAGCCTGATAAGTGCTGCCCCCTGGAGTACACGGTGCCCCCCAAGAAGTGCAGCTCCTGCGGCTTACAGTGCAACACCACCAGCATAAGGCATATTAACGTTTACTACACGGGAACACCTAAAAAGTGTGTCAATTAAAGGCTTAGTGCCACGATTAACACCTATCCACAAAATAAAGGCAGCCTTGTGGCCCTTTTACATACAACTGCTCATTTGCCCGGGCTAACAAGCTGATGATGTCATCCCCAGGTCGTTCGCGCCCGTGCAGCCTGGTTAGACAGGCAGATCAGCGTTGAGAATCGTTCAGTTCTCATCCAGGGTTCCACATTCCTTTGTGAGCGAGGAGGGTTTAAACACAACAAGAAGGGAAGGAACCAACAACTGTTATGCCGGCTGGAACTGAACAACGCACACAAGGCTAACGATTCTCGTTCGTCCTTCAGTCGTGGCTCGTGTTTAAACGGAATGATTAGCGCTCACTTCTATTCGTTTTAACAATTTTTTGAACAATAATTGTTACGTCTAAACACATCTGACGACCGCCTGCACGCGGGTGCCCACAGCAGAATCCGACGCTGTGCCCACCGGCATCCGCACATACCTGTATTTTCTTCTTTTCTCGCCTAAACTCCTGCTTTTCCTGTGGAATCTAAATTGCGGACGGGCCGCGGGTCAGATGGCTTCCATTGACTTCCATGGAAACCGTCCGTATTGGATCTGCAGGAAAATGGAGCATGCTGCAATTTTTCATCCGCAAGTGGAAAGCACAACTGTTTTCTGCTTGTGTGCATGAAGAATCACTTTTGTATTGCATGCTATGGGCTGTATTTGCCGCGGTATCCAGAAGCAGTCACACACTCCAGATCCCGCAATTCACGCAAAGGCTGTATTTACACAGGCGAGTGTGATATCGATCGAAGTAAGTCGGACTAATATTGCACTTGAAAAGCAGCAATTCCTCCTGCGATTGCAATGCGTTTTGCAAGAAAAACGCAGCGTTGGCATTGATGAATTCTCCCTGGAAAATCCCTTTAATACAACTGTCCTCTATAGAAAAGAATACTTCTATAATATAAAGTCCTTTTTCACATGGGTAAATGATTGGCACACAATGGCATAGTGTGGATCTAAGTGGGATTAATCTTCAAGACAGGATTGATTAAAAACTACAGTTAGGCCCAATGTTCACGGGCGGATTTGATTTGTGGAACCCGCACAGGAGATCCGCAAATCAAGCCGCCCATAGGGATGCATTAGCATCCACAAAACAATTTAAAGCATGCAGATGGGATTTTTTTCCCCGGTGCGTGGGTCACAGGCATGGGAAAAAATCGCAGCATGCTCCATTTTTCTGCAGATCCCGCGGGACGGCTTCTATTGAAGTCAATGGAAGCCGTCCGATCTGCAGCATACCCGCAGCTGTCACTGTGGACGTGCCACGGAACCCCATGGGAAAGCAAGATATAAAAAAAAAAAAAAATCCGCCATGCGGAAATAAGAAGATCCGTCCAGCACAGAAGAGACCTGCGCTGGATCTGGAATGTATTTTTCTGTCCATGTCTGCAGGCACGGCTGGATCCCGCTGCGGGATTCAACAGATGGAATCCGTGCGTGCAAGTGGACATTGGGCCTTAGTCAAAATCATAATGAATAGGGAAATACATAATTGTATAAGTATGAACAAATCAGCAATTGCAATTAATAAACAGTAGAAAAAGAAACTTTGTACTTACCTGAAATAGAGCCTTTGACACGGCCTCACCAAAAGGTGGCGTCACACCCATGCTGTATGTGTTGTATGGTATGGAGCATAAAAAGTTATCAGCAGAAGTTAACTGGTATTTTTTAGCATAGAAGTCTGTGGCACATATACCCTGTATAGGCACACATCTGTATCATGTTGCATTCTGTTTCAGCAGTACGAGGGGCTGCTGATAAGTCTTTGGCTTTGTGTTCTTTTTCTGTTTCTATGGTAACGAATGTTACATCACATGAAACCCTTATGTGTCTAATATATGTTTTCAAAATTTTGTGTTTGTAGCTTATGGCCACAGTGATCTAGGCACGCGGGAAAACAAAATGGCGGAGTCTAAGGCGATATTCACAGCAAATGAGAGCAGAGGAGTGATAAAATTCTTGTTTCGGCAAGGAAAGTCCACGAAGGATATTCATGGTGATATGTCGCAGACATTGGGGGATCAATGCCCTTTATATTCTACTGTTAAGAACTAGGTCGCCAAATTTAAAACGGGCCCCTTCAGCACCAATGATTAGGAACGTCCTGGACGACCGAGAGACGGTGTTGTTCCGGAGATCGTCGATGCTGTGCACAACCTCAGAATCGGCCAATTTCAGCTAAAGGAATAGCAGACATCATGGGGATTTCTCGTGAACGTGTTTGTGTCATTATCCATGAACATTTGAACATGAAGAAGCTATCTGCAAAGTAGGTCCCCAAATGTTTGACAACAGATCAGAAAAGTATGCGAGTGAGAACTTTCTGGTCCATTTGTCAGCGTTTCCAGATTGATAAGAACTTCCTGGATCGACTGGTCACTATGGATGAGACCTGGATTTACTTGTATGACCCTGAAACCAAGGAGCAGCCAAAATAGTGAAGGCACAGTGGTTCTCCTCACCCAAAGAAGTTCAGGGTGCAAAAATCAGCCACTAAAGTGATGGCGTCTGTGTTCTGGGATAAGGAGGGCGTCCTGCTAGTGGACTGCCTTCAAAATGGTTCCACCATCAATGCAAGGTATTACATTGAACTTTTGGACCAATTGAAGGCAGCTCTAAAGGCCAAAAGGCGCGGAAAGCTGTCCAAAGGAATCTTGTTCCTGCAAAACAACGCCTCCGCTCACACTACACAAGCGACCATGGCAAAACTGGTGGAGCTAAGCTTCCAGCTGGTTGACCACCCACCTTATTCACCAGATCTAGGTCTCTCTATCATCTGTTTCCAAACCTGAAGAAACACCTCAAGGGTACCAAATTTCACACCATTTCTGATGCCATGGCTGCTACGGATGACTGGTTTGAGGCACAACCGAAATCCTTCTTTTTGCAAGGCTTACAGAACTTGGAATACCGATGTAAGAAGTCTGTTGGCATCAGTGGGAAGGATGTGGAATCAATGTAAAGTTTCAACTTCCTATCTTGTTTCTTTTTGGGTAAAGCCAAAGACTTATCAGCAGCCCCTCGTACACCTCTTCTTGCCTGAAGCAATAAAAAAGCCTCAGCTGTACAATAACAACACGACTTGAAAATTACCTGTTTTCAGCATCGTGCCTATGGTAAATAGGGTTTTCTGGGACTTTAATATTGAGGTCTATCTGAACAGTGGGGGCCAACTCTCAGCACCTCCATAATCAGATGACTGAAGGGGCGCAGCTCTTTAGTCAGCTGATTGATGGAGGTACCAAGAACCTAAGGATAGGCTATCAATATAAAAGTCCCAGAAAATCCCTTTAATCACTTAGTGACCGCCAATACCCCTTTTTTTTTACAGAGGTCACTAATGGGCCTTAAACCTGCACATATATCTTTTAAGTTCAATGGCTTGGCTCACTACTGACCGCCCGGCTCCTGTTCTAACTGCCAATAATGGAGAAACCTCAGATCCTGGCAGTTGTATCCCTAACATGTCACAATCAATATCAACTACAGTATGTAAGCAGATGATAGAGGTAAGGGGCTCCTCTTGTAACTCATCTGCACCCCACAATGTGATCCCAAGTACCAATGGCCTCCCATGGCAGCCAGAGGCCTGACAAAGGCCTCTGTATCTACCATGTCACTCACCCTATTAGACCCCGTCTCCAGCACAGTCTGTTAGGCTGATGTCATAGGCATTGTAGAATGCACTGCATGAGTAATGCAGTGTACTATCCTAGCGATCGAATCATCGCATCTTCTCTGCTCTAAGCTGTGAATCCTCACCAAAAACCATTTGGAGCGGATTTTGACTCAATTTTTGAAATTGATCCACATCAAATTTCACCCTTTCAATTAAATGGGTAAATTCTGGTAAAGATCCATGTCAGAATCCATTCCCATGGAGCCGATATAAAACAGTTGTTGGAGCAAAATTTTATACGGACTTTTGCTTCAGAAAATGGACACCAATCTTGCTACTTGTGAATGCACGCTAAGGGCTCGGTCCGACGAACGTTTGTTTTTTTTTTGCACGCTTATGTGCGCAAAAAAATCAGCGCCATGGATGTGCAAAATGCAAGTGACCAAAGCTTCATGCTTTTTTTTACATGTGCTCAAAATAGTGTGTGCAGGCCTTCAACAGGCAAAGTTTCAGATGCCCGTTCACTGGAGCAGCTGCTCCACGAAGGTCCCATCCTCACTAAAAAAAACTATGACTGCCTTATCAGTGTTCAGTGATGATGGGACTTGCCGTGGGCATGAATGAATCCCCTGCCACAGAGGACCACAATGCTATTCCATTGCTTTCAATTGGGACGATGCTGCTGCCGCCCCATTGAAAGCAATGGGATGAAGGCAACTTCTGCCGCGATGATTTTCAAAGGGCTGGGTGGGGGGGCTTAAAATATAAGCACTACCCCGAAAATCATCCCTAAGGCCTCATGTCCACGGGGAAAATCAGGCCCGCTACGGATTCTCCATGGAGAATCTGCAGCGGGTCCCTCCTGCCCCGCGGACATGAGCGCTGAAAATAAGAATAAATCAGAATTAACTCACCTCCCGCACGCTCCGGATACTTCCTTCGCTGCCGCGTCATCTTCTCTGCGTCACGGCCGGATCTTCTTTCTTCGGCCCGGCGGATGCGCAGGATGACGTCTGTGACGTGCCCCGCGCATGCGCCGGCCTGAAGCAAAATGATCCGGCCGCGACTGAGAGAAGATAGCGCCGCGGCGAAGAGAAGAAACGGAGCGGGTGAGTAAAATCTGATTTTTGTCTCCCGCGGATCCGGACGGCTTCCATAGGCTTCAATAGAAGCCCGCGGGAGCCGTCCCCGCGGGAGACCCACACGAAAATGGAGCATGGTCCAGATTTTTTCATGCTCCATTTTTTTTAAAATCACTTTTATTGACCATCCGCGGGTATTTATCTACCCGCGGGTGGTCAATGCATCCCTATGGGATGCGGATCCACGGGCAGGAGAAGAGTTAAAATCTGCTGCAGATTTTAATTCTTCTTTTGCCTGTGGACATGAGGCCTAAGTGTTAAAAAAAAATGTAACTCACCTAGAAGCGCTGTCCGGCTTTTCTCCCCCTTTCCACATCAGTCTTTATCTGTATTCTGGTGGCCAGGGATTGTAAAATCCCGCCTCCAGAAAGCGCTGCCTCTGATTGGCTGAGCGCTGTAACCAATCAGAGGCAGCGCTCAGCTGTCATTTAATCAATGTGCAATAAAATCACACAAGAAAATTAGAAGTGGCAGCACTGTTTTTGCAAGAAAAAGCATTGCTAACGCTCAGACATCTCATGAGCAAAGTTGCAATTTTCTCGCAGCGATATTACGATTGCCAGTGTGAAGGAGCCCTCCGCCTCCATTCACTGAGCGATGCTCATTCCTGTGTAAACGAGCATAAGAACGATTATCGCTGGGATGACCTGTCAGGCATCTGCCCCCAACAGGTCGTTCCGAGTAAAAGAGCCTAACCCATAGTGCATTTATTTTCCTGTGCTGAATCCATGATATCCGACCCTGATGTCTTCTGGAATGGAAGGTGACTTGACCTGTTTGCGCCTTAATGACAGCCAAATTTTGGAAATCTGACGTGCCACTTTAACATAGAATAACTCTGTAAAGGTTTTGCATATCCAAGTATTTCTGACATTCTTTTTTTGCCACATATTGTACTTCATTTAGGTAGTAAAAATAGACCAATAGAATTTGTGAATAAAACACCAAAATTGGGAAAATGTTGAAAAAAATGTCATTTCTTCAAATTTTCAACTGCAATATGTCAAATATGTACAAACATACTGTACAAATTTTAGCAAGATATATATTTCCATGTTTATTTTTATTCTGGAACCACATATGAAAAACTTTAGTTTTTTAAGCAATTTAGGAGACGTACAAATTTAATATTAATTATTAAAATTTTGAGAAACATTTTGTTCTATTACACCAAGCGAAGATTGCAGAGGTTCATAGGTGTCAGAATGATAGATATTTCTACAAATCACAAATAACTCAATTTTAAAAAAATACACCCCTTGTATTCACTGAGGAGTGTCATGAGTATTTTGACCCCACAGTTTTTTTTAGAAATTATTGCAATTTAGAGAAGAAAAAATAAAATGTCATACATTTGCAAATATGTCATTTTAACCCCTAAGGATGAGGCCCTTTTTTCCCATTTTCTTTTTTTCCTCTACCCTTTTAGGCGTCTCTTACATGAGCGACAGTGATATCGCCGCAAGAAAATCGAAGCGATATTACAACTGTGTTCTGTGCGATATTGCTGCGTTTTCTCACGGCGATATTGCGATTTTGTGGTGCTACAAAGTTACACGACATTGCATTGCTTTTTTGCTAGGATTTTCAGGGGGGCTTGAAAATAAGCCCTGGCTGCATTAACACAAAAACAATCCATTACCTAACAGGAACTGTCAGCTCCGCATGAAGAAGGCTTTTTAAGCCAAAACGTCGCTGACATTGGTGATGGGTGAATAAAAAAACCGCTGATTTCACTGCATCCTGATAGGCTGCCAGTTCTTCCCTACACGATTGAAGTACGTTTTGGAGGCATTGGTTTGAAGCTTCTTACTGGCGAATGCATGCAGGTCTGACCCACAACAGGGGAGAATACATGGTGCTGCTGATTTATCGCTCTATTCCGCACTTTTCCTCCTGCACTTCCACTTGTTTGTAGTCTTCTGCCGACTCTTCCTGATCAGGGGGTTCAAAAATCCCGCTACAGAAAGCACTGGCTGTGATTGGTTCTCGAGCGCTGCGACTCAGCCAATCACTGCAGTGCTCGATGAGCCAATCACAGCCATTCAATGGTTATAGTGATGTCGCTTCACAAGAAATTAACACGATTTTGTCAAATGTGTGAAAGTGACCTTAAAAAATCATAACTCTTTTATTTATTCATCTACATAGCTGTCTGAAGGCTTGATTTTCGTGGGACAAGTTGTATTTTTTAATGGTACTATTCAATGTACTATATAATGTACTAAATAACATTTAAAAAATTCTAGGTGGAATGAAATGGAAAAAAAAACCTAAATTCTGCCATCTTTGAATGCATCTTGTTTCTACGAAATACAGACTGCAGCAAAAATGACTGATAATTTTATTCCATGGGTCAGTACGATTACTACAATACCAAATTCATATTGCTTAGTTTTTCCGCTTTACTACTTTAATTTTTTTCAAAGATATTTAATTTTTAAAAATTATTCTCTGCTGTAATCTTCTGACAGCCATAAAGTCCGCCGCCTGCCATGACAACTACACGGCAACCCACGATCTCATCGCAGGGGGCCGTACAGGATCCCCGAACATCGGTTGGCACATTTAAATGCTGTTGTCAGAATTGGCAGCGTCATTTAAAGGGTTAACAGCTCTGATGAGCGGCACAGCTTATCTGAGCTGTTGCGGGCGGGTGTCGGCTGTAAGAAACTGCCAGCACCCGCGTTGTATGGAGCGGGATAAACCTGCGATCTCCCTTCATACATATCCCAAAGCTGCAGGACGCAACTGTACGTCCTGTAGCATTAGGGGTTAAAGACAGGTTTTTTTTTCTATTTGGTATATGAAAACGAGGATTTGCGTTCCCAAAATGGATCCCCCTGTTTGTACTGTGTTCAGAAACATACCCATTGTGGCCCTAATCTTATGTCTGTATGCACAACGGGGCCCAAAATGAAAAGGAGCAGCTGGTGGCTTTCAGAAAAGATATTTTACTTGAAGATCCCTTTACAGTTTTACAAGTTTGTGCTTTGGGATTTTTATGCGATGCATTTTTAACATTAGAAAGTCCCATTGACATGTGTGTAAGAGCCCTTGGTCTATAAAGGGGCTCTCAGAGGCTCCTTGTATGCAGTGACCTCTTTTTCCACTTGTGTAGAGCTTGTTGACCACTAGACACCTCTACGACACAATCAAAGAGATTTCACCCAGTTAACAAAGTTTGAGAGGGGTGCATTATTGGGATGCGAGAAGCTGCATGGTTGTATGGACGTAGTGCCCGCCCCCGAAGGCTGTTCTGACCAGACTGTTAGGAGGTGTTGGGACCACTGAATGCGTGAGGGCATACACATATGGCGACCGGGCTCAGGACGCCCCCTACAGACCACCAGTAGAGAGGATCGTCTTACAAGCACAAGCAGCTCCAACCGTTTCATTGTCCACCATCCAAAAACAGGTGGCGCCATCGTTACAGTCCTCTGTGTTTACCACAAGCATTTCCAGTTGCTTGTTCTAAAGGAAATTTGGTCTTACGGAGCCAATTCTATGTACTGCCTTTGACACCTACGCATCCTTGCCTCCGTTTGCAGTGGTATTGTGAACAAAGAAACTGGATGCTATGGAGTTGGAACCGTGTTGCCTTCAGCAATGACTCCAGGTTTAGTTTGGTCTTCATGTCTGGAGACCTCGGGGTGAGAGCTTCCCTTCAAGGGTTTAGTTTTCTGAAATAAATTATCCTTTTGCTGTGATATTGTAAGCGTAATTTAATAGCGTATTACAGACGCACAAGGGCAGATTCAGACAAGCGTATGCGCAATTACGCTTGCCGACATGGAGCATAGTTGCACCTGAACGAGGGGAATCTCATCCGCTTTGGCAGATTTTCAAACTCCGTACCAGAGCGCAGGAGTCTGGGAAAAACCGCGGGAAGATACAAACAGGTTTATCTGTTCTCAGCCGTACAATTAACAGCCGAGAAAAGAGCCAGCGAAAACGAAGCCAGTGAAATCAGTGGTTTGGTTTTGTCCCATAATACGGACATGATTATCATTAATTGTCTGAAACCGCCCTAATACTCAGTGAATGGAGTTAATGAAAGCACATTGATTTTCATAGATCCAGTCACACTTGCGTATACTACGTGTGTAAAAAAGAACGAATGGTATATTTTACCACGCATCATGTGTGATATAGCCCTATTGTTATTTATGGATGCGTAATAAATGCTGAACATACGCAACTACGTGGCATATGTGTGGTGTTTACACACGTCACTAAACAAGAGCGGGGGGGAAAAAAGGAAGACTGCGCATAACAGCGTGTGGCAGATATGCCATCATGCCGTACGTGGAGATAGGCCAGCTCATACATTGGTAAGACGTGTTATACGCTGGTGCGAGCCAGGCCTTAGGCACAATGTCCACAGGCGGATATGACTCACGGTATCTGCACAGGACATCCTCGTATCAAGCGCTCATGGGGAAGCATGGCCGTTCACAAGTTAATTAAAACATGCAGATTTGTTTTGCAGACCTTTTGGTCCAGACGCAGCAGCCCCATTTCTGTACGGTTCCCGCACGGACGGCTTCCATTGAAGTCAACGGAAGCCATCTGATCCACAGGAAAGATTAAAAAAAAAAAAAACTGTACTGTGCATGTCCGACAAAAGCTGTGAGGACCACGCAGCGTGCAAGACATCAGCACACAGAGGGCTCACCAGCCGCGGGCACGGGCGGATTACATGCAGGATTCCCCACACAGAATCCGACCCACCCATGGGCACGAGGCCTCTGACAGATTGCGGAATCCTGCAGCAGAATCCGTCTCTCCCAGCAGCGGGGCCCATGCAGACCTGCTGTCTCCTCTGTGCTGCGGATGGTGCGCACAGCGAGCCGTCGGACATGCGCAATACATATTTTTTTCTAACTCCTGTGATTGCGGACGGGTGGCGGATCAGACGGCTTCCACTGACTCCAGTGTAAGCCATCAGTGCAGAGGCCGCACAAACATGGAGAACACTGCGGCTTTCCTTCCACAATTGGTTTCCGGTAATACGCAGGAGGAGTCGATCTCCCATAGCAGGGTATGGGTGCCCGCTGTGAACATGCCCGTGGGCAGGAGCCCTCACTTATATCAATGTTACAAACACACAGAAAGGTTCTGCTCCTCTCTACCTATGGCTACCAACGATGTTTTACAAGAAGCCCTTCTAGTCTGAGGCCTCTGTGCTCGGTGGCCATGCCGTCCCCCTTGTCCCTCAGCCGCCCACTGCTATAGGAAGTGACAGCAGAAGCCGTCGTGAGGTGATGTGACACAGCTCTGCGCACACAGGCCATCTGCAGCTGCTCCTGGCGCCATCCAGTCATGTGACACTGCCCCCCACCGCTCTCCTGACTCGTCCGTACGTGTGGACGTCACAGCTCGGCCGTTGCCCGCCCAGCCGGTGTCTCCAGCAGCTGCAGCAGCCTGTACTGTGCGCGGATAGGAGAGTACGGGGAGCGGGGCATTGTGGGTAAGCGCTGGAAGCCGTTTCTCGTTCGCTTCCTGTGGAATTTTCCATGCAAGAGGGCGGGAAAAAGAGGGGCGGGGCCTGCGGGCCGCAGTGCTACAAGACATGGCGGCGGGGCCGTGTGCTGGGCTTGTTGACACGGGCTCCTAGCACTTTGTGGCCAGTGTGGAGAGGGCTAGCTCCTCGGCTTGTGCTCATTGTCTTCCCCAGGGCAGTCATGGCCGCAGGAGCTGCTGTTCTCTGCCGCCCCAGCCGTTACCATGGCTGGAGGGGCTTCTGTAGTTAACAATAAAGTGTATATATATATATATATATATATATATATATATGTGTGTTTAGGTGGAAGCTGTATCTTTCCCAGTCACGTGACAGGGTGGGCTAATTACGCGTTCAACTGTGTGTTTCCCGTGTTTTTTTACCCAATCCTGTTTATTTCGATGGGCGATTTGGTGTGTGATATACGTACTAAAATGGCGAAACTCGGACGAGCTGCGTGCGATTCATATAATACGCAGCGACATAATGCTAGTGTGAGGCCCCATTGAAATAAATGGAGGTTTATTGCTGCGTGTTTCACGTGCGCGTAATATGTGGGGGAAAAAACGTGTGGGAGTGGCCTGACGTGTAGAACGTGTAGCCATAGGGGCGAGCACACACGTGTTTCTATACCGCGAGTGTCCGTAGGACGTTCTAATGTTAACGCACAAAAATCACAAGGCACCAACTTGCGATGCGTTTTTAACATTGGAAAGTCTCATGGACATTCGCGTTAAAAAAACCGCAAGTGGGTAGGAGCCCTAACGCCGCGTTCACACGGGACGGATTTGCTGCGGAAATTGCATGTGTAATTTCTGAGTGGCAGATCCGCCCGCAGCTCCTAATCCCGGGATTAGCCAGTCACGTGGACGAGATTTTGCAAAAATCTCGTCCACACAGGGCGGTCAATCCGTTGCGGCAAAGCCGCGCTGAGCTGGCACTGCGGCGAGGAATAGACAGCCACAGCATGCAATTCTTTTTTTATTTCCGCTGCGGCCTCACTCCTCTCTATGGGGAGAGAAAGCCACAACGGAATGCCGCGGCCGAACTGCTCCAAAACCTGCAGCAAAATGCCACGGGGTTTGAAGCAGTGTCGTGGAAATCTTGCGGCTTTTCGGTGCGGCCAAACCGCGGGATTTACGTTCTGTGCGAACCCAGCCAAAGGGTGGCACGGACACGAAAATTTTTGTGTGTGTCTGGAAAATGTTTTTTAGGACTTGCCTTATCTTTGTCGCACATTTTTTTTAAACATAGAAGTAAGATAGGGCAGGACAGAATCCGCAACCAAATCTGTAGCAAATCAGCTGTGTGTGAACGCCCCCCTGGGGCTTACCGGATCGTGTTCCGTTATGCGGCCGTGATAATCATCAATGATTCGTTCTCACTAGGGGTATTCTCGCCCGTTAATAGGACAGGTGAGAGAAGAAATGGCACGTGCTCCATCTTTCTCGCAGGTAGTTAATACTACGTACAAGAAAGATTGGGCAGGCCCTGTCCTCCCTTTTGTTTTTTTTCAAATTCGCACGAGTTTGAAAGGTTCTAAAAAAAAATAAAAAGATTTTTATGCAATTACACTTCGTAACGTAGCGACGAGCGTAGTTGCCCATGTGCCTGTGTGAAGAAGACTTTAGGCCACCTTCATACAGATCGAAAATGCCGTGGAATTTCCGATGCAGGAATCACAGCAGAAATTCCGCAGCATTCACAATACGGGCCATGGGATAAGATTTCGGAAATATCTTTCAGATGGTACAGAAAATTGTCACTCAGCCACCATGCAAGAACCACGGCTGAAGTCAGAGTGGCCGGGCGGTCAAGTGCACAATGAACCGCACGTAACCGCCCGCATGGAACTCGGACAGGGAGTCGCCACGTAAGGTCAGGATTCAATTGTCTTTATTCTAAGGCCTTACAGCTGTATTTTTTATATCCTGGAAAACCCCTTTAAAATCTGCAGCAAATCTGCAGTCAAAAGCGCAGCTAAGTCCACGACACTTAGGTGCTGATTGTGTCACTATGGATTTAAAGCGTATTTGCTGCAGGTTTACTGCTGCGGAAAGCCTGCAACAGATACGCACCATGTTAGGCCTCATGTCCACAGGGAAAATCAGGCCCGCTACGCATTCTCCATGTAGAATCTGTAGCGTGTCCCTCCCGCCCCGCGGACATGAGGCATTAAAATCAGAATAAACTCACCTGCTGCGGTCCTCGCGTCTTCCCTTCTTCGCGGCCGGATCTTCTTTCTTCGGCCCGGCGGATGTGCTCAGCACGCCGGCTGCGTCCCGCGCGCATGCGCCGGCCACATCCGCCGGGCCGAAGATCCTGCCACGAAGGAAGGAAGACCTGCATCGCCCAGAGCAGGTGAGTTTAATTCAGGCGCGGGTCTCCTGCGGATCCGGACAGCTTCCATAGGCTTCAATAGAAGCCTGCGGGAGCCGTCCCCTCGGGAGACCCGCACTAAAATGGAGCATGTCCATTTTTTTTCATGCTCCAGAAATTTTTTAATTCACTTTTATTGACCATCTGCGGGTATTTATCTACCCGCGGGTGGTCAATGCATTCCTATGGGGCGCGGATCCGCGTGCAGTTGATCCGCTGCGGATTTTAATTGTTCTTTTTCCCGTGGACATGAGGCCTAAGGGCAAATTAAGAATTAAAATCCGTAGCGTTTTTCCCGCACGCGGATCCGCGCCCCATAGGAATGCATTGACCACCCGCGGGTAGATAAATACCCGCGGATGGTAATTAAAGAATATCTGGAGCATGAAAAAAAATGGACATGCTCCATTTTAGTGCGGGTCACGCTTGTGGGAGCTCATAGAGCACATAGAGCTCAGTTGATCTCCCACATGATAAATAAAAGACAATTACAGTGCATCCGCAGCCCAAATCCACGTTACAAATCCACAGCGGATCTGATTTTCCTCGTGGACATGAGGCCTTAAGGTTGCCTTCACACTTCCGATTAAATAGCGCGAAAAGGCAGAAGTAGGAAACCCATGCTTTTCAATTTATTCATTCACATCTACGATGTTTTCTATCATGCGATGTTGCAAGATTTAGAAATCGCTGCCTGCCCTGTCTTTCTGTATTTTGCTATTTTTTATCTGGCATGTTTCCCTATGCAGCCTTTGTTTTATCCCAATGCACAAACATGCGATTTTCGTGCGATGCGTTTTTAACATTAGTACAAATTTATGGTCATGTTTGCTACCCTCAAGAATGGATTGAACCTCCGCCCGGGATTCTTGCATAAGTAGAAAATATGAAAGGTCTCTGAAGGAGTTCAAGAGGGATGTCCTCCTCCGAATCATTAAAAATTGTGGGGTTTTTTTGTTTGTTTTTTCCTTTTGCTTTAAAACTTCATAAAAATGTTGAACTTGACTTGTAATAATGTTGCCATCCACTAGGTGGTGCTGCATCTCCTGCCATGTGCAGGTTGAAGGAGAGATGAGACACATCATAAAACTGTCCTGAGCTCAGTGGACTGATTTACAATGTATGTCTCCGCTGTTTTTTTGTTGTTTTAAGTTTTCAGTGCAAAACAGTCCCAAATTTCTGTGTGTGAACATTTATTTAGATCAAGAGGAATGTGTTCTCCTCCCCTCTGCATCTGTATGTTATAATTATGTGCCATCCAAACTAGTTTCCTTCAATAGCCTGACGAAGGGTGCGAGATATCCCCGACAGCTTGCTGTAACATCATACATTTTTGTTAGCCATTATAAGGTATCATATCTACAAGATGACTTGGTTTCTCGCTCTGAGATCAATCACACTTTGCTCTACCGACTAACACCGTACCAAACCATTTTTTTTCATTTTAACATTAGAAACTCTTATTGTCTATCAAGCATCACTGGCACCAAAACAACTCATGAGCACATATGCGATTTTTGTCGTGATTTTTTAGTGGCAACATCGCGATCGCCAGTGTGAAGGAGCCCTTAGGCTGGATTCACACAGGGCGGATTAGCCAGCCATGTTGATGAGATTTCTCAGAAATCTCGTCCACACGGGACGGCTAATCCGCTGCGGTAAATCCGGTTGAAGCTGCGGCAGCCGCGGTTTCAAAAGAAGCAGCATGTCTATTTACTTTCGTTTTTTTGTTTATTTATGTTACGGCCGCGCTCTCATCTATGGGAGAGCCGGCCGCAACGGAAAAGCATGCGGCCGGGCCGCTTCAAAGCCGCCGCGGCTTAAACCGCAGCGGTTCTCCCGGCGGAAATCTTGCCGTTTTTGCTGCGGCCAAACCGCGAGATTTCCAACGAAAATACGCCCCGTGTGAATGCAGCCTTAGGGTGCATTCACATGTCATTGATTCACTGCAGATTGTTTGATTTTGGTGCACATTTGCAGATTTCACTCTTTGGGAACATTCACATGTAGCTGATTTGCTGTGATTTTTTTGCAGCTCAAAAAATCCTTTGCAATTCTGCATCACAATCCGCTCCAGGTTTCAGCACCTTCAATTTAAATTTAACTAATGGCTCTTTCACACAGGTGTCAGCGTTTTCATGTTCGCCCGTTGGCGATGTAACAACACGTGAACAGACACACAAGTATAACGTTTTTGCATGCTCGTTTAGATGGCCTGAGCCCGGCATATATACACTGAGTCCGCAATGCCGTCGGGCGGGGGAGACAGTTTAGCTCTGCTAAATTGTCTTCCCCTTTCTTCCCCCTCGCTGGCTCTCAGCAAGGGGAAGAGACGGGACAGGACAGGAGCTTAACAATTAGCTCTGCTCCTGTCCCGCTCTCTCCCAATGCAAACAGCCAGCAAGGGGCGGAGAGGAGGAGAGAAGGGGGAGGGAGTTTAGCAGCCACGCTGCTGAACTCCCTCCCACCTCCCTTCTCTGGCTGCTGTCATTGGCTCCCGTAGGAGCACCCAGCGCTGTATTGGCCGGCTGGGCGCTTTTACGTTGTGGGGATACGCCCGTTTGATCTGATGCATTGGAATCCAATGCATCAGATGGTAGAGTATATCGGCCGGACGTGAAAACGGCGGCCGATATACACTCGTGTGAATAAAGCCTAAGGGTGGTTTCAGACGGTCATATGCGCAACTATGCTCGCCGCTACGGAGTGTAGTTACGATGAACAAGTTGTTTTATTTTTCACTCACCGTTCAGACTCTGCAACATAGCGCAGGAATTTGAAAAAAATAGTGGGAAGATAGGTCCTGCCCTATCATTCCTGCGCCTGGTTAATGCTACACAGTGGGAAACATAAGGCAAGTCCTAGCTTTTTTTGCCCGTACAATTAATGGGTGAGAATTCTGATAGTGAAAACGTAACCATTGAAATCAGTGGTTTAGCTTTGTCCCGCTATGCGGACGTTATCATCACATCCACACAACGGGAGAAAAACACAGCCATGTGTTTAAGCCCTCCAAGTGTTACATTTGCAGCTAATATACACCCAGACCAATAAAATCTGCAGCAAATTGTGCGGACTTTATGCGAAAGTTTTCAGCTGCAGCAAATCAGCTACATGTGAAGCATCCTAATTCGCGTGGTTTCACAGGATGTTTTTTGAATAACGCATATTTTTGTGAACAAAATAAACTGTGGCCAGATGTCACTTGAAAGTCTTTATGGACATATAAAACACTCTACAAACAATGGCCCATGTTTAGGCCGTATGCACCTGGTAGAGAGGGAATCTGCATGCGGAATCCAGCCCTAGCAGCAGCGGTGTGTCCGCACGTACCTTTCATTTGTTTTCTTCATCTTTCCTGCGGATGGTTCGCACGGCTTGCCGATGGACATGCGCAGTGCAGATTGTTTTTCAAAAATTTTTTCTACCACTAGGCGATGATGCGGAATCCGCGACCTGTCCGCAATGCTAATTGTGGACGGGCCACAGATCAGACGGCTTCCATTGACTTCATTGGAAGCTGTTCCTGTGGAGCCCGCACAAAAATGGAGCATGCTGCGATTTTTCCTCTGCTCGCGGAAACCGCAATTGGTTTTGCAAGTGTGCAGGGAAAAGCATTTTTTCATAGCAGCATTTGCAGCAGATCCACGTTGCAGACGCCCACCGCGGTTTCCGCAGCAAAAATACCCCCCATGTGCAGACGACCTTACTAGAGCTGATCTAAAAGTTGGTATAAACTTCGAACAGGTAGTCTGAAGATGCGCCAAACATCACAGTGGCGCACATTGTATGATAGAATTTGTGTATATTGCTATAGACTTGACACTTTTCTGTTACGCCAATTTATGATTTACTTACTTTTGATCATTATTTTGTGCCAAAAAGCTTGAGCATGGAAGTAATAAAACTGGCTCATTTTAGCAATCAACAAAACTGTGCCTGTAGCAAGGCGCAAGTATCTGTTCTTGGTGCAAATCAATAATACATTTGTCTCACACAGAAGGTCACTACAGCAGAATTTTAGTGCAACAACAGGGGTAAATGTGGGGTATTGCATTTTTGTTTGTGGCATACCATTTTGTTAGTACACGTACCAGTCTAGTATTTACCAAAAGGACACCCTTTTTACATACTTTGGGTGCTTTGGAGCCTATGGACACATTAGAGGTAAACATGGAGGAATACGTCCAACATATACCTATGGCCTGTATGAAAACAAAATGTGACCTGAGCCTTGTGGATCGTTTCTTGCTTTCCTACTCACTTTTTCATAATGGCTGTTTGTTATTTGCAGGAAGGATGGATCAGTCTAGCCACAGTCTGGTTCTACTCCAGCAGTTGAATATGCAGCGAGAGTTTGGATTCCTCTGTGACTGCACAGTAGCTATCGGGGATGTGTATTTTAAAGCACACAGGGCTGTTCTTGCTGCCTTTTCCAACTATTTCAAGATGATCTTCATCCATCAGACCAGGTGCTGACATTATCTTTTATCTTACAGGTTTATTTCCTTGCTTTCTTCTGTTGTCCTGCTTCCCTTATTTACAGTATATCTTCACATAAAGCAGTTTGATTTCATAGTCCTAGAAAATTACACAGACTTGGAATATAAGCTTTCATAGTAGGCATAGTGTTAGGCCCCCTATCCATGGGCGTGATTCCATCGGCAGTAAATCGCCGGCAAATCACTCCGTCTGAAGCTTTCCATAGCAACGCTATGGAAAGTGTCGGCCCCCTGTCCACGAGCAGAGAATCATTGTGATTCCCTGCAGTCAGCCTATCTGTCAGATAGGCTGACTGCGGAGATTCATCTGCTGACTCCTGCTCCCGGGCGGCGGCTCCCGCGGCAGAGATTCGATGCGGGACTTTGCAACGCCCGAGGACAGGGGGCCTTATACCAGTCCGCTCACTCCGATCCACTAACACATTCAGACTAAACGGCCCTCTAATACGAACCTCACATGCTCGCCTCCTGGACTTCACAAGAGCAGCACCCATCCTCTAGAACGCTCTACCCCAAGGCATCCGGACAATTCCCGATGCACGAAATTTCAGACACACCATAAAAATGCACCTCTTCAGGGAGGCATTCTAAATCACCTGACCTAGTCCCCCTGCCCCTCCCTAGGGCTCCCCACACCCTCCACCCTGCCTATCACATACGACCTCTACCACTGCATGTCCTCACCGCCCCAGGCTTCTAATAACTGAATTCCACATGAAATTCTCTACTGCCTGTATTCCTCATGCCTCGCTTTCCCTCCCCCCTTGTACCTCCTGTATCACCCCCACCCCATTTGTTTCAAATTGATTGTATTTCACATGCAATTGTTGTATTGTTTGCATTTATCCCATGTCTGAAAGCGCTGTGGAATAAGTTGGCGCTATGCCAATAAAGATTATTATTATACCAACCACGTTAAATTCTAATAGAGGGATCTCCTAGCACCCATAGTATAATGAGGTTGTCCAACACTTTTGGGATGTTTTCTGTTGATTAGTGGTGGATCCCCGCCGATCCATAAACTGATAATCTATCTTGTGCTTAGGTCATCAATAGAAAAAATGACCAAAGTCCCGGACAATTCCTTTAAAGAGGTTGTTTTACCAAAATAATTAAATTGTAACAGATAACAATAACTGCGGATTGCTTAGTGATTGTCTTTGTGGCTCGTTATTGTAGTATTACATGTAGGCCTTTCAGATGAATGCCCAGTCATGTAATAGAAGGAGTTGCCAGGTTTCTCCAGAGCACTGTGGGTTACATGCTACAGATGACTATATTTTACCTGCCAGTCGCAATGGAAACCTGAGAAAACAAGGCCTAAATGTAAGCGTGCGTGAACAAAACCTAAAGGTGTTCCAGATGTTGCAGATTTGCAGTGCATATTGTGCACCATAAATCTCTAGCCAATTATAGTACAGCGCAATACATGTGAATAGTGTTTTGAACATGCAATGCACATTTAGCATAAACTTTCTACATGGAAAAATGTACATGCTGTGGATTTTCGCTGCAGATTTCTCTTTATTGTATAAGGATGAAATCCTTATCCACAGAAAAATCTGCAAGAAACACTTTTTGTGCATATGTGTCACGATAGTGTCGCTTTAATAGAAAAATGGAGATGATCCACTGCTGTTTATGAACTTTTATGATATTTGAATTTCCATAGTATGGCAGGAACCACACAGTGAATTTTAAAGGGGTTGTCTGCTTTAGAAAACCTATTTTCAAGTACACTATCCTACCAAAGGTAATTGGGCACCTGAGCAAGAATGAAAAATAGTATTTATTTACATATGTTAATACTTAGTGGGCCTCCTTTGACCCTATTGACATTGGATCCTCTCCGTGGTATACTTTCTACTAACATCTGATACACGTCAGCTGGTATTACCCTCCATTTATACTGCAAATGCCAGTAAGTTCTCTCAAAGAAGGACTCCGTTCATATTTCCTGACCCGTCATTCCAGTTTGACCCAGGTTGGAACTCTGTGCAGCCAGTCCAATCATAGAACTTTCATATCCTCAAACCAATTTAAAATTTTGTTGGATTTGTGATAAGGTGTCTTGTCTTGTTAGAAGCATTGCTGACCATTCCCAGAGTATTACCACATTGTAGGCAGCACATTATTGTCTAAAATGTCAAAGTATACCTCCGAGTTCATGGTTTTACTAACCGACCAAGACCATTCCACGTAAAACATACTCAGACCATAACAGAACCTTCACTGTACTTAACTGTTGGCACACCACACTTAGGCAAAAGGCGTTCCCCAAACATCCTCCACACCAAAGTACATTCATCTGATTTGATTGAGTACCATGATTTGTCACTCCATAGAACATTCTTCCATTGCTCAACTGTCCAATGACGGAGCTCTTTGCATCCTTGTAGATGGGCCAATGCATCTTTGTTGAGAAAGCTCTCCAGATGTTTACAGGATGAATGGAAGGAAAGTCCAACTGAAGTGTATCAGACATCAGTAGAAAGTATGCCACGGAGAGTATCCAATGTCATTAGGGCCGAAGGAGCCCCACTAAGTATTAACATATGTAAATAAATACTACTTTTGTTTCTTGCTCAGCTGTCCAATTACTTTTGGTAGGATAGTGTACACTATTGTAGGTGAGATATATCCAAATTTCTGTATAGCACAGGAACGTTTCTAACAATAGGTGAAAAGCTTCCAAGGACCAGACTCCAAGCTCTCAGCAGAGACCTACAAAAGAAAGATGGTGCAGCACTCCAATATCTTGATGAGATGTGCAAGGTTTATTCACCTACAGTTTTTTTGCAGCAACATTTCAGCTGCTCATTGGAACTACATGGAAAAAGAACTGAAACATTGCTGTAAAACCATAGGTGAATTAACCTTGGTCTCATCAAAGATACTAGAGTGTTGCTTCTTTTTTCGTCCGCCTGCAGACGGCCGGGTCGGATCCCCGAGAATTCTCGCAGCGGGACCAGACCTGAACCCCTGCAGAGACCAGCGCGGCACTCACCTCTCCCACGGCTCCGGCTTTTTGATGTGCCGGCTGCCGTCACTGTGCGAGCCTTGCGCAGAAATAGAGCATGCCGCGCAGACAAATCGCGGCCGTTTGCCTCGGATTGCGTTATCTAACGCACTCCTATGGCAGCTTCCACAGGCAGAAATTCTGCAGGAAATCCCGCCACAGAACTTCCGCCCGTGTTCAGGGGGCCTTAGTAGTTGAGATATATTTGCTAAGGTGTTTATTATTTTAGCACCTTTCTTACTTTCCACTAATATGTTTATCTTCTCTTACAGTGAATGCATTAAGATTCAGCCAACTGATATTCAGCCAGACATATTCAGCTACCTTCTACACGTCATGTACACAGGGAAGAGCCCCAAACAAAGTGTTGACAAGTACCGATTGGAGGAGGGAGTGAAATTTCTTCATGCTAATTTCCTCACAACACCATCAAGTGAGCCATCACAAGTGTTACCTTCAGACACTATACAATCATCTAACTTATATGGAATACAGATATCAACAGCCCAAAAAGCACCAAAAGAAGGTGTTCACATGAGGAAGAACCAACCAAGTGCTCAAAGGCCAGTCCCCCAAGGAGAACACCCTCAGCTACAGTTGTCTCTTGCCATCGGACTAGAAGGTGTAGGCTCTGAACAGCAAAGCTCACATTTTACAGGCCAGATCGGTGCCACTATACAATCAATAGAAGACATCCAAAAGAGTGTGAGGTCCATAAAGCAGGAGACCAGTGAACCTGAACCTATAGGGTCCCCACACCAATCACTCCCTCCTTCAGAAGATGTGGAGCCAAACCTCATTACATCTAGCAACAGAGTATATTCCTGTCATTACTGTGGGGAGCACTTTGAGTCTCGTCTTACTTTGAGAGATCACTTGCATATTCATGTATCTCAGTCACTTCCATTTGGGGTTCCGACATCTATCCTAGAAAGCGATGATCTTGGGGAAGTCCGTCCCATACTTGAAAACATTGAAAATACTGACAGTTGCCGACTTGGGGGCTACCTTCTAAACAGAACTGAAGAGTCACTTCTAAATACAAGCCATGCAGAACAGCTCCAACTCAATCAATTATCTTTCGTCACAAAAGACACAGATCCTATAGAACTAAACTTTTCATTTTTACGTAAGAGGAAGTTCAATTGTACAGTGTGTGGACATCGATTTGCCAGAAGGAGCCAGCTGCTGGAGCACGTATACACGCATAAAACAAAGTCACACAACCTTAACAAGTACCAGAGAATTGATAATCAGATGGAGCAGAACTTGCACAGCTATTGTAGCAACATCACTGATATCAGCCAGAAAGATTCTGACCTGCTGCTGGAACCTCCCAATTTCCTTGGAGAAGAGGAACCCACAGATTCACAGGAAAATGTGGAGTCTGTTCTAGTAGAATAAAATATATGTCTGTTTTCTGAGAAGCAATTCTTCAATATTTTCCTGCGCAAAATAACTCTACTGGGAGAGAACCGTTTTGCTTGTATGTTGTAATTATATTTTACAATTGATTTAAAGAGGGTATTCTATGATTAAATATTACTTTTCTGTTAGGTCATGCAAAACATTACAGTTTTTCAATATGAGTCTAAAGGCATATTCACAATCATTTCTTTAATGTCTACATGTCTCTAAAATGAAACAACTTTGCAATGGGTCTTAAAGGGTCACTCCAGCAAAAACACATTTTCCATCACTACGCTTCTCGCCTGCTTGTCACACTCTGGAGGTCTATCACTCACTTCTATTCAGTGCAGCCTCTTGTCAGATGCTTATCAGACACTCTTGATTTTTAGATTTCTCCTTACTTACTTTTCCACCGTGTAGCATTCTAGTGATGCATCATTAGAGCATCACATGACCAGCTAGAGCCAGTACCATCTCTGCCTGCTAGGAGAAAACTGTAATTATCATTACCCTCTATAGTCACCTAAATAATCTAAATACCATAAGTATACAATCAAAAGGATGAAGTCTCATCTTCATTATAATTATGTGATAGCAGCCTCTAATCATCAGCAATAACTGTGATAGGAGTTTCTGTATACCCCCTATGGAGAGCCTGTGTGGTACAGTTGATGCAGTTCAATCACACATGAATTATCTTTGGTCATGAAGAAGTGCCTTCTTGAGAGAGCACAAATCTAAGTAAATTTCAGTCACTTTGGGATCACATGACCCACTTTAAAAAAAGAACTGCAGACATTTTTTCAGAAATGATAAAAGGAAATAACTAACCAAGGTAATACTAGCCGACTTACCCAGAACCTGAAAGTGCCTTTACACACACTGCCTTTTCTACAGTAGAGCGTACAGTCTACATGATAGGCGCTGTCATGTTCTGTCTAAGGGCATAGCAATCTGGAGGGAGATCATATGATCAGCAGATGGGGTCTTGCCGAAATGATTGAATGTTGCACTCCAGTCTCACATGACTGTCGGGAAGTGCAGGGGGAGTCAAGATCCAAAGTGAACACTGTTTTTATTTTAAATCTATTGCAAATTGACCACTCAAGCATCAATCTATATTTTTTTTGTTGCGCAGACAAGCCCTTTGAACTGTACCGGGTCTGTTTGTTGCCTGTTAACATAGAAGCACATAGACCCGTACAGAAGCTGTAGAAACAAAACGATAGGAAGATTTTAATGTACACATATTTCAAAGTTGCTTCATTTTTCATTTAATTGGCAGTAAGACAATAAAAAAAATGATTCTGAAGGTGCATATAGAGTTGAAATCAAATGCTCCTGTGTCTAGATATTGCTGTTACATTCTTCTTATAGCACCCCCTGGTGTTCTTTTGATTTTACATCCACATAATGTCCAGAGTTGGTGGTCGCACGTGCTCAGTAGCTCAATTCCACGTACACAAGTGCTGAAGTCATTCCTGCTATGGTGCAGGCCAGCCTACAAGAATCAGAGCATTAGAAGCAGCTTTTTCTTACCAAAACTGGACATTTTATATGGACGTTCTGAAAAGGAACCAAAAGAACAGCGGGGGCGCTATCTCAAGTAACTAACAGCAATGTTTAGACTCAGAAACGTATATTTAAGAATGATTCCAACTAAAATCTTGCAATTTATTTGGTGTCATCTAACAGAGAAATGTAGTATTTAATCATGGGACAAGCCTTGTAATATTTGTAGAAACTCTGTCTGTTCCTACGAAGCTAAAGTAGAGACATTACCCATCAGGGTGCTCCTTAAAGTGGTTGACCTGTTAATACATCATCGAGGAGGATCATCCGCTCGGGACACCCTTCTAGTAGTGATAGCAAAGAGCAAGTTATGATGTGACTATGTATTACATTTGAATAGATACCATATAATACTATATTTCCACTGTACTGTACTGTACACGGCAGCTTTCCTTGGGGATGTCAGCTGATTGGTAGATCATCGAAAAGGTTCCCCACATGGGTCAATCCAATCAGCTTTGTCAATGTAGAAAGCAGTACTGTTTTTATTTGATGTTGTGTTTTTAGAGCTCTTTTTTTTGGCCGACATATTTACAGAAATCCTGATGGACTTCATTAAAATCAGTGGGGTCTGTCAGCGACTATTTAGAGCCACTGGCAAAAAAAGGATTTGTCAGTATCCTAAATGGAAGCCATGGCTAGTGTGAACAGAACTTTATATACAGAATCCATAGAATTTGTAATATTACTGGTGATTTTTAGCACTCTGAATGCTATACATTTTGAGAGATTTAGCATTGTCTCGCCGTGGTCATTTATGATCTATTATTTTAGGTTAACCATTTGCAATCCAATTTTGGATTCAGGGTTTCCTATGGGGCTTTCTTTTTCTGCCATTATACAATGGCGCCATCTGCTGGCTAGAGCCAGTACTGCGGTATGGGACATGCCGGAAAGGCCCCTGACAGCAGAGCGGCCGGCAATATACAGTAAGAATACCCTGCCGGATGTCTTCCGACATCAGAGCTGCACAGGCTTCAACCAGAATGTAGGAATACGTCAGACAGTGGATTGGAAAGGGTTAAAGCCCCATATGTGATGGCTGTGTGAGTTTAAGACGTTCCTTCTTGGAAAAGTCTTTTCAGAAAAACAATGAACCTATCCCGGAATATATTGGTCAGTTGAATGGTTCATCCTGCCATGTTCTCTGGGTGTCCTATGATAAATGTGATAATTCCTTTATATAATGTAGTGCACAATATGTGTGACCCTAAACATCCAGTGTCTGCATGATAATGACAAGATGTATTCTTTGTTTCTGGTTAACAAGTACAGTATTTGTTTCTACAACATTTAGTACTAATGTGTTTGTTACAATGATCTTCTGTGACAATCTCTAATATATTGTGGTGGGAACTGACAAAAGAGTTGTGGATTCATTTGCCTATATTTCTTTATATATGATGGTAACTTGCAGCGAACCAACTGATGTGAAGTTACAACTACACTACCGGTGCATGCTGAAAGCTGTAGTTTTATAATAGCTGCAGGTTACAGATTCCTGATACAGAGTATGCAGTACTTCTGAATTATAATGTAATATGGACATATACTGTTTCTCCTTATGGCTCCGATTTCATATGTTTGTAGTTGGATTCGTATAGATATTTGTGGAGTGCTCAGGTCAATGTCCTATTGATTCCATAATACAGTACTATGTTCATCAGACCTTATTCTCTTGGTAAGAATGGCCTGGATACATTTTGTTCTATTTATTCTAAAAAGTGCTCTCATTACGCCGAGATAGAAGAAAGACTGTAGGGTATTTATAGAAACATTTCAAATTAAAAGTTTCTAGGTCACTGCTAATTACATAGACACTAATTAGGCACCTTGTGCTAGATTAAATTTGTAGGCTATTCTGGATGACAAGTCCTAAAGATTACTGGTGTAGGGTATATACCAAGGGACCTATAGTAGGGCCACTATATCTTGCCTCCAAGCTAGAAACTTGGTTGTCCTCAATTGTGTCCCACAAAGTAGAGCGCTATAAAAGTAATCTCCGGTATGACTGAACCAAACATCTCTGTTGTACCTATAGCTAAATGATAAGGCAAGGAGATAGAAAACTCAGCTTCTCAGTAATTTGTACAGCCACATCCTGTTCTGTTCACAGTCAGCCCGTTGTGCTGACATCTAGTGCCCAGTGTTGAAACTGCAATGTTGATATTTTTTTGTGCATTAAGGGTGCCTGCACACGAACAGAATTTCCATCGCGTTATTTTAGGCACATTATCTGCCCCAGATCGCAGCCAATATACTCCTATGAGGATCCGCAGTTGTCCCCAGACGGACGGATTTGTATCGCGTTTTTTCACGCGCGTGAAAAAATCTGCGACCTGTTCATTTGGGTCGGATTCTGCGCGTGAAGCCTCCAATACAAGTGAATGGGTGCGTTTTTTCACGCAGTACATCCGCAGTGCAGCTGCAGATGGAGTCACTGGTTGCTATGACTACAGGAAGTAGGCGTGGTAGGAGGCGTCCTAACACACAGCACAGAGCTTCACAGGCAAATTTGTAGAGGGAGATAGGTAGTATTTCTTGCCAATGCAGGATGTAAGAATGCAAAATCTGTAGTAATGAATTCCTCTTGTAAATTTTTTGCAGTGACTGAAATAGGCCGCCTGCAGACGAGCGGGTTGAATCTGGCCGCGGGACCCGACCCGAGAGCCTGCAGGGACGAGCGCGTACTCTCCCGCGCCTGGCGGCCCCAGCTCTTTCATGTGCCGGCTGCCGCGCAGCCAGCGCATGCGCAGACCGGAGCCGGCGGCCGGGTGAGTGTGAGCCCCGCACAAAAATAGGACATGCCGCGGTTTGTTTGCCGCGCGAGATTTCGCACGGCCAAACCACGGCCGTCTGCATAGGAGTGCGTATTGTAATGCACTCCTATGCAAACTTTCAGTGGCGGAAATCCTGCGGGAAAAACCACCGCGGGATTTCCGCCCGTGTGCAGGCGGCCAAAGACATCTGCTCACCGGGTGAAAGCATGTTGCCAGAATAATTTAACGGTGCTCGCACAAGCAAGAGGGACAAAACGGAGTCTGGGTGTTGGTTTTTAAGCTGTTTTCCAAGGAATGGGCAGTTCTCTAGAGGGTGGGTTTACAATAAGGGGTCTCTGCTGGTTTTTCTGCGCGTTTTTTTCCGCAACACATCCGAGTATGGCCGCCTGCAGACGAGCGGAAATCCCGCCGCGGGATTTCCGCCGCTGAAAGTCTGCATAGGAGTGCATTACAATACGCACTCCTATGCAGACGGCCGTGGTTTGGCCGCGCGAAATCTCGCGCGGCAAACAAACCGCAGCATGTTCTAATTTTCTGCGGGGCACGCACTCACCTGGCCGCCGGCTCCGGTCTGCGCATGCGCCGGCTGCGCGGCAGCCGGCACATCAAAGAGCCGGGGCCGCCAGGCGCGGGTGAGTACGCGCTCGTCCCTGCAGGCTCTGGGGTCGGATTGCGCGGCGAGATTTCTCGCTGCCGGATCCGACCCGCTCGTCTGCAGGCAGCCTATATCCGCGCGTGATTTTTCACGCATCCGCACCTATCCGCAAGCACATTTAGGTACCATACGCGCGTGAAAATCCGCTAGCGGAATCCGGAACGCTCGTGTGCAGGCGGCCTAATACAGATGCAACAAATTTTACCTTGATCATGATAGCACAGAAAGTTATCGTAACGCAAGAAAACCAATTGTAAAGTAATTCAAAGTATAAATAAGAGAGCCGGAGTCAAGCTAAAGAGAAATGCATCTGTACACAAAATGAACCCACCTAAAGGTATGTTAAAATTGAAAAATCCCTGCTGAAAATGTCACTTTTTTATTGTAGATATTGAATTTATTTCTCATGTAAATGTATTTGACGCGGAACTCTGTCGCCATAAGTGCATTTTTAACCCCTTAGTGACATAAATATCAGCCTAAATAGCCAGTAAATCATATCCCATTTTTTCTTATGGTTTCTACCTTTTTATCTTTTCATCAACGTAGTTGTATGACACCTATTTCGCGGAACGAGTTCTAGTTTTTTTTGGAACCCAGTTCGGGTACATATAATGTATTGAATAACTTTTATTTAAAAAATAATTTCGCTGGGGGAAATGAAAAAAAAAGCAATTTCTTTTTCATTTCATTTTTTTTAGGAGTGCCCCATGCTAAAAAACATTTTCTCAGGGCTAAAAATGTTGTAAAACACTGATTTATAGCCTTGTCTAAGGGAAAAAAAAGTTTTACAATTTGTTTTCTGTAAAAACCTTTAGATGCCATGGTCAGCAATGACTGCAGTATCTGTGGGATTAAATGATGTAGAGGAGTGATTAGATAAGCAATATTTCACTCCTCTTCTTGGAAAAACTCAATATGTCACAAATAGAAAGCAAATACGATTTCTGATTGGTGGTGGGAGGGTGATAATATGAATAAAAATTCATGTTACGCCTCCCCTGGGACAGAAAAATATACAGGAGAATCGCAGATCTTCTCTGCTGCGGCTGGTCTCCACTTCCTCCCCTCCTGGATCACACACTAAAAAATAGCTGTAAATTCAGTATTCCCGACTCCACTTTAAACAGCTGTAACTCCGGTTCTTTAAGGACAACAAATATGCTTTTGGTGTCATTTTAAAGCCAAGAACCTTAGCCTTACAAGCATGTTGGTAGCCCTGATAGAACTGGAGCTACAGATGTTAAAAAAAGAATGATCTCTGTTCATCCTTAACTATAATGTACTTTTTCTGCATAAGGAACAGACCTCGTCCTAAACTGCTGGGGAGTTAAATGGATTTTCCGAACTTAGCTTATTCTAAGCATACGCAATGAATTGCAATCAGTGAGGCTCCAGCTTGGGCACAACCACCAAGCAGCTGACATCCCCTTCCTATGGAAGCATATTTCTACATTTTCATAGCAGCTATGCCTCTGATACTGTAGGTCAGTTTGATGGGACTACACTGCAGTACTAGGCACAGCTGCTATCAAATGTGCAGAGCTGCATCTGGGAGACACAGCACTCACTAGAACACTATGGTCCCTTCAATCAGCTTATCAGTGCGAGTGTCGGGAGCTGGGCCCTTACCAATTTGATATCGATGGCCTATCCTAAGGATAGGCCATCAGTATCAAAGTCCCTGAAAATCCCTTTAAAAGTGTTGTCTCGCAAACACAACCTCATTTTCAAAAGAAGTTGGCTGAGTGCCTAGACGTGACGTGCATGGTGCAAATTTTGCAAATAGTCATGTAGTCTGCCGTGTAATCAAGCTCTTTTGTAGCTTGATTGACTTCAATTTCTGTCTTGATTGATGTTGAGGGGGATATTATCATAAAGCTACACAGGTGAGATTGGAAGTGTACATTTCACAGTTGCTTTGCCCATTACATAAAGGCACACAAAACCTGGTTACTGACAAATCTGTTCTTCTCAAGAAAGATTGGTTAGTGTGAACCATGCATGGATGCAAATAACTTTCTGAAGACGTATTATAGAGATACATAAAGCTGGAAAAGCCTCTAAAAGCATTGCTAAAGACCTGGGTGTACATCAATCCACAGTTTAACCCCTTAGTGACGGTGCTATCGTAAAACTACGTCCTGCTGTTGCAGGACGTGTATGGAGGAAGGTAGCGCCGCTATCTCCCTCCATACAGCGCGGGCATCAGCTGTTTATTACAGCTGACACCCGCGGGCAATAGCCGCGCTCGGCCGTTCGGCCGAACGCGGCTATTAACCCTTTCAATGCCCCGAACGCTGTTTGGGGGTCCCGCACGGCCCCCCCTCGGTGAGATCGGGGGAGCCGTGCAGGTGTCATGGCAGCTGGGGGCCTAATGAATGGCCCCAGGGCTGCCTTAGCAGACTGCCTATCAAGCCATCCACACAGGGTGGCTTGATAGACTGCCTGTAAAAAAGCAGTATGACGTAATGCTATAGCATTACGTCATACTGCAGGAGCGATCAAAGCATCGCATGTTAAAGTCCACCAGGGGGACTTCAAAGTAAAGTAAGAAAAAAGATCAATAAAGTTTTTTAAACTGTAAAAAAAAAAAAAGTTATAAAAGTTTAAATCACCCTCCTTTTGCCATATCAATTATTAAAAAATCTAAATCATAAAATAAAAATATGTATTTGGTATCACCGCGTCCGTAAAAGTCCAAACTATCAAAGTAGTGCATTATTTTTCCTGCACGGTGAACGTCGTCTGAAAAAAAAAATAAAGAATGCCAGAAATACACTTTTTTAGTTACCCTGTCTTCCAGAAAAAATGCAATAAAAAGCGATCAAAAAGTCGTATGTATTCCAAATTGATACTATTGGAAACTTCAGGACATCCCACAAAAATTGAGCTCTTGCACAACTACGTCGACAGAAAAATAAAAAAGTTATTGAGCGCACAAAATGACCGCAGAAAATAATTGAAAAATATTAAATATCTTTAAAAAAAAATACAAGTACTACAGCAAAAAAAAAACTATATAAGTTTGGTATCGTAGTAATCATACTGACCCATAGAATAAAAATATCAGGTTGTTTTTGTTGCAGTTTGTGCGCCGTAGAAACAGGACGCACCGAAAGATGGTGGAATGTCATTTTTTTTTCCATTTCTCTCCGCTAAGAATTTTTTCAAAGTTTTTCAGTAAATTATATGGTACAATAAATAGTGCCACTGAAAAATACAACTCGTCCAGCAAAAAACAAGCCCTCATACAGCGACGTCGATGGATAAATAAAGGAGCTACGATTTTTTAAAAGAGAATAGGAAAAAACAAAAATGGAAAAAAGCAAAAAAGCTCCGTCACTAAGGGGTTAAACAAGGGATTTACTAATAGCGAAAATTCAGGTGTGCTGCTACTCTCTCTAAAAGTGGGTGTCCTGTTAAGATGACTTCAAGAACACAAGGGCAATTGTGAAAAAGGTGAGAAAGAACCCAGGAGTAACAGCAAAAGACAGACAGAAGACTCTACAAACTGCTAAAACCTCTGTTAATTTGTCTACTATGAACAAGAATGATGTTTATGGTTGGCCCGTCTCAACAACCTATCCAGGCAAACCTGAGACGGGCCACAATGGATTATTTTTCCCACAATACTTCTGGCAAAATGTTCTATGAACAAATATGACAAAAGTGGAGCTTTTTAATACAAATGCACAGCACTATGTTTGAAGGATAAAGAACACTGCAGATCAACACCGAAACCTCATCCCAACTGTAACATAAAGTGGAGAGAACATCATGGTTTGGAGATGCTGTGCTGCTTCAGTGCCTGGACATGATAATTAAAGGGGTTCTTATTGATAAAGATAAGCAGCTGCCTGCAGCACAATCCTAGCTGCTGTCTCCAACGAGGCAAATACTATGCAAAGCCACGTCAGAACCTGAATCCAAGGTTCAAAATTGTATACCAAAAGCTAGGCGTGGCAGCATCAATGGTGCAAAAAGACAAAGATCCTTTATTCCCCCATGGAGGAATAAAGGATCTTTGTCTTTTTGCACCATTGATGCTGCCACACTCCTGTTTTTTTTTTTATTAAAGGGGTTCTGTCATTAGAAAAAAAAAATCAGTTGTTACTTATTCTTCCCAGGCAGTCTTCTTACCGCATTTTCTCGCCAATCTTTTCCTAGCAACTCCAGTCCCCTGGGTCACGTCACCTCCAGCCGGCTGGATCCTCTTCTTACTGTTACTTTATGTACCTTCTCAGCATTCTGCTTCCTGCAGGTCAGTGTATCCGGTCACTAGTGATGTAGCCTTCACTGCCTAGCAGGGAATGCCGAATCCTATGCCGGGCTATTGCCGAGACTGCATATGCGTGCTGTCTTACAGCGAATGTTCATATACTATTGCCGCAAGACAGCACACATGCACAGGATCGGTAATAGACTGGCATAGTGTTCGGCATTTCCTGCTAGGCAGTGAACACTACATCACTAGAGACTGACCTGCAGGAAGGAGAATGCAGAGAATGGATGCTATATAACAGGAAGAAGCTGATCTGGCCGGCTGGAGGTGGGGTGACACAGGGGACTGGAGGAGCCAGGAGAAGATCGGTGAGTAGAAGATGTTGTAAGTAGATTGCCAAGGGGAGGAATAGGTAAGTATTGATTTTTTTTCCTAGTGACAGAACTCCTTTAAAGGGGTTGTCCCGCGAAAGCAAGTGGGTCTATACACTTCTGTATGGCCATATTAATGCACTTTGTAATGTACATTGTGCATTAATTATGAGCCATACAGAAGTTATCAGAAGTTTTTCACTTACCTGCTCCGTTGCTAGCGTCCTCGTTTCCATGGAGCCGTCTAATTTTCAGCGTCTAATCGCCGGATTAGACGCGCTTGCGCAGTCCGGTCTTCTTGTTTTCTGAATGGGGCCGCTCGTGCCGGAGACCGGCTCCTGGTAGCTCCGCCCCGTCACGTGCCGATTCCAGCCAATCAGGAGGCTGGAATCGGCAATGGACCGCACAGAAGCCCTGGCGTCCACCGAGGGAGAAGATCCCGGCGGCCATCTTCAGCAGGTAAGTAAGAAGTCACCGGAGCGCGGGGATTCAGGTAAGCGCTGTGCGGTGTTCTTTTTTAACCCCTGCATCGGGTTTGTCTCGCGCCGAACGGGGGGGCTGTTGAAAAAAAACAAACCTGTTTCGGCGCGAGACAACCCCTTTAATGGAACAATGAATTCTAAGCTGTATCAAAACATCTTAGGAGGAGATTGTAAGGACAACTGTTCATGACTTCAAACTGAAAAGACACTGAGGCCGCTCTCTAACATGCGTTCACAAATCGACACGTTCCAATTCTCCGCATTTTACCACGATTTTGAGCTGCATTTTTGAACAATAATCGTACAGTGTTTGACAGTTTTTTAATGCATCCCACCATTGTGATGAGTGATGAGGTGCGTTGAAAAGTGCTAAAATGCATGAAAATAGAGCAGACAGTGCTCAAAAATGACAACATTAGAAATGCTGCGTTCGAACGCTAGTCTGCGAAGCACCATTGAAATCAAAGTAGGCGTTGTAACCTCGGTAAAAAGCATGCTGTGTGAGAGTGACATGACAATGGTTGAAAAAGACTTGTGTCCGATAGTAAATCAGAGTCTTGACCTTAATCCTATTAAGATGCCATATATAAGGTATTAACCACTATATTAGATTCTTTGAGAAATGTAATGGCCACACCTGTCATGGGACCGTAGTGTACTGTTCTAGGAAGGACAGTTTTTCAACTACTGAAATTACAAGCCTCTCTTGTGTGTAAATTAGATTTTATTGTGTGATTGTTCACAGTGAAAGACACCAAGTTATCTTGTAGAGCTTATACCTTTTAATGGCTAACAAATATACATGATGTTATAGCCAGCTTTCGAGTCTTCTATCAATCCTTCATCAGGCTAAAATGAAATGTTTCATTTTAGCCTGATGAAGGATCGATAGAAGACCCAAAAGCTGGCTATAACATCATGATTTTATGTAACATATAGCCCCCCTATACACATTAGACAAAAGTCGTCCAAACTTGCTGATTTTGGTAGGACTGGCTAACTATTGGCTGTGTATTGGGGCCTTCCGACTTTCCTCTGACTGATGATAACAGTTCTCTGTTATATTTCACGTGAGTCATATTCTTACCTGCTAAATGTAGCAATATTTGTTATATTTATGTATTCTGTACATGCCGGTAGTTATGTCACCAATATCATCCATTCATACTGTACATCCATCATGATGATTCATATGTTTTGCACAGACTAAACCTAATGGTGCCTGCTATGAAAAGTTTATATATATTATAAAATATATTCCTAAGGGTCCTTTTTACACATGACTGCTGTTGGGCGCTTAAGCATTTGACAGTTGTCCAAACAATTATCTCTTCTGGCACAGGACAGAGAATTTCTCACTGAATGGAAGTGGATTGCACTGGAGATCTCTTCCTTCCGTCTGCCCGCCTCCACTCAGAGTAAACATGCAGTTGTTCATAGATGAACGACTGTCTTTTTAAATGGGTGGATAATCGTTTTTAATGATTTTTATGCTTGCATAATCTGAATCATTAACGATAAGCAAACAAATTATTGTTTATTGTTCAGTCATTGGCCGTGTTACAATGGTCATTGACTGTGTTCAGTCATTGGCCGTGTTTTCAATGGTCATTGACTGTGTTCTGTCATTGGCCGTGTTTACAATGGTCATTGACTGTGTTCTGTCATTGGCCGTGTTTACAATGGTCATTGACTGTGTTCAGTCATTGGCCGTGTTTACAATGGTCATTGACTATGTTCAGTCATTGCCCGTGTTTACAATGGTCATTGACGGTGTTCTGTCATTGGCCGTGTTTACTATGGTCGTTGACTGTGTTCAGTCATTGGCCGTGTTTACTATGGTCATTGAGTGTGTTCAGTCATTGGCCGTGTTTACTATGGTCATTGACTGTGTTCTGTCATTGGCCGTGTTTACAATGGTCATTGACTGTGTTCAGTCATTGGCCGTGTTTACTATGGTCATTGAGTGTGTTCAGTCATTGGTTGTGTTTACAATGGTCATTGAGTGTGTTCAGTCATTGGCCGTGTTTTCAATGGTCATTGAGTGTGTTCAGTCATTGGCCGTGTTTACAATGGTCATTGACTGTGTTCAGTCATTGGCCGTGTTTACAATGGTCATTGAGTGTGTTCAGTCATTGGCCGTGCTTACAATGGTCATTGACTGTGTTCAGTCATTGGCCGTGTTTACAATGGTCATTGAGTGTGTTCAGTCATTGGCCGTGTTTACAATGGTCATTGAGTGTGTTCAGTCATTGGCCATGTTTACTATGGTCATTGACTATGTACAGTCATTGGTTGTGTTTACAATGGTCATTGAGTATGTTCAGTCATTGGCCGTGTTTGCTATGGTCATTGACTGTGTTCAGTCATTGGCCGTGTTTACTATGGTCATTGACTGTTCAGTCATTGGCCGTGTTTACAATGGTCATTGAGTGTGTTCAGTCATTGGCCATGTTTACGATGGTCATTGAGTGTGTTCAGTCATTGGTTGTGTTTACAATGGTCATTGAGTGTGTTCAGTCATTGGTTGTGTTTACGATGGTCATTGAGTATGTTCAGTCATTGGCCATGTTTGCTATGGTCATTGACTGTTCAGTCATTGGCCGTGTTTGCTATGGTCATTGACTGTTCAGTCATTGGCCGTGTTTACTATGGTCATTGAGTGTGTTCAGTCATTGGTTGTGTTTACAATGGTCATTGAGTGTGTTCAGTCATTGGCCGTGTTTACAATGGTCATTGAGTGTGTTCAGTCATTGGCCGTGTTTACAATGGTCATTGACTGTGTTCAGTCATTGGCCGTGTTTACAATGGTCATTGAGTGTGTTCAGTCATTGGCCGTGTTTAGAATGGTCATTGACTGTGTTCAGTCATTGGTTGTGTTTACAATGGTCATTGAGTATGTTCAGTCATTGGCCGTGTTTGCTATGGTCATTGACTGTTCAGTCATTGGCCGTGTTTACTATGGTCATTGACTGTTCAGTCATTGGCCGTGTTTACAATGGTCATTGACTGTGTTCAGTCATTGGCCGTGTTTACTATGGTCATTGAGTGTGTTCAGTCATTGGTTGTGTTTACAATGGTCATTGAGTGTGTTCAGTCATTGGCCGTGTTTACAATGGTCATTGAGTGTGTTCAGTCATTGGCCGTGTTTACAATGGTCATTGACTGTGTTCAGTCATTGGCCGTGTTTACAATGGTCATTGAGTGTGTTCAGTCATTGGCCGTGTTTAGAATGGTCATTGACTGTGTTCAGTCATTGGTTGTGTTTACAATGGTCATTGAGTATGTTCAGTCATTGGCCGTGTTTGCTATGGTCATTGACTGTTCAGTCATTGGCCGTGTTTACTATGGTCATTGACTGTTCAGTCATTGGCCGTGTTTACAATGGTCATTGACTGTGTTCAGTCATTGGCCGTGTTTACTATGGTCATTGAGTGTGTTCAGTCATTGGTTGTGTTTACAATGGTCATTGAGTGTGTTCAGTCATTGGCCATGTTTACAATGGTCATTGAGTGTGTTCAGTCATTGGCCGTGTTTACAATGGTCATTGAGTGTGTTCAGTCATTGGCCGTGTTTACAATGGTCATTGACTGTGTTCAGTCATTGGCCGTGTTTACAATGGTCATTGAGTGTGTTCAGTCATTGGCCATGTTTTCAATGGTCATTGAGTGTGTTCAGTCATTGGTTGTGTTTACAATGGTCATTGAGTATGTTCAGTCATTGGCCGTGTTTACAATGGTCATTGAGTATGTTCAGTCATTGGCCGTGTTTACATTTTGCACAATCCAGCAATTTACGGAACAATGATCGTTCAATCTAAAAGGGCCTTTAGTGAGGGAGCTCTCATTATTATATTATTGGGCTTTTGTTCTCACCACATTGTAAAAACCTGCTTTCATATATGACTGAGTAGACTATGCTTCAAGGTGTTGAGTGTAATCTTTAACTTTTGCAACATCTACAGATTCTGTATGCCACTACTTTAAAAATATTCAAACAATGGTACATTTTCTCTTTAAAGCGGTTGTACCCAACACACTTCGCTGCCATCACTAACTGGTTCTGACAGTGTCAGGGAAATTTCTGCGTACAGCACCAATCAGGCCCACCCCAATGCCCCGCTGCGGGCGGTAAAGAAGAGACACCACACACGGAGGTCTGGTATAGCTCCTCACACGGGGACATGACTGCGCACTTTATTACAGATTACATGGGATCTTATACCCTTTGGTCTCATCACTAGGAATGGGTGATGGTCTCATTGGCTCAAATTCACCGCATAACCATATATGTAAAGTCCGGATTTCTGGCTGAGACAGTGAAAGTTATATACGTAGTTGAACAGTCGTTATCTAGATACGGCGCTTCTGGGAAAACAGCCAAGCACACGGCCTTCGCGTCCGGCTCTGTATCATCTCTGAATTTCTGGACACATCTCTCTCAGCCTTGTAAACTTTTGGAATATCTGATGTAAGGCGACATATAAGTTTTTCTCATTTTAACTTTGAATAGAACTTGCATACAGGTATAAAAGCATAAAAAACATATGGCAATATATACATATACCCTCACAACAGGTTGGTCAGCCATCTTGGTTTCCACCAGCCGACACACAATTAACACACTTGGGGGGTTATGGATTGCCTAAAGTGCTCAAGGATGACTAAATAAAGTTTAAAGCTTTATTCTAAAAAGGCTTAGTAGTGCTTAGGTAAAAATATACAAAAGGAGATATTTATAAAAATATAAGGAGCATACAAATACACACACCAAACAGTATGAAAACAAAAAGGAATAACATAATAGAAAATACTAGTTTATGAAGTGAGGAGCACGCAAAAAGGTGGACAGTTCTGCATTTAGATGCAATTCCTGGGTCTGACAATGGGGAGAAGATCCCTCCGGGTCCCGCCTCCACCGTTCTCTTTATTACATAACCGAAGGCTGGCTAAGTAGATGCACAGACTTTCTGAATGGAAACCCAATTTAACATTTTGGCCATACTTCCCTAGTAGGCACTCCAGAAGGGCTATATGGCTGCCATGTTTCATATCATGAATTTACCTACAATAGTAGTGTAATATGTATGTGCAGAAGAGAGCTCCGACATCGGCGCTCTCTTCTGCATAGTGTTAGAAACATATGCTATACACATTGTATGCAGTTATAGGATGCTATGTATAGCACTGTATTACAGAGATTATCTATCTAATCGATCTATCTGTCTATAATTAGAGAAATTACAAATCAATAGTCTTATTATACAAATGTATATAATATCAATGTACCCTGTTTCCCCCCAAATAAGACCTACCTAGGTTTTTCAAGGAGGCTTGAAATATAAGCCATTGCTGAAAATAAGCCCTAGCCAAATAAAATTTAAAAAATACGTTACCTGGCAGGCTCTGCTTATGTACCCCCTGCTGCTTTCCAGAGCTCCGACAGGCTTTCTGCAGCTCTCAGCAACCTACAGAAGACCGCTTTCTGGTTAGGGGATTCAAAAAATCCTGCCTACACAACGTGAAGGCTATGATTGGTTCTCGAGCACTGCTCAGCCAATCAATCCAGCGCTTGATGAACCAATGCAGTGGCTGATATTGGGTCATCTAGTGGTGCATTGATTGGCTGAGCAGCGCTTGGGAACCAATCACAGCCATTACGTTGTGGAGGCGGGATTAATGTATTGGCCAATCCATGCGCGGCTCAACCAATTTATAAATCCTGGCTCTGCAACGTGATGGCTTCGATTAGTTCATCGATCGCTGCATTGCTTGGCTGGGCAGCACTCGAGAACCAATCACAGCCATCATGTTGTGCAGGCGGGATTTATGAATTGGCTGAGCTGTGGCATTGATTGGCCAATTCATAAATCCCGCCTTCAAAACGTGATGGCTGTGATTGGTTCTTGAGTGCTGATTAGCTGATCAATGTAGCGCTGGATGAACCAATCACAGCCATGGTATTGGTTCATCGAGCGCTGCATTGATTGGATGAGCAGCGCTCAAGAACCAATCAGAGCCATCACTTCCTGGAGGCAGGATTTATGAATCCCGTAGCAAGGAAGCGATCTTCTGTTGGCGGCCAAGGCCTGCAGAAAGCCTGCCGCAGCTCTAAAGAGCAGCGGAAGGGACGCAGACCAAGCCTGCTAGGTGTGTATAATAAGACATCCCCAGAAAATAAGAGCTAGTGCCTTTTAGGTCAAAATGTAATATAAGACAGGGTTTTATTTTGGGGGAAAATGGTACATTTATAGGATTATTACAAATGATCTTCCCAATGTGAAACACTCATAACTTACGTTTAATCTTCAAAACATTGCTAAGAAAATCATCACGACAGGTCATTTTTATATGTTTCTGTTGAGTAATTCCAAAGACTCCACAAGGCACACTTCACCACCCTAAATAAATAAGAGCTATGGAGTGTGCGGGTGGCAGGGAAATTGGATTGGAAATGGTAAAAACACAATTTCAAGGTTATTAAAAATGTTATTCTTCTTATGTCAGAGTTTGTGTGATGGCATTTTGTAAGCATTCAATCACGTGACAACAATATATTCAGCTACTGGACCTAATTTTTTAGTTACTTCTCCATTTGTCTATGTAGACGCCTAATAAATTCATTATTCTTCTGACACGCAGGAGGCCTTTATCAACCTATTTTAGCTATTCTTCTTCGGAATAACATTTAAACGCTTCACAGAAGAGCGGATTTCCATTAAAAACAGGATTGTACTGAAGTTAATCACAAAAGTTAAGCAAAGCAATTACTCTTCCTACAGCCCGTTACCTACTTTTAGGAAAGAAGAAAAAAATCTAATCTGTTCTCAGATAATACAGAAAATGGCATGATTATTTCCAGTACTGAACAGCAGCAAATTGGAATTTTCCAAAAACAGAAGTAGAAACCTAAGTAGAGAAAAACAATTAGGATACTTTTCTGATAGAAAGCCAATGCCATGTAGTAGAATATTCTGTGTGAAGTGTACCAATCAGCTCTTCTGATGTCTGTTTACGTAAATATTTATATTCCTTATGCAATAGCTGTTCTGTAGCATATTTTCTTAGAGCTTTGCATCACATTCTTCATTTGCTAAAGAAGCTTTCCAAGTTATGAAAAAAATGACACAAATGCACAGAATGGCGTAAGCAACAAAAGAGGGTTTACTCACCTCTTTGCTCTCTTGCCCTCCAGCTGAGGGGTTCCCCTCTGGGCTTCGTTTAGAAATGCAAACCAGTTCCTCTGCAGTCACCCCCATACAAGGACTGGCTGGAAACCAAAACAGATGCACAGGAAAAGGGAATAGGTCCAGCGTAGAGTAAAAACTCGTATTTGAAAAATTCAGACAGACATAGAGGAACAAGAAGCATATGCCATCTTACATATTTCAGGCAAACATGTTGCCCTTAAACATAGACTATTAAAGGCAACATGCTTGCCCGAAGCATGTAAGATGGCACATGTTTCTTGTTCCTCTATGTCTGTCTGGAGTTTTCAGTAAAGTGAGAGAGTTTTTATCCTATGCTGGACCTACTCGCATTGTGCATGTAACCACTGCAGCCAATCACTGGCCTTAGTGATATATGGCATGAGATGCTGCAAGCTAAGCTATTCTATACTAGAACCCCAATGACAAGGGCATAATGCCAATGTGAACAAAAACTCTATTACTGATATTGTAAAGGGTTAAGGCCCTATTCACATCTGCCTCTGTATGCAGCACTATTCTTTCCATCAAAATGATTGTCCACCCTAATTGAACTTGTTGGACCCTGTTAGAAAAAACTGGGTCCGTCTGGTCCCTGTGGTATTTATTGTATGGCAGATCCTGCACTGCAATTTCCCTTATAAATGGAAACCAAAATGCAAGTGTGAACATAGGGGAATATTTATGAAGCTGTCTAAAAGAAAACCAATCTTAGTTGCCCATAAAACCAATCACAGCACAGTTTTCATTTTGGATTCTATTTTGGTAAAACGAAAGCTGTGCTGTGATTGGTTGCTATGGGCGGAAAAAAACATTTTTGATTTGAGATAGTTTCGTAAATCTACCCCATAATCTTAACATAAAGGTAAGTGGATAAATCAAAATAATAGAAGTCTTGAAAAATTTTTAAATGACAATTTCCTATGAAATCTGGACTTATTAGACTAATCCTCCATAAGTGTTATCCCTCCTCTTTCCTAGAGGCCTGAATGGCAAATAATATATACCAAGTTATGTAGCAGCACATTCCCTGGTCATGTATCTCTCTATAACTTGGCAGTTTTGGTATATAGGAATATTAAAAATGTAGGTTTCTTCACATCCAAGTGGATGGATCCAGAAGGAGGATGAATGTGTACTTTTATCTGTGGGTTAGTATGGTTACAGTGATATCAAATCTATGTGTTTTTTAAGGTTTTACTAATTTTTCTCAAGAAAAGCTTTTTCTATTACCATATTCAGAAAACCACAACTTTTCTTTCCCATCTATGGAGCTGTGTGAGGGCTTGCTTTTTGCAGCATGAGCTTATGTATTCATTGGTGCAACTTTTTAACCATTTTTTAGTATGTTTTATAAACGAGCTATACAAAAAAACCCTGCAATTCTGAGCTTTCTTTTCTCTACGTTGTTCACAGTACAGTATATGTTAATCAAATTGTGTGCATTATTACAATTATGGCAAAACCACATTTATGTTGTTTTTTTATTTTTTACTACCTTTGCACAATATAAGTATTTCTCATATTTTTTTCTTGCATCACCACATTCAGGGAGGCATACATTTTTTACTTTTTTGTCTACAGAGATGTGTGAGGGCTTGGTTCTGAGAGATGAGCTTGAACTTTAATTGGTACCATTTTGGGGTACTGATGACTTTTCAATCGCTTTCTATTGCATGTTTTCGGAGGTTATACCAAAAAGAACTCTGACATTGTTTTTTTATTTTATTTTGTCAGATGCCATGATCATGCTTTATAATTCACCTTACTCGACAAGTCAGTATAACTATGGTGAACCCAAATGTAGTTATTTTTTTTAGATTGTAGTATTTTTGCACACTGAAAGCATTCTTCATAGCAAAAAAAATTGCAATCATTTGATCGCTAATATAATTCACTGCACTACTTAATGTAATGCAGTGTATTATTTCAACTTGTCATTTTCTTTACTGGCAATAAGTCCTATTAGGCCCTTCCCTTGACAGCCATGGTGATCATTAACATCACATGATCACATTGTAGGGGCTGCTGCAGCGAGTACGGGGGTTCAAAACCTCCTGATTGGCTGGAATCGGCACATGATGGGGGCGGAGCTACGCGATGATGCGTACAAGGGGCGGAGCCAAAACGCCGATGCTGCCGAGCAGAGCCGAAGGGAGAAGACTGGACTGCGCAAGCGCGTCTAAAAAAGCAAGAAGACACCGAAATTAGACGGAACCATGGCGACGAGGACGCTAGCAACGGAGCAGGTAAGTGAATAACTTCTGTATGGCTCATATTTAATGCACGATGTATATTACAAAGTGCATTAATATGGCCATACAGAAGTGTATAACCCCACTTGATTTCGCGAGACAACCCCTTTAAGTGTTCAATTTGCCAGCATTGGAATCAATTCCGATCCTAACAGCTACAGCAGGACCGCAACTGTCAATTACAGCCATGATCCCTGCTCCACTTACGTGGGGATTAGCTTCTGTGGGAACTACTGTTTCGCTGTGCTGTACATATAGGAGGGGTTAAGGGCAGTTTTGTATTATAGTCTGCTGCAGCCAATAACAGAGCACAGCAGTTGACCATTGAGATCTGTGATTGGCTGCAGCAATCTGTAACTTCATTGGCTCTTCAGCCTGTAAACAAATCCAGCGGTGTGAACAGAGGTGCAGCGTTGGAGGTGCGAGGACCCAGGATGGGTGAATATAGGATGGCCAATTGTTTTTTACCATGACCAGTGTGTTAGAAATAACTTGGGCAACCCTCTTAACTTTCTCCTCCTGCAAATATTTAATAGACATCATTGAGTTTGTGTTGTACAGCATGAACAAAGGTCCTCCTGCAACATTGCCTCTTCCACGCCATACCTTAATTCTATGTGCTTACGGGTTTTTCATTTTTTGTGCTACAGCCCAGAAGCATAATGTTTAAAAAGCAACATTCCTAATTAATGTTCTTGCCTTGTAATTCTTTAAAATGACGGACCTTCATTATGTTTTTGCACGGCCTAATTCCGATTTTACTGGTATCATTGCTATGCAAATCCAAAATGATCAATATATCTCCTCAAAATGATGTGTATTCATGAAAGGAACAATGATGAACTATGGATAAAATATACTCCGTGTTTAACATCAAACAATTTACCATTGTGAATTAGATTTTATTGACACTAGCCTTTGGCCTTAGGTCAGAGCTTCACTTGGGGTTTGTGAAGATCTCCAGTATTCTTGGTGGCAAGAATAGCACAATCTAGAGTGTCTTTCTTACCATCGAAAATAATGTAGCCACAAGTCATTAAAAACAAAGGGTTCAGTCAGCGTCCATTTGGATCCACTAGAAATTGGATGTATTATAAACAGAAACCATGGCACTAGCGTGAATAGATGCCAAGTCTACAGTGTACTCTATTTTTTCATCAGTGCTGTATATTTTACTATATGTGATTCGAGTGGCATTAGATGTCTCTTGCATGTCTTACATGCCATGATTATAACGCTTTGTGATTACTATAGCATTGGCTAGTATTATATGCTGCAGATCATATGAAATGTTATATACATATGCAGCTTCACTGAACTTTGTAGGGTCACGTTAGCAGCGAAATGCATAATATGGCAGTGAAATCTACCAAAATCATAAAATGAAATAATCATGTCGCTCTGGAGCCCAGGGCTTATACTTAGAATTCCAGTACTGCTTACTCCACTAGTTGGCGCTCTCCATATTTTCTCGCTGTATTTATTGATCTGATAAGACATATAACAGGTAAATACTGAAAGCAACAGCCTGGGGAAGCAGTAGAAATTGTGAAAATTGCACTGCAGTCATATACACACAATTAGTTCATTGTCAAAACAAAACTGGAGCATTGATGCCCGTCAGACAGTATCACAGACTCAGGGGAGAGTAAACGACTTAATTTTAGATCTGAACCAAAAGAGAAGGTATAACATAATAAATTGAGTAATAAGTACAATTATTATAAATTAAATATATTAAAGTATGTAATAACAGTCTTATTTTTATGTAAACATTTACTTTTAATTTTACTTAAACATTTCAATAAAATAAATAAAAACAACAATATTATAATGGAACAACAGTTATGCCGGATCTATTTTCAATCAGAGATAGATTTCATTGATTTTCATGGAGTAGAACCTTCAGATTCCGTTGCGTTTGGATGACTCTAAAATGGCTCTAGAGATTTTTTTCTATATAGTTTTTCTTTACTTTAGAATGTTTATCTTTGAAGGCACAAAGTTTGACCACATAGCGGAAATCTGTATTTTTCTTTTTTTTGTTGTTCAAACATAGAATCTTCCAGAATCTTGGCCCGGAACATGATTAAACAAAGTTTCCTCTTCAATTACCTTTTGAATGGATGACTCAATCACTTTATTGACAAGAGAAGCAGCTGTAGATATTAGAAGCATTTCATGCACATCCGAAGGTGAATCCACTTTGATGGAAATCAAAGGGACTATCACATCATCTTTTTTAAGGGAATTATTACTATTCGTTCTTTGAGATTCAGCCTCAGGTTGGATATTATCACTTATAGATAAGTTCTTGTTTGATTTATGCCCATTGGGTTCTTGGATATTTTTGGAATTCCTACTTGAAGGTCTACATATTTTATCTGTGTCTTCATCATTTGGATCCATGCTTGTCTGTAAAACATCATCAAGATTGCTACCAATTTTGCCATTTTCCATATCTAAAGATTTCTGAAGTTTATACTTAACAGCCAAAGTCTTGTCACTTCGATTACGATCAGTTCCTGAATCTGTTCCACTGCTGTCTGATGATTTGATGGTACATAGTGTGTCCTCAGAAGGCAGTGGAGTATTTGTAGACCTTTTACCTCTTGAAAAGTTCATGCATGAAATCTTCATGTTGGAAAATCTTTTGTTCTTTGAAATCCGTTGAATGCAAGCATTGCCTGTGTTGGCTTCAAGGTGTCTTCCACTCAGCTGGGATTGTCTTTTTACTGAAGAACGTAACTTTCTTCTTCTAGTTACCAGACTCTTTAAAGTTGCCCAGGTTTTTCTTTTTGTTTGATCTGGTTCTGAACATTCGTCGTGGTTGTCCACAACACAACTATTTTCTTCTTGTGGAAGTGAGCCTGTTAACATTTTGTGATCTGACTTGTAATCATCATTTGAATCTGAAGATTTTCGTAGAGGTTTGCTTCTTTTTTTGAAACAGATTTTTAATGGCTTGTGAGAATTTCGCCCTTTTTTGTGCCACATCTTTGTGGACTTTTTTATTATTCCAGACTCACTCTTGTCTGGATTAAGCTCGCTTGGGCTTTTGGTTTCTAAGGCGAACGTGCCATCCTCTAGTTTGCGGAAGCTGAATTTTGCCTCCTTGTTAGTATTAAGATGGTAGGTTTCCATAATCGATGAGGTACAAGTAAACTCATTAGAGACTTCTTCCAAACCAAGAACCTCACCTTTTTTTGCCACTATGTTCACAGATTTCTTGTCACTTTCATTGAACTCATTGGGTTTAGTACATAGATTGCTTCGACTTTGTTTCCTTTTGTTCTTACCTTTTCGAAGGAATCCCATAGATGAGTAGCTTCTAAAGTATTTGCTAACTTGGTCATTTTGCCCTGATTGTGACTGAAGTTCCTCAGAAGGGAGCATGTTACATTCCGACATGTTAATAACTATACGTAGAACCAAACGATCTATATCAACTGTGAATAATTAGTGTTTTTTTTATTGTATAGCTTGCTGCTTGTCTTTGATTGCTTTCATTCTAAATTTGGTGTTTTCAAGTGACAGATACCTGTATGGAGAGAAAAGAAAATCTGATAAAAATCCAGATAGTAATTGAAATTGATATTTTTATGTTTCAATCATTTTTTTAAAATAGTTTTTATAAAATAAGGTGAAAATGTATCAAATACATAATGAGGTACAAATTCTCTTTGGACCATTGTAATCTCACAAGATAAACATTTGAGGGTAACTAGCAACTTATCCTAATAACACAATATGCTAATATGGTGTTTTGTGTTGCTGAAAAAAAAACACAGCACATCTTCCTGTGTAAATCACATGTGTTAGCCCTTAGATATGCTGTGGGTGCCATAATAGGTGTGGTTGGAACAAGCTCTGAAAAAATCATCTCATACAACACAATGGGATATATTACCAAGATATTCTCTGCTTTATTTTATTAAGTCACAGCTTTTATAGACAAATAGATTTTATGTTCATACAGAAAGGGGTGTTACAAAGCCAAACACAGCTACATCATTCATTTGGTTTAAACTATTTCTCCTTTGAAGTATAAAGAATGATCACACACTCTTGACTTGTCTCTCTGCTGGCTCTATTGTTCTAATGGAAATCTCATGTATCTTGCCTTTTGAAGACTCACTGTCTTTTGTCACAGGTGATAAACATCATTAACATATTGTAAGGAATTTACTCAGCAGAACATTCCGCTTGCAGACATAGCCAAAATTAGACTGAAATACAAAAGTAAATCATGCAAGATATAATTTCCCTCACACATGAATGATCACTATTTTGCCATATAGTTTGAAACAGCCTGTGTGAATTCGCTCATCACCTGGCTCAGACTAAGCCATGTACTGTAAAAGGAGCCTAAGTATATAACAAGTAACTACTTAAAAGTAATCAGTACACTGACTCGTTACTTTAATTAGAGGATAAGTATTACCAAGAAAAGACATTCTTATTTTTAGAATTGATTGGAATATGATAGTAGTTTTGTTGACTATGCTTGCTACAGAATTACATTTGTTATCCAAAATTCTGTTCATTATGATTAGAGATGAGCGAGCATCAAAATGCTCGGTTGCTCGTTATTTGAGTCGAGCTTTTCGTAATATTCGAGACTGGAGCATTCTTGCAATGGACCCGCCGGGTGCTGAGCTTTTTTTTCTTTTTCTCTCTCTCTCTCTCTCTCTCTCTCTCTCCCACATACTGCTGTGGACGTGCGTGCGTGTGTGCACAGCAGGAAGTGGTAATGCGGGGAGGGGTCGAACACGGCGTGGTGCTCGTTTGAGTAAAGAGCACCATCGAATATGCTAATACTCGAACGAGCATCGAGTTTGGACGAGCATGATGCTCATCTCTAATTAGGATATAAATCTATTAACTCACTAGGATCCAGTTACAAAAAAACTGTCATAAGCCCAAACTTCAGAGGTACTAACACCTGAAAAATTATGACGCAAAAACTCTCAATCTCACTTGCTATATAATGCTGACTAAGGCTTCATTCACACGGGCGTGACAATTTTCAGCCGGCCGTGTTGCAACCACAGCGCGTCCGAACATCATGTGAATGAGAGGCAGCCGTGATTCGGCAACTCCCGTTTTAATGCCTGTGTAGACAGCCAAGGCTGCGGTGCGTATACGTCGCAACCCCGGGATACCGTTTTCCAGGGGGTGGGAGTTAAGCTCTACTAAATTCTCACTCCCTTCCCGCCCTCGCTTCGCCCCTTGTCGGCTTACGACAAGGGGAGGGGACAGGAGCTTAGCAGAGCTAGTCTCTCCCCCTCTCTGCTCCCCCTATGGGAGCTGCTAGCAAGGGTGAGGGGTGGGATTTTAGCACACTAGCCCCCGCCCTCTCTCATTGCAGACAGCTGGCAAGGGGCAGAAAGCGGGAAAGATGGTGGAGGGAGTTTAGCAGTCACTAAACTCCCCCTCACATCTCCCTTCTCCGGCAGCTGTCATAGACTCCGTCCGAAGATAATTCCAGAACTGTCTTTTCTGGCCAGCGTAAAAATGTCCAGCCGGAATGTGCACCATATGCACTATCTTTGCCGGACGGCCGTTTTTACATTAGTTTCCAAGATGTGTAGCGTATATCGTCCGGTCGTGAAAACGCAGCTGATATACGCTCGTGTGAAAGAGCCCTAAGACTGGAAAAGGTATACGTGGGCCCTTAGGTGGCAACTCACGAAAAGGATATAAAGCCCCTAAGGCTAACACCATATTACATCCCCACAATAACAATTGCCCATGTAGGGGGAAAAATACCATATGGTTGCATCCCTTTAAATATAACCTTTATTATTCTTTATATAAAACCACCATGATAAAAGCAAAATTAAAATTACTGGACTGTGGCACAGTTACACTATTTACAGTTAGGGCTCACTCACATGGACATATGTTTTCTGCTTATAACATGTGTTTTTTAGAAGCATAATACGCAGAACAAAGCAAATACGCATATAGTGTGTATTTACTGCATATTTCAAATACCCACAACCTATAATGGGCATATTATGCACCAAAATAGAGCATTCTGGTTTTTTTAAAGGGGTTCTGACATTAAAAAAAAAAAAAAATTACTTACCTTGCCTGACCAGGACCGATCGCCAGGCATGTCCCCTCCAGCCGGCATCTTCCTCTGTGGCTTGTAGAAGCAGAGCAGGAGCGGTCAAAATGACCGCTTCCTGCTCTGCTCCGTCCGTCAGCCACTTCCGAGGTGAACAGATGGGCCGCCCACAGCAAGCACGTCACAAGCAGTGCTTGCTGTGGGCGGCCCGTCCGTCCTGGCTGAACTCCGAGATTCTGCGTGTGCGCAGTGGAGACTCTGCCCGTCCTGACTCCTGTCAGAGGGCACCTCTCCACTGCGCATGCGTGCGATCCCGGAGCGGCGCGGCTCATGGAGGAAGAAGAGGAAGAAGAGCGCCTGCTGGGAGATGACACCCCCCCCCCCCCCCGATGTCAACAACAACAGGGGACAAGGTAAGTATTATGTTTTTATGCTTTAACAGCCATTAAATCGCGGGTTCCCTGTGTCCATTAGGCACACCAGGGAACAATGGCTGCTAAAGCATAAAAACATTCATGTCAGAACCCTTTAATGTGCGTGAGAAAAATACAGGTCTGAATGACCCAATGTAAATCATTGGGCTTTGGGCACTGGGTATTATGTGCTTAAAAATATGCGCATAATAAGAAGCAAACATACACCCATGTGAGTGAGCTCTTAGACTGCTACACTATTGCGCAATGTTATTTCTAGACACTGTAGGCACAGATTAATGGTGAGACTGGTCCCTAGGCCTGCAGCTGGGACATGCTAGTTTAGGTAGTAGTACTCTCTTATTTATCAGGCTACGTTCCTGAAATTATAGGGGCCTCTAGGATTAGCAAATAGGATAGTGATTATATCATCACTAGAGATGAGCAAGCATACTCCCTAAGGGCAATTGCTTGATCGAGCATTGTCCTTAGCGAGTATCTGCCCGCTCGGGAGGAACGGAGGGGATATCTCCCTCTCTCCCCCCTGCTCATGGCCGCAACTCACCTGTCACCCGCGTCGGCAGCCGAACCTTCTCTGCCGAGCGGAGAGATACTCACTAAGGACAATGCTCGATCGAGCAATTGTCCTTAGCGAGTATGCTCGCTCATCTCTAATCATCACCACAGGTGTGCTTTACATATACATAAATCTCAAGCTCTGTTCCTGAATATTTTGCATTGCAGTAAGATCTTATCCTACGAGTAACAGTATCATGCTATGATCCTGGGAAAATAATGACAGTCTGGCCCCCTATTAACATCACTATGCCACAAGCCTGTAATTTGAATTTACCTTTTTCCATGATGTTTCTATATAAATAATAATAAAATTTATATTTTAAAGAGATGCAACCATAGGGTATCTTTTTGCCTATCCATGGCAAGTGAAGAACATGCTTAATCATGTGCCCAACAAATCCCAATGTCTGGGAGTGCCGGATGCTGATGCAGGCCCTGTTACCAATTCCAGCATATATTTTCACCAATAATGCAGATTCCTTAGATAAGATGAATTTTTCAGGGTAATCAACCCTAGTATAAAGCTGTTAACGGTATCTGAGTCTCCTCAAATTAACTTATGCGCTTCTATAAAATGCATTTCCCATTACTATGCCCCAATTTTCAAGGTGTGATCTAACTAATGACAAAGTGTGGTAGAATAACCATTCCATCACTTGTACCTATTTCACTGTTATCAGTAATATCATGTAGACTGAACTGTGTATCGTAGGCTGAATGTCTAGTTTCATTATGCACTGGTTCCAATTGCACTTTAAACATTTACCCAGTGTTGTAAAAGATGTGCCCCCTTTCATATGTACTCTATTTGGTACAGTGATCAAAAACCATTATGTGACAAATAACAAAGTATTAAACAAATGGATTAAAAAGCGACATCTGGAAGGGGGCAAATATTTTTTAACAGATCTTTAGAATTTGCCTTTAATTTTAGGGTTATGCAAAGAGCTCCACAGGGAAGCTTTTTGTGTCATGCTGTTTCCAGCTGTCACTTTTAAACTTCTGATGATGGAGATACAGCTGCATGAGTAGCTGGAAGTATAATTTTATGTTAAAGTTATTGACATTGCTCTAAAAATTAACATTGCAGACATACGGAGAGTAAAGCCGGGCTCACACGAGTGTATCCTGAGATATACGCGTGCAGCATGGCGTACTGGCTGTGTGCCGCACATTGCCATGTACTATCTTGCATGTATGCATGCATAATAAGTGCTAAGATTGAACATGCTGCAATTTTTCTTACGCACATATTTTGTGCAATTCGTGTGAGAAGCAACTTGCCATCTATGGGAGATTGGTATAGTGTATTCCGGATGCGAAACACAAATGTGGAATACACAATACCGACACACTTGTGTCAGAGAGCCACAAAGCCTGGATCACACAAGTGTATCTCGCAGCATGTTGCCTGCAAGAAATATGCATGCGGCATGCAGCCAGTATGCAATAACATTGCATGTATACAAGCATAATACGTGGCAAGATAAAACATGCTGTGATTTTTCTAAAAATACCCCTTCAAGATCCTTAATGAGGCAATCATTAATTCTTCCTAACTTATTCCCTTCAAGTGTTAAAGTGCTCCATTGAGATTCACTGGCATCCTGCCTGCTTCCTTGCAGCATGTTTCACCATATTAGAGATGTGCAGTGCAGGACGGAGACAGTCTATGCTTGTGCTGCAATATTTCATTGTACAATTTGACATCAGCTAATATCAGTAAAAGCAAAAAGGAACAGTCTGCATGTGTTACAGCCAAAGAGTAATGTATGATTACTTGGAGCCATTTCCAGGAACCGGAAAGGTCAAACACTGGGTCATTCCATAGAAATGAAATTATAGCCTTGATGTGCTGTCCCTATTACTTCATGGTAACCTATTTAATGGATTGCTAAGTCTGTGAGGGTGGGAATGGGAACTATTGATTTACTTATTTATTTTTAATAGTTTTCTTTATTTGTATTAAAAATGTAGTTTGTTTAACAGACTTTTTTATAATTTTGTTTTGATATTGTATTAGATTTCCAGTTTTTTTATTATTTATTTATTTTTTTTATTATATAGCAGTGACTAAAGTTATCAGTTTTATACAGGTTTTAAGAGACGTGCACTTCTTAATAAATGTAGCATATTTTTTTGCAGTTCATGAACCAGAAAATCAAATCTGTACCAGTAAAAAATGTAAAAAGTTGTAAATTTTTGTGCAAAATACTTTTTTTTTAACACCAGAAAGCTGGCACAAGTGCTTTTATGAATTATGCCCCATAATGTTAATGATCATAATGAATGACTTTTTGACTGTTCATGAAAATTAGTAAATCTGTTTTTGCTCTCATATGATCATACATTGTTTACGTAGCACCAATGTATTCTGATTGTTAGTTGCTTTAAGTAAAAAAGGGGAAAAAATGAATAGGGGCTCACCTCACCAGCAGTGCCTCCTGTATAGGGGAAAAAAACAATATCTGTTTCCCAGCGGGAGCTCCGTCCTCAGAAGGCTGTTGGCAATCGGCTAAACTTCATCAGAGGAAACGTAGATATCTACGGTTCCTCTCATGTTAGTTCCTTAACACAGCCCAATTGTTGGACAAATGAGAGTTCAAAGGAATGCTCACTTGGGCAGCACTGGCCAATCAAAGAAGCATGTAGTGTCTAAGATTAATGACGCATGCTAATGCACAGTATGCATCAGGTAGTCAGAGAAGCAGTGCAGCCATTCTTGTTGTCCAGGACCAGAGGGTCGCTTTAATATACAAAATGGCAAGTTCTGTTTAAAATCACAATAAAAGGGAACTTTGTTCATTCTTTCCCTGAGCCCTTAATTTATCACAATCTAGAGTCTACCAAATGGCATGCATGCCATAGAGAGGAGTGTAGCCCTTTTTTGGTTCTATTCCCTTTGTTTTGGGGTAGTTAGAATCTATGCAGGGCAATCCTCTCCAAGGGAACTGCATTGTTAGTAAACGTGGGGTCAGTGTCATCTGGAAGGATGTGGAGGGGGAAACAATTACCATGCCCATTTGTCCTATTCCCTGGGTCCCAAGCTTTACAGACCACCATAAAATTCTAAATTTTATCCTTGAACACACAAAACATATCTTCAATAAGGTCTAATACCGGTAAGTTATCTGTGAATCATCCTATAAGAAATAGATCCTAGTGACAAGTGATTATTTCCAAAGTCAATTGCAAATGGGATTGTCTTCTTCTGGATCTTTGGAGCCCATTATTGTATCAGAATCTGGGCTCTCCAGAAGATTCTCTGTTCTGTATGCCATTAAAGGGGTTTTCCATAAAATGCTATTGATGTCCTATCCTTAGGATAGGTCATCGATAGTTGATCAGCCAGGGCCTGCCACTTGGGATCTTGGTTGATCAGTTGATTGGGCACCCACTGACAGCCTCGGTATACACTGGAATCAGAGTGGAAGCCGCTGTTCTTAGCCCTGTTTAGTGTTTGGCACTTGTAATTGCAGGCGCAATTCTCAGTGAAATCAATGAGAGCTGTGCCTGCAATTACAAGCGCTGGTCTCTACATAGTGGTCGAAGCAATAGCTTTCACTCCGACTCCAGCATAAACCAGCGCTGTCTGCAGGTGCGCAATTTGTTGATTGACCGACGTCCCGGGTGCGGGCCCCTGGCCGATCAACTATCGATGACCTATCCTAAGGATCCTGTTAAATCTACCCATTGATCAAAACACAATTCCTACTCTAAAGTTAATGAAAATGCTACAATCATGACATCTACTTTATTACTGCAAGGGGAAAAATGATTATGCCTATGGCTAGTTTTACATAATGCTCCCTTGAGACATTACAGAGTGCAATTAGAGACCTTCAGGGAATTATAAATCTCCATAACTGTGTGCATTTTGCTGCCAGCACATGAGGTGTTCACTGTTTATTATTATGAATATTCATAGCATATAAGAACAGCTAACATCATGCTGTTATGTAAGATGTGGATGGTGGTAGAATACATGCAAATACGACGCGTATGAACTGTTGTGTGATTAGATATTATTTGCCTTTTTATTAACTTTAGTGAAGGCAACAACTAAGATAATTTCACTGCAGAGAATGAAAAGTCATTTCCAAGCAAAGAACAAAATGAACCGTTCAAAAAGAGTTTATATGACAGGAATGATCTCAAAATGCTGACTCTGCTGTGGAAGAAGCCCACATGGTTAGAAATGATGACAGCAGTAAGAAACCAAAGATCCCTTTGACACATTTAGGAGACAGTCCTGTTGTAAATGACAGTTAACAGCAGTGAGTCTGTGGCACAGATTCAAGCTATGGCTGAAACCAACTTAAACAAATTCTCTCATTTTAACAAAGTGTACATAAATCAATAGTATTATTGTGATCATTCACTCTGAAATACTGTTAACATGAATCCAGATGGATCATCTTACCGAGGGATAAGGCAACATGCTGTCCATAGAAGTTTATGGACAATGGGGAAGAAGAAGGAGCAAGCTGCGGTTGGAAGTCAGAAGCAGAGAGAGGCATAGATACATAATAGCACATAATGGTATTCACTGTCTCACAGCTGCTGTAATTACAGCTGCACTGCTCCTTACTGCTGTATAATGTCATCCATGCTGCTGCTGTTTCTGGGAGGGTTCTACAGAGGAATATGGATACAGGATCTCCCCCATGTGTGCAGTGTAGAGAAGAAATCAAAGCAGCTAGTTTCCACCTACCAGATAAGGAAGGATACTGCAAATTAAAGATGGAGCCTGCAGAGAGGGAAACTAGTGAACGATTGCATATACAAGTCATATAATGTTCAGATATGGTATTATTCTTTAATTACACAAATATGGCAGTTGTTTTCTGAAAAGTCACTTGCAACACCAGGTAAACTTTAAAGGCCATCGGCACATGGACGGATTTGCATTGCGGAATACAGAGCAGGTGTTCACTTCCGGATTTCGCAGCAAATACCTTGCATAGCATGCGATGGAAAAGCGTTCTTCCCTGTCCACGAGCGGAAATCAATTGCGATTCATTGCTCGCTGGGAAAAAAAAATGGCAGAATGCTCTATTTCTAGGTGGATTCCTTGCGGATGTCTCCCATTGAAGTCAATGGAAACCGTCCGACCTGTCGCCCTTCCACAATCATCATTACGGAAAGGTCACGGGATCCACATTATCGCCTATCGACGGCGCGGCATAATCTGTACTATCCATGTGCGCTGGTGCGACAGCCGGCACATCTGCAGTACAGAATAAAGAAACATCCGGACAGGTACGCGGGGTCACCGGCCAGACACAGGGTCTGATTCCACTGCGGGATCCCAAATACGGAATCCGATCGGGTCATGTGCAGATGGCCTTTTTCTTTATTGTTCTAATCCATCAAAAATGAAAAATCAATCATAGGTCTGAATAAGACTTGTATACACAAGTGAGCCTGCTTTCTGTAGGTTAGCAAGAAGAAGAGATAGAGGAAATGTTTTAATATGATTGTAGGCCCTGACTTCACATATAGTTTGTTCCTAGTGTTTACCTTTAGGCCTCTGGCACACTAGTGAATTTGGGACTGTGTGCTGTCTGTGTTAATCCATGAACAGCATATGGTCCCATTGTACACACTTAGACCTGTGAGGCTATACACATGAACATTTTTCACATGGAGCAATGGTCTGCAAGGAAAAACTCATGGCATGCCCTATTCTTGCCTATTTCTTGGACGAAAAATAGGACATGCCAATGCATGTCAGTCTGCAGAGTCCGTGTATATCAGACAGCACACGAACAGTTGTCCATGTGTTGACCAATGTGAGTTGTGTCTGATTCTCTCAAGCGTAACTCACATTATGGCTAGATACAATCGGCAAAGTTACAACACTTTTTATTATTTTGGATGCATGGAAACAATAAAAAATACTTGCAAGGGTGGATATATTCTTTCAGGTAAAGGAGCTGCTAAAGCATTGTACTCTTTCTTCTTCTGCTGCCCAGCATCAACAGATCTATTATCCATTGCTGATCATATGCATTAACTCGATAAGGACTAAACTCTGTAAATTTACGGCAGTTGGTTGTGGGCTTTAATCCTGGCCGTTAGTAAAAATACGGCATTTGATTAAGGCCTCCTGCACATGGGTGGACTTGCATTGCGAAATCCGGAATGGGATTCCGCCTCCGGATTCTGCAGAAAATCCAGCCCATAGCATGCTATGACAAAATGCGATATCCTGCCCACTAGTGGAAATCAATTGCAATTTTCCGCTCACGGGGGAGAAATTGCAGCATGTTGTGATTTTGTGTGGGCTATGCACGACCAGTTTCCATTGAAGTCAATGGAAGCCATTTGTCCTGCGGCCATTCTGCAATCATCATTGCAGAATGGCCACATGAGCCACGTTACGCCATAGCGACAGCGCGGCATCCCCTTAACTGCGCGTGTGCTGGTCGGCGCTCTGGCCAGCACATTCGCAGCAGAGCAGGCTGAATCATTGCCATAGCGACGACGCAGCGTCCTGTGTACTGCGCATGTGCTGGCTGGCACATTCGTAGCAGAGGAGGAGATGCTGGAGTGGTAAGCTGGGGTCTCCGGCTGGGCACCAGGTAGAACTCCGCTGCAGGAATCCCGCATGTGGAGTCAGGCCCGCCCATGTGCAGGCGGCCTAAGGCTCCTGTTCCTGCAATGTCAGTGACAGCTGAGGACCTGGACAAGAAGGCAGAAGCATTTTTTAACCACTTTTGCCTTTTCTCTTGCAGGCTACATAGTGCTCAATGAGTGCTATGTAGTGAATAGAGAAAGCGGTAGTGTCACTTCTGCAATTTGACCCGGCAATCACGTGACCGCCAGGTGCCCCATGCAATGGAAGAGCTGAAGGAAATTAGCAGACCCAGACCAGCTCTGCCAGTGACTACTGTCATTACAGGGGGGTGTTTTCCCCTACAACCTGTGCTTCTATGGATGCCCTAGTTACAGTGGAAAAATGTGAAATAAAAAAAAAAAGACCATGTGAATGACCCGCAGACGTCTTATATGACGTCATGGGAAACATAGATGTAAAAAAAAATAAAATACTTACAAAAATAAGTAAAAAAAATTATGGAATAACCCAAGACTATACAAATTATTTATCAAACTGTCCGAAATAAAATGAGGAACCCATTCCCGTACTTTATATAAATATACAAATTTTAAAAACATACAACTTTAAATTTAGAAAAGAAATTTATTTTTAGCTTTTTACCCCTAATAAAAATAAAAAAAACGAAAACAATTGAAAAAAAAATATTTAAAAATAGCTCTATATGTCACTGAAAAAAACCCAGCAAAAATAAATTTGGTAGCTGAAGAAACAAAAAATAGGGCAGTAAAACATCATATGGGTAAAAATCCCTAAAAAGTACTCGGTACTTAAGTGGTTAAATAGTTCCAAAGTATACAGAATATTAAATACAAGATACAGCATCCTTAGTATCTACAGTACTAATAGTCTAGATGGCTGTATAATTCCTGTATTCTCAAGTGTTTAGCATATTGCAGACTTCACCAAGTAGAGAGAAAACTGGTTGCCTCAGCTCCATTGTTTAACATATGTAAGGAGCTTGAAGTTATGGATCCCCATATAATGCAAATGTACTATACGCTGAAAATATCAGTCAACAGCTTTTTAGTGCAGCATGATATCTCGCTCACATTGAAATATCACCCTAAATACCCTGGCCAATGCAGAATGTCTTGTTGGTACCCACCTTTCAAAAAGCCACGCAAGCAAATGCCCCACCAGCCTCATCATAGCTACACCCATGCAGCCCCATCATAGCTACACCCATGCAGCCCCATCGTAGCTACACCCATGCAGCCCCATCATAGCTACACCCATGCAGCCCCATCATAGCTACACCCATGCATGCAGATGCCGCAGAGCTGCACTTGGTCATTCATCCTTTTGGAGTACATTGCTTGTTCATGTTGATGGCTCTTTTGAGTTAAGATAGTGTAGTAGGTTTACCTGCAGTCCTATGTAAAATCACATATAACACAAAACCAAGATAAACTGTGCCAAATAATCTCAGCTCTGCTGTACCTGTAGCTTTCTATGGCTGTGCCATATCTATTACTGTATTATGTTATCTGTCATGTTTGTATATAGGGTGGAGATGTCAACGAAGGAAAAAAAAAGAAACAACCAAGTATACTGAAGAAGGACGTTTTTGTAAAACCCATTAGATCTCCAGTGGATTCTACAAAGCAACGCGTTAAAGTATGAAAGAAATCAGTAAACGGCAATGATTAGAAATAGACTTTTGTATATGAAGAATTGCTGTTATTGACATTTTATTTCAAAAACTCGATATTATAATATGAATGCCACTGTAGAAAAGATCAGTAGACAATGTAATTTTTCCTTGACCTGTTTGCACACAGCAAGAATGTAATAGAAGAAAGAGGACAAAACAGCAATTTCGTAGGAACTAAGAGAATACTAGATCAACGTTCATTTCTAAATTTTTAATTTGCCTAGACATAAAACACATATAATAATAATAAATATTAAACACATTTAATATGATACAATTAAAATGATAGTTTAATGGTAGGAATACAAGAATTCAGTAGGACATTACAGACATACGCGTTACACTGAAATTAACCTTGAATTACACACATTGAGCTGTAATTGAAGGTCTATGCTGTTTCATATCCACTAGGCACATTATTATATATAACAGAGTCATAGCTCGACTATTGTTCACCTGAGACAAATATTCAGTTCATTGCCCTAGCCTTGTACTTAAATATTTACGCCAGAATGCCTTGTTGGTGTCCCCAGTGGCACCCAGCACCAGGGTCAAATGCCCCTCCAGCCCCCTCCTAGCTACACCTCTGCATAAAAATGCAGCTGCACTGAATGGGTTAATGTGACCCTCTTGGGCTCCATTGCTCGTGGATGGTGATTAATATGCAAGTTAAGATGATATAGCTAATTTACCTGCAGTCTTAGGTTAAAACATATGATGATAAGTTGAGACAGAAGGCAAACTCAGCCTTGCTACATATGTAGCCTTCTATGACAGTGCCATGGCTGTACCTATTACTGTATCATATTGTCTGATAGTATAACCTTGTAGCATAGCATACTGCATTGCACTACACCGTATAGAATTGGAACAATGCTGTAAATTCAGACATTGCAGAAATGAAACATTGCAGCATCCACAGAAGACATGCACAAGATGCTTGCACATGATTTTGAGTTTGCTACTTACATGTCCTAGTTCTCGGGTTTGATTCCTCATCCCTGTTGGAGCCAGGCTGCCTCTGCCTGTGTCTATCCGACAGGTCATGCTGCATCCCGAGCCAGATGGAAACTCCTACACACAGGATTGCTATTGGTCATCGCCATGGCAACCACATGATGGACAGCTACGCTTCACAATGACAAAATCAAAGTTGTTAGTTATGAGCCCCCACAAGTAGCAGAGTGGGCTGCAATTGTAGAGAAGAAAAGTGTGAAATTGCTTGGGAGTACATTTATACAGACGGAATCTGCTCTTTTCAACAAATTAAAGAAATTGCCACAAAGAGAAATCGTCATCATTGTTCATAAAACATCTGACAGGTGATTCACTGCAGTTAAGTTGTTTATTGATTCCTGTATTCGTGGAAGAAGAGAAGCCTGGGTACAGCCGCCCCTTCAATTCACTCTTGGAAAAGTTTGAGAGTTAGGCTTTATTCCCACGGGCGCATATACAGCACGTTTTCACGCCCGGGCGTATATACTCTACCCATGTGAAGCATTGGTTCGCAATGCATTCATTCACATGGGTGATTATACAACACGTAAATACGCCGGCAGTGTGAAAAAAATAACACACTCAGCCAAAACATAGTTATGGAACTACGTTTTGGCCAATACACGCCGGCGGGTCCCGTAGACTCCTATAGCAGCAGGAAAAGAGAAGGGAGGGGGAGACATTTTTGCAGCGTCCAACGCTGCGAAAAGCTTACAGGTGCCTCTATATAGACACTGGAAGGCATCCCGAGGATTTTTGCAGAGCGAGGGTTTCCTGGGGTGCGACATATTTTTTCACTAAAAACGACGCTCGCGGTTGTGTGAATGAACAAGATAACGCTGTCCATGATCATGGAAAAACGCCTATTCAGGCGCTTATATGGAGCAGGTGTGAAAACATAAAAACGTCGTCGCCATATATTTGCTTGTGTGCAAATTCAAGCCGCAATGTGGATGTAAACTGAGGCTTGGACTGGCTTCACACGGCGTAACTCACTGCGTGTTGTGTGTGAGTTGTACGTAGCAAATATGCAATGAAAATGTGTTCTTTTCTGCGTGCAGCCAATCACCATACACTATGTTGGCGTGTATGCACGCGTAATACGTGCCAAGATAGAAAATGCTGTGATCTTTCTTCTGCGCTTATTTCGCACAGTATGTGTAAGCAGCAACATGGGAGCCTATAGCTGATTGGTACAGTGTATTACGTGCACGAAACCCCATGTTACCCACGTTCTTGTGAAGGAGCCCTTAAAGTAAATGTTTGCTCAGTCTCTCTATTAATTAATATATAAGAATAAATCTACATAAATATTTGAATATCGGTATACATTGCATTACTTAACTTGTGTTGTTTTGAATTATATCCAGAGCTGCATTGCCAATTCTGCTGACTTCAGTGTTGATACAAAAATATAAGAGTAGGCATAAGTACCAGTTCCCAACAGCATTCAAACTGTACAATGCTCCTCCATATAGCAATTTGACTGTTAGGAAATCCTGATGAACAACCACTCAGGCTTAGCACATGGGGGTTGGGGGTTGCTTAGTATTATACTTGCACCTAGATAAGGCATTCAAAGGGTGCCAGTCCCACAGATACACGTAGTGCACATACAGGCTTACAGTCTAGTAATGACGCCACATGCAATTCAGCCTCATGGGCTGTCCTGCACCTCAAAAGTGAGCCATACTAGTACTGTGTCCATGGGCCCCCAACATTTAAAAGCCTAACTGTTTACTGCAAAAATAGCAATAAATACAAAAAAATATGAAGTATTGGTTAATATTTTGGCCATAATACACAAGCTCGCAAGCCACGTCAAGTGTCCTTGTTGTCCTCCAAGTCACTACACTAATATTTTAAGCAAATCACAGAAAAAGGACATATCAATTCAAAAAAATTGCTATCAGCAGCTGTAATTGCTGGTGTACTGATACAAAAATACAAGGGCATGTATAAACACCACTTCCAAACAGCATGCAGATGGCAAATTGCTATATGGAGGAGCTTTCTTAGGTGAAAAATACGGATGAACCACTAAATAAGGCCAGTTTCTCATCGGCATTGGAATCTCTGGCTGGAGGGTCCGTTGCAGATCCAGTCCAAAATACCAAAAGAAAAAGCTCTTTTCTTCCGTCCAAAAGCCGGGCAGCTGAGCGGAACCCAAACTGACCCCATTATAATCAATGGGGTTCATTCGGTGCTGTCCTGAGATGGAGACATTCAGCTGCAGGGTTTCCCCTTTCTTGCAGCAGGAACTTGGAACACCAAGCGCAGATGTGAGACTACCCTAACGCCAGTCTAACACGAAAGGATATGAAGTGCTGATTTCACAGCTGCATGGTCCGTGGTAATACGCGGATCAATCAAATGCATTGAATTACGCAGTTCCAATCACATTAGCAGGTCGGAATTGCGTAATCCGCTAGCGGAAAATAAAATGCAGCATGTTTTATTTTGCTGCGTATATCCACGACATGGAGCCCATTGTTCTCTATGAATATACCCTTAGCCCATACGTAATTTACGTGTCATCGCTAAGCAATGGTGCAGGAAATATAAACAAAAGAAAAAATGTGCGAGTACGCAGTCATGCGCAGTACAATTTTGAGGCCATACACAGAGTCATGGATGGGCTCACAGCTGTAATCTGCTGTGCGCCTCCAGAAGCAAATTCCGCTTATGGCTATGTAAGCCTGGCCTTAGATCTTATTAATGTGCAAGCATAGTACTAGAGTAAGGAAGCAGGAGGAGTGTGAGTAAGGCCGGGATCATAGGACCGTGTTGGTATAGTGAATTCCGTGAACAGAATACGCTTTACCAATCTTTCGTAGGTGGCTATGTTTGCTCTCATATGAATTGCGCAAAATGCGTGTAAAAAAAATTACAGCATGTTCTATCTTGGCACATATTATGTGCACATATACGTCAGATAGTACATGGCAATGGGCAGTATGCATCAAGTACGCAATATCATTGCAGACTTGCCACATGCTGCGCCTGTGCTACTGTGGACAGAACGCAACGAAATACGTCTGTCTGAGCCCAACCTATTGTGGCATTAACCAATTTCCCAGCACGTCCAAATAGGAGAGGCCGGTTCCTGTGAACCCAAATAAAAAGGCCCATACAGTTGCGGTAAGAGATGGCACAGAAGACATTCCATTTAGATGAGTGCGGCTCGATCATGGAGTGGGGATTCTCAGTTGCCCAAATTCTGCAATTGTGCCTATTCACCTTCCCACTGACTGGAATGTGGCCTTATCACCGAAATTCAGGGGCTCCATGACATTGTTTTCAGTCCTACTAGCATTGTACAAGCGCCATGATAACGTTTATCTTTGTCCTTGTGCATGAGTGAGATGGATTGCAAGTACGAATTCAGGAAGCTGCAGACACTGTAACACCAGACATGTGAGGCTCAGTCTGGCAAGACTTCAATTATCACATTGATGCTTGTTGTGTCACCCACGGGGCTCACATTGAATCGATGGAGTGTGGATAAAACTTGGCATCCTTGTGCATCATATAAATCAGAAAACAGCCTCTCATGTATGTTGGTTGCTGAGTAATATAGTTATTAAAGTTTGACTTACTTTAGAGACACCCTTCACTTACCATTAAAAAGATATCCCATTCCACGGATCAGTGCCGTGGTCACTTGTCAGCACTGTCAAAAATCCTGAACTTCCTCTGTCACACACACAAGCAAGGAGCCTTGGTGACTTGATGCGTACAGCGTGGACAGGTGACCGTTGTGCTAAAGACATCTTTTTAATTGCAGAGTTTTAATTGTGATTTAATCATAAAAATATGTTCATTGAAATGACTATTAATAATTACAGATCTGCTATATAAGTATCTACTGAAGAGTTAATTGTTGAACAATTCCACTACTCAAGTGGCCTTTTACGGTATCATTTATACCTTATACACATTATTTTTGTTGGCAGCTCCTGTAGACATCTAATATCATGTGTGTCCTGGCAGACCTCACTCACTGGCTAATTTGTTGGGTTGGGTAGGAGATGGCTTGTTGGATATTTTTGACCGATGTTCCCATCTTTTGCTCTCGGGCTTGGCCTGGCATCTCGGCCAAGTAGCTGTTTACCCCTCCTCGTGATATAACACAGCATGATATTCAGCATAAGCCAACGTCCCCTTAGGATAACACTTTTCATTGGACCTAAAACAGCATATGGACATCATAGATGGAGGTCTCTTGCATGGAAGTCAGAGCGGACAGATTAACAATCAGAAGCTCTTATTCTGGTGGTCTTTGAATGACCGTCATGTGTGCATGAATGCCACGTGAACACTAAGGCCAGTGATTGGCTACAACAGTTACATCAATGATGAACAGCACTTGACTGCTGTAGGAGCTGACAGGACCAGAGCAGCTGCTCTAGACTGATGGGCCATCTAACTTGTGAGTACTACATAGTTTTTTTTGTGTGCCATTCCCTACTCTTAGCCTCTTTTTTTGTAAGTCTTGGAAAACCTTTTTAATTTCCCTGCAGTGCCATTTCAAGAGAACTGAAGTATTATATAGTGCCCCTTAAAATCAATGTGTAATGCTTGGATGCCTGTTCTTCCAGAAAGACAGACCTTTCGTTTTGGCAAGAGATCCTGAATGAGAGATACATTCAGTAAAATTTGTCTTAATAGGGTATTGAAAGTGGGTTTTCTAAAGCAGATGTCTCCTTTTAAGGGTCCCTTAACACGGTATGACTGTCAGGCGCTTCAGCACCTGATAGCCATCCCAGCGATAAACGCTCCAGTGCTTTCACATAGGAGCGATAATCGCTCAGTGAATAGAGGTGGAGTGGGACGGACATCTATTCCAGCTATCCATCTCCATTCACAGTCAAAATGGACCAATACCTCTACAGCGCTGCCTATTAGAAGATAGCATTCCTGCAAGTCAATGTCTGACCTTTAAACAGGCCTTGTAACAATGAGTGGGAATATAAGCCAAAATCAGATGAGACATTGACTTGCAGGAATGCTGCCTTCTAATAAGTGACGCTGTAGAGGCATTGTTCCAATCTTCCATTTGCATAAATTTCCGAGAGGAGCATGCATGACATTATGTCTCCTCACATCTACTAGGTACTCTCCCAAGGAGAAACATTACCCATCTCTACCTACAGGAAATAACAGTGGACTATGCAGATAAAAAAAGAATACTGATGTACAGTCATTGTCAAAATCAAGCACCAAGGAGGGGGTGTCGGAATCAAATGAAACATTTTTTAATGTGTGATTGTAACGTTGATATAAGTAAGTGATTACAATATCAGAGCAAAAGGATAATTTATTACTGAAACTGAACACATGAATGGAGGCTCTAGTACCCTGTTGTACCACCTCTAGCCTGGATACAAGATGTGATATGGGTAGGCATGGAGGCTCTAGTACCCTGTTGTACCGCATCTAGCTTGGATACAAGATGTGATATGGGTAGGCATGGAGGCTCTAGTACTCTGTTGTACCGCCTCTAGCTTGAATACAAGACGTGATACCGGCGGGCATGGAGGCTCTAGTACCCTGTTGTACCGCTTCTAGCTTGGATACAAGATGTGATACGGGCGGGCATGAGGGCTCTAGTACGCTGTTGTACCGCCTCTAGCTTGGATACAAGATGTGATATGGGTGTGCATGTGGGTTCTAGTACTCTGTTGTACCGCCTCTAGCTTGGATGCAGATGTGATATGGGCGGACATGGAGGCATACAGGTTCTTTGTGATATCCTGAGGCATATCGCTTCATATTTGGTGTAACTGAGCCTTTAGATCTTGCAAACTCGTAGGCTGTACATGTTGTTGTCTCAGATGGTCCCATACATATTCTATTGGCAATTATTCTGGCGACCAGTCAGGCAAAATTGTGGAGGCATTCCTGTGACACCTTGTGTGTGCGTCCAAGAATAATCCTGCTACCCAAATTAAACCTGGATTCGTTGCTGAAGACAACCCAGTTCCACTTCATAGCAGTCCAGTTTTGGTGTTCATGACACCACTGCAAATGGAGGGGATGGTGGGTGGATGTCAAAGGCAATATGTGCCGTGAGAACAAATGTCTTTCTGCCAAGTGCGTGTAAATGGCTCTGACAGACACAGGGGCCTGTAACAATGGTACCACCTGTCCCCGGATAGCGGACAACAAAACATTTGGAGCTGCACGTGCTTGTCGGATGATTAGACAATCCTCTCTACTTAGAGATGAGCGAGCACCAAAATGCTCGGGTGCTCGTTACTCGGGACGAACTTTTCGCGATGCTCGAGGGTTCGTTTCGAGTAATGAACCCCATTGAAGTCAATGGGCGACCCGAGCATTTTTGTATTTCGCCGATGCTCGCTAAGGTTTCCTTGTGTGAAAATCTGAGCAATTCAAGAAAGTGATGGGAACGACACAGCAACGGATAGGGCAGGCGAGGGGCTACATGTTGGGCTGCATCTCAAGTTCACAGGTCCCACTATTAAGCCACAATAGCGGCAAGAGTGGCCCCCCCCCTCCCAAAAACTTTTACTTCTGAAAAGCCCTCATTAGCATGGCATACCTTAGCTAAGCACCACACTACCTACAACAAAGCACAATCACTGCCTGCATGACACTCCACTGCCACTTCTCCTGGGTTACATGCTGCCCAACCGCCCCCCCTCCCCCCCACAGCGCACACCAAAGTGTCCCTGCGCAGCCTTCAGCTGCCCTCATGCCACGCCACCCTCATGTCTATTTAGAAGTGCGTCTGCCATGACGAGGAACCGCAGGCACACACTGCAGAGGGTTGGCACGGCTAGGCAGCGACCCTCTTTAAAAGGGGCGGGGCGATAGCCCACAATGCTGTACAGAAGCAATGAGAAATAGAATCCTGTGCCACCGCCATCAGGAGCTGCACACGTGGGCATAGCAATGGGGAACCTATGTGCCACACACTATTCATTCTGTCAAGGTGTCTCTGCATGCCCCAGTCAGACCGGGCTTTTTAATTCATAGACACAGGCAGGTACAACTCCCTATTGTGAAGTCCCTGTCGACCGACAGCATGGGTGGCTCCCTGGAACCCACCGGCGATACACAAAAATATCCCATTGCATTGCCCAACACAGCTGAGGTAGTAATGTCGTGCTTAATGCAGGTGGGCTTCGGCCCACACTGCATGCCCCAGTCAGACTGGGGTTCTTTACAAGTGGAAACAGATGCATTTATAATTCCCTGTGGACCCACAGCATGGGTGGCTCCCTGGAACCCACCGGCGGTACATAGAAATATCCCATTGCATTGCCCAACACAGCTGAGGTAGTAATGTCGTGCTTAATGCAGGTGGGCTTCGGCCCACACTGCATGCCCCAGTCAGACTGGGGTTCTTTACAAGTGGCAACAGATGCATTTATAATTCCCTGTGGACCCACAGCATGAGTGGCTCCCTGGAACCCACCGGCGGTACATAGAAATATCCCATTGCATTGCCCAACACAGCTGAGGTAGTAATGTCGTGCTTAATGCAGGTGGGCTTCGGCCCACACTGCATGCCCCAGTCAGACTGGGGTTCTTTACAAGTGGCAACAGATGCATTTATAATTCCCTGTGGACCCACAGCATGGGTGGCTCCCTGGAACCCACCGGCGGTACATAGAAATATCCCATTGCATTGCCCAACACAGCTGAGGTAGTAATGTCGTGCTTAATGCAGGTGGGCTTCGGCCCACACTGCATGCCCCAGTCAGACTGGGGTTCTTTACAAGTGGAAACAGATGCATTTATAATTCCTTGTGGACCCACAGCATGGGTGGCTCCCTGGAACCCACCGGCGGTACATAGAAATATCCCATTGCATTGCCCAACACAGCCGATGTAACGTCAGCTGTAATGCAGGTGGGCTAAAAATTCATTTGATTACACTGTAGGCGAGGGCCCACAAAAATTGCTGTATCAACTGTACTAATGTACATCAGAAAAATTGGCCCTGGCCAACCAAGAGGGCAGGTGAAACCCATTAATCGCTTTGGTTAATGTGGCTTAAGTGGTAACTAGGCCTGGAGGCAGCCCAGTTTAACGAAAAATTGGTTCAAGTTAAAGTTTCAACGCTTTTAATAGCATTGAAACATATAAAAATTGTTTAGAAAAATTAGATGAGTGAGCCTTGTGGCCCTAAGAAAAATTGCCCGTTCAGCGTGATTACGTGAGGTTTCAGGAGGAGGAGCAGGAGGAGGAGGAGGAATATTAGACACAGATTGATGAAGCAGAAATGTCCCCGTTTTGGATGGTGAGAGAGAACGTAGCTTCCATCCGCGGGTGCAGCCTACGTATTGCTTACGTATCGCTGCTGTCCGCTGGTGGAGAACAGAAGTCTGGGGAAATCCAGGCTTTGTTCATCTTGATGAGTGTTAGCCTGTCGGCACTGTCAGGTGAGAGGCGGGTACGCTTATCTGTGATGATTCCCCCAGCCGCACTAAACACCCTCTCCGACAAGACGCTAGCCGCAGGACAAGCAAGCACCTCCAGGGCATACAGCGCTAGTTCAGGCCACGTGTCCAGCTTCGACACCCAGTAGTTGTAGGGGGCAGAGGCGTCACGGAGGACGGTCGTGCGATCGGCTACGTACTCCCTCACCATCCTTTTACAGTGCTCCCGCCGACTCAGCCTTGACTGGGGAGCGGTGACACAGTCTTGGTGGGGAGCCATAAAGCTGTCCAGGCCCTTAAAGACTGTTGCACTGTCTGGGCTGTACATGCTGCTCGATCTCCGCACCTCCCCTGCTACCTGGCCCTCGGAACTGCGCCTTCTGCCACTAGCGCTGTCGGATGGGAATTTTACCATCAGCTTGTCCGCCAGGGTCCTGTGGTATAGCAACACTCTCGAACCCCTTTCCTCTTCGGGAATGAGAGTGGGAAGGTTCTCCTTATAGCGTGGGTCGAGCAGTGTGTACACCCAGTAATCCGTAGTGGCCAGAATGCGTGTAACGCGAGGGTCACGAGAAAGGCATCCTAACATGAAGTCAGCCATGTGTGCCAGGGTACCTGTACGCAACACATGGCTGTCCGCACTAGGAAGATCACTTTCAGGATCCTCCTCCTCCTCCTCCTCCTCCTCCTCCTCAGGCCATACACGCTGAAATGATGACAGGCAAGCAGCATGGGTACCGTCAGCAGTGGCCCAAGCTGTCTCTTCCCCCTCCTCCTCATCCTCCTCATGCTCCTCCTCCACCTCAATGCGCTGAGATATAGACAGGAGGGTGCTCTGACTATCCAGCGACATACTGTCTTCCCCCGGCTCTGTTTCCGAGCGCAAAGCGGCTGCCTTTATGGTTTGCAGGGAACTTCTCAAGATGCATATCAGAGGAATGGTGACGCTAATGATTGCAGCATCGCCGCTCACCACCTGGGTAGACTGCTCAAAGTTTCGAAGGACCTGGCAGATGTCTGCCAACCAGGCCCACTCTTCTGAAAAGAATTGAGGAGGCTGACTCCCACTGCGCCGCCCATGTTGGAGTTGGTATTCCACTATAGCTCTACGCTGCTCATAGAGCCTAGCCAACATGTGGAGCGTAGAGTTCCACCGTGTGGGCACGTCGCACAGCAGTCGGTGCACTGGCAGATTAAAGCGATGTTGCAGGGTGCGCAGGGTGGCAGCGTCCGTGTGGGACTTGCGGAAATGTGCGCAGAGCCGGCGCACCTTTACGAGCAGGTCTGACAAGCGTGGGTAGCTTTTCAGAAAGCGCTGAACCACCAAATTAAAGACGTGGGCCAGGCATAGCACGTGCGTGAGGCTGCCGAGCTGCAGAGCCGCCACCAGGTTACGGCCGTTGTCACACACGACCATGCCCGGTTGGAGGCTCACCGGCGCAAGCCAACGGTCGGTCTGCTCTGTCAGACCCTGCAGCAGTTCGTGGGCCGTGTGCCTCCTATCTCCTAAGCTGAGTAGTTTCAGCACGGCCTGCTGACGCTTGCCCACCGCTGTGCTGCCACGCCGCGCGACACCGACTGCTGGCGACGTCCTGCTGCTGCTGACACATCTAGATTGCGAGACAGAGGTTGAGGAGGAGGAGGAGGGTGCTTTAGTGGACGAACCATACACCGCCGAACATACCACCACCGAGCTGGGGCCCGCAATTCTGGGGGTGGGTAGGACGTGAGCGGTCCCAGGCTCTGACTCTGTCCCAGCCTCCACTAAATTCACCCAATGTGCCGTCAGGGAGATGTAGTGGCCCTGCCCGCCTGTGCTTGTCCACGTGTCCGTAGTTAAGTGGACCTTGCCACTAACCGCATTGGTGAGGGCGCGTACAATGTTGCGGGAGACGTGGTCGTGCAGGGCTGGGACGGCACATCGGGAAAAGTAGTGGCGACTGGGAACTGAGTAGCGCGGGGCCGCCGCCACCATCATAGCTTTGAAAGCCTCCGTTTCCACAACCCTATACGGCAGCATCTCAAGGCTGATAAATTTGGCGATGTGGACGGTTAACGATTGAGCGTGCGGGTGCGTGGCGGCGTACTTGCGCTTGCGCTCCAACACTTGCGCTAGCGACGGCTGGACTGTGCGGTGCGAGACATTGGTGGATGGGGCCGAGGACAGCGGAGGTGAGGGTGTGGGTGCAGGCCAGGAGACGGTAGTGCCTGTGTCCTGAGAGGGGGGTTGGATCTCAGTGGCAGGTTGGGGCACAGGGGGAGAGGCAGCGGTGCAAACCGGAGGCGCTGAACGGCCTTCGTCCCACCTTGTGGGGTGCTTGGCCATCATATGTCTGCGCATGTTGGTGGTGGTGAGGCTGTTGGTGGCGGCTGCCCGGCTGATCTTGGCGCGACAAAGGTTGCACACCACTGTTCGTCGGTCCTCAGGCGTCTCTGTGAAAAACTGCCAGACCTTTGAGCACCTCGGCCTCTGCAGGGTGGCATGGCGCGAGGGGGCGCTTTGGGAAACAGTTGGTGGATTATTCAGTCTGGCCCTGCCTCTACCCCTGGACACCGCACTGCCTCTTGCAACCTGCCCTGCTGCTGCGTCCCCCTCTGAAGACCTGTCCTGAGTAGGCGTTGCACACCAGGTGGGGTCAGTCACCTCATCGTCCAGCTGCTCTTCCTCCGAATCCTCTGTGCGCTCCTCCCTCGCACTTACTGCCTTTACTACTACCTCACTGCAAGACAACTGTGTCTCATCGTCATCGTCCTCCTCACCCACTGAAAGGTCTTGAGACAGTTGGTAGAAGTCCCCAGCCTCATCCCCCGGACCCCGGGAACTTTCCAATGGTTGGGCATCAGTGACGATAAACTCCTCTGGTGGGAGAGGAACCACTGCTGCCCAATCTGAGCAGGGGCCCGAGAACAGTTCCTGAGAGTCTTCCCGCTCCTGAGCATGTGTCATTGTAGTGGAGTGCGGAGGCTGGGAGGAAGGAGGAGCAGCAGACAGAGGATTCGGATTTGCAGCACTGGACGGCGCAGAACTCTGGGTGGATGATAGCTTGCTGGAAGCACTTTCTGCCATCCAGGACAGGACCTGCTCACACTGCTCATTTTCTAATAAAGGTCTCCCGCGTGGACCCATTAATTGTGCGATGAATGTGGGGACGCCAGAAACGTGTCTCTCTCCTAATCGCGCAGCAGTCGGCTGCGACACACCTGGATCAGGAGCTCGGCCTGTGCCCACACCCTCACTTGGGCCTACGCGTCTTCGGCCGCGTCCACGTCCTCTAGCCCTACCCCTACCCCTACCCCTCAGCATGCTGTATTACCAGTGATTTCACAGCCAGGAAATAAATTGGCACAAGCCTGCAGGCCAAATAGAATTTTTTCCCTGCTTTTTACAAGGAACACCCACACTGCGTGTATTCAATGAATACTAAGTTTAATAACTGTGTTGTGGCCCTGCCAATTTGTCCCAGAACTGCAGTGATGCAAAGTAATTCGCTACCTACAGCAGATCAGGGATTTCCCATGCAGGAAAAAAATTGCCGCACGCCTGCGGTAAAACGTAGCTGACTGCGTCTGATTTTTTCTGAACGTTCAGCGCACAGCACACACGTACACAGAGCCCTGAGTACTGTCAGAGGCAGGCCAAATAGAATTTTTTACCTGCTTTTTACAAGGAACACCCACACTGCGTGTATTCAATGAATACTAAGTTTAATAACTGTGTTGTGGCCCTGCCAATTTGTCCCAGAACTGCAGTGATGCAAAGTAATTCGCTACCTACAGCAGATCAGGGATTTCCCATGCAGGAAAAAAATTGCCGCACGCCTGCGGTAAAACGTAGCTGACTGCATCTGATTTTTTCTGAACGTTCAGCGCACAGCACACACGTACACAGAGCCCTGAGTACTGTCAGAGGCAGGCCAAATAGAATTTTTTTCCCTGCTTTTTACAAGAAACACCCACACTGCGTGTATTCAATGAATAATGTATGTCTTCTGGCCCTGCCTACACAATTCTATCCCTGTAGTATTAATGCCGGGTGCAATGCTCTGCACAGCCGGTTTTGAGAAAAAAAAAAAAAATGCAACACTGCTAACAGCAGCCTGGACAGTACTGCACACGGATAGATGTGGCCCTAGAAAGGACCGTTGGGGTTCTTGAAGCCTACACTAACTCCTAACACTCTCCCTGCCTAACCCCCACTTCTGTCCCTATTGCAGGGCGCAATGCTCTGCAGATCCAATTTTGGAAAAAAAAAAAAAATACTGTGCTAACACAGTACTGCACACTAGTAGATGTGGCCCTAAGAAGGGCCGTTGGGGTTCTTGAAGCCTACACTAACTCCTAACGCTCTCCCTACAGCAGCACCAGCAGCAGCACTTTCCCTCAGCTAAGTCACAAGGCATGTGTGGCGAGCCGCGGGAGGGGCCGATTTTTATACTCGGGTGACATCTGATCTTTCCAGCCACTCACAGCAGGGGGGTGGTATAGGGCTTGAACGTCACAGGGGGAAGTTGTAATGCCTTCCCTGTCTTTCAATTGGCCAGAAAAGTGCGCTAACGTCTCAGAGAGGAAACTGAAAGTAACCGGAACACCGCGTGGTACTCGTTACGAGTAACGAGCATCCCGAACACCCTAATATTCGCACGAATATCAAGCTCGGACGAGTACGTTCGCTCATCTCTATCTCTACTGCTTGTCTGTCGAGGGCATTCTGAGCCCAGTCGTCTTGTGTTCATGCCCTCACGCATCCACTGGTCCCAACACCTCCTAACATTCTGGTCAGAACAGCCCAGATGACGGTCAATTTGTTGATAGGACCATCCAGCTTCTCACATTCCAATAATGCTCCCACTCTCAAGCTGTTATCTGGGCAAAACCTCTTTGATTGCATCCTAGAGACATCTAGTGATCAACAAGCTCTAACAAGCGGAAAATTAGGTCACTACACACAAGTAGCCTCTTAGAGCCTTTTTATAGGCCAAGGGGGGAAACACTTCTAGGGTCTCAGGTGGCAAGCTCTAATCCCACCACAACTCTAATCATTTGCATATTAGCCTGAGATGTAACTGCAGGAGAAGTTTTGCAGCAAAATGGCAACTTCTTCTAGGTGTTTGATTGTTTTGACCAAGTGTGTATAACTGGCTAACGGATGCCAAAGCAATGCTGTCTTGTATGCATCGGGTAAAATGTAGTCACATAGATACATCTGGTATATACAAATTTCCCAGGGTATACAGCAAACGTAGTGTTTAAAGGGGTTTTCCAGGGAGAATACTACTGCTGACCTATCCTCAGGATAGGTCATCAATAGTTGATCAGCTGGGGTCTGTCGCTCGGGACCCTGACAGATTAGCTGAGCGGGCGCATGCTGTCAGTCCCGCTAATACACAGAGGTCGGAGTGGAAGCAGCAGAAGTCTCCGCACCTACCTCTGTGTAGTGTCCGGCGCTTGCAACTGCAGCCATGGATCCCATGGATTTCAGTTGCAGTTACAAGTGCCGACCACTACACGGAGATTGGCACGGGTACTACTGCTGCTTCCGCTCGGGTCCCAAGCAACGGACCCGAGTCGATCAACTATTGATGACCTATCCTGAGGATAGGTCATCAGCAGTATTCTCCCTGGAAAACCCCTTTAAGTGTAAACTCTCTGAGAACTCTTATGAAATCCTCTACTACAATATCTGTATTTATGTGTCTCTCATACTATGTCACTTTCTCACAAAAAAAAGCAGGAAATAATGTGGAAAAATTAAGAAGTAGCAATGCACAGCTACCACTGCTATTGACGTTTTACTGTTACCATAGCAACTCTCGCTGCACCTTTATCACTTATGTAATTATGTGTCATATTATAATGTTTGTATTGACTTGAGAAAGCACCTGAAGTCTAAGAGCTTGTTACATTTACCAGCCATTTAATTATGAGCTTATGTAGACATTACTTTGGAGGTTGTCAGATTCACCTTTTAGGAATTTACTCCTTTTTTAAAGGAAAATGCACATTTCTGTTTGCTGTAAATCTGTGTTCCTATGTCTAAAAACCGATTGACAAAAAGCAGATATCCTCAAATTATTTATTCCAAGTTCCAACCCATTTCTAATGCCCTATTCCAAAATTACCCACAATTCCATTTTCTGTCTTACAGGTTATTATTATTGCTTTCATGGAAAGGCAATGGAGCAAAAGCAGATGGGAAATTTATTGCTGTGCATAATTATCCATTTTCTATTAGCTTCAATACAAATTCATGGAAGACATTAATTTACCATTGATGGATTGTCAGGTTAAAAGTTCCAAAATGTACATATTTTTTTTTAAATGTGTCAATTCTAACAGATCTAACAAAAAAGGTGGACTGGCAGAAGACTCTATATCCAATTATGGGGTCTCAACTATCATGTAATGTTCTTATCATGGTCTAAACATTTATCTTTATGGTCACTGTAAAGTTATTATAGCGTTATGTTTTTTCAGTTTTGTTACATTACAGCCTGTAATTAAAATGCACTTTTGGGGGGTTGTAACATTTGAGTTATGCAACATGAATATTCAACTAAGGCTCATTCACACAGGTGTCTGACCTGCGTATTTTTTACGAGCGTAACGTACGCAGTATGAAGCAAATACGCATATATATGTAATATGCACCTAAATAGGACATGCTGTATTTTTTTAAAACTTCAGACATACCTTAAAAATGCACCTCTTCAGGGAGGCATACCAAATCTCCTCACCTAGTCCCCTGCCCCTCCCTATGGCTCCCCACACTTTCCACCCTGCTTATCGCATACGACCTCTATCCCTGCAGCTCCTTACTGCTCATTGAATGAAAATTATGACTGCAGTGAGGAGCCAGAACTCTAAGGCCTCATGTCCACGGGAGGGTCAGATTTTGCAAGCAGCAGCTCGCAGTTTAATCCAACCCTGTCCGCGGCTGAGGACCTGCGTACCTGTCCAGGTCTTTACTGTGGATGTGTGGGGAAGCGCCATCTAGCTCGCCACCACACATATGCAGTACAGGTTTTTTCTTTTTAAACTCCTGCTTTCCCACGGAATCCAAAGCCCATCCGTAATGTCAATTGCAGACAGGCCGTGGATCAGACGGCTTCCATTGACTTCAATGGAAGCCGTCCGTGCGGGAATTGCACTGAAATGGGGCATGCTGCGATTTGTTTTCCGGACCAAAAGCTCTGAAAAACAAATACGCATGTTTTAATTCAGCTGCGGACGCCCATGTTTCTCTGTGGGCGGCTTGAACTGCGGATCGCCCGCATTGGTGCACCCACGCAGATTTTGCAATTCAAGTCAGCCCATGGACATTAGGCCTGATGGAAGATATCGCTCACATTAATTCCAATGATTACAGAGTTTTTTTTTTTAAAAGTTATAGTTTAAGGTTGCAATTTTCATTCATTTATTTTCAGTCCCTCGAAATCTGCTCCTAGTTTTAGACTTCTCCCTTTTGGACATGTCCATTCCAGTAATACAGGCTAGATGTGAGGTCTGTGTCCAGGATGCTGCTGCCTTTACTAGCTGTCATGTCTCACCATAGTTTTATTTCTGGATTGAATTCCGTTTCTACAGCTCTTGAGGGATCTCTTCTCCCTTCTACTGATGCTGCAGAGTGTATGATTCACTCTCACCTCTGTAGAGTTTGCTGTGGATTCTTTGCTTTCTCTCTACACTTGTACACAGCCTCTGTGATTCAAATTCCTCCTACAAACTGCCTTGTGAGTATTCTCCCCATCTACAGCCTGTGTGATCTGCCATCCCAGATTACTTGAATGCGTTCCCTCTCGCCCCCTCTTTGATCTTTAGTGTACAACCTTTTTCTCCTCCCTTCTGCTATCTCTAGCACTGAATGAAATAAGCGAGAGAGCAGAGAGAGCTGACACAGTCGGGAGCAGTGCTGTGTTGCATCTATGTGTGATTCTTCAGAGCAGCCAGCTAAGTGGAGGAGTTATAAAACTTCACAAGAGCAAAAATGTTTGAAAATGCGTAATGAAGGCTATTTAGAACTTTGCTTACTTTTGCAACTAGGAAGCACATGAACAATAGAAAAAGATTTCAGTGCAAAGGTGTCCATATTCTTTAAGGTTTACCTAACTTTTCAGACAACTTATGCTCATGCAATAGCCTGTGTGTGGGTACTGGTGTATCTTGTCTCCGCCTAAACTAGAGATGGAGACAAGGGTTTGTCCTGGTGGAGTGCAAGGAACGCCCCTACCTGCAGATTGGCTACATTGCTGACAGTGCCTTTTACAGCAGGCGTACGTTGACACCGGCTGAACACACCGACTGACGGACATTTGGGGACGTAGACACAGACAGCATGTCCAGCTGCAGCAGAGGGCCGTCCACACATAACCAGATATATCTGCACCCCCGGGGAGATTCACAGGGGGGTACGGACAGCGCTGGAGCATGGAGGGGAGCCAGCTGACGGGGCGGAGCAGCAGAGTGCGGCACAGAGGAGTCACAGAGGCCCACACCGCTATCCATGCAGCCATGTGAGAGGGTGGCTGGCTTCAGCGGGGACGGAGGATCACATTAGAGATGGGAGCACATATGGGAGGCCGCCGGGGAGAGTCACAGTGCCAGAGGCAAGAGGGGAGAAAGGAGACCTCCAGGGAAGAGTTGCAGCCGCCATGGGAATTAAGGGAGTGCAGCTAGAAGAGTCACCGGCCGGTAGAGGGGTATGTACAGCTGTCAGCCTGGCCCTTCCCTACTACAGTATCCAGCCAACCCATGTCTCCACCCCTAGTTCCAGTGGAGACAAGATGCACCAGTACCCTGTGTCTCCAGTTCGCTGTGAGCAAAGCAGTATAATTCTTATTGCATTGATCTTTATTAGCTGCTTTACTAGCTCTTGTATGTTTGTATGGTCATAGAGCACATATGTGTGCTGTGACCATGCGAACACACAAGACCTAGTAAAGTTGTTAATTAAGATCAATCCAACAATAATTATACTGCTTTTGCCCATAGTAAACTGGAGACATATAATGCATACAATATAAAGATAAGTGCACATGCCAGGTTAAGCAAGTCTAACCTCAGAGAAGCAGATTGTGTACACACTGACTGCAGATCTGAGAGCAGTGTGTGTATAGGGAAACTGAGGGTGCATTCACACGAACGTATATCGGCTCGGTTTTCACGCCGAGCCGATATACGTTGTCCTCGTGTGCAGAGGGGGGAGGATGGAAGAGCCAGGGCCAGGAACTGTGCTCCCGCCCCCTCTCTGCCTCCTCTCCGCCCCTCTGCACTATTTGCAATGGGGAGAGGCGGGACGTGGACGGGGCTAATTCCCGGACCTTAGCCCCGCCCCTGTCCTGCCTCCTCTCATTGCAAATAGTGCAGAGGGGCGGAGAGGAGGCAGAGAGGGGGCGGGAGCACAGTTCCTGGCCCTGGCTCTTCCATCCTCCCCCCTCTGCACACGAGGACAACGTATATCGGCTCGGCGTGAAAACCAAGCCGATATACGTTCGTGTGAATGCACCCTTAGTCTGTAAAGAGAGCCAAATTAAGACAGCCTACAGTATGAATCATTCGATTCTGATGTTGCTGCCCTCCCAACCCATTGGTTAAATGCTTGGACTGCAACTGCATATTTGGAAGTAATACTTTGAGACTTTTAACTGATTTGTTCTAGGTGGTAGTCATCACAATCCCGCAGAGTGCTGTGGCTTCCATTAACAACTGAAGCCGCAGGGATAGTGTGAACATAAGTGGTTGGACTGACTCACTAGAGTACCAAAGGATTCTCTAGTGGGCAGACTTTGACATAATAATTGACCTCAAAGATTCATCAGAAAACCACCTCATTTGAAGTCAGTTGCTGGTTCTATTTCTTATGGGATGATTTACAAAGAATCTTTAAGAACTTGGTGATATTTCTTGTATGTACAATGATAATGGGAAAGTGCATGATACACATGTTCAATACAGATGATGGGTGAGCCTATTCTCCTAATGACATTAACATTTTTGTTTATAAGGTTCTTACGTTAGGCTTAGTGATCCTTTAAAATATGACTCCGCCCACATGCAACTTTTTCATTGTACAGCCTAGGGTCCCCATCTCATATCCAACTGGTACAAAATCTGCATGGAGCTTTTATCTTCTACCCTTCCTTGGTCATGTGTTCAAATAAAGCCATTTTTACTAATCATGGAGGAGATGGTACATTACAATATGATGTTAATAAGTCAATGCATATCTCCTTACACTGCCTTATGCTGCCCTTTTTGAAAAGTCAGCGAAAGCAAAAGATTTACTACTCCTTCTGGGGATTCTGCCAAGTTCAATGTTGTTTCAAGATCTGCTGATGCTTGTGGCAAAAAAAAAGCGACATATCCCTTTTTCTCAATGCATATTGCATGGACGGCAGGCCCAGAATTAACAGCATTTATATAGGCAATGGAAACGTTATTTTAAAGTACGATATAGCGGTCCAGTTCGAATCCACGTCATTCCTGGGCTCTTGGCAGGACAAATCTTTGGCCGCCTCCTTCAGAGACTTTACAGCACCAGAGCATTTAACAGATTGCAGTTATAGATAAACTTTGATTGACTTGAAGATTCATTTAAGCTGAAAAGCAAATTTCCCTAATGCATTTCTATTCATTTTAACGTTCGTCAGATTTGCAGCCAGAGACAGGCCATTTATTCTCATTACGATTACTGGTGCTTGGGCTGGTTCTTCAACGGATGAGCTGGATAACATCATTTTATCGTCTGCAGTTACAGAATTCTAATGTTCTCCTACATCTCCTATTAGTCACGTTACTGGAAGAACAGGTGGATGCTTTGATATTCTATAAATAAGAGCACATTGCCCCATCCTATTAGGTGATACAATGTAAAACGCGATTTTATTTGTGTATGTAGGTTAGATGAGTCACAAGGTTCTGTTAGCATATTTGATGCATGGATTATTAACTTGCTTTCATTGTATTTCATTTGCATAGATTACAGTGAGCAATTGCATACAAAAAAAAATACACAAATGTCCTAGCAGAATGTTTACAAAGCAGACCATCCCCATGGATGTAATTCATTGAAAGCCAGCAAGTAATGAAGCAATGTGGTGGTTAGTGCAAGTGGTAGGTGGTAATCCATGAAAGGATCAATGGCTCAATTAAGAAAAATTTGGCAATTTGGTTCCATTTCTTGCATTTATGAGGCAGGTATTGACTTGTAGTAGAAGCAATGAGGCTAGGAGGGTTCAACAGTGTCACACAACAGGTATGGTAAAATTGTGGATATCTGCAACTGCCAAAAGAACCTCAGACTATAGCACTCTCTACCTGAGGACGTGGTGACAGTGAACTCACTAAAAGAGTTCAAGAGGGGCCTGGATGCCTTTCTTGAGTGTAACAATGTTACATGTTATAGTCACTGATTACTTCAGAAGGGTTGATAATTCAGGGATTATTCCGATTGCCAGATTTGGAGTTATGGAAGGAATTGTTTCCCTAAAATGAGGAAAATTGGCCTCTACCTCTTGGACGTTTTTTTTGCCTTTAACTGAATTAAAATTGCAGGACAATAGGCTGAACTGCCTTTCTTGAGCCTTAAGGCCCATTTAGGCGGGACAAGTGTCGGGCAAAGGATGCCCGACACTCGTCCACGCTCATACTAGCTCACAGTGGGGCGACAGGAGATTTCTCTCCTCGCGCTCCCCCACCCCTCTCCATTGCTTTAACATAGCAGCCGTTCAGTACTGAACGGCTGCTATTTACACTGAGCAATCAGTTCATCATCCATGGTTTATGCAGCACATCCAGCTCAGTGTAAATAGCAGCCGTTCAGTACTGAACGACCACTATGTTATGTCAATAGAGAGGGGCAAGGGAGTTCGAGGACAGAAATCTCCTGCAGCCTCCCCTCTGTGAGCCAGTGTTAGTAGCACAGGAGCTAGTATGTGTGGGGGACGAGTGTCGGGCATCGTTTGCTCGACCCTCATCCTGTCTTAATGGGCCATTACACTAGGTTATGTATACTTAAAGGGGAAAAAGCATTGTGAGAATTGCAAAAATTCTGACATGATCTGAGAAAGTCATGTGTGGCTATTTCTCCACACAGGGAAATATTGAAGTAACACAGTGGTGACGGTAACCAGTGATTTTTCGGCAACCAAAAGTCGTTGTGGATCCCTAGCCTTATAAATGTCAGTGGGTCTCCCTTTGGATCCTCCATGAGGCACCATATTCACCCCTAGAAATGTTGCCACACCTCATGCATTGGAGCATGTCACAATGTTTTGGGTTTTTTTTCAGATTTATACAGGATCCATGATGAAAAAAAACACAAAACAATGCATGTATAAATGCAAATATAGGTAGTGTTAGCAGCCTATAGGTTGTGCATTATGGATCCACACAACACAGATGTGGTATACGGCTGTGTGAATATGGCCCAAAGATCATCTCCCCAATAATCTATTTATGCAAGGACTGTAACAAGAAAGTATCCACTATATTTAGAAGAAGTTTTTCACCAACATCGAAGGGGGTTCTTTACTGTGAAAGCACTGAGACTAAAGAACTTTCTGCCCGAGGATGTGGTGAAGCTAAGAGAGTTCAAGAGGGACCTGGACGCCATTTTTGAGGGTAACAGTATTACACATTCTAGTCACGGATTAGTTCAGTGAGTTATTCTGACTGGCAGATTGGAGTCAGGATGAAATTTGTCTTCCTAAAGTGAGGAAAATTGGCTTCTACCTCCTGTTTTTTTTTTTGCCTTCCTTTGCATCAACATTGCAGGACCTACTCTATCTTTCCGCATTTTGTGCATCAAAGGCACCATGGAATTCTATGGGAGGTGCACAATACACAAGGAGAAGCGTGAAACACTGCAAAATGTAGGGAAAAGAACATATCTACATCTCATTAGGCTAAATAGTCTTTTAATCCATGGAAAGGATGTGTCACACACGTGTGTAAAATGTCCCTAAGTGCGCAAAAAGTACTACGCGAAGACGCGTGCAAATCAACCTTGTTTATTTGCGACTACCTTGGCACTGCAGCAAGTGTTTTGCGCAGTCGTCTCAATAAGCCCTAAAGACCCTTTTCGACCAATGCAGACTTTTTAAAGTCTGCATTTGGTCCGTGTTTTACGGACCCCAATACTGGGCTAATGTAAAGCTTCACGTAATGTAAAGCTTAATGTAAACGATTCATCTGCTAGTATTTTTCATGGCCATGTTGGTTAAAAATGTAGCATTAACTGTCTGTTTTTGCCTCCATATTGGTATTATTTTCTATTGGGCAAATACAGATCAGTACTTTCCCAGTAGAAAGTAAAACCAATGACAGCAAATTTGGAGGCAAATACAGATCAAATACTGATGACATATGCTTGTAATGTCATCGGTAACACGTCCCTATTATGGGCCGTTTACAATACACTTGTTTGAAGCAGACCTAAAAGGAGAATGCCTCAAGTTGTGTTTACACATTTTATACATGTCTATGACTAAAATTGGAAGTATGTATTGATACAGCAAGACCTCATGAACCTCTGGAGAAGACTGGGTTGTAGTATGGCTGCGTGCACGAGGACCTCTAGAATCTGGTCACATGGCAGCCTCCACTTTATACTTGATAAGTACTATCAAGGACAAGACGTACAGTGTCGAGGTTGGGGACCTAGAACCATAATTATTTGCAATAATAGGTCTATAGAAATAATATAAATGAACAGGATTTTTATTTTTCTTCTCAATCCCAATTATATTTTACAGCAGGCAAAAATAACCATATTGTGCTCATTTCAGAGGGAAATAGTCATATTCTCTACCACTGCAAGTCATGTAGGTGAGATTTTCTGAATTAACACCTCATTAATCACTTCACCAGGATCCGTTGGTGAACTATTATGCTGCATGTGTTAATTAGAAAGCTGCAGGCATCTGCAAGGTCGTATGAGTGTTTTCTGCTCTCTGTCTGATGTGCATATGTAATATTCCATTTTAATTCAGTGATAATGGCCTTTTTGCTTGTTATAGTCACATCTTTCAGAATATTTTGTATTTAAATGTAGATGTATCAATTAATAACTTATATAACAGATATTATTGTACCCTCCATAGTAAAAGCTCAATGTGCACTTTTACTCCACTGCCACCTGAAGGCAGATTGTTCTGGATTTCCATAGGCTTTATTGAAAGGGGTTGGATGAAGTAAAAAAAAAAAAACCAAACAAAAACACAACTACCTGCTTTCTTAAGGAGACTGCACCAATACTGCCCATAGGCTATGTCTGGAACCGCAGCTCAGATCTATTGGCCTCTTTCACTCAGGGAACGACAGCAAAATTGCTGCATTTGCTCGTGGTGATACCGCGATTTTGTATTGCTATAAAGTTGCGTGACTGTGTAGCACTCTTTTGCCAGGATTCTCAAGGGGGCCTAAATGATAAGCTCGAACCCTGAAAATAAGCTCTGGCTGTCATTGGGGGTGGGGGGGGGGAAATCACCTAAGAGGCGCTGTCAGCTCTGCCACACGTCTCCTCTGCAGCTTCGGCAGACTTGACTTGAGCCACACTTATATAAAAATTTGAGACCTGTTTATTTGCACCTCCATCACTTTTTTTTCTTTAGCGGGTGTGGCTTGTTAGGATAGGGGGTGTCTGCCCCAGACAGCTTATGTATAATTTTATAATTTAGGACATAAAATAAACCGGAAAGGCTTGCTAAGTCAACTCAGTGTACACTTCTGTGTAGGCATATGGAGGTGTCGAGAGGCACCCAAAACAGGAATAGGCATGCTCTCTCATAGATAGTGTGCTAATGTCCCTCCCTTTGCCAACAGTCAGCAAGTGGCGGAGAGGGTAAGGGAGTTAAGCAGACACACTGCTAAACTCACTTCCACCCACCTTTTCCAGCAGCTCTCATAGGCCGCAATAGTCTGTGGGACCAGCCGCTGTATTCCGGCCGAAAAGACAGGTCCGGACGTATCTTTTCCTCTGGCGTAAAAACGGCTGGCTGGAAGGCGCACCGGATGCGCCATCTTTCCTGGACGGCCGTTTTTATGCACTGGAAAAATCAGCCATCTGAACTGATGCATTGGAATCCAATGCATCAGATGGTTACATATATCGGCCGGTTGTGAAAACGTAGCAGATATACGCTTGTGTGAATAAGCCCCAAGGGGTCATTTATTAAAGTTTTCTCATCAGTGTAAAAAAAAAAAAAAAAAGGGGGGGGGGGGGGTGCAAATTTTTGTGCAAGTGGAGATTTGCCAAAAATTTGAGAGACTTTTTTGCTGTTTGCACAGCAGTCTACATATTTAAAAAAAAAAAGGAGAGTGGCTTTTTAGGAGGGGCGTGACAGCCCTGCACCAGCACCATGGCCTAAAATATACCAGAAATGAATGCTAGATTGGATCTGGTATACATTTCTGCTTAGATAAATGGAGGAGCCAAGATACACCAAATAAATGAAAAGTTATGCACATTATACTCAGGCAAAAATATTAAGGCCGGCATTTGAAATGCTGGATTTTAATACATTTCTCCCATTTTAGTCTTTTTCATTGACGAAGGACTGGAGTGCTTTCATGTATTTCATATTATAAAACTAGGTAAAAATGCAAGAAGTGTAGCTTTATATTGAAGACAGGGTTAAATGGCAGCCAGCCTGGGTCAATGTCCATTTCTCTAACCTCCTTGCATGTCCTCCATGGTGCATCACCAATATCTTTCAATGGGATTTTAAAGAAGTTAATGACATTGGTTTAATCCTTCTTCAAGCATAGTGGACACTTGCAGAGCTTTTTGATTACTGAAGGTTATAACGGGAGGTTTGGGCTAATTTGATCATGTGTCCATTCAGCATATTTCCAGTCCCATCAAGCCCTTCATAGTTAAGCCCCATTTACACGAGACAAATGTCGAGCAAACGATGTCCGAAATTCATCCCCACATGTACTGGCTCCCATACTGTCACTGAGGAGCAAGCATCGTGGGCTCGCAGTGGAGCAGCAGGAGGAGATTTCTCTCCTCTCTGTCCCCCACCCCTCTCCCTTCCCTTAATACAGGGGCTGTTTACACTGAACGCTCAACCTTTAGGCCGGCTTCACACGAGCGTGACGGGCTCCGCAGCGGAATATTCCGCAGTGAAGCCCGTCACGGCGCCCCCCAGAGACCCCATACTTACCAGTGGAAGATAGCGTGAAGACACTTCCCCGCCCACCGCCGTCGCGTCATGTGACACGCCCACCGCGTCACATGACGCGGCCGGCCGTGTCACGTGACGCGGCGGCGGTAGGCGGGGAAGCGTTTTCACGCTATCTTCCGCTGTGTTACAGCGGGAGATAGCGTGAACGGACGGCTTCCATTGACTGCAATGGAAGCCGTCAGCGCGTACACCCGCGGCAAATAGAGCATGCTGCGGGTGAGGACGGGAGTTTTCACGGTGCGAAATTCCACCGCAGAATTTCGCACCGTGAAAACTCCCGTCCTCACCCGCAGCATGCTCTATTTGCCGCGGGTGTACGCGCTGACGGCTTCCATTGCAGTCAATGGAAGCCGTCCGTTCACGCTTTGAGCTATTGAGCTATTAGGTTCAATAGAACCTAATAGCAGGGGGCAACGCAGCGAATTTTTGCCGCGAATTTACGCGGCGTAAATCCGTTTGTGGGAAGGAGGCCTTAAATTGTATAAAATCCTGAACGATGATCGTTCAGTGTAAACAGCAGACGCTCAGTACTGAACAGCCGCTGTGTTAAGTGAATGGAGAGCGGGGTTGAAATCTCCTCCACCCACCCCAGACCCCTGCTGGCCGCCTTGTCAGAGAGCCAGCGATACTTGCCCCTGTGTGACAGCACAGGAGCGAGTACATGTGGGGGAGAGTGTTAAGTGTTGTTTGCCCAACAGTCATCCCCTGTAAATGGGGCGTTAGACTATAAACAGTATTTTAATTTTCACCAACTGTTTTAGAGGATTCTACACAGTGAGCGTTATGGCCATCTAACAATTTCAATAGTTACTAAACTACGCACCATTGCAGGGAAAGCAGGAATAAAGACTGACTCTCCCCCCCCCCTCCCCCCTTCCCCTCACGTACATAATCAGCTTGTGGGTGCAAAGCCTTCATTCTAAAGAGGTGTTACTACAACTAGTTCAGGAGTTGGATTTTCCTTTTGCAATATAAAAAGGACAATTTTCAGGCTCTGAAGTGTTCCTTGTTAACTAGAAGGGTGTGTTCACACCGGATGGCTTTACTGTGGAATGTCCAGAGCAGATACTCTGAAGGAGATCCACAGCTGAAAGTTTGCATCAAAACCTTCATGATTAGGAGCAGAGTTTGATGCGGTGGATTCTGCAGCATATTCAGTGCTAAAGTTGACACACTGTGGATTTAAAATGTCACTTTCTGCCAAGGGTTTGTGTGGATTTTTGTTGCAATGTGTGGCCGAGATTTTAAAAACCTCATCTACTTCGCTGCTACTGTAAAGGCTGAATGGAAAATCTGTAGCAGATGTGACCTGTGTGAACATGGCCTAAAATTGTCCTTCATTGTCAGTGACTACTTTCCAATAGTGGCCAACAGCAAGTGGGTAAAAGCCTGCAGCCGTTACTGAGCAGCTGACCATATAAAACACAGAGAATAATCCAGTAATCAGGGCATCACCCACTTTGGCAGATGATATTCCATTAGTGCAACAGCATTTCTTTGTCAATCCACATGGGCTTCAGCCACACTGACAATAAGAACACTTCCAAGGCTTGAAAAGTCTTCTAAGTTCTACTGAATGCATTTCTTCCAGGTCAGATGGGGCAGCAGGTGCCAGCATACTAACCCTACGCATATTAGCCTTTTACTCCCCAACTCCACACCATTGGCAACCTGATTGGTTGTTTGGGTTGGCCGATTCACGGCGATTGGTTGTTTGGGTTGGCCGATTCACGGCGATTGGTTGTTTGGGTTGGCCGATTCACGGCGATTGGTTGTTTGGGTTGGCTCGTGTAGAGGTAAGGAGTAAAAGGCTAATATGCTAACCCTACTCACCTTATCTTCCTCTCTCCCAATCTCCCCCACCCCCCAAAGAACGGATTTGGACAAAATTCATTTCTTCTCGTTCATTGGGCACACAGCACCCACCCAATATTCACTTTTTCATGGGCCCTGCTTGTCTTTTAAGAAGCAAACCTCAGTTTTTTCTGAATCTTACATAATACCATTGTTTTCTTTCTTCTATTACAGTCTGTATTATGCAATGTCATGTGTTCATTTGCATTTCTCCTATTGCTTATGTACAAACTGATTTAAGAGGAACACCATAGGTGGTGGGAGGAACTAATTCTTACGCACTTAGTGTCACCTACTAGGGGCAGCAGCCACACCAAGGTCTTGCCGTGTCCCCCAATGACATAGACCAGAAAAAAACAAAACCCAAAAGGTCCAGACTAACCTTTTAGGATACTGGCAGGTTTCCTTTTCGATTGATGTCTTAAGAGGGCCCTATAGCCACTGAGCCATCTCCTCATCACATATGGCAACTTGTGCCCCAACTGTGTCAATGGGACTGCCACTACAGTGTGGTTCTAATCCAATTGTCCATGAGGAAAAGGCGAATTTCATACATAGTTGTGTGTGATGAACATGTGAATATATAAACCCTTGTAAACAAAACAAACAAAAAAAATGATGTTACCCCAAAAATGATTTTTATTTCCAACATGAGTAATTTAGATAGCCCTGCTTGTAAAATGCCACCATAATTCACCATAATTGGTTGTTGTCATGCTTGACCACACTCCCACACCCTCACTAAGGCCTTAGAAGTGATCAGACTAGAACTATCACACCAGGCAGAGTTTAGGGGTAATGGTATTTGTACATTCCCTATTCATGTTTTTATTATCTATAGATTACTAAAAACCAAACTGTTATTAACGTCTTGGAAATGAATGCTGTGATCTGCAGCGTTCCTTGACACTCTCGCCTCAGATCCTGGAAGCCTGTATACTTGTTTCCTAATAATAAAACGTCAAGAAAACACACCCACGAGGCATCAAGAAGTCCAATGTCAAGGCTGCTGCAATTAAACATGTCCTGCTGCGGGCAAGAGAGAAACAGGGAGCAGGAGAATAATTTATGACGTGGAGCTTGATCTTCCCACGCCTTACTGAGGGATAATCAGGACTCCAGAAATTATATGTAACCAAATAATTACGGTGTCCTTCACTGCAGAAGTAAGGTCACCATTGCTTCACACTTGATTAAACTGGTTACTGAAGCAAGGGATAAGCTTTACTACAACAATACCGACACCTGCTTCATTCCATTGCAAAGCAATAAAATGAATGGACTGGAAATGTCACACTAGGTTCACTGTAGGGGTTGGCATTATGTATTTTTAAATGTATTCCATCAAATAGCATAAAAAAGGATGGGATAGACACTTTATATACCATTTAGGGCCTATTCACATTAGCCCTTTAGGTTTCTGTCTAGCTGTTCTGTTATGGGAGCAGCTAAATAGAAAAAACAAAAGTTTTCAGCTTGCTGGCAAAAGCAAAAAAGGAGAAAAAAAAATAAAAATTCTGCAATCCGTTTTGGTTCTATTTTCTGAACTGGAAACACAAAGCGCAGGAGCCCACACTTTTGCTTCAATAAAAAAAAACAAAAAAAACCACTAGTGTGATATTCCTGGAGGTGGGATTTATGAATCCCGTAACCAGGAAGTGATCTTCTGTGGGTGGCCGAGGACTGCAAGAAGCACGCCAGGGATCTAGAGAGCAACGGGAAGGAACTGGACCAAACCTGCTAGGTAATGTTTTCTTTTTTGTTTTCTTCCTTATGTAATGCAGCTAGGACTTATATTTCAAGCCTCCACAAAAATCCCGAAAAATCAGCGTAGATCTTATTTTTGGGGAAACAGGGTATTACAGGCAAAGTTCTTATTCACTTCAGTGGGAATTTTGCCTGCAATACCAAGTCTGGCCACTGTAGTGGGAACTGAGCTGTCTTCTGTATAAATCAGCTTCGAACCACAGAAGCATCGGGTGGGTCAACTGCTAATTGGCTAGAGTCTGCCTTCGGGAACCTCCAACAATCTAAGGGCTATTTCATATGACCGTATATCGGCTCGGTTTTCACGCCGAGCCGATATACGGTAGAAATAGGAAAGTCCCGCAGCACACCTAACACATACACTTCAGTGCAGAGGTTCCAGTCTGTATATGCCAAGCCACCTGTGGGGTCATGAACCAAACCCCAAATAAATGCAATGGTATTCAAGGAGGCAGCAGCATCAACGGTGTAGAGATTATAAAAAAAAAAGGGTTTTATTGCTCCATAAAATGGCGACGTTTCGACTTAATCTAAGTCTTTTTCGAGCCGATATACGGTGTCCTTGCCTGCAGGGGGGGGGGGGGGGGGGGGGAGGATGGAAGAGCCAGGAGCAGGAACTGAGCTCCCGCCCCCTCTCCACTATTTGCAATAGAAGTGGGCGAGATGGGAGCGGAGCCAAGTAACTGCACTTAGCTCCGCCCCGCCCATTGCAAATAGTGGCAAGGGGCGGGAGCTCAGTTCCTGCTCCTTCCATCCTCCCCCCACTGCAGACAAGGACACCGTATATCGGCTCGGCGTGAAAACCGAGCCGATATACGGTCGTCTAAATAAGCCCTAATTTTGATAGGCCATCCTGAGGCTAGACCATCAATAATTTACAACTTGGAGAACTCCCTTAATGCTTTGACTGCAAAGGATATAGGCATCCTTTTAAAATCTAGAATCTTAGCTTTAAACTTACATTACACCAGCTTTTCCCTTAGCAGCCTTCATCTCTAATTTTCAGTTAGCTGTTGGAATGTCTATGCGAGCAGCTCTCTATACTCTGCCCCCTCTCCTCTCCGCAGAGGTCAATGGGCAGCAGGAGTAATCACCTTCTTCCCCTTCCATCTTGCCATCTCTGTTACTATAGATGGCATCACTTGATAACAGGTAGTAGACAATAAGTAAGGGGAAGGACTTTAGAGGGCTTTTTCATTACAAACAAGTAATTTTAGGTAAAAATGCGATTTTCACTTTTGCTAGTTCTCATATTAAAAAAAGATGTCGCAAAGTGCAGTGACCATTTAACGTTACCAGAGCACTATACAAAATACATGGAAAAAAATGGATTAAAAACCAAAAAAAAAAACAACACAGACACATGAGACATGTAAAACCATGAAATATTTATCTTTTTGGCAGACTGGTAATGTCTAAAGGGGAAAAATACACTTAAAAGGGATATTCCCATTTCATAGCGACAAGATATGCCATAAATGTCTACAAGATGTGAGTCATAACTTACAAAAAAACTGGCCCTCTGACCTAATCTTGGCTCACCTCAGCTAGCTAGCTGGAGTCACCCTTTCCCATTCACTTCTATGTGAGTTACAGGAACAGTCTAGAACAGGCATTTTAGCTGTTTCCATAATCCCAGCCACCATGATTAAGAAAGGAATACCCCTTTTGCAAAAATTACTAAGTAATAAGACTTGAGCAGAACTTCCATTGAAACTCGTTCATGACGTCAATGCCGATTATTCAGAATCAGAACCTGGGAGGAGAATAGAAGAAATGTGGTTACAAAATTAATTGCTGGGTACGCTGTAATATATGTTGCACCCAGGGGTGTAGTTATAGGGGGCGTATAAGTGACAGTTGCAGCCAGCTTTGGTGCCTGATCAGATACAAAGTCTATCTCCTTTACTGGTGTATATTATAAATGATACATGGAAGGTGGTAGGCCTCATTATATATTTTGTATCAGGGCTCATCAGCTTCAATGTACTCCTCTAGCTGCACTTTAGTCTAAGTAAAGAGGCCACAGCAGCTTCTCAGACTAAACATGCACACTAATGCACAATGTACATCAGGTAGTCAGAGACATTATGTGCTGCTGTGATTGGCTGGTGCTGGTCATGTGGGCAGCAACGATTAATCAAAGCAGGTGTAGTGTCTTAAACTAATACTGCACACTAATGCACAATGTGCTTTGGGTAGTCAGAGAAGCCATGTGGCCATCTTTGTTTGTACAGGCCGGAGGGACCAGAATCTGGTAAACTGCTGGAGAATAATTGGCAATACCTGTAATGTGTCATTTTAAAACAGTCCATTAACTTGTTCTGTTACAGGATCCAGATCGATGTCATAGAAGCAGGGTCTGGTTGGCAGGCCAGGCATTGTGCTCATCTATAGAAAACAAGTGCTATGTCAGTATGGTTCAATATTCATAAAAAAATAAAATAAAAAAGACAAAGGCTGCCAGTAACCCCCAATGAGTCTTTCCCATGAAAAAAGTTTGAGGTTTAATTTCATATAAAACTGAAGTTTCATATACAATAAATCTTATTTATATACCACCAACTTATTCCGCAGTGCTTTCAGATACATTATTTATTTACCCCCCCCCCCCCCCCCCATCAAACTGGATACTCATCTTACCGGCCTCAGAAGGATGGAAGGCTGAGTCAACCTTGAGCCGGCTACCTGAACTCACAACCTTCAGGTCATGAGCGAGAGCTTAGGACTGCATTTCTGCTGCCTCAACACTCTGCGCCGAATATACCATTTTACTATACTAGGAGATTAGGATATTGCATTCTAAGCACCTATTCTGTGAATCCCTCCTTTTACGAGCAGCAGGGGATTGAAAGTCCTAATGGCTGCTCACTTGGCACCCCATAGAGATTACAGGGAGTGATTTTCCCTGATGGTGTAGAGAGCGATTTGGGTCATAGACATTAGATTGCTCACAATACATTTTCCCATTTCTGAAAGTGTCTCCAACGGTAAGACTACTTAAAGGGGTTGTGTGGTAAAGTTAAAAAAAAAATAAAGTATGTATGTATGTATGTATGTATGTATGTATGTATGTATGTATGTATGTATGTATGTATGTATGTATGTATGTATATATATATATATATATATATATATATATATATATATATATATATATATATATATATATATATATATATATAATTTTAAGAACTGGGCATGAGTTAAAAGAACAAAATAAAGCATACTCGGTAGTAGTCACCTGTCTTTCAGCGGTACAGCATGGGGCAACAGGTGCCGTTAGTTGGGCTCCAGGGAGGTGGCGTAGACAGGCAAACTTTATTTTGTTATTTTTTACTCCTGCTCAGCCCTTAATTTTTATTTTAAAAACACAGAACCCCCTTAAAGTAGGTTGTCCATGAGAATGTATTATAACCCATCTAAAAAGACATTGCTGGAAAAATCGTAGAGGAACTTCTGAGGGGTTTTTACATCTCCCCCGTACAAAAAAAAATAAAAAACGTATGCAATACAATATCTGTACCGCCAAGTGGTATAACTAAATATAATTTTATTTATTTTGACATAAAGACAAGTCCCAACACAACTACTTCAACAAATTATGGCTCTTGTAATGCGATGATGAGAATCACTTAGTGACAAGCCTTTTTTTGCCTTAAGGACTAAGAGGTTAAACTGGTTGCCTATGGTTACAAAAGATGGCGTTCTATGTCTGGTATAGCAGCTCATGACTGTGAATGCGGCTGACAGCCAGGTTTATGATACTAAGTATAATGGGCTATTTATAAATTTGGCGAAAACCTAAGCAACAGACATCTTAAGATGTCTCCTACCAAGAGTGAGAACATAGAAGTAATTAACAGGAAAGCAGATCCTTAAAACTGGTGATCTCATCCTATTTTATGTGTGAATCACTGGCTTTGGATGGCAAACTAACATGGTGAGAAATAATATACATAACTAATAATTGGCACCATTTTTCACATAAACTCTGTATATTTAAAGTATGGCCAAAAGACACTGGCTGGTGAGGGTTAAATTTACTGGATGGTTAAAAACAGATAGTGTACTACGAAACTATAAGGCCGCTCACACATGCACTTGTAAAAACGCTGCGTTTTTTACAGCTGCGCTGACATGCGTTTTTGACGGCGTTTGACCGAGTTTTCAGCCTAGTTCTAAAAACGCTGATCATGCCAGAGCTGAAAAAAAAAAAATGTAGTCAAAGACAAGGTAACCACATTGTACCGCGTTTTCAACAGAGCTGAAAACGCACCCCATTCATTTCAATAGGCAAAGCATTGAGTTTTTTAAAATGCAGAAACACATGAAAATAGGACAGCACTCGAAAAATGCAGCATTAAAAACGTTGCGTTTTAGCACACGTCTGAGAAACCCCATTAAAATCAATGGTAGTGACTGACAGCGTTTAGCGCTGCGCTGAAAACGCAGCATTAAACATTGGAAAAAACGCATGTGACTGGTATAAAGGGGCATTTTTCCAAATCAAAAGGTCCCGAAGTTTTAAAATTTTACAGTTTTTCATATAAAAATTTGTATAAAATGTTAAGCAACTGTAGATACAACTGCTACAGCCTGTATTATTTTCCAAAGCCGCATTCACAGTTCTGCTAGCCTCAGAGCTGAAATCCCCAAGCATTTCTTTCTGATTCAATGCGAGAACAGAGATTAATCTGGCAAGCGTTCTCTTTACATCCAGCACTCTACGATCACCTGAATTACGGAACTGGAAGGCTCAATAATCTGATATAGGAATAACTATATAGGAGCCGAGATACGCTGTTAGAGGCACATCTGACAACAAGATTGTTGACAGTTTCCGATAACAGTCAGCAGAGATCTAGCTTTAAACCATAGAGACCAACTCAAAATTAGTGCTCAAATACACACATATATATATATATATATATATATATATATATATATATATATATATATATATATATATATATATATATATATATATATATATATATATATATATATATATATATATACACACACACACACACATACACACACATACACACACACACACACACACTTTTACATATTTCTTACCGTTCCAACCAATGGGTACAGGAATCCAGCCCCAACACTGGCCCTTATGTCACGGATAGGCAGGATGAAGCCTTTTGGTGCACCTTTCAGCTCTGGGTTATGAGACAACGACAGATGGGTCTTTGCCATGCATATTGGCAGATTTGCAAATCCCTGTATAAAAGGAGTAAAGAAAGCAAATCTAAAACTTCCCATTTTTCTCCTATGAGATATTTGGTCAGCCACAATGGAGTTGTCCTGGCAACAGCCGAGCCTCTGATAAACACGTATAAAGCTTAGATGAATAAATGACTCAGTAGTTCCTCTACATCCAGTGTTACTTTCAGCTAATTATCTAATAACTAACAAAGACACATTATGATGCTATTACACAAGCACTACTGGTCTTTGTTAAAGCTCCTGATTAAAGGCCCATTTATATGGAGTGAAGATCGCTCAAAGGACAGTTTGAGTGACAGCTTTGAGCGATCATTTTGCATAAACTATTAAGTAGCTACTCAGCTACTTAATAGCTATTTAGTGTGCAACTGAACCAGTCGATGAAAGCAGTTAATAGCTCAAGGGCTCTTATCTGCATTCAGATCCTTTGTTCTCCACGGGGAAACAATGCTACCAGCACTACCCATGGAGAACTGCTGATAAGACTGCACAATAATTTTTAGATTGGCCTGATTTTAAGGATCAGCTAGCAGTGCACGAAAAAAGCACGATGGTCGTGCATTTAGATGCAGCGATGATTGCTGAAACAATCGCTTTTTAGCAATTTTTGAGCGATCCTGGCTCCATGTAAATGGGACTTTGCTGTTAATTGCAGGAGGTTTCTACACATGCAGCTGATATTCTATCCAATGTTGATGAGCAATGGCAGTATTACCGGCAAGATAGTCAGCCACTGGCCGACACAGGTCACTGGAGTTTCAGACGCATGCTGTTACCACAGTGTGAAAACTCGGCCTCATTGACTATACCATTTAAATCAGTGGGCAAGCTAATCATTGATCAGGAATGTTAAAAAGATTAAACTTCTTCATATGGTTTCCACTGATACTGCAGGGAAACTTAAAAAGGGGTTGCCCTGGGGTTGTTCTACAGTTTGTAAAAGTGCATCCAAATTTGTTAAAATAAAAGTAGGAGCTACCATGTTACCCCAAAAATAAGACCCCATCATATTAATTTTTGCCCCAAAAGAGGCGCTGGGTTTTATTTTCGGGGGAAATCTTATATACTTATCTAGTAGGCTCGGTCCAGGTCCCTCCCCCTTCTCCCCAGAGCTCCGACACGCTGAGGGTGGCATCGATTGGCCAATTCATAAATCCTGCCTCCTTAACACGATTGCTGTGATTGGTTCTTCAACCACTGCTCAACTAATCACAGCCATCGCATTGGTTCATCACGCGCTGCACTGAGCAGTGCTTGAAAACCAGCAGAGCCATCGCTTCCTGGAGGTGGGATTTATGAATCCCGTAACCAGGAAGTGATCTTCTGTGGGTGAACGAGGACTGCAGGATGCACAGAGGAACTCCGGAGAGCAGTGGGAGGACCCAGTCCAAGAATGCTAGGTAATGTATTCCTTTTTTTATGCACTGCAGCTAGGGCTTTTATTTCAAGCCTCCCCCCCAAAAAAACAGGGTAGGGCTTTATTTCAGAGCAGGTCTTATTTTTGGGGAAACAAGGTACTTACCTGTCTTCTTCCCTGGTAATCCAGTACTGCAGCCCTGTGGGCATCCCAGTCTTTATTTTGAAATGGCTACCATCTGACCTCTACAACCAATCTGAAGCCAAAGCGGTCTGGTGCCGTTCACCTGGTACCACCACTCAGATGCTGGGAGCTATGAAGCCAGGAGAAAAGCACCTGCAGCAGTCAGTCAGTAGCTGTTCCAAAACAAAGATCTAGAGGATTGTAACGCTGCAGCACTGTTTTGCTGAGGGAGAGGACCGGAAATCCCTTTTTATTTTTTAACAGATTTAAGTACATTTTTAAGAAAATTGTATAACACCCAGACAACACACTTAAAGGGGTTGCCCTGTCACTTGCAAAATAACAGATATACTTACCTCTCCATGGACGCTGCAGTCCCGGAGATTCCTATGACAGATGTCACAAAAAAATCAGTTGACTGCTGCAGCCAATGAGAGGCTGCAGTGTCATCATCTATTCTCCTGGCATTGGTGTTCACATCCAGAGCGTCATAACACCAAAAGTATAAGAATGCAACACTGCAGCCTCTCATTAGCAGCAGTGTCCCTTCAGTTCTTGGGACATCACTTTTCACAATAAACTCTGGGATCACAGCATCTCCTGGGCAATGGATTCCTGGAGATCCTTCTACTCGGTTTCCCCGAAAATAAGACCCACCCAGTAAATAAGCCCTAGCCAAATTTTCCTGGAAGCTTGAAATAGAAGCCCTACCCCAAAAATAAAACCCCAATTACACTACATAAAAAATAAAAAATAAAAAAAAAATTACCTAGCAGGCACAGTTAAAGTCCCTCCCCGCTGCTCTCTAGAGGTTCGATGTCTGAGATTGGTTCTGCGACCGTTGCTCAGCCAATTAATGCAGAGCTGGACAAACCAATCTCAGACATCTAGAGGTTCAGCGCAGTTCCCGCAGTCTTCAGCTGTTCGTACATCACTTCCTAGTTATGGGATTCATAAATCCCACCTCCAGGAAGCGATGTCTGAGATTGGTTTATCCAGCTCTGCATTAATTGGCTGAGCAACGGTCGCAGAACCAATCTCAGAGATCGAATTTGTTTATCCAGCGCTGCATCCATTGGCTGAGCAGTGGTCGAAGAACCAAATCACAGTCATCACTTCCTAGAGGCAGGATTTATGAATCCCGTAACCAGGAAGTGATGATGCATGAGCGGCCGAGGACTGCGGGACGCCCGTCGGAGCTGTGGAAAGCAGCGGGAGGGATCTGGACTGAGCCTGCAAAGTATAATAAGACCTCCCCCAAAAATAACACCTAGTGCCTCTTTTGGGGGCAAAAAAACAATATAAGACAGTGTCTTGTTTTCGGGGGAAACACAGTACGTGCTTGTTTTTATACACAACCTAAAAATATCAGCGTGTCTCTTCCATTCTGTGAGCATTATCTTGAATTTTACTAAAAGTGGTAATGTTCCTGGCTAGCCGTAATTATCTCTTGGACAGTGCCTCTAGTGAGTGCTATTCCAAAAGAGAACCACTATATTTTATAAAGACATAATCCTGAGATCACATCTCTATATAGTTACGCATATTAGCAGCTCTCCAGTGATTAAAAGAGCTTTCATTTCATAACGATGTATTGGGCAATATCCATAAACCAAGTGCTGCATTAACTCACCTGCTTAGTGTAGAGCTCAGCCTTTTTCTGAGCCTCGGGGAGCAGTTCTATGTCATCGGCACCATATATCTTCTGGGCAATTATCCTGATCTTATCAGCAATAGGCAACTAGGCAGAAAAAAGGGAACAGTGAGAACAGTCCATCTAATTCCACCTAAAGCAGTAAGAATACTATATGGTCAGGGCTGAGCCATACCTCCACATCATAAAGGAACTTAAATTTGCTCTGAGCCAGAGATGCATTCTGGACCGCCCGGCCCAGATCTACCGCTCCTTTTCCACCTTCTGCCCAGTGAGTGCATTTCACAGCATCAAAAGCCCCAGCATCCTTAGCCAGGCGACAAACGAGGTCCAGTTCAGCTTGCGTGTCTGTTCTAGAGGCAAAAACGTAATACAATTCCCCCGTTATCCAGACATGATATTCACTATACACAACAATTACAGCTCCCAAGACTATTACATAAGTATAAAGTAAATATTAGAGCACATGGACATCATAGATGTGATGCTCCACCCCAAATGGGAGGGGCTACTCCCACACCTGAATCCCCCCACCCCCCGGAAAAAAAAAAAAAGCAGTTGGTACTCTGGCAAACGAAGTCACTTCAGGGACTGCCATTTATTTAGGCTCTATAATACTACATTTTTCCTGTACCAGCTGCTACAAAGGTAAATAAGCAGATGATGGCAATGTTCCCAGCAAAAACAGCTGGTTGCTGGGGTTCTCAGGAGCTGCGCTCATAATGAAGAAGTTGCCTGTGATCAGACAAGCCCTTTATTACTATATAACAAACTAATCAAAGCCCAATTTTAATCCCCAGCTTAAAAAGCACAATAGAAAGCTTAAACTAATGGTCCTTACTTGAAAGCGTTAACAGCAATAACCACAGGTACGCCAAACATGGTGGCATTCTCAATCTGTTTATTTAGATTACTGCAGCCTTTTTCCAGCAGCTCCAAGTTCTAAAGGAGAAAAAAAATCCAAATTACAACACCAATTACACTGGGTATTTAACACTATTTTTGTGTTACCCAGGTCATATCTAACTATTAAAGGGGTTGTCCCGAGGCAAAACATCAAAATTTTAAATTAGCCCATTCCCCCTGTCACCATCATAAAATTCTTCTCCCAAGATGGCCGCCGGTCTTTTCCCAGGGATGCACTGCGGTTTTCTCCCATGGTGCACCGCGGGTCTTCTCCCATGGTGCACCATGGGCTCTGTGCGTTCCATTGCCGATTCCAGCCTCCTGATTGATCCAGCCACGTGACGGGGCGGAGCTACGCGATGACGCGTAGAAGGGGGCGGAGCCAGAACGCCACTCGTGCCCGGACGCATATTAGCAGTTTACGCTTAGGTTAAGCAGCGCTGCTGATTAGAGCCACCTGATTGGCTCTTTGGCACATGACTACACAGCGTGCATGCGCATTGCCTTCAGCAGCCGTGCACTACACACTACAGTTAAGCAGACGTACACTACACTTAAGCAGCACGGGGTTAGGGTTTAGGGTTAGGTGTAGGGTTAGTTTTAGTGTTTAGGGTTAGGGTTAGGTAATCCTAACCCTAAACCTAACCCCGTGCTGCTTAAGTGTAGTGTGTAGTGCACGTCTGCTTAACTGTAGTGTGTAGTGCACGGCTGCTGAAGGCAATGCGCATGCACGCTGTGTAGTCACCTAAGCGTAAACTGCTAATATGCTGCCCGGACTGACCAGAAGAGAGAAGACCCTTCTGCGCAAGCACGTCTAATCGGGCTATTAGACGCTGAAATTAGATGGAGCCATGGAGACGGGGACGCTAGCAACGAAGTGGGTAAGTGAATAACTTCTATATGGCTCATATTTAATGCACGATGTACATTACAAAGTGCATTAATATGGCCATACAGAAGTGTATAACCCCACTTGCTTTCGTGAGACAACCCCTTTAATGTGCTTTTTAGAGTCATAATTTTGGTTTTGTACCAAATTAGCAGGTATTTTAGATAGCTCTATATTCTATGCACCATATCACTACACGCATGGCTCCCAATGGTGGCAGATTGAAACACACGTCATTGCGCACAGTACATGCATCTGTTTTTGCAAGTCTGGGGCTGCCTTGAAATCTAAAGTACGGACTCAGCAAACTTTAACATGACAGCACGTTTTAATTTTCTATGCCATAATTTTTTTTACCCATTCACTTGCTTTACAATCGATTTAGTTGTGTTAAGAGAACACTAGCTTTTAATTACTTAAGATAACTTTCTTCAACAAGTTATCAGAGACAAGCTAAACTCTAGTACATAAGTATACTTTTTGTTATATGCAGGAGACAATCAGAAGTATCTGCATAAAGCTCCATTTACACAGAATGAATGTCGGGCAAACTATGCCCGACACTTGTCCCTGTGTTTCCTCGCTCCCGTGCTCCTGCATGGGAGCTAGCAGAGCTGTCACGTTCATGGAGCGGCCAGCAGGGGGGCGGGGCAGTGCAGGAGATTTCTCTCCTCTCACTCCCCCGCCCCCTCTTCACTACTAAATGGCTGCTATTTAAACTGAGCGAGGAGTGAGAGGAGAGAAAGCTTTCCAATTTACATTGCTTTTCAACTTGTCGCGTCTTCAAGGTGTCTTACTTGCTGTCACTGAATTGAAACATTATTTATGATCAAAAGTTACAAACTAGTCCTAAGGATCAACTAGGCGGTTAAGCCGGCTGAACTAGATGGACATGGTCTTCATTCGGCCTTACATACTATGTTACTATGTTCGTACTAGTGACATTATTGATGCTATAGCCAGGGGCACCTGAATGCCCACAATAATGTAGCTCCAGCAGAGCCAGGTTTCATCATACAGCAGCACAATATAATAGGTGTGAAGGGTAGGTGCCAAATTTTCCAGGTGCTGCAAAACTGTATAATCTTCGACCATTAGCAGTAAGCTATAAATGCAGACTACGGCTCAGTCTGTTACGCGTGCAGAGCAAATGTCTGCTTATTGCAAGGTTGCTGTGCTATCACAGGCAGCTGTCAGGGAAGGACAATGATGAGAAAATCATCAAGGCAGCTATTTCACTGCTTGTGTGGGAGTAGAAATGATGCCTATAAGACTGTGCCCTCGACGTCATTCTGCCTAATCACAGCCACGTTACCAGGAATTACAGCACAGTTTTATATAAAGATGTGAAGTAAGACAAGATTTTTTTACCTCCCATACAATCGCTCTCTAGGCTCATTTACTGGGGAATGAAGACCGTGGGTATAGCTACTGTCATTAGGTGGCAGACACTAAGCAGAAAGTATTCGCTCCTCTTACTAGCACCAAGCTAAAAAGGTTTGTATGCAAGCAGTAGGGTATTAAAAGAAAAAAAAAAGTCAATATAGAAGAATTTTAAGAACTATTAAAACCATAACTCAGCGTAGCACTAGGTGCAACTGCAAAGAGAACGCTCCATCAGGGAGGAATATATGTGAAAGTACTGGGTGGGTATGTTGTACCACAGACTGGGTGGGTACTGTGTTCCCCAATGAACGAGACCAGAAGGATTTTACGGTAAGTACAAAAACCTTTTTTTCTCGTCCGTATCATCAGGGGACATAGCTGAAGACCATGGGATGTTCCCAAGCAGTCCCTCGGGGCCAGGATAAGTATAAAAGGACGCATGCGGTCAGTTTATAGCAGTCTGTAAAACTCTTCGCCCAAGGGAAGAGTCTTCGAATGCAATAGTATGCGCCCTATAAAACTTTGAAAAGGTGTATAAAGAGGTCCATGTAGCGGCCTTACACGCTTGAACAGCAGGAAGCACCATTGTGTACCGCACACGAGGCACCTACTGTTCGAGTAGAATGCGCTGTAGCACGGAAGGGAGGAATAGGTCCGTAAGGCTTGCATTAGATTCGGTTTGCGAACAGCGCGTTTTCTCCGATGAACTACGGAGGGGCAAAATTTAGGCAGGACAATGTATTCATTGGGGTGGAATACTGACAACACTTTAGGTAGGAAGGAGGGGACAGGAAACAGGACCACCTTGCCATGCTGAAAGGCAGAAAATGGAGGTTTGGACGACAAGGTTGTGAACTCGAAAACCTGGCCGAGTTCACTGCCAAAACTGGAATGTTTTGTTTCAAAACTGCACGCGGTCACGATTTTTAATTTTATCGTGACTGCACATCGATTGCTACATGTGGTTTCACCTTCATATAGGCAGCTGGAAGCAATTACTATGCCATCAAGTAAGTAGAAGTGTTCAGTGTGTGGGATGCATTGTATATGAAAGCCCCCCCTCCCCTCCTTATGCCATTAGAATAGAATGGCTGGCACTTGTCATTCCCTCGGTGGGCCCGTTAAAAAGTATTAAAATGGTTCTTATTTATTAAAATACAAAATTGTAACGTTTGAGACCCTGATATGATTATCTTAACTTACCTTCCCGTTCTGATAAGTGGTGTTCAGGAATATTAGTATGAATGTTAAGCTGGGAGCAGTGCTCATAGCAGAATGATTAGTACTTGACTCAGGTGCAGAAAATTGATGTGAATAAAGCTAGTTTCAGGGCAAACAAAGCAGCAGTAGGAAAGCGCTTCAGCGTGAAACACAAGCAAATGACTGAATCTCTCGCTGGTCTATTTATAGGGCAGCAATAGAAAAAACCCTGCTACTTCTAGGCTCACCTCTTGTGTATACTCCTTGGGGAGAGGGACTCCTGCAGTAACCTGGAAGAAAGAACAAAAGCACCTCTAAAATAACATGCACTTCCAAATATACCTGGTATGCACATCGTGATGGTTAGTTGGTTTGTGTCCTGTGTAAGGGTCCTTTTACATGGAAACCAAAAAAGAGAAGAGAAGGGGGAGCGACCCCTATTAGGGATGTGATTAGAGATGAGCGAGTATACTCGCTAAGGCACATTACTCGAGTGAGTAGCGCCTTAGCCGAGTATCTCCCCGCTCGTCTCTAAAGATTCAGGGGCCGGCGGGGGAGAGCGGAGGGGAGATCTCTCTCTCCCTCTCTCCCCCCCCCCCCCCTTCCCGCAACTCACCTGACACCGGCCCCCCAATCTTTAGAGACGAGCGGGGAGATACTCGGCTAAGGCACTAATTGTCCGAGTAATGTGCCTAAGCGAGTATACTCGCTCATCTCTAGATGTGATCCTAATAATCAGAATCGTTTTTTGTAGAATAGTAAGTAGGGTGCCGCCAGTCTCCTTTTTACAATGAATCACTTTTACATGGAACGCCTCTTGGGTGCTTCTGTGCCTGACAATCATCCCAGCGATGATAGTCAGTAAATTTAAGCTAGTACAGATAGTCCCCTAGTTACAAACAGGTTCCATTCCAGGAAGCAGTTCATAGGTGCATTTGTTCGTATGTCTCAACAAACCCGGAGATCGCAGGTGGATCCCGCTCCATAAAGCGCTGGGTGCAGGCTGTTTCTTACAGCAGATAACCAGCCGCATCAGCTCCAACGAGCCATGCCGCTGCGCTCACTGGTGCTGTTAATGCTGCTGTCAGAACTGATGGAGGCATTTAAAGAGTTAAAGGGGTTGTCCCGCGAAAGCAAGTGGGGTTAAACACTTCTGTATGGCCATATTAATGCACTTTGTAATATACATCGTGCATTAAATATTGGCCATACAGAAGTTATATACTTACACCCTCCGGTGTTGGTGTCCCCGTCTCCATGGCACCGACCGAAGCCTTCTTCCGCCTGGATTAGACGCGCTTGCGCAGTCTGCTTCTTCTGTCCCGCTGAAGGGGCCGCTCCGCGAGCACGCCGGAGCGGGACAGAAGAGGGCAGACTGCGCAAGCGCATCTAATCCAGGCAGAAGAAGGCTTCGGTTGGCGCCATGGAGACGGGGACGCCAACACCGGAGGGGGTAAGTATATAACTTCTGTATGGCCAATATTTAATGCACGATGTATATTACAAAGTGCATTAATATGGCCATACAGAAGTGCTTAACCCCACTTGCTTTTGCGGGACAACCCCTTTAACCATTCTGATGAGCACCTCGGCTTGTCAGAGCTGTTGCGTCCGGGTGTTAGCTATAAAAAAACAACAAACAAAAAACACCCGATAGTCGGGGGGTCCTGTACAGCCTCCCGCGATAAGATCTGAAAGGCCCCAGGGCTGCCTATGCAGAGTACCTGTGAAGCCGTGCGATAGAATGCCCATCTGATCACTGCACAGTATGAGGTAATGCTATAGCATCATACTGCAGGACAGGCTTGTTCGTATCTAGTGAAGTTCATAACTCGAACATTCGCAAGTAGAGGAGTACCCGTACACGCATTTTTATGACTACAGATAAATTCTGTGTACTGTCATCCTTCAATAATCTACTGTAGCTTCCATAGTTTCCTGTTCATATAATAACAATCAGCCAAAGCAAAATAGAGCATGCTGCCATTTTCCCTCCGCTCGTGGAATACAAATTCGTATCCATAAAGAAAGCAAAAAGGCAAATTTGCTGCTTTGCAATGCAAGCATTTTGCTGCAGTTCCTCCGCATGCATTCAACAATTGGAATGTATGAAGTTGGCCTAAACGTACACACTCTTTATGAAATCAAAGCCTTTTACAGAAGTATAGTACTCACCATTGGACCTCCCCCATGCATCTTCAGTGCCCGCACTGTAGCTACCAAAACCACCACATGGGGGCGCAAACCAGAATATCTGCATTTGATATCGAAAAATTTTTCCATTCCAATATCAGCTCCAAAGCCGGCCTCAGTCACTGCAAGATAATGATATAAGCAAGATTATGACAGCAAAAAAAAAAAAAAAGAAGATAAAAATTTCCACAAATGGGATATTCACCAACAAATCCTTCTGGTCCAACCAATTTTAGTGCAATTTTATCAGCCAAAATAGAGGAGTTTCCATGTGCAATATTGGCAAAAGGTCCAGCATGAACAAACACCGGATTTCCCTGTTAAATATTAAATCATTTTTAGTTACAGACCCAGAGAAGAGGTAATCACCCTGAACAATTGGATAGTGCTTACCTCCAATGTCTGCATCAGATTGGGTTTTACTGCATCTTTCATCAAGACGGCCAGAGCACCACTTACTCCCTGTGAAGATGGGGTTCAAGGGTCATTTGTGTCTCCAAAGTATGAACCTCTTTATGGTTTACAGTACAAATCCCTCGCACTGGATTAGGGATCGATCTCCTCCCCTTCCTAAATGTCTTACCAAGTCTTCTGTGCTGATGGGAGCTCCTTGTTTGCTAGAAGCCACCACCATTTTACCCAACCGTATCCTCATGTCATTCAGACCATCGGTGAGCGCCAAGACAGCCATGATTTCACTTGCAACAGAGATGTCAAACTGTGCCTACACCACAGAGAAATAAATACAGGACAGGCTTATAACCAAATGTATGGGTTGTCCCATCTACAGACTAGAAGAGGAAAGGGGCAGCATATGTTGTACCAATGTTTGGGTAGAGGTAGCAGACGGTGAAGAATTTCCTTTTACTTATATAGCACTGTAAAATATCACTTGCAACAGTCCCCATCTTCATGGGGATCCTAATCTAATTTCCGTTCTCAGACACATGCATATAGAATGCTTTAGGAGAGTGAAGTGAAAACTGCATAGACACAGGGAGAACCTTACAAACTCCATACAGAAGTTGTGGACCTTCCAACTGCAGGACAACAGTGCAACTACTGAATCACCATGCTGCCCAACAACAATGGCTCCCCAAGCTGCACTGCCCAAACACAGGACCCTCAACACATGCATGTTACAGTCCCATCTTCATGACTTTTAAAGTAAATTACCGTCCTTGTGAAGCCCTTCTCTGTTGGAGACTGGCCGATGGTCATCTTCCGAAGGAATCGATCATTTGTGTCCATTACTAGATAAAAAGAAAAAAAGCAGGAGTGTTACACAATTCTGTGTCCTTGGCAGGTCTTTCTTTTTACATAAGGATGAGAAGTTTACATAGGAATATCTTATTGCGACTGCTTGTTTGCAGTGAATGTAGGCGGGCGGGCTGAAGATTGCCATTATGTAATCTAGTACACCTCACAGAATGTTCGCCTCGATTAGGCTAAGCAAATTTATTAAGACCAGCATTTCAAATGCCAGTCTTAGGCTGGGTTCACACGGGCCGGATTCCCGCCGGAAATCTCGCGGTTTGGTCGTAGCAAAAAACCGCAAGATTTCCGCCGGGAGAAGCGCCGCGGAAAAACCCGCGGCGGCTTTGAAGCGGTCCGGCCGCTCGCTCTTCCGCTGCGGACGATGGTCCCATAGAGGAGAGCGCGGCCGCAGCGGAAAGAAAAAAGAATGGACATGCTGCTGTCGGCAAAGCCGCGCCGCGGTTCCGGCCGGTTTAACCGCAGCGGATTGGCTGCCCCGTGTGGACGAGATTTCTGAGAAATCTCGTCCACATGGCTGGCTAATCCCGAGATTAGCGGCCGCAAATCCGCCCTGTGTGAACCCAGCCTTAATATTTCAGCCGACACACGGCTGTTCATGTATTAGGCGCTGCTCATGACCTACTCAGAAATGTATGCCAGGTCCAATATGGTGTTCATTTCTGGTATAGTTTATACCAGTTTCTGGCATAGATGTGTTGGTCCAAGACGGCCATGCACCTCACAAAATCCAAGCACCTTTTTAAATAGATGCTATAAAAAAAGGCATCTGTTTAATCCAGAAGCATCATAAGAAACATCTAACATACATTTACTGGATGCCACAGAGCGTCATTTGTCACCCAAAGGCTATACAGAAAATAAATTTGCATTGTTTTTCATTTTTTGCGGTACATTGATGTACACGGGCAAGATGGAAGCCAAGCGTATGCAAGCTGTGCCTGAGATTGCCCATGTGCTGAGTGGTGGGGCAGTGGACACTATGTTCTACTCTCATCTGTGATATGGATCAGAATAGGACTCATGTAAATTGCCTAATTGGTCCATACACTGTCCGTGAAACGCACAAACCGCAAACAGACGAGATATACACCCATCTGAATGAACCCCTATAGACACGTTCAGCGTGTACATTTAGAGCTTTCCCTGTGTACACACTAAACCCAAATAAAAAGCTGCAATGTAAACTCAGCCTTAAGCTTATATGTGACGCCATAAGGTCTTTATGTCAAATATACAGTAAAAGGTCATTATTTCAGCCCCAGATGGTTTGGAACAATCCTGATCATCTGTTTTTTCCCCTCTACATGCCAAACAGTCTCATTCCAGATTAGCAGGTAATTTGCTTCATCATCCAAGAATAGTTGATTCTTCTGGGCATCGGGTCCTCCGTATATACGCCTCCGTATGCGCAGTATTCCATAGCATGCGGCATCAGAGTGGAGTAAGATGGCCTATATGACTGTGGCCCTGCCGCTATGGACTACCCACTTATATCTTTCCATAGACACTAGAGTTGAGCGAACGTCCTCTGTTAAGCTTGATGCTCGTTCGATTATATATATTATAGCGTAATCGATTGTGCTTGTTACTCGAACGAGCATCACGCCGTGTTCGACCCCGCCCATTTTGGCTCCTCCCACTGACGTGCTTGTTTTGGCCCCTCCCCACGTCAATGGCAATTTTTTGGTCGAGGGAGAGAGAGACACGATCCAAGAAAGAAAGAAAAAATCTCGGCACCCGGCGTCCCACATAGAAAAATGCTCGAGTCTCCCATTGTAGTCAGTGGGGTTCGTTACTCGAGTAGAGCTTTCGAATTTTACGAAAAGCTCGACTCGAATAACGCGGACTCGAGCATTTGGGTGCTTGCTTATCTCTAATAGACACACATCTGCATATATATTGTGTATATACACAAGTATGTTTATGTACCAATTCCAATAGTTCAGAGGATGTCGGATTTTCGGAATGTTACTATGCCTCTACCTTCTATTTTGTCACGCAGTGTGGACAAGCATGAAGAATTCGCCGGTTCTATACTGAAGCACTCCATGACTGTCCGTCTTCGTCTGACCTTGGAATTACTTTATGTGACAAATGTCTCCCTTCATTGCATTAAATTGGACATTTGCTTCTTCCTCATGAACTATCGTGCTGCTGCCATTTATAAATGACAAGTGACAGAAACAAAAGACGGCAGTGAAGCTGCCATCTGCTTACCACCCCAGCCATTTCACGCTGAATGTAATCACTGACTGGCAGCAGCCATTCACTTGGTGTCACAGAACTGCTCATTACTACACAGCTGCACATGAAATCCCAAAACCTGACAGGGATTAATGAGCCCCAATTAGGCCATTATTTCTATCACAATTTCTTGCATGAGGAAAACGGTACAAAAACGATAACATATGGAATGCACTGTGCGCCTCACTGAAGGCTCCATGATGCTCTAAGCATCTACAGTGTGGCCCATGGAAAAGTAGGCTGCAGCTACCCTTATGAAAGCTGTTTTAAAGAAAATCTGTTGCCCGTAGCAACCAATCACAGCGCGGCTTTCATCTCTTATACTGCTGAGGTAAAATGAAAGCTGTACTGTGATTGGTTGCTAGGGGCAACACAGATTTTCTTTTAAACAGCTTTCATAAGAGTGACTAGTTTTCAGTCAGCCACACTAGATTTTATTAACCCTTTCCAATCCAATTTGTATCCTAGTTTTCCTAGGGGGCTTACTCTTTTTCTGCCGTCATACAACGACGCTATATGCTGGCTAAAGCCAGTACTGCATGAGGTGACATGTTGGATAGGCTCCGACAGCAGAGAGGCTGGCAATATACAGTAAGAGAACCACGACGGACGTCTTCCAACATCGAAGCTGTACAGCCTTAAATTATAATGTCTTCAGAGGTCAGACAGTGGATTGGAAAGGGTTAACCCTTTAACGTAACAAGATGTAAACTTAGGTTTCCCCGCTCTTAACCCCTTACATGCCACAATCAATGTGACATCAATAGGCACTCCGAGTGGTTGCCATGGTAAGTGGACGACAGACACTGTTGTCCAGGCCTACCATGGCTTTCAATTGCTATTGTGAGTAAGAATGCATTACAGCACTTGAAGTACTTCAATGCATTATCATAGCAATCAGAGCTTTTATGGTTCAAGTTCCCTACATGGTCAAGGCACAATGGATGAGTTTTCTCTCCCTGCCCTCAAAAAAAATAAAATAAAATAAAAAAGTTTTACAATACATGTTATGTACCCACAAATAGTACCAATAAAAACTACGGTTTGCCACGCAAAAAAACAAGCTCTTAAATGGCTGTGTCAACAGAAACTAAGAAGAAAAAAAAAAGATTGGCTTTTGAAACGTGGAGATGAAAATCCCCAAAAGTAGGCCATGTCCTTAAGGGGTTAAAATTAGGAAAACTCTCACCCTCTTCTGAAGGCGCGGTATCTCATGGCACTTTCTTGTGGATTATTGACTGTTGCAGCGAACAATTTACTGAAGCAGTCACATACCAGTAAGACAAACCGGAGAAGAACCAGCAGACTAGCAGTGTGGCAGCGGTAAGGGATTTAACCCTTTCACTGTCTAAGCTTTTAAGAAAATGGTCACACTGAAGACGAATAAAACCGGAATTAGAATAAAATCCTCCTTTGATTAAAAAAAAAAAAAATTAACATGAAGGTGCTGCGAGTATAAAGTTTAGGGTGGCATTTCCACAATATGCCACGTGTTTACTTTTAGAACACACAGTATATTGGTATGAATATATATTTTGAGGTTTTTTAAAAATCACATTTTGTATGAAAGTCTGAAAATTGTCCTGAATCCCGTCTGTCCAAAGGGTTAAGAGAACCTGTAAAATCTTATTTAAAAAGCATTCCCAACTTTAATAAAGTTGCACATATTTGAGGACATCCTCACCCACGTACCTCTCTGCCACGTTATTGAGTCTGGGTCGATATCAAGTCTTGCAAATTTCGTGATTTCGTCCTCGGTTAAAGCGGTGGGGTCAGTTTTCTCGATGCCGAGTCTCTGTACAAATTAAGTTACAGTAGAACAATGAAATCGTTCTGTTTTCCTGATTAGATTACCTATTACACCACATCAGTACATTTTGTTTCACTGAAGCCGATGTACCCTACACAGCAGCGGCCTCATACCGGGAAAGCTGCTGCAGGATTATAAAGCATGGCCGCTTCTTTTCTCACTCCTGTGTTATTGCAGCTCAGTCACATTCACTTCAATGGGACAGAGCACCAATACCAGACAAACGGAGCGGTTTGGTGCAGTTTCGGTAGGGGTGGGGCATATTTTTCTATTCCTAGTCTGTTTAACAAATAAGTTCATGATACTATCCAGCATAAAGGTAATCTACTGTCATGGTACAACAGGAAAGGGACATTTTCTCATTTCTGTTGCCAAATGACTGCAGTGTATCTTTACAAGGCTCAAGCGCTCTATACCATGAAGGAGGCTGCAATTAAGCAAGGTGATAAAAACAGGGTAATATCTTCAAGACCTTGACAATACGGATATGCGAATTGTTCTGTAAACTTTTGCAGCATGAAGAATTGAGAAGCAGATGGGACCCGATGTAGAGGATGGGGATAATGCATCACTAGATAACTGCAGATTTTCCAAAAAGTTATTGAAGGGGTGATCCAGTTTAGAAAACATATTTCCATATACCCTAATCGTAAATGGGGGTCTACCATTTAGGATCCTAATCTATCCCAGACATATAATCATACAACATTATGAACAGACGTACCTAGTTTTTTTTTATATATCACACCAGATTTTATTATACATTCCTCTACAATTAGTCATTGCACTTACTGATATTTTAAATGTAACACTAGGAAATCTCCATATATGGGGAGATCCATATTCTTTTGTTGCTATGGAGACATTTCCAAAATAGGACATCATTTGTCTACCCAGGTTGGTCGCTGAGCCAGCACAGTGTGTAAGTACATAGGCAAATACGTGGCTGTGTCGTAAACTACATTGTAGCACAATACTCCTCCATTATACTTCCAGATGTCGGGGGCCTGCAGGAGGGGTCTTGTTCATGCGCTTAAAAAATGAGCTATTCTTGCAAGGTTAATGACTGAGCAAAAAGGACAGGCGAGCATTTTCTTCGTTATTCTCACTAAAATCTGTCCTTTCTGCTTTGTCTTCAAGTCCTATTCTTGATATCTCACGGTCTCTGTTGCAATATGGCTGATCTACCAACTTGGTGGGCTTCATTGGGTGTCCAGGATTAGAAAAACATGTCTAGTTTCTTTGAAAACCAGCCCCATTCCTGTCCATGGGTTGCATCTGGTATTGCAGTTCAGCACCATTGACATGAATAGGAAAGAACTGCAATACCACTCTGCACCTGTGGACAAATGTAGCACTGTTTTTTTTTCTTCCAAGAAGAGTCATGTTTTTCTGTGCAACTTGTGGCAGAACAAACAACATTTTATTGTGGATCCAGGAAGTTTTCTGCAGAACTTCTACCTTCAATACCAATTATGAAGAATGCTCACATCTGTTAGTATTCGCTGTTCATCCTGAACTTTTTTTCTGATTAGAATGCAAGAAACAATGTGACACAGAGGCAGAACACAAGAAGAGATGGAACCAGAGGATTGTGTGTGACCGAAGAGCAATGCAGAATCATAGGTCATTCATCATCTGTAGAAAGCCGGGTTGCAAACCCCACAGGTACGGTGAAGGTGGCCATTTGTCACTACAGTAAACCAAGACGTTCTTATAAAACATTACACAAGATCAGTTTAGGCAGGGCTCACAAGATCAGCTCGGATTCTGCATGCGGCAGGCCCGCAGTGCATTCTGGCTGGTGATCCTGCATTCTGCAAGTACCTGTATTGTGGATGACCGCGGAGGCTCGCGGGTGGTCATGCGCAGTACAGGGTTCCCTCCCTTTTGTTCGCATTTTTCCACATCATTGCTTAGCAATGACATGGGTACCCACAGCCTATAAGCAATGTTAATTGCGTATGGGTTGCGGTTGGACACCTTCATTGACTTCAATGGAGGCTGTTCACGCAGATTTTAGATCAAAATAGAGCATGCTGCAATTTTTCTTCCACTTGCGGAATTCACAATTTGTATCCGCAAATGTGAAGGGGAAAAAAAAAAAAGAAGAACGAACATACATGCCTTTCAATGCCTGCGTTTTACCACGGATCATCCGTAATTCAAACATGGTCAAGTGACACTGGCTTTAAGCTGCATGGTGACATGCAGTAGTCTACCAATACAGGAATGAATGGACCCAAGTGAATATGCTGGTTACAGCAATTTTCGATTACAAGATTGCCCATGGGCAGCAAAAATTATTCATAATGCTGCAATCATTATTAAACCTTTAAATGATTAAATAAAATATGAAAATAAAAATCCTATTAACAAAAAACCCCCAAAACATTTGCGCGATTAAAACACTAGGTGGCAGCTCAGCAATGGATATCAAAAACAGTGGCGTCAAATCCCTGATGACACGTGGTGTGGAGGGGGAGACACTAAATTCTGATTTTAATTTACTAGGGAGAACAGTAGAGCAGTGCAACAATGACCACACATTTTCAGGCTAGGTAGCAATACCCCGAGGGTGGTTTCACAGGGGTGAGGGGAAAAAATATAATATAATATATATAGCACGATTTTCTCTCGATGCGATAGTCAGCTAAAAGGCAGATTATGAAACCAATGATTTACAATGGTTTCCTTTCCATTAGTGAGGTTTTCCCAAGGTATGCACAACAAGAGCGCATGAGGCTTTTTTCTGGTATCTTCATTTTGCTTCCCCATTTTTGGACTGTAATTTGGCACATCCCTGTATGCTGCTCTCCATGCTACATGGATCGTTTGTGGATCTAAAAACACTTGCTAAGCCTACCAGGATGTCAGGTGTAGGCGGGCACCGCCATTATTTGGGGGCCCCGCTTGGCACCAGGTATCGTCGATATTTTAGATACACTGGCATAATTCTATAACTTATATTAAGGTGCTGTCCTTTACAATTTATTATCACTGATGAGATGTTGAGATGGAAAAGGAAGGCAGCTTCCACGGGTGGAAATTCAGCGGGAAATCCCGCCACGGAATTTCCCTCCCGTCTGCAGGCAGCCTTAGGCATACAAAGAATAGAACAGTTTAGCTGAATAGATTTTCTTCTGGATGGAAGTTTTCCACTATTTCTGAAAATCATTGCCGAGCTGCCACCTAGTGGCTTTAACGAGAGATGAGCGAGCATGCTCGGATAAGCCAGTTACTCGAGCGAGCCTCGCTCTTCTCGAGTAACTGCATTCTTGTCAGAGCGTGCCAGGTGTGGGGGGTGGTACACTTTAACAGTACTAATTATAAAATCTTATATAAGGTGATTCACTAAGAAACGCAAGCATTCCTCAACTTTTTAAAGCGCTTTTCCAGGCAAAACCTATTGGACCTATCCTCAGGATCTACCACTTTGGTTCCCTGGCGACGAGCTCATCACCCGGCCCGTTGACAGTGCAGTGTGTCAGATAAGGAATGAGAGAGGAAGTGCCCTAGATGGCTTCACTCCCAATGAAATCATTGGGAGATGAAGTGGCTATTAGACTCCCGGGTCCGTCGTAGGTGTTGAAAGTGACAGTACCAGAAGTGTAATAGCCAGCTTCATCTCCCAAAGGGAGTGACATCACCTAGGACAGTTCATCTCCGGTGCTCTATGACACACGTCTGGCTTGCTGCACCGACAGTAGGCCAAGTGATTAGCCCTTCGTCAAGTCTGTGATGATTAACTATGGATGAGCTATCCTGAGTAGAGGTCATCAATATAGTTTTTGCCTGAAAAAAAATCTTTAAGTTTTTATATGGTTTTGACCTTGCAGGCTGCAAAACAAGGTCTGCCTAGAGAATATGCTGAAAATGGCCACTCCAGCATCCAAGCACTTTTGTGTCCGAACCGGCATATTTGTGAAGACATCTGCTAAGTTATGAGTAGAGATGAGCGAGTATACTCGCTAAAGGCAATTGCTCGAGCAAGCATTGCCTTTAGCGAGTACCTGCCCGCTCGAGACGAAAGGTTCAGGTGCCGGCGGGCAGGGAGCTGCAGGGGAGAGCGAGGCAGAACGGAGGGGAGATCTCTCTCTCCCTCTCCCCCCCTCCCCCCTACTGACTGCCGCTACTCATCGCTCCCCCGCTCCGGCACCCAAACCTTTCGTCTCAAGCAGGCAGGTACTCGCTAAAGGAAAGGCTCTCTTGAGCAATTGCCTTTAGCGAGTATACTTGCTCATCTCTACGTTACGAGGAATGTTTTTGTTTCCTAGTGAGAGAGTCACCCTGTATAAAAAGTACATGCTAAGAATGCTAAGAATGTTTTCAATCCCTTCAATGAGTATAAACCACTATTTTTAGCGATTTCTCATTAATATGCAGAGCTTCAAGACACTCTGTTACTAATCCAACTGAAGCATTACTAGAAAACAAGAACATATTGAATAAAATGCAATTATGCCAAAAAGCACGTTCCAAGAAAGAAACACAAACTGCTCAGAAATAGCAGCAACATAAATACTAAGAACTGGTTCCCAAAGGGAAAAAACACACTAATAGCAACATTTTAAACAGATTTATGCAGTGTTCTTTGGAAGAAAGTGCCATTGCCCACAGCAACCAGTGGGGATGCAAGTGTTCTTCTGGAAAAGGAGTCTGAACTATGGATTCCATTATGGTGGGCATCCGTATTATCCTGCAGGCAGCGATATGCCTTACATCAAAGCGGAAAGAATTTAAGAAAGAAACATTGTCAATGAGGTGTGTCTTTATATGGTCTAACACTGCCAATACCTATTGAACGGTCATGGTACGCGCCACTATGACAAGGAGGAGTGGAAACATGCAGTTGTCAATTTATTCATACATTTCAAAAGAGTTCTTGGAAAATCTGCTCCAGAATTGCTAGCATGCGTTCACACGTGGGGAGTTTAGTGCAGATTTTACACTCTGGAAAATCAGCACAAAATCTGCAATATGTGAACATACGCTTAGTTTATTGGAGACACATTTCCTCAGGCTGCCTTCACGCTGGCGAGAATATCACGCAAGATTTGTGCTTATCGCACAAATATAAACCCTACTCTTTTGAATGGATTCATTCACATTAGCAATGTTTTCCTGCATGCCAATGTGATGCAGGAAGCACGGCCAAATAGCGCCCACGCCAGTGTGAAGGAGCCCTCAAACAGACAAAAGAAGCTGTGACAAGTGGTCTTTAAGTCTAGAAATACAGAGGGAACATTTTTTTCCCTAGATCCAACAAGAATGCCCATGTTTTCACCTAGAAGAGTAAAAGATCATGATCCATGCATCACAACACTTATTAAACAGCTCAAGAGCGAGCTCACACATGGTGGAATTTTGAAATGTTGGCATGAATTCTGCAGCCAAAATTCCACAAAAGTACAGCACAAACCCCATGGATTCACAGCAAAAGAAATTCACAATGGAAAATGATCATGCTGCAGATTTTCAAGTCAGCAGCATATTCTATTTTTTGCAGAGAACTGATGAATTTCATTCACTGTGTAATGCAATGGGTGAAATCTGCACCGAAATCCACAACCCAGTGAGTAGTCTGTGTGAAGATTGGAGATTCAAACAAGTCCTCCATTATGTTGACCAACTTACCTTAAGCCTTCTGATCTGGACATCTGAAAATTTGCGTACTCCATTAATGCTAGGGACAAGACGGTTGTAGAGAGCCTGGAGGATGACAATAGTTTATTAGAATGAATACAACTCTGTAAAGCACAATCCAGAGATGAAGGCAAATATCCTGTCTCGGAGGTGAAAGGGGTTGTCCCACTTCAAGCTATTGATGAGCTATGTGATTGATAGGTCATGCATATCAGAGCGACAGGGGTCTGACACCTGGTCCCCAAGGGTTTAGTGGTTTCCCCCAGGCTGGTGTCTTCGTACGGAGCGGTTTTGCTTCAGGTAGCAGACAGCTTCATACACTGCACAGTGGCTCAGATTGATGCTGCAGACTGAATGAAACTCAGGCTGCAATACCAGTCCAGGCCACTGCGCAATATACAGAGCTGTCTGCTTTCTGCAGCAAAAACACTGACCCAGGGAAATGGCTGATCACCAGGGATCCTGGATGTTGGACCCCTGCCGATCTGCCATTGTTGATCTATCCTGAGGATAGGTCATCAATAGCTAGAAGTGGGACAACACCTTAAAGTATTGCTAAAGCCAATTTACAAATTACAAAATATTAAATCTAGTTAGGGGAGAAATACAAAAATGGCTGTAAAAATACACAATTTATAACATACATCCTTATACAATCTTTACATCCCAAGTTAGTACTTGTATTATTGTCCAGGACACCACAGAGTCAATAAAAAGGCGTGCTACACATGTGGCCAAAGTAATCTCATAAAGCCCTAAAGGCCCCCTGCACACGGGCGGAAATTCTGCGGCGGGATCTCCCGCAGAATTTCCGCCTGTGGCCGCTGCCATAGGATTGCATTAGAAAAGGCAATCCTAGGCAGACAGACGCGATTTGTCTGCATAAAGTTACACGCGGAAAACAAGTTGCGGCGTGTTCTATTTCTGTGCGGGACTCGCAGAGGCCCATACAGAAATGTCAGTAGTGCCAGGCCAGCTCCGCTCTGCGCATGCACCAGCTGGCACATCACAGAGCCAGAGCCGCGGGAGCCACACTGGTCCCTGCAGGGGCGCGGGTAGGGTCCCACTGTGAGAATTCTCGCAGGGGATCCGACCTGGCTGTCTGCAGGCGGCCAAAAGACAGAGGGTGGGCACACTACAAGTTCATAGCAATAGCCGTATTACTTTAATGAAAAACACATAGGGTTTTTAGGTCTTTCAGGGTTTGCAAGCTTGTTATCAGATACACCCATAACAATTTAGCCAAGCTCCTATTAACACAGAGAAGACAGTTATGCCCAATTTACATGGGACGAGCTGTTGGGCAAACGATGTCCGATACTCGTCCTAGTGATCCTCACTGTTGTGCTGTTACACAGGAGGGAGTATTGCTTGTCACTGAAAGCCTTGCCGGCATGGAGGCGGTGTGACTATAGAGCGACCTCACCCGCCCGCCTCCATTCACAGCAACCAGACCGTTCAGAAGTTACAAACTGCGATTTACACTGAACGGCGTGTTGTTCAGTTGCTGCACCTATTTACATAGGATGATCATTCAAATTCCAGCGGGAGCTTGAACCGATTCTAAACAATAATCATCCCGTGTAAATGGGCCATTGGCTTGGATTACTACATGGTTCCTGGTGGACAGCCTACATTTGTTAAAATACAAATCCCCAAAGCTTAGGCTGGCTTTACACAGGACGACTATCACGCAAACAGTCACTTGAAGAAAACGAATGTAAGCGACAGTTGTCCCATGTAAACTGCCCACGATGAACAGTAATTTGCTCACTGTCGCATCATTTCAGCTCATCTGAAAAAATTTTTCATGGATGACAATTGGCGTAAACAGGCAGTCTTTCAGTGATTAACCGATAAAGTTGCAGGGAGGTGTGTGCTTCAACGACTGCAAAGCTGAACAAGTGGCTCTGTGTAGAAGCACACAATCAACATTCATTTGTACGCCAACAACGTGCTATGGCGACAGCTTCCAGCAACTATTTAAAGGATGCAAATAAGGATGATGGAAAAAATACCTCCGCAGCGCCACCTTTTGGATGGCAGCATTCCTTACAAATCAATGCGACTTTCAAACAAGTCTTAACATTGATTGGGAAAAGGAAACCAAGCCAGTAAACCATACACATATAGCTGTTTTGGGGCGTTTGCCCCTCATCAGTGCGCAGTAGGTTTCTGGCTTAGCTCATGAGAGGCCTGCAATGTGGCTCCTGTGTCATGTCTCCTTAAGGAGAGCACCCAGAAAGTGTGTGGAGACACCTAGCTGGCGAGTCAGTCAAGGGATGGTATAGTCTCTTCCCAAGAAAAGCACCCAAAAGGGGCGTGGGGACAGCTAGAAGGTGAGTAAGGAGACTTATAAGACCTTCACAGACTTGTTGGTTGCTCTCCTTAAGGAGACATGACACCCCTATTTAAATACTGTATATACTCGAGTGTAAGCCTAGTTTTTCAGCACACTTTGTGTGCTGAAAAGCCCCCTTCGGGTTATGCTCGAGTCAGGGAAGGCTTAAAAAAAAACAAGCAAAAAAAACCCCCTCCATACTCAACTCCCAGCCAGTGTCTGTCTCCGGCGGTGGTGCGGTAGGCTGCTTGAATTCTCTTCACTGTCATCCGCCGCCGTCAGCGCTGTGTAAGTAAGAGCTGTGATTGGATGGAGCGTCAGCCAATCACAGCCGGTGCTTGATCATTCACAGCCAATCAAGCTGCTTTAGAATTCTCCCCGCTGTCATCTCCCTGCTCGGTTTTCAAATCCCCTGCCGTCAGCGCTGTGTAAGTAAGCGCTGTAATTGGATCACAGCACTTTCTTACAAAGCACTGACAGAGCCAAGCAGAGAGGACAGTGGGGAGAATTCAAGCAGCTTGTCACACAGACACAGACGCCGGCTAGCTCAGCTTATACTGTCAATAGTCAATAAGTTTTCCCAGTTTTTTGTGGTGAAATTTATTGTCTCGGCTTATACTCGGGTCGGCTAATACTCGAGTATATACGGTAATTGTCCAGTGTAAAGCCACCCATGCTCTCTCCCTATGGCGCTGCTGGAGACTAGATAGGCAGGACTGCACCACTGATAAAAAGTAAAAGGGACGGTGTATACCCAACCATACTCTTATCCTGTGGCAGAAAGACAAGACAGCCATCGCTCCATGCAGCTCCCCAAGCTGGCATGAAGCAATACATTTTTCTTTACTGACAATGGATATGTATGCCTCTTATAAAAGGCACCCCTAACTTTGTTTATGAAGAGGTCACATTAATAACATTTTAAATAAATTACACGTCCTGTACACATTAACACTGTAGTCATGATAAATTCACTAGAAACATCTTTAGACTAGTGTGGCAAGCGCTGGATGTTTTACAACTGTATAGAAGGTAATTGGTTTAGTCACTTGTAGCATCCAATACATAGATAACTGCATGATAACATAAAAGAGGATAATGAGCCCCATATGTGCGACACAGACTGTGCTGTACTTAACGTAGCAGAACAGTGAAAACATTGTGGAAACCGCATGTTCGCTTTGCTAGTGTTCATTTTAATTGGTGCCAGAACAACCTCTCACCTTGTCAGACTGAGTCAGCTCATGGAAGATCCGTGCGTCAATGGCAGCTGCCACTAGGTTGTTAGCAGCTGTTATGGCGTGTATGTCCCCAGTGAGATGGAGGTTAAACTGGAAGTAAACAGTGATTGGAAGTGAGAGTTCCTCTAATACAGTTAAAAGGCTCAGAAAAAAATCCAAGGCAAATAAGATATCTTATAAACTCCATGTAATGAACGCATTATTTTATAATATACGCTGGTAATCGTAGGAGTGTAGGTTATCATTTGACTAGAAAGAGTTAGAATGAAGTAAACATATATTATGAACAACCTAGTGTGACCATATATTCATTTAAATGTAACTCCCAGTAATGAGATAGTGCCACTCTTAACCAGAAATTGACAACAGACACTCAAAATTCCCAGGAACAGTAAGGCAGGGTTCACACAGGGCGGACTCCCGTCGGAAATCTGGCGGTTTGGCCGCAGCAAAAACCACGAGATTTCCGCCGGGAGAACCGCCTCGGCCGCATGCTTTTCCGTTGCGGCCGGCGCTCCCATAGAGGAGAGCGGGGCCGCGACGTAAATAAACAAAAAAGGGAAGGTAAACAGACCTGCTCAATCTTTGGAAACCGCGGCTGCGGCGGTTTCAACCGGATTTACCGCAGGGGATTAGCCGTCCCGTGTGGACGAGATTTCTGAGAAATCTCATCCACATGGCCGGCTAATCCCGAGATTAGCGGCCGCGGGTGGTTTTGCCGCGGGCGGATCTGCTGCGGCAAAACCGCGGCAAATCTGCCCTGTGTGAACCCAGCCTTAAGGATTGAACAGTGTGCATGAATGTTTAGTCATGCTAGATATTTAACCACCATTCATGCACGCAGCTACAAACATACATTTACTTATTTAACCAAATGGATCCACCACTCTACCCCCCCAAATCCATTCCAGCATTCTGTACAAACATATATATTAGGAGATTATATTGCAGTTTCTTCTATTTCCAGTGAACGTGACTATATTTTTATAAACATAAATGGTCAACACACTGAGATAACTTGTGGTAATATGATAGCTAATGTGATAACTAGCAAAAAGTCTGAATCACTTTATTTACCTAAAACGTTTGTGCTGAAAAATCCCTTTAAAAAGTGCTGGCCACAAGGTGCTTCCCTTCCTACTAATTTGCTGTCCACTGCCTGTTGTCATGTGACGCATGTCTCTAGTAACAGATATGGACCAAGAACAGTAAGTGGAAGAGGGCTACTGCTAATAGTAAATGACTTACTCTGTTAAAGATACTGGAATCTCCACTGCTGAGTATTTCTCCTACATGCTGGGGTTATTTCTGTGTTCGTGCTACAGAGAGCTAGAAGCAGAATCTGCTGGATTCTCCATGGACAAGGTACATACCACAGCACAACAACTTAACTCTTCCCATCAGTTCAAGAAAGACTGAATATTACAATAGACATCTTTCCTTGAAGACCTACACTACACACGTCTGCCTCCTGCAGACACCAAGCTAAAAACTGATCAGCAAGGTGTCTGCAGGAGGGGTATAGCTAGGAGGAGTTAACGCTTTATGTTTAGTGTCACCTCCTAGTAGCAGGAGCTAAACCCAAGGTTTTCACTGTGTCCCCCAATGGTACGGAGAAGAAATTAGAGATACAGCTAGCAAAAAGTGATGCTAATACAGGATAAAACTCACACAATGACCAAAAATTCGGTTATTCCCCTCACATGCTTTTTTCTTTTATTTTGAAAAGTCATTTGAAAGTGCGGGTAGATTTTAATTGAGTCTCACCATTTATGTATGAAATCGTATGTACGGGACGAATACCTTGCTTACTAGTTAGATCCAACGTGTCTTAAAAGGAATATCAGTGGGATTCTAAGCAATTATGATCACTTTCCTTCCACAGAATAAAAACCAGAACTCTCATAAAAGCCTAATACAATTTCATTTAGAAGCACTAAAAGACATTTAGGGAGGGATGATCCTTGAAAAAGCAAACGATCATATAGAAATGTGAGAAACGCTTATCAAAAGAGAAATACTATAGGAGAGGATCATATAGAGTGAATTAAACTGCTAAACATTTTAGCTTCTCTAGCAGAGGTCAGAGGTAAAGGCTCCAAATCATTTTAACCCCTTCCCTCCACAGGACGTACCCTTACGTCGTGTGAATGTCATGAGATCAGAAGAGATCTTGCGCCATCAGCGGACGCCGGCTGTCACTAATAGCCGGCCTCCCGCTCCAACAGCGGGGGTGCATCGGAGGTACGACCCCCACTGTTAACCCCTTCCCTGCCACGACCTATGTGGTTCGCAGCATGGGAAGGGTTCACAGAGGGGGTTTTATTGCAGAAAAGTGGAAAAAACAAAAAACAGAGCAACAGTAGAAATGTATTGTGTCATTTATGCTGCATGATTAAATGCTGTTTAAAAAAATAAAATCTAGGGCAGAATGGATGTGTCTTCTCTCCATCATAAAAAAAAAATAATAAAAGTTTTACAATATAGTCTATGTACCCAAAATTGGCACTAATAAAAAAAACTACAGTTTGCCACGCAAAAAACAAGCCCTCTTACAGCCGCATCGACAGAAAAATAAAAAAGTTCTGGCTTTTGAAAAATGGAGATAAAAATCTGGCAAAAAGCGTCGTGTTGGGGTTAACCTGACCTCTAAGGTATAGTCTACTCGGTTTAGAAAATTTTGCTAAAAATGAAGTCTCTACCATCAAACTTTAGGGTGCTTTCGCATGTAATTATTTATCGTTCGCACAAGCAAACAATGTCAGGCGTTCACTTGTGCAGCTTGGATATATAGGATAAATGGTTTGCTCGCCAAATTGTTCATATTCGCTGTACCAGTGAATGAGAACGACTGGACGATCGGCCTTTAACTCCTTGAGTGGCGGGTTTCTTACCACCCTGTCGTGCCCACCATGGCAGTTTTTTTAAATGGGCCAATCATGTAATGTCGACTAATTTTCCAGTTGCGTTCCAAGAGCCATAACTTTTTCATTTTTCCACTGACGTGGCCATATGAGGGCTTGTTTTTTGCGGATCAAGTTGTACTTTTTGATGGCATCATTTTGGGGTATATATAATGTATTGCATAACTTTTGTTAAAAAATTTGTAGGGAGATTGGGGTGGAAATCAATGGAGCCCTAGAAGGCCTTGTTTTTTGCAGGATGAACTCCAGTCTTCATTTACCTAATTTTTATCGCTTTTTATTCCATTTTTTCTAGGGGGCAAGATTAATAAAATTTGTAATTCTGGCATGTTTTTTATTTTGAGTGAGTTAGCCAATCACAGCATTAGCTTTCTGAAGGCGGGGATTTCAAGCCTCGCATCCAGAAAGCAATGCTTTGTCGGGGACAAGGAGGGAGTGACAGCCTGTAGTAGCGCCGCAGAATTCCAGGGAAGGCGAGTACTGTTTTTTTTTTGACACTTTTTTTTTTGTATACCCGGCGTATAAGACAACCCCCAACTGCAGAGCAGATTTTTTGGGGTTAAAAGGTCGTCTTATACGGTAATCCTTCCGCCTAAACGCAACTTTAACACCAACAGATTTATCAGTTTTCATGATTTCTTAGGACGACACTTTTCTCATCCATTGTATTCATTGTGGTTATAATAAAGTTTGGTAAAAAAAACTCAAAGATATTTCTAGATAGAAGAGAGTCAAAAAGTATTCAAATGGCGTATTTTGGCATGTAGATTGATGCATTTGTTGTTATGCTTACGCTGTGTGTCCCATTGATTTGTAATGGGAGACAGTGTCCCCGTCTTCACGTCGCGTTTGTTTTCTGATGCGTATTTAAAAAGGAAGAAAGAAAGGCAACATGTCACCATTTTCAGATTTTGGTTTTGCAATGATGAGGGACTTAAAAATACGTATTGCCAGGTTTGGCCATGTATTTTGAAACGTAAAAACCAAGAGTTTATCCATACTCTAAAGAGCATTTTGTATGTGTGAACCAACTAAACATGGCATTCAACATCTTAACTTTGCAGCGCTCAGTTAGGATAACTCAATTTTAAGACAGTTTCCTTAAATAATGGTATATTCAATATTTATCCAGTGTAACATAGCTAAAGACATACATATGTTTAATTATAGAATGCTGGAATCTGGACTAACCTCTTCCATTGGAATAACTTGTGAATATCCTCCTCCTGCAGCGCCTCCTTATGAACAAAGAAAGAAAAAAAAAAAACGTATTCAAGTCAGATTAATTAAACCCTGCACAAGGTAAAATATTGCATATTCTGTCTAGCTGTGATTATCTCCATCATCGGATATGCCATGAAAGCCAGATCACTGTGGGTTTGATCACAGGGTGGTTCTAAGAATGGTGGTGCCTGGGGGGGCGGAGCCTGGCCGGAGATGTAGATAGTCGCATCTCAGAGTAGCTCCTGCAAGATCCGACATTCCCATCCTGTTAACGGGACCCAGAGACGCCGAAAGGCAATCAAAAAGCAGCGGAGACACAGTAGCAAGCTCCGGAGACAGAACAGACAGCAGCAGAGTTAATGATGCGAGGCAAGGAGCGGGGGAAGGCAGATGAAGCCGGCGGCAGGCAGAAGCAACATGGCGCCGGAGGGAGGGAGCCGAGAACGCTCATACCGCGGCCCAGCACAAACAGTGCAGACACAGCACGTAAACTGGCAAGGTATGCCAGGGAGGAGGGGGGCAGAAAACAGGACTCCATAAGCCCTAAACAACAGAGGGGAGAGCGGGAGAGCCCACAGAGAAGCACACAAACGGAGGGAGCAGGAGGGGAGGAAGAAACTGCAGACACAGTACATGCAGAAAGTGACAAGGACAAGGAAAAACAAAATAGTCTACATGCTGTACAAGATCATGCTGGAAATAAGCAGGAAGTCACAAGTCAGGCAGACAACCCCAACTACAAAAATAAAGGTGCAAACAGTGTCAATCCAGACGAACACTACACAGAAGACAGCATGAATAATGCAAGCAGCCCAGGCATATGCACGCACAGCGAAAATCACGCAGACACCTCAGAAAGCACTATACGAGACACCTCCCAAAGTGCAGAAGATGCCGCCAAAAAAGATCAAAGGCAGGAGGACGAAAGGTGCGCCAGGGAGCCTACGTTGAAAGAAATATTCAGCGAAATCACTAAAGGCAACGCATCACTGAACAACCTTAATATGCAGATGGGGGCGATGCAAAGTAATGTAAACCTGCTACGGCAAGATATGAGGAAAATATCAGAGCGTCTGACAGAAACTGAACAACGTATAAGCGACGTAGAAGACGCAATACAGCCGATGCAGCGAGACGTGGGAAAAAATCTGCATGACATACAATATCTACAGAACAAGGTAGACGACCTAGAAAATAGGTCAAGAAGGAACAACGTGCGGATTGTGGGCCTCCCAGAAAAGACGGAAGGAAGAAACCCTGCAGAATTTTTTGAAACATGGCTGCCCGAACTGTTCGGAAGAAACACTCTAACTGCAATGTTTGCAGTCGAAAGAGCCCACCGTGTACCGACACGACCCCTCCCCCCGGGGGCTCCAGCCAGACCGATACTCATCAAAGTACTGCATTACAGAGACCGTGATACCATACTCCAAAAGGCCCGCGAAAAGGGTGAAATCCAATATAATGGCGTGAAAGTCTCCTTCTATCCAGATTTCTCCACGGAAATACAAAAGAAGCGAGCAACATTTGTAGAAATAAAAAGACGACTGCGAAACCTACAAGTGCCCTACGGGATGCTGTACCCGGCTAAACTGAGAGTGGCGGCGCTGGGCACGACACAATTCTTTGAAAACCCAAAAGATGCAGGTGCCTGGATAGATCAAAATGAAGAACAGATTCGGAGGGGAAGATCGCCGCGCAAGACACCATGAAGAGGCTGCACCTAAAGAAACGTTCATGCAAAGGGAACCGAAAATTTCTGAAAGGAGCTCCTGGGACGACAGGATGCATCGCGTAGGAGAATGGAGGACTGGTACCCCGATCCGATGAGACAACGGATCAGTGAGTTACATGTTGGGGGTGTCTGTTGTTTGGTCTCTCTCTCGCATATTAGGGGAATATTAGATAAGATACAGTTAAAAGGGATAAGGTTAAACGATAGAAAAATGATTCAGGGTGGGATAAGGGGAAGAAATGTCAACGTAAATGTACAAATGATAAATGTGTTGCAAATAACGAAAATATGTATAGTAAATGTGGATAAATATCTGTACTGGGGGATGTGGGGGACCAAACCAAAATGTTACTGGAGAAGCCCTATGCGGAGAACAAACAGTAATACACATACACATATACGGGGCGACACGGGCGAGACACAAATACAGAGATGGGGACCCTCCCAGTGCGTCTCACTCATAAAAACAAAAAGGGGTGGTAACGCCCAGAAAATAACAACCCTGCGGAAAACAAAAAACAAGGAAAATGGGTAGTAGGATAAGGGTCGTATCGTGGAACGTGAGAGGTATGAGTGACCAGACAAAACGATCAGCAGTACTGCAAGTCATCAAGGAACAAGGCCCGGCTATTATATGCTTGCAGGAAACACATTTATCAAAAGAAAATACGGACACGTTCAAAATAGGGGGGATGGGTCAGAGCTTCCACTCCACACACACGAGGTACTCCAGGGGGGTCAGCATAGTGGTACACAGAAATATACCGTTTAAATGTCTCTCACGAAAAATTGACCCAGAAGGCCGCTTTATATGCCTACACTGCAGAATCTACAACTACACATGCATTATAGCTTCAGTATATATCCCGCCACCATATAATAACATGATAATGAGGCAAGTTATAGGATTCATAACAGATAAACCGGACATTCCAGTCCTTATCATAGGCGACTTTAATTCGGTCATTAACCCTGCACAGGACAGACTAAGGGCAGGAAACGCAAACGAAGAAAGGAACCTGACACCACTAGGTAAACTAATAAACGAGATATCATTGATAGACATATGGAGAACACGGCACCCCACAAACAAACAATACTCCTGCTACTCATCCACATACCAATGCTTATCTAGAATAGACCTAGCGGTAGGGAATATTCAGATATATAGAGATATAACCTCGATAGAATATCTACCAAGAGTTGTTTCTGACCACTCCATCCTACGTCTGGACATACAGCACAGTAACACTGTGAGTCATTCCCAAAAAAGATGGAATCTGAACTCGCACTGGCTAAACATATTAAACAAGGAAATAGTGAAAAAAACACTAGAGGAATACTTCATATTAAATAAGGATACCACAAGTATGACGATTTGCTGGGAGGCCATGAAGGCATATATGAGGGGGGTATACATACAGCAAATCACACAGGCAAAAAAAGGACATAGAGAAAGAGGGCAAAAAATACGAGACAAACTAAAAGAATCAGAAGAAAATTACATAAAAGAGAAAACTATAACAACACT